>NC_140587.1:819919773-822800711 GCF_964204655.1 Triturus cristatus
CCAGGAACTGAAAGATGATCGGGAGAGGAGGAGATGGATGAAGACAGGTGAACTAAATATATTATGACTAACATGAACTTTTTCCTTCACAGGTAAAGCGGTCAAAGCAATTGCTTAAAAAAATGCTGTCAATTTTATTCTCTACATCTTACGACTCAGTGGGTTTTGTGAAAGGTGATGACTGTATGTATCTAAACCGAACAAAAATTCCAGACAAAAATACTCCAGGCACCCACCTGAGAATGCTACTGGACCTGAGGAAGAAATGAAGAACACTGGACCTGCTGTATGTGACCTGAGAGGCGTCCCAAAGTATTGGGCTGGCTCCCACTTGTACCTAAGACAGGGAAGTGGACTCCAAGGGGCAAATTTACAAGAAAATGTTGCAGCGCGGAAAGGGGACAAATTTGGCAGCGCAGTGCTCTGACATTTCCAAAACGCAGGGATGCGCCTTATTTACAACAATATGATGCACCCCTGTGTTTTCCCTAGTGCTGGTTCTAAAATTAGCTGCCTAGCGGCACCCTTGCACCATGATGCAAGGGTGCCTGCATTGCAGGGAATGATTGTTTATGTGTAGGAATGTGTCCCTTCCTGCACATAAATAACGACGATTTGTTACATTTATGTGTGCTGCAGAAAGCAGCACACATAGAAGTTGCAAATCGTCATTATTTAATGATTGTTTATGTGCAGGAAGGGACACCTTCCTGCAAATAAACAATCATTAATGGCATTTTGCTCTTTCTATATGTGCTGCAGAATACAGCACACATAGAAAAAAGCAAAAAGAAGGATAAATAAAAGTATTTTGCATTGTTGGCCTATTCTAATGGCTGCTTTTGCATGGCATTAGTTTTTGGGGCTACCTCAGATTTACACATCCTTGTAAATCTGGGGCAGCGCCAAAAAGCAATGGATGTTGCGGTGGACCGCCCACAGAAACACCCATTGCATGCCCCTTTCACACAAAGTAATGTGTGTAAATGAGCCATATCTACAAGGTGGCGTTAAGCCACAAAAAGTGGAAATATGGAGAAGGGCATAGCGCCACCAGAACGTCACTAAAGGTGACGTTCTGGTGGTTCTCTCCCTTTAAAAGTATACCCCTAAGTATCATAAGGCTGACCACCTGTCAAGCTACAGGGATACAGCCAGGAGTGTAGCTTAGTCAGTGAGATTCTGGGTTTGTGAATCTGAAATTTCCCAACTTAAAAAGTAGTGGGCCACAGGGTGTCTGTGACCAAGGTTCAGGATGGACTGATCACATGAGGAATAGGGAGAAGTCTGATTTTCATTAGGTGGGCCTCTGGAGCTGCTTTAGAATTTTGTTGATAGGTACTCAGTTGCAACGGAGATGGAATACCCTGTCCGCCGAACTCAAGATATGCCTCCCACGAATTAGAGTTGGGCAGACCTCAAGTTTTAGTCCGACGGAGTAAACTTTATTCTGTCAGTGTAGCACATTTCCTGACAGTCAGGTTGTGTTTTGTTTTTTTACTGTTTGTCACTGCCAGGTATATCCTAGTGGTGAGGGACAGTGAAAAAGAGAAAAATGACATTGATACCATGGGAGATGGGAGAAAACTGTGGGGGGGGGGGGGGTCGTCCATTTTTTTATTTTTCAAAATCCAACTCCCGCTTTTGAAAAATAAAAACACTTTGAAAAGGTTTGATGGTCAGTCGTCATGTTCGACAGAGCCTTCTGTTAAACTTTTCATACATTGACAGGTAATGTCATTACAGCAGCTCCCGCCAATGTATAGAGATGACCGCCAAGCTGGCGTACATCTATAAATTTGGCAGGCGGTGTAAAGGAATAAAGTCATCTGCCACCCTTTGCTGTCTTTATTTTATGCGCAATATCCTAAATTTGACCCTTTGTCTAGCCCAGTGTGTGAAAAACAATGGTATGGAATGCTACCCAGAGGGAATGTTAGTGCTTAAATTATTTGCAAGTGTTCTTCCCATCACTTTTTGGGTGTTTGATTGCCTGTAGTTTGATTGGAAACCCAAGACTGACATAGCTTTTCAAGCCTACAACTGCCGATGTTTGTGAATTCTAAAAAATTGTAAATTTGCATTAATTCAAGGATGCTGCTATGAGCTCAGATTTTTTACTTTTTGTGGTAAACTGGTAATTAAGGGGTATAATAAGAAAGACGTTGTGCAACACAGTGCAGCACGCAAAGTTGTTACCCTACGTTGCATCATCTGAAGAGAGCAGAACAGTGTCATGTCTTCAAAAAATGGAGCAATTCTGCTCTGTCCATGTATTGGCGCACTTTGGACAGCCTAATGCCAAAGCAGGCACCCTTGCACCAGAGTGCAAGGTTGTCTGAGTTTTGGCCAGGATAGTTTTTGTGTGGAAAGAGATACCCTCCTGAGCAAAAACTATCCTTGGAGGATTTTTCCTCTTCGCATATGTGGAAGGGGAAAATAATGTGGAGAAATAAAGATATTTCTCCTTGTTAAGCCAACCTCAAACAGGTGCATCATTTTGGCATAAACCATGTCTGTAACTTTTTGTAAATATGGGTTTGCATCAGAATATACGGGTGGATGTACAGTAACACTCATGCAGCACCCATGGGATGCTTACCTGGCGCATTGCATTATCTTTTCTTACAAAGCCACACAAATGAACATTTGCGTGGCTTTGTAATTACCAAAAATGTATCAAAAACGTGATATAACCCAAACGCAAAACCTTTGTAAAATCTGGGCCTATGTAAATATGGTTTCGCATCAGCATCCATTGGTGGGTGCACGGGATGCACCACCCATGGAATGCCTGCCTGACACAAAGTAACGCAAGGCAGCACATTGAGCAGAGCTCCATTACTAAATCTGGACCGCAATTGTGTTACTTCTATGGCATGATGTACCTCACCAGCCTCCTCCAGTGCCTTTTTATTTCCTTATTTCTGGCCTAGAGCTGTCTCACCAGCTTCATATTTTGAAAAAGAAAATCATAATAAAAATACATACATATATATACGTATATAGAGGAGCTTTCACACAGCTCTCCTCATCCATTGGTCTGTTCAAGTGTCATTCACATTTTGCTTCCACACCCAAAGTACAACATGGGGAAGTGGATCACCCCCTTTCAGCCATTGACTCGCTTCACTTTGAGTGATAGAATTCTTGCACATGTGCGCATCCACTTAAAAAGTAGTCCATTTCAGTGCCAGGGCTGGTGGGCTAGTCTTTCCTTTCATTCCTGCTTTAATTGTGTATTTACTTTTGTAAATGGATGACATTCATGACTCGTTTAGACAATGGCAACATTTAATGTTTATTGCATATGTTTGCAAATAAAAAACCTTTCAGGCTTGTTTGATGCAAGTTGCTAGGTTTCTAGAGATAAACAGGACAAGCAGTACACTCAGGCAGACAACATCTGTCAAGGCAAATAGCGCTGCTGGCTGTCCTGGGTGTCATTTCTGGATGTGACAGGTAGAAGTGGCATTGCCACGTACCTTCAGAAAGGGACTGTCACCAGAGGCACTATAGACGAGGGAAAGAGTGAAGCGAGGCATCACACTGATGCTAATGAGAGCTGTAAACGCACAAACTTGGTACTGACAATAATCTGAAAAAGAGCTCTGTGCCTCATGGGCAACCAAATAGGCTGCAGTCTCAGTGAGCAGCTTCCAAGTGACATCTCGCACCATATCCCAAACTTCTCCTGTGATTTCAACACGTCCCTGCGGTGCAGCGTATTTACAACTGGATTTCCTTATAAGGCCGACAGCAGACTATTTGCATACCTGAGTTCTGTTTTTGGCTTCCTCCTACAGCACAGCGGGTTGCACCTGTGTGGTCTGTTTGCAGGGCAGTGACTGTTCAATCTTTTGTAAACTTCACATGGCAGTACCCGGCGCGAGCCGTCTGCGCGCTCGTGAGAGTGTTTGCCCGGGTGTCTGGCGGCTCGTGCCAGCAGATTTTTTTTCTCCTGCAGGTACAGTGCGCGCATTGTTCACCGCCGTCCTCCCGTCTGCGGAAGTTGGCCGGCTGCTGCAGGGGCGCGGTGGTCAGCCGCTCCACGGCTGGCAGGGCACCCCCAGGCCCGCTTTGTTTGTTTGACGGTCTCCCTGAGGATAATCTCATCACTTTTAAATCCATGAGTTAAATATTTTCTGACCTCCTCGTGATCCCCGGGCACTGCAAGATGGGCTGCCAACTCCCTGATGCTTTTGAGGAGGATGTTGTTGCGTTCCTGGCACTGCCCTTGGAGTAATGCACTCTGGTCGTTTGGTGTCTATGCCGAATTTTCCACTGAGAGACTCGTGCTCTCTCAGCTGTCACGTAGGTCCCTGTTGCTTCTAACATAAACAACGCCATAATTTCTAAGCTGTACCCTCCCTTTAGGCATATTTCTCATTGCAGCCTCCTTTCTTGGGGGCATATTAACAAGGAACAGGGAAAATTAACGCTAAGGGCGCTTAGCGTTAATTTTTTTTAACGCCCGCTATTGCTGGATAACATTGCCTGGTTATCGCGTTATTAACAACGCTAACCGCCTAGGCGATAAAAAGTCCAGCGATAGCGGCATTTTGGGAGGTTATCGCTGGTAATGCAGCGATAAAACTACAAGGATAGGGATATCCTTGTTGATAGCCCATGATGGACTTTGCCATGTAATCCACCTCCCATTGGATTACATGGTTAAATCTGAAAATTAGCAGACGTAAAAAAAGCAGCGTTAACCGTAGTTAGCGCTGCTTTTTTTGTCTCTAACAGGGTTAGCGTGAAGCTTGATAATAGGAGAAATGTCGCTTAGCGACATTTCTCCTATTATTTTGCTCTGGAACGCCCACTTTGCATCTCATTAGAGATGCAAAGGGAAGCATGGTGAAAAAGGGTGCTAACATGCGATTTTGCATGTTAGCACCCTGTTGTTGATAGGGCGATATTTTTATCTCCGCTTCTTTGGCTTTTAAAGCCAAAAAAGCAGAGATAAAGAACTTGTTAATATGCCCCTTGGTTCCTTTTTCCTTATTGAGGAAGATTTTTTTTTTTATCTTCCGTGACAGGATGTCCAAGTTTAAAAAAATGCAGATTCCATAGAGACTGCATGGGACCAGGTGAATGTATTTTAGACACCCTGGCATGTAAGAGCCTCTATTTCAATTCGTGTTGTTAGTAATTACTCTCTGCGGGCCCTGTGAGGTTTCTGTGAACAATCCACAGAGTTTATTTAATTATTTCTATGAATACTATGCTGCTGTCTGAATGTAAAATAAGCTATGAAGTTGCCATGGCATCCTCAGAAAGAGCCAAGAGTTAATGGGTTTTGTAACCAAGTATTGGGGCCCAATTTCAGATTCAAAAGGTTATAATATTTGCTAAAAGCAGGACAACGGGCCTTATTTAGAGTCTGGCGGGTGTGGTTTTCTCCTGTTGGTCTGGCAGTGCTCCTGCCCAGTCTTTGGTTAGGTGGGAGAAAGGTGTTGTGTCTTCTTCATTTGTGGTAGTCCTGGGGCCTTCTGCACCTTCAGGCACCACCAGGGCTGAGGCCATGTTTATATCTGGGCATGAAGGAGGGGCTACAGACACTGCTTGATTACTGCTGGCAGTACGTGTTGCTGTCAAACTAGGACATCGGTGGTGTCTCTAGAAGGTAATTTTAGGGGGAAGAGCACACATTGTCACGAATCAAACTGGTGAGGCCACCTACAATGTTATGTGCGTATGTGTGAGTGTATATGCGTATATATATATATGTATATATATATATTATCTACTGGCGGTCGCCAGTAGATAGTTATAGTTAGGACCGTGTTTCCATAGGAAATCTGAAAATTCTATTTTGAATAACCTTGGCGCCGGTTGACGAATCCTCGCGAATTGTTCAAAATAGGTGGGGCGCTCCGCTCCGCTCCTACCCTGAAAGTCTCGGGGTGATTAGTCAAGCGGGGGCCGAGAAAAAAGGGGGGTCCCAAAACACGTTTTCCCCATGCATTTTCCCATAGGGACCTTTAGTCCAAGGTACAGCCCGAACGGCTGAACAGAATTATTTGAAATTTGGCAAAGAGAAAGTCCTCAGGTCAGGGATGTGCCTTTTGAATATCTGGAGTCAATCTGTTCAGTAGTTCCTGAAAAAATTTCAGTTAAAAGTACATATATATCTATAAGCGCGCACCGTGCGCGTACGGTAAGCATACCGTACGCGCACGTTGACGTGCGCGAGCGTAATTCTGATTGGTGGTTACATGACAGTAAACATTCCAGTCGGTCGAAATCAGGAAGTGTCGGCCGCCATTTTGTCTCTCGCAGTCTGAGGCAGTGAAAAACAAAGGTGGAGAATGTGAAAAGTTCCTGACCCCCTAGCCTTTGTCAGGGGGTCACTGAAGGACCCCCAAGGATGGAAAAAACATTTTTTTTTTTTCGAAAAAGCGCAGGGTGCGCGCACTGTGCACGCACGGCACGCACAACGCATCGTGGGTGCTCGGTGCGCAAAGCGCACCAAGCGCCCACAGCGCGCGCACGGTGCGCGAAGCGCACCAAGCGCACGGTGAAGAACCTGAAAAAAAAAAATATTAATAAATACATGACTTAGCATTTAAAAAACCGTACAAATTCACTTAAAAAACCATAGGTTTCACACACGTTATAGTTAGGAATTAGCATTTAAAAAACCTTGCAAATTCACTTAAAAAACCATAGGTTTCACACATGTTATAGTTAGCTGGACATTTCCCTCGTAAAAAACCAATGAAATTCCCCCGTTATAGTTAGTGCAGGCAACTATAACTCACGCGACCGCAATCCTCTGCTGATGACGTCAGATATTACATCACTGATTAAATATGTGTCTTTCTGAAAAATAAATATTTGTAATATATGTATAGCTAAAGATTAATAGAAGAAGACATGGGTAAATAGGTGTCTAAATACAGTGATGTAATATCTGACGTCATCAGCAGAGTATTGCGGTCGCGTGAGTTATAGTTGCCTGCACTAACTATAACGGGGGAATTTCATTGGTTTTTTACGAGGGAAATGTCCAGCTAACTATAACATGTGTGAAACCTATGGTTTTTTAAGTGAATTTGCAAGGTTTTTTAAAGGCTAATTCCTAATTATAACGTGTGTGAAACCTATGGTTTTTTAAGTGAATATATATATATATGTATCCAAACACAGTTCTAGCCCCGCCTTACAAGGTCGAGCGGGGATCTTCTGGCACGGACCTCTTAGCAGACTCCATTCAGGATAGAAACAGGAACACACCAGGATACCGTGTGAAGTGCATTCTTTATTCCAGCAAATAGTATATATATATATATGTCTGCTACGACGTCCAAAAAGTAACAGCACTCACGGGAGCTCTTTAAACCCAATTTTTACTGGGAAACACACAAACAAACAAGACGCGTTTCGGCGACTGCCTTCTTCAATATGCAATATATATTTATATATATTATACACAGAGTTAGAAATGGGGTTTCTGGTTGGCTCGGGTATGCACCTTAGCCAGGCAGAACCCACCACTCTAGTTAGGGCAAGGGAGTTACACGCTGAAGATAACCCCTGCTCACCCCCTTGGTAGCTTGGCATAGCAGTTAGGCTTATTCCAGAGGCAATGTTCAAAGCGTTTGCGCGACACACTCACACAGCAGTGACACACTTGGCACACCACAAAAGAAACTCCACACAAGGTTATACAAAAAAGCCACTAGGCACTTGTCACGACGTCACAGGGATTACATAAATCACTTGGACAATCGGTTCACTGTCATAAACATCATTTGTACAACTCAGAGGCCGATTCAGATCCGGGTGGGAAAGCACTCCGACCGAGTCGGATCTGGAGTGTTTTCCGACCAAGCTGGACCCCTACAGTCCAACCGAGCGAGTACGATGCGCATGTATGCTGTCGGACTCGGTTCGGTCAGACTCCCATGAAAGTCAATGAGAGCCAGTTGTACGACGCGTACATGCGCTCCCATGGACTGAATGGGTATGTCTCGAACAAGTGCACCCCCTACAGTGGGTACGCGTCGGTGCCATCCGCACCGTACATGCCTGTGTTGGGGAGACCCATAGGTCTTCCCCTGTGTTCGAGTCGTAGGGCTGCGGGTGTCAGGGGGTCCGACGCGGACCCCCGAAGTCCGACTCCGGGAGCTTTTGCGAGCCGGACACTCCGGCTCGCACAGGCTGTCCGACACGTGCATCGTACTGGCTTGGTTGTAAATCGCATCCATTGCACGCCACGGTTAGCTTATGACCGAGACGTCCGGAGCGGTTCGGATCCGGAAACGACTCAGTCGGTGAATCTCACATAGCTCGCATCGTACTTGTTCACTCGTACAGCTGTACGAGTCGGCCGGAAAACACGCATACGGCTCTTAGTTTTTCCAGCCGGATCTGGTTCGGTGCCCTTCCGACCAGGATCGGAATCGGCCCCTCAGTAGCTACTGGTAGGAATTGTACTTAGCATAACATATAATGCAGAAACATTCTCAATAGTGCACCACAGTAAACACTTGCAGCAGTGCACACTCCATAAACACATCATGCCCCTCTTAGGCATATGCAAGTCACCGTTGTAGTACCTAGGGTGCAGCCCTGACAATGTAATACTCACTGCATGAGATCCTCAGGGCATATGGGCCATAATTCACGCTGCCCGGGCAGTAAATACCAGCACCCTTGTGCCCCAACACCAATCCGCACAGCCTCAGCCGGACAAGGACCTCCTTGAAGGCTTCCCTCCCGTCCGGTCTGCAGAAGCCGAGATGCTCTCTCCAGCATGAGGCCTCCAAATCCACCCCAAGTGCAGCCAGGGGTGTTGCAGGCCCGGGCCAGCCACACTAAACACAACGAGGGCGGGATCCCGGCCCCCGGCTGTCCCCGTGCACTCCTGAACTACCAGCCTATCTACCCCGGGAAATGCGGAAATGACTTTGGTGCTACAAAAGCACCCTAATGGGATCTGCAAATGGCCCCCGGGCAAAAAAACAACAGTGTGGCCCGCTTGCTCCAAAGGGCATTACTGAGACCTTGGCTGGTCTCTAGCTGCCGTGCCCAAGACAGCGCGGCTCGGGACAGAGATACGCCGCTCCCGCAGGCACTCAGCTACCTGCTGGGCTCCCGGGGGAGGTGCTGCTTCTCTGGGCTGAGCAAGGCCACACGTCCCTTTGCGGCTGGGGTGGCTGATGACGCCGACACGTCCCCAGCCGTTAACGAGTGAACACTTTGGTTGCCTGGCAACGCCTTCCGGGTAGTCCCCTGCGGTGTTTTCTCATGGTGTGGATGTGCTCCTCTGCACCCGCCGCACTCAGAGAGTGAGCTCGCATCTCAGGCTCCAACAACATATTCCATCCCCCATCATGCAGTATCTTCTGCCTCGTAGGCTCAGCGCTTCCGAACACAGAAGAATGAAGTGCTCCACACACACTGATTAGAGAGCAGTCCCAATCAGTTTCTTCTTCTCAAATTCACCAAACATGCGGTCACAGCCCCAGTACTTATAGTCCAAATGTCTTTGTTCTCCCCTGGCATGGGGCCCTGAACCCAGTCCAAACCAGTTCTGGGGACACTTTAAAATACCTTTACAAGTGCAGAACACCCCCCATTCACAGTGTAAGCCTTGGCTCCAGTCACACCACAGGGGGGGCACAAGCCATCATTATGGAAGGCAGGCACAGCCCTATTCAGGTGCAGGTGCAACTCTTCCCACCACTCCAAATGAAGACTAGGCCTATTCAGCTTAGCACAGAGTCACCCAAGCAGGGTAGGACTGGCTGGAGTGAATGCAAATGCCCTCTCCCCTGTAAGTCAGAACCAGACAGTCAATACACATACAGGCAGGCAGGCACAAAGACACATAGCACACAGAAATGCCCACTTCTAAAAGTGGCATTTTGAAAATAGTAATAATAAATCTGCTTTCACTAATAAGCAGGATTTATCACTACTATTCCAAACATATCACACATGGTTACGTACACCTCTCGTGAGGGATTTCCACTGAAGCACATATCAGGGAATCACCAATATATCTCTATGAGGGCAGCCTCACAGCAGTGAGAACCCAAATTGGCTGTTTGTCAAAACCAGGACATGCCACACAGTTAAGGCACATGACCTACCTTTTACCTACACCGCACCCTGCCCAAAGGGCTAGCTAGGGCCTACTTTAGAGGCGACTGATATGTAGTAAAAGGGGAGCTGCAGACGTGGCAACCACTTTCTGTGCCACGTCACAGCGGCAGTAAACTGCACGTGCAGACCCTGCAGTGGAAGAGGCCTGAGACAGGTTTGAAAGGCTACTTTGGTGGGTGGCGCAAGCAGCGCTGCAAGCCCACCAGTAGCATTTCATTTACAGGCCCTGGGTATATGGAATACCACTGTACAAGGGACTGGTAGGTAAAATAAATATGCCAAACAGGTGTAGACCAATCTTACCAAGTTTACAATACACATGCACATTAGCACTGATCAGCAGTGATAAAGTGCACAGAGTCATAAAAGTACCAACAACAGGTCAGAAAAAATACAGGAGGAAGGCAAAAAGTTCTGGGATGACCCTGCAAAAAGGGACAAGTCCAACACACGGGTATATATCTTTATCTAAATGTACATATGTATATGTACACAAACACATACACAGTCAGATTTAAACATTGTACGCAAACAACTAACACTGTTTTCCAATTAAATTTAATGGACAAATTAATGTGTGTGGCACGGTGCAGTGACTTTGTTTTTTCTGTGCTACCTCCTGGCACATTGGGCACCTTAGTGTTGTGGCAAAATGGGTGATGGCAAATAGAGCTGTGGCACGGGCCCATCTGGCTCCCCTCTAGAGTCGGCACTAAGGGTCACAAGGGAAGGTGGAGAGCATGTAGGAATCCTTGTACCCTTCCCACCCACGGCTAAAGAACCATCCAGCAGGGAGTCATTATACTGGGCATTGAGCCCAGAGGCCATAGCTCTGTGGTCAGGTCAGTCCTCTGCCTGCAGGCCTTTTCACCAGTGACTGACATCATTCAGGAGTACCACTTTCTGCTGTGGTTACTGGAGGGTGGTAGGAGAACCAAATCCAGGTGCGGGAACCTCTCCTCTGTGATGCAATGTAGTAATGCGCTCATGGCACGGGAGATGTCCGTTAGGTGTAACACCACTAAGGTAAATATTAAAACTAACAGAATGGGGGAGATTTATCATGATTTTGCGCCACTGAAAAGTCACATAAAGTGGCACAAAGTGTTACAAAGTGTTAATGAAGGTTTTTCTTTCCAACTCAAAACTTTTTTTTGCACTGGAAAATTGCCCTTAAAGTAAGGTAATTAGCACTTTGAGCTTCTTCAAGAAAATCGGCATTCAATGGGTGACACTTAGGGGTTCCCACATGACCACTGATTTTTGACACAAAACAAGATCGACAAAGATTATCAACCCTGATTTTGGTTAATATAAAACATCCCTCCTTGAAACTGGCGTTAAGTAGGAGAAACATTTACATTTCTCCAAATGTTCCAAACATCGGATGTGCGTTGTACTGCCCAGCAGGGTGACCAACTGGCATTGGTGCAAATTCAGGACGGTGAGTGTAAAAATTCAGGACAAAGGGTCAAAATTCAGGACACAAATTCAGGACAGGAGGTCAAAATTCAGGACAAAATTTCAGGACAACATCAGAGGAGGTTGCGCAATACTATATAAGTAAGCCCAGCCATATCCAAACATATTCAACCATTTGCAAACCTATCCATCATGTATCCTTCCATCTATCATTTCAGTCATCCATCCATCCCTTCATTCATCCTTTCACTCATCCATCCATCCACCCTTTCACCCTATCCATCTGTACACTTATCCATCCACTATTCTACCCATCCAGCCATTCACTCATCCATCCAGATATTTACTCTTTCACCCATCCAGCCATCCTTTAGCTTACTCACCCATCCACCCAGTCACTCATCCTTCCACCCATCCACCCTTTCAGTCATCCATCCATCCTCCCTTTCTCTCTCCATCGACCCTTTCACTTAGCCATCCTTCCTTCCATCCTTCCATCCATCCACCCATCCATCTACTCATGAATTCATCCATTGACCCTATCACTCATCCATCCTTTCTCTCATCCATCTATCCTTTCACTCCTCTATTCATGCTTTTGTCCATATACCCTCCATTTCACTCACTCATCCATCCTTACATCCACCCTTTCACTCATCTGTACATCCATTCACCCTTGCACTTATCAATTCATCAATCCAGCCATCATTTCACTCATCCATCCACTCACTCATCATCCACCTTTTTACTCATCCATCCTTTCACTCATCCATCCTTTCACTCATTCATCCACCCTTTTACCCATCCAGCTACCCTTCCACCTAGCTATTTATATTTTCTCTCATCCATCCTTCCACTCACTCATCAATCCACTCATCCTCTCTCATTATCCATCTATTCAATCTTTCATTCATCCATTCACCCTTTCACTAATTCAGCCAGCCATCCACCCATCCCTTCACTTACTCACTCGCCCACCTTTTCATATTAATTTTGAGCTGAGCCTTTTCGAGAAGAGGCCTATCAAGAACTTCACCCTCGCTGCAGGAGCCATTCCAGGACTGGGACAGAAGCCACCCAGGGTGGAGACAGGATGCACCACAGGGGGGAGAGGAGCCATCACGGGGGGGGGGGGGAGTAGGAGCCATCACAGGAGGGGGAACAGGATCCACCAGGGTGGGCACAGGGGTGGGTATGCAGTATTCTAGTATCATCTTGGTCTCTGACAGGGTGGGGTAGGGCTCCTAGCTCCCTCCTGGACAAGGCAATGAGAAGACAGGCTCTTTTTCCAAAATGTTAGTTTTGCCACCCCCCCACTGTGATGTACAGTATTTTAAGGAGATACTCCAAGAGAACTGATTTAACTGATTGTCCTCCATACTTTGTTAATCAGTGTGGGTGCGATTGTACCATTTCTTTATTTTATTACATTATAGACTGCATGTTTGAAGAACCGAGGTTTGCTTAGAATTTAGTTACAGTAATTAAGCTCTGTGAAGAGAACCACATGCTGCCTCGGTGTAATCAGGGCTGGTTCTAGGATGTTTAGGGCCCTGGGAAGAAAGGGAATGTGTGAGGCCCCTCTAAATTGCAGATACATGACACATTCAGGGCTGTTTGTATCTGAATAGATGCCCCTGCTCCTGAAGCTGCAGCCCCTCCCTCTCAATCACCTTCAAGCACCTCTTAACAGATCATCAAGGGCTGAAGGTGTGAGGGTTGCCATCCCGCTGTGCCTCTCCAATGCTGCTGGGTATCTCAGCTTTGGTACTGCATCGGAGTCTGTTACACCCGACCTCAACAGCATTGGAGTCAAGAAGGGAGGTGGGTGGAAACGACGGAACATCGGCTTTAGGGTGGTGCGACCGGTTAAAATTACGGATAAATGGCGTCCGTTAAAGAATCCTTCACGGACAACGGACAGACGGCCGAAATTACGGACTGTCCATGAAATTTACGGACGGTTGGTCACCCTACTGCCCAGCACACATCCAATATGTGAAATCTTCAAGTACAAAACCTATGCTAGACATCAAGCACACACCATTGCATATGGTGCAAAGGTCTGTGCGCGGCACTAGGCAGCCTTTTCCTATGCTACCACATGAGGATAGAGCAACCACAGGCCACATTTAGTAAATATTACTCTGTGCTGCTGTCTCTCCCCCTAGTGCCCCACAGCACATCAACTTTGGTAGGTGTGCTGCTTTGCACTGTTTTATTAGCAAATCTACCCTTTTGTATTTAACATACTACGAAAGATAAGACAATGAGAAGGCATGCATTCATTATTACTGAAAGTACTGTTATCACCTCAGTAGCAACATCTCTGGAAAAACCAACCCCAGAAAAGCATGTTGGAGGTTTATGGGTGAAATGCTTTAACTAATTTCTCTCGTACTCACTGTGCCACTAGAACCAAGCTACACCCGACAGTAGATCCCCAATCAGGGCAAAAGCAGACTTGGGTTGCCTGTGTTCCGATTAAGGGAGAACCAGGCCTGGCTTTTCAGGGTGATTGGTTCCTATTAGAGCAGGGTCAACACTGATTTCTATATGGCTGGGTCTTAAGTGCAGTGGCTTAGTGTGCAAAATAAAGATGCACTGGGATGAGGCCCTCAGTAATTACCAGTTGCTGAGATTTATTCAAGCATTTCACCTATCACTTTTTGTATACTTCAGTTAAGGGCACCAGCATGCTCTACAAATAGACTTGATTCATCCAGTCATTCATGCACACCAAATGTGTTCCATTGACAAACATATAAAGACTATGTGATGCCTAGTCAGATTTTAGAATTGCTTCCCATATTACACTGAGAAAAAAACATTAAAGCGCACAATGCAAAATCCAGCAGTGAAGTAGGTGCTCAATTAATCGTCTCAGTGTCTACTTGATTAGTGCTCATGGGCATTGGATATTCATAGTTAAACAGATAATACTGTTATGATTCCAAATATAGGCCTGGGTAGTCACCTAACCTTTCACCTACAGTTACCCTGCCATTGTACTACATAACGTTTTTTGTGCTGAACTTTTACCTAGTTAGGTGCTGCATAAATGTTGTGTGGTTTTCTCTGAAAACTAGCCTAATTTATCATGCAGGAGGATTCTCAGAATAACAGCAGGATTACTACCTTCTGCATGATAACTGTGTATAAGGATCAACACTATCGTCATCCTCGGCCAACATGACACAGCAAGGCAGAACCCCTGAGGGTACCTTTTCGGTATATAAGCACCACATCTTTGCTGGGGTAGATAGAGGAGAAAAACACGCTGACATGAGACACTGAGCTCCCTGCACGCAGATACTCCAGAACGCAGTGGTCTGACATCCCGTGCGGGGTGTCCAACTTGAGACCAAGACGGGGTCCTTTATTTTCTCACTTCAGGTAATGGGGTTGGCTCTATCCTAGGCGGATTCTTGGCTATACACCTACATACATGCTAGGTACACTTAGGTACATCTAGTTAGGGTTAGTAATGTAGGAGTATGCATTATTCCTGTCATGTATTTATATACCTGCATATATCCATTGTTTTAGCACTATGGTAAAATTCTACAATCTATTTACTCTGTTGGTGCTTATAACCTTATATATCTATTTCTGTCTTATGGTTGTTGCAGCACACACATTTTACACTAGAATGACGCTGGTTCTATAAATGCTTATTGAAAACGTCCCCATCGTTTATTGTATGTATCTCTCTGAGACAAAGTGAGCATGAGTGACTGAGCGAAAAGTACTGTACCGTTTCTGCAATCCCTGAGGAGTCAGGGTTGTCATGTTCGATAGTTGCCAGAAACTATTTACTCCTTGGTAAGAGGGGCACTGTGAGCTAGATGGTATACAGGCGAACATATCTGGTGGGGGTGTCTGGAATCAGTCTGGACACCAATCCCATAGTTTATGTAGTCTAAACGTGCATATCCTATAACAATTTATAGGAACTACATGACAATACAGCAGTCAGTCAGTACATGATGCATGGCTTTTCAGAGTGAAATTGGCCCTTATCGCATATCTACCTATGCCACCGGTGGTCAGTGTGTGGAAGAGCCCGGTAATGTGTGTGTGTCTCTCAAAGTGGTGGCAAAAACTGTCAGCATTATGCCTTGTGAGATGCAGCTGAAAGTTTAGACAGGAAGCAGTGCACATTCTGTATCAAGGACTTTGTTTTACTCACACCAGAGGCATTGAATTTGAAGACATGGGACCTTACATGTAAATATTAATGTTACAGCCATCATGCACAATGGGTACCTATTGCATTAATCTGTGAGGTGCCTGAAAGACACATTGTAAAGCAACAAGTCACCTATATTGTCATGGGGATGAAGCTGAATGTCGGATGAGAGTTGCATGAGGTCCTCCTTGCAGTGACCCCTCAACACACTATGGTGGGTGGGTTTCCATAATGTCACTAGGGCACAAGGATCTACATTTATGCATACAGACACATATTTTAATATTGAATATGATAAGATTACCTGTTGAAGATGAAAAGGCAGTGCGGTCAGAAGCAATTCTATGCTACCATGTGCTGTCCTGCTCGGCTACTGTCGGCAGTACCCTATTTGGTTAATCAGAATGTGTATGGATGTCAGATAACAGGTACATAGAGGATGACAGCATGCAGCCACCAAGCATCCTCATTATTTGCTGTTGGGCAAGGCAGACATCTACAAGGCTGTTTTTATGTTGAACTTTCATCAGGCTGACTCCGGGTTGCACTAGGCAAACTGTCAGTGTAGGTGCATCTTCACACAGACACAATGGTGTCTGTTGCTAGAGGTTAGTGACACCATTAGTGTGACATACTTGGTTGTGAGGCGTGGTAGGCAAATGTAGACATGCGACTTGTGAGGACACCTATTACATGGCTGGGTGAAATATGCATTATACTTAATGGTGTATTTGTGAGGAACAATGTGATGCATGAAGGAAAACAATTACCAGGCTCTATGATCCAAGCAGTATATGTGGCAGATCCCACTGGCAACAGAGTACGGATAACATCTGTGGCAACACAGGACCTGCAATGGTGATGTGAATATTCAATGTGTGTAAAAAAACATTGCATACAGTTGTTCTGAGAGGATTTCGAATGTGAGATGGTGTGTGAAGCACACATACAGACAAGAAGAGTAGGCTCAAATAACCGACCTTGAGAACATGTTTCTAGTGCTAAGACCCAGGGAATGTACTTGCAAATCATATTAATGTTGTGCAGGTAGAAAAGAGGTGCAGTGGACTCTCTCTGTTTCAGTGACATAGATGTGTTTTTTTGACCTGTCCTGATTTAGCCCTTGCCTTAACAAGGATGTTTTTTAGTGTTGCGACTTTGAAAGGAGCGTACAGTGGGTTTGGAAAAACTCATAATTTGTTACATTTCCTGTTTAAAAATCTGCATAGACATAAGGCTTCACATACAAGTGTATTGATAATTTCATTGCCAGTGTCTGCTCTGTTGAATGCTTGGCACTTACGTGGTCCTGTGTTTCTGATTGGCATGGCTGCAGCCTGAACGCATTGAGACATTGCATGGACACGAAGACGGTGATACTTGGGGGCATACTTACAATAGAATTGATGGAGCACAGCTTTAGCCTTCTTGGCTTAACACCACACTCCGCCAATTCTGAAACGCAGGCATACACTAATGAACCCTTGATTTGTATACTCAAAAGTGGGTGGATCAGTGTACGTCTATGTACACGTATTATCATAAACATACATTTCATTTGGAACTACATCACATAATGTAACAAATGAGGGCAGACCTTTTCCTGGTCGCGCATAAAATTAACATCACGGTCTTAACATTGTGAGTCCTGTTTGTATTCTAGTGTTCATCATTTACATCATTGTTTTCCTTTAAACTGTTTTCTTAAGCAAAATCGGAGTTAATTACATTCTGGATTATCCACGGAGATTTTCTGAATCCAGAGTGGCAGGTACTTGGCATCAGCTGTTACTCTCCTCACTGATCTCACACCGGCAGGTATTTGCCATTGTTTTGGAATTAGCCCAGCCCACCATTGGCTGGTAGGTGTTTGGCAGTGTTCTTGCACCGCCTGTTCTGATCCTTGGGTGTCAAACTTTTGGCATTGACCATTAACTACTCCTTAAGCAGCAAATGCTGATGCCTTATTCTTTACGCTAATAACTATGTCTGGGCTTGAGTTAAGAGGTTGTTGTCATTACATGATTTAAACTTTTCCAAAAGAAAACACAGCAGTGGCGCCTAGTTTTAGTTCTTTGTTTTCTTTTAAGTGAGTAACTTCCTTCGATGAGTGAGTGAACTTCTTTGCACAAACAAGTGTCTTTGGAGAGATTTCTTTGAGCAGATAATTAGCTGTTTTCTTAAAATTATGCATTTTACAGACTTTCGACTTAAGTATATAGTGCAGCAGACCACTTTACAAAGAGCTCTGTTACTAGGGTGCTGCAAAGATATTTTTTTAACCGCGCTCACAACCAAAGTGAGAGTCCTTAAATTGCACCATTGGTAAAGTTTGCGAACTATCCTGGTTTACCAAATCTCATGCAGTTGTTCTGTACATACCGTGCTGCCCATGTGGGTAAGTGCTTCAGCCCCCCAAAAAGGGGTAATAAGCGGTATATAAATGTTGCAGAACAGTAAAATACACCAATCTGGTGTACCTTGTTACGAGAATAAGCAGCAATCTGTCAGAAGACAAACAGTTAGGGGCCTATTAGCATGGCGGGCGGATCGCCACCGCCCAACCGGCGGTGGCAATCCGCCCGCCAAAACAGCCCACCGGACGGGCTTTTACTCCCCGCCTCATTAGCATGGCAGGGGGTACCGTGGCGAACGGAAAGACCGTCTGCCACTTTTCCGCCAGTAGGCAATCGTCACGATTGCCTACCGGGCGGAAAAGGCCTATGATATGGTGGCGGTGCCTTGCAGGCACCGTCATCCATATTATGATGTGGGCAGTGTCATACCTTTCCATGGCGGAGACTTCGCCATGGAAAGGCATGCGGGAATCGCTTTGGGAGCCCGTTGTTGGCCCCCCAATGGGGAGCTGCACTTGGTACCCCCCTACATTGGCATACACAAGGTGGTAGGCACTTCGCGGTGCCTCTCACGTTGTGCATGCCAATGCACAACATGCATTTTCTACATTGTGGCGGGTGCTGCTCACAGCACCGCCCGCCACAATGTTGCATATGCGGGATGCGCATCCTAATTGGCGGTGCGGGACCACCGCACCACTGGTAGCCGGTCCGAGCACCGCTAGGGTGGCGGGCAAACTGAAGTCCGCCCGCCATCCTAATGGACCCCTAAGATTTTACCTCCATCGTTGAATGCACAGCAAACGTGAGAAGAACAAAACAAAATTTAAAGACATCTTTATTGCTCTTTCACCTTCTGAATTCCAGTATTGTTATTTTGGGGGTGCTGCAGCACCCTCCACACCCCTATTTCAGCGCCTATGCCTATTTATAGTCGTTGACTTTATTTGGAATGGTAATGTTCTCGAATAGAATGAATCCGTTCAAGTACAGTGGTAAATAATGTTGTCAGACTTTCCAACTTCTTGCGTTGGCTTTGTGAGCCACTTTGGGGGCTGTCTGTCTTTTTCTACAGTCCCATCCCCTTCATCTCTCAACTGGTTCTACTTACCCCATTTCCTGAGCTGGAGTAGGAATTCATCTGGTTTAGTCATTTGAAGAGCAATTGATATACTCATATATCACACCTGATCTCTGCAGCCATTGCTCCAAAGAGTGAAGATTTAAAGCAATAGGACCCATAACCAAGAATAAAAAGAGATTAAGAAAGGGAGTTCAGGCAGGGCGCAGGTGTGAGAACATGCCCTTACACCAGTAGTAAATTGCCTATTACAAGACACGGTGTCATGAGAATAGGATCCATTTCTTGATTACAAGAGCAAATGTGGGTCAATCTGCCATCATTTTAGCAATCTGACTTACTGTAGAAACAGATTGGGAGAACTGAAAAAATTAGTTCTATGATTTATTATTTTTATCACTTGCAAATAGGATTGCCAAGTTATGTTTCAAGATGGAAGATAATAAATAAAATAGGGATTTGGGGGGCAACTGACTGCAGGGAGTTCTGCCCCCGGGGGTTTTGTCTCCAATATAGCCCAATGGAGCCCACGAGGGCTATATTGTGGCCTCTTTTTAGGTTTCGGGTGACCTGGTGGCTGATGGCAGGAAGCCCAGTTCGTCTTTTTTTTTAGGAGGGATGGGTGGTGTCGGCAGACTGGTATGGTGGGTTTTATATGGGCTCCCTAGCCGCTGAGTGCCAGCCCAAGGTTCAAGTGAGAACAATGGAAACAAGACAGTCTGTAGGGGTAGGCCCGAGTTGGGCCAAGACGGAGTGTGCTATGGGAGTGTCAGTGGTGGATTACGAGGAGGATAGCCCTGAAGAAGGTGAAGTGCAAGATGGGGAGGAACCTGTTGAGGCACGGGTTTGGGCATGGTGGGGGGTCCTGCTAACGCACTTCTGTGTAGTGTGTTACAGATGGGAGAGGCCCGGCAAAATGCTGCATCAGGAGCACAGAGGCCACTTATGAGGCGGCAAGCACCTGTACAGGCTCTAATCTTGGAGCCAGGTAAGAGCCAAGAGGTGGGCAAGGGCCCAGTGCTGATATCTACAGGTTTAGATATGGGGTGTGACAACGAGGTGGAGGGTGCATCTGCAAATAGGTAAGTACGTTGCTGATGTTGGTGTGGGTACAGACAGAACAGCTGGCAGTTCTGTAAAAGAGTTGGGAGTGGAAGGACAGGAAGACAGTGGGGCAAAGGTCAGGGAGAATGCAGGGGATTCAAGTGTGACAGGCACGTGGTACTCAAGTGGCAAGAAGGATGGTCTGGACAGCAAAAAGCTGAACGTTAAGCAGCTTCCATACATGGGGATGACGAAGCCTTTGGGGTCACACTTAATGTTGGCAATGAAGGAACACATTTGGAAGGGGGAATATGTGGAGATGTTTAAGCTCCTTCATAGGGAGCTGGACTACAAAGAGGGGTCAAATGAGGAGGAGTATGAACTGGCCAAGAGGCAGAGGAATCTCCTGACAATAGAGAAGGGGTCCGCAGCGTTTTAACTTTACACCAGTGTCTACTGTGAGAAGTCTCCTGAACTCTTCATTGCCATGTTCACATATATGTTTGTAATACACAAGGTCCAACTGACTTTTGGGGGTATACCTGGGCCCAATATGATGAGGAATTCAGGGCGTGGTTGTCTTGGGATCCTGAGGCAAAATGGGGAGAAATGGATGCAGATCTGTGGCAGCATACTATGGGCCCACCTAAGTTCGGAAAGACCTTTTTTGCTGCCAGCGGCTTGCCTATAGTTTACTAATCCTTTCAGAGGTGTCCCTCCCAGAGGGGGGTTAGTACAGTCAACCAAAGTTCAGGGAGGATCAGGGGGAGCATGTTTAGTCTACAACAATGGAATATGTACACACGAGAACTGCATATTTTGGCATGAGTGCTCTAAGTGCACAGGCAGGCACGCATGCATCCACAGGGGGGGTACCAGGGTCAGAGTACAGGGCAATGGCAGCCTTATGCTGGTTGTCAATGGGCACACCAGCAGCATTTCAGTGACAGAGGGTGTAGAGGGGCAAAGGGACCTGGGGAGAAAGACTCGTACTCTGGTTAAATTGGACAGGCTGAAATACTGGCTGGGGTTGTATGATCAGCCTGTGGAGGCATGGATCTTGAGGGAAGGTTTCAGAAGGGGTTTTTGATTGGAGTATGAGGGCCCCCGAGTTTGGAGCTGGGCAGATAATTTGTGGTCTGCAAAGGAACACAAAAGCGCAATGCAAGAAAAACTTGAGAAGGAAGTTCTAGAGGGGAGAATAGTGGGGCCCTTTGAGGATTGACCTATGGCGGACTTGATTGTGTCACCTATAGGTGTGGTTCAAAAAAAGGAACAGGGGCAGTTTCACCTAATCCAGCATTTCTCATAGCGCAAAAACGGGTCAGTAAATTATTTTATTCCCGAAGAAATGATTTTTGTGTCCTATTCTTCAGTGGATGAAGCCATGTTCCTGGTGGTGTCAGCAGGGCAAGGGGCACAGATGGCAAAATGTGACATTAAGCCAGCTTTTTGGATGCTTCTGGTTCTCCCAGATGACCTTTAACTGTTGGGCATGCACTTCAAAGGGAAATGGCCCCTGAAAAAACAGTGTACCCAAATACGGTATTGTCCTTTTTGGGGACTGAACTAGATGCGGTAGGAATGGAGGCAAGGCTTCCACAGGACAAAAAGGAAGCTATGCAGTCCTTGTTGGTGAACATGGTGGCCAGAGAGAAGGTGAAGGTGAGGGAAGTGCAGGAACTGTTGGGTCACCTGAATTTTACCTTTAGGGTGGTCAGGGTGGGGAGAACATTTGTAGAAGGTTAGGTTTGACTGTTGAAGGGGAATCACTGCTACATCATCACATACACATATCGGCGGGCGTCAAGGAGGTTCTCAGATTGTGGGGGTTCTACTTGAACTCCTTCAATGGGATTATGTTGGCCCATCAGGACAACCTTGATTGGGACATGCAGATATTCACAGATGCGGCCGGAGGTCTGGGCTTCGGTTTGTTCTGGCAGGGTCGCTGGTGTGCAGAGGAGTGGCCGGCAAGGTTGAAGGCAGGAGGAAGAAGCATTGCGTTCCTGTAACTCTTTCCATTAATGGTAGCGATTACGCTGTGGGAGCAGAGTTGGCACACTGGAGGGAGCTGTTCCTTGTGGACAACATGGCTGTCATGCAAGTGATGAGCAGACAGTCAGGGAAAGACGCATGGGTGCTGAAATTGTTGCGTATTTTAATGTTGGGTTACCTGGGGCATAATATCTCTATCAAGGTGCGGCACATGCTGGGGCAGACAATGACATTGCGGATGCTATGTCTCATTTTCAGTAGGATAGGTTTCATGGGAATTGTGGTCAGTAGGCAACGCAGGATGGTGCAATTGGTGGTAGAGACCCTAGCTGAACCAACAAGAAGAGCTATAGTCAGGCATTGTCGGAATTTTTGGCATCAGTGGCGCAGTGCAGGTATTGCCTTTATGGGCAAATTGTTTTTTGGCTACATCCCATCAGCAGGGTAACTGGGACAACGGATACTCGAGGGCTGGGCAAGGGAGCAAGGTCACTTGGGGAAGCCCCGGAGGCCCTTATCTTGGCATATTGCTGCTGGTTTGCAGGGTAGATGAGGAGCTATGCACGTTCTCCACTTTGATGTCCTGGGTGTTTTTTGGCACCTTTTGAGTGTTTGAGTTGCTGGACTGCAGGGACAGGGGAGGAGTGACGTGGAAGGATGTCACAAGGAGAGAGGGTAGGTTGGTGGTATGGCTGCGTAGCTCCAACACCGACCAGAGAGCACAAGGAAAGAATGTGGTGCTGCAGGTGCTTCTGTTGTCGATCCTATGCCCAGTGGCATGGGGTGACAGGTGGGCTGCACATTGCGGGGTCACTGGGGGGTAGTAGTTTTCCGGCACCTGTCTGGGGTGAAAGATAAAGCTTTCCAGCCCCTCTCTGTTTTGCAAAAGGCACTCGCAACTTTTCCCCCCACCTTCTGAATATGGGATGCATTTGCTCCAGATTGGCACTGCAACCGAGGCTGACAATTGTGGCTGGGCACAGAAAGACATCATGAGGCTGGTGTGCTGGTTTTCAGATTGCTTTTGGAGATATGTGAGCGCCACTGCGGGGGTGAGGGCTTTCTGCGTTAATATTTACTGCTGGTTTTGTTTCAAGTTCAGTTGAAGGTCCGGTAGTGGAACATGTTTCCACCTGGCTAGTAGGACATTCCTTAATCATATGGGCAGAGCATCAGGCAGCTCAGAGGGGCTATAGGACCAACTTGGGATTTGACCAGTGTTTGTTTCCAGTTACTTTGCATTGGAAAGGGGCGTGAGATGGTGTGAGTTGATTAGGTGTGTAAATAGTATGCTGGTGGGAGGGAGATGCCTGGATATATTGGTCGTTCATTTGGGGGTGAATGATCTTTTACTAGAGAAGGGGTGGATTTGATGAGGGCTAAGAAGCATGACTTAAGGCAGTTAAAGGCACAGTGGTCCAGTTGCTTTGTAATCGGCACAGAATGTTTGCACAGCAGACAGTGGAGAGGAGCTGGAAGCCGTCAGCAGTGGAAAGGGCATGCAGGAAGACTAACAGGGAGAGAAGACGGTTTTGTAGGGACCTTTGTTTTAGCCACATTTGCCACTTGGATATTCAATATTCAGTATAATAATGATGAGGTTTTTTTAAGTGATGGTGTTCATCTTTCTCGGGGAGGAATGGATTTGTGCCTTTTGGAGTTGATGAAGGTAGTGGTGCAATCTCTGAACATCCGTAGATAAGTGGGTTTCCTGTAAGGTCAGCTATGGGGGACATAAAAATTCAGTAAACAGCCTTTTTCTGGGTGGCCATGGCCTGAAAAGTTTTTCAGGAGGTTACAGAGGTTGGAGAGGCACTGTCATTGGTGCAACACAGGGATGGGGAGGGTAGGCAGGAAGTTCAAGGTAAAAAAGTTTAGAGGCATATTTACAAGGGGATTGCACCACCAAAACGTCACTTTTACAGATGTTTGGGTGTTGCAATGCCCTGCACCATATTTACAAAGTGACTTCAAGCCACTTTTTGTGGCTTAACGCCATTTTGTAAATCTGGTACTCTTTCATGCAGGTATCTGTGTGAAAGGGGCATGCAATGGGTGTTGCTGTGGGCGTTCCACACCCATTGCTTTTTGGCGCTGCCCCAGATTTACAAGGATCTGTAAGCCTGAGGCAGCACCAGAAACTAACCACATGCAATAGCAGGCGTTAGAATAGTGCAACAAGGAGAAATACTTTCATTTCTCCTTGTTTTTGCTTTTTCTATGTGTGCTGCATTCTGCAACATACATAGAAAGAGCAAAACACCATTAATAATTGCTTATGTGCAGGAAGTTGTCTCTTCCTGCACATAAACAATCATTAAATAATGGCAATTTGCTAGTTCTATGTGTGTTGCAGAATGCAGCACACATTGAAGAAACAAATCGCCATTACTTATTGTTCATGTGCAGGACGGGACATCTTCCTGCACAAAAACAATCATTCCCTGCAACGCAGGCACCCTTGCACTATGGTGCAAGGGTCTCTGTGTTGGTGCTAGGCAGCAATTTTTAGCACCAGCGCTAGGGAAAACACAGGGGGGCGCTGTATTGTAAATACGGTGCATCCCTGCGTTTTGGGAGTGGCAGAGAGCAGCACAGTGAAATTTGCTGCAGTGCTGCACTCTGCCATTTTCTTGTAAATATGCCTATTAGTTGCTTAGGGCCTCATGCAGGTAGCCAAATACCGGTCGGTAACGGCCGATTTTCGGTAAATATGCCGTTACCGACCGGTATTTAGACAAGTGAGATGTAGGAGTGCAAAAACCACTTTTCGGTAAATAAGAGGCGGTAAATACCGAATAACATTTACCGAATTCAAAAATACCGATTCATAATTACCGAAAACATACTTAACGAATCGGTAAATATGAAGTGGTAAATATGAAGTGGTAAAAATTAAAATGACATGTAGGAACACTCGGTAATTAAGAAATCCATGAAAATCGGTAATTAAGAGTCGGTAATTAACACGGATTGAAAGCAGGTGGTAACCATCAACAATGTATATAAGCAATCCCAAAATGCAACAGCGTGGACAACATGGCTGCTCTGTATGTCATTGCAAGGCGCCTACGTCTACAGGCAGCAGGTCTGAGGATTTGGCGACGAGAGGAACGCATCTACAGACAGCGCATCACACTCTTCCAGCTGACGGATGCAGAGATACATGAGAGGTACAGGCTACACCCCGAAACCATCATGGACCTGATAAGGGACCTGCACCCACTCCTGGACCAGCCAATAAGAAGGGCGCACGCCATACCCCCACATGTGCAGGTGCTCTGCAGCCTACATCTACTGGCATCCGGCAGTTATCAGGTGGTGATAGCTGCGGTGGGTGGTGTATCCCAGAGTTGCCTGTCCCGTTTCTTCAGGAAGTTCCTGGATGCCATGATGCAGAGAATGCACCACTACATCAGCTTCCCAAACACACAGGCTGCACTGCAGAAAACAAAAACAGACTTTTATCACATGGCACAGTTCCCCCATGTCATTGGCTGCATTGACGGCACACACATCCCAATCTGCCCACCAGCTGACACAGAGCACATCTACAGGAACAGAAAGTCCACCCACTCCATCAATGTGCAGGTGATCTGTGATGCAGGGAACATCATCACTGATATTGTTGCAAAGTTTCCTGGGAGCACCCACGACTCGTACATCTTCCAGAATAGTGGGATCTACACACGACTGAGTGCCGGAGAATTTGGAGAGGGATACCTGCTAGGTAAGTAACAGTGACGCCCCTTGCAACCTGCAAATCATAGTGTATAGAGGCATGTTACTGATGTTACCCTTTTACTCATCTAGGCGACAGTGCATATGCATGCCGGTCATTCATCCTCACTCCCTACCTACACCCATCTACCCAGAGTGAGAGACGATACAACGTGGCACACAAAACAACACGCAATGTGGTGGAGCGCACGTTTGGACTACTGAAGAGCAGGTTCCGCTGCCTCCACAAGAGCGGAGGCGCACGCCAGTACACACCCATCAACTGCTGCAAGATCATTGCCACTTGTGCAATGCTGCACAACCTTGCCACGAAAAAAGGTACAGATGTGGAACTAACATATTTTGAGGACAACGAGGATGAGTCAGGCCAGCCAGAGGGCAACGCAGCTAGAGTGCCAACTGCAATCGATGGGAGAGAGAGACGGGCAGAGATCACATGCAACTATTTCTGAGTAAGTAAGGGGACACAGCCAGTTGTGATAAGTCATGACGTAGTTTTAATGTGGCACCACGCCATGAACACATGAACAAGCCTATCTGGCAATATCCCATCTATACAAGGAGTAAGTCCAGGGTTACGTCACCCAATGGGAAGTGGCTAAGCAGGGCTACATCAATGTTTGCGCATACGCGCTGCAGTGGTGGATGGCACGGCCTGTGCATCCTCACTAGAGCCAACCCCAAGCCGCCTGCTGCTCCTGCGTCCTTCTGGAACAGGGGGTGTGATGCTGCTCCTGCTGCTGGTGTTGATGCTCTCCGCAGCATCCCCTGCAGCAGTTGTCGACGGCTGACTAGTTAATAGCACCCCTAGTGCACTTGTCACCTGCACCATCCCCCGAGACAGGTCGCTGCAGCAGTGTGTCAGGCCCTCCTGCATCGACACAGAGCGCCGGCAGAGTAGAGAAGTGGCAGTTGCCAGACGGTTGAGTGCCCTGTTGGTAGTGTCCCTCCTCTGCCGTTCCCGGCGCCGTGCTTCGATGTCAGCATCTAATTTGCTGCACAACTGCTGGATTGACTGGGACATGTCCCGAATGCCCACTGCCATAGCGCTGATGTTATTGTCCATGTTGACAAATGTAGTTTTCATTAGCCGCATGTGCCTCTGGACTGACATGACTGCCTTTGTTTGCAGGCGCTGTTGTTTCAACATTTGGCCCTCGAGCCCCAAGAAGACACCATGGCTGTCAATGGTTGCTGGTGGACTCTGGACACGTGACCTGCGGCGCCCTCTTGCTCCCGTCTGTGCTGCCTGTGAGGTGTGGGGCACAGTGGCATGGCTCCCTTCCTGGGGCCTGGTGAGTTCCTCAGGGCCCATGCTGTCGTCAGACGAGGTGTCTAAGGCTCGTAGCCTGGCTGCTGGACGCCTCCTCATTCTCACACCTGCAAGCGGAGATGTGGCAGGTGACTCAAACATGAGTGGCGATGCTGGCTCTGGGTGAGGTGATGCTGGCTCTGGGTGAGGTGATGCTGGCTCTGGGTGCGGCGAGGCTGCCTGTGTTGGTGGTGCGGCTGCCAGTGGGCCTGCTCCCTGGTCTGAACTTGTGCTGGCCAGAGGTGATCTGTGTGGCCGGTGTGCCCTCTCTCCTGCAGCATGCCCTGTCCTGCATGATGTCACATCTGTGGACAGAAATACAACATTTGCTCAGTGTCCCCGAAGGGCTGCATTGCAAGCGTCACAATAAATCATTTCACATTCCAAAATGTCCTCTGCCTCCTTGTGCCTCATGTGCGTGACATACCTTGTTGCCCTGTGCCATTTACTTCATGGTTGGTGTTTCCCTGACTACATCTCCCAGAATGCATTGCCTGTCTGCACTGACACATGTGGACTGCAGTGTGATTCTCGTTTCACAATGGGGGATGTGGCATAGGGGTAGGGGGGGCTACATTGCTGTGCTTTCGTCTTACCTTGTTGTGTGGCGGCTCTGGCAGAGCTGTCGGCGTCCCCAAGACCCACGACGCTCTCTTGCTCGATTGTGGCCCCCACCAGCTCCTCCAGTTCGGTGAGGGCAGGTGCCCTGTTGGTTCCACCTCCAGTCTGGCTGGCCTCCTTCTGGATGTCGCCCATCTTCCTCTTGGTTACAATCCTCAGGTCATACCAGCGCTTCTTTAGGACCTCTATGTCCCTGTGCGTCACTCCCACAGCATTGACCTGCGCCTGGATGGCCAGCCAAATGTTTCGCTTTTCCGCCTCAGGCACTTGCAGGGATTGCCTTCCAAACAGCTTCTGGTGCTGCTTCACCACCTCCTCCACCAGCACCTGGAGTTCCTTGGGGCTGAATTTCAGCTTCCTCCTCCTTTCCCCTCCATCTCTCTGTGTTCTCTGGCTGGACATGATGTTCGTTTTCCCGCTCGCACAGGCACCGGCTCCCTGCCTCTCCTCTGCACTCCAAGCCTCTCCAGGGTCGGCTAATTATGTACACCTGCCTGGGTGTGGCCACTTCCTGGTTGGGTGGGGTGTGGTTGCACAGGATTAGCTATTTCATCAAGTCATGTGATTTTATTTACCAATTCCGTGCATACCGATTCGGTATTTTCCGAATCGGTAAATACCACCTCGGTATTTACCGATTCGGTATATACCACCTCGGTATTTACCGATTCGGTAAATACCACCTCGGTATTTACCGATTCGGTGATTTCCGATTCTTGATTACCGAATGTTACCGATTCGGTAACTGTTACCGAATTTTTACCTACATATAACTTACCGATTCTTAAATACCGATTCGGTACGGCTCGGTATTTAAGAAACGGTAAAATTTATTTACCTACATGAGGCCCTTAGAGTTTAATACTTGCACATAGGCTGTAAGGGAAAGTTAAGGTTTATAATGTTGAAATGCGCTTCAAAAGAAATGAAATACTTGTAGGGAGTGGGATTGTAGGTGGGACAGTAAGGGTGGGGGCAGTACATTGGTTAGTTGATTGGTTGTTTGGAGAGGTGATAGTTTTGCAAGGCAGTGTGCCCTGGAAAACGCTGTTAATGTGCACCTGTTCGAATAAAGCGACCTTTCCACACTTTAAAAGATAGTTAGTGGATTGTATTGCGGCCATATCGCCCAATGTCTCACGTGTTTCCAAAGTCACTGTTTTGAGCATTCCAGGCAGGGCCGTTTCTAGGTGTTTTGCCGCCCTAGGCGAGAATTGAAAAATGCCGCCCTCTCCCTTTTACTACCATCGCTCTCTCCCCCTGTCATCCAAGCTAGAAGAATTACTGCATTAGATATATTAGATATTCCCAAACTCATGTTTTTGCCGCCCTCCCCCTCTTGCCGCCCTAGGCGGCCGCCTAGTCTTGCCTAATGGTAGATACGGCCCTGATTCCAGGGGCGGAATCATATAAAATTAGCATTGTGAGTTCTAAGTTTAGACTCAGTCATAGTTTTACATTGGCTGATGTAAAAAATAGTTGAAGAACTCCAGCAGTGCTATTGTACCACATTAAACAGTGGTAAATGGTTGTTTCTCATAGAAATGTTGAAGACGTGCTGCTTTTAGCAGTATATAGTGACCTATCCAAAGTAAGCAACATAACACAACCCAATAGTATACACAAAGTAACATAACACAATTAAAACACAACATAGCATATCACACCAGAGTAGTAAAAAACGGATAACATTGACAGTACCATATAAGAAATAACATTCTAATAATGCTACACACAAACACTGCAACACAAAAAAACAATAGAGCACATCACCACTCCAACAAAATTCCACACAATAAATGTGCACAGGTGTTTTTGTCACATATTACCAAATCCAGAATCCCGTTTTTGGAATATGGTGGGGAAAGGTGTTTGAAGCAAGTGCTGCCTTACATTTAAATAAAGAACTTGAAATAGCGTCCAGAGAAAATCTTTTTGCGGCCTCGTCCAAGAGGCCATGTATGACCCACATTTTCCATTATTTGCATGCACGTTTGTCCAAGAATGACTGCTAAGATTTATCTGTGACAATATATTTGTATGTACACACTACTGATGGAGTTTTGTGTGCTTCATGCATATGGCTATCATTACTAATCCCGATGTTTGCATTTCTTTGTCACCTTGTTACAATTTGTTTGAGCTGTGGGCCATACTGGAGCCAAACAGACAGAAACACTTGGGTGTGTGACAGAGGAACAACAATGAAGGTGGTGGAGTTGGAAATTGGCGTGCGCTGCTGGGGAGCGGGGATATCGGCACCCCTAGGAATAACCCACTAATGGAATTGAGATTTATAGGACACAGCTTGATTTACTATAGTTCAAACGTTGTCGAAAAAGAAAGAACACATATGGAATGTACTTTCACAATACCATACTCCAGTTGACTGATCACAAGAAGTGTCAGAGGTTTAAGCATAGGTAATACGTTTTAATACCCTCAAAGTGAGTGTGGGAAATGAATATGAGGGAACAAGATGCATTAAGAGTAAAGACAGCGTAAAGCAGAAGGTGACATTTCCCATGATCTACTCAAGTATAAGCAACATGAGCATTGGAAAGATGAATGTGATAACATGAGAGTCAGTATAGTTTGTTGCCTGGTGTTCTGAACTGACATTTTCTGTAATCTAGAGGAGCCTTGAGCTGACTGCAGTTTGGGTTGAGAGATCAAGGGCCTTATTTACAAGGAATTAACGCAGCGCGGTGCCAAATTACGTAGCAGAGGGATGCGGCATATCGACAATTATATGACGGATCCCTTTGCTCTTCCCTGCTCTGGCGTACAATTTGCTGCCATGTGACGACACAGGCACCCTCTCACCATGGTGCAAGGGTGCCAGCGTCACTCGAATGATTGTTTTTGTGCAGGAAGGGACACGTTCCGCACAAAAAAATAACAAGAGGTGATTTCCTCTTCCTATGTGTGCTACAGAATGCAGCACGCATAGAAAGAGGAAAACAAACAAGGAGAAAAGAAAATATTTCTCCTCGTTGCACCTCCCTACGTCTCCCCTGGGGAGGCGTAGCATACTGATACATTTACAGGTTTATAATTTCTCGTAAATCTTGAAATGCGGCAGAAGCTATTGGTGTTGCGTGGGAACACCCACAGCAACACCTATGGCATGCCCCTTTTACACAGTGTTGCGTGTAAATGGGCCATATTTACAAGGACATGAAAAGCCACGCAGGGTGACTTTACATGTCCTTGTAAATATGGGGCAGCAGGTTGCACCACTGGTGTGTCACAAAAAGTGACGCACCGGTGGTGCAAGGGGATTGTAAATTAGCCCCCAAGAGGAAATCACCGTGCAAATGTAAGCAAAGCTGATATGATAGGTGAGTAGGAAATGTTTGATGGATGTTGGGCAATATTCGTTCAGGAATTGGTAGGAACTTTAACGTGTTTGTTCATAGGGACGTGATATGGTCCGATTCAGGATGACTTTGAGAGCTGTAAACACTGATTAAGTGTGTTTCAAATGGGTTTCCATTTTCAGCCACATTTGTTTGCCTATAACCAGGATTAGAATCAGGACAGAAAAGACAGATAAAAGAAATAACTGGGAACCTATATTGGTGTGAGAACCATTTAGTAGTATTTTAACTAAGAGCGATTCCTTGTTATATGCGGAGAAGAAAGAGAAATTAACCTGGCTTCCTCAATTCTTGAAAGGGCATTATCAGTGTGATCATTGCAATCGTTGATCTGAAATTCTGGAGAAAATTGAAACTTTCAGTAACTGTAACAAAACCAACATTTTTGAATAAATCAATTCTTCAAATGTAATAGACTTGTTTCCATTTACATAATAATGCGCATTTTCACGTAACAATATCTAGGTTCCACCAAATGTGCATTAAAAGTGAGTTGGTAAGAACACATACAAGCGATTTATAATGTTGACAGAAAATACCCACTAGCTGACATTTTCAAAAGACAAGACAAATTAAATGATCTAGAAAATATGAAAATGTAAGGGATTGCACATATTGAGAGAGATAGGAGAGGTGGAACCTCATTTTAAGATAGAAAGAACCCTTTTGCATTCACTCTTTGGAAACATTAATCATGGCCTGAATACAGATCATGAATAACACTGCATCTTATATTAAACATATGGCTGACAGTCAAACTAATAGTATATAAGTAAATCGTCAAAATACACTTTACTCCATAACATATACTGCTTGATAAAAGTTAGCCTGTCTTCTTTCTTAACATCCCTGGCTCACAAAAGATGTGCAAGCGTTTGAGTCCCACAATGTGATACAGAGAAAAATTATCTTCTTTGTAATTTCTTTTTTCCTGAAAATACCTGAGCTTTGAAGATTGAGAAACAATATACGCCATAGTATTTTTTTTCATTTTGATGACTATATTGTATTAACAACTAGCACACTTTGGCTTGATTTAGATTTTGGTGGACGGAGTATGAACGTTTGCCGTGGCGGAGTACTTTACTCCCACCTTTGTGAGGTTACTCCTCATGCCAAATTTAGCGATCTCTGTTGGTCTAGCAGACATCTCTTCCATTTCCAGGAACCTCCATCACGACGGTTCCTGTAAATGCATTGAAAGTTTGATGGTCAGCTCCGTCAATATGACGGAGCCAATCGTGAACATTTCAACATTTCTTTTACTTTCAAAGATGAAATCTCAAAGCAGGATTTTGTTTTTGTTTTTTAAATAAAAAAAAAGCAATGACCCCCCCCCCCTCACCAGGGGAATTTATTTTCAGGGAGTGGTAGTCATTTTGCAGTTTTCAATGCCCTTTACTGCCAAGTTTTACCGCGCGGTAAGGGGCAATGAAATTTGCAGTTTGTTTCCGCACTCTTAATAGGGCGAGCAAACCAATGGCAAAACCTCTGAAGGCCCTTACATCATTGGGCCGTAAGAGGTAAATGTCGGCGGTGGAGACAGAGTAGTCTCCAGCATCGACATACTTAGGGTCAGCTTGACTCTAAATGAGGTGGGTGGACCTTCAGTTCGATGGAATGGGTTCTCGCCGACATTGGGATGAAGCACCCTCTCCACCAAACTCTAAATCAGTCACTTTCTTTTCCTGGAATACAAATAAGTTAAATTCGGCTAGGCGCTGCACATATTATTCGAGACCAAGGACCTGATTTAAGGTTTGGCTGATGGTACTCGGTCTATCAGGGTGGCGGAAGAAAAGTGCCTCCCCTACCCTGAACAACTACCAATTTCCAAATTTAAAGTTGACCATCGGCCTACTGGTCATCTCTGCACATTGAAAGGAACCGCCATCATTGCAGTTCCTTTAACTGTCTAAAAACTTCGGTGGATGGCCGTAGTTGGTTTAGATAGCCATTCATCAAACTTTTCCAAAGTTTATTTTTCAGAAAAAACTCAAAGTGGGAGCTTGTTTCTGGAAAAAACGAATGACCCCCAGACCCTGCCAGTTTTCTCCCAGGGAGTGTGATGGTCATTATTGATTTTCTGTCTGTGACGGACAGAAAAAAAGGCATTAAACCATTCCACCCTAAATAGGGAGAGTATTGTAATGTCCTTCCTCCGAGGGCTGCTACTCTGGTAGTCTGTCACAGGAAAGTTTCCATTGATAGAGCCATTGGGGCTCCATTGAGGGAAATCTTAAGGTTCACTAGTTAGTAGTGTTAGTAGACATCTTGGAAGTAGGGTATTTCCAATTTTGGCATCAGATCGACATTAAGCAACTTGGTTAACTGTTTCCCAATGGGGTATTGCGTTCCTTTGATGCAATCCAGAGTCAGAGTGGGGCAAGTCAACAGGTTTTTATTAGATGCCTCAAATTCACTGGTTTTTGTTACCCACTTGCCCGCTAAGGATCTCTCTACGTGCCCTAATTTATTTCCGGAGCAGATATATTACCTGCCCAAACTTTGGTCCATTGGGACTTTGTATTATACTTTTTTCTCCTTCTATCCCAGCACACAACATTTACAACAGCTGGCATATAAGTGGTCTAAGACGTTATGCTCACAGGTGATCGAAGGGGACATCTGTTTTAGTGCTCAGTTGGCTCAAAAAATATGAATGTGTCCCATTTGAAGGCCCATTTTTTTGAAGACCTTATTTGACACATATTATTCACCTTATAGATTGTTCAAAATGGGCCTCCGGTCATGTTCTGACTGCTTCAGGTGTTCAACGCCAGTTGCAGATGCTAGCCATATTTCTGCTACTTGCCCCTTATTTAATTCATATTGGGCCTCAGTATTTTTTAGGCTAAATAATTTACTACAAGGGAAAGTTGATTGTGATGCTAGGCTTATTATGCCCGGCCATCTGACCTCCATTCCTGATAACCTGGTGCCGAACTACTTTTATGCGATCACAGTGGCCAGATTTGGTATTGCTAGGGGATTGCTGCAGTGTGAAGAGCCTAATCCAAGCTGTTTCTAGCATGAGTTTCTATTTTCCTGTAGAGTGGAATTCACAATCATTCACTCTAATCCTAAGAGACGTATACTAGGAAAATAGAGGGCTCCAGTAAGGGAAGGCTTTGCCCTTGGTATGCCCGGCTACCTTTTGGAAATTCTAAATGAGTGAGAAACGATATAAATGTTGCTGGTTATGTTTGTGTGACATGGCACTTTATAATATTTGAGTGTATTATAACAGTTTTTTTGTACTAACAATATTTAACTTTTTCACAAAAAAAGAAGACATCTTGGAAGTACTCTGAATGGTACTTGTATTATCTATTTTCTTTTTTTCTGATCTGTGCATCAATGTCTGGCATTCTGATTGAGAATATATGGTGCCCCCAGTCGTAATATGCTTTATGATGCCATCCTTCCTCAGTTGGATAAGTTGATGCATGAATTTCAACTCTTTCATAATGACTCTACTTTGGTGAGCTCTAAAATACATCTTCTTTCAGTCTTTAGGGATACTTTCCACACTTTCCACAATTTCTTATTAGATTGAGGTTCATAAACATCAAGTTTTAGGGGGACATTTATGAATGCAGACTTTCTGCTAAAGCAATGGCCAGCGGGGGCACCACAATTACCCACTTGGCATAATTAGGGTTAACTGCTGAACCGGTAGTTTATTTTTCATGCAAGTGTTTCTGTTAATATATTGGGACAACTTTTGTCACAAACAGATGCTTGACAGGCTGCCATACGATGGCAGCATTTCAGCATTATTTTTTGTTTTTCAGAACCCCTCCCACACACACTCGTCTCAAGGGTGGCAAACCTGTGACTGAGCTCCTGCTCCATAAAACCCAAATGAATACTTTCATGTCTTAATTGCAAGTGGTATGTTGTATGAAGCACTGACAAATCCTGTGTGATGATCAATGGCTCCTCCTAGTTACCTAGCTATAACAACCCCCTATTGTCACTGATGTTGAAAGCACTTGGGTGGTTTTCTACCGTAATATTATTGTCAGAATATCGTACAAAAAATACTGTCAGCAAAGTAACAACTACAAAAATAGTGTACGTTTACTGTATTAACTCCACATTTGTTTACCTTGAAGATATATTTACAGTTTCAGGGTTGATAAGTATGAAGTTAAGACAATTGAATCTATTATTTTCTACATGTACTACTTACCTTCACAATATTTTGGTCGTCAATAGTTAGGTCACAAAAGTTTTGTATCACAATATTCTTCCCTTGTGAATATTTTCACATACAACCCTTCTGGTTAATTCAATGCTTGGCAGTATATACCAGTGGTGAAGATCTTTGGTAATAATTATGATGGAAGTGAGCAGTACAGACAAAGAAGAGTCTAATTGGTATTCAGTGAGTTTAATGTTCAACTTGATGCTGTCTTTATTTCATAGTTTTAGATGTAGAATTCAATTCCAAGATTTGAATAACAATGAAGACAGCAGGAGTTAAGGGCTCGAACCGAGTCACTCCTGTTGTGAAATCAATATACAATTAAAGTGAGCAAAGTAGCCAAAAAAGGGACTGGAGCAGCATCAGGATAATTACAATGCACAGGCAAATGCTCATTTGTACAAGACTGTAAAACAACAGCAGTCAAAATGCAGGAGTGTAGCTTGGTCAGTATAATGGGGGGCGGGGGGTGGTGGGACCATCAGATTTTACAACAATCACGCTAGGACATCTTCTTAAAACACACTATATGAAAAGCAAGACGTGCAGGGAGCTTAAGGGGTAGTGGAAACAGAGAAGAATGTGGATTGTAGAGGGTACTTAAAACGCAATATTTTTCAAACTAACCAATATTTTTTAAGGCCTTCAAAACATAGACGAAAGAGTGTGTGCGTTTTTGTCAGTGTGGGCATGTAGAAATCCCAAGTGAAATCCCACAGACACTTTACATTACCCAACTGAAAACACTTGTACCCAACTATTTACAACTGAATACATTTTTTAGGGGGGTGTCACACCCCAAACATCCCCCCCCACCCACCAGAGCTACACCCCTCCCAAAATGTGCTAAAGTTAACTGATTGTTTTTGCTTTTCATATCGTAAACAAGCAGTAGATATTGAGAAGTGAGTTGAGTTCATTTAGGCACAAATTTCACAAAACTGGTAGCGAGCCAATGGAAATGGAAACGTAAAGCTTCAAAATATCTGCGTTGCACAATAAATGAGGATATTTTCTATTTAAATGAAGGACCACTTGATTCAAGCGTACCATCAGAATCCTTAATGCCTATCTACATCTTGCTTTCCAATGCCTTTGATCCAGTAGTGCGACCCATAAACGTCCTCCGCATGCACAAAAATAGACACTCCTAAAGTTTATCTCCACACTCTGGAATCCAAACAGAGCAAACTATCTTCTTAAGCATACTCCTCATACATAATCTAAGACAGACTGCATACCAGTGCCAATGCAGGTTTTACAGAAGTGCAACACAGAATGCATAAACGAAACACTACATGGACACAATCACTGCCTAATCAAAACACAGAGAGCTATTCCAGTAATGAGAGAATTCCACAATCCAAGTGCTATGAGAAAATATTTTGGCCTCCTCGCATGCTAATACAGACCTTTGCCATCAATACCAAGAACATCAACTAACACATCAGAACACACCTTCCCAATATCCATATTGCCACCAACCATCGCCAACTGCAACCCAACAGACTGCCAAACTCAGCTTCCCACCCAACTATGGTTGTATGTGAGAATGTTGATGTCAATAAAATTGTCTCATAAATATTATGCCCTAAATATAAATTAACAAAATATTGTCCAATTGAGTTTGGATGTTCTATTATTAACTTCAGTGTGACAACATTTTGTATATGATATTTCGGACACACTATATGTGTCAGTTAGTATTTTGACCACAGTAATTGAGTATCCCTAATTGAAAACAAAAGGACCCCCTGCTAATGAGCCAACGCTCCCAAGGCAGGGAAAATATATTATGGTGCCGATCACGATCCGGTAAAAAATATCCCCGTGCGACTCGTATCCGGTCTTTTTACCGTACGAATCGTACAAGTGCCGTACGAACTGGCAATCACGATTCGCATGGTAAAAAGTCCATACGAACCGCATTGGGAATATTTCCCCACACGTCCTCGGGTCGGAAAATGTGTCCGACACGTCCTCGTACGATTCACCGTACAAACGTGAAAGGTGAAGTCCGACCGGGGAATCACGATCCATCCCGGGCGTCCGAATGTACAACCGTATGGTGAAAAGACCGTCCGCACCGAACTCCCATAACGACCACGGAGACGTCCAAACAGGTGCCCGGTACGTGCCGTACCCCCCCCCCCAGCCCCCGTAGGTACGCGCCGACCCCCCCCCCAGCCCCCGTAGGTACGCGCCAACCCCCCCCCCAGCCCCCGTAGGTACGCGCCGACCCTCCCTGTGTGTACACCCGTGTACGCGTCGAACCCCCCCTGTATGTACGGTGCGTACCCCCCCGTGTATGTACGGTGCGTACCCCCACGTGTATGTACGGTGCGTACCCCCCCGTGTATGTACGGTGCGTACCCCCACGTGTATGTACGGTGCGTACCCCCCGTGTATGTACGGTGCGTACCCCCACGTGTATGTACGGTGCGTACCCCCCCCATGTATGTACGGTGCGTACCCCCCCCATGTATGTACGGTGCGTACCCCCACGTGTATGTACGGTGCGTACCCCCCTGTGTATGTACGGTGCGTACCCCAACGTGTATGTACGGTGCGTACCCCCCCCGTGTATGTACGGTGCGTACCCCCCGTGTACGTTCGAACCCCCCCGTGTACGTTCGAGTCGAACCCCCCCGTGTACGTTCGAGTCGTACCCACCCGTGTACGCGCTGGGGGTACGCACCGTACATACACGGGTGGGGGTACGACTCGAACATACACGGGGGGGTTCGACTCGAACGTACACGGGGGGTTCGACTCGAACGTACACGGGGGGGGGTACGACTCGAACGTACACGGGGGGGTTCGACTCGAACGTACACGGGGGGGTTCGACTCGAACATACACGGGGGGTACGCACCGTACATACACGTGGGGGTACGCACCGTACATACACGTGGGGGTACACACCGTACATACACGTGGGGGTACGCACCGTACATACACGGGGGGTTCGGCGCGTACAAGGGTGTACACACAGGGGGGGTCGGCGCGTACCTACGGGGGCTGGGGGGGGGTCGGCGCGTACCTACGGGGGCTGGGGGGGGTACGGTGCGTACCTACGGGGGCTGGGGGGGGGGTCGGCGCGTACCTACGGGGGCTGGGGGGGGGTCGGCGCGTACCTACGGGGGCTGGGGGGGGTACGGTGCGTACCGGGCCACCTACTCTGGTCGATTCGCGCCGTACTTCGCTTTTGCGGCACTTTTTGGGTGCCGTGAAAATATTGCCGTCCGGACTGCTGTCGGTTCGAATCGTAATTCCTGGTTCGTGAAACGCTGCCTGAAAGCGTCCCGACGTCACGTCGCAGCATTCCCGGATCACATTCGTATGTATATTTTCGTCGGTCGGTGTTTTTTACGAATCGTATGGAAATGGTGTTTCCGTGCGAATCGTAATTCCATGTTTGTAAAGTTTTACGACCGGGTACGAGTCGGACGGGGAAAACGCTCCGACCGACGGTTCGTACCCGGTTTTTACCGGATCGTGATCGGCACCTATATGTAAAGACCTAAGGCAGCTTATAATATTACTCTAAAACATAATCAAATACATTGAACCGAGCCAAACAAATGACTTGTATCCATACTTTTTTATTAACAAAGATAAAAAATTTAAAATCAAGACAAGTTACTGATGATTCCTGTCCTTGAATTCTATTCTATGCGTAAGCTGAATCATCATATTTATTTATTTTGTTATGATAGGAACTATATATCGACAGATTACAAAATAGAAGAAGAGATTGTCTACAGTATTTTCATAGTATCAAACAACAATGTACATAATCAATATGTAGGTTTAAAAAACATGGCTAATTCTAGGTGGGATCATATCAATGCGCGTTTCGGTGACAAAACGCCTTCGTCAGGAACGCCACGGATGTAGCCAGGATAACTATGGACGTTGACAAATTTCCTATCAGTCAGGTAGCACCCAAAAATGGATTGCACTTCAATGTAGACATATGTGACTAGTAGTACATGACTGTAGATATATATGAACATATCCCAAAAATAACAAATGTAACAAATAAACTCCAAATTTAAAAAAATTGCCAATTTAATTATACACAACAAAGTAAACAATAGGAAAGAAATACATTTTATAAAAAAATCTTAAAAATTAAACAAACCTCTATTTATAAAAAAATATAAAATTAAATATAAAAACACAAAATAATAATATATATTTAAACAATATTAACAAAGTTATTAAATGCTAGGAATAATAAATATACTATTCAGACTCCAGTCTCTGCAGCAGTAGGGAAAGCGTTTAAATGCCAAGGGGGTGAAATTGACTATTCCCACTCCTGTCTGTGCAACAGTAGGGAAAGCATTGGACTCAGGAGGGGTAACATTTACTATTCCCACTCTAGTGTGTGCAACAGTTGGGAAAGTGTTGAAATGAGGAGGGGTAACATTGACTATTCCCACTCCAGTCTGTCCAACAGTAGGCAAAGTGTGGGTCTGCAGAGGGGTAACATTTACAATTCCCACTCCAATTGATTCAACAGTAGGGAAAGCTTTGGACTGCAGAGGGGAAAGATTTACTATCCCCATTCGAGTCAGTGCAACAGTAGGGAAAGCGTTGGACTAAGATGGGGTAAAAATTACTATTCCCACCCCAGTCTGTGCAACAGTAGGGAAAGCGTTGGGCTAAGAAGAGTTAAAAATAACTATTCCCACTTCAGTCTGTACAACAGTAAAAAAAAAGCTTTGGGCTCAGGAGGGATCAAATTTACTATTCCCACTTCAGTCTGTACAACAGTACGGAAAGGATTGGACTGCGAAGGGGTAACATTTACTATTCCCACTCCAGTCTGTGCAACAGTAGTAAAATCATTGGACTGCGGAGGGGTAAAATGTACTATTCTCACTCCAGTCAGTGCAACAGTAGGGAAAGCATTGGACTCAGGAGCAGTAACATTTACTATTCCCACTCCAGTCTGTGCAGCAGTAGGGAAAGTACTTCACTTCAAACACAAGTCATATTTTAATACATGTATTAATTGAACTAAAATATAAAAAATATGAAAATTATATATATACATTTAGAAAACTATTAAACAATTTACATAGTTATACAAATTTTTAAGAATGAATGTCAAATAAAAAATGCTAATAATTGATTATTTAATTACATTCCCACACTATACTCCCACATACTTAGCAGCCCACATGTAAAATATAATTAAAATAAAACATTATAACAAAATTAACATATTATTTAATATTTACTTAATAAACTTCCCACCCTCTACTCCGGCAAACTCAACAAGCCCCACATAAAATATAATAATTACACAATTTACATAATTAATTATCAACTAAATATTTGATAATAAATTAATAATGAATTCATTATTACTCAATTAACTTCCCATCCTATACCCCTACAAACCCAATAACCCACACCAAAATATAACTTAAAAAATATAATAATTACACAATTAACAAAATGTATTATCTATTAAGTAATTTGCAATAAATTAATAATAATCTTTGTATTAATTATTACTTAATTAACTTCTCACACTATACCTCTACAATCCCAACAATCCGCACCTAAAATATAACTTAAAAAAATTTAACTATTTTCATAATGATTTATCAATGAAACATTTAATCTAAATTAATAATGAATTATTAATTGTTTATACTTAACTAACTTCCCACCCTATACCCCTGGAACCCTCACAACCCGCTACAACACTATAAATTACTATTAACAATTCAATTAAAATGATAAATAACTTAAAATTGCAACTATATTCAAAAACATTAATAACAATTATACAAACAATATATAGCATATACAATTAAAATATTATTGAAAACACAAAGAAAATTAAATAAACATATGTTTTACAAATATGGGCCTCATTACGATGTCGGACACCATCTTAAAATCGGAACCTACCGACTCGCGCTCAGCGGTTCCGCCCGACCGATTCGACCCAATACTGTTCGGTCAGAGTCCCATTGTTTCCTATGGGAGCTTGTGTTCCGCCCGACAACACAGGCTTCTATGGTGAAATGGGGTGTGTGTGTAAAACCCTGCACCCTGTTGCAGGTACCCCATGGTGCGTGCCACACATTATAGGGTTTTACAATAGGGTCCCTTAGGTACCCCCTCGGCCCACAACCGGAGGCCTCAGGGTGAAGGGGTCCCTGCTACGGGTGCCCAAAGTCACCTTCCGACAGCCTTTCCGTGTCGGACAGGCCGACTCGGAAAGGCTGTCAGTAATCGGCATCGTAATCGGTCGGTCGGAAACGCTGTCCATAAAGGTGTACGATGCGGTTCCCACCAACACAAATTATCCAACAGCCTGTCGGAACCGATTCAGATTGAACACGCGATTTACAATCCAACCTTGAACATCGCAATCAGTCGGGCGGATTGTAAACCGACCGAGTCAGTCGGAAGGGTTCCAACACGGTCGTGAAGATTCCGACTGTCGGGAGGATTCTTTCCGCCTGACATCGTATAGGGGCCCTATATTTTTGAAAACTATATTAACAATGATATTCTTGAAAACAATATTACTTACCTTAAAAAATCAATATTTTTGTCGACTATATTTCTGCATCATGATATTTAGTTGACAAGATATTTAATACTCGATATTTGTGTAACTCAATATTTATGACTTCCCACCCTGTACCCCTGGAACCCTCACAACCCGCTACAACACTATAAATTACTATTAACAATTCAATTAAAATGATAAATAACTTAAAATTGCAAACAATAATAACAATTATACAAACAATATATAGCATATACAATTAAAATATTATTTAAAACACAAAGATAATTAAAAAAACATATGTTTTACAAATATGGGCCTCATTACGATGTCGGACACCATCTTAAAATCAGGACCTACCGACTCGCGCTCAGCGGTTCCGCCCGACCGATTCGACCCAACACTGTTCGGTCAGAGTCCCATTGTTTCCTATGGGAGCATGTGTTCCGCCCGACAACACAGGCTTCTATGGTGAAATGGGGTGTGTGTGTAAAACCCTGCACCCTGCTGCAGGTACCCCATGGTGCGTGCCGCACATTATAGGGTTTTACAATGGGGTCCCTTAGGTACCCCCTCGGCCCACAACCGGAGGCCTCAGGATGAAGGGGTCCCTGCTACGGGTGCCCAAAGTCACCTTCCGACAGCCTTTCCGTGTCGGACAGGCCGACTCGGAAAGGCTGTCAGTAATCGGCATCGTAATCGGTCGGTCGGAAACGCTGTCCATAGAGGTGTACGATGCGGTTCCCACCAACACAAATTATCCGACAGCCTGTCGGAACCGATTCAGATTGAACGCGCGATTTACAATCCAACCTTGAACATCGCAATCAGTCGGGCGGATTGTAAACCGACTGAGTCAGTCGGAAGGGTTCCGACACAGTCGTGAAGATTCCGACTGTTGGGAGGATTCTTTCCGCCCAACATCGTATAGGGGCTCTATATTTTTGAAAACTATATTAACAATGATGTTCTTGAAAACAATATTACTTACCTTAAAAAATCAATATTTTTGTCAACTATATTTCTGCATCATGATATTTAGGTAACAAGATATTTTATACTCGATATTTGTGTAACTCAATATTTATGACTCGATATTATGTTCAAATTCCCAGTTGAGCATTGTTAGGCATATGCAGGGATCTGTGATGGGAGGTGAGAAAAGCAATGTACTCCCTATTAGTACAATGAGATAGTTTGCAGCTTCAAATGATGCTCTGGATAGCTAGCAGCGCTTTCCCCAAGATGTCCCCCCACTAAAAGCATCTAAAGGAGCATTCCCCCATCCAGACGCCTCCGGCCCTCATTGTTAATTAGGGGAATGCCAAGCATGGAGATTGACACTAGGTTAAAGAGCGGCTGCCGGTCACTACCTACCTTGAGCACCACAGGCTGTCTGGTCCTATCCTCCCCATCAGATAGCAGCAGGCAGTAATGACCAAAGCAAGTGCCTCAGGAATCACTAGGAGATCGAAATACCGAAGCCAGGTGGCAGCTAGTAAGGCTCTCTTCACTATTGCAAAAAGACACATTAATGCAGAAATATGTGTCTGTTCTGACACAACTGTGAACAAGGATCTTCAGGGACAAAGAAAACATCAGACTGACCCAGGAACACGTACTTATCTTTTCTCTTTTTTTCCAACAGAGCTGTACACAAGGCACATTAGATGTTGTACCTTGATATAGAATTGGAACTCACTGTTCCTGACTCCTGAAGAAGCACTCTAGAACTCGATCTGAATACTGCTAATAAAAAAACACCTGAAACAGTATAGCTCGGTAAACTTGGCATGCATTGTGTAAGAACACTAGTTTATTAGCCGAGAGAGAACATAGAATGGTATGTCATGCCTTCCTAAACGCGTTAAAGTCTAGGAATGAGTATTCCTCTTCACCAGGGCAATACCTGTCTAGGAAGTATGTCTCGGTAGCTGATGACCTTTGACACAGTGGAGTTTTAATATCTGCTGATACGTGGGTCGAATCGTGAAGAGCAACTAACGTAAGCCAGTGCGTAATGTGAGCCATGGTTCCTGGTGGGGCCACTGGCCCTTTTGTTCTGCATCTGAGCCTTATTTCATAAAGTGCCCCGGGGCTCAACAGGCTTTTGCACCCGCTTTGCACAGCCCTGGGGCACTTTGTTATTACAGAAAGGGCTGTAGACGCTTGTGCGACCCCTTCTGTAATATCGATACCGCTGGTGCATGCACATAAAGCACCAGCGCTATCTGCAGGGGGCATTCCCTCATTTGCATGGGCATACTCCCTGTGCCTCTGCGCCTGCACTGTATTACAGATGTAGGCGCAGATGCAAAGAAGCCCTCAGGAGGCCACTGAGAGTGCGCCATCTAAAAGGCGGCGCACTGTCAGTGCGCCTCCTGATGGCTGCCCTCTGGAGGTGGGGAAGGGGGCTCGATGGTCCCCCCAGACATCCCCTTGCAGGTGGGTACAGTCACTGCCTGCACCCGCCTGCAAGGGGATCTCTAATCTCCTTCAAAAGTGCAGGCGAGTTGCCGCCAGCACTGTGAAAACACGGAGCGGGTGTAAAGCAGCTACTCAGTTTTTCACAGGAACGCGATGCCCCCAGAGCAGCACAAGTTCATGGATGCCCTGGAGCAGCACATTCATGGTAATAGGGCTCATTTTCACTGTTTGCGCCCGGTGTAGCAATTTAAAGGTGTACCCGGTGCAAACAATGAAAATGCGCTGTTACCGTTATACAGCCCCAGATAGTTACAGAGAGCAAGAGGTGGGAAAACACACATATCAAAGAGACGAAACACCGAAAAATGTTTACAGAGAGAAAAAGCAGGAATCTGCAAGAATGAGGTAAAGGGGTAGGGAGTGTCTGCCAGTGGATTAAAGAGGCATGAGTTGAGGTGGTTTAAGACCACCAGCCTTGGTATGCGGCGCACCGACATTCCATGGCACCAGCTGTGGGCTTCTGATCCTCCAATCTGTATCTGAGGAGTACTCGCCTCCAGAAATTAATGAAATAAATGCACCAAATCATTTTACAATCCCATTACAATGTATTTTTCCCATTTCCAGTTCTACACAAGCAGTTGGACATGCACACAGATCCGCACTCCCACACACATATGGGTAAACAAATACACACAAGTGCATACACTTAAGTGCATACGCACATGCATCCACAGATGCACACATACATAAAGCACAACCACACACATATACATTAGTGCATACATACACAAACAAATTCAGGCATATATGCACACAGATACATGCACACTTATGAACATATACAGCATTGGCAGCAACAGTGGCATGGCAGGGATAGGATACCAATGGCCATGTGAGATGGGCATAGCAGCCATTGTTGCAGCAGGTGCAGTGGCCAAGGTCCTGAGGCCCAATTGAACCCTGAAAATTGCTGTAATGTACTTCCCTAACAGCAGTCAAGGCGGTCATATTACTTGCTTGCCCCATGTCCCATTGCGTTCTTGAAACGCTACTGCTGTGAGACCATGGCACACTCATTGTTACTGGAGGAGGAGGGAAAGCTGGACTTATTGACCGCGGCGCTGTTTACTTTAGCCTGCGCTTAAGCAAGCGCGATCAGGATTCTACCTGTGTATTTTAAAGTCACAACCTTATTTTGTATTTTGGTTCCTAAATTGTTTATCTTCTCCCCTGTTTTTAACTTGTACCTATTGCCCACACACTCGCATTTAAATGGTAAACTCACCGCTTCTTTAGCGGGCAGAATCGGTAGTTTCATTCTGTGCTTTACGCCATCTTGGAGTACCCTCGTGGCGCCATTGCGCTGAGCGCTCTAGTGCTCAGGCGGAGGTGAGGGGAGTCACTACTTAAAGCTCCCATTGGACCGCGCAGCGGTGACGCGCAGCGGTAGTGCCTGACTCGTGCCTGAGTCGGGCCAGAGTCTTGCCCGTCTGCGCCCGTCAGCGCATCGGAGGCGCAGAGGCGGGAGACCCTCCCTTGGGTCGTATCTATTTCAGTTTACTGCAGGTATGGCATCCACTATCGTGCCACTATGCACTGTTCCCTCTCTTGACTGTCATAAGGCTGTACACTCTGTCTCTGCCTTGTGTAAACAAGATATTGTTGTGCCATTGTCTAAGTTTACCACGGAAACATCGCCTATCTCTCCAATATTGCGAGGCGGTCTTATCAATGCCCGTTCGCTATGTAAAAATGCTCAAAATATACATGAGCTTATTTCTGAAAATGAGCTCGACTGGCTTCTGATCACTGAGACATGGCTTAAGCCTTGGTGTAATCCTGATCTGGCTATAGCTCTCCCGGAAAATTTTTCTATTCAGCGTCTGGACAGAAAGGAACAACGGGGAGGAGGCCTTGCTATTATATATCGTAGCTCATTAAAATTCTCCTCCCATGAACTTGTTGATATTAAGGGAGCAGAAGCGTTAGCATTCTCTTTGGGAATACATGATTCATTTACATTCTCAGGTGTACTTATTTATCGCCCTCCAGGCTGAGGTTCTGGACTTTTAAGAGTCCAGAGGTGTCAGGGAAACAACACCCGAAGACCCCTGAGTTCCTTCCTGTCTCGGTGCACAAATAAACAGAGACGCGGGTTTCTCGATGGTGGCGTCAGAGACCAAGATTTATTTACTGCAGGGACACAGAAGTCATAAGAACCACACAGAGGCAGAATCGACGAGACTGTTCAAATTGCATTAAGTGGGTTGTTCCTTAAATACACGAAAAATGTCTTTAGGCAACATTACACGAATATTTCTCATGCCCAACCCGGTATCCCAAACAAACAGTAAAAAGACATCAAACAATAATTTGTCGTGGGTTTTCGGTATTCGATCAGGTCCCCTTGTCAGTTTTCCATTCTTTGGCCGATCCTCCCCATCATAAAAATCGTAACCTCCCCATTGTAAAAGCCCAGAAGGAGAGGAGCAGGGCCAGGTGCAAAGGATTGAAAGGTAGGATAAGGGGTGTTTATGGATCATAAACGGGCATGGCTACCGTCTTCAGCCTTTCAGTCAGGACAACGGACACGAGAACCAGTATAGCAGGACTGGCCTTAGGCAAGGGAGGCGGCTTGATTCTGCCTAGTCATGCAGCGTCAGCCTTTCTCGGGGCTCGAGCTTACGTGTCCTTAACAAGGTGACTCTGCCGGGGTCATCGCTCGTTCATTGACTATGTGAGGGCAAGAAACAAAATGGATGCCGTAACTAAAATGGATGCCATGACTTTACAACAGAATGCCCTATTTCTCAGTGAATTCATGCTAGTTGCGTAGCGAAAACACTGTCATGCATATAATGGATCATTTGCGGTTCATTGGTACAGAAATCGTGTCAGTACTACGATACCGAATTCACGGGTTCGGATCGCTACAGAACCTCAAGGCCCCCCTAAGGAATTCTTGGAAACTGTGGGAGAAGCACTCAGCAACTTGGTACTCAGATTCTCGAACTTTACCATACTGGGTGACCTAAATTTGCATCTTGACTCTCCAAAAGCTCCTGGAGTCGACTGCTTTATGGATATTATTAATATTCTAGGACTCACTCTTTTGACCCATCAACATACACATTTGGGAGGCCACTCATTAGATTGTATTTGCTCTAATTCCATCAGGCTGACAGTTAAACCTCCCTGCCCTCAGATTTGGTCTCACCACTTCTTTATCCCGTTTCATATCTCATTAACTCATAAAATGTCGGATATAACCACAAATAATATCACTACCCCTAACTTGATCTGTAAACCTAACTGGAAACAATTATCCAGCAGACTTGATGTGTTGGATGCTCCTGGAATTTGTACCCTGGTGCCAACAGGCAATACCTCCGTAGATAACCAAAAGTTGCGGGATTGGATAACTATGATAGGCCATCAATTAGGTCCTACCAGCACTAAAAATCCTATCAAAACGAAAAAGAAGGCTCCTTGGTTTACATTACCCTTGAGAGTAGAAATGGGAAAACTAAGAATACTAGAACGACGGTGGCGCAGGCATTATGAGACCACTGCCCGTGACACTTATAAACAGGCTAGAAGAAAGTATCATGCAGATATAAAATCAGCCAAAAAAGCTTACTATCTTCAGGCCATCGATACGGCAGCTCAAGAGCAAAGAGAAATCTTCAAAATAGTCAAGGACTTTATGAATCCTCTGTTTTGTCGCAGGAGATTCCGCCATCTCAAAGCCTATGTAATGATATCTCAGATTATTTTGAGAACAAAATTCTTAAAATCGTGAGAATCTTTCCCCCAGCTTCTTCTATTCTAGAAGCAGATGAAAGAGTGGAGAGGGTGAAACCTCCAACTAGTTTGAATACATTCGCCCCTGTCTCCCTTGAAGACTCCCTTAAAGCCATTCTTGCGAGCAAATCTGTATCCCCCTTTGATCCTTGCCCTCCTTTGGCTCTACAATCTTTAGCAGAAACTATTAATCCCATCATAAACAGCATCATAAATTCATCTCTAGCGACGGCAGATGTCCCTAGTGATTGGAAGCTTGCTGCTGTCAAGCCGCTTCAGAAAAAGACTCTTGCTGACCCAACCACCCTTTCCAATCTACGCCCGATCTCCCTGCTTCCGGTGATGTCCAAGCTGACTGAAAAATTTGTGAATAACCAACTCACGAGCTTTTTGGAAGCAAATGATATTTTACATCCTAATCAGTCAGGGTTTCGGTCAAAACACTCTACCGAGTCTGCCCTATTGTTTACAACTGAGACCCTCCGTATGGCCATCGACCAGGGAAAGAAGGCTGTCCTAATTCTACTTGACCTGTCGGCAGCTTTTGATACGGTCTCACATAACATCTTAGTGGACCGTCTAGCTGCCGCGGGGGTAGATGGGACAGCTCTGACCTGGCTGAGAAACTTTCTTAGGGACAGACACCAAATTACAGTACTGGGCCAGTATCAATCTGAAGCAAAGGCCCTCAGCTCTGGAGTTCCCCAGGGTTCGAGTTTAAGTCCCATACTCTTTAATCTGTACTTGGTTCCCCTGATAAAATTGATTGCTTCCTTTCAGATCAGCACCATCTCGTATGCTGATGATACCCAGCTTATTCTAGTATTAGACAGGGATCGGGCTGGCACCGAAGAAAATCTCAAAGAGTGCCTAGCCGCAACATTTAAATGGATGACTGATAATCATCTTAAATGTAATGCGGGTAAGACGGAAATTCTGCCAGTTGGAAAAGAAAACCTGTTTTCCCCGAAAGGTTGTTGGCCTGATGATGAGGTAACTCCTCCCAATACCATCACATCAGTCCGGAACTTAGGCATTAAATTTGACAATCAGCTGTCTTTCAAACAACAAGCTGTTGCCGTAGCTGGCACATGTTTTCATATAACTAAAACCTTGAGAAAGTTATTTGATTTCTTGCCGCTGTCAGCCAGGAAAACTGTTGCAGTAGCCTTGATCACCTCTAGGCTGGAGTACTGTAATAGTTTATATGCTGGAGCCAACAGATCGGTACTCCACAGATTACAAATGGTCCAACATGCAGCGGCCCGCCTAGTATTAGGCTGGCCACGCAGATCATCAGCTTCTGCAGCAATGGATGCACTACACTGGCTCCCAATTGCTAAGAGGATTCTTTTTAAGGTCCTCTTGATCACCTTTAGGGCTTTTCACCATCACGGCCCTAAATATCTTAGCCAGGGCTTTAGACGATACAATCCGGTACGCTGTCTAAGGTCTGTGGGTCAGAATCTGTTGGTTATCCCTAAATGCAGGCTGACAACCAAAGGTGGTAAATCCCTTTTCGTGTTGGGTGCTAAGGCCTGGAACAAGCTCCCCCTTTCCTTACGTTCCATGTCGGATGAAACCCAATACAGGAAAGCATTAAAAACTTGGGTATACTCTATGACCGACTCAGCTTGCATAGCAATGATTTAAAGATGTAGTGTCTTGCGCGATCTGTGTCTACTCCCCCCATCCCGTACATCTGAGTTGGGTGAGCGCCAAGATACTCCCTGGAGTGATAGTAGCGCTATAGAAGTGGACTTTACATTACATTACATTACAAAAAGCTGAGTCAGAGGAAAATGCTTAAAAATGTCCAAAAGCCTAGCCTCATAATACAGACCACACTGTGGTGCCGATCACGATCCGTTAAAAACCGCGTACGAACCGTCGGTCGGAGCGAATTCCCCGTCCGACTCGTACCCGGTTGTAAAACTTTACAAACATGGAATTACGATTCGCACGGAAACACCATTTCCGTACGAATCGTAAAAAACACCGACCGACGAAAATATACATACGAATGTGATCCGGGAATGCTGCGACGTGACCTCGGGACGCTTTCAGGCAGCGTTTCACGAACCAGGAATTACGATTCGAACCGACAGCAGTCCGGACGGCAATATTTTCACGGCACCCAAAAAGTGCCGCAAAAGCGAAGTACGGCGCGAATCGACCAGAGTAGGTGGCCCGGTACGCGCCGCCCCCCCCCCCAGCCCCCGTAGGTACGCGCCGACCCCCCCCCCAGCCCCCGTAGGTACGCGCCGACCCCCCCCCAGCCCCCGTAGGTACGCGCCGACCCCCCCCCAGCCCCCGTAGGTACGCGCCGACCCCCCCCAGCCCCCGTAGGTACGCGCCGACCCCCCCCAGCCCCCGTAGGTACACGCCGACCCCCCCCCCAGCCCCCGTAGGTACGCGCCGACCCCCCCTGTGTGTACACCCGTGTACGGTGCGTACCCCCCCGTGTACGCTCGAGTCGAACCCCCCCCCGTGTATGTACGGTGCGTACCCCCCGTGTACGCTCGAGTCGAACCCCCCCGTGTACGCTCGAGTCGAACCCCCCCGTGTACGCTCGAGTCGAACCCCCCCCGTGTATGTACGGTGCGTACCCCCCCGTGTACGCTCGAGTCGAACCCCCCCCGTGTATGTACGGTGCGTACCCCCCGTGTACGCTCGAGTCGAACCCCCCCGTGTACGCTCGAGTCGAACCCCCCCGTGTACGCTCGAGTCGAGCTACGCGCTGGGGGTACGCACCATACATACACGGGTGGGGGTACGACTCGAGCGTACACGGGGGGGGTTCGACTCGAGCGTACACGGGGGGGTACGCACCGTACATACACGGGGGGGGTTCGACTCGAGCGTACACGGGGGGGTTCGACTCGAGCGTACACGGGGGGGTTCGACTCGAGCGTACACGGGGGGGTACGCACCGTACATACACGGGGGGGGGTTCGACTCGAGCGTACACGGGGGGGTTCGACTCGAGCGTACACGGGGGGGTACGCACCGTACATACACGGGGGGGTTCGACTCGAGCGTACACGGGGGGTTCGACTCGAGCGTACACGGGGGGGTACGCACCGTACACGGGTGTACACACAGGGGGGGTCGGCGCGTACCTACGGGGGCTGGGGGGGGGTCGGCGCGTACCTACGGGGGCTGGGGGGGGGTCTGCGCGTACCTACGGGGGCTGGGGGGGTCAGCGCGTACCTACGGGGGCTGGGGGGGGGGTCGGCGCATACCTACGGGGGCTGGGGGGGTACGGCACGTACCGGGCACCTGTTTGGACGTCTCCATGGTTGTTATGGGAGTTCGGTGCGGACGGTCTTTTCACCATATGGTTGTACATTCGGACGCCCGGGATGGATCGTGATTCCCCGGTCGGAGTTCACCTTTCACGTTTGTACGGTGAATCGTCCGAGGACGTGTCGGACACATTTTCCGACCCGGGGACGTATGGGGAAATATTCCCAGTGCGGTTCGTATGGACTTTTTACCATGCGAATCGTGATTGCCAGTTCGTACGGCACTTGTACGATTGGTACGGTAAAAAGACCCGATACGAGTCGTACGGGGACATTTTTTACCGGATCGTGATCGGCACCTGAGTGTATGAGACTGGGGTATGAATACAGCCACACAATCAAAACGTGTTAGGTGAGGGAAGTAAAGGCTAGTGTTCAATGACATTAAGTGACATTGGGTGGGAAAATGGTGAGGGGGTTTTGGGGCGAGGGAATCCATTACTGCAAGTCACCAGCCTCCGTTTGGTGTATCGCACTAAAGAACACAAGAAATTGTGTCTTATCTTAGCAAACCCACCTCTAACTGTAAACCTAACCCAATGTATAATCTTCTATGACTTGGCCAGTGCCCAACAACAAAAATGGAATATCACATAGTACCTATCTCTATCTCATCTGAAATCACAGCCAGTTTCTGTAGCTAATAAACCCAATACTCTGTTGACTCTAATACTCCTGCTTTGCGTATCTTCCACTAATATACTGTCACCAGATGCTTCTTTTACTCCCCAGACAGGGTTAAAGCGAGGGCTAAAATCAACATAGCGTCTGCAATTGCGCAGATGTTCTGTAGGGAAACTCCCTGGGAATTTCTATCCAGATCTATAAAAACCCATAAGAGGTCTAATCAGGGAAACATTGCAATCACGGTGGAAACACTTTACACAATGTATATATGAATGAATTAAATGAATGAATGAATGAATGAATGAATGAATGAATGAAAAGAACTTTATAAAGCGCATGGCTACCCGGGAGCGTCCCAGCGCTAAGAACCGACACGGTGGGCGGAAAGCTAAGGAAACAGAAAAGTCTACAGTTGTTTACGGTGCATGTGGGATTAGCCATCTTCTGGACCAGTGAAGCCTAAACTAGGCAGAACCAAAGTTATCCCACTCTCCCACCTGTCACCAGGAGCAACTTCCAAGATCCATGAAAATGATGAATTCCATGATGACATTTCTTCTCTCTATGAAACAGTCAAAGCTCAGTACGGTTTGTCTTAACTATTCGGGTACTCTCATAAACCCCTGGGTTAGACATCTGGTGAAACACCCTCAGCGGTGCTGCCAACTCTGACGCGGCAGAGCCAGATGGTCTTCTTGCAGTTGTCTCTAGCTCAGCTACCATCTGCATCTGCAGATCCCACTCTCACCCAGATTTTAGAATGCCCACACTCATGTTATTAATCAGACTTATCGATGGACACACACTTACCTTACAAACTTTTACACATAAGGCATAATCAATCACTGCTTCATGCTTTCTAGCAAACCATGATTCCATTAGCAGCTGCACTGTTGATGTGGCCCTTCCCTTAGGTAAATTTACAGATTTCATTTCATGACTAAAAGCCATTTGTGGCCTGAAATAGCATCAGCAGTAAGATGGCAAGCAGTGCTGTTACATCAAAAACTGTCAACATTATTCTTCATTAGCCATGTGCTAGAGGCTAACTCACAACATGCTTGAATATGCTTCACAGACTTTCTCATGATGTATGCCGCAGACAACATGCTTCCTACCCCTGGAAATCTGAATCCAAAAATCTACCTTGGTCACACCATCAAACGTGGATCCACTGGGGTCTCTCCTTTAATAGACCAACCTTCACAATCCCTATCGTGGGGCTCGTCCCTTTTTCCTGCAAGAGGCAATACTTAAACATCAAGGGGCATATTTATGACCCAGTTCTGCGTCGCATTTGCACCATGCAATGTGGTACATGCACAATGCAAACCTTAAGTGAGATTTATGAAGCCACACAATGCCACTTTGGGTGGCCCTGAGTGACTCCATAATCTGGAGTAAAGCAACACAGCGCAAACTGATGCGTTACCTTACTCTGCCCTGTGAAGGCATTGCATGGGCATTGCATGGGTGTTCCCACTCAACTCCCATAGAATTTGATGCATTCCCAGATTTACCAGAATTGAAACAGGGGAGACGTAAAGAGGAGAAATTACTTTATTTCTCCTTGTTACTTCCTGTTTCTATGTGTGCTGCAGAATGCACACATAGAAAGAGGAATATGCCACAGGGTTTTTTTTTTGCGCAGGAAGGGGTGCCTACCTGCACACAAAAAAATCCTGCATGCAACGAAGGCACCCTTGCACCACGGTGCATCGGTGCCTGTGTTGCCGCTAGGCTTCCTAAGGGAACCAGCGCAGGGGAATAGGCAGGAATGCGCCATATTGACTTAAATACAGCACATTTCTGACAATTTTGTAAATATGCCCCCAAATGTCATCTAGGTACTTTTTCAACATTAAAAAAGTCAAAGGTTTGATAAGGAATACGTCATGTCCGATTGCTGTGCTGGATGCTTGAAGAGTGTCCATGTGAAGCTAGAGAATTAATCCACACCACAGTTTTTGTATTCCAGATACATCAAATAAAACCATCCTAAGCAACCCCTTGAATATTCACAGGTATCTTTCCAAATGCCTGTTCAGAGCCACGTTGCTTTGGTGTTATCAGACAAGAATGATATCTTTTTATTACAACATCAAACCCCAGCACGAGGCTATTACTAGAAAGTTAATAATGTGTTTACATTTATATACTTCAGCAACCCTGCGTCTGAATATAACTGATAGCAGAGTATAGGACACCAAGGATTAACAAGAGTTCCCCTAAGACCAGAGTCCACTGTGTCATCATTATATAGAGGAACTGCAGTCCCATGCTGGTGCTATGCCATCTGGTCGAATGGAAATTCTATTTCACCGCTACAGAAAAACATTGCAAAGCAATTTCCGGTCTGTTGTTGCCAGGGCAAAAACAGACACTACCTCAGCGGATGACCAGGATACCAAAGTTGAATTGTCCAATGAAGTACTCAATCTAGTCGAGAGTTGGTTTGAGGACATAAGTGGATGGATGAGGCAAAGCAATGTTCCATATCCTTTATCAGCCTTGAGTTCATAATAAAATGAGGATGCTGAAGATTGAGTCCAAGGTGTGCATGATGTGACAAGCTGTGCCTAGGCTTCCCCAATCTTTTACTCACAAACTTGGAAAGGAGAAGCAGGGCATTTGGGCAGGCACCCTGGGCAGAGTAATAAACGAAAAAAGACTCGATGTGGCTTGGCAGTCCTTCCTCAGCACAGTAGGCTTTAGTAAGGGAGGTCTGTGAGGTGAAGGAGCACCGGTGGTAGGTGAGAGTGCTGCTGGAGCTGGCTCCCCACTGACAAAATAAAAGTGATGGCTGGGCTGCAAGATCACCCGTAGACCGTCTCCTAACTTTACCCCGCAGCCATCAGACAGAAAGGGAACTGAAGAACGTATCCACATTTAGTGTTTCCCAAAAGTGGGACACTGCTCTCTAAACCTTAAAGAATACTAACTGAAAGATAAAGCAGGAGTCACCAGGATTATTCTAATTACTTTCTGGGTTCCATTCTCAGTTATTCAAAATGCTACTCACCCTCGCCTGTTTGAACCCTGTACTTTTTTTCCAGGTTCATTTGTGTCTCCAGGCCTATGTGACCAGGCAACCTGCTTCCCTAATCTTTCGTTTACCTGCTCCTTGAAATGAGTCCTCTAATCAAGTGGGGGCTTTTTTGTGTTCTTATTCTCCTCTTCATATTTCAATTCTTCCCCGTATTACCTTTATTTGGGCTTCCTTACTAAGCTCTCATCGAAAATAGGAGGGGATCTGTCAAACTTTAATGATCCACATTTGTAAAGCGCGAACAATCACCCGTAAGGGTCTCTAGGCGCTGGGGGCCGTCGGGAAGATTAAGCAAGCTATTGCCCAGAGTCACATGGTGCTGGGCTAATCTGCCGCCGGCGCTGGGGATCGAACTGTGATCCCCAGATTTCGGAGTCAGTCGCCGTGGCGCCACACCTCTTCCCACAACTTTAGTCGCCCTACCTTCACAACAAAGTTTGGGCCTAACCCCTCCACCCCCAAACATAAGGGGCAAGTTACCAAAGCATCACTTTACACTATCTTTAACTGCTTTACCGAGTCTGGTGCTACCCATATTTTACTGCATCAAGTACTATCCTCTCCGTAATTTTACTCCTTCCTTCTCTTTTCTTTGCAATTTAGGGACACCTAGGTGAAGCGCACATGCACAGGTGGTGCAGTGCAAAGTTGTCCACTCTTTACACGGCAATGGTTGCTATGTGGCCGAAATGATCCAAGTAAAGACGCACGGGTTGCGTCAGAAATGAGAACACTTGGGTGCCGATCACGATCCGGCAAAAACCGGGTACGAACCGTCGGACGGAGCACAATCTCCGCCCGACGCGTACCCGGTCGTCAATTTTCACAAACAAGGAATTACGATTCGCACGGGTACACCATTACCGTACGAATCGTAAAAAAGCCCGACCGAACAAAAAAACACCTACCAATGCGATCCGGGAAAGCGCCGACCTGACGTCGGGACGCTCGCAGCCAGCCATTCACGAACCAGGAATCACGATTCGCACCGACGTCACCCCGCACGGTGAATATTTTGCGGCAGCCAAAAACTGCCGGGAAATCAGGACGACGCGAACAAGGACCACCAGTACGCGACGGACAGACGACGACGCGAACAAGGAGGACCAGTACGTGACGGACACACAGGACGACGCCACCAAGGAGGACCCGTACGCGACAGGACGACGCCACCAAGGAGGACCCGTACGCGACAGGACGACGCGAGCAAGGAGGACCCGTACGCGACAGGACGACGCGATTGGAGTACCAGTACGCGACGGACAGACATGGACCCGAACCTACGAGTCATCCCTGCCCTCATAGCAGTCCACCTCCTCTACAGGTTACGACGCAGACGCCGCAGAAGGTCAGAATAACTAAGGGAGGGGGGAAAGTGGGGTGGGGGGGTGGCACGACCAGGGCAGGCCACAAAACAACCACATAAGTCACACACCACACATGGCCTGGACATACCTGACTCCCATGCCCTGGTCACCACGAGGGGGTGGGGGCGTGTCCTGATAAGCCAGCGACCGCCACAACGGAAGTCCGTCACCACGCGAACCGGCAACACAACCAGACAGGTACGTCCCGTACCCACGCCTGAAGAGCGTGGGTACGAGTCGTACCACGCCCACACACACGTCACCCCAACAATGGCGGGACGGATCGTACCCACGTGGCAAAGGCCTGGGTACGGCCCGCACAAGCATCACATAGCGTGGGGACGGATATGTACGGACCCTACCCCCACCCCGTACGCATGGAGCGTACCCCCCATGCCAACAGTGTAAGTACGACTCGAACCCTCACCCGCGGACCTACGGACCGTACCCCCACCCCAACAGTGCAAGTACGACCCGTACCCCCACCCGCGTATGCATGGAGCGTACCCCCCACCCCAACAGTGCAAGTACGACCCGTACCCCCACCCGCGTATGCATGGAGCGTACCCCCCACCCCAACAGTGTAAGTACGACTCGAACCCTCACCCGCGGACGTACGGAGCATACCCCCACCCCAACAGTGTAAGTACGACCCGTACCCCCACCCGCGTATGCATGGAGCGTACCCCCCACCCCAACAGTGTAAGTACGACTCGAACCCTCACCCGCGGATGTACGGAGCATACCCCCACCCCAACAGTGTAAGTACGACCCGTACCCCCACCCGCGTATGCATGGAGCGTACCCCCCACCCCAACAGTGTAAGTACGACCCGTACCCCCAACCGCGTATGCATGGAGCGTACCCCCCACCCCAACAGTGTAAGTACGACTCGAACCCTCACCCGCGGACGTACGGAGCATACCCCCACCCCAACAGTGTAAGTATGAACCGTACCCCCACCCGCGTATGCATGGAGCGTACCCCCCACCCCAACAGTGTAAGTACTACTCGAACCCTCACCCGCGGACGTACGGACCGTACCCCCACCCCCACCAGTGTAAGTACGACCCGTACCCCCAACCGCGGACTCACGCACTGTACACCCACCCCAACAGTGTAAGTACGACCCGTACCCTCACCTCGAAAGCATGGAGCGCACCCACACCGTGTATGTTCCAAGCGTACATATCCAGAAATAGGAGGTGTGTGTGCAGAGTCCACCCAGCTGTGCCCAGAGACAGGAGGGGTGTGTGCAGAGTCCACCCAGCTGTGCCCAGAGACAGGAGGGGTGTGTGCAGAGTCCTCCCAGCAGTGCCCTGAGACAGGAGGGGTGGGTGTGGAGTCCTCCCAGCAGTGCCCTGAGACAGGAGGGGTGTGTGCAGAATCCTCCCAGCAGTGCCCTGAGACAGGAGGGGTGGGGGCCCATCACTTCCAGCAGTGCCCTGAGACAGGAGGGGTGTGTGCAGAATCCTCCCAGCAGTGCCCTGAGACAGGAGGGGTGGGTGTGGAGTGCTCCCAGCAGTGCCCTGAGACAGGAGGGGTGTGTGCAGAGTCCTCCCAGCAGTGCCCTGAGACAGGAGGGGTGTGTGCAGAGTCCTCCCAGCAGTGCCCTGAGACAGGAGGGGTGGGTGTGGAGTCCTCACAGCAGTGCCCTGAGACAGGAGGGGTGGGTGTGGAGTCCTCCCAGCAGTGCCCTGAGACAGGAGGGGTGCAACACATGTGTGTGAGGGCGGAATTACCCACATCCATACTGCCTACAAGGGAACATGTCCCCATGAACTCATGTCAACAGACTCCACACACAAGTACAGTGAACACCAAGGATGCCACGATTGTTGCAGGTGGAGACATGGCCATGCATGCATGGCCAAAGTAGAAGGGCTCCGTCACACACACAGCTCATGTACACACAGCTCTGCGCTAAACATTGGGAACACCCTGCAGGGAAGAAATCTGGGTACACAGAGGAAGGAATACACCCTGGGACAATTGCACCATGCAGTAACTGCTTACATGAACAAAGAAAGTTAGCCAACACCTTGTGATGGCACACAGATCCCAGGGTCCCCCCAATGAGCAGCACACTACTACATATCCCACACACCCAAACCCTTAAACACCACCCAAAACCATGTAGCAGCCCCACCAACACCAATACCACCATAGCAGGAGTGTGAGAATGAAAACAAAATTAAGCTTTATTCAGCATGATCACAATGTCCGTGGATCAAAGGCAGTTCAATTGTCACAGAGGCCATAGGGCAGTCAATGAGTCCCAGCTGGATGGGGGACACAGTGGGATGTGTGTCCCCTACCTTGCCTGCACAGTCAAATGGCATCGTCTTCCATACTGGTGAGGGCATCAGGGGGGGGAAGCAACAGGCACCGCAGGGACATCAGGGCAAAGGGGCGGCGTTGTGGGTGCAGGGATGGAGGACTCAACCACAGGGGGTGTGTCATGGCCAAAGGCGGAGGCCAGGATGGCACTACACACCTTAGCAAGGTCCTCCAGGGACTCCCCTGCACCCGAAGTGACCTCAGGCCCCAAGGAGGGGGGGGGGTCAGAGGGATGGGTTGCAGCGCCACCGGGGGAGGGTGGAGACAGGGGGGGAGACTCAACCACCCTGACCGAGGACTTCCTTGACCGCTTGCGTGGTGGTGGAACTGTGGGGCTCAGGGACAGAGCGGCCATGAAGGAGTCCTTTGGGGAGATGTGGCCAGGAGAGCTGAGGGGAGGGGATTTGGAGGGAGTGGATTGTGTGGAATGCGGACTCCCACTCTGGCTGCGTGTCACACGTTTGCCCCCCGACCCAGTGGGTGTGCCTATCTCACCCTGTGTGTGCGTGTCAGAAGGAGTGCGGTGGACCTTCCCTGCTGGTGTGGTGCCTGTGTCTGTTGTGGTGGGTGCATGCCGACGTCTGGGTGTACGTGGTACAGGCATGGAAGTGGGAAGTGTGGATGGGGCAGGGGTAGGTGGGGGGAGGTCGCGCTGCAGGAGACCCACTGCTGCAGTCAGTGTGGAGTCTATGGACCTCAGCAAGTTGCGTTGGTCAGCCTGCGATGAATGAATGCCCTCCAAGAAAGCCTCGATGTTGGTGAGGGTTTTCCCTTGGGCATGGAGGACATTAAGGATAGCAGTCTGACCAATCTGCAGTTGCCGCTGGATGTCCACAGACTCAGCATTGGCGGCAGCAGTGGAGACAGGGGCAGGGGGTGCGGTGCCTGGCAGGAAGGAGACATGCGGTGACCGGGCACGCTGGGAAGGGACACGAGCAAGTGGGAGCCGGCTGATGGGATCTGAGGGGGCGGTGCAAGGTGTTGTTCCGCTGTCAGCTGCTGGTGCAGCCACCGCCCACTCGGAGAACTCCTCCTCGGACCTGTCAGCTTCGTAGTCTGACGTGCCAGTCGACAGGTCCTCGGCAGCACTATCCTCCACCTCTGTCCCACTCGATGTACCAGCCCCGATGTCACGGCTGGCACTGGTGCTCGGTCCCTCCGCCTTGCCTGTGTCCATGTCTCCCTCTGTGTCCCCCGACGATGCTGTGGGCAGGGTGGAGAGACAGAAATTAATCAGACAGCTGTACACATCAGTCACATGAGTCCAAACGACATAGGTAACATTGCATAGCCTGAAAAGGAAGATCCCTAACATCTGCAAAACAAGGTACCCATGTAGGGCATGAAACACACAGTTGGTTGAGCCACCATGCCACTGAAATACCATGAAGAGCATGAGACAATAGCTAAAGACAGGAAACGGAGTCTGACAAAGCACCCAGGCCCTGGGGACAATCCAGCACTGCATCTGCACCACACAGCATTGGCGAAAATACCGATGACCAGGGACCATATCCATGAACTTTAGACACATGCTGCATAGGTAATGCTGAAACATGCCCAACATGACTCGGTCACTGCACCTTGCGTGTGTGTCCAGTAACATCACACACTGGCCAGACACAGCAAGTAGGAATCCGGATTTGACACATAGGCATTGCCCGCCCCAACTAACCCCCACACGAGGCAAATAGTTGAGACACAGGTGGCACCAACATCTCATAGTCTGGGTGATAAACACAGGGGCAGGCAAAATGCAAGATTGGACGCCAAACAGCCAAGGTGCGCCTGTACAAATAATGAGGTACCAGTGCACATCCTCAGATGAGTATAACAAGACACACAGGCACTGGCAACTGTGAGTATGAAGAAGGACAATCAGGTCAGGCTGCACAGTGGACACCTGTACATAATAGCACGTCTATATACATGGTGACAGGGGACAATGGCACAGAGCACAACCTACGCTGTAGACAGTGAGAGTGTCCACGTTGATGATGACACAAACAACACTGAGGATAAGGTGCCCCAGGGGACAGTAGTGGGCACGCAACTACATGCTACTGAATGGTAATGACTGCTACACACGTCACCATCCCTGCACTATGCGTATCGCACACTTATGCACATCATGTCACAGGCCACTACATAGGACATGCGCGCTGTGAGGCATGACACATGAGAGACCAACTCCCATGTCTGGAGTCAGCATCAGTGCCAACTGACATGGAACCCACATGCAGTGAACTTGACAGTGCACAGGCAAGGTCCCACAACCTGTTACACACCACCCCCACACATGATGCTACTGTCATTGTGCTCGTGGACAAAGCGCCAGCCTACATTACCTTGTGAAGGAGTGACTACACACAGACCAGGGAACACATTGCAAGGAGGGGAAGGGTTGCAGGGGCGCAGCGCTATACTGGGGCAAACTGGATCTGCACAGCACCCTTAAACCCTGCCAGTGAATTCATGCCACTGTGCCCTTACAAATGCCGGCGACACACAACAAACGCACATGTACCTACCCCCTTCCGGCTGCTGCATCGCCTGTAAGCGCCTCTCCAGGTCTGGAAAGACCACCGGCAGCACACGCCTGTGGAGGTGGGTCAGACGGCGGCGGCCGCGGTTCTTGTGGCTCTCAGGTGAGTCCCCCAGCAGGAGCCGTGCAATCCTCCGCGTCCAGCACCGGATATCCTGCCAGCGTTTCCTCACCTGGGACAGGCTCCGCCTCCGCCCATCCACACGCCTCACGGCACTGACGGCGGTCATCCAGATCTGCTCCTTGGCAGTGGCGCCTACCTGTGAGGAAGAACAAGTGACACCACATCAATACACCAGCCACATGTCACAGAGAGACATATGAGAACATAATAGCTGGTTACTACATGGCATGTCATGTAGCCAACGCATTGCACCTTTGTCATAGGGACATCATCCTCTGGTGAGGGAAAAGGCAGTACGTGCCATAGTGGGTACACAGGTGGAATGATGGCAATGTCACAATCAATGATCAAGGCTCACACTGTGCATCACACCCACCCCTCCTGTCTCAGGGCACTGCTGTGAGGACTCCACACCCACCCCTCCTGTCTCAGGGCACTGCTGTGAGGACTCCACACCCACCCCTCCTGTCTCAGGGCACTGCGGTTAGTGATAGGCCCCCACCCCGCCTGTCTCAGGGCACTGCTGGGAGACATCAGGCACCCCCCCCCCCCTGGTACCCCCCCGACAGTACATGGCATGTGTGTCACACCAGGACACAATGCCTGAAGTCACAGTCACAACATAGGGACAGTCTGTGGCAGTGGCCTATGCACTCACCTGATACCCTGGTCGCCCATACAGCATGGGGTACTGTGGGAGGATCACATCCAGCAGAGCCATGTTCTCCTCCAGGGTGAATGGCTGTGTCCTCTCCACAGCCCTTGACATGGTTCCAGGGAATCAGTAGCAGCAGCTTGGTCGACAAATGCAAAGATGTGCAGGCAAGTACTCCCTCATGGGACCTGGCTGCCTTATATGTGCCCTTCTGCCCAGTCTCATGCACAGGAGTACAGAGTGATTGGTCACTCACATTTGCATCCTATGTTTCCACCAATCCCTTCAAACCTAGCAGTCTGTGGGTTCTCTATCGGTTTCATTCTCCTGCATGATGTCAGCCCCACAAACACATTGCAACAAAGTAGAAGAATTCCAACTGACTTCTGCTGTGCACCTTCCAGAACAATTTCGAAATTTGAACCTGGTCTCCATGACAACCAGCATGCATGTAGGCCTTAATACTTGTCCCCTATGTAATTAGGAGAATCACACACAGGTATGGTGCGTTTCCGGGCCCTAGGGCACCCCAAATGCATGGCAACGGCCCGTACATGCATGCCTACGTTCACTATCACTATGGGTCTGCACGCGTATGCGTACCCGTAGTGGTACGGACCGTACACACGCATGTACGCTCACTATCACTATGGGTCTGCACGCGTATGCGTACCCGTAGTGGTACGGACCGTACACACGCATGTACGCTCACTATCACTATGGGTCTGCACGCGTATGCGTACCCGTAGTGGTACGGACCGTACACACGCATGTACGCTCACTATCACTATGGGTCTGCACGCGTATGCGTACCCGTAGTGGTACGGACCGTACACACGCATGTACGCTCACTATCACTATGGGTCTGCACGCGTATGCGTACCCGTAGTGGTACGGACCGTACACACGCATGTACGCTCACTATCACTATGGGTCTGCACGCGTATGCGTACCCGTAGTGGTACGGACCGTACACACGCATGTACGCTCACTATCACTATGGGTCTGCACGCGTATGCGTACCCGTAGTGGTACGGACCGTACACACGCATGTATGCTCACTATCACTATGGGTCTGCACGCGTATGCGTACTCGTAGTGCTACGGACCGTACAAATGCCTGTACGCGCGCCATCATGATGGGTACACATACGGCAGCACTCCCACAGTGATTTGGGAACATACACAGGCCCTCTTAGCAGCAGTACGGCGGTTTTTACACATCACTGTGGTGATAGGCCACACACAGGTGGGAATAGGGAGGACATACTTGTCCATGGATGGACATACTTGTCCAGGAATGGACATCAAGGCATCGTCTGTGCATTACTACATGTGTGGGGCACAGGTGTCACAGGCTGTGATGTGGAACATGCCTCCTGAGTGGAGAAGGCACCAGATGTATGATGAGATGTGTACAGGTGTACTGTGTGAGGGTGCTATGTGTGCCAGGCATGCCCTTGACTCCTTTGACATGTGTGCATGTCGGACTGCGCACTTGGGGTGAGCGTCACTGGAATGGCACGGACAACAACACACGGAAGTGTCCTATGATGCCCGGAACAGGGGTCATGACACATGACTTGTCACTACCCACAGTGCACAATGTGACTATGTCATATATGTGTCCGGGATTTACATCAGGTTGATGTTGTAGCACCCTCAAAAGCTGCAGCAGTTGCAGCAACCAACATGTGTCTGTGTGTAGATTGTCATTGCACACTGTTCCGCACACCATGCCACATGTGTTATTGGATGTGAGGTGCACATGTATGCATGGGACACGGAGTAGCGTGACAAGGCCATGTCAGCATCCTCACAAGGAATGTGTGGTGAGTCATGACATGTGCACCTTCATGGCAAGGTGTGTGGGCTGGACTAGTGTAATGTCATGTGACCTGTGGCTCCAGTGTTCCGCTACCAGTCTCTGCAATCGGCATCCCACTTCTGCTGATGTGTGGGTGTATGTCACTCCTGTCTTGCGTCGGGCTGTTCACTTGCACTGGGACACAGCCATTCCCATGGCGTGGCATGGGGAGGTTCTCAATCACCTTGTGTAGCTGGGTCTTGGAAGGAGTGTCACCATGCATCCATACGTGTCCTGGGCATGTAGCACATACCTCACTCCCTATGTAGCATGTGTGTATTGCCAGATTTACATGTGCTCAGTAGACATGAGTTGTTGTGGTAGTGCACTCACTCTTCCTTGTCACTTCCTCATTACTGCAGAGCACCGCCTCTTGCCCGGATAATTCCAGACTTGGCTGCCATGCAGGAGAATGACAGCATCCGGCTCTACCGCTTCACCCAACCGTTGATTCAGGAGTTGACGGCGAGACTGACACCACACCTGCAACCGCTGCACAGGTATCCCACGGCACTGACACCCCAGCTGAAGGTAATGGCTGCCCCACATTTCCTTGCCACGGGTACCTTTCAATATACCATAGCGCATGTTGGTGGCATGTCCCAGAGCATGTTCAGCGGTGTGCTGCATGATTTCTTAGAGGCCATGTTGATTCACCTGGATGACTTCATCAAGTTCCCAACCCCTGAACAGATGACAGAGGTCAAGCGTGGATTCTATGCCCTGGGAGGGATGCCCCATGTCATTGGGTCCATAGATGGGACACATGTAGCTTTGGTACCACCACACGCACGGGAGGTGGCGTACCGAAATCGGAAGCACTACCACTCCATCAATGCCCTTGTGGTGTGTCTGTCCAACATGGTGATTTCACATGTCTGTGCTCGTTTTCCAGGATCAGCACACGATGCCTACATCATGAGGCGTAGCGGGATGCCTGATATGATGATGCAGCTGCGCAACGAACGGGCATGTGTTGTTGGTGGGTACAGTCTGTCTGTCCTGTATTCTGTATAGCCGAGCAGCACGACCGCTTCGCCAGTTCTAACGATATCCATGTGCTTTCCATGTAGGGGACGCTGGCTATCCCAACATGCCTTGGCTGCTGACACCTCTCCGCAACCCCATCACGCCGGCCCAGCTCCGCTACAACACCGCCCATGGCCGGACAAGGCGTGTGATAGAGAGGACGTTTGGCATGCTGAAGAGCCGATTCCGGTGCCTCCACAAGACCGGCGGCGCACTCCCATATGCCCCGGCGAAGGTTTGCAAGATCTTCATGGTCTGCTGCATGCTGCACAACATGGCAGTTGAAAGAGCTGTGCCACTCATCCTGAATCAACATGACGAGGACCATCCACCCGTGGAGGACGAAGGCCTTGGCAATGGGGCTAGTGATGTGGAGGATGTGGAGCCGCAAGAGGACATCCGGACTCGGCTCATACGCGACTTCTTTGCTTAGTGGTGAGTACCAGTGTCTTGAGTGTGCACGCCTTGGTCCCCGTGTGGCAGGTGTTGTGATGTGTGTCTCCACCTGCATGTATGGCACGTGAGTCAGAGGTGTGTGTGGGTGTGTCACTGGAGTGATGGAGGCAGTGATGGTAGTATTTCCCCACTCATAATTGTGACCTAGCATGTTGTCATCCTAACATGTGTCGAGTACATGCACATGCAAGTGGCTGTGCTTTTTGTGGCTGACTTCTTGTGTGTCTCTCTTCCCCAGGTACCTGCGCATGCCATCTGCTGGTTGCATTGTTGTGGCACTGCTATTCCTCATGGACATGGCATCGTGGGCTGACTCAGCGTTACAGGCACGGACACGTTTGGAAGTCTCCATGGGGTAAGGGATGCATCAGGGGTGTATTGGGTGTGGCAGTTGTTCACGATGTGTGCACACTGCCCCGGTCGGGGTTTGGTTCCTCTGCAGACATGTGGCATCCCCATGGGACACGACATGCAGCTGGGTACACCAGAATAGATGGGCTGCCTGGTTGTCAGTCATCAGTGATGGGATAGTGGATTGTGATGATGGCATCAATGTGTGTGACACTGCCCTCGGACACATACGGTTAACATTGGCTTGACATGGCGTGGAACTTCCACATCAGCGGATCTATGGTGTATGTTAGGCTCTCCGTGTGCAGCTGTGGGTATTTAGCTGTTAGCCGACGCTTGTGTGCCAGTACCATGGCTATCACGCATTTGTGCTGCAGAAGGGGGGTGCCAGTGTTGGACCCACATGTTACTCCACATGAAGTGTTCATGTGTACTTCAAGTTGCCTCTGCAATCCCAAAAACATGACTAATAAAGGTGTCCCTATGCCTCCAAGGTGCCTCTTCTCAGTCAATGCTGGTGTGTTGGCACGGTGCATCCTGCATGTCTGGCATGGTATTCCCTGATTGTGGCTATGTGTCAATGTGTCGAGTGGCGAGATGCAAGCTGTGTGTGTGGGCTGACACTGTGTATTGGGCATGATGTCCATGACTGCGTGGGTATTGTGACATGTGCCATCCCCATGCATCCAACGTTGGACAGGCCCCCATTCTCTGCATCCACCGGACTCCAGCTTGCAGGACATGGTTCTGCCACCTGTCTACACATACCTGGGTGCCCCCCAGGACACTGGACAGTATCCCTGACCTCTGCGCATGACTGTTGCTGTACTGAATGTGTCTGTCAGCACGGTTGTTCGGCCACCCCCTCAGCTGGTTGTGCCCATCACGGGTGTGTATGGTGCTCCATGTCTGTCTTGCCTAATAAACTGGGACCCATGTGTCCTGTGCCAGACTCAGGCCCCAGGGTGTGGATGGTTGAAGAGAACAGATAACTCAGGCATGTTTAGACTTTACAAGACACATGTTAGGTAATAATGCTACCAGCAGGCATCTACTCTTAGTAGTGTGATTTATTATTGGGGGGGGGGGGGACAAAGTGAGGTGCTTTCCGGGATTAGGGAATCCAAAGTTCAGTAGGGGAGTTGGTGTCCTTGCCATTGGAAATCCTCAGAGTCCATGCCACAGTCTTTGTCAACATTGGTCAGCCAGTGACCAGCAGGGCCATGTGGCAGAGAATGTCTCTTGATGCTGTGATGCTGTTGCTCCAGTGGGCCAGGTGCCAGGCCAGGTGTCCTGGGAGATGGTGATGTAGCAGCCACCCTCACGGTCCTTTCCGTGGACGACCCGGCCTCCTGCGGGGAACATCACCAGCAGGCCGTGACGACGTCTGGGATGCTCCGTCGGATGTTTCCTCCTCCTCCTCCTGATCCCTCCCTGTGGGTGGTGATGTTCTCCGCCTTCTGGCACAGGGAGGGTCGGCCATGGTGTCGGCCATCCGACGGAGTGTAGCGTGAATCCCCTGGAACGACGTCACTTGCTCAGCCTGTCTGTCCTCCATCCTCCGTTGGTGTACCAGTAGACAGGCTATTAGGTCCGCATGTTGCTGGGCCTGCTGGGTCTTGATCCCCTCGAGGACGGACACTACCTGGGCCATGCCCGTGGTGTCCTGCCGGTATGAGTCCAGGATGTTATGGACATGGGAAAATACCGGATCCCCAGCCAACTGGTCAGGCTCGCGCCTCCGCCGTCCTCCACTCCCACCACCCCTGCCCACTTGCGCCTGGCATGCACTTGTGGGCACATCGGGTCTCCGGGACCCCTGAGGGGTGGCATTTGCGTTGTCGCCTGCCTCCTCCTGGGTGCCCGGGACACCGTGTCCCTCCTGGCGAGCCTGGCTGCATTGTGGTGTTGGGGCAGGGATCCTGGGTGTCTCCTGGGATGTGGCAGGAGTGGGGGTGGTGGTTGGCACGGTTGTACCTGACGCAGGTGCTGCAGGTGGTTGGACACCAGAGGGGCCAGGTCGGTCGAGGTCGTCCGCAGAGTGGTGAGAGTGGTCGCTGCCGGTGGGATCGGTCTCCTGCAGATCCGGGTCCTGTGAGTGTTCCCCCCCAGTGTTGGGGGGTGCAGCACGACGTTGACCTGTGTGTGAGAGAGACAATGTTAAATTTGGTCCATGCAACATCCATGTTTCATCCGTTTCAAAGTTGGCACATTTCCTCTTGGAATTAGGATCTGTCTTGCATTCCACTCACAGTGCACTTGTGCATGGGTGTGTCCCTTGGCCACCACTTTGGCCCCTTTAACTATGTGTGGCACAGTCTTACTTGCTGCGTCAAGTGTGACTGCAGTCAGCAGTGGAGTGGGCAGGTGTGGCGAGCCATGCATTTGCGCCTTCCTTGTAGCACTGTACATGTGCACATGGAGTGGATCCACACACTTATACGATGCAGGTAGCTATCCTTGTGCTCGTGTACAGGTTGTGACATGGCCCTGCGTTTGGCCCTGATGAAGAGGGGGGGTTCTTGCACTGGCCACCCATGTCTACATGCACGCGGTCCACCTGCTTACGAGCAGACATTCCCACACACCAAAGGACTAATTTGCTCTCCGTGTCTCCCTCCTTCTCTGTCCCCCTCTCCCTCCCTCTCTGTCCCCCTCTCCCTCCCTCTGTGTCCCCCTTTCCCTCCCTCTGTGTGTCCCCCTCTGTCACCTCGGCCCAGCTTCCTGGGCACAGACTGTTAGCAGATCTTTGAGTGGCCCTTGGCTTGTTGATGTGAGTTTGTTTCTGATCTCCAGGCACCCATTTGGTGTGATGTGTGTCTGTGCGCTGCTGCTGTGGTGGTGTGTGCTGCCACTCTTTCACAATGTTGGCTGTTCATTAGCTGCCATCATGTGCAAACCAGTGCCTTCACCCCCATGTGTTGATGCAAGGCGTCCGCCATTTGCTGGCAAGTCATTCCTGTGTTGGGACACACTGTTTGTCTGGCTGTGACCTAGGCCATATGGGCAGAGGGCATTGTTGTCTGCTTTGGAGTCGCACTATGTGATTTTTGGTGCCCAGCCTCCCGCCATCCGGGTTACCGTGTCATGTGTTGTTGTCTTCTGTGGCCTGTGACTTGACATTGTCCAGCTGGGTGCATGGGGCATGGTGGCAGCAGTGGCATGTGCCTGCTCATGGAGTGTGGTTGAGTCATGCGATGGCTTGTGGTAGTTGCGTGCCTGTTAGTAGTTTTGGTTGTGGTTGCAGTTCCCCCCATGTGAGGTGCGTTGTTTGTGTACTCACCCGGGTCTCGGAGTCCTTCTAATCCTTCTACTGCCTCCACCGGCAGTATGGCCATCACCCTCTCCTCCCAGGGATGGTACTGTACGGGTCTGCGGGAGGGCCCTCCTCCGGTGGCGTTGGCCTGGTCGTGTTCCTCCTGCCTCTTGGCTCTGACCCTCCTCCGCAGATCGTACCACCTGTTCTGGCAATCCTGCTTGGTCCTCCTGGTGTCCGCAACGGCATTCACAGCATCGACGATGGTCTGCCATATGGCTGTTTTGGCTGCCTGGCTGGTGTTTCTGACCAATGTTCCAAAGATCTGTGGCTCGACTCTGAGGATTTGATCAACAAGGACCTCCAACTCTCGGTGACTGAACTTTGGATTCTTGGTAGTGGGCATGGTGAGGGGTGTGGGTGGGGATGGTGTGGGTGTGGGTGGTGTGTGGATGTTGGGGGTGTGTGTGGATGGTTGTGTGTGTGTGTGAATGTGATGAGAGGGTGTTTGTGAGGGTGGTTGTGTAAAGGTGTGCAAGTGTAAGGTGTGGTGTAGCTTGTAGTCTGGTTCTGTGGTGTCTGGCAGCAGTGTGTCTGTTGCAAAGGCTCATGGTTTGTGTGTGTGGGCCCTTTTTATTGGTCCATGGGTGGGTGTGGCAGTGTTTGAAGTTTGGGTGGGTGTGTTATAAGGAGTGGTGGTGTATTGGGCCTCTGTTTGTTTTTGGCAGTTGCAGGTCAGTGATTGTGTTATTTTAGTGGTTGTTGGCCATGTTTAGTGGCTTTGTGCCTTTCGAATGGTGTATTCTTGTGTTGTTTTGTTTTGTCCTGGTTGTGTCCGTGCGTTTTGAGCGTGTGTACGGTGTGTACATGGGCCATTTGGTTGTACGATGATGTCCTTGTGTGTGGCTTTGTACGACTCGTACATGCGGTTGTGATGTTGGGGCATGGGGTGCCCTCCGTACTTAGGTGGTTGTGTTGGGGGTGCGCCAGGAACTACTGGGGTGTAGGTACACGGGGGGGACGACACGTACTGGGGTGGGGGTACGACTGGAACGTACTGGGGTGGGGGTACACGGGGGGTACGACACGTACTGGGGTGGGTGTACGACTGGAACGTACTGGGGTGTCGGTAGACGAGGGATATGACACGTACTGGGGTGGGGGTACGACTCGAACGTACTGGGGTATCGGTAGACGGGGGATATGACACGTACTGGGGTGGGGGTGGTGCTCGAACGTACTGGGGTGTAGGTCCACGGTGGTACGACACGTACTGGGGTGGGGGGGTGTACATTGACGGTGGTACGACACGTACAGGGGTGGGGGGGTGTACATTAACGGTGGTACGACACATACTGGGGTGGGGGGGTGTACATTGACGGTGGTACGACACGTACTGGGGTGGGGGTACGACTGGAACGTACTGGGGTGTAGGTTCACGGTGGTACGACACGTACTGGGGTGGGGGGGTGTACATTGACGGTGGTACGACACGTACTGGGGTGGGGGTACGACTGGAACGTACTGGGGTGTCGGTAGACGAGGGATATGACACGTACTGGGGTGGGGGTACGACTCGAACGTACTGGGGTATCGGTAGACGGGGGATATGACACGTACTGGGGTGGGGGTGGTGCTCGAACGTACTGGGGTGTAGGTCCACGGTGGTACGACACGTACTGGGGTGGGGGGTGTACATTGACGGTGGTACGACACGTACAGGGGTGGGGGGGTGTACATTGACGGTGGTACGACACGTACTGGGGTGGGGGGGTGTACATTGACGGTGGTACGACACGTACTGGGGTGGGGGTACGGCTGGAACGTACTGGGGTGTAGGTTCACGGTGGTACGACACGTACTGGGGTGGGGGGGTGTACATTGACGGTGGTACGACACGTACTGGGGTGGGGGTACGACTGGAATGTACTGGGGTGTCGGTAGACGGGGGATATGACACGTACTGGGGTGGGGGTACGACTCGAACGTACTGGGGTATCGGTAGACGGGGGATATGACACGTACTGGGGTGGGGGTGGTGCTCGAACGTACTGGGGTGTAGGTCCACGGTGGTACGACACGTACTGGGGTGGGGGGTGTACATTGACGGTGGTACGACACGTACAGGGGTGGGGGTACGACTGGAATGTACTGGGGTGTAGGTAGACGGGGGATGTGACACGTACTGGGGTGGGGGTGGTGCTCGAACGTACTGGGGTGTAGGTCCACGGTGGTACGACACGTACTGGGGTGGGGGGGTGTACATTGACGGTGGTACGACACGTACTGGGGTGGGGGGGTGTACATTGACGGTGGTACGACACGTACAGGGGTGGGGGGGTGTACATTGACGGTGGTACGACACATACTGGGGTGGGGGGGTGTACATTGACGGTGGTACGACACGTACTGGGGTGGGGGTACGACTGGAACGTACTGGGGTGTAGGTTCACGGTGGTACGACACGTACTGGGGTGGGGGGGTGTACATTGACGGTGGTACGACACGTACTGGGGTGGGGGTACGACTGGAATGTACTGGGGTGTAGGTTCACGGTGGTACGACACGTACTGGGGTGGGGGGGTGTACATTGACGGTGGTACGACACGTACTGGGGTGGGGGTACGACTGGAATGTACTGGGGTGTCGGTAGACGGGGGATATGACACGTACTGGGGTGGGGGTACGACTCGAACGTACTGGGGTATCGGTAGACGGGGGATATGACACGTACTGGGGTGGGGGTACGACTGGAACGTACTGGGGTGGGGGTACACGGGGGGTACGACACGTACTGGGGTGGGTGTACGACTGGTACGTACAGGGGTGTTGGTACACGGGGGTATGACACGTACTGGGGTGGGGGTACGACTGGAACGTACTGGGGTGGGGGTACACGGGGGTACGACACGTACTGGGGTGGGGGTACGACTGGTACGTACAGGGGTGTAGGTACACGGGGGTATGACACGTACTGGGGTGGGGGTTCGACTGGAACGTACTGGGGTGTACCTAGACGGGTGGGGGTATACATACACGGGGGGTAAGTGTCGGACGTACGGGGGCTGGGGGGAGTGTTGGGCGCGTATGCGGGCACATGTCTCCATGGTTGCTATGGATGTTCGGTGCGGACGGTGTTTTTTTCCATACGGTTGTACGCTCGGACGCACGGGATGGATCGTGATTCCTCGGTCGGACTTGGCTTTTCACGTTTGTACGGTAAATCGTCCGAGGACGTGTCGGACACATTTTCCGACCCGAGGACGTGTGGGGAATGATTCACAGTGCGGTTCGTATGGACTTTTTACCATGCGAATCGTGATTGCCAGTTCGTACGGCACTTGTACGATTCGTACGGTAAAAAAAACCGACACGAGTCGCACGGGGATATTTTTTGCCGGATAGTGATCGGCACCTAGGTATGAGTTCTCAAGGCGAGTACCTTTTTGGAAGCCGGAGACGCAGCCTGCTCCTCGTACACAGACTGACTCCAGCAGTCTCTCCGTTAAAAGCCAAATTATCACGGAAGGTAATTAACTATCCTCCGTTGTCTACAACGCCGCATTACACCACCTATTGACTTTCCAGCTAACTAAGCATACCATATCTTGATACTTGACCAGTTGGAGCTACTTTACGCACTCCTAACATTGCCCTCACATTAGGGCACCGTACCTCGCTCTGATTACCCCCTTTCACCTGGGTCTAAGCAACCTACTGAAAGATGCCATTCCCAGCGTTCGCCTACCGATCACCGCCTGAACACCTTAATTGCGTCCTAACTATCCTTCTATATTTTCACCAGCCTCATCCAGTCTCAGAAATCTGCTTGCTCACATCTGCTATGTCCTGAAGATGATCTTAAGTCACTGAGATCGAAACGCTGTTGACCCCCTACAACAAGAACTCCATGTATTTTGTATAATCTGTTCATGAGGAGTTCCCTTGTGTGCTGTCAATGCGATATATATATATTAAAACCAACCTCACTTATCACATCATGCTCGTTGTCACTTTTTTATGTGAGCACCTGAACTAATTTTGACATATTGTTGAAAATTAATAACAAACGTTATTTTGATTGGAACGTGTCAATGGCTACACATTTCATTGGTCCCTCTGGCACTAATTGCCTATCCTAAACTCATACCTAGTGTTCTCATTTCTGACACAACCTGTGCGTCTTTTCTTGGACCATTTTGGCCACATAGCAACCACTGTCTTCTAAAATACTAATTCACACCAGGTTCTAATATTGGGGTAACCTTGTTTACCTTACTACACTCTTCATACGGCACTAAAACCTAGATAAGACTGATACCTAACACACAAAATGAACGTGCACTTTGCACGTGAGCCTTACGTGTTATGATGATCCTTGCACACGTTGTATCTGACACTGCTGTTGCAGAGTCTTTACTTTCAAATTTGCTGATCACATATAGAACATTTACTAATGTTGAAAGAAATGCCTTTGATATTAAACCTAGAAACTGTCTTCACTAAATAAGAGATCTGTTTAATATAAATGAACTAGAAACAATAATTTAATGTTGATTAATAAAGTGGCTGACATGCAATAATAAGATGTATATGCTTCATTGCAACTAAAAGGATTTACAGTTATAATGCGTGCTATAATGCAAAGATAAAATTTAATATTGTGTAATTGTTTTCACAAACTATCCTCTTACTTCATTGCTGATGCTTTTCACACGATTCATAAACAGGTGGTATATTGTCTGTGTAACTGTTAGGGATATCTTTCTTAGTTCTTAATAATCCTTATATGTGTACCATCCTAAAGTGAGTCAAACGACAATATTTATTCAATGTATGCGTTTTTGTTTCATGTATGTACTTTCAACTGTAGTTCGTAGTAACACTTGCTATTGTGCAATTTTATTGCTTATGGTATGATTCATGCAACATGAACTAAAAGTACTAAAGAAATATTATATTAATATATGTTTAAATGTACACGCATATTAAATGTGCATGATTGATTTCATGTCTTAAGTTAGCAGTTTTACTCTAAAGGCCTGAATTTTTTCTCATAATCTACTGTGCTCCTTTATTTGTTGATTTGCTTTTCTTGCAGGAGTCCTCATGCATTGCTAGTTTAGAATAGATACATTTCTTGGAACCGCAAAAGGTACATGCCTGAGAAAATAATTTAACTGCAAGCATAGGAGAAACCTGTGGACGAATAATGGACTATTGTGCTCTAGCCTGAGCATGTGACCAAGACGATGATCCCATGTCCAGTGTGGTATTTTTCTCTACTGTTGTAGTTTGTACCATGTGACTCCAGACAGAGTTTGAAACAAATACAAAGGACTTCTATTGATAATGCAGCAAAAGGGGAGTTGCAGATTGATTATAAGTTATCATTTGCTCTGGCTGACCGGGGCAGATGACTATGGACTTCCTTGCAGAATGTATGCTGAACTTTTTTGTGTAATCCCTTTCTGCAGACTCTATGCAGACTTTTCCTTGGACTCTGACCCAAACCATTTCCTAAACCCATTGCCCCTTGAATGGACTCTTAAAGACATTCACCTATGTCCTGTTCTTTTCCCTAACTGTGGTTTAGACTGACTCTTTTTTCGACCTATTGAAATCTTTTGACTGAGCTTCCATCATGCTACTGCTAATGTTGCCCATACTCTTTTGGCTTATACTTATTGTTTTCGATAGAGTTATTTGATTTCTGAACTCTAAGCATTTCTGTGCCTTTGTCTGTGCCTGGAAGTCTTAGGGCCTGGTTATGACTATGGCAGTCCTATGGACCGTCACAGCTATGGTGGCGGTGCGAGCTCCGCCACACCAGCAGTCCGAGCGCCCTATTACAAGTTTGGCAGTCGGACCGCCAAAGGACCTCTACAACAGCCAGGGATCCGTGATTCCTCAGTGGTGTGAGGCTGCAATATGCTGGCGCTGCCTCTGCGGCACCACCAAGCATATTACGAGTTTTTTCACAACCACCATTTTCATGGCGGTGAGCCCATCATGAAGAGCGTGGTGGAGAGGAACCAAAGGGGGCTGTACAGGCACCCATGCTGCCTCATGCCCTAGGGATGCATGCAAGGGGGCACATGTTGTGCCCCCCTGTGTGCATGCACCACCTGTTCCTGCACGGCAACGTGTTGATGAGCTGTCGACAAATGACGTGATGCCTGGTCCTGCATTGAGGGAGCTGCTGGGTATTGCTCTGAGTTGCGTTGGCATCAAGGAAGAGCTGCATCGCACTGGATCAGAGTCAATGGTGAGTTGTGCTATGCTGCGTGGAGATGTGGGGAGATGCGTCGACATCGAAGAAGCCTGTTATGTCCTCGTACCTTAGAACAGGGGGCCAGCCAACTGACCCTTTGAGATTTACTGGAGTTCTGGGTCCACACGGATGGGCTAGTGTCGGCAGGGTGGTTCACAGCAGCAGAAGAGTCCTGGAGCAGCAACAGCAGGCCTTGGGCAGCAAAGCAGTCCTTGGTCAGCAAGCAGGTCACCAGGGCAGACTTCTCAGCTGGGCAGTACTTCCTTCCTGGCAGAGTCAACAGGTCCAGAAGTGATCTGGAGAGTTGGGTCTGAGGGTCCACAAATTATGCCTAGTGCCCACTTGAAAGTAAAGTAAGAGTAGCTTCAAAAAGTCCTCCCCCTACAGAGGTGTCTAGAATGTCCTTCCTCCCTACCCTGGACCCCGCTCGTCTGGGGACACAAATGACTAGTGTGAAACCCTTTGTGAGTGTTCAGAGGCAGAGCCTTTGTGATGTGCAAGTGTGGTAGGTGACAGTTCCTACCCCTCATTGGCCCGTCCTGCCAACACTTATTTCTCCTTTGGCTCACTGTCTGGGAGCAATACACAAAGACAAACTGCCAGCTTCACCTAGCCATGTGACCTAGGATACATGCACCAAATGGCTGGAACAGAAAAAAGGCAACTTTATTAAAGCTGAATTTTCAGAAATGTGACTTAAATTGGACTTTACCATTAAAGAGGGTTTTAAATTACCATTCTGTAGACATCAAACTCGGCATTCATACCTGCTCACAATTGAAAGTTAACATATATTTAATGTAGTAAGGTAAGCCAATGATATCCTAAGGGAGAGGTAGACCTTGCAGTAGTGAAAAACAAATGCACAGGGTTTTCACTGGAAAGACATGTAAAAGTGAAAAAAAACATGTCTAACCTTTTAAATGTACTGCACCCTGCCTTCTGGGCTGTGTAGATCCTATCCTAGGGGTGGCTTATTTGTATTATATAGGAAAGTTTAGACCTGACAAAAGGTTTATTTTGCCAGTTCGAAACGACAGTTTAAAACTTCATACGTAGGCTGCAACAAAAGTACCCCGAGTTTTAGTGTACACGTTTGAGGATAAATATATCTTCCCCCATCAAAATATCAACAATGCAGGAAATTTGTCAAGGAGCAGAGACATGCTGCAAGCAAAATGCAGGGACCAAAGTGACCTGCAAGTATAGCTAGTCATAAAGTTCCTTTTATAGCTCCTCTTTGCCAAAAAAAGTCTCTCTTCACTAGTAGGAAGTAGATACTTGACATAATATCAATGGATACAATTTCGAAAAACAAAAATATCAGAAAACAAATATAGTTAGCAAAAAATCGCCTTCCTATACTTAAGTAATAAAACCACAAATATCAAACACAAATATTGTTGTTAAAAGCAACAATTCTTGCTTATTTCAAAAACACAAATATCGGAATCCAAAATTGTGTTACCTATAAATAAAGATATGCTATCTCATAAATATCTCCTCTAACCAACCAATATGAGCTCTGGAAAAGCTCTAACTGGTCACATAATGGCATGACACACACCTTTCCTAAAAGGGGAGGGTTGAATTTGGTCACTTCTTATATTTTCTGTAAGACTTCACAATTGTTGGCTGAACATGGCAGATACTGCACCAAACATAGAATTCTCCACACACCCCTGACAACACTATCAAATAATATAAAAGTTCTTTATTTTAAAAATCTAAACCTCACCATCTAAAATGTTCAAGCAACAAACTCAATCTGTTACGTAAATAATGACAACACATAAAATACACATTTCCAAATACCAATCACATAGGGGCCTTTACGATCTTAGCTGAAATGGGCCGCCCGAAAAGGAGTCGGTAGTTCCGCTTCCAGTAGTACGATGTGACCGCCTTCACAGCGGTCGGAAAGTATATTATTTCTATTGCTGCTTTTAAAACATACATGCACTGTGTGGCAGGCACAATGCGGTGCCTGTCACACGATGCATGGATGTTTGCAAGGGTGCCAATTATGCCACCAGGCCTCACAGCGGAGGCCGCAGGTGACGAGGGCCCTGCTAGGGGCTCCCAAAGTCACTTTCCGACACCCTTTCCATGTCGGAAAGGCCAGCATGTATAGGCTGTCGGATACGGACCTCATAATCCAGACAGCAGTGCCTGGGTGAGTAGACAAAATATCGGAAATGTAATATCGATATACAGAAATATCGAAGTCAAAATATCGATGGAACAATATATCTCTGTCAATAATATAGATGTAAAAAATGTCGAGATTGTGATGTGTAGTAAAATATCGAGGTATAGTATATCGAAAGACATAATATCGTGTAGTAAAAATATCGAAAAAGTATAGTATTGAGTCACTTTGTGATTTGTTAAAAATTATTGTTTAGAAGTGTCAGCAAATGTTTATTTAAGTGTATTAAAAATAACAATTTTGTTTCTATTAATATAATTTTTTAAATTTTGATATATAATTTTAGGAGCGGGATGTTGGGTTTATAGGGGATAAGGGTGGGGAGTGTTTTAAAAATATATATTTGAAATAAAATATTTTAATAAATTTTTGTAGAATTTAAATTTAAATTTTGAACAAAATTCTAATATTTAAAATTTAATTATGAAAAAAAAAAAATTTAGTGGGATGTTGTGTATATAGGGGTTAAGGGTGGGGAGTATTTTGGAAATAAATATTAAATTTAATATTTTAGGATATAATTATTGAAATATTATTAATATAATTTTTTAAATTTTGATATATAATTTTAGGAGCGGGATGTTGGGTTTATAGGGGATAAGGGTGGGGAGTGTTTTAAAAATATATATTTGAAATAAAATATTGTAATACATTTTTGTAGAATTTGAATTTAAATTTTGAACAAAATTGTAATATTTAAATTTTAATTATGAAAAAAAATATTGTTAGTGGGATGTTGTGTATATAGGGGTTAAGGGTGGGGAGTGTTTTGGAAATAAATATTAAATTTAATATTTTAGGATATAAAATTTGAAAGATTATATTTAAAAAAAAAAAAAAAAAATTCAAATTTGTTTTCAAATTTTAAATGTGAAAATTGTAATAATAAAATACATGTAATAAGTGGGATTTTGGGGTTATAGGGGATAAGGGTGGGGAGTGTTTTAGAGATATATTTAATATTGAATTAAAAAACAAATTTCAATTTTGGTATGAAAATTTACAATTAAAAATTTTACTAATAAAATTAAATAATTTATGATATAATTTTTGAATTATTATATTTACAAATAAAAAAATTTCAAATTAGTTTTAAAAATTTAAATGTGAAAATTGTAATAAGAAAATAAATGTAATACGTGGGATTTTGGGGTTATAGGGGATAAGGGTGGGAAGTGTTTTAGATATATATTTATTATTTAATATTGAATTACCAAAAATTTAAATTTAAATTTTTGTATTTAAATTTACAATTAAACATTTTACTAATAAAATACATTTAATAAGTGGGATTTTGGGGTTATAGGGGATAAGGGTGGGGAGTGTTTTTGAAAAATATTTAATATTTTATAAAAAAAAAATAGAAATTTCATTTTTGGGTTTAAAAATTAAAATTTAAAAAATTACTAATACAATAAATGTAATAAGTGGGAATTGGGGGTTATAGGGGATAAGGGTGGGGAGTGCTTTCGAAATATATGTAATATTTTATATTTGAAAAATATAATGGAAATTTCTAATTTCTTAATAAAAGTAAATTTTAAACTTTTTAATAATAAAATAAATGTCATAAGTGGTATTTTGGGGTTATAGGCGATAAGGGTGGGGAGTGTTTTAGAAATATATAAAAATTTTATTATTAATAAAAAATTATTTACATTTAGAAATGTTCTTTGAATTAACATTTAACAATTTTAAGAAGATAATTCATTTAATAAGAGTGATGTAGGATTTATAGGGGATAAGGGTGGGTAGTGTTTACAAATTAGTAATTGTTTGAAAAAATCTAAAATATATAGTCACCCTAATTCAATATAGATTGGAGTGGGAATAGTACATTATTTATGGTCACTGTCCAGCACCTACTATAATTTTTTATAGACTGGAGTGGGAATAGTAAATTATTTATGGTCAGTGTCCAGCACCTACTCTAATTTATTATAGACTGGAGTGGGAATAGTAAATTCTTTATGGTTAGTGTCCAGCACCTACTTTAATTTATTATAGACTGGAGTGGGAATAGTAAATTATTTATGGTCACTGTCCAGCACCTACTCTAATTTTTTATAGACTGGAGTGGGAATAGTAAATTATTTATGGTCAGTGTCCAGCACCTACTCTAATTTATTATAGACTGGAGTGGGAATAGTAAATTATTTATGGTCACTGTCCAGCACCTACTCTAATTTTTTAAAGACTGGAGTGGGAATAGTAAATTATTTATGGTCAGTGTCCAGCACCTACTCTAATTTTTTATAGACTGGAGTGGGAATAGTAAATTTGTTATGGTTAGTGTCCAGCACCTACTCTAATTTATTATAGACTGGAGTGGGAATAGTAAATTATTTATGGTCACTGTCCAGCACCTACTCTAATTTTTTATAGACTGGAGTGGGAATAGTAAATTATTTATGGTCAGTGTCCAGCACCTACTCTAATTTAATATAGACTGGAGTGGGAATAGTAAATTTTTTATGGTTAGTGTCCAGCACCTACTCTATTTTATTATAGACTGGAGTGGGAATAGTAAATTATTGATGGTCACTGTCCAGCACCTACTCTAATTTTTTATAGACTGGAGTGGGAATAGAAAATTATTTATGGTCAGTGTCCACCACCTACTCTAATTTATTATAGACTGGAGTGGGAATAGTAAATTATTTATGGTTAGTGTTCAGCACCTACTCTAATTATAATAGACTGGAGTGGGAATAGTAAATTATTTATGGTCACTGTCCAGCACCTACTGTAATTTATTATAGACTGGAGTGGTAATAGTAAATTATTTATGGTCACTGTCCAGCACTTACTCTAATTTTTTATAGACTGGAGTGGGAATAGTAAATTATTTATGGTCAGTGTCCAGCACCTACTCTAATTTATTGTAGACTGGAGTGGGAATAGTAAATTATTTATGGTTAGTGTCCAGCACCTACTCTAATTTATTATAGACTGGAGTGGGAATAGTAAATTATTTATGGTCACTGTCCAGCACCTACTCTAATTTTTTATAGACTGGAGTGGGAATAGTAAATTATTTATGGTCACTGTCCAGCACCTACTCTAATTTATTATAGACTGGAGTGGTAATAGTAAATTATTTATGGTCACTGTCCAGCACTTACTCTAATTTTTCATAGACTGGAGTGGGAATAGTAAATTATTTATGGTCAGTGTCCAGCACCTACTCTAATTTATTGTAGACTGGAGTGGGAATAGTAAATTATTTATGGTTAGTGTCCAGCACCTACTCTAATTTATTATAGACTGGAGTGGGAATAGTAAATTATTTATGGTCACTGTCCAGCACCTACTCTAATTTTTTATAGACTGGAGTGGGAATAGTAAATTATTTATGGTCACTGTCCAGCACCTACTCTAATTTATTATAGACTGGAGTGGTAATAGTAAATTATTTATGGTCACTGTCCAGTACTTACTCTAATTTTTTATAGACTGGAGTGGGAATAGTAAATTATTTATGGTCAGTGTCCAGCACCTACTCTAATTTATTGTAGACTGGAGTGGGAATAGTAAATTTTTTATGGTTAGTGTCCAGCACCTACTCTAATTTATTATAGACTGGAGTGGGAATAGTACATTATTTATGGTCAGTGTCCAGCACCTACTCTAATTTATTATAGACTGGAGTGGGAATAGTAAATTAGTTATGGTCAGTGTCCAGCACCTACTCTAATTTATTATAGACTGGAGTGGGAATAGTAAATTATTTATGGTCACTGTTCAGCACCTACTCTAATTTTTTATAGACTGGAGTGGGAATAGTAAATTATTTATGGTCAGTGTCCAGCACCTACTCTAATCTGTCTGGTATTTAATTAAATTAAATTACATTGATATAGCAATAATAAAAATATATTTAAGTGAATATTATTTGTATTGTATTATTATATATTGGATTTGTACTAATTAATTCAATATTTATAGTTTAGGATAATATATACATGTAAAGTTTTAATGTGATATGTTTGGAATATTTAATATTAATATTAGGAAAAATATATGAATATTTTGTATTGGAATAATGGGTAATGGCATTCTGTAATTTTATAATATTTATTGATTTTTAATTTTTTATAAAATAAATATTCTATATGTTAAATATTCATAATAGAAGATTAATATTAATAATCAGAGAAACACAATTAATAAGACAAAAACATTGTTTTTATTGTAGTTTTTTTAAAAATGTTATTGTTTATTCATTTGAGTAAGATCATTCAGAAATAGCATTATTTACATTGTAATTACATTCAAACATATTGAATATAGGTCAGAACAAATTTTATGTACATTAAGTATATTTTCTAACATTTTTTAGTAAATTATAAATATTATTAATAATGTTGTACAATGTAGTGTTTTAAATTAAATTTAACATAGTAATAGGTTTTGTAAATCTTTATACAAAACTTTTCACAAATATTTTCATATATAAACATTTTAATATTTGTAGTACAAACATGTTATACCTTTTTTATTAATATTAATATGTAAAATATTAATATTAATTATTTTTACAATGTTTTAAAAAAAACATATTTTTAACATAAATACAATTTTAGCATTAATGCAAAAATATTTTAACAATTTTTCATACATTGTTCTGTAGTATTATCTTTTTAGAAATTATAATAATAAATATTTTAAATTTTAAAATATTTATTTATATAATTTTACACATTAGGAACATTTGTTGACAATTTGTAGGTAAATGAAAAAAATAGGTCTATTTTTGCTAAATAATATAAAATATTTGTGTGTGAATTTACTGTTTTACCTGATTTATTTAGGGGTTTTTAGTATAGTTAAATGTTTTATTATGTTTTGGACACTCTATTTTGTAACCCGGTAATGTTGTTTTTGGTCATTTGGTTTGAAGGGAAGCTCGCGGTTGGGAGTTACTTCGCGTCGTGAAAGGTAAGGTTTGTTTTATATGTTTTAGATGGTTTTAAACTTTATTTTGAGCCTAGTTAGATAATGTTTAGTGTAGCTGTACATATATTAGTTATATTTGGAAATGTTATGTGTTAGAGTTGCGTGTTGTGTTTTTACGTGTTTTTAACGATGTGTAGGCATGTTTCGAAAGTTAGGTTTAAGGTGTTTAATGTATATTTAGAACTGTTTTAAATCTAGTATTATTGTTAGTAAGTGTTTATGTGTTGTTTTATGTGGGTGGGAATGTATGTTGCTTTGTTTTTACAATTTCTTTTCTAGGTTATTCGTTTCGGATGGACTCGTTTTTTTTTTTAAAGAAGTGTGTGTTCGTTTTATTGAACAATATGTTTTTTACACTTCTTTAAATGTTTCGGTTTTCATGGATCGTTTTTTAATATTTTTAGCTATTTTCGGGTTTTTCATGGTTTTTCGAAGGATATTTGGTGAATGGCTTATGGATTTAATCGCCAGTTGTATTTTTGCATTTTTTTTTGGGAACCTTTTTTTTTATGTTTGGATTGTGTAAGCAGGAAATGGATTTTTCAGACTTTGGAATAAACTTGGTAAGTTAATTTATTATTATTTCTTGTGGGTGGGTATTGTTTAATATTATTGTTTATTTTTATTTTATTACAAATATTATTAATGTGTGTTAATATATTTTTGACAATATGTATAAATATGTTACACACAGTAATTATTTTTGTAATAAGATAAATATATTTTATGTGTTTGATATTATTGAAAATGGGTAATTAGTCATTTATTTGTATTTGTACTTTAAAGAAGTGTTTTAGCTATGATGTTTAGGTATTCTAGGCCTTTGGTAGTAGGGTACAATTTTACTTGTTGCTCTAGATATTTATACATTTGTTTAGTTTGTTTTGAGGTTTTTGGAGTTAGCTGAGTTATGGATTGTTCCATTCGGAACTCTTGATAACTCTGTTCTTTTTGTAGGCATGATATAAATCTTTCTAGTGTTGGTTTTGTTCTGCCTGTTGATTGTAGGAAGGCGTTATGCCATCCTTCAACTATCAATCAATCAATCAAGGAAATTTATAGAGCGCACTACCTACCCGTAGGGTCTCGAGGCGCTTGGGGGGGGGGGGGGTGCCGCTACTGCTCGAACAGCCAGGTCTTGAGCTTCTTCCTGAAGGAGAGGTGGTCTTGGGTCAGGCGCAGGTCGGCCGGGAGGGAGTTCCAGGTCTTGGCGGCCAGGTAGGAGAAGGACCTTCCTCCAGCAGTGATTCTGCGGATGCGTGGGACGGTGGCGAGGGCGTGGCTGGCGGATCGGAGGTGGCGTCTGGGAGCGTAGAAGTTGATTCGGTTGTTGAGGTAGCTCGGGCCTTGGTCGTGGAGAGCTTTGTGTGCGTGGGTAAGGAGGCGGAAGGTGATTCTCTTGTTGATCGGGAGCCAGTGCAGGTCTCTTAGGTGTCCGGAGATGTGGCTGTGACGTGGGATGTCGAGGATGAGTCTGGCTGAGGCGTTCTGGATGCGCTGGAGTCTCTTCTGGATCTTGGCGGTGGTTCCGGCGTAGAGTGCGTTGCCGTAGTCCAGTCGGCTGGTGACGAGGGCCTGGGTGACGGTCTTCCTGGTCTCCGTGGGGATCCACCAGAAGATCTTCCGAAGCATGCGCAGGATGTTGAAGCACGATGAGGAGACGGCGTTGACTTGCCTGGTCATGGAGAGGGAGGAGTCCAGGATGAAACCCAGGTTGCGTGCGTGGTCTGTCGGTTTGGGTGCGGTGCCCAGGGCGGGGGGCCACCAGGAGTCGTCCCAGGTGGAGGGCGTGGAGCCCAGGATGAGGACCTCCGTCTTATCTGAGTTCAGCTTCAGGCGGCTCGTCATCATCCACTCGGCTACCTCTCTCATCCCTTCGTGCAGGTTGGCTCTGGCGGCGGCGGGGTCGTCGTTGGTCAGGGAGAGGATCAGCTGGGTGTCGTCGGCGTAGGAGATTATGTTGAGGTTGTGTTGGCGTGCGATGGCCGCGAGAGGGCTCATGTAGACGTTGAAGAGAGTCGGGCTCAGTGAGGATCCCTGAGGGACGCCGCAGATGACTTCGGTGGTCTCTGACTTGTACGGTGGTAGGCGGACTCTTTGTGTTCTTCCGTTGAGAAAGGAGACGATCCATTCCAGCGCCTTCTCCTGGATTCCGACGTTGCTGAGGCGCTGTACTAGGGTGCGGTGGCAGACCGTGTCGAAAGCCGCGGAGAGGTCTAGGAGGATGAGGGCCGCTGTTTCCCCGTTGTCCATCAGGGCTCGGATGTCGTCAGTGGCGGCGATGAGGGCGGTCTCGGTGCTGTGGTTGGCACGGAATCCGGACTGTGATGGGTCGAGGGATCCATTCGTCTCGAGGAAGGCGGCCAGCTGTTTGTTGACGGTTTTCTCGATGACTTTGGCTGGAAACGGTAGTAGAGAGATGGGGCGGTAGTTCTTGAGTTCGGTGGGGTCTGCTGTAGGTTTCTTGAGTAGAGCGCTGAGTTCGGCGTGCTTCCAGCTCTCGGGGAAGGTGGCGGTGTCGAATGAGGTGTTGATGATGTCCCGCAGGTGGGGAGCGATGACAGCGTCGGCTTTGTTGAAGACGTGGTGAGGGCAGGGGTCGGTCGGAGATCCGGAGTGGACGGAGTTCATCGTGTGGACGGTGTCTTCGGTGTTGACCGGGGTCCAGGCGCGGAGGATGGTGGTGGGTGGCGTTGCTGCGGTCGTGGCGTGGGTCGGATGGGTGCTGAAGCTGTTGTGTATGTCCGCGATCTTGTTGTGGAAGTAGGAGGCGAGGGAGTTGCAGAGGTCTTGCGAAGGGGTGATGTCGTTGCTTCCAGCGTTGGGGTTGGAGAGCTCTTTCACGATGTTGAAGAGTTCCTTGCAGTTGTGAGCGTTGTTGTCCAGTCGGTTCTTGAAAGCCGTCTTCTTGGCGATGCGGATCAGTTGGTGGTGTTTCCGGGTGGCAAGCCTGAGGGTGGTCCTGTTGTCCGGCGTGGGTTCCCTTCTCCAGGCTTTCTCGAGGGCGCGGCAGTACTTCTTGGAGCTCTTGAGTTCGTCGGTGAACCAAGGGGCTCTCTTGCTGCCGGGTCTGCTGGGCGGGGTCATCAGTGGGGCGAGTTCGTCCGCGCAGTCGCTGATCCACTTCGTGAGGTTGTCGGCGGCCTGGCTGGGGTTCGCTGAGCTGGCCGGAGGGTGCCGGCTCAGGGAGGCGGCGAGCTGGTCGGCTGTGATCTTGTTCCAGCTTCTTCGGGCAGCCTGTTGCTGGTGGTGGTGGATCGTCGTTCTTCTGAAGGTGAAGTGGATGCATCTGTGATCCGTCCAGTGGAGTTCTGTGGCGTGGCTGAAGGCGATGTCTTTGCTGGATGAGAAGATGGCGTCGAGTGTGTGTCCGGCGAGGTGGGTGGGGGTGGACACCAGCTGCTTGAGTCCAAGGTTGGCGAGGTTGTCGAGCAGGGTGCTGGTGTTGCAGTCGTTGTTGTTCTCCAGGTGGAAGTTGAAGTCCCCCAGGAGGATGTAGTCGGCGGAGGGGAGGGCGTGCGGGCTGACGAAGTCGGCGATGTCCTCGCTGAATTGAGTGCGTGGTCCCGGAGGTCGGTAGATCAGGGTGCCTCTGAGGGTGGTCTTCGGGTCGGTGTGGATCTGGAAGTGCAGGTGTTCGGCGGAGGGTGGGGAGTTGTCGGTGCTGGTCGTGATGCGGATGGTGTTCTTGTGGATGATGGCGATGCCTCCTCCCACCTGGTTGGCGTTGCGATCCTTCCGGGTGATCTTGTATCCTTCTGGGATGGCGATGGCGATGTCGGGCGTTGAGGAGGCGTTCATCCAGGTCTCCGTGATGAAGGCGACGTCGGGGGCTGTGGTGTCGATGAGGTTCCAGAGTTCGATGGCGTGTCTGTGGACGGAGCGGGTGTTGAGCAGGATGCACTTGAGGTGGTTGCTGCTGGTGTTCGGCATGGCAGGTGCTGGTGTCGGGCAGGTCCGGATGCAGGTGAACTTGCAGGCGTGGCAGCTGAAGGGCCCGTGGGTGTGCTTCGGAGTAGCTCGGTGGCATCCCTGGGTTCCGCCGGTGTTGAGTGCGATGAGGGTGGCGGCGTTGTACGTCAGGCGGGTCGGTCGGGGTCCTCGGGGGCCAGGGGTCCTGGCACTGGGCGCGGTCCAGGCGCGGACGGGCGTAGACGGGCTTGCCTTTGGCGCGCCTTCGGCGCACAATCGGCGCGCCCGCTGCGCGTGATCGCTGCGCGTTCGCACGGTCGCCATATATGGCGAAGTGCGCGGGTGGGCGGGGCAGCTGGGAGGCGGGAGCGGGGAGGGATACAGAAGGCAAAAAGGGGCGGGGCTTAGCGGCGGTGGCGGGAAGCGGGGAGCGGGGAGGGAACAGAGGGACGGAATATGACAAAGCTGGCAATTAAGGAAAAAAGACGAAAACACACAGAAAAATGCAAACAGAACAAAATATGGTACACAGACGACAGCAGGGCACAGGAGCAACCACGGACCTCGGGCTCGAGGGAGGGGGCGTGGTCAAGCGGCAGCAGCCGGGCAGCGAGGCACAAGCGGAAGGGGCACACGCAGCAGCTGGTGGCCGTGCGGCGCGGGGGTGTCCCACAAGTAGGTCACACTCACCTGCGTCGCACGGTCGCCATATATGGCCAAGTGCGCGGGTGGGCGGGGCAGCTGGGAGGCGGGAGCGGGGAGGGATACAGAAGGCAAAAAGGGGCGGGGCTTAGCGGCGGTGGCGGGAAGCGGGGAGCGGGGAGGGAACAGAGGGACGGAATATGACAAAGCTGGCAATTAAGGAAAAAAGACGAAAACACACAGAAAAATGCAAACAGAACAAAATATGGTACACAGACGACAGCAGGGCACAGGAGCAACCACGGACCTCGGGCTCGAGGGAGGGGGCGTGGTCAAGCGGCAGCAGCCGGGCAGCGAGGCACAAGCGGAAGGGGCACACGCAGCAGCTGGTGGCCGTGCGGCGCGGGGGTGTCCCACAAGTAGGTCACACTCACCTGCGTCGCACGGTCGCCATATATGGCCAAGTGCGCGGGTTGGCGGGGCAGCTGGGAGGCGGGAGCGGGGAGGGATACAGAAGGCAAAAAGGGGCGGGGCTTAGCGGCGGTGGCGGGAAGCGGGGAGCGGGGAGGGAACAGAGGGACGGAATATGACAAAGCTGGCAATTAAGGAAAAAAGACGAAAACACACAGAAAAATGCAAACAGAACAAAATATGGTACACAGACGACAGCAGGGCACAGGAGCAACCACGGACCTCGGGCTCGAGGGAGGGGGCGTGGTCAAGCGGCAGCAGCCGGGCAGCGAGGCACAAGCGGAAGGGGCACACGCAGCAGCTGGTGGCCGTGCGGCGCGGGGGTGTCCCACAAGTAGGTCACACTCACCTGCGTCGCACGGTCGCCATATATGGCCAAGTGCGCGGGTGGGCGGGGCAGCTGGGAGGCGGGAGCGGGGAGGGATACAGAAGGCAAAAAGGGGCGGGGCTTAGCGGCGGTGGCGGGAAGCGGGGAGCGGGGAGGGAACAGAGGGACGGAATATGACAAAGCTGGCAATTAAGGAAAAAAGACGAAAACACACAGAAAAATGCAAACAGAACAAAATATGGTACACAGACGACAGCAGGGCACAGGAGCAACCACGGACCTCGGGCTCGAGGGAGGGGGCGTGGTCAAGCGGCAGCAGCCGGGCAGCGAGGCACAAGCGGAAGGGGCACACGCAGCAGCTGGTGGCCGTGCGGCGCGGGGGTGTCCCACAAGTAGGTCACACTCACCTGCGTCGCACGGTCGCCATATATGGCCAAGTGCGCGGGTTGGCGGGGCAGCTGGGAGGCGGGAGCGGGGAGGGATACAGAAGGCAAAAAGGGGCGGGGCTTAGCGGCGGTGGCGGGAAGCGGGGAGCGGGGAGGGAACAGAGGGACGGAATATGACAAAGCTGGCAATTAAGGAAAAAAGACGAAAACACACAGAAAAATGCAAACAGAACAAAATATGGTACACAGACGACAGCAGGGCACAGGAGCAACCACGGACCTCGGGCTCGAGGGAGGGGGCGTGGTCAAGCGGCAGCAGCCGGGCAGCGAGGCACAAGCGGAAGGGGCACACGCAGCAGCTGGTGGCCGTGCGGCGCGGGGGTGTCCCACAAGTAGGTCACACTCACCTGCGTCGCACGGTCGCCATATATGGCCAAGTGCGCGGGTGGGCGGGGCAGCTGGGAGGCGGGAGCGGGGAGGGATACAGAAGGCAAAAAGGGGCGGGGCTTAGCGGCGGTGGCGGGGAGCGGGGAGGGAACAGAGGGACGGAATATGACAAAGCTGGCAATTAAGGAAAAAAGACGAAAACACACAGAAAAATGCAAACAGAACAAAATATGGTACACAGACGACAGCAGGGCACAGGAGCAACCACGGACCTCGGGCTCGAGGGAGGGGGCGTGGTCAAGCGGCAGCAGCCGGGCAGCGAGGCACAAGCGGAAGGGGCACACGCAGCAGCTGGTGGCCGTGCGGCGCGGGGGTGTCCCACAAGTAGGTCACTGCGTTATTAGTTTTGGATTCTCCATTTAAGGTGCTTCTGTATACGTTCCACCAGGGAATTAAGAATTTAGGGTTTCTTCTGTGGCCAGATCTATGTAGTCTGCCGACCCATGTATCTTCGAAATAGTCAAATAGTGAACTTAGTTTTTCTTCATTTTGTTTGTAGAAGGCGCTGTCTATTAAAATGTTGTAATGTTCTGTTACGTCTGTGTCAGGTACATAAGCTAGTGCTATGAGTTTTTTTATTTGATATGCAAAAGATGAATTAGTTGCATATTCAATGCTTAGGGCTGATTTTTGCATGTGTCTCCATAGGCATTGATTAAAATGATAGTAACAGCCTTGTATGGAGGTATGGGGGTGTGTTTTTAATATAGAATTAATCATTGCATGTTCAAAATCTAGGATTATTTTTTGTGGGGAAAAGTCATTTGTTTTTTGTTTTATTATATTTAATAGTTCAGTGTATGTGGAGTTATGTTTGTTTGGTAATAATGTGTAAATTAATGGTATATTGCAATTGTGATATAGGACATGTATTGTATATAGTTGGAAAAAGGGTTTGGGACATATGGTAAAAGTCCCATCCATCATCCAGTTATGTGATTCTTGTAGTTTACAGAGATTATTAGCTGTTCCAAATATTATTATTCTTTTGTCATTGTTTTTATTATCAAAAATGACAAATGGTTCTTTGTTTAAAGTTATACTTTGTTCTGGACTTAGAATAACTTCACTATATGTGTGAGGAATTGGGGTTGAAGTAGTAGTGGTTTTTTTAGTACGTGCTATAGTTCTTTTGAGTGAAGTTACAGATGGCATTTGTGTAGTAGCAGTTTTAGGAATTTTGGGAAGCTGCTCTTTTAAAATTACACTAGTAGGTTTTTGAGAACTTGTGCTAGCTTCCTTTATAGTTTCTAAAGCAGATCTGACTTCGATTTCAGTAATGTTTGGTGGGTGGTTATGTTCTCTAGTGTATAATACTGTTGTTTGTCGTGTTGTAGCACGCCCATAGCACTTATTAGAGTAGTATTTAGTGCATTTCCAGTTAACTTTTAAACCATACACTTTTTCCTGTGTGTAAGTGTATCCCATATAGCATAGTAACATTTTTCCCTTCTGGCTTGTTATGAATTCAGCTCCTTCAGTCATTTTGATGTAGCTTTATCTATGAAAAATATATATTATAGTTATTATATATGATGTTATATTAATTTTCAGTAGAAAAAAACAAGATTTAGTTACTATATACTTACAAAGTTGGTTTTGATGTGTAGAATGCTCTTGATTCTTTATTTGTGGGATTTTCCTCTAGTATTTTCTTTGTCTGGAAAAGAAAAGGAAATGTGTTGTAATAATTGTTTCTATATTTTTATAGGGAATGGTTAGGGGATTTGCAATTGGGATTTAATTAGGGTGGTATTTTAATCTATTAGTTGATTTTTTGTTGTGAAATACTTACTTTTTAGTTGTATCTTTTTTGGTGCTGTTCTGTATTTTGTTAGTTTCTTTTGGAGTTTCCTGTAGTGAAAACATGAAATAGAAAGAAGACATTAATTTATTTATAGTGTATGTATATTGTAATTACAATTTATTCGATTTGAGTCTTCATGAGAATAATATAGTTAACTTACTTTTGATAGTTTTAAACATTTCCTCTATGTTGATTTTCTTATATCTGTAGTTGCAATCCAGTAGATTTTCCTCTTCATTCAATTTCCTTTTTTTGGTTTTGGACTGTGAATAAAGTAGAACTTCTTTTTATAGTGCTTTGGATGTTGTAATATGTGTTTTATTGGTTAGTTTGAATTCGGAGTGTTTTTATTGGTTAGTTCGAATTTTTTTTTTTTTTTCTGGTAGTTAGTTTCCTAATAAGGAAAACGCTAATTAGTGGTTTTGTGGTGTATTATTCTATATGTATTTTTCTAAACATTATATTATGTATTGGATGCATGAATTGATAAAGTATAATTTAATAATATAGTTGTTTAATGTAGGAAGGTTGTTAATAATGTTTTATTAAAGAGTTAATTATTTAAATCAATTTTTAAATGTAGTAAATATATAATTGTTTAATAATAATTTTGTGTAGAGATAAAAGACATTATTTGGTGTTTATGTTGTTTGATTTTAGGTTTTAATTAAGTGTTATATAGTCGATATTAGTAAAATGGAGATATTTTAGTGGTCGATATTTTAGTTTACGATATTTTGTTATGAAGTATATGTATATTACTGAGCATCGATATTTTAGGATTTCGATATTTGTGTTGGCGATATTTTGTGTACCTATATTTCTGTAGTTCGAAATTGTGTGTTCGATATTTTTGTAATGTTTTAAATAAGTATATGATGTCGATAATAATGTGATCGATTTTTTTGTATCGATATATTTGTAGGTCGATTTTTAGTCTTTCGATATTGTGTCAGTGATTCCAGTGCCTGAGCAGGCACCACTGTCATTTGGGATTATCTGTCCAACAGACAGGGGAAGCGATGTGGAATTCCCCAGCCGATTTCCCTCCGATCGCCAATATAGGAATACATAGGTCGGACAGAAACCTCTGAGGTCGGGCGAAAAGCCTCCGGCCAGCTGTCGGATGGCTTTCCACCTGGCGTCATAATGAGGCCCATAATAGTTACACAAATAATAAAATATTACATTTCCCACCCGAAAAATAAATAAATAAAATATGACTTACTGTTCTGTAGCTGCAGATCATCCACAGCATCCACGTAGTCAAAAATTATAATCTGCCAAAAACATGAAAAATGTTTTCCAAAGCCCAAAAAATGCAAAAATAAATCCAATCCAATAAAGATTCCTCAAAGAAATACAAAGTATCTAGGAACCTGAAAAAGTGTTCAAAAGAAGAAACGCTCTTGGAAACCCCCCATAATTTGCAAACGAAAGTTACAAATATTGGTTTAGTATAAAGCAAAAGAGATTTCCTTAAAAACAAAAATGATAAATTCAAAAGCCCAAAGGACACATTCGTAGAGAAAAACCTGCAAAAAAAACAGAAATCCCAACTGGAAAAACATTACATCCCCAAAAGTATATAAACATTACACTTATATGAGTCTGGTGGTCTAAGAACTGCCAGACTCACGGGGCGAGGCAGTGGCGGTCCAGCCACCACCGCACCAGCGGTCCGACTGCCCAATGACAACTTTGGCGGTTGTCAGGAGCTCAGTAATACGCTGGTGGTGCAGCTGCTGCACTGCCAAGCATATTACGAGCTTCATACGAGTTATTGACACATTACTAAAACATTGTACGAAAACTCAAACGTTCACAAGAGTGAAAAACACTACAATAATACAACTAAATGTACAAAAAAAACCTCAAAGAACACTATGGGCCTTATTATGACTTTAGCGGTGTGGCAGCGGGCTGCCACATCACACCACCAAAGCCATAATGAGACCACCCGCCGGACTCCGACTGGAATCCAGGTCTGGCAGGCCTGCGGAAGCTGGCCTATGGCAGTGCAGTGCTAAGGTTCCTCCGTGAGGCTTAGCAAGGCACCGCAATGGGAACTCCATTGCACGTTCCTGCAGGAACTTGGGGTTAATGCATACAAGGGGGCACATTATGTGCCCCCCCTGCATGCATCCTCTAGCACAGAGCCAAAAGTGGGCCCTGTAGGGTCCTCTTTGTTTCCTCACCCCCACACTTTTTCATGGCAAGCTCACTGCCATGAAAACTGTGGCGGTGACAAAACTCCTAATGTGCTTAGTGGTGCTGCAGCGGCATAGCTTGCATATTAGGGGCCCCAGAGCGCTGCAAGACTGCCAAGGATTGTGGATTCCTGGTGGCAGCTACGGTCCCATGGCGTTCCGACCGCGCAACTTGAAATAGGGCAGTCGGCCCACCGGTGGGAGCCGCATCGCCCCGGTGAGTTTGTCAGTCCATCGTCCACTCCAATCAAAACTATTTTAAGAAAGGAGTTGGACACTAAAGGGTTGACATTTACTATTACAATGCCAATCTAAAACCATTTTGAGGAAAGTGCTGGACACTAATAGGGCGATATTTATTATTCCCACTGCAATCTAAACTAATTTGGAGAAGGTATTGGAAACTAAAGGGTTGACATTTACCATTCCCAATCCCATCTAAACCAATTTGGGAAAGGTGTTAGGCACTAAAGGGGTGACATTTCCAATTCCCACTCCACTCTAAACCAATTTGGGGAAGGTGTTGGACACTAAAGGGGGGAATTTACTATTCTCACTCCAATCTAAAACATTTAATGCAAGGAGATGACCACCAAGGGCCTGATTACGATGGAGTTTGGACCGCAACCAATGGCTTGTCGGTTGCAGTCCGAACCGCATCTACTGCTGCGATTCCATTGACGCATTATGATGTGTGTGGTCGGAGGAAGCAGTCACAGGGTCCGACTGACACAATCCGATGGGCTCATAGAGCCTGTGGGTCGATCGGAACGGCCTCATAATTCCTTAAGGGCGGTGTTTTCGCTGTCGAGATTATGATGTTGGTTTCTGACAGCCTTTCCATGTCAGCCTTTTGGACATGGAAAGTCTGACAGAAAGTGACATTAGGGGCCCCTAGCAGGGCCCCTTCCTCCCGGCCCTCAGCATGTGTCCCTAGGGGGGCACCATAGCATCCCTGCGCCATGTGGCAGGCACCATGAGCTGCCTGCCACACAGTGCTGGGATGTTTTAAAACTTCAATTTTTCAATGGGAGCTTGTTCTGCAGGCAGTTTCGGCCTGTCTCACAAGCTCCAATTGAAAAAAATTGAGGTTTGCGACCTCACCATGTGCGGTTGCATCCTAATTGTGGGGTTGGAACCGTTGACCATGAGGTCAGTTGGTTCCCAATCTGCAGCGAGACCGACATTGTAATTAGGGCCTAAATATTTTATAAACAGTATCAATACTCCATGCTCACACATATTTTTGGGTCTACAAAATCAACTCAAAGTTTCTTAAAAACAAAATGACTCAAACTAAAATCCTATATATTTATAATTAAATGTTAACATATAAAATATGTTTATCAATAGTAATAAATAATAATTTTTTTATTAATATGTACTAATATGCCTTGAATTTGAAACATAAACTTAAAACAAATCATACTAGAAAAGCTAACTTACAAATGATATATAAAAATAGATGTATCCATTCAAATCAATACATTCTAAGAAATATATTCCAAACAACAGAACTTGGTTGAATAATAAACATTTTAAACATTCCATTATAGAAATTTGATATAATAACTTTTTCATAAATGAACCTATAACATATAAATATACAATAAAATATCAAATATAAATGTTTACACCATAAATAATACATATTTATTCTATTTTCATGATTCAATTAGACATTTTTAAATATTTTAAACTAAATATAAATATATAAATGCTAAATGTTTCCATCATTTTATCTATAATGTCATTATAATTTTCAATATTTAAAACAAAACATAAAAATATCATCAATAAATATATTAAGGGTGCTGCTACGGTTGCCTATGAGAGCTAGAACGATTTCCCCTGATTTGCGAACGGTGAGACAGTGTTGGAATCACCTGGCTAGACGGGCACAGATACGAATCCCATACACGCCTGAGATTCCTATACGGGTGTGTGAAGCACTGCTCCATGGGGGCGATTGGAGCAAGTTGCGCCAGTGGGAAGACGCAGGGGTCATCACTATTGGAGACTTGTTTGAGGATGGTAACCTCCTCCCCTTCGATGACCTCTAGGAGCGCCATGATCTCCCAAGGGGGGGCTTTCTCCTCCATGCTGCTTTGACAGCAGCCATTAGAAAGCACTGGCGAGAGGGGTTGGTGGAACCCAAGAAGTTCCTGGCATGTCAGTACGTAGTGATGGCAGCGGGGAATTTTAAGGCAGTTACATGTCTCTATAGGCGGCTCACGCATGACTTATGACAGCCTCTTGATAGACTTGGAGGAGGCCATCGGGGAGAAACCATGGGGAGAGATACTAGAACAGGCTTGGAAGGGCACTAGGAACGCGCGCTTCCAATTAATTCATTTCTATGTATTACAGATGGCCTAGCGAACCCCGGGGAAAATTAACGAGTACTTTGGGGTATCGTCCACCTGCCCAAGGTGCAACCTTGAGGGGGCAGGTTTCCTTCACATGTTTTGGGACTGCCCACACTTGGGAGAATACTGGAGAGGGGTGACAGCTGGACTGGCCACAGTAACGGAGAGAGAGCTAACATTGACGCCTGGTTGTTGCCTGTTGCATTGGTTCCCACAGTCTGCTAAGACAAAAATGACTAGTAAATTCATCGACTTGGGGTTGGTATTGGCAAAGAGGGAGCTTACTATTCACTGGAAGTCAAAGAATGCCCCCAACCTGCTGAGATGGAATAGGGAACTAGTGAAATGGGCGGAGAGTGAGGGGACCTGTAGACTGCGAATGGCTACACGCACTGGGAATGAAAAGTCGATGGCAATGGCGTGTGCATGGGTGGCACTGGAGGACTTGGTGAAGCACCCGCTTGAGGACGCAGAGGATATACTGGGGGAGATGGGCGGAGCACCAGGCGACTGAATCCGGAGGTTCCGAGCATAACGTGGGGCCTGAGTAGGACTAGTTGAGGGCTTCCTTCGACTCTCTCCACGGTATTGTCCCCTGGGGTTCGAGGTGCAGAGGACATGGAATACGATGGATGCGTTAGGTGGATATGAATGGACATTGTAATGGGACAGCGGCATGCCTGGGGGGGCGGGTTGGGTGGTGGGAGTTCTTTTGGGAGTTGGGGGAGAGGGGAGGGGGAAGGGAGGTGGGGCGGAGGGTGGCACTCAAATGAGGAATCCTGCTGGGATTTCCATTATGAGGAGGTGCTCTGTGATATTTACATAAGGCTGGGCATGGGGAGGGGAGGTGGAATGGCGGTGGGTGCTCCTGTTGTCCACCTGATGGGAGGAATTGATACTGGGTGGGGAAGGCGGACCTTATGACAATGAGCGGGGAGATAAGTACACTGGACTTTAATTGCACCGTTTGATCATCGGTTGTGCCCTCTGGGCTGTTTTTTCTATGATATCACCTTGAAAAACCAATAAAAATCTATTTACAAAAATAGATATATTAAGTATATTTCTTTACAAAAATTACTTTACAAATATTTTACAATAAATATTTTTTAATTTATTTTACATTTTGACAAATGCTCTATAATTGTAAAAATTATTTTAATATTTACAATAATTAATTTACATTTAATATACTTTATATAAGCATTCAAAATAATTATAAACTGTTAATTAAAAAATGTGAATGTATCAAAATAAATGTATAGATTTTGCAATATTAATATTCGTATCATAAAAAAATGTACACTGCATTTAAATTATAATTTAAAAATTCTCCCCACTCTTAACCCCTAAATACCTAACATCCTGCTACTAAAATAAATGATACATACATTATTTTTAAACATTAATACAAATAAACATACAAATTAAAAAAATGTCATTATTAATAAAGTCTCTTACTAGACGCACAAATAAAAAAATTATTAAAACTATAAAATCAAACACACTACAATAAAATACACACACAATAACACTTACAGATGATATAAATAACGATATTGTCTAAATTGATATTTTTTACAACAATATTAAGAACAACGCCTAAAACTATATTCTTACCTTCAATATTCCTGTCAAGATATTTTTGAATCCCAAGAACTTTGACAGAATGTTTTTGTATCACAATATTTTTTATTCTATATTTTGTCCAAACACTGTAGGATATCACTGTCAACAGGACATTGGTCTGAAGAGTTCATGGAAACAACACCACCACTTGCTTTTGGAGCCTTATAAACCTGTTCAGTGTGTATCTGCTAAAACCTAGCTACATTAACGAAGACGGTGCACCACCATATGTTATGTTATAGCAGACTTGTGCCAAATACTGTACGAAAGGGAGTTAAATGTTACAGATACAATAAATATGGATTTCATATTGCAAACTTACTGACGAACACAGCAAGAAGGGATTTTTACATTGTTATCATCGTGACAAACCCCATAGTAAGGTTGCTTTGCATTATTACATTGTTAACACCGTGACAAACCCCATAGTGAGTGGACTTTACATTATTTACCACTGAGAGACCATCTTACACAGACCTCTATGAACGTTTGCTAAGGGTCGTTTTGTGCTTAGAGCAGTTCTGGGTTTCTAACCCAAGCTACTTCTGAAGAACTCCTTGTACTCCTCTGCCTTACTACCCTGAGTATCAAATATTAAACAACTGTTTTTGCTGCTCTCTTAAAGTCTAATAGCAAGATGGCCCCTGTATCAGGTCACTGGGTCTCCAAAGTCGGACCAGTACTGTCTTTGACGCACTCGATATACAAAAGCATTGATCACTGCCAAAGAGGAGGTTAGTGATTCACCAACAGAAGGGATGGAGATTTTGACACTCAGGGCAGTGGAGATTAACAACACAAATTGTTCACTTCTAGGGTGATGTCTCGCTCTAGTTCGCACCTGTTATTATCATCCTACAGTTTTGCTGTTTTGTTCCCTCTTTGGTTCCCCCTTAGGGCCGGCTCATTGGAATACTCTACTGCCTCAGGGCATCCTTTACCCTCATATTACCTATCATTCTGACTTCCAACAAAATGCCTCCACAGCTCTCAGTACTAAGGTTCTGATTGCGAGTTTAGTGGCCCTCCGGTAGGACCACCACTGCTGCACACACAGAAGGACTGCGAAGCCCGTGGTGCACCACCTGCCGACTTCCAAGTTGAATACAGGGTGGGCGGCAGTGCTGCGGTGGTCTCATGGCAGCGGCTGTGTTAGGCTCATAGGCAAACCTTAACAGCAGACTGCCACCATGAGAGTGGCTACAACACGTTCCTGCATGGTGCGGCATGCACCATGTTGCGCATGCCACACCATGCATAAATGAGGGTGCAATTCCAAGGGGTCACAACATGTGCCTCCCTGCATGCACCCTAAGCCCAGAATCATCAGCCTGCATCTCTGCCACTCTTTTTATGGGCGGGATTATGCAAGTTGGAATATGCTCGGTTGTGCCGCATCAACAGCGCCAGCATATACCTGACTGGTCAGATGGCGGTGGTTGGATTGCCACCATAAGCACGGCTGTCCCAGGACCACCTTGCTCATAATAAGCCCCTAATTTAGTTCTGGGGCAGGTCTCCGGGTACTAATAAGGACTAGTCACAGTATACATGTAAACTAGAGTCAGTAAGCTCCATTTTTGCTTCTCTTTTGTTACTGTGCCTATTGGCTTCTTTCATTCTGTGCTTTTGTCTCCTTACTTAAGGCTTGGTTCAGTGGTGCAATATGCTCCTCGCTTCTTCTGCCCCTCAAAGCAAATCCAACATTCCTGCACCTGCAACTACCTCGTCTGACAATATGTTTATTTATCACTTCTGTCCCCTGTTTCTATTTGGGGGTCAGTCTGGTATCTGTAACTGTGATCTTTGGCTGGATGGCCCCAGGAGAAGAGCGAGGTGGTTTGGCGTGAATTCCTTCTGCTGCTACAATCATGACACCATGGGCTTTGGCTCCTGTCCTTTGCTGTAACCCTGTGACAAATACAGTAGGAAGTGGCAGAACACAGAGAACTGTCTGTCAAATGTAATAGGAAGGGGGTTTACATCTAAAAAATATAATAGGAAGGGGTTTTACATCTAACACATATAATAGGAAGGGGTTTTACATCTAACATATATAAGAAGTGGTTAATGATTGTGAATGTTCTTACAAATACATCAGGAAGGGGCATTAAACTGTGCTGTTGTCCTCTTGACAAACAGAATAATAGGGGTTTACTATTAGAGCATGTGTAAACACATGGCTATGAGGACAGAGCATACGTGTTGCCAGTGTTATAACCAATATCTCCCCTCATGCCATGGTCATTCCTCTGTCTCTCAACACCCCCTACCCTCCCAGCGAATCTCGAATCATAAAAGCCAATCATACCTCATCTGCAAACTTTGTATAACAAACTGTGCAAATAGCGCTTCTGTGCAAATTGCAATTGCTCTTTCTGATACACCGCTGCTACTTTCCTAATAACCTCCCTACCCCCACCGGGAACTTAGCACACATTTCTAATATATAATTCATCTTTCAAAGTGCATATAATTTAAACATACACAATCTCTGCAAACCAGCATCATCTTCAACTCCAAAGTGCTTACTGCATGTGTTTATATACCTGTGCCAGATACTCAGCTGACTTATCCCTTCAAACCTCCTTTTTATATGCTTTCCAACACTCCCCAACTCACCCCCTTCCATGCACGGCCTGGAAGGAAGCCCCATTCCCTCTTCTGACCCTTGCATGCCCCCCCATGCCGATGACAATTTGGCACCATAACTGGGTGCCTAACCGCCTGTTTCCCCTCCGATTACACCCCTCATACTCTAGTCCATCCGTCCTTCATTTTTTGATGAATCCATTCCAAAATCACCCTATAGTTTTAAAAAAACATAGCAAAATATTTGATTGAATTAAACATTTGAAAATTATGTTCCCTTATGCAACTCTAGAGCCGCTAGAAATTGGGGGAGCATGTTCTTAGACATCTTGCGTCTTCGAGAAGTTTCTGCAGTCATATGGGAAAAAGTAGGAAAGGCAACATTGTTTTCTATAGAAAACATTTTCCCTTGTGAGGATCATCTCTTTCACCCTGTAGTCAGAGAAATCCACCAACATAGTCCTGGGATATTTAGCATGGGTGGAAATATCTGTGCCAGAACTCGGAGTGTTCACATAATTTTCAAGTCCTGTGTCTACTCTGGCATCACATATCTCGTTATTAATGTTTCTACCAAGGAAGCGGAGCCAACGCTATCCTTCTGATGTTCTGGGATTCCGCAATATGTAAATTAGAGCATCTTGCATGGTGATCCATCTGCTCCTGTTTATCTTTAAGCCATATTCCTTCTTTCTCAAGTTTATCATTCGATTCGACTCAAGAATGTAACTTATCCTCGCATTCGGAAACCCGCTGCTCTATCTCCTCAACTCCAGAAGACAAGATACATCGGCTGCTCACTTACATTGTCCTGGCGCACTTTTATTTTGTCCGCCATTGCCCTCTGAGTGGATTCTGTCACTTTAACCTCCTTCAATAGTTCCTCTAGCATAGCAAATAGGCGACTCGAAAATAGAGGATTTATATTCAGGTTCTGCACAGTTTTACATAAACCTCCTGAAAATTGACCCATTCTCTGTTGTTATTGTGCCACTGCCCTTGCGCTTTATTTATAGCCAGGGTTTTTAAGCCTTCCAATTTAGAGGTGAGCTCTTCTTACAAGACATCTTCACTGTGGCTGTAGCTATTTCCTAATTTTACAACAGTTTTGTTAGCTGCCCTGGAATAATGGATATATACATCCCTAATCACTCTGCTTGCACCTGGTTGCATAAGGGGCATATCTTCTTCTTGGGCACCTTTGGATTTACCAACTAAAATTGTTGTGGCTGCCAATGACTGCTCCTGTTGCTCTGAGTTAATAGAGCCTACTGTTACTGTTGCCGCTGCAATGGTCTCCACGCTTACTGGAGTCATCTGGAGATCACTAGAAATGCCCCTCATACTCCCCAATGGCATTAGAGGTGTGGACGCCATTTTAGTTGGGCTAAAAATGCTAACGTCTTCTGATTTAGCCACAGTCTAAATAATGGTAATAGCCATTTTCTCTAGAGGGACCCCCTGTGTGATTGGCCAGGTCAGCTAGTAAAGATTTCCCCTTTTCACTCTACATGGAATGCTTGGCTGGTTTCAGCAGCTTGGTTAGCTTAGCATGGCTGGACGAATACTCCCTCATCGCAGGGGCCGTGAGGCTGTTGATCTCATAAGATCCCCCCTCACATGATGAAACCCCTGCTCTTAGATCACTGAGTATAAAAGCACTGTGAACGTCGACTGTCAAGAGGCACCGCAGATGATACATGACTCGGTTCAGGTGCAAGGGAGGGCCTTTCTCCCACTACCACTGCACGCAGGGCGGTATTGCAGTTGCTAAATGCCCTGCGGATTTGCCCACACGGGGACCGCAGAGGTGGAATTTGCTGTGAGAGCCTCAGCTTTGTCAATTCTAAGCTTGAAAACACTCCTTCAAAAATATACCAGTCCTCGCACCCCATAATCCTGATATATAAAAACAAGAGAAAATTGCAGCCTTGCTCGGATAGTGAGGTAGACACACATCACCGCAATCAAGACACCGCAGACCAGAGGAGAGAAGGCCGGAGTCAGAGAACACAAGTCACAGGGCCTGTTCAGGTGGAAACATTGTCCTCCTGAACTTGTACTCAGAGCCATGTGTTTATACATGCTCTGATAGTAAGCATGCATATGGGTACAGTGTTCGATGACTTAGCATGGAGGGAAGGATGAAGGCCATGGGCATTGAAGGGCAGGTATGTACAGCCCATATGATGGGAGAAAGGTTTAACTTGACTCTGTCTCTATCTCTTCAAGAGCTGATGATAAAGTAGTGGGATTTTGACTACAGTATGGATGAAGTGATGAGTGCTATATGACTGACAGACAGTTTGAGAATTATCTTGTATAATGTTAATGGGGGAATAATAGGAAAAATCTACATTCTATTGAAGCTTTGGTCAAGGGACACACTCCATCATATGTGCTATTAAAGAAGATTTGCATAGCATTGGGTAACCTTGCTACATTCTAAGGGGTTCATTTATGAGCCCCTGCGTCACTTTTGCGCCACCGGTGCGTCACTTTTTGTGACGCACCAGTGGCGTAAAATATGCGCCATGATGCGCCATATTTACAAAGTGACGCATCTACCTAGATGCTTCACTTTGTAAACCCCTGCGCTACATTATACCTGCGTCAGGTATAATGAATGCAGGGTGGGCATTCCCACGTAAGTAAGCATCGTAGAAGTGACGCAGTGAAATCTACGAGATTTCACTGCGCCACTTCTAGGACGCAAATGCGTCAATATCTTACGCCTGCCTCATGGCAGGCGTAAGACTGACGCAGGCCCTTTCACATGGGGCTTGCCACATGTGAAAGGACACATTGCTGGAGTTGCGTCACTTTTGTGACACACTCCAGCAATGCGTCACTTTTGCCCCTACAGATACGTCAGAAATACTGACGTATCTGTGACTCCTTGCGACATGATGCGTCATACTGTAAGTATGACGCATCATTGGAGTCGCAGGGAGGGCGCAGTGAAAAGTGACGCATCACTGTTTTCACGCAGTGATGCGTCACTTTTCATAAATGAGGCCCTAAATGTTTAAGTAGTGGGAAGGGTTTAGGGAATTTTCGGTAGTACATGCATCACATAGAAGTGTTGGAATATTTACCGCCCAAAATTTAGAAACTGAAATACATGTCTGGGAGAGCGATAGAGATGGCCGCTGGTGCTAGTTAAACTGCACCATTGCGTCAATGCGTCTAACCCTAGTGAGTTTTTATATGCTCCCGTGGAGGACAACCTGAAACCTTATATCAACCTATTCCATTCTCTGCTGGTGGTTCTGGGGGGGATTATATTAGCGGGTGATTTACATTTTTTACAAAACCTACAGCTCAATACTACAATGAGCAATAAAAGACACCACACATCTAAGACAGCTAAAATTCTGAAGGATTATCAGAAGGTCCTGTTGTTAATAGACCCTTGAGGGAACGCTTTCCCAAAAAAGAGAGAGAACACCTGTGTGTCTTCCAGGTTTAAAACCACTACACGAATTGATTTCATTTTAGCGTCAGCTAAAGTGGAGTTTGAATACTTGATAACATTTCCTAACAGGTTTTCAGACCACTCAGCTCCTGAGTTACGTATCTCTGGAGAAGTCCCAAATCAAAACGATGGATTTTTAATAAGCTATAGCTGGAGGATAACAGGTGGGTAGAAATGTTTAGGGAAGAGATGAAAGAATTTATGACAATAAATCGAGACACAGCTCCACAAAATGTAGTTTGGAATGCTTTTAAAGCATCCCTGTGAGCACAAATAATTACTCAAGACATAGCTGTAAATAAAATTGCCAAAGAAAGGCGAGTTAGAGGTGAAAATGAGACCTTTCTGCTGTATCATGCCGAAGAAAGTAGAAAAGTACTTGAGAAAGCTAAACATGCTTTAGTGAACATTATTATACAGAGGGTTATGTAAATAACTCTACTTATATGCAAAGGGCTTATGAGGGAAGTAATTATGCAGGTATACTCGTGGCCTGGCAGGCACATGAGTAAGTATCTAAAACCGCTATCCACACTTTAAGATGTCTTAGAACTGCTGCTTGGGGTAAAGAGAGAACAAATCAATGTGATTGTTTAGAGCATTATAATGAGATTTACACCATGCCCAAGGAGTTGATAGGAATGCACAGGATGAATTCCTAGGATCACTGTTGATACCCACATTCCCCGAGGAAGACAGAAGTAACATGGTCAACACTTTCAGTTTAGTGCAAAAGCTTTATTTCGACAATACCTGTCATAAATCATCATAAAATACATAATCAATGAAATACATATAGTTAAAACATGATATAAAGCATCATGCATGAGAGCCTAAGCGTCGCAACATACTAAAAGTTACAATTAGTAAGCAACAACAGTCATCGTAATTAATCATATTTAAAACACATGAAATAAAAGTATTTGGAAAGTTTGCTAACTGTAAAGGATGAAAGCAAGGTAACTTTAGGATATCGAGGAGGTAATAAAAGGCGAGTTTTAGATTTGACGAGTGGATATGATCCTTGATCTTGTGGTTCACATCCAACCTAGAAACTTGGCAACTGCGCATGCATATAAAGGACATGGGTCAGACATAAGTATTCTTAAGGCACTAATGCTACTTCTTGTTCCCAAGGTCTTACATATTGGTTATAACCACTTGTTACGTGGTCCTGCATATGCTTGGCACACGAACAGAACATGGGAAATTGTTACCATTTTGTCGGTACAGGTGGGACATTTAGCATCCATTTTACGGGTCCAGTTACTTGCAAAGGATTTTAGAGGAAGGCTTCCGACCTGGAATTGGGAGTAAAGTCTCCTATCAAACAGATAAGATATAATGTCCCACTATGGTGCTAAAAAGGGGAAGATTTAAATTCTAGAAACCTCCCAGTCAAAGTTGAGATTTGGATCACTCTGAATTCATCTGTCATTATCATTGACCAGTAGTGTTCTTTCATTTTTTCTTTTGCGGGATACTGGGCATCAGAGGGATTATCCCATAGTATCCTCATTCCCATGTTGGTCAGTGCTCGTTTGATGTTTCGAATCCAATCAATTTTCTGGGAACGATCGGCCTCCATAACATCTTGCAGGGCTTCACCGTAGTTAGTCAACGCAGGTGTGGACCACATCCTGCGCAAATCTAAAATTGAGCGAGATCCTGCTTTTCTAACTAGGACCTTTTTGCCTAAATCTAGTAACAATGGTTTAAGAGGCGTGCTTTGCAGGAGACGTGTCACACTTTTCAAAACCGTATTCTCGGTGATGGTAAATGTGTCTATGTTCGAAAAGCTCCAAAGTTCTGCACCATAAAGAACTGAGCCCAAGATTTTGGCATCATAAATCTGAAGGACAGAGCTAATTGGCTTTGAGAATGAGCAGTTGTACTCCTTGAGTAAAGCTCCTGCAATTTGGCTATGTTTAAGGGACATTATATCCACTTAGGGTTTCCATGACATGTTAACTCTAAGATAACTGAAGACTTCAGTTAGCTCAAGGGCCTCGTCACCCAGCTTCACACTTCCCCTAAAGTACTTATATTTGTTAAATTGTAGATTTTTCTTTTAGCAGTATTGATGACCAGGACCCTGATCTTATGAAATTCCTCAAAGGGAAGAAGCACACTCTGTAGCCTGCTAGGTTTTTTGTTTTTAAATTAAGAGTGTATCATTCGCAAACATTAAAATGGGGATTTTTGATCCAGCCACTGTTGGAGCATCAGTTGGACTACTGGCGAGAAATTGAGAAATGGTGTTAAGGAATAAAGAGAACAATGTGGGGGCAGGAACACACCCTTAGAGTACCCCTTTTCTTATTCCGAACCGATCTGTGAGGTCGCCCTGGGCACCCCATCGTACTTGGGTGAAGTTGTCATCGTGGAGGCGGATTATCAGGGAGAGCAGGTCCGAGGGCATGCCCTGTTCGCACAAATCTCACCGCAGTTTCTTGCTTAAAACCAAGTCGAAGGCAGACTTGAGGTCACCAAACACAGCATACATGCTGCCTTTTCCAATGACTACAGTCTGCCTGTAAAGGAGTATAAATTGAAAGACTTGGTTGATAGTGCTGACTCGTTCACGAAAACTTTCTTAGAGGGGAGAAAGGATTTTGTTTAGCAAATCCATTCCTGTATCTTGGCTAGTACTAGGCGAGTTATGTTTTTGTTTTTGTATTATGTCTGTGAGGCTTACTGGCTATAGTTTCCTGGCAAGGATTTGTGTCCTTTTTCAATATAGGAATTAACTCAGCACCCTGCCTGGAGTCTGGTACCGGAGCTCTGCAGATTATGGCATTTACTAGTAGTAATATCTAATATGACCAAATTAGCTCTATCATACAAGAATAGATCAGCTGGTATACTATCTGGGCCGGGCGCTCTGCTTCTTGTAACTGCCTCTAATGCAACTTCGACGTGGGCTAACTCAAAGGTTAAGTCATTCGAAGTAAGAAGGATGGTAGCCATCTGATCATGTTTGTCGTCCTCCTTAGCATATAAACGAGCAAAGTGATTGATCCATATGCCTAGGGCAATGTCATTTTGGGGAACCAGGGGGTGCCCTTCTCTACCCCATTTTACTAAATACCAAAACGTCGCAGAGTCAATGGCGGAGCATGCCATCGAAAGGTCCTGCCATCTATTGTCGTCCCATTCGTTTTTGGCTCTGGCCTGGGCAGATCTGTATAATTTCCTGGCTTGATGGGCGCCTTCTGGGACTTTAGCTTTTATGGCGGCTACAAGGAACTTTCTTGCCTGTCTGCATTCCTTTTTGAACCAGTTCTGCTGCATCGGAGGGTGTCTGCGCTTTGCATTAAAGGTGACGAGAAGATACGTTTTTATTATCTAAAATAACTTATTTTATATGCCGGTCATTGTCTCTTGTGTATCAGTACTTTGGGAACCCACGTCCATCACCGCTAGAGTGAGAGATACATCCTCTTTTAGGAGGGACAATATATCCGGGCTATTGACTACCTTGGACCATTTGACACACCTCATATCGTTAGAAGGCAGCAAGTCTCTAGTTATGGTCAAGAGAGGGCAGTTGGCTATCATTTTTACACTATGCTGTTCCATAGTGAGACACAGTGGGTTCTGGTTGCTCTCGACTCTTTCAGGGACAGTCATGTGGATAAGAAAGGGCCACAGCTTCGGGCCCAATAAAAAATAGTCAATACAGCTGTAGTGGTAGCCAGTGTTTTAAGTGTTAGCCCGCACCTGTCTGCATTAGAGCTTCCATTGATTGTCCTAATGCCCCTCTCAAGGGATAAGGCTTTGGATTGCAAGGCTGCTTCTGTCCATTTAGCTATGGGTGGTAATTCAGGTCATGGAATACCCCATGTTGCATCCTACTCTGAGGCTAAATTTATGTCATCTAGGTCCAAGGGCTCGAAAGTAGAATTAAAGTACCCAGCTATTATAAGGAGTTATGTAGCAGTTTGTCCAAAGTTGTAACAGTCTTGGACTTCTGTCCACCTCTCAACCCCCTTGCGTAGACATTGTAGATGACAATATTAGCAGGGGGTCAACCCTTTCACTTTGGGCGTGGTCATCAAACATTTACTGGGTGGCAAGGCTTGTTACCCAGATGGTTTCCCCTGCAAATTTTATATAAAAAAAGTGGATGCGTTAAATATATAGTTGTTAAGATCAGTCTCTTTTAATGGTGGAAATGTGATAAGCTTATTGAAAAAAAAAAAAAAAACAAGAGGATCCAATTCATACTACCTCGTTACATTGTTAAGCACAGATTATAAAATCATTTTTAAATTGTTGGCACATAGGCTTAGTAAAGTGGCTTTTAAAGTGATTCACACACATCAGAATGGTTTTATCGCTGGTCGTAAACTATTTACTAACACAAACTATTTAACGGAGGCCTTTGATATCATTTCCGTAAAACAAATGCCCGTAGTCATATTTTTGTTAAATGCCCAGAAAGCTTTTGACCTTGTGGTCTGGGAGGCACTTTTCTGTATTTTGGAGAGATTTAGGGCCCCCCAGATCACCAGGCTCATACAGAATATGAATAAAAATGTGGAGGAAAAATTGATTGTTAAAAGATCAGGGGTGGGGGATGTTTAAAGTTTGGCTAGGGACGAGACAGGGCTGGCCCCTATCTCCAGTCCTGTTTGCCCCTTTTATTGAGCTGTTTGCTATTGCCATTCGAAGAGATGAGATGATTATCCAGCTACCCTTACCACAGATGGAAAAAATCAAACTTTACGCAGATGATGTGATGTTGATTCTAGAGTCTTACATTTTTTTTCAGTGTTTCAGCCCTTAGGAGACAATAAAATTAACAAAGTTAAAACTGAAATGCTTGATTAAGATCTTGTTGAGACTGGTCCTGCCATCACTTTTTTGGCGGTCTTCCCACCCGCTGCCTTGGCGGTCTACCCACCGGCCCAATTTTGATGTTGGCTGTGCACTGGAAAGAAGACTGCTGCAGTTCCGCACACTCCGCCAGGATCTGTTTCGCGCACCAATGGCGTCACAGGCTGAAGCGGCTGTTGGAGGGGGTCCTGCCGAGATACCCGCCATCCAGATTACTAAGTGCCTTTCTGACGAGGCAACTGTGGTGGGGAAACCTCCAAGCTCGGGTAGGTCGGAAACTAAAAAAAAGGTGTGAAAACTCACTTTTTTTTCGGGGTCCAACCACCGATTCCATCTTCAACTGCATTGTCCAGGTCCTCACTGTGCTGCTGCTACTTGACAACAATGCTCAGCCACCCCGTTGTTGCTGGATTCTAAGGTAAGCGTATATGGTGGGTGTGTGTGGACATTCAATGATGTGTGTATGTTGTTGCTATACAGTGCTATATATAAAAATAGTGGGCAGTACACATTACCTACATGTACATATTGGCATATATGCAACATATATGTGTACTGATATTTAAATAAGTAGCACTTGACTGTCTCCATGCCACCATTTCCCCACTAAGTCAGGGCTCCACCACCAGGACACCGCCAACTCAACAGTAACGTGTAAATCGGCTCAGGTCAAAACCGCCGGTCTGACAGCGAAGGAGAACTGCTAGCCAGCAGAGAAGACTGCAACCGCGGTGGTCTATCTATTGCCGCAACATCAAAATACGGTGGGCAGACAGCTGTCAATTCAATGGAGTACTTGGGACTGCCACCCCGGCGGTAGCACTGGCAAGATCTAAATTAGGCCCTAAGTATTTGCTGTGTAGAAAGTTTGCTACCTAAACAACTTTTTTTATACTCTACCTAAGCATTATCTGGGAGATTTAAAGAAAATGTGCAGGACCTATATGAATTGAATTATAAACATTTGTTATTTAAAGTTGAAAAGCCGTTAGCAAAATGGAAACTACTACCACTCACCTTGTTAGGGAAAATGGCATTGATAGAGATGGTGGCCCTTTTTTTGTTTAATTTCTTTTTTGCGGCCATACCTTGAGTTTTAAATTTGGCTTTTTTCAATGAAACTGAATCTATTAAATCAAATCTGAAAATATGTTATCATGCGCATTTTCCACAATATGATTTATAGATCTCGACAGGTGCATACACCATACCTATTTTTAAGAACGATTTGATGAACATGACTGTAAAAGAGAATGATATAATAGATAGTTTAAGACTGACTAAATCTTCTAGAAAGGTTCGCTAGAAAACCTACCAATGCTTTTTTAATAGGAAGGAGCAGTTTTATGAAAACTATTCGAGCCCCTATATAAATTCGGTAGCTTGTTTAATTGACTTGGAGTGGGGAAAAGGGGTGGAAATAGGCCAGGCCATTCTACTAAAATGGAGGGGTAATGGTTTCTCGAGACTGAGGAAGAGGTGTGGCGCAGCGGCCAGGGCGACTGACTCGGGGATCACGGTTCGATCCCGGCGCCGGCAGCAGATTAGCCCAGCACCATGTGACTCTGGGCAATAGCTTGCTTAATCTTCCCGACGGCCCACAGCGCCTAGAGACCCTTATGGGTGATTGTTCGCGCTTTACAAATGTGGATTATTATTATTATTATTATTATTATTATTATCATACGCCATTGATTGAAAACACGGCCTGAATATGTTATGGTACTTACCAGTAAAAATCATTGGCTACAATGGTCGTACAACAGTCCATTGATAGGATTAAAAGCAATAGACATTAATATGATGTTGGCAAATAAGTAACTGAGCTCTAATTTAATTGAAATCCCAATACTGAGGAGGTTAGGAAATTAGAAAAATATCTTACAGGGACAGAAAAACCTGATGTCTACCAAAAGTAAAAAACAAGTGGGAGAACGAGAAAGGCATCTCCTCACCACGAGAGATGTGGGGCAAAATTAATAACAACTTTTCAGGGCTTAGTAGTGCCAATTTGCGCAGAACGCACTTTTACGTGAAATGGCTAATCTATCGGACCCCCAGTTTTTACATGAAATCAATCCAGAATTCTCTGTCACTGTTTTAAATGTGGATTGATCGACAAAGCAAACTATCCCATGTCATTTGACACTGTATTGGATTGAGCAACTTTTGGGATTCGATTTTTCGATATTTAGAAATTCATTTACAAAACCAAATTGTTCTTAACCCTACTCTGGCATTATTAGGGATACGACCCAATGCTAGAGAAGGTCTCGAGGTATAACAATTAATTTATATCTCGATGTTAGTGGGCAATGCATTATTACTACAAAGGTGGAAGTCCAAATTAACTCCTTCTATAAAAGAGTGGATTGCGCAAACAAAGAAATTGAGAAAATCTAAATATTTGTTCACCACAAGCAATGGGAATATTGTAAAGTTCAGTAAATTATGGGGCCAATTTATAGATGATAGGGAATAAAAGTCTGAAAGGATTGGAGTCTTATATATAGATGAGATCATGCGCAGGATGAGGTTTATGAAAACTCATAGGGATATGTATCTCAGGAATTGCCAGCCGTACTCAACTATTATGATAAATATACATTTTCACGGGGATTGTAGGGATTTCTAATGCTTAAGAAGTGCTTTGTTATTTAGGTTGGCAAAATCATGTTCAAGTATGGATTCTTAATGTTTGTAGAAATTAGAGATCTATGCTAGGAATAGCGTAATATTCTGAATGTATAATTATTATTAATGTATGAATTATACTGCATGAATTTCGTAAGGTTTGAGAGAAACTAGAGACCTGTGCTAAGGATAATGATTTTCAGAATGTTTTATTTATAAGGATGCATAAGGGTGAATGCAAGAATTATCCAATCGGTGGATGAATAAATCCCCAGGAGTGAGAATGAGAGACTGTGTGTTTGGATGTTGGGTGACTGAGTGCATGAACGGACAGATGAGCAACTGCATGGATAGAAGCATCCAGACCCTTTCAGTTAACAGCCATGCCTATTGAGTTTGTCAATGCATATTTTGTTCTTAGCATCTGTATGAACTTTACACTCATTGTTTACTGGTGGAAACCGAATTTGAGGATTTGTAGTAGTACAGCTCCACACCCGATCAATACAATTCAATTAGCTTGTAACTAAGGGCCATATTTATCATTATGTTATGCAGCGCAGCAAGTCACCATGCTACTCTGCGCTGTGTGATAGGGAAAGGGCAGGAATGTGCTGTACTTAATATTGTACAGTGCATTACTGCTTTTTCCCAGTGCTGGCGCACAATGTGCTGCCTAGCTCCAAAGCAGGACCCCTTGCACCATGGTGCAAGGGTGTCTGCTTTGTTAGCAGGATTGTTTTTGTGCAGTAAGGGGAATCTTCCTGCACAAAAACAATCCCCTGAGGCACTTTCATCTTTCTGCAGCACACATAGAAAAAGGGAAAAACAAGGACCTCGTTACACCTCACCTGGGGAAGTGTAACAGTTTGGAACATTCCTAGATCTACCACTTATGGTAAATCTGGAAATGTGTCAAAATCCATGGGTTTTGCTCGGGAACTCCCACACACTACCCATGAAACACAACACAGTGATTCGCGCTGCAGTACTCTAGATTTATCAAGCCATTCAGGGCCACGTAAGGTGGTCTTTGGTGGCTTGATAGATAGCATCTCACGGTTGCGTCAGTTTTGCACCCCGTTGCACGGTGCGAAAGCGATGCAACCCTTGATAAATATGGCCCTAACTCTAAATGAGACTATTTGCTCCTGGGTAAACCCAAAATGTATTTACTAAGAATGTCTTGGTCCTCTGTCCCAAGAATTAACGCATGTGATTTTAGTTAACCATCATTGCTGGGTCTCTGCCTCGTACACCATCTGAAAATCTTCATATTTTATAGTGCGTGCAAAGTGGACACCTCACTTGGCTGCAGGCACTACCTAGCAACAGACCCAGCTACGGCCTACGGGGAAAAGAAACAACAGGTTTGTTATTCGTCTTGCTCAGACACTGCTTTGTCTTTTAGAAATGGAAAAGAAAAACGCTTTCCAGATTAAATATTGACACTTGCTGTTTTCCAACTGTTACCTCTAAAGGCTCATGCAGCACAAAAGCATAATTATATTCACCAGAAGACAAGAAATAAGACCTTTGTATAACGCAGACTGAAAGTTGAAAGAGAACAGGGGTTATGTTATGATTACGGGAGGATTGTCGCGACATGTCTGATGAAATCTGTTGTAGGGATACAATGTAGGTCTCTGCAGACCCTAGGTGTAAGCAGGGGGTTGGGCAGCCCTCCAGGGGAAGTTCTGCATTACCAAATAGGCAAAGTAGGCACCGGCCTAGGAGCCCCACTCCTTTTAGGGGCCCTGCGACCACGGATCTAAATAATATTGATTTGATCTTGAAAGAAAATTACAATCAAGCTTTCTTAAATATTGTTTCCAAAAGATAAAAAAAAAAAAATCAACTTCAAGAAACGAAAACTTTACATTAAGGACTCTATAGAGAAAATACTGTATTAATGTAATGTACCCATTAACAACTTAAAGTACATAAACCGTAGACATCAGACTCACACAACAGTTAGGGCCATATGTAGGTGGCCTAACATTTTACCACTTCATAAATACCGAATTTTACCGATTCGGTATTTATGAAGTGGTAAATGCTATGTAGGTAATCATTCGGTAAATATTACCGAATCGGAGAAATTCGGTAATTACCGAATCGGTATTTACCGATTCGGTAATGAGGCATACCTTCCCATTGATTCCTATGGGCCTGGAGGCCCATAGGAATCAATGGGAAGGTATGCCTCATTACCGAATCGGTAAATACCGATTCGGTAATGGGGGGAGCACATTCAAGGGTGGCAGGGTGTCACATTGACACCCTGTTGCACCCCTGATTCCTGCATGTGTGCACATGTGGCGCACATACATGCCCTAAGGGCATGTATGTCTTGCACATGGCACTATTAGTCCAGCAAAATATTGCTTTTTGCAATGAATTCGGTATTTAGCACCAACATATATTTGGTGCTAAATACCGAATTATTTTCCCTACACATCACTCATTTGAGTGTCACCTACATCTCATTTCAGGATTCGGTATTTACCGAATCGGTAAAATTACCGATTCGGTAAATTACCGAATCCTGAAATGTTCCCCATACATAGCAAAAGCCTAAATGCCGGTCGGTAACGGGATATTTACCGAAAATTGGCCGTTACCGACCGGTATTAGGCTACCTACATATGGCCCTTAGTCTCTTAAAAGCTCATCTTTTGACAGCTGTCAGTTTGTAAAAAAATCCGGTGCATTGGGTATTAGGAGATAATTTACGTGGAGGCCCCCGAAATTTCGACAGCCTAGGGGCCTCAACAGGGTTTAATCTGGCACTGTCCAGGGGGCCTCAAACCCATCAAGGGGGCCCCATTCAGTCCAAGATCAATGAATGTCTGTGAGATATGAGAGGTCTCTCCTCACATTCTGCAGGGTTATTGCCACTGATCGGTAGAGGCATTTGCTGTAAGAACAATGTTGGACCGGTCAGGGTCACACAGCACACCACTGCCCTGAAAATATTGATGTTTGACTCAGAATACCATTAGGTGGGTGTTCTAGATTGTGTTAAAAAGAGGTGTTCTTTTATTGTGAAAGATGAAGATGTGACTATTGCTTTTTTTAAATATATTTTTTTTGCAGTGCAGTGGCCTTCAAACTGTGGTCCGGGCCTCTTCTAAGGCGCCTACAGGATTCTGAAAGCTCTGGGGAAAAGTAGGACTGTGGTTTCTACTCATCCACTTCACTGGTGTCTCAGAAAAGCAATGATTATTGCAAAAACTGGTTTTTATTTGGCAGTGCATGCCACTGTTTCTAAGCGCTGTAACAGGCCTTACTATTACCTAATTTATGGTACTCAGGGCCTCATTTACGAGGTTTTGGCGCAGGGCAGTACCGCAAGGAATCTGGCAGCTCTGCCCTGCGTCAAAAGAAAAGGGCAGAAATGCACCACAACTATGAGATCCGTTCCATTCCTGTCCTTTACCCCTATGCTGGTGTATATTGGACTGCCATGGGCCAAGGTGCAAGGGTGCCTGTATTGTAGGGAGGATTGTTTTTGTAAACAATCACAAGAGGTGTTTTTCTCTTTCTATGTGTGCCGCAGAATGCAGCACATACAGAAAGGAAAACACAAGGAGAAATAAGGATATTTCTGCTTGTTGCGCTTCCCTAATGTCACCCTTGGCGTGATGTTAGAATCTGACGCATTCCCAGGTTTTCGATTCATTGTAAATCGAGAATGCTTCAGATTTCATGAGTGTTGCGTGGTAACACCCTCAGCAACAACCATGGAACGTCACTTTCATGCACTGTTCAGTGTGAAAGGGGCACATATTTACAAGGCCATGAAAAGCCATTTAAAGTGGCTTTGCGTGGCCTTGTAAATATACTGCGGCACATTGCACCATCTGTGAGTCAAAAAAATGCAGCTCCGGTGGCACATATGTTCCACTAGGGGCCTCGTAAATGAAGGCCCTCTGTTGACTGATTCCAGAAGGATGGTAAACCGAGTCTGCCTTTTCGAGATTCATCTAGCGGTGGGTGACCCAGTGAAGGTTTGAGTCAGGCTCGAGCCAGATTCCTAGCTTCGGCTCAGCTTGTAATCCTCTTAGAGCCTCAAGACCAAAACAAGCCAACCCTAATAGAGTATATCCTGTCTGAATGCTGCCTGCCTCTTGCTGACCAGCCAGTTCTGCGTAGTTTCGAACTTTCCTTTTAGTGTCCACAGTGAGTCTTCAGAAATTAATAGTTAAAAAATAAAAAAGAACGATGTCTACGGACTGTCCGCACTCCTAACAACCCTGCTGATTGGTAGCAGAGCTCTAAAGAATAGGGGGCCAGAAGTACGACCGTTGAAATAGCGCCTTGCAAATTGCAAGTTTTTTGTGACTCGCAATTTGCGAGGTGCTATTTCCAATGTACAACAGTGTATTTTACACTGTTAGCGATTCCAAATGGGGTCGCAAATTGAGAGGCTCATGAATATTAATGAGCCTCTTGCAATTTGCGACCCCATCTCAAATGGCAGGCCCTTCCAGGTATGGTTGCCTGCTGAGCTCAGCAGACTACCATGTCTGGGACTGCTTTTAAAGAAAACTGTTTTTTTTAGTGCAGCCCATTTCCCTTAAAGGAAAACGGGATGCATTTAAAAAAAAAATTTGAAACGTGATCGTTTCATTTTTTAAGGCCAGGCAGTGGTCCCTGGGACCACTGCCTGCACGTAAAAAATATTTCCCCCTGCATTTGCAAAGGGGAAGGGGTCCCCTGGGGAACCCTTCCCTTTTGCGAGTTCATTACCACCCTCTTGAAAAGGGTGGTAATTTGCAAGTGTTTTGCACCCGCAATTGCGGATGCAAAACATTCTTACATAGGGTTACGCTCGCTATTAGGAAGGGAACGCCCCTTCCTAATGGCGAGTCACAAAACCCTATTTTGCATGCCCCACGGACACAACGGGCATTTGCACCCACTTTGCGCACCCCCGGGGCACCTTGGTATTACAGAAGGGGCAGCAGACACCTGTGCGGCAACCTTTTGTAATACTGATAGCGCTGGGTCACATAAAGCGCAAGCACTATCTTCAGGGGGTGTTCCCTCATTTTCTTGGGGGCGTGCCCCATGCAAATGAGGGAATACCTTTTTTTGCTGCGCCCGCACCGTATTACAGACATGGGCGCAGAGGCAAAGAAGCTCTCAGGAGGTGCACTGACCGTGCGCCCCCTAAGCGCAGCCCTCTGGAGGGGGGAAATGGGTCATATTGTCCCCCCAGACAATTCCTGCAAGGGGATCTCTAATCCCCATTGAAAGTGCAGGCAGGTTACCGCCTGCACTGTAAAAACAAAGAGCAGCATTATAGCAGCTGCTCCGTTTTCCACATGAATGCTCTGCCCCCAGGGTAGCGCGAGTTTGAGGCTGCCCTGGGGGCAGCGCATTCACTCTCATACGGCTCATGTTCCTTCATTGTGCTGGGCATAGGTTTTTAAAGGTACGCCCAGCGCAATGAAGGGAAATACGCCGCATGTAGAATGTGGCCCCTGGTCGCTGTCCTGCTCTCTCTCTTTGATGCATCAAAGTTGCTGTTCTTCATTTAGCAAGCTCTTAGAACATTTGTCTCAGTGCTTGCAGTCACTTGGTAGCCCTGTGAAGCCCACACTTTAGCAGGAACTGCATTAGTATGCCTTATAGCACTCAACACATTTTCAAGTTACTGACATTTAATTGTAGGCATGCACTAATATCGTTAAAAAGTTTGCATCAACAAAGAAAAAAAAATCTGGATTCTTGGCTTGGCTCGTATTTAGGCTCTTAGAGCCAAATTATTCTATGGTTTGCACATCTCTAATCCAAATGTATCGAATGTATGCCTTGCCCTGCAGAACACTGCAGCTATTGAGCCAACCCGCCAGTTAAAGGTTTGGCAGTCAATTACGCAAACATATCTTTCAAGAGAGAAGCGGAGCATTGTATTTAAATCTGAAATGTCAAATGCTATTGTGTAAAAATAAAAAAAAAGTATGAACATCATTTACTCCTCCACACCTTTCAAAGTTTGAACTCGTTAGTCACCATGTTTTTTCATTTCACATACCCATTAGTTCTAAGAAAAAAAAAACTGTACAGAAGATTGCTTATGGAGTTTTATTCTAAGATGACCTCTCAAACCCTCCAAGAAATGCTGGTTCGCTTGCATACCTACATTGTGATAGGTTAACAATAACCCTACTGGGTGTGTGTCCTTTTCTACATTTATAGGAGGCAATGCTCCCACACTACTATAATATTTCAGCTTTCTCTCAATATTTAACAGTTTACTTATCAATTGTGAAATGCATTAGGTGCAATGAAATTTAAGGGACTCTAACCCAAATTATTTCACTCTAAGGTGGGCTCGAAGTATAAGTGTAGTCAATAATCTCTGCATAGTGACAATGAAGTGTCCTTTAAAGGGCAGAATTTGGTGACCACAAACCCATGTGTGTGACCAATGGGTCTCTGGACTGCAGGTCTGTCTCTGTCTTGTGAATAGACCCAATGAAGAGTGCTCCACTCTCAATATGGGTCTTGAAACCCAAGGGCATATTTACAAGAAACTGGCGGATAGCAGTGTTACGTCAAAATTGGTAACGCCGCGCTCTGACAGTTTCAAAATGCAGGAATGCGCAGTATTCACAAGAATGCAGTGCACCCTGAGTTACCCCTACCGCTGGCGCTAAAAAAGCTGCCTAGCGCCAGCGCAGGAAACCTAGCGCCATTTTGCTATGGGTGCCTGCACTGCAGGGGTAATTGCTTATGTGCAGGAAGAGACATCTTCCTTCACATAAACAATCTTTACAGGCGATTTGCTCTATCTATGTGTGCTGCAGAATGCAGCACACGTGGAAAGCGCAAAATGCTAGGAGAAATAAAAATGTCTCCTCACATCGCCTGCTTAAGACCAGGTATTACCTGGCTGTATATTTGGCGCTGCCTCATACCCTGTAAATATGGGGCAGCGTCAAAAAGCAATTGGTGTTGCGACAAAACTCCCACTGCAACACGCATTGCACGCCCCTTTCACACTGATTTCTACGTGAATAGGGGCATTATTTACAAGGCTTAACGTCACCTTGTAAGTAGGGCAAAGGAGTTAACGCCACCAGAACATTGGAAAAAGTGACGTTCTGGTGGCGTTAACTCCTTGTAAATGTGCCTCCTACTTTAAAACATGTGTGATTGAGATCAGCCTGTGTGTGTGATCAGTCTGCATGTGTGTGCACATGTGCCTTTGCATATGTGTTACCAGTCAGTCTGTGGGTTGCCAGCGGTTCCAATGCCAACCTCTCCGAAGGAAGCATGGGTCTTGAGGCTTTGATCAGTCATCAGTTAACTTATAAATTCTGGTTAGTAGCGATGTGACCTGCTGTCTAACACGTAAGGAAGTGATATGTGTTTGTGTGTGCCTTTGCTCCTTGTATGTGTTAAAAAGAATACAATTGCCATTTTAACTGACCAGGGATCTCGCTAGAAAACGGTCAGTTGGAGATGTGCACTGAAACACGTGTAAAATCATCCTAGTATTTATACAATTTCTTAAAGTAGAAGTCAATGTAAAAAGTCCACATGACAGAATCGTGTTATTCTCAGTAGAAAGTTACCTAGTATGCAAGTGACAGGAGCTTTCCCCCATGGTAATACAGGATGGCCTTGAAGGGAAGATATTATTTATATCCACAATACTAACTCCATTCTCCTCACAAACTCCCGCTTGCGGTTACACTTACAGGAAAATGTGCAATGTGTAACATGTGGCATTTGTGCTCCTGCGCCTGCTAAGGCACCAGAAGGTTTGCAGTGAATACAATGCCATGGGAAGCTTCAAACAAGTAGAGAACACAATCATATCTGATGAACAATGAATACATTTCTGATTACGTATATGATTACTAGCATTTCTCTTCACAAGTGTATATGAACCTAGGATCACCAACTCAGGAGCAGTGGGAAGAGTGGATCCAAGTCACCATGCCGCAGCATTTAACAGCGCTATTCATGAAGAGCAAGATTTGGTAAGGATCTCGCCAGTAGAAACTGCAGTGACATTTTACATGCTTTTGCAATATTGTAACACAGCAGCAGCGTCTAACTGCAGATCTGGTTTTGCAGAAATCACAGCAGTTTTGGAGGGGAACATCATGGTTCAGCCCATGAATATTTCATATGTGCTTAGCTTAGTCTTCTTGGAAGTGGTCAATCTCATAGACCGCAAGGCTTTGGGCCATTTATCTATGTCTCCAAACATATCTTAGCTGTCTTATTTTTTAGGGTCCCATTAGTCCTTTTCACTTATCCCACTGACTCTGGGTGATATACACAGTGGAAGTGCTTATCTATGACTAGCACCTTACAAACTGACTGGATTACTGCAGGCACGAAGTGTGTTCACTGGTCACTGCTAATCCCCATTGGCATTCCAAACCTACAGATAAAGTTCCTGAGTAATCATTTTGCAGCAGTGATGGCAAGAGTGCAGGCACAGGGGTACGCCTTTACCTATCCTAAGAACATACATCCCACAATGAGTACATAACAGTAATTCGCGCATATAGGAAGTTGCATAAAATCAACCTGAATGTGGACAAAGGGGCCCGAAGGAAGAGGGTGAGCAGCAGAGGTGGTCTTACCTCCTTTTCCAACATTGCATGACAGGCAGGAGACAGGTGGCACAGGATTGGCAATAACTTTGGGCCATGGAAGAAAAGAAGGGTACGTACCAATGGGTTGCAGCAGCACATATCATGCAATCCCTACCAACCTTGGCAGCACCATCGCACAACCTAGCAAGGTTGGGGAGTAGAAATGTTGGTACAACCACATTCCCAGTGATGCCCTTCACACCTCATTAGTGTATCTTTTACATTGTTGCTGGATCCAGATTTACCTTTAATTTTCAGAGGATTGCTCCTGCAAGTGAGACAAATCTTTTAGTGTTTGTACAGGAAATAGATCACTTTTCAAGACATACATAGCAATAGCATCAGCCTCAGACAAGACAGTTTTAGCAGCAGAGGCAGCTAAAGCTTTTCCTTTCCAAATATCATGAGGGTACTGATAGGCTGTATATCTTACCACAGCTACCTGCTCTGGTAATTGCAAAGAATTTCAATGATTTGGAAAGCATGCTGACCATTTAAAAGGGGGTCCTTGCTGATATCAGGAATCCACTTTGCATCTAAAGGAGTCCAAAATCATGCGTACTTCCAAACTTGTATCATGAGTACATGTAAACAGTAACAGTCTTATTTGTCTAGAATGCAAGACCTGAGGAGCACAAGGAGCTCCACAGTCTGAGTCAATTTCCCTGTGGGCAGGTTACAACTTTCCACCACATAACAAACAATGCAACAACTAGACTACCTTCTTACTTTCTGAGACAGGTACCATCTACAAAAAAAGTTTGTAAACTTTTATTTAGGGGCACAACTCTTAGATCAATACGTGACTTAGTAACCTGTGCATTCATTAAAATAGAATCATGTGGTTCACTAGTTTTACTAGAAAGCATCAAATAAGAAGTTTTTTTTAGCAGACCAAGGTAATACAAGAGACAGATATCAATAAGATTTCATATTGTGACAACTGTGCTGTGGACATATGTTGATTTTTGATACCACAGAATGGGGCAGGGCAACTGTTAGTGAGGAACTTAACAAAATATTTCCAGAGCTTCAAAAGAATTGTGGCAGCCACCACAGACTGTAAACAGGGCTGGAGCCCAGCTGCCTCTGTCTATAAGGTGACTAATTTGGTATTACACATTTTCCGGGGTATCTTCCATACTCTGGATATGGGATTCATGCTTGCCCTTATTCGTTTCCCGGTGCCACTGGTTGAAGACGGCCACTGTTCAGATTCTATTTTATTCCTCGATCCTCTTCTGCAGATTGGCTAATCTCTCTATGTCAAAGTGGCAAGGACTTCTTCACACCCTCATTAGTGATTCCCATCCACTCCTATAAGTATTAGCATATGTGTATAGCATATATTTGGTACATAGTGTATCGGAGTCCCTTTCATTGGGGGTTCGCTACGTTTAGACTATCCAGTGCCCATTGCAATACTCTATGTACAATCACTCTCAGGAAGAAGGAAAAAGTGCCTGCAAGTCTTGTGCTCAAAGTTTATCCTGTGAAGGGAGGTAGGAGAGGGAATAGAGAGGGTTTCCTTCAGTTTTTAGTTCTTCTAACTGATCTCATATGTGGAGAAGGTATCACAAACTAACACCCAAAGATCCACCCTTGGGTTTGATGAACCTGTACTCTATGAACATGGAGGATCAGGAAGGTGTTTGGGCTGCTAGATCAGAGGTCACTTTCTCTCACATGTTTATCCTTCAAGGGTCCGTGATTCGGGTCCTGGGACTCCTGCCTAATTCCCTATTACCACATTGTTTTTAGAGCCCAGTCACTCTTTACCATGGGATCACACACATGCTTATTTTCCATTCTGGACTCCTTCAAGTCCTACCTGACCAACTATTTTTCTCTTAAATTTCCCCTGTCATCTCCTATACTGATGACAATTGTGTGCACTAGTTTGACAATACATTAACCACAAATAATATAAGATTTGCAAGCAAGCAACAAATAAACAATCAATTTGTTTACCTAACATTTTGGTTCAATATGTGCTTGTGTTTCAGCTAATTATCGAGTTCGGCGCTGGGTGATTCTTAACCCCAGTTCTCCTGGAGAAACTTCTCCTTTACCTCTGTATTTGGGTCCTCACCTGGATTCTGTTCAAGCACTTCCTTGCTTTTGTTAGTGGAGACTATTTAAGGTCTGTTAGACCTGGCATCATTGGCATGAGTCTCTCCTCCATTTTATTCCGTTTGCCTCCTCTGTTTACGATGTTTTTGCTGGAATATTGCTTTGGGCACTGTGCCACTGCTGATCAGTGCCACAGTGCAAGTGCTCCCTATGTTAAAATTGTTACATTGATTGGTGTTACCATGATTGGCTTGGTTGACTTACTGTTCAGACCCTAGTCTAGTGCACTGCGTGTGCCAAGGGCGTGTAAGTTAACTGCTGCTGGTGGGCTTGCAGCACTGGTTGTGCCACCCACAGAAGCAGCGTGTAAAATGTGTCTCAGGCCTGCCATCGCAGAGCCTGTGTGCAGTCCCTGACTGCCATGTCGACTTGGCAAGGAAACCTACTTGCCAGTCTCTAAAACCTTCACTTTGCCACATTTCAGACACCTCTATGGTAGGCCCTACGGCTGGGTGCATTGTGGGTAAAAGGTAGGTCATGCCCTGAAGTGAGTGGCATGACCTAATAGTGAATTACAGCCATTTTCGTTTTTCACTATTGAAGGGCTACCTGCCTCCAATAGGCCAGACTGGGCAGACTGATTATTAACTCCATTATAATCTAACTGACTCAGGGAGCATGGTAGCAGGTCGAGTTTAGTATCCCTGAAATCAGAATTTAATAACACAACCTTTAGGATGGATGGTTTTTAAATTCTGTGTTTGAAAATAGCCCTTTTAGAAAGTGGCTATTTTCTTGTCCAACTATCCACCGGTCTCTGCTGGTTTGGTGTGTGTGTCAGGGGCTGGGTGGCTCCAGAGGTCTGAATGAGTCAGTGTGGGGTGAATGAGGCATCTACACTTAGAGTGGGGGAAGAGTAGTCCCTGATAGCCTGCCCTGCCTGACACAATGCTGGCTCCACCTCCTGCCGGGCGACTGATAGCCCTGCTCCTGCCAGTGACAATACTGGCTCCGCCTCCTGCTGGGCGGCTGAGGACCCTGCCCTGCTCAGTGAATAGGCCAGGTGCCTCTGCCTGGCAACACCCACAACAAACCCAGGAAGGGGGAATTTCCCTGCTTGGACAAAGGGAACAAAGCAGAAAAGGGGTATAAGAGAAGGACCCCTGAACCAAGAACTCAGATCACTTCTGACAAGGAAACCTCTACCAAGGACAAGAAGCCTGCTGATCTAAGGACTTGCCTCCCCCTTCTGCCAGTGTGCTGTTTGCTTGGGGGAACCTGAAGCTGCTTCTTTATTTTTGCCAAGGAACAAGGAGAGAGGAACTTGGTGAGTACTCTCAAAAGCTTGCTAGAAAATCTCCAAGGGCTGGAAGAGTGCCAGCCTCCTGTTGAAGTCACAGGGCCAAAGGACTTCACCCTCTGCTGAATTGCTGGTTGCTGGAAAGTGTTGTTTCCAATGCACAGGGGAAATCTGCAGTCTCGACGTCGCCGACGCCGCCGAATCCAGCTCGACATCGTGAGTAACGGCTCCAGTGTTCCGAGCCTTCGACGCCGGCCGCCGGGCCCGATCGACGCCAGTAGCGACGCCAGGAGTAGTGAGTATCGGCTCCAGCTCCAAGTGACCCCGTCTTGACGCCGGTATCGACGCCGCTGAGTAGTGAGTATCGGCTCCAGCTCTAAGCGACCCCGTCTCGACGCCGCTGCTGATCGCATCGACTCGACACCCTTCTCGACGCCGTGAGTGCTGCTCCGGCCCGACACCTCTCGACGCCGCTGCGGATCGACCCGAATCCGAGGCACGATCGACGCCGACCTCGACGCCGACATCTCGACGCCGTGGATCATCGTCTTCTTCATTTCCAAAGGTACTGTGTTTGTGGGTTCTGTTGCAACTCCAGGCTCGACGTAGCACTCCTCGCGGTCGACGCCGAACCTTGGGAATATTGTAAACTCGACGTCGTGTGACTCCGGTGGGGGTCACATTGTTGCCAAGAACTGTGTTTCAGAAGAATACTTACTTTTGTTGCCAAATAACTATTTCCTAAGAAGAAATTTTACCTGAACTATTATTTTTCCTTCCAAAGAGTATTTATTAAGATTGTGGTATATTTTTGTCGTTATTTGGTCTTGTGCTAAGCCTTATATAAAAATACTATTTTTATAATAACTCCTGTGTTGTGTCCATTTGTAGTGTATTCACTTTATTACTGTATGTGGTCATAAATGCTTAACACACTGCCTCTGAGATAAGCCTGTCTGCTCTGCCAAGCTACCAAGGGGGTAGCAGGGGTTATCTGAGTGTGTAATCCCCTTGCCCTGACAAGAGTTGGTGGGTCCCTATTTGTCAGAAGTGTATACCTCTGCCAACTAGAGACCGACGGTTCTAACAAGGTCAATTCACCATCTGTTAAAAGTAAAACACAACACGCCAGGAAGAGTGAAGTTCAACTAGTACTTAATGCAAAATAGCAGGCAGCAAAGCAAAAGATCAAAAGACATTTGTCGTTTCAACTGACCAGGGCTCTCCAAAGAAAATGGTCAGCTGGAGTTATGTGCTAAAACACACACAAAGTTGCTCTAGTATATTGCCAATTTCTCTCAATACAAGTCAATGTGATATGACCACATGATAGAAAAGTGTCATTCTCTGCAGAAATGTATATAATTTGTAGGTGTCAACATCGTCCCCCTAAGGAAATGCAAGACGGCCTTGAAGATGGGAAGATATAATTCACAGCCACAATACTAACTCCATTCTTCTCACAAAATCCTGCTTCTCTTGCCAGGTTTGAAAACAAGGTTATGCTTACTGGAAAATGTGGAATGTACAACATTAAGCATTATGACTTCTGGGCCTGCTAAGGCCATAAAACCTTAGCATTTCATATATTACCATGAGAAGCTTAAAACAAATTGAGAGCAGCATTCAGATTTGATTAATAATGTATACATTCGTAATTACATACATGGTTATTAGCATTTCTCTTCATTAGTGTATATGAGCATAATACAACACAATCTGCGATATGTTTTCACATATGCTTTCTGTCTCTGTGGAGACATTTCGCAAATCCTCAATGCCTGCCAAACTCCGCTCACCTTCTCTTCCAATTGTGCATGCAGTGATTAATTTGGAAAAAATAAGCTCATGGGCCCAATTATTTTCATAGGAGCAAAAAGTTGAGATTGCTAAATACCAAGAGTGCCTAGTCTTGATTCCACCTTATGTCACTGTTTCCCACCACTGTACACTTCCTGTCTCCTTATTTCACTCTTGCATATTCCTTTCATTACTGAATTCTGCCTTTGTTACTGATTTCCATTCCTTCTTTTCCCACTGCTATCCCCCTTTTCCGCCTTTTTTGTTGTTGTTCCGGGTAAAAGTGTGATGATGAAAAATAAGTCCCTCAAAGATGAGGGCTGGTGTCAGTCATCTGCAACAACGGGAAACATCCATTACAACGCAGGCAGTACAACGCAATGCCTTTACAACGTGGTCAATACAATGCAAGTTTCATTACAACGCATGCCATTACAACGCATATCCCTCACTGGCCAGCACCTTCCCTGAGGTAAGCACCCGGCGGGGTTAGAATAGTAATTTTAATTGTAATGGAACATGCGTTGTAATGGATTTTGTTGAACACACACCTTGTTAATTGTTAATTCGGATCTTTTATAGCGCACGGCTACTCCGAAGAGTGTCCCAGCGCTTTGACAAAAACCGGAGAGGTGAGACCAGGGCAGAAGAGGTGCCAGATGACGGAATGAGCGACCTCCAATTCTAGCCCGTCTAATGGAAGGGACAGAGTCCATGGACATAGATGAAGATCTCAAAGTTCTGCTAGGAACATAAAAGGCCAAGCGCTTCCTAATGTATTTGGGCCCTACCAGATGGAGTGCCTTAAAGGCAAGGGTTAATGCCTTAAAGGTGATCCTTTTAGACACCGTGAGCCAATGCAGCCTTTTTAGTAGCTCAGATGCCCTCGTTCTCCGCTGAAGACCATAAATGGCTCTTGCGGCGGAATTATGCACAATCTGCAGACGCGAAAGAAGAAATGTAGGCAGCCCCAGATAGAGCACATTCGCATAGTCGAGGCGAGAGCCTATCAGGGCCTGCACAGTGATCTTTCTATAGTGCAGAGACAACAGCGGAAGAAACTTGCGCAACATCTTCAGGATGCCAAAACATTTACCCGCAAGCCCAAGGATCTGGGGTCTGAAGGAGAGACCATCGTCGATCTGAAAACCAAGATTTTTAGCCTTAGACGAAGCATCTGCCGGTGGAAACATATCGGAAGGCCACCAAGACTTCCATCTGGGGTCAGGGGAACACCCAAAGAGGAGCAATTCTGATTTATCGGAATTACATTTCAGACTGTGCTGTTGAAACCAGTTAAAAACGGCCCCCAGACAGTCTCTGATCCGCAGGCCGTCAAAGTCCGAACCCTTAGCACAGGTAAAGAGGAGCTGGGTGTCGTCAGCGTAGGATATGATCTGCCGCCAGAGGAGCCATATAGATATTAAAAAGGGTGGGGCTTAAGATGGAACCCTGAGGCACCCCAACCTCCAAAGGCGGCATCTCGGCGGAAAAAGGAGGAGCCCAGACCGTTTGCCGTCGGCCGGTCAGAAATGACTTAAACCAATTCAACACCGTTCCCCGAAGTCCAATCTCCCAGAGTCTTGAAAGGAGACCGTCATGGGGAACGGTGTCAAAGGCCGCCGACAAATCCAGCATTACCAAGATGGCCTTTCCTCCAGTGTCTAATACCTCCCTGATGGCATCGGTGATTTCAAGAAGAGCGGTCTCCGTGCTCATATTCGCGCGAAAACCCGATTGAGGGTCATGCAAGATATTGTTACTCTCAATAAAGGTAGAAAGGGAGGCATGCACATGCTTCTCAACCACTTTTGCCAGAGCAGGGAGGAGGGAGATAGGCCTGTAATTGGAGTGGATTAGTGGGTCCAGATTGGGCTTCTTAACTAGCATCAGGATCAAGGCGTGCTTCCAGGCTTGGGGGACAACTCCAGTGCTCAGGGATAAATTGAGCACCGGGTTAAGCAAGGGGTTCAAGGCAGGCGCTACTCGCCCGAGACATTTTGCAGGGCAGGGATCCTGCGGGGAGCCCGATTTCAGCTGGGTGAAGAGATCAAGTGAGGCTGAGGAAGATAATGAGGGAAATTCAGATAAAGAAGGACCTTCCACCACCCCAGATGGAAACAGGGCCGGCCTGATCTCAGGTGCAGATGCAAGACTCATAGGGGGAAAAGTGTCTTGAATGGATTTGATTTTAGTGGTAAAAAAGAGTGCGAGCTGGCTAACCCATGATTCGGTATGGGAGTGTGAGGGCAAGATCTAGGTAGGGGAGACAAACTCCTTTACGATGCGAAAGACTTCTTTACTTGTATTCTCAGCATCGTCAATCCTTCTTTCAAAATAGGCTTTTTTTCCAGCCATAATATGGCTGTGATAAAGCCTAATAGCTTCCCTATATTTAGTTTTATCCCTGGGATCATAAAGGCGACGCCATGCCCTTTCGACTTTCTTACACTCACGTCACATCTCACCGAGAGAGGGAGTGAACCATGGGGCAGAAGCGCGCCGACAGAATTTGCTGGACGTTTTCCCAGGAACTAGCTCCTCAAATCTATCTACAAGCCACCTCTGTAGCAGATCCAGATCCTCCTCTAAAACGCCGGATAGCTGACAGGGGTGGAGAGAGAGAGCGTGTGTCAGCATTTCAGAGGACACCCGATGAAAAGCCCGTGCCGTCCCTCTGGAGCATTCCAACGGTCTATGGAAGTCACGGTGGTAGAGGGGATATGAAAATGTATTAGATAGTGGTCAGACCACAGTACCGGGGCCGGGGAAAGCATATTAATCAACGTGGTAGAGAAAACTTGGTCGAGAATATGACCTTTGTTGTGTGTGGGGGCAGAGATGTACGGTGACAAACCCAAAGGAGCAGTGATATCCCACAATTTAACAACATCTGTGTTGCTGCCCATATCCATGTGGAGATTAAAATCTCCCAACAATATGCAGTGCTCAGATTTTAAGCAGAGTACGGAAAGCGCAGCCTGCAATTCCTAAAAAAAAAGGCCTAACGGTCCCGGTGCTCTATATATTAAGAGCCCGACACAGGCTTGGTGAGGGGACAGGGAAAGGGTGAAACCGAGGGATTCACATCCCGCGATATTATGAGTCGGGAAAGTCGAACAGGAAAAGCGCTTGTCAACCACCATAGCCACCCCGCCACCTCTACCTGCGGCCCTGTCTATCCTGATGATGATATATTCCGCGGGAATTACATTAGCTAGATCAGGGCCCGAGCTCTCTCCCAGCCAGGTCTCTGTTACAAAAATGTAAATGTCAAATGTCAAGGTACTTATAGAGCGCACTGTCACCAGACGGCCACCTTGCGGTGTCGCCTTTGCGGTTTCCTGGCGCTGATACTCATACCGCTGTGGAACCCCTCCTGGCTTTCCCTGTGAAGTGTCCACTCCTGGGCACCCCCAGGGTGAAGCCAGGCATCCTTAGCGCTGTTGGGGCCGGTGTGGAGGCTAAGCAAGCTATTGCCCAGAGTTGCAGCATGGGGCCCGTGATTAGAATAGGCACCGAAGCGATAATAGACAGGTCCGAGGAAATTGAGCCCGAGCCCCGCCGAGGCAGGAATCGAACCCTGGTCCCTGGCCAGAACTTTGCTTCAGGGTCTGCCACTCTAACCATTGAGCCACACTCCTTCACAGAGGCAGAGCGGCTTAGACTCCGACAACAGGTTGTAAATATCCAAAGAATGTCTACTAAGAGATCTGGTATTAAGGAGAAAGCAAGAGAGGTGAGTGGGCAGAATCGTGGGGGATGCTGCATTGGGTCCGGTCAAACGCCAGCCACAGCCGGGACAGCTCTTCTTCAGTGCCCGCCTAACAGGAAAGACGCAGCGGCAGTTAGGATCCAATCAAGAAAGAAAGCACAGCAAGTATAGAAGCAGGGACATTGAAGTTAGAAGTACCGAAACCTGTGTGAAAATACTAAACAAAAAGAGGCACTATACTTCAAAAATTCAGCTAAGGAGGAGCAACTTCCTATCTTAACTAAAGAAAACATCCAGATTGCTGAAAATAAGAAAGCCAATAAAATAAGCCAAGATCCATTAAAAAGCAGTAATATTGAAGAGAAAAACCAGAAGCAGTTTAGCTGAAGCAAAAACAAAAGGTAAAAGGTTGTTAAATAAGCAGAGGAAATCCCTAAAATATTTACTCAATCCTTCAATACCTCTAACAATTGATGCCTAACCCTAAATAATACGCTGAGTCATTTGGTATTGGAAGATGAAGGAGAACATAAAGCTAATTATGGCAATGGAATTTAGACAGACTATCGGAAACAGAAATATCGTGGACCAAAATAGTGTCTGAAGAATATCAAGGACGCAAATATCATGAAGGTGATTTTCTATAGATAAACAAAATTTTACTTAATACAACTCCACATTTATGTACCTTGACAATATATATATATCTTGAAGGTACATAAATGTGAAGTAAAAAATAGTAAATCTATACTTACTTATTTGCACTTACCTTCTCGATATTTTGGTCCTCCATATTTTTGACACAATAATAATTTCATATGAAAGTTGTGTTTCTGATATTCCGTCTGTGATCCATAACTAAATATTTCATCAAGATCGTGAATACCAGATGTTCATCTGCAAATGAATATGAACTACATTCAGAAATAGATATTAACATAATGTCTGCAGCGCCTAGTGAACAAGAAGACACTTCCTAATCAGCACTACAGGCTTCCTCAGCATCACAGCAAGCAGACACAAGAGCAAGCTTGAATGACGGAAAATGCTAAATTACATCAATGTCTTGACAAATTTTAGAATCTTCTCAACAGTCGAACCCAAAGCAGGTAGAAATTAAGGAAGTACACTGTATTAGAAATCAATTAGAAGGCATGGATCAAAAGCCTTTGGAGCTTTTGCAAAGACTACAAATGCGGAGGAGAGAACGGACTCAAGAAAAGTAAAATACAGTGAGTGGCAGATGGCGAATGAAAACGTAATCAAAAGTTACAGAGGAAGAGTGGCGATTTAGAAAATAATTCCCAAAGACAGAATTTGCGGTTCTTTGGGTACGTGAGAAAGCTTAAGGGAAGCCCGCCTACGGAAAGACACATAGAATCTCTAATGAAAGAGACAATTCTACCGCCCCAGGAAGAAAAATTGAAAGATACAACTATTTCAAACGCTCATAGAATCCCCTTTCAAAAACCATAGACAGAGGTCCTAGCTCACAATACATTAGTATTCTTCTTAGATTATCATATCAGATAAAACATTCTTAAGAGAGAATATAAAGTATTTGAATCCCAAACATGATTGGAGCTCCGTATTTCCAGACATGCCATATAAGATGGCAAAGCATGGCTGGGAGAAGAGGTCTTTGATGAATGAATTCAATCATCATAATATGCTAGATCGATTCGTAGAAGAATCGAGGCTAAAAATTCTCTACATGAGAAAATATACAATACTGGGTGAGATTGTGGAAGACACTGAATTATTAGAAAAACAAGATATAATATGGCTTAATGATTAAGGAACAAAAGAAAACATGTGGTTAAATGATTTGAGTGGCGGTGGTGAAGATCAATTAAGTTCAAATTTGATATCAGAGGGTTGGAGAGGCGGAGGAAGATAGTTGAATGGCTCTGGAAATGGAGTAATTAAAGGAACATGAAAGGCATTTACGTAGACAGACCTCTGCACATTCAGACCATTACCTCTTATATTGCAAACAGCACATTCTAACACTACACAGAGAGGGGAGCCCCCCACCTGCCTTGTGGGGGTGAAGTCCAAGAGAGGTACTGGGTTAAATGGGGGAAGGGCCCTCGGAAATAGAGTGGGAAGAAAAGGAAAAGGGTATGTAGGCACAGGAGCATCTGGTTAATCTTAATTTTATATCATTGTAAGCAATGAGGGGCAATTAGCATCATAAAACACAAAAGAGTTTTGATATTATCAGATGATTTGAAGGACATCACATTACTGCAAGACACACCTCAGAGTTACAGATAGAAAGGTCTTGGTTAAAATCCATGAGTGGCTGACATTAGGCTATAATAAGCAACAGCAGTAATTCTGAGCGTTGCTACTCTTATTAAAATAAATGCTGGGTAGAGAGAGCATTGCACAGGGAAAGAATGATAACTATGGTAGGCGGATTTAGGTGGGGATGCAAAAAGGGGCATTATATTAACTGTTGCTATGTACTGTGGCCCTATACAACCCAAGTATGAATTAGCTATCCATGCCAATCCAATTATAATAGTGGGTGACTCTAAAATAGTGCAGGAAGAGATGTATAGGAAGTATGGACCAAGCAATAGGACAAAGAAAAGAATTGCTTTTGACGTGCAAATCAGAATAGTAGTGGAAACATGAATGGGAATGTATAGAGAAAGAACTACACCAGAAAGAGATTGTGTTTACTTATGCGAGTAAACAATACATTAGTCAACCTAGACTAGACTATTCTCTGGTCTCTTCTTCACTGAAGGGTATAGAAGCTGGAAACATCCTACCAATTATCTCAAACCATGCTTTACTTGCAACGAAGATAGCTCTTACAGATGCCAAGCAAATCGGGATAATTAAGACCTTCTGGTGGGACAATCTGTCTACCCTGGCCAACATTGAAATGTAAGGAAAAAATTTATAAATTAAAAGAGTATTTTTGTTTTTGATTAATAAAGTATCTGTTAGCAGTGTTATTACATGGGCATGTTTTAAGGCATTTCTATATGGACTACTAATAAGCCAGAAGAGCCACAGTAAAAATGTGTATCTAGTCTATCTAGTGGAGTCCAAAGAAGCAGCAGTATCCTCTAATCAGGTTAACCCGAGATCACAATGCTGATGATATTGCACAGCTAAATTTAGCAAAGTATTTCACATTTATTGAATAATGAAATAATAAACAAATAAACAATTTATCAAAACGTTTTTGAAGAAGTAAGCAACTGGATTGGAAAAGTAAAATTGGGCAAGTCAGGAATCAGGTTACAAAGATCTGAAACACAGATAATGACATTTTAGAGTCTGATCCACAAAAGGATAATAGGTCAGTTAATAACTCTGAATCAAACTGGATGTATTCCAGGACATAAACTGGTGGAAAACATGCATTATTTATGGAAGGCTGGACGCTATGCAGAAATGAGGAAATTCCAAAGGCTGATGGTTTCTTGACACTGATAAATTCTTCGACTTGGGTAATATTTGTATGCTATAATGTTTGAGATGAAATTCCAGCCCATTTGATAGAAACTCTGGTAAATTTAAATTACATAGGGGCATATTTATCAAAGGTTATGGTTTCCCTTGCACCACACATGGGGACACAGGGTGACACAAAACCTAGAATGAGATTTACCAAACCAAGCAAGGCCATTTTGTGTGGTACTGCGTGGATTGGCAAATCTGGAGTAACACCAGGCAGCGCAAGTCTCTGCCTTGCATTACTTTGCCCCAGGGAGATGTTCCACGGCTGGTGCATATGTGCTCCCATGCTTCCATCCATGGATTTTGGCACATTCTCAGATTTACCACGAGTGGTAGACCAGAGAATGCATCCAAATGCTACACCTTCTCAAAAGAAGGCGTAACAAGGAGAAATATATTTTATTTCTCCTTGCTTTATCCTCTTTCTATGTGTGCTGAATTCTGCAGCACACGTAGAAAGAGGAAAAATCCTCAAAGGATTGTTTTCATGCAGGAAGGTGTCTTTTCCTGCACAAAAACAACAGAGCCTAAAAAGAAGGCACCTTTCAACCATGGTGCAAGGGTGCCTGAGTTGGCACTAGGCAGCCAGAAGTGCACCAGCACAAGGAGAGAGCAGGAATGCGCCATATCTTGATAGATATGGCGCATTTCTGCCCTATCCCTTTCACACAGCGGTAAGGTGTCTTGCTGCATTGCGTTGCTTTGCACAAAAATGATAAATATACTCCAAAGTCTCTGCAGATGTTTTGCATGAGGGCAAGTCAGTCGGCACTATCTCACTCAATTGCACAAGGGAGAAGGGGAGTCCTTAAGGCCCACTTGTGATCGCTTTATTTATTGAACCACTTCCACGTTTGAAAAACAGAGAGACTACAATCATAGTAAGCCCTAGGAAATATAGGCAATAAGGATCCCATTGTAGGAAGATGATGTGGCACTATTCCTAGATGCAACAGCAGACAGTATTAACAATTTGGTCAAATCGGTAACAGAATTCCCAAACTTTTCAGGTTACAGAATTAATAACTCTGAAACGCAAGGGATATTGGTTCACTATGGTAAGGGAAGAATAGATGAAGGGGGATATTCTCAAGAACGTGTGATAATCATCGCAAAATTAGCTTAACGCAACTCTGCATATCGCAGTCTATCGTGGGAAAACAACGCCTTGTTAACGTAGTATTCTCAACCCGGCGGCACCAGGCGATAGTCTCACGATAACGCGTCAAATGACCGCGTTAAAATCAATGCGACGCCGCAAAAATGCGAAACGCGAAACTAAAGTTGCGATGAGGCCAATCGTGATACAAAAATCAGCGACAACCAGCGATAGGCCTGCAATTCCCATGCGTCATGTGGGAAAATGCACCATAAAAGCATAGTAAAAAAAATTGTGAGATGACAATGTACAAGCACAACCCCACATCCGTGACGTAGAACAAATTACCGTTGTCCTGCATCAAATAGGCATCTCCTCACAGTCACAAAGTACATTGACATGCAGTCTGCATGTAAACTGCGACAATGCTGAAGCATGCATGGAACACACTGTGAAACCGCATCTCCCCTTCACATTGCAGAGGGACGAGCAACCCCTCCTGCACACAGACGTGTCATGACCATGATCAATCAATTATGAAAGCGTGGACGAATGTAGGGGCAGTGACTCTCACTTACGTACATGTTGCCCATGTTTTGGGACTTGAGTCACAGGGGGCATCCCTGCATCATGGTGGTACATATCTGACCCCAAAAGGAGCCCTGTTGTCACCTGTAGGCCACAAATGGCAGCCAAAATGCAATGATTTTGGACACATGTGAAACGCCGAAGAGTTGGATTCCCTACTAACTGTGACACACAGAACTGGCATGTCGAATACGTGACACCCTAAACAGCCTCCCTACACAGAGGTGACACACCCACCATCCATGAAACAAATCATAAAATTGTAAGCACTACATGTCGCACTCACACTTGTCTGAGTGATGTCCCTGTACAGATGAGTGACATGCACTCAGGGAATGTGTTATTGTAATGCATTTATTTGCACATGCTGTGCCTGTGGTCATTTTGTACTGTCCCATGATTGCTAAGGACTGTCACAATGTGACGTGCTCATGTGAAGAAATTGTCAATGATGATGTTCCTATGGGCTATTCCTGCTGCGGCTGCAGTGGAGTGTGGTCCACTTGCCTCATCTTCATCATCATTGTCCGGTGCATCTGGCACTTGCATCCGAGGGGCATTGCTGCGTACACATATGTTGTGCAACACAGAACATGCAACGATCATCTTGCACACGATGTCTAGGCTGTACAGGAGCCTTCCACCTGTGACGTCCAGGCACCTGAAACGTGACTTCAACACGCCAATTGTGCGTTCCACGATGCCCTTGGTGCGTTTGTGGGCCGCATTGTACTGCCTCTGGGCCTGTGCGTTTAGAGGGGTGTCATCATCCAAGCGCAGAGTGCATATCCTTGGTCACCTGTGACAGTGCAGAGAGACATGAGTCAATAGTTGGTTCTGCATGATGTGTTGGCAGGCTCACTGGTTCATTGGTGTGTGATATGTGTGACTTTGTGATTTCTGCATGACATGTACTGCTTGTTGCAAATGATCGGCATCAATGTGTATTACGTAGCCTCACTGCTGGTCCTCCCTCCCCCCGAGCCTATTCACTATTGTGTGCAGCGCGGTTGCATTACTTGCACCCCGACGGCACACCATTGTCACACCTGTCTGTGCATGTCCACAAGCCTGACAACGACACAGTGATGTTGTGCGCTGAAGGTGGACGGCCACGTGTGTGTAGGCCTATGGTAAGGACAGGGCGGACACAGATGTAGAGTTCATGCCTGGCTGAACTCGCCATGCGGTTGAGGGTAGACCTTTGGCTTATGCTGCAGAAATTGCGACACACACACAACAGTTGGCATGTCTGATCCCTGACCCCGAGCGGGCTTGTGCACCCTCATGTACCCCTCAGCTGAGGCCGCACTCCGAGGGCATGCAACATAGCAACATTGTATATTGCATGACGGGTGGTGCCGACACTACACCAGAGACCCACGCATTAGTAACTTCCTTGGCAAGGCCTAAACTCAACCACGCCCAGAGCCACATGTTGAATGGCCACACCCCTACGCCGTACTAGCGTATGCCGGTCAACTCCCTTACGCTCAAATGGGGGTCCAACACAGCTACATGTCCCAGGTCTACCCCACTGCCTGAGGTGACAAGATTGCGCCCGCTGTACACAGCACAATGTAATGTGGTATGGCCTGGGGCCCTCATGCATACATAATGACCACTCGGACACAATGAGATAATTTGTGGGACTGGCTACGGGCACGTGCGCCCGTCACCTTTTATTGCCAGGGTCACACGTCCAGTGACGCCTGTGCTGGATGGGTGTTGGGTAGTGTAAGCCACCCCTCAGGGGTTGGTTGGTGCTGGCAACAACTAAATCAGTGATCAGACAATCAGAAGCTCGAAGTACAAACAGCAAGGGTCCATGGCTTGAGCTGCACAGAGTTACTGGCCCCAGATGCACTGCGGCAGGCACACCCGCAAGGGACGGTGACTTGCGGTGCACTGAGATAGTCCCACGAGAGCTGAGTGGCTAGCCATGTACATGAGCCATTAACAGATAATACTGGGCTAGATGTACTAACATTAGGAATACCGATTTCCTAATTGTGATTCTCTCTGAATCACATTAAGAAAATTGGTATTCCTTATGTATGAAAGTCACTGCCTGCTCTTACAAAAATATCAGTTTTTCAAAGGAGAAGGGGCTTCTGGGGACGCCTTCCCATTTGTGAATGAGTTACCACCTCCCTCAAGGAGTCGGTAAAATATGAATGTTTTGCAACCGTAATTCTGTTCTAAAACATTCATACATCCCATTCAGATTCTGGGGCCGATTCCGATCCGGGTCGGAAAGCACTCCGACCGAGCCGGATCCGGAGTGTTTTCCGACCGAGCCAGAGTCCTGCAATCCGACCGAGCGAGTACGATTCGGCCGTATGCTGTCGGACTCGGTTCGGTCGGACTCCCATAGAAGTCAATGGGAGCCGGTCGTACGACGCGAACATGGGCTCCCATTGACTGAATGGGTACGTCGCGTACAAGTGCTCCCCCTACAGTGAGTATGCATCGGTGCCATCCGCATCGTACATGCATGTGTTTGGGAGACCCATGGGTCTCCCCCTGTGTCCGAGTCGTAGGGCTGCGGGTGACAGGGGGTCCAACGCAGACCCCCAAAGGCAACCACCCGGACGATTTGCAAGCCGGACACTCCAGCTCGCACAGGCTGTCCGACACGTGCATCGTACTGGCTCGGTCGTGAATCACATCCATTGCACGCCACAGTTAGCTTACGACCGAGACGTACGGAGCGGTTCGGACCCGGAAACGAGTCGGTCGGTGAATTTCATGTAGCTCGCATCGTACTTGCTTGCTCGTACAGCTGTACGAGTCGGGCGGAAAACACGCGTACGGCGCATAGTTTTTCCGGCTGGATCATGATCGGTGCCCTTCCGACCCGGTTCGGAATCGGCCCCTCTGTATTTGAAAGGGACAACCTAAACACGCCCCATACAAATACAGATTTGCAAACACAAATTGTGATTTATCACACTTTGTGCTTTGTACATATGTAAAAGCCTTTTTGTAGTCGGAAACCGCCAAATCGACTGTTTTTGAACGCAGAAATGCTCGTACATGTGGCCCTCTGTGCGATATCTAGGGATAAACTTGAAAGGGAAGGCCGTTGAGAGAGATATATTAAATTAGGAGACAATATTAACAGTTATCAGAAATAGTCAAGTGAAATGGCATCAAACACCACTCTCAGTTGTGGGCAGGATACATTTAATTAAGGTGGTAATACTCCCTAAATGCCTTTTTTATTTCAAGGTCTCCTATGTAATCTGGAAAAGACTTGGTTGTCAAACTGAAAAGCATGATATGTTGTTGAGAATAGGCAAAGGAAACTCCAAGGGTAGGCAAATTGAAGTTGTGTGCCCACTTTAATGGAAAGGAAGAGCCCTCCCGCATTTTGAGGCACACTATTTAGCAATTTTGGCCCAAAACCTACTAAACATAATACTCCTTAATGATGGAGATGCGTATAAATTGAATATTATACATCTAGGGCCCGATTCACAGAACTAACTTAAGACAAAATCCTAAACTTACTACCATTTTGGTATTCACAGAAGGCACTTACTCATTTTGGTATTCACAGAAGGCACTTACTCATTTCGGTATTCACAGAAGTTAGGAGTCCTAACTTTAGGACTCCTAAATGCCTTCTGTGAATATCGAAAGTCTTAAAATTAGGATTTTTCTCAGTTTAGTAGTAGTATAGTTAGGACTCCTAACTTTAGGACTCCTAAATGCCTTCTGTGAATACCGAAAGTCTTAAAATTAGGATTTTTCTCAATTTAGTAGTCCTAAATCTAAACTTAGGACTACTAAATTGAGAAAAATCCTAATTTTAAGACTTTCGGTATTCACAGAAGGCATTTAGGAGTCCTAAAGTTAGGAGTCCTAACTATACTACTACTAAACTGAGAAAAATCCTAATTTTAAGACTTTCGGTATTCACAGAAGGCATTTAGGAGTCCTAAAGTTAGGACTCCTAACTTCTGTGAATACCGAAATGAGTAAGTGTCTTCTGTGAATACCAAAATGAGTAAGTGCCTTCTGTGAATACCAAAATGGTAGTAAGTTTAGGATTTTGTCTTAAGTTAGTTCTGTGAATCGGGCCCCTAATGACTATAGAGAAAGGTGGCTGCGGATTTGCAGTTAAATTTGACAGCCCAAACGTTTTTATAAGGGTCTGCTTTAAAGCTCTACGAGTTTTATGTCAGGGGGTGAAATATATGAGAGAGAGAGAAGCTCAGGATGATCCTGGGGAGATGATTGTAAATACAGTGTAAACTGCTGTCAATACTTGAATATCGAACATCTGTATGTAACACGAGGAGGTATCACAATAAAGTCAATAATGTTGAGCTACTAAAAAAGGCTCCATGGTGTCAGGTGGGTGTTTAGTTTATTTCTCAAGGATTTTTTAATACTTTGAGTGATCAAATTATATTGTGACATATGTGATTTAAAGGCTTTTATCCCTACATATCTAATTTCAGTGCATGCCTACAGCCAAATTAAAAAAAGAGAACAACAGGGAGAGGAGTGTAGAGGGCATCAGACGGTAGGGTAGAGAACGAGGGAATGAGTTATCAACAGAGAATAGGTGAAAGAGATGAGTTAGTAGGACAGAGAAATAGGTAAATAAAGGTGGAGGAAGAGACAAGAAGGTTAGGCGACAGCAAAGAGTGGGAGCTGAGTGAGAGACAAGGGAACAAAGGTGTTGAATTAGCATGTTCGGTTGTGGCATGTGGGATCAGAGTGTTCGAATGTGTTCAATTGGTGGTTGTAGAACGCTATATCGAGGTCGATAATTCTAAACCACAATAATATTGCATCTCATCCATCTTCCACCACTACATCTTTAAAGTAAGCATAAGATTACTATTTTAACCTCCATATCAGATAACTATTAACTATTATATTCGCCTGTTATTCCTACCTATACTTACCTTGCCATGTAGTTTTGAGTTTGATGAAGTAAATCCAGTCTTATTGTCATGTGATATAATGTATTGAGGAAATACCGAATTGGTGCATTGTGTTCATTGTCTTGTCTCATAGTGAACATTGCATTTTCTATGTTAAAGCATGCAGCTGTAGCTTGTTGTTGCATTGCCAATAAATGCCAAATTTCAAGCGCATTGTCCCCATGCGGGTTATGCATTACATGAAAAGATATGCCGTTAAAGATTAAAGTTTAGACAAATAGTCCAATAAATTCATGTTATTAGCTTACATTCACACGCTACACTACTTTAGATAGCATTGGAGCAGCAAGGTTTAGCCTGTTAACATATACCATGTGCATTAACCTCATGGGAGCTTTAAACCACTGAGCCTGGAAAATCTGCAACTGATTCTTTTGTCACAGATATTGCCTGGGCTGCTTGTTATAGGAAGCAATTTAGGGTAGATGGCAGGTCAGAGGAAACTGCACAGCTCAGGGGAGCGAAAAAGGAATAACAATGGGGAGATATGCTTGCACAGGAGAGTTTCTGCCATACAGAAGATGACATTTCCAATTTCAACACAATATAAGTAACATTTGTTATTAGAATATTGGCCATTCGTCGCATGCTTATCACAGGCCCAAATGTCTCTTGACCTTTAATGTATCTACTCCCCCTAGCAGCTACAGTGTGCGCCTTGAAGTGACTGCTAGAATTCACTGTAACTACAAGGCCATGTTACAAATGACCAATAAATACTAACAGTGATGCACAGTAATATTATTGTATGTCTAACTGTGCCTTGCAGGCGAGGATGGCGCACACTAGCACACATTTGTGAAGTGTAGCTGAAATCAGCCAATGAGCAGTTGCTACCTTCTGAGCAGGGCAGGCCAGGGTCCATTGATCAACGCCCAGCAGAGAAGAGTCAATTACCTCCTTGATTCCTGTGTCTCTGGAGGAGTGGGCGCTAAAATGATCAAATGCACAAGATTTGACAAGCCCACAGTTGACAGCTTGGAGACAAATGAAATTTAGCGTAGCTTTTCCATTCGCTCATTCTCGTCTTTAGCTGGCAAATGTTCTATGCATCAGCCCCAGACAGACATTTACAACTGTCCCTTGCAATCAGCACACTTATTCGTCTTCCAGAAGAACTGCTGAACACCGGACAAGCTGCTGGAAATTAAAAGATTGATTTGACAAGCGCTTCTGCTGTGGCGGTGGATCCTGCACACAACTGGAGGGTTTGTGCATTTTGAAATTCATCTGAAGGTGTACCAAGGTTTAGTGGAATGTTACTAACTTCTATTTATTACAAATCCAATCTTTGTCAAAATAAAATACTTTAAAAAAATCACCTACAGGGCTCTCAAGAATGCAAATAGAATGGAACTGTCATTCCAAACTCAGTAGTTCATTCCACATTGACTTTATTATTGGTGTGATTGCCAGACTAATTATCAGTAATCTTTATTACTCCGATTCCTAGTCATAGACCCCCATCATGCATTTGTCTCAGTACTTGAACAGATTTTAGCTGATAATCCAAATAAAAAAGTCTCTCTTCCTATGTACTGGTAGGGCCTTTACTAAGCCCTCCCCTTCCTGCGAAGTATAATTAAGAGTTGAATCATCACTTCCTCTTTCATACCAAGCTTTTATTAGCAATCAGTGATCAAATTGAACTCCAACCATTTTTGGGAGGGATGGGTTGGAACTTGGGAGTGTGACGAAGAAGACTTGGACACAGAGTAATGAAGATTAACGGTAAGTAACTGGGCAATTGGGTTATTACCTCCTCGTCTGTATTCCTCGTCCCAGTCCCAAGCTATATAGTTTGGCCACTGAATAGAGCATTAATAAATACACAAACATGAACGCAAAACACTGCAACACTGAGTATAGTTCACCTGCACAACCGAAAAGCGAAATACAATTATTGAAGTACAGCACCCAAAATGGAGGCACCAAATGAGGTAAGACAACATTTCCCATGGAAACTCAGTGATGGGAAATAAAGGTGTGGAGAGAAGTGGCCACAGCACAAATATCTTTCAAAGAGGTCACTCCGAAAGCTGCCCCTAAAAGTGGAAGCTCCTGGTAAATCACTCCTGAACCAGAGCAGGAGTGTTCGCTCCTGAATTTAATTAGACCCAAGGGATGACTTATCTGATCCAACAGCACAAGGTGGCTGTGGACGGAAGCTGCCCTTGGTTGGCCAACTGAAATGTGGATCACTGACAAAATATCGACGGACAGAATATCAAGGTAGCAAAATATTGACACAAAAATATGGAAGTCAAGAATATCGACATTGTGGCAAAGCGCAATATAGCACAACACTGGGGGGTGCCAGTGACCCCACAACAGAGATGATGGTGTCAAGACATGGACAGCTCAATGGTGGCCGAAAGAGCAGTTTTTATACACAGAGGGTGTCCCAAAAAGTGGGAGCGAGTCTGGGGTAGGTGGCCCCCCGCCGCCGGACTCGGATCGGGACCTGAGCGACTAATAGGACAATCCAAATATGGGGTCAAAGCAATGGCCGGGACAGAGGTCCAGGAAGTTTTATTTTGATACATCCAACTATGTAAGTTATGGTGTGTTGAGACCTTGCAGTACCTATGTCAATGAAACGCAACAGACTAATACGACTAGTGTAATACCTAATGTACCAAGCCACTATTTTGTATTGTATTATTTGCAAATTAACAATAAAATGTTGAATAAAAAAAGAAATTGTGTTGCCTATTGCAACAACCTGTAACTATTTACAAAAGTCAATTGCATATTGCAAAGTATTCAACTAAAGCCTCTCATCCTGAGAAAGTATATTTTAACACCTAGGTGCCCATTCCAATCCGTTAAAAAAAATTACCGTACGACTCGTATCCGTATTTTTTTACGTACAAATCGTACAAGTCCCGTACAAATGGTGAAGTACAATTCGTACGTGAAAAATACATACGAATCGCTTCTGGAAAAGTCTAAGAGACGTCCCCGGACAGTTTTACATACAAATCGTAAAACTGAAGTCTGAGCGCGCAAGTACGATCCGTACCGGCTGTCCAAAAACACAAGCACATGGAAAAGGCCCCGTACGGAGCGAACGCCGTACCACTCGTATCCGGGTAAACTTGTGCCCGGGATATGAGTCGTACAGCCCCCCTCCCCCCCATATGTCAGCACCGTACCCCCCATGTCCGCACTCTACCCCAGCCCCGTACGTGTACGCACCGTACCCCACCACCGTACTCCAGCCCCGTACATGTATGCACCATACCCCACCACTGTACCCCAGCCCCTTACTTGTACGCACCGTACCCCACCACCGTACCCCAGCCCCGTACTTGAACGCACTGTACCCCAGCGCCGTACCCCAGGCCCGGACTTGGACGCACCGTACCCCAGCGCCCTACCCCAGCCCCATACCCCAGCCCCGTACATGTACGCACCGTACCCCACCACCATACCCCAGCCCCTTACTTGTACGCACCGTACCCCACCACCGTACCCCAGCACCGTACTTGGACGCACCGTACCCCAGCGCCGGACCCCAGGCCCGGACTTGAACGCACCGTACCCCAGCGCCCTACCCCAGCCCCGTACCCCAGCGCCATACCCCAGCCCCGTACATGTACGCACCGTACCCCACCACTGTGCCCCAGCCCCTTACTTGTACGCACCGTACCCCACCACCGTACCCCAGCACGGTACTTGGACGCACCGTACCCCAGCGCCGTACCCCAGGCCCGGACTTGGATGCACCGTACCCCAACACCGTACCCCAGCACAGTACTTGTACGCACCGTACCCCACCACTGTATCCCAGCCCCGTACTGGTACGCACCGTACCCCACCACCGTACCCCAGCCCCGTACTTGTACGCACCATACCCCACCACTGTACCCCAGCCCTGTACTGGTACGCACCGTACCCCACCACCGTACCCCAGCCCCGTACTTGGACGCACCGTACCCTAGCACCGTACCCCATGCCCCTAATTGGACGCACCATACCCCAGCGCCGTACCCCAGCCCCATACATATACGCACCGTACCCCAACACCATACCCCAGCACCGTACTTGTACGCACCATACCCCAACACCGTACCCCAGCCCCGTACTTGGACGCACCGTACCCCACCACCATACCCCAGCATCTAATATGTACGAACCGTACAACAACATTGCATATGTGAGCACTGTACAACAACATCATGTATGTACGCACCTTACATACGCTAAAACGACTCGTACAGAACCAGGACACTGTAAAACAGCACAAGGAGGGTCAATTCGACTCGCACAACACCACAAAACACGTCTACAGTAGAAAAAACATTTAAAAGACTGACCTGGCACATCCAAACAGGCAAACAGAGGCCCAAACTCACAACCACCTCTTATAACACACCCATCATCCTGAGAAAGTATATTTTAACACCTAGGTGCCGATTCCGATCCGTTAAAAAAAATTACCGTACGACTCGTATCCGTATTTTTTTACGTACAAATCGTACAAGTCCCGTACAAACGGTGAAGTACAATTCGTACGTGAAAAATACATACGAATCGCTTCGGGAAAAGTCTAAGAGACGTCCCCGGACAGTTTTACATACAAATCATATAACTGAAGTCTGAGCGCGCAAGTACGATCCGTACCGGCTGTCCAAAAACACAAGCGCATGGAAAAGGCCCCGTACGGAGCAAACGCCGTACCACTCGTATCCGGGTAAACTTGTGCCCGGGATACGAGTTGTACAGCCCACCCCCATATGTCAGCACCGTACCCCCCATGTCTGCACTCTACCCGAGCCCTGTACGTGTACGCACCATACCCCACCACCGTACCCCAGCCCCGTACATGTACGCACCGTACCCCACCACCGTACCCCAGCCCCTTACTTGTACGCACCGTATGCCACCACCGTACCCCAGCCCCGTACTTGGACACACCGTACCCCAGCGCCGTACCCCAGGCCCGGACTTGGACGCACCGTACCCCAGCGCCCTACCCCAGCCCCGTAAACCAGCGCCATACCCCAGCCCCGTACATGTACGCACCGTACCCTACCACCGTACCCCAGCCCCTTACTTGTACGCACCGTACCCCACCACCATACCCCAGCACCGTACTTGGACGCACCGTACCCCAGGCCCGGACTTGGACGCACCGTACCCCAACACCGTACCCCAGCATCGTACTTGTATGCACCGTACCCCACCACTGTACCCCAGCCCCATACTGGTACGCACCATACCCCACCACCGTACCCCAGCCCCGTACTTGGACGCACCGTACCCCAGCGCCGTACCCCATGCCCCTACTTGGACGCACTGTACCCCAGCGCCATACCCCAGCCCCATACATATACGCACCATACCCCAGCACCGTACCCCAGCACCGTACTTGTACGCACCATACCCCAACACCGTACCCCAGCCCCGTACTTGGACGCACCATACCCCACCACCATACCCCAGCATCGAGTATGTACGAACCGTACAACAACATTGCATATGTGAGCACTGTACAACAACATCATGTATGTATGCACCTTACATACGCTAAAACGACTCGTACAGAACCAGGACACTGTAAAACAGCACAAGGAGGGTCAATTCGACTCGCACAACACCACAAAACACGTCTACAGTAGAAAACACATCTAAAAGACTGACCTGGCACATCCAAACAGGCAAACAGAGGCCCAAACTCACAACCACATCTTATAACACACCCACCAAAATTTCAAACCCAGCCACACCCACAAATGGACCAACATAAAGGGCCCACACTCACAAACCATGAGCCTTTGCAACAGACCCACTGCTGACAGACACCACACACAAACAACTGCACCCATACACCTTAACTTACACACCTTCACACAACCTCCTTCACACACCCCTCTACACATACACACACACCTACACATTCACACCCACACACCCACAACCATCCACACCCACACCCCACACCATGCCCACAGACAAGAATCCAAAGTTCACAAGGGAGGAGCTGGACATCCTTGTCAACGAAGTCATCAGAGTCGAGCCACAGCTATTTGGAACATTGGTCAGACAGACCAGCATAGCAGAAAAATAACGCCTGTGGCAGAGGATCGTCGATCGGGTGAATGCTGTTGCGCCCATCAGAAGGACCAGGAATGAATGCCAAGCCAGGTGGTACGATCTACGGAGGGCAGTCAAGTGCAAAATGAACGAGGACTACGCCCTGAGAAACATCACTGGAGGTGGGCTGCCCCGCAGTCCGGTACATTACCATCCCTGGGAGGAGAAGGTGATGGCCCTGCTTCCGCCGGTGGGAGTACACGGAGTCGAATGAGTTGCCGAGCCTGGTGAGTACACAAACAACTTGCGTAACATGGGGGTAATGGCATCCACACCCCAACTACAACAAATGCACTCACCTACCCCCAAGCCCTCACCGGACACAACCACACTCAAAAACAACGCTCATGCCACTAACATGTGTATGCCCCATTCACAAAGCAAGGCCATGCCATGTCCCAGCCTACACAAACCCAAGACTGGATGTCCGGGATGCTGGGAGGGTGGGGATCACTAAACATATTGTACAACTCAGAAACAGACATCATTGCCCTCAGCCCATATGGCCCAGGTACATACCCATGCACCATGCTCAATGCACAGGGACTTGCAAAGTACTGACAAGGTAGCTGACACTTGGCCCTGCTGTAGGCAGCACAAGGCCCTCCTGTGACAACTGCAAACTCTAACACAAACACAACAAGCTCAGATATCTAGGACAGGAACTCACACTCACTGACATGGCAGCATGCTCCATGGGGGGACAGATACATCACCTGGGAGACCCACTGCCAAATCACACTACACCCACCAGCAGGCACCGTCAATCAATCAACAATCGATCAGGGTACATGTCAGGCGTGCTACTTACCTGTGAGGGTCTCAAGGCGCTGAGGGGGTGGGGTTCAACTACTGCTCGAAGAGCCAGGTCTTGAGGAGTCTTCTGAAGGCAAGTAGGTCTTGGGTCAGTCGTAGGTGGGTTGGGAGGGTGTTCCAGGTCTTGGCGGCGAGGTAGGAGAAGGATCTGCTGCAGGTGGTCGTACGTTGGATGCGGGGGACAGCTGCGAGGGCGAGGCTGCCGGAACGGAGCTGGCGGGTGGGGGTGTAGAAGCTGAGTCTGATGTTCAGGTAGGCTTGTCCGGCGTTGTGGAGTGCCTTGTGTGCATGGGTGAGGAGCTTGAGGGTGATCCTCTTGTCGATGTGGAGCCCCTGCAGGTCACTCAGGAGGGGGGTGATGTGGCTGTGGCGGGGGCGTTGACGATCAATCGTGCGGAGGCGTTTCTGAAGCGTTGTAGCCGCCGTTGGTGTTTGGATGGGAGTCCTGCGTAGAGTGCGTTTCCGTTGTCCAATCTGCTGCTGACGAGGGCCTGTGTCACTGTTCTACTTGTTTCGGACGGGATCCACCTGTAGATGCGGCAGAGCGTGCGTAGGGTGTCGTAGCAGGAGGAGGAGACGGCGTTGACCTGCTTGGACATGGAGAAGGAGGATGCGAGGATCAATCCTAGGTTGCGTGCGTGGTGGGTGGGTGTCGGTGCTGTCCCCAGAACAATCGGCCACCAGGAGTCATCCCAGGCTGAGGGTGTGGGTCTGAGGACCCACACCCTCCGTCTTGTCCGAGTTCTGTTTCAGATGGCCACTCCTCATCCAGTCGGCGATGGCCCCCAGACCCTTGTGGATGTTTGTTTTGGCGGTGTGAGGGTCCTTGGTGAGGGAGAGAATGAGCTGGGTGTCGTCGGCGTAGGAGATGTTTTTGAGGTTGTGGTGGCGGGCCACTTGAGTGAGGGGGGCCATGTGGATGTTGAACAGCGTCGGGCTGAGGGATGATCACTCACCCGTTACACAAGCACACACCCCCAGGGCAGCCAATGGAGTTACCCACTCTCACAATGGACATGTGACACAACAAGATCAAGCCACAGCCAAAGAAGCATCCAAGCCCAAATTCGACATGTCAAACACCCTGGAGAACATTTCAATCAGTCCCCTGCAACATACCCATCCACAAGTGAACATTGATGTGAATGCTAGGCACATACAACTACCTGGAGGAACTGTGGCAACTAGACTATGTATGATACATGGATGTCGCATTAAACAGCATGAACATTGTCTCTCTCTCACACACAGGGCAACGTCATGGATCTCCCCCCAACAATGAGGGGGAAGTACCACAGTCCCAGGCTCGGGAGGAACCTGATCCCACCGGCAGCGACACCTCACAACACTCCGTGGATGACCCCATCCCACCTGGCCCCTCTGGTGTCCAAGCCCCTGCAGCACCTGCTTCAGGTACATCTGTGCCAACCACCACCCCCATTCCTGCCACATCCCAGGAGACACCCAGGAGCCCTGCCCACACTGAACAACTGAGCCAGTCTGACCTGGAGGGACAAGGTTCGCCGGGCACCCAGGAGGAGGCAGCCAACACCGACACTTCCATCCCTCAGGGGTCCCGTAGACCCGATGTGCTCACAACGGCAGGCCAGGCTTGTGTGGGCAGGGGTGGTGGGAGTGGAGGCAGGCGGAGGTGAGAACCTGACCAGACAGCTGAAGGGACCGGTATGTCACACGTACGCAACATCATGGAGGCATACCGGCGTGACACCAGGGCCATCAGTCAGGTAGTGGCGACCCTCACAGACATTAAGAATCAGCAGGCCGAGCAACACGGCAGTCAACAACAACACCAAGGACGGATGGAGGCAAGACTGGCTGAGCTCCTGGCGGTGCAAAGGGACATAAGCCATTCACTCCGTCGGCTCGCCGACAACATGGGCAACCCTCCCTGTGACACCAGGCGCAGACCAGCACCAGCCACAGGGAGGGAGGAGGAGGAGGAGGATTCGTCCGATGGAGCGTCCCAAACATCGTCAAGGCCTGCATCTGAGGGTCCCCGGAGGAAGGTGGGTCGTCCACAGAAAAGACCGTGAGAGGCAGCGGACCATCCACATCTCCCAGGTCACCTGGCCTGGCACCTGGCCTTCATGCGCAACAGCAGCACATCATTCACTGACATTCTCTGCCACATGGACTTGCTGGTCACCGTCTGACCAATGATGACCAACACTGTGGTCTGGACTCTGATGACTTCAAATGCCAAGGATCCCATCTCCCCCTGTGAACTTTGGATTCTATGCAACCGGTAGAGCACCTTATTTTTTCTACCAAAACACGCACCCCACCGAGAATAAAACTATTTATCTGTCATGAGATGTTGCTGTCATTTTGCATTAGTCCACAACATACGTGTGGGTAAATGTCAAACTATGCCTGAGTGTTGAACTAACTCCAGCCATCCATACCCTGGGATCTGAGTCCAGTACAGGACACACATGGGTCACAATGTATCATCCGATACAGCCTTGGAGCCCAATACTCACCCGTGATGGCCTCAAGCTGCTGAGGGGGGGCTTGAAATACTGTGTGGACACACCAATCAGGAAGAGGATGATGAAGGCCTAGAGGTCATGGCTCATGTGGAGGTTCCCAGGGAGGGAGTCCAGGTATGTTTGTCCAGGCGTGAGAACCATCTCCTTCATGCTGGAGTGTTGTGGATGTGAAGAATGGTGGCCAGGCAATGTTCGGATGCATATAGTTGGGCCAACGGGGTCTTGGATGACAGACGTACAAGGTTGATTTTGGGGTCTGGGGTTGTTGACTGCCTCCTGATTGTGTGCGAGGAGTGTAAAGGTCATCCTGCAGCACACAGTGATCCCTTGCAGCTATCTCAGGTGGACGGTGATGTTGATGGGGTGCGGGATGTTGAAGCTGAGATGTGCAGATGCACCCTGGATGTGGACAAGTTTCCCGTGAGTTTGAATGTACTTGCTCCGTAGAGGGCGGGGCAGTAGTTGACACAGCTGGTGTTGTGGACCTGGGGGATGGTCTGTCTTTCCTTGGTGTGGATCTATCTGAGGATCATGTGCATCATGCAGAGGGTGTTGCAGCATGAGGTACAGATGCTGGTGATTTGCATGGCAAATGTGAGTGACAAACCCATGATGCACACCATCTTGTGTGCGTGGCCACTGGGTGCTTCTGTAGGGCCCCTGCGGGTGGAACACAAGGAGTTGAGGCAGCTGTAAGGGGACAATCCTCAGATGCTTACCTCAGTCCTGTACAAGTCCAGCCTCAGGTGGCTGATGTTCAGCCATTCATCCACAGACCTCATGCCTTCTTGAATGTTGGAACTGGCAATGGCTGCGTCTTTGGTGAGGGTAAGGAGCACCTGGGTGTCAATGGCATACGACATGATGATGAGGTTGTGTGCGCATGTGATGGTGGAGAGGGGGGTCCTGGACACATTGAAGATTGACACGCTGAGAGATGATCCCTGGGCCATGTGCCAGATGACGCCACTATACCACATACTGAAGGCTTGAGTCCCACTCCCATGGCCTTGCTGGGGGACGGAGCCGGTGTGGAGCAGGAGGGACATGATCTGGTTGGTGTGACAGGGCCTGGAAGGCGGAGCAGCGCTGTGTAGGCAGTTGGAGTTGCACACTCAGCATGCAAAGGTGTCGTGTGTGCGCTTAGGGTATGCCTGAGAGCAGACGGTTGATTTTCGGATAGACATGGCTTGGACGGTGGCTACAACATCAGACTGTAGTGTGATGTGGGTCATGCAAGGACATGAGGGTCGTGCAATGTGCACGTTGCATGTGCTGACGGTCCTGCCTTTGGCACCGCGTGGCCGCAACAGTGGCACAGACAAGATGATGACAGCCAAATGAATGGGTGGAGGGAGGCAGGGAGGAGCATCTTTGAGGCGTGTGTGTTGCCGAATCCTGCTACTTTGTGCGCCCTTGCTGCAGGGGCCACAGCAGCAGGCGGCATGTCCTGGAAACTATGACAAAAGTAGCACACAAAGACAAGGATGTCAGAAAGGACAACTGCAACAGGCGTATGTAAAGGAAGGAGTGTCTGGTTACCCATGGCACACCCAGAGCAAATGGATGCACAGTCACCAAAGATGACTGACACAGGATCAGGAACAGAAGGCCGAGCCGCGCACAGGAGACACACCCTCAGCAGGCGTTGACAGCCCGTCGTGGGGACCAACATGCCCAAATACATACACAACCATGGACTTCATGCACATCGAGATTCTAACCCATGAAGAACTGCATGCATGTAGCCAAACTACACATAGACTCATATGCACAATCTTTGACAACTATGCCAGAGATGCTGCATGCAAAGTGGCACGAGACCTGCATTGACAGAGATGAGGCACCTTGGAGGGTGAGGAACCCCTTTATTACTCAGGCTCACACTAAGGGAAATGCATCAATATGAACAGACACACAGGTCATTTGGCTGAACATGTGGGACCTACACTGGACACCCCCTTCACAACACAGATGTCGTAAATCCAAATGGCCTGGCACACAAGTTAAGGGGATGAGCCAAACACCCCCTGCTGCACACGGAGAGGCTGCAATTCCCCATTGAGCCTCTTATAGGAATGTCCCACACCATGTCCACCCGTAGCATGCCGTATGTTTCTGAGGGAAGTTTTACACACATTGATGCCTTCATCAGAATCCACAAACCATTACAGATGACTGTCACGAAGGTTGACTATCAATTCATGGGAGTCATGCTACATGTCATGTGCCCCATGGTGAGTCGATATTTATGCATGGTAACCCAACATGCACAGGAGCAGTCCCCACACATTCCAAACACGTAACACCCCCAAAATGCCTTTCTGCAATCCTCACCCAAAATGACTTTTCCCCATGTCCGTGCATGGAACACTGATTCAGCACACGTTGCAATACTCATGAGGAATAGCAGGAGGCCAACGATGACATGACCAGACAACATGCGCAAGAACCTGTGGATGACAGACACACAAGAAGTCAGCTAAAAGATTGTTATCCGCATACATGGCCATTTACTCTAAAGGAATTATGTTGTCACCATGCGATTTGAAAAATTAGGGTCTCAGCTAAAATGAGTGGAATGACATCATCACTCGAGTGACACATCAGAACACACATCTAAGTCACTTAGCATACAGTCAGCTAGACACACACATTGCAACACATGCCACACAAGGCTCCAAGAGTGCACACTCAGACCCAGTGACTCACCATTATGAGAAGAAGTTGCGTATGAGCTGACTCCGGATATCCTCCTCCTCCTCCTCCTCCTCACTTGCCTCGTGACCAAGCCCTTCAACCTCCACGGGTGGAAGTTCCTGCTCATGCTGCTCCAGGAGGAGTGGCACTGCCTTCTCCACTGCCATGTTGTGCAGCATGCAGCACACGAGGAAGATTTTGCAAACCTTTGCCGGTGCATATGGGAGGGACCTGCCTGTCTTGTGAAGACACCGGAATCGGCTCTTCAGGAGGCCAAACGTCCTCCCAATCACTCGCCTGGTCTGCCCGTGTGCATTGTTGTAACGGTGATCTGCAGCTGATCTTGGGTTGCGGAGAGGCGTCATCAGCCATGGCATGTTGGGATAGCCAGAGTCCCCTACATGGAAACATCATGTAAAGAAGTGGGTCAGGAGATGCCGTAAGATACAAAGATACCGCAAAACACAGGACAAACAGAGTATACCCACCAACAAGACATGCTCGTTCGTTGTGCAGCCGCAGCATCATTTGTGGCACCATGCTACGCCTCATGATGTAGACATCGTGTGCTGACCCTGGAAAACATGCACAGACATGGGAAATCAGCATGTTAGCAAGACACACCACAAGGGCATTTATAGAGTGGTAATGTTTACGGTTGCGATAGGCGACCTCCTGTGTCTGTGGTGGTACCAAAGCCACATGTGTCCCATCAATGGACCCAATGACATGGGGCATCCATCCCAGGGCATAGAAATCACCCTTGACACCTGTCAACTCCTCAGGAGTCGGAAAATGGATGAATTCATCCAGGTGCTCCAACATGGCTGCCAAAACATCATGCAGGACACGGCTGAACATCGTCTGTGACATGCCACCAACATCAGCTATGGTGAATTGAAACGTACCTGTGGTAAAAAAATGTAGGGCTGCCATCACCTTCATCTTGGGGGTCAGCGCAGTAGGATACCTGTGTCGTGGTTGGAGGTGTGGTGCCAGCTTGGCGGTCAAGTCCTCAATCAACTGTTGGGTGAATCTGTAACGGCGTATGCAGTCACGTTCCCTCATGGCACCCAAGTCTGGCATTGGTCTGGGGACAGGCGGTGCCCTGCAGAAAATTGGAATGAATTACGAAGAGTGAGAACATAACAACATCAATGTCAATGAACTGAGCACATGCTCAACTGCTAATACATATCTGCCAAATACAGAGTCTGGTCTGTGCAATACATCCAGGATACGTATGCCAGCCAGGTGATACTTCTACGAAAAGCCAGCTACACCCGTTGATTGTCAAGTCTACATGACATGCCCTGAAACAAGCTGTGGGCCAGTGTCAGTGAACAGCCAGAGACATCACAAGAGTGACATACATCCACATATCAGCATTTGAAGGATGTCATCTCATACAGACAGCTGACGGCAAGCTAGACGCACAGATCACATGGAATATCAAATGTACAGATCACACACATTGCGATGAAGGGGTACACGTGAAAACAGGCAACACGGACATTGAGACGACGCAGATATGTCCTCATGTCAAAATATCATGATGCATACAGACACACATTACGTGGAAATCCAAATGTGGCATGGTGTGCGTAGATGTGTGCCATGCCCATCTACATACAGACACATGTTGGATGTAGCAACAGCAAATGCAGTTGACGGAACACTAACAGCAAGCTCATGGGAACACATGACACACACATGACATAGTCACATCGGTGCACGCTGGTCGTTAAATGTCAGTTGTTAGTGTCCCTGGCATCAGGGGACAGATGCGGGTGGTGGTTACTGTGCCATACCAGTGATGCTGTGCTTGACATGTTTGTACTAGATGCACACATGTGCAAAGTGTGAAGGGGAAGTGTGCCACATAGTGCCCCATCACACATGACATGTGTACACAGGTCATCACACATCAATTGTGCAAATACATGAGGCGACATGTGCAATATCACTGATTGACACACCTAGGCCCTGCACATGTAGGACAGCAATGACAATGACTTGATGTACATCCTTGTGCGAGTCTGAGAACTCCATTCCTTTCATGTGCGCATCCTATCAACAGTGTAAGCGTGTGAAACGCACCATACCCACGCCCTCAGAGCGTGGGTTCGGTCCGTACCACGCATACCCCTACGTCACCACTACAATGGTGATACGGACCGTACCCACGCCCTCAGAGCGTGGGTACGGTCTGTACCACGCGTACCCCTACATCACCACTACAATGGTGGTACGGACCGTACCCACGCCCTTAGAGCGTGGGTACGGTCCGTACCACCACTGTAGTGGTGACGTAGGGGTACGCGTGGTACAGACCGTACCCACGTTCTGAGGGCGTGGGTACGGTCCGTACCACGCATACCCCTACATCACCACTACAATGGTGGTACGGACCGTACCCACGCCCTCAGAGCGTGGGTACGGTACGTACCATGCGTACCCCTACGTCACCACTACAATGGTGCTACGGACCGTACCCACGCTCTGAGGGCGTGGGTACGGTCCGTCCCACCATTGTAGTGGTGACGGGTACGCGTCCATGTCCACTTCCGTTGTTGCGGTACGCAGGGATTGGTGGACACGCCGCCCAAGTGAACAGACCCTGGAGGTAATGTATATCCTCCATATTGTATGTTATAATTTGTGTAGGGGTATGTTTCATGCCCCTCACCCCCCCTTGACCCATGGGTGTTGTTCTCACCTTCTGCGGCGTGTGCGTCGGGTTCGGTGCACCAGGTCGTAGGCTAGGAGGGCCGTGATGACACGTAGGATGGGGTCCATGGCTGTCCGTTGTATACCGGTGCTCCTTAATCGCGTCGTCCTCAATTTCCAGGGAGTTTTTGGCTGCCGTAAAAAATGAGCCGTGCGGAATGACGTAGGCACGAATCGTACTTGCTGGTCCGTAAAACGCTGCCTGACTCCGTCCGGCGTCACGTACGCGATGTCCCAGATCAGAATTGTGGGTATTTTTTAACCGCACATAGTTTTTTACGATTCGTATGGAAATGGTATTTCTGTACGAATCGTACTTGCTGGTTTGTAAGTTGGATTTCCCGGGTACGAGTCTAAAATAAAACAAACATATATTTTTTTATATAAAAAGAATATCGACATCCTATATACATCATGGTAAGTACAAAAATATCGAAGAAAAAAATATCAATGTCAAGAATATAGTTGTAAAAAAAATATAGTTTATTTTAAATGTTAAAAAAATAATATAAAATAAAGTAAATAATACATAAAATTAAAAGAAACATAGTTAAAAATATTAAAACATGTTTAAAAATAACTAATACATATAATGTTAAAATAAATTAAACATATACATATAAAAAATAATATATATACTTACTTCACAGAGTGCAACAGTAGGGAAAGTGTTGGATAGCGTAGAGGTTAAAATTACTATTACCACTCCAGAGAGTGCAACAGTAGGGAAAGTGTTGGATAGCGTAGGGGTAACAATTACTAGTACCACTCCAGTAAGTGCAACAGTAGGGAAAGTGTTGGATAGGGTAGAGGTAAAATTTACTATTCCCACTCCAGAGAGTGCAACAGAAGGGAAAGTGTTGGATAGCATAGGGGTATAATTTACTATTCCCACTCCAGTGAGTGCAACAGTAGGGAAAATGGTGGCTAGCGTAGGGGTAAAAATGACTATTCCCACTCCAGTGAGTGCAGCAGTAGGGAAAGTGTTGGATAGCGTAGAGGTAAAAATTACTATTCCCACGCCACAGAGTGCAACAGTAGGGAAAGTGTTGGATAGCGTAGGGGTTATAGTTGCTATTCCAACTACAGAAAGTGCAACAGTAGGGAAAGTGTTGGATAGAGTAGGGGTACAAATTACTATTCCCACTCCAGAGAGTGCAACAGTAGGGAAAGTGTTGGATAGCGTAGGGGTAAAAATTACTATTCCCACTCCAGTGAGTGCAACAGTAGGGAAAGTGTTGGATAGCATAGAGGTCAAAATTACTATTCCCACTCCAAAGAGTGCAACAGTAGGGAAAGTGTTGGATAGTGTAGAGGTAAAAATAACTATGCCCACTCCAGAGAGTGCAATCGTAGGGCAAGTGTTGGATAGTGTAGTGGTAAAAATTACTATTCTCACTCCACAGAGTGAAAAGTAGAGAAAGCGTTGGATAGCGTAGGGGTTAAAAATAACATACTTATAAATTGAATATTTTTTGTAAATACATGATAACGTATTAATAAATTAACAATAAATTAATTAAAAATACCAATAAATAAAACTGTATAATAAGTAATTACCAATTAATAATTAATTAACAATAAATTAATTATCAATACCATCAAATAATACTTAATCAACATTGATTTCCAATTAATAATTAATTAATAATAAAAATTAATTATCAATACCCCAATATAAAAATTAATAATTACTTAATTACAATTAAATTACGTCCAACCTTATTCCCCTATAAACCCACAACCCACTCCAATAATAAATTAATACAATTAATATAATTATCAATTAATAAAAATTAATTACCAATTCATAATTAATTAACAATAAATTAATTAGCAATACCAATAAATAAAAATGTATAATTACTTAATTACAATTAAATTACTTCCCACCCTATTCTCCTATAAACCCACAACCTGCTACAGAATTTTAAGTGCAAGATTTTATTACAAATAATTAATAATTCCTAAAAATTATTATTTAATTTACTATAAATAAATGAATTCCCACCCTATTCCCCTATAAACCCACAACCTGCTACGGTACTAAAACGCATAATTTACTGTAAAAAAGAATTACTATCTTCTAAAATCTTTATAAATATATTTTAAAAAAACAGTACAATACTTAACAAAAAATATAGAACACATATATATAAAATACATACTAAAGTACATAACACTAATATAAACATCGATAATATTAACATCGATATTTTTGCTATCGATATTACTAACTTCGATATTAACAAAATCGATATTTCTTCCCTTCAGTTCGATATTCTGGTCGTCGATATTCTTGACGTCGAAATTCTGTCCATACGATATTTAAAACTCGATATTAATGTAGGTTGATATTAAAAACTCAATATTGTGTCCGTGCACCCTGAAATGTAACAAAGTGGGAACTGTTTGATCTAGTTAAATAGATAGGACCTTGTGCAAGGCAATGCAAGCGAGCTTCGTCATCCATTGACGGAGAGAGAAAAGACTGGATGAACTAGGTGCCCAGAGAGATTAAAGGAAGAAATGACTCTAGGAAGATAAGAAGAGTCAGGACACAGTACTACAAAATCAAAAAATCTTACCAAAGGGTCATCACAAATTAAAGTCCCAATTTCTTCTAGTCTGCAACCTGAGGAAATGACCGCTAAGAAAAACATCTATAGGGCCTGATTCACAAAGGTAAACTTACACCCAAAGTTAAACTTACATGTTTGTGTAAGTTTACGCTTTTTCGGTATACACAGAACTGCATTTCAATAGTAAGTTTATGAGTGCGGAAAACCCACAGCCAGGACACAGAACTTAGAACATAAAAAGATAGGCTTATAGTATTAAAATGCATTTTGTGAATACTGAAAAAGAGTAAACTTGCACAAATGTATACGTTTATCTTTGTGAATTAGGCCCCGAGAGTCAAAAATTAAATTGATACTGAATGCAAAGATTCAATTTCCTGAAATCTATTGAGAACGAAAGGTAAGTCCCATCAAGGTACAGGAGTATGAACCACTGACTGCCTCGGGAAATACATTTTCAGGAGATGACACGTCACAGATGCAGTAGATATAAGGTCCGAAATTCGGATCGCTCGCACAGCAGCTCTTTTGCTACGTAAAGCAAATACTGATAAATGTAGAAATAAACCACCCCTAAGGAATTAAGGAATCTTGGTTGCCACGCAGAAAGAAGCCTAACAGCCCTGGAAGACCACCATGTTCAATATTCCTACTAAGTACATCTATGTACACAGAATCCGACAATACCTTGTTAAGATGGGTCGACAGGAAGATGAAAATATAAAACCATGAGGTTTAGGGAAGCAAGGAAATCTCCTGAAGCTACCACATAGTGGAATGTTTCTGCAGGGTTACCAGCATGAATGGTTGATGAGTTAAAATAATGTCACCTCTTGGATTCCCTGGAAAAGCTTGTGAAGTCACTGGGACAATGCGGAACAGGGGTTGCATGGAAGAAGTCCTCAGGAGTTTCCCAGAAACTGGTCTCATAATATAACCTGATGATCTTAAGAACCTAGGAGTCTGACACCCTTCCCAAGTTTGTGTAAGTCCAGCAGCCTTCCTCTTACTTTCTTGGTATAGTCAGAACTAGGATGATGGAGAAGTAAGGACTGTGATGATAGGCTGGAACTGGGACCTGTCAGCATAGGGGTCTTGCCGGCAATGTCCCCTGTCACAAAAGCGATGCCTAGCTTCTTTAGATGGAGAAGGAGGAGGCCCATAAGATGTATGGAATTATTACCACCTACACCTGTCTGAAGAATGAACACAAATTAATAATTTGTGATCCTCAACTGATCTTTTCATTAAGACATCCCTCTTAGTGCCAAATAGTTTTGTACCAGAGAAAGGTAGGTGACTCGGGAGACCCTTTTGAGAATTTTCTGTCTTCCAGACCCTCTTCCAAATGTCAACACATTTGGAAGAGGGTCTGGAAGACAGAAAATTCTCAAAAGGGCATCTTCTGAGGAACCCAAAGCCACCACTGTACCAAACAGGACTTTATGGTGTTAAGACCGCCACCTGAGAGGCTGCTTTATATAATGAAAGGAATTCTTCCCAGATGTTGGCCGAGGGATATCTGCAGGAATGGAATCTTGGAAAATTAGGATGTTCCACATCTTTCCGTTCTCCACCCAGTACATTTCTGACAGCATTATGTATTGGCTGAGAATCATGTTCAATTCTCTGATACAGAGTGAAAAAACAATTGTCATATTCAGCAGTGGGGGAAGAAGTAAAATGAAGTATGTTGGATCACCTCAGTGAAATCAGCACCTTGTACATATCTTCCCTTCTGTTCAAGTTCTAAATAGATTTTGCTTTTAATAGTGTTATTCCCCTGTGTGATAATTATAAACTGGTGGTTGGGGGTTAGTTATAGTATTGTGTGCAGAAGGTTCTTTATAAGAAACTTTCTTCTGCTCGTTTCTCTTTGGTATCTCCCATAAGATACTTTGGGAGAGAAAGAACAATTGGGCCGTATAATGACACCAAATTTGCCACACACGCAGACCATTGTTTCCCTTTGCTATCCAATGTGGTGTAAATAGGTTCAGCAGTTTTTAGAAAAAGAAAAACATGTAAAATCAATATTGATAGGTTCATTTCATAGATATTTGGTGAACAGCTAATAAGGTTCACGAACAGCTTTACAAATTTCAAAAAGTTTTCAAGCAACATACAATCTGATTGGTCTGGCTCGCTAATCTGTTCCAACCCTGAGCTAAAGCTGGTTGAATATATTTTCTAGACTCCATTCTGCAATACAACAAGCCATTCACCGGCCAGATTATTCACCCTCTATTGTACAAATAGGCTTACAAGAAGTATACAGGAAGGAGGAGCATATGTGGAATGGAGAACACAACTCAATACCAGTACAGATTGTTCCAGTTAGATCATGCCTCAGGATAGGTTTCTGTTTATTTCATTCGTTTGATGGGCTGGGAATCATATCATGATCTCATTCTCAACATGCGCACAGGCATAAGGGAGTATTTGTAGTGCTTACTTAGCGTGTGTTAGAACATGTACCGAGGACAACGCAGGACCACAGAGCGGGGGTTGTCGGACTGGCCTGTAGGGCAATTGAACAGTGGCCGGGGGTTGGTCTGAAAAATGCCATTATATGGTCCTGTTTTTTGGCATTTGTGGTCCTCTTTTCTGGTCTGCTGGGTCAGTTTTTACCTTTGATTTCCCTAATGTTAAAACAAACATTTCCTGCAGTAAGCTCAAATCCATACAGTTTGCCATACCTTGCACAACACGTATACAGCGTGTCTTTATAGGGTAAAAACTGCCTCAATTTACATGTTGTGATTACGTGGTTTCTGTGCACCCAGATATGGTTCATGACTGGGTCCCTGGCATGTTGTGATTATGCGGTTTCAGTGCAAACACATACAGAGCTCACATTGCACTCAGTCTTGGTTTTTTCTATGTAGACAAACTTAATAGGAGAAATCGAAAAGCTTGTTACCATGAAATAACACTGCCCCATACTCATATCCATCATTACACTTTAGACCTACCCTACAGAAATACCCACCTAGTCAATAACACCAAACTTAGACATTTCTAGACTAATTCCAGTCACCAGGTAAAAAGGCATGTCACCCACCAAGTGGTAAATAAGCAAGATACACACGATGGTTTTTAGGGACTACTATACAGCTTCTATTCTCGTTTCCATATAGATCTTACTGTAATGGGCTGTCCATTCATGTTCTGGAATACCCTGTTCTAATATGAGATAATGCCCCTCCCTAAAATATGGGGAGTTTTACGTGGACCAGAGCAAAGCATGATCTTTTCATTCACTTTCTCAGGTTTCACCCTTGCGGTCTTTCAGAACTGCCTTAAACTGAGATCTATAGAAAGCCACAACCACAGGGTCTCAAGAGTCGTTGTTTAATCCCGTCTTTAAATTAGAATGAGCACAAGTACATGCACTTTTAAACCAGCCCTTCACATGAGTTTTCCTTGGGCGGCTACTTTTACTCAGCTTCATCTCAACAACCCTGCAAATATCTCCAAATAAGAGAATTAGCTCAATTGGGCTATGATAATTTGACAGAGAGACATCAAATGTATCCATGTTTTTACAAATTACATTATTTATATATTTATTGGAATGAGCCTAGACCACATTAGGCTTAATTTACCAGTAACAGGGGTTTAAACATTCTCTGGAATCCCCATATTGAGTTCCACTTTAACTATATTGTGGTCACGACAATAAGATGGTATAACTTTACATCCTCTCATATGGGGAACCAGATTAGTAGAAACGAATATATGGTCAATAATACTAGAAGCACCCCTTCCCATAAAAGTTGGGTAATCCAACTGAGAATTAAACCAAAGCCACTAACAAATCTTAAATTAGAAAAAAAGTAAATAATTCAATGCCTGGCCATAAACTGAATGTGCAAAATGGATCAGTCCAACCCCATTATCATCATCCAGTCCGCAAACTGTAGTGCATTTGATTGCATTAATCATATTAAATTGGGATGGAATTTGCACTCAATGGGCATGGATCCCCAGATTACCCATGTACTAAGTCAATTATAACAAAATATTACTGCTAGGGTGCGATTTGGCTGACGGGGCGCATGTAGTAGCCCTTTCCAAGTTCCGAGAGAGGTACGGCATGGATGCTTTTGGGCCCCTTTTCTGTTCACTTTATATGTAACTGGCCTTGAAAAGGCTCTCTTACAGTCCACCTCTGATGTACCCAAGAATGGTCCCCGTTCAATACCTACTTTGTTATACACAGATGATGCGGTCTTTATGGCGGGTGCTGTGAAAGGACTGCAATCACTGATTAATTAATTCTCCATGTTTATGGACAAGCTCAATTTAAATGTTAAATTAAAAACAGTTTGTTGTGATTTTCGGAAAAGACGTACCCAAAACAGGGCAATTTGTTATTACATATACCCAAATTCCTCGGGTATTAACTTTTTGTTATTTAGAGTTTATTTGGCAGTCAAGGGAATTGGGCCTCTCAAATCTCTCTTAAGTCTCAGCGGTGGCTTTGTCCATCTTTCGGTTTGCCTTGAAATTAGGATCTTGGTCAATTAAATAAATGCTTAAAATGTATTCCAGTAAAATAATTACCACTGCTACCTATTGTGCTAGTGTCTGGGGGCTATACTGATTGTAAAGTTCTGCAGCAAACTGAGAATACAATTTCTAGAAGATTATTAGCGGCTCCAAAATCTACCCCAGCTTTTAATGAACTGGGACTTCTATTTATCAAGGACACTGTTACATCAAAAGCCATCTACTCTGGTACTCTATTTGGTCGAAGCTGGAATGGACTTTAAACAGGGCCCTGGTCCTTGATTGCCTCTCTCTTGACTGCTCCCAAAAAATTGCTTGGTTGGAGTTCATTAAGTCCAGTTATCAAGGTATGGGATTAAATCTGGACACTTCTGAAAATAATATTCTTGCTATGAAATCTAATTTAACAAAATTGGAATTATTAAGACAGGCTGAAAGGAATTGCTTGTGCAGTAAGAAAGTACCATGATGTGCTCAAGAGTTCTATGATTGAATTAATCCTTTCCAATCAAGGCTTGCAGATGTAACTTAATCATGTTTTGAATATTGCTATGCTAACTCGCTTTCTTCTTGGTACTATCTATTATATGGTTGCTTATGCAAACCCGGGGAGATGGTTCATAGGGAATAGAGTCTGTCCTTGTGATGGAGTTTCTGTACAATGCCTTTACATTTAATTATTTTTTGTACATTTTGTAATTAACCTAGGGTTTACTTTTTAAAACAATATGTTTTAGGTTTTAAGCAATGTGGGCCTGCTGTTTTGTATTTGCAGACCTTGCCTTCTTTGAGCATTTGCTCCGCTGTACTAAGCTTTATTAATAGTGCAATAGAGATTAGGAAAAGCTTACCTTTCTGTATGTCTAAATGGTTCTTGTTCTATTATATTTGTTGTACTTAATGTTTTCATGTGATCGTTTATGGTTTTAATGTTTTAACCGAATAAAGATTGATTGATTGATAAATAAGCATCTGGTATATGCTAATACCATTAAAAAGACCATCTAGACATCTGGTAACGCGGGTATGCCCAGATGTGGGTCCCTTGCTCACTTTGCCACTGGCTTCAAGCTAGCCTGGCTGAAGTGGGCTGTTAGCCCGAAACCGGTCCCAGGATGCTTGTTTCTGGTCCAGGGAAGACATGGCTTAGCAGTTCGGGCTGGACTGTTCCCATGAGGCACAGGGTCAAGACTGATTTGCATTTAGCTGTGTCTGAACTGGGGTGGCAAAGTGAGCTAAAGAATGATGATGGATTCAACCAAGATCTGTGACTGGGGGTGAGTGTTTGAAAAGTTTCAGCACTCCGTCTATCATCTCCTTGTGTTTGCTTTGTTCGCCCTAAGTTGGCAGGGTATGCCCAGACGTGGGACTCTTGCTCACTTTGCCACTGGATTCAAACTAGCCTGGCTGAAAAGGGCTGTTAGCCTGAAACTGGTCCCAGGATTTTTGTTTCTCGTGCAGGGAAGACCTGACTTGGCAGTTCGGGTTGGACTGTTCCCATGAGGCACAGGGTCAAGACTGATTTGCATATAGCTGTGTCTGAACTGGGGTGGCAACAGTGAGCTAAAGAATGATGATGGATTCAACCCAGATCTGTGACTGGGGGTGAGTGTTTAAAAAGTTTCAGCACTCCGTCCATCATCTCCTTGTGTTTGCTTTGTTCGCCCTAAGTTTGCAGGGTATGCCCAGACGTGGGTCCCTTGCTCACTTTGCCACTGGATTCAAGCTAGCCTGGCTAAAGAGGGCTGTTTGCCCGAAACCGGTCCCAGGATGCTTGTTTCCGGTCCAGGGAAGACATGGCTTGGCAGTTCAGCTGGACTGTTCCCATGAGGCACAGGGTCAAGACTGATTTGCATTTAGCTGTGTCTGAACTGGGGTGGCAAAGTGAGCTAAAGAATGATGATGGATTCAACCCAGATCTGTGCCTTGGTGTGAGTGTTTGAAAAGTTTCAGCCCTCCGTCCATCATCTCCTTGTGTTTGCAATGTGGTATCTAACCACAGTCCTCTTCCTAATGTCCATGAAAACTGGGAAAAAGCTACAACCTTCTCAAAAAATGTAAACACCTTAATATCATGTTTGATTCTAAATTCTCATTTACAAACCACATCACAGTCATGAACAGAAACCTAAATCATCAAATCATGATGCTGAGAGGGTTACTTTCCCTATTCTAGGTGAATCACTGTATTGAAATGTGTACTTTGTTTTTTTCTCAACTTCGTTATTGCACCTATTCTGTGACATACTCTACTCTGATGGGCTAATACGGAAGTAAGGAAGCTTTTGGAACAAAACAATTATGCAGTCTGGTGCAGTTTCTAGTTTACGAAATTCGACCACGTTACTAGGGCCTTTTAGGAACGTCACTGGCTACTAGTGGACTGAAGAATTAAAATCAAGATGATGTATGTGGCTTCAAAGGTTAATGAGTCTTGGGCCCAGAATCGCTGCAGAGGTTGCCCCGGAATGTTGCAACCGCAGGCCTAGGAAGGCAAATTCTCTCTGTCCAGATTTACTGTCACGAAGTAGAAAAATACCATCAAAGAAGAAGGCTCACAACTCTGGAACAACTTAAACCCTCATCTTATGAGACACATCAGCCTCAAAATGAGCACAGAAGACCTACATATTCAAAGATGCGTTCAACTCTCAGATGGCCGGAAGGGACAGAATCCACACGTCAGCAATCTTAAAATGGGGTTTTGTCACCAAGATTCAAATCCTGGGGACAATTGGTACATGAGAGTCAGTCAAGGCTGGTGAGAAAAGCATTATTGCTGTTTTTCTATCCCAAGAGATGTGTTCAAGAGTGGAAAAATGTTGTAAAATTGAGCTATGGACAGAAGTTCCTGGGCCTGATTAGATTTTGGAAAGAAAATTGCAAGGAGCTGACAAAAGTGTGGATTAATGGATTAATGAAAGTCAAACAAATGTTGTAGTAGTGGAAGGTGAGAATGACTGTTCGAACATAAGTGACCTCTGAAGGATGTCGCAGGCAATTCTGTAGGCAAGAAGCTTGTAGGAATTGATGATTATGAGCTAGGTGCATTTTATTTTTGTTATCAGTTGTTTTCTCTTGTGGGTATTTGGTCTTGTTATCATTTGGGAAAATGTGTTGGTGTCTATCTTGGTTTGTATCTTCATGAGGTTGATTTCTAGTTTGAATAAATAATTCAGACTATGGTTTAATTTGTATTATCTAATGTTCTTGCCCTGCCTGGTCCTATGAAATGGAATATATCTCATATTTTACTTTTGTTTTTAAACTTTATTTAAATCGTTGCCATTGACATTGTTGGAAACCGGGCAACCGGGTTAGCAGTCACCAGGTTCCCAGCACAATGGTAGCTTGGCTCGAGCGTTTGGGGGTCAGGCACCGTGTTAAGCGTACGTCACACCCTCACAATAACCATGCGTTCATCCGTTCCAAAAACGACACTACACCATAAAAATTATGCAAGTCAAGTTGAAAATATATATGTCTTTATCTTATTTTCTCTTAGTTGCAGGTTTCATTACATAAATACAAGACAATAAGATTTTCCTTAAAAGAGCAGGTCAAATAAATAATACTATATTGGAATTTCAATAAATAGGTTCAGGTCATAAATAAGCAAGGAATAAATAGGGTGCAATAAATACAGATGGCAAATAAATACAGTCAGACAATAAATATAGTGCAGGAATAAATTAGTGGATGACAATAAATAAAGCACTTCCAATAAATAAGGTAAAACAATCAATGACAGTGACAATTCAAATCATTTACATGAGGTCACTTGGTCTTACTTTGCCCATACACAACTTAAGGACACTTGGTTGGCATGGGGGTGTCCCACCTAGATTGATTAATGCTGGGGCCTAAGCTGAGGCAGAACAAGAGTAACCTAAAGATCTGGCCCTCCAAACCACACAACCCTTTGTGGAGGTCACTGTACCAGTCTCAGTTCACCCCTGGCACTCTCAGGCTGGTTCTAGCACCCCTTTAGCCCCTAGAATGGTCTTTTAGGGCTCCACAGGGCCTCAGATACCCCCTCTACCACTTACTGCCCTTTTCACGATGATCGGCTCCGCTCGGCGCCGTGTCGACGCCGTGAGGCGGCTTCGGATCGATGTCGTTGGGCGGCCTCGACTCGATGTCGCTGGGCGGTCTCGACTCGGTGTCGCTGGACGGTCTCGACTCGATGTCGCTGGGCTGTCTCGACTCGATGTCGCTGGGCGGTCTCGACTCGATGTTGCTGGGCGGTCTCTTCTGTACAATGCCTTTACATTTAATTATTTTTTGTACATTTTGTAATTAACCTAGGGTTTACTTTTTAAAACAATATGTTTTAGGTTTTAAGCAATGTGGGCCTGCTGTTTTGTATTTGCAGACCTTGCCTTCTTTGCGCATTTGCTCCGCTGTACTAAGCTTTATTAATAGTGCAATAGAGATTAGGAAAAGCTTACCTTTCTGTATGTCTAAATGGTTCTTGTTCTATTATATTTGTTGTACTTAATGTTTTCATGTGATCGTTTATGGTTTTAATGTTTTAACCGAATAAAGATTGATTGATTGATAAATAAGCATCTGGTAAATGCTAATACCATTAAAAAGACCATCTAGACATCTGGTAACGCGGGTATGCCCAGATGTGGGTCCCTTGCTCACTTTGCCACTGGCTTCAAGCTAGCCTGGCCGAAGTGGGCTGTTAGCCCGAAACCGGTCCCAGGATGCTTGTTTCTGGTCCAGGGAAGACATGGCTTAGCAGTTCGGGCTGGACTGTTCCCATGAGGCACAGGGTCAAGACTGATTTGCATTTAGCTGTGTCTGAACTGGGGTGGCAAAGTGAGCTAAAGAATGATGATGGATTCAACCAAGATCTGTGACTGGGGGTGAGTATTTGAAAAGTTTCAGCACTCTGTCTATCATCTCCTTGTGTTTGCTTTGATCGCCCTAAGTTGGCAGGGTATGCCCAGACATGGGTCTCTTGCTCACTTTGCCACTGGATTCAAACTAGCCTGGCTGAAAAGGGCGGTTAGCCTGAAACTGGTCCCAGGATGTTTTTTTCTGGTCCAGGGAAGACCTGACTTGGCAGTTCGGGTTGGACTGTTCCCATGAGGCACAGGGTCAAGACTGATTTGCATATAGCTGTGTCTGAACTGGGGTGGCAAAGTGAGCTAAAGAATGATGATGGATTCAACCAAGATCTGTGACTGGGGGTGACTGTTTGAAAAGTTTCAGCACTCCGTCTATCATCTCCTTGTGTTTGCTTTGTTCGCCCTAAGTTGGCAGGGTATGCCCAGACGTGGGTCTCTTGCTCACTTTGCCACTGGATTCAAACTAGCCTGGCTGAAAAGGGCTGTTAGCCTGAAACTGGTCCCAGGATTTTTGTTTCTGGTGCAGGGAAGACCTGACTTGGCAGTTCGGGTTGGACTGTTCCCATGAGGCACAGGGTCAAGACTGATTTGCATATAGCTGTGTCTGAACTGGGGTGGCAACAGTGAGCTAAAGAATGATGATGGATTCAACCCAGATCTGTGACTGGGGGTGAGTGTTTAAAAAGTTTCAGCACTCCGTCCATCATCTCCTTGTGTTTGCTTTGTTCGCCCTAAGTTTGCAGGGTATGCCCAGACGTGGGTCCCTAGCTCACTTTGCCACTGGATTCAAGCTAGCCTGGCTAAAGAGGGCTGTTTCCCCGAAACCGGTCCCAGGATGCTTGTTTCCGGTCCAGGGAAGACATGGCTTGGCAGTTCAGCTGGACTGTTCCCATGAGGCACAGGGTCAAGACTGATTTCTATTTAGCTGTGTCTGAACTGGGGTGGCAAAGTGAGCTAAAGAATGATGATGGATTCAACCCAGATCTGTACCTTGGTGTGAGTGTTTGAAAAGTTTCAGCCCTCCGTCCATCATCTCCTTGTGTTTGCAATGTGGTATCTAACCACAGTCCTCTTCCTAATGTCCATGAAAACTGGGAAAAAGCTACAACCTTCTCAAAAAATGTAAACACCTTAATATCATGTTTGATTCTAAATTCTCATTTACAAACCACATCACAGTCATGAACAGAAACCTAAATCATCAAATCATGATGCTGAGAGGGTTACTTTCCCTATTCTAGGTGAATCACTGTATTGAAATGTGTACTTTGTTTTTTTCTCAACTTCGTTATTGCACCTATTCTGTCACATACTCTACTCTGATGGGCTAATACGGAAGTAAGGAAGCTTTTGGAACAAAACAATTATGCAGTCTGGTGCAGTTTCTAGTTTACGAAATTCGACCACGTTACTAGGGCCTTTTAGGAACGTCACTGGCTACTAGTGGACTGAAGAATTAAAATCAAGATGATGTATGTGGCTTCAAAGGTTAATGAGTCTTGGGCCCAGAATCGCTGCAGAGGTTGCCCCGGAATGTTGCAACCGCAGGCCTAGGAAGGCAAATTCTCTCTGTCCAGATTTACTGTCACGAAGTAGAAAAATACCATCAAAGAAGAAGGCTCACAACTCTGGAACAACTTAAACCCTCATCTTATGAGACACATCAGCCTCAAAATGAGCTCAGAAGACCTACATATTCAAAGATGCGTTCAACTCTCAGATGGCCGGAAGGGACAGAATCCACACGTCAGCAATCTTAAAATGGGGTTTTGTCACCAAGATTCAAATCCTGGGGACAATTGGTACATGAGAGTCAGTCAAGGCTGGTGAGAAAAGCATTATTGCTGTTTTTCTATCCCAAGAGATGTGTTCAAGAGTGGAAAAATGTTGTAAAATTGAGCTATGGACAGAAGTTCCTGGGCCTGATTAGATTTTGGAAAGAAAATTGCAAGGAGCTGACAAAAGTGTGGATTAATGGATTAATGAAAGTCAAACAAATGTTGTAGTAGTGGAAGGTGAGAATGACTGTTCGAACATAAGTGACCTCTGAAGGATGTCGCAGGCAATTCTGTAGGCAAGAAGCTTGTAGGAATTGATGATTATGAGCTAGGTGCATTTTATTTTTGTTATCAGTTGTTTTCTCTTGTGGGTATTTGGTCTTGTTATCATTTGGGAAAATGTGTTGGTGTCTATCTTGGTTTGTATCTTCATGAGGTTGATTTCTAGTTTGAATAAATAATTCAGACTATGGTTTAATTTGTATTATCTAATGTTCTTGCCCTGCCTGGTCCTATGAAATGGAATATATCTCATATTTTACTTTTGTTTTTAAACTTTATTTAAATCGTTGCCATTGACATTGTTGGAAACCGGGCAACCGGGTTAGCAGTCACCAGGTTCCCAGCACAATGGTAGCTTGGCTCGAGCGTTTGGGGGTCAGGCACCGTGTTAAGCATACGTCACACCCTCACAATAACCATGCGTTCATCCGTTCCAAAAACGACACTACACCATAAAAATTATGCAAGTCAAGTTGAAAATATATATGTCTTTATCTTATTTTCTCTTAGTTGCAGGTTTCATTACATAAATACAAGACAATAAGATTTTCCTTAAAAGAGCAGGTCAAATAAATAATACTATATTGGAATTTCAATAAATAGGTTCAGGTCATAAATAAGCAAGGAATAAATAGGGTGCAATAAATACAGATGGCAAATAAATACAGTCAGACAATAAATATAGTGCAGGAATAAATTAGTGGATGACAATAAATAAAGCACTTCCAATAAATAAGGTAAAACAATCAATGACAGTGACAATTCAAATCATTTACATGAGGTCACTTGGTCTTACTTTGCCCATACACAACTTAAGGACACTTGGTTGGCATGGGAGTGTCCCACCTAGATTGATTAATGCTGGGGCCTAAGCTGAGGCAGAACAAGAGTAACCTAAAGATCTGGCCCTCCAAACCACACAACCCTTTATGGAGGTCACTGTACCAGTCTCAGTTCACCCCTGGCACTCTCAGGCTGGTTCTAGCACCCCTTTAGCCCCTAGAATGGTCTTTTAGGGCTCCACAGGGCCTCAGATACCCCCTCTACCACTTTCTGCCCTTTTCACGATGATCGGCTCCGCTCGGCGCCGTGTCGACGCCGTGAGGCGGCTTCGGATCGATGTCGTTGGGCGGCCTCGACTCGATGTCGCTGGGCGGTCTCGACTCGGTGTCGCTGGACGGTCTCGACTCGATGTCGCTGGGCGGTCTCGACTCGATGTCGCTGGGCGGTCTCGACTCGATGTCGCTGGGCGGTCTCGACTCGATGTCGCCTTCCGGCGTCACAGGGACTCGGACTCCCCACTTCCTGGTGTCTCCGGAGTGCGATCTCCACTCCCGACCTCCGGCGCGCTTCACCTCAGTTTCCGGCGACTCCGGTGGGCGGACTTCACTCCCCCGTCGACGCCTCACCTCGACGTCAGGTGACTCCCGACTCGACCTCCGGCGCCTCTCCACGACCTCCGTCGGCGCCCTCACTCGATCTCGGGTTACTCTTTACTCGACCTCCGGTGACTCTCCACGACCTCCGTCGGCGCCCTCACTCAACCTCTGGCAGCTCCGGGTACGACGTCTGTTTTCTGTCAGCGCCGCTTCTCCACCTCAGGCCCCAGGTCTCCAGGCTTCTCGACGTCAGGACTCCAGGAGGACACTGCTGAACAGGTCAGGAACTTGCTGTTCTTCTTCTTTAAGGCCTGTTTCAAATGTTCAGTTCCTTAAGATGGTTCTTCTGGTCTTGGTCCCACACAGGGCTCTAGGCTGGGCTTGGTCAGTAGAGACTAGCATCAAGGGTGGGTTTCTGGACCCCACTCCAAGCACTGGTTTCCACCTCTGCTGCCTTACTCCAACCTCCTTCTATCTCTGTCCTCTCTCTTCTCCAGTCAGTTGCCAACTGCCACTCTGAGATGGCCTCCCAACATTCTAAACTGCCTCCCTCTGTCACAGGGTTCTAGAATGTTCTGGAAACCTCCAGTGGGTTCTGGTGATGTCACAGGTGACAATGGGTGGCCACCATTTTGTGTCTCAGGCCCTCAGACAGAAGTTCCAGGGGTAGGGAAAATGGCTCCCTGACTCTGCATCAACACTAAAAAGTCTGGTGGTTCCCAAAAAGGAAAAATTATAACAGGGTTTGAGGCAAAAGTGGGACAAAATAAAGAATGATGAGTAGGGACCACCCAAAGGGCTGACAGGTCTAACATGCGTCCCCCCCAGCTGAAAGTGGGGAGAGCTACCCAACCCCTTTGGAGTTCTCATCTGTTAGAAATGGGATTTCTGGTTGGCTAAGGCTTGCGCCAAAGTCAGGCAGAAACCACCACTCTAGTCAGGGCAAGGAAGTTTGCACGCCAAAGATAACCCCTGCTCACCCCCTTGGTAGCTTGGCACGAGCAGACAGGCTTATCCCTGAGGCGATGTGTAAAGCGTTTGCGCGCGCACCCAGCAACAACACCCAAGGCCCACCACAAAGGAAACTCCACACAAGGTATTCTATAACAATAACCTTTGTATTATACACAACACATTAGATAACAACACACACTCTACAATGTGCCAACAGGCACGGGCAGAATTTACAAGGGATTATATGTACAGGGGACAGGGCCACATGGACCGCTGTCAGGAATTAGCACTTTTTAGAACAGAGGAATAATACTGTAGTACAAAATAGCAAATGTAGCACACAACCAGTAACTACTGGTATCAGGTAACTACCACCTACGCAACCCTAATCACCTTAGGAAAATATTGCGCAGGGAATCAGGACCTCACTAGCACCACCTGTACTAGGGAGAAAACAACCACCTAAGTATCACAATACCTGTAGGGGTAAACGCACATTACACATGATGCATCACATTCAGAGGTGTAGAACAAGGGAAACACATGATGCATAAACACATTCAGAGGTGCGGGAAAGGTACAATGGCGCAAAAACTCACATTAGCCACTATCTGTGGCAATCCCTGGGCCAACTGGCCTTGTAGGGGCAAGGACGCCCTGTGTCCCAATGTCAGGGCGCCCTGCGCAGGCTGCGCAAACCAGGGCGCACAACCTAAACGTTGCAGCTGCCCACTAAGTGCTGGGCAGCTGGGAAAAGGGGCATGGGCGCCACTGTGCCCTTTTACACAAGTATGTCACTCTAGACAAATGATGGGGCCAACGCTGGAGCCTCACCAGGCTCTGGGCATGTCTAATGCCCCCAAGACGTCGTAGGAACCACGTGGGCTCTAAACCAATACTCTGCCCCTTCGTTGGAGCCTCGTGGGCTCAAGACAACAGGAAATGCCCCCTAGAGCCTTCGTGGCTCAAGAACACTTATGCCCCAAACGCCATAGGGCCGAGAGCGGCTCTGAAACAAATAATGTGCCGTTGTTGGAGCCTCGTGGGCTCTGGAACCTGAATGTGGCCCCCGATATCGTTGGAGCGGCCCGCTGCCTTCCGGGGCCGCTCTGAGCATAAACGAAATGCCCCCGTCGTTGGAGCCTTCCCGGCTCTGAACAAAATGCCCCCCGAGCCTCGCAGGCTCTAAACAATAAATGCCGCCTAAAACGTTGGAGTCCTGCTCAGGGACTCAGGAGAGTAATGCCCCTTAGTTGGAGCCTCACTCGGCTCTTCCAATCCTGCCCCCCCGCGTTGGAGAGTACAACCAGGCGGCCCCGTGGTGGGGGCTGCCTCTGCGGGCCGATAAGCAGGGAGAAGCACTGAGCGCTGCAGAGGGGGGACCCCCAGGGACGCCCGCACTCACCTTTGGTTAGAGAGGCGGCGTCTCCTCACTCGGGGGTCTTCCTCTGCGGCGCGGATCTTTGGTCACCCGGGCCCCCTCCTGGGACCCGGGACTGGGGAGCTGAGCCTGCCGGGCTCCGGGCTTCGGGATTTCCTTTCCCACGCAGCGCAGGAGCGCCGGGTAGGCTCCCGTCGCTTCCTGCTTGAAGCCCCGCCCACGTCCCAACGAAGGCTGCCTGACTTCCGGATGAAGCCCGGCTGCGGCGGTGAGAGGGGTAGGCTCCCTCGTAATTAAAACCAATAAGCGGGGTGGGCACCCGCCAACGCAATAAACAATTAAGCGGGGTAGGCACCCGCCGACGACCACGGCAATGTCCCTGGCAGGGTGGGCACCTGCCAGGGGACTTCAGGATGAGTTTAGAACGGGCAAATGCCGGGTGGGCACCGGCTTTCAGAATTAAAGCGCTCCGAGCGCTAAAGGCAAATAAAAGCGCTTCCAGGCGCTTTAGGGGCCAAATGAGGCGCTCCCAGCGCTTAAAGGCCAGGTCCCTGGGAATAAAGGCGTCCAGGAGGCAGAGGAAAAGCTCTCCTCCAGCAGTGCAAAGTCCAGGGAAAGTCTTGTAGGGGTAGGGGGCAAAGACTGGGCCCAGGGGCCAGCTCACAGGGCCCTCCAGCAGGGAGGCAGTCCCCAGTGGCGGTCTCTCCTGGCGCCCAGCAGCAGCAGGCCCCCCCTCAAAGTAGGATCCTGGCAGAGAACAGTTTCTGTGGGGACACAGCCCCATTTTTATACAGCAAAACCCTTTGTTCTGGGTTCAGGGTGAGGGGGAAAACCAGTCGCAGCTGGTTGGGGGGCACCCTTGATGTGCTCAGCCCCTCACTCTATTCACTGGCAGGGCTAGGGTCGTCAGTCGCACCACAGGGGGCGGAGCCAGCATTGTGTGTGGAAAACCCTGCCCTATTCAGGACCAAGGTGTACTCCTCCCACCCAATCACGCGACAGACACACTGCACACAGAAGTGCCCACTTCTAGAAGTAATCTGGTAGCAGAGTGCCGTCAAGGGATTCTTTTTTAAGAAGCAACGTAGTTGTGTAATCTACAATTAATTTATCTAAATTCAGAATATAATCGTAGATGGGATTTATTCCAATTATTCGTGTCTAGAGTTTATACACAGTGAATTTATCATATGTATAAGTGTTCAGTCATCATAACTCGAGAGAGTGAAAAAAATGAAGCAATCAATTACCTCAAAATAAACTCAATATCAAAGTAATCAAACGAAGCAAAGGTGTGTAAAAGAGAAATGAATTTTATATCAATGAACGATATTCAGGGTACTTAAAAATAACAGCAGTTGTACTTATAATGGAAGGCAATAGTACATTCAATGGTTCCTTCACTTTAACAATAAATCAAACACTTTTTCAACACAGTATTCAATCGTTGTGGAAAAAAGTGAATCAGTCGACGTTTCGGTCTTTTGTTGTCATTTTACAAGACCATCCTCAGGACTACAAGGTTTTAAAAGATGACCCCTAAAAATAAAGATATATACCGTTTTAATATATATAAAACACACACCTATGCCATCAAAAAGAAATTTTGAAAAAAATTAATTAAACATATCGATACAATTATGTCCATTTTACTCGCCAAGTTTTAATTTAGGAAGATGTTCATATTCACAAATTAATAACAAACCCAAAGTATAGACCTATTGTCTTAATTTGTGTAAAGGGAGGCGATTCAACATGAAACAATTATGATATACGTTTTTTGGTCTTCATAAATTATAGTATACTAATTGTCACATTAATGCTGTCCTCTTTGAAGAACTAAATAAATTTTTTAAAAACAAACAAATCTGGTGTTAAAGATTCGCGATCACCGTTATTTGTTGTACGATAAGGTTCAAAGTACATAATCTATTTCAAAATGCAGTTAGACACTAAGGAGTGATTGAATGGGTGTTACCTTATCATAACAAGTCAGATAGATGTAGCAAATCGTTTTGAAAGCGAGTTCTGATTTCATCCACCCACAGTCAGGATTTCTCAGTTAATGATTAAGTTGCTGGAAGATAGACATTTAAAATTGCTTTGTTTGCATCTATCTAATGAATACTTGCGAGTTAAACTTCTAGAAGTGGCACTTCCACACTAGGTACACGCACGCCGCACACATCATCGCGCAGCATTCACTCCCACGAGTTCGCACATACCAAACTCGGGCCTGCACACCCCACGCATCAGGAACTACTAGGGACACATACATTCCCCATGCATTCCTATGGGAGGGCAGCCCTATCTCACCACATGCACTCAGACCACGCACGCACTTTACCCTGGGACACAGGGAAAGTGCGCAGAAACCAAAAAATCACCACACCAAGTCACCAGTAAAAAGCAAAAAAGTTCAGGGGTGAACCTGCCAGAAGGGCCAAGTCCAACACAACCCCCTTCCAGCCAAAACGCAGGGCAGCCCAATCACCACCGTGATGGACTTCCCTGCTTGGGGCGATAGAACACGGACGCGGACCCGCAACTGCAGGGACACCCTCCGGTTCTACGCCATGGTGAACCCATGGAATTCTTTCTAACACCACTGTCTGGACCAACTGGGCTACCCCACTGGTACTCCCAAGCTGTCCGCGGCCAAGACCAGGCCCTAGGCCACCCAGGTGCCACCGGTCTTTGCCTAATCACAGAGTGGGGGGTAGTAACCCCTGGCACATAGCGGCCATTCTCCACTCTTCCTCTCTGCAAGACAGGACTAGACTGCCACTGGTTCTCCAGCCTAGGGTCTACACCCTCAGGCGGACCAGGAGTCTCAGGGAAGGCTCTCCTCCCTCTACCTCTTCTCCTAGGGTTCCTCCTCCTCTGGCGAGGGGTACACCTAGAACGCCATTCCAACCCAGGGTTTAACCCCTCAGGTTGTACCGGGGCCAGAGGTGGGCTCTCCCACCCTCTGCACCCCCTTCCAGAACCCTGCTCCCTACCAACTGGGGCGGCACCTCTGGAAGAAGAACCGGTCGGGACGCTGATTACAGATGTCCCACCCTTCAGGTCAGGCTGATCCCGAACCTGGCCTTCCAACCTCCGGCCTAGAACCTTTGGTGGAATAATCGCCTGGCACTCCAGGACTTTGGGGGACTTACACTCCCTCCCCCTGAGGCTATCAAATGACACATATGTCGAGCGACTGTCTGTCTGGCGCTGATCTCCCGTCCCCTGTCCACCTGACAGTGCGCGGAGATCCCCCAGAACAGAAGTGGTGTCACCCTGGTCACTACACGGGATCCTAGCCCAACTGGGAAGTCCCTGACCCACCGGCTCTTCCACTGGGGAACTCATCCCACAATCACTCACGCTGGACTCCTGTACCCTCCCTACCGGAGCGGTACTGCCAGACTCCAGAACCACAGGAGCCCTGTTTACAGGCGCTCCAGGTCCTCCACTCACTAAGAGATCTTCCTCAAGTGGACTAACAGGACAGCCTAGGTCCCCAACTTGGTGTTCCCTCATGAAACCATCCAAGTCCTGAGGCAGGGTTTCGGGCGTCTGGGGACCCTCGGTCACCCCCTCACTCCTGCTCCACTGAGCCAGGCAGTGAGCCCCTACATCCTCCTCGCTATCCTGGGACATAGCTGGGCTACACTGAGCCTCGAACTTCAACGACGATGTAGAATACGGCACGGTATGCTGACAACTAAGAAACAACATTTTACAAACAGCTTCGGACCTGTTAAATATCATTTGCAAAGGCCGTGACAACAGCCTAAATTGAAGATTAAAAATATCTTCTGTCCATACATCTTCTCATGAAGGTATCCCCAAGTGCCACACAACTTTATTTGGAGATAAGATATACAGACCTGACCATACCTACATTTCGTGGCAAACTAACAGTCTGCATGATCAATCCAACAAGAGATCCACCTCACTCTGATAGAAGAGTTGCTGAGGATAGTAACAGAATCATAAAAGCTTGAAAATACGACTCACCTCTAGCAGAGATCTGTCCCCTCGCTTGTGCACAGAAAAGTTTTCAATCTTTATTGGTCCTGATGAAGGTGAATCTAAATTATTGCTCACCGAAACGTGCGTAGACCAGCATCGCTACAACTGGACAAGAAAGCTTATCTGGACATACTCAGAATAAAGAATAAGAGTATAGTAAATTTACTTCTGTAAAATGTACAGTCAAATATGAAAACTCTCTGATTGTTTTTAGACAAATTGATTTTTCCAGTTGTACATTTTCTTATTGGTTTTTCTCCTTTTGGTAGTGTTTTGTATGTGGTATGAGTGTTTGTATGTAAGATTAGTATGCAAGATATGAATGCAGGGATTTAATTGGCCTATCGAGGGGCTAAATATTTTGTGTGTATGTCATTTTAATAATGTCCAATTGCAATAATTTGTTTTTCAGTATATTTGGGAATCATTGGAAATTGTAACACTGTAAATGAAATGTTTATAATCACCTTTTTGATACAAAAAAATGCTTTTGCTTACCAAACAAAAAATAAACAAAGATAAAAAGTAAACATTTGTGTGTGTATACATTGTATCTTGGAGGTCATCACTGTAGGTGCGCATGTGTATTAAAATTTAATTAGAGTATTTGCCAAGAAAAGAAAGAAATATAGGCCGTTAAAGAGGTCATTTCTCTTTAATTCCTACACTGAGCCTCCTCCACCACGCTGGGCTGGAGGATCTCTGACCCACTATTGTTGGAATCACTCACTAATGACTCTAGAGGACCTCTAGCACCTTCCCAATGGTCTGCCTTTTCTGCAAGCTCAAATGGCTCAGACAATCCACACCCCAACAGGTGTTGGCGCAACCCCGGCACACAACAACTGAGCAGGTGTTCTTTGAGAACCAGATCATACAGGTCGTCATAAGTACGTTTCGAGTACTGATCCACCCAATCGGACAGTGCCTCATTACATCCCTCCAAAAACTCCTCCCAAGACTGGTGAGGCAGTTTCCTACTGCCCCTGAATTTCAACCTATACTCCTCCTCTTGGGAAACAGGTACCATACTCGGGGAACTGGGAATGGGACTCTCTGTACTGCACTCTATATTGCTGCTACCACTGGACTCCACCCTCACTGGGGAATCCAGAAAACTACCACTGTGCTCAGGGGACAGGGAAAGGGATGAGGCGCTATCTCCTACGCTGGACCCAGCAAGGGACTCCCTACCTACGGGGTCCTCACTCTCTACTGGCATCCAGGTACTATCATCTCCTTCTGAATCTTCAGGGCTCCCCACAGACCCACCACCCTCCAGGTGTGAGGCCCGTGCCCTTTCTTCCTCCCTGCGCTCACGTTCCCATTCACCTGTTTGCCATCCAATCATGTGTTTCCTCAGTTCGTACACAGTGTCTGACTCTCTCACCCCTATGTTTCTCTCTCTACAGAACCTTTCCAACTCCTGCATACCGTAATAAACTAGATCACTGGGATCAAAAGCCGGCTCCATTCTGGCAGACGTTCTAGAGAAAAGATCACACAGGGAACCTAGGGGTCTGTGTTTAACACAGGAGTACACAATTCACAAACGATTCAGCAAGCTCTCTATCCCAGAGAACTCACACTCACTTGCCTAGTGCCACACACCATTCATCCACACACACAACCCTCCCCTCGGACTGGTAAGGCAGTTTCTACCACCCCTGATTCCTCAACCTGACCACCACGTGACACAGGTACCAACTCTGGGCGCTGGGCGGGGGACAAACGTACAGGACACTATTACGCTGCCACCACTGGATCCCACCCTCTGGTGAATCCAGAAAACACAATGCACTAAGGGGGATGATCTACCCTCCCGAGCTAGGGACACCTAACTCGCAGTGCACAAAAACACATTTCCAAAGAAATGACAATTAAAAACAAACTTAGAACAATAATCCCTATACCATGTGATTTATCTAAATGCAGAGTTTTGTAGTGCGGCCAGTTGCCGCTGCGGTACAGCGCAAACGCAAGTCCAAATCCCACCGCTGATCACCAATGTTAGAAATGGGATTTCTAGTTGGCTAAGGCTTGCGCCAAAGTCAGGCAGAAACCACCACTCTAGTCAGGGCAAGGAAGTTACACGCCAAAGATAACCCCTGCTCACCCCCTTGGTAGCTTGGCACGAGCAGACAGGCTTATCCCTGAGGCGATGTGTAAAGCGTTTGCACGCGCACCCAGCAACAACACCCAAGGCCCACCACAAAGGAAACTCCACACAAGGTATTCTATAAAAATAACCTTTGTATTATATACAACACATTAGATAACAACACACACTCTACAATGTGCCAACAGGCACGGGCAGAATTTACAAGGGATTATATGTACAGGGGACAGGGCCACATGGACCGCTGTCAGGAATTAGCACTTTTTAGAACAGAGGAATAATACTGTAGTACAAAATAGCAAATGTAGCACACAACCAGTAACTACTGGTATCAGGTAAGTACCACCTACGCAACCCTAATCACCTTAGGAAAATATTGCGCAGGGAATCAGGACCTCACTAGCACCACCTGTACTAGGGAGAAAACAACCACCTAAGTATCACAATACCTGTAGGGGTAAACGCACATTACACATGATGCATCACATTCAGAGGTGTAGAACAAGGGAAACACATGATGCATAAACACATTCAGAGGTGCGGGAAAGGTACAATGGCGCAAAAACTCACATTAGCCACTATCTGTGGCAATCCCTGGGCCAACTGGCCTTGTAGGGGCAAGGACGCCCTGTGTCCCAATGTCAGGGCGCCCTGCGCAGGCTGCGCAAACCAGGGCGCACAACCTAAACGTTGCAGCTGCCCACTAAGTGCTGGGCAGCTGGGAAAAGGGGCATGGGCGCCACTGTGCCCTTTTACACAAGTATGTCACTCTAGACAAATGATGGGGCCAACACTGGAGCCTCACCAGGCTCTGGGCATGTCTAATGCCCCCAAGACGTCGTAGGAACCATGTGGGCTCTAAACCAATACTCTGCCCCTTCGTTGGAGCCTCGTGGGCTCAAGACAACAGGAAATGCCCCCTAGAGCCTTCGTGGCTCAAGAACACTTATGCCCCAAATGCCGTAGGGCCGAGAGCGGCTCTGAAACAAATAATGTGCCGTTGTTGGAGCCTCGTGGGCTTTGGAACCCGAATGTGGCCCCCGATATCGTTGGAGCGGCCCGCTGCCTTCCGGGGCCGCTCTGAGCATAAACGAAATGCCCCCGTCGTTGGAGCCTTCACGGCTCTGAACAAAATGCCCCCCGAGCCTCGCAGGCTCTAAACAATAAATGCCGCCTAAAACGTTGGAGTCCTGCTCAGGGACTCAGGAGAGTAATGCCCCGTAGTTGGAGCCTCACTCGGCTCTTCCAATCCTGCCCCCCCGCGTTGGAGACTACAACCAGGCGGCCCCGTGGTGGGGGCTGCCTCTGCGGGCCGATAAGCAGGGAGAAGCACTGAGCGCTGCAGAGGGGGGACCCCCAGGGACGCCCGCACTCACCTTTGGTTAGAGAGGCGGCGTCTCCTCACTCGGGGGTCTTCCTCTGCGGCGCGGATCTTTGGTCACCCGGGCCCCCTCCTGGGACCCGGGACTGGGGAGCTGAGCCTGCCGGGCTCCGGGCTTCGGGATTTCCTTTCCCTCGCAGAGCAGGAGCGCGGGGTAGGCTCCCGTCGCTTCCTGCTTGAAGCCCCGCCCCCGTCCCAACGAAGGCTGCCTGACTTCCGGATGAAGCCCGGCTGCGGCGGTGAGAGGGGTAGGCTCCCTCGTAATTAAAACCAATAAGCGGGGTGGGCACCCGCCAACGCAATAAACAATTAAGCGGGGTAGGCACCCGCCGACGACCACGGCAATGTCCCTGGCAGGGTGGGCACCTGCCAGGGGACTTCAGGATGAGTTTAGAACGGGCAAATGCCGGGTGGGCACCGGCTTTCAGAATTAAAGCGCTCCGAGCGCTAAAGGCAAATAAAAGCGCTTCCAGGCGCTTTAGGGGCCAAATGAGGCGCTCCCAGCGCTTAAAGGCCAGGTCCCTGGGAATAAAGGCGTCCAGGAGGCAGAGGAAAAGCTCTCCTCCAGCAGTGCAAAGTCCAGGGAAAGTCTTGTAGGGGTAGGGGGCAAAGACTGGGCCCAGGGGCCAGCTCACAGGGCCCTCCAGCAAGGAGGCAGTCCCCAGTGGCGGTCTCTCCTGGCGCCCAGCAGCAGCAGGCCCCCCCTCAAAGTAGGATCCTGGCAGAGAACAGTTTCTGTGGGGACACAGCCCCATTTTTATACAGCAAAACCCTTTGTTCTGGGTTCAGGGTGAGGGGGAAAACCAGTCGCAGCTGGTTGGGGAGCACCCTTGATGTGCTCAGCCCCTCACTCTATTCACTGGCAGGGCTATGGTCGTCAGTCGCACCACAGGGGGCGGAGCCAGCATTGTGTGTGGAAAACCCTGCCCTATTCAGGACCCAGGTGTACTCCTCCCACCCATCTAGCTGCTGCTCTCCCCATTCACCACTGGGTGACTCATCCTGACTCTGGGGAATCCCTAGCCCGTCACATGACATGACCAGCCAATCACGCGACAGACACACTGCACACAGAAGTGCCCACTTCTAGAAGTGGCACTTCCACACTAGGTCACGCACGCCGCACACATCATCGCGCAGCATTCACTCCCACGAGTCCGCACATACCAAACTCGGGCCTGCACACCCCACGCATCAGGAACTACTAGGGACACATACATTCCCCATGCATTCCTATGGGAGGGCAGGCCTATCTCACCACATGCACTCAGAGCACGCACGCACTTTACCCTGGGACACAGGGAAAGTGCGCAGAAACCAAAAAATCACCACACCAAGTCACCAGTAAAAAGCAAAAAAGTTCAGGGGTGAACCTGCCAGAAGGGCCAAGTCCAACATCATCACTAAGGCGGAAATACCTTGAGAGACCGTCTGCATTGGCGTGGTCCACTCCAGGCCGATGTTCCACCTGAAAGTCCATTCCCTGTAGGGAGATAGACCACCTTAGCAACTTGGGATTCTCCCCCTTCATCTGCATCAGCCACCGAAGGGGTCTGTGGTCGGTCTGAACTAGGAAGCGCGAGCCAAACAGGTATGGCCGCAACTTCTTCAGAGCCCATACCACTGCAAAGGCTTCACGCTCAATTGCACTCCACTTCTGTTCCCTGGGAAGTAGTCTCCGGGATAGGAAGACCACGGGTTGATCCAGACCCTCTTCATTGAGTTGCGATAACACTGCCCCAATGCCATGTTCCGATGCGTCTGTCTGGACAATGAACTCCTTGGAAAAGTCTGGGGCCCTTAAGACCGGGGCCTCGCACATGGCTTGCTTCAGTTTCACAAAGGCCTGCTGACAAGCCTCCGTCCAGACTACCCGTCGAGGTTGCTTCTTGGACGTAAGCTCCGTGAGGGGGGCCACAATGGTCCCATACCCCTTCACGAAGCGGCGGTAATATCCGGTGAGGCCCAGAAAAGCTCGGACCTCAGTCTGAGTCTTGGGGGGTTCCCAGGCCATGATAGCCTCGATTTTCGCCTGGAGGGGTTGCACCGCTCCCCTACCCACCAAGTGTCCGAGGTACACTACCGACCCCTGCCCGATCTGGCATTTACTGGCCTTGATCGTTAAACCAGCTTGCTTCAGGGCCTGGAGAACAGTTTGCAGGTGACGCAAGTGATCCTCCCAGCTGTTACTGAAGACAGCAATGTCGTCCAGATAAGCAGCAGAGAAACTCTCCATTCCGGTGAGGATCTGGTTCACCAGACGCTGAAACGTGGCAGGTGCGTTCTTGAGCCCGAAGGGCATCACGCAGAACTGGTAGTGGCCCTTGGGCGTGGAGAAGGCTGACCTTTCCTTAGCTCCATCAGTCAGAGAGATCTGCCAGTACCCGGAAGTAAGGTCAAAGGTACTCAGATATTGGGCAGCTCCCAGCCGGTCAATCAGTTCATCCGCCCTCGGGATCGGATGAGCATCAGTCTTGGTTACTGAGTTCAGTCCCCGGTAGTCCACACAGAACCTCAGTTCCGGTTGGCCACCCGGTGGTACAGCTTTTGGTACTAATACCACCGGACTGGACCAGGGGCTGCTAGAAGGTTCAATCACTCCTATCTCCAGCATCTTAGTGACTTCACTGTGAATGCTGGCCTTCACCTTGTCTGTCATCCGGTAGATCTTTGACTTCACAAGTGGGCTGTCTCCTGTGTCCACGTCATGGACGCACAGGTGAGTCCTACCCGGAACAAGGGAGAACAACGAAGAGTACTGCCCCAGGACCTGGCGGCAGTCCTCCTGCTGTTCAGGAGTTAGGGACGGGGAGAGAATCACTCCCTCCACCAACCCATCCTTCTCTTGAGACGCAAATAAGTCGGGGAGAGGCTCGCTTTCCACGTCCTCTGCTCCGTCAGTCACCATCAGCAATATGACTTCGGGCCTCTCATGGTGGTGTTTGAGGCGGTTGGCATGCAGCACCCGTAGGGGCTGGCGAGGGGTCTTAAGGTCCACCAAGTAGGTAGCCTTACCCTTCTTCTCCAACACCTCAAAGGGTCCTGACCAGCGATCCTGGAGGGCGCTAAGCTCTCCTGGTTCGATCACCCACACCTTCTGGCCAGGCTCCAATTCCACCGGGTGAGCATTGTGGTCATACCACGCCTTCATTACTGCTTGGCTGGTGTTAGACCCGGCCCTCGTAACATCGTCAGACCTGACCCCTGCACCTCGCACCAGCCCCGAGCCCCTGGCCTGGCCGATCCTTCCCACCAGAACACACACACCCGACCCGGACTTCCCCCGTCCGTAGGCCTTCCTCCTTCGGCCACCCCGGGCTCGCGTGCCCACTTCATGCACCAAGATGGCCGCCCGGCCCCAGCGCGACCCTAGCCTACAGGCGCCACTCCGGCTGGAGGACATCGCGCTCCCCTTGGGATGAGAAAGGGAGGAGCAGTTTCCATCACACCTCTACGCTTCCCTGGGAAGGTGGGTTTCGATCGACCCGCCGGCCTCCCCGAGGGCTGGCTCCATGCCTGCTGGGTGTCTGGGGCTCCTCCCGACCCGGCCCTGAAAGGATCAAAGGACAATGGCAGGAAACCCCCAACAACCGACCCCCAGGTGACAAGACCCCTGCCTGCACAGACTCCGGACATCAAAGAGGAGTCGCCCTATAACAAGGGGTGCCCTGGACTGTCCGGCAGATTCGCCTTGGAAACACCTGAGCCCTGCTGAGTGACTCGCGGCTCCCTGAAGATCGTAAGACCTCCGAACTTGTGCTTGAGCCCTGCTGAGTGACTCGCGGCTCCCTGAAGATCGTAAGACCTCCGAACTGGTGCTTGAGCCCTGCTGAGTGACTCGCGGCTCCCTGAAGATCGTAAGACCTCCGAACTTGTGCTGGAGCCCTGCTGAGTGACTCGCGGCTCCCTGAAGATCGTACGACCTCCGAACTTGTACTCGAGCCTGCTGAGTATCTCGCAGCGCCCCCAGACTCCCTTGGTCCCGCCGGACCCCACAACGACAAGCGTATCCCCAGCTCGAGGATTGTGAGCTGTGCGCCGGATACGCTCCTGCATTTGATCCATTCCCCCAAAGACTGTCCCGCTACCTCCTAAACCCCCCTCCAAGACTTTGTGAGCCCGCGCTCTACTTGTATATATATTGCCTTACTGATCATAAAGATCTTACCACTCCGATCTGATAAAGATTTGCTCTTAAGAACTCTCGGTGTGGTGTCTCTTTGTCGTGTGGTGCCGAGTGTACGATCCTAGATATGAGATTCCTCCCCTGAGGAGTCTCCCGCCAGTGCCCGGCTACGATACCTCGAGGGTTGGTCTCAGGACAGTCAGGGCCCCCTCCAGGCCCCTCTGAGGTCGCCTTCTAACATTGGTGGCAGCGATGGGATTCGGGCCCATAATCTAGCGATCGTACCGTGAACGGCTGACGCACTACCGACAAAGATGGCAGAAGGAAACGCCGTGGTTCTCGTAGAAGACGACGCCAGTACCGTGTTCCAGGTGGAACAGCTGGAAGAGTACACTCACAGGGAACTAAAGCAATTCTGTAAGGAACTCAGAATCGCTACCACTGGTCTCAACACCAAAGAAGATATGCAAAAGGCACTGAAAGCTTGGGTGGATTCGGGAGCCCCCTGCCCAGAAGGAGCGGTGGAGCCCCACGACGAAGCAGGACCCTCCCAAGGAGAACGCAGCAGCAACCAGGTGCGAGGCTTCGTACCAGACGGGGGCCTATCCCTGGAGGAACTCGCAGACAGAGAAAAAAGTCGCCATCACGAGCTCGAATTAGCCAAACTCAAAATTGAGGGCGAGTTGAAATTAGCCGAGAAAAAGCTAGCAGTAGAACAGTTGCGAGTGCAAGGAGAACTGGAAGAGAAGAAACTCCAACGAGAACACGAGGGAAGGAGACTTCAACTAGAACATGAACGCAGTTTGAAGGAAATAGAACTGAAAGCAAGAAGCGAAGAAGCGCGGCCCCCGGGGAACCGAGAGGCGGCCGCCCCGACGGAACAGAAGGTCCACATCCCCAAGGATGTGGTCAAGGAATATTACAAGAATGATGACATTCAGCAGTGGTTTCGGGCCTACGAGGTCGCCATGACCTCCCATCGGGTCCCGCAGAAGGATTGGGTGGCTGGGTTATGGGGACGGTTCCTGAGCGAAGGAAGAGACACCCTGCTCGACCTACCCACCTCCATGCAGACCTCATATGAACACATGAAAGCGGCCCTCCTCACAAGGTACGGCCTCACCCCGGAGATGTACCGCCAGCGGTTCCGGGACTGCCGGAAGATCCCGGGTACCACCTGGGTGGAATATGTGAATTTCTTCAGCCGTGCCTTCGATGGGTGGATCAAGGGCAGCAAGGTAACCACCCTGGAAGAACTAACTGACCTTATGTTATGGGAACACCTGGCTGCCAACTGCTTTGTGGAACTACGCCAGCATCTGCTCGACAGCAAGCTCACGGACCCGAGAAAGCTGGCTGTCGAGGCGGATCGCTGGACCAACACCCGGGTCTCCCGGGGCCCTGTAGGAGAGTACCCCCGAGCCAGTCAGGGACCACCCCGCCAGAGAGGGGGGGGAAACCAGGGAGGGCAGAGAGAGCCCCAGACTAGTCCCCCGAAGTCCCAACCTCCGCCTTTCCCGGCACCCCCACCAGCTGTATCCGGCCCCCCCCGAGACGGGGGCACCGGGTAACCATCACTTGTTTCCGTTGCCAGAAGCCCAGGCATTACGCCAACGACCCTGAATGCCCCATGGCCCCACGCACCAACCAGGCAGCACCCCCCGCTAGACAGATAGCCAATGTAGCCCTGGGGGAGGAGGTTGAGGAGGCCGAGGAGTGGGAACCCGCCGCTATGGCCCTAGTGTCCTTAGGAGATAGAGAGATGGTCCCTGGGAGCCTCCTGCCCTCTAACACAAAGAAATATGGGCAGCTCGTCACGATCAATGGCCACCAAGTAGAAGCCCTCCGTGACACCGGGGCCAGCATCACCGGTGTCCTCAGCCATTTAGTCCACGAGGACCAGGTCCTCCCCAACGTATTTTGCCCGGTCATTTCAGCCGACAACACAGAAAGCCTATGTAAGGAAGCCCTGGTGCCTTTCAAGTGGGGAGGGGTGGTCGGTAAACTGAAGGTCGCAGTGAGAACATCCCAGCCCGTCGACTGTCTCCTGGGGAACGACCTGGAAAGTTCCCCCTGGGGGCAAGTTGAGCGCAAGACCCACCTAGGGATGATGGGCCTCCCTGAGTGGGTGTGCGCCACCACTCGATCCATGGCGGCTCGACTGACCCCCCTGAGGGACGTCGACGACGCCCCGACCCCTGAAGATGGGATGGTCCCGGCCGAGGGCCCCCACATCCCCCCACCGGAAGAGTCGCTCGCCAGTGACGAACCGCCGCCTTCCGACTCCACCCCAGACACCGAGTTAGGCGATCTGCCCGAATTAACACAGTGGTGCCACGAAGGGGGCCCCTCCCGAGAGGAGTTCTGCCGAGAGCAGGCTACCTGTCCCTCCCTGGTCGGGCCCCGGCAACAGGCAGAGGCCCAGGCCGCAGGCGACCAGACGGGGACGCACCGGGTCTATTGGGAGAATGACCTTCTGTACAGCGAACAGAAGTCGGTGGAGCTAGGGTCCGGCCGAGTGCTGGTGGTACCACTACGCTTCCGAGACCTCCTCCTGGGCTTGGCCCACGACGTCCCCCTCGCAGGCCACTTGGGTCAGGACAAAACATACAGTCGCCTCGTGACTCACTTCTACTGGCCCAGAATGAAAGCGGATGTAGAAGCCCACTGCAAGTCCTGTCCCACGTGCCAGGCCAGTGGGAAGAGTGGAGGGAAGCGCAAGGCTCCCCTCCAGCCCTTCCCTGTCATCAGTACCCCTTTTGAGCGGGTCGGGATCGACATTGTAGGACCTCTGGACCCCCCAACTTCCCAGGGGCACCGGTTCATCCTCGTCCTGGTGGACCATGCCACTCGTTACCCTGAGGTCATCCCCCTGCGCACCGTCACGGCCCCCGTGGTGGGCCGGGCGCTGATGGGGATCTTCTCCCGCATGGGTTTTCCCTGCGAGGTCGTGAGCGATCGCGGTACCAACTTTATCTCCCGATACATGAGGTCCTTATGGCAACAGTGCGGTGTGTCCTACAAGTTCACCACCCCGTACCACCCCCAAGGAAACGGCCTAGTAGAGCGGTTTAACCGGACTCTGAAGGGGATGATCGCGGGCCTGGAAGAGCCCCTCCGGCGTAAGTGGGACCTCCTGCTCCCCTGCCTCCTATTCGCATACCGAGAAGTTCCCCAGAAATCCTTGGGTTTCAGCCCCTTCGAGCTACTCTACGGGCACCCCGTCAGGGGGCCCCTCAGCCTGGTCAAAGAAGAGTGGGAGGCGGCGCCCCGAGGCACCCCCCGAAACGTGTTCCGTTACGTCCTGACCCTCCGCAATCAGACTAGGAGGTTCCGGGAAATGGCAGAGGCCAATCTGGAGGCGAGTCAGGAGGAGATGAAGCGCTGGTACGACCAGAATGCCACGCTAGTCGAGTTTCAGCCGGGCCAGCTGGTGTGGGTCATGGCCCCCGTGAAACCCTGCGCTCTCCAGGATAAATGGACCGGGCCCTTCAAAGTAGTTGAGCGAAAGAGCCCGGTCACGTACTTGGTAGACGTCCAGTCACCCCGGGACCCCCTCCGGGTCCTCCACGTGAACCGCCTCAAGCCCCACTTTGTGCGGACAGAGCTGAGCCTCCTACTGGCCACTGACGACGGGTCCGAAGAAGAGTCGGATCCTCTCCCTGATCTTCTATGCACCAAGGAGAAGGACGGCTCCGTAGAAGGAGTGAACCTCTCCCCGTCTCTCACTCCCCAGCAACGTGAGGATTACCGCCAGCTCCTAGGGCAGTTTCCGGACCTTTTCTCCCTGGTCCCCAAGGTCACCGACTGGTGTGTCCATGATGTGGATACCGGGGACAGCCCACCAGTGAGACACCGAGCCTACTGAGTCCCCGATCGGGTCCGGTCCTGTATCCAAGCCGAAGTCTCGAAAATGTTGACCCTAGGCGTGATCGAACCCTCAGACAGCCCCTGGGCCAGCCCCGTGGTCCTGGTCCCAAAAGCAGCCGCCCCCGGGGTCGCCCCGGAACTCCGCTTTTGCGTGGACTACCGGGGGCTCAATGAGGTCACCCGAGCCGATGCCCACCCCATTCCCCGAGCCGACGAGCTCATTGACCGGCTCGGAGCTGCACGGTTCCTCAGCACCTTCGATCTCACCTGCGGCTACTGGCAAATTGCGCTCACAGAGGGAGCCAAGGAGCGGTCCGCCTTCTCTACCCCGGATGGGCATTATAGCTTTCGCGTAATGCCCTTCGGGATGAAAAATGCCCCGGCCACCTTCCAGCGACTGGTAAATAGAGTCCTGGCCGGGCTGGAAAAATTCAGCGCTGCATATCTCGACGATATCGCAGTTTTTAGTTCCGAATGGAGCGAGCACCTCCAACACCTCCGGAGGGTGCTAACCACCCTACGCCAGGCGGGCCTCACCGTGAAAGCCAGCAAATGCCAGATTGGGCAAGGTTCGGTAACCTACCTGGGGCACCAGGTCGGAAGCGGGCAGGTCGCCCCTCTACAGCCCAAAATCGATGCCATCCTAGCCTGGGAACCTCCCACTACCCAAACAGAGGTCCGAGCCTTTCTGGGCCTCACGGGCTACTATCGGAGATTCATCCGGAATTACGGCAGCCTGGTCGGTCCCCTCACGGGGCTCACGTCCAAGAAGCAGCCCAAGAGGGTACAGTGGTCCCCTGCCTGCCAAGAGGCGTTCAATGCCCTGAAAACGGCCATGTGTACGGCCCCCGTCCTCCAGGCCCCCGACTACTCCAAAGAGTTTGTGGTACAAACTGATGCCTCCGAGCATGGCATCGGGGCCGTCCTCTCCCAAGTAAATGACCAGGGTCTGGACCAGCCCGTGGCCTTCCTCAGCCAACGGCTGTTGCCCCGGGAACAGAGATGGAGTACCATCGAGCGCGAGGCGTTCGCAGTAGTCTGGGCCCTCAAGAAACTACGCCCTTACCTGTTCGGCACTCATTTCAGGGTCCAGACCGACCATCGCCCCTTGCGATGGCTCATGCAGATGCGAGGAGAAAACCCCAAGCTTCTGCGGTGGTCAATCTCCCTCCAGGGGATGGATTTCACCGTGGAACATCGCCCTGGTACGGACCACGCCAACGCCGATGGCCTCTCCCGATTCTTCCGCCTCAGCGAAGAGAACCCCCAAGAAGATGGGTAGTTCTCTCCGGCTTTCAGCTGGGGGGGACGTGTGTTAGACCCCGCCCTCGTAACATCGTCAGACCTGACCCCTGCACCTCACATCAGCCCCGAGCCCCTGGCCTGGCCGATCCTTCCCACCAGAACACACACACCCGACCCGGACTTCCCCCGTCCGTAGGCCTTCCTCCTTCGGCCACCCCGGGCCCGCGTGCCCACTTCATGCACCAAGATGGCCGCCCGGCCCCAGCGCGACCCTAGCCTACAGGCGCCACTCCGGCTGGAGGACATCGCGCTCCCCTTGGGATGAGAAAGGGAGGAGCAGTTTCCATCACACCTCTACGCTTCCCTGGGAAGGTGGGTTTCGATCGACCCGCCGGCCTCCCCGAGGGCTGGCTCCATGCCTGCTGGGTGTCTGGGGCTCCTCCCGACCCGGCCCTGAAAGGATCAAAGGACAATGGCAGGAAACCCCCAACAACCGACCCCCAGGTGACAAGACCCCTGCCTGCACAGACTCCGGACATCAAAGAGGAGTCGCCCTATAACAAGGGGTGCCCTGGGACTGTCCGGCAGATTCGCCTTGGAAACACCTGAGCCCTGCTGAGTGACTCGCGGCTCCCTGAAGATCGTAAGACCTCCGAACTTGTGCTTGAGCCCTGCTGAGTGACTCGCGGCTCCCTGAAGATCGTAAGACCTCCGAACTGGTGCTTGAGCCCTGCTGAGTGACTCGCGGCTCCCTGAAGATCGTAAGACCTCCGAACTTGTGCTTGAGCCCTGCTGAGTGACTCGCGGCTCCCTGAAGATCGTACGACCTCCGAACTTGTACTCGAGCCTGCTGAGTATCTCGCAGCGCCCCCAGACTCCCTTGGTCCCGCCGGACCCCACGACGACAAGCGTATCCCCCAGCTCGAGGATTGTGAGCTGTGCGCCGGATACGCTCCTGCATTTGATCCATTCCCCCAAAGACTGTCCCGCTACCTCCTAAACCCCCCTCCAAGACTTTGTGAGCCCGCGCTCTACTTGTATATATATTGCCTTGCTGATCATAAAGATCTTACCACTCCGATCTGATAAAGATTTGCTCTTAAGAACTCTCGGTGTGGTGTCTCTTTGTCTTGTGGTGCCGAGTGTACGATCCTAGATACGAGATTCCTCCCCTGAGGAGTCTCCCGCCAGTGCCCGGCTACGATACCTCGAGGGTTGGTCTCAGGACAGTCAGGGCCCCCTCCGGGCCCCTCTGAGGTCGCCTTCTAACAGCTGGCTTCCAAGTTGTCAGAAGCTTGCTTCCACAACTTAGCCATTTGGCTCCGGAAGGCCAGCATGTAGCTCACCACATCCTGGGGAAGCTTTCTGGGAGTTCTTTCCCATCCGTCTCTCACCAGGCTGAGAGGTCCACGCACAGGGTGCCCATACAAAAGCTCGAAGGGGCTGAAGCCCACTCCCTTTTGTGGCACTTCCCTGTAAGAAAACAATAGACAGGGTAGGAGGACGTCCCATTTCCTCCGCAGGCTTTCAGGCAGACTTCTGATCATGCCTTTCAAGGTCTTATTGAACCTCTCCACCAGACCATTGGTCTGGGGGTGGTAAGGAGTGGTGAACCGGTAGGTCACTCCATACTCCTTCCACATCGCCCGCATGTATGCTGACATGAAGTTGGTCCCCCTGTCAGACACAACTTCCTTGGGAAAACCCACTCGGGTAAAGATTCCCATCAGGGCCCTAGCCACCACAGGTGCAGTAATGGTCCTTAGAAGTATGGCCTCTGGGTACCGTGTGGCATGATCCACCAGAACCAGGATAAACCTGTGACCAGCTGTAGTAGGCGGATCTAACGGACCCACGATGTCGATGCCCACCCTTTCAAAGGGGGTGCTAACGACAGGAAGTGGTTCCATGGGAGCTTTCAGCTTCACCCCTGTTTTCCCACTGGCTTGACAAGACACACACGTCCGGCAGTAGGTGTCGGACGACACTTTCATTTGAGGCCAATAAAAGTGTGGGACAAGCCGGGCAAAGGTTTTATCTTGCCCCAGGTGTCCGGCCAAGGGGATCTCATGAGCCAATTCCAGAAGGAAGGCTCGGTAACGTTGAGGGACAACCAAGGCCCGTGACGATCCGTGCATGGGTGCCTTGGGTTCACTGTAGAGGAGGCCATCCTCCCAGTAAATATTGTAGTTCCCCTCAACGTTCCCTGCTGCCTGGGCTTCAGCCTGTCGCCTCAGTCCCTCAAGGGTAGGACACTCCTTCTGGCCCTTGCAGAATTCCTCCCTGGTCGGCCCTCCCTCCACGTGCCACTCGGCCGGGATGGGTAGGTTCTCCAGTTCGGTAACATCCCCCTCCGCGGACTCCTGGTCCACCACCTCCGGTGGCCTATCCGTCACACTGGGCGCAGATGCCGAGGCAGGCTCCTCCTGCCTTCGGTTCTTCCCTTGGTTGGCAGCCGGCGGTGCCTTTGTAACAGGCTCCCGCCTAAACGAACTCCCCTTCCGGGTAGTCGCAGTCCTGGTGCTGACACAGGCCCAGTCAGGTGTACCCAGCCTCTCAGCATGAGTCCGGTATTCCACCTCCTTCCAAGCATTATGCTCCATGTCAAGAACGGTGATGGATCAAACCCGGATCTGTTGACTGGGTGTGAGTGTTTGATTGGTTCTGATGCTCCGTCCATCACCACCCCCTTTTGTACCGCTTTGTTCGCCATAAGTTGGCAGGGTATGCTCAGACGTGAGTCCCTTGCTCACTTTGCCACTGGATTCAAGCAAGCCTGGCTGAAGACGGCTGAAATGCCAGAAACCGGTCCTAGGAAGCTTGTTTCCGGTCCAGGGAAGGCATGGCTTGGCAGTTTGGGCTGGACTGTTCCCATGAGGCACAGGGTCAGACTGATTTGCATATGGCCATGTCTGAACTGGGGTGGCAGAGTGGGCTAAAGAACGGTGATGGATCAAACCCGGATCTGTTGACTGGGTGTGAGTGTTTGATTGGTTCTGATGCTCCGTCCATCACCACCCCCTTTTGTACCGCTTTGTTCGCCATAAGTTGGCAGGGTATGCTCAGACGTGAGTCCCTTGCTCACTTTGCCACTGGATTCAAGCAAGCCTGGCTGAAGACGGCTGAAATGCCAGAAACCGGTCCTAGGAAGCTTGTTTCCGGTCCAGGGAAGGCATGGCTTGGCAGTTTGGGCTGGACTGTTCCCATGAGGCACAGGGTCAGACTGATTTGCATATGGCCATGTCTGAACTGGGGTGGCAGAGTGGGCTAAAGAACGGTGATGGATCAAACCCGGATCTGTTGACTGGGTGTGAGTGTTTGATTGGTTCTGATGCTCCGTCCATCACCACCCCCTTTTGTACCGCTTTGTTCGCCATAAGTTGGCAGGGTATGCTCAGACGTGAGTCCCTTGCTCACTTTGCCACTGGATTCAAGCAAGCCTGGCTGAAGACGGCTGAAATGCCAGAAACCGGTCCTAGGAAGCTTGTTTCCGGTCCAGGGAAGGCATGGCTTGGCAGTTTGGGCTGGACTGTTCCCATGAGGCACAGGGTCAGACTGATTTGCATATGGCCATGTCTGAACTGGGGTGGCAGAGTGGGCTAAAGAACGGTGATGGATCAAACCCGGATCTGTTGACTGGGTGTGAGTGTTTGATTGGTTCTGATGCTCCGTCCATCACCACCCCCTTTTGTACCGCTTTGTTCGCCATAAGTTGGCAGGGTATGCTCAGACGTGAGTCCCTTGCTCACTTTGCCACTGGATTCAAGCAAGCCTGGCTGAAGACGGCTGAAATGCCAGAAACCGGTCCTAGGAAGCTTGTTTCCGGTCCAGGGAAGGCATGGCTTGGCAGTTTGGGCTGGACTGTTCCCATGAGGCACAGGGTCAGACTGATTTGCATATGGCCATGTCTGAACTGGGGTGGCAGAGTGGGCTAAAGAACGGTGATGGATCAAACCCGGATCTGTTGACTGGGCGTGAGTGTTTGATTGGTTCTGATGCTCCGTCCATCACCACCCCCTTTTGTACCGCTTTGTTCGCCATAAGTTGGCAGGGTATGCTCAGACGTGAGTCCCTTGCTCACTTTGCCACTGGATTCAAGCAAGCCTGGCTGAAGACGGCTGAAATGCCAGAAACCGGTCCTAGGAAGCTTGTTTCCGGTCCAGGGAAGGCATGGCTTGGCAGTTTGGGCTGGACTGTTCCCATGAGGCACAGGGTCAGACTGATTTGCATATGGCCATGTCTGAACTGGGGTGGCAGAGTGGGCTAAAGAACGGTGATGGATCAAACCCGGATCTGTTGACTGGGTGTGAGTGTTTGATTGGTTCTGATGCTCCGTCCATCACCACCCCCTTTTGTACCGCTTTGTTCGCCATAAGTTGGCAGGGTATGCTCAGACGTGAGTCCCTTGCTCACTTTGCCACTGGATTCAAGCAAGCCTGGCTGAAGACGGCTGAAATGCCAGAAACCGGTCCTAGGAAGCTTGTTTCCGGTCCAGGGAAGGCATGGCTTGGCAGTTTGGGCTGGACTGTTCCCATGAGGCACAGGGTCAGACTGATTTGCATATGGCCATGTCTGAACTGGGGTGGCAGAGTGGGCTAAAGAACGGTGATGGATCAAACCCGGATCTGTTGACTGGGTGTGAGTGTTTGATTGGTTCTGATGCTCCGTCCATCACCACCCCCTTTTGTACCGCTTTGTTCGCCATAAGTTGGCAGGGTATGCTCAGACGTGAGTCCCTTGCTCACTTTGCCACTGGATTCAAGCAAGCCTGGCTGAAGACGGCTGAAATGCCAGAAACCGGTCCTAGGAAGCTTGTTTCCGGTCCAGGGAAGGCATGGCTTGGCAGTTTGGGCTGGACTGTTCCCATGAGGCACAGGGTCAGACTGATTTGCATATGGCCATGTCTGAACTGGGGTGGCAGAGTGGGCTAAAGAACGGTGATGGATCAAACCCGGATCTGTTGACTGGGTGTGAGTGTTTGATTGGTTCTGATGCTCCGTCCATCACCACCCCCTTTTGTACCGCTTTGTTCGCCATAAGTTGGCAGGGTATGCTCAGACGTGAGTCCCTTGCTCACTTTGCCACTGGATTCAAGCAAGCCTGGCTGAAGACGGCTGAAATGCCAGAAACCGGTCCTAGGAAGCTTGTTTCCGGTCCAGGGAAGGCATGGCTTGGCAGTTTGGGCTGGACTGTTCCCATGAGGCACAGGGTCAGACTGATTTGCATATGGCCATGTCTGAACTGGGGTGGCAGAGTGGGCTAAAGAACGGTGATGGATCAAACCCGGATCTGTTGACTGGGTGTGAGTGTTTGATTGGTTCTGATGCTCCGTCCATCACCACCCCCTTTTGTACCGCTTTGTTCGCCATAAGTTGGCAGGGTATGCTCAGACGTGAGTCCCTTGCTCACTTTGCCACTGGATTCAAGCAAGCCTGGCTGAAGACGGCTGAAATGCCAGAAACCGGTCCTAGGAAGCTTGTTTCCGGTCCAGGGAAGGCATGGCTTGGCAGTTTGGGCTGGACTGTTCCCATGAGGCACAGGGTCAGACTGATTTGCATATGGCCATGTCTGAACTGGGGTGGCAGAGTGGGCTAAAGAACGGTGATGGATCAAACCCGGATCTGTTGACTGGGTGTGAGTGTTTGATTGGTTCTGATGCTCCGTCCATCACCACCCCCTTTTGTACCGCTTTGTTCGCCATAAGTTGGCAGGGTATGCTCAGACGTGAGTCCCTTGCTCACTTTGCCACTGGATTCAAGCAAGCCTGGCTGAAGACGGCTGAAATGCCAGAAACCGGTCCTAGGAAGCTTGTTTCCGGTCCAGGGAAGGCATGGCTTGGCAGTTTGGGCTGGACTGTTCCCATGAGGCACAGGGTCAGACTGATTTGCATATGGCCATGTCTGAACTGGGGTGGCAGAGTGGGCTAAAGAACGGTGATGGATCAAACCCGGATCTGTTGACTGGGTGTGAGTGTTTGATTGGTTCTGATGCTCCGTCCATCACCACCCCCTTTTGTACCGCTTTGTTCGCCATAAGTTGGCAGGGTATGCTCAGACGTGAGTCCCTTGCTCACTTTGCCACTGGATTCAAGCAAGCCTGGCTGAAGACGGCTGAAATGCCAGAAACCGGTCCTAGGAAGCTTGTTTCCGGTCCAGGGAAGGCATGGCTTGGCAGTTTGGGCTGGACTGTTCCCATGAGGCACAGGGTCAGACTGATTTGCATATGGCCATGTCTGAACTGGGGTGGCAGAGTGGGCTAAAGAACGGTGATGGATCAAACCCGGATCTGTTGACTGGGTGTGAGTGTTTGATTGGTTCTGATGCTCCGTCCATCACCACCCCCTTTTGTACCGCTTTGTTCACCATAAGTTGGCAGGGTATGCTCAGACGTGAGTCCCTTGCTCACTTTGCCACTGGATTCAAGCAAGCCTGGCTGAAGACGGCTGAAATGCCAGAAACCGGTCCTAGGAAGCTTGTTTCCGGTCCAGGGAAGGCATGGCTTGGCAGTTTGGGCTGGACTGTTCCCATGAGGCACAGGGTCAGACTGATTTGCATATGGCCATGTCTGAACTGGGGTGGCAGAGTGGGCTAAAGAACGGTGATGGATCAAACCCGGATCTGTTGACTGGGTGTGAGTGTTTGATTTGTTCTGATGCTCCGTCCATCACCACCCCCTTTTGTACCGCTTTGTTCGCCATAAGTTGGCAGGGTATGCTCAGACGTGAGTCCCTTGCTCACTTTGCCACTGGATTCAAGCAAGCCTGGCTGAAGACGGCTGAAATGCCAGAAACCGGTCCTAGGAAGCTTGTTTCCGGTCCAGGGAAGGCATGGCTTGGCAGTTTGGGCTGGACTGTTCCCATGAGGCACAGGGTCAGACTGATTTGCATATGGCCATGTCTGAACTGGGGTGGCAGAGTGGGCTAAAGAACGGTGATGGATCAAACCCGGATCTGTTGACTGGGTGTGAGTGTTTGATTGGTTCTGATGCTCCGTCCATCACCACCCCCTTTTGTACCGCTTTGTTCGCCATAAGTTGGCAGGGTATGCTCAGACGTGAGTCCCTTGCTCACTTTGCCACTGGATTCAAGCAAGCCTGGCTGAAGACGGCTGAAATGCCAGAAACCGGTCCTAGGAAGCTTGTTTCCGGTCCAGGGAAGGCATGGCTTGGCAGTTTGGGCTGGACTGTTCCCATGAGGCACAGGGTCAGACTGATTTGCATATGGCCATGTCTGAACTGGGGTGGCAGAGTGGGCTAAAGAACGGTGATGGATCAAACCCGGATCTGTTGACTGGGTGTGAGTGTTTGATTGGTTCTGATGCTCCGTCCATCACCACCCCCTTTTGTACCGCTTTGTTCGCCATAAGTTGGCAGGGTATGCTCAGACGTGAGTCCCTTGCTCACTTTGCCACTGGATTCAAGCAAGCCTGGCTGAAGACGGCTGAAATGCCAGAAACCGGTCCTAGGAAGCTTGTTTCCGGTCCAGGGAAGGCATGGCTTGGCAGTTTGGGCTGGACTGTTCCCATGAGGCACAGGGTCAGACTGATTTGCATATGGCCATGTCTGAACTGGGGTGGCAGAGTGGGCTAAAGAACGGTGATGGATCAAACCCGGATCTGTTGACTGGGTGTGAGTGTTTGATTGGTTCTGATGCTCCGTCCATCACCACCCCCTTTTGTACCGCTTTGTTCGCCATAAGTTGGCAGGGTATGCTCAGACGTGAGTCCCTTGCTCACTTTGCCACTGGATTCAAGCAAGCCTGGCTGAAGACGGCTGAAATGCCAGAAACCGGTCCTAGGAAGCTTGTTTCCGGTCCAGGGAAGGCATGGCTTGGCAGTTTGGGCTGGACTGTTCCCATGAGGCACAGGGTCAGACTGATTTGCATATGGCCATGTCTGAACTGGGGTGGCAGAGTGGGCTAAAGAACGGTGATGGATCAAACCCGGATCTGTTGACTGGGTGTGAGTGTTTGATTGGTTCTGATGCTCCGTCCATCACCACCCCCTTTTGTACCGCCATGTCATTCCCAGCAGACAATCGACTGGTACGGCAGGGCTTACGGCAACTCGAAGTGACCCTGCAACCCCTTCCCATTCAAATGGAACCTCGGCCACCGGATAGTGGCCCATTCTGCCGTCAGCCATCGCGGCAGGGTGGAGTACATGGGGAATCACCTGCTCTGGAGAGTTGGCTACGTACCATAGTCATACTGGCTCCTGTGTCTCTCAGAGCCTCCCCTCTTTGGCCGTTGATGGTGACCCACTGCCCATACTTTGTGGTATTTGCGGGCACCTGGATCTTAGGAACCATCTCCCGTTCTCCCAGGGACACTAAAGTGACACCCACCCACTCCCTTCCCTTATCTAAGGGCATCTCCTCCCCGAGCACTACACTAGCTACTCCGGGGGCCTTTCCTCCGATGGGAGGGGGTGGTCTTTTCGGGCACTTCACATCTCCCTTATAGTGTCCGACCCCACCGCACTCGAAGCAATGGACAACCCTTGGCTGCTGACTCTGGCCAGGATTAGGGTTTCTGGGTGGGTTAGCCCTAGGGGTGAATCCTGTTCCCTTCCCTTGGAAACTATTTTGGGGGCCTTTAGAGAACTCTGTTTTCTTTTCCCCTCCCTCTTTCTTCTGGGGGGCGCCCTGTCCGGTCTTTTGAGAGTCCCCTCCAGTCCCCCTTGTGGACACCCGGGTACTAGCCCAAATGTCCGCCTCCTCAGCAAGCTTCCGGGGATTGGTCAGCTTGCTATCCACCAGGTGTTGACGCAGTTCAGGGAAACATTTTTCGAGCAGGTGTTCCTTCAACATCAAATCAAACAACCCCTCGTAGTCCCTCACCTCGCTGCCTTGTATCCAACCCTCCAATGCCTTCTTTGCATAGTCCAGGAAATCCACCCAATTCTGTGTGCCCAGTTTGTGGCTACCCCGGAACTTCTGTCTGTACTTCTCGGGTGTTAGTCCAAACTTCCTCACGAGCGCCACTTTCATGGTGGGGTAGTGGGTCTGCTCATCCTGCTCCAGGGCCAATAATGTATCCCTGCCAGCTGGAGGCATGTATTTATACAATCCCCCTCCCCAATATTTCTCTGGAACCCCATAGACTCTTAATGAGATCTCATAGGCCGCTAGCCACTTGGCGATATCATCTCCCGCACTATAGCTGGCTACTATGTCTTTCGGCAAATAGGGTGTGGGTTCCCAGGTGATTTCTCTTTCTTCGCTGCCACCATTAGGAACAGGGTGTGCCCCGACCCGTAGGATCTGGAGATCTATCTCCCTGAGCCTCAACTCGTGAGCCATCCTCCGTTCCTCCTTTTCTTTCTCCAGCTTCACCAAATCCCATGTGAGCTGTCTTTTCTCCCTCCGGTGAGTGAATTCTGCTTCTAATAAGCCGTTGCTAGAGACACTGCTGCCCTTCCTTGAAAGTGTTCTGGGCCCCTCTACTAGGTTCCCCACCTCAGGTTGGTACAAACCAGCCCCCTCGCTGTCAGGCTCTCCATCCCTTTCCTCGTTCTCAACCTTACTTTCTCGTCGTGCCTCCCACCAAGCCCTTAAGCTGGTCTGGAGCTCACCCTTCTTTGCACCTTAGGGACAAAACACCCCCTCTCTCTGACAAAACTCTCTGAGTTGGGTCACCGTATAAGTTTCCAGATCCACCAACACAAACTCCATTTTGCCCACTCAGGATAGAAGACAGTTGCTTACAGAAGCTATGCAGGGGGGTACCTTTTTGTAATACCTCCTCCCACCACCAGAAGTAAATTTAGAAAAAACAAAACTCAAAATTAGGAAGTCCGCTTGGAGAAAACTCCCGGTGTAGGCCTATGGACTACCCACAGTTATTGTCGAGTAGACGCAAGCACAGCTCAATCCCACCGCTGAACACCAATTTTATGTTGGAAACCGGGCAACCGGGTTAGCAGTCACCAGGTTCCCAGCACAATGGTAGCTTGGCTCGAACGGTTGGGGGTCAGGCACCGTGTTAAGCGTACGTCACACCCTCACAATAACCATGCGTTCATCCGTTCCAAAAACGACACTACACCATAAAAATTATGCAAGTCAAGTTGAAAATATATATGTCTTTATCTTATTTTCTCTTAGTTGCAGGTTTCATTACATAAATACAAGACAATAAGATTTTCCTTAAAAGAGCAGGTCAAATAAATAATACTATATTGGAATTTCAATAGGTTCAGGTCATAAATAAGCAAGGAATAAATAGGGTGCAATAAATACAGATGGCAAATAAATACAGTCAGACAATAAATATAGTGCAGGAATAAATTAGTGGATGACAATAAATAAAGCACTTCCAATAAATAAGGTAAAACAATCGATGACAGTGACAATTCAAATCATTTACATGAGGTCACTTGGTCTTACTTTGCCCATACACAACTTAAGGACACTTGGTTGGCATGGGGGTGTCCCACCTAGATTGATCAAGGCTGGGGCCTAAGCTGAGGCAGAACAAGAGTAACCTAAAGATCTGGCCCTCCAAACCACACAACCCTTTATGGAGGTCACTGTACCAGTCTCAGTTCACCCCTGGCACTCTCAGGCTGGTTCTAGCACCCCTTTAGCCCCTAGAATGGTCTTTTAGGGCTCCACAGGGCCTCAGATACCCCCTCTACCACTTACTGCCCTTTTCACGGTGATCGGCTCCGCTCGGCGCCGTGTCGATGCCGTGAGGCGGCTTCGGATCGATGTCGTTGGGCGGTCTCGACTCGGTGTCGCTGGACGGTCTCGACTCGATGTCACTGGGCGGTCTCGACTCGATGTCGCTGGGCGGTCTCGACTCGATGTCGCTGGGCGGTCTCGACTCGATGTCGCCTTCCGGCGTCACAGGGACTCGGACTCCCCACTTCCTGGTGTCTCCGGAGTGCGATCTCCACTCCCGACCTCCGGCGCGCTTCACCTCGGTTTCCGGCGACTCCGGTGGGCGGACTTCACTCCCCCGTCGACGCCTCACCTCGACCTCAGGTGACTCCCGACTCGACCTCCGGCGCCTCTCCACGACCTCCGTCGGCGCCCTCACTCGATCTCGGGTTACTCTTTACTCGACCTCCGGTGACTCTCCACGACCTCCGTCGGCGCCCTCACTCAACCTCTGGCGGCTCCGGGTACGACGTCTGTTTTCTGTCAGCACCGCTTCTCCACCTCAGGCCCCAGGTCTCCAGGCTTCTCGACGTCAGGACTCCAGGAGGACACTGCTGAACAGGTCAGGAACTTGCTGTTCTTCTTCTTTAAGGCCTGTTTCAAATGTTCAGTTCCTTAAGATGGTTCTTCTGGTCTTGGTCCCACACAGGGCTCTAGGCTGGGCTTGGTCAGTAGAGACTAGCATCAAGGGTGGGTTTCTGGACCCCACTCCAAGCACTGGTTTCCACCTCTGCTGCCTTACTCCGACCTCCTTCTATCTCTGTCCTCTCTCTTCTCCAGTCAGTTGCCAACTGCCACTCTGAGATGGCCTCCCAACATTCTAAACTGCCTCCCTCTGTCACAGGATTCTAGAATGTTCTGGAAACCTCCAGTGGGTTCTGGTGATGTCACAGGTGACAATGGGTGGCCACCATTTTGTGTCTCAGGCCCTCAGACAGAAGTTCCAGGGGTAGGGAAAATGGCTCCCTGACTCTGCATCAACACTAAAAAGTCTGGTGGTTCCCAAAAAGGAAAAATTATAACAGGGTTTGAGGCAAAAGTGGGACAAAATAAATAATGATGAGGAGGGACCACCCAAAGGGCTGACAGGTCTAACAGACATACATTCACGATCATTGGGTACATAGCATTGTAATAACACATCTGACACTGCACACGTACACAACATCATATGTCGTGAGTTCAAAGACACATTGCATTGTAGGGCACACAATTAGGAGTTGGTTGATGAAGTAGGAGCTGAGTCCTGTTGGCGCATATAGTTAAGGAATGGGTCCCAAATGTGTTGTGGCCGAAACCTCGCGGGCATCAACTCCAAATAATTTGATAACTGTTCGTGGCAATAGACAATATCTTGTATCCAGTAAAAAAAAGGAACGCGCCTGACAGTGGAACCCTCTATATGACTGCACCTGACCTGCTATCCCTCTATTATTCTAACCCCTCTATGCTTCCCGGAGTCTGTGTGCACACCGAATCGCACCCACTGTCACAATGCAAGTCCCACTGGAGACCTAACAAGTTTTAAACATAAGCACAGGTGCACCACATATTAAACTTGAGGAAGAACAATTATAAAGTCTATTTCCGACAAGAGTGTTCTTCCAAATTTCTTTTTTATTCCAAAATCAGTAATTTTTAAAACAAGGTCATAAGCATCACTGTTCACAACAGCACAGCCGACGCATTTCGCCCTTGAAGCGGAATTCTTCAGGGCGCTCAATATTCAAAGGAAGTCAATCTTATCAGGAGAGAGAGCCAGTAGATAGCCAGGTCCGTAGTCTATAAGGAGTTCCCCATCTATAGTGGGGTTATTCTATATCAAAAAATACACGCCAACTTCCTCTAAATAATAGGGAAGCGAAAGAATATTGATTTGTATGGTGTCGAATAAGTCCAAGAAGGATAATAGTAGACTACGAAGTTGTATACAAAAGCTCTCATCAAGAATGGTCCATACTATGACTAGATATTCTCCGGAATCTGCATGTTCCTTATCATGAAGGGAACATACCAAAGAGTATACTGGAGACCCCAACGACTTGGATAGATCACAACGTATGGCACTTATCAATAGGAATGTTAGTCCCCATGTAAAATATCATAGAGGATAATCTCAGGGGTCACTGCAGTTTTAGCGACCAACCCAATTCGTATCCCTTCACACGTTTCTTTAAGATATGTGGTCATGTTCAATCTCTGCAGCCAATATGAGACTGTCCAGATAATCTCTAAGTACCAAGCATCGCAGGCGAAGGGCGAAAAAGACGGGAAATAAATATCTTGTATCTAGTCTTTCAGTTTAGGCACCAGGGTACTGCCCCAGCACATCGCAATCCTTCATTTGGCGAGAAGTAGTAGCAACAAAGCAAGTCTACAAGAGGGTTTTGGTATCTCTGCCACGTGTCCCAGCAGACCAACCAGCGGGGAGGGCGACAGCTGTAGCTGTGTGATTTCCCCTAGTGTCCGGTAGACCCCCACCCAATATGACGCAACTGCAGGACACTGCCAAGCAAGGTGAAGAAAATCTGTGGTGTCAACATGACATCGTGTGCAGTGTGAGTCCGGAGACAGGCCCATCTTCAACAACACTGGTGTGCGATAGGTGCAATGTAGAAAGTTAAAGTGAATGAGACGCAACCGGTAGTTCGGGGAGAGTAGTTTGAGTTGGCTGCAGCAGAATGACTACTGCACGTCTGTGAGTGGAGAGGCAAGATCTTCTTCACAGGCTGTTGCAGGTGCGGTGTTTTGCATGTTTCGGTATAGTGCTGTGATGAGTTTCTGCGGTGAAGTGGCAGTGTAGGTGTACTCTAACCCGGTGAGGGTCACAGATGGTGCTGGAAACCTTGGGAAAAGCTCAAGGCAGGTCGCTTGCATTTGACAATATAGAACGTTTCTAGTGGCGCAATAGGTGCCATTGGCGGGTCACAACAGTGGTCACCCGGGAAGAGGCCAGCAAAGGTGTGCATGTCAAGCTTGGCCGCACGGGCACAGACACCGCTGTCCTGCAGAGGAGGCCGCAGGGGATGTTTCACAAATGGGACCGAGGGGGCATATAGGAAAGGAACGCCTGTGCATTGCGTCAGCTCAATCTATGCCCACCGCAGACACTGTGGAGTGTCAATTTCAGCAACAGGCCTTTTGTAGGGGCAAAAAGGGCTGTGGACAGAGGCCATGGCGATACCGCGTCAATTTCCTCCGCGACATGTGGCTGGAATGGTGTGGGATGTGTCCAGTAGTGTAGAAAATGTGCCTGGGTGCAGAGCACGTAGAGCTGTAGATCCGGTGCACCCAGCCCCCCCTGGAGTTGTGGTCTGGTCAGTATTTCGTATTTAACCCAGGCCCACATCAGTGTGATAAGGTTGTATCGAAGTCTGTGGAAAAAAGCTTGCGTAAGTGAAGTGGGAATGTTAATGAATAGATAAAGAAACTTGGGCAGAACGAGTTTTGACCCCACTGGAATACGCTCTTTCAGCCAATCCATCGCTCTGCCAAAATTGGCCTGTCATAACTCAGACAGATCCCTACTAATGTATATCCCCAAATATTTGATTGGCCCCTGTGCCCACTGGAGTGGGTACTATGTGGGAAACGGAATTGTGGCGTCCGTCAGTGGGAAAAGTATTGATTTGTTCCAGTTAATCTGGACACCAGAGAGTCCTCCAAAGCGGATGAGCTCGCGAATTAATGGGGATAGGTTCTGCTCAGGCTGAATCACATAAAGTGTGACATCGTCTGCATAGAGAGATACGGTTAGGCTGCGTGTAGTGAACCCTATCCCTCGATTGGCATGGTGCTGTCGGACATGAGCGGCAAGAGGTTCCATCGCTTTTGCGAAGCGTAATGGCGAGAGAGGGCACCCCTGCCGTGTACCCCTGTCGACTGGGAAGGGGTCCGATATTTGTCCATTTAACTGTATTCGGGCGGTTGGCATAGTGTATAGAAGGTGCATTTGTGCGAGGAAAATGGAACCTAGACCCATTTGCGTCAAAAGGGGAAACAGGAATCCCCATTCCAGGGTATCGAATGCTTTGGTTGCGTCTAGTAGAGCCACCAGCGCTGTTGTATGTGGATGTAAATAGTGCGCCATGGAGCAGCCCGGCACAAATCCGGACTGATCAGGCCTGATCATTACTGGTAACAGTTGTTGTAGTCTATTCGCAAGCACTTTCACGAAAATCTTATTATCAATATTAATAAGTGAGAGGGGCCTGTAGGAGTCGCAGTGCTCAGCAGATTTATCGGGTTTGACGAGTGTGAAGATTACAGCCTCTCGCATTGAAGGGGGCAGCGAGCCCACCTCCAACGCGTCTTGATGGACCTCCAGCAGCTGAGGGATCAAAAGGTCTGAATATTCTTTATAAAAGTAGGCGGTCATTCCATCTAGGCCAGGGGCCTTGTCAGGAGCGAGACCAGCGTTGGTCTGCCGCACCTCATCAGCAGTGATGGGAGAGTCCAGAAAGTCTCGATGTGAGTTGGAAAGTCATACTAATTCGATGGCGTCAAGGTACGCCTGCAACTCGGAGGCTGGAACTACTCGAGAAGTAGAATACAACTGGTTGAAGAATTCTACCATGATGCGCATGCGGTCAGGAGGGTAGGCACAACGTTGTCCCCCTGAATCTATCAAGCCCGCAATGTAAGAGGATGGCCGGGGCTTATGGAGCAGTCTGGCTAGTGTCCTACCCGGGCGGTCCCCCTCGCCATACCTACGCACTTGCGTTTCCCTAGCCAGGAATTTGACCTTCCTAGCTGCCTCCTCTTGGTATTCGGTTAGTTTACTGCGGATGTCTGCCAGGACCCGAGAATCGTTGGATTGTTGGAATTGAGTCTCGAGTATGGAAGTTTCCGATTCGAGTTTTGAAAGCGCACCTCGGATGGTTTTGAGCACCACATGTTGTTTGGCTATGCACTCCCACCTAATGACCACCTTGAAGGCATCCCAAAGAATGGCGGGGGATTGAACCGACCCGGCATTAAATGCAAAGAAGTCTTCGATAGCAGTATGTAGCTCTTCGCGGAAGACTTGGTCTATAAGCGTGTTGGGGGGTAGACACCAGGAGAATGCACGTGTTGATGCATGCTGGGGTTGGAGTGTCAATAAGACCGGCACGTGATCCGAAAGGGTATGGGGAAGATGAGATACCTTGGGGTGCCATGGAAGCATGGTTTTGAACAGCAGCCAATAATCAATTCTCGACCATGTTTTATGCTCTATGGCGAAGCAGGTGCCCTCACGTGTGTCGGGGTGTGTAGCTCGCCATATATTTACGAGGAGATTGTCTGTAATGATTTCTGCCAATGTGGATGCTGCTTGTGGATGAGGACACTGGTGCCCCCTGCCCAATCCATATCTCCTGTCAATGGGACATTAAAGTCGCCACTCCAGAGCACTGTTTGTGGGGTCGTGTTTGCAATTCCCTGCCAGACAGTGGTGAAAAAAGACGGATCATCAATATTGGGGTCATACACAGTGGAAAGAGTGATGTGGTGGTGATGGTGTGTGCCAGTGAGGATTAGGTATCGCCCTTTGTTATCGCATATGCATTGGTCTGTGGTCCAAGCCAAATCCCTACGTATTAAAATGCACACCCCTATAGTGTAGTTGGAGTAGGAGGAGGCATATGTGAACTCCCAGCCCCGGGTGAGGAAAGAGGGTAGTGTAGCATGCGAAAGGTGCGTTTCTTGAAGAAGGCAAATATCGATGGCGTGCCTGTTTAATAGGCATGTGCCAGGCGTATCTTCCTGGCCTCGTTGAGCCCCCGCACGTTCCAGGATATGAGTTTGACCGAGTCTGTCTTAGCCATGTGTAGAGATCTCTATATGAGTATGTCATAGCTTTGGTTACTTAGATACGTGTAGAATTAAAGTGGATGAATATTCCATGATGAACAGTTGAGCAATTGATGTGAAAGAAGCTGTTCTCTGCTGTGGTGCTGTTAATCAATAAACTACAAGGAAACCTATGAAGGCTCTTCTTTACATGGCGAAGGGAGCCTGTGCAACGGGCAGGAATCAGCATCTCACCCTTGGGTTCAAAAGAAAAGATTAAGGCCAAATCAAGATCTTGCAAGACTTTGTGAGTACGGTGTATTATTTAACTGAGTTTAAGCGCTATATTTTTACCGCTCTCCATCAATGTTGGGAGGTCTTTACTAGCGGATGATAAGATCTTGAAACCGATTTTCTCAATTTTGTCTCAAGCCCGCGGCTGCCTGCTCGAGCGTGAACATTCTTCAAGCGCGAAGCCTGCTCGAGCGTGAGGTTGCTTAGCAACACAAACGCGACCTTCTGGCATGAAGTTAATCGTGTAATAAATACAAACCTGTATTGTTAACGCGCGTATAAACCAAGCAGAAGAGCCATAAAAAAAAAAAATAATTAGTGCTGCGTTTTTCAAATAAATGGCATTTGCGAAGCGCGTATAAAGCAATTTAAATCTTCTGTGCGATCAAAGGACGATTTGCCTCGAAAGGAATTCACCGAGCGCGAGCAGTGAAAGTAAATAAACCCTGCTGTGCTGTGTATGACAGACACAAAGAAGAATTACCATCCTGTACAATTATGCGTACCTTGGTATATTTTTCGACTATCATTTTCTCGAAGCTCCACATTAGACTGTCTCACTATTTTCTATGTTAAGATAATAAACACTGAAAAAGGACTAACATATGAAATAAACACTATAAACAGACTAAACAAGATACAATACAAGGATTTAAGCACAATCTTTGCTTCCAGTGAATATAATACAAGAAATTCACATACCACAACAAAGGATTTCATTATTTTAGCCTATTATTTTAAATTTTTATTTTAGATTTTTTTTTTCTCTCCCTTACAGGTACCATGTCAGATCAATCTATATCATCTCACCACCCTTTTTAACATCACCAGGAGAGCCATCCGTACCCTGGTTACAATGGAAAAAACTATTTGTGACCTATCTTTTAGCCATTGGAGGAGATAAGTATGATCCAGTTAGACGTCAAGCAATCCTCTTACATCATTTAGGAGTTGAAGGGAGAAGAATATATGAAGAAATACCAGAAATTTCTTTGGGAATGGGTCATGGACAACCTTCTAACATTTATGATATGTCATTACAAATGTTGGAACTACACTTCACACCCAAAACTAATGTTGTACTTGAAAGTCATAAATGTTTTACTAGAAACCAAAAGGAGGGTGAAGACATTAAATCCTACGTATCTACTTTAAGAGGGTTAGCTGTGACATGTACATTTGAGCAATTAAATGATTCTTTAATAACAGATCAAATAGTACGATGTACTAACAACCAAAGGATAAAGGAAAAGTTGTTGACAAAAGAGTATACCTTGGATGAAACTATACAAATTGCAAAAGGAATGGAACATACTGACATGTGGATAAAGGAAATAGAAGGTTCTGTTAGCAATTCAAAACAAGAAAAGGTTGAAGTTATTGAAAAAAAATACGAGAAGAAATCAGAAGCAAAATTTAATGTAGATGTTAAAAGGCCTCCACCTCAACTTCAAAAATGAAGTTATCAATCTAGGGAAATTAAATGTTTTAGAAGTGGTGCCCCAGGGCATATAGCTACCAGTCTCAATTGTATGGCAAAAGGAACATTGTGTAAAAGTTGTGGAAAAAAATGGAAATTTTTCCAAAATGTGCCGTACAAAAGGGATTGGAAGAAATAAAGTTCAAGAAGTGGAAGATATTTGTGAATATGTTGATGATGTTTTACTGATGGTTGAAGGAGATCAAAAAGAAGTTGAAATTGGGAAAACTGATGAGTTGTGTTCCCATAATGTGAAAATGGAAAGCACAGATAAACTAGAAAAACCACATTGTAATATCTTACTTGGTGAAAAGGAGATAAGGGTATTGGCAGATTCTGGAAATTTATATACTCTTATATCTAACAAATCTTTTGAAAGTAATTGGTCCAAGGAATGTGGTCCAATTATATACAGTCCTTATATTCGTGCAGTGGGGTATGCAGGAAAGAGAATAGAATTTTTGGGAATGTGTTGGATGACTTTAAAATTTAAATTGAAGCAGTTAGAGGTGGGGTATATATCACAGATGTTGGTTCTGATCTCCTTGGATGGCGTCATCTGAAAGATTTAAACATTATTATTGATCCAAATGGCAAGGAACCTGTTATGGTTCTAGAAAAATTGTCTGTTCAAGACATGAATGAATGAATGAATGAATGAATGAATGAATGAATGAATGAATGAATGAATGAATGAATGAAGGAATATTTGTAGAGCGCATGGTTACCCTGAGGTATCCCAGCGCTAAAAGGCACCCGGTAAGCTACGAAGGAATTACTGGAAGAGGAAGGTTTTCACAAATTTACTGAACTTGAGATGGTCAGATTCCGAGCGTATATGCAATGGAATACTGTTCCAAAGTATGGCCCCATTATGTGATGATAATAAGTTATTTGAAAGGTATCCTAATGTTTTTAGCTCAAGGTTAGGACTATTGAAGAGATTTTCGCATAAGATTATTTTAAAAGAAAATGCTAAGTCTGTTGTTCACAAGATGAGAAATGTACCAAATTTAATGTTGGAGCCCTTATGTCAGGAAATTGATAATTTGTTGAAGCAAGGGATCATTGAGCCAATCGAAGCCTCCGAATGGTTGGCTCCGATTGTGATTGCCCCTAAGGATGGTGGGAAAATTCGTCTTTGTATAGACTTGCATGATCTCAACAGGAACGTTTGGGTAGATAGAGAACCACTGCCTAATATATCTGAAATGTTGTCAACCATGGGTATTGGGCATATTTTTAATGTTCTAGATATGTCCGCAGCGTATCATCAAATTAAATTGCATGAGTCGTCTAGGCATTTGACTTCCTTTACCACTCCTCTTGGTGCATTTAGATACAAGAGAATGCCTTTTGGTTTGGTGTCAGCCTCTGCCATTTTTCAAAGAGCAATGAAAAATATTTTTGGGGACATGAAAAAAGTTTGGTGTTTCCAAGATGATATTTTAATTGCTGGGAATTATTATTTTGACCTTGATAAGTTATTTGAAGAAGTAATGACAAGACTGGAGAAACATAATTTAACAATAAAAAGAGAAAAATTTCAATTGAGAAAAACAAAAGTTGATTATTTGGGACATGAAGTGAGTTCAGAGGGTATACAACCTAAGAAAAGTATTGTAAAAGCAATTACTATGGTACCTGAACCAACGAATAAGGATGAATTTCGATCATTTCTAGGGTTAGCAGAGTATTGTGCGAAATATGTAAACAGTTTTACTGAACTTGTCGAACCTTTAAGGAAAATTATGAAAACAAATGTTCAGTTTGAATGGTCTGTTGAGTGCAAGGAAGCTTTCGAACTTATAAAAAAGAGAATATCTGAAGCACCTACATTAGGACGTTTTGAGATTGTTGGAAAAACTTTCTTGACTGCTGATGCTAGTGGTGTTGGTGTTGGGGCAGTATTGTCACAGGTGGTTAATGGTGAAGAACGAATCATTGGTTTTGCCTCAAGGAGATTGCAAGGTGCAGAAAGATCTTATTCGGTAATTGAAAGGGAAGCTTTGGCTTGCAGTTGGGGAATGTGTCACTTTAAGTTTTATTTATGGGGTCTTCCTTTCCAAATCCGTACTGACCATAAGCCATTAGGGTACATTTTCAAAGGTGGAAGGGGGTTAGAAGGCAGCATAACACCAAGAATTTCTAGATCGTTATTGTCTGTCATGGACTTCAATTGTGAAGTTGAATACGTTAAAGGGAAGAAAAGGTGATTGCCGATTATTTATCGAGTATGCCTATGGATACAGATTGTAATGAAGTTTGTGGTGATATAAATGGTGACGTTGATGTTAACACAGGAGTCATTGCTTTGTCGTTTGAGGAATGGAGCAAAGCCAAGGAAGGTGATTCTGTATTAAAAAAAGTGGAATCTCAACTCGTTGAAGGTTGGAATTTCAATGATCGCAAGGATATGGAACTGATGGATTTTTTTAAAGTGAGAGAAGAATTGAGTTTAAGTAATGGAAATGTTATGAGAAGATGGCAAATTGTACCTCCTAGAGTGGTGAGGAAACATATTCTTGAGATTATTCATGAGGGTCATCCGGGTCAGGGAATGTCAAAACGGAGAGTTAGAGAATCATTCTGGTGGCCTGGGGTTGATAGTGAAGTTGAGGCTTTGGTAAAGGACTGTCAAATTTGCTTGAACAGTGATGAATCTAAAGTTGTGCGTCAACCTCCTTTGGAATGCGTAAAATTTCCATCAAAACCTTGGGAAAAATTGTCTATGGATTTTATTGGACCAGTGAACAAGTTAGGATTTAGAGATAGGTTAATTCTTGTATTGGTTGGTTATCATTCCAAATGGTTTGTGGTAAAAACTATGGGAGAAATTAATACTAGTAATGTTAAAAGGTTTCTTGAAAGAATTTTCCTTGTGGAAGGAATACCTGCTAGTATTGTAACTGATAACGGAGTGCAATTTGTTTCAAAGGTGATGATGGATTATCTCAGAAAGATGGGCATTATTTATTCAACAAAGAGTAGCTCTTTTCCGACCTCAGGCTAATGGTTTGGTACAAAGAATTAATCGAATTATAATGGAAAATGTACAGTTATCTCTTGCAAACGGTCTGTCTTGGAGACAAGAATTAAGGAAAATGATGTGGGTGCATCGAATTACTCCCCATTCTACTACAGGTGTAGCTCCTTTTGTGTCTCTTAAGGGAAGTGACCCAGGAAAGAAAGAATGTCCTGTTTGGTTGTGTAAAAAAGAGAAAATATGGATTGATCGTGATCAAATGTTGAAAAAAGTTGAAGAAGGTCAAGAAAGGATGAAGAGTGTGTACAACTTCAGAAAATGAGTTAAAGAAGTGTCTATTCAAGTGGGTGATTGGGTCGTAGTACGGAAAAATGAATGGGTTAGTAAGGGTGAAAGCACATATTTAGGACCTTTCCAAGTAAAAAATGTAAAATCCAATGTTGTAATTTTGGAAGATAATACAATTTGGAGTTTTGGAAATGTTTGCAAAGTATGTAGGCCATAGAGTATAATTTTGGAATAGCTGCAAAACATTAGATATAGTTTCTTATTATTCACTGTATATGTTTCCTTATATTTTGATCAAATGATTTTTGTTATTAGTTGTTAAATAATTTTTACTTGGTTAATTATTATTGTATATGTTATATTTAATTTCTTTGTATTTGTATAAAAGGGAGATATGTAGAGATCTCTATATGAGTATGTCATAGCATTGGGTACTTAGATACGTGTAGAATGAAAGTAGATGAATATTCCATGATGAACAGTTGAGAAGAGAGCAATTGATGTGAAAGAAGCTGTTTTCTGCTGTGGTGCTGTTAATCAATAAACTACAAGAAAATACAAGGATACCTATGAAGGCTCTTCTTTACACCATGCCCAGCGGAAGAGTTGTTGATGGTGTGTGCATGTACGCCCCGTGTCGAAGTGGTGCTTTGAATCTCTGCTATAAGGATGAGAACAGGTGGTGATGTGCCAACAGTTTAGATATAAACCATAAACTGAAAAAAACAATACCCCAACAGACCCCTTCCCACCAAGCCTCCCTCCTCCCACTCCAATCCCCCAATTATGTTGAGGTATCCCCCCATGAACATAGCAACTGGGAATCATCCCCGGGGAGGTGGAGACACCACGGGGTCTACCCACCTTAGTGCCAGGGGCCGAGCAAAGGTATATGAATGGAGGACCATCCATCCCCACCCTGTCCCAAGAACAGTACACTTAGCTGTGGCAGCGGTTGTCAGAGGGTCCAGCGGTCTTGACTGAGAAAGCAGCCGTCCGCCTCAGGTCGCTCTGCGGTAGTCCCCTGCATCCATGGTTGGTGATGATCAGTCTTTATCACTCAGCCTTGCATCAGCCGTGGAGGAACTGGCGTGGGTGTCAGAGGCACGATCTATTGGAGTTTGCTGTTTAGCGAACTTGAGAGCCAGTTTTGAATTTGTGAAGTAGGTTGTCTTGCCGTTGAGGTTGATGTTGTTTTTTGCAGCAACTGCTTAGCCTGCAGGAATTCACGTTGTGCAGCTTGCACGGTCAGGGGGAAGTCAAGGAAGGAGGATACTGAATCGCCTTTGTATTGAATGCGTCCCTGTTCCCTTGTCTGCCACAGCACGGGGTCGTGATCTTTATAATTTAGGAGTTGTACCACAATGGGCCTTGGAGGAGCTCCCGGTGGGGGCCGAGGTACCAGCAACCTGTGAGACCGCTCAACAATGAAGACCGGAGATAAATCTGAGCCTAAGAGATCTTTCAGCATAGTTTCAACAAAGTCCTCCATCTTGGAGATGGCTGTGGATTTGGGGATGCCCGTTATGCAGAAGTTTTTTCATCTCGAGTGGGCTTCAAGATCTTCGTTTTTTTGTTTTATGAGCTCTAATACTCTGTCCATTTTCAGCAGGCGTTCCTCTGCGGCCATTTGATTACCCTCGGTTTCTGAGACACTTGCCTCAACGTGATTGAGTCTGGTGTCATGCTTGTCCACTCTATTGTTCACTCTATCCAGGCGGGTGGAGAGCGCGTCTAGTTCGGCATCTATATTGCGCAGGCTGAATCGAACGTCTAGCATTATGGTCTTGAGATCTGGCTCCTGGTCCACAGTTGCGTTGTCGTCTCGAGACTGGGGTGCAGTGGATTTTCCCCCTTCATTGTCTGTTTGCCATGCACTGCGCATTTTGTCAAAGGTGAGCTTTGATTGCCTGCCCTCCGTTTTTCCCATGTCCGTGGCGCCGTGCGTATCAGCAGAGTCTTGAAATGGTTGTTCTGCATTGGCGTATCTCGTCTCCTCGCACAGGTGTTACCAGGGCTTCCCACTCTTCCAACACCTCTTTCTCTTCACCGGGCCTGTGTTGGCTGTTATGGGGAGGATTACAATTCTCTCCCGGTGCTGCAAAAAAGAGGCAATGGCTCCAACGAACAGCACACTTCTGAGTGGGCCTGGTGGCTGAGTGGTGCACAGTGTGAGGCAGTGTGCTGCTCTGTTCGCCGGCAGTGGCACCAAGAAACAAAAGTAAAAGCCGCACCAGCACAAAGAGGGGCACAAAGGTTATAAGCTTGTGCTTCAGCGCCTGTTGTATCCTGACAAGTGTCTTGTGGTGGCCGATCCCCTGCGGGCTGAGCGGGGCCACGGGAAAGGGCACGCCATTGTAAATGCGGGGAAGGCCGGGCCTTTGCGTGGTGGGTGAAGGAGCATGTGCGGCACCTCAGGGGTGGCCCCAGTGAACTGGTCAGGTGTTTGAGTGGCCCGGAGACCGCACAGCACGCAGGATGGGGCAGTATGCTGCACTGTCTGTGGCAGCAGTGCCAAAGAGCCAAAGTATGGGCCACACCGGCACAGCAACGGGCCCCAAGGTGAAGCGCCTCTGACCCAGCACTTCCTGGCAGGGGTCCAGAGGTGGCCGATTCGCTGGAGGCCGCGCAGAGTTATGGGCCGCTGGAGCAGGCGTGCTGCCAGAAATGCGAAGATGTCCGGGACACCGTGCGGTGTAAGCTGTAGCGTTAATGTCACTGCAGGGGTGATTTCGGCAGGCCGGGCAGGCACCCGTGGGGGACCCCACATCGGATTCAGAGAGCCTGGGCTGAGGCCAAACGGACCAAGACAGATCCTCCCGGGCCACGGACCCGCCGCCTCCAGACGCCGCACCCCCCTCACCTGAGGCCTGCAGGCCGCTTTCCGCAACGCCGACCACAGTGGGGAGGCCTCCGCTGTGTTCCGGCATGGCCGGGTTGGTCGACAGGATCTGCAGACAGGATCACCAGCTGGAGGCAGGTAGGGTTCGGCCCCGGCCCGCACCGCAGGTAGGCCGCTTGAGCCGCAGGGTCCGAAGTCGATCGCCGAAGCTCCAGGCCCAGGCCACGCTCACAGGCCGCAGCCCGCCTCAGCCAGCCGTCTCATGCAGCCTCGCCAGGTGTCACTTGAATACAGGAATAACAGCGTCTCCCCGCTGCCACGAGTGTCCGCAGGTCGTTGTGGGCTGATTACTGGGACAGATGGCCCCCGAAGCAGGTGGAATTATACGGATAATGTGCTCAGCTGGCGGACTTCCCCGAAAACAGCGGCCATTTTGCACCGCAGCAAAGCCACGCCCTTCATACTTTACGTTAACTAACCGCCATCTTTCCTTTATGCCACTTCTGAATACATCCACTACACACCCATAGGGGAATTTTAACACAGAAACAAAACTGTGATGACAGTCATTGAAAACACGCCTTCTTAACTAAAGCGTTGTTTACCATTGAACCACCAGAGCAAAATAATAGCAATCTATGCAAGCTATGCATTGCTTCCCTTTCAAATCATTTCCAGGTACTTCGCTTCAAACTGGTGGGAAAGCTCTTAGATGGTTTAAACCCATGCACAGGAGAATGGCATGGCTATTAGTTGACTACAGCTCTAAAGAGGGTGTTTCCACTGGTTTCATGTCACGTTTGCTCCCCATCACCTTCAGTTCGCGAAAGTCAGTGACTCCATCCCTTAGTATGGATATTAGAAGAGTAGGTCTTCAGCACTGGTGATTGGTTATCATTTGGATTGGTTTTGTTTGGGTAGGCATCAGCACGGCCTTCATTGTGCTGGGTTTTGTTCCAGGTGTGATCCTGTTCTAATATATATCTGTGGGACCCTAAGTCTATCCAAGTCCTTTGATACTTTAGAATGGTTTTGACAAATGTCTTTCCACCTCCTGACTTAGGCTTCAATAATCATCATCAGACCATGATGAGGGGGACTTGAGCAAATTCAGACATATGCAGATAGGCTGTTGGAGGGATTTTCTTTACAACGACCACCTTCAAATCGCCTGGCCCCATCTGGTACCTCCATCGATTGGTTATAGCCTGTAGTTCCTCCGGCCGACCATTCGACTGGTATCTGTCTTCAAAATGTGTTTGTCTGGTTGCTGTTATTTCTGGTTGGTATGTGATGGAGTTAAACAGGTCCTTCTGAGCAGTCCAACAGAGCCATTTCTGAGGGCATTGCGTCTTATATAAATGTTAGAAAAACAAAAAGGTGGCTTAGAGTAATTAAAAGAAACAAACTACAGAAGGGTACCCTTAAACCCAGTTGAGACCGGGTGATTAGTACATATAACAAACAACAATGTCTCAAAAGGTAATATTTAAAGACAATTATAAACAATAATGCATATAAATTGCAAAAAGAACGAGACAGGGAGGCGTAAATTGTTGTATCACTGAATACAGATTTTTGCCACTTGTCACTTGCCGGATAAAATAGTGAGTTATTCTTAAACTGACTTAGTCAAGGCTCTAGGAAGCCCTAAACAGAGGTTGTATTTGACTAGAAATCCTAAGTTTTTCAGTATATAGGGGAAGTATAGACAGGATCGTCCCTTTGTATTTGACTAGAAATCCTAAGTTTTTCAGTATATAGGGGAAGTATAGACAGGATCGTCCCTTTAACTTTCAGGGGGTTTTAAAACATTAAAATAACGCCCACAGCCCGGACCTATAATTGAGTTCGATTAACCTAAAACAGGAAGTAGGCAAAAAAAGATAATTATTTTGTTGAAATTCGAATATAATGTTGAGTAGCAGGATAACTAATTGACTATGTTGATTAATTCTACATCGATTTGAATAGGCATTCCTTGTCTTTTTACATCCCATTAGCCAAGAGCGAGTGATCTAATAATAAAAAAAGAGCCACGCGTGAAATAAAATATCCGCCAAAGGTGCGGAGCTCGTGACCCAAACAGAACGAACGGTATCACGGTTCGCACTCTGGAAATTAAAACACAGGTGAGAATGTTGATCCTTACCACACCTTAAAAAATCATTTTGGGATATAAAGATTGAGTATTATTCTTTTCTCCTATATTTTAGTACATCGGCCTGTATAAGAAGCGGCCTATTGCGAAATTGACTCTGATACCTATATAAGCAATGAAGTTACAAGGTACCTTCTTGATTAAAGCACATATTAAGCTGTCTATCTGTAGTTGAGATATACTAAAAATTTTATGGAGGGCCTGTTTGGTGCAGTTTAAAAAAAAAAAAAAAAACATTGGAGGATTATTATATCATAGATAAGAGAGTGAATAAATACACTCTAAATTGATGCAGGTGCAACGAGGAGGCTTACATTAGTCCCTTTTTAAACTAATAATTGAGAATATCAACAAGTGAATGTTTTGAATGAATGGCTCTGATCGATGAGTTAGATGATTGTCGCACTTATGGTCTTCCGAATTAGCTGTTAAATGTTTAGTTTAAAAATGGGTTCGTTTTTGGAAGACAAACATGTTAGAATGATATATTGTTGTCCCCCTCTAATTGATGTAATTTTTATTTAGGCTTATATTTGATATGGTCATTTTAACGATTGAGGAAGACAAAAAATATTGTCCTGAAGAAGGTGGTCTTTATTGAAACTACACCATCGAAACGCGTCGACGCCCACATATGCGATTAAATTTGGTGAAGTCAGCAAACAGTTTAAGACAAGGGATTTATACCTATGCTTGTTGCTGCCTATTCAAATGTCCAAATTAACGCTAAAAATGACATAGTATATTGTCTTTTTCTGTATTCTTCCTCATTTTACATTGGTGCATATTGTTTTATACTGTAGTATATTGTTTATGTATTTGATTTATAATTGTGACAAATTCTTCTTTTTTGTAATATATGTTTTATCTAGCTAAGGCTTGTTCATTTTTGATGATTTTAAATGTGAATGAACTCATATGAGTATTATATGTGGATATATCACCAATTAAAGGAAATTGATTTTTAAATAGAGTGTGGTTGATCGATAAGTGCCTCAATTATCAACGATCTGTGTAGACTATATGGTTTGGAAGTGGATATGTATGGATGATTGGTAAATGATCAGTGCATGATTCATCCGAGGGGAAAACTTTTTTTAACTTGTCACTTGCGCCATTCACATTGCTTTGCACGTGCACTATTGTGTACATGATTGTACAGGTTATATATACATTTAATATGACAGAGTGTTACCCTTGTCTTTATCCTACTTTGCTTTAAATACAGACCACTCCTTACATTCTGTGATACTACCATGTATGCGTCCCTGTCGAGTTCTTTTTGCAATTTATGTGCATTATTGTTTAAAATTGTCTTCAAATATTACCTTTTGAGACATGTTTGTTATATATAGGAGGAATTCAAAGCTTCCGCTCAGAACGTTTTCGCTGTTTTATGTTAGTTAATCAGTCTATCAGCTTAATTTAAATAGTTCATCAGATAAATTATTTCCGAGGCGTAGCACCAGGTGTGATCAAAAGGCATCCTCCTTGTTTGAAAGTGCATGCCACTCTGACGCCCTTGGAGGATTTTTTTAACTTTGTGCGGAGGGTAGCAAAATATATCTTCTCCCAGGGCTGGTGACCCCCATCGCAACAGCTCTAACTGTAATATAATTCCGTGATTTGGAAATTTAGCATGTGAGTGTTCTATTTATTTATACATTCCCTGCTAGAAGCAGGTTCAGCTTCCAGTAAGCATACCAGATGTCATTTGGTCAAATGACGAGCCAGGAACTTTAGCGAATGAAAGCGCCCGCAGGTTACTGTATTGCTGGGAAAGAAGAGTTCAAGGCCTGTTTCATTTATATTGATTAACTGAAATAAACATATTTACCGTAATATTTGTTTGAACACATAAAAACGCATTTACCGTAATGAACGTTATACTTAAAAACGCGGATAAAAAGAAACAGTCTTTACATAGCATAGACCTTTCCTGAAAAATGCACATTTGAAACATTCTACAAAATTGTGTTGTGGGTCAAATACCCCAATGCAAAGAAAAACGTTGTAATTTCTTCACAACTCCTGGGGACAGTCTCCTGGTACTATTAGCACCCTGCACAACAGTAATATGCAGCTAAGGGCAGGGTGAAGATGCATCATTTAAACAAAACGAGAGTACTTATTTTGATAATTTGTAATTCAATGAAGAGTTCAGTGGAATGTTACCAACATTTCTTAAACCCCGAGTTTAAATTCTATGGGGCAGATTTATGAGCCCCTTGCGCCTCATTTATGCCGCTATTGCGTCACTTTTGTGACGCAGCGGCGGCGCAAATCCTGCGCCATGCTGCGGGGTATTTACAACGAGACGCATCTGGCAGATGCGTCACGTTGTAAAGCCCTGCGCCACATGTAGGCGTTCTGGAGTGGGGGGGGGGGCGTTCCGGCGCAGGAACGCCTCCTAAAAGTGGCTGAGTGAAATCTACAAGATTTCACTCAGTCACTTTTAAGGCCATGCTGCGTCAAAACCCTGCGCCTGCTTGAAGCAGGCGTAAGGATTGACGCAGCAGGTAAGGGATAGGGCACCCCCGAGCCTTGCTGGAGCTGCGTCGCGCTTGCGACGCAACTCCAGCAATGCGCCGCCTTTCCGACAGGAGATGCGTCACGCATCTGCCCATCCGAGTGCCACGGTGCGCCACATTGTAAATGCGGCGCATCAATGGTGGCGCACGGGTGGGCAAATGCGTCGCAACTCTTCTGGCGCATCTCTGCTGATTAGCAGAGATGCACCAGACGTTATAAATCTGCCCCTAAGAGATTATTTGTAAAAATGGCGACATTCAAGAACTGGAACCCCATGTTGAAGGACACTTCATGCTATACGTCAGCAGTTCCTAGTAATAATGCTGTTAATGTAGCTTAGTTGTCTAATGCACCGACTGCTGAGAGGTGTGTGTAACATGCAGTGCACAAATTCCAACACTACTGCCTCACCTCTGTGTTTAGACATGCAAGATGGATTAAATGAATTCTATGCCTGCCTAAATTTGGGTTTTATGTTTCTTAGTGGGCTGTAAAAGTGAAACACAGCCGACTCGCTTGTTTCATTGTTTTCTGCCTCTGCGAAATGGCCAGTGAACATTTCTAGTGGTTCACACACTTTTGCTATCGGTTCACTGGTGAGCTAGTTTATAGTTGTACTGTCATTTGAGGCGGCTCTCAAGAAATGTATAATAACCATGGCATTCCACACAACCATACACATTTGCGAAACACTCACAAATCTATTCTGCATGCGAAATTTCTCACCTGGCAGATTAGCCTGTTTCGTGTTCCAGCGAAATGTTTCATCCACCACTAATGAATAACGATCAATGGTCTAGTAATAGCATCTCTTTTAATTATAGCCCTATAATGTATATAATATAATGTCAGTTGGCTTTTGGGTGGCACATGCACCACAAAGGAATCTTGGGGCTAAGGCATATATAGGGGTAATGGGCTTCCCCTGCAAAAAAGTGTTAATGTAACTGCTTCAAACAATTACACCTCTGCAAATTATGAGTTTGTGCTAAACGTTAAATAATACCACTGCGGAAATACTATTAGCCCACAATGTGTTATAACAATGAAGCACAAATCTAGGGCAAAATATGCATGTGTTAACAGCATATCTAAAAAACTGGGCAAATAAAAGGGGTAGAGTCAACACGTGGTTTTTGGCCGGCTGTCTCGGCCGGACGAAAACCACATGTGAAGTGACCCCTCTCCAACCCCAGCTGCATTGCTGGGGCTAGAGAGAGTATGCACAGACTCCCGGTCTGCCTGGAGCACACATTTTTGGCACTCAGGCCAATCCCGAAGCTGCTCTCATGTGAGAGTAGCTTCGGGATTGGCCGCAGAGCAGGCTGGGAGCCTGTGCCTGCCTGCAGCGGCGGAGAGGAGTGGAAGAGCGCATTGCGATGTGGCAGCAGGTAAGATTAATTTTGTTAATTAAAAGCCGCTCCTGACTGTGTCATGGAATAGATATGCAGAAAGAGAAAAATATTGTTTTTAAGGTAATTACTTGCTAATTTGAATATGAAATACTAACTTGACATTTAAAACAACCAGAGACAAAGTTATTAATATTTATTTTGTAAGTTTGTCATATTTTGAGTCCAGAAGACATACTACAGTTATATTCATAGAACAGACTCCCAAAGAGAAAGGAGTGATATTCTTATTCATTTATCAATGGAGGTAAGAAATTCTGAATTGACAATCAAAATAACTTGAACCAATGTTAGGCGTACTGCAAATATGCAATAGAATGAGCTAGAGTTGTATCTCCTGGGTAGACCTATACAACTGCTTGCTTTTTTGTAGTGAATTTACTTTACAATGATGTTTGTGAAATCAACATTTTTTGAAGAAATGTCTATAGTGGACGAATTTCAATCACATGAAACGTTTATTTGTTATTCATTTTGTTTTCTTTTTTAGGACGTAGCTATTTTATGATTATTTTTGTCTTTTATAAAAATGCACTGATGTATAAATTCTATATTTTCTAAACAGCCCTGAAGAAGTGCAGTGTGTGCAAAACACGTGTAGGCTGTATGCTTTATTTGCTGTATAAAGAGACACAAGTGATCCACTAAAGAAGAAAAAAATAAAAGCTACGAAAGAACATGCATTGTGTGATTTTTGCAACATCTCAGTACTGTCAATTTTGTATTAATATTACTGCTGGTGGGGACCAGTAGACTAAGATTATAGCGCTGGGTGATAGTCCTAAAAACCAAACATTATTTAAGATAGTATATCAACAATCAGGGCGAGGTTCTTGTGATTGGCTATAGTGGCAAAACATTGGGATAAAACAGAAATGTTAGGTAATAAACATATTTCAGGCATAACAACCAAACAAAAGAGGTATATATATATATATATATATATATATATATATATATATATATATATATATATATATATATATATATATCAACACAACAAAAGCACCCAACTTGGAGAGCCACGTACGTGAGTACTTCTTTTATTCTGTCAGGCAGCCTGGTCGCAACCTCCATAAGCACAGAAATTCTGCATGCCATATTTTATCTTACGCGTTTCGAGAGTCTGTGCTCCCTTGTTCACAGATGATGGCAATTGGGAGCAGGACAGCATGCCGCGACTCTTAAATACACAGTAACATCAGTCCCGCCTTAGTAGGCGTGTTAGCAGAGTGCATCCTGGTATATAGAGTTCGTTTAAAAGTAAATCTCGAAATAAATGCGGCCATCATGCTTCCCAATGAAATTCATTACCCCAATGGGTTACTGCCATCATCTGTGAACAAGGGAGCACAGACTCTCGAAACGCGTAAGATAAAATATGGCATGCAGAATTTCTGTGCTTATGGAGGTTGCGACCAGGCTGCCTGACAGAATAAAAGAAGTACTCACGTACGTGGCTCTCCAAGTTGGGTGCTTTCGTTGTGTTGATTTGAATTGTGGCCTGCCCGGGTCACGGAGAAGCCCTCACGCGGATGAGCGGGTCCGGCACGTTCATTGGGACAGTGCAACCGGAATGCTGAGTCTTCTGCCAAGGGTTATTACAGCCTGCAAACAGCCCCTGTGTGTAACAGTAACCCATTGGGGTAATGAATTTCATTGGGAAGCATGATGGCCGCATTTATTTCGAGATTTACTTTTAAACGAACTCTATATACCAGGATGCACTCTGCTAACACGCCTACTAAGGCGGGACTGATGTTACTGTGTATTTAAGAGTCGCGGCATGCTGTCCTGCTCCCAATTGCCATCATCTGTGAACAAGGGAGCACAGACTCTCGAAACGCGTAAGATAAAATATGGCATGCAGAACTTCTGTGCTTATGGAGGTTGCGACCAGGCTGCCTGACAGAATAAAAGAAGTACTCACGTACGTGGCTCTCCAAGTTGGGTGCTTTCGTTGTGTTGATATATATATATATATATATATATAAATATATATATAAACCTCGTTGGAAACCTTGGAGCTTTGATTTTTACGCGGCCTCCCAGCCGCGGGAGATGCACCACCCGGAAATTTGGGGCCACGGAGCTCCGAATCACAGAGTCTCAATGTGGAGGCATCCATGGAGGATTGACAAGCCGGATGTGCGAGTGGGAGCCCATTGGTGGCGCTTGAAACATCTCAGACAGTGGCACACAACTGAGGCACACACTACAAGACCCACTAACCAACGTGGACTCATTTGAGTCGCCCAATGGAGGGCTCATATTTTTAAGTGGGAGGTGTGGCCTCTATGCCAAAATGACTGTCGTGCCTCTGAAGAGTGCAATGAGCACAAAACGCGTCAGGCGTGAATCAACAGGCATGCTGTAAACTGTATCCGCCCGCCGATCCGGCTTTTACCTCATGAAGGTTGCTGCAGTGGATGTCAGAGTGCGTCTCCACAAGTGGGAACCTTGGAGCTTTGATATATATATATATATATATTTATATATATATTCCTGTTTTCAGGTTCTGACCAGAGAATCTGGCAGAGTTGCCTCTTCTTGCAGCTTTTGTCATTTTTTGGAGTATTAAGTTGATAACCTTCCTGTGCCTGTAATATGTTTGGTTTAATTGTTTGTGTGATTTTATTGGTTAGTACTGTTTTGGTTTGAATATGTTTTTTAGTTATGTCCTTCTATATTAATTGATAATCTATGTTTTATTTGTAATGTGTAATATGTAGTTAGATACTTTTGAATTGTATTATCTATATATCTATCTATATAAATATATAAATTATATATATTTTATATATATTAATATTTAGATTGTTGTATAAATGTTTGTAGTTTATGTAAATGTTTTTTGACTCAAGTTGTTATGTTTGAGTTATATTAATTTGGGGTGATTTACAATTATTTTGGTGATGTTATTTATTATTTTTAAAACATGTGTACATGTTATTTAATGTTTATTTATGTACACAAAATAAGCTCCCCGAGAATTTTGCAATTTATTGAGATATGTGATGTATCCTTCCCAATGCTACTCAGTACAAGTGTTGGGCATAGAAAAAAAATTACCGGATTGTCCTCACACACCACCAGGCGTCATGCTTAATCATAGGACAATACTTGCTCTCCAAACCCTACATTTGATGGGCAGCGGGCCTACACCTGGAGTCAGGGAGGCATTCTGAATAAGAAAGGATCTGTGATATAAGTGTGTTAAAAATCAATGTGGCAGTCTTAAACAGTTTATTCACTGGACATGACGCTTGGTGATTAAAATCAGTTGTGGAGATACGGGGAATTAGTACCCCATTACCACTTTTACCGTCAACATGTTTCTGCCTTGTGGCTCAATTGAGTCTGTGGCTTTCATAAGGAAGGGCAGAAGGAATCCTAATGAGACAATGTGCTTTGCCTCCAAACCAGTGTGACCTGTGTCTACCTTTTAACTAATCTCGCTTTCTAATACCCCAATGATGGGTTTTATACACCCCACACGTCTGCTCCTTCCGAAAGTGCGTCCCTTACGGCAAGCCTAGATGCATTTTGGCTTGCCTTAGGGGACGGACCTTGACGAAAGTGTGACTACAGGGCTCCCTTCGCCCTTCTTCCTTTGGAAGGAGCAGACGCATCTAGGCTTTGTTTATATAATTTAATGTTTATTGTAAAGTTTTGTCTAATATAAAAACTAGTTCATTTTATGTTTATAAATGATAATATAATTATTTTGGCAATATTATTGTAGTATATTTTGAACTATTTATATGCTTTTTGTACAGTTAACAATATTTTTGGTTATGATATTTCTGTTTTTGATATTAGTAAAAAAATATTTTTAACAACGATATTTGTGTACTTGATATTTGTGGTTTTATTAGTTAAGTATAAGAAGGCAATATTTTTGTTAGCAATATTTAATTTCCGATATTTTTGTATATTGAGATTGGGTGCGTTGCTATTGTGTCATTGAACCATTCCTTTGATCCTTCCTATATACTTTGAGGTAATTACTAGGGGCCACATGTATCATTATTTCAAATAGCGATAACCTAGCTGCGGTTCTCTGCAATTCGCAATTAGGTAATCGCTATTTGAATGTATGAAACTCTATGAGTTTCATTTAGCGCTTCCTAATAGGTCACAAATCGACCTACCTCATTAATTTTAATGAGGCAGGTCTAAATTTGCAACCCATTAGGAATAAACAAAATCACAGGGATGGTGGCCTGCTGTGATCAGCAAACCACCATGTCTGTGATTGCTTTTAAATAAAGCAATTTTTTTTAAATGCAGCCCATTTTCCTTAAAGGAAAATGGATTGTGTTTAAAAAAGAAAAATGAAAATGTTTCTTCTCATTTTTCAAGAGTAAGCAGTGGCCCATGGGACCATAACCTGCTCTTAAAATATATTGTTACGATTATTCACAAAGGATAAGGAGTCCCTTGGAGACTCTGTCCCATTTGCAAATGGTTTATGATCTTCTTAAAGTAGGTGGTAAAATGTGAATGTTTTGCGACCACATTTTGGTCGCAAAACATTCCTGCATACCACTACGATTCGGTATTCGGAAGGGACTTCCTGATACCGAATCGGTAAGTATTCAGAATACCAAATTGCAATTCAGTAACATGTTACCAAATCTCAAATTGGAATTCATACATATGAAAATGCATTTTACCGGTTACAAATGGCCCAATTCTGCAAATTGGGCCATTTGTGACCAGCAAAATGCATGATACATGTGGCCCTACGAGTGCTCCCACACCAATCCTTGGTTTAGAGTATTTTCATGTAGATGGTAATGCAGCCTTCACTGACCACTTTCCTCAGTGTTACGTATTAGACACTGGGGTACTTGTGGTCAATCGCATCATCATAGAGCCTTACCCCCACCAGGAGGTTGAGTCTCTATCCCAAGAGACATGGTAGGATCTGCACCAAACGAGGGAATAAAAATAGCTTACTGTCCTCTAAAATAGTGCCTTTAATTACGAACATAAAAAGGAGCAGTAGCAAGGTTAAAAACAGAGGGATACAAAAAGACTCTAAGGTCCTCCTGCACATCCTATAGGTGCTCAAAAGAAACGGCCAACATGTTTCAGCCATTTTTGCACCCCATTAAGGGTCAACTGCTTTTTTCAGGACCAAATACTCTCTCAGATCCCTACTGTACCTGGTAGAACAAGTTGTTCTTCCGGAACTCTGCATTACAGTGCAACTTGCACATTCATCTGGGGTTATTTCCTGATAGCCCCTGAAACAAACGAAATTGGAAATACAATATATCTCTTGTATCTACTCAATTCTTACCAAACTTTATACAAAAGTTGCCTGGTGAAGGGCTTAGTGGTTTTCTATAGTATTATCTTACAGTCATTGCAGATTTTCAGAGGATTAATTTAAGGGTGGTAAAGTGTGGTTTTTATAAACATTTAAAAGCATCAAATGTTCTTCAAATGGTTCTTGGATCTCATGGCCAGCTGCTAGTGTATAGTTGTTACCAGTTATTGCCTGACGGTGCACCTCCTATATAAGGGGTGTTCCAACTTCCATACAGTAAGCGAGTCAGTTGGGAAAACGGTGGGGGTTGGTTATAGAATGGTCCTACAAGGTACAGTAGGGATCTGAGAGAGTATGTCGTCCTAAAGAAAGCCAACTACCCTTTATGGAGCGTAAAACTGGCTGAAACATGTTGACCGTTTCTTTTGAGCACCTATAGGATGTGCTGGACAACCTAATGGTCCTTTTCACATCCCTCTGTTTACAACCTTGCTACTGCTTGTTTTTATGTTCGTAATTTAAAGCACTATTTTAGAGGAGCGTTAGAAATAGAGGTCTCTAGTTAGCAATGGTTTGCACCTTTGTCCAAATCGGGGCCCTTCCTTCTAGTCGGGATAAGGCAGATACACTCCTAAAATAACTCCTGCTCACCCCCTTTGGTAGCTTGGCACGAGAAGTCAGGCTTATCTCAGAGGCAGCGTTTGAAGCATTTACACATAACCAACAGTAATACAATGAAAACACTACAAAGGGCATCACACCAGTTTTAGAAAAATATCCAATATTTATTTGTGCAAACAAGACCAAAACGATAAAAGACCAACATACAGTAACCAAAAATAGGCACTTTGCAAGTATGACTTAAAAATACAGTTCCTTGAAGTCGGTAGCTCCATCCGGTGCTACCGCGGTGCTGAAATTAACAGAATCCAATAGTTCTGGCCGACCGCGTCGGAGCCGACTGGCATAGTGTCAGCAGACTCGTAAACTGTACATTTGGTTCTGGCTGACCACGTAGGTGCGGGCCAGTCATGGCAACCGCCGCAGTGAGATGAGAAGCGTAGTGGTGCGGCGTGTGATTTATGAGCTGTTCCCCCCAACCATGCTGCGGTCTCGTGTGTCGAGCTCAGCGGGCAGCGACGTCGTCGGTGAGACCCAGGCGGCAGAGTGAAGCGAGGCGGTGCAGAATGCAGTGCCCACAGGTCGCGGTGCAAGCAGCAGCTCGGTGACTGCGGCAGTCGTCGTCGGTGAGACCTGTGTTGTGGTGCGAAATCTGACGGTGCCCTCTGCGGTGCCTTCAGGACACGGAGTCTGCAGCTCTATCGGTAACGGTGTCAGATGCTTTCCCTCTGTGGCAACTGAAACTCACTGTTCCAGAGGCAGTACCCAGAGGTAAGTAAAGTCTTTGCTGTCCCTAAGACTTCAAGAACAGGAGACAAGCTCGATTTCAAGCCCTTGGAGATACTCAGCAACAATTAAAGAAAGTTCAGTCCAGTCCTTTCACTGCCCAAGGCAGAAGCAGGCCAACCGGCCAAAGCAACAACACAGCAAAGGGGCTGTACTCCTTCTGGCAGTTCTTCCAACTCTTCTTCTTGGCAGGTTCCTTGATCCAAGCGAGTTCTAAAGTTCTGGGGTCTGGGCCTCAATATTTATACTGCATTTCTCTTTGTTCTCTTGGGCAGAGAGTGCCTGTGCTCAGTCCAAACCAGTTTGGTCCTCTCTGGCCCAGCTTCCCAGCAGGAGGTGGAGACAGCAATGTCCAAGGTAGACCAGGCCCTTTCAGGTGCAAGGAAATCTCCTCCCACTACTCTAAATGCAATCCAAGTCTATACAGCCCAGTCCTGACTCATCCAGGAAAGGCAGGACACAGTGGTATTTTCAAACACGGAACATAAAAATCATATTTACTAAAAGATGCATTTCTACATTCTGAGTTCAGACATACTAAACTCAATGTCTCCATCTTGTCCCAATGGGAAGATATACTCGTAAAATGTTACAGAGTATTCCCCATTCTATCCTATGGCCTTCCAACAGTGAAAAACGAATTACACTATAGTTTATTATCAGGACATGTCACACACGTTAGGACACATCCTGCCTTTCACATACACTGCACCCTGTCCATAGGGGTACCTTGGGCCTACCTTGGGGGTGACTCACATGTAATAAAAAGGGAAAGTTAGGGCATGGCAAGTGGGTGCGCTTGCCAAGTCGACATGGCAGTAAGAACTGATTGCAGACACTGCAGTGGCAGGCCTGAGAATTTTTGGAAAGGCTGTTTGTGTGGATGGCACAATCAGTGCTGCAGGCCCACTAGCAGCATTTGATGTACAGGCCCTGGCACTCTCAGTGCACTTTACTAGGGACTTACCAGTAGATCAAATATGCCAATCATGGAAACACCAATCCATAATCCAATTTACAATAGGAGCACTTGCATTTTAACACTGGACAGCAGTGAGAAAGTGAGTCAAAACCAGGAGGTCAGAAAGCAAAAAGACAGGGGAAACACACCAAAAGATGCCAGTTCTAACAAGTAGAGTAAACAATTGCAATTCACTCATTTGGTGCAGATCCCACCATGTCTCTTGGGATAGAGACTCAGGGGCCGATTCACAGAACTAACTTAAGACAAAATCCTAAACTTACTACTTTTGGTATTCACAGAAGTTAGGATTTTGTCTTAAGTTTGTCTTAAGACAAATTTAAGACAGACTTAAGACAGGCTTAAGACAGACTTAAGACAAACTTAAGAGTGACTTAAGACAGACTTAAGACAGACTTAAGACAGACTTAAGACAAACTTAAGACAAAATCCTAACTTAAGTCTGTCTTAAGTCTGTCTTAAGTCTGTCTTAAGTTTGTCTTAAGTCTGTCTTAAATCTGTCTTAAGACTGTCTTAAGTTTGTCTTAAGGTTGTCTTAAGACAAACTTAAGACAAAATCCTAACTTCTGTGAATACCAAAAGTAGTAAGTTTAGGATTTTGTCTTAAGTTAGTTCTGTGAATCGGGCCCTCAATCTCCTGGTGGAGGTATGGCCATATGATGATGCGATTGCCAAAAGTATTCCAGTGTCTAATACATAACACTGAGGAAAGTGGTCAGTGAGGGCCACATTATCATCGAAATAAAGAGACTCTAAAGCAAAGGTTGGTGTGGGAGCACTCCCAGTGATTACCCCAAAGTTAAGCTTTGGAAGCAGTGTGCATCTCACAAAAAGGGCTTCTACCTCCCTCTTTCGTTTCCTTCCTATACAGTGTCAGAAAATGAATACGCAGCCTAGCGTCACTGAGTACTATTTTTTTTAAGTGATGTTATCTGTCTTGCAACTTTGTCATATTAACAAGTTATATTAATTGTGTCTCACAGGCTCCTCACCCACGCACACAAGGCTCTCCACGACATCGGTCCGAAGTACCTCAACAGCTGCCTCACTTTCCACACACCCACCCGCCAGCTCCGATCCGCTAGCCACGCCCTCGCCTCCGTCCCTAGAATTCGGAAATCCACCGTCGGAGGATGATCCTTCTCCTACCTGGCAGCCAAGACATGGAACTCCCTCCCCACTCACCTACGGCTGACCCAGGATCACCTCTCCTTCAGGAAACAACTCAAGACCTGGCTGTTCGAGCAGAAGCGACCCCCCCCCCCCCCCCTCTGGGCCTTGAGACCCATACGGGTGAGTAGCGCGCTTTACAAATTATTGTGATTGATTGATTGATTAGTTTTGGTATATTTTCAGTTTGTCTCCCGCCCCTCTGACATGTATGCGAGAAGACAGCAGTACAACATATTCCATAGTAAGACAAAACCTGATTTAGTTTGCATTGGCACATTGTGAGGCTGAGGGATATCTGTACATGCTTGTGTGATCACTTCACTATACACACATGATGTTGGCTGTGATACTCTTTCTTGTTTAAATACAAAACGAGAACGCACCAATAATTGGTGGTTTCAGTCTCTTGACCTTCCTTATTTTGTTTTATTAAGTCCAGTTATGATGGAAACTGAGTTCCTCTCATGGACTTTCAGGCACAGTATCAGCCTCTCTTTAAATTTAGCTAACAGTTATTAGAACATTGGAATGTTGAGCGCTCCTTGAAGACAATAGAGTGCTCCGGGCTTCTAATGGCTGGTAGAAGCCCGGAGCATCAACATTGCAATGTTTGAGCTTGAAGGGGTATCAACCCTCTTGGGTTCTCTTAGGCCTTTGTATTATTATTTAGAACATTTTGCCCTCTAGGGATGGAATGTTCTAATAGCCTTAGAGCCCTCCATAGCAGACTCTACCGATCATTAAAAGCCCACTACCTTGTTAAAGGCCCTCGCAATGCTGGAGCAGGCCTTTAATGGCCGGTAGAGCCCACTACATCGGGCTCTAAGGCTATAATAATCATCGTGCTACTACCAGGGCCAGACTAAGAACCGAAAGCAGCTCAGTCAAAATGTTCAAACCAGCCCTGCAACGTCTTTGTCAAACCTTCTTCTCTCTCTTTCCTCTCTCTGTCTCTTCCTCAAATGCCCCCATAAACCCATGCCTGCTGTCTTTACCTGGGGAAGCTGCAAAAAGGGACAGAGATTTTAGCATTGCCCCCTGCCAAATAAACCAGCCTCCACAGGGTTCAGCCTACTGGGGCAATGCCTCGTTAAAATATTGAGAAGTCTGGGCCTGGCTACTACGTCATGCCCACCAACACCAAAGAGGGTGGTCCAGAAGAAAAACGCCTGGGTCCTATTTTGGACTATTCTAGTCAATTTTAAGGGATGCAAAATCTCAACCTATTAGGAAATGCATCACAATTCCCTTTCCATATTGGTTATAATCCTACACACTGGAGACACAAACACAATTATTAATCTACTAGTAGGTAGTTTTAGTGTCCCTCTTCTGTCTGTATCACCCATACCCCACACCATGGATTTTGTGTCCCAATAGCCACTCTGGTGCACACTTTACATTTTAAGAGCTCCCCTCATTTTTGGAGGGTTGTAGCCAACATTGGTAGTATCTTGTTACCAATGTGAAGAGGGGCCCTATGATGAAGCATGCCACTGCTGGGTGGGTGAGGGCTTGTCTTTCCAAGAAAATGGAAACCATAGTTCTTTGTTCAGATAGGCTTGAGCTCTCTCGATATAGTTCCTTTCAGAACTATCCCCTGAGCACACCTTGTGTTACAGACGGACACATTCATTTTTAGGTCTCACCTACGCAGCGCACATGCGCTGCATAAGAGACCTTTAGCCGTCGTTCAGCTCTTTTTTGAAGCACATACTCGTGCTTGTGGCGTCATACACCTTGCAGGAGTGAGCAGGAGCGCCCCACAAGCACGAGTATGTGCTTCGAAAAAGAGCAGACTGCGCACGCTCGCACACACGCACGCATGCACCACTCCCGGGCCAGCAAACACATGCGTCTCTCTCCTCGCCCACTCACTCGCTCCGCCCTTGCTACGTCAGTGCGCTTTATGTTCAGGCAGCCATCTTGAAAACATTTAATTTAACGCAGCTGTAGAGTGCCCCGTCATAAATTCTTAATCCTATAGATAATAAAAACGTTCAACTATTATTAGTGAAGTAACACATATAAGGTATACGTTTATTAAATTAAAAGATTATTTTATTCTTTCAACTTTTCAAACATTTTTATAGTATTATATTTACATTGATATTTAGCATTGAGACAAATGATTTAGTTGATTGTTAATATCTGCTCTTTTGCGGTTGCAGTGCCCACATACGCCCCGTTGTCCCGTTTCTCCTATCACACTGAAACACTGTGTGAGTTTTCAAGGTGGCGGCAGCAGTCACAAAATGGGTGGTGACGCCGTTTCCCAGCATGCTCCGCTCCCAGGACTGGAAGCGCTCGGGCCCGGAGGTGCCTGGGAGGTGGATGGAGTACTTCGAAGATATCATCGGTAGCAAGGGTACCACGGCCAGCCGCGTCGGGGGAGAGAAAGACCTTGACCAACAGCATAAAGGTGTGCTTGGAGAACAGAGGGACGGGCCGCAGTGAGGTGCCGGGACCTGGGCTTGTTATAGTTTAATAACAGGGGTTAGGAGCTACTGCAATCCTGGCAACTTTTAAAGAAATGTCACCATGTAAGAGGGATGGGACTTTGTGGCGAGAACTGCCAAGGGCCTCTTCTTCTCCTTCCTGCAACAACGTTCCTCAAACCCTAAAATAACTGTTAGCAAAACCAGTAGGTTGCGCCTTTGGGGCCTAAATGGTACTAGCCCTTGTACATCATCCCTGATGCCGTGCACCATAAAAAACTTAAAACAAGCAATCTTGTAGGTACATTCACTAAGCATGTTGTGCCTATAAAATGATGATAACTCCCTTTGTGACAGATCTGACTTGCGCTGGTACACAATTTTTTAAAACAAGCATTGGCATAGCCAATAGGTCTCGCCTTTGGGACCTTATAAGTGTGTAGCCATGCAAAAGTTAATGTTGTTTCAGTAAGGATATTGTGCTGCATAACTAAATACTTATAAGGTCCCAAAGGAGAAACCTATTGGCTATACCAATGCTTGTTTTTTTGGTAGGCACGGGGAGATTAAGTGATTTGCCCAGAATCACAGCATATTTGAGCCTCCCGCCAGACTGAAACCTTTGTTCCGCAGCTTGAAAGTCAGCCGCTCTGGCCGTTAAGTCAAATCATACCAGAATTTAATGGCCGAAGGAGATGTGTTGTGTCGTATCTTTCGCCCTGCTGTTGCTCTAGCGGCAAAGTGTGCTCTTTTTTTGCTGGAACTGTGAAAATTGAGAGCTGGGCGGGAACGAGTGCACTTGAAGTGCAGCTATTAATAGTGTTGAAAAGATATCTGTTGATACACTCGCATAAGTAGTGTTTAAATACAATTGCAAATATACAATGATTTTCTATATGTTTTGATGTATTTTTTCTATCATAATCAAAGTTTATTGTATAGCAAAGGCAATCACAATTTTACAGCTATAAATAATGGCGTGTAAGAAAAAGTGATTACATGTTCCCCGACATGTTGTCTTATTTTATTAAAAACCATTATTAAAATTAATCGAAAAGCATCTGAAAATATAAATAAAATTTGTTTAAATACAATATTGATACAATAAATATTTCAAACAACGCTGATTTATAATTTATAAACAAAAGTGCAATATTTTAGAGAAGTCAAAAACCTAAGAGGCACTCTCGGGCATTTGAATCATGGTTAGATATTTGATTGTAGTCTTAACATAATCTCCTCTCATCTTTAGGTCCGAGAGGAATTCCACAACAACGTGTTGAGCAAAAAAGGATGTCAGACAGTAGGAGGCTGGTTTTGACAGTGTACAAATATTCAGTTTTCATCCTATTTACTGCTGCTTTAGCGATTGGCGACTTAGCTCATCAAAAACACGACGCAGATGGGACAGGAGTTCAACAGATTTTTTTGCACAGAAGCAGAGTCTTTATAGAGGTTATGATTTACGCTTTCAACTAACTCTGTCTCTGATCGATAGTGTAGCCTATCTTTTACGGTGGTGTAGGTATTCCTGGGACAGGATGTGACCTTACGGCTAGAGTGGTCGACCTTGTAGCTAGGGAACCGGGTTCGAGTCTTGGGAAAGACGCTCAACATCCTGTGATTGCAGAGAAATCACGTATCCCCCTCTGCCTAACAAAATTAATGTGTCTTTCTGTAACGCAACGTGTGCTCATGTAAAGCGTTCTGATACCTTCGGGCAGAGTTCGCTATATAAAACTCAAAAAAGAAAACAAAGTGCTCCTTTAAAGGAGAGATTCTTAGCAGCAAAGTTGTACAAACTCAAGTCATGCATAATTTAAGAATTTACGTGCCAAAGTATGGTTTTGTTACAGAATATTAATGTTCTATTTCTGTATAAAAGACAGTGCATTTAAAAAAAAATCGTGGATGGCATGACTAACTTCAATATGGCTCAGCCAAGCCCTGAGTGTAGCAGCCCTATTGTGAGCTCAGAAGAGGTCGTCAGATCTTGTCGGGCGGCTACATTGTTATTATAAATATGAAATTAAAAGAGCATTCTTAAAACCTTGTTTTTGGCATTCATTTTATATTGCGCATATCACATTTCGGTAATTTATGTGCATAATTGTAAGTGCATTGTTTCAACACTCCTTGTATGCCTCCTGATGAAATTAAGAAGCAGCCTAATTAAAGGGGTGTTCTTTTGTGTTGTAGCTTTACTTGATTAAATTAGGTAATCTCATTTCAAAAACGAATTTTTGCATTGTTCTCTGTGAATTGAAATTAAATTGCTGCCTTGTGTATTTTACTTTTTAAATTGATGAGGTAGCAAGCAATTATTTTCGCCCCCCACATCTCCCCCGCATTCCTTCTGCCCTTGCCTAAACATTTCCCATGCTCATCAGGTGTGCTGAGTGACTACCATGCTGGACGATAACACTTGAGCTTGCCTTCCATTTTGAATTGAACGTGCCCACACCTGCCTCCTATGCAGCCCCCAGTCGTCCTAATAAACCATCTCTTGTGTGACTAATGGAAAGCAAGGGGCCATGCAGTGTGTGGTGTATTCACTTATTTTTTTCAGTTAAATGATGACGCCTGCTGTACAGTTTCTGTTATAGCACGCTCATTCTCTTCTCACCCTCATCCCAGCTTCTCTTCACTAGTTCTCATCCATCTTCCCAACATCTCATCCGCACTTTTCAGCCTTACTTCTCATCCATTTTCCTTACTGCTCATCCCAATGTCTCATCCATCATGCCTACTTCAAATCCCTACTTTTCATCTATCATCCATAATCCCTATTTCTCGTTCCTCATTTTCAACCCTCATCCCTACATCTGATCCTTCATCCCTACTTCTCATCCCTACTTATACAACATCCCTACTTCTTGTCTATCATCCATAATCTCTTCTTCTCTTTCATCGTCTCCACTTCTCATCCTCCCTTCTTCTCACCCATCATCTTGAACCCCTACTTCTCTCCTTTACTTTTCATCCAGAATCCATCATTTCTCCTTCTGATCCCTTTTTCTCACCCACCACCCATACATCTCCCTATTTCGCATCCCTACCGCTCATCCAACATTCCTACTTCTCATCCCGCCACTTCCCATCTATCATCCCTACTTCAGAGTCGAACTTCTCACCCATAATGCATCATTCCCATTTGTCATCTATCATTCACCATGCCTACTTCTCATCCATCATCCTTACTTCTCATCACTACCTTTATCCATCATCCAGAATCCATACTACCATCCTTACTTTTCCTCCATTATCCCTGCTTCTCATACTGTTTTTCATCCAACATTCCTACTTCTCATCCATCATCCCTGCTTTTCATCCTATTTCTCATCAGAATCGGACATCCTTACTTCTCATCCCTATTTCTCATCCGTCATTGCTATTTCTCATCTCCCCTTCTCATCCATCACCCCTGTGTCTCATCTGTACTTCTAATTCATCACCAATCATCCCTGCTTTAAATTCCCTCCTCTTATCCCTAATCCATCATGCCTACTTCTCATCCATCATCTACATCCATCATTCATCATCCCTCATATATTCCCCTTCATCCATCATCCATCTTTCTAATACCTCGTCCCTCAGTCATACCAAAACACTTTCACTCTTTCAAACACTCCTTCACACTGATTATTTGGCAACACCTAATCAGATTTAAGACAGTGGGTTGCATTCTTTGGACTATCCACTGAAAGACTGTCTTGTCTTCTACACGTGCTGGGTGAGGGCAAAGGAAAGCAAATACAGATGTGTGAATGTCTCTCCAGGGAATTCAATGCTTTAAAACATTCAGTCTTATTTATGGGGAATGCTCTGATGGTTTGGTGAATACAAGAGGCCTGTAGGGGTTGGGTCATATTTCACCACTGAAGAGAGGGCTATTTTAGTTCATCCTACGCAAATCTGTTTTCAGTTGTATAGGTAAGGAAGTAATGTTTTGGACTGATGTTGCCTTTAACGGTGAGTACTGTTGTTTAATTTCCTTTCATGCAGCTTGTAGATTTCAGGTCTGGCTTGGCTTCCTGTCCTGATCATAATTAAACTCTCCAAAGGACATCAATTGCATTGGAAACCAGGAAGAGAAACTCTTGAACAGAAGTAAATGCAGATTCAATACAAATAAATGCTAGCATGTCACCTGTTACTTTAGAACTGTAACCAACAGTCAATAATGTTGCACCCCACTGCTGCAATGTACCACCTCCTATTGGTTCCATAATGTGACCCACACACAGCCTTGTAATGTACCTCACTCATGATGTATATCACCTGTTACTTTTCTAGTGCGGGGTCCAAGGACCGCCATCCTGTCCCTTGTTTGGCAAATGAAAGAGCACTTCAAAACAGGCATCAAGCTGATAGTAAATACCATCAGCTTCTCTCATACAGGTCTGACTACCACAATTGATTTATAGTATTGATAATCTCATACACATACTACACAAACACAAAACACGTTACACTTCTTCACAATAAGTACAGTTTAGGCAGTCCTTATGACAGGCAACCAACACACTTATGATAGTCCATAATCTGTGATATTGGTTTCACATACCCAGCAGCACTCAACAACTGCAACAAACACCATTGTTCTAGTCACCTAAAAATATTCATTCTCTGACACCACAAACTAGGCAGAACTTTACAAGCTTGTACACATGCCAGGGCGCCTAAGGCATATAGTCTTCGATTATAAGTGGACCAGAGCATTACCCCTGTGCAAAACATCTCTCCTTTCCCTCTGTTACCCCCATCTCTCCTCCCCAAACCTGTCCCACACTGGGATGAGCAGAAGAAATGGTTGATGATGGATGGGAAGAAAGGGGGTGGATGATGAACAATGGATGAGAAGTAGGGATGATGGATGAGAAGTAGAATTGAAAAAAAGGAATGATGAATGACAAGTAGGGATGATGGATAATGGATGAGATGTAAGGATGACGGCTCACAAGTAGGCATGAGAAATAGGGATAATAGATGATGGATAATGGATAGAAGTAGGGAATGAAAAATATTCTTCATCCCTATTTCTTATACTTAGTTCTATTCCATCATACCTTTGTCTCATCCATCATCCATAATTATCATTCATATTTTTAAATTCATTAGCCATCATGAGGCAGATGCTCTCTAAAATTTTAGCAATTAAAAAAACGCATTGAGACGTATCGGCTCTACAGATTCTTGCTGCTACTCTGTAGTGGTGGATACCATGAAAACGGCATAGGGAAACTATCCAGCGCCTTCTCTGCTTAGAGTACATTTAACAAAAGAACAATATATGTTCTGTTGTTTTCTCAGCTTCTCCACATGCAGGACAGGAATTGGTACCCCCGTGATTTGGCTTTCCATTTACAAGTAAAAGATGCTAAAGGTAAGGTGATGTCAGGAAGAGGCGGATCATGAGCCCCAATGCATACTACAGGACGTCATGTCTCCTAAACATACTCATGGAGAGGAAGACAAAGGTAACCAAGGGGTTAAACCTTACATTGTCTCCTCTCCCCTGCAGACCGAAACGGGATGCGCCCTCTGCGAGAGCCTATGAGCAGTCCTGGAGACAGGGAAGAGGGAGAGCTCGCGAGAATAGGAGGAGGTCCGTGAGGAGGAAGCAAGAAGTAGCAGGAGAGCGGAGGAATGCAGGGACGAAAAACCAAGAGACGAGCCAGCATCGAGAAAAAACAGAGGATGGCTGGACTGCAGAAAAGGAAGCCGAGGAAACCGCTGCCGGGGAAGACGCCCCAGAGGTGTGGAGTGAAGACTAGTGGATACCCCCAGGAGATGCCAACTTGCCGCCGCAGCTCTGGAGAGTTGCGGCCTCGGCGGTAAGTGAACGGGACGGAGCTGGGGTAAAGGTCAGGGATCACAGTGTAGAGACATAGGAATCCCTGGAGGGGGGGAGCATGTGTAAATAAATGTAAGAGGGAGGAACGGGGTGAATAGAGAACACCTGCACAAAACAAAGACATTGGATCTTGCACAGTTATAATACCTTTGGTCCGAGACGACCTAAGTGGCTATTAAAGAGTAAGTCAAACTGGTGCATGAATAGTGGCCTTGTGGAAAGAGGGAAGGCCATTTCGATTGCATTTAAGAGTCTTACTTTCTTTCTAATTTTGCTATTTTGTTTGAGGTTAATGCAATGAAGAGTGAGCTAAAGGAATCACCCTCATAGTATTTTCCTATTTCTCTTGTCCCTTGGTTTTGACTCTTCTTTACCATGCCCTCACCCAGCGCACTAAACCAGCAAAACCGGTCTTTCACATATTTTTTCTCTGGGTGTAGGTGACGGTTAGTACAATAGGAGAAAAGTAAGTTCACAACACTCACCGCCCATATTCTCTTTCTTTTTTAGCCTCCTGGGGAAGCCACCCATAGAGTGAAGAACATCCTGCAAAGAAGACCTTTTATGTTTAATCAAATCATGATTTTGAAGCGATTAGGTCCCATAGAGAGGTAGTCGTATCCTCACGGATGCGCCTGATACAATTGAAAGTGCTTTATAGGACTTACTTCACAAGAGTGACATTATACAAGATAGGAAAGGCCAACGACCAACTCTCCCTGTGATAATGCGGCAACATTGGCACCTTCTACCACGCACTATGGGACTGCCCGGCCGTTAAACCATACTGGGCATCAGTTATGAGCACAATCACCCAGGTTAGTGGAGCGCCCGTACCACCGGACCCTAAACTCTGCCTCCTAAATATGTGGGAGGCAACAGACCTGAACCACACAACCCAAGACTGGGCTACACTAGGTATGGTAACGGCGAAACAAAACATTGGTAGACTTTGGGGAGCACAAACTGCCCCAACGCTGGGAGAATTGCGCAAGGATATGGATATGGCCATGGCGGCCGAAAAGGCCACATATATGCACAGGGGGTGCCCCAAAAAATGGGAGAGGATGTGGAGAAAATTGGAATACATTCAGGGGAGTCATCTGTACCCCACCAGTTATAGAACCACTATCCGACGAGGATGACAGAACGAGTATACTATGCATTCGCTAGCGGATCTGTGCTATATACAAGATGCAACGTTAATCTATGGTTAAAAACCATGTATATTGGAAAACAAACTGTCATGGTAATGCGTCATGTTGCTAATGTTCCTAATACAAGTCTTATATTAAATAAAATGTTTTAAAAAAAAAATCATGATTTTGCTCCAACTTATTGCTGCATAATAAACAAGCCAAGATTGAGAACAGTATACTGCCTCCTAGCTTCTGTTTCTGCCACTCGCTCTGACAGGTACCCAACCTAAATCTGATATATAGTGATTTTGTGAATGGGGGGGGTGGTCATTTTCATCCATGTATTCCCCAGAGTGAGAGAATGGCTTAAATTAGAAAAAAAATTTGGTCTGTTTCCACAGGCCTGGCCGACTAATTAATTCAGACCCCACCTGATCCCAGTGCATTGCCTTCAGTTTTTTTTTTATTAGAGGAAATTGATCATGGATCTGTCCAATACTTTTCTAGGCCTAGTGAGTAACATGTCTGTTTCACAAAGGCCATTCACTGGAGCTTTCTGCCACCCTGGTACATATCTAATACATCTTGGAGGCCCTCTCTATAGTTAACCAATTTGGGGGTCGACCAGACTCGGAACGAATACAAAATTGGTCTAACCCAAATTAGATGGACAGTGGGCCGAATGCCTAGGTCAACTTTAAAGACTAGTGGGGTGCTTTGGGGAATTCTGAGTACCATTCTCAAGAAGTTGTTCTCTGCCACTTCCAGTGCATCTATGTTAACGTGACTCACAATTCCGCACCATAGATACCAGCAACTACGGCTTGTGCTCTTGAGGCTTCAAGAGTCAGAGAGGCTGGGTGGATAGAGGAATTATTTGCGAATTTTAATAATGCTGCCAGCCTGTGTTTTAGGATGAGGGTGCTATTTGTGACTTGACTTACCCAGGAGTTAGTACTGGATAGACGGATAGTCAAATTCATTCACTCTCTCTATCTCTTTTCCCTCAAGCAATATTGTTCCATTAAAACCTATGTGCGGGTGTATGGGAATGAATTTAGTTTTGCTTTCATTTATCACTAGGCCATGATCTGAGCAAAAGAGACTAAACTTGCTCAAGAGGGTCTCTAGGCCCTTAGGAGTCGTTGATATCAACAGCATGTCATCTGCAAGCAACATAGCTGGGATATTTGCGGGTAGTCGTTGTCTCAGGCCAGCAAGTAGTCAATCCATCTGTTAATCAACAGCAAGAACATTGTGGGTGCAAGTACACAACCCTGCCGAACTCCTTTATCGACCCCAAATGGGCCTGTTGATTCCCCATTGGGTCCCCATCAGACCTGAGAGAAGTTATCGCAGTAGAGACGTATAATGATGGCAACGGGAGGGTCAGGAATCCCCATTTTACTAAGGGTTCTCCACAGTCTGTCCCTGAGGACCATGTCAAATGCCGCTTTGAGATCTACAAAAGTGGCATATAGACTATCATCACCGAGGGCCAGCTCTTTCCACCTTACCAACTGAAACCTGAAGACCTGGTCAACTGTGCTGGTCTTAAGCCTAAAACCAGCCTGCAATTGGGTCAGAATTTTACTTTCTTCGATCCAGGACAGCAACCCATCCAGAATGATCTTACAAAACCTTTTTGGACTAGAGTCGACAAGGCTGACTGGCTGAGAATTCGCTGGATCCACTTTTTATCCTTTTTTGTGGATAGGGATCATCTCTGCCCCCTTCCACTAGTAGGGAATATCTGTGCCTGCCAGTATAGCATTAACAATGCAGCTGAGATATGGAACCCAAATGGCTTGTTCTGAAATAAAGAGGTCCACTCCTTGTCCCTACGCCTCATCCATCATCTCTACAACTCATCTATGTAGGTGTAGGAGAGTAGGATCTGCTTCACATGTTTACCCCCACTTTTTGCTGGTGTTTCACTGTTTTTCGACTTTAGTCTGGCTGGGACCCTGCTATTCAGGGCCCCAGCCTAGCTGCGTCCTCTCTAAATTGATTGCATGTACTTTAGGTACACTCCAGATTGAATTCTGGGTACCCTTGTGAGTCCCTAGTATATGGTATACTATGTACCCAGGGCATGGGTACCCCAAAGGCCTACCAGGGGCTGAAGCATGTATTGTGCCACCCCTGGAAAGCCATGCAAAATGACAACACAGGTCTTCTACTGCAGCCTGGGCACTATACCTCACCTATCACTGCACATGGTAACCTATCAGTCACCCCTATGGCAGGCCTTATCAATCCTGAAGGCAGGGTGCTAGGTTATATGTGAGAGGGTGCCCAGGCATCAGCTGAGCCCCTCTGCAGCCTTCAGAATCTCTTCTCCGGGGCTGTCAGTGGTGCAGCCTGACCATACACTCTTAAGTGCATTATATCTAAAACGGTTAATGCTAACTTTGGACTGACTGCACGGAAACATGTCGTGTTTGGTGTCAAACACCTTGGAATCATACCCACACATCAGTTCTTGATGTGAGGATATGATCCCACCCTTCTAGAGGGAGAGACATGACAGTACTGGTATACCTGGTAGAAATCTAATAGAGCCCTGGCATCACAAAATGGATGCTGCAGCTACAGACACGGGTCTGGCCTCCTGCTGCTGACTAAATCTCCGGCAGGGGAGGCCTGGACAATAGGTTTCCTGTCACAGGGAGGTGTAACCACCTCCCAGACAGGCTTATGTGTATTGGGGCTGGGTTGGAGCACTCTATGAGTGCTTTGAAGTCCTGCACTGGGGGCACATTTGGTGTCCCTGTGCATAGTCCAGCTCAATCCGGTTCAAGGGCTTCCAGCCCCTGCTCTGGCGTGAAACCAGACAAAGGAAATGGGTGTAGCCACCCCTCTTTCCAAACCCTCCCATAGGTGGGTCCCTAGAGCTAGTCCAACCCCTTCCTGAGGTATAAGTAAGGAACCTCTGTAACCAGAACTTTAGATATCCCTGGACGAAACTCTGAAGCTGAATCCTGGAACTTCGACGCTCTACTAAAGACTAGAGGACTGAAGAAACTTCCCTTGGGGTCAAGGAGTGACTCCCCTGCCTGGCAGCCACCAACAAAGCAATTTGCCGGTCTGCATCTCCGAAGCTCCTGCCGGACTCCTTAGTATTTGCAGCCCAGGAAGAGGATTTACAGACATCTCAGACGCCGACCCAAGTCCCCAGTAAAGCTGAGACCGCAGCCCTCGTGAGTAGCGTGGAACCAGAACTCCTGGTCACCGTGCACTTTTGCAAGTGCATTAACTTCTCGACATCTCTTGAAGTCGTGCTTGGGGTTACTTGTAGCCCCCACCTCGAGCAGAAGATCCACTGAAGATTGTTGGCCTAGTCAACCCTAGTGACCCGTTGGCTGCCATTTTGTGTTTCCTCTCAAGGTCCCTTCGCGATCCCTGATCCGTCAACTGGTGGGTCCCTGAGGGGGTAGCTTTGAATTTCCTTGGGCTTCCATGGTTGCTCCAGACGTGCCCTGACTCCCAACCAAGTGGTGAGTCCCTCAGACCTTGCTGGTCTGTACCAAAGCATCTTTTTCCTTTCTGTGTGGGTTGCTGTTGCCAAGGCTTGTTGCATCCAATCCCAGCACCGACGCTGCAGCACTTGATGTCCTTTGTGGGACAGCTCAAACCCAGCTCCTGGTTGTCCTCAACGCCTCCTGGTCCTCGTGGCTGAAGAGTCAAGCTTCACCTCTTTCGCCTGAAATCACCCGACATTGGTGGCCATCCACCTACCGCCTTCCTGGTCACTAGCAAGTGACCCAGACTTTGTCCCCTCTGCTTTCAGGTTCTTCTCGACTTTGACCCAGGCTTGGATCTCTTCGGACACTTCGCATCTTCCTGACAGCAGCACTTCTTTGCCAGCTCCCATTGAAATCAAAGACGCGACCCAACACCATTTGACACCTATGCTCCCGGCTTCCCTGGGTGAGGTAAGAAGAGTACTCCGGTGCTCCCGTAGGTATTGGCCCTCGAACTTCCTAAGTCCCAAAGGGTTAGGTACTGACTCGTTTCTAAGTGTCCCTAATCTTTAAAAATCTAACTGCAACTTTCCCCATAGAAGCTAACGGGAGCGCGAGGCTGTGTTCTCACACCGCACACGGCCCCCGTGGGTCCCCCCGTGTCACTACCATGGGTAGTTCCTTGGGGTCCCAGCAATTCTACAGGCTCTAGGCCTTGTGTCTAGTTCAGTCGTTGTTCTTATACCACTATTTTAGTACATGGTTTGGCTCGCCCCTAGGGCCTGACGTGTATTTGTGCTATTTTACTGTCATATTTGAAGTGTAACTTATGTGTTTTGACCTCTAGCCTCATAAAGAGACTAGGAGGGTGTGTTTAGACATAAATACATATATTTTATATATATACCTGGTGTAGTTGTCTTTCATTTAGCCACTCAAGAGATTATAGACTGGTAAAACAAGCTGCTTTACATTCCTTCAAGACTTAGCCTGAAGGCTGCTCTCCATAGCTACCACTAGGATAGCTTTCAATAAAGGTTGTTTTTAACCTATAACCAATAAGGGGTTGTTTGGACTGGTACAGTGTTCCCACTGTAACTAGTGGACAGCATATACCAGGCCAACTTCTCACAGTAGGGTCCTCCCCAGCCCAGGAGCATGCACAATGAATATGCAACACATGAAGCTCTGGATTGTATGTCTTTATTCCTCAGCATAAAATCACACACTGCACTCTCATTACATTATAACCGTTAGTAACCACACCTTAACAAATCCCAGCAGATTACGTAATTTCTTGTTGCGTCCGTCTAGAGCCACAAGTGTCCTAGTGCACAGTCTTGCGACACTACATCTCCACCCTTCTTAAATAAAAAGAACAAACAGTAGCCACATCATATTTCTTCAATAAGGTGTTGAGGCGCTCAAACTAGCCGGCCAGATAGAGTGGTATGAGATGGTTAAAATGCACTCTGATTTTGCACCAATGGAATAGGTTCTGATGCTTGATGTTGACTATCAGACGGGGTCGCCTCATTCATGATTGCAGGAGCTGGTGATCTTCGAGGTAGGTGCTTAAAGTGCAACGAGTCCCACGTGATGGACTTTCCGAGCCACCGCCATAAGTCCTTTACATGTAACAACCCTCAAAGGATCGACATCTGTTTTCTGCTTTAATTTCTGCTTGACCATGACCCAGTCACCTTAATTGAAGGCTGTTTCTTGAGCACGCCTCTTACGATTGGCATATGTTTTCATCTGGCACTTCCAAGAAGTGTCCGTGACACAAACCTTATCAGCATCAAACATTCGGCCTACTGTCCACTGTGGTAGTTTGGTTCCAATGGCTCTTTCAAATGGCAAGGTGGCAGGACTCTCACCCGCTGTGGAGTGTGGAGTTGAATGATAGGCATGGAGGGCTTGACATAGGGCCTGGTTTAACGTGATTCATTCCACAACACCACTAGCTTGGGCCACAGAGGTGTGCTCTTTTGATGCTTGACATTTAGTCTGACCAGAAAGTCCTTGAATTCTTTGCTATTGAACAGAAGATCATTGTCAGATTTGAGAAAAGCTGGGATAACCCACACTGTAAAGATGCCATCAGTCGTTCGATTACTTTGTCATGGGTAGTTGAAGATAATTTCTCTACTAATGGAAAACATGAATACTAATCAATGACTACCATGAGATGATGTCCGTTTTCCAAAGCCCAAAGAAATCAACTGCAATTCTTTCCCATGCATGTGCAGGAAGGTCAGACATTTTCAATGGGTGTTGCATCACTTTGGGAGACAGGCAGTTGCAAAGATGTCACTCCTTTAGTTCCTTCTCCAATCGCTATCCTAGGAGCGGGACCACACTCTCTCTTAAGGCTCTTTTGGTTGCTCCAACGCCACAACGTCCTTCATGAACTAGTTCAATTATGGCTGTCTTAGACTCTCAGGTATGACGATTTGTGAGCCTCTCAATACAAAACCTTCCTTGGTAACAGACAGTTCATTCCGCACATTTGTGAATTTTTGAAATTCAACTTCTTTCCGAAAATAGTGAGCAGCACTTGGTGATCTGTAATGATAGTGAAATGCTTTTCGTATAGAAAAACATGAAGATGTTTTCAGGCCCACGCTACAGCCAGACTTTCCTTCTCCGGCTGAGAATAGACACGTTCTGTGGTCAGACAGACTTCGACTGACATAGGCCACAATGTGTTTCTGAGCATTCGGATGACCATTATGTTGAGCAAGGATTGCCCCAGCCCCACCGGGCTTGCATCAACTGTGTTCGCAGTATGTAACTTAGGGTCAAAATAAGCCATCTCGGTTGCATTTTCAATAGCATGTTTTATTCTTTTGAAGCTTTGATCACACTCCGCAGACCACTGGAGAGGAACATTTAATTTTGTCAAGTCTCTCAATGGGGCACTCACATTAGCAAAGTCATGAATGTACCTTGTGCAATAACTGGCCATGTCTATGAAGGATTGCATCATGCTGACATCCTGTGGGGGGCAGGTAGCTGATAGTGCTTGCACTTTGTCTGGGTCAGGAGTCATTCCCCATCAGAGAATATGAGGCCAAAGTATTTGAGTTTGGTCTTGTAAAACTCACAATTGGCAGCATTTCAAGTGAGACCTGCATCAGCAAGTAACTGGCACACTCGTGTAAGAGTCTTATTATGCTCCTTTTTTGTTGTCCCAAATACGTCATCATTGTAATTAAAAGAATGTATGACATGTTGAATTATTCAATATATAAAATCCTGACATATTTCTGCAGCTGTGAACACTCCAAAATGTAACGTCTTGTATCTGAACAAACCAACATGAGTCTAAAAAGTCATAATGTCCCTGCAGTTTTCTTCCAATTATCGTTGATGGTATCCCCTGTTCAGGTCAAGACGAGATAAGACTTTGGCACCGTTCAGTTGGATGATCATGTCCGCTATGCATGGACCAGGATGTTTTTCTCTCTAAATTGCTTTGTTGGCCTGGCACACATCAACACAGTTGCGCACTGCTCCTCCACTTGAGCACCCCACTATGGGTGAAACCCATGGTGTAGGACCGGTGGAGCGCTCAATGATGTCATGTGGAAAGCAACTCTGTGGTGTCGCTGGGAAACAAGGAGAACGTCCTCATTGATGTGAAGTTTACGCTTGGGGCAATGTCCAAATGAGTTATGTTGTTTCGTGTGGTGGTTCACCTTTGTCTTTTGTTCTTCCTTGCAAGCAGCCAAACCTGCATGTGCCTGTTGTTCCTTGGTCGATGCCATCATTGCACATCCATCTTCTTCACTGGTGCTCGACAATGACGTTGGAGCCATTGTAAGATGAACTTGACGACGATCAACTTTGTCTGGTTTCTACTTGTCGTAACTGATGATGATTTTAGGCTTTGCGGGCATGGCTGGAACGCTTCTGGAACCTTCTGACATCAGTTTTGTCTTCTTGCTGTGACATATATTCTCATTTGCTTTTCATACCGCAACCTTTCCATGTTTGTCATATAGCTGGACAATCGTCTTCATCGGGATATGAAAACCCACATCGGAAACACAGCTTTTTCTTCTTTAGACGCATCGACTTATATGCATCTACCTTGTACTTGTGCTTGCTTTTCACGACCAATACGGATTCATTTTTAGCTGTTCCAGCCTCCATATCAGCGGCTTGTCGATCCGCTCTTTCCTCCGCTCTTACATCTATTAGTACTTTCTCTAAGCTGAGCGTCTCTCTCAAAAAAGAATCTGAAAGACAGCCATCGATGACTCTGAGATGTATGGCTTCTTCATCATTAAACTCACTAAAGCCAATCAAGTCTTTCAACAGACTCATCCATTGTTTCACCAACTTGCTACCCCGCTTGATTAAAAATGTGTCTTTCATAGTTGACATTTGGCATCGGATTGAACTTGGCTTCCAACGCTTCCCTGATGAGATGGTATGATACTGCATCAGCTTGTGATATTTTCTTTCACCCTTCTTTCACTTCTTCACCAGCAAGATTCTTAAAGTACTTAATTATTTCAGATCATCTACTTCTTCCAGTACGTCTACGAAATCATCAAAAGTCTTGATCCATGCAGTCCACCTGCCGCTAATATTCTGCTTCTTGTCCATGTCGAATGGCGGTTGTGGCTTTAGTAATGCAGCTGCACCCTACTTCACACTCTGTTTGAAAGCCATTGAAAATTTACACAAACCCGAAGGCCTTTTGGTGCACTGATTGCCACTTGCCGCTGTGCATGCATCGGCAGCTCAAACAGGTCTGGTCGTCACACCTGATTCAAGGTCGTGTGTCACTTCCCTTGATCTTGCTGGTAAGTGCGTTTGTACCTTCGTACCTTGTTATCACTGACTTTGGAGTTTCTGCATCATACCTGATTTAGCATTTAGCTTTGTCTCAATGGTGGCTCTGTGTTACACTGAGGTGCAGTATCTCTTCTTTTGGCCTTACAAGGGTTTTCGACCGGGCTTTTCGAATGCACCCCGCAGCAGGGCTTTCAACTTCTTTGAGGGCCTTATATGGGCTCAAGTGGGGCTTTGACTCCACACATGCCTAAGTCAAACTCCTTCTCATCAACTTGGGTGTACGTGGCACACACAAGCAGTTTGCTGTAGCATTGCAAACTCTAAGGGAGAGCAGTCTTGTTTCTTTGGGGCACAAATCCCCTACTCTTCGCCAGTTGTAGCATCCTCCCCAGCCAGGGAGCATGCACAATGAATACGACACACTTGGAGCTCTGGATTGCACCTCTTTATTTCTCAGCATACAATCTCACATTGCACTCTCATTACATCATAACTGTTAATAACCACACATTAACACCTCCCAGCAGATTACGTATTTACTTGTTGAGTCCGCCGAGAACCGCAAGGGTCCTAATGCACATAATCTCACGACATTACAATATATCATCCCTAATTCTTGTCCTTCCTAATCATCCATAACCCTTACTTCACATCACTACTTCTCATACATCTTACCTACTTCTCATCCTAACTTATTATCCATCATCATGATGTCTCATTCATCATTCATCTTCCTTTTTTCACATCCATATTTATTTTCCATTCTTCTTATCCATCACCCCAAATTATCATCCCTACATCGCATTCATCCTGCACCATCCCTACTTCTCATCCAAAATCCATCATTTCTACATCTCATTCCTACTTATTATCAATACTTATCATCCACCATCCCTACATCTCATCCTTGCTGAACAGCCATCACCCCAACTTCTTATCTATGAACCCTGTGACATGGATGTGACATCTGGTACCTTTCAAGTCAACTGAATGTCAAATATTCTATAAAATAAGCCTATATATGTAGGGCTTGATTCACGGAGCCATCCCCCTAGGTACTCCCAGACCTGTCACAAAGGAGAATTATCCACTCATAATCCAGTAGATGGTAAAAGGACTTGCTTTGTGTGCACTAATGGGAGCACATCTGCCTCCTAGGTAAGCTTACCCAACTTACTGAAAGAAGCCCTCATTCCTTATTACTTTTATGACACTATTCTTGCAACAAAGTTTAAATTCGGCACCTCCTATAGTTCCCAAGGTAGTCCTGTCCTTAACCTCTTCCGTGCGCATGACGGCCGGGAGCCGTCACGTGTCACGGTGGGCGTGTGCGCACGACGGCTCCCGGCCGTCCGAATCCCCGCCCACTAATGCAAACGCACGCACGCCGCGGGAATTCCCCGCGCATGGAAGGGGTTAAGAGACACTCATATTTTAAGTAGGGTTGAAACATCGTCGACAACACCTAGGGATAGTCTATTAAAGAAAGCACCTGAGAACAATCTGGTGCATCTTCTGTGGAATTGAAAAGAAAATACATAAACATCCTTGTACATATAAATAACCCTTTTCCATTTTTAAGACACTATAATGTCTATTTAAAATATATGTTTGGTTATGGTCACTTCACTGGGGTCTTATATGTCATTCGTATCTCCAAAACCACTACTCACTGAGTTTATTTTTGCGTCATAATTAAAATTAATATGTGTCGTATTAATTGGATGAACTAATGAATAAATGTATTACTCAGTTCGGCTGAATTGAGTATAATTTAATACATCCAGTTGGCTACTTTCCTTTAATTGAAAAACATTTGTATTTGTGCTCTTTAAATTCATATGCGGCAGATATATCCAGCATTATTGTTATTCTTTTCCCTCCTCTCACTAAACCAACACAAAATAAGAATGTACGATTAAATAAGATTGTTTTAAAAATGAGTTCCATTTGATCACTTGTTGCAAGCTATAATTGTTTCTATCCATAGCCTATATGTCACAATGAGATATAGTAAGCTTTATATTTTTCTATATGTGACTATGGACCATTGTGTTTATGTATATGTTTTTGCATTTCAAAATGTCAGGTACTACAAAGGACACAAATGAATACTTGTATGGTCATGGGGTTGTGAGGCCACAGGGGTCTTGTAGGGGCACAATTGTTCCAAATGGGACAGCACTCTCCTGCATGTATTATATCTAGAGTCTTGATGGACAAGGCTAGAATTTCCTCCACTACTACCTTCAAAAAGGAAGTAAAAAAATCCTATTGGCTAATTTCCTGCCTTAAAACAGCTCTGGCCCACTGCTCATTGAATGCCACCCCATTGACAATGAGATTGCTGGACATCTTTGAATCCCAGCATTCACCTGCCATGCTCATTTATGTAGCAAAGATTATCGAATACTCTTCTCCATGGTCTGCATCCCACGACTATCTTGCTGTATTATGTATACTCTTGTATTACCTATCCAAATTGTAAAGCGCTGTGATATCCGCCTGGGTCAAGTTCGCTTTATATAAAACTGTCTAAATAAATAGAAGTAGGGTGCTCATCACACAACCCCGATGGATCGAGCTGCTCTTCCAGATTCTCTGCATTGGCAGGAGAACTGCTCCCACTAAAGACTTCGGATGGTGTTTCTCCAGGCACCAGATTAGAAGTTGTTGTTTGTGATCTGGATGGTTGGCCTTAAAAAAACATGTTTATTAAATGATAGTGTATTATTGTAAAAAAAATACTTTATGTACATGATATTAGACTTTCTCCAACATAACATATATCCACAACTCATCACATTGAGAATCCTTACTGATTGTTTTTATTATTAATATTATTTAAATGTTTACTACAAATTCAAAGGGCAATATTTCTACTTAGACAGAGGGCTTATATTTCACAAATATAGCAGATAGCTCGTCTGCATTTTACAAGTGACAGAACATTAAATGCACTATTAATAATGCAGAAGGGAAATCCCTAAAGTTTAAACGGAGAAAGTTGTCCAATATACTCTAAGTCAGGGCCTAAATGTGGGCCATATTGAATGTTTTGATTTGAAATATGGTTTCACTTATTGAGGCTACAAAGGTGCGTGTGAATTTTAGAAAGCCAGTTATGTTTACTCTCCTGTCCGAGGCTCATTTGTACTGTGCCTTAGCAAACACCAGAGAAGTAGAATCCCTAAAAACATTTAAAGTCAATGATAATTGTAATCCAATGTATCCCGGATATGGATTTTATTTAGGACATTCAACACCATAAGAAAATAAGGTAGAGTTTTCTGAAAAGATATTTTAAAAACCAGGAGAAGTGATGTAAGAAACTGGATTATTATCTAGGGGGAGGGGGGGGGGGGGGACTAGCCACGTCAAGAAATAAAAAAACAACTTTTATCAGAGTTAACCATCAAAGGCACTAAATTTACGCATGCTCAACCTCATGATAACTATGACACAGAGCAGACACCTAGACGCAATGCTTAAAATATTTATGCAGTACCAAAACAGTAATAAAGTTGAAATGCAGAACAAGAGAACATCTCAAACACAATTAGAAAATAAAGTTACATTTAATAAACATAGTGACACCAAAATGGCTAAAAATCAAAAAGGGGAACTGGAGATATATTTGTTTAAATCTTAACTAGGAATAGCACCATGAAGCACAAAGTGGCAATGATAGTCAACGGTAACGGTAGACTGGGACCTAGGCACATGTGATGCAGAACGCGAATGAATCCAGGTCGAATACACCAACCATGTTCATCTTGGTCAAAAGGTTTTACCTTTTAACTGTAACCCTTTCAGTCCAATTCCACTTCAGGACTATACTTCCACATCCCGTGAGGACATTATGCAAGAAACTTAGAGACTCACATGTTGTAAGGTAGAGGCCAATAGCAGAGTCAAGTCCAGATCCATTTGCTACTGCTCAGATGGACATTTGCAGGAAAGGCCTCTTCTGGCTTGTTGTATCCCTGTAACCAAAACAGGTCAGTCTTGTTGGAGTCCACTTCTTTGTCCTAATTATAAGAGGGAGCAGGGCCAGTCCTTCAGGTCCCCTTTTGTAAAGCATGAATAGGCAATGATCTAAGGATGAAATATAATATCCCTTATTAAGCGTAAATTGGTGAAACTATGTGCATTATACTGGCCATATCAAACATTCTTTTACCAGCAGCCTGAAATTCTTCAAGGAACAGAGAGAAGAAATCAGATTAGAGATTTAACAATTTTCTAGGTATCTACAACTCACATACGCACTCCATCCATATTTGACACATGGTTTAAAGCTCCAGAGGTTATCCCACTGGATACTACATTGACCAGTTCTCAGTTGGCCGGATACATTTCCAAACACAAAGCAGATGAGGAGGAAGATTTGGGATCACTTGAAGAAGAAGAGTGGCTGTTTGCTCTCATGGAGCAACTATAATCACCAGACACCGTCTGATCTAATTTAATTACTTACATCATATATATCTTATCACCCATCACTTATGGAGTATACATGGAATTCCTGGCTTGACCTGTCTCAGGCGTAACACTGAAATTGGATACTTCTTATATATGGTCTGGACAAGTGGTCATTCAATCCTTTTGCAAAGTGGTGCAACATTATATACAGAGGTTCCTGGATCTTCTCCAAACCCTCATCCTAAAAATGGCTCGGCTTAAAATTGTCGCATCCATGGGAACTCCTCAGAATCTGGGCGATGCTCAAAGGGGTCCACCTCTCGACACCCTAAACTCTAACATATGTCGTACAGAGTATTGAGGTGATCAAGTGAGGGAAAGGAATTAGGGTAGGAACAGCGGGGAAAGGAATACCTGAAAACATAAAACACAATGGTTAATACATGACAACTCTCTAGCTACTCTCATATGATCTCACTAAGCGGTCTAATACTTGCAACCAAGCTCCACCGGCAGCTGTGTTCCAATATCCAACTCACTACTCAGTGATGATACTTTTCACACTGGATGAGGAGATACCTAAAACATAGAACACACTGATTCATACCTCACACAGCTCCCCCTCCTCTCATTCATTAAGCCACCTCCCCTAATCATACATACCCTAGTGGTTGTCTTTCCCTTTAATAAGAAACCCAGAGGCAAAGAAAAGAACAAGAAGGAAGAGACTTCAGACTATGAGGTAGGTAGTGCAGAATTCTGCTCCTTGATTACAGATGCTTCCTTCAGCACAAGAATTACAAAGGACAGGCTTTTTTATTAGTCAATGTCATTTTTCTCCAGTCCATAAATGAAATGAAAGATCCCTTATATATCCCATAGAAATCACAAATGTTCCAAGTGAAGCATAACGGAAGCCAAACAGAAATAAAGCACACCGGTGTTTTGCTTTCAAACGCTGGATAAAAACAAATCCAAGGGTTGCTGTAGAAATTAGAGAGCCCACCACTGTACCTTCCTGAGCATGAACGCTCAGTAAAACGAGTAGTGTCCAGCGCTGGGTTCCCCGTAATCAAGCAGCTGCATGAGCCCGTGCAGTGTCAGGACTCCAACAGCTGTTGAAGCCGAGGGCGCGGAGACAAGAACAGCAAGGCACCGACGCGTCTTCCAAGACGAGGATGCCTCTCCCGGAGCCCGGTGTTGAAGACTCTCTCTCCTGACTCCGGTGTGAAATTCACTGCGAGTCAACCTCCAAACAAAGAATGAACAGCTCTGCCGCCAGCAGATGGCCGGGGAAAATATGAAACCTGAAGGGTTCGTTCTTCCAACCAACGCGGACGAACTCTGGATCCTGTGGCCGCGAGGAAACTCCGTTCCTCACCATAGGAAATTACGCACATCGGCTGATGTGCAATTCCGCCTGAAATACTGGGAGCCCCCTCCTCCTCAGGCATTCTGGGAACAGTAGTTTAGGGCACATCGTCACGAAAGAGGATACTGCATTCACCATAGTCAGACCCTGACAGTTCGCCCTCCTCCCATGCGCCTCCTAGGCCCAGGCTTGCTTGGACAGCAGGTGTGAAAGCAGCGAACCGCACGGAGCGTGGACATTGCTGCTTGGTTCCCACGAGTCGTCTTCTGAGGAATATCCCTTCCAGGAGATGAGGTACCACTGCTGCCCCCGTCGGTACCTGGAATCCAGAACCCGACGCACCTCATACTTCAACTGCCCATCCCTAAGCACTGGAGGAGCTGCTCTGCGCCGGGCCCCCCTGGCTGGTTTCAATAAACAGACATGAAATACGGGATGTATTCGCAAGGACACTGCCGGATTTTATACGCGACAGGGTTGATTTTGCGCAGCACAGTATACGGGCCAATGAATTTAGAGTGGAATATGCTGCGAACTCTGAATCGGATGTTCTTTGTGGACAGCCACACTCTGTCACCCGGCTGATAGCACGTTTCCTTTTGTCGGTGACGGTCTTCCCATTTCTTATAGGTTTGTTTAGCCTTCTTCAAATTGGCCTGGACCTGTTGGTGCGTGGTTTGTAAGTTTTTGATGTGTTGCATCACAGTAGGCTGAGTAACCACATCACTCGGACTGTCACTGATAATACTCTAGCATGATACTGATTGTTGGCTCGAACGGGCGTTTCTTTGATAGAACAGTGCCATGTGTTGTTGTAAGACAGTTCGGCCAACCATAGTAATGAAACCCATGAGTCACTTGCTTCCCTGTAATAGCAACGGAGGTATTGCTTGAGTGTTTGGTTTAGCCTCTCTGTCTGTCCATCGGTCTGTGGATGGAAGCTGGTAGATAGGGCTGCTTCGACTTGCAGAGCTTTACACCACATACACCAAATACGGGCAATAAACTGAGGGCCTCTGTCGGACACTATAACTCTTGGGAGTCCATGTATCTGAAACACATGGTTCAACAAAAGCTGTGCCGTCTGCCCTGCTGTAGGTACGTTTTTGCACGGGATGAAACGGCCCATCTTAGTTAGACTGTCCACCATAACTAATATGGCATCGTATCCCTGATCCTTAGGTAGGCCAAGGACGAAATCCATGCTGATGTTTTGCCAAGGCTGTGATGGTGTGGGCATAGGTATCAGTTTTCCTTTTTTCTTGACCGACTCCCTCTTGTTACGGGCACACGTCTCACATTGGGCTATGTCTTGAACCATTCCTTCCCACCAAAATTGTCTTCTGACTAGGTGTACTGTTTTTGTGCACCCTGTGTGGCCTGCCCGTACGGAGTTGTGGCACCAATTAAACGCTTTTAACCTGTGTTCTATTCCTGATAGAAACAGTTTATTCTTGTACAGTGGCAATCCATGTTTGAGGGTCCTGATTGGCCCATCTTTGCCACCACACCAGGGATCTGTGTCTTGCCACTTCTTCCAGGAAATGTTCTAAAGTCACCGCACATAACACCTTACTGGGATAAACTATCGCTTCAGTGACTCCTTTGCGGGGTCCAAACTCCTCTTCCTGACGAGATAATGCATCCGCCTTTCGGTTTTCTGACCCAGGACGAAAGGTTACTACAAAATCGTAATCCGCAAAGAACAACATCCAACGCATTTGTCTCTGTGTGAGTTGCCTGGCTGTTTTCATGTACTGTAAGTTTCGGTGGTCAGTATATACAGTAACTGGGAAGTGAGCCCTCCATAAATACTGTCTCCACTCCTGAAATGCTTTCTTGATGGCCAACAACTCTTTTCTGCCACTGTGTAGTTGAGCTCTGCCACAGTCAACTTCTTGAACAGAAAGGCCACTGGATGTAACTGACCTGTGTGTTGGTCGCGTTGTGAGAAAACCACCCCAACCACTACATCAGAAGCATCGGCCTCCATGATAAATGGAATCTCGGTCTGTGGGTGTCCCAGTATAGGGGCCGTGGTGAAAGCCTTTTTGAGAAAAGAGAATGCTTCCATGGCCTCGGTGTTCCAAGAAAAAGGCATCCCCTTTTGTAGCAGACGAGTAATCGGAGAAGCCAGTTGGGAGAAATGAGAGATAAACCTACGGTAATAGTTGGCAAACCCCAGGAAGCACTGCACCTCCCTCACATTCCTTGGGACAGGCCACTCCTGCACTGCTTCCACTTTCCTCTCAGCCAGGCTCAATCCTGACGGACTCAATACCACCCCCAAAAACTCCACTACCGACACATGAAAGACACACTTGCTCAGTTTACAGAATAAACTATGGTCCTGAAGTCGCTGAAGCACCTGAGAAACGTGTTTCACATGTATATCCTGATCCCTGTAGTAGATCAGGATGTCATCTATGGAGACGACCACGAACCTATCAACAAAGTCCTTGAGTACCTTGAGTACATCGTCTAAAAAGAACTGAAAAGCTGTCGGGCGTTACATAACCCAAAGGGCATAACTAAGTATTCAAACAACCCATACCGCGTCTTGAAAGCCGTCTTCCACTCATCTCCCTCACGGATACGGACCAGGTGATACGCCCCCCTGAGATCAAGTCATGTGTAGACCTTAGCATCTCTCACCTGATCCAACAGAACCGAAATGAGTGGAAGAGGGTATCGATTCCTTACTGTGTCCTCATTAAGCATGTGATAATCGATACACGTACTCAATTCTCCATTAGCTTTGGAAATGAAGAAAAGGGGCAAAGCCGCAGGGGAGCGGGAGGGCCTTATGAAGCCAATATCGACATAATGGTCTAAGTACTCTCTTAGATGCTTAGTTTCTGGCTCCGACAGGGCATATACCCGACACGAAGGAATGGTAGCTGCCACGATCAAATAAATTTGACAATCATAAGAGCGATGTGGGGGGAGGGTTTCTGCTTTTTCTTCGCTAAACACCTCCCTGTAACTCGCATACTCCACGGGAAGTACTGTCTCTTGTTCAGAGGCGGTAGCTATATGGTATCTCTGAGAAAGAGCTAAAAGATGAGAACCTGGAGTATGCAGACAGTGTCTCCTACACTCCTCTGACTGGAACGCCACTGTCTTCTCTTTCCAATCCATACAAGGATTGTGTTGCCATAACCATGAGATGAGATATCACGCACACCAGTTGTTTATCAGAATGTTGTTAGATCTTAACAGGTGACGGCGTGCTGCTAGAGGAGCGACCCCTGGATCAAGGTCGGTAGATAATGTTAGTTGCACTGCCCCATCCGGGGTGGTGTCCCTCTATGCGCACAGCGCTGTAGGGTAACGAAGTTACCAGTCTTCTCAAACGAAAATTGAATCAGAGTTCATTTATTCATGATGAAAATATATTTGCCATGTTACAGACTTCATATGTTGTATCACAACGGTACCAACGGATATCCTCTATGCATTTCGGGTGGGAACCCTTCATCAGGAGGAATCCTATGACAAAAACAGGAGATAATGTGGCTTACCCCCTTAGGAGATTACATGATTTAACAAACGATATGCACAAAAAAGAATCGTAATGTTTAAACCATACAACTGGGTGTGTGACATATTCCATCCAAAATATCAAAACTGAAAGAGTATACAGTGTGTGAAAACACGCAATTGTGAGGAATCACCAAGGATGTTGTCAATATCCAGAAAAGTGGCTGTGCTGACATTCGCTAGTGTGAATGGTGCGACGAAGTGAGGCGTGGTAATGGTAACTCAAAAACAGTGCACGAGTGGGAATTAGAGAAACTTGATAGAAAAAACACCAAACGAGTGGAATTGTGCCGTATATTTCACTAAAATCGGTTCGACGCATGTAGAGAGTGCGCCGTGATAAGGCGCGATAATAGCAATAATAAGTGAAACGAAATCAAACACCAAAGTCAGAGAGGGTGATTAGTTGGGGAAGTTACCTCGGTTCGTTGATTAAACGGGCATAGCGAAAATATGCCGGTCCGGAAGGCCGTTAGTTGTGTGGATAGCCATGTTAAATAGGAAGGTAAATAGTTAACAGAAAAAGAGGACTCAAAGTGTAGCGGCCATCTTTGAGAAGGGAAATGGGCTTGTTGTTGTAACAGTATCAAATCACGAGTGTGAAGAATAGATAACAGGTGAAAAAATGAATCGAAGGAAAAACGAGTGTGTTAACTAATAACGGGAGATTAGTGAGGTGACTGTATGTGAACGCAGCTTGAAGATATCGGATGTTGGTTGGAAGGAATGTCAGGAACAATAAAGTTGGAAAAAATTAGAAAAAAGTTAAAGAACAACAATGATCCAAAGATATATTGGAAAAAAACAGGTAATGTTGGAAAAAATAGGAAAAGGTCAACTAAATAAACACTGAAAGCATTATAAAATTAATTTGAGATAATAGGGTAAAAGTGAAATCAGGAGTGTTCAAACTTTCACGTAGGCATCAATGCAAAGTCAAATGAAGCAACTGAGTTCGAGGCGGTCATTCAGTCCATGGGGCACCATGGAATTCATTTTGTATATCCAAGATGTTTCTCTTTGGATCAGAAATTTCCGGTTATCACATCCTTCTCTTAATGGAACTGTCTCACACACTAGGAAGCGTAATTGACTAACATTGTGTTTGTGTTCATTGAAGTGTATTGCTACTGTTGATTTGAGGTTGTTATTGCGAATATTGCTTTTATGTTCATTTAGTCGTGTTTTCATCTTTCTTTCCGTCTTGCCGATGTACGGCAGTCCGCATGGACACTTCAACATGTAAACGACGTTTTTAGAATCGCAGGTTGCTGACACAAAAAGTTTGATGTTATGGCCCTTGGTTGGATGCTGTATGTTGTTGCCTTTGATAATGTTGTTACAGTTACCACAGTTGTGGCAGGGTGTAGTGCCCTTGTATTCAGAAATGCACTGTGGGGAGCGTGTAGGTTTTAGTAGGTCCATGAGATTCTTGCTCCTTTCATAGGCGAACAACGGTTGATCTGAAAAAATGTGATTGAAGTCATGCTCCATTCGTAATAAGGGCCAATGCCTGAGAATAGATTTTCTGATGTTGAAACTTTCAGTTGAAAATTTGGTGACCATAACCATTCTAGGATGTGGTTCTGAGGATGTTGGTTGGGTGTCCAGTAATGATATCCTTTGTTTGTTCAACGATTTCTCAATGGCCTTTTCTAAAATTTGTGATGGATAACCTCGCTCGGCAAAGCGTCGTTCCATGTCCAAGGTTTGCTGGGTAAGCTGTTTCGGTTCAGAAATGATTAGTTTTATCCTGAGAATTTGTGAGTATGGTAAGTGACGTTTAAGTGATGGCTGATGAAAGCTGAGATAGTGTAACAAATTGTTTCTGTCCGTATCCTTCCTGTAAAGTGTGGTTTGAATGTGTTGATCAACAATATAAATGGAAACATCAAGAAAATTTATGTGTGTGTCGCTGATATGGAAAGTGAATTTCAATCTGTCGTTGATGGTATTAAGATTCTCAATCGCTTCCCTCAAGATGGTCTTGGAACCTCTCCAAATTAGAAAAATGTCGTCAATGTAACGAACAAACAGTAACAAATGGTTCTCCCAAGGTGTGGTGTGCAAAATGTGATCCAACTCAAACTTGTGCATGAACAGGTTGGCATAACAAGGGGCAGCACAATTGCCCATGGAAGTTCCGTTTAATTGAAGAAAAAATTGATTATTGTGACAAAAATAACTGTGATAAAGTGTGAAGTGTAAAAGCTCCATTAGGAAAACTTGTAAATCATGAGGAGTCTGTGATTGTAAAAGAAAATGTTCCGTGGCCTCTAACCCCATGTCATGGGGGATTGAGGTGTACAGGGAAGTCACATCTATTGTACAGAAGTACATATCAGTTTCCCATGGGGTGTTGAAATTAAGGAGAATGTGACAACTTGGTCATTAATATTTCCACAACTACCTTCAACAAATCACAACTACGCTTGCTACAGAAGGGGTCATCTTTTGTTCCTACCTATTCTAGCAAACTCAGTGGCTTCATTTGACTTTGCATTGATGCCTACGTGAAAGTTTGAACACTCCTGATTTCACTTTTACCCTATTATCTCAAATTAATTTTATAATGCTTTCAGTGTTTATTTAGTTGACCTTTTCCTATTTTTTCCAACATTACCTGGTTTTTTCCAATATATCTTTGGATCATTGTTGTTCTTTAACTTTTTTCTAATTTTTTCCAACTTTATTGTTCCTGACATTCCTTCCAACCAACATCCGATATCTTCAAGCTGCGTTCACATACAGTCACCTCACTAATCTCCCGTTATTAGTTAACACACTCGTTTTTCCTTCGATTCATTTTTTCACCTGTTATCTATTCTTCACACTCGTGATTTGATACTGTTACAACAACAAGCCCATTTCCCTTCTCAAATGGCCGCTACACTTTGAGTCCTCTTTTTCTGTTAACTATTTACCTTCCTATTTAACATGGCTATCCACACAACTAACGGCCTTCCGGACCGGCATATTTTCGCTATGCCCGTTTAATCAACGAACCGAGGTAACTTCCCCAACTAATCACCCTGTCTGACTTTGGTGTTTGATTTCGTTTCACTTATTATTGCTATTATCGCGCCTTATCACGGCGCACTCTCTACATGCGTCGAACCGATTTTAGTGAAATATACGGCACAATTCCACTCGTTTGGTGTTTTTTCTATCAAGTTTCTCTAATTCCCACTCGTGCACTGTTTTTGAGTTACCATTACCACGCCTCACTTCGTCGCACCATTCACACTAGCGAATGTCAGCACAGCCACTTTTCTGGATATTGACAACATCCTTGGTGATTCCTCACAATTGCTTGTTTTCACACACTGTATACTCTTTCAGTTTTGATATTTTGGATGGAATATGTCACACACCCAGTTGTATGGTTTAAACATTACGATTCTTTTTTGTGCATATCGTTTGTTAAATCATGTAATCTCCTATGGGGCTAAGCCACATTATCTCCTGTTTTTGTCATAGGATTCCTCCTGATGAAGGGTTCCCACCCGAAATGCATAGAGGATATCCGTTGGTACCGTTGTGATACAACATATGAAGTCTGTAACATGGCAAATATATTTTCATCATGAATAAATGAACTCTGATTCAATTTTCGTTTGAGAAGACTGGTAACTTCGTTACCCTACAGCGCTGTGCGCATAGAGGGACACCACCCCGGATGGGGCAGTGCAACTAACGTTGCCATAACCATGGCATTCCCAATATAACTTCATATTGTGGAGCCTCAATAATATTCAGAGTTATATTTTCTATGTGGTCTTGTTGATCCCCTTTCAGGATCAACAATAAGTTCTCTGTCTGTTCAGTGATGGGTCCTGACTTGATGGGTTTGCCTTCCACGGCCAATACTTGTTCCGGTATTTTTCTAAGGATACGTCTTAATTCCAAACGTTCCACTAAGCCCTGATTGATAAAGTTCCCTGTGGCCCCTGAATCGATCATCACCCATACTTGGTGAACCTGTTGCCGTACTATAAGCGTCATGGAAAGCACAATATGCGATTCTGTGTCTTGGGCTTCCAAAACTGCCAACGAGGGCAGCTGCAAATCCCGTTTCTGTTATGCCACCACTTCTCCTCCCTCCTTGGAGGTACCGTCAGCAACGTTAGCCTGTAATGTGGTGATTGCCACTTTCTTGTTTGACCGAAAAGGTCCGGACCCCTTGGGTTTATGAGGGCATTCCCGAACTAAATGGCCTTTTTTCCGCAGTACATGCAGAGACCCTGAACTCTACGGCTCTCCCTCTCTGCTTTGGTTAGAGGTGACCTAATAGCTCCCACATCCATGGGTTCTGGTCCTGATTCAGAAGAAGTTAACAGTGGTCGATTTCCCTTCTCTACAGGGGCATATGACTTGTCTCCTCTTCTGCGCTCCCCTCCCCTTTCAGCTAACCAGTGATCCAGGCGTAAGGTAAGGTACACCAAGTCAGTACAAGTAGTGGGTTGGGGGTCTATCTGGGCTAACACGTCCTTCATGTCATCCCGCAATCCTTGATAGTAGAGTGACATGCGCTTCTCCTCAGGCCATGCGGTTTCAGCTACCAACCGATTAAACTTCATCAAATACGTAATCAGATCCTGCCTTCCTTGTTTCAACTCTAACAGTTCTCTGTCTGTGCTGAACGTGGTAGCGCATCTGTCAAACACCCTTTCAAATTCCCTAAGAAAAGCATTCCAATCTGATAGCATTGAATACTCATGTTTCACCAGAGGGACAGCCCAATTGGCCGCGTCACCCGTCAAGTATGAAATGGCAAACGCCACCCTTGAGTGGTTGTTGGGGAAAGAAGCAGGTTTGCACAAAAAGTGCAACATGATCTGTGTTAAGAAGGTTTGGATCTTTAAAGGATCCCCTGTATATCTTTCGGGGCCGGCCAAAGGTATAGGTGGAGGGATGTGAACTTGTATCTGTGAGGGGAAGCATCGAACAGATTCCTGGCTTTTCTATCGCTCCTTTCTCTAAGGGCTGCTGTTTCTGCTCTAGATGCTACCAATTCCTGCTGAACAGCAACTAATGCCTGCATAACCTCGTCCAGAGAAGCCATCCCTGTGAATTGCCCGGACTGGGAGGAGTAATAATCGTGGGTACGTAATTCTGTTGCGTCCACAGGAAATCCTCAGAATCTGGGCGATGCTCAAAGGGGTCCACCTCTCGACACCCTCAACTCTAACATATGTCGTACAGAGTATTGAGGTGATCAAGTGAGGGAAAGGAATTAGGGTAGGAACAGCGGGGAAAGGGATACTTGAAAATATAAAACACAATGGTTAATACATACAACTCTCTAGCTACTCTCATATGATCTCACTAAGCGGTCTAATACCTGCAACCAAGCTCCACCGGCAGCTGTGTTCCACTATCCAGCTCACTACTCAGTGATGATTCTTCTCACACTGGATGCGGAGATACCTAAAACAAAGAACACACTTGTTAATACCTTACACAGCTCCCCCTTCCTCTCATTCATTAAGCCAACTCCCCTAATCATACATACCCTTGTGGTTGTCTTTCCCTTTAATAAGAAACCCAGAGGCAAAGAAAAGAACAAGAAGGAAGAGACTCCAGGCTATGCGGTAGGTAGTGCAGAGCTCGTAGCTCGAGTTTTGCTCCTTGATAACAGATGCGTCCTTCAGCACAAGAATTACAAAGGACAGGCTTTTCTATTAGTCAATGTTTCTTTTCTCCAGTCCATAAATGAAATGAAAGATCACTTATATATCCCATAGAAATCACAAATGTTCCAAGTGAAGCATAACGGAAGCAAAACAGAAATAAAGCACACCGGTGTTTTGCTTTCAAACACCGGAAAAAAACAAATCCAAGGGTTGCTGTAGAAATTAGAGAGCCCACCACAGTACCTTCCTGAGCATGAACGCTCAGTAAAACGAGTAGTGTCCGGTGCTGGGTTCCCCGCAATCAAGCAGCTGCACGGGCCCGTGCAGTGTCAGGACTCCAACAGCCGTTGTAGCCGAGGGCGCGGAGACAAAAAGAGCAAGGCACCGACGCGTCTTCCAAGACGAGAACGCCTCTCCCAGAGCCCGGTGCCGAAGACTCTCTCTCCTGACTCCGGTGCGAAATTCACCGCGAGTCAACCTCCAAACAACGAATGAACCGCTCTGCAGCCAGCAGACGGCTGGGGAAAATATGAAACCTGAAGGGTTTGTTCTTCCAACCAACACGGAAGAACTCTGGATCCTGGGGCCGCGAGGAAACTCCGTTCCTCACCGTAGGAAATTACGCACGTCGGCTGACATGCAATTACGCCTGAAATAATGGGAGCCCCCTCCTCCTCAGGTATTCTGGGAACAGTAGTTTAGGGCACATCGTCACGAAAGAGGATACTGCAGGCGCCATAGTCAGACCCTGACAAAAATAAGGTGTAAAATGCAAAAACAGCAAGGTGATGGACGGTATGCTTGAATTCATCTCAGTCACTGGCAAACCTTGAGCCGCATCTCAATCCATTGTTTATCGTCCACTATACCACCTCAGTTTGGGCCTAGCCATATGCAAATCAGTCTTGACCCTGCTCCTCATAGGAATAGTCTAGCCAGTACTCCAAGGCCAGGTCCTCCCTCAACTGGAACACAAGCAACCAGGACAGGTTTTGCCTTTACCAGAGATCTTCAGCAAGGTATAGCGTGGTTCCAGAAGTACAGTGAGCCTGAAACCCACATCTGGGCATACTCAGCACACATAGCACGTCAAATGAAAAATAACAAGGGGATGGATGGAATGCCTGAATTAATCTTAGCCACTGGCCCTCACTTGGGAAGCATCCTAATCCACCATGCCACCTCAATCTTTTACCTGTTCCTCATGGGAACAGGGCAGCCCAAACTGCCAGACCAGGTCCTTTCTGATCTGGAATACAAGCAACTCAGGACCTGTTTCATCCTTATTAGGGCTCTACATCCAAGAATAGGTTGGTACCAGTGGAACAGTGAGGCCAGGGCCCATGTCTGGGAATATCCGGTTCACTTAGGGCATCAAATGCAAAAATAACAAGGTGCTGGATGAAATGCTTGCAATAACTGGCAATCACTTGGACTGCATCCCAATCCATTGTTTGCATCCCAATCCATCGTTTTTCACCCACCATGACACCCCAGTTTGGACCCAGCCATATGCAAACCATTCTTGACCCCGCTCCTCATGGGAACAGTCCAGCCCAAACTGCCAGTCCTGGTCCTCACTAAAGCAGAACACAAGCAACCCAGGACCGGTTTTGCCCTTGTTAGGGCTCTTTAGCCTGGTATAGCTTGGTTCTAGTGGCACAGGATACCTGGGACACACGTCTCGGCATACCCAGCACACTTAAGGCATTAAATGCAAAAACAACAAGGTGATAGATGGAATGCTTGAATTCATTTAAGCCTCTGGCATTAGCTATGGGCCACATCCCAATCGATTGTTTTTTGTCCAACATGCCCTCTCAGTTTGGACCCAGCCATATGCAAATCAATCTTGACCCTGCTCCTCATGGGGGCAATTCAACCTGAAATTGTGAGGCCATGTCCTCTCTGAACCAAAATAGAGCAACCTAGGACTAGGTTCGCCTTTGTTAGGGCTCATCAGCTAGGTATAGCTTATTTCCTGTGGCACAGTGAGCCAGGGACCCACAACTGGGCATATCTGACACACTGAGGGCATCAAATGCAAAAACAACAAGGTGATCCATGGAATGTTTTAATTAATCTCAGCCACTGGCAATCGCTCTGGCCGCATCCCAATCCATTGCTTTTCACCCACGATGCCACCTCAGTTTGGACCTAGCCATATGCAAATCAGGTTTGATCCTGCTCCTCATGGGAACAATCCAGCCTGAAATGCTAACCAGTTCCTACCTGAACCAGAACACAAGTAACCCAGGACCGTTTTTGCCCTTATTAGGGCACTTCAGTCAGGTATAGCTTGGTTCCAGTGGCTTAATATAGTGCATAATGAAGGTTTAATCCAGGGGGAAACATAGTTCCAAAGCCGGGATTGGTTCCCTGTAGAAGATACATTGCACATCATTCCAGAGCATTGAAGCCCCAACAGTTTGTAAGTGGACGGTCACTATGGGCAAAACTTGCATACTTGGGAAACTGATATATGAAGCAAGGGGATGTCACACAAAAATGACAAAATTTGGAGAGCTTGGAATATAGAGAGATCACGACTGTATGAGAAACAAAAATCAGAGTCTATTCAGTTATATTTACTGTTGGCATTGCAGCTATTGTGATGCCAATTAGTCTGAGAAAGTACATGATTCCTGTCCAATCAAATCCTGTACTCCTGGCAACCAACATGTGGGTGGGTCCAAAGCCCCTCTCTAGTGATTCTCACATAATTTTCTAGCTACAGCTGCGCTGTTGAGCCAAACTATAATGACAAAATAATGAAGTAATACAATCACAAAATGATGCAGAATTCTGCATTATGATGCAGAATTTGCCTTTTCTCAGTGCATTATTTAGTCAACCCTAGTCCTGGCCTATGGCTTAATTCCAGGTGCCCTGAATATGATATACCTTCAATACATCTCTGAGTTTACAACTCCATAAAGCTTGATGAAACTCTGAGTCTTCATAGTACTAAAGGGCAATTATTATCTTTGAAATGTCAAAAGTATTCAGAGCTATTATGCTTTTCTCACTACAAGCAACTACCTCATGTGTTGTTAGGACGTGTTCTGTGTTTCAAATTATGCTCAAAGTAACAAGTTCATAAACTGGAATATAATAAACCCACATTAGGATTATAAAGTTCACTTGGCAATCACTTTCCCAACCTATTTCAATACTTTAATACAATACACTTATCAAAAATAAAGCCTGCATGGGATGAAGGCCCTTTCCCCTCCTCACCTGGAATAACAAGGAGTGCAAAAATACAAGTTCAAAATTCTTAAAGGACAGCTCTTGATTCAGTCTAAATCGTCGAACATGACTGTCTTTCTTGACTACTTCTCCGCTATCCATTAAATAGCTAAATCAAATAGTCTGGTACCCTAAAGTTCTGAATAGTGGTGGAACACTCTATCATATTCATCACCTACATCAAACAGTATCAAAAGACTTAGGGCCTGATTAAGAGTTTAGGTGTTATTTATCACACATGATAAATAACAATGTCACAGAGTACGTTATTTATCCTGTGCGATCAAGAACACCTATTTTGAGTTTGTGGGGGAATAATATGTGGATTTTGGTGTTTAATGCAACAAAATATGCATGATATGGTAAATACTGTACAATTTTTCCTGTTAAATTTCAGAAGGTTTAACTTGCTGAAATTTAACAAAGGTTGAGTTATTTAACGCATCTGATAATTATCGGATGTGTCAAATAAAATCAAATTCGTAACTTTGACCGTGCTTAAACAGGGCTTTACGCACGTGCGTAAACAGGGCTTTACGCACGGGTCGGAATTAACCAACCCACTCGTAATCAGGCCCTTAGGGCCTCATCTAGGGCCATATGTAGGTAGCATACAAGTTACCACTTCTTAAATACCGAACTTTACCGATTCGGTATTTAAGAAGTGGTAACTCGTATGTAGGTAATCATTCGGTAAATATTACCGAATCGGAGAAATTCGGTAATTGCCGAATCGGTATTAACCGATTCGGCAATGAGGCCTACTTTCCCATTGATTGAATCAATGGGAAGGCATGCCTCATTACCGAATCGGTAAATGCCGATTCGGTAATGGGGGGAGCACATTCAAGGGTGGCAGGGTGTCACATTGACACCCTGTTGCACCCCTGATTCCTGCATGTGTACACATGTGGCGCACATACATGCCCTAAGGGCATGTATGTCTGCCACATGGCACTGTTAGTCCAGCAAAATATTGCTTTTTGCAATGAATTCGGTATTTAGCACCAACATATATTTGGTGCTAAATACCGAATTATTTTCCCTACACATCACTCATTTGAGTGTCACCTACATCTCATTTCAGGATTCGGTATTTACCGAATCGGTAAAATTACCGAATCGGTAATTTTACCGATTCTGTAAATTACCGAATCCTGAAATGTTCCCCCTACATAGCAAAAGCCTAAATACCGGTCGGTAACGGTATATTTACCGAAAAACGGATGTTACCGACCGGTATTGGGCTACCTACATATGTCCCTTAGAGTCTGGTGGGTGAGATACGCCATCATAACGTTGCGGATATCCCATCCTCAGATTTACAAGTTCAATAGGCTATGATGCACTTGTAATACGGCAGACAGGACATCTGCCACGTTTGTGATGGACTATCCCATCTGCAAAACTCAAAATAATTCCCTAAGCAGCTAACTCCGCCTTTTGCCCAATTTGGTCCCACCAAGCATTTTTTTAACAAACACACTCCAAAACTTGTCTGAAAAGTACTTAAGCGGCAGTTAATCTGTTTGCAAAATACTATGGTGATGCGGCGTCTTGTGAGAGCATTCCAGAATTAAATCTTTACCTTTCTCTCTCCTAATAAACCCACGAGCCTCTTTTTTGCATGCATATTTCCACTGAACATCCTGAAGACTTGGTTAATGTTTTACTGTTGCAGATCCAAGGAAATTGTTGCTTTTCTCAGTCCTTCAAGTTCTCACACCATATACCCTGAACCAATTTTATAAAGATTTAAGGCCTCATTCTCAAAGACAGTCATAAATGTACACCATTGGTCTGCTACCTCTTTTAAGTGCAGATTTAAGGCTAGATTTCACCAACCACTCCAGGTTACACCCAGAACCAAGAGCCAGGTGCAGCTTTCCAGAAATAAACCCGGGGAAGTTTTATTAATTGCATTTTCAATGCCCAAAATATTCAAAAAATATATTTTTGCATTAGGAAAGAAAAGCAAAGAATTTTTAAAACGCACTTGTAACTTTCTTTTTTAACTTTTCCTACTCCTACACTTCCACCAGTTTTGGTGGGTATTCCATTTCCCCTCTAGTAAAGTATATAGTCCTCTTTTTCAGAAACGTAAATGACTGAACATTTCCATAGTAGGCGCACAACGTGACATTCCCTCCTCCCCCACTTCCATCATCTTTCCTCCCCGCTGTGCCCACGAACTCTCACAGTCAGGGTATGTTGTCCAAGGCGTAGCCTTTTTATTCACATCAAACCATGCAATTCACCACAAACCAAAACGAGAGTAAACATATCCTACTTGGATATATAAAAATATACACAGCATCACGCTTCAGAAGCATCAAAATGTCAAAGGCAGTGAGGAAATTAGGGACGACATTACACTTGAACTTGAACTTGGCCGTACACTTGAACTTGGCCATGTAGGCCCACCAAACACCCCCTCTGCTGCGCACATTGTGCCAGCAGGCCCCAACACACCACAGTAAACAGTTGCACGACTTGAAATCCAGGGCACCACATAGCGCACCGGCCCACGGGGTACCTGAACACAGGCAGCCTCCCCAAGATTCTACTCAGTCCATACGTTGCGGGTTAGGGCAGTAGAGTCCAGGACCACCAGCAGGTCAGTCCCTCCTACCCACCTACCCTCTGCACACATTGATCCTACCCCCTCCTGGGGTCCATCCAGTCGCTGAACCTCCATTGCTGTGTATCCCCCTTTGTTGTTGTAAGTGCTCCGCCACAGCGTGAGAAACTCCTTGGCGCACTCGCCCTTCCCCCCCTGGCGCTGACTGTGCTGCTCGATAGCCCCCAGTATAGTCTGGATAAAGATCTCCTGCCCTTTTGCCGAGAGATACATCCCATCCTGATGGAACAGCTCCTTTTTTCCTAGCTGGTGCAAGTTATGCCGAATAGCGCCCATAGTGGAACCCGCTAATATTCGTTTGATGGAATGGGTCAGCTTCTTTACCGATTCGTTCATTGCCTTCATTGGGGCCCCACCAGCCCATACCGCCCCCGGTATTACTTCCGACCATAATATGAACATTGTCGGTAAGTATTGTCTGATCCTAGACATGGTTGCGAACAAAGCGTCCCTCACCCCTCGCCTGCCTAGCGGCACCATATCATTCCCGCCAGCGTGAATGACTAAAATGACCGGACGGGGAACTGCTTTTGATTCTATTGCTTGTTCAAGCTTCCCACACAGATCCTGCAGTCTTAGACGCCCCCACCCCAATCCAGTGGTGTGCGAACCCAGCGACCCCCTGTGCTTCTTCCATCCTGGACCCACGGAATTGCTGCTCCACTCTGCGAATAAAGGAATGCCCACACCCACATATGTGTACTGGGCTGCGCACATCAACTGAAAGACAGAGAGAATTGCTGTTATGACCATGACTGGGGGGAGGGGCCCTGGGCCTCGTTCCTCCCTTTACACCAGACTTGGTCTCATGTACCGCTCAAAACATGGTGACCGCCAGTGGCCAACCCTTTTGATTGCCTCTGCTGGCAGGCCCATTGCCGCTACTCTGGTGGCTGCCCCTATGCGAAATGACTGGGAGCTAAACTGTGCTGAATCCTCACCCAAATAAGCCAACGCCCACCTACACACCTGGGTGAACTGCTATCATGTGAGCGGTGACCCATCCTTGTGAACTAGAAGTTTAGTTGAGGCCACCACGGGTCGTCCCCTGAAGTAATCCCTTGCCAATGCCACTGGACAGTACGCAGTGTTGTGCGCTGCATATATTTGCACCCATGCGCCCCTCCCTAGCGGGTCTGTTTTTGACCTCCTGTGATGGATCGCCCCAACTTCCAGGCATACTTCCACCACGCCCATCCCCCCTTCACACTTCTTCTAGGATGCTACCAACTCTGAGATTTGCGGGCCCCAAAAAAGGCCAGCACGTATGCGAACCTGAATAGCTCTACCTCATACTGGGACAGGCACACATGGTATAAGACACCCAACAGTCTCCCCAGCCTCTCCATGTTTATAGGTCACCTGTTTTCCTGTACGCCTAGTACCATGCGTTCCCAACCTCTGAAGGCATTCTGTACCCTAAAGTCCTTGGTGGGATCCCTGACCCCTTTTAACCCGGCAAAGAAGGCAATGGCGGACAGTTGTAGCCTCACTAGCAGCAACAATTTTCCCTCGTCCCTCTGCCCTACCAGGAAACCCAGAACTCCTTTGGGGGTGAACCTTTTTGCTTCATTGCCTGAACTGAACGTTGCGTCATACACCCCCCATGCCTTCTCGTACATACGTTTTGTCATGGGTGACAGCGCTGCTGCAATTAGGTCTGTCGCAATGGGGCACCAAGCCTCCACAACTCCTCTGGGAACTTCTCCATCACTTTGTCCGCTTGCGGCCATCGTGCCCTGAACTGCCAACTTAGATCGAGATAAAGCATCAGCCACTGCATTATCCACACCAGGTACATGCTTGGCAGAAAAATGCCCGTTCTGCAAGAGACAGAAGCGAATCAGAGTCTTGAGAAACGGCCGCTCCCAAAGGCATTTCACGCTTTGATTATTAATTGCCCTGACCGCTGACATGCTGTCAGACCAAAAAATTATCCTGGTATTTGCTATTGATGCCCCCTCAATGTGTAAGGCGACAATGATGGGAAACAATTCCAGAAAGGTAACGTTGCGTGTGATCCCAGAGGCAAACCATTCCCCTGGCCAACACTGCATGCACCATCTGGAACCCAAGACTGGCCCAAACCCAATGCTGCCCGCTGCATCTGTGTAGAGGGCTATCTCCTTGCTGCTCTGTGCCGGTTTCTGCCACAATAGTGTTCCACTAAAATTATTTAGGAAACCCTTCCACATCTCCAAGTCCTCTCTGACCTCTGCAGACAATCTTGTGTGGTGGTGCTTTGCCCTTAGGCTGGTCATTGCTCGCGCTATGTTCTCTGAAAAGACTCTCCCCATGGGAATCACTCTTAAGGTAAAGTTCAATTGCCCTACCAATACCTGCAGCTGATACAGCGTAACCTTCCTGGCCGATAAACAGGTTTTAACCGCATCCCTGAACGACCTCACCTTCTCCTGTGGCAACTTACACTCCCCTACCACCGAGACTATCTCAATCCCCAGGAAGCACAAACATGTTGTGGGGCCCTTGGTTTTCTCCTCTGCTAATGGAACCCCCAAGGCCTGTGCCAACATCCGGAAGCCCTGCAAGGCCCTCCCGCATGCCCGGGCATCCAGGGGACCCATGAACAAGAAGTCGTCTAGGTAATGCACCACATCGTCCGATGCCACTAAATCCCTCACTGTCCATTCAAGGAATCTGAAAGTCTCAAACACTGAACACGGAATGAACACCCCATGGGCATGCACAAGTCATGGAAGTAATGATCCTCAAAAGGGAAACCTAGCAAGTAAGTATCTTCTGGGTGGACGGGTAAAAGGCGGAAGGCCACCTCCATGTCTTACTTGGCCTTTATGTGCCCCCTGCCCAATTTCTGCAGTTTTGCAATGGCTTCGTCAAAGGTGGTGTATCGCACTGTGCGTAGCGTCTGGTCCAACCCATCATTTACTGATAACCCAGCGGTGTAAGAGAGGTTGTGAATTAAACGGAATTTGCCTGTCTCTTTCTTTGGGACCAGCCCAAGAGGTGAACAAACCAATGATGTGCACGGTGGAGAACTAAAGGGGCCCGCCACCCACCCCGCCCGCACCTCCTTCATAATCTTGTTCCAGACCAGCTCATGCTGTTGCAGAACTGACAATTGATTCTTGGGTGGGACTGATGTAGGGGGTGCGTAGGAGGGAATGCGGAACCCGTCCCTGAAATCATAGTACAGCATGTACGCGTCCTTGCTATTGTTATATTTGCTGAGGAGATGCGTGAAAACGTGCATACAAATTGGGGAAGGGAGCTTCACAGTATTAATGGGACATGTACCCAAACAATTGTGGGGCTATCGATGGTGATTTCTCAGTCAAAATCGACGCATAAATGGAAAACCCCGTCACCCAGTTCCTCAAGGACCACTTCACCCACACCGTTTTCGGCTTTAAGTCGCTCTCTTTTCCTGTTCTGGGCCTACTTGGGACTACCTCTGCATTGATCAAGTCAAAAATGTTCACAAATTCCCCCTTGTGAATCCTCTCACGCATCTACGTCGGTACGTGCCATGTAATTGCTGAAGAAGGGGCCAGCACCAAGGAGGAAGACCCAAATATCAATGGGGTCACTATGGGAGGAGAGTGCCCCACAGTCGCACCCACTGTCGCCACTGTGGAAGCAGGCTGCGCTACCCCCAACCCCACAGTCGCTGGCATCCCCCCAGACTGTGTCCACACTTGCGCCACCACTCCACCTTGTGTTCCTGTCGCCAAAACTGTTCCGGGTGGCAGTGGCATTGGGCCCCCTTCACTGTTACCGGGGACTGCTGGGCGGCCGCGCTCCCCGCTACTTGTAACCCACCTTTTGCTCCTGTCGCCGTGCCTGGCCTGGGTGGTGGTGGCACAGGCGCTCCCCTCATCAGTACCGGGGACTGGTGGGTCGCAGCGCTCCCTACTGCTTGTGCAGCCCCTGGCACTCTCCTTGTCAGTACCGGGGACTGGTGAGTCGCAGCGCTCCCTGCTGCTTGCATCACTGCTGGTGCTCCCCTGCCTGTGGTGAGCTCACAGATGCTGTTGTAGTTGAAATCGCCATAATACTCTGCCCTAACGCGCCCACACTCATGTTAAGAACTGGCCCCTCCGCTGCCTGGCCCGAGCTGTGGGCAGCTGTGCCCTGAGCTATTGACTCACCCACTGCTGTGGCTACTGATTCAGGCTGTGTGCTGTGCTTGCCCTATTGGCCCCTCCCAGTGCCTGGGCACGCCCCCTTTTGCAGCTCTACATACCGCCGCCCTCTCACCATATGTACTTTACCAGCCACACAATACAGGCAGGAGGAGGTGTTGCCCGTATGTCTAAGGGCTGCCAGGTACTTCTGTGAGCTGCGCCACTGTTTTGGCTTTTATGGCCTCAGTCATATTGAGACAGAAGAAACTGCGCAGGCAAAGTCTTGCGCGCATCTCTGCAAGCCTCGGACTCACAGGATGAAACCCATCTTTTTTTTTATCAATGTTTTTTCTCTTGCTGTACAGCCATTTACCCTGTTGCAATATGAAGTTCCAGAATCCCTTACGATTCCTGGACTCCTATCTTGCTGATCACCCAGTGAACTGGACTGACCTAGGGGCCCCTGACAGCAGGCCGAACCCCCACGCAGCCGCCAGCCACCGTTAACACCGCCCCCACATGCAGGCGTGGCCCCTCACATTGCAGCGTCGTGTAAAGCGGGAGTCCGCCGTATTCCAAGCAGGCTACCTCAACGAGTAGCCTCACCGCTAACTGTTTGCCTCTATGTATCTTGTAACGCAGCAGCAAGCCACGATAACCGCCGCCACCCCCATACGGACATAGCCCGCCACTTGCCACGTCCAGTATCTCATTACCCGCAGGCAACTGCAACGAGTAGCCTCATAGCTACATGCTCACCTCATAACCAGCCGTGAGCCACTATCACTGCCGCCCCCCACATATGGGTGCAGCCCCGCCCATTGCAGCGTCGTGTAAAGCGAAAGTCCACCTCATTCTAAGCAGGCTACCGCAAGGAGTAGCCTCACCGCTAACTGCTCCCCTCTATATTTCTTAAAAAGCAGCAGCGAGCCACCATAACCGCTGCCACCCCCACATGGCCGCGGCACCGCCCCCTTGCCGCATCTATTACCTGCAACGGCGACCGCAGCAAGATGCATCCCAGCAGCGCTCCCCCATATGTGCGCCTCAACGCCTGGCTACCCGCACCTGGACTCTTGTAAGCTATCAGTTCATTACCACTATTCCAAGAAAGAGGGCGCGCCACCCGCATTGCGCAGCATCTCGCAGCAGGGCCTCCCTTTTCTAAACCAAGATACGTGTAACTTTAAATTGGTGGTTATTATAACGCGCTCCATTATGCGGGTGATCCACTATGGCTCGGCCCCCTCTCACCAACTGAGCCGCACTCCGCAAGCTGCAGACGGGAAACCTCGCTCCTCCTTGACGACGTGCCCTTGCAGCTCCTATAGGTCGAAGGGGGGCTTGGGGGAGGGGCAGCCGACCGCAGGGAGGTCCCCCCCCTGGGCAGTTTGGGAGGGGCTAGTGGGGGGGCTGGCCTCGTGCCGGCCATTTTGCGTTTGGGCTATTTTATTTATATTGCATTGGAGGTGTCTCAGGTCGAGGGGCGCGAAAGGGGTGTAGGTCAGATGTCGTTTGCGGGGGTTGGAGCTAGAGGAAGGGAGCGTGCGGGGTTAGGAAGTTCGTTGGTCCGCGGGGGAGGTCAGGGTGTGGGTTCTGCATCTGCGGTGGTTCAGGCGATGTTGGAATGGAGTGGGGACGAGGAAGGGGTGGTTTCGCCGCCTCCGATTGGTATGGTTCATTCTGGCTTTTCTAGGGGAAGGCGGCCTAGGGAGGCTTTTTTGAGTTGTCAAGGGGCAAGTGTATCAGATAGTCTCCAGGGACCCAGCACACCAGTCCAACATTTTTCTTTACAGGGTAGGAAGTGTAGCAGCGCAGCGGACTCAGTAGGGCGAGGCGCGGCCCAGTTACGCTGAGGAAAAGGGAGGGTGAGGCCTTGCGCGGCACATTCCGTACCAGCGGGGGATCCCGTCGCGGCCAGCACACGAAGGTCCGGCGCAACTTCGTTGGCCCCAACGTCAGGCAGATCACGGTGGTCAGCCTTCACAAATGAAATGTACTGTCATGCCAGTCAACGGATGGGGGAGTACCGGCGTGTACAGTCGGCTCCCCCGCAAGGTGGTCACTCAGGGGCTGCTGGGGCCAGTTTGGGTCATGCAGGGTCCGGTAAGGCCCGTACTGTTGAATTTGCTAATGAGGTGTTGCAGGTGGAGGAGCCAATTTTGCTTAACTACGATGAGGACAGCACCGAGGAAGGGGAATTGCGGGATTATGAAGAGGGGGGGCCCTCTCATGTGTCTCGTAGTTTTTTACATGTTTCGGGGGCGGTACCCCAAAAACAGCCGGTGGTGGTAAAAGCCAAAGGAGAGCGCGGCCCATCGGCGAGGGCTCATCCTACAAGGGATTCATATGAGAGGTCGGCGCGGCGATCAGAGTCCGTCCGAGCATCCTCTTTAGAACCAGGTGAGATCGCTACAACACAGGCCAAACCTAAAATGGTGTCTGTGGGGACGGGGGGAGGGGAGTGGGGGTGTGAAAAAAGGGAGATTGTATAAGGGAAAGTATGTTAAGGACACAGGGGTAGGTACCGGGGATGGGGGAGTAGTGCTGGTTACTAAGGTTGAGAGTGGGACTAACACAGATGCAGCGGGTGGCAAGGAGCCCTTGGTAAGTAAAGAATTGAAAATTAAGAAGCTCCCTTACATGGGGGTGTCAAAGCCTTTGGGTGCCCATTTAATGCTGGCAAGAAGGAGCGCATATGGAAAGGGGAATACGTGGAGATTTTAAAACTCCTTTATAGGGAGGTGAGGTCTAAATAGGGTTCTAAAGAAGAGGAGTATGAATTAGCCAAGCGCCCTAAAGTACTGTTGACAATTGAGAATTGGACAGCGGCATTTTTGATTTACGCCAGCGTTTACTGCGAGAAATTTCCTGAGCACTGCATGGCTATTTTTAAGTATATGGATGTCATAAGGAAGGCCCAAATTACGGGTAGTGGTTTTGCATGGGCACAGTATGACGAAGAGTTCCGGGCACGTATGGCGTGGGACTCTGTAGCAAAATGGGGAGAGTTGGATAATGACTTGTGGCAGCATACAATGGGGGCGGCTCCTGGGGGCAAGACCATTTTCACAGCCAGCGGGTTCCCTTCAGTTTACCGGCCCTTTCAGGGGAAACCCACCCGGGGCAGGGTGGGAGGCGCAGCCGCGACACAAACTGGAATTGAAGCATGCTGGGATTTCAACAAAGGTTTATGCACACTGGAATATTGCAAGTACCGCCATGAGTGCTCTAAGTGTGGAAAAAGACATCCCCTTGTTAATTGTTGGGGCGTCAGACCACCAGGCGGACAGCAAGGGCAACAGTCGAGCGCAGGGTCATCTGACACCTTGCAGAAATCCCTGGGGGGAAGCGGGGGTAGGGGAGCACAGGGTGCTGGGCCGAAGAGCTCCTACGCCAATTAGATTGGCGCAGCTAGAGGAGGCATTGCGGGGGTATGAGAATTTGGGGGCAAAACAGACACTTTTGGAGGGGTTTCAGTGGGGATTCCATTTAGGTTACCAGGGGCCAATGCACAGAAGGTGGGGTGATAATTTGAAATCAGCTGCAGAGCATAGCACGGTTGTGCGGGAGAAACTGATTAAGGAAGTGCGCGAAGGGAGGATGGCAGGCCCTTTTAATGATTGGCCAGTTCAGAATTTAATCATATCCCCTATTGGAGTGGTGCCTAAAAAAGAAGAAGGACAGTTCCGACTGATTCAGCACTTGTCAAGGCCAGAGGGGTCGTCGGTAAATGATTTTATTGACGAAGAGGCTGCATCAGTGTCATATTCCTCAGTTCACGTGGCTATGTCACTAGTGGTGACCGCGGGCGCAACTGCAGACATGGCAAAGTGTGACATCAAGTCAGCCTTTAGGTTGCTTCCAGTCCATCCGGATGATTGGCCTCTTTTGGGGATCCATTTTGAGGGCAAATGGTATGTGGACAAGGCATTACCGATGGGTTGCTCTGTGTCATGTGCTCTATTTGAACTTTTCAGCACCTTCCTCCAGTGGTATTTCACGCAGCGCACAGGTCACATTTTGGTCATGCACTATTTGGATGATTTCTCTTTTGTTGGTTTTCCGGGCTCCGCGGAGTGCCAGAGTGCTCTGGACACTTTCCACAAGCTTATGGAGGAGCTAGGGGTACCGTTGGCACCAGAAAAGACAATGGGGCCTGCTACAGCTTTATCCTTTTTAGGTCTCGCCTGACCCAGCGCATGCGCTGGTCTGGCGAGACTTATTGAGTTTGCTCCAAAAAGTGCTACCAGGCCAGCCTAGAGCTACAGTGCATGTGCGCGGGCGCGCGCGCCACGCTTTACCGCAATTACTTTCACTTTCGCAGCCGCAGGGCCGCTTTGATGTGTGATCGCAATCACTTTCACTTTCGCGGCCGCACGGCCGCTTTGCATAGCCAATAGGTCTTGCTTTTGGGACCTTATAAGTATTTAGTTATGCAACTGTTGCATGGCTAAACACTTATAAGGTCTCAAAAGCGAGACCTATTGGCTATGCCAATGCTTGTTGGGTATTGCGATTGATTCTGTGGCAATGCAGGCTCGTCTGCCTGATGACAAAAAAATTCAAAATGCTGGCTTTGCTTGACAGAATGTTGTCGAAACAGAAGGTGACGGTGAAGGACATTCAAGTGTTACTGGGTCATCTTAATTTTGCAGGGCGGGAAGGACTTTTTGCAGGCGCCTGGGCCGTGCTTTGGCAGGACAGCATTTACCTCACCATCATGTGCGCTTGTCGGCAGGGGTGAAGGAGGATTTACGTATGTGGTCAGTTTTCTTGCACTCCTTTAATGGAGTGCCACTGGCTAGAGAGGAGGATGTACAGTGGGATGTCCAAATGTTTTCGGATGCGGCAGGCAGTGATGGTTTTGGCAGGGAAGGTGGTGCGCAGAGAAGTGGCCACAGGTTTGGAGGAATGGGGGAGGAGCATTACTTTTTTGGAGCTCTTCCCGCTACTGGTGGCTTTGACCATTTGGGGCAAGGAGCTGGAGCATAAGAAGGTGCTTTTCCGTTTGGATAACATGGCAGTGGTTGAAATCGTCAACAGGCAGTCAGCGAGAGATGAGCAGATTTTGAAGTTGTTGAGAGTGTTTGTGCTGGGCTGTCTGCGATATGACATTTAATTCAGGGTTTTACACGTTCCGGGTGTGGACAATGACATAGCAGATGCTTTGTCTCGTACGCAGTGGGGGAGATTCCATTGGCTGGCCAAGGAGGCGGACAGGACACCGACCCCGATGCAGGAGCACCTCTGGTATATAGGCAACGTAGGGTATTTCAACTGGTGGTAGGTTCCCTGTCTGCGTCCACGCGGGCAGCATATGCTCTGGCGTGGAAGGAATTTTTGGCATCTGGAGCTTGCAGGAGGGAGGAGTCTTGGCGCCGTTCTGAGGATGTTGTTCAGTTTATCTTAGACCTCATAGAGAAAGGCTTGTCCAGGGTCACTATTGCCGGGAAATTGGCAGGAATTTCTTTCATGGGTAAGCTCTTTTGGGGCTATTCCCCTTCTGCTGGGGAAGTGGGTAGGATGATGCTTGAGGGCTGGGCTAGGGAGCGGGGAGGTGTTTCTCTGTCTCGTTCACCGCTTTCTTGGCAGACTTTAGCACGTTTGTTGGAGGTTTTACCTGCGGTTTGCAGGAATGATTTTGAGTCTTCTTTGTTTGCCACCCTTATGGCGTTCATGTTTTTTGCGGCTTTTCGGGTTTCTGAGCTCTTAGGTACTAAATATAAACGGGGAATTTGCTGGCAAGATGTGTTTTTCTCTGACAAAGGTTGAACATTTGGCTGGCCAGTTCGAAAACTTATCAGCGGGGCATGGGTAAGGGTGTGTGGTTGGAAGCAGAAGCTCCTAGTTCTACTTGTCCTCTGCGGTTGGCAAGGCAATAGAAAACTTTGTCAGGTGGGGCTGGGAGCGATTTGGTTTTTAAACATCTCAATGGCGCTCGGGTAACAGATTATCAGCTGCGTATGGTTTTGCGCAAGGGTTTGCAGAGGATTGGGTTGGACGGGGCGCTGTTTGGGACGCATTCTTTTAGGATAGGGGCAGCAACTGAAGCTCACAATAGGGGTTGGTCTCAGGGGGAAATTATGCGGCTAGGGCGCTGGTCGTCAGACTGTTTTAAAACAGATGTGAGAGTTAACTCGGGGGAGGCGTATGCGTCAACCCCTCTTTTATGAGTCTCATTCTCTTTTTCTCTTTTCAGGTTCTGTGGCTGGGCCCCATTCAAAGGAGTTGACGATTTGGATTGTAGGGCATTCGTTCATCAAATGGGCACAGGTTCAAGCGTGCAAAAGATATTTCGGGAAAATGTTGGGTTTCAATGAGCATCTTTTTAGAATCATGTAGAAGGGTAAAGGGCGAATGCTTTGGCAGGACCTTATTCCGTGTTTGAATAATGCAATGGTGAGGGGCCAGTGCCCGGATATTTTGTTGATACATTTGGGCGAGAATGATCTTTGTGGAGTAAAGGGTGTGGTATTACTACGGGCAATGAAAAGGGATTTGGCACTGTTGAAGGAGCGCTGGTCGGGATGCCATGTTTTGTGGAAGGAATTGGTCCCGCGGAGGGTTTGGAGAGGGGCTTTGAACCCCAGAGCTATTGATAGGGCTCGGAGGAAAGTGAATGCTGAGATTTCTAGGTTTTGCCACAGTTTGGGTTTTGGGAGAGTGACTCACAAAGAAATCCGTTTTGAGGCGGTGGAGTTTTTTCGGGATGATGGAGTGCATTTATCCAGGCTTGGGATGGATCTATATTTGCTGGAAATTAGGGATGTTTTGTCAAGGTGTGTGAACGTTCAAGGGCATGGTCAGGGAGTTTAAAAGTTCTTCTATGTGGGGGGCAGAAAGAGGGGTGGGCAGTGTCCCCCCCACCCCTTCTTTCTGGGTGGCGGGGGTAATTTGAATTTTGAAAGTTTTGCCAGAGTTTGGTTGATTAATTTGTTAAGTTGGGTTATCGACAGGGAAAGGATAGGTTGGTTATTTTTAGTTCGGTTACACAGGTTGGGTGATTGATCGCTGTAAAGGGGTAGGCAGGGGAGTTTGTTTAACAAAGGGTTGTATTTAGAGGTTTATATGGGGTTATACAGTAATGTAATGTTTGGTATTGTTTTAAATGTTGTAATGTACGGGCGGGGGCAGGTTCGAAGAAATTTAGGGGAGGGGGCAGAGTTGTGGGGTTAGGTATATGTTTTATTTAGTGAGGTTTAGTTTTGGAAGGCTTCTGCTAAGGTTTTAAATTGTTATGTGCACCTGTTCCAATAAAAGCGTCGTTTTTCACACAAATTCTTGGTCCGTGGTCTGCTACCACCCCACCCTCCCTCCCAAGGGGGTTTGGGGGGGGCAGCCGACCGCAGAGAGGTCCCCCTCTGGGCGGTTTGGGAGGGGCTAGTGGAGGGGGGGCTTGCCTCACGCCGGCCATTTTGCGTTTGGGCTATTTTATTTATAGCCCAAAAGTAGCCCAATTATAAATCTGTTGGGCTCCTGCTCCCAGCCACCATTTTAGGTTTGGTGACCTGGTGGCTGGGAGCTTAGCTGTTGGTGTTTTTCTCCCTCCCTCCCTCCCTAAAAATGTTCCATTCTTTTTATCTCTTTTTTCTCCTTTTATTTGTTTTTCTTCAATTTGGGTTTTTCCTCTGGTGGTTTTTTCTGGAACAGGTGTGCAGGGGTTTTTGTTATGTAATTGTCGCTTGGAGCAGGTGCAGTGCGGGGGTTACTTGAATTTTGACAGTTTTGCAAGAGTTTGGTTGATTAATTTGTTAAGTTGGGTTATCGACAGGAAAAGGTTAGGTTGGTTATTTTTAGTTCGGTTACACAGGTTGGGTGATTGATCGCTGTAAAGGGGCAGGCAGGGGAGTTTGTTTAACGAAGGCTTGGATTTAGAGGTTTATATGGGGTTATACAGTAATGTAATGTTTGGTATTGTTTTAAATGTTGTAATGTACGGGCGGGGGCGGGTTCGAAGAAATTTAGGGGAGGGTGCGGGGTTGTGGGGTTAGGTATGTGGTTTATTTAGTGAGGTTTCGTTTTGGAAGGCTTTTGCCAAGGTTTTAAATTGTTATGTGCACCTGTTCCAATAAAAGCGGCCTTTTTCACACAAATTCTTGGTCCATGGTCTGCTTCCCATAACAGCCTCCCTCCCAAAGGGACAAAGAGGTTGAAGCCCCTGGGGCGCAGCCTAAATAACCGACCAGGACTTCCCAGCGCACCCAGATGACGTCACCTGGCTGACCCCCTCCTTTCACAATCTCCTTTCTCGTACCTTTTTGATATGCTTACCTTTGTCCTGATGTTCAGTGCTTTTTGGTGCATGGCCGGATGGTAAGGGATACAGAAATGGACAGAAGGAGTGGAAAGGAATACATAGACAGGGTTAACCTGAATAACAAATGTCATACAAAGAGATGGTAGGATGGGGGGTTTTCACTGATTGTTAATGTTTGGGGACCGTTTGTTGATATAGGTAAAATGAGGTGTCATCAAAGCGAAGATAGGTCCATAAGCAAAATAGATCCATAAAAAACGAGGCATTGATGATCGCATTATGACTGTGTATATTACAATTTAATTAATTGTATTCAAGATTTGGAACTCAAAGGAGGCCCACATTTATGTTACAACCCCATCTTTCTGATTTGACTTTCATTTTGGACAATAATTTGTAATTATAAGGAACCGAAACATAAAAAATGTAAATAAACAAGATACTCTGACATTTTCTTGAGTTGCATTGTTGTTTTATGGCCAGGGGCGTAGCTTCAGGTGGGGTGTTTGGGGTGTTAGACCCCCCAAATTAATCTATTCTCTAGTAAATCGTTGGGTACAGGTGTTTCTCATTCGGGTATGGTGAGGAGTCTGTCGGATTTAGCCTGGGATTTTTACATACACACAGAGACAAGCAAACACACTTGCTGTCTCTTTTCTATGTTTCAAATGTTTAAAAAATGTTGGTTATTCTACAAAATATTCTGTTTTACACTTTAAAGCATGCACTCTGCTCCCTTTCCACCGCCCCATAAACAACCCTTCTGCACTGTTTCTTTTATAATGTATTTTAACAGGACATGCCAGCATGGTTGTTGCATAACATGAAGCTCACACCCCCCTAATCGTACTGACCAAGCTACATACACCCCTGTTGATAGTGCTGTGGAGTTGCGGAGATGTATTTTGTTGCTGCTCTGTTATGTTACCTCATAGGGACACTGTGTCGTTTCATAGTGTTATGCTGTTGTGTTAATCTGTTGTTTGGTTGCTGTGGTGATGTGTCACGTAGTTGCTGAGCTGTGTCATGTGGTGTGGGGTGAATTGGTACGATGCTGCGTCCTAGCATACATGCACGACACGCAGAAATATTAGAGGGCTGACTGTATTAAAAAAAACTGGGAACTCACTCTGACTAACCATTTAAAATAAACTATCTTCTTTACCAGCCGTACCGGCTGTGCCCCTCGCCCTACTAACAAACACACCCGTCGGGGCCCTGGCAAGCACAAGGCACCCACCTGCGGCAGCATTTCTGCTCAGGCAGCAGCAGTGTAATGTAGACAGTTTTTGAGAACATATGTCCCACCCCTTAAACTGTGAGGCGACACAACAAAGGCAAACTGATAGCGACAATAATAAAATGACAGCAGCGTCAGATTAATGCGGCGCTCTACGGAAGAAATATTTACCCAGCGTATCCTGCCAGTCGGAGAGATTGGCATTCAACCTAGACATTACCTCATCCTCCTGGGCAGACGGCCTATTTCCATGCTAAGCAGACGGCTGAATACCTGCGCGATTCGCCGCGCCTGCTTGGAAGGGATCGACTGCTCGGCCTTCTTGAGTGTCGCCTGCCCGGCCCTTGTCACTGCAAGGTGTGCCTGTTGTCAAGCCGTGTGTCTGTCTTGAAGGACAAGGCACACCGACAGTCTGAGAGGAAGGGTTTACTAGACGGGTGGGCCAGTGTTACGGCTGGTTCAGCCAGGAAAGGCCACGTAGACCATAAAATAGGAAATGAAAAGGACTCGCCCTGTCTCTCTCGCGGGCCCCGCCATAAATGAAGGAGCCAGTGATAAGCATAGTGCGTGTGAAGGGTTACGTTTCAACCACAGATAATGGCGGAGGTTGTTAACCACGGGTGTTTTCCACAGGTCACGTACAGGTTTATCATTAACACTAATAGGGTTTACCTTGCTTGCGTGCACTGTTCATGCGTGGGTGTCTGGCAGCTGACCCCAAATACCGACGCCCTTATTTGCGTTTCCAATCAAAACCGCACAACATTGAAAACAAAAGTAGCTGAGAAGTGTAACAACAGCTAGGTCTTACCATGCAACTAAGGATTTTAAAGTACGGTTATATTTCTAGATTAAGTGTTCTAATGTCCCAGTTACAACCGAACAAAGTAAAGAAAATGGTTCATATTGGAATGCAAATGCAAAATACAAAAAATGTAGAACAGAAAGAGTAAGTAAAAATAACAACGAGCCACTTCAAGTTGTCAGTGAGTGCAGTGTGAAACACAATCAAATTAAGTTTAATGGTAGCGCACGATCTCTAGAACGTATAAAATGGGTGTAATTGTTAGTATTTATGTTACCATCATCTTCATTGCTTGTTTTTGCTCAAGAGAGTGTCACTCATAGCCAATGAAATGTCACTCCTAACTACACTGAAGTAATGAAAATGTCACACACAGGAATCTGAAACCTTGGCAGCTATGGTTTTGCCTGATCTAACAAATCTTCCCCTCTGCTTATTCGAGAAACTTCTAAACAGACACTATCAAGGACATGAGCGTCAAAGACATATTGTCAGAATAGGTCCTGATTGCAGTTTTTATCGTCGGAGGGAGCAGAGTGGCCGATTCGGAAACACCCGTACCTTGATGTAAGTGTGACTATAGGACGGTGTCCCCACTCTTTTCCGAGTTAGGATCATCATTGATGAAACTCGGGTATGCAGACGATGTGTGGCTGCTAAGGGCAAGTATTGCCACAATAGGTCCCCTACCAGCTGGGGATTAAACTAGGTGGGAACACTTCAAGGACATTTTTTAGGGATCTGTATCCTGATGAATGCCAACGACCCTACTGGGCGGCAATCTAGGGCAAAAACATGTTGATACAGCAGATAGGGTAATGGTGACTTTACTTTTCGCCTATACCCCTATAAACTTCTTTTTAATCCTACTATAAGTGGGATCCATAATAGAGGTCTCAGATACCCACTTAGACAGTTTTAATATTCTTCTCTGCATTAGGGATACCTACTGTTGGAACTCTTCCTTTTCCTTATTCTGCATGTTTTCCTTGCGTTCCTCCCAGGACGTTGGTCTGTGTCAGGTTGTCATAGCAGGCCCTATGATGAAGCATGCCACTCATTGAGTGGGTGAGGGCAGTATTTATAACCATTAGTGATTCCCCAAGAGGTTCTCTTCCTCCTTTGGTGACTGCTACATGGTATTTTCCATCCCCCTCCTTGGGTTTTTAATTGCTCTCTCTTCTTTTCCCCTAAACCATGTGGGACCAATTAGCCCATCTTAAAGTGGGTGACTATTCTTATCCTTTCTTTAACCCTAACTAGAGGTCCCTCTTGTTAAGTGAGTTATATGCAGTTTTTATTCACACATGAGTATGATTTCATTACATTTTTTTGTAGGTATTGTTAGCCAATAATGGCCAACTGATCTTCCACTTTCCCTGTCAGCCACAAGCTATATCTTTGCTCTTACATTATGATTACAATAAAGATGTGTGGAAATAGCAAATTTCCAACACGTACCAGAGTGGCGGACAATTAATTTCAATGATTGGCCAGGCATTGTACAGAAAAATTACAAAAACCTATTACTTTGCTTTACAAGGGGTGTTTGACTATTGTTGCCTGCTGGGGCAGAATGGTGTAGCGATGAAGAAAAGGCGAGGCAGACTGGCGTAGATGTCCTGTGGTTTCTTTATTCAGCGATAGGACATTAAGATACAATGTAATAGGACCCACAGCGAAGGCAGCTGCTCAGGGAAAAGCGCAGGAATAGAATAGACAAAGCGTAGAAGAATTCTAGAAGATAGAATGAAAGGGAAAGACTAGAAAGAGACGTAGGGCAAAGAGCAAAGAGAGAAAGGAGGAAGAAAAGGGAAAATGAGAAATAGGAAGATATTACAAATGGCCAGCTGCATCAAGGACTTTTGAGCCAGTCTCCTCCTGGTTTAAAGTTGCTCCACTGATGCTTTTGGGCCCAATCCCTGCAGTAGTTTACATGCCTAAGTATCATCTCAAAAGGTAAACGTGTTTATAAAGCTGTGCTGTTCAGATACCCTTCTGTGTTGCATCATCTTCATCCCAGTCACCACATAAATAAAAGCAAATGATGCTCATTCTCAGGCCGCGCTGGGTGCAGGAGACTGGACAGACACCCCAAAAATAGAACAAAGCCAGAGAAAATATGTGCCAAGTGACCTTCTTCGAGCAGGTTGAAAATGTCAACATCGATAAAGCCTAACTCATAATCACCAACTTACAATCTCCTGACATCCTCCTGGACATAAACAACCCCCATTTGCACTCCCATCTTTATAGCTGGTACACTGCTGACCATCTGGTAGTGGTGCTGCTTCACTTCTGGAAATCACGTAAGCTGGTCCACGTTCCTTGATGCCAACTCCCTCTGATCTTCAACAGATTGGTTCATATTTATTGAGCTGACAGAGATCCCTTTGCCCCCTATAGTTGGCACCCCTGCTGGGAAGTATTTTAAACAAAAATATGAGAAAGAAGACAAAAGTCCACTGCAGTCATATGTGACTTAGCTGCTCAACTTGACTGTGAGATGGATGCAGATTTGATTTCTTCTGGATGATGATCCACTCATGCTCCTGGAGAGTGGCAAAATATAATTCTTCTATTGTCTGGAGCAGGGAACTCGTCAGGATCACTCGGTCATCTATGTAGAGGACCCTCAATCAATCAAAGAATTGTAAAGTGCAGCAGATCACCCTTGAGGATCTCAAGGCACTGGAGTTGCTGCTAGCTTTGTTGTGATCTGCTCATTTGAACAGCCAGGTCTTCAGTTCTTTCCTGAATTCCTGGAGCGATGGGGTGGTCACAAGGTGAAGGAGAAGGTTGTTTCAAGCTTTGGATGCCAGGTGTGAGAAGGAGCGTCCTCTGCTTTTGCTTCGGCAGATTCTACAAGAAAAAGGGACGCGGATCGTTGATGTCTGGTTGGTTGGTAGAAGGTCAAGCGCTTGCTGATGTAAGCTAGACCTTTGTTGTGCATGGCTTTGTATACGTGGGTCAACATACTGAACTGGCATCTTTCTGGATCAGGAGCCAGTGTAGCTTCTTGAGGCGGGGTGTGATGTGGGTTTGCCTGGGGAGGTCGAGGATGAGACTGCCCACTGAGTTTTGTACTGTCTGTCGGTTGCGGAAGTTACGTTTTGGAGGGAGGGGTGGACGGGACACACATGCACACATACACATAACACTCACAGCCATGCATTCACACAAATGCGCACACACACAAACACATCCATTCACACCACTCTTTACCAAACATTCATACATACACGCATGCACGCACTAAACATTAACTTAAAAGAAAACAAAACATACACTTACCTGCAGCCAGCTCTGCCTCAGAAGTTCCAGGAGGCTTGGGACTGCTGCCTTCCCTCATTGGCTGACCTTAACTCAACTCTGGGTGCTTCAGGGTTTAAAACTGAAGCGCCCAGGTGCAAGGCAATCAGTGACGCTACCCCTTATTACTGAGGGGAGGGCCTCAGGGACCTTTGCTAAGTTGAGGACATCACACCCACAGGAGCTGTGACTTCCTCAGCCCAGCAAAGTTCAGCTCAGGCAGCCAGGAGTCTGCACATTTAGCGCATGTTTGGCTGACCTTTGTTCAGCCTGATGACACTGTTCCTGAGGAGCAAAAAGTGGAGGTTCGTGGCTCCTCAGCCCCAATGGACCGGCCGCGCCTGTTGGCTGTAGTCTCTTCAAGAGGCGTGCGGTGATTCCTACATAAAGTGCATTCCCGTATTCCAGCCTGCTGGTGACAAGAGCCTGTGTGACGGTCCTTCTGGTGTTGACTGGGAGCCAACTGAAGATATTGCAAAGCTTTCATAGGGTATGGAAGCAGGTGTATGAGACTGCATTTACCTGTTTCTTCATGGAGAGCTTGCTGTCCAAGATGATGCAAGGTTGTGGGTGTTGTCTGTCAGGGCGGGGATTGGGCCAAGTTCAGCAGGCCACCATGCATTATTCCTTGGAGAGGTGTTGTTCCCAAAGATGAGGACTTCCAGCTGATTCCCCTGCTTTGCAGCAAGCCCCTCAACAGAGCAAGGATCTTCTTGATGACCAATAGATCACATGCTAACCTAAAGGGCACATAACTGAAAATGGCGGTCACCTCCTGAAATCTCAAGAACTGTTGATGCTGGCATTGGGTGGTATGTGCAAGTTTATATAAGAGATAGTATACCCCATGCCGTACATTATAAGGAGATTGCAAATCTTAGAGGAGTTCCTAAGGTTATGGAACTCTTAGGTGACTTGCAATGTCCTTATCATGTACGGCAAGGGGTATTTTATCCCATATTATACCTGGTCACACCATAACCTTTTCCACAAACCACTTGGTGAGTAGGTCTTTTATGTGACAGAGAGAGCATATTTACACACATGAAGACTAAAAATAGAATCTCTGGTGCAAAACTAAACACATCAATAACTTGTTAGATATTTGTTGCAAAAAGATATCAGAAACCGTTCGATACAAGTCAGTTTAAAAATAAAAAAATGCAGTAGCTCGGCATGTGTAGAAATATGGAGACAGATTCAAACTTTTCTATAATTATGTAAGGATTGCAAAAAATGAACATGTTCTTTCTGTTTGTCACAGTAAGTTAGAAAATAGAGCAACAGCTGCTCTGTGACCTGACTTTCACCTGGGCTGCTGACTGGCCTTTGGTATTGTGAGTCAGAACTCGGCTGTAATAACGTATTACAGTTGAATTCTGACTCCAAATCTTTGTAATTGGCGACTAGGTGTTTCACAAGTAGCCAATTCTAAAGATGTTAGAGATGGGCATTTAAGCAAGGATTGCAAAATTCCATGTATTAAGTTATTATATTTATTTAGCACATGTACACCAAAACATTTTGGTACAAGGAACAAAGAACAAAGGGCAACAGAAAAAAATTCAGCATCGAGGCAACAGATAGATAGAGGTAGGTTGCCCTCCCCAAAGAAGGCCAAGCAGAACAATGACCTAACAAAACTGGGAGCATAAATAAATCTTGCTGCATTTTTAATAACTTAATAATGAGCAACGTCTCACTCTGCTTGATGTAGGCTGGTCCATAGCCAAGGTCCTAAGACCACAAAGATCTCCCACCTACACTATCACATGTGAGGGGGTGGCATTCAGCAGAAGAGCTATGCTAGCTCAGAAACCTTGGATGGGGAGTAGGGAGCCACCATGTGTGGTAGAACAGCGACCAAGTTTCATACTAGCCTCTGTGCACAAGACAGAGTTTTTAGCAAAAGTATTTTTTCTTATTGGCATCCAGTTCAGTGCTTGATTTGCGTATGAGACATGATCAAAATTTCTCAAACGATCACAATCCTTACTGTCTTATGTGGGACTGTTGACTTGGGCCGCCAACTCTCCGTATTCAAGCCCATGTAGGTCGCGGAACCTAACAACGTCAGGCCGGCAGTAACATTTTTAACAATGGGGTGACTGGGGATTCCTGAACAATAGGATTGGAGGTTCGAATCAGTGGGTCAAAATGAAGCTCAGAAGGCCTCCCGTCTCCACCATCAAGACCACATAATCAATCAATTATGAAAGTTTCAGTATGTAACATTGTTAGGGAATTATGGTTTTCGCGTCTCTACAGACCTTGTCGATCTGTCACTCAGTAGTGAATTCTCAGCTATGCAAATTCTTACTTTCATTTGCACTGAGAACAGGGCTAGCTCTAGGGCATGACTTGCTGTATGTTCAGAAAGTCACCTGAAGGGGGTGCTATTATTCTGTTGCAAGTATCAAGAGTAGGTGGAGTGCAAGATGAGCCTTACTCTTGGGCAGGCAGGTAAGATCAGTAAGAGCCACCAGGCGGTGACAACAAACCTACTTTAGAGGGGCATATGTTGGCCTATGTGTTGTGGTCAACAGCAAAAAGGATGATGTCACGTGCGATATCATGGCTGATGCCGCTGGCAATATGGCTGCCATATTAATTGTACCTTTAATATCCCACCTAATAAAATCCTGCAAAGCAATTTTCAAAACATTTCCAGCATTTTAGTACACACCAAATCGCAGAGAAAACGATTATAAAGCAAATGCAGTGTGTCTCTATGGGATAGTAATGTTAAGTGCCGTGATTCTTCCTGTTCCTTTTAATTAACCCCGGTCTGTCCAGTCATCTGCACACAGCTTCCATAGTCAACCTGATACCTGCAGTCGCCTCTTCCTGTCAGATGCTGGGCTCAGAAGGAGATGTAAACATGGCTTTGATACCTACAGTACATTCACTGTCGCCTTTACCCATCTGTCAACCGTTGCTGTGCGGGCTTTGATAAAGTAATTCCTGTCGGGTCTGTTTATTTTACAGCTATGTATTTGCTTCTAAAATTAAATCTGTCATGGGTGGCCTCTGCTGACATGCAAGCGGTAAACGTGTGTATTTTATGTAATAAATCCAATTAAACTTTTGTTTTAAAGGTGTTATCGTCATGTAGTGCACTTGGGCTGCAATAATCATTTTAATACTGGAATATATTTATTATATTATGCTGTAATTGGCACAAGGTTTTCCAGGGGGTGGGTTAGGCGATAGCCTCGCCTGCTTTCTGCAGATACAGGCTCCTGTTTGCAAGATGAGCGCACATGCAAATGTTAGCAAAAATGCAAATTCAGCTTTTAAGATTCCATTACGTTAGCCCCAGAAAAATTAGCTTAATCAGGTAGAATGTTTCAGAAATTGGCATTACGATCGGCTTCAATCAGGAGTCACAGCTGCAGAAGCTAACTACTTTTTACAGTGTGTCCAGTCAAGCACCTCTTCTGGGCTCTGCGTCTGTAGAGTCATTTTCCCGGGTTCCTTCAGCAGATTCATTTAAGTAGTGTCATGTGTTCATGAGCACGCGCTAAAGTATTTTGTTATTCCTTACAATGCTAAAGAAATCTCTCCTTTTTGATTTCCAAACTATAACATGGTTGAACTCCCAGAAAACCTTTTTTATTTTCAGTGTATTCTATGTATTATCAGGCCTGCGCCTCTCCACTTAAGAGATACAATATGGAGACATGAAGGAGAGTGTTTCAAAGTTTAGTGTGTGGGAGTGTTAGACCTGTCAGCCTTAGGGTGGCCCTCCCCCAATCTTTTTACTTTTTGACTCCACATTTTGCAGAATCTTATTGTTGGCCTTAGGACTCTAAGCACTTTACCACTGCTAATTAGTGCTAAAGTGCATGAGCTTCTTCCCTAAACATGTGTGTAATTGGTGTACACCTGATTGACCTATTTAATTTACTTGTCTCTTGTAAGGTGGTATACCATATACCCAGGGCCTGTAAGTTAAATGCTACTTGTGGGCTGTAGCACTTGTTGTGCCACCCACAAAAGTAGCCTTTCAAACCTGTTGCAGGCCAGCCACAGCAGTGCCTGTGTGTGCAGTTTACTGCCACTTCGACTTGGCATTTAAAACTACTTGCCAAGCCTTAAACTCTCATTTTATTACACATAAGTAACCCCTAAGGTAGGCCCTAGGTAGCCTGAAGGGCAGGGTGCTATGTAAGTAAAAGGTAGGACATGTACTTTTATGTCTTGCATGTCCTGGTAGGGACAAACAGCCTATTTTGTTTTTCCCTACTATGAGGCCTATGCCTCTCATAGGTTAGCATTGGGAATTCCTTAATACACTTTTAAGCTGTAATCACTGATCAGAGAGGAGTAGCTTTTTCATGTTTCATGTGTTTGGAATAGTAATGATAAATCCTCCTTACTGGTGAAGTTGGATTTGACATTACTGTCTTAGAAATGCCACTTTTAAAAAGTGGACATTTCTTACTGCTCTATGTACCTGACAGCCTGACTCCAATACAATTCTGGGATGGGTGGCAGCTACAATATGTGCATTCCCTCTTGACAGCCACAACACAGGAAGGATTGGTGTGTCTGAGTACCTGTCTACATAAGCTTCATTCTAATGGCCTATCCTGCGCACGATGGAAGGGAGTAGCTGAACTTGCCTTGAATAGGCAATATCCTGTCCCAAACAAAGGACTGATTACCCCCCACAGATAGCCTGGCAGATAGGACTGGGTTGAAAGGGATAATTGTGCACTTTTAAGAGCTGCTTTGAAGTGACCCCCACACCAAAGACGCCTTTGGGTATAAGTACTGGGTCTCTGACTCCCTAAAATCTGGCTGGGGAACTTGTAGACGACGTGGGACTGATTAGTGCATACCGGCGACTTCTTTGTGGCTCACTACTACTGTGCACAAATTATGTAACAAATGGGAGTGCCTCTCTTCAATAACGGCCTGGCTGGAACTGTGTAACTGAGAGGAAGAAGCCACAGAGGCTCTGCTGCGGTACTACCTCATCTGCTAGTTGACGGAGGTGGACGCAGCGGGGTGTGGAGGCAACAGACCCTTCACACGACTCCTGGGCCTCCACAATGACCTGTGGACTTGACGACCTACGCGTGCCGAGGTCGGCCTGGAGGGCCGGTGGTTCCTTCGTTCCCCCCTTTGTCCTCGGGCGGACCCAGGTCACCCCGGATCCTTTCATCGCAGACCTGCGCATATTGTTGACATTGTTCGGAAGCAATCCAGGGTTTGCGCACAGGCCACTCACGATGAGGAGAGTATCCAGAAAGAAGAGGTTTGCGGTCCTGCGCGTAGAGGGAGCGGCGCAACATACCGATGATGACGAAGATGGGCCAGTGATGCGAACAGAGAGGGCTCCTGGGGACCCTACCCTAGCCGACATTATGCAGGCCATTCCCTCACCGAGAGAAGCGCTGGAGACAAAAATAGACTCAATAGGAGCAGATCTCACCCTGCTAAAAGATGATCACCGTAAACTTAAAGAGAGAGTGACCCTCAATGGGAAAGCTATGGAGGGAGTCCCAGAGGCGGTTTCTACATTACAGCGCACTCTGAAGACTGTGGAAACCAAGATCAAGGTGTTGGAACTGAGAGCAGAAGACAGTGAAGGGCGCTCCGTAGTAATAACCTGCGTATATTGGGGGTTCCGGAACGAGAAGAGGGGGCTGATGCTGTTCAATTCCTGGAGGCTTGGCTTGAGCCGGAGGTGGACCCGGAGGGTCTCTCCCCCTTCTATGCGCTTGAACGTGCCCACAGAGTCCAAGCTCGGCCACCCAAGCCTGGAGCCCTCCCCGCCCACTGGTAGTGAAGCTGCTTCACTATCGTGATCGAGACCATATACTGCAACGAGCACGGGAGAAACAGATTGGAAACAGTAAAGTGATGATCTTCCCGGATTTCAACAGGGAGGTGCAACGTCAGCGAGCTTCCTTCCTGGCCGTCAAGTGGAAACTAGGCCAGCTACAACTCCCCTATGCTATGCTGTTTCTGGCACTCCTCCGGGTGATTGATAACTCAGAGACGCATTTCTTTACTACCCCGCATGGGAATGACTAGAGGCCCGACGGAACAGTGGAACTCGTACTTTATCACCAGGCTTGTCCCGGTGGGAGCCGAACACTTCTCCGCCTTTTCCGAGAGCTCCTTCACCGAAGGGGCGGAGACTGGAGCGAGACAGAGCTGTGAAAGTGGTGGTGGAGATTAGCCATGGGGACACGAACCCGAACAGGAATATCAGTGAACATGGAACGGACAGATCTGAGGGCTCACGGTCGAGCAGTGTGCATGGGGAATCGGATGCTGAACTCCCAGACATTACCCCTCAAACTGCGGACGGCATAATTGGAAGCTCGCACATCAGGTCATATGAAAAGGGGATACCTGCTGCTGGGAGATGACCTTTACTACGGCCTGTGCCTAATGATGGCAGCCTGGGGACACTCTCGTAGAAGTTGGGGCCACCACCTGAACTAAGAGAGTGGGGGAGGGGCATGGGGGAGAGCTGGGTCCAACAGGGTCAGTTTACGCCCGCCACCTTTTGTGAATAACTGTTCACGTGCATTCGTTTGGATGGGAACTTGTTTGTACCTGTCCTGGGGGGGAGTTGGGGAATTTTTACTGTTGAAGGGATTTGGTTTGGGTCCAGGCATGTCACTAGGGGGGTACTACTTCAAGATAGGACAAGGCTCGCACAATGGGACCCGCCATAGGTATTAAATGTATCCCTTGGAACGTTAGGGGGATGCACACCATGATCCGGCGAAATAAAATACATACATACCTGATTAGGAGAGGGGTACAGATTGCACTATTGCAGGAAACCCACTTATCGCAGAAGGAAGGAGTTGTATTGCAGCGACGATGGAGGGGGCAGGTGTTTTATACTACATACTCAGCTTTTGCCAGGGGGACTCTGGTCTGGGTGCACGTGGGAATCCCTTTTCAGTGTGTTAGACAAATAATAGACCCAGAGGGCAGATTCGTGGTGGTCTCAGGGAGATTGGACAGACGGGACATAGTAATACGGAGTATCTATGCCCTTAATGTAGATGAGCCTGCATTTTTAGCGCAACTCTCACAGATACTAGCATCGGTGTTAACTGGATCGGTGCTGTTGGGGGGGACTTTAACAGTATTACTGATGTCAGTTTGGACCGATCCCACCCGCCGCTTCCTGACGCTCCCACACACAGAATTGCTGAGGCTAGGCGGGACTGGCAGCACCACTGGGGGCTGATGGACACCTGGAGAGCTTAACACCCGGGGGAGAGGGATTATTCCTACTTTTCTGCCTAACACAAGTTACACGTTCACTGAGACTTGATCCTGTGCTCCCCGGATGTTCATGGAGGGATCAACCTGAGTGAATACTTGACCAGGACGATTTCTGATCACAATACTCTGCTGGTGTCCTTAGACTGGGTACGGATTAAGCCTACAATCCCTAGCTGGTTTTTGAGACTAGAAGCGTTGGAGACTCAGGCGTTTCGGGCCATGATAAGCACTGCTATTGAGGATTATTTCCTTGCAAATGCCAACACAGCGACAAGCCCACTCTTTGAATGGGATGCTTTTAAAACCATTATTAGGGGCCGTTGCATTGGAGAAGTGGTGGGGGTGCGGAAGGTTCTCCTGCATGACCTACAGAGTGCGGAACAGCGGCTTTGGGAGGTAGAGAAGGATAGACCGAAGAGGGTGGATAAACAAGCTGATCTCCTCCTGACTCTGGCAACACAAGTAGAAAAGTTGTGTTGTTTCGATTACAGGGCCTACATGGCTCGGGCCCATGCTGAGAGAGATAAGTCTGGAGAGTTGCTGGCTTGCCTGGCCAACCCAGCACGCTGAGGGACGATGATCCTGGAACTGCAGGGGAGGGATGACGAGGTCTATTACAGCCAGCAGGATATAATTCTCCAGTTTTTGGAATATTATACTGCCCTGTACCAGAGTAAGCTCGACCCAGCAGTGCTAGAGGAGGCGGGATTTCTAGAGGATGTAGAACTTCCTCAGATTGATGCTGAAGCTGCAGAGGCCCCAGGTAGAGAAGTCGAAATTAGAGAGGTACGGGGCGCCATCAAACACATGGCCAGGAATAAGACACCAGGGACGGATGGGCTCCCACTTGTGTTTTATTCAACATATGTAGACATTTTGGCTCCCCAATTGGTGGCCCTGTATAAAAGAGCGAAAAATTATGAGTATCTACCCGCTTCAACAAGAGAAGCGGTAATCATTCTGCTTTTAAAACCTGGCAAACCAGCTTGGAACCGCACTGCATATCGGCCCCTCGCCATGCTCAACTTGGACTATAAGATCTTAAGTCGCATATTAGCAAGCCGACTGCTGGTCCATATGTCAACGCTCGTACATGTGGACCAGGCGGGCTTTATTCCGTCCAGGAATACAGCAATAAATATACGTAGACTTTTACGAATATTGGATGCAAACATGTACAACAAAGAGGAGGCATGCATTTTATCAATCGATATTGAGAAAGCTTTTGATAGCCTCGAGTGGCCGTATCTTTTTAGAGTCCTGAGAGCGTTCGGGCTGGGAGACGATTTTGTAGCTTGGATGGCAATCCTATATAAGAATTCTACTGCTAGAGTTAGGAAGGGAGGGCTGATTTTGGATGCCTGTGCGGTGGGCAGGGGAACGAAACAAGGTTGCCCGCTGTCTCCTTTCTTGTTCGCGCTGGCGGTGGAGCCTTTGGCTGTGCACGCTGCATCAGGCCGCCAGTATCAGGGATTGTAAGTGATGGGACAGCTCCAATTTATAGCACTGAATGCGAACGATCTCCTGATGTTTCTAGCAAACTCTGAGAATGCCTTACGAGGAGCCAAAGATCTGCTGGGTATACTGGGAAGAGTTGCAGGACTTAAGGTAAACTGGACCAAGACGTGCCTTTTCCCTGCTCTCGCAGAGAGGGTTGGTTCACTAGAAACAGAAGGCGTCTTGTGGGAAAACAGATGCCTGACTTATCTGGGTGTTAAAATATATCACGACCCTGTAGATTTACTGGAAGGCAACATAGGGCGAGCGATACGAAGCACCAATAGTAATTTTGAGTTCTGAGGGACCCTCCCGCTGTCGGTTGCAGGTAGGGTGGCACTATTAAAGATGATCACGCTGTCTAGACTACTCTATTACTTTGGATCGCTACCACTCTGGATCCCGCACAGACGTTTTGCCCAACTCAACACCCTGATCACGGGGTTTTTGTGGGGCACCGGAAGGCAGAAAATAGCTCTCACCACCATGATAAGGCCCAGGGCAAAGGGGGGCTTTGTGGTGCTGGATTTTGAAGCATATTACCATGCAGCTCAATTGCAGTGGTTCATGAAGTGGATGGCGGGACGACTCTCGAACGCGGAGGACCCTGGGGGCTCGGATCCGGGTTTGCGGCTCCTATCCCGCGTGTTGTTGCGCATCCCTTTGAGGGATGGGGCGGCCCCTTCAGATCTATGAGCAGTGCCCCGGTGTTGGAATCGGGCATTTGGACGGGCACAGATAAGATCCCCTTATGCGCCAGAGATCCTGCTGTTGATCTGCGAGGCACTGCCCCATGGTGGGGAGTGGCGTAGACTACAGACATGGGAAGAGGCGGGGATCTCTACTATCTGAGACTTATATGAGGACAATACCTTGCTCCCTTTTAATAATCTATTACAGCAGTACGACCTCCCAAGAAGGGATTTCCTTTTACATGCTGCCCTGACAGCAGCTATCCGTAAACATTGGCGAAAGGGGTTGGCGGAACCTCCGACCTTCATGGTTTGTCAGTATATAGTGATAGCTGCTGGAACGATTAAGGCAGTCACTTGCCTATACCGACACCTCACGCAGGAGACACGACGACCCCCGACAGCCCTATGTCTCAAATGAGAAGCGGACTTAGGCGAGACCATCGATGAGGAACCATGGGGAGAACCGGTGGAGAGGGCTTGGAAAAGTTCTAGAAATGCGCGCTTCCAGCTGATTCACTTCTTTGTCCTCCACAGAGCGTACCTTACCCCCGCGTAAGATTAATGAATATTTTGGGGCCCGATCCACCTGCCCAAGGTGTAACCTGGAAGATGCGGGGTTTTTACACATGTTTTAGGACTGCTCGCTTCTGGGAGAGTTCTGGAGAGGGTGTCGACTAGTTTAGTGGCACGACGGAGCGTGACATAGCTCTGACACCAGGGTGTTGCCTCCTACACTGGTTCCCTCACACTGCCAGGAATAAGGTCACTAGCAAGTTTATAGACCTGGGGTTGGTGTTGGCAAAAAGGGAACTTACTAGCCATTGGAAGGCGAAAAATGCCCCTAGTGTGCTGAGATGGACAAGGGAGCTTATAAGGTGGGTGGACTGCAAAGGGATCTTCAGACTGTAAATGGCCCAAAGAACTAGGAGTGAAAAGACATTGGAGGCGGTTAGGGCATGGGTGGCATTAGTGGAGGTATTAAAACAGCTGAGTGACGATAACGATATATACCCCCTGACTGTGCACACCCAGTTGTGGGGGATTGAGCGCTTGATTTACTGGACAACCCGGACGGCTACCCATGGGCTCGAGCTACCCGGTGGGGCTCCTGTTTGGCGTGGCCCCACTATGGAACCACATTACCTGGAATAGCATGCCCAGAGCCCCATTGGACTGATTAGCATTACCATGCAGGGAATCAGGTGAATAAGCGACATGCCTGGGGGGTGGGAAGGTTGGATACTTTGCAGGGATGTGTTTTTTTTTCTCTTTTTTTGGTTTGTTAGGGGTTAATTGTGGAACAGAATGCTAAGATGATACATGCCTAGTAAGGGCGTTACCGAGCCCTACAGTACTGAAGAATTTAGGCTGCATTAGGTTTATCACCATTTCCTTGCGTTGGAGTAGGACTAATGCCACCTTGTGGAAAGACAACCTGAGATTAGTATGTGTAAATGTAGTAGGATGCAAACTGGAATTGGACTGTAATTACAGTATTACCTCTGTGATGCTATTGATTGCTATATCACAAACTAATTTTAAAAAAATCAAGCAATGCATAATAAATGTCACAAAGGCTCAAATGCAGAGTTATGCAAAATAGTTAAAAATCAGAAATCATTCTAAATCCCAAATAACCAGCAGAATCGGAAAAGGGTCGGGCAGCATCCTTATTAAAACAAGAAAATCTTCAAAGTTCTTCTGGCTCAACCCCGAAAACTAAGTGTCCTTATACACATTTCTTGCATAACAAATTAGTCAAAACAGCAGATTCATAATGGCATTGTTGTAAGTAACAATTCTTAACAAATAAGAAACCTGAACGTCATTACCTTAACACATAAGTGCTATCCCATTTTAAGAAAGCATCCACAATCTTCCGTGCTACTGCCATCTGGAAAAGTTTTCAAAAAAATGAAACATTGCAACAATATTATTTCGCATAAATGAATAGGATCTGACTACGCAGAGGAACTACAGAGGAAATTCCTTGGCTGTTGCAACACAGCAGGAAGACTAGAAAAGTAATTGAAAGCTTTGTATCCATAAGTGAAGGAATAAATCATTAGATCAGCTGTATTCACTCTGCAGAGCTTATAAGGAGAGAAGTTGCAGGAAGGGACATGATGGGAGCGGTGAATACAGGAGTGAATGACAGAAACAGCATCCATGTCATCCAAAATGGAGTTTTCACATAAAAGTGGCAAACTATAAACATCACTTCCATACCTCATATGAAATTTGTTTCAACTGTATTCATGTTAACTCTTTATTTGCATATTGGATCCAACATACAAATTATTTCTATTTATTGTTATTTATTGCACAAAAAGATGGGTCTGGAAAAACACTTCCACAAGTGCTTGGAGCGACTTAGCGTCCTAAATTTGGACCTTTGCCAACCACTAAGTGGTCCAAACCCCACGCATACCATTCTGTTTGCACATGGAACCATAATTTAACTCATCAGTTTCTGTTTTCGACAACCTAATGCTGCACTATATAAATAACCTTTAACATATGCATTACTCGTGAATTCAAGACAAAGTACTTCGACCACAGACCCCCATAGTTTCAGCTTAGTAACTTTATCCATTGGTGTAGAATGCACTACAAGCATGATCGTTTCTGTGTGCTTCCAGCAGAGATAACGTGATGTAGACATGAATGTGAGTTGCTATTTTGTATAAAAAGAACTTAATGTTAACAGTCATATGAATAAAGATCCATTCAGTAAAGCAGCATTGAAACCATGAAAGTTAAAAAGATTGAATATGGAACTTAAACCGACAAGTGAAATGCAGTTACACCCAAATTACACACAACATATACTGTTCATAATCAGTAAGTAATTGCGGGTTCGGTGTTCTCCATAATGCAATGAGAACACAGAGCATCATAACCCCCCTGCCAAAACAGTAAGATCTAAAACTCTAGCTGATCCTGATCACTGGAAAAATTAAAGCCAACATAACATGTAAATGGTGGAAACTGTATGGAAGGGAAACAAGACTAGGATGGTAACATCAAGTGTCTCAGTGTTCATAATCTGATTTGCTTTGTCACCTAGTTTAGGATTAAAGTGCATCAGTACCTTGGACATAGATGTCTCGTGATCTCACTGTTGTGATCTGTGGCCTGCACTCACCTCTTTGTGTGGAGCAGGCATATGGGCACGGTGCTCCTGACTGTCATGCTGTGCTCAAAAAAACGCTGATAGTGCGTGTAGTGTTAGCACCTCTTGGAAGGCGGCTTTGCATTTCCGAAAAACACAGTATGCAAAACATCTGGGCATAATCAAGGAAACTACATTTCCCATGAAGAAACAGCACTCTCATGAAGCTTGCAAATTGCTGTGGCTATTTCGAAGTTATCAAGTATAATTTCCTTGCAGTCCAGAGGGTCCTTGCTTGGCAAACAAGATACATTTGTTGCAGCAGCCAGGACTTTGTTGCTAGAGTTCATTAACCCATTCGGTGCTCATGACGGAATGGTTCTGTCATGAGCACAAGTGCTTGTGTGCTCATGACGGAGCCATTCTGTCATCTACACACTTGCACAAAATCCCTCTGCTGTAAACAGCAGAGGGATTTCGTTTTTTTTCTTTTTTCCCTTGGAAGATGGGAAAGAGCTTTCCCAACCTCCCAAGGGATTTTTTGGGTTTTCTTTGTAATGACGATCATGCGCATGGCGCGCTGATGCCATTCCACTGAAAATGAAACTGAAACTTAATTTCAAATTCACTGTTTTGGCGCTCATGGGGCAATTTCAACCCCCCAAACACCAAAACACACGGGAGAGGTATCATTGGAAAGGGGAGAATCTCCCCTTTCCAATGGTACCCCTTCCTTGTGGATCCCTGCTAGTGAAAAACCACAGGAGGGTGATACCCAAGCAAAGATCCACCCACTAGACACCAGTGAGGGGGGAGCTGCCCCTTGGGCAAGGGCCTTTGCTCCCCCATTTCAAAATGGGCGCATTCAGTCTTTCTGCCCCCCCGGGCGGCAGATGGGCAGTAGCCCCTAAACTGCCCCCCGCACCCTAGACACATGGGATTCTTTTTTTGTAGTTCAGGGGTGGGGCCTGCCCAGAATGGGAATGCCAATGCCCCCCCCCCAAAAAAAATGCAGTCTTTCTGCCCCCTGGGAGGCAGATGGGGCAATAGCCCCTTATCTGCCCCCCGGAGGGCAGAAAGCCCACTAGGTGCAGGGGATTATTTTATTCCAAAGTTCAGGGGTGGGGGCTGCCCAGAATAGGCATGCCAATGCCCCACCACCCCAAACAAATGCCACTGTCTTTCTGCCCTCCCCGGAGGCAGATGGGGGCAGTAGCCCCTGATCTGCCCCCCGGGGGGGCAGAAAACCCTCTAAGCACCAGGGAGTATTATATTTTTTTATGCATAGGGGTGGGGCTGCCCAGAATGGGCATTCCAATGCCCCCACCCCACAAAAAATTGACACAGTCTTTATACCGCCCTGGAAGCAGATGGGGCAATAGCCCCTCACCTGCCCCCCAGGTTGGCAGAAAGCCCACTAGGCTCTTACCTTTTTTTTACAATGTGCCTAGCTGTGGATTTGTGGCCCTAGCGAAGCCAGCACCTAGGGAAACCTATCAAACCTGTACATTTTTTAAACTAGACACCCAGGGGAATCGAAGATGGGGTGACTTGTGTGCCTCTCACAAGGTTCTGTTACCCAGAATCCTTTGTAAACCTCAAACTTTGTCAATAAAAAATGCATTTCCCTCACATTTTTGTGATGAAAAGTTTTAGATTCTCCAGGGAACCACAAACTTCCACTCACCCAGCATTCCCCAAAATCTACCGATAAAAATGTCACCTCACTTTTGTGGTTAGGCCTAGAGCCTGCAAAAGGAAATGTACTCCAAAATGTACTATGGAGACTTCAAAATTATTGATCACAAAAAGACGTGGTTTTACCAGGGAGTCAGCTGCGTTTTTGGTACCGGGCTCAGTGGGTATCTAGGGAAACCTACCATACCCAGACATTTCTGAAAACTAGACACGCTGAGGAGTCCATGGAGGTGTGCCTTGCGTGAATCCCCCAACATTTTCTTACCCAGAATCCCCTGCAAAACTCAAATTTAGCTGAAAAAAATCACATTTTCCCTACATTTCTGCCTGGGATCACCGTGCCGGCACAAATGTCTTACCACCCTGCGTTCTCCTTGGTCTCCCGATGAAAATTATACCTCACTTGTGTGGGTGTCTAATGCAGAGTCAGCCTAACAACGAATATAAAACAAATATAGCGCTTACAGCCCGCTATGCTATCCCCTCAATCCTTATGATTTTGGCCCCATCTCTAGTCGCAGGCCCCTGGCCCACCCACACAAGTGAGGTATCATTTTACATGGGAGACATGGACTCCCCCAGGTGTCTAGTTTTTAGAAACGTCAGGGATTGGTAGGTGTCCCTAGATGGCCGCCGAACCCGGTACCTAAAACGCAGGTGCCCCCTATCAATCATAAAATGACCTGGTTTTGCAACGGGCACCTGCGTTTTTGGACCTGGAAACCTACTAATCCCACATATTTATAAAAACTAGACACCCGGGGGAGTCCAGGGAGGTGTGGCTTGCGTAGATCCCCCAACGTTTTCTTACCCAGAATCCCCTGCAAACCACAAATTTAGCTAAAAATATCACATTTCCCTCACATTTCCATGTGGGAAAGTTGTTGGATCACCAGAATGATACAAAGTTCCTACCACCCAGAGTTTCTCCAGGTCTCCCAATATAAATGGTACCTCACTTGTGTGGGTGGGCCAAGTATGCGTGGCAGGGAAGGGCCCAAAACGTATTGTGGAGACATCAAAATGATCTATCGCAAAACGACCTGGCTTTGCAAGGTGGGCACCTGCGTTTTTTGCCCCAACGGCTATCTAGTGAAACCTACCAAACCCAGACATTTCTGAAAATTATACACCTGGGAAAATCAAGGGTGGTGTCACTTGTGTGGATGCCCCAACATTTACCTACCCAGAATCCCTTGCAAGCCTCAAATTTAGCTGAAAAAATCAGTTTTCTCACATTTCTGTGTGGAAAAGTTGTGGGATCACCGGGCTGACACAAATGTCCTACCACCAAGCATTCCTTTTTTTCAGGTTTGCAGGGGATTCTGTGTAGGTAAACATTGGGGGATCCACGCAAGCCACACCTGCCTGCACTCCATCGGGTGTCTATTTTTCAGAAATGTGTGAGTTTGGTAGGTTTCCCTTGATGGCCCCGAGTCCGGGTCCAAAAACGCAAGTGCCCCCTTGCAAAACGAGGTTGTTTTGTGATAGATCATTTTTTATATCTCCACAATACATTCTGGGCCCTTGCCTGTCACGAGTACTTGGCACACCCACACAAGTGAGGTACTTTTATTATCTGGAGACCTGGGGGAATTCTGGGTGGTAGGAAATTTGTGTCAGCCCGGTGATTCCACAACTTTCCCACACAGAATTGTGAGAAAAATGTGATTTTATCAGCTAAATTTGAGGTTTGCAGGGGATTCTGGGTAGGAAAACGGGGGATCCATGCAAGTCACACCTCCCTTGACTCCCAGGGTGTCTAATTTTCAGAAATATCTGGGATTGGTAGGTTTCCCAAGATGGCCGCCGAGCCCGGGATCAAAAAACGCCGATGACTCCCTAGAAAAACGAGGTCTTTTATTTTTGTAATCGATAATTTCGATGTCTTCGCAGTACGCTTTAGGCCATTTCCTGTTGCGGGCTCTAGGCCTACCCCCACAAGTGAGGTACAATTTCTATCGGGAGACTTGGGGAAATTCTGGGTGGGTGTAAGTTTGTGGCTCCCTGCAGATTCCAGAACTTTCCATAACTGAAAGTGAGGAAAATTTGTTTTTTCTACAAAGTTTGGGCTTTTCAAGGGATTCTGGGTAACAGAGCCCGGTGAGAGCCACACAAGTCACCCCATCCTGGATTCCCCTTGATGTCTAGTTTTAAAAAATGTATAGGTTTGCTAGGTTTCCTAACGTGCCGGCAGACCTAGAGTCCGAAAAGCACATTGCGAAAAAAGGGTCAGTTTTCACTGGAAAAATGTGATGAGTCCACGTTGCGTTTTGGGCCGTGTCCTGTCGCTGCAACTAGGTCTAACCACACAAGTGAGGTACCATTTTTATCAGGAGACTTTAAGGAATGCTGGGTGCCTGGAATTTTGTGGCTCCCCACAGATTCCAGAACTTTCCATCAGAAAAATATGAGGAAAATTAGTTGGTTTTTTTTACAAAGTTTGAGGTTTGCAAGGGATTCTGGGTAACAGCTGTTAGTGAGAGTGACACAAGTCACCCCAACCTGGATTACTCTAAATGTCCAGTTTTTAAAAATGTATAGGGTTGCTAGGTTTCCCTAGGTGCCAGCTGAATTAGGGTCCAAGATCCACAGCTAGGCACATTGCGAAAAAAGGGCTCATTTTCACTGGAAAAATGTGATTTGTCCATGTTGCTTTTTTGGCTATTTCCTGTCGCGGGTACTAGGCCTACTCACACAAGTGATGTACCATTGTTATCGGGAGACTGTGGGGAATGCTGGGTGGGTAGAAGGTTGTGGCTCCCCACACTTTCCAGAACTTTCCATTACAGAAATGAGAGGAAAATTTGTTTTTTTAACAAAGTTTGAGGTGTGCCATGCTACTGAAGGAAAAACAATAATTGATAAACATTTCATGTAAAGTGAAGCATGAGGGTTTGTGCAGTTTGCTGGTCAATTTTGTTGCTATACTTGCACATCATATTTATGAGCAGTATTACATTGTGCCTGCCATTTGTTAAAGAAGTTAGTACTCTCACATCTATGCAGGAACTGTAAAATGGCAACAGTAAAGGAGGCCTAGAATAAACATAGCACAAGCTGTGAGAAATATAATGTATACTGTGTGTACGTACAGATCATTCAGAAGCCACAGACCGCTCAATCAAAGCACACAAGTGTTGCTCACCAACCCAATGAATCAGGCAACAGAACTGGCGAGTATAGAAAATAATAAGCTGCAGGCTCAGCGTGAGCTGCTAGATAGTGTGGTCAGCAAAATCATGTGAGCCAGTGAGGAACAGCCAAAGAGCTGGGGTATAACTATAGACTTCAGTTTCACTAAAAGGAACAGCACTCACACTCACAGAAGAAAACACACACAGATCTCTAAACACAATGATTACATCAACGCACTGCCTGTGATTATAGAGGAAAGACAATCAGCAACACTGAGACAAAATGCAAACAAGAAATCCTTCAAGTGTACAAGTGAAAAGGAAAAGAGACTATAGGGGAAACAAAAGGAGTCTATTACAACCTAACCAGCGTCTGTTAATTATTTAATTTTTGGGGTAATTTCTTATGTTAAATATTGAATTCGTATTTTATTTTTTTGTTTTCCTCTCCACTGCAGTAACCATTTGCAAGCAAAGTATGCCACCTCCTCCTCATACATTCCTAGCAACAGTAGTTGATCCTCCTTTCCCATGGAAACAGTGGAAGAAAATATTTCTCAGCTATATCTAGGCCATAGGTGGAGAGAAGTATGGCCCAGTATTCTCCTTCATCCCCTGCATGTAAAAGTCAGCAGACTCTATGAAGGTCTGCCTGAAATCTCACTGGGCATGTGAACTGGACAGCCAGGGCTTAATGTGAGCCAGTGGTTTCTGTTGCTCGGCACCGTCACTTAATTGACAACACTGGCTCATACGATAGTCTGCCATTGGTGGCGCTGTTTATCTAATTTAGAGATCAGCATAACAACAGTTGTTTATTAATTCAATATACATTAAATATGGCTAACACATGTCCCCCAAGCAATTCTTATAACTTTCGGGGCCTGGAACAGTCTTAAATGTCACACTTGTAGGATTGCGATGGGTAGTAGTAGGGTTCATACTGTCATTGGCACAGCTAGCAGCGGCAATTGGTGGTGCAGGTTCCTGTGACCTCCTGTTGAGGAACCAAGCAATGTCTATGATATTTTGCGACAAATGCTTGAAGTATATTTTACTCCAAAAGTAAATGTGGTACTTAAACGCGTCAATTTTGTTTGTCTAGACTACAGAAGTTAGATAAGGATATATCATCCTATTTAGAGGCACTCAGGGGTTTTTCTCTGACATGTGAGTTTGGGGATATAGGTGACTCACTCATAAGAAATAAGAATAGTGAGACGCACCAGTACTAAGAGAATAAAAGAAAAAACTCTTAACCAAGGATCCCACATTAGATGATGATGTTCATATAGCCATGGAACTGAAATACAAGGCTGTATGGTTGAAGGAAATGGAGTCTTCTTGTAGAGGAAAAATATGGAAGTAGAGATAAATGTGAAAAACGTAAATCTTGACTCTGTGGGAGAGATTACAAATAGTAAACACGAGGGAGCTGGGAAGGCTAAGAATACCCCTCAAAGAGACATAAGGTGTTATCGTGGTGGAGCCTCAGGCTGCATACATTTTACAATGATGTGTGGAGCTAGAAATGCCATATGTCAGAACTGTAGCAAAAGGGGCATTATGACAAATTTATAGGACCAAGACCAAGTCAGTAGGATTGAAAGAAGTAGATGATATTTATGAGAGCATACAAGATATGGTATTACTGATGGAAGAAAAATTGGTGTCAGTGGAGCAAAAGTAACAAAGGAGAGGGAGGGGGATTATAAGTGGGAAAAAGAAGACTCCTTTTGTAGGACCAAGGAATGAAAGTTCAGATAAGTTAGAAACACCTCATTGCATACTACACCTAGACGACAGGACAGGAATTATGTTAGAAGATTCTGGTAGTCTTTACACTTTATTTTCAAAGGATGCTTACCATTGAAACTGAGAAAAGAATATGTCTAAGTTAGAGAAGTCAGTTATAAAAGCGGTAGGGTATGGAGGCAAAAGAGTACAGACCTTAGGAAGGAAGTGTATGGTGAGAAGGTATAGGATGGAAACAGTGCCTCTTAAAGTGTATATAACTAACCAGTGTTCTGACTTATTGGGGTGACATCACCAAAACGATTAAACATAACTCTGAATCCTAATGCCAAAGAACCAGTGCTGGTATCAAAGGTAGAAGCAATTGATAGAGGTGACAAGAAATATGAGGAGAAGCTAATGCGGAAGTATCCTATGGTATGTACAGAAAATCTAGGTTTTTTGGTTGGCTACGCCGGCAGTTCAGAAGGTTAGAAATGTTCCACAACTAAGGAGAGAACCTTTCTAAAAGGAATTGGATAAACTGCTGAAAGAAGAAATTATTCAGCCCATCAAATCTTCGGAGTGGCTCACAACTGTAGTGATAGCACCAAATGATGGTCAAAAGATCAGTTTGTGATCTACATGACTTAAATAAAAACATATGGGCCCACAGGCAAACTTTCCCTAACATATGTGAAATGCTGACTTCAGTGGGGAAGGGGGGCATTTTCTAGCATGATAGATATCTCTGATTCAAATGATTATGAAAGACAGGCACTGAGTTTCCATGATGATATTCTCGATCACAGGAAATAATGAGGAAGAACATGATAGATTGTTTAACAATGTGATGGTACAGTTGAAAAATACGTGGTCTAGCAATATAAAAGAAATGCCAATTAAGGAGAACAAAAGACACTTACTTGGGACATGAGATATTTAAGAATGGAATTAGATCTAAAGGGAGCATTGTAGCAGCAGTGGAGTAGAAAAAGCACAAAAAACAGCAGGCAATGGTCACTTGAAATCATTTATAAAGTTAGCTGAGTATTGCTCACATTTTGTAAGGAACTTTGCAGAGGTGGTAGAACATCTTTGTGTGTCAATGAAAAAGGATGCTGTTTTTAAATGGAGTAGCAAGTGTGAGGTTGCATTTGAAAAAGTAAAAAGATGTGTAATACTGGCACCCACACTAGGTCATTTTTATGTCGCAAGGAAAATGTACATCACAACACATGCTAGTTTTGTTGGAATTGGGGCTGTGTTAACATAAATTATAAGAGGAGAGGAACAAATACATTTGCATTGAGGCAATTGCAAAATCCTGGAGCATAATATTCACTCACAGAGATAAAAGGCCTGATGTGCCCTTGACAAACACAGTTTCAGAAGAAAATTATCTGGGCATACAGAATAACTACCCACTCTGTGACAGGTGTGTCACTATGTTTATCTCTTAGGGGATGAGAACCATGGTTGAAGGAGATTACTGCTTGGCTGAGTGAAAGAGTATGTGTGTGTGTGTGTGTGTGTGTGTGTGCGTGCGTGCGTGTGCGTGCGTGCATGTGTGTTTGTGTGTGTATTGAAAGGCAATAAAGGAAGTAGCCATGGGTGAAAAAGTTAAAAAATCTTATGACACTAAGAAGGGAGTCAAAGGTATGAACATTAAAGTCCAAAATGGCCCAAAGGTGTTCCTGAATGTAGGCCATTCAGCAGGGCTTGTATCATTTTTAGACAAGTAGCCTTAATGAGATCATGTCTACCAAGTTCCATGTTGGTGCCTCTTTTGACCTTCCTCAGGAATTTTAATGATCTTGTTGTAGCGTTTACTGGGCCCAAAACTACAGATGGAGAATTCCAGAATTTTCTTTCGCCACTCTCTTGGTCCTCCGATGGATCTTGTTTTGTGCCGAGAGGGGTTGGATATAAAGGGTCCCACTAGTCATCCAATGAGGACCAGGAATAGGACAACAGTACTACAGATTTGATAGCAAGCTCATTTAGATTACCCTCAAGACAATTCTATAAAGATCTTGGATTAACACTGCTGGCCCAAATCCAGGGGCGGCTTCTTCCCTATGGCTGAGGTGCGTCGCTCCCCCGGCCAGCACCTTTCAAATCATGAAAAATAAAACAATAATAAAATAGGTTTAAAATCCGTTTTATTATTGTTTTATTTTCCTTTGGCAAATATTGGGGGTGGGGCCACAACGACGACAGACACTGAGGGGAGTGGTATGTGCACTCCCTTCACTGCACATGATGGTTTGGCTGTCCGTCTCAGGCTGGCCAAAGCATCATGCGCAGTGAAACTTCTCTCTAGCTCAGCAACGCTGCCGGGTTGGTAAGAACAGTCACAGATTCACAGTCTGTCCTGGAGTTCAAATCGAGGGCGTTCAGGCCAATCCTGAAGCTGCTGTCACGTGAGAGCAGATTCAGGATTGGTCACAGGGCAGGCTGGGAGCCTGTGCCTTTCGGGAGAGGAGCGGACGAGCATGGCGCAATGGAGGGCAGCAGGCACATTTTCTTTATTTTTTTTACTTTAATCTCCCTCGTCCCCATCCCAAACCCCCCCGCCCTGCCTCTTTTCCGTGACACGAGCCGCGCCTGCCCAAATCTCCTGAAGAAATGTAGGTGAGCTAAAATCATACACACTAGCAGTTCAGTTAAAGCTATGCAGAATAATAACATTACAATTGAGTGCCGTGAGATCTCTCTAATAGGATCGCCACTTGTCATTAGTAAACCCAAATTGGAAATGCACATTTATTTATGTAAGGAAAAATCATGACAACTGATTCAAATTAGTACATTTAGTTTATTGAAATCTTTAGATAGATAAGTGCATCAATAGATCGCATCAGGTAATAAGACAAATTAATCAAGGTCAAAATAAGTACCAAAGCTCAAGAGTTTGGAAAAGGACACAAATGTGCCTGTTCAAGTGGTCCCCATGGGAAGAGACCACTGAGTGCATGTAGCATATGCGTCAGTTCGGGTAAGAAACCAGATGAGTTTGCATCAGGCAAGTTAATTTGCCAGGTAAATTCTGTAAATCTCCATTAGCAATTCGTAATCAGATTGCAATGCAGAACAGCAAGTCGTCCAACACCATCAAGCTGCAATAAATGGAAATGCTCAAAAGCCCAATGCTCAAGAGATCTCAAGAGTAGGTTCCCAAATCTGTTTAATCAGATGATATTATATTCTTAGAATTTCCGGGGTGACACCTCTTGGTGTCACATTGTCTGGTCAGACCACTCAGTCCATTGGTCGGTTCATATGGTGTGTGTATCAGGGGACATAAAGAAGACGCAAAATGCAGAGGAAAAGGTGGGACAATTACGCAGTCCTTAAGCCATCCACATTGTGAAACGCTACAACAATGCTCCTTTTAGCTAGAGCCCACAAGATGTCCTGCAATGGTAACCAAATTGTAGCAAATCTTTCGTACAGTACATGAGATCCCAGTAAGAAAAACACTGTTGCATATAATGTTACACTGAGGCATGCTCTCACGAACGGTGAGCTTAGTGAAGCAGAGAATTTCATAAATGCATTCAGGCCCATAGTAGTTTAGGCCAATATAACGCAGAATTTATGGAATTATCAGCATACATGCCAAAAAATCATGATTTAGAATAACTTCTGATGCATTTAGGAATATTTAGTAGGATTACAAATAATACGTGTCAACATAGGGTGCTTGTAATATTTTAGTAAGTACCAACGTGCAAATACATTTCAAATCATATATTTTTAATATCTTTTTAGACAAATAAAATTATTATATAGGTGAAGTACATTCTCTAGAGGTTTCCCAAAAGCATCATCAATTATAAACGTGTAGCACCTACTTTTCTTTGGTCATTTTCGGTGCACATGGTTACACACATAAAGAAGTAGATTTGAGTAAAGTTCAGTATCAAAATCAGGATTAATCATACTTTTTTTATAAATCTCATTAGTTATTCTTTCATATAAGTGATATTCAGCAATGATTAGAGGTGATTTCAATAACATGAGAGTTCACCATTGCACATTTTTTTCTAATACACGTTAATAAAATATAGTTATTTTCTTCAGTAAATCACAATCTATGTTACTTTTTTTTTTTTTTTACCTTTTGAAACTAAATTTATAGGAATGCCGTTTTAAACACAAACGCTTTTAAAAGGCAACACAAAAAACTACAGTAGGAAAAGGATGAAACATGAATGATTGGACTCCAAATTGGGACCAGGTAAAAAAGGAAAGAAAAAAGCACTAATGTTAAGCATTTGCACGTAAAATACATTTTAGCAACGTGTCAAAATAGCGGTCGAAATGGACAAGAAGCTGCATCTATTTAATCTGCGTGTTGAAATGCTTCTATAAATGAGCATTTTTGGGCGACATAAAAGGAAGCATTATAAAGCTTCTCATTTAAAGGTCACAAAGTCAGTATTCTCTCAACTGGAATGGTCTGAATTGAGAACGTTCCTGCTCTAATAGCAGAAGGAGGTAAACATCTCAGCTTGGCATACACGCATAAATGGCTTGCTTTTCTTTCTATAACTAAAAGTAAAACACATGTGGATAGTGGTGGCTGGTCCATTAGGGGCGCTGGGGCAGCGCCCCACAAAAGTATCGGGTAACAGCCAGTGAACAGGAATGTAAACAGGCGAATTGACAGCTTACAATTCGTCTGTTTACATTTCCGGGCCCGCCTGTGCGCTTCATTGGTGAAGTGCGCTGTGCGCATGTCACGCACAGCGCACGCAGGCAGAGACGAGCAGCAGAGTTCAAAAGATGGTCTGCGCATGTGAGAGAGGAGCAAAGCCCCTCACTCACATTCACAAACCATTAGGATTGCTGTGCATGCCCTGTGTAGAGCAGGAGTTTGAAGATAGGCTCCTGCTCGGGCGGTGATGCGTTTTGCGCAAAGTCGCCCCATGCCCTATCAAATACCAGGAGACTTTCAGCCGCCCGGCCCCCCAGTCTACTAATTGGCAAAGGAAAAGAGCGGGGAGAAGTTACTTCCACCAAGTTGCAGAGCAGACGTGATGCGACGCGGGACCGGAGAAGATGCCTGGTAAGTTCTTTTATTGATCTAATAATTGGTTAATAATATCAAAATACGTGTCCAATCGTGTTATTGTCCAAGGTCTGTTCATACGCTTACACACCTCGAGGTCATGCATTCTTCTACTCGTCTCTCCTCCATGCTTGTGACTTCTCACAGACTCTCATGCCAGTAGCCGCTCGTGACCACTAAAACACTGCATGTGCGTTTAAACCGAACGTTACATTGTTCGACAGTGACGTTTGCAAGAATATTCTGTAAGTGCAGTCAGGTTTTCGTTTTTTGAGAACAGCTTAACAAGACCCCGGTTTTGAAGAAATGCGGCGTTTTGAAATAATGCGGCAGTTGATTGCAGCTTGGGAAGTGCCTACTGCATTGATCAGTGGGTAACATGAAGGTCGCGGGTTCGAATCCTGTCAGTGCCCTTTCCATCGGGCTTAATGTTGAATTGAAGTGGGTGGTACAATCAGAAGCCACGACTGTGTGTTACTAAGGTATACATTGTGCCACTCTCTTTTTCGAGTTTTTCTTTTTATGTAAGGGAGAATACAATATTCGAAAATTCAACTGTTTTACAGACCTACTGAAAAGATGTTGATAAAGATACAAAATGAGTTTAGCGTATAGCTCCTCCTTTCAGCGCCTACATAAATTCAAATTCCATATGTAAAGTGTGCTCTGAGAGGGCAGCTTGTGTCTGAATGTTGCTTTTGCTTATGCAATTACCAATTGACCGGTTGTATATGGTTCCTGCTGGGTTCCTTTGCGGCATGTGGGATCTTGGATGTTTTATGTCCTGTACAAATAGATGGTCATGGAAATTCTTTATTTTCAAAGTAAGGTTTCAAAGACCTCAGGTCATGTGGATAAAGTAGGTTGTGTATTGTGTAACCATCAAAGTACTTGGTTGTGTGTGTGTCCGTCATAAAAGGCACACCGTTGAGCAGCAGAAATGTAAACTGGAGGTTTTCTTTATGACCGAGGATGTGGTAAATAAATTAGGGACTGTGTATTACAAGAGGCTGATTCTTGATGCGTGCTCGATAATTAGTAAGTCATTTACCCAGGCCTTTAAGTGACAATGTATTTCTCCTCTCTAGTGTATTTTTGATAGGAATTATAAAAATATTTATAGAATGAAAGCATGTTACAGCATTTGATGATTTAAATGTTCATTAGTCATTCGCAGTAATGTTTTATGCATCCCAGTTATATTCTGTGCATTCAGACCACGTCCAAAACTTTCTTTGCCCTTAAAGTATTCTGCAACCCTGTCGTATGCTATGCATTCAAGATACTTACAGCGCTTTGATTCTGCACCCCTGTCATAACATTTGTATCCAAGTCATTTACAGCGCTTTCTAGTAAAGTATTGTGCATTTCTGTCATATGCGATGCATCCAAGTCATTTATACTCTGAAGCTACAGACCCTGCCACGCGTGATGCACCTCTGAGAAGCATACACACTGAGTGCCAGCACTGGGCCTAGCTTAAAAAACATAAAAATAGAAAAGTTTCTGACGCTAGGCCCTGCTGGTACACAGCATGTATATTGCTCAGAGGTGCGTGGCACTGGCAGGGTCTAGCTTCAGAAACATTTCTATCTACATGTTGTTATATGATGTCCCTTTATTAATGTAATAACTGCACTTTCACAATTGCTTTATTAACCTTCTTGCTTCTCAAATATCTTGGAAAATGCAGCATTTACCCACTCTTTTTTCAAAATTTTCCCGAACCCCCCTTAAGATGTTCAGGCTCGCTCGCTCCGCTCGCTCATCATGATGCACTCTGACAGAAAGTTTACGGCGCACCATTTTCAAAAGTCACCAGCCGCCACTGCGCTAATGTAGTGCTGGATGTTGTGTTTTATCTTGAAAGTTTGCAAGAGCAGATAATACTAAATCATGAAAAAACATTCTGTTCTCTGCTGAGTTTCCTTTATGAGAAGCTGAGTAATGATAAAACTAAAATAGAAAGTGCTTCTGATGTTAGAAATCTTTTAGATGTATGTTCTGGATGTATACATTTTACAGAAAATGTCCAGCAAGATGCACAGGAATTCTTAATGTATATGCTTATGGTACTGGAAGATGAAGGGGTAGAAATAGAAAATATGTTTGGTCTCTCTTATAAATGGGAACATTCTTGTGAAAATTGTTTGAACACATGCAGCACTAATGTTGATTCTGAAAGGTTCATATATTTAACATTACCAGAGAGTAAATCAGTGACTTTTAGTAAATTAGTTAAAGATGCAAATCACAACATGGAATGTTCTCAATGTAAATCAGAAATGTTATCAACGTTATTTTTAAAGAAATATGGACAGTATGTAATTTTAATGATGCAACATTGTAGAGCTGATGGAACAAAATTGGACACTTCAATAAAGAAGTTTACAGGAAATCAATTATCAATATCAGGAAAAACTTTTGTTGCAGTTGCAATAATTTTCCATGATGGACCTTCTATAACTTCTGGTCATTACACCGTTTATCTAAAATGTGAAAAAGGCTGGACACAGTGTAATGATTCACAATTGATTTTCAAGCAACGTTTGCCTGCAGAATTACCAAATTCCTACTTAATTTTTCTAAAACCAAAATTTTAGATACAAATTACAGCATCTGAAGAAACCATTATTTCGATTTTGTAGGATTACCATTGGATATTTCACCAAAAAAGAATTTAAAAATTACCATTTGGCCTCATGGAAAGGTAACTGTTTCTATTGTGGACTTCTTTGACAGATATTATTTTGGTGTATGAGCTTAAGCAACAAGATTTACAGATGTTATTTATTGCAAATAGTTATTGTTCTTAGATGATATTTTTAATATATATGTTACATTTCTATCAAGGTATGTTTTACTGAGGAGAAATTCAGGGCTTTTTTTAAACAATCTTTCAGATTGTTAATTTTTTGCCCTCTGTTAAGTGAAGAATGCAATTGATTTCACAATTTGCAGTGAAATTCAATATATTCTGAAAACAGCAAAAAAAGGGCAAAAAATTACTTTGTTAAATATGAAAATATGTGTACTGTATTCTATAATGTATTGTTAAATATTACTACTTTTTTTCTTTTTTTTCAGATCGAGAAAGAAAATTTAGGAAATGTAATCCTTTTTTCTAGCAATTAAAAAAAAACATTTATTTATAATTAAGTTATTTTGTTGGTCAGGTAAGTTTGAAATATCTGTATTTCTCACCCCTTCACTTTCATGCTCCCTTTTCTTCACTTATCCTCACTCTGCTTTTCTCATTCCCCTTCTCTCTCTCTTCTTCCTTTACTGCTCTTTCGTAACTCCCTCACTCCTTCTATACTACTCCCCTAGGTTTACTGCCTCCATCACTACTTTTTCAACCATGTATCTCTCCCTGTCTCCATGTGTCTCAGTCATTCTAACTGCCTTACTCCTTCTCAGTTCCTTGCTCTCTGTCTCTGTTTCTGTCTCTCTCCCTTTGTCTGTCTTACCCTTAATTTGCTTAACATCTCTGGGGAAGATTAACAAGGCCCCTGCGCCACCACTACGTCACTTTTCATAACGTACTGGTGGCGCAGGGAGCTCCTCCATATTTACAAGGAGAGGAAAAGCTACCCTGCGTGACTTTTCCTCTCCACATAAATACAGCCACTTCACACGCAGCACTGTGCATTGAAGGGGCGTTCCATGGGTGTTGTTGTGGGTGTTCCCACGCAACACAAAAAGAACTAGACACATTTCCAGGTTTACGAGAAATCGTAACTCTGGAGATGCGTGTGAATGCTACGCCACCCTAGAGGTGGTGTTGCGAGGCACAACGAGGAGAAATGTTTTTATTTCTCCTCGTTTTTTCCTCTTTTAGTGCGTGCTCCATTCTACAACACGCATTGAAAGAGGAAAAAGCCTCTTGTGATTGTTTTTGTGCAGGAAGGTGTCCCTTCCTGCACAAGAACAATCTCCCCACCACGCAGGCATCCTTGAACCATGGTGCAAGGGAGCCTGCGCCGGCGCATGGCTACAGTTTGTACGCCTGCGCAGGGGAAGCATAGAGATGCGACAAAAAAATCGTATAAAAAATAGAATTAAAAATAAAGTTTAAGTGTTTTGGATGTTGGTTGACTCTAAAAAGAGCCATTGTGTTAATTGAGTGTTTTTTGGTACCTATAAGTATCGATGCAGAGTCTAAAGATCAAGAGGAAGACTCTGTTCCCTTCATCTGTGAAATGTACACCGTCTACTCTATAAATGCCTTGCCAATCCCCTCACTATTTCTTCTTATTTCGTGGGACAAGGAGCAGAACAGGTATCAATTTTAGTTGTAAATGGCAGAAGAGCACTCTACTTCAGGGAGTGAGGAGGACATCTGGATGCACTCAGAAGCATTGGTTCATAGTAGTTTCTCTTCCAGAATCTTCATACACCATAGCCACTCCCCTCACTATTGCTTCTTATTACCTGGGACAAGGAGCTGAGCAGCAATCAATATTAATTGAAAATGGTAGAACAGCAGTGTATTTCAGGGAGTGAGGAGGAGACCTGGATGCACTCTGAAGGTGTCTTTCAGTAGAATGACAAAATGAAAAGAAAGGTAGTTGTAAAATGGAGGTTTATATACTTTTTTTAAAGAACTCATTGGCTGTTTCAGACCATTTTACAATAAAAACTAGGCTGTATGTTTAAATTTTTAAAAGCATGTTTTGTATTAGTCCAGAAAAATGTGTTCCCACAGAACATTACTTTGGATTTGCTGTTAGGTTTGAAAAGTTAAGCAATCTTGCTCTTTGGATTAGAAACATTGTGTGCTGAACTTCTGACATCTCTGCTCACACCAGTGTTCCATGATCTGTTGCTATGCTAGCAGGCAGAAGTCATGTTGGGGGTAGAAATCATTTGGAAAGGGTTGAAATATGCAAAAAAAAGAAATGTGTTTCCATTTAAAAGAAAGGTGAAGAATGTGAAAAGGGGGCAGGGTACAGAGTTCCTGACCCCCTAGCTTTTGTCAGGGGGTCCCTGAAGGACCATGAAGGGTGAAAAAAACAGTTTAAAAAAAAAAAAAATCGCGGGGTGCTGGTGTCCGCATAAGAGAGAAGAGCATTACACGCATTGCACCGTATATGCACCCTCTTAAACAGAGGGTGTATATCCAGAGGAACCGAAGAAGGTGAAGCTGCCACCGCAGATGAAGTGCTCGGCTGAGCTGCTGATAATGTGCTCGGCTGAGCTGCTGCGGATGTGCTCGGCTGAGCTGCTGGAGGGTTTTCTCTAGCAGCTGGAGCATAGGCCACAGGATGTACATCTCTAACGTGCCTAATCATAGTGAAGATACTAAAAGAGTATTTCTTTTTAGGATCTCCTCTTGATAAAACACGATCACAAAGAGTGCAGGTGACTTTGGGAGCATTCACTTTCTTCTGCCCCTGTGGAAATGTAAAAAATTGCCATATATAAGAGTCTTTCTGTTTCCTCTGTCTTTGTCTCACAAGGGTCTCCTGCTCACTCCCAGAAGATGACTGCTGCTCTGCCATTCTGAAGTACTGAAGTACTAGAAAAGCTGCTCAGCTCCTTCTCCCAGGGAATCAGAAGTAATAATGAGGGGAGTGGGTGTGGTGTTGGAAGTTTCTGGAACTGAAACTACTATAAACCAATGAAAAGTGTTGTTTCTTAATCACATGACCTGAAACTACTATAAACCAATGAAAAGTGTTGTTTCTTGATCACATGACTTGCCGTGCGCGCACCGAGCGCGTACGGTGCGCATACGGAGCACGCACGGTACAAGCGCGCATGCGCGTACGGCGCACGCGCGCATGCGCGTACGGATCACGCGCGTACGGAGGACGCACGCACGAGCGTACGTAGTACGCGCGCATGCGCGTACGGAGCATGCGCGTACGAAGCACGTGCGCATGTGCGTACGGAGTACGCGCATACGGAGCACACGCGCATGCGCGTACGGAGCACGCGCGTACGGATCACGCACGAAGTACGCATGCGCACGTGGAGCACGTATGCATGCGCACACGGAGCACGTGCGCATGCGCACACGGAGCACGTGCGCATGCAAGCACCGTGCGAGCACCGTACGCGTACCGTGCGTGTACGGTGCGCGCACGGTCAAAAACCCTTTAAAAAAATATATATATGTTTAGAGGTTTATAGAAGATATTAACTATGCTGTTCAACTATATCCACAATAAAAAAAAAAAAGCTGAGCCATTCCATATTGCAGGATACAGTAAATCTATAATTATATACATAAGTAGCTTATTGTAAAATAAATAATAAAATAAAAAAATAAAACATTCATAAATTAGCATTTAAAAAACCTTGCAAATTCACTTAAAAAACTATAGGTTTCACACACATTAAAGTTAGGAGTTAGCATTTAAAAAACCTTTGAAATTCACTGAAAAAACCATAGGTTTCACACACGTTATAGTTAGTAATTAGCATTTAAAAAACCTTGCAAATTCACTGAAAAAACCATAGGTTTCACACACGTTATAGTCAGCTGGACATTTCACTAAAAAAAAAACATTGAAATTCCCCCGTTATAGTTAGTTCAGCTAACTATAACTCGCACGCCCGCAATCCACTGCTGATGACGTCACATATTACATCACTCATGACATAGTCAGTGACATCACTGATGACATCTCAAATGACATCACTGATGACATCACTGATGACATCATCAATGTGATAAATTACTGCATCTTCTCACACCCTAATTTAACCGATGATACACGAACTCAAAATTTCAGACGTCCATTCTCAAAACCATAGATACTCCAATACCAATAACTACATACCCACTTATTAACTCTTAGGTTTACATACACCTCCACTCATTCATATGTACAGTCACTCATACTTACAGTCACTCCGTACAAGACTATCATATGCATTTATGCACCTACATAGACACTCACACACCACCAATCATCCATAGAGGTACTGTCACACCTAGTCAGTCATGCAAATAATTAATCACACTCCCATTTACTCACCTATGCAGTTATACACACACAAGTTCACTTACTCATAAAAATAGTACCACATTCTTACGCTCTTATACAATCATTCATACAAGCACACACTCATCCATACAGCCACTCTCACAATCATACACTCTCACATATACCCACTTATATACTCTTACACGCATATATACTGCCTTTCACATATGTAGTTAGTCACAAATGTACCACTGAGATATACATTCAATCCCTAACACACCCATACATACACTCACTCAACCATACAGTCCATCACTGATGCACTGTTAAAACCATGCACCCATGGAATCACCCACTCACACATCTATGCACAGAGTCACACACAGCCTACCCACACAAACACTCAAGCACCCATACAGATACTCAGACAACCAATCGATAACCCATATAGACACTCATATAGCTATTCACAAAACCATGCAGCCACTTATACACCAACAGACAGAATCATGAAGACATTCACACAGTTTAGTCACTAGTCTGCAGTAAGATACATTTAATGACTCACTTTTCCAGTCAATTACGCACGTTGAAAATCATCCATTCACACACTTGTACAGCCACTCATCCTTCCACAGGCCTTTCACTATAAATATATAAAACATATTTAAATTTTACAGAAACACACAGTCACTGGATGATGTCATCAGTGATGTCATCAGTGATGTCATTTGAGATGTCATCAGTGATGTCATCAGTGATGTCACTGACCATGTCATGAGTGATGTAATATGTGACGTCATCAGCAGTGGATTGCGGGCGCGCGAGTTATAGTTAGCTGAACTAACTATAACGGGGGAATTTCAATGTTTTTTTTCGAGTGAAATGTCCAGCTAACTATAACGTGTGTGAAACCTATGGTTTTTTCAGTGAATTTGCAAGGTTTTTTAAATGCTAATTACTAACTATAACGTGTGAGAAACCTATGGTTTTTTCAGTGAATATATATATATATATATATGTATATATATATATATATATATATATATATATATATATATATATATATATATATATTACCTACTGGCGGTCGCCAGTAGGTAGTTATAGTTAGGGCCACGTTTCCATAGGAAATCCGCAACATTCTATTTTGAATAACTTTGGCGCCGGTCGTCGAATCCTCGTGAATTTTTCAAAATAGGTGGGGCGCTACGCTCCGCTCCTACCCTGAAAGTCTCGGGGGGATTCGTCAAGCGGGGGCTGAGATAAAAGGGGGGTCCCAAAACGCGTTTTTCCCATACATTTTTCCATAGGACCTTTAGACAGAGCTACAGCCCGAACGGCTGAACAGAATTTAATGAAATTTGGCAGAGAGGTAGTCCCCAGGCCAAGGAAGTGCCTTTTGTAGGTTTGGTGTAAATCTGTTCAGTAGATTCTGAGAAAATAGCATTTAAATCAATATATATATCTGTGGCAGCTTACGGTGCGCTTACCGTGCGCGTACGGTGGCGTGCGCGAGCTCACATCTGATTGGCTGTTAGATCTTAGTAAACATTCGAATCGGAAGAAAGGAGGAAGTGTCGGTCGCACTGTCAGGGGGGTGAATAAAAAAGGTGGATAATGTGAAAAGGGGGCAGGCTCGACAGTTCCTGACCCCCTAGCCTTGGTCAGGGGGTCCTAGAAGGACCCTCAAGGGCAAAAATGAATTTTTTTTTTTTTTCGAAAAGTCTCTGAATGCGCGTAGCGTACGCGGACGGTGTAAACTGCGAAATTCCGCGAAATTCGCGGAATTACGCGTACCGTGCGCGCACGTCAAAAAAAAATTTGCAAAAAGGAAAGCTTAAAAAAAAATAAAAAAAATTGTGAGGTAAGGTTGGCTCTTATAAGAGCCGTTGGGTTAATACAGGGATAGAGGAAAGAAAGAATGGGAATATTATAAGCGTCTACAAACATGCTGGTCTATCTTATTGTTAATAAGGGGAAGACTGATCTCCCCATAAACAATAAGACCACCACATCTTGTACACCTCATTTCAACCCTCCCAAATCGAGGGTTAATGTCCACAGGAAAAGAAGAAGGTGATGCTCCCACCTCAGAGGAAGGGCTCAGCTGAGCTGCCGATGATGTACTCGGCTGAGCATCTGAGGTTGGACTCTGGTGACTTACTGAAGAGTTTTCTCCAGTATGTCGAGCAAAGGTCCTGGGATGTCTATCCTGCAGGTGTCTTTTCATAGAGTGATTTCCAAAGGAATATTTCTTCCTTGGATTTCCTCTAGATAAAACACGGCCACAAAGTGTGCAAGTGACCAATTGAGCATTCACCTTTTTCTCCCCCTCTGGAAAAGTAAAATACTCCCATACAAAAGAAGTCTTTTGTTTCCTCCTTCTCTGGATCATGGTGGTGCTGCTGGCCTCACTCTCAGAAGAGCTCTGCTGTTCTGCCATTGTATCCCAATGTCAATCCAGCTCCTTCTCCTAAGAGATCTCAAGCAGTAATGAGGGGAATGGGTGTGGTGTTTGAAGTTTCTGGAACTGAAAGTAGTTTAAACCAATGAAAAGTGTTCTTTCAAGCAGTAATGAGGGGAATGGGTGTGGTGTGGGAAGTTTCTGGAACTGAAAGTAATTTCAACCAATGAAAAGTGTTCTTTGTGGATCACATGACCTACCGTGCGCGCTCCGTAAGCTCACGGTACGCGCTCGTAAACAAGTACGCATGCGCAAACGTGACGCTTACGGAGCGCTTACGGAGCGCGTACGTAAGATGCACTCGCGCATGCGCATTACACACCCCTGCGTAACCGCGACGTTGCTTCCACGTGTACGCGTACGTCACGCACGTATCACGTAGGCGCGCTGTACTTATAGCGTCAGCTTACGGTACGCGTATCCTATTACGTACGCGCACCGTACTTATGACGTACGGAGCGCGTACCGTCAGCTTACCGTACGCGCACGGAAAAAAATGCATAAAAAAAAAAAAACCTTTCCATAATGCAGGATATAGTACATATATTATTTTATACATAGGTTTACAAAAAATGTCCAAAAAAAATTTGCATTTAAAAAACCGTACAAATTCACTGCAAAAACCATGGGTTTCACACACGTTATAGTTAGGAATTAGCATTTAAAAAACCTTGCAAATTCACTGAAAAAACCATAGGTTTCACACATGTTATAGTTAGCTGGAAATTTTACTGATAAAAAACCAATGAAATTCCCCCGTTATAGTTACTGCAGGCAACTATAACTCACGTGACCGTAATCCTCTGCTGATGACATATGTGTCTTTATGAAAAAAAAATATTTGTAATATATGTATAGCTAAAATTTAATGGAAGAACACATGGGCAAATAATTGTCTAAATACAGTATTACCATCAGCAGAGGATTACGGTCGCGTGAGTTATAGTTGCCTGCAGTAACTATAACGGGGGAATTTCATTGGTTTTTTATCAGTAAAATTTCCAGCTAACTATAACATGTGTGAAACCTATGGTTTTTTCAGTGAATATATATATATATATATATATATATATATATATATATATATATATATATATATTACCTACTGGCGGTCGCCAGTAGGTAGTTATAGTTAGGACCACGTTTCCATAGGAAAACCTCAACATTCTATTTTGAATAACTTTGGCGCCGGTCGACGAATCCTCGCGAATTTCTCAAAATAGGTGGGGCGCTACGCTCCGCTCCTACCCTGAAAGTCTCGGGGGGATTCGTCAAGCGGGGGCTGAGATAAAAGGGGGGTCCCAAAACGCGTTTTTCCCATGCATTTTTCCATAGGACCTTTAGAACGAGCTACAGCCCGAACGGCTGAACAGAATTACTAGAAATTTGGCAGAGAGGTAGTCCCTAGGTCAAGGAAGTGCCTTTTGTAGGTTTGGTGTAAATCTGTTCAGTAGATTCTGAGAAAATAGCCTTTAAATCAATATATATATCTGAGCCCGCTTACGGTACGCTTACCGTACGCTTACGGTAAGCGTACGGTGGCGTGCGCGAGCGCGATTCTGATTGGCTCTTAGATCTTAGTAAACATTCGAATCGGCAGAAACCAGGAAGCGGCGTCCGCCATTTTGTCTACCGCACTGAGTGTTATGTATCAAACATGATGGCCAAAAACATGTTACGGGGATGTTTTGACAACTCCCTCTCACATAGTCATGTTGAGGGAGTCCCCAAACATCCCCCAAGAGCAAAAACGGCATTATTTTTTTTTCGGCAATTTCGCGGGGTACGCTTACCGTACGCTTACCGTAAGCGTACGGTAAAAAAATAAAAATAAAAAAAACACTATCCACACTTTCTCCACCCCTTGTGCAAATGGTGGCCGTAGGCCACCATTTGAGCATGGCTTATCAGAGCACAGAAATTTCCCAAAAAATTTCAACAGATTACCTATCACAAGGAAGCGCATAATATGTCCTCCATGTGCGCACGGTGCGCGAAGCGCATCGTGCGTACATGGCCCATCTAGCGTAACGTGGGCACGGCACTAACTGCGTAAAGTGGGTGCGCGGTGCGCGAAGCGCACCGCGTGCTCACTGTGCGCGCACGGTGCGCGAAGCGCACCGTGCGCGCACGGAACGAACTGCGTTAAGTGGGCGCGCACGCCACGAATGGCGTAAAGTCACTTAGCATTTAAAAAACCGTACAAATTCACTGAAAAAACCATAGGTTTCACACACGTTATAGTTAGGAATTAGCATTTAAAAAACCTTGCAAATTCACTGAAAAAACCATAGGTTTCACACATGTTATAGTTAGCGGAAATTTTACTGATAAAAAACCAATGAAATTGCCCCGTTATAGTTAGTGCTGGCAACTATAACTCACGCGACCGCAATCTTCTGCTGATGACATATGTGTCTTTATGAAAAAAAAATATTTGTAATATATGTATAGCTAAAAATGTATGGAAGAAGACATGGGCAAATAAGTGTCTAGATACAGTATTAGCATCAGCAGAGGATTGCGGTCGCGTGAGTTATAGTTGCCAGCACTAACTATAACGGGGCAATTTCATTGGTTTTTTATCAGTAAAATTTCCGCTAACTATAACATGTGTGAAACCTATGGTTTTTTCAGTGAATATATATATGTGTGTGTGTAGGAAGAGGGGGCAATGTATATGAGGTATTTATTTTTATTTATTTATTTATAAAGTTTTATAAAGCACGAACATGATCCCGAGGGATATCAGAGCACTTTACAATTGGAGGGATAGGAAGGTAACAGTTACATTACATGTGTCACATAGGAATACCAAACAGAACACATATCAAATAGGACTCACGGAACAAGAACGGTTACAAATACAAAGGGTCAACAAAGAATAAGATAAAAACTGGTACATAGCGAAATAGGAGGTGAGCAAATGATTCAAACCAACAAGAATAGTAACCAGCGCAGGACTTAAAGGTGTAAGTCCAATGCATTAGAGCAGACGATCCATCACCCTATTAAGGTAAGAACTTGTTCATAAGGAATCTTTTTACTTCCAGTTTGAAAGCAACCTTGGAGGAGATTCTAAGTATTTCCGGTGGGAGAGAGTTCCAGATCTTCGGTGCAGAGCCGGAGAAAGCTCAGTGACATGTTCTCTTTCTGCGAAAGATCTGAGGTTTCAGGAGGAGAGAGTTAGCACTACTAGATGGTCTACCCCCTCCGAATAGTTCCAGCTATGCGCTAGATAACTGGGTGTTTTGAAATGGAGGGCTTTATGGGATAGGCAGGCAATCAGGTATGAATGGTTTTGCCAAAGAAGTAACATGAAGACCCATGACATGTTGCACTACTTAACATATAGAAAGTTATCTATGTGGTTTGTCATTATAAATTGATGGCAAAAACTGGCACTTAGAAGAAATATTCAGTGGCCCACCATCTTGGCCAACAAGGTTAATGCTTTGGGACAGAATTAAGTAGCTTAATCATATGCAAGATTAGAGTGGCTGGTCATAATATGTGCTTCATCAAACAAAATACTGCTTCAACAGGCAATGTAATTGACTAGCTCAAGATTGACAGGACTAAGCAGAAGACAGCAAACCGCAGTCAGCGACAGGCAGCAAGGTACAGTGCTACAGAGCTCTCTTTGTCTGCACTGAGGTATCCCATGGAAGGGCAAAAATATTAGACTAGGCTTACAAGCATTATCTTTAGTTACCCTCCACATCTACATGTGATTACCTTCTGAAGAAGCATTTTATTGTATAGCAGACAAAAGTTAGCTGTGGTACTGTGTATCATGTTTTTGAACAACATTCTTGAAAAAACTTGTTTTGAAATAAGCAATCCTTTAAAAGTCCCACCATCTCATTCCCCACCCCTCTACCCAACTCCCACAACAAATATCTAGTCTAAGGTCCCCCTTAGGAGAGCCATTGTGTTAGGGATAACTAATACGACCAATAAAGCCCAATACACTGTGCATCAGACTCAAACTATTACAAATGTGTCCCTTTAATATGGAGCAAACCATGCACATTTTGGTGCTTCCAACAAAAACATCCACATCTACTGATAGTAAAGGGATATTTTTGTTCTGCAAATTTCAAACGTTTTTACCTGCTGAAATTGAGCTGAGTAAAACTGTGGAGAAGGTGGTTATTATTGAAAGCATGTAATTCCAATTCCTGTGCAAACAGGAGGTTTCCCAAGAATCATAAAAGATAGACCACTCGTAATAAGCACATTAACGTGGTTTGTTTGTTTTTGATAATAATTTGTTAAGTAATGCAGGTCATCTTTAAAGCTGATCTTCAAAAATTATGAGTTATTGCAAGTACCTTGTAAAAAAAAATCAACAACTTCCTACAGGAGCAAAAAATCTTGTGGCACACATTCTATGGAACGTGTCATATGTCTCACTCATAAACATGCATTTGTCTAAATCAATTCAGGAATATCACTGAATTTCAATTCATGACTTTAAATAAATTACAATTTACACTATAGTGCAAATAGTCTTAAGTAGAAGAAACGCTTTACTGCTATATTGTGCATCAAAATTACCCATTTACCCACTCTCTTAAATATTATTGGGATAAATTAGAAAGGAGGTAGAGGCATTTTGCAAGATAAAAGTGCCATGAGCTGATCATGGAAAAGGTGCTTACTGCTCCTTCACTGTCAAGACTATGTCACATACCATTTTGATATTTATGGGCAAGTACTTCCTATGATTCCATAATAATATGTTGGTGATCCTGTAGGTACTTGTGTACAATCAGTTTCTGCTGCAGTTTTGTTAAAGCAATCAACCTTTTAGTAATAAATGTTACATTTATTACCAGTATTCGTATTTTTTGGAAACATTAAAATTTTTCTAGCTACAGCATGAAAAGGTACAAAGCCTGCTGAAACATTTGACAAAACTATAGCTTGAAAACTCCAAAATCAATTGACACGTAGTTTAGTTTTGATGGCACGCATAACCCATTCACTCTTGCCCTTAAGCGCGCCTTGATGGATCAGGAGTTGTGTAGTCCCTAGACATACTCTGGCGCTCCTCGCTGGTCTCGACTCAATTATAAGGAGTCAAAGGTGGCAAATTCAAATAACAGAAATGTAGAACACATATGGTTCTACAAGAATGGCAGACAATGAAGTCTCAACCTTAAAGGTTTTATTTTAAGACTGTTAGGCATACAGGAGTTCATTTAAACTCTTCAAAATCAATTAATCGATAAATCAGAGTGCAAAGCTCAGTTAATGTATAGAATCAATCCAAAACTCATTAAAGTTAAGGTCAGTAAAATAAAGAATAGAAAATGGGGAAGAAATCCGGCAGAGGTTCACTTTTTAAAGTGAGGGGAAAAGGCTCTCTCTACATCAAGAAATCGAACTCTTCTCTAGGGTTCTAAACGAAGGATTTCATACATTCAGTGCATTAGTTCATGGTTTACAGACTCTAAACCAATCAAAATACAGCAAAAGAAAAACATTTCAACAAAACTCATTCTACAAGATTCTCATAATTCTACATCATGGGGTTTCTCATGAGCAGTCGTCTGAACATGGAACAGAAAAGTTTTCATGAGATGTGATTCTCCCTGGGACAGCTAGGTTTAACCTTGAATGTGTATACTTTATTCAGAACAGTCTGTAAAAGCCCTCAACCTTCTCTGTGGGACACATTACATTTTTATTTTAGTGAGTCATACATATACCGGTCTGTTCACTTGGTACAATGGGAGTCATGGAACATATGGTGTCTAAGGACTAGTTTGCCCTAAATTAGTTCAAATACGAATTTTCATTACTGCAAATCATTACATTCAACCAAAGAGCTATATCCACCCCCCCCCCTCCCACGATGATTCTCTTGAATCATCATAAACATGTTCTCTGGGAACATCATAAGACAGTTGTCATCAGCTTTAGGCTTTTCCATTTGGTTTCCTCCAGCTCCTTCATCTCAGTGTACAGGTCGCTTTGTAATCCCTCAAGTTTCATATCAATCTTCTTTCTTTATCTTCTGTTCATTGCTGACAGCTGCTTTTCCCTAAATGTTATCCCACCCTTTGATGAAATTATTCTACAGCTTCTAAAGAAAAAGAAAAAACATGCTGCTCCAATTAGTAAGATCAGTATAGGATCAATTTAGGGATTCCTCCACCTACGCTGTCAAGTCACTCACTTAACTTTGAAAATCCTCTCCCAATGGAACTAAACACAGAAGATATTCTTTCCTAAGCATCAGTTTCTTCAAGCTCCTTTAGTTCGTGTATGATGTTAGTTATATTCACAAGAAAATTGCTAATCTATTTATCTATTCTAAGGATATAGGCGCAGTATTGTCTTGCGTGCATTACCTTACAAACTCTGTATTGCTTTGCAAGAAGCATGTCTAATGCAAGTCTGTTCAAGATGATAATGGCCCTCTCTGCAAGAAGATCCTTGTTAATCACAGTTAGTACGCCAACTGTATTGGTCGCTAATCTATCTACTTAATTTGACAGCTTTCCAATCTTGACCTCACTCAAGGCTACTCCTACTGAAGGTATTAATGCACCAAATATGTCACCCAAAACTTGTGCATAGCTATATTTGCTTCTTCTCAGATAAGTGTCACTCCTTGCTCGACTGTCAGTATGATATATCCGTGGAAAGACTAAGCTTGCATAGCAACTACCTACCCAATTATGCAGCAACTGAAAATAAGTAGATTTGCCACACACGTAATATATTGCTCTTTTGCTTATTCCACATCCTGCTAATACGTTGTCCTTCACTATTTTTGCAAACTCCCACAACAACCAATTTCCATGTCTCATTTCCTTCTTGTTCTTGAACAATGCGGTGTCCCTTTCTATGCTAATTCCAAATTTAACTTTGGATGTAAATTTTTCTTTCCATCTTTCTCCTTCCCTTCCTTTGATACCACATTGACTCCCTCTGCTGCAGTTTTAGTTTCCTTTCTTATTCTTCCATTAAGTTCATCTACAAAGATCCTCTCAGCATGGTTAATTTAGCAAGAAAGCTCACAAGCAACTGGGTTAGTCAAGCTAGAACATGAAAGAGGCAAAATATTTTTTACCATATGCTCTGGTTTACTCAACCGTTTATGATATTTCAAAATTTAAGAGGCATGATTTGTCATCCTTATGCAAACATTTGAAGCATTGGTAACAGGTACATTCTCTAAAGGCAACTCATAATCAGAATTATACAGCTTGATTGAGTCTTGACGGTAAAACAGATTCAAGAATACACTACAGGAAGACGCATTAGGACAGAGAAAGATGAAATTACGTTGAGCCTTCAGCTGCAGATGTGGTAGGATAAGAGAAAAAAAAATCTGTGAGCATTAAATTTACATATTTGGCAAGCTATTGAAATAAAACATAAGCAAAAATATTTTCAGAATTTGAACCATGTGAAATTCTACCAATGGACTTTTTTGGTTCGCTCACTATTGTTTGAGTCATTCTACTATAAATAGGTGAGGCTTCTCCCTCCAAACAAAAGAAATCCAACAGCAAGCCAACTATGGAGGCTACTAGGGCAATAGCCACATTTCTGCGGCATGTTAATCTTGCTACAGATCAAGGCTGAAAATAATATCAATCCTTTGCTTCTGTTTAGATTAGGTATCTTCCTACCCTACTGTCTCCCCCATCTCGAAATCTACAGTGGTAGTCGATCAACTTTGTCAACTGGATGCCTATGGGTTATGCAGTGCTTTAACCTTTGACCTAAAGTAAATTGCCTCTAATCTTTTTTCAGCAACTTCTACAAGTTTGTAATGTGTTTTGTCTCCTCTACTACTGTCTCTGGTACATAAAGTCTCGTCAACATCAGTCTGGACATCACTTGAGTCAGCTTTGCTATTTAAGAAGTAAGTCCAGTAAGGACTTGAATCCATTTGGTTTGTTTTATGAGTCTCTTTGAGATCTTTGTTTCAGGTTGATCCAAGTAATTGTCCCTAAGCGCTCCTTGTTCCTTGTCTTTTCTCTCCTCTAGCTCTCTATCCTATCTAATTCTTAGTCCTGCTTGACTTTGTCAATATTCGTCTTCTCTTGAGTTCAGTTCTTGGCCATTTGTCTTCGCGATGCACTATTTCCTTTGAGATACTGGTCACTTCGGACTCATGAGACACAGTTTCACTCTCAGATTCAGAGCTTTCTCCTACTGCCCCTCCAGCATTGTTGTTGGTCAGCTGAGCACTTGAACCTACTTTGTCTGTGTCGGGCATCCAGGTGTCACCAGAATCTCGATGGATGCGGAGTCTCAATCTTAGTTCTTAAATTTTGTTTTGTGCCGGTTCAGTTCAATTGAGTTCTGTTCTGGTTGTGGTTCAGATGAGAGTGCTGGGACACTCAGCCGATCCTCGTCTTCTTCTGATGATTCCAAAACTTTTAAACGAACTGGTCTCGATGGATTCATGGATGCCGACTCCAACTCTTCCTCTGCTTGTTAAACTCTTTTAGTCTGTGAACATGTATCCAGTTTGGTAGGCCTGCACATTTCCCAGCAATTTTGCTTATGAGGACGGCCTGGTATGGACTGCTCCAACACTCCTTCAAACACGCCTTGCGAATGTGCTTTTTCACATTGAGCATTGAGAATTGGTCAACCCAGTCTCCAATGCTCAAATCATGGCACGGAGCAGATCTCACTGCTGGAGTCACCAAATCAACCTGGTGAGAGCTGTAACACACCCCCTCTGGCTAGTCCTTTGCAGTAACCACCAAGAATAATGCAATATTTAATATTCACAAGAACACCTGCTGGAACAGAAATTATTCTAATGGCTTTCCGAATCCGTACCTTGTGGGAGGAGAGTCCTGTTGTCTTGCATAAAGTGCTTCAAATACTCATGAGTACCAGTGGTAATGCATCTGGCCGTTTGAGAGACGTGGAGGCAAATGCTTTTGCTAACTTTGCTCTATCGTCCCTTTACCCTTTCTACCACTCCTGATACTTCTACTATGTAATTGCAGTGAAATATTTGGTCAGTGCCTAAGACTGTGCACAGTAGCTGCATCACCTCATTCTTGAAGTGAATCCCTTGATCTGATTTGAGATAAACTGGCATCCTAACCCTTGGGAATAGGTTCCACAAAACAGTAGTTTGGCCACTGTTAAGCTGTCATATTACCTAGTGGGATGCAGCATGACCCACCTGGAAAAGAATTATACAAATGACGAAGATGTACCTCAGCTGGTTACAGCGAGACATCTCCAGGAAATCAATCTGAAGTCGATTGAAAGGGTCACCTGACGTTCCTGTGTGAGTTATGGTAACAACAACTTTTCTCCCTGCATTCATCTTTCGGCACATGATGCACCATTGGCACAAGCTTCCAGCTATGTTGCCAAAATGAGGGTTGTGACAGTAGCGCTTGAAGGACTGCACCATCCCATCTCGACCAACATGGGTTGGGCCATGCATGTGTCGGACCATAGCATGCAACATGGCATTGAGCAGTACTGGCTTTCCCTCATCTGATACCCAAATGTCACTGGAATCCTTTACACATTCTGTTTTCTCCCATTTTGCCTTCTCACTTACAGGAGACTCATGTTGTAGTTCTCTTAGCTCATTGAAGTTCTGTACAGTGTTCAACAACATATTTGAGACTGTCTTATTTTCCTCACTGCATGGTTCATCTAAGTGAAATGTGGTGGACTCAAGAACGCAATATCTGATTATCTCGTCTGCATGTATGTTACCTGCAATGACAAAATCATCAGCACTCCTGTGAACAGCACACTTCACAACAGCTTTTTCCTTTGGCAACTGGAGTGCTGTCAATAAAACCATAATATATCGGCTATTTCGAAATGGGGAATCAGAGGAGGTTAAAACCCCTCTCTGTGATCACAGCTGTCCAAAGTCATGGACAACACCAAATCCATACTGGCTGTCAGTGTAAATAGTGACTCTCAACCCCCATCAGATGTACAGCATGCACTTGTCAGAGCAATCAATTTGGCCACTTGTGCAAAGGTTACATGGCACAAGTAGGATGCTTCCATAACCCTAGACGGCATAAGCTGCTCTTAAAATACTCCATCTATCTCTCAGACAAAACCATCAACACATTATGTGTAATATGATTGCAAAAGGGGTTAGTTCAAAATGTCTACTCTCGATTTTGTCCGTAACTTAGTCAGGCCAATACAATTATGGTCAAACTTACACTCTTCACCTTCCTCAAGAATGGGCAAAAGAGTTGTGGGGTTTACTGTTTTGCACTTCCACAGTGAGATATTCTCAACAGCCGAAATGATTCTTTGATATCGAGTAAGACAACTGTTTGTCAGGTGCTAAGTTTTAGTACAAGCCTTAAGGATTTCAAAGGAATGTGGGACCATTGCAATAATAATAATAATGTAGTGCTTATATAGCGCACGTATCACCCCCCAGGGGTTCTCAAGGCACTGTACACATACCGCTGTGGAACCCTTCCTGGCCTTTCCCTGTGAAGTGCCCACTCCTGGGCACCCCCAAGGTGAGGCCAGGCATCCTAGCGCTGTTGAGGCCGTTGTGGACGTTAAGCAAGCTATTGCCCAAAGTTGCAGCGTGGGACCCATAATTAGAATAGGCACCGAGGCGAGAATTAACAGGTCCGAGGAAATTAAGCCCAAGACTCGCCGAGACGGGAATTGAACCCTGGTCTCGGGCCAGAACTCTGCATCAGGGTCTGACACTCTAACCATTGAGCGGGTGGCCCTTTACAATTACAATCACTTCGCTACATACTCAAACTGATTGCTGCAAACACTTTAAGACAACCAGAAAGTGAAGTTCAAGGATCAAGTGTGACTGATAAATATGACACTGGATGCTACGCCTCCCATGTGTCTGAGTCAAAACAGACAGAACGCACTTATCGTGTTTGTAACAAAACAATACAAACTGTCTGTTGTAGCCTGGCATTCTAAAAGTAGGTGCGCTACAGAATAGGTTTTTGAGCTCTTGGAATGCTTCCACACTTGGTTTATCCATTAGTACTGAGTCATTGTCGTCATTGTATGTCAGCCTTTGTAGGTACTTAGCAAATAGCCACAAGGGAAAAGTTGGGAATCCACTGATGAAAGTAGCCCACCATTCCCAATAACATTCTCACTTCTCTCTTTGTGGTATGTTATTACGTCTTTGGAACAGTTGAGGTGTGCTCATGTGACCTTCTCTTTGCTCCTTTGTCAATTTGATGTCCTAGATACATTCTCTCTGGCTATACTGCAATTTGGCAGGGGAAATCTTTTGCCCATTCTCAGCAAAGTAGTTGAGCGGGGTAATTGTATCCTGCCTGCATACCTCTTTTGTAACAGATGTCACAAGCAGATCATCAATATATTTCACCAAAGTCAAACGGTAAGGCAACGGTAGGTTTAAAAAATTCTTCTTCACTATTTGAAAGTATGAGGAACTTTCTGTACATACTTGAAGAGCTTGACACCAAATGAGAGACTTATCTTGTAATCTGAAACCAAAGAGATACTGGCTCTCTTTATGGAGGGGAAAGGAAAAGAATGCCCGACACAAGTCAATGACCGTAAACCATCTGGCCTCTGGGGGAATTTGGAAAAGGATTACAGCAGGGCTTAGCACCACGGAATAGCATGGAACGACAATGTTAATAATTTCCCTAAGGTCCTGAACTATTCTGCATTTTTTGTTCAATTTCCTCAAAGCCATAATAGGAGAGTTCCATGGACTCTCAGTGACTTCTTAAGAATGCCCTGTTCTAGCATGCTTTCATTGATTGGGATTATGCCAGCAATTGCTTCTGGCTAGATCATGTATGGAAGTGTCTGGGAGAAAACTGCATTGGTACTTAAGGTAATCCTGAGGGGCTTAGCATCTTTGATCAGGCCAATTTATTTCCTGGTAAAATACCACTTTCACTGTTTCCTTTAAATCAGGGGAAGACAGGGTACTGCGTACATGTAGATCCTTTACATTTTAATTTCAATTCTGCATCAGCTGACTGTGTCGCCATCTCCACACCTTCTGCTGTGCAGTAAATCCTGCAGTTGAGTTTTCAAAGTAAGTCCCTTCCCAGTAGGTTCACGGGACTTGAATCACAGATTACAAACTGGTGATTGATTGTCTCTGATGGAGCCTATCTTTACTGGTACTTGGGGCTGAAACTTTATTTTTGCATTGCTAATTTGTGATACCTACAACTTGGATTTCTTTTCCCAAGAGAGGTAGGTTCTGGACTCCGCTCCGCCCACATAGTGTACGTAGCGCTGCCTGCTTCGCGGTTTATGAAGTAGGCGTAGCAGGCAGCGCTACGCACACGCGAGAAATGCGTATGCGCGGGCGTCCGCGCATGCGCATTTGTGAAAAGAAGTTGCCGTCAACGAGGAAGAGGGAGCCCCGGGACGCCGCACCACAGGTAAGGCATTTTATCTTATTTTTAACATAGTTTAACTTATTTTAAAATGAGGGCGGGTGGGAGGCGGGCGGCCCGTAGTGGGGCTACGTGGAGCGCGCGAGTGTGCGTAGATTTGGCCACACTACGCGATGCTCTACGTAGCCCCACTACGCCCACTACACCCAGGGTTATTCAGGACCTCAACCATCATGATGGTTGAAAAAGTGTCTCCAGTATCAATCAAAAACTATATGAGGTGTCCATTCACTTCCCCTTCCATATAAGGGCCACTCTGATCCACTTCCAGAATTGCACCAAGCACTCAATCCTCATTCCCCCTCAGGCACTGTCATTGGGACTAGTCAAGCCCAACAGGACTGTCGAATATCTTAGGGACCTGGGGCATGTTACCTGCAAATGGGTTTTGATGTACCCTGGGGCTGAGCTAGAAGTTAGTACCTCCATTCTGTATCTGTGGCTGCACCATGGGAACATGAAGCACATTCGGCCTTACACATTTCTGATCAGTCATAGGAGGCTAAGGCATTGGCATTATTCCATTCTGTGATATGGCAATCTGTGCTTGAGCATTGATTTGCATTCTATTAGGGATCTAGCTACATTCCCTGTTTCAGTGTCTGACCTGGGTGCAAATGTCGCAAAGAGTATCTTTCTTCAAAGCACCAATATTTGTACCCACCCATATTCCCTCTCCTTTGCAAGACTATATTTCCTCCTTGTGCATACTGCATGGCAATTCCTTGCATGTTCACTGCTGCACCATCGGCAAGAGCCAAAACTGAATCCATGATGATTTAAACACTTGCAACACCACTCTGCGCTAACTTGGACTGGCCAATCATGAATCTTTCAACCTCTTCTGTTTCTTCGCTAGTGTTGTTACAAATTTTGTATACTACAAAATGTAATCAAAATACTTAATCTGCCAACAAATCTCAATCTGCTGTAATAGAGAGCGAATTTACAGATGCAAACCAAAGGCAAAAGATTAAATGAACCATCCCATGTTCCCAGCTCATGTCATCCTGAAAATCTTGGGCCAATTTACTTCCCTCATTGGGACTTTTATTTTTAAATGTGCAATAACTGCATGATACTTGGCCTGTACCACAGGTGAAAGGGTATTCGTGTTTCATACCCTTGGAGCTCTTTTGTCGACCAATCCACAAATCCCTTACACTCAGCCCATAACTCTTTTGGGGCCACTACTTAGATGAACATGTCTAGATCCGCCTATAAGACTTTGAAGTAGTCATAATTTGGTCTACGTGGGTTTACCATTTATCTGGGTTCTCTCTCAACATCAGGAGACTGTTGGTGAAATGGAAAAGGTCTGCCTGAGTCCTTGGGACATGCACATAAGCTCCTCCCTGCACCTCTCTCAATGGGTATTCTCTTGCTGCTGCCTCAGTGCTTTCGCATGTCTCACCCCTATCTTGTCCCCATCAACCTCTCCTTCTTGGGCAATTGCTCTCTAAATTTTCTCCGTTCTCTGATACACTCAACCAATTCGCTAACATGTGCCTTCAGCCCTTGCAGCTTCATTGACTTCAGATCCCTCTCACTTAAAGGCATTCAGAAATTCTTTCATAACTTCTTTCTTTGTGACAATTAAAATCTGCACTCATCTGAAAACTTTTCCATTTTACCATGTGCCTCTCGTGCCACTCTTGCAGCTTCCTTGCTCATAAACATCAATTTATTTACACTGCAGTGTCTCAAAAATACCAATTTCAAATTTCCCTTCAAAATCTCCTCAACTGGATGGCATTTAAATTCTGGATGACAATCACGCTATGTGGGGGTGAAGTTTCAAGATCTACAGCTGTTACAGCCTCTCCGTCAGAAGGTGAATCAGTGGGTCCTCCATCCAGAATACTGGGTGGTTTAGGGAATACCTGTGCCACCAGGGGTCTGGGGACTACTTGAAGTTGTCTGAACTTATAGGGTGCTCGTAACCATGGGCGTCAAGGGAATGCTCATGCTTGTCAAATTCTGGAATATGATCGAAGTAACTGGTGTCTGGGAAAATCTTTGGACCAATATCTGTCTGGGAATTCCAGTGCAACCAGAACAAATGTCAACCAATCACAGCATGGTTCTCAACACCAATAGACTTATCCACTGATCGTTTTGGTCTGTGCTCACTCACACTTTTACGTATGAACAGTGCTTTTCCCTATTGATACTCATACAGCCACTTAGCCACCTCAGGAACCTCAGAACAGCTGCTACATCTCCCCACTGTTATCAGGAATCATGGATGCAGATCGGGTAATGGTCAATTGGAATCTTTGATCAACACCATTTGAACCATGAGGATGCAGTTGTCGGTTTCTAAAAGCCAATTTACTTACTCTGGTCCACTCAGTACCAGACAGGCCCAGTCGGAATCATCAACTCTGCTACCAGATCTGATGGCCCGCAAAACCCATTCAATCTTGCCCTAGACATACTTTGGTGCTCCTCGCTGGTCTCGTCTCAATTATAAGGAGCCAAAGGTGGCAATTTCAAGTACCTGAAATGTAGAACACATTTGGTTCTACAAGAATGACAGACAATGAAGTCTCAACCTTAGTTTTATTTAAAGAATTTTAGGCATACAGGAGTTAATTCAAACTAGTCAAAACAATCGATAAAACAGAGCGCAAAACTCTGTTAAAGTAAAGCAACAATACAAACCTCATTATAAAGTTTAATTGAGTATAAAGTTAATGCCAGCAAAATACAGACCATAAAATAGGGGAAGCATTCCGGCAGAGAAAGCAAGGAGAAAAGCTCTTCCTATATCAAGAAATCACACTCTCTTATAAGGTTCTAAACAAAGGATTTCATACACTCAGTACAGTAGTACATGGCTCACAGAATCTAAACCAATCAGATTACAGCAAAAGAAAACATTTCAACTAAATACATTCAACAGGATTCTCATAATTCTCATAATTCTACTACAAGAGGTTTGTCACGAGCAGCGGTCAGCACACGGAACAGAAAAGTTTACGATATGTGAATCTCCCTAGAACAGCTAGGTTTGTCCTTAAATGTGTATATTTTATTCAGAATAGTCTGTGAAAGTCTTCATCCGTCTCTGTGGGACACTTTTAATTTGTATTCTAGTAAAACATGAAAATGCTGGTTTGCTACAATGAGAAGTAATGAAAAATATGGCGTCTTTGGTCTAATTTGCCGTAAATTAGCTCGAGTACGAATTTCCATTACTGCAAAGCATTAACTTGAACTAAGCAGCTATATCAGTTTCTTATCTGCATTTGCCCACAGTTTCTCTTCTGACATACTGACTGATTGGACTCTTGACCTGTAAATCTGTTTTCTTGGTGGCTTCTTGTAAATCTGAACTATTTGCAGCCAATATTTACATGTGCCACTCCCCTTTCCATATCAGGTGAACTTTCACACAGAGACGTTTCAAGGCAAGAGCAAACTGGGCTCTGGCCCAGGACCCTAGCCTTTCAGGGGGACCCTGATAGAGTCAGATTCTCTCTCGGATGACCTTCAATAATTCCTAAACAGATTGTTTTGAATGCTGTTTCTTTTACTTTTTTATAAAACTTGTTTGAAATGTTTTTTTTTTTGCTTTCAACACAAACAAAACATCAACATACCCTTCGCTTGGCCACCCTTTAATTTATTTTAATGTGGTTGATGTGTGAGAGCCTATTACAGACATTTTGCAGAGAAATGTTGTTTTTGTGTTTCATGGAAAATGTAAAAATAAGTTTCTCTCAGATCAAAACAGGACCTCACATATGAGAAATGGGAGGGAGTCACAGAGATTATTTGCGTAATATTAGTGAACTCCTGCTCTGTTACAGTATTGAAAACACACATCACTATCCCTGAATATTAGATGCAATCACACTTCGAATTTGGAGGAATGTGTCAGTGACCTGGCCAAAGAGGGCATGAAAGAGCTGAAACTGTATCCTAAATTCCAAGCTGTTCCAAACAGGGGCACCCAAAATACGTTTGGCCCTGGGCCCCCCAAATCCTTAAAATGTCCCTGCTTTCACATAAGTTGCAAGTTGCTTCCTTCTACTTCTGTTTGAGACAATTTGAACTGCAGTATGGGCTGCATCTTTTGAAGATATCCAGTGATTTCTTCAAACAGTGAATATTTTGTGGATTACGAAAAGTGCAAAATTGAAGCTAAAAAGGAAAAAGGGACACGTGTTTCGAATTTTAAAAAAACCCAACCAGTGCCCAGTCAGAAGTGATGTGACAAGAGCTATCAGCTTTAAACAATAAAACTCAAAGCATCATATAGCAGACAGTGCTGGCCATCTATATTTCAAACACATAAAGTGGGTAATTTCGGCTCATAGCAATATTCCATGAAATGCCACTTGTCATGAGCACTAGTGTAACTTCAGCTGTACCAGTGCATACCATAGCACCATAACAGCTCCAGCCACACTGTGCTGCACTGCATAGTATGTAGGATCAGGGCCGTCTTAACAGCATTATAGGCCCCGGGGCAAATCAGTGCATAGGGATCTGCCTACACAACCACTCACAGGAATACAAATATTTAACGGGAAATTAGTGTTACATTTTGGTCTGCATGGAGCCCCTATGCTCGTAGGGCCCCTGAGCAACTGCCCAGCGTGCCCATACGTTAAGCCAGCTCTGTGTAGGATACCTTTCCTACTCCAGCCCAGAACGCACCGTTCAGTGCAAATTTATCACAAGTGCTTGCAGTGAAACTGGTAACAACGACGTCACAAGCCCATTACCAGCAAAGGAGACAAGGCGGATGGTTCAACACTAAAGCTATTCGCAACAAAGGAAGTGATCCAAGCATTACCTTTAAAACAATATTGTGGCACTTTGACATTGGTAAAGGTCCAATTGCAATGCTCAGTAGGTGTGGACTCACTATAACAGATTTGTGGTACCATGTGATTGGAAGTATGAGGCGTTACCAAGCAGCAAATCAAGCAATCTGAAACTGCTCCATTGTGTCATTGGGATGTATCAAGCATAAAAAATGGCAAAACCATACAGCAATGTGCATTCCTATAGCGACTACCTTAGGGATTCGTAAATAGAAATTTGCAAAGAATGATTTGGAAGAGTCACGTTCACAATGTGCACTTGAGTCACGTACACAATGTGCACTTGTCACAAACAATGAGGCTTAGGTGGGGGAAAAATCCAGTAACACAAACCAGATAGTAACCAAGTGCAAATTGTAAAAGACCCTGGCAAGGGTGCAACACACACCTTCACAAAGCTGTCATCAATGTCACAGTTCGACAAATGAGGACTTTTGGCGAATAATGGAGAAGTACTAGCAAAAGGAGGATTGTCACTCAAAGGGTAACTCTGTTTGTGCAATGTGAGGAGGAAGCATATGAGAGGTAACGGCTGAGCAGGGAAGAGAACTTGGATCTCTTAGAAGAGTTAAAGCCAATGCTTGGTCCACGCAGGCACACACACACACACATCCCTCAAACATCTTCAGAGTTGCAGATGAGGTGCAAAGTCTTTGACATTGCTCACTTTCCTAATGTTACTGATTATAGAGACAACACGCACATACAGTTCAAACGCCACTAGCTAATGAATACATAATTACAAACTGGAAGGGCTTTCAGTAACATCGAGATGGTCATCTACACTGGCAATATATATACATATAGACACTGTGCCCTTTAGGTCCTTCATGTCGTTGGGGAAAATGTAGGAGTGCGGCAGAATTAACAACATACTTCACAACTTTGCAACATATCACCAACCAAATGTATTTTCATATTGGATGACAGTGCCTATGCATGCATCTGTGGACTCGGTTTTAGCTCACCTCTTCTAGGCAACGCAGGTACAAAGCAGCTCATTGGCAAACACGAGGGCTTGTTTACAAGCCCTTGCGCCGGCAGTACATCACTTTTTCACAGATAATAAGTGACGCCCTGGTGGCGCAAGGAACATCGGCTACCAAAATCTCTCCCAGTTTCCTATCTGTTTCAGGAACTGCACTGGCTCAGGATTGCTATATGCCTTGAGTTTAAAGCACTGTGCTTTATGTTTAAAGCTATACTGGGCATAGGACCTCATTATATATAGGAATTGGTGGTTCCCTATCAGCCAACTCGTGCTTTGAGATCCTCTAACCAAACTTTATACTCAGTACCAAGGTTTCGTTCAACCTGTATGAAAGGTTGTTCTTTTGGATATCTTGGCCCTAAATTCTGGAATTCTCATCCTGCAGCCTTAAGACACTGCAATTCACTCCTAACTTTCGACTGGAGGTTTCCTCACTCTCCGCAATGGAAACTTTGACCCGACGCATGGATGTATATATGAAAGCATCACTCTGCATGATATACCTGCCTAGGTCCACTTTCTGGGTCTGATGAACATTAGAAGAGGACCCGACCTACTGTCTGTGACCTGAGAGGTGCCTTGAAGGACTGGAACTCTTCTATCTTTCACCCAGGACAACGAGGTGGACTCAAAGGAGCATATTTACAATAGAATTGACGGAGCACAGTGTTAGCTTTTTTGGCTTAACGGTGCACTCCGCCACTTCTGAAACACAGGACTCCCCCCTATTTATTACAATATGGTGCAGCCCTGCGTCTCCCCCTGTGCTGGCACTAAATTTAGCTGCCTAGCAACAACGCAGGCACCCCTGCACCATAGTGCAAGGGTTTCTGCGTTGCAGGGGAATATTGTTTATGTGCAGGAAGGTGTCTCTTCCTGCATATAAGCAATCTTTAAATGGTGTTTTGTAACTTCCATGTGTGCTGCACAATGCAGCACACTGGAAACAGCAAAAACGAGGACAAATGAAACATTTCTCCTTGTTGCACCATGGTAAGACCAGGTTTTCCCTGGTCTTAATTTTGGCGCTGACCCATATTTACGCCACCCTTGTAAATATTGGGCAGCGTCAAAATCAATGGGTGGTTTGGTGGAACGCCCACGCAACACCCATTGCCCTCCCCTTCCACGCTAAGTATAGCGTGAAAGGGTGCTTTATTTAAAAGGCAGCGTTAAGTCACATTAAGTGAGCTAACGCTGCCTAGTAAATAGGGCGTAGCTCCTATCGCCACCACAACGCTGTAAAAAGTGACATTGTGGTCGCGATAGGGGCTTGTAAATATGCCCCAAAGATTCATAAGGCTGACCTCCTGTTCAAGCTACAGGGATAAAAGAAGTTACAGGTGGCCTTACCTGCAACTGCCCAGCTGACCAGTGGCAACTGGACTGGGACTGGACCCTGCTGTTGGCCTCTGCTTGAATTTCTAAGTGCCTCCCATGAGGTACTGGGGGCTTTAAAAGTTTACTTCTGTGGGGGATTTGGACTTAAGGGACTAAAGGCCAGATTTATATCTTGGCAGTATATATACTCTGTTTCAACAATGATGGAGTATACATCCTGCCAAAACAGTAGTCCCCCGGCCAAATTTAAAAGCAGGCGGACCTTCGGTTTAATCACAGTGGAGACTACTCCGTCTCCGTTGTGATTAAACCCTCCGACGGCTGTGTGGGGTAAGGGAGGCAGATCTCTAATTCTGGCCACATAATTTAGATGGGTGGAATTAGAGGTCAGTTTCACTGTTCGTCATGCCAGGAAATCCTGGTGGTAAGGGTCAGTGCAAACTACTAAACATAGTCCTCACCATGGCAAACATTGTCCTCACCATGGGAACCATTTCGTTTTTATTTTCAAAAACAAAATCCCGCTTTGGGGTTTTCTTTTTGAAAATAAACAATAAAACAGTTTAGTACCTGGTTCCGTCATGTTGACCAAGCCCTGCCACAAATTGTAAACAGCATTTACAGTAACCGCCATGACAGCGGGTCCTGCCAATGCCTTAGAAATGACTCCATCTTGGCGGTCATTTTTAAATTAGTCAGCCGGTACCTCCATCAGGGTAAAGGAGTATTTTACTTCATCTCACTGATGGAGGAACAGGCCACCTGCCTATATACAAATTAGGCCCGAAGTCAGAAGTTGAAATCTTTGACCAGGACAAAACCTGGTCCATGCTCCATTGTGGTCAGCCTCAAATTGTACTTAAGTTCCTTTCTAGCATGACCATGGATTATCATTGGTGCTTTGTGCTATTTGATGTTATTTCTACTTGTGTATTTTAAACTTTAAAATTTCCTATCTCCTGTTCCCCTTATTGAATTTTTGTCATGCTGGTGTCATTTTGTTGGTTAAACTGTACTCATTTTTTCTTCGATCTGGGATCTGTATTTTTTGTATTTTAACTTTATAACTGTTTTGGTATTGTGTTCATACTTTCACACATTGCCTGTCTGCTCTGTGCCATAATTTCTAGGGGGTTGAGCGCAGGTTAATTTAATGACTTTGAGGTATCATCCTGACAAAGGTTGTGACTGTTCCTTGAGGTGGGTAGTTTCCCATCCCAAATAAACTAATTTTTTATTCATGCCCTATGAGCACTGCCAAATGCCAGTGCCCCTGTTACCATTTGACCATCACACGTCAATAAATGTGACAGTCTGGATAATTCCATGTCACCAAAAGCTGTAAAAATGGCCTGATTGAGGTGTTGTTATTTGAATTTTCATGTATATTGAATTTTTAAAGGCTCTTCCACTGTGCTTTTCTCAAAAATATACTGGCAGTGCCATGTGGTGGCCTCTCAGAAATAAGTGCCTTTGTTGAGAAATTAGTGGAGGTGCTGAGCACCGGCAAAAACTGGCACAAATGAAGCACTACCGATACTACAGTATATATCAGCCATTTTGTTTGAATCACTGGAAAAATTGTCTTTAACTTCGATAATTAAACTGGCACAAGGATTTGATAATCCTAGGTGGAATCCTTATCAGTTCAGATGATGGAAACATCCAAAACAGTTCAAACAAGAACATGAAACTTTATCTTCATTCAAAGAGTGAATATCGATCCCTCTGGCAAATGCCTCCACCGTTATGTACCCTAGCTCAAACAGCTTCACAAACTAGGCATGGAAAAGAGTTCCTCTTGATTGTAATTTGACTGCACAACAACTGTTGGCAAGTTAGATGGGCCCAAACCAAAACAACAGCTGCTGGTTATGCATGCTAGATGAGGCAGCAGACCAATCAGTGGCCTTGCAGCTGAAGGGATGCACAGTGGCAGAATACTCAGCACAGGCTGAGAAGGATCTTTTCCATTCCAGAAATGGCTGTATAGTTACAAGGGGAATGCACCACCGGAATGTCACATTTTTTGACGTTCCAGTGGCGCAATGCCCTGCACCATATTTACAAAGTGGCGTTAAGCCACTTATTGTGGCTTAACGCCTCTTTGTAAATATGGTACCCTTTCACACAGGTATCTGCATGAAAGGGGTGTGCAATGGATGTTGCTGTGGGGGTTCCACTGCAGCGCCCATCGCTTTTGACGCTGCCCCAAATTTACAAGGAGGTGTAAATCTGAGGCAGCTCCAAAAACTAACACCATGCAATGGCACAACTAGGAGAAATACTTCTATTTCTCCTCGTTTTTGCTTTTTCTAAGTGTGCTGCATTCCACAGCACACATAGAGCAAAACGCCATGAATGACTACTTATGTGCAGGAAGGTGTCCCTTCCGGCACATAAGCAATCATTAAATAATGGTGATTTGCTACTTCTATTTGTGTTGCACAAAGCAGCACACATAGAAGTAACAAATCACCATTATTGATTGTTTATGTGCAGGAAGGTGTCCCTTCCCTGCAGCGCAGGTACCCTTGCATTATGGTGCAAGGGTGTCTGTGTTGGCACTATGCAGCTTTTGTTAGTGGCAGCGCTAGGGAAAACACAGGGGTGCGCTGTATTGTTGTAAATACGGAACATCCCTGCGATTTGGAAATGGCAGAGCGCGGCGATGCAAAATTTCTACAGCTCTGCGCTCTGTCATTTCCTTGTAAATATGCCCCACAGTCTGCAATAGTAGTGGCAGTGCAAGAGCAATATAGCTCTGAGGGGAATACCTTCTGCAGTTCAACATCCTTCATCCTTGCAAATTTCCTCAAAAAGCTTCAGAACCCAGAAAGGATTACCCCAATATCCCTACTGTGCTTGGTCTGGCTGCTAGATCCATCTCTGGATGGACACAGGAAACTCCGTCTAATCGATATCATGGTCACCCAAGAGAATTCCCATACTCTACTGTCCTATTGGTGTGAATGGACAAGGGTCAGGGTGGGGCCTGACAACTTCTTCAGAGGCAGGGGCTTGTGATCCCAGCCATGCTGGCATGTCCGCAGCATGTGTCAGCTCTACATGCAGTACAACAAAGACAGCGAAATGGGGAAGATGTACCAGTAATCTCTTTAGCTGTGTGAAAGTGAAGTAGTGTAAGGCAAAACACCATACTGTCACTGGGGTACCATAGTAGGTGTAGAGGCCGGTGCACTGTTCACAAGGGTTGCCTCCCACCACAGCCGCGATCATGGTATGAGGAAAAAGGGGAGTGCGGAGAAAGAATCAGACAGGAGGCTACGGCAGATGTTACAGGCAGGGGTATGTCGTGTGTCTCCCGCAATAAATTGAGGGGTATATTTACAAAGAAATGGCACAGCGCAGCACTGCAAGCGATTTAGCTGTGCTATCCTGCATCATTTAAAAAATGTCCACTAGATACCAGAGATTTAAAAAAAATATATAATTAGGGGTGGGGGCTGCCCAATATGGACATGCCAATGCCTCCACTCCCCCTGCCGCAAAGGTATAGTCTTTCTGTCCCCCCCCTGGGGGGCAGATCGGGACAGTAGCCCTCAATCTGCCCCCCAGGGAGGGCAGAAAGCCCACTAGACACCAGTTTTTTCTTCCCGATGAATGTAGGGGTGGGGTTTGCCCAGGATGGGCATGCCAGTGCCCTCACCCCTCCCCCCACAAAATGCCAGTCCAGATGGGGGCAGTAGTCCCCAATCTGCCACCCAGGGGGACAGAAAGCACCCTAGATGCCAGTGATTTTTTTATAGGCCCGGGGTGGGGGCTGGCCAGACTGGGCATGTCAATGCCCCCACCCAAAAAAAAATGCTACAGTCTTTCTGCACCCCCCGGGAGGCAGATGGGGCAAATGCACCTTATCTGCCCCCGGAGTGGCAGAAAGCCCACTAGCCACCAGGGATTTTTGTTTCTCCAAAGTTCGGGGTGGGGGCTGCCAAAAATGGACATGCCAATGCACCCACCCATCCCAAAAACGATGCCACAGTCTTTCTGCCCCTCCCGGGAGGCAGATGGGGGGAGTGGCCCCTGATCTGCCTCCGGGGGGGGCAGATAGCCCACTATGCGCCAGCGAATATGCTGGCTTTTCTATACGCAGGGGTGGGGTCTGACCAGAATGGGCATCCAAATGCCCCCGACCCCCCAAAAGAATAGCCACAGTCTTTCTGCCCCCCTTGGGGGCATATTGGGGCAATAGTCCCTGATTTTCCCCCTCCCCAGGGCGGCAGAAAGCCCATGAGGCACTGACTTTGTTTTCAGAATGTGCCTGCCTGTGGATTTTGGGTCCTAGCGCAGCCGGCACCTAGGGGAACATAGCAAACCTATATATTTTTGAAAACTAGACCATGAGGGGAATCCAGAATGGGGTGACTTGTGTGGCTCTCACTATGTTCTGTTACCCAGAATCCCTTGCAAACCTCGAATTTAGTTAAAAAAAACTAATTTTCCTCACATTTCTGTGATGGAAAGTTCTGGGATCTACATGGATCCACCCACCACGCATTCCCCAAAGTCTTCCGATAAAAATGGTACCTCACTTGTGTGGGAAGGCAGAGTGCCCGCGACAGGAAACGGCCCAAAACGCAACATGGACACGCCAGATTTTCACTGTGAAAACTGACCCTTTTTTGGCAAAGTGCCTAGCTGTAGATTTTGAACCCTAGCTCTGCCAACACCTATGGAAACCTAGCAAACCAATAAATTTGAGAATCTAGGATGGGGTGACTTGTGTGGCTCTCAACAGGTTCTGTTACCCAGAATCCCTTGCAAACCTTAAAATGTGTCCAAAAAGACAAATTTACCTCACATTTCTGTGGTGGAAGGATCTGGAATCTGCATGGATCCATAAAATTCCATGCACCCCGCATTCCCCAAAGTCTTCCGAGAAAAATGATACCTCACTTGTGTGGGTAGGCCTAGTGCCCGCATCAAGAAACGGCCCAAAACGCAACGTAGAAACACCACATTTTACAGTGAAAACTGACACTATTTTGCAAAGTGCCTAGCTGTAGATTTTGAACTCTAGCTCTACTGGCATCTAGGGAAACCTAGAAAACCTATCCATTTTTTAAAACTAGACACCCAGGGGAATCCAGGATGGGGTGATTTGTCTGGCTCTCAGGTTCTGTTACCCAGAATCCCTTGCAAACCTCAAAAGTTATCCAAAAAACACATTTTCCTCACATTTCTGTGGTGGAAAGTTCTGGAATGTGTGTGGATCCACAAAATTCCACCCACCCCACATTCCCTAAAGTATTTCAAGTAAAATGGTACCACACTTGTGTGGGTGGGTCAAGTACCTGCGACAGGCAAGGGCCCAAAAACTATTGAGGCGACATCAAAATTACCTATCACAAAACAACCTGGTTTTGCAAGGGGGTTCCATGAGTTTTTGGCTTTGGGCTCGGCGGCCATCAAGGTAAACCTACCAAACCCACACATTTCTGAAAATGAGACACCCGTGGGAGTCCTGCAAGGTATGGCTTGCATAGGTCCCCTAACATTTCCCTACCCAGCTTCCTCTGCAAACCTCAAATTTAGCAGAAAAAAACACTTTTTTCTCAGATTTCTGTGTGGGAAAGTTCTCGAATCTGCGTGGATCCACAAACTTCCTACCACCCAGCATTCCCCCAGGTCTCCCGATAAAAATTGTACCTCACTTGTGTGGGTGGGTCAAGTACCCACGACAGGCAAGGGCCCAAAACGTATTGTGGAAACTTCAAAATTACCTATAACAAAACTACCTGGTTTGGGGAGGCACCTGGTTCTTTGGCCCCGGGATTGTCACCATCTAGGGAAACCCACCAAACCTACACATTTCTGAAAACTAGACACCCTGGGGAGTCCAATGAGGTATGGCTTGCGTGGATCCCCCAACATTTCCCTACCCAGAATCCCCTGCAAACCTCAAATTTAGCTGAAAAAAACACATTTTCCACATGTTTTTGTGTGGAATCACCGTGCCGCCACAAATATCCTACCCCAGAGCGTTCTCCTTAGTGTCCCGAGTAAAATGATACCTCACTTGTGTGGGTATCCAATGCAAAACTGACTAAAAACGATTTTAAAAAAAAATGTAGCGCTTAGAATTCTCGGTGCTATACCCTTATTCCCTATGTTTTGGGCTCTTCCCAGTCACAGGCCCTTGCACCACCCACACAAGTGAGGTATCCTTTTACTCAGAAGACTGAGGGGAACGCTGTGGGGTAGGACATTTGTGCCGGCACAGTGATTCCACCCGAACATATGTGGAAAAATGTGGGCTTTTTCACCTAAATTTGAGGTTTGCAGGGCCTTCTGGGTAGGAAAACGTTGGGGGATCCACGCAAGCCATACCTCGATGGACTCCCCCGGTTGTCTAGTTTTGATAAATGTGTGGATTTGGTAGTTTCCCAAGATGGCCGCCGAGCCCGTGGTCGAAAACCCAGGTGACCCCCCTTGCAAAACCAGGTTGTTTTGTGATAGGTAATGTTGATGTCTCCTCAATACGTTTTGGGCCCTTGCCTGTCACGGGTACTTGATCCACCCACTCGAGCGAGATATCATTTTTATCGGGAGACCTGGGGGAACGCTGGGTGGTAGGAATTTTTGTGGATCCACGTAAATTCAAGAACTTTCCCACTCCGAAATTTGAGAAAAAAGTGATTTGTTTCAGCTAGAGTTGATGTTTGCAGGGCATTCTAGGTAGGAAAATGTTGGGGGATCCATGTAAGCCATACCTCGCTGGATTCCCCCCGGTGTCTAGTTTTCAGAAATGTGTGGCTTTGGTAGTTTTACAAGATGGCCGGCGAGCCTGGCGCCAAAAACTCAGGTGACCCCCTTGCAAAACCAGGTTGTTTTGTGATAGGTAATTTTGATGTCTCCTCAATACGTTTTGGGCCCTTGCCTTTAGCGGGTACTTGACCCACCCACGCGAGTGAGGTATCATTTTTATCGGGAGACCTGGGGAAATGCTGTGTGGTAGGAAATTTATGGATCCACGTAGATTCCAGAACTTTCCCACTCAGAAATTCGAGACAAAAGTGCTTTTTTCAGCTAAATTTGAGGTTTGCAGAAATGTGTGGGTTTGGTAGGTTTTTCTAGATGGCAGCGATCCCGGGGCCAAAGAACCAGGTGCCCCCAAACCAGGTAGTTTTGTTATAGGTAAGTTTGAAGTCTCCACAATACGTTTTTGGCCCTTGCCAGTTGCGGGTACATTACCCACCCACGAGAGTGAGGTATCATTTTTATCGGGAGACCTGGGGAACGCTGGGTGGTAGGAAATTTGTGGGTCCACGTAAATTCCAGGACTTTACCACTGAGAAATTTGAGAAAAAAGTGATTTTTTCAGCTAGATTTGAGGTTTTCAGGGCATTCTAGGTAGGAAAACGTTGGGGGATCCACGCAAGCCATACTTCGCTGGACTCCCCCCGGTGTCCAGTTTTCAGAAATGTGTGGGTTTGGTAGTTTCTCAAGATGGCCGCCGAGCCCGGAGCCAAAAACCCAGGTGACCCCCTTGCAAAACCAGGTAGTTTGGTGATAGGTAATTTTGATGTCTCCTCAATACGTTTTGGGCCCTTGCCTGTCACAGGTACTTGACCCACCCATTCGAGTGAGGTATCATTTTATCGGGAGACCTGGGGAAATGCTGGGTCGTAGGAAATTTGTGGATCCACATAGATTCCAGAACTTTCCCACTCAGAAATTTGAGACAAAAGTGCTTTTTTCAGCTAAATTTGAGGGGTGCAGAAATGTGTGGGTTTGGTAGGTTTCCCTAGATGGTGGCGATCCTGGGGCCAAAGAACCAGGTGCCCCCCAAACCAGGTAGTTTTGTTATAGGTAAGTTTGAAGTCTCCACAATACGCTTTGGGCCCTTGCCAGTTGCGGGTACATTACCCACCCATGAGAGTGAGGTATCATTTTCATCAGGAGACGTGGGGAAAGGCTGGGTGGGAGGAAATTTGTGGATCCACGTAGATTACAGAATTTTGCCACTCAGAAATTTGAAAAAAAAGTGTTTTTTCAGCTAAATTTTAGGTTTGCAGGGCATTCTGGGTAGAGAAACGTTAGGGGATCCACGTAAGCCATACCTTCCCGGACTCCCCCAGGTGTCTAGTTTTCAGAAATGTGTGGGTTTGGTAGGTTTATCTAGATGGCTGCCAACCCCGGGACCATAAACTCAGATTACCCCTATGTATCCGAAAATGACCTGGTTTTGCAAGGGGGGGGGGGTCACATGATTTTTTGGTCCCGGCCTTGGCAGCCATCCAGGGAAACCTACCAAACCCACAAATTTCTGAAATTCAGAGACTTGGGGGAGTCCGGAAAGGTATGGCTTGTGTGGATCCCCCAACATTTCTCTACCCAGAATCCCCTGCAAACCTAAAATTTTGATGAAAAAATCACTTTTTTCTCAAATTTCTGTGTGGGAAAGTTCTGGTATCTACGTGGATCCACACATTTCCTGACCACCCAGCGTTCCCCCACGTCTCCCGATAAAAATGATACCTCACTCTTGTGGGTGGGTCAAGTACCCGCAACTGGCAAGGGCCCAAAACGTATTGAGCGGACATCAAAATTATCTATCGCAAAATAAACTGGTTTTGCAAGGGGGGGGTCACCTGGGTTTTTGGCCCCGGGCTCGGCGGCCATCTAGGGAAACCTACCAAACCCACACATTTCTGAAAACTAGACACCCGGGGGAGTGCATCAAGGTATGGCTTGCGTGGGTCCCCCAACATTTCCCTACCCAGAATCCCCTGCAAACCTCAAATTTTGTTGAAAAAATTATTTTTTTCTCAAATTTCTTTGTGGGAAAGTTATGGATCTGCCTGGATCCACAAATTTCCTACCACCCTTCCCCCCAGGTCTCCCGATAAAATGGTACCTCACTTGTGTGGGTGGGTCAAGTACCCGCGACAGGCAAGGGCCCAAAACGTATTATGGAGACTTCAAACTTACCTATAACAAAACTACTTTGTTTGGGGGGCACCTGGTTCTTTGGCCCCGGGATCGCCGCCATCTAGGGAAATCTACCAAAACCACACATTTCTGAAAACTAGACACCCTGGGGAGTCCAATGAGGTATGGCTTGCGTGGATCCCCCAACATTTCCCCACCCAGAATCCCCTGCAAACCTATATTTTAGCTGAAAAAAACAATTTTTCCACATATTTTTGCGTGGAATCACCATGCCGGTACAAATGTCCTACCCCACAGCATTCTCCTTTATGTCCCGAGTAAAATGATACCTCACTTGTGTGGGTGTCCAATGTAAAATTTTACTAAAAATGTTTTTTTCAAGATATGTAGAGCTTAGAATTCTCTGTGCTATACCCTTATTCCCTATCTTTTGGGCTCTTCCCAGTCACAGGCCCTTGCCCCACCCACACAAGTGAGGTATCATTGTACTCAGAAGACTGAGGGGAGCGCTGTGGGGTAGGACATTTGTGCCGGCATGGGGATTCCACCCAAACATATGTGAAAACTGTGTTTTTTTCACCTAAATTTGCGGTTTGCAGGGCATTCTGGGTAGGAAAACGTTGGGGGATCCAAGCAAGCCATACCTCGATGGACTCCCCCGGGTGTCTAATTTTCATAAATGTGTGGGTTTGGTAGTTTTCCAAGATGGCCGCCGAGCCCGGGGCCAAAAACCCAGGTGACCCCCCTTGCAAAACCAGGTTGTTTTGTGATAGGTAATTTTGATGTCTCCTCAATATGTTTTGGGCCCTTGCCTGTCGCGGGTACTTGACCCACCCACGCGAGTGAGGTATCATTTTTATCGGGAGACCTGGGGAAACTCTGGGTGATAGGAAATTTGTGGATCCACATAGATTCCAGAACTTTCCCACTCCGAAATTTGAGAAAAAATTGCTTTTTTCAGCTAAATTTGAGGTTTGCAGGGCATTCTGGGTAGGAAAACGTTGGGGGATCTACGCAAGCCATACCTCGCTGGACTCCCCCAGGTGTCTAGTTTTCAGAAATGCTACTGGCAAGGGCCCAAAACGTATTGAGCGGACATCAAAATTATCTATTGCAATATAAACTGTTTGCAAGGGGGGGTCATCTGTGTTTTTGGCCCCGGGCTCGGCGGCCATCTAGGGAAACCTACCAAACCCACACATTTCTGAAGACTAGACACCCGGGGGAGTCCGTTAAGGTACGGCTTGCATGGGTCCCCCAACATTTCCCTACCCAGAATCCCCTGCAAACCTCAAATTTTGTTAAAAAAATAAATTTTTTCTCAAATTTCTTTGTGGGAAAGTTCTGGAATCTGCCTGGATCCACAAATGTCCTACCACCCAGCGTTCCCCCAGGTCTCCCGATAAAATGGTACCTCACTTGTGTGGGTGGGTCAAGTACCCGCGACAGGCAAGGGCCCAAAACGTATTATGGAGACTTCAAGCTTACCTATAACAAAACTACTTGGTTTGGGGGGCACCTGGTTCTTTGGCCCCGGGATCGCCGCCATCTAGGGAAATCTACCAAAACCACACATTTCTGAAAACTAGACACCCTGGGGAGTCCAATGAGGTATGGCTTGCGTGGATCCCCCAACATTTCCCTACCCAGAATCCCCTGCAAACCTATATTCTAGCTGACAAAAACACATTTTCCACATATTTTTGCTTGAGTGGAATCACTGTGCCGGCACAAATGTCCTATCCCACAGCATTCTCCGTTGTGTCCCGAGTAAAATGATACCTCACTTGTGTGGGTGTCCAATGTAGAATTGGCTAAAAACATTTTTTTTCAAAAAATGTAGAGCTTAGAATTCTCGGTGCTATACCCTTGTTCCCTATGTTTTGGGCTCTTCCCAGTCACAGGCCCTTGCCCCACTCACACAAGTGAGGTATCATTGTACTCAGAAGACTGAGGGGAACGCTGTGGGGTAGGACATTTGTGCCGGCATGGTGATTCCACCCAAACATATGTGGAAAATGTGTATTGTTTCACCTAAATTTGCGGTTTGCAGGGCATTCTGGGTAGGAAAACGTTGGGGGATCCACGCAAGCCATACCTCGATGGACTCCCCCGGGTGTCTAGTTTTCATAAATGTGTGGGTTTGGTAGTTTTCCAAGATGGCCGCCGAGCCCGGGGCCAAAAACCCAGGTGACCCCCCTTACAAAACCAGGTTGTTTTGTGATAGGTAATTTTGATGTCTCCTCAATATGTTTTGGGCCCTTGCCTGTCGCGGGTACTTGACCCACCCACGCGAGTGAGGTATCATTTTTATCGGGAGACCTGGGGGAACTCTGGGTGATAGGAAATTTGTGGATCCACATAGACTCCAGAACTTTCCCACTAAGAAATTTGAGAAAAAAATGTTTTTTTCAGCTAAATTTGAGGTTTGCAGGGCATTCTGGGTAGGAAAACGTTGGGGGATCTACGCAAGCCATATGATTGTTTATGTGCAGGAAGTGACACCTTCCTGCACATAAACAATCAATGGCGTTTTGTTGTTTCTATGTGTGCTGCACAAAGCCTTCCCCCCTTTCCTGCGCCCGCAGGTGGGCAAATGTTTTGGAAAATGTGCCCCTTCACCACCCTTGTAAATATGGGGCAGCATCAAAATCAAAGGGTATTGCACCAGAACGCCCACTGCAACACCCATTTCCCACCCCTTTCAGGCTAAGGGCCATATTTTCAAACCCCTATTGCCACCAGAACACCACTTTTTTTGACACAGTGTTGGCAATACAGGCTTCGACGTATTTACAAGGCAGCGTTAAGCCAATTAATGTGGCTTAATGCTGCCTTCTAAACAAGGCATCCTTTCACACTATAATAAGCATGAAAGGGGTGGGGAATGGGTGTTGCGGTGGGCGTTCCGCTGCAACATCAATTAATTTTGATGCTGCTCCATATTTACAGTAGTGGTGTAAATATGGGGCAGTGCCAAAATTAAGACCATGGAAAACCTGGTCTAACAGAGCGCAATGAGGAGAAATGCTTTATTTCTCCTCATTTTTGCTGTTTTTATGTGTGCTGCATTGTGCAGCACACATAAAACCAGCAAAATGCCATGCATGTTTATTTATGTGCAGAAAGGCGTCCCTTCCTGCACATAAACAATCATTTTAAAAATGAGGAGTTGCAACTTATATGTGTGCTGCAGAAGGCAGCACACATAGAAGTTACAAATTGAAATTTAAGATTGTTTATGTGCAGGAAGGGACACCTTCCTGCACATAAACAATCATTCCCCACAATGCAGGCACCCTTGCAATATGGTGCAAAGGTGCCTGCATTGACGCTAGGCAGCTGAAATTAGCACCAGTGCAGAGGGAAACGCAGGGCTGCACCGTATTGTTGTAAATACGGTGCAGCCATGCATTTCAGAAGTGGCGGAGAGCAGCGTTAAGCCAAGGAGGTTAACGTTGCGCGCTGTCACTTCTTTTTAAATATGCCCCTAAGTGTAGCGTGAAAGGAAGCCTTATCCACAAGGCAGTCTTGTGAATAAGGCGAAGCCCCTATCGCTACAGGAACGTCGGAAAAAGTGGCATTTCTGTGGCGATAGGGGCTTGTAAATATGCCCCCGAGTCCTACCAGATGGGAAGCACGGATATACATAGAAAATACCATACTTATGAGCTAGAAAATATGAATAGAAGAAACTCTTCCAAAACACCTCACTCGAACGCTTTATTTAAACACTGCTCCCCTCCACAAGTCCGCTACATTTGGTGGTTGTTACTCACTTTTTTTTCTCCTCTCACCAACAAGCTACAAAATTCACCTGTCTAGATTGTTTTTAGTATTTTAACGGTCACCACATGAACAGTGAGTGCATTGACTCAGTGCATTTCCGCTTTGGATGAAGCCAAGCAGCAGCAGCCCAGAAATCCCACTGTTCTATGCCAAGGCAAAAAAATAATCCTCGGGTCCTCTTACTGTGTTCTCTTTGTTTGCTGTGGAATAACAGGTTTGCTTCTGTGGAAGCCATTGCCAGAGAAGTATTAGCTCTTGCTTCTGTTTGGCAATGGATTACCAAGGTGCAATGCTACAAGTGTTAATCCTTATAAAGAGGATGTTGCAACGTGCTGTGAGACTATTTCCTGAATAATGTGAACCTTGTTGTGCATAGGGCATATATTTTTGCGCATTGGATAGTAGCATGTTCAGAGCAGAACATACTGAAATTTATTTTTTGCAAAAGTATATTTCACCTTTTTCTAGTTGAGCATAATTTACATGAGCAGCTTTTATTCCTGAATCGCATTCCTGTGAAATATCAGTGGCGGAGTCATTGGGAAAGAAGGATCCTGGTGGTAGAATGTGTTTAGTACAGCCTGTGCCCTTATTTCTATTCAGATTTCCTACATGAACTTCAATTATGCTGAGTCCCATCAAATATATTTCCTAGAAATGGTCACCTCAACTGGAAAAACCCTTCAATTCACTTTCTTTGTTAGAACTCTTGAGCACGCGAGGTGCTCGCAAGATGGCCGGCCCTACAGCTTTTGCTTTCCTGTGCAACAACGTGCAACTGTGCTTCATCACACCGCCCCCTCATGCACACATTAGAAAATAAGCTATTTACTTGCCACATATATAGCACCCATGATACGACCATTGCTGTGTGAAGTTGGCCTGGTATATGCTGTCCACTAATTAAAATGGGCACCTTGCACCAGTCCAAACGACCCTTATTGATGATTAGGTTAAAGACAATCTTTATAGAAAGCTATCCTAGTGGTAGCAGTGGAGAGCAGCCTTCAGGCTAAGTCTCGAAGGAATGTAAAGCAGCTTGTTTTACCAGATCAGAACCTCCTGAATGACCAAATGAAAGGAGAACCACACAAGAGATATATAAAATATATGTATTTATTACTAAACACTCTCTACTAACCTCTTTATGAGATTAGAGCACAAGGCACACAATACCTAATCAATAGAATGACAGTAAATAGCACAATACACAGCGGGCTCCAGGGGGAGACCGAACCATATACTAATAAAATGGTATAACAATCACAACTTCACTAGACACAGTGCCTAGAGCACGTAGAATCGCTGGGACCCCAAGGAACCACCCAAAGTAGTGACACAGGGGACCCACGGAGGACGGGTGCAATATGAGAACACAGACGCGAGCTCCGTACAACTCTATGGGAAAGTAACGGTTGGAAAATTACAGTTCAAGGACACTTCGGAGAGGACTTCAAGCAAACCATTTGGAACATAGACGGTTCTAAGGCAAGCACCCTTGTGAGTGCTGAGGTACCCGTGTTACCTATCCCAGAGGAGTCGGGTGCATAGGGGTCAAGTGGTGTCAGAAACCCTCATCATTTTCAATGGCGTGATGCAAAAGAGTGCTGCTGCCGGGAAGAGGAAAAGTGTCCGGTGGAATCCAAACCTGGATCCGAGGTGAGAGGAACCTGACAGCAAAGGGGACAGAGTCAGGGTCACTTCAGTGTGACCAGGGGCTCGGTAGACGAATGCCCACCGATGTCTGGTGCTTCAGGTGAGAAGATTGGATGCTTGACTCTGCAGCCACAGGGACCAGGAGACGTTGACGATGACCAAAGTCCGGAGGTGAGCTGTCCCATGAAGGATGTCAAGTGCTGGGGGGTCAGTGTCCGGATCGAACACCAACAAGCCTTGGCAATGGCAACCCACGCAGGCAGAGGAAACAGGTTACGGTGAGGACAAGCAAGGTCCTGGCAACTCCCCAAGCAATGGAGAGTCAGGGCACATCTGGAGAAACTAGGGAAGCCCAGACAAAGTCAAAGTTACCTTCACAGGGACCCACAGGCCAACGGACCAGGGATCGTGAAGGGACCTCGAGCTGAATCATGAAATACCAGCCCACGGAACACTCATGGAGTGTAGGCCGGAAATCTTCGGTGGAAGTACTGCTCGTGTCAGGACTGCACGTAGCCCAAAGCACAGATTCAGGGATCACCAAAACGCATATGCTGCTGCAAAAGTACACGGTGCACAGGGGTTCGGGTTGCACGGTCCCCATGAGGGATACTGGTCTCAGAATTGCTGAGAGAGCAGATCGACCTCAGAGACCTTCGGAACCCACCTCCTGTGTTGCAGAAATCTTCGGAGTCCTCAGAAGCTCGGGAGATGCAAACCAGTCAGATGCGTTAAGGTGCCTGCTGCTGCAGGGGATTAACTCCTTTACTCCAAGGGAGATTCTTCTGTCGTCCAGCGAAGTGTAGACCATCGGAGTACTTGGTTTCTGCTTGCAGAGTTCAGTCCAGGTAAAATCTAACGTCCTGTATTCAGGGTTCCTACTTTATACCCAAGGAAGGGGTTGGACAAACTCTGTGACCCACCTATGGGAGGGTCAGGACAGAGGGGTGGCTACACCCATGTCCTTGGTCCAGTTTCGCGCCAGAGCAGGAGCAAATGGCTCCTGCAACCGGTTTGAGCAGGACTATGCACAGAGACACCAAATGTGTCCCCAGTGCAAACTTTCAAACACTCTCAGAGTGCACCCACCCAGCCCCAATACACTAAATCCTGTCTGGGAGGTGGTCACACCTCCCTGTGACAGGAAACCTATTGTCAAGCCTTCTCCTGCTCGAGCTCAGCTCAGAAGCAGGAGGGCAGACTTGAGTCTGTGGCTGGCAGCATCCATTTTGTGATGCCCAGGTCGAGAAAGCTGGTACTGGGTGTACCGATGTTTCACATAAATCCCTCTAGAAGGGTGAAACCATACCTCCCCCACCAGTTACTGGCGGGGAGGTATGATTCCAAGGTGTTTGACACCAAACACAACATATTTCTAAGCAGCCGTTTTAAAGTTAGCATTTACCGCGAAGTTATAATGCACTTAAATATATATGGTTGGCTGCATCACAAATAACCCCAACAAGTAGGTTCCGAAGGCTGCAGAGGGTCTCTGCTCATGCAGGGGCATCCTCTCACATAAAACCTAGCACCCTGCCTTCAGGACTGATAAGGCCTGCCATAGGGGTGACTGATAGCTTTATATGTGCAGTGATTTAGAATAGATATAGTGAACCTATATCTAAGTAAGGGGTGCATGCACCACCTTACACAGGCTGCAGCAGCAGACCTGTGGTGTCAGTTTGAATGGTCTCTCAGGGGTGGCACAATACATGCTGCAGCCCCTGGGAGGCCTCTGGGGTACCTATGCCCTGGGTACATGGTGTACCATATACTAGGGACTGATAAGGGTACCCCAGTATCCAATCTGGAGTGTACCTAAAGTACATTCAATCAATTTAGAGGAGAACGCAGCTAGGCTGGGGTCCTGAATAGCAGGATACCAGTCAGTCCAAGTCGAAAACAGTGATACATCAGCAAAACGTGTGGGTAACTATAAGAAGCAGATTCTACTCTCCTACAATTGCCACAAGGCAACATACATGCAGACTACATAGCTCACATAAATGCAACATAAACATGTCTCAACAGACAGGAAACCGCCACTTGTGTGAACCCGCTGGCACAGGGATAACCCAAAAGCCATATCCATATCACCGCCTCACAACCATTTAAACTTGTATTGAAATGTCTCTCACATGACTGAATGAATGAAAAGACATCTGTAGAGCGAATGGCTACCCGGGAGTGTCCCAGCGCTATAGATAAGATCAAGAACAGGAGAGGAACTAAGGAAATAGCAGAGTCTTTAATTTTTTGCGGAAGGCCATGTGATTGGAAGTTGTGCGAAGTTGGAGTGGAAGGGAGTTCCAGAGCTTGGAGGCATTGTAGGAGAAAAGCCGCCCCCCACTTCTGGCCCTTTGTACTCTGGGGACTTTTACAAGATAGAGATTGTCAGATCTAAGTTCCTTATTGGATTTATAGCGACTGCTGAGGGATGAATTAATGGGAGGGCCCGCCCCAAGCAGCTTTTTATGCGCAATACACAGAGATTTGAAGAATTTGATGCGTTCCAGCACAGGGAGCCAATGAAGGGATTGGATTGAGGGCTTGGCTGATTGTCTAGATGAGGATCCGGTAAATATTCTGGCTGCGCAGTTCTGGACTAGTTGAAGTTTGGAAATAACAGATGCAGGAGAGCCCAAATAAAGAGCGTTTCCATAGTCCAACCTTCAAAGAATAAGGGATTGTACCATGACTTTTTTTGCTGGGGAGGGCAGGAGGGGAAGAACTTTACGAGCCATTCTGAGCAACCCAAAGCAGGTAGCTGCGGTCTTCCTGGCCTGTTTCCTGAAGCTCAGGTCCTGATCTAACCAGATACCCAGACTCTTGATCTCGGTTTTGGGGGAGGGAGGGGGACCCATGATGGAAGGCCACATGAGGTGGGACTGGAAGCAGCGCGGGTTCCCTAGTATCATAATCTCAGTTTTTCCCCCATTTAGTTTAAGCTGGAATAGGTCCATCCATTTGGAAATTTCTTCCAGACAAGAGTGAAGTTTATTCTCGTTGGGATCTAGAAGATTAAGGGCCACCACTAGTTGTGTGTCATCCGCATAAGTCACTATGCGGATTCCTGAGGGGGCTACGATGTCAGCCAGGGGGGACATGTAAACATTGAAAAGTGTCGGGCTGAGTGAGGAGCCCTGTGGGACCCCGTTAGGTAGCGGCACTGGAACGGAGAGAGAATTTTCCTCAAAGACCTGGAAAGATCTTCCTTCTAAGAAAGAGCGGAGCCATTGTAAGGCGGTGCCCGTAACACCAACTTTCCTTAGGCGCTGGATAAGAGTTGAGTGGTTTACGGTATCAAATGCCACGCTTAGGTCGAGGAGAATAATTGCTGTGGATCCTCCTACGTCGAGGATTTTTTTACATTCCTCAGTGACTGCTAGTAGGGTGGATTCTGTGCTCTGATGGGGGCGGAATCCGGTTTGTGATGGGTGGAGGAGATTATGTGATTCGAGGAAATCGGATACGGTAAGATTGACAAATTTTTCTGTTATTTTGCTAATTCCCGGGAGGAGGGATATAGGTCGGTAATTGCCTAGGTCGGTGGGGTCAAGGCTAGGTTTTTTTAGGAGGGCTCTCACCATAGCTTTTTTCCAATTTGGAGGGACCATTCCGGAACTGAGCGACATATTGATCAGTTGGAGTATGACGGGGGCTAGGATACCTGTAGCCTGTTTCAGAATATTCAAGGGGGCTGAGTCCCTGGGAGAGCCACTCTTCATGGAGACCAATAGGGCCATAAGGGTTTCCAGGGACAGAGGGGGGAAGGACTCAAGGATGGGCATAGTGTTAGAATAGGCCGACTTGATGGGCAGCTCTGGGTCCATATTCCTCTGTGGAAGGGATTTAACGATTGCTTTAACCGTATCACAAAGAATTGTGCTAATTTATTGCAACGTTGTCCAGTGGGGTCTAAGGTTATACGAGGGGCAGGAAGTTTGAGGAGTTTATTAATTATGGCGAAGGTTTCCCTGGGCGAGTTCTGAGCTTTTAGAATCCTTTCTTCATAGTAGGATGATTGAGCTATTTTAATCTCAGCTTTATACTTGCGCATAGTTGATCTATATTCAGTTTTATTTGACAGGAGGAAGTCTTTCCTCCATTGTCTTTCCTTGATTTTGCATTGTTGTTTAAGGGCACGCAGGTTAGGGGTGAACCAGGGAGAATTATGAGGTCCTTCTGTTTTTTTGAGTTTTGTTTTGGAGAGGACTAAGTCCAATGATTGGTCTATCCAAAAATGAAAATCGTTATTTGCAGTAATAGGGCAGGGATTGGGTTTGGGTTTAGTTTGTTCCAGCACTTGGATCCACTCCTCTAGGGGAAGTTTAGACCAGCGGCGACCGAGTGTCCAGGAAGAAAATATGGGTGTTTTAATATTTTGTGGGGACCAAGTGAAGTCAATCAGCGAGTGGTCTGTCCATGGAAGAGGAGAGGGATCTGACCCCTGCAGGTTTTCTAGACTAGAGAACACCTGGTCTAGAAGGTGGCCTTTCACATGGGTGGTGAGAGTAATTCTGGGGATTAGTTGGAGCATTGTGAGATCCTTGGTAAGTTCGGTTGCACTGGCGGCAGATTTCGCATCAAAGTGTAGGTTGAAATCACCGAGTACGGTCAGGTTGGGTGTAGAACTAGCGAGATTGGATGCAACCTCTAAGATGGATTGGTAAAAGGAACCTAACGGGCCGGGGGGACGATAAACAAGGATACCGGAGAAAGAGGTGCGAGGTGAACATTCTATGATAAAATGAGCGCTCTCACAGTCAGAGACTGGATTGCCGAGCAGGCGGCAGGTGTAATTTTCTTTGTGAATAACTGCTATCCCTCCACCCCTTCCTGTTAGACGGTCTGCTCTTTGAATGGCAAATCCTTGGGGGAGGGTTTGAATAATATCAGGTTCCGAGCTGGTATTCAGCCAAGTTTCCAACAGGAATAGAGCGTCTGGATCTAAGTCTGTCAGGAGCATCCTGATCTCTGTAGAGTGTTTCGGGAGGGATCTGCAGTTTAGTAATAGAAATCTGAAGTGGTCAGAGCAAGAAGGGGGTTCAGATCGGATATTTGTGAGATTGGAATTACAGTTTGGACAGTATCTGTGGAACTTTTCAGGAACAATGGAGTGCATACAGAGGGTGTCAGGGGTTCTATTTAGCTGTCTAAGCTGAAGAGACGAGTAGTGATACTGCCAAGATGGGGGAGATGTAGGGGTTACGGCCCCGGGGCCCTGTTGGGAGCGGACGGGCGCAGACAGACTTGCCTTAGGCGCGCCCGCTGCGCGTGTCCGCTGCGCGCGGTCGCGTCATCACGCGCTTTTAAAGCAAAGTGGGGAGGAAGGAGCCGCCTAGGTCCATCCACTAGAATGCTGACCTGGCGCTCAGTAAAGCGGAAGTGTGGCAGAAAGGGGCGCGCTGCAGAGCATTGAACACAGCTCTGTTTCCCTCAGTGACCAGCACCACAATCAGATTCATGGCACTAAAATACTAGCCATGCTTTAACTTTGTGTTGCAATGTATTGGACTGTAATGATAAGTGCTGGTCACAGCAGGAAATGCATCTCCCAGAGAGACTGTGGAGCCCCACAAGAGCCGAGTCCTTATTAGAAGTGAAAATGTATATGACAATAGCTAGGAAATGTTGTATTCTTTGTCAGACCGGAGGCAAGGATTATGTTAGTTCAAAGTTTACATACCACCAGTTGTGGCATTTCCAGCACCGGTTTAAAAGACAATCTTTTAAACTTAGAATCTGAGGACCAGTCAGCCACGTTCATAATATCCTCCTCGCGAGCACCTTGGCAGAATGCCTTTGAAGCCATAGCTCCACGAGTAGAAATAGATCTTCAAGTCTATCCCAGCCTCCTGCATAACGCACTGTATCCAGCGGGATACAGTAGGAGAAGAGACCACTTTGTGCGATCCCCGTAGGGCGATCAACATTTGTCTCTTCCCCGGAGGGTGAAACCCCGCTGACATCTCCTCATAAGCCTTCAAGCACTGGACTACACACAGCTTTGGGGTAAGGCTGGGTAATCGATCACTCTAGTATTGGATTTAGTATGTTGGCTCACCGTGAATAACATTCCGGATTGAGAAAGCATCTGCCAGTGACGTCAAGGGTCAGCACATCAAAAACCCTCCTTTTACCATGCAAAGAAACATAGCTAACTTGGCGGACAGCTCTCTCGGAGAGAGGAACCTGTTAGGCTGCCATAATAAGAAAAGGTTGAAAAATATGTTGACATCCCATATCGCTGAATATCGCTACTCTGGTGGCAATGACAGCTGAATACCCAGGAGCAATCCCGTTGTGCTAAACTGGCCAAAATATTAAGAACCTGAACTGCGTTGGCGCCCACGAAATCACAACCCCTTTGCACACACCAACGGAACCATCTCGTCCATGCAGACTTATGGCGCTTAACGGTGCTATCTGACTAGGCCTTTGCCAGGAGGCCCTCAGCTTGCTTCGAAAGTCCCGGGAGTGAGCATCGACTCCTGGAAATCTACCACACCATCAGGTAAAGGGACCCTTCCAGGATAAAAGGATGCAGAATCCTGTCCGGACTGAGAAGAGTCGAAAACTGAAGGAGATGGATTGGAGAATCTCAAGAAAGTTCCAGAAGAACTGGACACCAAACTTGAGATTTCCGAATCGGGGTGATCAAGACCACATCCATCTTCTGCTTTCTGATCTGGGCTGATGCCCTTGCGATCATCATGAATGGAGGGAACGCAGAGTCTTTTTCCTGACCTCAATCCTGCAGGAATGCTGCGGTGGCCGATGCTAATGGATCTGGTCTCTAGCTGAAGAATCTGGAAAGTTGATGGAGGCAAACTGGTCCACAGAGAAAGAGCCCCGTACGGCAGGGTCGTAAAATTAAAAGTCTGCTGCTGCCAGATGAACTGTGGAAACTGACTGCACGGTGGAAAGTTCGGAATAGCCGAATAGGCCTCTTTTAGATCCAGTCGTACCATCGAGTCGGAAGGCAGAAGTACATTGAAAAGAAGAGGGATGCCCTCCATCTTGACGTGGTGGTTCCCCCACTCACTTGTTGAATTTGTGCAAGCTTATGACCCGACAATGGCGAACATCAGCTTGCTGACCAGAAAAAGGTTGCTGACAAACCAGTTGGACTGGGGAGAGGTAGCGCATATGGCCCCTTTCTCTAGGAGCGAGATAACCTCCTCATCGACCAACACCACCTCCTCCTGAGAGAATTGGAGAGGAGTGCAGAACTGTCCATGCATGCTTTTTCTGGGAAAACTCTGCCTTATCAATGGTCCAAGATTGTAGTTTTGCAGCCTTATTGATGATAGTTTTGAAGGCAGTAAAGTCCAGATTTGATTTCCAGACATTTGCTAGATTTAAGTTACTTTAGGCATGCTGGAGGACCTTTGGACAAGAATTTTTGAGATAGGGTTGCCTCCTCATTTCTGAACAACACAAGGCCGCAAGTGAAGCTTATGGGCTGCTCTAAGCTTCCAACACTGTTTGATAAAGGTGCCCCTCCTTACCAGGATTTGGTGGAACAGTGCAACTCCAGTCCTCACCTGTGATTGAGATATGTGTTGCGGGAGCCGGAAGACGAACAGGGTACATTGTAGCTGATTTAATTTAGTTGTGTTGCTTCCCTTTAACAAATCTGAACCATTTGTAAGTGATGGGAGAAAATTTGCCCTTATAACCTGTAGCAGATGTTGCTGTGATGTGCTTCCGATCTCTTTTTGGAGTAAATTAAACGCAAACCATAGTTTGTTAGCAAGGGCTCTTCTCTGGTTTAGATGCTCCCTGAACGATAACCTGGCACCCATTAGGAAGCCTAAGTATGTGTATGCTTTAACTAGTTCTAAGGGTTTTCCGTCAGCTTTCCACTTAAAACTTTGACGGCTGCTCCTGTGCTTGGCTGAAAAACATATGGCTTTTGTTTTATTATAATTTAGTTACAGCCCCAAAGTTATGGTGTACTGTGCCAGGGTAGTGATTTTGCGCTAAAGGCCAATTGGGGTTTGGCTTAAAAAGACAATGTCATCGGCATACTAGAGACACCTCGATGGTTTATCAGCTAATTTGGGAGGGTCGCATGCCACTTCCAATAGTTGCCTATCAAGATACGCCATGTAAATACTAAATATTCAGGGGGCTAGTACTCACCTCTGCTTTAGGCCAGTATGGGTCGCAATCTTGCGGGTGGTTCGGTGGCCAATACCGATTTTGACTTGGACCCAGGTATCTGAGTACAGATTGATCACGGCCTCCAGCAGTTTTGGTGGTGCTCCCCAGCTTGCCATTTTGGCCCATAGACGATCCCTCAGTACCCTATCAAATGCTGCTTTCAGATCCATGAAGTAGGCATAGAGTTTTGAGCTTTTTACTTTGGCCTTTTCGGCGGGGAGGCTGACTGCAAAAAGGTTGGCCATCATATTCATGCCTGCCCTAAAACTCGTCTCCGTTTTTGGGATGATGTTCCCAGAAGATACCCAGGCTTCCAGGTCGACAAAGAGATGGCAGGCAAAGATCTTAGCTTCATCATCAATTAGGGCGATCAATCTGCAATTTGCTACGTCAGTCCTCGAACCTGATTTGAAAATGGGGTGCCTCGCTAGGATGCCAGAATGGAGTTGGTAAGAAAGGTATTATTGAACAATAGAGTGAGGTGCATAGCCCAGAATTGTTGGTTGTGCTTAAACAAGGTGTTTGGAAGTCCGTTCGGGCCTGGCATCCCCTTTGGATCAAAGTTGCTTAAACGCGCACAGGACCTGCGACTCATTCAGCCATGGGCCAACAAAGTGATTTAGTGGTAGAGCCTCTGTTGGAGCATTTTGGAATTGGGACCTTGGCCTTTCTTTAACATTCCTCAAGTCAAGGTTGGGGAGTAGTATGCAGCTGTGTTTTGTGCTATCCAATCTGCCTCAGGAATACTAGCATTATGGTGGCATTAACTCCCATTTGCAAGTTTGTTAGTTTCATCCCAAAATGGTTTACTATTCTTTAGTTTGCTTGTGTGAAGGAGCTTTAACCATAATTTTGCCTGGTGAGATGTTTTAGCTGATCAGATTGACTTTCTATATGCTAACCTCAGGGATGCCAATGTCTTCCTTGTGTCTTGACTGATCTGGGGGTCTGAGTTCAAAAGTCTTTGGGTCTCCCTGCTGAGCTCTCTTTTTTTCAAAAGTAATGTTGTGGTAAACCAGGCTGCCCCATCTTGGACTTATTGATGTTTGGAGTGCGATTTGATGAAAAGTTAGAGATGAGAGCCGTGACCAGAGTCTCTCAGGACTGAACCAGCACAGGTGGCTGTGTAGAACTCGACTGTACTAAGGACGTATGCGTTCTTACAAACTCCATAATTGCCTCCACCACAGGCCCTACCCATGTAAGACGTTTTAAGTTAAAGGTCCTGGGTGAGGTTAGTAGGTCGTTCGCGAGAGTGAGCATGGAAGTAGCTCCACATCCTAAGGGAAGTGATCGCTCTCTATTCTGGCTGTTATGCCATAATAGGTGATCATTGAAAACAACTTTGTATCTGACAGACAAAGTACAGTCCAGAATTGAGTTGGTTTTATGCGATAGCCTGGTGAAAGTTGCCGGCTGGTCCTGGGGAAGGCTGTCATTTAATATGTAAAGAACAATGTTCTCCAGAGCCATAAAGCATGATTTTCCATGTTGGTCAGGTCTTGTGTGGGTTCAAATTACTGCTGGCAGTGTTTTTCTCAAATGTGTTTGACGCTTTTGGGATAATAGAGGACTGCTTTGCAGTAAGTTCATGTTAAAATTTCTGACAGTACCAGACATGCTTGCGGGAAAGTAAATTGAAGAGATTTGAGTAACGCAATCAGGGACTCTATTTTTCCAGCTTTACTCTTGAGGCCAGGATGGATATATAGGTTACAGATCAAGAGGCTGAAGTCAATTTGTAATATATGAGGTGCTGAGAGCTTGATACATTGAGCCCAGGTTAATCCCTGGTCGATGCTTTCTGGGGACCATTGGAGGTGAGTTCCAATATGTATAGAGAGACTACACGTGGCTCTTCCTGCCTGCTTTAGTTTAGTTAATTCAAGATGGAATTCTTTAAATCCGGTGAGAGGTGTCAGAGTTTGCGACCAGTTTTCCTGCAGGATGTCAAAATTTCAAAGATAAGCTGTGAAGTCTTTCTCGGCTCCTCTTACTGCTGAGACCATTCATGTTCCAGGAACACAATTTTAAAGGATGGTCTTCATGTCTAGGTCCCTCTCATTTTTTAGTTACTTCCTTTCACTTGGCACCGGGGGAAGTCTCTGTTGTGGATGCAAAGAAATGTGTCTCATGCAGGTTGGCGCTCCTGGAGTATTGATTTGCTGAATGCTTAAGTTTTGCAGTATGTGTATTTGTTGATCTGTAGGGTCTATTGCTCCCCTTAATACACCACTAACTGGTGTCGGCCTCTTTGATGATGATCTCTGTGGGGGGAAGGGAGCTCGGATAAGACTCTGACTCAGGCCTTCTTATTTCAATTCCACATTTGGAGAAGCTCTCCCTGTTTTGCCATACCTGGGTTGCTACCGCTGGATTGACCCAAGTGACTACTGTTATGTCTCTGTCTGGAATGGACGGGTTGGGCTTGAATTCAATTCCTTCTATATGATGTGTTTGTAGTTGTTTGAGGTTATGAAGAGCGTTTACCAATTTTAAAATGGCAATCCTATTTAGTACAACATGAGGTCCTCTAAACTTGTACCGTGGAACCAGAGATGCCCTCTGCACTGGGTGGGAGGATGACCAGGAGGAGTTTTCTTGGCATGACAGATGCTAATGACTGGATTTTTCTGAGACTATGTGTCCTTGTGACAGTTGAATACGCAGGTGCAACTGCTCGATCACTGGCGCTTGTTGAGATGGTGAAATGAAAGGTTCCATCTGACCTTGAGAGGAGTGGAGATACTTGACTTGACCAGCCAAGCCTGGTAACTGTGGTGGTTGTTGGGGAGAGTTCGCTAGTTATGGTTGTGGGAGGGGGTGGGGGGGTGTTTCCCAAATGTATGGTTCTTTCGTGACTTTGTCCATGGTGTCTGCTTTGTCTGACGTAACTACTGAGATGTCTTGCTCTTGAGTTTCAGTGCCCATCATGATCTAGCCAAAATGACTAGGCACTCCTAGCTGTGTGTTTTTATGAATCCCCTCCTTTTGTAGAAATTAAGGATAAGGGGGGACTGTCCCTTGGTGGTGCTTGGCCTCCATTGGTGTCTGCAGATTGCCAGGTTCCTCGTTGAACTGACTAAGATGGAGAGAACTTTGAGTTACTGTCATTTTCTGCTTGTTATTCCTGGCTTTTCTAAGGCGTTTAAGCTCTCTTTTTGTCAAGGAGGTTCTTTGGTTTTGTCGTGATGGGTCGTGCATCAAGTTGGAGTGATCAAAAAGTAAGGAGACCTACTTAGGGTGCTGGTTTGTTAATGTTTCTGCTAAGTGTATTTCATTATTGGGTGGCTTTACTTCCTCAGAACTAGCCAGGGAGTCCTTGGGTAGAGCTTGGTTGGTGATGCCTGCTGAATGTCACTCTGCATACTTGATGGCTGTTGGTTGTCCTATTCCCACTTAACTGAGTTGTGGGGGGATATCTGACAATGGATGAAGATGCATTTGTACTATATTGGCGTAAGGCGAGAGTTTGGGGATTTTGACTTCTGCTAAAATGTCCAAAAGGATGGTTGGGAATGTTTTGAGGAGGTACATGGTTGTTCTACATTGACACGAGTAGTAGGATGTGGCAGATCTTCTTAAATTTTCCTAATCAGACCGTTTAGAGCCTGCTGTTTTTGGTCAATGCCTAAAACATAGACGGCCAAGGCATTAAAAAAATCAACCTGGATTTCAAGTTTTACCGAATGAAATGATATGGCCTATGAAATCTCCTCCATTGTATCCAGTGCGGATGCCCATATTGGATTTGAGGAAGATGTGTTTTTTTCTTTGGCAAGATTAAAGGAAGAAATTAGAGTCTTTGTGCCACTAGGTTGAGTATAAGCGAGCCGATGTTATGCTCTGTTTGTCGTTCCTTGATAGACTTGCCCTGTGGGCTTTTTTCGATCTGAGTGGCTTGATTACACTGGGGCAGTCTAATGGGAGAGAGCAGCGCGTCGCTGTAATCATGTTTCCACCTAGACTTGGCTGTGGTGTTATGCTGAGCAGTTGTGCCATCATTGTGCTCGTCAAATGGGCTCAGTAGGATATCCTGCCATACTACGGAATCCTCTGGTGCCCCCTCTTGTAGGGCTTTTTCCAGGCTATGAGCGGAGAGATGAGGAGAAAACACCCGGGGGCTAGAGGTTTTTTCCCAGTTGCTTGGCAATGACTTGACTGATGTAGAGTATGATTGCTGGATTGATGATGTTTGCTCCTAAGTTAGAGGCCTGAAGGGAAGTGAGGAAGAAAGGATGGCTGCTGATTTGCTGTGCCCTTTAGACCTTCCTGTTGCTTACTGCTTGATTCATTCTAAGCATAATGTTTTTGTACAGTCACAGGACTATGTGTGCAATTTGCCCTGATCGTTCTATTGGTGCAAGTGCTAAAACACGTGGATGGGGAGAGATGTGATAATAGCAGCTTTCACCTGTGCTGTTTTCACACTTCTTCGCTGCACTTTATGTAGCCCAAGTCATTGGAATAATTGAAATTGCCTGTACACTTAAACTGATTAGGCACACAGTGTGGGCCGCATGCACATCCAAGCATTACCAAAAAAATAAGCATAGGTCTCCTTGGCTGTCGATGGCCTTGAGGAACAACCAGCTCCGCTTGATGGGCGCGGCCTACTGACTAGAATAGTCACTGGCAAATGAGACAGTGTTATGTAGACTGTGTGGCATTACCCTAACGGCTGAATATGTTCTGGTTAGTAAAGAACCAGAAACCGACCAGAGACACATTTTGTCGCAGCAACGGGTGACTCGAGAGGTTTGCGCGCTAAACGCATTCACATTCTACTCATTGGGCCCAGAAATTAACAGCAGGCCTTTAGCAGTTAATATCATTAAAGTCTGACCTTGTTAGCCCTACATTTTTAAAGGCTTCTGTCACACATCTGTACTTTCCAAATAGATGATCGCAATATCTCAAAAACTCCCTTCAGCACTCAGCAGATGATTTGAAGAAGAGTGAGAACGCGCGTTCCAGGAACCCTTTAATACCATCTTTTATTCCTGGAAGTCGCAGCACACATCACAGTTACAGGAAGGTGCGAAAAAAGTATGCGCTGCTTCATTTACCCGGCACAATTTCCAACGAAATAAATGGAATCGGTTTTAAACATTAGTCTGAATTGCTGGAGGGTGTTAAAGCCATGCAAGGAAAGTAGAACTGGAGAGATGATTATGTAAACAGATTATAAAATGAAATGTGAAAATCTTATTTTTTTACTTTCAACGAGAAATACAAAACCCGTTGCTTTCTAGAAGTGGGACTCGATTATTTATGGGCAGCAATGCTTGCTTTAGGACAGGAAGTGCGTATACACTGTGCGTAGGGAAACGTCAGGTGGTTACGCTACGGGGGGAAAACAGATTTGCGTAGGGAAACGTCAGGTGGTTACGCTACTAGGGAAAAGAGATTCCACGTGAGCGTCAGAGGCCTTCCAGGCAACACGTACGGGGTGCTCAGCGTCGCCCACCAGAGAGTCCAACAGAGGCATCCATTTTCCGCTGCACGTTCTTCTGCTGTTCTATCGATCCCTTCGGAAATGCGCGGGTCTTTGGTGACCAGTTCTGTGAAGGAAAGAGCAGCAGACTTCTAAAGGCCAGCGAGGGTGTTGAAAGTATATCCGACATCAAAGGCCAGAAGCATTCGTCTGGTGCATCTCCCAGTAAACTCGGCTTGTTATTTATTATTACTGTTATTTATTATCACTGTTGGCCCTGACATGCTATGAGGTATTGTGAGTCTGTGATGTACCCAGCATCAGTGCCCAGCTGGTATTCTTAAAGCGCCAGTGCATTTTTTACGGAAAGGCATGGAGATCAGTTGGAATCACTCAGAGCCTTGTACATAAAAGCGTAACGTGTACGCACGAGGAAGCATACACATATCGCTGTGCGTAAATATATGAATTCTCGAGATTAACAAAGGAACCATGTAAGCGTGCCGATGGGAGTACCCATTTGGTCTGTCTTTAAGACTGTGCTCTGAATCTGCTCTGTAAATACCCACAGGCCACCATATATACATTTGCAAAGCCACAAATCTGCATGTATAGCACACAATGCATGTAGACAATATGAACCCACTTGCTGTAATTTTCACTCATTTTCGAGAGTCCCAAAATTTTCCGAGGGTTAGGCCTCGAAAACTTCGGCAGTGCAGCTTTCCGGTCATAACGAGGTCAAGATGCCCGTGTGGAATACAACATTTTCCAGCATTCGCAACAAGAATTTGTGATTCTATTAAGGACACAGAGGCGCTCAGTATGCTTCTCTATTTCTTTACTACTCCAAACAGCAGCCAATGAAAACAGAAAAAACATGTAAGCATACTACATATCCCATGAGGCTTTGAACGACGCCTCCAATAACATCCAATGAACAGAGTCCACAGTATACAAATTAACAAGGCACCAACTTGACTGCCTCTTTTCTTTGCGAAACGCAGCTGAAAAGTCCAAAGTTAAATAGATAAATAACATTCCAATCTCTCAACGGAGAGCATCTCTAACAAGGTTCCAACAGGAAACCGGCATCCAAGGCGAAGATCTCCTAGTCCTGCAGCAACACAGAATTAAATCTGTTTCGAATCCACTCCTGAAAATCAGAAACAAGTTTGAGCACAGAGCGCAAAAAACCCTAAAATAACAGGGAGGGAAAACATACAACTTATGCATAGAAAATCAACTTGACAGTGAAAATCTTACCTGTCCCAATGGGTGGGATAATCCTCGCCTCCGTATCCTATATAGAATCAAAAATTCTTGTTGTGAATGCTGGAAAATGTTGTATTCTATGGCAGGACCGGAGGCTCAGATTATGCTGGTACAAAGCTGACCAACAACAACAGAAGAAACATGAGGTATCAGTTTATAATAAAACACTTTAAACACAGAATCTGAAGACCAATCTGCAGCTTTTAGATTGTCTTCTAGACGAGAACCCATAGTAAAAGCTTTAGACGCCATAGCGCCTCTGGCAGAATGTGCACCAAACACAGCAACATCAATACCAGCTTCCGCCATAACCCATCTAACCCACCGGGCCAACGTGGCTGTTGAATCAGGTTTGAAGGGTTTTTGAATAGCTAAAAGCAAGGGCCCTAAAGGGTCGACCCTGTGACTCAAGGTACATTCCTCATACATCTTTAAATATCTTAACACACATACATTTTCATTATGAGGAAAAGCTGAATACTCAACTGAACATGACATCGTTTTCGTCCTGAAAATATTCTGCCAGCCAAATCTAGCGCATGAACATCAGACACTCTGCGACATGAAATAAGGCACAATAACATAGTGAGCTTTGCTGATAACTGTTTCAATGACAGATCCTTATTGTCAGGCCATGCTTCTAATAATCCCAGAACCTTGGAGACATCCCATAACAAAGTGTATCTGGGTTTAGGAGGCCGAGACACTATAATACCTTTCAAAAGTTCACAAACTAACAGATGAACACCAACAGGTTTCTCTTCAATATGATCATGCCCTGCTGAGAATGCGGATCTGAAATTATTCACAGTCCGATAGGACAAAGCCTGACTTGCCCACTCTGACAGGAAATTAAGGACGTCTTTCAAATCAGATCTCACAGGATCCACCTGTCGCTGAAGGCACCAACCCACTCATCGTTTCCAAGATGCAGAATATCGTTTGCGGGTGGCTGGAGCCCAAGCCTCTTGTATAAAATCGTCAGCTGCCGATGAAAGGCCTTCAATGCGGTCATGTCACTGTAGAATGTAAATACCATGAGAGGTAACTGATTCAGAAGGACCAGAGGATGCGGGGAGCCAACTGGGTCCTGGAAAATCCTCGGGAAAGAGGGTTACTGAAATGGAAGATCCACCGACAGCTCTAGAAGCGTTGGAAACCACGACTGGGTCTTCCACAATGGTGTGAATAGGATCACTGAGGCTCCTTGATGCCTGATCTGAGCAGCGACTCTGGGAATTAATGCAAACGGGGGAAACGCATGATTCCTCCGAGGACCCCAATGATGTAAGAAGGCATCCGTGTCCATTGCCATCGGGTTCGGCCTCCAGCTGTAAAACAGGGGAAGCTGGGCATTGAGGCGAGAGGCAAAGAGGTCTATCTTACACGGGCCTCGAATAATCATGATCTGCAAGAACACTGAAGGATGCAACCTCCAGTTGCTGAAGTCCCTGAGGAACCTGGAGTTCCAATCGCCACCAGATTGCTCTTGCCTGGGATATATTCTGCCACTACCCTGATCTTCTGGGAGAGGCAGAAGTGCCAAAACTCTCTCGCAATGTTGGCGAGGAGGCGAGACTTCGTTTCGCCCAGGTGATTTATATACCTCACGGCTGACACATTGTCCATCCTGAGAAGGATGCAACAATTGCTCTTCTGAGGTGAGATCGATCTTATGGCAGACGAGCGGCTAACAACTCTAGACAATTTATGTGTAGTTGAAACTCTTCGGCTGACCATCGTCCGCCAGTGGCGAACTCTCCACATCTAGCGCTCCAGCGACTGGCGTCCGATTCTATGATAATATCGGGAGAAGCTCTGAAAATGGCCTTGCCATTCCACGCTTCCATGTGGTCTAGCCACCATTGGAGCTTGTCCTGAGCGTCTGGTGATAGTGCAATGAGATGATTGTAAGATAATGAATCTTCAGGCGTTGCAATGCTCTGTAATGCAGAGGACCCAGAAAGATGGCCTGAATTGACGACGCCAGAAGACCCACAATCCTCGCTAGGGACCGTAAGAACATCATCTGCTTTGACAATGTCAAGCGAATTTCTCTCTCTCTTGATTTTATTTTGGAAGGTGGAAGAAGTAATTGCGCCATCACCGAGTTTTTCTGAGAGCCCAGAAAGTCCATCGTTTGGGACGGGGATGTCATGGACTTCTTTAGATTTATCACAAACCCAAAGTCTTCTAGGAGAGACATAGTCCATTTTAAATGTGTGAGAAGGAGCACCGGATCTCGCGCTAGAAGTCATCTAGATAGATGATCATGCGAACTCTCATTTCTCTGAGCCGAATGACCGCAGGCTTCATGAGTTTGGTGAAGACCCAAGGGGCTGAGGATAGGCCAAAGGGAAGAGACAGATACCGGAACCATTGCCCTTTCCATCGGAATTGGAGAAATTTCTGATGGGAGGGGCAAATAGGAACCGTGAGATAAGCATCTTTTAAATCCAACCGGACCATCCAGTCATTCTCCAACAACAGGTCTCTCAGCAGGTGAATCCCTTCCATTTTGAAATGTCGGTAGACCACAAAGGGATTGAATTCTCTGAGGTTTAACACTAACCTCTGACCTCCTCCTTTCTTTCCCACAAAGAAGACGTTGCTGCAAAACCCTTCTGCCTCGAAGGGCCCGCAGCAATGGCCTGCTTGGTCAAGAGTTCTTGAAGCTCTGACTCAAAAAAAGTTTGCTCTCGTAGAGAAAAAAGGAGAGGGGGAGGAGGGGTGGCCTGAACAGGCACATCGACCAATTCAATTTGATAACCCTGCACCGTGTGCAAAACCCACGCTTCTGGCATGAGCTTGCACCAATTGTTTAGAAAATGCAACAATCTGCCCCCCAGAGGAACTGTAGGAAAAAACGGGAGAATTACCTGAGGCTTAGGCATCGTTATTTCTAAAGCCCATGTTGAGTCCACGATTGTATCTGCCTCTGAAACCACAGGATCTGGAGGGTTAAAATCTGTCTTGATCCGGCTCCTGTGTGTAACCTCCATGCCTGGGGGCGTAGCCCCGTCGAGGACCTTGTGGGGTGAAGCGGCCGGCCAAGCGTCCTCTGCCACGACCGGCCCAGTCAGAGAGGGGATGTAGCACCCTTTTTAGGGAAGATTGAGATTTCTCTAGTGAAGAAAAGGTATTCACGAACTTGGCAATGTCCTTTACAAATCGGTCACCAAATAACTGCCCTTTGGCCAATGGGCCCGGTTCCGCTGAGGCTAGCTCCACCAATTGTGGGTCGATGCGAAGGAGGAATGATTTTCGTCTCTCCGATGACAAAGCGCAATTAGCATTGCCTAGAAAACAGATCGCACGCTGCGTCCTCCCCGCCAGGACCTCCTGGTGAATCGCAGCTCCGGTCTCCTGCGCAAACTCCAAAATCTTTGCCAAAGGCCCGGACACATCTAGGAGTTTATCTTGGCATGCCTTAAGGGCTCGATCAATGCATTTCTCAGGATCTTTTTTTATTTTTGAGAAATGATTGCATTGACGAGTCTATTTCGGGAGCTGTCTTATTGGCGAGATTGGGGCAAGGGCATTCGGAACGGAGGCAGGCTCGAACCTCCTTGTCAAAACTCTTACGCAGATTATTCTGCATGCAATCCGCCACAGCTGGGACAGGAGCCCAATCAGAGGAGCGGGGGTGAACAATGGCAGAGAGATCGAATGTGAAGGGGGAAGGCTGGACGGGGTATTGGCTCCCACGCCCGTTCCCTAACAATTTTTGGCCCCCGGAAACTAGGTCCAATGTGCAGCCTGCAGATTCTGTTCGCAACCTAGGGGTTGCGCTCAACCACAGACTCAGCTTGGAGACCCATGTTCAAAAAACATCGGCCTGTTGCTTTGCCATTCTCCGTTCTTTAAGAAAAGTCCTGCCCCTCCTACCCATCCAGGCCCGTGCCCAAGTGGTTAGATGCACCATCCTGAGCAGGTTGGACTATAGTAACGCCCTCCTGCTCGGGTCCCCTGAGTTTCTGCTGGATAGGCTCCAAAGGGTCCAATCTGCAGCTGCAAAATTGGCCTTGGGGCTGTCAAGAAGATCTCATGGTTCATCTGCCTTGGCTAAATTGCATTGGCTCCCTCTTAGACAGAGGATCCAATTCAAGGCCCTCTGTATTGTTTTCAGGGCCCTCCATGGTACTGGGCCGGCCCCTCTCCAAACTAAATTTGTATGGTATGTTCCTACTAGACATCTTCGCTCCTCTGATGCCAAACTGGTGGTCATCCCCAAATTCAAGCTGGCCAGAGCTGGGGGCAGATCCTTTGAGGTGGCTGCCGCTAAACTCTGGAACACCCTCCCCAGCGAGATTAGGCACATTAATGAACTCTTGCCGTTCAGAAAAAAGGTTAAAACGTGGCTTTTCCCTTGCTAGTCCACTCCCTGCTGGTCTTCTCTCGCTTCTCCTTGGATTCTGTCAGCGCCAGGATGCCTGCAATGGTGACAGTTTGCGCTTTACAAATTCTTATAAATAAAATAATAAATAAATAAATTGGGAGTGTTGGTGCTTCTTGGCGCGTTTGCGTGGGCGAGACTCCTGGGAAGTATCTGTATCAGTGTCTGTGTCTGTAAGTGAAATGGGCACAGAGGGGAAACGGTCGGGGGCAGGCAGACCTGGGTCAGTCTCCACAGGGATATCTTGAGCTTTCTTGAGTTTAGAATAAATCTGGACATGGGGCCAAGGGAGGCCAGGCGGCTCGGGAGGGGGAAGGGGGGAAGAGGTTGGGTTCCCTGAGGGGGGCAGGGTGGGAGGACCCATTAATTTATCAAGGATTTGCGAGATAGGTAATAAGGCTGAGGAGAGAACCTTATCCAATTTCTTATCTAGAGATTTGTCAAATAAAGTCTCTAAAGAATCATCATAATAATGGGGAACTGCCAGACTCTTTCACCTACCGCTGCTGCTGCCGCCCTTGAGGGGACTACTCACGCTACCACCACCGCCACGCCAGCGCTGCTGGCGCTGCTGATCGCTGCCGATCTGGGCATCCCTCGCTGTGTGTCTCCCACGCTGCCGCCATCACCTTACGACAGAGAGCGGGGACTACAGCGCCCAAGCACCCCTGCGGCCGCTGACGCCGCCAACGCGCCCGGAGGCGCTTTAAAAACACGCGCCTTTCACGGAGGAGCGGGGGAACTGCCAGACTCTTTCACCTACCGCTGCTGCTGCCGCCCTTGAGGGGACTACTCACGCTACCACCACCGCCACGCCAGCGCTGCTGGCGCTGCTGATCGCTGCCGATCTGGGCATCCCTCGCTGTGTGTCTCCCACGCTGCCGCCATCACCTTACGACAGAGAGCGGGGACTACAGCGCCCAAGCGCCCCTGCGGCCGCTGACGCCGCCAACGCGCCCGGAGGCGCTTTAAAAACACGCGCCTTTCACGGAGGAGCGGGGGAACTGCCAGACTCTTTCACCTACCGCTGCTGCTGCCGCCCTTGAGGGGACTACTCACGCTACCACCACCGCCACGCCAGCGCTGCTGGCGCTGCTGATCGCTGCCGATCTGGGCATCCCTCGCTGTGTGTCTCCCACGCTGCCGCCATCACCTTACGACAGAGAGCGGGGACTACAGCGCCCAAGCACCCCTGCGGCCGCTGACGCCGCCAACGCGCCCGGAGGCGCTTTAAAAACACGCGCCTTTCACGGAGGAGCAGGGGAACTGCCAGACTCTTTCACCTACCGCTGCTGCTGCCGCCCTTGAGGGGACTACTCACGCTACCACCACCGCCACGCCAGCGCTGCTGGCGCTGCTGATCGCTGCCGATCTGGGCATCCCTCGCTGTGTGTCTCCCATGCTGCCGCCATCACCTTACGACAGAGAGCGGGGACTACAGCGCCCAAGCACCCCTGCGGCCGCTGACGCCGCCAACGCGCCCGGAGGCGCTTTAAAAACACGCGCCTTTCACGGAGGAGCGGGGGAACTGCCAGACTCTTTCACCTACCGCTGCTGCTGCCGCCCTTGAGGGGACTACTCACGCTACCACCACCGCCACGCCAGCGCTGCTGGCGCTGCTGATCGCTGCCGATCTGGGCGTCCCTCGCTGTGTGTCTCCCACGCAGCCGCCATCACCTTACGACAGAGAGCGGGGACTACAGCGCCCAAGCACCCCTGCGGCCGCTGACGCCGCCAACGCGCCCGGAGGCGCTTTAAAAACACGCGCCTTTCACGGAGGAGCGGGGGAACTGCCAGACTCTTTCACCTACCGCTGCTGCTGCCGCCCTTGAGGGGACTACTCACGCTACCACCACCGCCACGCCAGCGCTGCTGGCGCTGCTGATCGCTGCCGATCTGGGCATCCCTCGCTGTGTGTCTCCCACGCTGCCGCCATCACCTTACGACAGAGAGCGGGGACTACAGCGCCCAAGCACCCCTGCGGCCGCTGACGCCGCCAACGCGCCCGGAGGCGCTTTAAAAACACGCGCCTTTCACGGAGGAGCGGGGGAACTGCCAGACTCTTTCACCTACCGCTGCTGCTGCCGCCCTTGAGGGGACTACTCACGCTACCACCACCGCCACGCCAGCGCTGCTGGCGCTGCTGATCGCTGCCGATCTGGGCATCCCTCGCTGTGTGTCTCCCACGCTGCCGCCATCACCTTACGACAGAGAGCGGGGACTACAGCGCCCAAGCACCCCTGCGGCCGCTGACGCCGCCAACGCGCCCGGAGGCGCTTTAAAAACACGCGCCTTTCTCCGCGTCGCGGGACGCGCGCGGGCGGCGCCGGGCTGAGCCCGGGCAGAGGGCGGGCCGTCTGTGGCCGTCAGAGGCCAAAGGAGGCCGGGCAGGGCCACCTTCCTAACATTTTTCTTTTACTTATAGACACTCTTTGAGGAATTAATTCGGTTACTAGTCTATTCGAAGATGACCCTAAGATCTGGAAAAAAGAGGCAAGTCCAGGTCTCTACTTCTAATGGCACTTTTACGGGTACAATTGACCAGTTTTTTAAACGCTCTACTGCAATACTGGAGAAAGAAATTGCTATAGTAGAAAAACGCTTATCATTAGATATAATCACAGGTAAACGATCTTCTCTTGGGAAAATTAATGAGGCAGTTTCCCCTATATCGCTTTCCTTTGTAGGTACTGTTAGCAATGCTGATTGTACTGATCTAGTGCTTGTAACTGTCCCCGAGACCCAAACAGTGGAGTTGTTGGGGGCGGGTCAAGATAGCTCATTCATTACTGCTCATGATAACATGCTAAACAGCGGGACTACCATCTTGTTAGATCAGTCTAGAGAGAAATCAGGTCTCTCGGACTCACCTAATTTAAATCTCAGTAAAGAGCAAGTGATCTTCCCCCCCCATTTTACATCTTTCACCTTCACAGAACCCTGGGAAACGTAAAAGGCTAGATTTTCCCGACCTAGATGAATACAACGAGGGGGTGGGAAGCACTATTGACCCTTCTAATCGGTTGCCTAATACTGACACGGCGGGTCAATTTGAAGATCATAATACCTCCATTAGTATTGTAGAAGGCATATTCCTGGCCAAGATAGAGTTATTAATGAAATCCTTGCTCTTACCACTATTGGAAAGGACAAGACTATTGAATGTAAAAATGGATTCCCTGGAAAGGTTGCTTAAAGAGAATATAGCATCTAAAAATAGAACGCTAGCTAGTTTAACCCCTAAAGGCGTGCCCCCCACTACCCTACCACCATTGAAACCCAATCTGGTGAATAAAAAAGTAGGGGTGTCAAGCTTAAAAGCGTGACCCATTATGTCAAAAGCCCCGCAGCCAACATCTGTATCGGCCCCCAAGAAAACAGTTAGCTCTGGGGCCACACCTAGACAGAAGGCCGAAAAACAAATCCAGGCCAAGAAAACACCTAGCAGGCATGAACAAAATCCCCGACCATACTTTAAACCAATCCCGAGGAAACACTGTGTTAATCTTCCCCCGGAGTCACAGCCCTATACCATCATCTTAACTGGCGTGGCCCCTTTAGCTGAAGGTAAAAGAGAAACACATAAGGACCTCCATAATAAGGTAACATTCTGGCTTAACAAAAATCGCCCGCTCCCACCCAATACGTACTCTGAAATTCTTAATGTAAGAAGGGTGGACTGGATAGGTTATGGTAAAAAAGATCTTGAGGGAGACTGTGTGGTGATAAATTTTAGAGAATCATGGGTGGCCAATTTTATCAGTAGGGAACCTAGATTTGGAAGAGTTGGGGATGTGCAAACTTTATTGTTGAATTACTTCTATCCTGCTTTATGTACAAGAGGTCCTCACACGCCATCCCTACACTCTAGAAATGACAGGTCAAGAGGGAGATTCAACATTGATACTCCAGCCTATCCTTTGTTTTATCCGCAACTCACAAACCGGTTTGCCCCGCTATCCGGCTTGGAAGGTGTGGATTGACTTGATAATTCAATGTCGACTCCAGGGCTGAGTGAAGTCGTACTGAGTTCTCCTAACCGTACTCCACCTCCCAGGGCTGAGTTTGTAACAGGGGTGAGTGATAATTTACAAGGGGAGGTAGATGGGGTAACACTTCCTAATCCCATATATAGTCCTCTGGTTCCAGTGGAGACTATGAATCCATCTAATAACTTGCAGAAAGATGCAAGTAATATTCTCACAGTCCTGTCATGGAATATAGCGGGATTAACAGGGAAAATGTCTGAAGATGACTGGGGCTCTTATGTGGATTCTTTTGACGTTATTATGTTTCAGGAAAGCTGGTCAACTGCTGCCACCTTTCGGGTTGGTTATCTTAACTATTACAAACCAGCCTGTAAAGGACCAAAAGGCCGTCCTTCAGGTGGTCTGGTCATTTGGATCAGGCAATCTCTAGCTTTTACAATTAAAGATATTCCTACCTTAAGTAGTGATATTCTTGCTTTGAAACTGTCTGGTAAAAATAAAGAGGTTTTCTCTCTGATTAATATATATGCAAGAGGGCAACCTGGTGGGAAGCCTATGAGAGCAGTCTGTGATTTAGACTGCTTATTAAACAATATCTCCAGCGATATTTGTACAATGGTGGCAGGTGACTTTAACTGTTCTTTTGAACCCTTTCCCAATCTTGACAACGAAGGATATGGGGAAACTGACCAAATCTGGAATATTCCACCATTATCCATCCCTCCTATTAAAAAGGTTACCGAGGCCGCAATGCAGTGGTTAGGCCTCTGTCTTGAATGGGATCTGCGTGCAGCTAACGGTAGAACCAAATCTGATTTGATGGGAAAGGTCACTTTTGACAATTCCAAGTACTCGAGTCGTATTGACTACTTCCTAATAAAGATAGAGTTTTGGAAACTCCTAAAGGATATGGAAGTAGTCCAAAGATCTGAAAGCGACCATAACCCTCTGGCAATTAAATTATTACTGAATGAGGGTTACAGAATGGATTTTGCATCCTCCACCGTTACAGCCGAGGCCGTTCTATCGAATGATTGTAGAAGGGTACGCTGGACTAGGCTTATAGACAACCCTACCGTGTTAGAAAGGATTGCGGTGGAGGTCTCAGTAGCCACCAATTTGATGGTAACGATACTTAATGAAGACACCTCCCCGGAAGAAATAGGGTTGATCCACGAGTCCTTGTTCAACAAGATAAAAACTTTTTTTAATGAACCCACAAAAGGTAGGAATAATGGCCTAGAACCCACCAGGACTAAATGGTACGATAAATCTTGTCGCTTTGCCCATAGCACCTTAATAGCTGCTATTAAATCTAAGTCGGCCAATGATATTAGGTTAGCTAGGGTTAACTACAAGAAAGTACTTAAAGAGGCAAAATCCAACTGGGATGAACAGCGCTGGTTAGATTTATATCAAGCAAGCATTTTATCTAACCAACAAAAATTCTGGGAGGCTGTGAGATGGGGCGGGACTGGGGACTCGAAAGTACCTGTAAACCACGTGTCTGCAGAACAATGGGTCAAACATTACGCAACGCAGTTTAGTAACACGGTACGGATCTCCCACATCTGGGAAGATGCCAGTGTTCAGACTGCGGTGCCTTTACTTGACCATATTGTTTTTACAGAATTAGAAACCCTAGCTGCTCTTAAACAAGTCCAGAACGGTAAGGCCCCCGGCATGGACTGTGTCCCTGCGGACCTTTTTAAGTATGATCAGGTGCATTGGGTTCCGTATATAACCACCCTAGCAAATGCGATAGCTAGAGGGATGCGGATCCCATATTCATGGAAAGGGGCAGAGATCCTGCCCGTGTTTAAAAAAGGGGACAAAACTAATGCAGGAAACTACCGTCCAATTAGTCTTATCGATGCCCTTCAAAAGGTAGTGGCTAGAATGCTCCTAGGAAAAATCGACACCTGGATGACCGCTGTTGACATTATCTCCCCATTACAAGCTGGTTTTAGGGCTTATATTAGCACTGTAGACCAGATCCTAAGATTTGTTATGATCTATTGGAAAACTGTGTTCCTGAGAGGTGGCATGATATACGCTGCATTTGTGGACCTCAAATCAGCGTTTGATTTGGTCCCCAGAGGAAAGATGTGGGCAGCATTGAGAAAGATGGGTGTTCCTTCTGCGCTCCTAGAACTTACCATCAGGATGCATGAGGGAAACTTTGCTAGAGTTAGGTGGGGCCGCCAGGGCCAGGTCACAGAAACCTTCCCTGTGACTCGTGGGGTGAGACAGGGCTGCGTCCTGGCCCCTACCCTTTTTATACTTTTTATTAATCAAGTGGTTAAGTTTCTCTCAGAAATACCTACTGATGCCCCATCACTGGGTGGGAGAAAATTCCCTCTTTTAATATTTGCGGATGATACGCTCATACTGGCCAAAACACAGAAGGGTTTGCAGGTAGCTATGGATAAATTTGTGGATTTCTGCAAAGAGAACGATCTAGAAATTAACATTACCAAAACCAAGTTTATGGTCTTTACGAAGAAAAAGCCACAGAGGGGCAATGTCATGATGAATGGGTCACGCGTGGAACAGGTTGAAGTTATGACCTACCTTGGTGTTACAATGGACTATAGATTACGCTGGAAAGAGCAAATAGCAGCGCTTAGCTTGAAACTAATGCGCCTGTCCGGCTGTCTGGTGAAGGAGCAGCGGAGCTCTTTGACCAAAAGGGTTTTGCCCGCCCTTAAAATATACAGTGCAAAAATTAGTTCTGCTATATTATATGGGGCGGATATATGGGGTTGTGTGGACCTGGCTGTCCTTGATAGGATACAAAATAAATTCCTCCGAAATTTAGTTAGTCTTCCGCCATCTACACCAGCTCTACCGCTTTTGATGGACATGGGGCTCCACTCATTTAAACACCAAGCCCAGTATAGGTTGGTGGCGTTATGGCGACGAATATGGTCTACACCGGAACTTGCCATGTTCGCCCAAGAGCTTCAGGATGTTAGATCACAACAGGGGGCAGGCGAAATCCCTTGGTTTAAGTCAATTAGAAACACTCTTTTTGGAATGGGCCTCCCCCAGTTGTGGTCTGAGCCGGGCTCTCATATCTTTCCTTCTAAGAAAGATTTTAAATTTCTCTTTTGGTCTATGGTCTCTCGGAGAAATCGAACCTGACTGGCTTGTTTCTGCAACATAAAATAGTCCCCCATACCGAGTGCTTTTGGGATATAATTGTGAAAACCATAGATAGGAAACTCTACTTTCAGTTCCGTCTAGGCACATTGCCATTACGGGCTTTTACCAGTGGCTGGCAGAAGCCGGTGACCCCATTTTGTCCATGTTGCATCAATCATAAAGAAACAGTAGGTCATTTCTTGTTTGTTTGCAATGCTTATCATGAACCTCGACATAAGTGGCTAAAACCCATATGCCATAGATTAAAGACCAGGTCAAGCAGGGAAGCCCTACTCATTTTAAGAACTAATACCTCTGAATGTCTTTCAATCGGATTGGCCAAATTCCTAGGATGGGCTTGGTTGTTAAGGTCTAAGATAGTTTATAACACACCGTCATGAACAACCTATTTGGTATGTTATCTTTCTAGATTGTGTCTTTGACCAGTATTGTTGCTGTATCTTTTTAACTGAATTTGTATAATAATAATCTTCTTTCATCGTCTTTATAAATACACTGAATTTAATTGAGGTTTTAATTAGGTTTTAATTAATAATCAATTTTTTTTTTAAAATTGTATATAATGTTATTGACTATGTAATACTGCTATTAATTGTATGTTTGTAAATACTTTGTCTTTTATGAAGAATATTCGAAATAAAGACGTTAAAAACTGATAATGGTCTTCATCCTCGTCAGGACCATAGGCAGCAAATTCCTCCTCGGAGACCTCGGAGTCCGACATCATGCAGAGAATATATAATATATATTCAGATAAAAAAACTCCAGAGAGAAAGGCAATTCTTTATCTAACCCTAACTCTCACTGAGAAAGGGTGTCGGTCGGGGGCAAGTGCTGGCGCAGAGAGGGCCACAAGGTACCAAAACTCCTGCCCTTAGGACTAATGGAGGGTAAAAATCCTGCCTGCCTATCAGGTGCAGGGTTCCCAAAAATTATAGAAAGTTCACTTGGCTAAAAGGCCTCAATAATGTCCCAATGGAGCAATAGATGAAAAACTAACTATTTCAATCAAGGCCCGGTACCAGCGAACTCCTGCGTGCTGCCACACCCTCTGTTATTCAGCCCGGGGCAAGGCTTCTCCCAACGTGGTCAAAGGGATGCCTGTGAACACAAGCGAGGTCGCGTGCAGGCACCCGAGATGTACGCGCGAGCCTGGATGGGCTCGCGACATACGCCTCGCTCCCTGTAGGGGGGGCAGCCCTCGATTGGCGCGTCTAGCGCGAGAGACACAAACTCGTGCTTAGAGTGAGCGTGGTCCTAAAACACTTGAAAAACTGGGCAGAACAAGTGTAAGGAAATCGAAATAAACCTAAGTTTAGCACCGCATAAGCCTACGGGGCGAGCACCGCAACACGCACTGAACGTACCCGAACACACCGGGGAGACGCGCAAGCAACAGCACAGCTCGATTGCAAAACATGAACTAACATCAGATCACAGTATCAATAACCACAAATGAATAAACAATGCAGCGTATTTGCACAAAGCAGATGTAAGACATTTTGCATAAAATTAACAAGGCACTTATCTTGACTGCGGAGCAGCAAAGAAAGAGGAAGTCAAGTTGGTGCCATGTTTTTTCTGTTTTACTGTGTTTTCATTGGCTGCTGTTTGGAGTAGTAACGAAATAGAGAAGCATAATCTGAGCATCCGGTCCTGCCATAGAATTGTAATCATTGTACAATTAGGCATCATGCAAAGCTAGTGCCTTTGTGAGACATAATTTATTTTTTTCTCTATGTAGAAAATATTTTCCCACATGGAAAAGCTTGTTCTTCTACACCCCACAAAGCTTTAAGGCTTTCCTTTCCCCTTTCGAAGCTGCAAAGGCCTCTTTACTAATTCTCTTGACAGAAGTGAATATTCAACCATTTCCAAATGGAGAAGCCCTCAAGAGTAATCTGTGAATAACCACAAACTCGAGCCTCCAAGCACCCATGTCATACCGCTTTTCAATGCCGTATAATTTAACACATTGAGGGTAAGATTATGCAAAAGTAAAAGAGCTTTCAAATTCATGCTCAACTTTTGTGAATTCCTTGCAGATGAAATATAGCCATTTGCATGTGTGTCGAATTTGCACGTAACCATGACTTTGTGTTGAAATGAAGGAAATCCAAATGGTTTAAAAGATTTATTCTTGATAATGTAGCACAGCAACAAAGACACAGCTGGTCAGCAAACAGGAACAGTGCAACTGACCTGAGTGCCTAGCAGCATCAATAAGGTTCTATATGGAACTAGAATGCACTTCAAATGATGCAGTAACATAGATGAGGGGGAAGAGAGCATAAACATAACAAGCACAGAAAATGCAAATACAACATATCTCCTTTTTTCAACAGAAAAGAGCAAAAAGCAAAGTGAAAAAGTATCTACTAAGATCATAAAATCTCTGGGGAGGAAATCTCAAATGATCAGAAACTTTGACTCTTGAAGCCACTGTATCTTCAGGCAATTTGAAATATTCTGAAGAAACGTTATCTGCCTAACTTGGTACAACTGGACACTTAGCAACACATTTAACATTCCATAGCCTGTCATCTAGTGTTATGACACTGTTGTCAAAAACCTTTACAATTTTCATGGGCTTACCAAAACTATCAGAACATTTAGTGGTGAAACTAGGCTTCTTGACTCTGACCCAGTCACTCATGTTGAAATTGTGGGATTCAGTTTTCCACTTGCAATCATACCACATTTTGGTTTTGAATTGTTTAGATTCAACCCTTTTTCCAACTCCACTTACCATATCGTCAGAGAAAGACTTGTTTTTGCACTTCTCTTTAAACTACCAAGGACAGATTTTTGATTCAGGGTCTCTGCCTTTTAGGAGTCGGAATGAGCTGACCTTTGTTGTAGTGTGAGGCGTAATGCGGTATAGCCATAATTTTTCTCTCAAAGAATTTTTCCAATTTCCTCCCATTTTGACCCCATCAGATACGTATCCTTTTAAAACCCTATTAAAATGTTCCACAAGGCCATTCCCATGTGGTTCATAAACAGAGACAGTGTGATGTCTAATATTATGACATTTTATAAAACTTTCCATTTTAGTGGAAGTAAGTTGCACCCCATTGTCAGTTATGAGAACTGCAGGACACCTTTCTCTGGAAAAAACTTCTTTGAAAAATTCAATAACCATGTTGGCAGAAGAATTGGATGCAAACTTCACTTCTGGCCACTTGGAGTGATAGTCCACCAACACGAAAGAATAACGTGAATCATGTGGTAAACACATGAAAGGACCAGAAATGTTGAAAGCCACTTTTTTCCAAGGTTCATCGGGCCATTCAGAACTCTTTAACGGGGGAACATTAAGTTTCATCATTTTTTCACTACTCATACAAACTTCACACTCTGTGACCGTGCGATCAACCATGTGATCTAATCCTGGCCACCAAAAGTAATTTCTGACCAAACGTTCCATTGCAGACATGCCAGGATGGGATTTGTGTGCCAACTCTAAAATCAATTTCTGGATACCAAAGGGTGGCACACATTTCCCACTTTTGTACATTAGCTCCCCTTCTAATTCCAAAACATCAGAAACTCTGTACATGGGCATGAATTCCTCTGCCAAATCCTTCTTATCTGGCCATCCCCTCAAAATGTACTCATTAATAGTCTGCCAAGTGAGATCTTCTTTCTCACAAAGCCTCCAAGATTCTTCAGAGATACTTTCAAATGCACCAGCAACTACATCTTGGATGGTGGTGATTATCTCTGAATCATCAAGCTCGTCATCACAGCTGACTTGACAAGGAAGTCTAGACATAAAATCAGCCATAACATTTTTTTTCCAGGGACAAACTCTGGTTTAAAACAGTACTCCTGCAACCTAGAGGTAAGTCTTGCAATGCAGGCCGTGGAATTCCATCTACCACCAGGGGAGAGTATGTTAAGCAATGGCTTGTGGCCCCGCCCCGCTTTCCATTGTATCTTTGGACGCTAATGTGGATGCCTCTACACTTGAGGATAGTACCACCACTAATATAATAGAGGGTCTCCCGGGGATTAAATCTAGTAATCATGATATAAAATCTTTAATGGTGGTAGTGAAAAATCTTTGCTCCCTGATTGAAACTATGCAAACTAAGATTGAAATACTAACGGTTACTGTTAAAAAATTAGAAGAATCTAAATTGTGCTCTGACACCCATTTGAAACCTAATCCTTCCACGACTGGGGGGGTTCTAACTAAGGCCCCTTTAGAAGTGGCAGATAGGTTATGTGTGCCATCTAACGCATGTGGTAAGTTTCTGACCCATGATTCTCACCCTCTGAGTAACCAGTCTCGCTTCCCTGCTCCACCAAGGGTTGATCATCCCCCTGCTCGTACTCCATCCCTTGTTAGACATCCTACTAGTGCCCCACATGTTATGTGTCAGGTTACCACAAGTGCAGGAGGACCACCTCCTGTAAATGAGAGACCTGGTATAAACTCTAGAGGCAATCTTTATCATCAAACTCAAAGCTATGGGCCACACACTCGTACTCTCCATTCACGAAGAATCGTTATGGTGAATGTCCCTAGTTTGTCCTCTGGGTCTGACCATGAAACCAGTGAATCCTTGATTAACAAGGTTATTCATTGGATCGGACACGTAAGGGGTTGCCGCTCTGTAATTAGAGCTTATATAGCTGGAGCAAGTAGGATTTCTCATGCTGGCAGAGGGATGGATTATATTGAGGTCACCTTTATTGATCCTATTATAGCAGAGAATATAATTAACCTTGAGTTCAGAAGTTGTTCTCCGGACTACTCTGCAATCCAAATGAGGTCCACTCCTATTCGGTCTCCCTGCCCAGATGGTGCTTCCAGATTGCCCCTGGGAGAGTCATGTTTAGAACAAAACGACTGACTGTGTAAAGAGTGTAGTCCAGCAGTTTCTCCTGTTTGTTCCTTTCTGGCTAATAAAGTCCCTAATGCAGAGCTGAGCATTCTGGCTAATGAAGAATTGCTAGGCCCCTCCGTAGATCCGGAAAGGATAAATCTACTGAGTAGTATTTCGGAGACCAACAAGGTTGTTAGTGCAACCCACTCAGAGTTTGGGTCGCTCTTTTCCTGGAATATTGCAGGATTAAAATCCAAGTTGAAAGATCCAAACTCGGCATTGTTTATCAACTCTTATGACATCTGCTTATTCCAGGAGGCATGGTCACTTGAGGCTCAGTTTGCATTGGGTTTTTTGAACTTTAATGTTCTGGCGGTTAAGGGAAAAAAGGGGCGCCCCTCCGGTGGTCTTACCATTTGGATTAGACAGGACCTTGGTATTATTGTCAAGGAGCTTTCTACTTCGCACCCAGATATCCAGCTAATTAACCTTAAGCTCAAGGATGGAAAATCACTGGACATTTATAATGTCTATGCTAGAAGCACTGGTGGAAAGAAGTCTGACACCATAGCTCGCCTGGACGAACTTATGCTTCTTTACTCCCAGTACTCATATATAATTTTAGGTGGAGATCTTAATACAACCTTTGAACCTCTTCTTGGTGTTGATTGGAGCATCTCGGAGGTAGAGGATGGCTTATGGGGTGTTCCAAGTTTAGATCTAGAACCTGTCATTCGTTGGACAGAATTGGCTATCCAGATTAACGCCCTTTGTTTGAACAAGGGGCTTCGTGCAACAAATGGCAGGTCTGAACAAGACAAATCAGGGTCCATTATTTTCAAGAGTGGTTCCCGTACTAGCAGGATTGATTACATTCTGCTATCACTAGATCTATGGGATACCATGAGGGACATGGTGGTTATAGACAGATTGGAGAGTGATCATAATCCTCTCTCTCTGTCTACTATGCTTTGGGTGACCCCCATTGCCCATAGTGATCCTTCTCCATTGCACCATCAAGATGTAGTCATTTCTAATGATCTGCGCCACATTAAGTGGGCTAAGGTTGTTCAAAGTCAAGAATGTTTAACTCGCATTTTTAATAGACTAGAACTTGCCACTCAGGACCTAGGGGTTGCATATAACCAGTGTCCTCCGGAACCACATTGTATACCTGGAATGTCGATTCATGATTCTTTTTTCTGGAACTTAAAGATATCTTTGTAAGGCCCTGCAAAGCAACTAAGCCCAAGTATGATCCCTCACCATGATGGTATTCTACCGCGTGTAGAGATGCTCGCGCGAACTTGGGCACCGCACTGAAATCTGGCGACAGTCTTAAAGTTCGCTCTGCTAGATATGCTTATAAGCAAGCTATCTTTAAATCTAAGAGAGCGTGGGATTTCCAAAGATGGCAGGAACTTAGGGAAGCAGGTGCCCAAAAGGATATGAGACGTTTCTGGTCTGTTGTTTGATGGGGGACTGGGGGCAACCCTGATAAACCCCAAAATTGGATTTCGCAAGATGCCTGGGTCAAGCACTTTGAGTCTCTATATGCTGTTGAAGAAGACATATGCCCCTCTTCTAATTACCAACTTACCTTTTATAAGGAAGACGCTTTTACCCTGGGTGATGTTGTTATTGCTCTTAAGTCGTTGGTTCCTGGAAGGGCCCCTGGGATGGATGGAGTCCCTGCTGATATCTTTTTGAGTAACAGCGAATCCTGGGGAAACTATATCTTAATTTTAGCCAACTTGATTGCTAGAGGTGCCCCGATCCCCACTTCCTGGAAAGGAGCTGAAATTATTCCGGTGTTCAAGAAAGGGGACAAGTCCATCCCTGCAAATTATCGTCCAATCAGCCTGATTGACACCACACAAAAGATTTTAGGCAGGCTGATCTTGAACAAAGTGCTGGATTGGGCTTTAGATAATGGAATCCTCTCCCACTTACAAGCTGGTTTTAGAGCTAGAATAAGCACCATTGACCAGGTGCTGCATTTCGCTATGCTCTATTGGAAGGTGGTCTACTTGGGGGGTGGCAGCTTATATGCTGCCTTCATAGACCTTAGGGCAGCCTTTGATCTTGTCCCTCGGGCATCCCTATGGGCTGTCTTAGAAAAGATGGGGATGCCAGCTGTCTTAATTTCCCTAATCGCCAGACTCCATGTAGACAATTTTGCGCAGATTAGACGGGGTGGTGTTGGTCAAGTGACTAGGCAGTTCCCTATCCAGAAGGGGGTTAGGCAGGGCTGCGTTCTTGTGCCAACTTTATTTTCCTTGTATATTAATGATGTGGCCAAATTATTAATAGATGCAAATGTTGATGCCCCCTCTTTGGCAGGTGCAAAAATTCCTATTTTAATGTTTGCCGACGATTGTCTTATTATTTCAAAAACCCCGAGTGGTTTACAGAAGTCCTTATGTATCTTTGAGGACTTCTGTTTTGCCCGCGGGCTCGAAATCAATGTTTTAAAATCTAAATTTATGTCTTTCAACCAGTCCAAATCTTTTAAAAGCAAAATATATATGAATAAAATGCCATTGGACCAGGTTCAAGACTTTACTTACCTAGGTATTTGCATTCAATATGATTTGGGATGGAAAAAGCAAGTAGAGCTGGCATCCCTTAAACACTCCCAACTCTCTGGTGCGCTAAGCAAAGAACATACCAAATCCCTGACTAAACCCATCGACCCTGCACTTCGGGTGTATGATGGTAAAGTGGTCGGTGCTGTGCTCTATGGAGTCGAGTTGTGGGGATTTGATAATGTACACAAATTATCTACCTCTGAAAACAGATTTTTACGAAATCTTACTAAACTACCTCAGAGCACCCCCCTTTGCCCCCTGTTTTATGACCTAGGTATGAGACCAATAGCATTAATTGCCTTATTTCGCCCCATATTATACTGGCGGCGATTATGGGTCACTCCTGAACTTAGGCTTTTTGCTCTTGGCCTCATGGATATTATTAAACTGGATACCTTTCGTAAGGTCAAGTGGCTCCGTAGGCTACATGAGTCGCTTCAGGATTTGGGCTTAAAAACTTTGTGGGAGGATCCACTAAACGCTAGCTTTCCGTCTAAGCAAGCACTGAAGGCTTTGTATTGGGAATTGGTAGCTACCCGAGTTTTCAGATCTACAGCTCCGCTTTCATTGTCTGGTATTTTTCTTGATCTCAAGGATACTATTTCCTTGGCACCTTTTTGGGATGACATTACTAATCCTTTAGACAGGAAGCTCTATTTTCAATTCAGAGTAGGCAGTCTCCCAGTAAGAGAGTTTTCATCTAGATGGGCCGTGACCAACGTGCTTAACTGTCCTGGCTGTACTGCACCTATTGAATCTGTCAATCATCTCCTGTTCCAATGCCCATCCTACACAATTCCCCGCCAGACCTGGCTAAAACCAATGTGCCGACAGTGGGGTACTAGAAATGCCAAGGTGGCACTACGTATTTTGCGCTCTGCTGAAATTCCACTTGTCTATATTTCTGTCGCTAAGTTCCTTGGAAGGGCATGGGTGATTAGGAGTAAAATGTTGATTGGATAAATCCTCCTAGACCCTGAAATGCCAACCTCTTTTTGCAAATACCCTTATTTATTGTTTTAAACCATTTTAACATGTTTTGTGTATTTTGTATGTATATACATTTTGTATGCTTTTATGACAATCGTCGAATAAAGCTTTCTTGACTGACTGGCAATGGCTTGTGGTCTGTCCTTTAAATAAATTTGCTTCCCCATATGTAATTGTGGTAATGCTCAATCGCCCAAACGCATGCTAACAGTTCTCTTTCTATCACAGTATACCTGCGTTCAGTCTCATTAAGAGTGCGGGAAGCAAAACACACATTCCATTCATCCTTCCCACACTTCTGAGACAAAACCCCTCCAATGCCATATAAACATGCATCAACTGTGATGACACATTCCTTATTCATACAGAATGGTTTGAGTGTGGGAGCCTGTTGTTGCTCTACCTCACATTCAAAAGAAGCTTTATGTCTCAGTAATTTCCTTAGGGGTTCCATTTTAGACGCGAAATTGTTCACGAACTTGCTATAATATTCACACATGTCAGCGAATGATAGTAACTGTTCTTTATTCGTGGGAGAAGGTGCACTGATGATACCATCTACATTTGACTTCTTGGTCACCACACTGTTACCAGATAAGGTGTGGCATAAATATTCCACAGAGTTTTTAAACATCTTGCACTCATTAGCCTTGAGGGTCAAACCACTCTTTTTCAACCTTTCATAAACTTCTAATAAATGCTTAAAATGCTCCTCTTCATTGCTTGAAAATATCAAAATGTCATCTTGAAAACACTTAACGAATTTGTCAGCATTTCTGAAGATGTTAAACATCACCTTTGAAAAACTGATGCCGCAGACGCCAAACCAAACAGCATTCTGGTGTATTGGTACAGACCCTGCGGTGTGATAAACGCTGTAAGAGTCTTGGAGTCTTCAGTAAGGGAAATCTGGTGGTACACTGACCTGAGATCTAAAGTGGAAAACACTTTAGCACCCTCCAGCATAGAGACAACTTCATTAATATTTGGGAGGGGGTGACAGTCTACCACAGTACCAGCATTTGGGGGCATATTATCAAGGGCCGGCGATAAATATCTCAAAGCGCGCTTAGCGCTTGCATATTTATCGCCGGCTATCTCTGGAATTTAGTGCCCGGTTAGCGCGTTATCAACAACGCGCATCGCCGAGGCAATAAAAATTCCAGAGATAGTGGCGATATCGCTGTTTTCATTGGTGGAAAACGGCGATATCCTAGATGATAGGGCCTGTGGTCTTAGCCACACAATCCTCCCCCATCTTAGGTATGCCTTAGTCAGGAATTTAACAGACGTTAAATTCCTGTGTTAAGGCATACTTAACGTGATTTTAAATATCGCTAACCCTCGTCAATATGACGAAGCTGGGTTAGCGATATTTTCCCAAGGGAGTCTTGTGAGGCACGCCTCCTTTGCATCTCATTAGCGATGCGATGGGAGGCGTGCTTACAAGGGGAGATATTGCCAGTAAACTGTCGCTAGCGACAGCTTGCTGATAGGGTGATAAAAATATCGCCGCTTTAGCGGAAAAAAGTGCCGCTAAAGCGGCAATATTGCCCTTGATGATATGCCCCTAAGTGCCTTAAGGTCAACACAGACTCTCAATTTTTTGTCAGGTTTTCTTACCAAAACAATGGGAGAAACCTATTCAGCTGAATCGATGGGCTCAATGATGCCTTCAGACACCAAGTCATCAAGCATATTTTTAAGCTCTTCTCTGACATTTATCGGCACACCCCTCAATTTTTGTTTCACAGGCGTGACATCATTCTTAAGTTTGATTTTGTGGAAAAGTCTTTTAGTTTACCTAAAGTATCTGAGAACACATCATTGAATCTCTCTTTTATCAAACTTTCCTTCTCATCAAGGGAAATGACAGAAATGTTATCTACATGTATATTTTCATCTAACATTACAGGTTCTTTTGAACGGGGATTGAGGATAATTCCCAACTTCTATTAATCCCTCCATCCTAGAACATTTATCCCTTTGACAGCAATGTATAATTTAACAAAAGTACTCCTAGTTTTAAAACGATTTACATCAAAATAACCAATCACATCTATTCTGGACCCATCATAACTTTCTGCAATGATATCAGATGGTAAAACTTTAGTAAAGTCTAACACACTGTTTAATTTTTCTACAAAATACTCTTTTGAAATAATAGTCCATTGAGAGCCCAAATCAGCCATGAAGTCTAAAGACACACCAGCGACCTCAACCATACACTTAGGAGATCTCTTACAATGACTGGAATCAGGATCATTCATGCTGGAAATTCTTTCAGAAAGTGAAACAACAAAACCCTTGTTTTGTTCTGTGCATCCACAAGAACTACATTTGTGCACAGTGTCATTACTTTCAGAAATGGAGGATACCACGTGCAGGAATACTATTTCTTCTTAAATCTATACAAGCAGAAGCAAAATGTCCTATTCTGCCACATTTCCTACACTCTTTGTTTATGGCCGGACACCCTCCATAAGAAGCCATGTGCATCCTGCTGCCACACCTGTAACATATACCTGTTCTCTCATTTCTGTCAAATGTATTGAAACTACCATAATTAGTGATATGAGAGGAATTTAATCCTGAGGAGGAATGTTCACTTTTTTGTATTTCTGGACGTTTAACAACACATATCTCATCGCTAGCTTCTGTTTTATTGCTATTGGTGTTCTTAACAGAAAGCATCAATTTTTCAGATTGTTCTAGCACCTTTGCAGTGGATATAGCTTCCGCTAATTTTGGATCACCAATTTCCCACAAACGTTGTTGAGTTTTCTTATTTTTAACATGCACTATTATTTGATCTCTGATCATTTCATCGCACATAACGCCAAAGTTGCAGTGTAAACTTAAAGATCTTAAAGCCGTCAAAAACTTATCAAATGATTCACTTTCATTTTGTACCCTGGTATAGAATTTATATCTGTTGAGTGCTATGTTGGTGACAGGTTTAAATTTTGTTCCATTCGCTGTAACACCTCTTTATACACATTGGTACCTTCTCCTTCCCCTTCAGAAGGAGGAACTTGGGGTAACGCTCTGAACACCACTTGACCTTTGGACCCCAAGCAATGTAGAAATATACTTTTTTTCCTTTCTGCCCCCATACACTCCCCATCAATAGCCCTCATGTAGTTAATTTATTTATTTGTGTGTTTTATAGAGCGCGAACTTGACCCGTTACGGTATCAGAGCGCTTTACAGGAGAGCAAAGCAATATACAGACAGATTTAGAATCGACCAATTACAGCTCGAGTAGCAGTATGGTGCAGGAATATATAGGGTAAAGCAGAGCATGTATTTACAGTTTACGTAACCATTTACACAAAGCGAGATACCATATTTACAGAGTACGTTTTCAATTATTCTGACCAGGTCCCAAGTTTCTGATGTTTCGTGAGACCCGATAGTCAGCAGGGAGGTATTGGACCGCCATAGGTCGTGCCATAGAAGTAGTTGAGGAAATGTTAGACAAGAAATTTGCCCATAAGGAAGGTTTTGGCATCCTTTTTGAAGCGAGTCAGTGAGGGGATTCTTCTGATGTCGGGTGGGAGAGAGTTCCATATTCTTGGAGCAGCCCCTGAGAAGGCCCGATTGTACGTTTTGTTTTTCCGAAAGCGTGCAGGTTGGAGCAGGAAATCTCTGGCGGATCTGGAGTTTCTGGTTCCTCCAGAGATCACGAATTTCTGTGTCAGATATGCAGGGGAGTTAGAGTGTAAAGCTTTGTGCGTGATACATGCTAGTTTGAGCTGTATTCTTGCCTCCAGGGGAAGCCAGTTCAGAACTTTCAGGTGTGGGGAAATATGATCGTATTTCCTTGTGCCGGTGAGTAGTCTGGCGGCCGTGTTGAGCCAGGAAGATCTTGGGTAAGCCCGAGAGGGTTGAGCTGCCGTATTCCAGTCTAGAGAAGACGAGTGCTTGGACTGCCATTTTTAGGTCAGGAGCATCAAGGAAGGGTTTCAATTTCCTAAGGTAGCTCAGATGGAAACTGGCTGTTTTAGCCATAGAGTTTATGTGGTCCTGCATGTTAAGGTTGGTGTCAAGGGTAATTCCCAGGGATTTAGCCAAATTCACAATGGTCGGTGGGCAATTTCAGGCTGTAATAGCCTTAATCCATGATTGAATCTCTAAGTTGGCATTGGGAGGGGAGATCAGGAGAAATTCTGTTTTCTTTGCGTTGAGTTTGAGTTGATTGGATGCGAGCCATTGGACGGTGAGTTTCAGGGCTTCGTTCAGGGAGAGAATCTCTTCGAGAGAAGAGGTTTTGATGAAGATCTGGGTGTCATCAGCGTACATATGATAGGAGATATTAGCTGCGCACAATACTTCGGTAAGCAGTTCTAGGTAGAGGTTGAAAAGGGTGGGGGACTGGGTTGATCCTTGAGGGACTCCAACTGTGACCGGGGATGGTGATGAAAGGTTGCCATTGATCAGGAATCTCTGTGACCGGTTATGGAGGAAGGACCCAAACTAGAACAGTGCCATCTAATCCCATTCTGAGTTTGAGGCGTTCGAGTAATTTTTCATGGTTGACTGCGTCGAAGGCCAAGGATAGGTCCAGGAGGATTAGGAGACAAGTTTTCCCTTGGTCGAGGGCTTGGAGGGCATCATCCACGATGTGGAGCATGGTGGTTTTGGTGCTGTGCCCTGGTCTAAATCCGGATTGAAAGTCATCGAGGAGGTGGAAGTTGTTGATGTGGTGACTTAGCTGCTGTTGCACACATTTCTCCAGCACTTTGGCTAAGAGGGGGATGTTGGAGATGGGTCTGAAGTTGTCAGGGGAGGCTGGATTCAGTAACAGCTTTTTCAGGATGGGGAGGACTTGGCCGGCTTTTAGAGAGTCTAGCATCGTTCCCTGCTGGAGGGAGGCATTGGTTATTGTAGTCCAGCTGGGAATAATGGATTGGGCGACGAACGCAAGGCAGTTGGCAGTTAAGAAATTCTTCCTTCAATCATGTCCAAGGGATTGGGGGATCTCCTTTGTTTTGAAGAAACTTATCCGGCGGATCAAATTGCATAGTTGTTGTCTGAATAAATAATGCACACAGAATGACAGCTGGAATACTAAAGTCACATGTAAAACACACCCCAAAAAAAATATCGAAATAATTTTTTTTTTTTTAAACAAAAACATAGCTAATAAATATTTTATTTTCAATATAATGTGTCGGTTGTGCAGTGAATTTAATAATCTTGTGGTAATACAACTTGTACTTTAAACAACCATGACATTGAGAAATAACTTAATGAAAATTCCCCTGCCTTTTGCCTCTAAAATCTTAAAAATCAGCCCAAAACAAAATAATGTCAAAGCTAATATTCGTGAGAAATTCCGCTTCTCACTGGTAAATTACATTGCATCTGTAATTTACACGTACGCACAACACTTACTTGTAGTCTTTAACTTGTGGTCCTAAGTTATTAACTTTCGCGACACAGAGAGATTCCTCCGTAATGCTGTCACCATGGACACCACAAATTTCAAAAATGGCTGCCACGCAACGCGTTACCTCATCGTGCTGCGTGCGTGACGTGCCTCTTCCTCACAGTAAACAAGCGTCATGAGAGTAAAGATCTGGAATCGTGCGTCAGACCTCACCGGCTAGCGATCTGGAATCCTGCGTCAGATCTCACTGGCTTCGCTCGTCTCGCTCCTCTGAATCTTGCAGGTATTTTGCTTTGAATCATGTGCGCGCTGCTTGATTTAGCGCTCCTCGATCTTTTATTTTTTCAAATACCGGCAAAGTGGTTGAAATTCACCAAATCCGTGAAGAAAAGGTCCCCAGAGTTCGGATCTTCGACGGGTGCCAATTCGTAGAAATAAACATCCAATTATCCAAATTAGATGCTGTACAAAGGTTCAGGAAAGCCTCTTTTTTTGATAGGTTCAGGATCACTCCACTCCTGTGCTGCCTCAAAATCGTTGGTAGGGGTGTTCCTCTCCTTAGCTCGTCGCCATTGTTGAAATGAAGGAAATCCAAATGGTTTAAAAGATTTATTCTTGATAATGTAGCACAGCAACAAAGACACAGCTGGTCAGCAAACAGGAACAGTGCAACTGACCTGAGTGCCTAGCAGCATCAATAAGGTTCTATATGGAACTAGAATGCACTTCATATGATGCAGTAACATAGATGAGGGAGAAGAGAGCATAAACATAACAAGCACAGAAAAAGCAAATACAACACTTTGCCTACCTATCTTAAATGGCAATAAAACCCAACATATAGGCACACAGTGGTAAACACCATATTTGCAGAAAAATTCATGAAAAATTAATCTTATACATAATAGACCACTCTGGATAATTTTTTTTAAAAAGTCTGTAACACAGATTCAACACATAGGGGCCGATTCCGATCCGGGTCGGAAGGGCACCGAATGAGATCCGGACGGAAAAACTACAAGGCGTACGCGTGTTTTCCACCTGACTCGTACAGCTGTACGAGCAAGCAAGTACGATGCGAGCTACGTGAAATTCACCGACCGAGTCGTTTCCGGGTCTGAACCGCTCCGTACGTCTCGGCCGTAAACTAACCGTGGCGTACAATGGATGCGATTTACGACCGAGCCAGTACGATGCACGCGTCGGACAGCCGGTGCGAGCCGGAGTGTCCGGCTCGCAAAACGTCCGGGAAGTTGCCTTTGGGGGTCGGCGTCAGACCCCTTGTCACCCACAGCCCTATGACTCGGACATAGGGGGAGACGTACCCATTCAGTCAATGGGAGCCCATGTACACGTCGTACGACCGGCTCCCATTGACTTCTATGGGAGTCCGACCGAACCGAGTCCGGCAGCATACGGCCGCATCGTACTCGCTCGGTCGGACTGCAGGACTCCGGCTCGGTCGGAAAACACTCCGGATCCGGCTCGGTCGGAGAGCTTTCCGACCCGGATTGGAATCGGCCCCCTTATTTGGCAAAGGCTGGCAAGTTTAGATGCAATCACCCAGAGCACATAAACAGTAACACACTGCCTTCAGAATCTTCTCCAGCTAGAACTGCAGTATGTGTTGTGCAGAGCCCTGCCACTTTGTGGCAAGATGGTTTGGAAGGTCCTCATGAGGAAAAGGAATGTCCATGAACAGGCAGGAATCATAGTGACATCTTTGAGGGACCACTCTGAACCTTTCCACAGTGTGGTCCATCGCAACCACAGTGCAGCCAGCAGGCGGAAGATGTCTGAAATAGCAAACGTCTTGGATGTGGAGCCTAGCACTGTTGGGAGGGAAAGAAGGGGTCGCAGGATAGGAAGAGCATGCCAAGGAGAAGACCAGGATGCTGTGCATGGCTTCAACCCAGAAAATTTCAGAGACTTAACCCTATCAAGCAAGACATATTACCCACCAACAGCGTCCAAATCTGGCATAGATTTTGCATCCTAGAAGCCAGAGCTACACACAAAAGTCAAGCTCTACCTAGCATGTCTCCATTGTAAAGTCGTGGGCCCTAGGCCCACATACTTAGTAAATAATGACACAGACACAGTGTGTATGGTACTTAGAACTGGCCATGAGGACGTGCCCTCGCCCTTTTATTGGCAGGGTCATATGACTGGTGATGAATGTATTGGATGGGTGTGAGGTGTGTGTTTGGAAAGCCCTCAAAGGAGTGGCTGGTAAAACTAGTTCCTGCCAAGACACTAGAACATGTCCAGCAGGACACTACACCCATGTCCCTATTTCTCGATCAGATCTCTCTGTCTGCGTCCCTGCTCTGCATGTCATTGTCATGACCAAGTGCATAAAGCGTGCATTAACACATACCCAGCCCTAGGTTTGAATGGTGAGAAAGGTTGAAACGAGTTGTTTTAGGTGTGTTGCATCATGGACTACATCACCCATAACTCCCATGTGGGTGGGACTTGCCATGAGGACCGTGTGTATGGCTATTTAAATCTCCGCCCGCGAATTGTCCGGTGCTTGACAATTCGAGTCAGAGTCAGCAGTGTGGAACAACCTAGATACTTCAGCGCAGGAGTGCATTCCGAAGTTTGGGGCTTTAATCCTGGCTAAACGCTGGGATAAGTGTAATCGGATCTTGCTGTTTCTGCACAGGAGCGCAGCGTTTGTGTGTGGCTTCAGTATACACCCCCCCGAAAGAACCTGATTTCTTTTGGCCTCCGCGCAGGAGCTCATCGTGTGTGTGAAACCTTTGAATCGCTCATTTGAGCGTGTTTATTTTTTTTGTTAAACTACCGCGCAGGAGCGCATTCTGAGTTTTGGCCTGTATTTTTGTTTTCACTCGGTTGAGTGAAATATCTTCATTGTTTGCTCGATAGCGCAGGAGCGCTATCAGTATATTTTTGGTTCATTATTTCACTTGGATTGTTTGTAGCAACATTGTCAATTACGCTTTACATGTGTAGGAACGCAATCCACATATTGGCCTTATCAGTTGGGTAATGTTCAGTGTCTGAAACAGAACGTGAGGACGCTCGGCTGACTTAGACCCCTACGTTCAGCTAAGTACTTTTATCAGTATTCTTTGTTTCTGCATCTTCTGCTGGTTAACTCATACAGAAACAAACTGTGTGCCTTACTCTGAAGGAGTGCTATACCCTCACTCTTGACACATGGGTCTCTCGTTATTCTTTTTTGTTTTCTTTATTTTTTGTATGTGGATGATTGCGGCATGGTGGAAATTATGTGCATGTATATGTATAACCCATAATGCAAGACTATCTAAAAGAACATCTAGGTTGCACAATGTATCTCTCTTGTCTTGCTGCAGGTAACACGGGACTAGACAGCCTGGGTAGAGAGAATAGACCAGAATCCCTTCTATCAGGGGAAGATACCCCGCCGTGTGTCCGCCGCTGCCAAGTCTTTCTGGTTTCTTTTGTTCCTTTTTTCCCTTTCCACAAAGTGGTATTTCTTGCTTGAGTGGTATTTAGCATACTCTCAGGAGATACCATAAAAGGGGAAAGGGTTGTGTAGCCTCGTACATCGCCCCCGCTGTGCACTGGATTTCAGGTTAGTGGTATCCTGATCTGTATTCTGACAGATTGTCAAGCCCACGTATACTTACGGCCTGGGCGATGGATACCAATACTGCGCTCACTTCAGTATTAGAAACCATGACCACTTTGCGGATGGAGGTTGATGCCTTCCGTAGTGAAAACTTAAAATTAAGGAATGAAATGGGAACTGTAAGAAGAGAAATAGCAGGTCTCTCACGAAAGAACCCAACTAGTAATAGAGGAGGATCATATATAAAAGACTGGACTTTGTCGCCTCCTCTACAAACACATGATACTGACGCTCGGCTTCTAGGACAGGCTCAAGGAGGGGGGATCCCTGGTTCGGGGCACTTCTCCACCTCTTACACCAACACATCCCAATCAGGACCCACTTCCATTCAGGGGGTTCAGCCCTTGCAGTTACCCTTAGCCCCCCCTGAACGGTTCTTTGGAGACCCTAACAAGTTTGGGATTTTTCTCAGCCAGTGTAGGCGAATCACTGACAGAATATCGAAGGCCAGAATATCGACCTACAAAAATATCGCAGAAAAAATATCGAGGTCAAGAATATCGACATCCTGTCTATATTAGGGTAAGTACAAAAATATCGGGGGGAAAAAATCAATGTAAACAATATCGTTGTTAAAAATATCGTTTTTTATTTAAGTTAAAAAAAAGTAAAACAAAGTACATAATACATATAATTAAAATAAACATAGTTAAAATTATTACAAAATATTTTAAAATTATAAGTAATATATATAATGTAAAAACAAATTAAACATATGCATATAATATATAATATATATACTTACTGATTAATATGTTTTAATAATTATTTTAATTAACTTATAAATTGTTTTAAAAAATGTATAAATTATAAATACATATATGCACATAAAACAATAATATAAATAAAAATGTAATAAATATATGTAACAAATTCAAAAAAAATAAAATTATTATGTTTATTATTATTATTATATAATCTTTTTAAAATTAATTATATACTACATTAGCTAAAATAATACAAAAAATATTAGATAGCGGAGGGAATAAAATTCAAATTCAAACTCCAAACAGTGCAACAGTAGGGAAAATGTTGGATAGCGTAGGGGTAACAATTACTATTCCGACCCCACTGAGTCCAACAGTAGATAAAGTATTGGAGAGCGTAGGGTTTAAAATTACTATTCCCACTCCAGGGAGTGCAACAGTAGGGAAAGTGTTGGATAGCGTAGGTGTAAAAATTACTATTTACACTCCAGTGAGTGCAACAGTAGGGAAAGTGTTGGATAGCGTAGGGGTAAAAATTACTATTCACACTCCCGTGAGTGCAATAGTAGGCAAAGTGTTGGATAGCGTAGCAGTTAAAATTACTATTCCCACTCCAGTGAGTGCAACAGTAGGGAAAGTGTTGGATAGCATAGGGGTTAAAATTGCTATTCCCACTCCAGTAAGTGCAACAGTAGGGAAAGTGTTGGATAGCGTAGGAGTAAAAATTACTATTCCCCCTCCAGTGAGTGCAACAGTAGGGAAAGTGTTGGATAGTGTAGGGGTAGAAATTACTATTCCCTCTCCAGTGAGTGCAACAGTAGGGAAAGTGTTGGATAGCAGAGGGATTAAAATTACTATTCCCACTCCAGGGAGTGCAACAGTAGGGAAAGTGTTGGATAGCGTAGGGGTAAAAATTACTATTCCCACTCCAGTGAGTGCAACAGTAGGGAAAGTGTTGGATATCGTAGCAGTTAAAATTACTATTCCCACTCCAGTGAGTGAAACAGTAGAGAAAGTGTTGAATAGCGTAGGGGTAAAAATTACTATTCTCACTCCAGTGAGTGCAACAGTAGGGAAAGTGTTGGATAGCGTAGGGGTAAAAATTACTATTCCCACTCCAGTTACTGCAACAGTAGGGAAAGTGTTGGATAGCATAGGGGTAAAAATTACTATTCCCACTCCAGTGAGTGCAACAGTAGAGAAAGTTTTGGATAGCATAGGAGTAAAATTAACATACTTATTAATTTAATATTTTTTGTAAAATAAATAACAAATTAATAATTAATTAACAAAAATAATAAATACCAAAAAAATAAAATTAATATTTACTTAATTATAATAAATTACTTCCCACCCTATTGCCCTATAAACCCACAACCCGCTACACATAAATAATTACACAAATAATTTAATTATCAATTCATCTTTAATAAAAATTAATTACCAAATAATAATAAACTGACAATAAATTAATTAACAATAACAATAAATAAATATTAGTAATACATTAATAATAATGTATATAATTATAAATTAACCAATTAATAAAAATTAATTGCTAATTAATACTTAATTACCAATAAATTAATAATCAACAACAATAAATAAAAACATATTAATTAATTAATTAATTATAATGAAATTACTTCCCACCCTATTCCCCTATAAACCCACAACCCACTCTGATACTAAAACGCAAAATTTACTTAAAAACAAATTAATGATTTCTAAACATTTAGGTGCCGATTCCGATCTGTTAAAAAAATTTACCGTCCGACTCGTATCCGTATTTTTTTACGTACGAATCGTACAAGTCCTGTACAAACGGCGAAGTACAATTCGTACGTGAAAAATACATACGAATGACCTCGGAAAAAGTCTACGAGACGTCCCCGGACAGTTTTACGTACGAGTCGTAAAACTGTAGTCCGAGCGCACAAGTCCGATCCGTACCGACGTCCCGAATACACAAGCGTATGGAAAACGTCCCGTACGGAGCCAACTTTACACTACCCCTACCCCGGGTATGGCCCCCCCCAGCCTCCCGCCCCTCCCGTGTATGTCCGCACCGTACCCCCCACCCCCCTATGTACGGCGCGTTCCCCCAGCCCCCGTATGTATGCGCCGTACCCCCAGCCCCATATGTATGTGCCGTACCCCCAGCCCCCCCGTATGTACGCGCCATACCCCCAGCCCCATATGTACGTGCCGTACCCCCAGCCCCCGTATGTACGCGCCGTACCGCCAGCCCCGTATGTACGCGCCGTACCCCCAGCCCCCCTGTATGAACGCGCCATACCCCCCACCCCAGCACCTGCGCATGTACGCGCCGTACACCAGCACCCGTGTATGTACGCACCGTACCCCCCCACCCCAGCACCCGCGCATGTACGCGCCGTACCACAGCACACGTGTTTGTAAGCGCCGTACCCCCAACCCCAGCACCCGCGTATGTACGCCCCGTACCCCCCACCCCAGCCCCGTACTTGGACGCACCGTACCCCAACACCGTACCCCAGCATCGCGTATGTACGAATCGTACAACACCATTGCATATGTGATCACTGTACAACAACATAGCTATGGACGCACCTTACATACGCGAAAACGACTCGTACTGAACCAGGACACTGTAAAACAGCCCAAGGAGGGTCGATTCAACTCGCACAACACCACAAAACACATCTACAGGACAAAAAACATCTAAAAGACAGACCTGGCACATCCAAACAGACAAACAGAGGCCCAAACTCACAACCACCTCTTATAACACACCCACCAAAAGTTCAAACCCAGCCACACCCACAAATGGACCAATAAAAAGGGCCCACAATCACAAACCATGAGCCTTTGCAACAGACCCACTGCTGACAGACATCACACACAAACAACTGCACCCATACACCTTAACTTACACACCTTCACACAACCTCCTTCACACAGCCCCCCTCTACACATACACACACTCCCACACATTCACACCCACAACCATCCACACCCACACCCCACACCATGCCCACAGACAAGAATCCAAAGTTCACAAGGGAGGAGCTGGACATCCTTGTCAACGAAGTCATCAGAGTCGAGCCACAGTTCTTTGGAACATTGGTCAGACAGACCAGCATATCCCAAAAAACTAGCCTGTGACAGAGGATTGTCGATCAGGTGAATGCTCTTGCGCCCATCAGAAGGACCAGGAATGAATGCCAAGCCAGGTGGTACGATCTGCGGAGAGCAGTCAAGCGCAAAATGAACGAGGACTACGCCCAGAGTAACATCACAGGAGGTGGGCTGCCCCGCAGACCGGTACATTACCATCCCTGGGAGGAGAAGGTGATGGCCCTGCTTCCGCCGGTGGGAGTACACGGAGTCGAAGGAGTTCGAGAGCCTGGTGAGTACACAAACAACTTACGTAACATGGGGGGAATGGCATCCACACCCCAACTACAACAAATGCACTCACCTACCCCCAAGCCCTCACCTGACACAACCACACTCTAAACAACCGTCATGCCACTAACATGAGTATGCCCCGTTCACAAAGCAAGGCCATGCCATGTCCCAGCCTACACAAACCCAAGACAGGATGTCCGGGATGCTGGGAGGGTGGGGATCACTAAACATATTGCACAACTCAGAAACAGACACCATTGCCCTCAGCCCATATGGCCCAGGTACATACCCATGCACCATGCGCAATGCACAGGGACTGGCAAAGTACTGACAAGGTAGCTGACACTTGGCCCTGCTGTAGGCAGCACAAGGCCCTCCTGTGACAACTGCAAACTCGAACACAAACACAACAAGCTCAGAAATCTAGGACAGGAACTCACACTCACTGACATGGCAGCATGCGCCATGGTGGGACAGATACATCACCTGGGAGACCCACTGCCAAATCACACCACACCCACCAGCAGGCACCGTCAATCAATCAACAATCGATCAGGGTACTTGTAAGGCGCGCTACTTACCTGTGAGGGTCTCAAGGCGCTGAGGATGGGGGGGGTTCCACCACTGCTCGAAGAGCCAGGTCTTGAGGAGTCTCCTGAAGGCAAGTAGGTCTTGGGTCAGTCGTAGGTGGGTTGGGAGGGTCTTCCAGGTCTTGGTGGCGAGGTAGGAGAAGGATCTGCCGCAGGCGGGCGTACGTTGGATGCGGGGGACAGCTGCGAGGGCGAGGCTGCCGGAGCGGAGCTGGCGGGTGGGGGTGTAGCAGCTGAGTCTGATGTGCAGGTAGGCTTGTCCAGCGGTGTGGAGTGCCTTGTGTGCGTGGGTGAGGAGCTTACAGGTGATCCTCTTGTCGATGTGGAGCCAGTGCATGTCTCTCAGGAGGGGGGTGATGTGGCGGGGGGCGTTGACGATCAGTTGCGCCGAGGCGTTTCCGAAGCGTTGTAGCCGCTGTTGGTGTGTGGATGGGAGTCCTGCGTAGAGTGCAGTGGCGTAGTACAGTCAGCTGCTGACAAGGGCCTGTGTCACTGTTCTACTTGTTTAGGTCGGGATCCACCAGTAGATCCGGCGGAGCCTGCGTAGGGTGTCGTAGCAGGAGGAGGAGACGCCGTTGACCTGCTTGGACATGGAGAGGGAGGATGCGAGGATCACTCCTAGGTTGCGTGCGTGTTTGGTGGGTGTCGGTGATATCCCCAGAGCAATCGGCCACCAGGAGTCGTCCCAGGCTGAGGGTGTGGGTCCGAGGATGAGGACCTCCGTCTTGTCCGAGTTCTGTTTCAGATGGCCGCTCCACATCCAGTCGGCGATGGCCCTCAGACCCTCGTGGATGTTTGTCTTAGCGGTGTGAGGGTCCTTGGTGAGGGAGAGGATGAGCTGGGTGTCGTCGGCGTAGAAGATGTTTTTGAGGTTGTGGTGGCGGGCCACTTGTGTGAGGGGGCCATGTGGATGTTGAACAGCGTCGGGCTGAGGGATGATCACTCACCCCTTACACAAGCACACACCCCTGGGGCAGCCAATGGAGTCACACACACTCACAATGGACATGTGACACAACAAGATCAAGCCACAGCCAAAAAGCATCCTAGGCCAAATGCGACATGTCAAAGACCCTGGATAACATTTCAATCAGTCCCCTGCAACATACCCATCCACAAGTGAACATTGATGTGAATGCTAGGCACATACAACTACCTGGAGGAACTGTGGCATCTAGAACATGTATGAAACATGGATGTCACATGAAACATCATTAACATTGTCTCTCTCTCACACACAGGGCATGGATCTCCCCCCAACACTGGGGGGGGGGGGACAATCACAGGCCCAGGCTCGGCAGGAAGATGATCCCACCAGCAGCGACGACTCTCAGCACTCTGTGGATGACCCCAACCAACCTGGACCCTCTGGTGCCCAAGCCCCTGCAGCACCTGTGTCAGGTACATCTGTGCCAACCACCACCCCCATTCTTGCCACATCCCAGGAGACACCCAGGAGCCCTGCCCGCACAGAACAACTGAGCCAGTCTGACCTGGAGGGACAAGGCTCTCCGGCCACCCAGGAGGAGGCAGACAACCCTGCAAATGCCATCCCTCAGGGGTCCCGTAGACCCGATGTGCCCACAACGGCAGGTCAGGCTCGTGTGGGCAGGGGTGGTGGGAGTGGAGGCAGGCGGAGGCACGAACCTGACCAGCCAGCTGAGGGAACCGGTATGTCACACATATGCCACATCTTGGACACATACCGGCGTGACACCAGGGGCATCAGCCAGGTAGTGGCGACCCTCAACGAGATCAAGAACCAACATGCCGAGCAACACGCTAGTCAACAACAACACCAAGGACAGATGGAGGCAAGACTGGCTGAGCTCCTGGCGGTGCAAAGGGACATGAGCCATTCACTCCGTCGGATCGCCGACAACATGGGCAACCCTCCCTGTGACACCAGGCACAGACCAGCACCAGCCACAGGGAGGGAGGAGGAGGAGGAGGATTTGTCCGACGGAGCGTCCCAAACATCGTCAAGGCCTGCATCTGAGGGTCCCTGGAGGTAGGTGGGTCGTCCACGGAAAAGACCGTGAGAGGCAGCGGACCATCCACATCTCCCAGGTCACCTGGCCTGGCACCTGGCCTTCATGCGCAACAGCAGCACATCATTCACTGACATTCTCTGCCACATGGACTTGCTGGTCACAGTCTGACCAATGATGACCAACACTGTGGTCTGGACTCTGATGACTTCAAATGCCAAGGATCCCATCTCCCCCTGTGAACTTTGGATTCCATGCACACTGTATAGCACCTATTTGTCCACACTAAACCGGCCCCCCACCGAGAATAAATCTTAATTTCTTCAATTAGACTTTGCATTGATTTAGCATGAGTACACAACCTACGTGTGGGGAAATGTCAAACTATGCCTGAGCGTTGAACTAACTCCAGCCATCCATACCCTGGAATCTGAGTCTGGTACAGGACACACATGGGTCACAATGTTTCATACAATACAGACATGGAGCACAATACTCACCCGTGATGGCCTCAAGCTGCTGAGGGGGGGGCATGCAATACTGTGTGGACAGACCAATTGGGAAGAGTATCATGAAGGCACAGAGGTCATGGCTCATGTGGATATTGCCGGGGAGGGAGTAGCAGGTATGTCTTGCCAGGTGGGAGAACTATGTCCTGCATGCTGGAGTACGGTAAATGTGAAGTATGGTGGCCAGGGCAAGGTTGGATGCACGGAGTTGGCACAACAGGGTCTCGGATGACAGACGGGTAAGGTTGGTTTGGCGTCTGGGGTTGTGGCCTGCCTCCTGAGTGTGGGTGAGGAGTCTGAAGGTCATCCTGCAGCAGACAGTGATCCATTGCAGCTATCTCTGGTGGACGGTGATGTGGCTGGGGCGCGGGATGTTGAAGCTGAGGTGTGCATATGCAGCCTGGATGTGGACAAGTTTCCCGGGAGTTTGGATGTACTTGCTCCGTAGAGGGCGGGGCAGTAGTTGACACGGCTGGTGTTGTGGGCCTGGGGGATGGTCTGTCTTTCCTTGGAGTGGATCTATCTGTGGATCATGTGCATCATGCAGAGGGTGTTGCACCCTGAGGTACAGATGCTGGTGATTAGCATGGCAAATGTGAGTGACGAATCCATGAAGCACACCATCTTGTGTGCGCGGGCACTGGGTGCATGTGCAGGGCTCTTGCGGGTGGGACACAAGCAGTTGACCCAGCTGTAAGGGGACAATCCTCAGATGATTACCTCAGTCCTGTACAAGTCCAGCATCAGGTGGCTGATGTTCAACCATTCATCAATGGATCTCATGCCTTCTTGAATGTTGGAACTGGCAATGGCTGCGTCTTTGGTGAGGGTGAGGAGCACCTGGCTGTCAATGGCATACGAGTTGATGATGAGGTGCTGTGCGCATGTGATGCCGGAGAGGGGACCTGGACACATTGAAGATTGACACGCTGAGAGATGATACCTGGGCCATGTGCCAGATGATGCAACTATACTACATGCTGAAAGCTTGAGTCCCACTCCCATGGCCTTGCTGGTGTACGGAGCCGGTGGGGAGTAGGAGGGACAAGACCTGGTTGGTGTGACAGGGCCTGGAAGGTGGGGCAGTGCTCTGTAGGCAGTTGGAGTTGCACACTCATCATGCAAAGGTGTCGTGTGTGCGCTTAGAGTATGCCCGAGAGCAGGCGGTAGATTTTCAGATGGACAATGCTTGGAGGGTGGCTGCAACATCAGACTGTAGTGTGATGTGGGTCATGCAAGGACATGAGGGTCGTGCAATGTGCACGTTGCATGCGCTGAGTGTCCAGCCTTTGGCACCGCGTGGCTGCAACAGTGGCACAGACAAGCTGATGACAGCCAAGTGAATGGGTGGAGGGAGGAAGGGAGGAGCATCTTTGAGGTGTGTGTGTTGCCGAATCCGGAAACTTTGTGGGCCCTTGCTGCAGGGGCCGCAGCAGCAGGCGGCATGTCCTGGAAACTATGCCACAAGTTGCACACAAAGACAAGGATGTCAGAAAGGACAACTGCAACAGGCATATGTAAAGGAAGGAGTGTCCTGTTTCCCATGGCACACCCAGAGACAATGGATGCACAATCACCAAAGATGACTGACACAGGATCAGGAAACTGAAGACCGAGCTGCGCACAGGATACACACCCTCAGCAGGTGTTGACGGCCCGTTGTGGTGACCAACATGCCCAAATACATACACAACCATGGACATCATGCACAATAGAAATCCTAATCCCTGAAGAACTGCATGCATGTTGCTAAACTACACATAGACTCATATGCACAATCTTTGACAACTATGCCAGAGATGCCGCATGCAAAGTGGCAAGAGACCTGCATTGACAGAGATGAGGCACCTTGGAGGGTGAGGAACACCTTTATTACTCAGGTTCACACCTAGGGAAATGCATCAATATGAACAGACTCACAGGTCATTAGGCTGAACATGTGGGACCTACACTGGACACCCCCTTCACAACACAGATGCTGTAAATCCATTAAACTGGCACACAAGTGAAGGGTGTGAGCCAAACACCCCCTGCTGCACACGGAGGGGCTGCAATTTCCCATTGATCCTCTCATGGGGATGTCCCAAACTATGTCCACCCGTAGCATCCCGTATGTTTCAGAGGGAAGTTGTACACACATTGATGCCTTCATCAGAATCCACAGTCCCATTACAGATTACTGTTACGAAGGGTGACTATCAATTCATGGGAGTCATGCAACATGTCATGTGCCCCATGGTGAGTCGACATGTATGTATAGTAACACAACATGCACAGGAGCAGTGCCCACACATTCCAAACACCTACCAACACCAAAATGCCTTGCAGCAATCCTTAACCAAAAAGACTTTTCACCATGTCCGTGCATGGGACGCTGATTCAGCACACGTTGCAATACTCATGAGGAATAGCGGGAGGCCAAGGATGACACGAGCAGACAGCATGCGCAACTACCTGGGGATGACAGACACACAAGAAGTCAGGGAAAAGATTGTCATCCGCATGCATGGTCATTTACTGTACAGGAATAAGTGTGTCACCATGCTATTTTTAAATTGAGTTTCTAAGCTAAAATGTGTGGAACGACATCATCCCTCGAGTGACACATCTGAACACACCTCTAAGTCACTTAGCATACAGTCAGTTGGACACACAAATTTCAACACATGCCACACAAGGCTTCAAGCGTGCACACTCAGACCCATGGACTCACCATTATGAGAAGAAGTTGCGTATGAGCTGACTCCGGATGTCGTCGTCCTCCTCCTCCTCCTCCTCACTTGCCTCGTGACCAAGCCCTTCATCCTCCACGGGTGGATGTTCCTGCTCATCCGGATCCAGGATGAGTGGTACAGCCTTCTCCACTGCCATGATGTGCAGCATGCAGCACACGAGGAAGATTTTGCAGACCTTCACCGGTGCATATGGGAGGGACCCGCCTGTCTTGTGAAGGCACCGGAATCGGCTCTTCAGGAGGCTAAACGTCCTCTCGATCACTCGCCTGGTCTGCCCATGTGCGTTGTTGTAACGGTGATCTGCAGCTGTTCTGGGGTTGCGGAGAGGCGTCATCAGCCTTGGCATGTTGGGATAGCCAGAGTCCCCTACATGGAAACATCATGTAAAGAAGTGGATCAGGAGATGCCGTAAGATACAAAGTTAGCGCTAAACAAAGGACAAACAGAGTATACCCACCAACAAGACATGCTCGTTCGTTGTGCAGCCGCAGCATCATTTGTGGCACCCTGCTACGCCTCATGATGTAGGCATTGTGTGCTGACCCTGGAAAACATGCACAGACATGGGAAATCAGCATGTTAGCAAGACACACCACAAGGGAATTTATAGAGTGGTAATGTTTACGGTTGTGATAGGCGACCTCCTGTGCCTGTGGTGGTACAAAAGCCACATGTGTCCCATCAATGGATCCAATGACATGGGGCATCCCTCCCAGAGCATAGAAATCACCCTTGACACCTGTCAACTCCTCAGGAGTCGGAAAATGGATGAATTCATCCAGGTGCTCCAACATGGCTTCTAAAACATCATGCAGGACACGGCTGAACATGGTCTGTGACATGCCACCCACATCAGCTATGGTGAATTGAAACGTACCGGTGGCATAAAAATGTAGGGCTGGCATCACCTTCATCTTGGGGGTCAGCGCAGTAGGATACCTGTGTCGCGGTTGGAGGTGTGGTTCCAGCTTTGCAGTCAAGTTCTCAATCAACTGTTGCGAGAAGGGGTAACGTCTTATGCAGTCACGTTCCCTCATAGCACCCAAGTCTGGCATTGGTCGGGGGAGAGGCGGTGCCCTGCAGAAAATTGGAAGGAATAACGAAGAGTGAGTACATTACAACATCAATGTCAATGAACTGAGCACATGCTCAACTGCTACTACACATCTGCTAAATACAGAGTCTGGTGTGTGCAATACATCCAGGACACATATGCCAGCCAGGTAATACTCCTACGAAAAGCCAGCTACACCTGTTGATTGTCAAGTTCTACATGACATGCCCCGAAACTAGCTGTGCGCCAGTGTAAGTGAACAGCCAGAGGCATCACAGGAGTGACATACATCCACATATCTGCATTTGAAGGATGTCATCTCATACAGACAGCTGGCAGCAAGCTAGACGCACAGGTCACATGTCATTGAAAATGAACAGATCACACACATTGCGATGAAGGGGTACACGTGAAAAACGAAAACACAGACATGGATACGGCGCAGATATGTCCTCATGTCAAAAAACCTTCTTCGAAGCATCCAGACACACGTAACGTGTGAATCCACATGTGGCATGGTGTGCGTATATGTGTGCCATGCCCATCTACACACAGACACATGTTGGATGCAGCAACAGCAGATGCAGTTGACGGAACACCAACAGCAAGCTCATGGGAACACATGACACACACAGGACATAGTCACATCGGGGCACGCTGGTACTTAGATGTCAGGTGTTAGTGTCCCTGTCCCTGGCATCAGGGGAGAGTTGCGGGTGTTGGTGACTGTGCCATACCAGTGATGCAGTGCTTGACACGTTTGTACTACATGCACACATGTGCAGAGTGGGAAGGGGAAGTGTGCCACATACTGCCCCATCACACATGACATGTGTACACAGGTCATCACACATCTATTGTGCTAAAACATAAGGAGACATGTGCCATATCACTGCCTGACACACCTAGGCCCTGCACATGAAGGACTGCAATGAAATTGACTTGATGTACAGCCGTGCACGAGTCTGACACCTCCATTCCTTTCGTGTGCGCCTCCTATCACCAGTGTAAGCTGTGAAACGCCCCGTACACACGCTCTGAGGGCGTGTGAACGGTCCGTATCATTATATTGGTGTTGCCGCGGGAGTACGGGTGTGTGTACGAACCGTACACACGTACGTCTACTACCAGCGTGTACACGTACGTGTACTACGGTCGTACACGTACGTGTACGACCAGTGTGTACACATACGTGTACACACTGGTAGTACACGTAGGTGTACACACTGGTCGTACACGTACGTGTACGTGTACGACCATAGTACAAGTACGTGTACACACTGGTCGTACAAGTACTTGTCAAATGCACTGTGCAACTGGTGCCGTAGGGGTACGTGTGAAACGCACTGTACCTGTGTGTGGATTTCTAAATTACATAGGGACACATGAGGGACAAGTATTAGGGCCTAAATGCATGCTGGTTGTCATGGATACCGAGTTTCCAGTTCAAATTTTTCCATCAGGTGGCCTGTAAAAGTCAGTTGGCAACTAAATACAATGTTGCAAAGTGGTTGTTGACTTCACATGATGCTCAAATTTTTAACCATGCAAAGGCACTCACTGGTGTATGTTTAAAGGGATTGGAGGAAACGTAGGATGCAAATGAGTTTGACCAATCACTCTGTACTCCTGCAAATGAAACAGCCCAGCAAGGCAGATATAAGTCAGCCAGAACCCATGAGAGGGCACTTGCCTGCACAAGCTTTCAGTCGACACCACTGCTGCTGCCTGTGCTTCCTCTGGCACCATGTCAAGGTCTGTGGAGAGGGCCCAGCCTTTCACACAAGAGGAGAATGAGGCATTGCTAGATGTCATCCTCCCACAGTACCCCAGCCTGTATGGGAGACCAGGGGAGCAGGTGAGTGCTGACTCCACTACCTTTGACTGTGCAACTTTTTTGTGACTGTCACTTCTGGCATTTTGTCCAGGTGTGACAGACATGCAATGTTGTTTAGAGTGGGTCCCAGGGGTGGGAATGGCTTATGTCTCTCATGCAGAGCATGATGTAGTTCATGTGTGCATTCCTCACTTGCATTGTGCTTACTGTGACATTCACTGCATAGTGCATGGCACATTCAGCCTGCCCAATCCTTTTGGCCATTTTTGTTCTATAGTCCTGAGTTGATTCAGTGCCCCCCCGGTGTGACAGGTGACTGTACCCACAGATGTGTGTGAGTTGAGTGGAGCTGTGGTGAGAGTGGTGAGAGTGTCCAAATGATGTGTACGCCCCCTGGACATTGATGTGTGTGAATGTTCCTTGTCATGTGGGTGAGTGTCTATGTGAAGTGTTGCACCACAGCTGCATGGAGGAGGCAACAGCTCTACCCATCTGATGTGAGAAGTAAGCTGTGCTGTGTGTCTGACTTGCTGAGCTTGCCCCACACCTGTGACACCCCACAGGCAAGTGGCACATGTGCAGAGTGAGGTTTGTATCTGCTGTTGCCAATGGCATGTGATTGATCTGTGCCTGTGTGTGTCTGTGTACTCTGCTGTGGTTGCGTCTGGGGCCTGGGGCATGTGACTGCTTGGAGGTGCTGTCCATCAGCCTGGTGTTGCATGTGATGCACAGTGTGTGCCATGATCAGGGAGTGTGTTGCACCCCTCATGCCACCTGTGTACTTTCAATGCCATGTAGTGCATTGGGGCTTCCACAGAGGCTAATGTCCCTATGACAAAGGTGCTATTTGTTGCCAGCATACTATGCCCTGTTCAACATATCAAAGATGTTCAAATGTGTGTCTCTGTGACATGGAGCAGGTGTAGTGATGTAGTCTCACTTTGTCATCCTCACAGGTAACTGCCTACGAGAAGGGGGAGATCTGGAAGCGGGCCGTCAGGGCCGTGAGATCGGTGGAGGGTCGCAGTCGGCGCCTAGCCCAAGTGAGGAAACGTTGGCAGGACATCCGGTGCTGGACCCGGAGGATCGCCCGGGTCCAGCTGAAGGACTCACCTCCACGCAAGCACGGCGGGCACCGACGCATGACCCACCAGATGAAGCGTGTCCTGGCGGTGGTCTTCCCTAACTTGGATAGGCGGTTACAGGAGTTGCAGCAGCAGGAAGGGGGTAGGTAAATGTGTGTTTGTTGTGTGTCACCAGCTTTTGGAAGTGCTCAGTTGCCTGGATACACTGCGAGGGTTAATATGTGCAGTGCATATCCTGTTCCCCAAAGTCAACCGGTGCAGTTCTTCCTCCCTTCCCCTCCTTGACATGTGTTCCCTGGTCTGTGTGTAATCACTATTGCACATGGTCATCTAGGCTGCCAGTTAATCCAAGTGCACATTGCTTTCTGCATCATGTGGGGGGGGGGGGGTCTGAGACATGTGTTGTTAACTTGCCTGTGCCCTGTCCTGTTCAGTCATTTTGGGGTCCATATTAGTTGGCACTGATGCAGAGTCTCAACATAGGAGTGTGAGTTTTCAAATGAACAGACTTGCAGCATGCATGACCGATGTTGTGGCCTCAGACATGATGTGCATGAGTGGGAGATATGCATAGTGCCGGGACGGTTGCTCATGTTACAGTCAGATCATTCCAGGACCATGGAGCAGTGTGCCCACTACAGTCCCCTAAGACACCCTTGCCTCGGAATCCTGTGTGTCATCCAACACTGTGCCCATTCTCTGTGTGTTCAGCATAGGTTGGCCTCTGTGGCATTGTTCCCTGGCCTCATTTGTATTTATCTAAAGTGTGCTACATGTGCCCATTGTACAGGCTGACCCCATTTGGCTTGTGCATCCTCACACTGGGCAGTGCCTGTGTGTCTATGTACAACTATCTGTTGATGGTTGTTTGTCACAAATATGTGTTGGCAGCCTCACGAGGTGATGTGGAATACATTTAGGAATTCTTGATGCACATTTTAGTAAACCCAGATTAAGAGGTGTAACTTCTTGATCTGTCTCAATCACATTGTCTCAGGTATGGGGGGTTTGTGCGGGAAAGGCCTACATGTCCAAACCTTATGTCTCCTTGCCAGGTCTGACCTGTGTGTGATAATTTTCTGGACAGACACTCAACATGCAGTGACCCAGTCATGTTGTGCAGGGTTTAATGTTTGTGCTTTGCAGCATGTGTCAGAAGTTAAAATACATGGTTCATGCTCATCCATTTTTGCCACCAGTGTGTGGTCGAGATGCTACGTAGTTTGGTCTGTGTGTGCTGACATCTGTGTGGACATTCTTGGTTCCCATGAGGGTGTCTCCTCAGTGCAGATGCTCCTTATCCCGACACAATTGCAGGCACATTAGCTAATGCATTGTCCTGTGTTTGGACATGTGTGCCACTCCACATGACAGGCAGTGGGTCAGATGTGTTGACAACTGTGTAATCATGGTACGGATGGCCATGTGACAGGTGGCATGATTCAAGTTGTTAGTCAAGAAGTTTTGCACCTTGGCACTCACTACACTTGTCAACATGTCTCAATTTTTCATATGCTTGACTTTGATGTTTTGTTGTGAAGGACAATAATGTGCCTGCATGACAGATGTCTCCCAAGGAAGTGCAAAAGAAAGTACCTTTACACTTTCTGGGGACACGCTGGCACATTTTAAAGAAAGGCACAGTTCGATTACCACTTGTTTTCTGATTATACATATCCATGTTCCCACAATGTGTTTGCATTTGGGTAAGTCCTTGGTTGTTGCTGATACCAACTTACGAGTGTCAAGTCATCCAGACCACCGTGGTGCCATGTATATGTACTTACGGATACCCCATTTCTTCTTTACAGTGGCTCATTTGAATTCGGCTGGCAGCTCATACAATGACTGTGTAAATGTAGTTTTGTGTGCACCTCCTTGTGTGACTTCTGTTATACAGGCACATGTGTGTTCTGTTCACAAAGTGGCACATTCACACATTCTAAACATGTAGATTGTGTAAAGTGTTCTGAGTCCCAAGGGATCACAATGTTTTTCGTTTGGGTTTCCAAAGTACTCACAGGTCTCTGAGTGTGGGGACACCTTCAGCATTGAGGTCTGTTATTTGGCCTTGGGTGCACCAATACTGTTTCGTTCACAGTGAACAAGAGGTGGCATGCCTTCATAGTCTTGCTGTGCTCAACTGTTCCCAGACACTAGCTTCTCAGTATAATTCGATATCAAGTTATTTGCTGTTGTGTCATAATCTCCATTGTTTCCAAGTGGCATGGTGGGTCAACCAACTGGGGAGTGCAGGGTTACATATGTGCGGAGTATTCTAGATGTTACTCATGATGCATTTCCTGATATGCACTGTGACATAGTTTGTTTGGACTCATGTGTCAGATGTATACAGGTGACATTATGTATACAGGTGATTATTTTCTGTATCTTCACCTTGTCCACAGCATCATCGGAGGACACCGAGGGAGACACCTGCATGGACCTGGAGGAGGGATCCAGCACCGCTGCCACCACTGCTGGCGAGTCTGCGGGAACAAGTGGCACGGAGGGCGAGAGGAGTCAGGCGGAGGACCTGTCTAGTGGCAACACTGACTACGACACTGACGGGTCCGAGGCTGAACTCCTCGAGGGGGCGGAGGCTGCTACAACACCTGGCAGCAGCACTACATCTGTCACCGCCCCCTCCATTCCCATCACCACCCTCCCAGTTGCTCCGGTCCCTTCTGTCCGTGCAAGGCACCACCGTGTCTCCTTCGTGCCAGGCACCGCACCCCCTGCCCCTGTCCCCCCTGCTGCCCTCACTGCAGAGTCTGTGGACCTACTGCGGCAGTTGCAGTTTGGCCAGACATCGATACTGAATGTCCACCATGGCCACACCAGACTGATGACACAGATGGTGTAGTACATGGAGGGCATGTCATCAGCGATGTCTGTTCAACGGATGTTGCTGAGGTCCATGGACTCTTCACTGACGGCAGCAGTGGGTATCCTGCAGCGCTTTATCCCCCCCTACCCCTGCACCATCCACACTTCCCACTCCCATGCCTGTCCCAAGCACACCCAGACATTCCCAAGCACGCACCCCACCAGACACAGGCAGCACACCACCACATAAGGGCAAGCACACACCTCCTCGCACGCACACTCAGTTGGATGAAGGCACACCCACTGGGTCTGGGGCACACAGGCATACACGCAGCCACAGTCCGAGTCCGCATGCCGCACTACCCAGTCCCTCCAATGGCACTCCCCTCGGCTCCCCTACCACACAATCTGACAAGGAGGCCTACTTGGCTGTGCTGGGCCTCAGCCCCTCTGGCTCACCAGCCCGCAAACGGGAACGGCACTCCACGGGTAGGGGAGTAGAGTCCCCCCCTGTCCCCCCTCCCCCAGTAGCGCTGCACCCCATCCCTCCGACCCCCCCCCCTCATTTGAGCCTGTGGTTTCTTCGGGTGCACGACCTGGCAGCAGTGTGCAGCGCCGAGCTGACCTCCACCTTTGGCGCTGCCCCACCCCCTGTGGTGGAGGCGTCCGTCCCTGCACCCACCACACCTACCCTTACACCTCCTGTCCCTGCGGTGCCTGGTCCTTCCCCACATGATGCCCCCCCCCCCCAGTCGACAAACATGAGGGTTCTAATGTGCAATGTGCAGGCAAGCTAGGGGAGACGCGTGGCCATGTGTCCCCCCCAAGGACTTCTGATCTGGACTGGCCATGTGCCTTTGTAAATAGTGTCCTTTTATAATTTTGCTTTTAATGCTGAATAAAGCATTTTCTTTTCACTTTGAACACTATTGCATTTCAGGTATTGATGTGGGTGCTGATGCTCCAGGAGTTGGGCTTGTGGTAATGTGTTATGTTTCAGGGAAATGTTGTAGTCTGATGCTCATGAGGTGGACCATGGTATCTGCGTGCCATCACAAGGTCTCTGCAAAGAATCTTTGGTCGTGTGTGCTATTTGTGTTTGGAGACATTGTCCCAAGGAGTGTTCCTTCCGCTGTGGCACCTGACATCTTCCCTGCAGGGAGTTGCACAATTGTTGTGCTGACCTCTGTCTACATTTCCTTTGTTGGTGACGGATCCCTTCAACTATGGCCATGCCTGCTCAGCAATGTCTCCTGCTGCATCGTCTGTGCCATCCTTGCTAGTCACTGTACTTGTGTATTGAGTATGTTGTAATGCCTTAATGGCGAAATTCTCCATTTTCCGCACTATGCATGTGTGTTATCCCAGCCTAGCACACAATTGGTACTTGTTCTGCAGGGTATTTGGGCACCTGACTGACAATTGTGGGCATTGTATCTGTGGGAACTCCACCCTATTCCTTCCATGAGAGGCAACATCTTGGTGGCTGCCCCAGCACCTGTACATTCCTATCAGTCCTGGGATATGCGTGACAGTGTGTGTTCCCTTTGGCTCTCTTAGTTTAGTAGGCATTGACATGACTATACAGTCTTGTGGCATGATCTCTGTGTGTGTATTGTGCTGCATCCGCCAGGGGTGGGTATGCATGTGTCATTTGTCCTCACACCCACATGTGGTGTGTCATGCAGTGTGGGAAAGATATCCATCCTCATGGGAGTGGGACACTGCTGTCAGTGATGTGTTGTTATGGCACTATCAACATAGTCGAACATTAGGGATGCGTACATACACCCATGGAGTTGTGGTCATCTGATCATGATGTACACACTCCCCATGTCTCTGTCCACTGCTGGTATTCCTCTGCACCCACCCCTCACATGTCTCTGTCCACTGCTGGTATTCCTCTGCACCCACCCCTCACATGTCTCTGTCCACTGCTGGTATTCCTCTGCCCACACCCCTCAAATGTCTCTGTCCACTGCTGGAAGTGATAGGCACCCACCCCTCACATGTCTCTGTCCACTGCTGGGAGTGAAAGGCACCCACACCCATGTCTCTGTCCACTGCTGGTATTCCTCTGCACCCACCCCTCACATGTCTCTGTCCACTGCTGGTATTCCTCTTCACCCACCCCTCACATGTCTCTGTCCACTGCTGGGAGTGATAGGCACCCACCCCTCACATGTCTTTGTCCACTGCTGGTATTCCTCTGCATCCACCCCTCACATGTATCTGTCCACTGCTGGGAGTGATAGGCACCCACCCCCATGTCTCTGTCCACTGCTGGTATTCCTCTGCACCCACCCCTCATATGTCTCTGTCCACTGCTGGTATTCCTCTGCACCCACCCCTGACATGTCTCCGTCCACTGCTGATTCCTCTGCACCCACCCCTCACATGTCTCTGTCCACTGCTGGGAGTGATAGACACACACACCTCACATGTCTTTGTCCACTGCTGGGACACCTAGGCAGACACCCACCCACCCACCCTCACCCTTGGTGCAGTTCACTGCTGTCCTGGCCATGAACACACCCCAATATACTGGTTATATGCTGCACCAGGCCCTAAGCCAACATTCGTGGCGTGTGTACGCCTTGTATCACAAATGTACTGGTGCCCTAGGGGTACGGGTGATGCGGTCCGTACTCCCGCATTCATAGGTTGGGTACGGTCCGTACCACGCGTACCCCTACATCACCACTACAATGGTGGTACCTGCCGTACCCACGCCCTCAGAGCGTGGGTACGGCCCGTACCAGCATTGTAGTGGTGATGTAGGTGTACGCGTGGTACGGGCCGTACACACGCTCTGAGGGCGTGGGTACGGCTGGTACCACCATTGTAGTGGTGATGTAGGGGTACGCGTGGTACGGACCGTACACATGCTTTGATGGCGTGGGTATGGCCCGTACCACCATTGTAGTGGTGATGTAGGTGTACGGCCATACCCACACCCTCAGAGCGTGTGTACGGCCCGTACCACGCGTACCCCTACATCACCACTACAATGGTGGTACGGGCCGTACCCACGCCCTCAGAGCATGTGTACCGCCCGTACCACGCGTACCCCTGCATCACCACTACAATGGTGGTACGGGCCGTACCCACGCCCTCAGAGCGTGTGTACGGCCCGTACCACGCATACCCCTGCATCACCACTACAATGGTGGTACGGGCCGTACCCACGCCCTCAGAGCGTGTGTACGGCCCGTACCACGCGTACCCCTACATCACCACTACAATGGTAATGTAGGGGTACATTACCACTACATTCCACATATTGCTTCAGGAATTTGTTCAGTCTCTCGGCGTAGCTGTCTCCCTTTAGTTGGAAGATAGAAAGGGGGCTCAGCAAGTTAAGCTCTGGCTCTGACATCTGATTTGATAGTCGGTCCTGAGGTTGAATCCTGGCAAGTCCTCCTCAGTCTTTCATCCTACTGGGGCAAAACAACTGAGTGACATTTAAATGGGTAAAAGTGCCACATGGAATTTACAACATTTACAAATTGTAGTGGTATCTGGTATGAACTGCTATACCAAAAGCAAGCTATTATTATTATAATAATTAGTGTTAGTAAAGGAGTGAACTTGCATGTTCAGCAACTATCGTCTTGCCATCCAAACCTGAGCCTTACTTGGGACTACAATCCGATAAAAAAAAGGTGACACCGTGGAGCAAGTGACTTGTGTTGAAATGTATTTTAAGGTTATAAAAGGCGACAGTTTGGTCTCAAGTAGGCCCTAACTTCAAAATAGTATTAAAACCTTTCACAGACTAAAGCACAAAAGAGAAATCAAGGGATGCTACAACCAAAGGAGAAAGTGTTCTTTGGAAAGGTCAAACCAAACCACGGACTTCGCCTACATACATATTGTACATTGCAAGTTTTACATTGGTCAATAAATGTATTAGGACATGATATAAACCACAGGGGTGGCTCACCACCAGCCTGTCGGGTCAGCATAGGCCACGGCCTCCTCTCCCGGGCAAAGGACCACCTTCCAAATTTTTAGATCCCACCCTGCTTGTGGGGACCTCATTGCTTGCTCTGCAGTAAAGAATGGTCAGTAGCAATAATAGGCCGCGAAGCGTAGATTGATTCTCGTTCACCGTATGAGAAATTAGCAGGTATTAATCTTATGTGCGTCCATTGTAATTACATAATATTGCAACTGACTATCCTATAGCGCCCAGACATCGGACCCTTACCTTGATAGTATGAACCATTTATTGACTTCAGGGCCTGACATACAACTTTTAGCCCCACAACCCATGTTTGGTTTTCCAAACGACTGATAGCACAATCAATTATTTCTTACAAGACCAGATGTTAAATTTTCTTCCTACAATGTCTCATTATATACTTTTGATGTACCCTGATAACATCCTAGGGAGGAAGGTGAAACACATGTCTGCTGCTCCAGTTCATTCAAGTATTATAGTCTAGACGTGGAACTGCCTCAATTGCAAAAAAAAAATTTTTATAAATAAATTCTCAGATTTAAAATTCATATTAAATATTGACTAGAACTTGGATCTTTTAGTATAATTCAGGAATTATTCTTATCCATCGCGGACAGATAATCAGAGTCACTGATCATTCCAGTGAGCTTTTACTAATCCAAAACATAAAGGACGACACTTTGGCACCTCGTCAGTTGTTTGAAGCAGCATATAAAACAATTGCAATACAGTGTGATAGAGTCCACCAATGTCACTCTTGCTCTCTACTTCACCCGGAGAGGGTCCAAGATGGCCAGAATCCCAAATACAGTCTCCCCATGCACGAAATATGAATCCAAGAAGGTACAAGTATTTTGAAGATCATTCTGTTCAAAAGACTTCTACCTAATGTCCTTACCTTGCTTCTATCCCTCCTACCACCCATCACTTTAAGATGCTCTTAGTGTGCCATACAGGGATGAAATGCTTCAAAAACATATGCCCCATAGTGTGCCATGCGATGGGATCCCAAATTATGGTATGGTTCTAATTTTATTTTTTTATTTTTAAAACAGGCCCTGTTATGCCAGGAGTCGCCTAATAGCAAGGCTCTGATTATGCCATATATCTGTTGATAATGTTTCCTGAACTACCAGGGCTCTATTTTAGCCAGTAGTCTAAATATTCACAGGCCACTAGAATTAACTAATTGTGCATGTTGCGCTTTCTTACCTTCCTTTCTTTCGCACCTTCAGTGGATACCTTTCTGTTGGAAACTCTGCCTGCGGATTCCTCACCTCTTGACTCTCCTCCAGGTGCGAGACTGAATCTGAAAACATAAAATAGTTCTCCAATACAGAAGGTGGTGTGACAGCCCTAGCTCAGCTCCTGACTCGTATATGGTTTTAATTCCAAGGTGGTGGTCCTAAGGAGATGGTTACATTTTGGTTGTCTGATCTTTCACTTCTTGAGTTCTACTGCACAGATATAGCAAAATGGTAATTCCTGCAGACTTCAATATCGAGGCAATTATGCCTGGTAAAGATGTGGACCTAAGTCCACATCACACCCAGGCAAATATCAATTGGCCTTCCCCTAGTATAATGGACCTTGTGGCCCTCATAAGACTCCTGCATGCGAAGAGCATAACAGATATTAATGACCTGCTTCTGCCTTACCTTTCTTGGAGTCAACATAGCGAAACAAACGCTGATCATCAATCTAATACTTTGAGCCCTTTGAGGATCCAGGTGGTGCAGCCTCTCCTCCTCTGGTGAGATGAGGACATGGGTAGTCGGTAAAGTGATGCACTGACCCATGTGGAAGTCCATGACTACATTCAGCAGGAAAGGAGTGTTGCCATAAGAGCCAGTGTGCCTGAAATAACATGGTAAAAGGAGGACTAGGGTTAAAGTTTTTATCTCGTTAACACACCTAGCTGAGTTAACAGGGATCAAGAACACAGTCTAAGATAAGCAGCCTCAAGGGACAGTGATGCATAGGCACAAAGGGCGAACCCATCAAAAACATGAGCCTCAAGTTAAGGTCCCACTGAGACATAACAAAGGGAGAAGTGGGGAACAAATGGGTCCACTACTCAAGAAAACACTTGTCAACTTGAGACTTAAACAATGACAGCTGATCTTCTAACAAGGAAAAGCAATAAAGGTTGACAAATAGGTCTTAATATTGTCCATAGCAAAGCCTTGGCAGGCCAAAGAAAGCACAAAGCTCAACACATCCGAAAAGCTAACCTTGATGTAGTCAACTTCCACCTTCGTGCAGAAGTAACTGCAGTGCACAGAACTCTGTGCTGTGAGTGACAAATAGGTCTACAAAGACAGACTGAGTCGCTTTCAGTTGAAGGCTGCACCTGTGTATGGCAAGATGCTGCTGAGTGAGATCATTGCCCAGCACATTCAGGAAACCTGCCAGGTGTTTCATGTCTAGCCAAACATCGTAAAGCCTGAACCCAGGACCACAGCTTTAGTGTGTCCAGGCATAGAGGACGTGCACCATGCCACCTTGCTTTTGGAGTATAAAACACCAGTAGTATTGTCTGCCAGAACTAGACTTGGGTCGATTGATCGCAAATGGAAGGCAGCAACGCCTTGAGGGCCAGATTATTCACTCAAGCAGGTTGATGCACCCTCTGGTATACAGCATTTGATTGCTCCTGTAGTTATGCTGGTTAGTCCTTATGCCAATTATTATTTGCACGTCTATCTCTCACATAAGCCTCCTCTCATCATAAAGCTATGCACTGTGTCAAATAACATGATAACTGCACCCTGATGGGCACCACCCTTCCAACCATCCACGCTACATGGCGTAGATTCTATTTGTGCAGCGAAGTACTTTAACGCCCCAGATGTAGGTAGTAAGTGCTATACAAATGCTACAATACAATACAATAAAACTACTCAAGTATGCATGACAGGTATCTTCTGTCATACATTGTCTGGCATCTGCAGTAACAAGGTGCTGTTTGGATTAAGCACTCACAATTATAAGCCCAGTATGAGAAAGTGGAGTATTAGTTGAGGGGGGTTAGTAGCCACCTCAAATAATAATCACAATCCTTCTCAGGGTGAACCACTTAAGTCACTAAAATAAACATGTGCTTAATTCTCTGGTAGCTTGTCACCAAGAAGTCAGGCTTTGCTTAGAGCCAATGTGCAAAGCATTTATGCAGTACTCGAGAGTAATAAAGTGAAAAAGCAACATAAGAAAACACTAGAAGAATCCTCAGCTAATTTAAAATATAGAGTACTTTTTACTAAATACAATGACATCAAAGCAATAAAAATCCAATAAGTAGGACCGGAGATATGCTTTTAAAAATGTTGAATTAAAAAAATATCACCAAAAAGTGTAAAGCGCCAACCACGGTAATCTGGTTGTGCTAGACCTGATGGAGTTAAGGCCAACCACGAAGGATCACTGGTCGAATACAGGGACCAGGTTTATCCTGGTGGAAAGTTTACCTTCGGGCTTAGACAGTTATGTGAAGATGAAGTGGTCATCGGCAAGTCGTTGGTGGGATAAACTGTAAGCTGGATTCAAAGCAGGACTCGACAATGGCGGAGAAAGTTATGTGAAGATGAAGTGGTCATCAGCAAGTCGTTGGTGGGACAAGCTGTAAGCTGGATTCAAAGCAGGACTCGACAATGGCGGGTTGCTGTAGAGTGGGGTCCCTGTGTGGTTATCAACAAAGGTGAGAAAGTTGTGAGCGGGCATAATCCAAAGTCTGTGCCCAGGAAAGCCTCGATGAGTTGCTGTTCGAAGTCAATTTCGATGAAGCCCTCTAAGTACAGACTTAGAAACTTTTCTGGAAGTCAGATTTCCTTCGGTGAGGCAAACCAGCAAGCTGAGGTTGAAAGGCAATTCGATGTAAAGGGCTGATGCTTTGATAGTGATCCCGGTTTCCATCAGTTTTCCAGGCAGAAAGTTGGCAAAAAGTTTCTAAATCCGAGCTTTAGCAGTTTGGGCAGAAGAAGTACATGTAACACCAGCCAAGGGTCCAGGACCTGGGAAGGTGGGAGCGCCCACGTGGGGGTTAGGACACCCTCTGGCAGAAGTCAGCAACAGGGTCCAGGACACGTCCAGTTACAAGTGGTCAACTGGGCATTTGTAAGGGGAGAGGCCTCTGGAAGCTGAAACAGGAGGTCAGCCAAATGGCCCTTGGAGTCACTTCTGGGGCTCAGGGTAAAAGGCAAGCAGGTCCAGTCTTCCCTCACCCCTTAAACCAGTTCTGGTCTTTTAAGCTACCCCCACTGAGTTTGGTGCCAGCCTGACTAGAGACACAAAGGGGAGACAGGCCTAAGTGTGAGCTATATCTGCCAATGAGATGATATTGGTCTTTTGGAGCTCAGCAAAGGGCTGGGCACAGTGCCAAGGCCATTCTGCCAAGGAAGGAGTCCTACTCCAAGAGCCCTTTGTCCACTGTGGGTTCAATACACATAGTAATAAACGTGCAGCCCTGCCCTGAGTCTCCAACTGCACTGATGTCTGGATCTCTAATGCAGATTTTTTGTCATCATAAGTAAACAAGGGGTATGTGTATGCACAATAACCTAAGTCTGTCTCACAGATTTTGGTCTTGTTAGACTGGGAGGGAGGCATAAAGCTCATAGTGTCGGCAGGCTACTGCCTTCACCTGGAGTCAAGCAGCATGAGCGCGGTGGTGGCAGCATACCACGTAGTGATCAGTAGGAGAGAACAGGCCCTTTTTAACCTGTGTCACTGGAGTGAAGCCTTCTAGCTTTTAAAGTTCTTCTGTTATGTGCTTAACACACCCTTGGCCTACATCAGTTTGGTGTAAAGTACTGCACAGCTCAGAAGTGGTATATGAGAGAGCCTCCTAGCTGCCTGGGCCATGTACGGCCTACTCACCTGAACTCAGTTGCAGCCACTGCGCACATGCAATCAGGATCTCTGAACGCTTTACATCTGCCAGTGTGGGAAAGACTGGTTTCGGGCTTGTCGCCCTGGGGTAACTTGCTGCTAAATTAACACTGTTGACTTTAAGTTAGTCATAGTGGACTCTTGAAACTGGAACTACGAGTGGGGCATACCCTGGATGTTACCAATAGTGAATGGGGACCCATACCCATTTGCGATTGGGTTACCGCCTACTTGAAGTAAGTGGTAAAATGTGAATGTTTTGCAACCGCATTTCGGTCGCAAAACATTCTTACATACCAGTGCAATTCGTTATTTGGAAGGTACGCCATAAACACGCCCCTTTCTAATACCGAATTGGTATGTATTTGCAATTCCAAATTGCGATTCTGCAATGTTACCAAATCTCAAATTGGAATTGGTACATACCAAAAGGCATTTTACTAGTCACAAATGGCCCGAATCTGTGAATCGGGCCAGTTGCATGATACATATGTCCCTTAGTACCTTTTTTTTTTTAAAACACATTTTATTCATTTTCCACATGTTAACAAATAATACAAGTATTCAGCATTATCAGACAAAAAGTAATTTAGGTGTAACAATATGGCAATATTCATCAGAGTTATAAAGCAAGTAATTCAATAGCCCTACAAATCCAGCAAATAGTTCTGTTTGCCTTTGTGCTAAAACCTTTGTTGTTGTCCCCGCTTAAATAGCAGCAAGAGCACGTTGTGGGAAATGCTTTTTCTTTATAACTAAAAAAACTTAAAACTAATCCCCCCCCCCTGCCCGCCCCCTTCACTGACGTTACCTGCATTTAACATAGTGAAGAAAATACAAACGTAATTTAAGGGCAGCAGGATATCCCTACCATACAATGGAATATGTATTCCAGACCACCTCACAGCTTTGAAATTTACCTTGATATGAAACTCCAAACTCAGCATTATTGACAGTACTGTTATGTGCATATATTCTATATAGTTAGATGCTTATAAGATTCGTGTTATGCATTTTCAGAATTAGGGACATCAGCCACCCTGAAAGACTCCATTATAGTGTTCCAGCTCATGGCTATGGGATTTTTACGTAAAACCCTTTTTTCTTCAGCACGGAGGGCCACGCTTTCCGCAAGTCCCCATTTAATTATCTCATCCCTCCAAGTCAGAAGAGTATGTACTGTTGGAGATTTCCACCTCCTAGTTATAGGTTTTAGCCAACAGCAAGGCCAGGTCCAGAAATTTAGCTTGAACTTCTCTGCCCTTCCCTCTTTTATACAACCCTAAGATATAATCTTCAATCGTTTGAGGTCCCATGTCACCTAGTGTGTCTTTAAATGTTTGTGCTATCTCCTCCCAGTACCCCCGTACTTTGTTACAAGTCCATAACATGTGTATCAGGTCTGCATCTTGGTCGGAGCATCTGGGACATAGAGCATTTGCGCCTGTGTATATAGTGTTAATAATATGTGGTGTTAAGTAGGCCCGCTGGGTAACCATATATTGAATTAATTTGATCACGCACAGTAGCCAGAGGGGACGGGTGGTGTGTACGTATGACACAACACAACCAGCATGTAAGATGACTGCCTGTTCCCATAAGGTACATCAGGTGAACAAGCTAATTTTTAGTAGGCTCCATTCCCTGGGGGGACCATTTCTTCTTTCGATAAGCGTGCAAAAGAAACAGCGTCTCTGGTACTCCCCATTCATTAACAAAATCAGTATGTGAGAATAACATCCCACCCCCAAACAGTTTGCCTACTGTGTCCACTGCCAGATTGTACCCAAGGACAGGGCCGGACTGGCCCTAGCGGGCACCGGGCAATCCCCCGGTGGGCCGCACGGGTGGGGCCGTTTTTGGGCCCCTGGGGGCCGTTTTTATTACAGACTCAGAGCCGTTTTTGCAGCATAGCTGCATAATCGGCCCTGTAACAAAATCGGCCGAAAACCGGACCTGACAAAGAGCTCGGCGGCAACCCCAACCCCCGGGGTGGGGGAGGCCGGCCGAGCACTTTGCCAGGGCCAGTTTTGGTTCCCAGTCCGGCCCTGCCCAAGGATCCAACTGCCTGTTTGTTAACGTTCCAATGTTTGTGGATATACCCAGTAATGGGTTATTGGGTGCATATGCAGAGGCAGCTGCTGTGTACCGGAGCACTTTTCTCCAGTAATCCAGAGCGGTCCAAAGCAATACATTAGATGTAGGAGGGGGATCTGCATTCAAGCACAACATATGTCCCTAGTACCTTCATGGGCTTTATGACACTCCAGTCAGTCTGCAACGAAGTGGCTTGGTGGTGGGCACTAATTGCAGGTAATGTGGGGCTCTGGTGGCTGGTTTTTTACGGATAGTATGGCTCAGCCCTCAAGTAAACAAAAACTCAGGGGAGGAGATAGATTCTCTGTCAAAAATGATTGCCGCTGTTATCCCACTGGACCCTAGGCTTGCATTACTAGGCCTAGTCAAGAGCTAACGTGGGGGACTTGCAAATATACAGAAAGTGCCCTCCTGATAGCTAAGAGAGAGGACGCGTATCTTAACGCTGGGGGGGGGGGGGTGCAGCTGCAATGCATGAGAACTGGCTGAAAGAATTAACTTACTATAATTAATAACTGGAAAATTATGAAAAGTCACTTTCACAGACTTCTTAACCAAAGTATATTTGGCTGCACCTATGTACTTTTCTTTTTCTTCTGAGCTCAAGGGAAATGAGAAGACTTGAAGGATATGCTGTAAAGCTATGAGCTCTACCCACTCCAGATATTTTGCCTGGTATAACATGTTGTTTGGCATTTCGTTGAAGCTCCATATTCAATACATGTTAACTATGCAAATCTTTATGCACCAATGAATGTACGCTGAATCCGTTTTAACTGATGCTTACAATGCGATCACTATGCATGGTAGTTGTTTAAGAACCCTGAAACATATTTAATTAACTGCAACCCTCAGTACTGTAATATTACAAGTTGTTGTAGTGTTCAAGAATGAAAATAATTTCATAAAACGTTTTCCTCAGTGTCTGATTCTGTTTTCTTAAGTAGAGGAGTGATGTGTCCGATTTTGAGACAGACTGACTATTCATTTAGTTTTTGACGTGTATAGGTTGGTCCAGAATGTTGCTGTGGAATAATTGATTTCTTTTAAAATTATTGAGTTACAGAGTTCTAAGATGTATCCCTGATTCTGGCAATGGTTTGAAGGATCTACGTCTGTGAGGCTTCCCTGAAATTAGCCAGGTGGGTTTCATTTTCTGAACCTATATATGGTTACACTGATCTCTTGAATTAAAGATAAGTGAGGGCTCAGGTCTTTTATTACTTCACCTTTGAAAAAAAAATCATAGCATTCCTGGGGCTCATTTACAGTGGCCATGTTATAGGGAGGGGGTGTTGTTTCACATTCTTGAACAGCTCTCATTGGTATGTTTTGGCTTGGTTGATTTCCTTTGGAGCACAGTCACTTGGCTCGCAGTGAGTTTTTAATTTTTGTTTTGTTCTTTAGATTTTCAATGATGGCAGTTGTTGTTTTTGAGGATTTTTCTTTTCTCATTGAGTTCTTTCACAAACCATTTAGTTAATCTTTTCTTGTTCAGTCTTTTCCAACTTTTGGGGAGAAAGGCCATCAATTATGTCAGATATGGTATCAGTGTGCAAGTGCTTTCAATCTGGAAGTGATGAAGAGACTTCAGCTATTTCTGGACAAAGCAGACAGGGTAAGAATGGCAACTGCCCCATATATGGATCTAAACAAATAACCCATGGCTGATTACAAATAATTATAAAGGTCATGTTCAAGAAATTTTGCTAAAGTGTCACGACCATTACACATCCCTCTCATACTGAACAGCATTAATTGGCTGCCTAAAGGTCTTGCTACATGAAGGCTCCGAACTCTCTTTACACCAGGATTTCACACAACAGGTCCAGGAGGCAAGGAGGCTTTTGATCCCAGCGAAGCAAAGGTTGCAGGAGGTGCTATATAGCTGCTGGAATATAGTTTGCTCTTTTCGGTGATGTTGCGGGTCATGGTGGATGGCAAGGAAACGATTTTCTGCAACCCCAAGCAGCAACATCAGTTCCTCAAGCAGAGGGAGACGACGAGGGCTCGATGCCACTCCTCCAGAGGGAATGAGGATGGTGCAGGAAGCACGCAGTATATGGAAGATTGAGACTTCTTCTGTTTAATTGGACTTATTGGCCTCTGCTCATGAGGGCTTTGCGCTGGGGTGCTCCCCTATCCAGGGCTTTCTGAACGGACTTGCAAGCTAACCCGCTCTATGGATGGTGGCTCGGAAACAGTTGGGGACGCTACCATGAACCTGTGGCAAACGCATGCTGATGGCGCCTACGTTGGAGTGTGGTAAGAGCGTTCCTCCTGCTGTTCTATGATTGAACAATAGACTGAGACTCATGGCGTGACTGCTTGACCCATGAGGTGCTGCACTGCATTTCAGACTATAACGGGGACTATCATGTTACTGCTGTTCTCTTTCTATTGTCTTTATGCACACACTATGTTTGGTATACGGCCCCCTGCAGTCACAGGCTGTATGGGGTATCAGGGAACATTTGTCCTTAAGTGTGCACCACCTGGTACTGTTTGTGTTCTGTTGGGGGATGTTAAATCGCTGTGTAAGTTGTGGAGCTCTATAGCATGTATGGGGGTGGCCATTGTTCAATGCAACTGTTTTTTAAGCGCTGGAGGTGGTGTCAAATGTTGAATGATTTCTGGCTGGTTGTGGCAGGATGTATGCGACAGGTGGCTGATGGTGGATGACACTAGGCACGCAGTGACTGGTCCACTGGACCACTCGCTGATACGGTTCCTTACATGGAATGTCAGAGGACTGAATGACTGCATGAAGATTCAGAAAGTGGTGGCATATCTCAAAAGGTACAGGGTAGATGTGGCAATACTGCAAGAAACCTATGTGGTGCCTTGGAGTGGCCTTTAGACACAACGCAGATTGCAGGGACAGTGCTGCTTGGTGGGCTTCACCACACATTGCACAGGTGTTTTGATATGGGCTCACATGGGGTCAGGTGTCCGATTACAGGAGGTATGCATAGATCCAGGGGCATATTTGCGGTGGCACCCTGTTACAAGGCAGACCTAAAGGTCTTACTCATCAGGATATATGGTCATAACTATGACGATCAGCAATTGTATCCTTCCCTCAACTCTCGATTAATGCAGTGGGGTGACCTACCATGAATTTTAAGTGGTGATTTCAATTGCATGTTATGCGTGGACTGTGACTGATCTAGGGACCGCCTGGCTGCCCGAGCCCTCGAGCAGATACCAACTCAGAAGGGGGGTCTACTGAACATTTTGAGCTATAGGTACCCCACAGGGATGGGATACACCCACTATTTCACTGTGCATGACATTCACACTCACATAGACTGTTATCACAGATGTTGGCCTCCTGTGTTCAGCGTTGGAAGCTGCTGCCATGAACATATGCTGACCATTCTCCGGTTCTGCTTTCTCATGGTGCTTCCCACTGTACTCCCTGCTGGAGCCTGTGTTCTGAGAGGAACTAACTCAGGCAATAGCAAGCTCTTTGGTATCAATGTGGGCACGGTGACTATGTTTGCAACTCTATGGGAAACCTTCAAAGTTTACATACGGGGTATAATGTTGTCTAAGCACACACGGGTCCTTAGGTTGTTGCGAAGTTGGCTGTCCCTACTGGAGTCAAAGATAGCTGAGCTGGAGCGGCAGCATCATGTCACGGCCGAATAGTGGCAAGTATGCAGTTGCGCAATCATATGGGGAGGGTGAGTGTTTGCACCCTCACCGTGAGGCAGATGTGACCCTTGAAGTGCAAGATGAAAAGAGGCTACCTCTGTGCACTGATGAGCAGGTATCAGTTCAGTTCCACAGATATTATGCTGATCTGTATAAGTCACAACTTGCATACGATGATAATGCTGCCACAGACTACCTTGCGCACATCACCATGAAATGGCTTATAGTGGAGCATAGGGAACAACTTATGGTCCTGTTGTGCCCTGGGGAGTTACGCAGTGCACTTAAAGATATGTCGTCTGGGAAGGCACCGGGCACTGATGGGTTCACTGTGGCCTTTTATAAGGTCTATCTGTACCAGTTCATTCCCCATCTGGTCTCTTTACATGAGGAGATGGTCGAAACAGGTTGCATGCCCCCTTCAATGAAGAAGGATTTGTTAGTGAAACTTCTAAAGCCGGGTATACCACCGGATCGCTGTTCATCCTATCAACTGCTGTTGTTATTGAATGCACTAAAATCTATGCAAAGATACCAGCCAATTGCCTAGCTCCATTGTTGTCGGGTGTTATAGGCTCGGAGCAGACTGGCTTCATCTGGGGGCACAGCTTGATACTCACACTTCGAACGTTATTTGGTGCGATCCAACGTCTTGATTCCGAGGTACGAGTGTCTTGATTCTGAGGTACGAGTGGCAGCAGTATTCCTTGACGCTGGAAAAACGTTTGACTTGGTCAAATGGGATTTCATGCTCACAGTCCTGAAAAGCATAGGGGTGGGTGATATCTTTCTGTGGCTAGTAAAAGTGCTCTATACACTGCCTACAGCTCGAATACAAGTTGATTGCATTGTAACTGACCCCATAGATATCACAAGGGACACTAGACTGGGATCCCCTATCCCCTTGTTATATGCTCACGTGGCCAAGTCCTTGGCCTGTGCACTCCCAGAGTATCATGGGCATCGGGACATATGACTTCCAGGTTATCAATCAATCATCTCAGTGCTGATGACATACTGCTCTATCTCAGCAACCCAGAACAAAATCTTGCCCCTGGGCTGCGCAAAGTAGTACGGTGTGGATCTCAGAGTGAATTGGGATAAGTCCATAACATTTTCGCTTACTCCTGCTACTACACAGATGAAATCACATTACCCCTTGCAATGGTCGACAGGGGTGCATATGGATCTGGCAACAGTAGACTCTAATTGATCACACTTATTTTTTCCTAGTTACTAAGGGCTGTTGCCTGCAGCATGTTAGCGCCTGGACACTGGCAAAGGTTTGAGCACAAATAAATAAAACAAATTGAGGAAATATGAATTTTTATGATCAATTGTGTCCCCTATCTTAGACCCCAACGGCTCCATGTACATGCTACAAGTACATGTATGTTCCCTCCACTTCCAGCTATGAAGACGCAAATACATATGCGTCCAACGTTAACATGTCCTCTTTCAGATCCACCATGAATGGGTCGAATATTCCGTTCTTAAGTATGCCTTGCCACCGCCTTTTATAGAGTACCTTTCACGTTTTTCAGCTCTGGCAAGTTAGGCCCTGAATTCTGCCATCGAGCTTTTCCTGCTTTCTGCCTCTGAATGCTCCAGCCTGGACCTGCATCTGTATCCATGACCTTTGTCTTACTTCCTGCGCGGCTAACGGTGTCTGGCCCGGCCTGTTGCCTGCCAAGACTGTATTCAGCCTTCAAGTTATCTGCTCCGCTCCTCGAGAAAATGCATTCCTGTCTAGTAGTTTAGGTAAACATCCTTCAGCTGCAGAGCAAAGGGCCCGGCCTTACTGTCTCCGTGCAAGTAATTCATAGCTCCTGTTACCATGGTAGGCCCATGCCCCCTCGCATCTCATGTAGACACGTAGACACTTATACACGCACTAGAAGTCAGTATAGGATAGCCTCTGCCTGAGAGACCTTTCCTTCCAGATAATACAGTTCCTTAAACACAAGATATTAGATACGATTTGGGATTAGGTTGTTCTGACATCCCAGACTTCTGTCTCCTCATGTAGGGCTAAATGTCAAGTCCCCTTCACCCTCCAGTTACACGTCAATCACACGTCATGCTGCCGTGCGCGCACCTCTGCCATGTATTTCTGCTGACATTGCAGGATTCTCTTATGGATCCACCCACCTGTGACATCCTCAGAATGACGTTTCTAGTACACGCCCTTATGCACGCCTAGTGTAACGCTTTTTTTCATTACGTATGTGTATTCTTATCTCTTTTCTCAGCTGTTACGCCTCCTGCATTTGCCTTTACTGTAATGCATTGACTATATATATGACAACCTGTCAATAAAGTATTGCTCGATCCCTTCCCGAACCTTCGTGGTGACGGAATCCGATTGCCTGGTTCGAACCAATTCCTTTGTAAGGAATAAATCCCCTTTTAAACCCTCAAATACCACAGATTCTGCCTCTTATTTTTACTGAGTTATTCTTATTGAACTTTACCGCATAAATTAAGTCTAGGTAATTAAAATTTACCACATAATTGGCGCTCGAACAGGGACACCTCCCCCACCCCACGCGCCGGAGGTGCATTGCAGACCCGGTCTCCTGCCACAGCCGGACGGACAACTACGCGTACCTGCAGGATTTCCTGTACCTCCCTCAGGCCAACGGAGGTGACTGAGGCTGCGATCAACACCCAGACGAGGCGGTGAGGAGTGCGGAGGATCCCGACCAGAGCCTAGCTGAGAGAGCAAGATCCGAGGTATACAGAGGCCCACCAGGTCCGAAGTTCCGAAGTATCCACGTCACGAGTCGAGTCGAGTCCAGTCTGGTCTAGTCCAGACCAGAGTTTCCGAGGCCTTCTGTTCCGTTCCGTGCTTCCCGGTGAGTACCGTTGCTGGGGACGCATCTAGACGTGCGCATTGGTTTGTGCCGGTCAAGACGGGTTTGGGTACACAGATCCGGTCTGCACTGTTTTAGCAGTGTATCTGTACTGTTTAGCAGTACATCTAGTATTATGCAGTTAGCTAGTTTTATTCTAATTATTATTGTTCGTTTTAAAATGTTTTAATATGTTTTAAATGTCGTGGTATGAGTGATTGTTCGATCTTCAGTACTGTGTTTAATTGTGTTCAAGTCCGAGAAAGAATCAAGTAGCAAGGTTTAAGATGCCGTTATTTTCAAAATTAAGACAGATTAGAACTAGAAAAGGGATACTCGAGGAAGCCGTTCCCATTCCACCTAGGGACACTCCAGGGTACTTTATGTACCATAAACATGGCCTAGATGCCGTATTATATCTCGATTTGTGGGTGGACTACACCAAGGATTTAGCAGAGAATCAGAGATGGCCCGCCGCTGGGACATGGGATGCAGATTGCATCATGAGAGTAGAAGAAGCATTATGGAAAAAGAAAGCCAGACAGTCACAGAAAGATGCCATTGAATAATGGCGTAAAGAATCGCATAGACGCACAGAGAAAGCACTCAGAAAAGAAGAGAAAAGTAGGGAAGATTCAGACAAAGCCCGAGAAAACGTATTAATTGAGGAAGGTATCCGAGCAAAAGCAGAACAAGTAGACAGACAACGAAACACTCTTATGAATGGTATGTATCCTCTTCTGGCCGAGGGTTTACCTAAGGCCACCCTGGAAGTACCGAAAGATCTGCCACCTCCATTGCTTCCGACTAAATTGCTCCCCAAGACCGCAAAGGACATTTTCCTTTCTTCCTATTTAGACGATGTAGCCCCCGAATATGTTAATGCTCCGCCGCCACGCACACCACCTGCTAACGGCGCTCGACCCCGAGATAATCTGCCCCCACTTCCGCAGCAACATACTCCTCCTTCTGTTGCAAACCTTCCGCCCGTTCATTCACTCCTTCCTGCATCTATTCTTCCTACCTTACACCCAACGAATCCTTTTGGACCTAGCACCTCAGGAGGTGCGACAGGAAGTCTTCATACGCCGCCATCAGCGCGTCGATTGACTTATAGGGATTTAGCACACCAACGTACACCTCAAACAGCGAATTATGACATATTTAAAGAGCCTCTTACAGATTGTAGATATGATCCAGTACCCGGTAAAGATGACAGAATGATGCTATCATCAGTACGTCTACGACGAGTTGCGAACTATTTAATGATACTACCAGGAATGATTGATCATCTAGACAAAATATATCACTTTGTCCAAACAGGGCAAGGTCCTGAAAGTATTGGCGAGGCCATGGCATACCAGAAAGTGGACACGCAAAAACTGTTGTTACGCTTCTTCATAAACTGTCTGATAAGACACAGAGATAGGCCAGGTGAAGACCCGGAAGAAATGAAAGCACTTAACAAATGGGGTCAGAATATAGTGGACGGAAAACATGATAAACAGAATAGTATAGAAAGTATGTACCGAAGGATCCGAAAAACAGTAGAACAAATATGTGAAAGAGAACGACCTGAACGAGAAACAGATGCAGATAAGACTGAGTCCTCGGGGGAGGAGGAACAACTAGAAATGACAACAGGACAATTACAATTACCAGCTAGAGAAATGATAGCTTATGTAGGTAAGGGAAGATCCTTTAATAATTCAATACGTCCGATACGTCCAGAAAGTAAGAGAATTTTTCAAGCAGCCATGTCAAATCCAAAGACCCCTGAACACTTATTTCAGGCTACTGATAAAATACTTCAAGAACGAATGGGGTACCATGTACTCGATTCTATGGATGAGCAAGAATTAGCCAGGTCAGCAGTACAATGGGCTGACAGTTCTGATATATATAGTGATGACGCGCTAGTACACACGTTTTTGAATCTTTCACCAGCCGAACAGCGTTTAGCTGGTATGTACATGATACAACATCTCCTTATATTGTATAAAGGTCAACATTCCGATCCTGGTCCCCTACCTGATATACTGATAGAACTACTCATGAATAAATGGAGAGGTCTAGGTACCGATCTAATTAAAGTACTTCTAGAATATCGGCACAGATGTAGTGCCTTTTTGTGTCCACAGCTTGATCCAGCTCCCTCCATGGAAAGAAAAATGTATTACATAGACAGACAGAATCCCTTACGCGAAGTGCACCCAGTTAGAAATGATGATAATACTTTTAGACGCGTGTTTGTGTACACGCCCATAACTAAAATAGAACTATTGGAAATGAAAAAGTTAGTGCCTAGCCATGACAGAGATCCAGCAGGTTTTCACCGTGAAATAAAAGACATGTTACTCATGGGTGATTATACCTATCCTGACATTATGAAAATATTAAAAGTATTATTGCCTGCCGGTATTTACGAGAAACTAAAAGAAAAAGAATGGGAGGTGGGAGAACAAAAGATTGATTGGGCAGCATTAGAAAACGAAGAAAATGCCCGAACTGCAGGCCTAGGGCTTGGGGACAAAACTAAAGCATTACCAGGATTATTAGTGCAAGTATTGCCACGTTTATTAACCACAAAAAAGGAAGACTGGGGTGCAATCTCAGCTTGCAAACAGAAACCCGATGAAGACACTAGTGATTTTTATTCCCGATTTGAAAAATGTTTTGGTATTAATAGCGGCCTGAAAGCAAGTAGCGATTCATATCCACATCTTTTTGTAACAAAATTAGTCGAGAATTCCTTGCCCCAGGTTAAGAACAGAGTATTGAAAGTAGAGAGCTCTTGGCAAGCTAATACCCCTTCACAAATGTTACAAATGTTACAGTACCATCAGAATAGAATTAGAGAAGAACAAGAACACGAACAAAGACGTATGAAAGACACGAAAATGAAAATGCTCGTCGCCCAGTCAGTTCCAGCTGACAGTCATAAAAAGGGTGCGACACAGTCCAGTAATTCAGCGGTTCCTGTTAAAGGGACATGTAACTATTGTAAACAGCCAGGTCATTATATAAACAATTGTGCAGTTCTGAAACATAATATCTCTACGGGTAAAACCAAGGAGAGACCACGTCCACCTAGACAGGATCAGATCCAACCACAAGTACCTCAGAATGTACAGCCTATGCCAGCTTCACAACAGACCGTAGCGGTACCACAACCACAGCCTAGTGTCGCAACACAGAACACGACACAACAGATGTACCAGTATGCACAAAATGACTATCCCGATTATCAGCGATACACATGAAACAGCCTAGAGAGGGAGGTTGGCTTACCCCTTATTGAGGTTCCTGTAGATCAAGAGGGTCCTTATGTACATAGTCAAGTATTAGGGAAGGACAGAAAGTTTTTAATTGATACAGGGGCAAGCAGAACAACTATAAGTCACGACGAGGTTCCAGGGGTACCCCTCTCAGGCTCACAGAATGTTTCCCTTGGATTTTCAGGAAAGCCTATTGTTAACGAAGTATCGCAACCTCTTCCTCTTGCAGTTGGTCCATTGACACGGACTACAGATTTATTGCTTACAAAATCATGCCCAGAAAACTTGTTAGGTATAAAGACACTGAAAGCTCTAGGAGCTGTAATATGTTGTTCCCCAGAAGGGGTACGATTATTTTTGCGTGACTTTAAAGGTCACTATGTATTTAGAGACATGGATCACCGGTTACAGAATGTCCCTGCACATTTATGGGCACAAGGCCCCACTGATGTAGGTTGTATGCATATTACACCATATCGAGTTACACTCAAAGCAGGAGTGGTATTACCACGAATTCGACAATACAAGTTACCTCCAGATGCTGTAGTGGCTTTGCTGCAAATCATTGACGAGCTCATTGCACAAGGAGTGGTTGTGGAAACCGACTCCAATGTATGTAATTCTCCTATTATTCCAATTCTTAAACGAACTGATCCAAAAGCACCCCCCGTTTATCGATTAATTATTGATCTGCGCGAATTGAATAAATGCATTTTACCACAGTATCCCGTGGTTCCAGATATCTCTTAATTATTAACAGCTATTGATTCAGAAGCAACGTTCTTTACTGTGATTGACCTCAAGAACGCCTTCTTTAGCGTCCCAATCGATCCGGAAAGCCAATATTTGTTCGGATTCTGTTTAAATGGACGAAGCTTCAAATTTGCACGCGCACCTCAAGGATTCACAGAAAGCCCCAGCATCTACAGCCAAGCACTGAAAAGACAACTTGACAGTATCCACATGCCTGTTAACACTACCCTGCTTCAGTATGTCGATGATCTGCTGATCACCGCCCGAAGCGAGCCCGAATGTGAAAAAGCATCACTGACGGTTTTACATTTTCTGGCCGACAAGGGGCACAAGGTGTCCCCTTCGAAGCTGCAATTCTGTGTTCAGCAAGTTGTGTACCTTGGGCACTTGCTGTCCAAAGGGGGGAGACAGCTCACACCTGACTGCATCCAGTTAATTGTAAACATGCCACCACCCAAGACACAAAAGGAGGTGCGGGCCTTCATAGGTCTCACTTCATACTGTAGGCAATGGATTCCCCAATATGCATTTCTAGTGAAGCCAGTCATTCAGTTGACAACCCAGGAGGCAGCGACTTCGACTGTCCTCCCTTGGACTCAGGAACATACACAAGCTTTTGAAGACTTAAAGAAAGCCTTATGTCAAGCACCTGTTTTAGCGACACCATGTTACAGTAAGCCTTTTACACTTTTTGTCACAGAACGCGAAGGTACTGCCTTGTCAGTACTCACTCAGGAACAAGCAGGTTCACACAAGCCGTGTGCTTATTTTTCTAGCACATTAGATCCAGTAGCCCAGGCTCTGCCTACGTGCCTGAAATCAGTCGCAGCGACAGCTTTAGCGATCAGACAAAGCGATTCCATAGTATTAGGACATCAATTGATAGTGCAAGTTCCACACTCCGTGGAAGTTCTTTTAAACCGAACTCAGACTCAGCACTTGACTATAGCACGACTGACAGGTTATGAATTAACATTGTTCCAGCCACACATAGAAATCAGACGCTGTAGTACATTAAATCCTGCCACACTTTTGCCATTAAGTGGAACAGACCCATTGGCACATGATTGTATTGAAGTCATTACTATTACGACGAAACCCAGACAAGACTTGACAGACATTCCATTACCAGATCCAGACCTGACACTTTATGTGGATGGTTCATGCATGAGAACAAGTACAGGAGAGTTAGTGGCCGCTTACGCAGTCACGACAGACATCGAAGTTATTGAAACGAATTGTATTGACACATTGTCAGCTCAAGCAGCAGAGCTCATCGCTCTGACACAAGCCTGTATTCAAGCCAAAAATAAAAGAGTCAACATATACACAGATTCACGTTATGCATTCGGAGTTGTACACGACTTCGGAGTCCTTTGGCGAGAGAGAGGTTATTTAACTTCTCACGGTGCCAACATTCAACACGGTCCCCTTATTCAAGCTCTGTTAGATGTAATACATCTACCTACTGCGATATCTATCATGAAGTGTAAGGCCCATACAAAAATTACCGATATCATTTCCCAGGGTAACGACCTAGCAGACCGAACAGCTAAGCAAACAGCACAGAATCGGACTCATGCAATTGACTTGACAAAGACAATAGTTCCAACATCGACACACTGCATGACAGTTAGGGATCCCGCCCTTGATGTAATTGACATACAGACACATGCTACACCAGAGGAAATCAAGAAATGGACTGAACTAGGAGGGATCCAAACAGATCAGGGATGGATGACGAAGGGAAAATCTACATGGTTTCTCCCCGACTCCATGGTTCAAGTTATCATTAACACAATACATAGTCCAGCACATCTAGGAGAGAAAGCTATGTTAGACAGTATTCGAAACATTTGGTTTAATAAACACTTACGAGCTGCAGCCAAACAGAAAGTGCGTACTTGCATGATTTGTTGTCAGTTCAACCCAGGTAAAGGCGTTCCTGTAGAGCAAGGTGGATTTCAACCTCCCGATCACCCTTTTGAAGTCCTCCAGATGGATTATATCCAGATGGAACGTTGTCGAGGATTCAAATATGTCCTCGTAGTTGTATGCGCACTTTCCCGTTGGACAGAAGCATATCCAGTCTCAGATTACACAGCCCCGACCACTGCCAAGCAGCTGGTTCGTGAATTCTTCCCACGGTATGGTCTGCCCCGTATCGTGTACTCAGATAATGGTCAACCATTCTCATCCGAGCTAATGAAACACATTTCACTCCTGTTAGGCTATCAATGGAAATTCCACTGTGTCCGGCATCCCGAGGCAGCAGGTCTCGTGGAGCGTCATAATCAGACTCTGAAAATACGACTTTCTAAAATCTGTAGAGAGAAAGGCGTCGACTGGATAGTAGCTTTACCAGTTGCGCTCTTTTACATGAGAATGATAGCACATTCTCGAACAGGGCTATCCCCGTACGAGGTGGTCTTCGGTAGGCCACCAAATATGTGGGGGACGCCTATACCTCGTAAAATCACTGATGTTGATTGTAATATGCTGACAGATTACCTTGCTTCCTTGATGTCTGCACTACAATCTTGCCGTTCACAGGTAGCTGCAGCCTTTCCCGACAACACCGAGGTGAAGCCCCATGAAGTGGTTCCCGGAGATTTCGTTTTCATAAGAAATTTCGACAGGAGGAGCCCGCTGGAGCCTCGCTGGCAAACGCCGAAATTAGTACTCCTGACCACGAGGACAGCAGTGAAGATTGAGGGTCGCAAGGGTTGGCTACATTCGAGCCATATCAAGAAATTTCATGGACTGCCTTCTGATTTGAACTCTCAGCCCTACCCTCCTCCACAGACTGACTCAAAACTCCCCCTGGTCGAGAAAACTGCTTCCCAGGAATATAAACTGAAACTAAGGTCTAGCAAGTCAGACAATTTGATTGTTTAAGTCCTCTCCTAGGTGAATCGGTTAAATTAGTCTCTGACATGTATCCTCTAGACCGAAACAGAGAGAAAGATAGACAGAAACAGCTCAAGAAACGTGCATATTGTAAATTACTTCGTAGTCACTGTATAGTGACATTATTGATTATGTTTTTTCTAAATCTTCTGATTATTGCTGCAAGTATACTGTTGCACATATACTACCCTATTTTCAAGCGTGCACATTCTGCTTCCGATGTTACTGCCGAACACTCTTTTAGCGAATTACCTCCACATGAGTTGCCCTACAGACTTGCGCTGCGCAATAACACATTCATTAGTATGTTACATCACTCCCATCAGGCCAACAACGCTACAAATTGTTGGATATGTGGCCGACTCCCTCCCTACCAGAAATACAAGGGAGTTCTGCCCCTCTTTCCATATCCATTCACACACAATGGTTCCTGTGGTGCATGGTTTAGTTTGATTAATTCCTTAGATTCAAATACCGTAGTTTACCAGAGCAACTGGGTATGGGGAAACCTGAACTTAGTTTTGCTTAAAGCCTGCTACCCTAACAAGGAGGGACTTCCCAAAAGGACAGGAACTGATCTAGAAAATGAAGTATATGGATTAGGTAACTTTACACTTAACCTCATGATTCTGAATATTGAATCCGAAGCCGCACCAGTCTTGCCTGCTATGTCCGTATTACCAGTCAAAGGTGAATTATGTGTAAGAAAGAATGGTACAGTACACTTGGGTCATAGTAAATGTACTACTGTGATCGAATTCAGTGATCAAGGCAAGTCTACATTTAGAGCTTCCCGTCATTCCTACTTCGTTTGTGGTCATACCGCATATATACGTTTACCTCTAGATTGGGATGGTACCTGTTACATTGCATTCCTTCTGCCACCTGTTTTCCTAGCCCCTCCTGATTATCATAGAAACACCCATCTAGTACACAATAGACCCCAGAGAGATCTCCCGATTGTCGACTACACTGAAACGGCATGGGAGCAATACACAGACTTCAATAAAGGTCTCTTCCCCTACATAGGTGTTGTCTCTAATAGTAAACTGATACGCAGATTAACCAGAACCCTTGAAGCAGTAGTGAATGAAACCACCTCTGCCCTAGGCAACTTAACAGAGGAGCAGTCTGCGATGCGGATTGTTGTTCTCCAAAATCGTCTTGTCCTTGACGTCATCCTGGCCGATAGGGGCGGAGCCTGTAGAGTCATCGGATCAAGCTGCTGTGTTTTCATTCCAGAAAACGCGCCATCAGTATATAAAGCCATAACTCGTCTTCATAAGATTGCAAGTCAGATACACCAGAATCCAGGCACCTGGACGTGGTCCGGTTGGTTCTGGAGCGTGTTGTCAGCCTGGGGATGGAAAGTCCTATCCTTCCTAGGTATTGCCCTTCTCATAGTATTCAGTTGCTGCCTGTGTCTACAATGTGGACCAGCGATTTGCGGCCTGTGTGCCACATCATGTATTCCACACTCAAGTTCTCATTCAAAATCCCGGAAGAAGAAAGAAGAACAAATGATGTTACATGAACAGATTGATGGATTCCTGAGGATCGATATCTCATGAAGGGTCCGTAGGGGACAAGGAGGGAATGAGGAAATATGAATTTTTATGATCAATTGTGTCCCCTATCTTAGACCCCAACGGCTCCATGTACATGCTACAAGTACATGTATGTTCCCTCCACTTCCAGCTATGAAGACGCAAATACATATGCGTCCAACGTTAACATGTCCTCTTTCAGATCCACCATGAATGGGTCGAATATTCCGTTCTTAAGTATGCCTTGCCACCGTCTTTTATAGAGTACCTTTCACGTTTTTCAGCTCTGGCAAGTTAGGCCCTGAATTCTGCCATCGAGCTTTTCCTGCTTTCTGCCTCTGAATGCTCCAGCCTGGACCTGCATCTGTATCCATGACCTTTGTCTTACTTCCTGCGCGGCTAACGGTGTCTGGCCCGGCCTGTTGCCTGCCAAGACTGTATTCAGCCTTCAAGTTATCTGCTCCGCTCCTCGAGAAAATGCATTCCTGTCTAGTAGTTTAGGTAAACATCCTTCAGCTGCAGAGCAAAGGGCCCGGCCTTACTGTCTCCGTGCAAGTAATTCATAGCTCCTGTTACCATGGTAGGCCCATGCCCCCTCGCATCTCATGTAGACACGTAGACACTTATACACGCACTAGAAGTCAGTATAGGATAGCCTCTGCCTGAGAGACCTTTCCTTCCAGATAATACAGTTCCTTAAACACAAGATATTAGATACGATTTGGGATTAGGTTGTTCTGACATCCCAGACTTCTGTCTCCTCATGTAGGGCTAAATGTCAAGTCCCCTTCACCCTCCAGTTACACGTCAATCACACGTCATGCTGCCGTGCGCGCACCTCTGCCATGTATTTCTGCTGACATTGCAGGATTCTCTTATGGATCCACCCACCTGTGACATCCTCAGAATGACGTTTCTAGTACACGCCCTTATGCACGCCTAGTGTAACGCTTTTTTTCATTACGTATGTGTATTCTTATCTCTTTTCTCAGCTGTTACGCCTCCTGCATTTGCCTTTACTGTAATGCATTGACTATATATATGACAACCTGTCAATAAAGTATTGCTCGATCCCTTCCCGAACCTTCGTGGTGACGGAATCCGATTGCCTGGTTCGAACCAATTCCTTTGTAAGGAATAAATCCCCTTTTAAACCCTCAAATACCACGGATTCTGCCTCTTATTTTTACTGAGTTATTCTTATTGAACTTTACCGCATAAATTAAGTCTAGGTAATTAAAATTTACCACAAAATGATAACAAATATGTATATTACTGGTAAGCCATGAATGCGTTTCCAAATGGGTTCCTTTGAAAACATTCCTTGAAAAAAATAAACATTTGTAAATGGCTCACTAATATTTGATCTTAGTAAATATTGCACTGAGCTATGGATAACATCTGCAACTCCAACCTGATTTAATATTACAGATTATCTATAGGTTGAAAATAATCTGATCCTGCATTTACTGATTAAATATCAGTAATTCATGATCTTTATAATTAACCCCTTCAGCGCGGCGCGGATTACCGCACTGTGCTGAAGGTTCCGTGCGCGGGCGGGGCTATGACGGAGCAGTTTCGTCATGCGCACAACGCGACCGACGCGCATGATGGAACCGCTCCGTCATACGCATCGAAGGGGTTAAACAACACGAACCAAAGCAAATCATAGGTCCTAAATGGGAATGTTCTGTCTGTAGTGTTAAGTGGATTGGAGAGGTGCCAGAACTTCAGTACCTGGTGAAAAATCATAAACCTGTGTTAGTTTCTAGTTACTGTTTTTGAGATTTCCCATACAGCTATTGCTTAGTAAATTGTATGGACTACTTTCGCTGGCTGTATAAAGGAGTGTGTGCAGTGCTTGTACTGGCCCTTCCAGGTTGCCACAGCTATTGTACCTGGTCGGATAGAGCCATCAGTGGATGGATTCCACATCACCATCTCGATCCCAGACTGTCTTCAAGAGTGTGATAATGTGATGTAAGGGCAAGTGGCACGGTGATGTCAGTTATAATAGTTATGGGGGGAATGTTCCAGGGTGGAAGGAAGAGATTGGTTCAAGGGGTTACAAGTCAGTCATCAAAGGAAATACCGAAGAGCAGTCGCATCAACTATATGCCATTATAAACAAGGATATAACTCTTTAATCACGCTTCTGGTGCTTGTTGTTCATTACAATTGCGACGAGGAGGATGACGTGTGCAACATGTAAAGAATCTGCCAGCAGTCTCTAATAAAGCAGAGGGAGTTAACAACACGCTTCTACCCTAGATCGCATTGGGAGTTAACGAGGCACTGATCCCCTGGATCGCATTTGACGCAGGAGGTGATCATCTTGTAGCTAATCGTCCTGCATCTAAAGCTGTGCGTGATGGGTTGAAGAGGAGATATGTGGTAAGTGCTGTAGAAAGGGGAAAAAAGGAAGCGAGGAAAGGCAGTTGCGAACAGCGTGATACAAGATAAGGGCATTCTGGCCACCATCTTAAAATCAAGCACCTGTGTCTAATTCAGCAAGGAGAAAATTGGATTTTAAGTCTGGCATAAAATTAATACAGAACGTGGAAATAATTAATTTGCCTGAAATTATTAAAATAAAAAAAGAAAAGCCGAAATCTCGCGGGATTTTTTTGGGACACTGTGATAAAAGGCTTTAAGATGCCATTTTGAAGTCAGGCAAAAACATATTTTGAAGAAAAAAAGAGCCAAAGAACACAACATTTAATAACAAACTGCAATAAAACATCATTATATACATTTTTAAAAAACAATGTTTAGTGAGGAAAGAATAGTGAAGTAACAATAAATATGGATTCCGAATTATATAATGAGGAAGAAAGTATAAGTGGTGTTTCAAGTACATTTTTTAGAACACTATTACCTTCTGATATATCAGATCAGCAGAATATTGCACAAAGATGGGAATTATGGAGGAGAAGATTTGAACATTTTTTTAAAGTGACATGTAAAAGATACGATGATGAACAGGCAAAAGATTTGTTGCTTAATCTGGTGGGAGATGATGTGGAAGATTTGATAATGGCATTTCCTGAGCAGGAAGGACACACATGCGAAGGTTTCATCAAATGTTTAAATGAGAAGTGTGACCCTCAAATAAATCTAGATTTTGAAAGATATAATTACAATATGGCATTCCAAAAAGAAAATTAAACAATGGATGAATATGTCACAAGGCTGAAGAAATGTGTAACTTTTTGTGAATTTGCGAAATTTTGCAATGAAGAAGCAATAAGGTTAAGAATTATCCAAGGTTGCAACTCAGTAACGTTTAGGAAAAAGCTTCTGGAGAAAACTTAGTATTTACAAGAACTTCTACGTATGACTAAGACGGTAATGCGAGCACAAAAACATGCTACAAAATGTAAGAAAGCAGAATGAAAACTAAAGAACAAGTTAGACAAATGTAAAAGAAAGGTAGTAGTACAGAAAAATTGAATCACAAATAAAAGGAAAAAGACTATGTTATAAGTGTGGATTTCAATTTCCACATCAGAGAACGTGTCCAGCGATAGGGCAGCAATGTAGAGAATGTGGAAGGCAAAGTCACTTTGCAAGTGTATGCAGGTTTAAAAAGAAAAAATGAAAATATGGAATACACATGAAAATTGAAACAAACAGACTGCTGTGGACAATAAAAAGAAGTGGAAATGTTAAATATATTAGACAAATGGAAAATATTGGAGAAGAATTTGAAGAAGAATCTGAACAATCAGAAAGACTATATGTTGTGTGAAGAAAATGAAGTTCAACAACTCAATATGACAAAAAGGGACAACATAAAGAAAACAATGGCTGTGGATTTGATCGTTAGTCTTCAAAACGTTCTATGTGTTTTAGATAGTGGAGTGACATGTAATATAATGTGTATAACAGAATATAAGAATATATGAAAATGAAAGAACAACCTAGTTTAATTCCATCGAATGTCAGTGTCTTTCATTGGGGAGTCAAACACCACTTGTTATGTAAAATACAGCAATTTGAAGTGAAACCCTGTGACAGCTAGCACCTAAACCTGCTATCCCCAAAGTGGCCAAAGGAGGGAAATATCCCAAAAATGTTTTTGCACACGATCTAAGCACCCACTGTCAAGGTGCGGTTCTCAACTGGACTTGACAATGTTAAACATAAAGAGCAATCTGTGCACCACTACATGACAAATTAAACAAAGTACAAGGTCTGTGTCCAGAGTTGTATTCTTCAAGTCTTCCTTTTTATTATAAATCACAAATGATTTGAGAGTGACATGCAACATGTAGGATAGACCAGCCAATGCGTTTTGTCCATTATAATGGACTTCTTCAGGGCATATGCGGAATCGTTATATATGAGGCGCTACTGTATCTGAGGCAAATTGCAAGATTGTTAGAAATTCCATGTAACTGAGAATGAGACAGATGTCACTATTGAGCAGTTGTAAGCAGATCTTTTCTAATAATAATTGCAAATAGTATGCAGCCATCTAAGGTTAATAGTACGCCGGGTCTGACACAATTGAGGGCGGCCCAAGGATTACAGACCCATCAACTCAGCACCATAATACGTGCTGTAGTCGTGTTGCCATCAGGATCCTCCCCTTAATTTTGTGGGACCCGGCGTACTAATAACCTTAGATGTCCGCATACTATTTGCAATTATTATGTTAAAGGGTGAAGTACCTGGACCATGCTCATTAAGCAATGTCACTGCTCAAGTCATTAGTTTATTAACAATGACATGTAATATGATAGTAGATCATCCTGTACTAAGAAAATATCCAGAGTTGTTTAATGGTTTAGGAAAGTTAAAAGATGAAAAACACTTACCATGCATATGAACGAAGCAGTAGAACCAGTGGCACAGGTGCATAGAAGAGTTCTAATACATTTACAGGAGAAAGTAGAAAATGAGATAACATTGTTGCTCCAGCAAGATATAATTGAAAAAGTCACAGGCCCAACACCATTGTAGTAATTCCAAAGAAAGACACTGAGGATATCAGAATTTGTGTGGACATGAGGGTTCCTAATAAAGCAATTGAGAGAGAGAGGTATCCAGGGCCTCATTTAAATGACATGATTAGTTGTATTAATGGAGCTGTCATTTTCTCAAGTTAGACTTATGTAAAGAGTATCATCAATTGGGAATTGATGATCAGTCAAGATATATAACGACATTTTCTACACATCTAGGATTAATTAGATATAAAAGGTTAATTCTGGAATATGTTCAGCTATTGAGATCTTTCAAGAAATAATAAAAAATATTATAAGACCGATTTGGGAATAGTTCACTGAAAAATAACTTGAATGTGGCATCAGACAAATGGAATGGTTTAAAGATTAATGGCCCCTATTAAAAAGGCTGTGCAAAAGGCAAAATATTCGCAAATATGAATAAATCAAGCATTGTGCCAAGTTTTGCAAGATTACAGGAATACTCCTCATGGATCAACCGGAAAATGTCCTTCAGAATTAGTGGCCCATTACGATGACAGACGGAAGGCCATCCGTGCCTGTGGCGGTGGCGGAAAACCGGCATGATTTCCGCCACAGGTGGGGTCATTGCAACCAACAAATCACAATGGACCCACAGAGGCGATTTTCTGTCCGCCGCCGTCTGACAGGCTCCGCACGTTTTTTGCGTACGCAAGGGTGGCGGATGGAGCCAACAGGCAGGACCGGCATGAGGAACCATGTTCTGTCCGCCAAGCAAATCACGATGTTGCGGAAAGCCCTTCCCACCACCGCGTAAAAACCACCACGTTGTGGATGGCGGAAATATAACATCTGAGAGGAAGAGCCGATACAGTACCCATCTAAACCCCCGGAGCCGCCATGGATCCTGCACCACAGGCCTTCCCGCTGCACTACCGGCTGCACCTCTGGCAGACAAGACGCCGCCGCGCTCAACAGCAGAGGTACATAGCAGACATCTCCACGCATGCAATCCCTGAACAACTGCAACTCCTAACAAGTGTAGCGGCACTGCGATAAATGTGGCAACCTGCCAAATGCAAAGTGTGAGGCCCACCCAATCCCCATGAGTGACCCTCGGTTCCCCCAAAGGCAATTGGAGCCAATGACGAGCCCCGCAGTTGCTGAGTGCACACACCACAACATCTAAACATGGACGCCGATGGAACCCATTGGCTGAGGGCTCATCCACATTGTGTGTGCCACACCCTGGCGGCCCGGAAGCTGCGACCTCAAACCTGCAATCTTCAAGTGGGGCCAATCCGTGTCATCAGCGCGAATGCCAGCCACCGCGCATGCGAACTCATACAGCATTTGCATCGGCGCCCTGACTATGACATCACAAATCACAACTCATTTGCTGAAAGTGATTGGTGCACCCCATGTGTAATGTTGTGTGGCACGAAGTCCCCATGCATTCGAAGTAACCACACAGACACAATACATGTATAGGCGAACTGGCCAAGGGCACGTGCGTCCGAACCTGTTTGTTGGCAGGGTCACATGTCCAGTGACGCCTGTGCTGGGTGGCCATGTGGTGGTGGGTAAGCCAGCCCTCTGGGAGTGGATGCCATATCAGAACAACTAGAACAGTGAACAGCTGCCCACTTCACTGTGAAGGGATAAGAGAGAGTGTGACCCGTGAGCCAAGTCTTCACACACATGGAATGTCCAAGGAAAGGAGATTGAAATTACATACATAGCCATGCCTCGTAGCCAGATGGACTCCAATGAGGAAAGTAGTCAAAAAGGTCAAAGGTCTCCCGCACTGTACCAATGTTGTGTAATGCAACATCCAACCTGTGAACCCCGCTTGAATGTCGCTTGACATCTGACTGGCGTCTCTTGGCCAGGGGTCGAATTGTGAAGGATCAGTGGCGTAGGCAGACAACCAGAGGTGACCATTGACTGCAAATCAGACATATATGTAATCCCTAGCACACCCAATACACGTACTGGTGTGGCATGCAGTCTGCCTAACTGCCACTGCCTGTAAATGTCCTCACACACGTCCTGAGTCAGTGTGTCTCCCGACCAAACGCCCTAAAAAATCCTGCCCACCAGCATGGATGACATGCGATTACCACACCTTGCAATCCTCATTGGCACACGTGACATTCCCTGTTGACTGAGTACTCACACACTTGCAAGACTGATTGTCTCTGTGCAATGTGTGCGTGATGTAAAGCACTGTCACACCCTACACACATATCAGTAGCACCATGCAACAAATGAAATGCACATGAGCGTGCGGCCATGGAGAGATAAAAGGCGCTGGACGAGGGTGGCAGAGAGGGAATCCGAGAAGGAGGGCCTGAGCGAGAGCATGAGAAGTGTCACCTACCTGAAACTCCCACCTCAGGAAACCTCATCCTCCCTTCAGGAGGACCTCCAATGGAAAAAACACACGTCTTGAGAGTGACAACCTCTAGCAACAGAATCTGGAAGGAAACAATGGGTCTCCCTGGCCCATGTAAGACTGAGGAGATACAAAGGGGGGCCCTGAAACAGGCCTGGTGAGAGACATAAGTGACAACTCGGGCACGCAGTGGCCCGCCAGAATGCATTGTTGGGCCACACAAATGAAGATTTTTTGAGCCGGCCCTGCCTGGCAGGCATCCCAAATGTTGATGGCAGCCATTGATGGCACACCCATCTGCCGCATACCACCACAGGCAAGTGAACCCATCTATAGGAACCGCAAACACTACCACCCCATCAACGTGCAAGTGGTATGACAGGCGGACCAGACCATCACACATGTGTGTGCAGAGTATCCGAGTTTGGCACATGACTGAAACATCTGGCAGACCAGCAACATCACCCCCGCACCCAACCCACACATGCCCAGTGACGATGACAGTGGTGAGGAAGAAGGTCTTGACCAGCGTCTACAGCTCATCGTCAACTACTTTTGTTGACTGTGATGCAACAATGAGCGACTATGACTGTGTCTGTATGCCTGGTAGATGTCTCACAGACTCTGACAAATATCCCTGAGATTCCATCCACATACCAGACCATGTGCCGGATTAAAGAAAACATGCATGCTGGGACCGAGCACCCCGAAGCACCACAACACACAGGACACCATTGCCATACTGCCTCACTTGCTCCCCTACTCACTCGGCGGCATCCAAGCGCATGTACACAAGCAGACAAGTTGAAGACATGAAACATTTCCAAATGTGTCGTTTTTACTACAGTGTCAAAGCATGCAAAATACGTGCCACAACAGTTTAAAAAAGCATGAGTACTTAACCAGTCACTACGTGACATATCCATTTAACATGAAGCAAGATGTCGCATCAACAACCCCTTCGGACGTCGAACCACGAGCATATCCCCTTTATCCCTGGCAGGAAGGAGTTGTGTGGGATGTCCCTGGTGTATGGGCTTTGTCAGCAGAGCCTATTAATCAGTTTATACATGGTGAGATCACACCACATTGGCTGAGTCGCACTCATCACTGGATGGATGTCCAGTATGGGGCATCAGGCCCAAATTCACATGTCAATCAAAGGAGATCCGTGTCCTCCAGTAGCTGTGAGACCTCGTTGATTAGGGGTGCCATGGACTGAACTGACCAAAATGACAAGAGACAGGGTCCTAAGAGCACAGACAGAATGTTCAGACAGTACTCCTGGACCGCGCAGTGAACAAGCTCTGTGGACACCTCTCATGTGACAGACATGTACTACGGTACTTGCAGGGCACAAGTCCTAAATCAGAAAGTAGGGGGACTGACCGAGTAAGACAAAATGCTAATGAGCTCACAACGCCACGATGTAGCGCTATGAAAGCAGTAAAATAGTGCTACTGACATGATTTGTGCAAATACTGGGACAGACTAACCCATCTAACAGTCTTACAGTGTCTGCATTGACATATAGGGACAGAACAAAGGTGAAAGCATGCCTCACTTAAGTAGCTGTGTAGAGATGGCAAGTTGTGTGCATATATACCCTCCAGTGGCACCTACATTCAAATGTAAGGTTCAAGGCGGACCCCAGTCAGCATGTACCAACAAAAGGAGTCCGGATGGCCCCTTTACTTAGGCCCGGCTGGAGGAGAAAAAAGGCACACTTGCTGCATGCACATTGCTGCTGGGAATGGACAGCAGACAACGTGCAGGTGCAGCCGAACGTTTCCTGGGATCTGGACGGTACACCGGGACAAGTTAAGCATATCCCTGTGGGGACCAACATCCTGGTAGGGGGGACGGCGTCAAACCTGTGCAAAGGGCGGGGCGTGTGTACCTGCGTGTACCCACGACTCGAGCCCTGGGTCCTTGCAAATCAACAACGCCATGTCCTCTTCGTGCGCTACAGCTGCATTATGGAAGCCGGGCTCATGCCAGACGACAATGTCCACGACGATCAGATGACAGCCTCCTCTCGCCCTGGTCTGTGGCACTAAGCGCTATAGACCGCAGAGCACAGCACAGTCCGAGCCAAGGTTGACAGGGCCAAAGTCGGAGAGCTGGGTAGCAATTCTGGTCAGGTGGCGTGAAAAAAGAGAAATGATGATTAAACTTAGTCACCAATAGTTCCTACTGCTGTGAAGTAGTTACGCATCCAAGAAGGCATAGGCAGCTTCGAAGGCAATCAGTTCCAAGAGACAATCAAGTTAATCTTCAGCGAAGAGGTCCGGCATCCAATCCAGCAGTATGAAGGAACAGATGTGCTCCTCGCACCACGAGGTTGCAAGTAGCCTTCCATCGCAACCTGGGAGAGGTTCGATGTAGGCATGGCACACGAGCCATCGCGGAAACGCACAGGCGCAGCTGTCAGCCTGCCTGACACATTGTAAGGCATCCCATAAACGTGTCTCACCAAAGCAGTCTTGCACATAGACCAAACAAGGAGTCACCCACAGCTCATGGTCCAGGTCAGCAAGGGAGTTGATAGGCAGACATCCATGGCCCACTGAAACAGACATCTTCTGCAGGAAAAGACGCAGGTGAAGTAGGCATAACGGAAAGTTAGCCTGTAACTGATGCCCAGCACAGCCAGTGGGACACATCCAAAGAAGAGCTGCATGCGGGCATGGTACAGTTGCAACAGACCGGGCTCAGCCTGGCCCACTGGATGGTCAGACATGGTGTGAGAGCAATCTCAGACCCAGCGCTCAGCTGTGCAGCCAAATTTATGGTCAGAAAGCACAAAATGCAGTGTGCAAATTGGAGGACTGACACCCGGTGGTACTTCCGGAAAAGCATGGATGGAACGGACAAGGCCCGAGCCCACAAGTCTGATAAAAAGTATGCAACGGCTTTCAGTATCAGACACTATCACTACTCTGTGTGTCCGTTCCCTGCGAAAATAGTGGGCGAGCCGTGTTCAGCACTGACTGAATAGCGCAAGACGGTTAAGACGCCTGGTATCCGAAGGTCTTTGGGCTGATGTGGGAGCAACTACTTGTCTACACAGAGGCTCATTGTGCCTGCCACACTCATTGAAGTATGCTTTCGCTGTGCGAATGTGAGGCCTCGATTGACTATCCACAATCACTTCTGGGGAAGTCAGCAGTACATTGGCACAAAATGGACACGTTGTGCAACTGTTCCCATATACGTAATGCATGGACTGCACGCAGGAGGGGCCATGTAGGTTCTCCTCACCTGAATAGACTAGGGACTCTGCTTCCGAGGCTTCACCTTCCGGGCGGGGGGGCTGGCTGGGCTCGTCCATGGCACGGTCGCCTGCTGTTGCTTTCGAGTCACCTCTTTGAGTTAGGTCACTTTTGTCAGTATGTTCTGCACACAGCACAACTTAGCTGTTCATGTTTGCCAGATTTTAATTGAGGTGACATGACTTTTGCCTTGGCTTTACTAGGCATTCATGTCAGTATGTCATCAGTTGCACATGGTGTTGATGTACATACAGGTCTTTCAGGGGGTCGGTACTCACCGGTGCTGTGCACCGTCCCTTTTTCAGAGTGGGCCTCGGTATGAGTTTCTTTCGTGCTCTGTTTTTTGCCCTCGATGTGCATGGTCGCATTCCTCATTTCTCACTGGTGGAGTAGTCACGGCATGACGTCATGCCAGGTGAGCCTTGTGGGGGAGTGAAGTCCTTTGTGGATTCATTTTGTCTAGGGAAATCACTCCTTTGGAGACTCATGAGCAGCAACATCCTTGTGGGGGTCATTTGGAGCCATGCTGTTTGTGAGGGGAGACAGAGGACCATGTGGGAGTTGTGGTGGTGAGGTCAGGGCTCGACATCCCCCTCCCTAGTGAGCTACCTGTTGGTAAGCACAGTCGATGGTGTTAGCTGCCACATGGCTGGGGGGTGGGGAGGGTGAGCAATTCTGTTCTGGAGGGAAGCCAGGGTGCATGAGCTGCCACCTACCTGTGGGGTTGAGCAGATTAAGGAGATGCTGTCCTTGTGATGCATTCATGTTGTAAGCGTGCATTCCACATGAGTTTGATGTGGGCAGGCAATTGGGCTCACTTGTTGTGCACTACGGTTTATTGTAGTGTGATGTGATCATTTTGTTGGTACTTACCAGCCTCCAGTCCCCCCCGATTCCTGTGAGACTCTCTGGATGCATTATGGCAGGCACCTTCACCTACCATTCGGTGATGGTTGGTGGTGGAATTTGAGGGACGCCACCAGAACTCTGGGCCGCCGCTTGGTTCCTGTGGGCCGGATGCTTGTCCCGGCCCTTGGGGTCGCCCCACCGCTCCTGATATCACGCACAGTGCGTAGAGTGGTCCCTACGGCTTTGACTTTGCTGTGGATCCTTGCCCACATCTGATTTTTACGTGCAAGTAGGGTGTGTTGGAGCAAGTGCCCAGGCAAATGTGGTTCAGCCCTGATTGTCTCGTCTGGCGTCACGTTCAACTCGGAGTCGGGGATGTTGGACATTTTCGGGGGGGGGCATGGTACAGATGAATGAGGGGTACAGGGTGCAAGGTAATGGTGTCCTGTCTCTCTGTCTCGGCTTGTGGTGTGCAAAGGCTGCTGGCCCAGGTAGGGGTTGTTTTTGTACTGTGGTATGTGGGTGTGTCCACATGGGTGTTGACCTCCATATGTCACTTCCATGCTGCGCATGACTTTCCCTACCAGGTGCAGGTTGGGGTGTGTCTTTGTTGCGTGTGTGTTGTGATCGAGGGCAGCCGGGAGAACAGGCACACTTCAGCGTTATTGTGGGGTTGGTTCCGCAAGCCATTCATGAGGCGGTCGGACGCAGTGCCGGTCTGCCAGCTCCGCGTTCTCATCGTAATTGGCCGTGCGGTCATACCGTGGCAGGGGCGGACTTTTCAAGCCGTTGTACAGCTTTACCCGTCCTCCGCGGTCGGATTTGCTGCTTTTCCGACCGTGGTGGATGGTGTTTTGTGGCATCCGTCTGCCGTGGTCAGATTTTGCGTACATTGCATCGTGATTTGACCAACGGAACAGCTGTGGGTCATGCGGGGGGATTTTTACTGATTTCATGGCGGACGGAGGGCTTTTCCGTCCGTCATCGTAATAGACCCCTTAATGTTTGGACAACTGAGACAAACTTGTCTACCACATTTGCCAGCAGATCGGCCAAAGGATCATGAAGAAATAGTACAGAAAGACGAAGCAAACGACACGATGAAATACTATGCAGAAAGTAAAAGAAATTGTCGAGATCAAGATTATCAAATAGGTGATTTGGTATTAGTATGTCAACAACAGATGCGGAAATCACAAAGCAGATTTCATCCTATACCTATGGAAATAACTAAAGTTAAAGGAACAGCACTAACAGCAAAAAATGACAGCAGAGTGATAAGGAATAAGGCATTTTTCAAAAAACTGAAACAAATTAGTGAACAAGGAAACATGCAATTGAATATTAAACGAGTTGAACAAATGCTCAGAAAATCAGAATTTCAAGAAAGCCTGATCGCTTGATTGATTGAACATTGTTAAACTAAGATATATAACTCTTAATGTTATAATTTTTTTCTTTTCTTTCTTTTCATCTCGCTCTCTCTGTTCTTTATGTTTTCGCTTTTTGCCTTTCCGCCTGAGATGCTAAAAAAAAGAGGGGGTAGAGAAATGGGATAATGTGATGTAAGGGCAAGTGGCACTGTGATATCACGTAGAATGGTTGAGGAGGGATGTTCTAGGGTGGAAGGAAGAGGTTAGTTCAATGGGTTACAAGTCAGTTATCAAAGGAAATACCTAAGAGCAGTCGGAACAACTTTATGCCATCATAAACAAGGATATAACTCTTTACTCATGCTTCTGGTGCTTGGTGTTCATTACAAAGAGTTGCAGAGGGGCAGAAATCAAACTGGAGGGAAGCTTGAACCTGAGCACCGCTTTGTAATAGTAAGTGGGTAACATGCTACAAATTACCACTGTTATGACTACCAGCTCTACTGGGTGAGATAGGTAAAGTGGGATCCTGTTCTACTGAACACATTTTAGGTCCTGTCCCAGACTTTACTCGGTGCACAGATAGAATATCGAGTTTAAAATGTCGACAAACACAAATATCCAGTTTTAAAAATCGTGATACAGAAATATCGACAGGAAGGATACCGTTAACAAGAATATCGACTTGCAGGTAAGAAATATTGTTTTTGTAAATACCAAAGTAGTTAATATCGTTCGCAAAAATACAGTTGTTTAAAATATCGATGTTGTAATTAATGATAAGTATTTTAGTATGTATTTTAAAAGTATGAGATCATTTTTTTTGTATAAGAATTTGTTTTGTTTTTTAATATATGTGTTACATTTTTAGCAGTTATTAATTTTATCTTAATTAAACTTAGCCTTTTTAAGTTCTTTAGAGGGTTGAGGGTTTATAGGGAGGGGAAGAGGGTGGGAAGTAATTTAATTATAATACATTTTTTTTAATGTATTCGTATTTTATTTTTTTAATTTAGATTTTATAGTGTTGGGAATTAATTTATTATTAATTATTAATTAATTGGCTGATACTTATTATCAATTAATTAATTTGCAATTATATTAATTGTGTCATTTTTGTAGGAGCAGGTTGTGGGTTTATAGGGGAATAGGGTGGAAAGTAATTTAATTATAATAAATGTATTAATATTTTTTATGTATTCATATTTACGTAATGTATATTTTATAGAGTTAATTGTGGGAGTTATTTTATTATTAAATATGTATTAATTGGTTGTTGATTATTATTAATTAATTAATTTGTAATTAAGTTAATTGTGTCATTCTTTTAGGAGCGTGTTGTGGGTTTTATAGGGGAATAGGGTGGGAAGGAATTTAATTATAATAAATGTATTAATATTTTATATTTGTTAATATTGTTAATATTTATTTTATTTATGTTTAATAGTGTTAATTGTGGGAATTATTTTATTATGGAAAATTAATCATTGGTTGTTAATGATTATTAATTAATTCATTTGTAATTAATTATGTTAATTGTGAAATTTATTTGGGAGTGGGTGTTGGGTTTGTAGGAGAATAGGGTGGGAAGTAATTTATTTATAATAAATGTATTAATATTTTATATTTGCTAATATTTATTCATTTATGTTTTATAGTGTTAATTGTGGGAATTATTTTACTAATAAATATTTATTAATTGGTTGTTAACCATTATTAATCAATTAATTCGTAATTAATTATGTTAATTGTGTCATTTATGTAGGAGTGGGTGGTGGGGTTTATAGGAGAATAGGGTGGGAAGTAATTCATTTATAATTAGGTAATAATTGTTTGTTAATTAATGCTAATTAATTAAAATATGGCTATTGTGTAATTAATTGTTTATGTAAGTTGTGGGGTTTATAGTGGTAAAGGGTGAGAAGTAAGTTATTTTAAATTAATTAATAGGTTGTTGTTCATTGATAATAATTAATTAATGTAAAATTAGTTATAGAAATTATGTAATGATTTTTAGGTGTGGGTTGGGGTGTTTAGTGGGGTAGAGGGTGGAAAGGTTACTTCTCCTGAGGCTTGAGCCGGGACATAGCTGTGTTCTTTACCCAGTACAGTATTAATTGCTAATTTGCACATCATTGCACTTTTCTGTGTTTTTAACGGAGACATAATGATGCTCTGATCAGGCACTTTTAAAAAATCTGGTCACTGCTTATTTGCGTGTGTCTTATCCTGCCCGAGTGTGACGGACATCTGGTTCACTCACCGCTGCTCGCAACGCTGAGTTCCTGACAGTCTTGTCGGGACCGCCATATTGGGGCTAGTGAGGTGAGCGGTCTAGTGTTTGGTTCCCCCACGCTATATCTGGCCCAATGGCGCGAGCACGCAGTGTTACCTCTCCTGAGGCTTGAGCCGGGAGATAGCTGTGTTCTTTACCCAGTACTGTATTAATTGCTAATTTGCACATCATTGCACTTTTCTGTGTTTTTAACGGAGACATAATGATGCTCTGATCAGGCGCTTTTTAAAAATCTGGTCACTGCTTATTTTAGTGTGTCTTATCCTGCCCGAGTGTGACTGACATCTGGTTCACTCACCGCTGCTTGCGACGCTGAGTTCCTGACAGTCTCGGCGGGATCGCCATGTTGGGCTAGTGAGGTGAGCGGTCTAGTGTTTGGTTTCCCCACGCTATATCAGGCCCAATGGCGCGAGCGCGCAAGCGGGCACGCCGGCGGTGCGCCGGCGGTGCGCCGAAGGCGTTCCAAAGGCAAGCCCGTCTGCGCCCGTCCGCGCTCGGCTCGCGCTCAGCGCCAAGACCCCTGATTCTTTGAATTTAGGTAAATCTTTTCATATTATTTATTCTAGAACAGCATTGCTTGGGTTGAATAGGGCGGGAAAGGACCCAAATTGTGTGTGTTTGTCCTTTAACTCAAGGCCGAAATCTCAGCCAGCGGCCTGCTCTACATGTAGAACCTCGCTTCCTAAAATCCACTACTTAGCGCCCCATGAATTAAGTGACTTCAGGTCAAAGACGGGGGTCACAAGGCTACGGTTTGTAAGTGCATTTTGATAAATGCAAGATCGTTGGTCAAACATAGCACCGAGTGAGCACGACTTATTGAGGAAAAGGACATACAAATAACATTTATTACGGAGTCTTGGACTGATGAATCCTCAGGGCCGGACTTGTTGAAGGCTACTCCATCAGGATTTGTGTGCCATTTCCTGAATAGGTTTGGGGGTAAAAAAGGGGGGGGCTGGCAGGGATTTATCCCAGTTCGATTAAAGTGGCCTTCCACCCAATACTCAACGCAGGTTGCGAGGCCTTGTCCTTTAATTTCAACCTGTCCTGCCACCACTCCTTTAAAGGTATTTTAGTATACAGACCCCCGAGCACTAAACATTCCTTCATTACTTCCATTGGAAATCTGCTGGAAGACAGTATCTGTTTGGAGGCCTATACCATCTTGGGGGATTTTAATTATCACCTGGAGGCTCTATTTAATCCAGATACAGCCACTCTTATTGACACAATGAACACTGTAGACCTCAGATAGCAGGTCACAGGCCCCACTCATGTGGCTGGACATACCCTGGACGGCATATTTTCAAACCATCCAGGTCTCCAGGTTACGGGTGTCCTACCCCTTGTCTGGACGGACCATGCGGCCGTCCAGTTTGAGTTAACCATTAAGGCCCTGCACTTGGGGGGGGCAGGTGTTAAGAAACGGATTGACATCCAACCTTGAAACAAAATGGATGGGGAGGCATTCCAGGAACTTCTTACCTCAATGACTATACAATCAAATTTGGGAGTGGAGGAAGGGACGATCGCTTATACTAAATGGGTGGAGAACGCTTGTAGCAAACTAGCCCCAGCTATTAGTATTGTGCCCAAGAGATCGGCTCCCTCCGCCCCCTGGTTTACAGATGAATTGAAAAAAGAAAAACTCAAGTGCAAACGCCTAGAGCGCTCCTGGAGGAAAGAATATAAGGAAGTAAAGAAGACAGCTTACAGAAAGGGTTTATCGAACTACAAGCAACTTCTGTTTGTCACTAAACAAAAATTCTTTGTCAATAAAATTGAGTTGGCAAAAAACTCAGCCAAAGAATTATTTAAAACTGTCTTAGATCTTTCCTTCCCACACCCGGTTACAATACAGCCTAGAACTTTGCGAACAGATTGCCAAATTCTTCCTGGATAAATTAGACGTGATTTTTTCAGCACTCAACGGATCTACTGCAGCAGGAAGCATTTTAGAGAAGGAGGACCTTGGGCGCACCAAAGCTCCTCCCTCAGCCCTCGAGAGATTTGAGGACTTGTTCATGGACCAAACACGTTGCCTTCTTGAAACGGCTAGATCAGGGTCACCATATGACCCCTGTCCGGTGGCTGTTGCCAAATTAGCGGTGGAACACATCACCCAGGTACTTACACCTGTTTTTAATGCTATGATTGACACTGGGCTTTTTCCCAAGCTCTGGAAGTTGGCATCAATTTTACCCCTACTGAAAAAGCCTAACTTAGATCCGACCAATCCAATTAACTTTCGCTCGATATCTAGGCTCCCCTTACCAGCAAAGATGATAGAAAAGGCACTAAATACACAACTGGGTGCTTTTCTCCATCAAACCCAGGCCCTTGACCCAACCCGATATGGCTTCAGAAGTGGTCATAGTACAGAGTCAGCCTTCATAAAAACAACAGATGACCTCAGGAAAAAAGTTGATCTAGGCGGGAAGGCCGGCCTGATCCTGCTGGACTTATCCGCGGCCTTTGATAGGTCCATCATGATCTCTTGATGGACCGATAAAGGTCATGCGGACTTCGGGGCAAGGCCCTGAATCTCATGCAATCCTTCCTTATGGATAGATCACAAGTGGTATCCCTGGGTGAATACCATTCAAGGCCCTTTGCGCTGCCCTGCGGGGTGCCACTGGGGTCGTCATTGAGCCCGATGCTGTTCAATGTTTATGTTTCTTCACTGGCCCCCATCATTAACACCTTGGGTTTTGATCTCACATCCTATGCCAATGACACCCAAATTGTGGTGTCTCTTCTGCCAGGACAGGAGGGGGGCATGGACAATCGTTTTCATAACTGCATGGTAGCAGTGAGTGGCTGGATGGCGAAACATTGCCTGAAGCTCAACTCTAATAAAACAGAAGTCATATTATTTGGGAATGCTCCTAACTTTTGGAATACAAACTGGTGGCCTTCCACAATGGGAGTATGTCCTTTGCCTGTAAAGAAAGTAAAAAACCTGGGAATAATTGTCGATGACAAACTGAATCTGGGCGACCAAATCAATTTAGTTTCGTCATCAACCGCCTTTGTTTTAAAATCAGTAAAAAAGATTCTGCCTTTCCTGCCAGCAGGGAGTCAGAAAACAGTGGTCACTGCACTTGTCTTGTCAAGGCTTGACTATTGTAATGGCCTCTATCTAAACATTCAGGAACGCTATTTAAATAAACTACAAAGGTTGCAAAACGCAGCCGCCAGATTACTCACTGGGGTGCCCAAATTTGCGGCCATTTCCAACGAAATTAAAAAGTTACATTGGCTCCCGGTAAAAAAGCGTGTGCTTTTTAAATCCTAGTGTACCGTTTTTAAAGCACTCCAAGGTACTGGACCAGAGTATTTGCATAAACAATTTAACTGGTACATACCTACAAGAAATCTACGCTCATCAGGAGCTAAATTGGTCACAGTTCCGCATACTAAAAAGGTTTCATGGGGAGGACAAAGATTTGTTTTCGGAGCAGCCAAGGATTGGAATGATCTTCCGACCCAGCTCAGAAATTCCCCAGATCTGCTGACTTTTAGAAGGACTCTGAAAACTTGGTTGTTCAATAATTAAAACTCCTTCGATGGTGATGGCTGAAAAGACAGGTAACTAGCGCCAGGACACCCCAGGGTAACCGTTGTGCTTTACAAATAAATTTAACATAACATAACAAGTAATTTATGTTTAATTAATTAATAATTAGTTGATTATTAATATCAATTTATCAATTGATAAATATTCAAGGTAAGTGTTTATTGTTATTTTGTGTGTGTGCGTTTTGGTTTTAGAGGGGTAACGTTTGGGGAGTAAATGAATTTTTCTTTGTTTAAAAAAACAATTGTTTAATTGATAATTAATTATGTTAATTATGGAGGTACATTTAAAAAAAGATTAAATGTGGGTTGTGAATTGTGTGGTGTTATAGTGTAGGAAATAAAAAATATTACATTTATGTGATAATTAATGTTTTTGTTTATAAAAAATTTCTATAAAAAGTAGTTTTTGGTTCTTAAATTATTTTTGATTTTTTTTAAATAATCTTTCTAGGTATTTGTTAGATCTTTTTAATATTCTAGTCTGTTTCTATTTTATGTAATATTTAAAAGATTTATATTTGTTTTATTTGATTGCTTTTTAAAACTTTTGTGTTGTTGTTAATTTGTTTGTTTTTAATTTTGAACTGACTCCAGTGGAAATATTAATTTTTACACCTGCGCTATCCACCACTTTCCCCACTGTTGGACAAACTGGAGTGGGAATAGTCATTTTTACCCCTCCGCTATCCAACACTTTCCATTTTGTTGCACTCACTGGATTGGGAATAGTATTTTATACCCCCCCGCTATCCAACACTTTCCTACTGTTGCAATCACTGGAGAGGGAATAGAAATGTTTACCCCTCCGCTATTCAACACTTTCCCTACTGTTGCACCCACTGGAGTGGAAATAGTAAATTTTACCCATCTGCTATCCAACACTTTCCCTACTGTTGCACCCACTGGAGTGGGAATAGTAATTTTTACCTGTCCACTATCCAACACTCTCCCTACTGTTGCACCCACTGGAGTAGGAATAGTAATTTTTACCCCTCCGCTATCCAGCATTTTCCCTATTGTTGCACTCACTGGAGTGGGAATAGTAATTTTTACCCCTCCGCTAACCAAACTTTTCCTACAGTTGCACCAATTGGAGGGAGAATATCAAGTTTCACCCCTCCGCTATTGAACACTTCCCCTACTGTTGCACTCACAGGAGTAGGAATAGTAAATTTTACCCCTTCGCTATCCAACGTTTTCGTTACTATTGTACTTACTGTAGTGGGAATATTAAGTTTTACCCCTCCACTATCCAACACTTTCCCTACTGTTGCACTCCCCGGAGTGGGAATAGTAATTTTTACCCCTCCGCTATCCAACACTTTCCCTACTGTTGAACTCACTGGAGTGGGAATAGTAATTTTTACCCCTCAGCTATCCAGCACTTTCCCTACTACTTCACTCAATGGAGTGCAAAATTTAATTTTAAAGACTATTAAATATTTTAATTTATAATATGTTTTTTAATTAGATTTTATGTTTTAAGTGTATGTAAATATATATATTTATTTGTAACTGTATATATATACAATTATAAAATAAATTAAAATTGATAGTTTATTGTTTTAAAGGAAATATATATATATATTACATTTTATATATGTATGTTTGAATATTTTTTAAATTACATTTATTTTTATTATATTTGTTAAAATGTATATTAAATCTAAACAATTTAATTTTATTATTTAATTTATTTACCATTAATTTTCATTTAAATAAAAAATTGATATTTTGTCCATCTATATTTGTTACATCGATATTTTTGTTTCGATATTTTTCTACTTACAATTCTAAATATAGGATGTCGATATTTTTGACATTGATATTTTTGCATCAATATTTGTGTATGGGGATATTTTGGGCATCGATAGTTTATCGGTGAACCACTTTACTCCTAGCACAGTACCAGCCACCGGTTTCACAGCCTGTGACACTAGGAGCGCACGGCATTCAGTGGGGACCTGGTGACTTCTCAGTTGTCTCCCCCTGAGGCGGAAGCCGGGGGCTTTGCTCTGCTCACATTTTAAAATATTGAGTTTATTTTTAAAACTGTTACTGCATTTGGTGCATGTTTAGTTGAATGTAATAACTACCTGCACGTATTTCCGCCCCATCGAGCCCGATTCCCAGCGCGCATTTCCTGTTCCTGGCACATGGGGAGAAGGGGTTCGGCCATCTTGGGTGAGGGACGGGTAGCGCTGCAGCTGCTGGCCGCCTCCCGCCCTCCCAGAGTACTTAATCAAGCGAACAGCGCTGCGCGCTGACTTCTCAGTTGTCTCTCCCCTGAGGCGGAAGCCGGGGGCTTTGCTTTGCTCACATTTTAAAATATTGAGTTTATTTTTAAAACTGTTACTGCATTTGGTGCATGTTTAGTTGAATGTAATAACTACCTGCACGTATTTCCGCCCCATCGAGCCCGATTCCCAGCGCGCATTTCCAGTTCCTGGCGCTTGGGGAGAAGGGGTTCGGCCATCTTGGGTGAGGGACGGGTAGCGCTGCAGCTGCTGGCCGCCTCCCGCCCGCCCAGAGTACTTAATCAAGCGAACAGCGCTGCGCGCTGACTTCTCAGTTGTCTCTCCCCTGAGGCGGAAGCCGGGGGCTTTGCTCTGCTCACATTTTAAAATATTGAGTTTATTTTTAAAACTGTTACTGCATTTGGTGCATGTTTAGTTGAATGTAATGACTACCTGCACGTATTTCCGCCCCATCGAGCCCGATTCCCAGTGCGCATTTCCAGTTCCTGGCGCTTGGGGAGAAGGGGTTCGGCCATCTTGGGTGAGGGACGGGTAGCGCTGCAGCTGCTGGCCGCCTCCCGCCCTCCCAGAGTACTTAATCAAGCGAACAGCGCTGCACGCTGACTTCTCAGTTGTCTCTCCCCTGAGGCGGAGGCCGGGGGCTTTGCTCGGCTCACATTTTAAAATATTGAGTTTATTTTTAAAACTGTTACTGCATTTGGTGCATGTTTAATTGAATGTAATAACTACCTGCACCCATTTCTGCCCCATCGAGCTTGATTCCCAGCGCACATTTCCAGTTCCTGGCGCTTGGGGAGAAGGGGTTTGGCCATCTTGGGTGAGGGACGGGTAGCGCTGCAGCTGCTGGCCGCCTCCCACCCTCCTCACACCGGATATAAGGGCATGAACACCCGTCCGCGCAGCGGGCGGGCGCAGCGGGCGCGCCGGCGACGCGCCAAAGGCAAGCCCGTCAGCGCCCGTCCGCGCCTGGCCCGCGCCCAGGGCTAAGACCCCTGCTCCGGCTCCCTTACATCACAAGTCAGCCTACTCACGTATGGCCTTGATGCAGCTTCAACCAACCCCCTCTTCTCGCTGCACCAAACACGACCTATTACAAATTCCTATGGTGGCCAACTTGCTCTGCCCCCACTGTAACAGTACGATTTCTATTAACAATTCGAAGACTCTCCCTAAATTGCAAAGTGACGTTAACGAGGTGGTAATTTTTATGGCCCTCATTAATGCGTGGTCACTGGCCAAACACAGCCAAGAAATAGCGACCTAATTACCGATCACAACTTAGATGCCCTTTATATCACTGAAACATGGACTGACGAGGCATCAACCCCCGATCTAGTAATTGCAGTCCCTCCCGGCTACAAAGCCTATCGACAGGACAGGGTTAGCAAAAAGGGAGGGGGTCTGGCCATTATAACAAGAGATCGGTTCGAGGTCCGAACGTCATCTATTCCTGTTACATCATATGAAGCCATGCACTTTAATATAAAGTTCACAGCCCTTTTTAACTTTAAAGGAGTCCTCCTATACCGCCCCCCTGGGACAAGAGCAGCTTTTTTGACCAACTTAAACGCGATTATCGAATCGATAGCCACGGAAGAGTCTACGACAATTATGGGTGACATGAATTTCTACTTAGAACAAGCCAATGATAGGGATACCGCCGCCCTTACATCAGACTTAGAAATAATGGGCCTCAGACAACTGGTTACCTCTTCCACTCACCAGGCAGGACATACGCTGGATGGCATTTTTTCAAACGTAGAGGGCTTGCACATATTAAACATTCTACCCATGCCATGGACGGATCATTTTGCCATATTTAGCGGACTGACTATCAAGGAATCACTGAGGAAGAAGGTTACATCTACTAAGCCAGGCTTTTTTAAAGTATGGAAGAATTTAAACCAAACTAAATTAAAAATATTACTGGACAAGACTTGCCCAGATCTATCCAACGAACCCAATACCGCCACTCGTCAATTCCATGAATGGCTTGGTGATGCCACAAATCACCTAGTACCTACTAAACACCACTCTAGGAATAGAAGCACGCCGACCGCTCCGTGGTACACAGAGGAATTAAGAACCCAAAAACAATTAAGTAGGAATAGGGAAAGGCAATGGCGTAGAACCTACGACACCGAGAGCAAGATCAAATATAAAGAATCTTTGGCCACTTACAAAACTATGATTGTTGCAGCCAAAAAAACATTTTTTTCGGAACAAATTGAAAATGCCAAAAATTCTAGTAGGCAACTATATGACATTACTAAAACCTTATCTGGTAATGCACCAGATCTAAATCCATCCCCGTCACAATCATTTTGTGACGCATTGTCAGAATTCTTTTTCTCCAAGGTTAATGATATATACCAAGCCTTTACTTCAAAAATTAACATCACCAGAGCCTCTCCCTCTTACACTTCCTCAGGAAACATCTTGTCCAGTTTCAGGGCTCTTACTACTGAACAAACAAAAAACATTATTACGTCAATTAAAACGGGATCGGCTCTGGACCCTTGCCCTTCCTCAGTTCTCTCTATGGTGATGGACACCATTGTTCCGATCATCACTCATGTCTGCAATACAATATTGAGTTCTGGGACTTATCCAGATTCCCTAAAAAACACACTGGTCAAACCCCTGCTGAAAAAACCCAGTTTAGAGAAGGAGGAACTCAAGAATTATAGGCCCATAGCAAGCCTCCCTTTCCTAGCTAAAGTGGCCGAAAAAGCCATGAACCAGCAGCTATCAGAGCATATAGAGAAACATCAACTACTGGACGACACACAGTTTGGCTTCCGTAAGTATCACGGTACGGAAACCGCCCTTATCAAGGCAGCAGATGACATCAGAATTATCTGTGACCAGGGAGGGACAGCATTACTTGTATTGTTGGATCTCTCAGCAGCTTTCGACACGGTCGATCACAAGATCCTGATGGACCGTGTCGGAAGGATGGGCATCCACTACACTGCGAGAGATTTGCTCTCTTCCTTCCTGGCCGATAGAACGCAGGTGGTCACACTGGGGCCATATCAATCGGCCAAGATGTCACTTCCCTGTGGGGCTCCTCAAGGCTCCTCCCTTAGTCCGACACTATTTAACATCTATGTGTCGGACCTTGCACGGGTCATCAAAGCATACGGGATGAGCCTAACCTCATATGCAGATGACACGCAATTGGTGATGGCCATTAAAGGTGACGGGCTGGAAGTGGCAGAGCGCTTCCAAATTGGAATGAGGGCGATTGGAGAGTGGATGACAGGTAATTGCCTGAAGCTAAACTCCGATAAAACGGAGGTGGTCATCTTTGGATCCCTCTCCCCGATTTGGCCTGTATCCTGGTGGCCACCAGCCTTCGGTACCCCTCCTAGCCCGACCCCTAAGGTCAGGAATTTGGGAGTAATTTTTGATGATCATCTTAATTTCATGGCACACGCAAACAAAGTAGCAGCTACAGCCCATCATAAACTTAGAATGATAAGGAAAATCATTCCTTTCCTACCGGATGCTGCTGCTAAAACTTTGGTCAGTTCCTTAGTACTTTCATCCTTAGACTACTGCAATGCACTCTTTTTAAATGCCCAAATTAGAGTAACTAAAAAATTGCAGACAATACAGAATGCAGCAGCACGTCTGCTGTCTCGAGCACCTAAGTTTGCACCCATTTCTGATACTATCAGGACATACCATTGGTTCACGATCCAAAACAGGATCAAGTTTAAATCACTTTGTATAGTTTACAAGGCACTTCACGATCAAGGACCACGCCCTCTTAAGGACCAGCTTGTACTCTATAGACCGGCTAGACAGCTTCGATCCAAAACTCTCAACCAATTAGTGGTTCCACGTTCCAAAACAGTCTCTTGGGGTGACCGCCGTTTTTCAGTTGCGGCCCCCAAGATGTGGAATACTTTGCCACAACATATTAGAACCAGCCCCTCACTTTCCCTGTTTCGAAAGAAATTGAAAACGTGGCTGTTTAACCAGTAACATTGACCAAGATCCTCCGATGCTATCCATATCTTGGGGAAAGATAGCTGCTATAGTCTAGCGCCGAGACGCCTACGGGTATTCGTTCGCGCTCAATAAATGTCAGAAATAAATAAATAAGTAAATAAATAAATAAGTCAGATCCTCACTCCATCTCACATGTCCCAAGTGCCTTCTCACCATTATACCCAAGGTAGGTAGGACACATTTTTGGGTTGTTAGGCTGGCACTAGGGAGGGTAGAAATGCCCGGGTCTTAAAGCAAGGAAGAGATATCAGAAGCACAATACCTCAATGAATGAGTCCCATGGGCCTCAATGACTAAGGTATAATGAGTGTTTCTCAAAACAAGTGAGTTTTTATTTTACATGTGGGTCATCTGGGTGACTGCAGTGATATGCATAGGTGAGTCAGTTCTGAACTGTATCAGGTGGTTTCCAGGCATTGTTAGTATTAAGGGACCCATTTTGTGTGTGACTAAGTCCAGACTAATGCCCCCCTCAATGTGAGTGTGTCTTTGTTAGGCACTACATGGAATAGATATGTTGGGTTTCTTGATCAGAATAACCAGGTGAATACACAGGTGTATAATGAGTTGTGATATTAAGGGGCCGATTAGGATGGCGGAAGGACCACCACTGCCGGGCCGGCGGTGGCGGCCCTTCCACCATCATACAGCGATATTCCCACCGCCGAATTAGTATAGCGATGGGAATCCCAATCTGTCCGCGGCGGGCGGAAAGTCTGTCCGCCACCGGTCCGCAAGTAGTAATCAGTCTGATTGCTTGGCGGACGGACAAGGGAGCATGAAATGGCAGCGGTGCCTAGCAGGCAACGCCTGCCAGATTACAATGCTGGTGTCAGCCAGCCTTTCCATGGCGGCGGAACCACCATGGAAAGGCTGGCGGAGGCTGGATTGCGGGCCCCCTCTGTGTTGGGGGGCGCACTGGGGGTGTACCCATGGTGCCTGCCACGTAGTGCAGGGAAATGCGGTGCATGCCATATTAACATTGCGTACGGTGCTGCAGCCAGCAGCACCGTCCGCATTGTTAAATTGCAGTGGTGGGACCGCGGCATGTCTGGCGGGCGGTACCGGACACCGCTACGATGGCGGGCGGACTCAGGTCTGCACGCCATCGTAATGAGCCCCTAAGTTTGGATATTCCCACCTCACAGGCATGCTGGTTACCTGTGAGTATTACATTAGCACCTTATGTGTGAGAGTGCTTGGGCCTATCTAAACATTTATCCTCAACATGATGGCCTTTGTAGCTGCATGAGAGGTTAAGAGTGAGAACTCAATCACAATTAATATTTTTGATATAGAGTAACCAATTTGGTCACCCAATAATCTAGTCCACAAATGAATATGAGATTAGTAGGGTTTAATTATAAATTCAAGAATAGTTTTACACATAATCATCTCAATATAATGGTATGGAAATACAGAACAAACAAAATGTGTCCAAATCTCCTAAAGAGATTTATCCTATGTAACATAAAGCAGACAACTAGTTCTATTATGATGATTAAAGTAATCAGGAAAAAGAATTGAGCATTACATTTCATCAAATGATTCTCAAACCTACGCATGAGCACACTATCTTTCCCTACACTGCCTTAATAGGGACAACCCTAAACTAAAAGTGTTGCAAAAAGATGAGAATTAGAAAGGTGTCAGCTGTCAGAGTCTTCAGTAGGAGGCACTCCAACCATGGGTCAAGTAGCACGATGCCACTCAAAGTAAAAGCATAAGCAGAGGTCTGTATCCCATGAAGTCCTAAGATGTCTCTCCTGACCCTCACTAAGTTACAGCATAAGATATTAGTTGCAATCAAGGTAGACAATTCCACATGACTCTTTCTAGTACATTTCCATCTTAAGCAGACATTACGCTATAGGAGGTCGTGATATATGAACATAATCGATACCCTAAGCCCTGAGGAAGTCGTAGGGGTGACACACCGAAGTGACGAAACGCGTTGGCTAAAAGGAGTGGATGGAATAAAAACACCAAAGAAGATACAGAGTCTTTATCATTGTGTTTGACATTACTCAAGTGTATTATACTATTATTTAACTGGAATTGCGTGTGCTTCGAATAGTGTAAATTGTCATTGTCAATCTTAGATTGATGGTTGGAGAAGCAGGGTGCATCTCCCCATTCTGAACACACTGCTAAAACACCATTTATTTAGAACTGAGTGATATCTGCTGCTGCAATTTCTATATGAGCACCTGAACTCCTTGCGCCCAACTCAGTAGACAGTACTACAGGAGTACTCTTTTACGTACTCTTCCAAACCTTTGTGACTCAGTGTTGAAGGATCTAACTACTGGAACGCATTGGCATTGTCAAAGGTTCTCTTCAAACTCTGTCATGGTGTGAGATGGATTAAGCCACGCCCTATTTACAACACTAAGTTAGCATAAACGAGATCATGGTTAGCAAGCAAGCTTGTCGTTTCTGCTGAGCTGCACACGACACTGTTGTTATGTGTTATTCATTTTAGAAATGCTGACTCGACTTTGCCTTACAGGATAACAAACTGTTGTTTCACATTCTTAACCGTGAAATGTGCCCTTGGTCTGTACATCATGCAAAGAACGCGTCTGGGTCACTAGAAGGTACAGAGTGTTGTGTTTAGATTGATCGTACCACTTGTTAGACATATCATGCATACAGCTGCCAATATCTGAAGGACAAGCGTCTTTAATATTGCAGAACAGTTTGGTTTTACATTCATTCGAACAGAAGAGCTGATGCATGCGGTAGCTGATCCTTTGATGTGATTCTACTAAGCTGATCTATACGGTATGGGGTCCCCCTTGTTAGCCTAAGAGACCTTCTAATAGTCTAATAATAATAATGTATTAGATTTTAGTGAAAGGAGTGTGGCACCTTACCACTGTCATTATTAGTATGATTGCTCCTTTCATTATATATGGTATTGTAATAATGTTTATGGTTCTGATCTGTACTGTGAGTTTGCTAGTATTAGCCAAAGTACTGCATCTTAGGACGCGAGGTTTATAAAATAAACTCTTTAAACTTTACCGTGTCTGTATTATTATGTTGTGGACTAACAAATAAGTACGAACAGGTATTTCGGATTCCCACCACTCCTGAGAAATATCTAAGTCGCTTGTTCTGGTTTGTCTATACATTGGGACCACCTAGCTAGATCTAGGTTAACGAATGGGATACTAAGCTAGTCGGATAAGGGGTTCTGGGTTCTGAGGGGAGTTTTCTGGTACACCATAATTCTCTGAGGTCCTGGTCTCCTGCGCATAGTTCTGTGCAAAAGCAGAATCCCTGCAACATGGCGCACCTAACGTTTGGTCTTAAGATCTGAGACGCTTTAGTAGTACTAGTATTTAGTCCACAACTACCCTCACCCTCGTTTCCGGAAAACTTGAGTGACGGTTTAACCTACCTAGGTTTAGACTAAAGGTTCTATCAAGCTTGAAAATTAAAAAGGTTATAATTTTTGAGCCCAAGTGCTACTGTGAATATCGTTGTTACTCTTTAAGGTGTCCTTATGGCGGTTAATATTCCCGCTCATAGTAGGGTTCCTCTGCGCGCTCATTTGAGGGCGTATGGGGTACCTGATGACGGGATGGCCGTAGTCTTTGTGGTCAGTGCTGATACCACCTACCCATATGAGTTGTTTTACTCATGGGTGACCTTTGAGGAGGTGGATACGGACGATAATTTGTTCCACGAATATACAGCCTCGGCTGTACCTGCGGCTTATGCCCCATATCGGACTCTAGAAATTCCTATTTCTGCCTGGCAGCATACAATTTGGTTTAATGGCGCCCTCCCCCATGAGGTCGTATCGGCGAGAATGGGCCCGTTGTCAATTGCAGGGGCCACATGGCCGGTACTGGCCGGATATACCCCACACCCACGCTACATGATGGTGGGAGTGGGTGATTTACGAACACTACACACAGCCCTGATTACGGTCCATAGGGCTTTAGTGCAGTTTGTGTCACGCACAGTTCAGGTGGGAGCACCTGCGGTTGCTGGACACGGGGCGGATCACCATCATGAGGTGGTGATTAGCCCTGTTATGGTTAACGCGGTAGTCGGCAAGCGCCCCCTCAGTAAGGATGAATTTCCTAACTGGCTTGCGGAAAAATTTGATCAATTAGAAGCCGTGTTTCCAAACACTACACCTGTGGATAAACACAGGATACTCACAATTACTTTGCCGAAAGACCTAGTCCCTGAACTTGTTGATTGTGACAATTGGGGCAAGGTCTTTGCTGCGACATATTCGAAGTGCTACGGCACTCCGTCTATGGCTGTACTACCCTCCGTCATCAAGAAAGTTCAAGAAAGTCATGGTGCGGAGGCAGCTATTGAGTTGGGATTAAGGCTTGTCGACAGTTTCGATGTGATTTGTTCCATGGTAATGGGCAACCTCAAAGGAGATGCCATGCAGTTCCAAGTTGGTAATATGCTGGAGCTTGTGGCTGATGCCGATAAGCCTAGGGAGTTCGCAAAAATTATTGCGAAAGCCTATAGGATGGTTGGACGTAGTGCCTTAGGTGTGAAACCCACCATCAAAATTCCCGATGTAGTGCAACAAACTAAGGTGAGTTCGTCTACAAAAGACGAAAAGCCCAACTTTCCTAAACAAAGTTGGCGAGCCAAAAAACAAGAGAAGCAGCAACAGAAACAGGTTTCTCGTCCTGCCTCACCAGTTCAGTCGTATAGTGAACGCACTTATGATTTGCGCGATCGTACTCGTATTAAGTCACCTGATAGGTTTCAGGTTTCTGAACAACGCTCTCCTCGTTCTTCACAGGAAACATCGACTTCGCACTCTGGTGGTGGAGAGCGTGGAAGAGGACGGGGCACTCAAGGTCGAGACCAGCCCCGCCAGACTGACGGTAAAGGCAAGCAGGAAGACGCTGCCAGACCACGTCCACCGTTTCAGAAAAAGAAAGTTGCTGCTATCTCAGTGAGATATGCCTCAGATGGTCAGGACACAGCTTCGGAACCTGACATGGGCACTAACGCTGCTAGACAGCGCGGTGGAAGTTACAGTAGTGCGGGAAGCATTGCATCCATTTCTGGAGGCGACATCAACTGACATTTATGTGACAGTTGAAACTGCTGATACTCGCGTAGCCCCCCCGGAAAGATTATTTGAAATAGTCCTTAATATTGAGGGTGACATACAACGCAAAATTAAAGTGGTTTTTTGGGATAATCTTACCACCACATATGATATTCTTTTGGCGGAGAAAGATTGGCCTCCGGCTTTCATTTTGGACGCCCCTAGGGGAGAGGAAGTTATACTTCCTTCCTTTGGGCATGCAGTGCCCACGGAGGAGTCTACTAGGTTGGCCGGGGAGTGGGCGCAGGTGCTTGCGCCTGTGTTATATCATAATCAGGTTGGCTGGGATAAATGTTCTCCCAATCACGAGATTCCATTGCGATCCGATCCCCAGCCTCAACTCCAATATCACATGCGTCGCAAGGCTAGACCTCACGTCGCGTCCATCCTTGAACAATTGGAATATCAAGGAGTGATTGAGACATGTGTGTCACCCATGAATAATCCTTTATTCACTGTAACGAAGCCTGACGGATCGTACCGCCTAGTTTTGGATTACCGGCATTTAAACTCACATTGCCGGACGTGTGCGGTACAAAATACTCATAGTTCGGCTCTCGTAGATAGTCTTGTGAGAAAACGTTTCAAAACTACGCTCGACTTATCCAATGGCTTTTATTGCCATAATCTGGCCATTCTTAGTTATGAGTGGACAGCATTCACCTCGGGTGGCAAACAAAAATTGTTCAAGAGGCTCCCGATGGGCTATAAAAACAGCCCTGGAGTTTTTGCCGCTCCTGTGGTCTCTCTCTTGGAGATGGTAGACCCGGAAGCATACTCGTATGTCGATGACATCTATCTGACAGACGACGAGTTGCTTCCACACCTTGCTCGTGTGGATAACATAGTGACTATGTTTGCAGACTTCGGTTACAAGTTTAACTTTAAGAAGTCCCACATTGCTTAATTTACAGTGTTGTTCTTGGGGTACGAACTCAATAATGAAGGTCGAGGCTTGGCACCGCAGTTCCTTGAGAAATGCGCAAACCTTCGTATCCCTACGACACTGAAAAAACTACAATCCTTGCTGGGTTTTCTGAATTTCGGTCGATCCTACATTCCTGATTATGCCCAGCGTATCAAGACACTTTACGCCTTGATACAACCAACTTATACCAGATCTTGCTGGCTGCCAGAGCACTCGTTGGTATTGTATACTTTGCAAACTGATCTTCATACAGCTAAATATCTAAAAACTCGTGACAACCACACCAACCTGGTCATTAGAATTGTTCCAGGCGCGGAAGGTTTCACGTCCTTAACGTTCAATGAGGGTGACACAGTCCCCATTGCTTACAAATCTCATCTGTACACTTCGGCTGAGCTGCGATTTTCCACTGTTGAAAAAGACTTGACAGCAGTTCAGATGGCGATCCTGAAAGAACGAGCGCTATCACAGGGAAAACGCATGCTGGTGGTAACACCGTTTCCTGCTCTTGAAGCAGTCACTAAAGCTAGTGTACCAAATTCTAAGGCTTTGCATCCGAGGTGGATACAATGGGCAACCTCCTTAGCTTCGCCTGACGTCGAATACATCTTTGACGCGGCGTTGCAGACTCAAGAGAGTTTGGAGTATGAATTCGTTCATCCTGCTCCACAGTCATTGCGCCCCATCGAGGAATACCATTGTGTCATATACACTGACGGGTCGGCGCAACCCGCAACTGGATCAAGGCACGCTTATTCAGCGGCTTGCGCAATTGTAGTCGGTACTTTCGTGAATGGAGAGTTCAAATCTGATGCAGTGCATACGCAGTCATTGGGTGATTGTACCGCGCAACTGGCGGAGCTTCGTGCTTTGGTGCTTGCACTTGAGTTTGCTGATCACAGAGTCACCACTCTTATAGTGAGTGACTCTTACTATTGTGTTTAATCTTACAACGACAATTTGCTTTTTTGGATTATGAATGGTTTTCGTGATTCCAAAGGTAGCGCAGTGAAGCATAAAACGCTTTGGGCTTGAGTGTCAGAACTCAAAGTGAGTCTGCCACTTGTGGATGTAATTCACACTCTTGGTCACCAACGAGTTGGTGTCCATGCTGTCGGTAACAGTTTGGCTGACGAAGCAGCCAAAACAGCAGTGGCGACATATTTAGTAGCAGCAGCTACAAGATCAAAAACTAAGATAGATGCAGACATCTTAGCAGCTATAGCTGCTTCTGAGACAGGGACAAACTACCCTAGAGGTTTCCCTTCTCGATACCATTATCACTTAAGTCCTGATAACGTCCCATTAGTGAGGATTAACGACGTTGGTGATAGATTGATTCCCAACGCGGACTGCAGACCAAATTTGATAACAGCTGCCCACGAAGGTGTTGCGTCTGCGCATGCTGGAGTGTCAGCAACTGTGTCTCTTTTGCAGCAACGTTACTGGTGGTACGGTTTGTATAAACAAGCGCGGGCTTATGTACTTAATTGTGACATTTGCCAGCAGATCAAACCTTCTTCTGTTGCGCGTCCACCTCCTACGCAGCTGCATATATCTAATCAACCACTAGCGTGTGTTTATTTAGATCACTGCGGTCCTTTTACCTCTGATACTGCGTACAAGTACATCTTACTTGCAGTGGATTCGTGCACACGTTTTCTGTGGGTGTGGCCACAAAGGAGTGCTGATGCCAGGACTGTCATCAAAGCATTCCATGTCTTTATAGGGAGTTTTGCGTGTGGTACCCTTCACTCTGATCAGGGCCCGGCGTTCGCCTCTAAGGCTTACAAAGAGGCAATGAGAAGTTTGGGGGTCCAAGTCAAATTTTCGTCTCCATACCGGCCTGAGGGCAATAGCGTTGTGGAACGGATGAACCGTGACCTAAAGCAATCGTTGACAGCCAAGGTGTTAGGTACAGGCCGGAACTGGCTTGCCCACTTGTATGACGTCCAACGTGCACTTAATAATCTCCCTAGAAGGTCTCTGGGTGGGCGGACCCCGTACATGATGCTCTTTGGAGTGAGAATGTTTGTTCCGGACCTTGATGGTCTAGACATGGCGGCGGCTGCCGCGCCTTTTGACCTCGATGACCACTGTGCTGTATTACAGAATCTACAAGAAGCAAGAGACACTCTAGCGAAGGAACACGTGCCCTCTACATCTGAAGAAGCGCTCCTGATTCCGGTGGTCGGCTGGCTGCCTCGAGTTGGTGATCTGGTCCGTGAGAAGGTGGAGAACAAGAAGGAGTTTGGCCCCTCTTATCGTGCACCAGTCCCGGTGCTTGGAGTATTGGGTACATGTACAGTTGTTTTACCACCACTTCCTGGTCGCAAGGAAAACAGGTACATTTCAATTGAAAATGTCAAGCTACACAGAGTGGCCGATTCTCCATAGTATGACACCTTCAGTTTCCTGCCCTTCAATGCTGAGAAACTCTGTTCTGTTGCCACCCTCTATCATCATGCCTGAAGTTTCCATTGAGTTGCATACAGTTTCAGACCTGCCTGTGCCTCCTTCTGCTGGTGGTTTGCCTGGTGATCCGGAGTATGCTTATCCTACAGAAGTCGCTTTGCCCCTATTAAATACAACAACACTTAACCAGTCACATTCTTACTTTGAAACTGAATCATTGACTTCCACTGTCCCTTCCAAAATCTCTATATTTTTTGCCTGGTTCAAGAGACATTTTTTGGTTGCACCTTGGACTTACATCTGGTTGGTGCTAATTTGTATTTTTTTATTCATGACAATTGGCTTTGTGGTAGTGTTTTTTAGACTTATCAATGGACACTACCTGAATGAGCGTTCTACAATTCAATTAATTGATGGAACTTTGGCCCCCCATTCCTCATCACACATCATGAAAAGGGACCAGACGTTTGTGAACATCACCGCCTGGCCTGTACGTGATGGGATTTCTTGGGATGCAGTGAACTTTCAAATTCATGGTCCCACCGAAGTTATTAACCCCTTCTGTGCCCATGATGAGCTGGACTCGTCATGGGCCGCGGTTGCGCTGTGCCCATGACGAGTCCAGCTCGTCATGAACCCCGCCCGCTAATGCAACGGCCGGCACAGGGCGGGGAAAGGGCGTGGCACACAAGGGGTTAATGTGCCAACTGTTTTTCGTGTTTCTATGGGTGATGTAGTTAAACAAAACATCCGCTCAGATGATTGGGATGTACAAGCAATAGAAGCACTGTTTTCTGATTTAAAATATTATGCTGCATTTGATGCTGAAGATCTGTATTTAAATACTGCAAACTATGACGAGCAATTTTGTTTTCAACATTATGGCACACATTTCCTACACAGAGCAAATACTTTTCGAAATTTTGTTAATTTCACTCAATGCCCGGTAGCTCTGCCACTTTATTGAAAAAATTCACATACTTTTCGGATTTTAGTGTGTCAAACCCTGATTCTTTTTATTTTAAGGTGGCGGTAGAACCCACTTCTATGGTCAGACTGACACACAAAATTATTATATTCCAAATCATTTATGGATGAATTGGCTATTGGAGGTTATGACGTATGGAAAGCTACTATCGATCTTAAATCGGTTTGGGGAACTAAACCGTGGCAGGTACAAGGAACAGAAGCTTTGCATCGTGCCTGTCTTATCCCTAACCATATTTTATTTTTAAATTCATCTATTTTTCAGACCACCTGTTTTGGATTGGCTATATCTAAAAAATTAATTTCCCCCTCGATCCCTGATCTGGGTGCTTATCCTGGTTGGGAGAATCACTCAGATCTGTCCCTTACTATGTTGCAGTCACTTGTTTCCAATAGCACCTTCAATATTTCAACATTGAATCCTGAGGGTTGGTTGGTATGGCAAACAAGCTCGGATTCCTGTCAACGTAGGTTTTTAGATTTGGCTCCAGGGTATACACAACTTAGGGTTGACCCTCGTTTCACATCTTCACACACGGTGACTACCTACTCTGTAGGTAAGTTATGTCTGTCATGGCTGCAACATTCCACATTAACTTCAGTTAAGCTTCATTTGTTACGTTTAAATGAAAAAATAGATTTGAATGATTTCATTAAGGGTCCTGTAAATGGTAGATCTAAACGATGGGCTTATGCTATTTACAATGAAATCTGGAAATTGTCGCAAATTGAAGCTGCTTCTAGATTACGTGCTATTGACCAGGCCAATATGGAAAAGGTATTGGCTGTGATAGATAATAGTATTAATACGTTGTCTTCTAGAATTTATACATTAGATAATATTGTTTCTTCTGTCGTAGACATTGTGCAAGATGATGTATCTGTGTTGTATCATGGTCAAAATCAGTTGCGTTCAATAATGCAGTTTGCATGGACATTGCAAACGTTAAAGGCAGGGAAAGTCCCTTGGGATTACATGAATATTTCATCATTGTTCCTTCCGTTTAATTTGACAGAAAAACAGCAGTTCATGTCCATGAAAGATGCAACTTATGCATTGCTGCACATTGAAAAATTAGAACCTTTACCTTTTTCTGTAGCTGAGTTAAATTCAGCCGTGTGGTTAATTTACGGATTAGTCACTTTACCGTTTAGTTTGTTCAAATTTATTTCGTGCATGAAGCACTATGCCATTGGCAGATATGAACAACTTGGTGATGCGTTCCTGCACGAAGTTTGGTCACTTCCGTTCACTTACAGGTGTGAAAGGGATGGCAAGGAAGTTTATTTAAAAGGTGAAGAATGCACTTCCGCTCCTGATCACTCTGCGGTTTGTAGACATATATAATTACATGGCGCTTGCAATATACATGCTCCTAATTTAGCTTGTGTCCTAAAGGGAATTCCAATGCCAGTTATAACATCTTCTTTTAAGCTGCTTGCCAACGGTAGTTATTTGCTTTTAAATAGTGAAGCTTGCTGTGGGATGCTAGTGGGTATTCCTTACATAGTGACTGTTTCGCAAAAAGTAGTTTGCTGTAATAACGTCCTTTTCCCACCCCCGCAAGGCCGACTCGATATATCCATCTGGCCAGCGATTCCAACCTTGAACACAGAGTTCAATAGGATGAGCAGAATAAGGGCTCTTTTGTCTAAAAAAGAGGTTGCGTTGACTTCGTCCCGTGAAACATTTCTTCTTAATGTGGCGAACACACGCACTGAGGTACAAGCTCTTTTAAATACCGACCTCCCCCTCCATTTTGGAACCTTGATACAAACTATCTTTAATGCTTCGTCTACGACTGGCCTTATTCATTTTTTTAAAATTGTGGGCTCGGGCCTCGTGACATCTTTCCAGACTGTTTTTGGTGTGATCCCCGCATTTTTACATTCTATTTTTTCGAGTGTCTTCGGAGGGTTCCCCTTGCTCCTCGCTTTGGTGGCTGGGATCCTCTTGTTGATTTGCGCACTTCGATATGGCTGCACACCGGGAGTTGCAAGACAGCGTGCTGTGCTTGCTCCATCTTCGTTGCCGGATGTTTGATTACTACGGCACCTTACCACTGGCGGTATTAAGCGTCAAGTATGGATTGTCTTTACGGTTTCCCTTTTTTACGTGTGTGCAACCTGTCTTTAATTGCCTAGATTGTCCCTTCCAATGGGCTCTGGACTTGTGCTTGTCAAACTTGGCGTCACCTGACCCGGATTTTGATGAACTAATGTGTCCCTTAGTGGCTCATGAATTTGATTGTTCTGGTGTCGGGTTTATGCTTTGGGTGCTGAACACGGAGTCCTTGGAAACTGGGATATTGGAAAGGCAGCTATTGAATTCCTTGAAAGGAGTCATATTGAGGAGACTGACAGTTGTCCTATCATGGTGCTGGATGCTCCGATACTTGATGAACATGTGTGTTCCTTTCCCTTGCTAAATTGGATGGCAGAAACTTTTGCGGAACGCTCCAATGATTTCCTCTTGGAAGCAGTTGCAACTTACGGTGCATATACCTTCATGGATTGACTGACTGACTTTGTCAATACAGGGTGCATCCAGGATTGTTAATTTTCTACGAAAGCTTTGCTTATTTTTTAACAAATCATTTTTCATTTTTTAAACGAACATTTTTTTATTTCTCGGACTTTACACTTACCATATATGGACTTATAGTTCATGCCCTTGGTTCCGTTCTGAATCACTTGAACTTTGCGTTCTTGATAAGTGTATCCCTATTGGTTAGTGCTCCGATCATGGGGGGGGTGTGAGATGGATTAAGCCACGCCCTATTTACAACACTAAGGTAGCATAAACGAGATCATGGTTAGCAAGCAAGCTTGTCGTTTCTGCTGCGCTGCACACGACACTGTTGTCATGTGTTATTCATTTTAGAAATGCTGACTCGACTTTGCCTTACAGGATAACAAACTGTTGTTTCGCATTCTTAACCGTGAAATGTGCCCTTGGTCTGTACATCATGCAAAGAACGCGTCTGGGTCACTAGAAGGTACAGAGTGTTGTGTTTAGATTGATCGTACCACTTGTTAGACATATCATGCATACAGCTGCCAATATCTGAAGGACAAGCGTCTTTAATATTGCAGAACAGTTTGGTTTTACATTCATTCGAACAGAAGAGCTGATGCATGCAGTAGCTGATCCTTTGATGTGATTCTACTAAGCTGATCTATACGGTATGGGGTCCCCCCTGTTAGCCTAAGAGACCTTCTAATAGTCTAATAATAATAATGTATTAGATTTTAGTGAAAGGAGTGTGGCACCTTACCACTGTCATTATTAGTATGATTGCTCCTTTCATTATATATGGTATTGTAATAATGCTTATGGTTCTGATCTGTACTGTGAGTCTGCTAGTGTTAGCCAAAGTACTGCATCTTAGGACGCGAGGTTTATAAAATAAACTCTTTAAACTTTACCGTGTCTGTATTATTATGTTGTGGACTAACAAATAAGTACGAACAGGTATTTCGGATTCCCACCACTCCTGAGAAATATCTAAGTCGCTTGTTCTGGTTTGTCTATACATTGGGACCACCTAGCTAGATCTAGGTTAACGAATGGGATACTAAGCTAGTCGGATAAGGGGTTCTGGGTTCTGAGGGGAGTTTTCTGGTACACCACAATTCTCTGAGGTCCTGGTCTCCTGCGCATAGTTCTGTGCAAAAGCAGGATCCCTGCAACAATGGCTGCGGGCCTCACAGGTGCTGGAACTTGGGCCCACTCAAACATTTATCTCCAGATCGATGATCGTTAGAGCTGCATGAGAGGTAAAGAGAGAAAACCATCACTTAATATCTCCTTACAGTGTAACCAATGTGGTCACACAATAATCCACTCAACAGCCTAATGTGAATTTAGTAATGTTTAATTATAAATGTAGAAACAAATCAATATAAATCAATCTCAACATGATCATATAGAAATACAGAAAGACCAAGATAAGTCCAAATCTCCTTAAGAGATTTACCTTATATAATACTAAGCAGACAACTAACTCCATGACGAAGATACAGATGATCAGGAGAAATAATTGAGCATTAAATTGTATCAGATTGGGGGCATGGCTTGCCGCAAAGCAAGATGGCAGCAACTTAGAAAGGCTCCACCGAGCCGATCCAGAGAATCCCCACACAAATCCGGTCACTCTCCGTCGTGGGGATATAAACTGCATAGGTGTGAGCCTACTAGCGCCCTGTGGCTAGCTACCCAAAGAAACACTAAGGGCCTCATTACGATGGCGGGCAGACTTGAGTTCGCCCGCCATCGTAGCGGGGACTGGGACCGCCCGCCTGTAAGGCGGCGGTCCCGCAACCCCGATTACGATACGACCGCCACTGTGGCAGTCGCATTGCCCATACTTTGCACTGTGGCGGGGATGCGTTCAGCAACACCCGCCACAATGCAAATACAACAAAAGACACACAATTGATGGATGGAATGCAGAACAAATCATCAGTCAAGAGATTTGGGTTAAATCCATCATTCTTTTGCTCACCATGCCACCCCAGTTTAGACCTGGCCATATGCAAATCAGTCTTGACCCTGTGCCTCATGGGAACAGTCCAGCCCGAACTGCTAAGCCAGGTCCTCCTTGGACCGGAAACAAGCATCCTAGGACCGGTTTCGGGGTTTCACCCCTCTTCAGCCAGGATAGCTTGATTCCAGTAACACAGTGAGCCCAGGACTCACGTCTGAGCATACCTGGCGCACTTAGGGCGAGAAAGCAAAAGGCACACAATTGATGGACGCAATGCAGAACAAATCAAAACATTCACCCCCAGTTCAGAGATCTGGGTTAAATCCATCATTCTTTTGCTCACCATGCCACCCCAGTTTAGACCTGGCCATATGCAAATCAGTCTTGACCCTGTGCCTCATCAATCAATCAATCAGTCAATCAAAACATTTATATAGCGCGCGGGTGAGGGTCTCAAGGTGCTGAAAAGGGGGGGGGGGTGATGCTACTGCTCGAAGGGCCAGGTCTTGAGGTGTTTCCCGAAGGTGAGTTGGTCCTGGGTCAATCGTAGGTGTGCGGGGAGGGAGTTTCATGTTTTGGCTGCCAGGTAGGAGAACGATCTTCCTCCGCCGGTGGTCCTTTGAATCCGTGGGACAGTGGCGAGGGCGAGGCTGGCTGAGCGGAGCTGGCGGGTGGGAGTGTACAACGAGAGGCGGTTGTTGAGGGATTTGGGGCCCATGTTGTGGAGCCCTTTGTGTGTGTGGGTGAGGAGCCTGAACGTGATCCTCTTGTTGATGGGGAGCCAGTGCAGGTTTTTCAGGTGGGTGGATATGTGGCTGTGGCGAGGGATGTCGAGGATGAGTCATGCGGAGGCGTTCTGTATGCGTTGTAGTCGTTTCTGAAGTTTGGCGGTGGTTCCTGCGTATAGGGCGTTTCCGTAGTCCAGACGGCTGGTGATGAGGGCCTGGGTGACCGTCTTTCTGGTTTCGGTGGGGATCCACCGGAAGATCTTTCGGAGCATGCGTAGGGTGTTGAAACATGATGACGAGACGACGTTGACTTGCTAGGTCATCGTGAGGGAGGAGTCAAGGATGAATCCTAGGTTGCGTGCGTGGTTCGAGGCTGTTGGCGCAGAGCCCAGAGCTGAGAGCCACCAGGAGTCGTCCCAGGTGGATGGGGATTGTTCGAGGATGAGGACCTCTGTTTTGTCTGAGTTCAAATTCAGGCGGCTGAGCTTCATCCATTCTGCGACGTCTTTCATTCCTTCCTGTAGGTTGGTTTTGGCGGTGGCTGGGTCTTTGGTGAGGGAGAGTATCAGCTGTGTGTCGTCGGCTTAGGAGATGATGTTGATGTTGTCTTGGCGTGCGATGGCGGCGAGGGGGCTCATGTAGATATTGAAGTGGGTTGGGCTGAGCGAGGAGCCTTGGGGTACGCCGCAGATGATCTCGGTGGCCTCCGAGCGGAAGGGAGGGAGGCGGACTCTCTGGGTTCTGTTGGAGAGGAAAGAGGTGATCCAGTCCAGGGCCTTTCCTTAGATCCCAGTGTTGAAGAGGCGGGTTATTAGGGTGCGATGGCATACGGTGTCGAAGGCTGCCGAGAGGTCCAGGAGGATGAGGGCGGTTGTTTCTCCGTTGTCCATCAGGGTCCTGATGTCGTCGGTGGCTGCGATGAGGGCAGTCTCGGTGCTGTGGTTGGCTCGGAATCCGGATTGGGATGGGTCGAGCGAGTTGTTTGCCTCGAGGAAAGCTGTCAGCTGTTTATTGACGGTCTTCTCGATGATTTTGGCCGGGAAGGGAAGAAGAGAGATGGGGCGGAAGTTCTTGAGGTCTTTGGGGTCCGCTGTGGGTTTCTTCAGAAGGGCGTTGATTTCTGCGTGCTTCCAGCTTTCGGGGAAGGTTGCTGATGCGAATGAGATGTTTATGACATTCCGGAGATGGGTTGCGATGATGGTGTCGGCTTTGTTGAAGATATGATGGGGGCAAGGGTCCGAGGGAGAGCCGAAGTGGATGGAGTTCATGACGTTGGTGGTGTCTTCAGTGCTGGTGGGGGTCCAGGCATTGTGGGTGGTGGTGGGGGTCGCTGGTTTGGTGACTGGAGGCAGAGTCTGTGGTCCGAAGCTGTTGTGTATATCTGCGATCTTTCGGTGGAAGAACGTGGGGAGGGAGTTGCAGAGTTCTTGTGACGGTGTGATGTCGTTGTTGCTGGCGCTGGGGTTGGAGAGCTCTTTGACGATGTTGAAGAGTTCTTTGCTGTTGTGGGTGTTGTTGTGTGGAAATATGGATTTTTATGGTCGGTTATGTCCCCTATCTTGGACCCCAACGGTTTCATGTATAAGTCACAAGTACATGTATGTTCCCTCCAGTTCCAGTTATGAAGACGCAAATACATGTGCGTCCACCGTCAACATGTCCTCTTTCAGATCCGCCATGAATGGGCCGGATATTCTATTCCTAAGTATGAAAGGCCACCGGCTTTATATGGTTCATTTATCCCATTTTACAGTCCAGGCGAGTAGGCCCTGATTCTGCCATTAAGCCTTTTCCTGCCTTCTGCCTCTGAAAGCTCCAGTCTGAGCTCGCATCTGTATCCATGAACTTTGTCCTACTCCCTGCGCGGCTAACGGTGCCTGACTCGGCCTGTCTGCCTGCCAAAAACTGTATTTCACCTTCAAGATTATCTGCTCTGCTCCGCTCCTCATCCAATGCATTCCTGTCTAGTAGTTTAGGTAAACATTCCTCAGCTACCGTGCAAAGGACCAGGCCTCGCTGTCCTCATGCAAGTAATTCATAAACCCTGTTACCATGGAATATTCCTACCCCCTCGCATCTAGTGTAGACACTTAGACGCTTGTACACGCACTAACAGTCAGTATAGTCAGTATAGAATAAGATTCTATCCTAAGAGACCTCTCTTTTTGGATAACACAGTTCTTTAAACATAGGATATTAGATATGATTTGGGATTAGGTTGACATAACCCCAGACTTCTGTCTCCACATGTAGAGCTAAATGTCAAGTCCCATTCTCCCCCTAGTTGCACGTCAAATCACACGTCATGCTGCTGCGCGCGCATCTCTGCCAAATATTTCTGCTGACATTGCGAAATTCTTTCATGGAACCACCCATTTGTGACATCATACCTAATGACGTTCTTTAGTTACGCCTAGTTACACCCATTTTAGTTACGCATGTATGTCTTTATCTCTGTTATCAACTGTTACGCCTCCTGCATCTGTTTCACTGTAATACCTCTTCTATAAAAATGATTACCTGTCAATAATGTTTGTTCCTTCCTTCCTGAACTTTCGTGGTGATGGAATAGAAGGCCCATAATTCGAATTATGTTCCTTTGTATAGGAATAAAGCCCGTTCCGAATCTCTAATACCACGGATTCTGCCTCTTATTTTACTGAGCTATTCTTATTAATTATCCGCATCAAATTAAGTACCGGTAATTAAATTATTTACCACATATATGGCGCCCGAATAGGGACACTTTCTCATCTCATGCGCCGGAGGTGCGTTGCAGGCCCGGTCTCCTGCCACAGCTGGACGGACAACAACGCGTACCCACAGGATTTCCTGTATCTCCCTCCTGCCGAGCGGGGGTAACTGAGGCTGCGATCAACACCCAGACGAGGCGGTGAGAAGTGCGAAGTATCCCGACCAGAGCCTAGCTGAGAGAGCAAGATCCGAGGTATACAGAGGCCCACCAGGTTCCGAAGTTCCGAAGTTTCGAGTCGAGTCCAGTCCGGTCCAAGTCCAGTTCAGTTCAGTTCCGAGGCCTTCCGTTCCGAGCTACCCGGTGAGTACCATTGCCGGGGAGGCGTTCTGACGTGCACATAGGTTGTGCCGGTCAAGACGGGTTTGGGTACACAAATCCGGTCTGCACTGTTTCAGCAGTGTATCTGTACTGTTTAGCAGTATATCTAGTATGTCTAGTATATAATTCAGAATTACCTAGTTAGTGCCGAGTATTATGCTTAGTGACTAGTTCCCTAAATGGCCATCATTGTTGTTCATTATTATGTTTAATGTTAGATGTTTTAAATACGTTCTGCATATTGTGGTGTGAATGACTGTTCATTATTGTGTTTTGTTGTATTAAACGTGTTCAAAATTAGGTATCAGATCAGTTCTCAATATGCCGCTCTTTTCAAAATTAAGACAGATCAAAACTAGAAAAGGGGTACTCGAAGAAGCTGTTCCCATTCCTCCTAGGGACACTCCAGGGTACTTCATGTATCATAAACATGGCCTAGACGCCATATTATTTCTTGATTTATGGGTAGACTACACCAAGGAATTACCAGAAAGTCAAAGGTGGCCCGCAGCTGGGACCTGGGATGCAGATTGCATCATGAAAGTAGAGGAAGAATTATGGAAAAAGAAAGTTAGACAATCACAGAAAGATGCCATTATGGCGTAAAGAATCGTATAGACGTACAGAAAAAGCACTCAGACAGGAAGAGAAAAGTAAGGAGAATTCAAATAAAGTCCGAGAAAATCTATTAATTGAAGAGGGTACCCGAGCAAAATCAGAACAAGTAGACAGACAAAGAAATGCCCTTATGAATGGTATGTATCCTCTTCTGGCCGAAGGGTTACCTAAGGCTACTCTGGAGATACCCAAAGACTTGCCACCTCCATTGTTTCCGATAAAAGCACATCCCAAAGGGCATCCCAGAACCGCAGAAGATGTTTTCCTTTCCTCTTATTTAGACGACGCAGCTCCCGAGTATGCTAATACTGCACCACATAGACCGCCTGCCGAGGGGGTTCAACGCCAAGACCCTCCGTCTGTACCTCCGCAACAACAAACTCCGACACAAGTTCCGGCAAGCACATCTGTTTCTACAGCTGTACCCACACCTATGGTTACTATATCACGTTCAACGAACCCTTTCACATCCAGCACCCCAGGCGGCGCTACAGGAGGTACGACAAACATTTTTTCCACGCCACCCAGAGTAAATAAACTTTCCTTTCAAGAATTAGCCCACCAACGTACGCCCAAACTAGTAACTCCCGACATGCTTAAGGAACTTCTAGTAGATTGTAGATATGACCCTGTGCCCGGCAAAGAGGACGAAATGCTGCTGGCATCATTACGTATCCGACGAGCTGCAATATATTTAGGGAGGCTATCAGGAATGACTACACATTTAGAAAATATATACCACTTTGTCCAGTCAGGGCGAGATTCTGAAAGTATTAATAGAGCCATGGAGTACCAGAAAGTGGAGATACAGGGGCAACTGTTACGTTTCCTCATAAATTGTGTGATCAGAAATCAAGACCGACCAGGGGTAAATCCGGAAGAAATGCGAATTCTTACCACATGGAGTCGGAATATATCAGAGGGGAGACATGATAAACTACTAAGTATAGTAGCTATGTGCCGAAAGATCCGCAAAGAAGTAGAACGAATACACGAAGAGAGATTAGCGGTAGACCAGCCTGAACAAAACGAGGAGGAGGAAGAATTAGAACTGCCCACAGGACAGTTAGAAACGATGGCCTATGTAGGTAGAGGAAGATCTTGTAATAATACTAGATGCTTTACTGATCCGATACGTCCGATACGTCCAGATAATAACAGAAATTTCCAAAACCCTATAATAAATATAAGGTCCCCCGAACATTCGTTCCAAGCCGCTGACAAATTACTCCGAGAACGAAGGGGTTATCATATACTCGATTCTATGGACGAACAAGAATTAGCCAGGTCAGCCGTTCACTGGGTTGACAGTCCCGGAAAATATAGTGATGATACACTAGCGCACACGTTTTTGAACCTCACCCCAGATGAACAGCGTTTAGCTGGTATCTACATGATTCAACAACTCCTTATATTATATAAAAGCCAACACTCCGATCCTGGTCCCTTACCTGATATATTGACTGAATTACTCACGAATAAATGGAGAGGTTCAGGTACTGAGTTAATTAGAGAAATACTAGAATCCAGAAAGCAGTACATTCTTTTTGTATGCCCCGAACATGTCTCACTGCCCATCAAGGAAAGAACGACGTATTATATGGATAGACAGAATCCCTTACGCGAAGTCCACCCGATAAAAGGTGATGACAATCAGTTTAAACGTGTGTTTGTATACACACCCATATCTAAAATGGAACTATTAGAAATGAAGAAAGTGGTACCCAGTCATGACAAAGACCCAGCGGGTTTCCACCGTGAAATTAAAGACATGTTGCTCATGGGAGAGTATACCTATCCCGACATTATGAAAATATTAAAGGTATTAATGCCTGCGGGCATTTACGAAAAACTCAAAGAAAAGGATTGGGAGGTGGGAGACCAAAAGATAGATTGGACAGCATTAGAAAACGAAGAAACAGCTCGAGGTCCAGGTTTAGGGCTTGGGGAAAAGACCAAAATACTACCAGGTTTATTAGTACAGGTACTGCCACGTTTATTAACTACGAAAAAGGAAGACTGGGGTGCAATCTCAGCCTGTAAACAAAAGCAAGATGAAGACACTAGTGATTTCTATGCCCGATTCGAAAAATGTTTTGGTATAAATAGTGGAATAAAAGCAAGTAGCGAGTCGTATCCACATCTGTTTGTGACAAAATTAGTTGAAAATGCCTTGCCCCAAGTTAAGAATAGAGTATTAAAATTCGAGAGTACCTGGCAAGGTAACACTCCGTCACAAATGTTACAAATGCTACAGTACCATCACAATAGAATTAGAGAGGAACAAGAACATGAACAAAGACGCATGAAAGACACGAAAATGAAAATGCTAGTTTCCCAGACAGTTCCAGCTGACGGTCATAAAAAGGGTATGACACAGTCCAGTGTTTCAGCAGGTTCTGTAAAAGGGACATGCAACTATTGTAAACAGCCAGGTCATTATGTACACGATTGTCCAGTTTTAAAACATAATATCGCCATAGGTAATACAAAAGAAAGACCACGGCCACTTAGACAGGATCAGAACCAACAAGGAGCCCCGCAGCATGCACAGTCCATGCCAGCTCCGCAACAGTCTATGCCAGCTCCACCACCGCAGCCTATTGCTGCCACACCAACAACGACACGACAGATGTACCAGACCGCACAGTATGACTACCCTGATTATCAACGATACTCATGAAACAGCCTAGAGAGGGAAGTTGGTTTACCCCTTATCGAGGTCCCTGTAGATCAAGAAGGACCTTATGTACACAGTGAACTATTAGGCCAAGATAGAAAATGTTTACTTGATACAGGGGCAAGCCGAACAACCATAAAACGTAGTGAAGTTCCAGGGGCACCCCTCTCAGGCTCACAGAATATTTCCCTTGGTTTTTCAGGAAAACCTATCATTAACGAAGTATCACAGCCTCTTCCACTTACGATTGGTCCCTTGACACGAACTACAGATTTATTGCTTACTAAATCATGTCCAGAAAACCTGTTAGGTATAAAAACACTGAAAGCTCTAGGAGCTATAATATGTTGTTCTCCGGAAGGAGTAAGATTGTTTTTACGTGATTTCAAAGGGCACTATGTGTCCCGAGACATGGATCACCGACTGCAGACTTTACCCACACATTTATGGGCACAAGGCCCTACAGATGTTGGTTGCATGAACATTACACCATATCGAGTCACACTAAAGACAGGAGTGGTACTACCACGAATGCGACAATACAAGTTATCCCCAGATGCTGTAGTGGCTTTATTGCAAATCGTTGACGAGCTTATTACCCAAGGAGTGGTTGTGGAAACCGACTCCAATGTATGTAATTCCCCGATAATTCCGATTCTTAAACGAACTGATCCAAAAGCCCCGCCAGTATATCGATTGGTTATTGATCTGCGCGAATTGAATAAATGCATTGTACCACAATACCCCGTAGTCCCAGACATTTCTTCATTACTGACAGCCATTGATTCCGAAGCAACATTCTTTACTGTAATTGATCTCAAAAATGCCTTTTTCAGCGTCCCAATAGATCCGGAAAGCCAATACTTGTTCGGATTTAGTTTAAATGTACGAAGCTTTAAATTCACACGCGCACCTCAAGGATTCACAGAAAGCCCCAGCATCTATAGCCAAGCACTGAAACGAGAACTTGACAGTATCCACATGCCAGTCAACACTGCCCTGCTTCAATATGTCGATGATCTGCTGATCACCGCCCGAAGCGAACCTGAATGTGAAAAAGCGTCACTGACGGTTTTACAATTTTTGGCCGAAAAGGGGCACAAGGTGTCCCCTTCTAAGCTGCAATTCTGTGTCCAGCGAGTTGTTTACCTTGGGCACTCGCTGTCCAAGGAGGGAAGGCAGCTTACGTCAGATCGCATCCAGTTAATTGCTAACATGCCAATACCCAAGACACAAAAGGAGGTACGGGCTTTTATAGGCCTCACTTCATATTGTAGGCAGTGGATCCCTCAGTATGCATTTCTAGCAAAACCACTCATTCAGTTGACAACACAGGAGGCGGCCACATCGACTGTCCTCCCTTGGACTCAGGAACATACACAAGCTTTTGAAAGCCTAAAGAAAGCTTTATGTCAAGCACCTGTTTTAGCAACACCATGTTACAATAAACAGTTTACACTCTTCGTTACAGAACGCGAAGGTACTGCCTTGTCAGTACTCACTCAGGAACAAGCAGGATCGCACAAACCATGTGCTTATTTCTCTAGTACATTAGATCCAGTAGCTCAGGCACTTCCAGCGTGCCTGAAATCAGTGGCAGCAACAGCTTTAGCAATCAGACAAAGCGATGCCATAGTGTTAGGACACCAACTGACAGTACAAGTACCACACGCAGTAGAGGTTCTTGTGAACCGAACGCAAACACAACACTTGACTATAGCAAGACTTACCGGTTACGAACTGACATTGTTTCAGCCACACATAGAAATCAGACGTTGTAGTACATTGAATCCTGCCACACTTTTGCCAGTAAACGGAACAGACCCACTAGCACATGATTGTATTGAAGTTATTACTATCACGACGAAACCCAGACAAGACTTGACAGACGTCCCATTGTCAGATCCAGACCTGACGTTGTATGTAGATGGTTCATGTATGAGAACAAGTACAGGAGAGCTAGTGGCCGCATATGCAGTTACAACAGACACTGAAGTCATTGAAACATATTGCATAAATACCTTGTCAGCTCAAGCAGCAGAGCTCATCGCTCTGACACAAGCCTGTATTCAAGCCACAAATAAGAAAGTCAACATATACACCGATTCACGTTATGCATTCGGAGTCGTCCATGACTTCGGCGTACTGTGGCGAGAGAGAGGTTATTTAACTTCTCACGGTGCCCACATTCAACACGGACCCCTCATTCAAGCCCTATTAGACGCGATTCATCTACCTACTGCAATATCGATTATGAAATGCAAAGCCCATACAAAAGTTACCGATATCATTTCCCAGGGTAATGACCTAGCTGACAGAACAGCTAAACAGACTGCTCAGAATCAGACTCACGCAACTGACATGACAAAGACAATAGTTCCGACACCAACACATTGCATGACAGTTAAGGATCCCGCCCTTGATGTAATTGACATACAGACACACGCTACACCAGAAGAAATAAAGAAATGGACTGAATTAGGAGGGATCCAAACAGATCAAGGATGGATGACGAAGGAAAAATCTGTGTGGTTCCTTCCTGACTCTATGGTCCAAGTTTTCATTAATACAATACATAGTCCAGCGCACCTAGGAGAAAAAGCTATGCTAGACAGCATTCAACACATTTGGTTTAACAAACATTTGCGAGCCGCAGCTAAACAAAAAGTTCGTACCTGTATGATCTGTTGTCAGTTTAATCCAGGTAAAAGCATCCCCGTAGAACAGGGTGGATTTCAGCCTCCTGATCACCCTTTTGAAGTCCTCCAGATGGATTATATCCAGATGGAACGATGTCGAGGATTCAAATATGTTCTCGTAGTTGTCTGTGCTCTTTCCCGTTGGACAGAAGCATACCCGGTCTCAGATTACACTGCCCCGACTACTGCCAAACAGTTGGTTCGAGAATTCTTCCCACGATACGGTTTACCACGTGTTGTCTACTCAGATAACGGCCAGCCGTTCTCATCCGAACTAATGAAACACGTTTCACTTTTGTTAGGCTATCAATGGAGATTTCACTGTGTCCGACACCCCGAGGCAGCAGGTCTCGTGGAACGACATAATCAAACTCTGAAAATTAGATTGTCCAAAATATGTAGAGAGAAAGGTGTCGATTGGGTAATAGCCTTACCAGTTGCACTCTTTTACATGAGAATGGTAGCACATTCTCGAACAGGGCTATCCCCGTATGAGGTGATCTTCGGTAGACCACCAAATATGTGGGGGACGCCTATACCACGCAAAATAACTGATGTCGACTGTAATATGCTGACAGATTACCTGGCTTCCTTGATGTCTGCACTACAATCTTGTCGTTCACAGGTAGCTGCAGCCTTTCCCGACAACACCGAGGTGAAACCCCATGACGTAGTTCCCGGGGACCTGGTGTTAGTGCGGAATTTTGACCGGAAGACTCAGCTGGATCCTAGGTGGAAATCGCCTCAACTTGTACTACTCACCACGAGGACAGCCGTGAAGATCGAGGGTCGCAAAGGATGGTTACATTCAAGTCATATCAAGAAATTTCATGGACTACCGTCTGATGTAAACGTTACACCTCGCGTGTCTTCACCGATTGACTCAAAGCTTCCTTTGGTTGAACAAAACGATAAGGAACTATACAAACTAAAATTACGGTCTAATAAGTCAGACAATTTGATTGTTTAAGTCCTCTCCAAGGTGAATCGGTTGAATTTGTCTCTGACATGTATCCTCTGGACCGGAATAGAGAAAGAAATAATCAAATGCTGCTCAAGAAGCAAGCGTATTGTAAATCATTTCGTAGTCATTGTACAGTAACATTATTAATTTTGTTTTTTCTAAGTCTTTTGATCATCATTGTCAGCATCCTATTGCACATGTATTACCCTATTCCTAAGCATGCTTATAATATAACTGCAGAACATTCTTTTAGTGAATTACCCCCGCATGAGTTGTCCTATAGATTTGCGCTGCGCAATAACACTTTTATTAGTATGTTACATCATTCCCATCAGACTAGCAATGCTACAAATTGTTGGATATGTGGCCGACTCCCTCCCTATCAGAACTATAAGGGAGTTTTGCCCCTCTTTCCCTATCCGTTCACACACAATGGCTCCTGTGGAGCATGGTTTAGTTTGATGAATTCCCTAGATTCGGATTCCGCAGTTTATCAAGACAACTGGGTATGGGGAAACCTGAACTTAGTTTTGCTTAAAGTCTGCTACCCTAACAAGGAGGGACTTCCCAAAAGAACAGGAACTGATCTAGAAAATGAAGTATATGGATTAGGTAATTTTACACTTAACCTCATGATCCTGAACGTTGAATCTGAAGCTACACCAATCTTGTCCGCCATGTCCGTATTCCCAGTAAAAGGGGAACTATGTATAAGAAAGAATGGCTCCATACACATGGGCCATAGTAAATGCACCACTGTGATAAAATTCAGTGATCAAGGCAAGTCTACATTTAGAGCTTCCCATCATTCCTACTTCATATGTGGCCAGACCGCATATATATGTCTACCTTTAGATTGGGATGGTACCTGTTACATAGCATTCCTTCTGCCACCTGTTTTCCTAGCTCCTCCTGATTATCACAGAAATACCCATTTAGTACACAATAGACAGCAGAGAGATCTCCCAATTGTCGATTACACTGAAACGGCATGGGAAAAATACACAGATTTCAATAAAGGTTTCTTTCCTTATATAGGTACAGTCACTAATAGTAAGCTAATACGTAGATTAACCAGAACCCTTGAAGCAGTAGTGAACGAAACTATTTCCGCCTTAGGCAATTTAACAGAAGAGCAGTCTGCTATGCGGATTGTTGTGCTTCAAAATCGTCTTGTCCTTGACGTCATCCTGGCCGATAGGGGCGGAGCTTGTAGGGTCATCGGATCAAGTTGTTGCATTTTCATACCAGAAAATTCACCGTCAGTATATAAAGCCATAACCCGCCTTCATAAGATTGTAAGCCAGATACACCAGAGTCCAGGCACCTGGACTTGGTCCGGTTGGTTCTGGGGCGTGTTGTCAGCCTGGGGATGGAGAATGCTCTCCTTCCTAGGTATTGGCTTTCTCATACTATTCAGTTGCTGCTTATGTCTACAATGTGGGCCAGCGATTTGTGGTCTGTGTGCCACCTCGTGTATCGCACATCCAAGTTTTCGTTCGAGATCCCGGAAGAAGAAAGAAGAACAAATGATGTTATATGAACAGATCGATGGATTGATGAAGATTGATATCTCCTAAGGGCAAGTAGGGGACAAGGAGGGAATGTGGAAATATGGATTTTTATGGTCGGTTATGTCCCCTATCTTGGACCCCAACGGTTTCATGTATAAGTCACAAGTACATGTATGTTCCCTCCAGTTCCAGTTATGAAGACGCAAATACATGTGCGTCCACCGTCAACATGTCCTCTTTCAGATCCGCCATGAATGGGCCGGATATTCTATTCCTAAGTATGAAAGGCCACCGGCTTTATATGGTTCATTTATCCCATTTTACAGTCCAGGTGAGTAGGCCCTGATTCTGCCATTAAGCCTTTTCCTGCCTTCTGCCTCTGAAAGCTCCAGTCTGAGCTCGCATCTGTATCCATGAACTTTGTCCTACTCCCTGCGCGGCTAACGGTGCCTGACTCGGCCTGTCTGCCTGCCAAAAACTGTATTTCACCTTCAAGATTATCTGCTCTGCTCCGCTCCTCATCCAATGCATTCCTGTCTAGTAGTTTAGGTAAACATTCCTCCAGCTACCGTGCAAAGGACCAGGCCTCGCTGTCCTCATGCAAGTAATTCATAAACCCTGTTACCATGGAATATTCCTACCCCCTCGCATCTAGTGTAGACACTTAGACGCTTGTACACGCACTAACAGTCAGTATAGTCAGTATAGAATAAGATTCTATCCTAAGAGACCTCTCTTTTTGGATAACACAGTTCTTTAAACATAGGATATTAGATATGATTTGGGATTAGGTTGACATAACCCCAGACTTCTGTCTCCACATGTAGAGCTAAATGTCAAGTCCCATTCTCCCCCTAGTTGCACGTCAAATCACACGTCATGCTGCTGCGCGCGCATCTCTGCCAAATATTTCTGCTGACATTGCGAAATTCTTTCATGGAACCACCCATTTGTGACATCATACCTAATGACGTTCTTTAGTTACGCCTAGTTACACCCATTTTAGTTACGCATGTATGTCTTTATCTCTGTTATCAACTGTTACGCCTCCTGCATCTGTTTCACTGTAATGCCTCTTCTATAAAAATGATTACCTGTCAATAATGTTTGTTCCTTCCTTCCTGAACTTTCGTGGTGATGGAATAGAAGGCCCATAATTCGAATTATGTTCCTTTGTATAGGAATAAAGCCCGTTCCGAATCTCTAATACCACGGATTCTGCCTCTTATTTTACTGAGCTATTCTTATTAATTATCCGCATCAAATTAAGTACCGGTAATTAAATTATTTACCACAGTTGTCTAGTCGCTCTTTGAATGATGTTCTTTTGGTGGAGCGGATCAGCTGGTGGTGTTTGCGGGTGGCGGTCTTGAGGGCAGTCCTGTTTTCTGTGGTTCGTTCGTGGAGCCAGGTTTTTTCGAGGGTTCGGTAGGTTTTCTTTGATTCTTTGAGGGCGTCTGTGAACCATGAAGTTTTCCTGTTGCCGGTCATGCCTGGGGGGTTCTTCAGTGGTGCGAGGTCGTCGGCGCAGTTGGTGATACACTATGCGAGGTTGTGGGCTGCGTCGTTGGTGTCGGCGGTGTCGGCTGGCAGGTTCTGGTTCAGCTATGAGTGGAGCTGGTCTGTGGTGATTTTGCTCCAGCATCTGCGGGGGACTTGTTGTGTGCAGTGGTGGGATGTAGTCTTTTTGAAGGTGAAGTGTATGTATCTGTGGTCGGTCCAGTGTAGTCCGGAGGAGTGGCTGAAGGAGACGTGGTTGCTGGCAGAGAAGATGGGGTCGAGCGTGTGGCCCGCAATGTGGGTGGGGGTGTTCACCAGTTGCTTGAGTCCGAGGTTGGCGAGGCTGTCAAGCAGGGTGGTGGTGTTGTTGTCGCTGTTTTTCTCCAGGTGGAAGTTCAGGTCCCCAAGGAGGATGTATTCTGGTGAGGCTAGGGCGTGCGGGCTGATGAAGTCGGCGATGGTTTCGCTGAATTGTGTGCGCGGGCCCGGGGGTCTGTAGATGAGGGTTCCTCTAAGGGTGGTCTTGGGGTCGGTGTGAACCTGGAAGTGCAGGAGTTCGCCGGCGGAGAGTGTGTCTTCGGCGTTGGTCATGATGTTGATGGTGTTCTTGTAGACGATGGCGATTCCACCTCTGGTTTGGTTGACGCGGTCCTTCCGGGTGATCTTGTAGCCGTCCGGGATGGCTATGGCGATGTCGGGGCCGAGGAGGCGTTCATCCAGGTTTCCGTGAGGAAGGCGACGTCTGGTGCTGTTGTGTCCAGGTGGTCCCATAGTTCGACGGCGTGCTTGTGGACGGAGCGTGTGTTGAGGTGGTTGTTGTTGTTGCGAGGCCCGGTGGGTGGTCTGCAGGTTCGAAGGCAGGTGTAGTTGCAGGTTTGGCAGGTGAAGGGTCCGTGGGCTCGCTTCGGGGTGGCTCGCTAGCAGGTGGGTGTTCGTCCGGTGTTGAGTGCGTTGAGGGTGGCGGAGTCGTATTTCAGTCGGGTAGCGTGGCTCTGGTGGGGGCCAGGAGTTCTGCCGCTGGGCGCGGTCCAGGCGCGGACGGGCGCAGACGGGCTTGCCTTAGGCACGCCAGCGGCGCGTCCGCTGTGTGCCCGCTGCGCGGCCTCCATATGAGGGGGAGTGGGAGGGAGGAGCAGCTGGGAGGTAGGAACGGGGCAGCGACTAGAAAAGCTGGGGGCGGGCCCGCAGGGACGCAGCGGCGGGAAAGAGTGGCACAGAAAGAAATAAAAGGGGGGAAAAGGACACAGTGGCAATGCAGGGGAAGGGGGCACAGAAGGCAAAGGGGCACAAAGGGCACAACGGTCTAAAAACTACAATACAATACAAATACAAACAATACAGAGTCAAGGGCAGCAGGAGAACGAGGGATAGAGGTCAGAGGGGGCAGAGGGCAATCACGAGACCGCAGGCAGCGGTAGGAGCAAAACGGCGGCAAACAGCAACAGCGGGGGTAGCATCACGGGAGGACCGCGTGGCGGCTGGGGGGGCGACCTGCCTGAGGACAGGGTCAAAGGCCGCTCCCTTCACCGCTGCGCGGCCTCCATATGAGGGGGAGTGGGAGGGAGGAGCAGCTGGGAGGCGGGAGTGGGCAGTGACTGGGAAAGCGGGGGGCGGGGCCGCAGGGACGCAGCGGTGGGAAAGAGTGGCACAGAAAGAAAAAAGGGGGGGGAAAGGACACAGTGGCAATGCGGGGGAAGGGGGCACAGAAGGCAAAGGGGCACAAAGGGCACAACGGTCTAAAAAATACAATACAGTACAAATACAAACAATATGTAACGCCCTGAACGTCTCAGGATCGTTTAACAGACACGATAATGAGAACGCAACCACTTGTGAAGGTTTAGTTATTTTAATGAAGGCAAAAAATAATACAAGGAATAAACAAAGGTTATAGTCACTGGAATCCTCCAGGCTAAGTACGTTACCAGCCCACAGCACGGATGGTCCTACCCGTCCTCTGCATATACGCCGATCCCGGCGTATGCCAACAGAGGGCAGAAATGAAATGGCCGACAATGCCAATCGGTAGGCTGTGAGGGGCACGAAGAGTGTTGGGGAGAATCGAGGAGTCAGGGAAACACCCAGCCGGGGTCTCTACCTGAAGGGAGCAGCCGCTCAACCTCTTCCTCAGACTGCACCGGGATGCGGAGTCACCTCCTGGTGATGCGTCACCGATACCCCAAGCACAAGCAAAGAAGACTGAACCGAGAGCAGCCGCTCGATCGATCCTGTGGACTTCCGAGTCTGTAACGCGGCAAACACCTCCTGGTGTGCGTTACAGCTGGCAGTCCCTGTATCTCTGGTCGGGCTGGGAGTTACGACTCCAACCAGCAAAAGCGCCACTGCGCTTTGACTCAGCCGAGTCAAAAAGCGAAGCTCAATGGTTATCCGGTAGAGCTTCCGGGTCCTTCACAGGTGACGATGGGGCAAGACACGGCCCAGGGAGTAACGACTCGACCTACCTCCGTTCTTGCCTTACTGGAGCACCACTCCGGAACACTGCTCTTCACTAAGCAGGTACGTCGGTGTAAACACAATATCCGACAGCGTTGTACCTCCCGGTTCCTCCCTTTATAGGGCGTGTTTTCCTTGAGTTATGTAACAGCTCTCCTGTTTACATAAGGGCGTGTTTTCCTTGAGTTATGTAACAGCTCTCCTGTTTACATAAGGGCGTGTTTCCTTGAGTTATGTAACAGCTCTCCTGTTTACATAACCTCTCAACCGCTAAGCATCCTGGGAGATGTAGTCCGTTTTCGCTGGTTACCGTTTTCCTCCCCTCGCATGACAGGTATTCTTGACACAATACAGAGTCAAGGGCAGCAGGAGAACGAGGGATAGAGGTCAGAGGGGGCAGAGGGCACTCACGAGACCGCAGGCAGCGGTAGGAGCAAAACGGCAGCAAACAGCAACAGCAGTAGCCTCACGGGAGGACCGCGTGGCGGCTGGGGGGGCGCCCTGGCTGATGCACTGACAATCCGGGAGAATGGACTCCGTATGCTGCAGGGGAGTCCTGCTCATGCAGTGGCACCCTCTCACTTAGAACCAAGCACCCTGCCTTCAGGATTGTTAAGGTCTGCTATAGGGGTGACTTATAGGTTTTAAGTGCAGTGACCCTTAGATATAGTAAACCTATATCTGAAGTAAGTGGTGCATGCACCAACTTACACAGGCTGCAATGGCAGGCCTGTAGGTTCCATTTTGCATGGCCTCTCATGGGTGGCATGATACGTGCTTCAGCCCATGGGAGGCCTCACTATTAAACACTAAAGCAAAGGTATTGGCCAAGGTCCTAGCAATCAGACTTACTAAAGTAATAACCGCCTTAATTCACCCTGACCAATCTGGATTTATGCCACACCGGAGCACCAGATTGAAACTGCGGCGCCTCCATGGAGTCCTGCATTCAACGAAGTGTGAGCCGAAAAAGAGCACAGTATTGCCATCTCTAGATACCCGTATGGCGTTTGACAGGGTTGTATGTTGGAACAACAAGTTCCTCAACAACGACTCCCTAAACAACGCGGTCTCTAGTACGACTGCGTCTCAACCAAGATTTTTTTTTCCACGCATTTCTTTACCACAAATTTTCGTGGGTAAAGGAATGCATGGTAAACCCACCCCCTAAAAACTAAACCAAACCCCTCGCACTACCTAAAAACGACCCCGTAGCCCCCACTTCAACTCCCCTAAAAACTTACACATTGTCCACAACCTCTCAGTATCTACCCTGAACCCCTCCCACCCCCTAAAAACGAACACAAACCCACTCCCACCCCTTAACAACTATCACAAAACCCTCCCACCCCCTAAAAACGAACTCGAACCCCTCCACCCATTAAAAACTAATCCGAACCCCCCCCCACCCCATGAACCCCGCCCACTGTGAGGCTCGGTGGGGCGCAGTGGAAGGAACCAATGCTGAATCCCAACTTCCCTCACCCACCTCCTTCGCCCAACAAAGTCAAAGCAAAAGGGAAGGTGGGGAAGAAGGGAAACAAAACAAGGAAAGGGAGAAGGAGTAGAAGCCAATGGGTCGTCCAGCATGAAGTCACATGTGTTCCTAATGAGTAAAAATACAAAATGTAAGTATGACCCTAGACCTACAAGGGTGCTATATTGGAAATGTGACCAATGTATGAGTAATACCTGTTGAATGTTCTGCTAATAGTACAGGGCAGATATGAATAACTAGACCTTGAAAATGACGCAGTGGTATCTAAAAGGTAGAAGTATGTAATTTAGACATTATGACTGCACATTTTAAGCATTAAACAATGATAAGGGTGAAACATACCAACCTCAACGGAGACCACCATCTGGATTCAATTGACCCAAAATAAAACGTAACTATCCTGAGAAACTAGGAAAAACAAAAAAAGTATTTTCCTAGACGAGACTAAAAAAAAAGAAAGAAATATATACACAAAAAGGTGCTGGGTCAGGGGTAAGATAACCAGGCAAATTCACAAATTAATAACTAATATTATTCTCTTATTTTTTTGGCAGCCTAAGAGAAGAAACAGCCAAGAAGGGAAAATAGAGAACTAGCTCTACTCTGCTGGAGAAGTAAAGAATCAGATAAGTATAAGTTACAACTAAGGCTCCTTTGATACTTCTCTTTCTATTTGTTGTTCTCTTGTAGGTACCAAGAATGCAGCATAAGGAATACGCTGTCCATGAGGAGGGGACCGAGGCTGGTCAGCAAGGAAAATGCTGACTCTGCGACATGCCCCGGAAGAGCAGCTGTGACCCAGAAGACAAGGAAGCTGAACGGCGTCGGGAGAAGAATGCCAAGAATGTTTCAGCTCACCAACGATCTCCAGGATGCAGGTAAGTGTGGGTAAATGAACAAGGAGGCCAGGTGAGGGTCCGTGACAGAACGCAAAGTGCGTTCCAGTCATAGACCACTCCTTTTTAATGCCTCAAGCGCCTCCTTCGCCAGCTGACGGACGTCAGCAAGCGGGACGTGCACAGGAGGCTGCGGTGGGGCAGTGGCATGACACTCACCCCCTAAAAACTAACTCAAACCCCCGCCCCTTAAAAACAAACTCAAACCCCTCCCACCACCTAAAAATGAACTCCAACCCCTCCCACCCCCTAAAAACTAGCCCGAACCCCTCTTACCTGTTCCTGTCCGATGCTCCTCTGAACTCCACCCTACACGAACACTAGACCAACTTAGCCTTAACCACGCACATGCGTGGTTAAGGCTAAGTCATTATTCGTGCAAGTTCTTGTTCGGCTTGTATGACCTCAGAACTCATTGTTCCGGAGTCGTTGTTGAGGATGTTTCCTGTTTGACAGCATAGAATGGAATATCTCTTTACAGTACTGGAGCGCTTCGGCCCCAAGTTCTGTGCTTGGGTACAGCTGATGTATACAGAATGATCTCCTGGCCAGAATGAGGTTGAATGGTGTAGTGTCCAGGCAAGTGATGTTACACAAGGCACTAGGCAGGGATGCCCGCTCTTGCCCATGCTCTTCGCTATCGCACTAGAGCCCTTGGCGGCATGGGTCAGAAGGGATACACTCATAAGAGGTATATTGGTTGGGGGGCGAATGGGAAAATCTCACTATACGCCGACAACATAATCCTATATGCCACAAAGCCCCGATCTACGATTAATCATATACTCCGTATATTCCAGCTTTTCCACAGCTACTCCGGCTATCAGATAAACTGGGATACATCTCTCGCATTCGTATTGGCAGGGTATATGCCGAGTATGCCAACCAGTGGGAACGCAATATTGATTAGAGATACATTTGAATATTTGGGCATTGTGATAGCACAACTGAGATTGAATTCTTAGACAACAATCTGTTCCACCAGCTTCATACACTATAGAAGAATGTTATATACTGGAGAACGCTAGTTCTCTCACTAATGGGAAAAGCGTCCCTCTTTAAAATGAGTCTACTATACCTCCTTCAGAACACATATATAGGATACCTATAGAGTTTTTTAACAAGATAGATTCGGAGGTGAGGCAATTGCTATGGGCTGGAGGGAAGGAGGGAACTCCAAGATCATGCTCCATAAACTATAACGGGGAGTATATGAGGGAGGTCTGGCTGTCCCTGATAGCCGAAAATACTATTGGGTCACACAACTGGTCACGCTCAATGACTGGGTCTTTGCAGGGAGAGACGAGCCAGCATACCGTGTTGAACCACCAATCGATGGGACAGAAAGGATATCTGGACGCACTCTGTATTGTAGGGAAATAACGAACAGACTATCAAAACATACACAAACAATCGTACGAATCTGGAGGGAGGCGACTAAGTTCCTTGGCTGTGAAGGCAAGCTAAAAGAACGTCATCCCTATGGAACAGCAACCTCCTGAGAGATGTGCGCAGGCAACAGGGCTTCCGTACGTGGACACTACTGGGTATTGAATACCTAGGGGATGTTTGGAAGAGACAAAAGATGGTGGACTTTCAGAGTATGCAGACGGACTATCAAATGCCAGACACCGAGCAGTTCAAATGCCAGACACCGAGCAGTTCCAATACATACAATTGAAACATGCCTTCAAAACACATATGACAGTGGGTGACCAAATACCATAATACAGAGTATTCTTAGATCCAATAACAGAGAGGGCCACCTCCCTCATATATAAAATAACACCTCCGACTCACTGGGGGCCCTGCGAGAGGCATGGGAGGGGAATTTGGGATCCTGGAGGAGGATGAATGGGAGGAAGCCATACAGAGCCCCAGAGAAGTAGCGACGAGAGCACAATTCGGCCTCATACGACTTCGAATCCTACATAAATCCTACACAACTAGGACAAGACTACACTGAATGGGTATATGTGACTCTAACAAATGTATAAGGGAATGTGTGGAAGAGGGTACCTCTTTCCATACGCTATGGAGCTGCCCAATGCTGCAGAGATACTGGAAGAAGGTCACACAGGTGATGACCACGGTATTGGGGCGGTTAGTGCCACTAGATGCCCGATGGCACATACCATGCGTTACGGGAGAGACCAAGTGACCGAAATACCCTAAGCTGTGGTTACTGCTAGCACCTGTAATAACAAAAAGGAATATAGCTAGGGCTTGGGGGGCAGAGCAACCCCCCAAAGTTACAGACTGGGAGAAGGACCTTGATTGGTTTGGAGCAGCTGAGAAAGTGTTCTATCAAAGCCGGGATGCCCTGGAAAGTAGAGCAGTCTGAATTAGGTGGGTGGAATTCAGAGGGACCTGAAACGATGCAACAAGGTACATTATGTAAGATGTGAGCAACAGACAAAGTAGTGCATGAGCCAATTGATAATGGACCTGTCACCCGAATAAACTTGAAAGTTGGGAAATGTGCTCAAGGATAAATTAGAGATGAGGATGCTCTTAAGAATTTACATGGGACAATGAATGTCATAAATCTGGGATGTTTTGCTATACATCTCTAAGGTTAATCAAAAGAACTTAAAAAAATAAATTGTATCAGATGATTTTCCAAAGTAAGCATGAGCAAGCTATCTCTCCCTACACTACCTTAAAAGAGCAACCCTAAACTAAGAAACATTTGGTAAAGGGGAAACCAGAATGGTGTCAGCTGTTAGAGCCTTCAGTAGAAGGCACTCCAACCATGGGTCAGGTGACATAAAGCCACACAAGCAGAAGCATAGATCTGCTTTCCGTGAAATCCTAAGATGACTTTCTCTGACCATTACTATGTTTCAGCATAAAATATCAATTGTATTCAGGGTAGATGATCCCACGTGATCCTTGCTAGTAAATGTCCATGGCTCTGGCACAGCTGGATACTTGAACCACCTTTCCCACATCGATAAGTTGCAACTTTGTTCGTCCTTGGTCTTTCCTCTCCTCCTCCACGAGAACTTGCCTCCTTGCTCGTTACTGCGCTTGTCCTTGCCAACTTCATCTTCTCATACCTTGCTATCTAATGAAAACAAAACCCTTCTATGTTAACTAATGAGGCCTTGTCCATACCTGCAGTGCAAACAAAATACAAGCAAATGCATTCTGCATAGAACGTTATATGTGAATTACATGTTAGATTTTTAATGTGAGCATGAACTGAACTGGTTACTCAAGGGCCACTCTAGTCAACTTTAACAGTGCACAGGAATACAGAATATGCGCACAATTCTACACACACAATAATTACATAATTCTTGCCACACATAAAAATGTTTAAACGTTCATTTACACACACACATTCTAATTTAGTAATCTCACAGTGGGACACATTCTCCTGTCACATTCTTAAATACATGTTATATAGACCTTTATTAATCACATTCTATACACAACTTCTTCAGGTGGAGTACTTGAAATATGCAATACTCCACTCTCCTTAGTAACATTAATCAGACAGAATATATTTGAGTGCCTACTACTCATGATTATAATGCACTCCTATGGTATCTCAGATGGGATCAAGATTACACTTCTCCACAGACATACACAGGATGCCGTAGGTTCATGGCGTCATTATTCAGGCTAATTTAGGGGCGTATTTAAAAAAAAGTCAGCAGCACAGCACAGCAAGTCACCTTTAGTCACATTACAAGAAAAAGGCAAGAATACATCGCATTTATTTCAATATGGTGCATTCCTGTCCTTTCCCCAGCGCTGGCACACAATGGGCTGCTAAGCGTCAACGCAGGCACCCTTGCACCATGGTGCAAGGGTGCCTGCTTTTCATGCAAGATTATTTTTGTGCAGGAGAAGACACCTTCCTGCAAAAAAACAATCTTGAGAGGCATATTCCTCTTTCTATCTGTACTGCACATTGCAGCATACTGGGAGGCATATTCCTCTTTCTATGTGTGTTGCAGAATGCAGCACACGTAGAAGAGGAAGTAACAAGAAGATATTAAGATATTTCTCCTTGTTACGCCTCCCCTGAGAAGGCATACATTTTTGGTGAATTCCCAGGTTTACCACTTGTTGTAAATCTGGAATGAGTCGAAAACCATAGGAGTTGTATGGGAACACCCACAAAAAGCCTTCCCTGGGCAGAGGAACACAATACAGCGATTTGCGCTGCGTTTTGTTACTCCAGGTTTACGAAGCCACTCAGGGTCATTCAAAGTGGCCTTGCGTGGCTTCATAAATCTCTTTTTTTGAGCTGCGTCACTTTTGCTCCATGTTGTGTGGTGCGAGAGCGGCGCAACTGGGCTCATTAATATGGCCCCTAGTCTTGGGTTAGTATAAAACAAAAATTTGAATTAAAATGGACTAGAAAACCACATAGAGTAAGTCCCTTCTACAGTGGCTAGTCAGTGCACCCTTCTGCTGCCTGCTAGAGGGAGAAGGGAGGGAGAGCTGAGTTACTGCACCAGTGTTTCTGTTCTGCCAATGTTTTGAGTTAAGGAGCAGCTGATTTTAATTATTCTTTGCCGTATATCTCTATAGCATCCAACTGGGAACGTAATTCGTGGTGCTAGCAATAGCAATTAAAAATACAAAATCAATTTAACCTTGATGGAACATACTGAAGCTCATTAATTAAGTTCTAGTGTGGTTATCTCATCAAAATTTTATGCAGAAATGGGGTTTGTGGATGTACGGCAGAGAATAATAACACAGTAATCTGTGCCACAAATTATACAAACTTTTCTATTGCATGGCCCATGGGTGCATGTGATATACAAGAAAATGTCTTATAATATTCTTCCTGTGCTTTAGAAGGAGATTTATGACAGCTTGGAGGAGAGGGCAATTAAGCCCACTTCGGTCATATCCCACACACACGTTAATAAGATCGAGAAAAGATATGAGTCTTAAAGGCTGCATCACTTTGTGTTTTCTTACAGTGCAGCTCTACTGATAGTTGGCTAGTTATGCAAGTCTTAGTGGAGTTAGTCAGAAAAAGGTATTTCAATAGAGTCCTTCTCTGGAGAGCTCATGTTCTCAAAGACTTCTTGGAAGAATTACAGACATGTTTTTTTTTAATTTTATTACTTTATTCGGATAAAAACATATCCATAAAAGGTCAAGTCACATTTCAAAATACACAATGACATCGTAATATCAAATATAAAATCGGATACATTAAAACATTATTGATAAAGTGCACATCATATTACGGGCTCGCACAGACTTTAAAAAAGCGCCTACTCGGAAGATCAATTCATCATCTTCTAGGAGGAGAATAGATCTATATGCAGTTTCAAGGTGGACAGGTGATTTGTTTTTTAAAGGTATTAAAAGGCATTTAGCATATTTTATATAAACCTTACAAAAGAATAAGAAGTGTAATGTGGTCTGCCCGCTCTGGCCATCGCACGGGCAAGGCAAATGATCATGGTCAGCATGAAAGCCGAGGGGAAAACAAAATAAAAATGTCGCTGTGCCTGCTCTTAAGCGAAAGAGTAGTCCCCTCTCCCACCAGCCTATGGGTTTTGTAAGGTAGCTAGCCAGATGGTTAGGCATATTCTCAATTGACATAAAAACACCTACAGTTGGTTTCTTGGACTCCTTGTCTAGTCTTCCTTTACTATAATAAGAGTAGAGTGCCGTTCGAACTTCTTTTATGCTAACGATATCTGTCTCATTTGGGCTTGAATAAATGTGTTCATAATTAGCTCTGTTTAGGCTTGAACACACCTCTGCTAGCCAAGGGATGTCCATTCCCTTTTCACATTTGAGGCAATCTCCGATAACCTCTTGTGTGAGGGTCGCTGCTGGGTTTTTCCAAATGGCCAGCCAGAATAGTGCAGATCGTGCCTTTATGTAGTCTTTGATAAAATGTAAATTCAATTCACTATGGCAGGCGTACTGGGGAGTGGATATTGGAGCGCCCAAAAGTTTCCGTCAGAACCTATTTTCTTCACACTGGATGCTGCAGCTCCTTGAGAAGCCCCAGACCTCTGTGCCGTAGATTGCCGTAGCGATGCACTGGAGTTTAATTTCTTTTACAATAGCTAAGACGGCCCCTATTATCCTCGATTGTGGTAGGCTAAGAACTGAGTTAATGGCTTTAGAGAACTTGTTCCTACAATATGCCATGTGGTCAGACCAGGAACCATTAGCAGCGAAAACCCACCCCAAATAGGGGAAAGTGCTAGTGCATTGTAAACTTTGATTACCCACGAAGAAGGAGTTTAAAAGATGCTTCCTAGGTCCACAAGCCATTATTAAAGATTTATTCAAATTAGTGCATATATCTAAAGTGGCCATATAATCGACAAAACCCTGTACTAAAAGGCGTAGAGCATTAGGTGTGCGGTCCATTAAAACCGCATCATCGGCGTAAAATAGTTCGGGAAGTATATTGCCGTAAACTCTGGGGACATCATTGGTTAGTTCAATCATGGGTTTTTGTAAGTTATTGATATATATGATGAAGAGTAAGGGGGCCAGAGCACATCCCTGCCTGACCCCTCTGCCAACCCTTATGTCATTAGAGACCTTGCCCCCAGTATTGATCCTAACCCGGGCTCTCAAATCCTTGTGCAAATATGCTAAGAAATGTACTAAGGCCTCGTCCAACCCATATTCTAATAAGATTGACCCCAGCCATGACCGGTTTACATGGTCGAAAGCTGAGTTCAGGTCTGTGCAAGCCAAATAAATAGGTGACCTCTGGGCAATAGTGTATTTTCCAATTATTAGGTTGAGGTTTAAACATTGCTCAATGGTACCTACTCTACTCCTAAAACCTAGTTGGCATGGTTGTAGAATAAGATTGTCTACGGACCAAGTTTTAATCTTATTATATAAAACCCTCCCTAAGATTTTCAGGGTGTTGTCAATAAGGGAATTGGGTCTATAACAACTGGGTTGGAAGTGATCACCCTTCTTAAAAATAGGGACGATGATGCTGGTTGACCAAGTGCCAGGTAATGGGGAATGAGCTGAATTGTTAAGACATTCAGCAAGAGTGGAGCCCAAAAGTCGTGTTTATGCTTAGTATGATCAATAGGCAACCCGTTAGGGCCAGGGGCTTTATTGCCCGGGCTCTGATAAATGGCTTCCTCGACTTCGGATAGGGATGTTGATGCCCCAATAGTGGCGGGAGGCCCAAACATATCTTCTTTATGTAAGGTGGCTATATAGATCCATGAAAAATGATCTTCCCAAGTCTCACTGGTTATGTTACGACTAATCGGTGTTATTGGTTGTCCCATTGCACTCATCTTTAACGGCAGCCCAAAACGTTTTCCCAGCTCTTGCTGGCAGTATTGGTGAGAGCAGCCCATCACTCAGATAATAATTTGTCCTTCCTACGCAATATAGCCAGCTTGTACTTCTGTCTGAGCGACTTAATTAAAGGGGGGCACCTTGGGTTAGTTGATAGAGCCTTCCGCAGTTGTCTATTGATTGTTGAACACTCACTATTAAACCATCTAGGACCATGCTGCATAACAGCAGCCGGTTTTGATAGCACAGATTTTATAACCTCACAAAGTATGGCAAATGCAGTTATAACCCCGGGGTAGGGTTCTCATCTGGACAAACAAGAGTCGAGAAGTTCCAAGTTGTACCTAGCTATCTTGTGGAACAAGTCAGCACTATTAACTCATCGCCACACTAATCTTAATTTGTCGGTTGAGGGTACCAAATCCCTGGTGCCACATTCTATTTTGTGCATCGGTCTCGGGGACAGTTTGAACATTACTTGAATCGGGGAAACAAACTTTACAACAAAGTCATTACAGCGCACTACCTTTACAATGCAGTCATTACAACGCAACATCCTTTACATCGCATGCCATTACAACGCAGCCATTATATCGCATGTCACTACAACGCACTTCATTACAACGCATATCACTACAACGCATGCCATTACAACGCAAAATAAGGTAAGTAATGGGGAATAGTAATTTCTACCCCTCCCCTATCCAACACTTACCCTACTGTTGCACTCACTGGAGTGGGAATAGTAATTTTTACCCTGACACTATCCAACACTTACCCTACTGTTGCACTCAGTGGAGTGGGAATAGTAATTTTTACCCCTACACTATCCAACACTTACCCTACTGTTGCACTCAGTGGAGTGGAAATAGTAATTTTTACCCCTACACTATCCAACACTTACCCTACTGTTGCCCTAAAAGTAATATGTGTTGGAATGGTATGCGTTGTAAATGTAGTTTCTAAAAATGCGTTGTGATGGCATGCGATGTAAAATCATGCGTTGTAATAGATGTTGTGATGTAAAAACTGCATTGTAAAGGCATGCATTGTAAATGTTTGCATTGTATCGCCATACGTCCCTTGAATCGGGTTGTGACTGCCGTGGTGTGTGAGAACGACCGCGGCTTTCACTAAGAAGTCTTCATGGTAAAGAAGATAAAGATATAATCAATGGTGCTTGCTTCCTTCCTCTAAATGTTGGGTCGGTGGATTATTATCATTAGTTGCAGCTGCGATGTCCATGACATTGCTTAAAGTGTGGTTCTGCAAGTGTTCCATTAGCTCCATGCCCCTGTGACAGATTTGTCCTCTACTCCTTATCCTTAGAGCTATGGTATTTTCGCTGGGGAGCTTAGCATTAAAATCTCCACATAGACAAATACCGGCTTTTGTATCGAAACCATTGCTGTTCTCTAAAGTGGCAACAAAGTCAAATAGGTTTGAAAAATGTATATTAGGGGAGTTATAGAAATCATTATTATAAAAATGGAGTAAATAAATGGCTATCCCTCTTATATATAACAAAGCTTAGCATTTGTCACTGTTGGTATGTAAGGCCTTAATGCTGCCCCCTGCGGCAATGTTCACCCAGATGGAGACCACCAGATGGTCGGCCAGATTTTGGAACTGGGGCCAGGACGTTAAAGCATTGAAGCCCTTCGAGGTATATGTCTTTGATAGCCCAGGTTTCTTGGAACATCAAATTGTCCTGCTGTCTAGCCAATTCCAGCCAATCAACTGGATCTATTTTTGATTGTAGGCCATCAACATTCCAGCTGTGAATGTTCAAATCTGGGTTGGCATGAGCCTTAAGGATGTGTGCGGTGACATGATTGTGTGACTCAAGTATATTTGATGTGTTCTGCATTCCGTCCATCAATTGTGTCTTTTGCTTTCTCGCCCTAAGTGCGCCAGGTATGCCTGGACGTGGGTCCTGGGCTCACTGTGCCACTGGAACCAAGCTATCCTGGCTGAAGAGGGGTGAAACCCCAAAACCGGTCCTAGGATGCTTGTTTCCAGTCCAGGGAGGACCTGGCTTGTCAGTTCCGGCTGGGCTGTTCCCATGAGGAACAGGGTCAAGACTGATTTGCATATGGCCAGGTCTAAACTGGGGTGGCATGGTGAGCAAAAGAATGATGGATTTAACCCAGATCTCTTGACTGGGGGTGAATGTTTGATTTGTTCTGCATTCCGTCCATCAATTGTGTGTCTTTTGCTCAAGTATATTTGAAGCGTGTGTGAGTGTATAATTAGCTCCATCAGTTACGGGGGATGGTAGTGGTCAATCCTGGGAGTCCATATCGGAAAAGACTGACATTTCATTTGGGCAGCTGAAAAAAGGGGCCCATTTAAGAGGCTTCTTGGGTGTTGGTATGTAGAAGTAACCCAGTGGTAGAGACCAGATTATTGGCAAATTGGTGGTTGTGATCTTCTTACTTCTCAGCAGTGACTTAACAATGGACAGTCTACAGAAATTAATAACAATACAGTCCCCCTCAATATCCCTGAGTGAGTCGCCCACTCTTTGTACCATAATGATCTTTTGCATGTTTAATGGGCTGAAACTCTTGTTCTTGGACAGCCAATCCACGCATTTGTTAGACAATGGATCCCAAGTTTCCCTCTGTTCCCTCTTAAGGGGTGGTACCCATGGCCACTAGACGTTTCCCATTGCACCTGCCACATTTAAATATCTTGGCATACAAATATACAAGGAGTCACAGGATCTGTTAGACAGTAACCTGGGCCGTGCGATTAAGGTGCTAAAAACTCAAATAGCATTCTGGACCTCATTACTGATTTGGTGGCGGGGAGAGTGGCTATTTCTTAATTGGCTATGCTCCCTAGATTGCTTTACTTCTTTACTAATTTACCGATAATAACTCCGGCACATATCTTTAAAACACTAAACATGCTCCTATCAGAGCTAATATGGGGTGAGGGGCGTAGGAGGGTGGGACTTTCAAACTTCAGCTGGGCATGGACTGGGGGGGTTGGGTGTTCCAGACTTTAAGGCATATTGTATTGTCAAGCAAACACAAGGAGATGATGGACGGAGCGCTGAAAGTTTTCAGACACTTTTTCAGACACTCATCCCCAGTCACAGATCTGGGTTGAATCCATCATCGTTCTTTAACTCACTTTGCCACCCCAGTTCAGACACAGCTATATGCAAATCAGTCTTGACCCTGTGCTTCTTGGGAACAGTCCAGCCCGAACTTACAAGCCATGTCTTCCCTGGACCGGAAACAAGCATTCTGGGACCGGTTTCTGACTCACATCCCTCATCAGCCAGGCTAGCTTGAATTCAGAGGCAAAGTGAGCAAGGGACCCACGTCTGGGCATACCCTGCCAACTTAGGGCGAACAAAGCAAACACAAAGAGATGATGGACGGGGCGCTGAAACTTTTCAGACACTCACCCCCAGTCACAGATCTGGGTTGAATCCATCATCATTCTTTAATCACTTTGCCACCCCAGTTCAGACACAGCTATATGCAAATCAGTCTTGACACTATGGCTCATGAGAACAGTCCAGCATGAACTGCCAAGCCATGTCTTCCCTGGACCGGAAACAAGCATCCTGGGACCAGTTTTGGGCTAACAGCCCTCATCAGCCAGGCTAGCTTGAATCCAGTGGCAAAGTGAGCAAGGGACCCACGTCTGGGCATATCCTGCCAATTTAGGGCGAACAATGCAAACACAAGGAGATGATAGACGGAGCTCTGAAACTTTTCAGACACTTATCCCCAGTCACAGATCTGGGTTGAATCCATCATCGTTCTTTAGCTCACTTTGCCACCCCTGATCAGACACAGCTCTATGTAAATCAGTCTTGAACCTGTGCCTCATGGTAACAGTCCAGCCTGAACTGCCAAGCCATGTCGTCCCTGGACCGGAAACAAGCATTCCTGGGACCGGTTTCGGTCTAACAGCCCTCATCAGCCAGGCTAGCTTGAATACAGTGGCAAAGTGAGCAAGGGACCCACGTCTGGGCACACCCTGCCAACTTAGGGCGAACAAAGCAAACACAAGGAGATGAAAGACGGAGCGTTGAAACTTTTCAGGCACTCACCCCCAGTCACAGATCTGGGTTGAATCCATCATCGTTCTTTAGCAACACTTTTATCAGGGAGCAGGGGTTCCCTAATTTTCTATATATCCTCCACGCTAGCATCAGTAGATATGTGAGAAGTACTAGGTCACCAGACGTTACGGAGCCCCAGACACATGATCTTGTGCACATGCTATATCTCATGGGCAATGGGGGACACTTAACTAGATGGTTGTACAGAGGTGTGCGTTCTCATGCAGCAATCCCACTCCAGGAGCTTAGAGACAAATGGTCCGGGGAAATAGGACGTGCACTGTCAGACAAAGAATGGGAGCGAATACTGGAACACCCCAAGAAAGTATCCCGTAACCCCAAGTTTAAACTAATTCAATACATGCTTTTTCACAGAGCGTACCCGACTCCACACAGATTGAGCAAAATGTTTCCAGGCATAGCAGATACCGGTCATAGATGCCACGCACACCCAACTGACTTACTAGAAATGATATGGGCATGCCTACGACTGACCTCCTTTTGGGAGACAGTGCTCGAAATCCTTAGTGAGGTAGCGCCTTGGACGGGGGGGGGGGACACAACAGAATACTGCATTCTGGGATTGTGCAGTGCGTAAAAAGCAGGGAACGCAGTCTAGATTTGCCATTCTGGTATTAATTTTGGCGAAATGATCAATCACGATACGATGGAAGTCGTCACAGCCCCCGACGGCGTTGGCGTGGCATAGTGAGGTTGTCCGATGGGGGAGTGCTGAAAGCATGGCAATCCGAAGGGAGGAAAATAGAGAATTGCGGTAGACTCCGATTTCTGTGATGTTGGAATTGTTTGTTTCTGCCGAACCTTCGCTGCATTGAGATACTGTGTCACTCTGAGGCCTCGTAGCATCACTATGGACCCAATAAGTAAAAGACCCCACACAAACCCTACAAGAATGTCATATGTAGAATTGTAGTACCCAAAACCATGTGCCAGAACATGACTTGTCTGCCGTCCACTAGGCTATGTTAACACAGTAGTGAGTCTCTTTGGGTATCTTTAGTTAATTGCCATAGGGAGGGGGGAGGGAACTTATTTGCTGGCTAGAACTATCCGATCGTATACGCAGTAATGTTACTCAGCTGATTATAAATTGCTGTCATCCTGTGATTCTGTCACTGCACCATTTATGCCATATTGGAATGTTCTTCTTTGAAAACTTCATAAAATATATTTTTTTTAAAGGGTGGTACCCCTGCCAGTACCAAAACATAGGGGCATGCTGCTGGCGGCAGGCCCAGCACATCTACATTGGGCCTGGGATGGGTTCTATTCGAAAGATCAGAAGTGGTGCTACTGGGTATACTTGGGTTTGGTCGATCACCAATAGAACCATGGATGGGTTCAAAAAACGGGAGGAGGGGCACAGATGAATCAGTCCCAGCCAGGGAAGGTGACCATTATTGGGAGGGTGAGGTTTTGACACTATGTTGGCCTTCGGGAGGAGGTATTCCCTCAATTGGGTGCATGTGTTACAAGAGAACACGGCTGGGAGGCCGACAGATGGGCACGGAACAGCGATGGAAGGGTTAACTTTTATTAAGGCATTCGGTGAAGGAAGAGTGGGTGCCTCCCCTGGAGCGACTACATTAGTTAGGGCTGTCTCCCCGCACTTAGAAAGATTATTCACTACAATGTCCAAGCGATCCAAACACTCCCATAGGGATGTAAATTTCATGTTTATTGTGTCAATAATCCGCGAGCAGAAGGAATTAATAAGAACTTCCCCAAGGTCTGGTGCGCTTGAACCCGCTTCCGTTTGGGTGCAAATGAAATAGCTAAAGTTCCTGCTTGGCACGTGGCCCGAAGTACTAGTACTAGTACTAGCGCCAGATGATGATTGCATCCATGATGAAAAACAGCTGCGAAGGGAGCTGGCACGTGGGGCTGTTTCCTTTTAGTGCAAACCTGCTTTCCGCATGCCCTTTTACGTTTGGTGGTCACAGCAACTGTGGCTGCTGCATTTGGAGGGCCCATAACCGTAACTTGTAGTGTCCTGGGCGAGGCAGACCCTTGAGCACCAGGGTTGTCTCCTCTTGTGAGAAGATGCCCTGGTATATGCTGGCCACTAGTTATAGTGGGCACCTTGCACCAGTCCAAACAACCCTTATTGATGATTAGGTTAAAGACAACCTTTATTGAAAGCTATCCTAGTGGTAGCTATGGAGAGCAGCCTTCAGGCTAAGTCTCGAAGGAATGTAAAGCAGCTTGGTTTACCAGATTATAACCTCCTGAGTGACCAAATGAAAGGAGAACCACACAAGGTATATATAAAATATATGTATTTATTACTAAACGCTCTCTACTAACCTCTTTATGAGATTAGAGAACAAGATACACAATATTAAAGCACTAGAACAATGGTAAATAGCACAATACACAGTGGCCTCCAGGGGGAGACCAAACCATATACTAAGAAAGTGGTATAACAACGACGACTTGACTAGACACAGTGCCTAGAGCACATAGAATCATTGGGACCCCAAGGAACCACCCAAGGGAGTGATACAGGGGACCCACGGGGGACGCGTGCAGTGTGAGAACACAGCCGCGAGCTCCGTACAATCCTATGGGAAAGTTACGGTTGGAATGTTAAAGATTAAGGACACTTAGGAGAGGACTTTAAGCAAACCCTTTGGAACATAGAAGGTTGTAAGGCCAACACCCTTGAGAGTACTGAGGTACCTATGTTACCTATCCCAGGAGAGCCGGGTGCATAAGGGTCAAGTGGTGTCGGAAACGCTTGTTGATTTCAATGGCGTGATGCGAAGAAGTGCTGCTGCTGGGAAGATGAAAAGTGTCCGGTGTAATTCAAGCCTTGATCGGAGCTGAGAAGAACATGAAAATAGAGGGGACAGAGTCTGCGTCACTTCACAGTGACCAGGGGTATGATAGACGAATGCCCACCAATGTCGGGTGTTTCAGGTAAGATGAGGTGAAGCATGACTCTGCAGCCACGGGGACCAGGAGACATTGACGACAACCAAAGTCTTCAGGTGAGCTGTCCCACGAAGGATGTCGAGTGCTGGGGGGGTCAGTGTCCAGATTGGAGACCAACAAGCCTTGGCAACTGCAACCCATGCGGTCAGAGAAAAGATGCTTCGGTGTGGACCAGCAAGGTCCTGGGGACTCCCCAAGCGATGGAGAGTCAGGGCACATCTGGAGAAACCAGGGAAGCCCACTGAAAGTTAAAGTTGCCTTCACAGGGACCCACAGGTTGACGGACCAGGGATCGCGAAAGGACCTCGAGAGAAATCGCAAAATACCATCCCACGGAACACTCGTGGAGTGTAGGCTGGTAATGTTCGGTGGAAACACTGCTTGAGGTCAGGACTACAAGTAGCCCAAAGCACAGCCAAAAAGCATATGCTGCTGCACATGTGCACGGTGTCCAGGGGTACTGGTTGCACGGTCCCCACAGGGGCTGCGGGTTTCAGGTTTGCTGAGAGCACTAGTCGACCTCGGGGAAGCTTGGGAATCCACCTCCTGTGGTGCAAAATCTTCAGAGTCCTTCAGGAGCTGCGTAGATGCAAACCGGTCAGATGCGTTTCAGGTGCCTGCCTTGCAGGGAAGTAACTCCTTTACTCCAAGGGAGATTCTGCAGTCATCCAACGAAGTGTAGATAGTCGAAGTACTTGGTTTCTGTAGCAGAGTTTCGTCCAGGTAAATCCAAAATCCTGTAGCCAGGGGTTCCTACTTTATACCCAAGGAAGTGTTGGGACAAACACTGGGGGCCCACCTATGGGAGGGTCAGGACAGAGGGGTGGCTACACCCATGTCCTTTGTCCAGTTTCGCGCCAGAGCAGGGGCTAATAGCCCCTGCAACCGGTTTGAGTTGGACTATACACATGGACACCAAATGTGCCCCCAGTGCAGATATCAAAGCACTCTCAGAGTGCACCCACCCAGCCCCAATACACTAAAGCCTGTCTGGGAGGTGGTCACACCTCTCTGTGACAGGAAACATATTATCCAGCCGTCCCTTGCCGGAGTTTCGTCCAGCAGCAGGAGGGCAGACTCGTGTCTGTGGCTGGCAGCGTCCATTTTGTGATTCCAGGGTTTGTAAAGCTGGTATCGGGTGTACCGGTGTTGTCATATTTCTCCCTCTATTAGGGTTGAATCATACCTCCCACACCAGTTACTGATGTGGAGGTATGATTCCAAGGTGTTTGAAACCAAACGCGACATGTTTCCATGCAGCCGTTTTAAAGTTATCATTTACCGCGAGGTTATAATGCACTTAAGTATACATGGTTGGCTGCATCACAAACAACCCCGGAATATAGGTTCCGAAAGCTGCAAAGGGGCTCTGCTCATGCATGGGCACCCTCTCACATAAAACACAGCACCCTGCCTTCAGGATTGATAAGGCCTGCCATAGGGGTGACTGATAGGTTTATATGTGCAGTGATATAGGATAGATATAGTGAGCCTATATCTAAGTAAGGGGTGCATGCACCACCTTACACAGGCTGCTGTAGCAGACCTGTTGTGTCATTTTGAATGGTTTCCCAGGGGTGACGTAATACATGCTGCAGCCCCTGAGAGGCCTCTGGGGTACCTATGCGCTAGGTACATAGTATACCATAGACTAGGGACTTATAAGGATACCCCAGAATCCAATCTGGAGTGTACCTAAAGTACATGAACAACCAATTTAGGGAGAAAGGAGATAGACTGGGGTCCTGATTAGCAGGATCCCAGTCAAACTAAATCAAGAACCAGCATAACACCAGGAAAAATGTGGGGGTAACCATGCAGTCAGATTCCACCTTCCTACGCCACTGAGAAGTGAGACGTTGTTAGAACCAGCTGTCTGGCATGCAGGATCACAGGGTGTGACAGTAGGTGCTGGATCACGTGCTAGGTCAGCTGGTATCCCCCCAGAGTGCCCCTCCAGGTGTGAAATCGATGTGTGTTGCCTCATTCCCCAGGGACAGTCTGCGCTCTGTTAGTTCTGTTTCTGAGGACACTATGCTGACCACCCTCTCCAACATGCTGTCCAAGGTGATAAAAGGGTGAGCGGGTTGTTGGGCTGTGCGTTTTCCCATCATAGGTTTTAAAGCTCCTGAGTAAATAGCTGGAGGAGGTGGCAGAAGTGGGGGTTACAAGAGACACAGCAATATGATCTTATCCCGTAAACAAAGGGATTCCGTGCCCCCCGAGAGGTATGACCCAGTGCCTAGGCCTACACAGATGAGACAAATGCCACTGTGAGTGCGGTATACAATGTAAACAGGAGTACACAGTACCTTGGGATCTCCTCAGTTCCAGGAAGTTAGAGGGGGGCCCAGCCCAGCCTCTTCTGGGCTCTGACGGGCGCAGATGGGCCTGCCCTTGGCCCGGGATTTGCCCAGGCACGGCCCAAGCACTCCCGCGCCCATACCACGCTGCGGGAGCCCCCAGGAGTGTTTGTAGCACCGGAAAGACTGGCCACGCATCCCGTGCCAAATGCCGCAATCGCCAGGAACGCTGGGGGACCGAGTCCCACCCCAGCAGCCAGGAGCCAGAGGCCAGGAGAAAGGTGAGTGCTCCACTCGCCCCTTTTCTGCACTTCCCGCACTGCAGGAGCCCCTAGGAGTGTTTGTTGCGCTAGGAGGACTGGCCACGCCTCCCGCACCAAATGCCACCAACAACAATCGCCAGGAACGCTGGGGGACCGAGTCCTACCCCAGCAGCCAGAGGCCAGAAGGAAGGTGAGTGCGGGCAGGTGGGCTCCACTAGCTTGTTTCTCGGTGCGTCCCATGCTGCCGGAGCCTCCAGGATTGTTTGTAGCGCCGGGAGCACTGGCCACGCCTCCAACACCAAATGCCGCCAACAACAATCGCCAGGAACGCTGGGGGACCGTGTCCCACCCTAGCAGCCAGGAGCCAGAGGCCAGGAGGAAGGTGACTGTGGGCGGGTGGGCTCTATTAGCCCGTTTCTTACGCTTCCCATGCTGCGGGAGCCCCGAGGAGTGTTTGTAGCGCCGGTAGGACTGGCCACGCCTCCTGCGCCAAATGCCGTCAACAACAATCACCAGGAACGCTGAGAGGCTGAGTCCCACCCCAGCAGCCAGGAGCCAGGGGCCACGAGGAAGGTGAGTGCGGGCGGGCGGGCGAGCTCTATGTCAAGAGCCTGCAATCTCTCTAATAATGTAAATTTTACTACCTGGTAATGGCTTAAAGTTGCAATTTTATTAAAGAGACATGGGTAAGTATTATGCGCATCCTATCTTTACTTGCTTTATTTCAATAGCAGCTAAGCAATATTAGAACTAAAGGGGGATGGGCGCACACGCCTCACATCACAGCACAGTTCACCCCTTAGCAGTGTGGTAAACACAGTACGTTTATACTTACTTGAATAGTAGCTTTGGGATTTTATCCTTCAACAGTAGAGATCAGAAATATAAATTACATAAGGGGTTGCTGAGAAAAAAGCTGATGAGAGGCAACACAAAAGATCAACAATGGTACAGGACACAGAAAGAAGAGTTCATTTAGCAGGTGTTGTTGGTTTCTGATGCAAGTCTTTTATTTGCAAAATCCTTTGTACATTTGTGGAAAGAGCGAACTCATTTCAGTCTTCACGAGGGCTTCTTCAGGGCTGTAATATCATACAACATAATACATTTTTAGAAACTACTATTTAACAAATAGAACAGTGACAGAAGAACGTTTAAGAGAGAGATGATGTGAACTCGGACTATCAAGTCCAGCAAGAAGAAAAGCACAGAGTAGAAACCACATCAGAGGAGGGACTATCCGTCTGAAGTGGGACCATTAGATAGTCAAATAGCTGTGATCTGTGCAGCATAACATTGCTTTCGACCCAAGGGTCTTGTTAAGAAGACAGAAGAAAATTCAAAACACCTAAAGGTTGGATCCCCAAAAAGAAGTGAACACCAGCTGCTTACCAAGGATAAAGTGAATATATTGCTGATGCCAGCGTAAAACATCCAAAAGGAGCACCAACAGTGAACGTCGCGTTGAAGCATCACTACTGATGGACGATATCTCTAGTGTTCACGGGCCTAGATAAAAATGGAAATGGTGCGGGCTAAGCAAGGCACGTACTACCACAAACAAAGAGCTCAAATTTGTAAGACATATGTATTCGACCAGGGGGTTCGAAAGATAGGAGAAGAGGTCCTAAGAACTAAGCGGGTAGTTAAATCGTATAATAATAAGGCTAATCAAAGTGCTCGACCATAAGAACTGTAGACCACAATTGGTGTGGGTGGGATAATCCAAAGAAGGCATAACGTGTGCCGATAATGTGTATCATAATACCTCTGTCCAGTTTCAGATTCTGTTTTCTCCTAATTAGTGGAGAAGTAATCCAAATGGCAATGTAAGGCCTCCAGAGTAATCGGTAAGTGTACTTATGGGGCGAAGAATAGAAAGACCAGTCGTACTAATACTGTTGAGATGTTCATGAAAGAGAAGCTAGCAATATGGCGTGAGCCCTAAAAGTTTGCTAAGTGATCAACTGTTGTTGCATGGTTTAGTCAAATCCAGGCCATAAATTTCAAGAATAAAAGAACCCACAGAGAACATGAGGCTACCATCAATGTATCAAGTTGGGAAGTAGTTAGGGTAAATATTCGAAAGAAAATGACTGACAAAGGCATTGATAGTTAAGTCAATGTCCAAAATCCATCTTGATAAAATTGGGATATAAAAAAGCCCAACAGCTATCCATGTGTAATTAGTTAAAGTCCAAAAGGCCCATTAGGCAACGATGTGTAAATAATTGGAGTCTAAAAGTATGCTAAGAATCGCCAAACCGGCAATTCCAGCCATTTAGGCGAACCGCCAATAACGGAGTCCCAAACATCAGGTAAAGGATCGCAGCAAGTGTCACGAAAGACCATAACACAGTATAAATGTAACTCAGTTGTGGAGGAAGAGCACAGAAAAATGAACCTAGCAGTGCGATTGCTAAAATATTAAACCAGTATCGAGAAATGCCAAGTTGCGTGTAAGCCCCCAGCACCGCAAGGCCATAAGCATTATTCATTCTGGCACTTGCTCAAAGTGTCCGTGAGTTAATCCTCCATACGATCCCGTGTCTGGCTGAAACTGCCATGGGAACGTTTGAGGGAGAGCTCCTAAATACCGGCCGGCCTCCGCACGGTAACCAGCGTGCACACTATTTCCTGTTGGAAATAGCCTAGACTGATAACTTCAATCGCATACCCAGCATGTGCACCACTTCCGGTGCTAAGAATGCTAGAGCGTTAGTATCCACAAGAAGGTCCCATGGCATCCCTAACAACAAAAGTGGTCCTGAGGCACCCCTATCCTGTTTCAGCGTGCATGCTATTTCCTGTAGGAAATAAACTAGACAGCTAACTGTTAGTCGAATGCCCAGCATGCGCACCACTTTCGGTGCTGGGAATTCTAGAGCGTTAGATTCTAAGAATAGGTCCTGAAGCATCCTTAATGTGGTCATCAGTAACGAAAAGGGGCAAAAGGCTCTACCCGTGGTGGTGGGATGGTATCAATTAAGGTGGAAATGTGAAAGGCTCATATTAATGACCTGTAGGGGGCTCACCCAATACCGACCTGTATATCAATCTTAATAAGCCGATAGTGGGTGAGCCCTACTGAAAGGTTGGAACAAAGACACCACACTTGTCACATGCACCATGACAAATTAAACTTAACGTGGTGAGCCAAAGAATTAATTTTCCCTTCAGAGGTGTAAGTAGTCAGAACCAATCAGAATGAAATAAAGGCAGTTAGTTACACCCCGTCACAAGAACTTGTGACAGAAAAATCCAGTAAAAACCAAAACGGGGGGCACCGCTGAGCAAATAGCTAAGATTACGCTTGGTTAAGGCAAACAAAGGCTCTACTTAATCATATAGGTTGAGTTACCGGAATCACACTCCATTGAACAAAGAGATACAGGGAATGTAGAGAAAAGAGAGTCATTTTCATGGTAGTAATCAAAAAGGAGAGCAATAGCTCAGAAATGTAGGCGTCCAAGTTCTATACAAGTAACATATCCACAGGTGTGGGGAGAGAGAAATATAAAAACAGTATATTGATGCACCCGTAACTGCATCATGTCTAAGTTAACATAGGGTTTCATAAAATGAACGGGGGCAACACCCATAGATGTAAGGAGAGAGAAATTTAATCTGAATTATAAAAACAGTATAGTGATGCACCCGTAACTTCATCATGTCTAAGTTAACATACGGTTTCATAAAATGAACGGGGCAACACCAATAGATGTAAGGAGAGAGAAATGTAATCAGAATTATAAAAACAGTATAGTGATGCACCCGTAACTGCATCTTGTCTAAGTTAACATACGGTTTCAAAAGTGAATCGGGCACACCCACACACATACAAGTTACCAGTGTACATGTTGAAGGCAAAACGGTTACAGTGCCCAAGGTCGATGATTGGATACCATAGGAACTTGCCTCAGTGAAAATGAGGAAGTAGCAGATGGACCGTCCACACCTGTGTGACATCAGAGACATGAAATACATTAGGCATATACAGAAAGGCCTCAAACAAAGTAATGCATCTCATTGTCAGTGTTGAGACCCAGTGTGGTGGTGCGTAGTTTACAAATCCATCTGGCTTCCAGCTTTCTGAGTGTCAGTTCCCTGTCACCCCCTCTTGTGTTACCTTGAGCAACGTCAATGCCATGGAAGCGGAACTTTGTTCTATCACACCACCTTTACATTTCTGTGATACCAAGGCGTATGCAGTGTCACCATTCAGGCATGCCCTGTGGTGTTCCTGAATGTGTGTCTTGAGCTGGCGTGTCGAGCTTATCACACCCACAGATCAGTACATAAATCACATAACTATTTAGGCAATTTATGAAGTGACGTATCCTATATTGTTTCCCTATGTTGTAGCTGAAACTCACTGATTTGTTGCACCCAAGTTACATGTGCTGCATGTGCCACTGGTGGAGAAGCCCATAGGTTTCTGAAACCAACCTTGTGCCTGAGGTTTTCTGCGAGGGGTGTAACTCAGACAAAGTGCGTCCCTGATGGTTTTGCTTCTCTTAAATGTGATGGAAGGTCTGGCTGAGATGAGGTTACTGACACTCGGTACACCCTTTAAAAGTGCCCAGTGTCTGCCAAGGACTTTCAAGACCTCGTGATTCAGTGCAGAATATGTTGTTATGAATGACAGTCTTTGCTTATCCGCGTCCCTGTCTTTCTTTTTCTTGTTGACTAATGTGTCCCTTCTGTCCGTGTTCCTAGCTCTCTTTACTGCAGCAAGTAAAATGCGCTGGTCGTACCCCCGCCTTTTGAGTCTATCATTCACTAGTTTGGTTTGAGACACAATGTTGGCCTCCTCACTGCAATTTCTTCGCATGCGTAGTAGTTCCCCATACGGGATGGCCTTCTTTGTTGATGGTGGATGTACACTAGCGTAATGTAGAATACTGTTCACTGTAGTCTCTTTTCTGTGTAGTGTGCCCTGAATCCTGTTATTGCTAACATACAGTTCTAGGTCAAGGAAGTGTATCCTGGTTTGTGACAAATCAAGGGTGAAGGTGACGTTAAGTGTGTTATAATTCAGTAAGCAAAAGTATTCTCGTAGTTATGGTCCGGTCCCTGTCCATATGATAATGACGTCATCTATGTAGCGACCCAGAACTGGATGTGCTTCGTCCAGTCTGCGGCTGCAACTGACCATGTGTATGTGTGTTCAACCCACCCCATGAAGAGGTTGGCATATGATAGGGCAAATTTAGAACCCATTGCCGTCCCTTGTTGTTGTTTAAACCAGGTTTTGTCAAAGAGGAAAAAGTTGTTGTCAAGAATAAGATCGATTATGTCTAGCAGCATCACATTATGGTCAAAGAGGTTACCCTGTCTCTTGGAGAGAAAGAATTTCACAGCCAGTTTCTCAAGATCCCTCCTAATGCAAGTATCAAGAGATTCTACATCCAATGTTGCAATCCACATTGAATCATCCCATTCCAAGTCTTAGAATTTGTTCAGTATGTCCATACTGTCCCTGACGTAGGATAGAAGATTGACCACTAATGGTTAGAGAAAAGTGTCAACAAACTTGGAGAGTGCTTCCGTCATGGATCCAATCCCAGAAATAATTGGGCGTCGTGGGCGAAAACGTTGTTTCTTGTGTATCTTTGGTAGAAGATAAATACAGGGAAATCTAGAGTAAGTGATTTTGAGAAAACTGTACTCAAAGAGTCAGAAAGGAGGCCCACTTCCTTCCAATGTAAAAGTTGGGTGTTAATGGCAGTGGAGGTTGGTGCACATGGATAATGGGTTAGTCTGGCATAATGCGTAGTGTTGTTAAGATGTGTGAGTACCTCACCCTCAAAGTCACCCCTGTTCATAACCACCACGTTTCCTCCCTTGTCCGCTTCCCTTATCATGAGTGAGTCATTAATCTGTAAACTGTGAAGGGCTTTCCTCTCGCCCGTTGATAAATTGTCCTTGACATATCTCCTGTTAGTGTGCTGAAGTCTATCCTCTAGATGGTGTAAGTCATCAGTCACTGAGTTGTGAAACACCTCAATGCTATTCAGATGAGACCCTGGAGGTGTGAATTTGCCTTTTGTGTGTAGACCACTGTCACAAGTGTAGTCCTGTTTGATGTTCAGGCTTTAAAGTACATGCTCCACAGAGAACTTGTTATCAGTGTCAAGAGATGAGAGTGTAGATACATCCTTGATGTGTGAAACAGTGACATCAGTGTGTAACTCAACATTTGTTACGGCCGAACGATCAAAGTGGTAGATAGCAAAGTGACATTTCAACTTGGCTTTCATCACAAATTTAAATTAATCAATATGTAGGTCTGAAAATACACCCCATGATACTGGACAGAATCCAAGTCCTTTATTCAATACATTCTTTTCATGCATGGTCAAGGTATGATCAGATAAGTTTACCACAAGGTCATTGATAGGAGTTTGATCAGACATCTGGCTCAAATTCTCATTTGTTACATACATCAATGCTTGTTCAATTGCTGAGAATGGTGCCTGGCGGTGGCACAGCAGACAGGGGTATCCAATATGCAAGGTAGGACCGCCGCAGTCCTCCGAGCATATTTTGAGTTTCCCCACCACCAGCCTTTTCATGGTAGTGAGCCCACAATGAAAAGAGTGGCGGTGGGGAAACAAAGGGGCCCTACAGGGCCCTCATGCCCCGGCTGTCAAGGAGATGCATTCACAGGGGCACAGCCTGTGCCCCCTGTTTGCTTGAACCCCAAGTTCCAGCACGGCATAGACTCGACAGTCCATACCTCGCTGGAACTGCTTTTGCGTTCCCATTGCTGTGCCTGTTTTCAGGACACCGCTGTGGGAACGGCAAAAGAAAAGCCCGCCTGACACAAGTTAAACTCACAATCTGGCGAAAGGACAATGCACGGCTTTGACAGTGCTGTGCCGGCGCAAAGCCAGTGCAGCACCACCAAAGTTGTAAGCAGGCCGTTAGTTATCATGACCTAGTAAGCTGAATGAATTCCAATGGCATGAGAACCTTCCCGTGGCCTGGTCATGGGCATCCACATCTGCCATGTTGCAAACGACTGAAGGAATGTACAGAAGCGGAATGAGAGAGAATATCCCAAGATCACCCCAGGATGTGTAGCCCATCCATGTCTCAGCCTGACAGGTGAGGGCTAGGAAACAAGAGAGGATGTCCGCTGCTGGGTGCATCCCTGGCAATAGAGGATGCAGGTGCTAGAAGGCAGCCAGCTACCAGAGTGCATCCTATGACTGTGGTAATTTTGGTCCTGGGTGATGTGCACAGCTAGAATTCCTTATGCGAAGATGGCTATCAAGAGTTTTGGGAAACAAATGGCTCAAGGGCACCCCTAGAAGAGCAGAAAATATGGCTTTTCTTAAACCCACAGGACAATATGACGGTGGCTGAGCAATGCCTGCCGTCATTAGGTCATTAGCATGTATCTCTTCATTAAGAGGGTGAATCACAACTCTGTGGCAGTCCTCTAGATTTCCTGGGGGGGAATGCATAACTAACTGGTGCAACCTATCAACAGGAGGATGCTCTGATGGCCTGGATGGCTAATGCCTGACAGCCACTGTATCTGGTATCTGGTATTAATAATGGATTGGTCATATGAGTGGATGAATCAGTCTGAATCTTATCTATACCAGTATGTTATGTAAGTTTGAGAGAGTCTAAAAGGAGAGCTACCCAACAGCAAAAACTACGGAGGCTGGTATTCATCACTTTATGAAATGGGGTCTGTGGAATTCTTGTAACGGGCTTATTCACCCAGTATAGGACAAAGCCAGAAGAGGCCACAAGCAATGGTTATATGAACACGTGACACATCCTAAGCCGTTGGTGAGTGAGCCTTTGAAGTCCCCTGTTTTCTTTGTTTCCCATTGTCAAGGCCAAAATGCCCCATGCCAGGCATGTGACTTAAATACATATATAAAGAATTTCTTGAGGAAATATTTACATGAACATTTCACACTAATCTTTGTCACAAATGAGATCCGGCCAGTAAAAGCATTACAACTTTATTCAAGGATGTATTCAAATTTCTTTATATCAATTCATATTCTGAAATAATTCATTGTGCATTCCATCCACAAATTCATGACAGGATATATACATGTTGTGATCAGTATACAAAAAAGCAAATAGCAACACTGCAACTACCCGAACAAGCCCATATGAAGCACCTGTTTGTTAGGGTATTGACGGTAGTGAAAACACCCTCTTCCCAACAAATAATATGGTCAGTAGAAATAACAGTCCATATCTTTCACAACTTGAAATCAACTTAAATCAAGAGGTTAAGAGGCAAGAAGGGTGTGTTGTCGACGTTTCGGTCTTTTATGGCCACCTGGGTCCACAAGACCATCCTCAGGACTCAGCGTTGAAAATAGGGAAACTCCTGTGGATACTAACAAAACAAAACAATGAATACACCCTATATCCTATTGTATTGTCTGCTCACAAGATGCCAATCACCAGAGTCTGACCAACCAAACCATGCAAAAGGTGTGACCAATTTAAAAACACCATGAGTGCCCATATGCAAACATACAAAACACCCTGGTATAACCAATTAAAATATAAAATACAAAATTCCTTGCTTGCATCTCACTCAAATATCCTGAGTTTTCAACCAGAATTCTACCAGAACATTAATCAAGGAAAAAAGTGAGTTTGAAATCAAATATAGCAACTTCGCCAAGAATGTGCCAAGAATGTTGGAAAGATTAAAATTCATCTTACCCACTCGATCAAGGAAACATCTTATCTACAAGTAAATGGCCAAATCCATGATTAGTATGACAACTGACCAGTGGCGTAAGGAAACTTGAGGGGGCCCCCCTGCAAGGCACGTGGAGGGACCCCCTCCGGGCTCAATCAGGATCTCTCCAGCTATAGTACTGTGCTGAGGGGGGGGCCTGGAGCTTGGGTGACCCCCGCACCATGGGGTCTGCGGGGGCTTGTGTTACGCCCCTGGCCTAACATATGATCAGCATATTAGGTCAAATGAACTGTTCCATCTCAATAGATCACATTAATAGGTCTGTTCTTTAGGACCCTTTTGTCAAAAAGATTTGGACAATCTTAGGCACGTACACCACCCCATGACAAAGTTTGGTCTAAATTCTAATCATTTGTTTATAAACAGAATTAATGGAATTGGGTTATTTTACAGTGTCTGCATAAGCTACATAATTCAAAGAACTGGAAATAAACACCTTAGATGTGTTAGCTCTTTAGCGTGAGTGCAGTGGTCGCTGAGTGTGGGAGATCTATTAATTTATTGTTCTGACCCTCTTTTCCCTTACCAGGCACATACAACACAAGTGAGGTACTTCACTACTAATTCTCATAAACTGATGTACTCACAGATGTACTATTTTATTCCAACACCAGGCCAAACACTGGTAGATGGGCTAATGCCTTCTGGCCTGCAAATTGCACAACTGCATTTCACCCTTGCTGCACCGCCACCAAGCTGTGCCTGAGCATCTATTTAATGCACCTCTGATCAGCCAATCAGGCTTCAGTTCAGTGTCCTGCCTCTCCTTTCCTGACTTGTCATCTGGTAGAAAGTAATGAAAGTTAGTAAAAAGCCATGGTGAGCCCGAAGTCAGGGAGAGACAAGAAGGGGGAATGGAAAAGCAGCACCCTACAACCCTCCTTGAATGAAAATAGTCACAGAAGTGAAAATACATTCAACAGTTATAAACACGAGCCAGTTGAGTATATTTTATGCACTGTTGATTAGCAGCTACATCTCAGAAAAATCCTGGCTATCCCCCACAGACACTTTATCGGTCCATGCGGCGTGGTGGACACTGCACAGAACTTAATAGCGACGTGCTTGGAGCGCACACAAGGTAGAAGAAGAGGGGAGTGTAACAGCAGCACCCCACAAACAGATGAATGGCATCTGTCACATAAATTAAAGTGTTCAGTAAATTAGCAGTCTTTAATGGGCAAACCCCTTATGACGCCTTGTTAAGATAGGCAAGGCTCAGTACATCACATGCTCTTCGAGCCCATCCCTGCACTTACCTTCTGATGAACACAGCAATGTGGTGAACAGCACCCTAAAGATATCCCATAGTCAAACACAGGATGATGACAAAAGGAATAACAGCGTCCCACAAACACATGTAGATGCAAACAGTTATAAAATGTAAAATGTATAGTGCGTTCGTAAGTAAAACTACAGAGGCTATGTGGTGTGTGCATGCCCCTAAAACACGCTTGTCCACTCCTGAAAAGCACACATTTGTGCAAGTCCAGTGACCCCCAAAATATGGTCGTACAATTAGGAATGCCACCGGGTTCCTTCCTAGAAATGTAAAGACCCTCTGATGGCGAACATTGACCTGCTGTCCCAGCTCTTTTCTGCAGCGCTGTCTAGATGTGCACAGACGAAGCGTGTGCATGTCCATCTCTACATGTGCACGTGCCCATCTGCGTTTCGCCTTACAGAATGTTTACCCATTTGCGCACAGTCGTACATGGAATATAGGCTCTCCGGTCCTTTCCGAATGTGCAAAGGGTGGGGAGTGCAGTGCATAATCTTGTTTCAAAATGTTATGGGGTAGAATAGTTCACATAATGTGGTGGAAGTAACCATGGCCCATGTCCACCTTCAGACCCTTTTGATCAGCGATCCTGCCCAATCTCCTCCAGTTTCCAGACTGGATGGTTTGGGACACGCTGATTTACCTTTCAAGGCACGAGCGCCTACGGGAATAAGAGCTGTGACAACCAACCTACGTGCAGGATTCCGAGAAAACAATATTGAAAAGGATTTCCTCGCAAGAACAAATATGAGACCCATTTACCTACATCCAAAAAATGCTCTTATGCTCTTTACTCACAGGAAGTTAAACAGTGCACGTAGACACACTGACTTAACTCTAGACGCCTGCTATGTGATATTAAAAAAGACAAAAACATGGAAAAAAAACATAATGACATAGGGTCATAACCTGGTGTGGATTTCACATAAATAATACTGCGGACATGAGCGTTTTTTTGTAGCAACAACACAGGCAATTATTGACAAAGAAGAGAGTGACGTGCTGAATGTAAACAATGATTGTGTGGTGACAGCAAGTCACCTTGCGGGCACTTTGCTGTCCTAAGTTAAAGTTCAAGGTGCCTTGCTCTTCAATGAATCTGGCTCCATCCCCAGCATACCCTGGTTACAAGCTGGCTGGCGTGACAGGCATGTCTTAGGAGCATAGCCTACATGGTGGTCTCGTAAAGCCAGGATGTGTCACGGTAAGGCTTCTTGAAGGGGACCAATTTTATGCCATTCTTAAAAGAGACTGAGCTGGCAGTGCTCTCGGATCTGGGTGTGGGCCAGTTCAGATGTAGATGCTAGTTCGCCCATGGGTCTTGGGTCATTATTTTTCTTTGCATTGGGAATGCTGATCAATCTTACTGTGCCGGGCCCTACTTGATGTAGATGTTGGTACATTAACTAATGACAGCTAATGAACATTCTACTCAATTCCAATTGTATTTTCGGAGTACTGACTTTTTCTTAAGACGTTTATTGGTTTCAAACGGTATGTGTATGTAAGAAGTAGAAATCCCCTTGTTTTTTTCGGCAGCACCCAAAGGCAATTGTTTAACATAAAATTTAACTTATCTGTAGTTTTACCTATTTAAAATATTTTTTTTTCATTTTAAAATTATTTCCTATGCGACTTTATTCTAAGTCCCTACCTCCATTTTTTTTCTATGGGAGGGTGTTGCAGTATCAGTGTTCTGCCATTAGTGGTGCTGGACTTACTATTGCTCCTTTTAGACTGAGAAACTTTACACTTGAAATATGGCTCTAGCCTCTCTTTCACGGGGTGGACACATACACGTTTGAGTGACTTTACTATGTGAAATGGTGGATAGCCTAACTCAGTAAAGGTACTAAAAGGTGTAAGAGTAAACTTACACATGTAGATTTACGAATGTGCCAGGTTACCTTTGTGAATTGTGTTATCCATTCTCCGGACTGATAAAAACACCACTTGGAGCTCCTTTGCTATGTAGTATTTAGCTAGGTAAAGTATATGCGAAGCTTTGCACTGCATACACCCTTGCTTGTTATGCTGGAAGAAGTTGAGGCCTTTTTGGGAGGACCAAGAGATATCTACAATACTATGAGCATAGAGATGCCTAAAAGATTCAAAGTAGAGGTTTGAGCATTGGTTTGTTGAGAGAGTGAAACATACTCAAAGTTGGGCGACACCCATCCATGAGGGTGAGTTGAAGGGTATGCTTTTTACACACATGAATGTGTTTTACAAGAGAAAACAGCATTAAGAATTTGACCCTTAGTCCGTGTGTACATAGCTCTCGCGTTATCCCCCGTTACATAGTCTCTATGCACGTCCATGTGCCTCCCTTTCAATGCTGATGCCTTTTTCCCTCCTAGCAAGTAGTTTTGATGTTCTTAGAAAGGTCTAAAGTTGCCTGCAGGTTTTCTCAGAAACCTATTTTCTACCTCAGAATCAAGTCTGAGATTCTGCTCCCACCCCTACAATGACGTTGCCAGAGCCTCCTTAGGTTGTTGGATGCAGAAAGAGACATGGCTGACAAGCTTTATAAATTTCCTTCTATTCCCTCTTTGATACAGCTTCTTCTGGGCAAGTATGCCTGTAAGTAGTATTTAACTGTTCTCCAATCCAGAACACCGGGGGCGCCTCACCACTTCCTATCAATCTCCTGCTTGCAGGAAGTGGTACCCGGCAACCAGATAGGGTACTAGGCTTCACGGCACAGATGCCTTTCACACAGGGCCGGACTGGGAACCAAAACCGGCCCTGGCAACGTGCTCGGCCGCCCCCCTCCGGGGCGTTGGGGGTGCCGCCGAACTCTTTGCCTGGGCCGGTTTTCGGACGATTTTGTTGCTATGCTGCAAAAACGGCCCTGTAACAAAATCGGCCCCCAGGGGCCCAAAACAGGCCTCCACCCGTGCGGGGCACCGGGGGATTGCCCGGTGCCCGCTACGGCCAGTCCGGCCCTGCTTTCACATCCCTAGATCGCCAACTAGAATGGTGTGGCTCCCCAGGGTTAATGCATAGCAGCCACACACGCTGGTAAAATGCCTGCTCAGAGAGGAGACAGACACCAGTTCACATCAAAAGTCCCCGTTTTCATTACTACTTTAGAATAAGCATTATTTGCCAAAATGGAGCAGATTCATATTTTTTAAGCAGTCTTGATTGCCTTTTAAAATTGGCCAGTCTGCAATAGTTTTCGACGCATCAGCAGCAAGTTAAAAGTTATGTCCGTCTGCTCTGCCTTGTGGCAGCGATAGTATGATGATATAGGGTGCACTAAAATTGCCTGCAGGTTTTCTCAGAAACCTATTTTCTACCTCAGAATCAAGTTTTAGGAGAGCCTTTACGACAGCCATCATTCACACAACTGATGAAATATATCACAGTCACCTTTATATTTCTGAGTGAAATATGATTCTTCCCCCAGAGGTTTTTTATTTTCTCTTCTCATTTTTTTCTGTTTGGATTCCTGAAAAAAGCATGGGTGTGTATAGAATATAAAATGCCCTGGATTTGTGTTTGCAGTTTTGCATGTAAAGGCGGTGCTATTTAATAAAAGGGGAGGAGGTTCGTTGCAGTTCTTTCAAGCTACAGAGCAGATGTTAACATGATTTCTTGCTATGAGTAAATTGTTCGTTTACGTGTTAAATGCTCTGAAAACTGTCTATTGTATAGCCTTGGATTACGTTCGGTGAACTGGGAGGATGTAAGGAAAGCTGCTATCACCCCCGGATTGAATTAGGTCCTGCCATTATCCTAGGCTGTTAGTCGCATAGTTCATAATCCAGAGATGCCCTTGAGTATGTCTGCAATTTGTAGTCCAGCCCAGCTCTCTCTGAACCAATCGCTGCCAATAAAGCCCAGGCTGGCTCCGAACTCCCAACATCACTCCTACGGATGACCGGAGTGGCAATACGCCATAGGATCATGACAGTGACATGACACCCACACAGCAAGATCTCATACTCCTCTTTTCCTAGAAGGTAGACTTAGACATAAGACATACAACAGCATAATCAGAGCAAGATCTATAAAGACAGACCACAAGGAACAGAATCAACTGGAAAAACCATAATACCAACAGCACTCATGCAAACAATACAATGATAACCGAATACAACAAGCAGCACATATAATATGAGAAATGTGAGAAAACAAACGCCAATTCGAAAGCCAAACATGAAAAGTCAAACCTACCCTCAAATGAAAACAGCGCACGCCTATCAAACATGCTTCCATGCATTAACCAGAGCACACACTCTCATCCACTCACCAGAGCAAAAGCTCAGGGTTCAGTAGACCGTACAGCGGGTCTTCTTGACACCATTGAAACCAAAAAAGAAGTGCATGTTAAGGATGAGGGTGACTATCCTGCAGCTGGCCAAGATACAACTGTACACAGCCACACATAGGAGCAGACAGTGCAGGCTCAGTAGGACTGAGCTGTAGAAGGCATACAAGACTCTTACCCACGTCGATGCATTACAGTAGACGATATAGGCTCTAGGTCATTACCCAGAAGCTGGCCCATGAAACTGCCATCCCTAGCCACAAATTTCAACAGAACTAAAATTTGAGGGAATTCTTCTGTGGGATAGAAGTCAGAGAATGCCTGAGGTGGCTGATTGCTTCACAGTTGGTTTCTAAGATATGTGCAAGGCTCTAAAAGTCTGAGCTATTGGCTTTGCCAATTCTTTTTTACTGATCGTGCACGTGTCAAGACTCATGCACACTCTTGACTGGCAATCTTTCAATGGGTTTGCTTTTATTTCTCTTATTTTCTTCTATTTATGTTTTTTCTTATGTGCCACTAACCACCCAAATCAGAGGCATCTAAGCGCTCAATGGTTTCAGAGAAGCTGGTTCCAGGAGAGTCCAGTGGCAGCCAACGCAGGTAAATAGTGGTGGGGTAGGTGGAGGGGTTGTTGGGGGAGGGTAGAGCACTGGGGTTGCAGGAGGAGCGTGCGTTTAAAAATAAAAAAACAAAACTTACCTGAGACTGCTTCTGTCGCCATGTACTTCAGTTCTCCGACGCTTCCTGGTCCCAGCAGCCCCTGGGACAGAATCAGAGATTCACTGTGCAATCCCCGCAATGCTCTCATGTAGCATGACAGCAGTGCAAGGATTGGCCTGAGCTGGCTTGTTTAAAGCTCGCACAGGCACAGGGAGTCAGTGCTATTTCTCCAACCCAGCTGTGTAATACAGCTGGGTTGGAGAAACCATCTGTGCATGTCTGTTTCACTGGCCTAAGACGGCTGGCCAAACAGAAATGCACAGTTAGCAGTGCACATCTCTCCGCCCCCCCCACCCATGGCCTGGCCCTGTCCATCCCCACACACACTGGCTCAGCCAGCAGCTGAAAAATAAAACAATAATAAAATATTGTTTTATTTTTCAGCTTCTGGCTCTGAGCCAGTGGGGCAACACTCCTCCGCCATAGCAGGGGAACCGCCGCTTGGATGGTCGCCAATGCGCATGCATGCATCGCAATGTATGTTCTATGAAACGTTTGTCATGATGTGTGTGAGAGCTTGTGTCATGACGCATGGAAGCAATTTTTAATTTACCTTCCTAACAACTCAAAAAGATGTGTGCATGAAATGCAAAAAAGGAAGCACGTGGCCTGGCAACACTTTGCAGCTATAAGGCACTCATAAAAAATATAGACCGGCCCACAGTATGGGGAGCGGGACAAGCAGTGGGCAAGGTCATGTGGAAAGGGGGAGTAAAATGAGAGTGCACAAGTGGGGGTCATTAAGGGAATCACACATTATCTATACCAATAGGTCTCGCATTTGCGAGAGTTAGAGCTATTGATGTTGTAAATTGCAATGTCTTTCATGTATGTTTTTGGTTTGCAGTGTAGTGGATGTATGTGGTGTGTAGTGAAGTATGTGTTTTGTATTTGGATTGTTTGTTGTGGAATTGTGTGGTGTGGAATAGATTTATGTAGTGGAATTATGTAGGATGGCAGATAGATAGGGATGAGAGCCGTGGAGAATAGACAGATAGGAAGATAGATATTGATAGTTTGTGCATAAATTGGTAAGCTATTTTGAGATAGAGGAGTGGAAAAAGTGTCTGTGAAATGGAGCAAAAAGGGTAGAGTATGTGATAGACTAATAAACTGGGACTGTCTGTGCACATGACACTTTAAGAAGAGGAGTAGAGTGTGCAGTTTAGTCACTTTTAAAACTGAACGTGAATGAAAGTGTGTTTGTACATTTCAATTTAATTAGTTGAGAGAGTTTGTGAGAGAACTAAAGAGAGCAGCGAGAGATAGTATAAAAGAGAGAAAGAGACTAAAGAAATATTATTGAATTTAAATCTAGATAGTGTGGCAGTGGGCACATTTTTTCTGCTTGTTTATACTTATGAGTGAAAGAAAAAAGAAGAAATAGTGTGTGTATGTTGTTGATAATGTGATAGAGTTAGTGATATATTTGTAGTGTAATTGAAAGAGGGATAATGGATAACTGTATGTGATAGTGATAGTGACTATAGCAGAGATTAATTCAAATAGAGGATTAGTGTTTGCGTGAATGTGAGATATAGAAAGAGAGAAGGCAGGTCATTATCCTGGGCACTACAACATCTACTGTTCTTTAAAGTGGAAGCTTTGACACTAATAGGTACATGATAGCACTGCATTGAGAAGTACTTATTTAAAGTGTTATTTTTGTACAACTGGTAATCTGAACTCACATATCTGGAAGTGCTTTCATACGTGATAATGGAGAAAAAAAGAGTTTTAGTGAAATAACTAATGTGCTTGATAACACAATTTAAGCGAGGACACCACAATATGTCCAGGTTTTCTGGTTTCACTTTGTACAAATCTGCCAAAAAATGGGTATCAATGTGTCTTAACTGCATTAGTGTGGATGACTAAAACGGCCAGGGGCTCTGAAAGGCTCAACCTTAATCCAGGTATACAGCTTCCCAGCACAACTGCAGTTGAAAAACCAGCCAGGTGGGCAATCGACTGCAGGGTGGCAGATGCCTGTTGAAAGGTAGGTGGTGCACTGCCCACAAACCAAACACAATGAAGTATAAAGCAGGATGACACGGCCAAGCACAGCAGCAGAGAATTGGTGCCTGGACTCTCTGTGAACCAATCACAATGAAGTACGAAGCAGGATGACACTGTCCGGACTGCAAGCAAGGCAGGGTGCCTTGCTGAAATGTAAGCACTGCACTGCCCACAAACCAATTTCTGAGTAACGGAGATGCTAGTAGTTGAGAAAGCTGGATTGCTAAATATTTTGGTGATCATTTGTTTGCGACATCAATGACAATGACCTGAATTTTGCATACAAGTGATGAAAATCTAATTTGTAAGGAACATTGTTTAATTTAAGATTTATACTATCCACTTGCACTTACCTGAAACCGGTCCCACATCGGCTGCTTCGCAACGCCCAGACCTTGAAATAGAAAGAAGAAAGAAACAAAGGACTACAGAAGGACGCACAAGTGAGGAAATGGAAGAAGGGGCCACAAACATAAACAAACAAGGGGGTAAAAGCGGTAGGTGCGGTGGGATCCAAGCGACAAAACAAGTAGATAAAGCTTTGCGTTCCTAAAAAAGGGCGCAGCAGTGAGTGAAAATATGTTAACGTCTCTTCAAAATTAACAAGCGAGTAAAAGAGGAAGGTACCATGCTGTCCACGTGACAAAACAAGTAGACAAAGTGCGGCACTCGTGAAATGGTCGCAGCACTGAGTGCAAATATGTTAAAGCCTCTTAAGAAAAAAAATAGAGGTGGGTGAGCCTTGCCGTGCAGAACAAAAGAAAAGCGTAGCCGCTATACTTAAATATTAATCACGGCATGCCAGACTGATCCTGGGAAACACAAGGTCTTCAGATGGACGACAGCCAAAGTTGCAACCACAGCTAAGTAAATTAAAAAAGAGTGCCCTGAAACTAAACATATGGCCAATAGTGAAAGGATTCATGTAGAGGGGCAGTCTACAGGGTAGGTACAAAACAGCCAAAAGGTGGAACTAATGTTAAGCATTCCCCTACAAAAGCAAATAAATTTCGAAAGCCAGAGGAAACAACCAATGAGAAGCCCTGGGTGTGTTCAAAACCCATAGATTGAATACCGCATGTCTCGACCACAGCACATGCACGCTGCCTAGGCTCAACCTAAAACTGGGAGAAAGCAAAGAAAGACATGTACTCCATAGAGTGCTCAGCACCAGATAAAAAAAGAGTCACCTCGAGTACACAGTGGAAGAATACAGCTCATCCAGACAGAACACTGAGGTCAAAATGATCTTGGCTAGTACAAGCACACGAATAGGGAAGAAACCCATCAAATAAAAGGCAGACAACAGATTCAGACAACAAAGCCATCTATCCAATCATCAGCAGGAATGGACACAAAGCCCCCTCAAAGTATTTATTTTGTATTGGAAACAATAGGTCGGTGTACAGATAGCTACTGTTGCTTAGTGTCCAACAAGAAAGGCATTACAAAAGTGAATTAGTTCATTACCATTCTCCAGGATTTTACAGTTGAAAGAAAAGCAATACAATCTAACCCTTATTAAGAAACTGGTTTCTGTTAGAAATACCTGGCTCAAACTTTGGTAGCTAGTGGCAAGCAGCCAGGCCTTCCTCAGAGAAAGAAAGTTGAATGTGCTAGAGTGAGTGTGGGGTGTGGCAGAGAGGGAACTATGCACAATCTGTGTCCATATTACAAAGTAAGAGAAGAAAATGCCTGCTTACTAGCTAAGGAAGCAGCAAAGGGTGTGAGCCCCCCACTCCCATGTACAAATAGTTATACATAGAGCAGCACCACAATTGAAACTGAGAATCAAATGTGATTCAGTCTTAGGTGTGTCCTATTTTTCATATCTCATTAGCTCTTAAGGGTAGACTGTGATGAGGAGGAAGGTAATTACTTTCCAGATGTTTTGGGTCGGGCTGTGCACCTGGGGAAAGAGAAGACAGATTAGCTTAGGGAAGGATAAAAGAAAGAAGGATTAGGGAGAGTGAGGATAGAAAGAGAAGAAAGACTAAGGATAGGAGGGATACAAGAAGAAAGACTAGGGTTGAGGGTCGAGGAAACAAAAGACAAAGTAACTGAATCATTGAGGAACGATGGGGACAAAGTAGAGGAGGCCAGAGTAGGAAGGAATTTGGGAAATCCAGCTCCATCGATAGGAAGAGGGCTAAGGCTACACTGTCAATCAGAATTTGGCAGAGGCTCTCAGACGAGCTCAAGAAAGGAGAAGGTGGAAGATGGAGCAAGGAATGGTGAATTCCTAGTCTTCCCAGTGAACGGCGGACCCTGCCACGGCTTGAGGATGGGTCGTGGCCATCTTAGGTGGGTACACAGATGGAATTCAGTGTGGGTAAGGAGACGAGCATTGAAGGCCTTGTGAAGGGGAGACAAAAGGGGGGTGTGGCAGAGAGGGAACTATGCACAATCTGTGTCCATATTACAAAAGAGAAGAAAATGCCTGCTTGCTAGCTAAGGAAGCAGCAAAGGGTGTGAGCCCCCCACTCCCATGTACAAATAGTTATACATAGAGCAGCACCACAATTGAAACTGAGAATCAAATGTGATTCAGTCTTAGGTGTGTCCTATTTTTCATATCTCATTAGCTCTTAAGGGTAGACTGTGATGAGGAGGAAGGTAATTACTTTCCAGATGTTTTGGGTCGGGCTGTGCACCTGGGGAAAGAGAAGACAGATTAGCTTAGGGAAGGATAAAAGAAAGAAGGATTAGGGAGAGTGAGGATAGAAAGAGAAGAAAGACTAAGGATAGGAGGGATACAAGAAGAAAGACTAGGGTTGAGGGTCGAGGAAACAAAAGACAAAGTAACTGAATCATTGAGGAACGATGGGGACAAAGTAGAGGAGGCCAGAGTAGGAAGGAATTTGGGAAATCCAGCTCCATCGATAGGAAGAGGGCTAAGGCTACACTGTCAATCAGAATTTGGCAGAGGCTCTCAGACGAGCTCAAGAAAGGAGAAGGTGGAAGATGGAGCAAGGAATGGTGAATTCCTAGTCTTCCCAGTGAACGGCGGACCCTGCCACGGCTTGAGGATGGGTCGTGGCCATCTTAGGTGGGTACACAGATGGAATTCAGTGTGGGTAAGGAGACGAGCATTGAAGGCCTTGTGAAGGGGAGACAAAAGGGGGGTGTGGCAGAGAGGGAACTATGCACAATCTGTGTCCATATTACAAAAGAGAAGAAAATGCCTGCTTGCTAGCTAAGGAAGCAGCAAAGGGTGTGAGCCCCCCACTCCCATGTACAAATAGTTATACATAGAGCAGCACCACAATTGAAACTGAGAATCAAATGTGATTCAGTCTTAGGTGTGTCCTATTTTTCATATCTCATTAGCTCTTAAGGGTAGACTGTGATGAGGAGGAAGGTAATTACTTTCCAGATGTTTTGGGTCGGGCTGTGCACCTGGGGAAAGAGAAGACAGATTAGCTTAGGGAAGGATAAAAGAAAGAAGGATTAGGGAGAGTGAGGATAGAAAGAGAAGAAAGACTAAGGATAGGAGGGATACAAGAAGAAAGACTAGGGTTGAGGGTCGAGGAAACAAAAGACAAAGTAACTGAATCATTGAGGAACGATGGGGACAAAGTAGAGGAGGCCAGAGTAGGAAGGAATTTGGGAAATCCAGCTCCATCGATAGGAAGAGGGCTAAGGCTACACTGTCAATCAGAATTTGGCAGAGGCTCTCAGACGAGCTCAAGAAAGGAGAAGGTGGAAGATGGAGCAAGGAATGGTGAATTCCTAGTCTTCCCAGTGAACGGCGGACCCTGCCACGGCTTGAGGATGGGTCGTGGCCATCTTAGGTGGGTACACAGATGGAATTCAGTGTGGGTAAGGAGACGAGCATTGAAGGCCTTGTGAAGGGGAGACAAAAGGGTTAGGGAACTGTAAGAAATTGGATTATTATTTGGAGGGAGCGACTGCCCACCTCAAGGATTAATCACAAACCTTGTGAGGGAGAACCCGCTAAATCACCCAAAAAAATTAGCTCCTCCCCCCCAGTAGCTATGGCACAGAGCAGACAAGCTTAACTTATGGCAGTGTGTAAAGTATATGCAGTATCACAACAATAATAAAGTCAAAATGCCAAATAATAAAAATTGCAAACTGGTTAATAGAAATTGAGTAAAAATTAATAAATAAGATGATAGCTGATCTAGGCCCCAATGATAGTCAATGGTTAGGGTAGGTCAGGACCTAAGCGTAATTTCAGGCTGACTGCAATTGAGCACGGGTTGGGCACACCAACCAGGTTTGTCTCAATCAGATATGCTACCTTCTATCTTAGTCCTTAAAGTACCAATCAACCACAGGAGTACACTTCTAAACCCCCCTTGACCTCAGGAGTGGCATTTAGAGGCTCATATTACGTAACGCTACATTTGGCCGATATCTTGGAAGGGCGGTCAGCGGGCTAGTCGTTCTGATGCTTTTTCTTTAAAAAGGGAGAGTGGTGCGAGCGAGCCTCTGGTGCGGCAAAGGCGCGCCAGGGGCAAGCCCATCTGCGCCCATCTGCGCCCGTCTGCGTCCGGATCGCGGCCAGCGCCAGCCATGATGCCCGTGGCTCCCTTCAGGCTAGGACTGTTTGGACTAGAGAACAGCTACTCGCTATTTCAACATCAGGTTGTATAAAGCCTACGTGTTTGGATCCTGGTTTGATGGGGGACGAGGATTGTGGCCATCATGAGCTTTACTGTAGGACATGCACCTTCAAATTTGATATGGCACCTCTGAAAGGGGATGGAGATATTCATAATTCAGCGGGTGCATTGACCCTAGGACCTACTTCTAAATCTACTCCCAGGCCGCCTATCAGGGCCTGCCTGATCAACTGTATATCTCTCCCTAAACATGCTAGTGACATCTGGCTCACTCTAAAGACTAATGACTGGGATGTCCTGTTTCTAACGGAAACCTGGCTGAGGGAGAGCTCGAACCCAGACATTTCCCTGGCCATACCTACAGGCTATAGAATAATCAAGGCTGATAGGATGGGCAACAGGTTAGGCGGCGGCCTTGCCGTAAATATGAGGGAAGGCTGGGAGATCTCATACAAGAAAATTGAAGACATTGGGCTAATTGAGGCCATGTCTTTTGTATTAAATTCTCCACGACCTCCTCTATGGCAGGACTCCTGGTCTACAGATATCCGAATGCTTTGACTGCCCACTGGCAGAAATTGTATGATAGTATTGCCGATCTCTCACTGAGGCATACAAATTTGACTGTTCTTGGTGATTTTAACGTCCATATGGACAATGTGAACTGCCCCCTAGCGGTTCAATTGGTAGATACTGATGGAGCGCAAAAACTCTAGTAACGGGAAAAACAAACCCGCACCGGTATACTCCCTTTGGCAGACCAGACGTCACACTAACTCATCCACACATGCAGTCATAGGTGGGGCCCATAACACCAACACTCACACTAACCATTCCAGGGTCTGCACACAACAGGCGGGATGAGCGGTTCAAGCACTCGACATGTGAGGGGAACACCTTATAACCTATAGGGAAAGAAAAGTTATTTTACAACAATGTACATCAATACCCCTTCCACCTACAGATCTCAATCCTAATCATCAAGGCACTTCTCCCACAATGATCGATGAATCATTTAGTTGGATTGGTTGATGGTGATTTAGAACCAGCTAAAACACATTCAAGATTTAGATCTTACCCTCCTCAATAAACCACAAACTCATTACTTGTTAATCAATATTTGTTTATCTAATTTTCTGGAAGAGTTATATTCGCATTTGGAAAATTTATATCAGATTTCAAATATAGCGCAGAACATCATATTTACCTAATCAGGCTATTCGGAATCCTCTAAGTCATTGGTCAAAGTTCAAAGTTCTTTGCTCAGCATGCTACAGTCTCAATGGATCAGCAAAGACCAGAGACGTGCAAGCATCTGTCAGCGCCCATAGAATTGGGAAAAGTTTGCAGTCATTAAATAATTGGGCAGCATCTGGACCATCTAGGATTCAGGAAAACGCAGCAGTCACCCTAAGCAGTAGAGTTCGCGTCGTGTCACCGTCGTCGTTGTTGTCATCGGAAAGAACGATTCCAAAAAGTGCGATTTTCTCTCTATTCTACCACGCATTTTTATAATAAAATCAAAGCGAAAAGATACATTTTGTTATTTTAATACGGTCGTGATTGGTTGGTTGAGATTGTCCGATGCTAATATTTGTGATTTTGGTACAGTTCAAGGGGTGATGTCATAAGTTCTTTTAAAGTCAGTCCGCTCCGGTTTACTGTAAAAGTCTATTGGCTTTCGTCTTGGCCGTCATCCCACAGTGTCCTTGCTTGGGTACACTAAGATCTGGGTTCATGATGAGGTCTGGAAGACTTTGTCGCTTCTGCGCACTTCACTCCGTGCCTCGTGGGACAGTGGCCACTTCGTCGTGTCGCGTCGGCAGCCATATTTGTTTTAGGCCCAAACAATAACTTAAGCGAAACAAACACAAAAGTGTAATTAATACATAGAATTAATAAATCTAATGTTAACCCCTTACTAATCCCTCTATGTGCTTGTATTTGTCTAGCGTACAGCGACATTTAAAGCAAATATATTCACCCTTTTGGTCCTTTTCTCGGGCAACATTACTAGACATCACAAAAGCAACATATATCATACAGAATTCTATTTATTACATTTACTACTGTTAGTATGCGTACTGATTTTAGTCACTAAAGGTTATTTAGCCATGCAATATGCAAATCCCATGTGTAATTCGAATATTAATAATATTGATTAATAATCATGCACACTCATTTAATGATATTATAATTAATAGATTATTCAATTAGTATTTTCATGCAGAATGGGGGAGGTATACAAAAATGTGTACTACCCGCTCCATCAATCCCCCCTTTGGTGATTTTATCACCACACCATTAACATTTTGTATCAATTTGTCAAGAAAGTGAAATGAATTCTTTCAATTAGTTTTACATCTCTGTTTCCCCAATTTTTTCTCGTCTGGCTGTTTTATACATGCTTTCTTTCATTTCTTCTAATTCTATCTCTTCAAATTCCCACGTTTGTCTCTTATTCTGTCTTCTTTTCAAATTTTCTCTTTTTTAACTTTTTCTGTATTTTATTTCTTTTATGGCATAAACATCCTAGTCTTAATATTAATACTATAAAGATCACACATGTTAGTGGAAATAATATCCTACCTATAAAGGTACTACCTAAGTTTATCAGGAAATCTTTTATAGAAGAAAGTTTCTTCCCAATTTTCTCCTAATTACTTTCAACCTCCAGTGGTGTAATTTCCTCATTCAATTCAGTTATGTTTTTTATGTAGATTTTCAGATCTTTACTTTCGTCTGGAATGTAAGTACAACAATGTTGAACTTTCAGCATTCCACAGACTCCAACCTCTTTTGCCAATAATATATCAAGAATAAACAAAACAAGAGCCAGTGCTGCGTTTAACTCAGTGCCAATTTTTGTGTGATGACCTGAATGAAACAGTGTCTCAACAAAACCACTTTTTCAGTTTGATTTAATCAAAAACATTCTTTTTCTTTTTCTTATTACATTTAGATTAATTCAATATTAGCAACATTTGTTCATACCAAAATAAGAACAACCAACATTACGACATATAAAATATCAACATTTTTATACTGACTTTAAACATTTATGTGACATTGATACATACACACTGCATTCGCCCTCAAGTATACTACACAGACATCCTCAATTGACAACAGACATGGTGAAGCTTTTGATAAACACAAACAGGCCATCAATAAACAGAAGCTTAGCACAGTTTATAACACTACACTTTTTTTTAAATTTTAACAGATTGGCCGACAGCGGAAGGGTCTACGCGTTTCGAATCCCTTTGTGTACAGGGATTCTCATCAGGACCAACACTTGCTGGAATAAAACAGAAAAAAGTGTTTTACTAAACTGACCCACTTATATTGTAATGCACCAGCACACATTGTGCTTAATTCTTACCTTAGTCTAAGTGTTTGAAGCACTGAGCTGCGACGAAATTTCTGAAACAGCCCATAGCCTACATGAATGAAAGACCAACATTACAACCCTGATCTGCACACCAATGCACAAACACACTAAGTGACAAAAAAAACGCCAAAAGGAAAATCTTACTTGTGAGGTTAAGGTGTAAAAGACGACAAGCGGAAAATCCTTTACTCGCTGCGCTTATGGGGAATCGTACGTTGGTTTTGTATCAAGTCGGAATGTCTTTGCATATCATTACGCAAAGAGCCTTAAGTATGGTAATCTTCTTGGCAAGAGCACCAAATGCAACTCTGTAAGACGGGAGGGGAGAGCTAATCAGTACGGTCCTCATAATTCAATAGCTACAAACGAGGCCGTCAGGGAGAATGCTCTTACCTTCGACGGACACGACTATTCAAATTTCCTCGCTTTCCCGGTCTTACTCCATTATGGTTTGAATGCAAAGGCCGTCTCAACGTCCGTTGAGACGGCCCGGGTCACACTCAAAGGATCATGGGAGTTGTAGTATTTGCTTGGTTACTCTTTGCATGGGTTCTTAAAAAAAACGGTTGGGGAAAACTTTATGCGGTCTAGTTAAGGGGTGACAAATAGACATTATCATAGATGATAAATCTCTGAGAGTTAATTTAAGCCGTCAATGGACGTATTGAATCTAATAATGAGCATGGCTTCTCTTTTAAGTAATTTGGCATCTAGATCCCCACCTCGGTGATCCTGTTCGACTTTGGAAATTACAGTCCATCGGAGTTCCGTTACCGTGTGATTTTTTTGATGCCAATGATTCACCAGCGGCGCATTTTGTACATTTTTGCGAATTCTTGATTTATGCTGCTGGATTCTAATCCTAGTTTCCTGGTTGGTCTTTCCAATGTATAGTTTGTTGCATGGGCAAAAGATCCCATAGACCACGAATTTAGATTTGCAATTGGAAAAGATCTCGTGTTTCCAATTGATTCCGTTATGAGAGAAAACATTCCCTTCAATGGTTGAGTCACAGCAGATACATGTGCCGCATTTATGATGTCCTTGTATTGGTGGAAGGCTTAACAAACTTCTTATATCGGGGCTTTTTACTTTGGGTAGTGCTGCTCGCACTATCTGATTGGCAATGCTTTTATCCTTTTTAAAGGCAAATAACGGAACTTCATTTAGTGTTTTATCCAGGTTCTTGACCAAGTGCCAATTTTGGTTGATGATCTTTTTGAACCAATTTGATGTTGGGCCAAAAGTTGAGACGCATACAATCCTGTCAGTTTTGGGTCTGTCTCGTCTTTCTAGCAGGACTTCACGTGGTGTCCACCAGGCTCGTTTGATTGCTTTCTTCAAAAGCTTCTTCGGATATCCTCTGGCTAGTAAATTGTTCTTTAATTTGTCAGCATGAAAAAAATATTCATCTTTAAATGAACAATTTCGGCGGATTCGCAGGAATTGCCCATAAGGCAAGTTTTCTCTTAGGCTGCGTGGATCGTTGCTCGAATAATGCAAAGCCTTGTTTCTGTCCGTTTCTTTCTTAAATAGTGTGGTAACCAAGCGTCCATCTGTGGGGTACACTTCCACCTCCAAGAATGGCATTCTGGACTTAGAATAATTCAGGCTGAATTTAATATCAAGTGTTCTGTTGTTAAGCCAATTATAGAAGGCTTGTAACTTTTCTTCATCTCCAGTCCAAACCATAAAGACATCATCTATGTAATGGACCCAGCTTCCGATACATTCTGTGAAAGGGTTGTTGTTATGGATGAATCTGTCTTCAAATTTTGACATATATAGGACCGCTAGTTCCGGAGCAAAGGGGCATCCCATAGCCACACCTTTGATTTGATAAAAAAAAGTCATCTTTGAAACAGAAGTAATTATTTTTTAAAGCAAAAGTTGCCAGTGCCATGATGAATTGTGTAGGGACTTTTTCGGGTTTGGGTCTGCTTTGCAAAAATGTTTCAATTACCGCCAACCCTTCATCCTGCGGTATCTCTGTGTATAGTGATGTTACATCTAGTGTAACTAAAAAGTGCGTATTTTCTTCAAAATCCATTTCGACCAGTTTGTTTAAAAAATCAGTGGTATCCTTTAGGTACGATTTGACCTCATTCATAAATGGTTTTAGGAAGAAATCCACAAATTTAGAAATTGGTTCCGTTAATGACTCGCACCCAGAAACAATTGGTCTTCCTGGTGGACATTTTTGGTCTTTATGCACTTTTGGTAGTACATAAAAGACAGGAATACGAGAGTGTGTATTTTTCAAATATTCGTATTCCTTTGTCCCTAAAAAACCTTGATCAAAACCTTTTTGAAGGATGTCAAAAAGTTTGCTTTGTAATTCTCCTGTGGGATCTTTAGGTATCTTTTTGTAGCATTGTTGATTTAGGAGTTGTCTGTTGACTTCAGTTATGTAGCATTCCGTGGACCAAATGACAATTGAACCGCCTTTGTCGGCTTGTTTAATTATTATGGATGGATCATTTTTTAGGTCCAATAGAGCCTCTTTCTGACCTTTAGTGATATTTGATTTGATAAATCTCTTTTTCTGTTTTTCTGCTTCGGTTATGAGGACCGCACTGATTAGCTCTCCCCTCCCGTCTTACAGAGTTGCATTTGGTGCTCTTGCCAAGAAGATTACCACACTTAAGGCTCTTTGCGTAATGATATGCAAAGACATTCCGACTTGATACAAAACCAACGTACGATTCCCCATAAGCGCAGCGAGAAAAGGATTTTCCGCTTGTCGTCTTTTACACCTTAACCTCACAAGTAAGATTTTCCTTTTGGCGGTTTTTTTGTCACTTAGTGTTTTTGTGCATTGGTGTGCAGATCAGGGTTGTAATGTTGGTCTTTCATTCATGTAGGCTATGGGCTGTTTCAGAAATTTCGTCGCAGCTCAGTGCTTCAAACACTTAGACTACGGTAAGAATTAAGCACAATGTGTGCTGGTGCATTACAATATAGGTGGGTCAGTTTAGTAAAACACTTTTTTCTGTTTTATTCCAGCAAGTGTTGGTCCTGATGAGAATCCCTGTACACAAAGGGATTCGAAACGCGTAGACCCTTCCGCTGTCGGCCAATCTGTTAAAATTTAAAAAAAAGTGTAGTGTTATAAACTGTGCTAAGCTTCTGTTTATTGATGGCCTGTTTGTGTTTATCAAAAGCTTCACCATGTCTGTTGTCAATTGAGGATGTCTGTGTAGTATACTTGAGGGCGAATGCAGTGTGTATGTATCAGTGTCACATAAATGTTTAAAGTCAGTATAAAAATGTTGATATTTTATATGTCGTAATGTTGGTTGTTCTTATTTTGGTATGAACAAATTTTGCTAATATTGAATTAATCTAAATGTAATAAGAAAAAGAAAAAGAATGTTTTTGATTAAATCAAACTGAAAAAGTGGTTTTGTTGAGACACTGTTTCATTCAGGTCATCACACAAAAATTGGCACTGAGTTAAACGCAGCACTGGCTCTTGTTTTGTTTATTATTGATTCCCAGGCTTGACCTTGCTGCCTTCGAGCCTAAACCCATTTTGCTGTTTAAATAATATATCAAGGGCAAGTCGATTTTGCATTACCATGGCACGCATGGCAACCATTTCAGTATTTACCAATAAAAATCCTCCAGCTGTGCTTGTTGACAAGCGATCAACTACTGTTGATCGTTTTCTAAGTTTGTGCGCATTCAGAGATAGTCCCACTGCTGGTATCAATGCTCCAAATATGTCTCCTACAATTTCTGACCAAGATTCTCTTGGTATTTCCTTACTCTGAGATGACGCAGGACTCTTTCTCAAACTTTAAAGGCTGTCTCCAGGACATTGCTCACTGGATGAACACTAATAAACTAAGACTTAATGCCAATAAAACCGAAGTCATTTTCTTCGGCAAGGGTCCCACTCCCGCCCCTGATCTCTGGTGGCCTTTGGAGATGGGCCCCCCCCCCTCTCCCAGTCACTCGGCAAAAAACCTCGGAGTGAGATGGGACGATAAAATGTCTTTTACATCCCATATCCAACAAGTGGCCGGATGCTGCTTGAGCAAGCTAAGAAACCTCCGAAAAATTCTTAGACTTCTACCGGAGAGCTGTAGGAAAACGGTCGTCCATGCAACTGTCACCTCACGGCTGGACTATGCCAATGGTTTGTACCTGGGCCTCCCAAAATTCCTGACTCACAAACTACAGGTAGTTCAAAATGCGGCTGCGAGACTGCTACTGCGAATCCCTTTCAAGCAGTCAGTCTCTCCGCATCTTCAAACCCTGCATTGGCTGCCAGTGGCCAACCGAATAAAATTCAAAGCTCTGACGCTTGCGTTCAGATCTTTACATGGCTCCTGCCCACATTACTTAAAAAAACGCCTTCCAAAATACGCCCAAAGCCGCGCATTACGGTCCAATGACCGTGTCCAATTGGTCGTCCCGCGAGCAAAAAAGGCTCGACTTGGCGGTCGAACCTTTTCAGCAAATGTCTCCGCTTTGTGGAACTCCCTGCCACAAGCAATCCAACAGGCCCCATCCGAACCCGGTTTTAAGAAGATGCTAAAAACCTGGCTCTTCACCCATCCACGCTAGTTCTCCTTCCTTTTTTGCCCAGGTTTACTGTGTTCTACTAGCGCCGGGACACCTCCTCGTGAGGTAGCTGTTCGCGCTGTATAAAATCCAATATTATTATTATTATTCTCTCTTTCTACGTGCTAAATGACTACTTAACTTATGTACACCATCTTCTCCGCTTCCCATGTGAAATATCTTTGGGAAAACCAGACCTACATAACATGTGCCATACCAATGGTCTGGCAAACGATAATATGCCTTGTTCCCGCAGATAAAATATAACCCAGGAAAAACTGGATAATTTCCTCCTTTAAATCCCAATCAACCCATGATTTGGTATGTATCATGGCACTCACTGTTACCTACAAAATAATTGTCATATGCAGTTTGATTCCTTCTAATACACAACATCCCTTTCTGGGGCCAATCTAAAGACATAGTTGGACTAGCTTCTCCCTTCAAGTGTTTTTCCATTTCAACATCCCAGACTGTCTTTTCCTTCTTTCTCTCAGATGCTTTCTTTTGCATTTTCAATCTCCTTTTTTCAACCATATTCAAAAACGTCTTTTCTTCTTTCTTTAAACTACAAGTCAAATTATTCCTAAATATGTATTCTAATGTTAGTTCCTTAGTTTCTAAGAAAAATTCACCTAACACATTTGCAGGCTTTACTTTATTCAACTTGTTAATTGCAGGCATTTGTGAAAATATGTTATCTACATCTGAAAAATAATATTCTAATTTCCCTATTTGGTAAAACAGACTAGCTATTACACTACATGTTATTCCATATGTTACTGGGAGGTGATGGTAGGTCACTCCCTCCGATACAGATGCAGGTAACTGCATACAAACGTAGCAATCTCACACATCCATTGTTTTTACATATTCGTATAAAAGTTTTGAAAACACATTGTTAGAGAAATCATTTATAGACCTGTCTTTATGTAAGTAATTTCTATCTATTTTAGTCAGATATACTTTTTGAATCTTTTCTATATTAGTCTTATTTTCACTATATCTTTCTATTGTGTCTATTGTAACCTTAAATGAAATCATCAAAGCTAATATACTCCATAGAAGCATTAGTAATCCTGTACAACAACAACACATTTTAAACCATCGTTTTAGAAATACACATCTAGCTTTTCTACTTTCCGTGTTTGCCATTTCCCCAAAATGATCAGTGTCTTTTGAGTTAGCCTCTTTCTACTTCACAACCAGTTTTGTCTAACCCAAGGCTCTAAGCACCTACTTGGTTCTATCGGTTATGTCTTTTCCAGTATTCTATTTTCTTTCCATTAGCAGCATTTTGTCTTATTCAGTTTGGCATTTGATCGTCTTTCACTTTTTTCTCATAATCTTGATACAGAACTTCCTGAACATCCGTCTCTTCTCCAATATTGGAAAAGATAACTCTCAGGATTTCCGATTCTTCGTCTTCCTCATCCACTTCCGGTACAGTCACCTCTGGATTTTCTTGACTATCCGCCTCCTCCTTTATCTCAGGCAGGGCCACATACGACCATTCTGGCGACTTATACTTCTGGTTGGGCTTTCTCGTTCTTTTGTTTTCCTCTGCTGTAACTATTTTCTAATTTTTCGACTTTTCTTGACTTGATACTTCATTCACCTGCTCTGCTCTTGGTGAATTCACTCGTGTCAGTCGATATCTTAATCTCTTTATCTTATTAGGCCAGATTTCATCCCTTGCTGGTCTTTTCGATGTATTTCCTTTATCATTCTTTTCAGCTCTCCATGCTCTTTTTCTCAGGACTCGTCCTTCTGGTACTTCCTCATCACTTTCTTCTGATTCTGTTTCAACTTGCTTTTTGCTTTCAGTTTTTCTTTCCACCACTTCTTTTATTTTCCCTTCTTCTGTCCCTCCTCGTGGTTCTTGCACACAATCTTCCTGCTGACTAATTGTCCCTTCCTCTAACTGGATGTTGGAATTCCCTACAACTCCTTGGGGGTCTTCCGTAAGAATCTTTCCCTCTCTCTCTGTATCTTGCACCTGTACATCTACTTTTGTTATTTCAGGTGGAATTTCTCTCAGCTTTCCATCAGGAATCTCCTCATCAATAACTTTCTTGATTGTTTCTTCACTGCTTTTCTCTTTTCCCGAGCATCCCGGTATTTGTTCTGTCTCTGAGTCTGAGCTGGTATCAGAAATCTGTAATCTTCTTCTCAAGGGAACATTTTCTGGGGCAACAATCAAACTTGGTTCTGTTTCCCCCCTTTCAGGATTTACTCTTGTTCTTACTTCTTCAGCGTCCGATTCAGAACTAGCCTCTGACTCTTTAAAATATTCTCCTTCCTTGTTATCCACTGGATTTGGGATTCTCAGTGTATGACTAGCATGAATCCAGTTCTTGATCCCAGCACACTTCACAGCTGTTGTTGTAGTCAAAATCACTTGTCGTGGTTTTCCCCAACGTGGGACCAGACAGTTCCTTCTTCTGTGTACTTTAATTCTCACCCAGTCTCCTGGGCTCAGATCAAGAGCTTGCTTCTTTTCAAGGGTGGTGGCATCCGCTCCAACCTGATGAAACACAGAATGAACTGCGTCAGCCAGCCCCTTACAGTAATCCAACACCAAGTCATAAGTTATAGGCAACAGCTTGTTGACTGGTATGAATACATGACGCATTGCTCTTCCCATGATAATTTCATGGGGACTCAAACCCGTGGTTCTATCTGGAATTGATCTAATAGTCATGAGTACCAGAGGCAAGATATCAGGCAATTTCAAACCTGTGGCTAAACACACTTTCCCCAATCGGTTTTTAATGGTGCCATTCATTTGTTCCACCACACCAGAAGCCTCTGGGCGATAGGCACAATGTAGTTTCTGTTGTACATTCAATGCTTCACAAATCAATTTCATGATCTCATTATGGAAATGCTTTCCTCTATCCGATTCAATTGTAACTGGGAACGCGAATCTAGGGATGAATTCCCTCAAAAGCAGTTTTGCTACAGTAATTCCATCACTCCTCGTGGAATATGCTTTTACCCACCTTGAAAACAAGCAGACCATCACTAGAATATACCTCAACCTATTACAGGGCGGCATCTCAATGAAATCAATCTGCATTCTGGTGAAAGGCCCTCCTTCTCGACCTATTGTTCCTAAACTTACCACTGTCTTTCTTCCAGGATTGAACTGCTGACATATAAGGCATTTTTGACAAAGGCTTTCAGCTATCAGTCTAAATGTTGCTTTGTACCACGTTTGCTTGAAGGACCGAATCATCGCATACCTCCCTATGTGTCCCTGTCCATGATACATCCGTGCCATGGCAGACACCATGTTATCAGGCATGACTGGTCTTCCATCTCGATAAACCCACACATGATCTTTTTCCCTTGGTGCACATCCTGCTTTTACCCATTGTCTCATTTCCTCATCTCCTGCTTCTTCCTGCAATTGCCTCACTTCTTCCCAGGTACCCACAGTGTTAGTAAACAGTAGGGGGTAAGAATTCATTTCCCTCTCTTTAGCCCTGTTGACTGAGTTCTGATTTCGAGCACAATATTGAGCCATATCATTGGCGTATTTATTCCCAACTGCGATATAATCACTCTCTGACAGTGGGCAGCACACTTCACAACAGCCAATTGTTTAGGCAGCTGTATCGCCTCAAGCAACTTCCCAACCACTTCAGCATTCTTTATAGGAGTTCCACTTGAAGTCAGAAATCCTCTCTGCAACCATATCTGGCCAAAGTCATGCACAACACCAAAACCATACTGACTATCAGTTATCACAGTCACTCTCACATTCTTTCCAATCTTGCATGCTCTAGTTAAGGCTACAAGTTCAGCAACCTGGGCTGATTTGACTCCCTTCAGGTAGGATGCTTCCATTAGTGCTGCAACTGTGCATACTGCATATGCTGCACACAGATTTCCTTTGTCTGTTCTCAAACATGATCCATCTACAAACATCAGAAAGTCACTCTCAGACAAAGGTACATCTTTTATATCCGGACGTGGTTTGGTACAGAAATCCAATACATCCAAACAATCATGATACACTTCGTCCCTGACTTCAACATTTTCAGCATCAGGCAATAGCGTTGGAGGATTCACATTCAAGCATCTCGCAAGGCTCACATTTGTTGCACCTAATATGACTTTCTTATACTTAGTCAGCCGACTATGTGTCATGAATTGAGTGCGACTCCTTGTTAAAAGGATTGCCACATTATGAGGTACAAACACTCGCACAGAATATCCCATCACAACTCCCTCACTCTGTTCCAGACTCTTACAAGTAGCATCTACTGCTTTCAAACAACCTGGTAACGCTACAGCTACAGGGTCTAGCATAGCTGAAAAGTATGCAATTGGTCTTCTCAATTTTCCATGTTTCTGTATTAATACAGAGAGCGCACATCCATTCCTCTCACTACAGTACAGCTCAAACTCCTTTTCATAGTCAGGCATTCCTAATGCTGGCGCTTCACACAAACTGTCTCTCAATTTCTTGAATGCTGCTAATTATTCCCTACTTAAGTCAATAGGGTCTCTCACATAACTTCTCGTTAGGCGTATCAAAGGCTTTGCGATCAGGGAAAAGTTACTTATCTACTGACGACAATATCCAACCATTCCAAGAAACATTCTCACTTCTCTTTGCGTCATTGGGGCTCTCATTCCTTTTGTTATCTTGATCCTGTCTGTAGTTATTTTCCTTAGTCCTTTTTCAATCTTATGACCTAAATATTGAACTTCTTTCTGACAAAATTGCAATTTCGATGGGGATACCTTAAGTCCTCCATCTGCCAAATGATTTAACAATGCTATGGTGTCCATTACACAGGCTTCTCGAGTTTTCGACGCCACAAGCAGGTCATCGATATATTAAACTAGTACTGAATTTTCGGGCATTTCTAAATCTTCCAAAGACTTTTTCAATATCTGATTAAATATCGAGGGGCTTTCCGTGTACCCCTGTGTGATTCGGCACCAAGCCAAAATACGTTCGCCAAAACGAAACGCAAAAATTTGTTGGCTGTCATGGTGCAACGGGATGGAAAAGAAAGGGTGACATAAGTGAATTACTGTGTACCATTCTGCATCATGAGGAATCTGATACAAAATCACAGATGGATTTGGTACAATAGAACAGCACGATACAACAATTTTGTTTATCTTTCTCAAATCCTGTGTAGTGTGGGTTAGCCACGCCCTATGTACAACGCTAAGTTAGCATAACCTCGATGGCTGTTAGAAAGCCAGCTTGCTGCTTCTGCTGCTTTTGCACGCGACACTGTTGTTACATGTAATTCATTCGAGAAACTGCTGACTCGACTTTGCTTCACATGAGAACCTTCTGTTGTTTAACATCCTTAACAGCGAGGAGTGACCTTGGTCTGTACACCGTGTAAGGAACGAGTCTGGGTCACTAGACGGGGCAGGTTGTTGTGTTCAGGTTGATCGTACCACTTTTTAGACATAACATACATACAGCTGCCAATACCTGAAAGACGAGCCCTTTAATATTACAGAGCAGCATGTTTTCTTTTACATTCGAAACGAAGAGCTGAAGCAGGAAGAGCCTAGCTGATTCTGTGATGTGATTCCACTAAGCTGATCTATAAGGTATGGGGTCCCCCATGCAAGCCTAAGAGACCTTCTATTAGTCTAATAATACCTTATTAGTTGCTAGAGAAAGGAGGGTGGTTGTGTTCCACAGTCATTATTATTATGATTGCTCCTTTCATTTTCTATGGTATTGTAACAATGCTGATGGTGCTGATCCTAACCATTTGTCTGCTTGTGTTAGCCAAAGTACTGCATCTTAGGACGCGAGGTTTATAAAATAAACTCTTTAAACTTTTACCGTGTCTTTGTTATTCTGTTGTGGACTGATATATAGCTACCAACGGGTATTTTGGGTTCCCACCACCCCTGAGAGTATCTAAGTCGCTTGTTCTGGGTTGTCTATACATTGGGACCGCCGAGCCAAATCTCGGATAACGAATGTGACACTAAGCTAGTCGGATAGGGGTTCTTAGTTCTGAGGGGAGTTTCTGGTACACCACAATTCTCTGAGGTCCTGGTTTCCTGCGCATAGTTCTGTGCATAAGCAGAATCCCTGCAACACCTGCACTATCCTGAACTTTCCGTTAGGCTTTTTCAGTCCCATAATTGGTGAATTACATGGACTACTCATTATTTCTCTCAAAATTCCTTGTTTAATCATTTTCTCAATTATTGGGGTAACTCCTTCAATTATCTCGGGTGTCAATTTATATTGAGGAACATTTGGGTAGCTTATTCCTTCCTTCACTGTTACTTTTACGGGATCCACATTTCTCATCAATTCTACATCTTCTCCTGTAAAATCCCAAACGTCTGCTTTGACTGTTTGTTTCAATTGTTTTGGTAATTCTTCAGGGTTGAATACAGCATAAGCTTCAGTAATCTCAGTTTCCATATGTCATAGTCATTTTATACAGTATGTCGTCATCAGGGGTCTCAAATGCTATACCATCAGGGGTACAAAATATGGTGCAATTCATTTTACACAACAGGTCTCATCCTAATAGGTTTACAGGACTTGAATCGCACATAACAAAGCGGTGCATTTCGGAAAATTTCCCTATATTGACTTCTACTGGTTCTGTGAGATACGTTTTGATTTGTCTGTTGGATACTCCAGCTACTTGGATTGTTTCATCCGAGAGAGGAAGATTTCTAACATCAGCTGACCTAACAGTTGATCGAGTAGCACCAGTATCTACTAGGAAAGTAATATTTTCATTATTTACCTTTCCGTCCACAAAACGGCCTGTCTGGTCTACTTCTAGAGTTGCGCCAAGTACGCACTCCTCTTCCTCTCTTCGGCACCGTCAATAACCTTCTTCTGACTCACTCATTGCGTTGTAGCCAATACTGCGAAACAGTGCTAGCGCGCGGCAGCTTAGTTACCTGTTCTTCGTTGTAGAATCCTGTCTCATTACTGTATTTCTGTGAATTTACGCTCTGTGGAATAGGCGGCTTTGGCACCTGATTCTGTTGGGTAACAACCTGCTGCTGTCGCTGCGGTTGACCACTCACCTCTTTCTGCACCTGCGGATTCAATGATGCAGTATCACCATTAGTATTTGGGGGATATTTACACTCGGATTTCCAGTGCGCTATTCTTCCGCAATTATGACATGGCCATTTCTTTTTGGCTTCTTCAATATTGAATTGTCCCTTTCCTTTTCCAGTATTAAATCTAGGTTTTGATCCTGCATTATTTGCCTGTTCAATCAATTGTGCTTCCTGTCTTTCTGCTACCTTTACTTGTGTCCACATTGCCTTTTCTTTTAATTGACGCTGTTTAGCTGCAATTTCATCACTAAAATATTTTGCATGTCTTAGTACTTCATCTATTTTCTTGTTTTGCCAATCTACAGTATGCTGTTTAATCATCTCACTAATTTCTGGACGTAGACCATGTACAAATCTATATACAAAATGACTCAAATCTTTTTCACTTACATTTTCATCACCACTGAACTGCTTAAAGGCTAGAATTAACCTTTCGTAATATGCATGCACTGACTCCTTAGTTTCCTGATGAGTTCGGTCAATTTTTACCCAATCAGTCTCTTAGGGAGGCACTTTGTTTTTCAAAAATGTGATTACTTGTTCGTATTTTCTCGTCACCTCTGGATCAGGGGCACCTGTCTTTGGATCTCTGGGGTATTCTTTTGTAGGCCAGTCTTAGAATTTTGCACTCTGTCCATAAATCTGCTGGCACTATTATGTAAAATAGGCTATTCAAATCGATCCACAAAACTTTCGACAATTTTACAAATCTGTCCACTTGTCTATACCACTCGACTGGCTTTTCGCGTAGTCAAGGGAAATCATTTGTAAATGACAAAATATCTTGCCTAGTCCAAGGAACATGTACATATCCTGCTCCTGGAATTTCTCTCATAGGGCATTCTGTCACTATCTTTTCCTTTTCTCTTACGGGGAAAGCAGCAAACGTTTTCTCTGAGGCATCATCTTGTTTTCTAAACCACCTAATTCTCTATTTATCCACATCTCCCCATTTTCTTAACAAAATGATAATGTCTTTAATCTGAATTATTCGTCCTGTGGTGTTTAGGTTTACAATATCCTTCTCGGTAAAGTCTACTCGATATGGTTTTTGCAAAGCTTTTACCTTTTCCATGTCTATACCCATTTCATTTGCTATTTCCTTTAGTCTCTCGTGTAGGCTTTTTGCTCTCCAAGTTATACTTTTGCACAAAAACAGTAATTCTTCATCCTGATAGGTTTTTAGGTCTCGCGAGCCAAAGGCTCGAAAGAGACATTTTATAACTGGGTTTTTCAAAGTGCTGCCGTGGCCTAAAGCTACAGTGCACGTGAATGTGCACGCGCGCAGCCGCCAATCACTGCTGCGCGCGCAGCACTCGCGATCGCTATTACTTTCGTTTTCGGCCGCACGGCCGAATGCTTGTTTTTCTTTTGCTTCTGCTTGTTTTGTATTTTCCTGTTTCACTTTGCTTCCGCCCCCTCCCTTTGTCCGTGTTCACTTTGTTCTTACCACCTTCCCGCTGTAGTTTGTGTTGTCTTTCTTCCTGCCCCTTCCGTTGTCTGTATTACCTTTGTTGTCACCGCCTCCCATTGTCCGCGTTGTCTTTGTTCACGTCCTCCTCCTGCCATACTTTCTGTTGTCTTTTGTCCCGCCCCCTCATGTTGTCTGTTTCTTATCTGCCCCCTCCCGTTGTCCGGTATGCCTTTCTGCCCGCTCCTCTCCCTTTGTCCGTGTTGTCTTTCTTCCTGCCTCCCTCCTGGGCTCACCCGTGACCTGCACAGCTGTAACTACCTGGGGAAGTGGTGCAACATCTGCACTGGACAGGTGCGGGGTGAGTCATGCTTTTACAGAGGTTATCACATAGGGCTACTAGTCTACTCTATATGGACCAGCGGTGCCTTATTTTGACAATTTCCTATTAAAATGCATTACTTCGAAGTAAGTGTATCTCCCACAGTCTTACTCACAGTTAAAGTCTGAAAGGGGTTATTTTCTTTAAAAACGCTCAGTCCTGCAGGTGAACTTTGCAATACTTGTGCCGCACATGCCTCTGTGTAAGAACCATACTCCACTCTACACAGCAAAGAGAGCGTGCTGGTCAGCTCGGCTCTCATCTGTGAGCATTGCGCGCACTATGCTTTTTGTATCTTCCACATACTTTGGTTTGTTTCTTATCTGCCCCCTCCCGTTGTCCGGTATGCCTTTCTGCCCGCTCCTCTCCCTTTGTCCGTGTTGTCTTTCTTCCTGCCTCCCTCCTGGGCTCACCCGTGACCTGCACAGCTGTAACTACCTGGGGAAGTGGTGCAACATCTGCACTGGACAGGTGCGGGGTGAGTCGTGCTTTTACAGAGGTTATCACATAGGGCTACTAGTCTACTCTATATGGACCAGCGGTGCCTTATTTTGACAATTTCCTATTAAAATGCATTACTTCGAAGTAAGTGTATCTCCCACAGTCTTACTCACAGTTAAAGTCTGAAAGGGGTTATTTTCTTTAAAAACGCTCAGTCCTGCAGGTGAACTTTGCAATACTTGTGCCGCACATGCCTCTGTGTAAGAACCATACTCCACTCTACACAGCAAAGAGAGCGTGCTGGTCAGCTCGGCTCTCATCTGTGAGCATTGCGCGCACTATGCTTTTTGTATCTCCCACATACTTTGGTTTGTCTCCTTGTGACCATCTCATGGTCTTCCATGTTGTGATCCTCTGCGGGGTACTCATTTGTATGCTTTTCGCACACAGTACCCTCTGCCACGTCATGGAAGCAGCTGTTTGCGCCACGTGTTTTTTGGTAGGCATGGATAGAGCTAACACCGAGACTAGAACCCGGTTCGCCAGTTCCAAAGCCAGCAGCTCTGGATGCTATGCTGCATGTTTGTGTTTCCCTGTCTAAATGACCCGAGATCCCAGAACACAGACCAAATTCCAGATCCTGGATAAGCTACTCTGTCATGGCACCCTGTGGGCTCCGAGTATGGTGAGTAATGGTGGAGCTCACATCATGCACAACTGTCTGCATATTTATTTGTTTGCGGTTTTTACACAGCAAGTTCGTACCAACAATGCAGTTTTGCCCATCTTTGCTCATGTCTTTTTTGTTGTTTTTCTTTCGAGGGTACACAGGCAGCCATCATCCAGCAGGCCAAAGAGGAGTGTGTCCCCTTTATGGAGGGGCTGAATTAATCTGTTCATTAGGGCTGGGCAGTACAGTAGGGAAGCTGGTCCCAGTAGAACAATTCTAAATAGCACACACACTTTAAAATGAATATGCATTAATACGATAATATTCCTTAACTTTAGGTTCAACGTTATTTAATCACATTGAACGGATGCTCTTATATCAACAAAAAATATAAAAATGTGTACCAAACAAGTTCCCCATGCAAAAAGGGGGAGAAAGGGAGAAGGTAATGTGAATCAAGTAAGGGTTGAAGGAGTGAAAAAGGAAGGGTAGTGACACTAAATCCATCCCACCATTATTTACAGTAAAACTGGCTTTTCGCAGCCTCACAGTTTAACAAATAACGAATACATAGCCAATTGTTTGTAATCGCACAGCCGAAAATCACCGTTGATCCACATTACCTTCTCCCTTTCTCCCCCTTTTTGCGTGGGGCACTTGTTTAGTACAAATTTGTATAATTTCTGTTGATATATGAGCATCAGTTCAATGCGATTAAATAATGTTGAACCTAAGGTTATGGAGTATTATCGTATTAATGCTTGTTCATTTTTAAGTGTGTGTGCTATTTAGAATTGTTCTACTGGGACCAGCTTCCTTACTGTACTGCGTTATACACAGGTCCCAGTGACTTATTTGGGTCTACCCTTTCTCTATAACTACATTGGTCCTGGGTGGCAGCTATTGTGGATGTGGACGCTTCCTGTGAATACACTAGCATTGTTGAGGTGAGGAGTCTACCTCAAATCTTAAACTGTGAAGGATGTGTATTAAGGCCCTAAAAGTTCAAACAGCATTAACCTATGGGCACAAATATTACAATCCATATTGTGGTACTATAATCTGGCAGCCAAAGGGTTTGTGCTGCAGGTGGTTGGGCCTACTTGTCTCGAGGACAAAATAAACATGAAAACTTGTCCTTGACCCTGAACAATGTCCTGGGCGTCAGGTTCAAGTAATTCCACACCCCTGCATCATGTATTCATGTATCAGACTGCACCACCCAGTGTGCAGTAATTATATAGCTCTTCAATTTATGGTGGCACAGCACCAAGGATAATGTACTGCACAGCTAAACACTTATAAGGTCCCAAAGGCGAGACCTATTGGCTATGCCAATGCTTGTTAATTTTTCTGTTGGGATCGTCCCTACTATTAATTCTTCCAAAACCATCCTTAGTTTGGCCACATCTATAGATTGAGATTCTCTGTCTTTTCTCTGTAAGTTCCTTAACCATTCACTTAATTCTTCTGAAGTAGGACCTACTGATTTCTCCTCATTACCTCATTCTGAGTCTCTTGGGGTTTCTGATATGGGATCTGTAGTCATTATCTGTCTCTCAACTAAACCTGGATTTGCTGTTAAATTTTTAGGCGTACTCTGTTCTGATGTACTTATTGTTTGTCTCCATGGGTTCTCTTCTGAACTTATCCTTGGTCTTTCTGTCTTTTTATTACTGTTATAAGTGACCGTTAAACAATGTTCATTTTCCTTCTGTTTATCAAAAGTAGGCATTACTGGACCTATAGGTACGGGAACAGTCACATCTTCTAAGTTTTTAGTCAATTCCCTAATTTTTTTCGGTTAACTCTAAAGTGGTTTTTGCTAGTTCTGTTGAATTTTCACTACTTACCTTGCTATCCTGTTTTCTCTCTTTTTCTCTGAAAGAATTATTTTTTCCTAACTCTTGGGATACTGGTTCAGTCTTAATGCTTTGCAAAGTCTCTCTCATTGGGGCACTTGGTGTCAGCATTTCAGAATCTGGTTGATACGGTGGTGGATTTTTATAAAACATGTCGTCAAGAACATCATCCTCCGATTCATTCACTCCATACCCTCCTGACCCTATATTATGTCTCTTTTTTGTACATTTTTTACCACTAACTTCTTCAACATGTCTCACAGGAAACAAACCATCAGCCATATTTGCACTTCGCCATCTCCTTATTCTGTCATCATGATTCTCTTGACAATGGGATCTACCTAACATGTACCTATACCTTCCGCCACTCCTCTGTCTTTCTCTGTCATGCATCTCATCTTCCCATTCCGTCAATGCTTCAAACTGTGTTGGTCTAGGTCTCGGTTCTAGATTCATCATTCTCTCTCTTAAATTCCTCAAAACCGCTAAATTAAATGAACCATGCTCTGGAAATGCCAAAACTCCATCGTCTTTCGAATATTTCACCCAATTGTCCAACCAAATGCATGTATGATATCCGTATTTTGCAACCATAAAGGATGCGGGCGATTTTGGTGGAGGAAGCAACTGTCCCTCTCTAGTCTTAATCGGCTTGTCCTTTTTAAATAAACCCTTGATCTTTCCAAACCAGGACTTTTTCTTCTTTTCTGGTGGATCGTAATACATCATTTTGTCTTCCGTGTATCGCTAGTTTTTCCCTACGACTATTCTGTTGTCTTAGCCAATCGTAGCGTGACTCACACTAACGCACCAATCCGGAGCATCTATGTCACTTCTGCAATTCTCCAATCCCAGCGTGGCTCACACTAACGCACCAATCAGGGGCGTCTACTAGCCAATAACAGCGCGGTCTTTCTGACGTCAGCTTTTCTCCAGCTAATCCTGCTTCTGCTGACCCCTCCTTCACAAAATTTTCTCAGTGAGTTTTTTGCGTTCTTTAAAACGTACAAATCTGTTAGTAACGACATAAAAATGCCACCATTATCTGTTTCGCTAACCCAGGGGTCTCCAACAAGTAGCTCGGGAGCTACTGGTAGCTCGCCAGTACCTTCAAAGTAGCTCTCTGAGGTGAAGTCAAGCCCAGTATCAATTTCAGAGTAGGTGCCTATTAAAGAAGGCAGCACAGATCATCTCAAGACCCTAAGAGTGACAGCCAGCCAAACCTATCACAGTAACTCATACTAACATTCAAACACACACTGTGCCAGCTTATAGGACCTGCTACATGACAGTCTGTATCCAATCTCAATATAATTAAGCCACAAGGAGATTGACCATGTTGCAGTCCCTCCTTTATCAGTCACAACATGTGTGTGAACAGCGCACCATCAAAAACGTATGGCAGCAGTAGCCTGAGCTGTAATCAGTGCTGCCCCACCAAAGTGTGGGACTGCAGGAGTCAGAGTGAAAATGTGTCAGTTAGATGCATGATCAGCTCAAGACCTGAGGAGAACATGGTATGATCCAGACCAGAGAAAATTAAGAGACTCATCAACATTTATGTGTGTGCCCATAATAAACACTATTGCTTCCTGAAACTATGCCTGGAGCCAAGAACCACCAAATATATATGCTAGCACCATCATAAGAGTTTTATATTTGGCATAATTGTGTCCATTCCTGACATAATAGTGCCAATGGCATAATTATGGTCATCCTTGATTATTTTAGTATTTTTGGTCTAGTTGCGGTATGCTGGCAGCCATCATAGACCTACTCTGAGCATGACTGGCCTACATGTACCTATTCCTGGCATATTAATGGTCATGACTGATATGTGGTCTTATCCCTGATCCTTCTGGCTTCCAGCCTTGGCACAACTGTGGCCCTAGTATAATGGTGGGCATTACTGGCATAATTCAGGCATTCGGGGTGCTATGGTGAGCATCCATTATGATTTAAAGGGGTAACCCACAATTGTCCACTGACCTGGGTAACGAACGGCCCTAGACTTCTTTAAAGCTACAATTCAGTTATGAAAAACATTCATTAGTCAAAGGGCATCCGGTACATTTAGAATTAGCATTGTATCATTAATGTATCACCATTTTCTTTACAATGCAAACAAGTATATCCTCAAAAGACACAAAGGCACAAAATATCGCTCCAATAGTGACTGTTTATTATTTAGTTACTTTTATAACAGATCACCATATTCAATGCTCCAAATAGAGAAAGAGGTTGCTCCAAGGGGAGTGTGAATAAGGAAAGTGCTTGTGAAGTAGGACAGATGTAAAGGAGGGGAATCCAAAAGGCAAATTCAATAACCAATCAATTACACATTCTGGTATCCTTAGTAAAACTGGTCGTGGTTCATATAGGCACCAGTTTTACAGATATGCCAGTCCCTTATGGATTTACAAATATCCATTTCATGATTTTCTGATGATGCACAGTGAACATTCATCGGTGAAAAGGCAGGCTGGGATGATATCAGGTACAGGCCCACTGGGGGAGAGTGTCGACGTTTCGACCCTGGTGCAATGAGGGTAATTTATATCCTCTGCAGGCGGGTCTTCCTCAGAGGCTGTATCCTGACTGTACCTCATCCTAGGTTGCCTCCCCTCCCCCGTCCTGATGAAGACCCGCCTACAGAGGATATAAATTACCCTCATTGCACCAGGGTCGAAACGTCGACACTCTTCCCCAGTGGGCCTGTACCTGATATCATCCCAGACCTGCCTTTTTACAGATGAATGTTCTCTGTGCGTCATCAGAAAATCATAAAATGTAAAGAAAATGGTGGTACATTAATGATAGAATGCTAAATCTATATGTACCGGATGCCCTTTGACTAATGAATGTTTTTCATAACTGAATTGAAGCTTTAAAGAAGTCTAGGACCATTGTTTCCTATGCCAATGGTGAGCATTCATGGCATATGACTGTAATACCTGGGAATTCAAAGTAGTCTGTCCATATGAGGCATTTGTACATAGCAGTACATGATGAAAATGACAAGCTGATGTTTTGAGACTGTGCATTTCTCAAAAACTTAAAGGCAGTTTTAGTTTTCAAAAATGGGGTTTCTTCTGGAAAATTGAGTTTGTTTGCCCACAGTGGAAAGTAGTATTAGATAGAAAAATTTGCATTTTCAGAAACTGGTGAATGATAATTCAAGCTGAGCTGGGGAGACGTACTGCTGTGCTTACGTCCTTTGTGCCACTGGGCATGTCAAGATTTGAATGTTACTTCATAAGTCAAGGGGAGGCATTTAATATTGAAGACCTTTTACCCAGCATTTCTGTTGGTAGCCGCACTTGATATACTTGGGTGGTAACTACTGAAAATCTTGCTTTGGGTGGTCATAGTGTAGTCACTATTTTACAGGTATAACATTTGCTAGTAGCTCGGGAAGACTTTCCATGAGCAGAAGTAGCTCTCACTACAGAAAAGGTTGGAGACCCCTGCGCTAACCAAAGAACAGTAAATGACCTTTCTCACAAGAATTACGTCTTTCCCGAGAGCAGCGCTTACCTCTGCCCTACTACAGAATCGTTACTTCCGTCGATAAAGTAGCACATCCCTCTACCTTACCCTTCTAACAAGCATTAGCTAACCGTTTCTCCAGAATTAAGACACCTAGGTGCCGATTCGTATCCGGTAAAAACCGGGTACGAACCGTCGGTCGGAGAGTTTTCTCCGTCCGACTCGTACCCGGTCGGAAAACTTTACAAACATGGAATTACGATTCGCACGGAAACACCATTTCCGTACGAATCGTAAAAAACACCGACCGACGAAAATATACGTACGAATGTGATCCGGGAATGCTGCGACGTGACGTCGGGACGCTTTCAGGCAGCGTTTCACGACCCAGGAAGTACGATTCGGACCGACAGCAGTCCGGACGGCGATATTTTCACGGCACCCAAAAAGTGCTGGAAAAGCGAAGTACGGCGCGAAACGACCAGAGTAGGTGGCCCGGTACGCACCGTTCCCCCCCCCCAGCCCCCGTATGTACGCACCGTCCCCCCCAGCACGTGTCGTACTCCCCCGTGTATGTACACCCCTGTACGTACGTGTCGTACTCCCCCGTGTATGTACACCCCTGTACGTGTCGTACTCCCCCGTGTATGTACACCCCTGTACGTGTCATACTCCCCCGTGTATGTACATCCCTGTACGTGTCGTACTCCCCCGTGTATGTACACCCCTGTACGTGTCGTACTCCCCCGTGTATGTACACCCCTGTACGTTCGAGTCGTACCCCCACCCGTGTATGTACGGTGCGTACCTCCAGCGACTCGAACGTACAGGGGTGTACATACACGGGGGAGTACGACACGTACAGGGGTGTACATACACGGGGGAGTACGACACGTACAGGGGTGTACATACACGGGTGGGGGTACGACTCGAACGTACGGGGGCTGGGGGGGTACGACTCGAACGTACGGGGGCTGGGGGGTACGACTCGAACGTACGGGGGCTGGGGGGAGTGTTGGGCGCGTATGCGGGCACATGTCTCCATGGTTGCAATGGGAGTTCGGTGCGGACGGTGTTTTTACCATACGGTTGTGAGATCGGATGCACGGGTAGGATCGTGATTCCTCGGTCGGACTTCACTTTTCACATTTGTACGGTAAATCGTCCGAGGACGTGTCGGACACATTTTCCGACCCGAGGACGTGTGGGGAATGATTCCCAATGCGGTTCGTATGGACTTTTTACCATGCGAATCATGATTGCCAGTTTGTACGGCACTTGTACGATTCGTACGGTAAAAAGACCGGATACGAGTCGTACGGGGACATTTTTTACCGGATCGTAATTGGCACCCTAGTTGGAGACACTCTGCTCCTGAGAAATAAAACCAGAGTTTCACAATTAACCTGAATGCTATTTCATTCATGCATTTTCATACGGAAAATGTAGTCCATTCACACAGAATTCTGTCTTTCCCGAGAACAGTGAACAGTCTGTCCTACTACAGAATTATGACACACGTTAATGAAGTAGCACTTGCCTCTACTTTATCCTTCTAGCAAGCTTAGGGAACACCTAATACCTTTCCAGTGATAAGCGTAATCAGAATGCCTTATGGACTCCTGGTACCTAAGACCAAAATTTCACAGGTGACCTTCGCTACCATACATTTCTCTCATACAGAAAATGTCCCTGATGGATCACTGACATAATATCGACTACCAAAATATAGACCTACAAAAATATCGATGACAAAATATAGAATGCAAAAATATCGAATTCCTATCTACAAACAGGTAAGTACCAAAATATCGAATCAAAAATATCGTTGTAAAAAAATATAGTTAGTCAAAATATCGAATTTTTTTAAGTGTCTTAAAAGTAATGTAAAAATAATAAAATATTAAATATAATTAACTAAAACATATTTAAAAATACTTAAATAACCTTAAAAATAATAAATAATTAATGTAAGTTAAAAAACAATAAACTTATATTTTTATTTTTTAATAGATATATATTAACGTAATATTAATAAAAAATAATCAATATTTTTACCGTAGGATAGCGGCAGGGTAAAATGTACCATTACCTTTAAATACCTCCAGCTGCGCCACGCCATCGCCCCTAGACTGGAGGGTCTCCAATCCATTCCTGAATACAGTCCCCTTGAGACCCAGGTGTTTATGGGGGATCTCCAGGAGAAGAAAGTTTCTAAAATATATCGGTCCTTGGTGATTCATGGGGCCCCATCCCTGCAGGGTCTGCGGGAAAGGTGGGAGACGGATGTCGGGCCGCTGGATGAGACGGACTGGAGGGATGCGCTGGGCTCCCCCCGTGAGGCTTGTATAGCGATCCGCCTGCGGCTCGTCCAATTTCGGTATTTGCACAGGACCTATTACACGCGACAGCGGCTTTGGCGGGCGGGTCTTATTGCCTTCCTGGACTGCCTTAGGTGTGGGCGGGAGGTGGGGTCTTTGGTGCACACGGTCTGGCACTGCCCTGCAGTGTATAGGTTTTGGGGGAGAGTGTTGGGGTGCTTATCCGAAGTGTTGGGCTGGGATCTCCCTGTGGACCCCCGATTGGCGTTGCTCCATGTTATGGCTGATATTGGGGGCAATATCTATAAGCGCCACTTGCTGCTTCTGGGCCTTACGACAGCCAAGTGGGATCTAGCCCGTGCGTGGAAGGCCCCGGTGGCTCCCTCTCTCAATGTTTGGAAACGGGGTCTGGATTTCAATATGGGCCTGGAGCTACCGATCTTTAGGGCGCGTGGGTGCCCTCGGAAACACTTCAAGATTTGGAAGCAGTGGGCCGATTATAGGGGCATTTTCCTTGCACCGGTCCCTGAGGATGGAGATTTGGGGCCTCCTTGAATGCCATGCATGGTACGGCATACTAACTGCGTGGTGATGGTTCTGGTGGTGTCTGGCGGTGGTGCGGTCGGGGGGAGGGGGTTGGGCGTTGGGAAGGGAGGGAGGGGGGTTTCTTGATCAATGCTGTGTGAATAGCTCTTCATTGTTCCTCTATACGACAAAATATCAAGTGTTGTTGCTATTTACTATGTGGCAGTTTCCCCTGGTTTGTCGGGGGCCTGCAGCCCTTGCCTACTTGATTAATAAAGAGTGTTGTTAAAAAAAAATGTACCATTACCACTCCAGTGAGTGCAACAGTAGGGAAAGCGTCAGATAGCGTAGGGGTAAAAATTACTATTCCCACTCCAAAGAGTGCAACAGTAGGGAAAGCGTTGGATAGCGTAGGGGTAAAAATTACGATTCCCACTCCAGAGAGTGCAATAGTAGGGAAAGCGTTGGATAGCGGGAGTGTAAAATGTACTATTCCCACTCCAATGAGTGCAACAGTAGGGAAAACGTCAGATAGCGTACGGGTAAAAATTACTATTCCCACTCCAAAGAGTGCAACGGTAGGGAAAGCGTTGGATAGCGGGAGGGTAAAATTTACTATTCCCACTCCAGTGAGTGCAACAATAGGGAAAACGTTGGATAGCGTAGGGGTAAAAATTACTATTCCCACTCCAAAGAGTGCAACAGTAGGGAAAGCGTTGGATAGAGTAGGGGTAAAAATTACTACTCCCACTCCAATGAGTGCAGTAGTAGGGAAAATAATAATCTAATATTTAAAAAAATTATTAAAATTAATTACCAATCACAAAATATTTAATAATCAATTAATTATAAATACCAATAAATATTGTTTTTTAATGAATTACCTATTAATAATTAATTAACAACCAATTTTCAATACCAAAAATGAATAAATACAAATAATACCAGTTAATAATTAATTAATAGTAAATTAATTATCAATATACAAAAATAAATTAAATAATTAATTATTTACAATTATATTACTTCCCACTATATTCCCCTATAAACCCACAACCCACTACAAATAATAAATTAAAACAATTAACATAATTATCAATTAAACAATTAATAAAAATTAATTACAAATTAATACAAATTAATTACCAATTAATAATTAATTAATAACCAATTAATTTTCAATACCAAAAATTGATAAATAATAAAACATAGCAATTAATAATTAATTAACAGTAAATTAATTATCAATACACAAAAATATTTTCAGTAATTAATTAATTACAATTAAATTACTACCCACCATATTCCCCAATAAACCTACAACCCACTACAAATTATAAATTAATACAATTAGCATAATTATCAATTAATAATTTAATAACATTTAATTACCAATTAATAATTAATTAATACATTAATTATCAATACCAATAAATATAAATCAATATTTACTTAATTACTATTAAATTACTTCCCACCCTATTCCCCTATAAACCCACAACCCGCTACGGAATAAAATTACGCAAAAATTTAATAACATAAAATTCATTACTTTAAAAAAATTAAACATACATTACAAAAACTAATATACACTTTTAACACATATACTAACATGCAAAACACTTTAAGAAAATCGATATTAATAAAAATTCGATATTTTTTAATGCCTATATTATGTCCAGTCTATATTTTAGACTCGATATTATGTCCATTCGATATTTTTTTTTCGATATTAAGACTGTTCACCGTCCCTGATGGCACCACACGACGATGTTACCGAATCGAACACAGACAATGCGTCGTGCAACTTCAATCATCACACGTTTTCCCCGTGTACCTACAGGGCAACAACAATTCCGTCTTTCCCGAGAGCAGCGTTTACCTCTGCTCTACTACGGAACCGTTACAACCTTCCAACTTCCTACATCCCAGAAGCCGTCAAACAACACAGAACTCGACACAACTCAACATAGAGTGTTAATACATAAACCAATACTTTCCCACAATCAATAATCAATAAGCTATTTACAAGCAATAATCACCAAACCAAAACAATAAAAACCATCATCTTGCTACCAGAAAAACTGATGGAGCGCAAAAACCCTAGTAACGGGAAAAACAAACCCGCACCGGTATCCTCCCTTCGGCAGACCAGACGTCACACTAACTCATCCACACATGCAGTCATTGGTGGGGCCCATAACACCAACACTCACACTAACCATTCCACGGTCTGCACACAACAGGAGGGATGAGCGGTTCAAGCGCTCGACATGTGAGGGGAACACCCTATAACCTATAGGGAAAGAAAAGTTATTTTACAACAATGCACATCAATACCCCTTCTACCTACAGATCTCAATCCAAATCATCAAGGCACTCCTCCCACAATGATCGATGAATCATTTAGTTGGATTGGTTGATGGTGATTTAGAACCAGCTAAAACACATTCAAGATTTAGATCTCACCCTCCTCAATAAACCACAAACTCATTACTTGTTAATCAATATTTGTTTATCTAATTTTCTGGAAGAGTTATATTCGCATATGGAAAATTTATATCAGATTTCAAATATAGCACAGAACTTCATATTGACCTAATCTGGCTATTCGGAATCCTCTAAGTCATTGGTCAAAGTTCAAAGTGTTTTGCTCAGCACGCTACAGTCTCAATGGATCAGCAAAGACCAGAGACGTGCAAGCATCTGTCAGCACCCATAGAATTAGGAAAAGTTCGCAGTCATCAAATAATTGGGCAGCATCGGGACCAACTAGGATTCAGGAAAATGCAGCAGTCACCCTAAGTAGTAGAGTTCGCGTCGCATCACTGTCGTCGTCGTTGTCATCGGAAAGAACGATTCCAAAAAGTGCGATTTTCTCTCTATTCTACCGCGCATTTTTATAATAAAATCAAAGCAAGAAGATACATTTCGTTATTTTAATACGGTCGTGATTGGTTGGTTGAGATCGTCCGATGCTAAAATTTGTGATTTTGGTACAGTTCAAGGGGTGATGTCATAAGTTCTTTTAAAGTCAGTCCGCTCCGGTTTACTGTGAAAGTCTATTGTCTTTCATCATGGCCGTCATCCCACAGTGTCCTTGCTTGGGTACACTAAGATCAGGGTTCATGATGAGGTCTAGAAGACTTTGTCGCTTCTGCGCACTTCACTCCGTGCCTCGTGGGACAGTGGCCACTTCGTCGTGTCGTGTCGGCAGCCATCTTTGTTTTAGGCCCAAACACTGACTTAAGCGAAACAAACACAAAAGTGTAGTTAATACATAGAAATAATAAATCTAATATTAACTCCTTACTAATCCCTCTATGTGCTTGTATTTATATAGCGTATAGCGACATTTAAAGCAAATATTCACCCTTTTGGTCCTCTTCTTGGGCAACATTACTAGACATCACAAAAGCAACATATATCATGCAGAATTCTATTTATTACATATACTACTATTAGTATGCGAACTGATTTTAGTCAATAAAGGTTATTTAGCCATGCAATATGCAAATCCCACGTGTAATTCGAATATTAATAATATTGATTAATAATCATGCACACTCATTTAATAATATTGTAATTAATAGATTATTCAATTAGTATTTTCATGCAGAATGGGGGAGGTATACAAAATGTTGTACTACCCGCTCAATCAATGCCCTTAAAGGGTTCAACCTGTTTCAAAAGGTACTACTACCCACACATGTAGCTGGCCAGACTGTTGAACTACTTTTCACAAATGATCATACACTACAGGTAGACGATCCCTCACCTGTGACTTGGTCAGACCATTGGTTGGTCCCTTTTAAGTTAACCTGGGTGGCCTGCAATAACCACGTTGGACCTACTATTGTGGACAGGAGAAACTGGTGGAAGGTCTCACCTGAATCAATGGGTTGCGAGCTACACAACATTCCCCCTAAGCTCACAGGTGACCCGAGCCATGATGCCTTTGTTTTCAATGAATGGGTTAACTCAGCCCTGGCTAAAATAGCCCCTATTAAGACTATGAAACTAGCCAGGAATAAACCTTCAGCTCCCTGGTTCACGATGGAGCTCCGGATGGAGAAAAGCCTATGTAAGAGGCTGGAGCGTGTCTGGCGAAAAAAATATGAACCTTCAGCCCAACGCGAATATAAACCAGCACTGAGGAATTTCATAGTCTGAAACGTAAGCTCATCAGGGACTACGTTGTAAAGCAAATCAAGTCCTTGGACAATTCCGCAAAATAAGTTTTTAAGATAGTTCAAGGTTTTATGGAACCTCAAGCCCTAACTAGGGACTTATAGGCAATTTAAATGTGCCAATTAAGAATAAGCAAATGTAACAATTTTTAAAAGGAGAGCACCGTCACTCTACTCCTCGCTAGCTGTGGTAAACTGGGCAGAGCTCTAAAGACAGCAGAGAGATAGGGTCCACCAAAAGGCGAAAAAACTGAATGACCAGGCAGAAAAGGCAAATTTTATTCAGGAACTATACAAGAAAATGTATGTTTCAAATAAAGACAAGTAGCATAAGGTCGAAAGAATAAAGGGTTCTGCCAAAGAGAAGGACAATGCAAGAGGGAACCCTGACAGACATTATGCTAAACATATGACAGAGAGACTCACATTAATGCTATGAATTATATTTTTGATTTATTTTTTCTAATCATTTCTTACCTGCTTCTGATTCTCTGAGGGTTACCGGAAAGTATGGTGGGAAGGGAGAATGACAAAAATATAATTTCTAATGTATTTTCAAATCAAGTTAGGAACAGAATGCAAAAGATAAAAATATTGGGCCTCATGATGATGTGGGGTGAAAAGCTTCCGACCGGCGGTCGGACCGCTGTATTAGGATGGTGGTGGTCGGAGTTAAATCGGGGATTCCAACGTGGTTCCGACGTTCGTCAGTGCGTCGGAAAGACAGCAATATCCCTTAATGACAGAGGTTCCACGGTTAGGATTATGATGTCAGTTTCCGACAGCCATTTCATGTCGGCCTTTCCGCCATCGAAAGGCTGTCAGAATGCAACATTAGGGGCCCCTAGCAGGGCCCCTTTTCCCCCTGGGCCTCCACAATGGGGACTGACTAGGGGCACAACATCCAGAAAAGTGTGGCAGATACTGCTTGTGTGGCAGGTACCGCATGGTGCCTGCCACACAGTGCAGGGATGTTCACAAACATCAATTTTTCTATGGAAACATGTGTTGCAGGCCTTTTCCACCCGCCGCACAAGCTTTAATTGGAAAATGGATGTTTGCGACTGCCCTATTGACAGTTGGATCATATTCATGCGGTCGGAACCGCCGACATTAGGTCGGACAGTTCCAAACTGACATCGTAATCAGACCCATAGTCTAAAATGGTTTGCATGTACATTAGGTACATATCTAATTGGATTCTGGCGTGCCTTATAAGCCCCTAGTATATGGTATACTATGTACCTAGGGCATAGGTACCTCAGAGGCCTACCAGGGGCTCCAGCATATATTATGCCACCCCTGGGAAGGACTCCAAAATGGCACCACAGGTCTGCTACTGCAGCCTGGGTAAGGGTGTGCTTGCACCCCTTACAGTGGTATAGGCTACCTACATCCACACATATATACAGACAAATATATACCTATAAGCCACTCCTATGGCAGGCCTTGACAATCCTGAAGGTAGAGTGCTTGGTTTTATGTGAGAGGGTGCCCAAGCATGAGCTGAGCCCCTCTGCAGCTTTCGAAAATACTTCCTTATGGCTGTTCTGAGATACAGCCATACCATATACTCTTAAGTGCATTATAACCTCGCGGTAAATACTAACTTTGGGATGGCTTCATCAAAACATGTCGTGTTTGGTGTCAAACGCTTTGGAATACTACCCCCCTGCCAGTTCTGGCGGCGGGGGTAGCATTCCACCCTTCTAGAGGGAGAGACATGTAAACACTGGCTAAACCCGGTAGGACTTTCCTGAGCCCTGGCCTCACAAAATGGATGCCTCTGCCACAGACACGGGTCTGGCCTCCTGCTGCTGACCGAAACTCCAGCAGGGGAGGCCTGGACAATAGGTTTCCTGTCGAAGGGAGGTGTGACCACCTCCCCAGACAGGCAGCTGTGTATTGGGGCTGGGCGGGAGCACTCTCTGGTGCTTTGAAGTCCTGCACTGGGGGCACGTTTGCTGTCCCTGTGCATAGCCCAGTTCAAACCGGTTGCAGGGGCTACCTGCCCCTGCTCTGGCGCGAAACTGGACAAGGAAATGGGTGTAACCACCTCTCTTTCCAGGCCCACCCATAGGTGGGGCCTTAGAGTTAGTCCATCCCCTAAACTCACTATAAGTATAGGAATCCAGTCCCTAGGACTTTATATTACCCTGGACGAAACTCTGCTACATATATCCTGGATCTTCGATGTTCTACTTTGACTAGAAGACTGAAGAAATCTCCCTTGGGGTCAAGGAGTGACTCCCCTGCTTGGCAGGCACCAAAGAAGCAACTGACTGGTCTGCATCGCGGAAGCTCCCGCCGGACGCCGAAGTCTTTGCATCACCAGAGGTGGATTTCCAGACTTTCCAGAGGCTACCCTGAGTCCACAGCAAAGCTGAGGCCCGTGGCTATCGTGGGTGACATGGAGCCGTGACCCCTGGACAACGTGAACTTTTGCAGCAACACTATCTTCCTGGTCCTCCTCGAAGTTGTGATTTGGGCTCAGAGTAGCCCCAGCCTTGAGCACCTCCTGCACCGAAGATTGTTGGCCTCCACTCCACGAGTGACCCGTGGGCCAGCTTCAAGTGCGACCGCTCGAGGCTCCTTCGCGATCAGTAGCCCGTTGGCTATCAGGTCCCCACGAAGCCAACTCCTTTTCTGCTGGGGCTTTCCTGGTTGCTCCAGACATGCCCTGACTTACCCTCGCTGGGTGAGTCCCTCAGACCTTGCTGGTCTGCACCGCAGTCCTTTCTCTGAATTCCAGTGACTTGCCGTTGCCAAGGCTTGTTGGGTCCATTCTGGTCGCTGACACTGCAGCACTTGACAAACTTCGTGGGACAGCTCGAATCCAGCTCATGGACTTCGTAAACACCTCCTGGACCTTGTGGCTGAAGAGTCAAGACACCCATCAACTCACCTGAAGCACCCGACATTTGTGGGCATTGGTCCATCCTGCCATTGATCACTGGCTAGTGACCCAGTCTCTGTCCCCTCTGCTTTCAGGTTCCTTCCATCCCAGATCCAGGCTTGGATCTCTTCGGACACTTCTCCTCTTCACGGCAGCAGCAGTTCTTTGCAGGCTTCCATTGAAATCGACAACGCGACCCGACACCAAAAGACACCTGTGCACCCGGCTTCCCTGGGTGAGGTAACTCGAGTACTCTGGTGCTCCCGTGTGTGCTAGCCCTAGAACTTCTTAAGTCCAAAAGGGTTTGGTCCTGACTTGATTAGAAGTGCCCATAATCTTTAAATTTCCAACCGCGACATTGCCCATAGAAGTTAACGGGAACCCGCGGTTGTGTTTACACACTGCATACAGTCCCCGTGGGTCCCCTGTGTCACTACCATGGGTGGTTCCTTGGGGTCCCAGCGATGCTATAGGCCTAGTGGCTAGTCCAGTATTGGTTCTTATACCACTTTTTTGGTATATGGTTTGGCACGCCCCTAGGGCACAAACGTGTATTTGTGCTATTACTGATGATTGCTATCTTGTATACTTAAGTACTTCGAACTCCAGTCTCATAAAGAGACTAGAGGGGTGTGTTTTATCTTAAATACATATATTTTGAATATATACCTGGTGTGGTTGTCTTTTCATTTGATCATTCAAGAGATTATAGACTGGTAAAACAAGCTGCTTTACATTCCTTCAAGACTTAGCATGAAGGCTGCTCTCCATAGCTACCACTAGGATAGCTTTCAATAAAGGTTGTCCTTAACCTATCACCATAAGGGGTTGTTTGGACGGATACAAGGTGTCCACTAGAACTAGTGGACAGCATATATCAGGCCACCTTCTCACAACAGACACATCGGTACAGTCATTGGGCTCTCTGTATTCTCAGGTGGATAAGTCTTACTCCTGACATCTGGAGTTGGCGAACAACGAGTCAGGTGCTTGAAATGTGAAGAATCTCCCGAAATTGACTTTCCAGGACTGTGAGCAATCACCATGTATCCTTTGCAGATTACAACCCTCAGTGGGTCACCATCAAAAGGAGCATCAGACTTGAGTTTCTGTTTCTGCTGGGCGATCACTTGGTCTTCGCAGTTAAACACAGTGTTCACAGCACTGCGGTGTTGGTTGACATAGGACTACATTTTGCGTTTGTGAGACAACTCGATTCAAAGTATATCAATGTCAATAGATCTCTCATTGTGGCACTTTGCTACTCATGGGTCTCCCAAACATTAAGGTGGCAGGGCTTTCACCAGTGGTAGAATGTGCAGTTAACCTATATGCATAAAGCGTAGACTGAAGAACTGATGTGAGTGTAAACTTTTCAAGTGCAGCGCGCTGAACGGTCTTCTTTAAGGTACTCCTAAATCTTTTGACTACACCATCTGCATGTGGCCATTGAAGCATGCTTTTCTGGTGCTTGATATTTAAATGAGTGAGAAAGTCTATAAATTCCTGACTGTTGAAAAGTTGGTCATTATCAGATTTCAAAAACGACGTAACACCCCAAGTTGCAAAAATATTTTCTAGTCTCTCAATGACTCTGTCATGAGTAGTTGACGACAGATCTTCCACAGGAGGAAACCAGGAATATCCGTCAAAAATTACTAGTAGAAGATGTCCATTTTCAAGGGGTCCAAAGAAATCAATTGCAATCTTCTCCCATGCATGCTTTGGGAGATGAGACCTGGTTAACAGATGTAGGGTTGTCTTAGATGACAAACAGTTGCACAAATGACAGGCCTTTAACTTTTTTTCATCAAGACGGGGAACCACACTTGGTCCCTTAAAGCTCATTTCATAGCAACAACCCTACAGTGTCCCTCATGGGATAATTCAATAACTTGTCTCAGACTCTGTTATGGCAATTCTCGACCCTCATAAGATTATGCCTCTGAAATAACTGAAAATTCTCCTTGTACATTTTAGAATTTCTGGTATTCACAGTCATCATGAAGAACTCGAGTATGTTTTTGCCAGAATTGGTGTGTAATAATTTCTTAAGTACGAGCAGATCTCTGTCAGTACTTGTAGAAGTAATGATTTGTTCTACCGATATAGTAGCAGGGGTACTGGACTTCACAATGAAGTTAACATCGGCATCAACCACTTTAGAAGTAATGCCATGACACTGTATTGGTAAATGTGAGACGATGCACAATCTTATAATCATACTCCTGCTATCGCAGGCCCCATCTCTCAATGCAAGGGGGCATCTTGGCTTTATGATTGCCGGAAATGATGATCAATGCTTGGTGGTCAGTGACAACTGTGAATTGCTTTCCATACAGGAACATGTGAAAATGTTCACAAGCCCACACTACAGCTAAGCTTTTTTTCGGGCTGTGAATAAGCAAGTTCTGTTGTTCACAAGCTTTGGCTACCATAAGCTACAGTGTGTCCTAGGGTATTGGAATGTCCAGTGTGCTGGTCAAGGATGGGACCCGACCCTACTTGGCTCGTATCAACAATAACCGTTGTCTGCAATTTCAGCTCAAAGTATGCCATTTCAGTTGTATTCTCAGTTTTATGCTTGATTTTCTTGAGGCTTTGTTCACATTCACATGACTATTTAAATAGGACATTTCATTTTGTTAAGCCTCTCAATGGGGCACTTACAGTGGCAAAGTCACGTATATACCTTGAACAGGAACTGGCCATACCAAAGAAGGATTTCCGCTCAGTTACATCCTGTGAGGGAGAAGTGGATGGCAAGGCTGGTACTTTGTTTGGATCTGGAGTCATTACCCCATCAGAAATTACATGGCCAAAGAACCTGAGTTTGATTTGATTGAACTCACACTTTCACATGTTTAAAGTGAGACACACATCAGCAAGTATACCGACACACTAGTGCCTCAGCATTATCATGTTCCTTTTGTGTGGTCCCAAAAACTAGTATGTCATAACTGTAACTAAAAGCATCTGTGACTGTATTATGCGCTGAATGACATCCTGAAATAGTTTGGTGGAGGATGACACTCTGAATCTTTGCCTTTTATATCGAAACAAACCAACATGAGTCGAAAAGGTAGTAATGTACCTGCAATTCTCTTCCGGTGCGAGCTGGTGATACCCTTTGTTCAAATCAAGGTGGGAAAAAAACTTTGGCTCCATTCAGCTGCGTAATCATGTTGGCAATGTGCGGACCTGGATGTCGTTCTTTTTCAATCGCCTTGTTTGCTTGATGCATATCAACACACCGACACACAGCTCCTCCACTATCCTTTTTTGCCACTACTACTATGGGTTATGGTGTTGGACCAGTGGATCTCTCCATTATGTCATGTTTTAATAAGATATCAAGTTCCTTCTCAACAGCCTCTTGCAAATGGAATGCAATTCGACTATGTCAATGAGCAACAGGCCGAATGTCCTCATTGATGTGAAGTTGCACTTTCATGGTCTTAAGTCTTCCAAATCCATGAAATAAAAACGGAAACTGATTTACTATTTCATGATAGGCATTGACATTGTAGTTTACAGAAATCAGCCCCATGTCAGCAGCACTACTGAAACTGAGTAAACATGTGCTTGATGAAGTTCCTGGTTAGACATGAATTGGCACCTGTACTTTCCTTTTATTATGCTTCACAGTGGCTGTGAATGAACCTTGACTTTACATTGGTGTTGAAGCAGCCCACGTATACACTTTGGTTTTCGACTGAGTTAAACAGGGCCTTGGAGATAGTTCATTGTACCTCTCCATCGGCCTTTGTCTATGATAAAAAGTATGGAGCACCCATTCACTTTCAATGTGATCTTGGGAGAGTGTCCAAATGAAATTTGTACTTTCATTTGTAGGCCTAGTTTTGACTAGCATTCTTCCTTGCAAGAAGCTAACCCTACATGTGCCCGTTTTCTGGCAGTCAACATTGACATGGCACACCCATCTTCCTCACTGTCGCTCAACAATGACAGTGAAAAACAGACAAAGAATTTGATGACAATTGACATAGTTCAGTTACTACTTGCCTCAACTGATGTTGCCACTTGGACTTGTGGGCGTGTGTAGAACGTCCCATCTGGAACTTTCAGCCAACTTTCTGCCATACATTATGTTTTCTCAATGTGACGCACTTGTTCATTCCCTCGCTTTGCAGTTTGTTACAAAATGGTTCTCTTTCATGCAGCCTTTGCATAACTGTCCAATGGCGAGACATCTACCTTCATGTGAAAAGGGAAATCCACGTTGGAAGCTCAACTTCTTTTTCTTTGGCGATGTTACTTTATGGCCTACGGCTTACTTTTCACGCTCAGCACCGAATCCTCCTGTGCCATTCCGGCCTCCATGTTAGCTCCCTGTCTGTCAGCTCTCTCCTTCACTTTGGCAGCCATGAATACTCGCTCAAAACTGCGTGTCTCCTTCAGCATTCATCGTCTGAAGGAATCGGAGAGGCAACTATCTATTACTCTGAGATGCATGGCCTCTTCATCATTAAACTCATTGAGCTTGCAATGCTTTATGAGTGTGTCAGGAAGGACCGAGCGTCTCTCCGCCCTGGCTCGTATTTCGCAACCCCGAACACCCGCCTACCGGCACTAGGACCCAGAGTCCGGAGACCCGGCAAGCCATCTTCGGAAAAATAAACAATCCCTTCCGTGTGCCGCCCCTACAGGAATCGCTCACACAGTTCACAAGAGGAGGTGGGAGTGAACCCGGAAGTGATTTCGGGAACGAGAAGAAAAGGGACCAATCAAGAGACAGATGGCGCGAAGAAGCCGGAGAAAGGAGGAAGTACACAGAGGACGAGGCGACGAAAGAGGAAAACGCGGAGTACGAAGAAGACGGGGAAACAGAAGAAACCCAAGACAAAGAGAACGAAGAAGACGAGAGGTGGTGTGAGGATTGGTGGTCACCTCAGGAGGAGGCTGGAGAGCGGCCGCAACTCGGGAGGAGAGTTGCGGCGGAGCCAGTGAGTGGTGCGGGACTGGGGATGGGAGACGAGGGTGGGGTGGACAAAGAAAGGGGAGGTGGGGGAATAGTGTTGGAAAGGGAGAACGAGGGCATGCTTGAAACACATACTCCTCGTGCACTGACCCCTCCCTGTGAATAGACCAACAGCGCTAGCGAGACGACCAGAAAGAGAAGTCGATAACCCCCGTGTGTACTGTAAGATCCCCTTCATCCTATTTACGTAGATTTTGAGGTTTCTTACCCTCACGAGTTGCACTTCCCCGCCCGAAAGACGCACATAGTCACTCCTGGGTTTGGTGAAGGAACTATCCTATCAAAATCGGAATATATTAGAAAACTGACGGCTCCTTTTTCTTTTCATGCTCATGAGCCTCCGGGGGAACACCACACTCCAAGAAGAGGAACCATCAAGAGAGGGACCTACTGAACGAGACGCCCGGGCAGAGAAAGAAGAGAACACAGAGGACACAGAGAACTTCTCCTTATCCCCAACCCCATAAGCGCAGCCTTGAATAAAAATCGCCGATTGTCATCCTATATACAGCCTCCTCGTCTGTTTATCCGACCTGCCCTCCCACAGGTGGTGTCAGAAGTGGGATCATCCGGAGACATGGAAGCTGTACTCGCCAAGATGGCCGAAAACCAAGAGAGCCTGGGTAAGGCTATGGAAAAGTTCTTGTCAGTAGTAGAACAGGACAGAGGAAAGTTACAACAGGTGCTGTCTGAACAAGGTCAATCACACGATACAGCCATGGGGAAACTCGCGGTCGCTATTGGACAACAGAGGGCCCCAAGCACCTTACCATCGGTCATTCTACAAAAATACGTGACAGGAGAAGATCCAGATTATTTTTTCAACAATTTCGAGAGAATGGCAATGGCGGCGGCTTGGCCAGTAGAGAAATGGGGTCAATATCTAGGGCCTTTGCTATCGGGAGAACTACAGGCGTCTTACCAAGCAGCCAACATTCAAGGAACTACTCCCTACGCCGAAATTAAATGTTGCATCCTGGAAAGGTTGGAGGTAGACGACGATACCTATAGGATACGATTCAGACAAATAAAGGAGGGTCCTCAAGAAACTCCCAGAGCATTGTATTTCCGAGTAAAAGATATGGCTGATAGGTGGCTGAAGCCGGCCACCACCACCAAGGAAGAGATCATGACAAAAGTATATTTAGAACAGTATCTGTCCTCGCTCCAGCCACCCATTCAGGAATGGATAAGACAACATGCCCATCTTACTTTTGAAACAGCCGTGGAGATCGCAAGTGCCTATAGTAGAGCCCAAGATGTACAAAAAGGGCGGGAGGAAATTCCATAAACAACTGGGGTCGGCGGGCCCCATCGTCCACCTCGACCACCCTTGAGTCGAAAACCGGAACCGGCGGCTCTTGTTCCATGAACCCCGGTGTTCAGGGTTCCCAGTCCCCCTGTAGTAAGAACATATCTGCCTGGCCCTCAATGTTTTCATTGCGGAGGACTGGGACACATAGCTGGATTTTGTCCACAAAAAGAGAAACCCATGGAAATATGGGTGGCAAGAAATTATTGTTGTCTGTCACAAACTGTTCCTTCCCCACCCTATCGCTGTGACGTACTTGTGAATGGGCGACCCATGACAGCGTTAGCCGACACTGGATGCCGACAGAGTGTGATACGCCCTCAGGAATTGGGACCTGAGCTCGAGGCTTCCGAGGAGATCTTAAACATCAGATGTGTACACGGGGACACTAAGCAGTATCCTACGGCATATGTGCATATACAACACCCCACAGATCCCGGTTCACAACTAAAAGTTGGTCTTATTCCAAAACTTCCCGAACAGGTCATATTAGGAAATGACTATCCGCAATTGTCTATATTACTTGAAAAGGCAAAACCGGATGATAAGGACTGGTGGGCCGATGCCCCTTTCTCCCAAGACGACAACCCTGAGTGGCCCCCTTTGAAGACTAGGAAATCTAAAACCCAAAGGCGTAAAGAAAGGAAGAAACCCGCCATAGTCCTACCAGTTCAAACAGAGAACAACCCATGGGAAGATGATAGGAACTTCCATGCGGCACAAAGAGAAGACCCCGTTCTACAAGAAGCTTGGAATCAGGCCCTACCAAACGAGGACCCCTCACATGTATGTCCTTATTTTTTTATTAACAAGGGATTGTTGTATAGAAAGGCCGAGACCAGCTCGATACCCCAGTTATTCGTTCCCGGCCCTTTTCGGGGAAAAGTCCTATATATGGCCCACAGTCATCTATTAGGGGGTCACTTTAGCAATGAGAAAACCGAGTGTTCAATCACAGAGCGATTCTATTGGCCAGGGATATACAGACAGGTGAAACAATATTGCAGGGAATGTCCCATTTGCCAAAAGAATAGCCGTTATAGACCCCCTAAAGCCCCGCTCCATCCCCTGCCTATTATAGACGAACCCTTCCATAGAATAGGGATGGAAATTATAGGTCCTCTTTTGCCCTCTCGTAGCGGCTGTCGCTACGTTCTAGTCTTGGTGGACTATGCTACGCGATTCCCGGAGGCAATCGCCTTACGACACCCAAAAGCGTCTACTATAGCCAAAGCCATGATCACCATCTTTTCTTGAGTCGGTTTCCCAAGAGGGATCCTAACCGATCAAGGGACCCCGTTCGTGTCTAAATTGATGAAGCAGGTGTGTGCCCAATTGGGTATCAAACAGATACGAACGGCGGCATATCACCCCCAGACGGACGGTTTGGTCGAGCGTTATAACGCCACCCTTAAACTCACGTTAAAAAAGCTCCTGGCCCTAGAATCGAGACGATGGGAAGATCTACTACCCTTAGCTTTGTATGCGGTTCGTTGTAAAATACAAAAAAGCACGGGGTATTCCCCATTTGAGCTGCTTTATGGTCATCAACCCCACTCTTTGTTAGATATGACACGTGAGAAATGGGAATCCGAGCTGAATAACTCCACACCCCTCATAGAATACGTGAGTCAACTGAAAACACATCTACACCAGATACGTGCTATAGTCAGGGACAATATGGAGAAAGCCCAAGAGGCCCAAAAAGCCCATTATGATAGAACAACTAAGACTCGAGTTTTCGCCGTAGGAGATGCGGTGTTGTTAATGATGGCATCCTCTGACCACAAACTCCTAGGACAATGGCAGGGTCCCTATACCATACTAGAACAGGTAACTCCCGTTACTTATCGAATAGAACTTGACAAAAACAGAGGGACATCCCAAGTATACCATGTTAACCTCCTAAAGAAATGGGAGGGACCCCTCCCGACCCTCGTGGGGAACGCAGCGGTTATTCCACCCCTATTTGTTCAATGCATCGATTCTGATCTGCCGAACCCCTTAAGGAACGAACTAGTCGATGTCTTAACACCCTTACAGGGAATCTTTTCTCTGACCCCGGGGAGAACCACGCTGTTAGAGCACTCCATTAAAACCCGTCCCGGCAAGAGAGTACGTCTCCGACCGTATCGGATTCCGGAGGCCTGTAGAAACACCATACGGGAAGAGGTACAACAGATGCTCAAGATGGATATAATAGAACCCTCTACTAGTGAATGGAATTCCCCTATCGTACTGGTGCCTAAACCTGATGGCTCCGTACGTTTCTGTATTGATTTCAGGGAAGTAAACAAAATCTCTGAGTTCGATACATACCCTCTTCCGAGAGTAGATGAAATGATCGAACGGATAGGGAAAGCGAAATACATCAGCACCCTTTATTTATGCAAAGGGTACTGGCAGATACCCCTGAGAGCCGAAGACAGGGAAAAGACGGCATTCTCCACCCAGGATGCCTTTTCCAATTCAGGGTATTGCCTTTTGGGTTGCATGGAGCACCCGCTACCTTTCAAAGAGCCATGAATATAATCTTACGGCCTCATGAACAATATGCCGGGGCTTACATTGATGATATCATCATTTTTAGCGACACATGGAGAGAACACCTTGCTCACCTGTACCAGGTGATTAGTTCCCTGGGAGCCTATGGCTTAAACATCAACCCTGCCAAGAGTCATTTGGCTGCACAAACAGTGAGATATTTGGGTTACCTATTGGGGGAAGGTGTCATACGCCCACAAAGCCAGAAATTAGCAGCAATATCCCAAATACCTTTTCCACAGACAGCAAAAGACCTCCGTGCCTTTTTAGGGTTACTTGGGTACTATCGTAGGTTTATTCCTCAATTCTCACAAATAGCAGCCCCTCTCACAGACCTATTGCAGAAGACAGTAAACACAGAAAGCAGACTTAGAAACCCCTCCCCAGAGACGGTCCAAGCATTCGAGAGATTAAAAGCCTCACTCACCTCTGATACGGTACTAGCTAGTCCTGACTACACATTACCCTTTGTTCTACAAACGGACGCCTCCGATCACGGGTTGGGTGCCGTCCTATCACAGAGGAATAGACAGGGTGAGGAAAGACCTCTCTTATACATTAGCAGGAAGCTGTTTCTCCGAGAACGTAATTATGCAGTCATTGAAAAAGAAGCCCTTGCAATCAAATGGGCCATTGACTCTTTGAAATACTATTTAGAGGGACGTGAATTCACCCTATATACAGATCACGCGCCCTTGGAATGGTTGGCCCGCAACAAAGGGAATAACGAAAGGGTTTTACGGTGGTTTTTAGCGTTACAGCCCTACAAATTCCAAACCAAACATCGGAAAGGTACAGAACAGATAAACGCGGACTTCCTCTCCCGTTATCCTCATGGGAACCCCCCCACTAGAAAGACAGCAAGGGAAAGGGAAGTCAGGAAGGACCGAGCGTCTCTCCGCCCTGGCTCGTATTCCGCAACCACGAACACCCGCCTACCGGCACTAGGACCCAGAATTCGAAGACCCGGCAAGCCATCTTCGAAAAAATAAACAATCCCTTCCGTGTGCCGCCCCTACAGGAATCGCTCACACAGTTCACGAGAGGAGGTGGGAGTGAACCCGGAAGTGATTTCGGGAACGAGAAGAAAAGGGACCAATCAAGCGACAGGGGGCGCGAAGAAGCCGGAGAAAGGAGGAAGTACACAGAGGACGAGGCGACGAAAGAGGAAAACGCGGAGTACGAAGAAGACGGGGAAACCGAAGAAACCCAAGACGAAGAGAACGAAGAAGACGAGAGGTGGTGTGAGGATTGGTGGTCACCTCAGGAGGAGGCTGGAGAGCGGCCGCAACTCGGGAGGAGAGTTGCGGCGGAGCCAGTGAGTGGTGCGGGACTGGGGAAGGGAGACGAGGGTGGGGTGGACAAAGAAAGGGGAGGTGGGGGAATAGTGTTGGAAAGGGAGAACGAGGGCATGCTTGAAACACATACTCCTCGTGCACTGACCCCTCCCTGTGAATAGACCAACAGCGCTAGCGAGACGACCAGAAAGAGAAGTCGATAACCCCCGTGTTTACTGTAAGATCCCCTTCATCCTATTTACGTAGATTTCGAGGTTTCTTACCCTCACGAGTTGCACTACCCCGCCCAAAAGACGCACATAGTCACTCCTGGGTTTGGTGAAGGAACTATCCTATCAAAATCGGCATATATTAGAAAACTGATGGCTCCTTTTTCTTTTCATGCTCATGAGCCTCCGGGGGAACACCACACTCCAAGAAGAGGAACCATCAAGAGAGGGACCTACTGAACGAGACGCCCGGGCAGAGAAAGAAGAGAACACAGAGGACACAGAGAACTTCTCCTTATCCCCAACCCCATAAGCGCAGCCTTGAATAAAAATCGCCGATTGTCATCCTATATACAGCCTCCTCGTCTGTTTATCCGACCTGCCTTCCCACAGGTGGTGTCAGAAGTGGGATCATCCGGAGACATGGAAGCTGTACTCGCCAAGATGGCCGAAAACCAAGAGAGCCTGGGTAAGGCTATGGAAAAGTTCTTGTCAGTAGTAGAACAGGACAGAGGAAAGTTACAACAGGTGCTGTCTGAACAAGGTCAATCACACGATACAGCCATGGGGAAACTCGCGGTCGCTATTGGACAACAGAGGGCCCCAAGCACCTTACCATCGGTCATTCTACAAAAATACGTGACAGGAGAAGATCCAGGTTATTTTTTCAACAATTTAGAGAGAATGGCAATGGCGGCGGCTTGGCCAGTAGAGAAATGGGGTCAATATCTAGGGCCTTTGCTATCGGGAGAACTACAGGCGTCTTACCAAGCAGCCAACATTCAAGGGACTACTCCCTACGCCGAAATTAAATGTTGCATCCTGGAAAGGTTGGGGGTAGACAACGATACCTATAGGATACGATTCAGACAAATAAAGGAGGGTCCCCAAGAAACTCCCAGAGCATTGTATTTCCGAGTAAAAGATATGGCTGATAGGTGGCTGAAGCCGGCCACCACCACCAAGGAAGAGATCATGGCGAAAGTATATTTAGAACAGTATCTGTCCTCGCTCCATCCACCCATTCAGAAATGGATAAGACAACATGCCCATCTTACTTTGGAAACAGCCGTGGAGATCGCAAGTGCCTATAGTAAAGCCCAAGATGTACAAAAAGGGCGGGAGGAAATTCCATGGACAACTGGGGTCGGCGGGCCCCATCGTCCACCTCGACCACCCTTGAGTCGAAAACCGGAACCGGCGGTTCTTGTTCCAGGAACCCCGGTGTTCAGGGTTCCCGGTCCCCCTGTAGTAAGAACATCTCTGCCTGGCCCTCAATGTTTTCATTGCGGAGGACTGGGACACATAGCTCAATTTTGTCCACAAAAAGAGGAACCCATGGAAATATGGGTTGCAAGAAATTATTGTTGTCTGTCACAAACTGTTCCTTCCCCACCCTATCGCTGTGACGTACTTGTGAATGGGCGACCCATGACAGCGTTAGCCGACACTGGATGTCGACAGAGTGTGATACGCCCTCAGGAATTGGGACCTGAGCTCGAGGCTTCCGAGGAGATCTTAAACATCAGATGTGTACACGAGGACACTAAGCAGTATCCTAATGCATATGTGCATATACAACATCCCACAGATCCCGGTTCACAACTAAAAGTTGGTCTTATTCCAAAACTTCCCGAACAGGTCATATTAGGAAATGACTATCCGCAATTGTCTATATTACTTGAAAAGGCAAAACCGGATGATAAGGACTGGTGGGCCGATGCACCTTTCTCCCAAGACGACAACCCTGAGTGGCCCCCTTCGAAGACTAGGAAATCTAAAACCCAAAGGCGTAAAGAAAGGAAGAAACCCGCCATAGTCCTACCAGTTCAAACAGAGAACAACCCATGGGAAGATGATAGGAACTTCCATGCGGCACAAAGAGAAGACCCCGTTCTACAAGAAGCTTGGAATCAGGCCCTACCAAACGAGGACCCCTCACATGTATGTCCTTATTTTTTTATTAACAAGGGATTGTTGTATAGAAAGGCCGAGACCAGCTCGATACCCCAGTTATTGGTTCCCGGCCCTTTTCGGGGAAAAGTCCTATATATGACCCACAGTCATCTATTAGGGGGTCACTTTAGCAATGAGAAAACCGAGCGTTCAATCACAGAGCGATTCTATTGGCCAGGGATATACAGACAGGTGAAACAATATTGCAGGGAATGTCCCATTTGCCAAAAGAATAGCCGTTATAGACCCCCTAAAGCCCCGCTCCATCCCCTGCCTATTATAGACGAACCCTTCCATAGAATAGGGATGGACATTATAGGTCCTCTTTTGCCCTCTCGTAGCGGCTGTCGCTACGTTCTAGTCTTGGTGGACTATGCTACGCGATTCCCGGAGGCAATCGCCTTACGACACCCAAAAGCGTCTACTATAGCCAAAGCCATGATCACCGTCTTTTCTTGAGTCGGTTTCCCAAGAGGGATCCTAACCGATCAAGGGACCCCGTTCGTGTCTAAATTGATGAAGCAGGTGTGTGCCCAATTGGGAATCAAACAGATACGAACGGCGGCATATCACCCCCAGATGGACGGTTTGGTTAAGCGTTATAACGCCACCCTTAAACTCACGTTAAAAAAACTCCTGGCCCTAGAATCGAGACGATGGGAAGATCTACTACCCTTAGCTTTGTATGCGGTTCATTGTAAAATACAAAAAAGCACGGGGTATTCCCCATTTGAGCTGCTTTATGGTCTTCAACCCCGCTCTTTGTTAGATATGACACTTGAGAAATGGGAATCCGAGCTGAATAACTCCACACCCCTCATAGAATACGTGAGTCAACTGAAAACACATCTACACCAGATACGTGCTATAGTCAGGGACAATATGGAGAAAGCCCAAGAGGCCCAAAAAGCCCATTATGATAGAACAACTAAGACTCGAGTTTTCACCGTAGGAGATGCGGTGTTGTTAATGATGGCATCCTCTGACCACAAACTCCTAGGACAATGGCAGGGTCCCTATACCATACTAGAACAGGTAACTCCCGTTACTTATCGAATAGAACTTGACAAAAACAGAGGGACATCCCAAGTATACCATGTTAACCTCCTAAAGAAATGGGAGGGACCCCTCCCGACCCTCGTGGGGAACGCAGCGGTTATTCCACCCCTATTTGTTCAATGCATCGATTCTGATCTGCCGAACCCCTTAAGGAACGAACTAGTCGATGTCTTAACACCCTTACAGGGAATCTTTTCTCTGACCCCGGGGAGAACCACGCTGTTAGAGCACTCCATTAAAACCCGTCCCGGCAAGAGAGTACGTCTCCGACCGTATCGGATTCCGGAGGCCCGTAGAAACACCATACGGGAAGAGGTACAACAGATGCTCAAGATGGATATAATAGAACCCTCTACTAGTGAATGGAATTCCCCTATCGTACTGGTGCCTAAACCTGACGGCTCCGTACATTTCTGTATTGATTTCAGGGAAGTAAACAAAATCTCCGAGTTCGATACATACCCTCTTCCGAGAGTAGATGAAATGATCGAACAGATAGGGAAAGCGAAATACATCAGCACCCTTTATTTATGCAAAGGGTACTGGCAGATACCCCTGAGAGCCGAAGACATGGAAAAGACGGCATTCTCCACCCAGGATGCCTTTTCCAATTCAGGGTATTGCCTTTTGGGTTGCATGGAGCACCCGCTACCTTTCAAAGAGCCATGAATATAATCTTACGGCCTCATGAACAATATGCCGGGGCTTACATTGATGATATCATCATTTTTAGCGACACATGGAGAGAACACCTTGCTCACCTGTACCAGGTGATTAGTTCCCTGGGAGCCTATGGCTTAAACATCAACCCTGCCAAGAGTCATTTGGCTGCACAAACAGTGAGATATTTGGGTTACCTATTGGGGGAAGGTGTCATACGCCCACAAAGCCAGAAATTAGCAGCAATATCCCAAATACCTTTTCCACAGACAGCAAAAGACCTCCGTGCCTTTTTAGGGTAACTTGGGTACTATCGTAGGTTTATTCCTCAATTCTCACAAATAGCAGCCCCTCTCACAGACCTATTGCAGAAGACAGTAAACACAGAAAGCAGACTTAGAAACCCCTCCCCAGAGACGGTCCAAGCATTCGAGAGATTAAAAGCCTCACTCACCTCTGATACGGTACTAGCTAGTCCTGACTACACATTACCCTTTGTTCTACAAACGGACGCCTCCGATCACGGGTTGGGTGCCGTCCTATCACAGAGGAATAGACAGGGTGAGGAAAGACCTCTCTTATACATTAGCAGGAAGCTGTTTCTCCGAGAACGTAATTATGCAGTCATTGAAAAAGAAGCCCTTGCAATCAAATGGGCCATTGACTCTTTGAAATACTATTTAGAGGGACGTGAATTCACCCTATATACAGATCACGCGCCCTTGGAATGGTTGGCCCGCAACAAAGGGAATAACGAAAGGGTTTTACGGTGGTTTTTAGCGTTACAGCCCTACAAATTCCAAACCAAACATCGGAAAGGTACAGAACAGATAAACGCGGACTTCCTCTCCCGTTATCCTCATGGGAATCCCCCCACTAGAAAGACAGCAAGGGAAAGGGAAGTCAGGAAGGACCGAGCGTCTCTCCGCCCTGGCTCGTATTCCGCAACCACGAACACCCGCCTACCGGCACTAGGACCCAGAGTCCGGAGACTCGGCAAGCCATCTTCGGAAAAATAAACAATCCCTTCCGTGTGCCGCCCCTACAGGAATCGCTCACACAGTTCACGAGAGGAGGTGGAAGTGAACCCGGAAGTGATTTCGGGAACGAGAAGAAAAGGGACCAATCAAGCGACAGACGGCGCGAAGAAGCCGGAGAAAGGAGGAAGTACACAGAGGACGAGGCGACGAAAGAGGAAAACGCGGAGTACGAAGAAGACGGGGAAACCGAAGAAACCCAAGACGAAGAGAACGAAGAAGACGAGAGGTGGTGTGAGGATTGGTGGTCACCTCAGGAGGAGGCTGGAGAGCGGCCGCAACTCGGGAGGAGAGTTGCGGCGGAGCCAGTGAGTGGTGCGGGACTGGGGAAGGGAGACGAGGGTGGGGTGGACAAAGAAAGGGGAGGTGGGGGAATAGTGTTGGAAAGGGAGAACGAGGGCATGCTTGAAACACATACTCCTCGTGCACTGACCCCTCCCTGTGAATAGACCAACAGCGCTAGCGAGACGACCAGAAAGAGAAGTCGATAACCCCCGTGTGTACTGTAAAATCCCCTTCATCCTATTTACGTAGATTTCGAGGATTTTTACCCTCACGAGTTGCACTTCCCCGCCCGAAAGACGCACATAGTCACTCCTGGGTTTGATGAAGGAACTATCCTATCAAAATTGGCATATATTAGAAAACTGACGGCTCCTTTTTCTTTTCATGCTCATGAGCCTCTGGGGGAACACCACACTCCAAGAAGAGGAACCATCAAGAGAGGGACCTACTGAACGAGATGCCCGGGCAGAGAAAGAAGAGAACACAGAGAACTTCTCCGTATCCCCAACCCCATTAAGCGCAGCCTTGAATAAAAATCGCCGATTGTCATCCTATATACAGCCTCCTCGTCTGTTTATCCAACCTGCCCTCCCACAGAGTGAATCAAGTCTTTCTACAAACTCATCCATCGTTTCACCAGCTCTCTGCCTTTCCTGACTGAAAATGTACCTTTCATAGTTGACATTCAGCAGTGGATTGAACTTGGTGTTTAACGCTTCTTTGATATGACACATCATCACCTTGTGGTATTTTCTTTATTGCTTCTTTTACTCCATCACTTACCAAATTCTTCAGGTATTTAATGATCTTTTTGTCATTTGCTTCCTCCAGCACACCAATTAATTCATCAAAAGTTTTGATCCAGGCTGTCCATCTGTCACCAATATTTTTCTTTTTGGCGCTATCGGAGGCGGTGGTCTTAAGAAAACACCTGCATTATAATCAGTTATGGCCCTTACTGATGAGAGTATGTGCAGTTCATCTGGATTTGCACCATTCATACCATCGGTAAGTCTCTGTGACGTGCTGACTTCACTATGGCCAATCTGAACTTGTGTGGCTTCCTTTAACGTTGCCATTGGAGCCATTCAATTTCTGAAGGTTGTGTGGAATGCACCCAACATCTTTTGTGTTGTCTACTTCGGGGATCACTGGCTCCGTATTCACAACCCTTTGGCCAGAGGCTGTTGTATGATGACTCTCTTTACTCAAGTTCTGGTAAACGTGAATGTATTCTCTTTATGGCTGGTTGTTTTCCCACATGTAATGTTTCTCTGCCTTTACAGTTTCTTTCGTTTGCCTGCTTCTGCTCACATCGTTCTCTTGTACCTTGCTGTCGCCGCTCACTGTACTTTCCTTAACTGTTACACAGCATAAAGCAAAAACAATTATATACAGTTGTACAATTCTGTTTTAGATGTTGGATTTTATTATTGATAAATGTTTAATCTTTATTGGTCCTTCGCCCACTTTACAACGCGTGTTTCGTTTTTTGGGTGTCTTGCCCCACAACTTTTTCAGGGCTAAAATAAAACTAAACCCTCTATTTTACATAGGCCAAACATATGTCCTCGACGTGAAAACAATCACATGTGACATAATATACATACTCCTCATATCAGGAGCAGTGTTGCAGTATAGTGGAAACCTGTGAATCAGTGAAAAGCAAACATGAATTTAGTGTATAAAGAATAGTCCTCACATCCGTAGATGCTCAAATCCTAAATTATTAAAGGAAACAAAAAACATACGATATTGTTTCATAAACAATGTCAGTCTCAGAGGTATCTCGACTGCCATTGATAGTAAATATTGTCATAACATGAATGAAGGTAATAAAATGATAGTTACATAAATATACAAATGTAGCTTCTTGAATTGAATTTTATTCATGATCGATTACTTAAAATCATTACATGCAAACATCAGAACACAGCGATTTCCTCTGCACAATAATGAGAATTTTTTTTAATTGGGTGGAAAAGTGCGGTCCATGGAATTCGTTTAAAAAAATAGTAGCCTTCGTGAACAACGTTAAAATTCCTTCTATAAAAAGAGGATCATGAACACTGACTCTTCTGTTCTTGTGGCCTTGTTGCTCTGAGCATGGCCGACGGAAAGGTATTAAGGGGGAAAAAGTGCAAGGTGCTTGCATTGCAACATTTAAAACTGCCAGGGTGGGTTAGGTTGGCTTTTGTCCCTTATTGTAAAAAAAGAAAATTAATATAATGTCTTAAAACTAGTCTTTTGTCGCCTTTCAAATTTTTAGCAGCTTTAAAGCACTTGGTGAAGAAGTTGCATTGTAAGTGTTGTCTCTTCTTGATTTTGCAACCAGATTTCTCTTTGTAGGAAATCCACAGAGTTAGTTCAATTAAAAGACAAGGAGGGAGCGAGGTGCTCATGTTCAGGTGCGCCAGGCCCCCAGGGCCTGACTGACTTTGCTTATATCCCTTCGACTGTTCAAGCTTATTCAATTTAACATCGTACACCAAACATACTTGACCCCGCATACATTACATAAAATATATTCAGACAGGTCCTCTAAATCCCCCAAGTGTGGTTATGATGATGCTAGGTTCGTACACATGACATAGGAATGCCCTACGGTGTCCCCCTTTTGGGGGGGGTCTTGGATCAGTTGAAGCAAGTTATGGGGTGGTCGATTTAGCACTCCAGTACGCAGGTACTCCTGGGACTTGTATCACGGCCCAAAGGCAGGAAGCTTTTGAGATGTTTCCTGCAGCTGGGATTAGTGTTGGCAAAGAGGCGGGTGGCGATTAGTTGGATGAGTGCACAGCCACCTACACTAAAAAATTGGGCCAGGGATCTGGTGGAGTGGGCGACGGCGGAGGTGGTCCGCACGAGACGAGTCCAGAGGGACGATAAATTGGAAGACGATGTGAGAGCTTGGCAGGGAATGATTCTGACTCCGTTACAGGTGGAGGGGGAGGCCCCCCAGCACGCAATACTAGGAGGACGCAGGTAGTTCAACTTGGTTTGGATGACAGAGAAGGTACACAGCTCATCCCAGTTTAGTGGGCACATGGATAGGATTTCGCAACTGGTTTCCTTAGCAAATTTAATGTAATGTAGATAACGAGAGGTGTGTCGCTGGCTGACCCTGGGGGGAGGGAGGGAGTTTTTCGTTTATAAATTTGAATATGTTCCAGATACTGTTCTTTCGGATCCCACTGGATCAGGAGAGGTTCAGTAAAAGTCATCCGATATCCACTGATCCTTTATAAATAGAAACTGTATAGAAATGTTCTTGATCTATGTGTTGGGACGGATTGTTGGTATAGATGTGATAATTATGATTGTGGCATATTGTGATGGTTTTTGAAAGAACATGCAAAAGTAAAGATATTTAAAAAAAAAAAAAATCCCTTTGGCTGTTCAGCATGGGCTAACTGGGCCCCTAGGGAAAAGAGAAAAAATGCTTTGTCACGCTGAGACTGGGCTGTTCTCACCCTGTTGGTACGTTGAGATGTCCTTGATAAGCTGGGGAGGGATCCCCAATGCAGTTTGTTTCTCTCACAGCTTTCCCCGGTCCACCAGGTCGAAAGCTGCGCTGTAGTCAACTAAGCAGCAAAACAATGATGGTTACTTGCTCTGTGTAGCTCAGTATGACAGGTGTGCCAGTGCTATGATGTAGTCCATTGTGGAACTTTTGGGCCTAAAACCAGATTGGAAAAAAGGGTGGATACTATTCTCTGATGCTGAGGCTTCCAGCTCTTCCAATAAAACGTGGGCATAAACTTTTGCTTCTAGATCTAAAAGGGCAATGAGCTGGGAGTTTGCTGGATTTGAGCGGTCTCCCTTTTTGTGAATTTGGAAGAGAATTGACCCACTCCATGAGGATGGAATTGTTGTTGTGGCGAAGGCATGGTTAAAGAGAGGTGGGTGTGAGAAACCCAGCCCTGAAGGCTTGTGCTGTTTTGAAGACAGTGGCAGGGATCCTGTTTGGTCCCGGGGCCCCATCATCCATCATTTTATTGATGGTGCCTATTACTGAGGCCTCTGAGATGGAAATAGCTTGTTGGGCAAGATGTGGTTTCTTCTCCCAGATCGTTGGTGTATAATGGCGTTACATAAGTGACCTATACCCGTTCCTCCACACCATTCTCCTTAGTCTGGGCACAGTTGCTAAGGCTGCTCATGTACTTCCAGAGTTGGGAGGGACCCTTCTCTTTTAGGAGAGTGAAGATCTTCAGCCATTCCACTCCAATTATCTTTGTTTTTTGTTGCCATACAATCTGACTATGAGCTGCTCTGAATGCTGAGATTGTTTGTCCATGGTAGTTTTTGCCACCTCTTCCTACGGCCATCAGGGCCTTTCGAAGACTGGGCTTGCTTATGACTAGCTTCTTTGTTATAGTGAATGGGGCAGCTGTTCAAATGGGGAGGTTCCTTCTCAGTGAGATCCCTGTTCCTGTCCCTAGTGCCAGTTGAAGTTCTGTGACAAGTTCCTCCCAGTGCCTCAGGGGATTAAGAGCACTGGGTGGTTTGGGGGGCTTACTCAATTTTTTGCGATCCAAGTGTATCGTTTTTCACCAAGATTTGCTGACCTTTTGATTTTGGGTAGGTTCTTGTGGCGTTCTACCCCAGTTGGTTTCCCAAGTGACAGAAGTTGCTTCAAGGCTTTGGTGTCTAGTTGCAGGACTGCACGCATGGGTCTGTGGTCTCTCTCGGCCCTGTCATCTACTTCAAAGGTGCAAAGATTAAGAAACAGCGATTTGTTGATGAAAATATAGTCAGTGGGGGATATGTTCCTAAAAGTTGGGAGAGGTTGTCCTTGTGGGCTGTGGACTTCTTTTAGAAATAGCGTGGAGACTAGTCTGTGGCTGTTGAGAAGACTCTACAGGGGTTCAGCATCTGTAAAAGGCCTGGAGTGTTCCAAGGCCCTGTTTTTGAAGTCCTCAGCGATTATTGGGGAGTGATACACATATTTGCTTAATAATTCTTCAATTATGGATGCAAGGGAGTTTAAAGCCTGTTTTTCTGATGCTATGCTGGGTTGCCATAGCATTTGATTAGCAACTATCATAAAGGTTGGAGTTTGCTCTTTAGCCCATTGATAAGCAATGCTTAAAGTGAGTGCAAACTGGTATGTATTTCAGTGACCTCTATTTTTCTAGCATGTTTGATAAAGATGGAGAGACTGCCAGATGACCGGCCAAGGATGTGTTGCGCTTTATTGCTGGGTTGTGAAATTCGTAGTATTCTGCGAGTGACGTGGTTTAGTGGCCCAAGTCTCCCGAAAGCTTAGAATATATCCATTGCAAAGGTAATCAAGTACTGAGTCTGCCTCAATAACTTTTATAAGGCCTGCCACGTTCCAAGAAATTGTTAGATGTGGACTAAGGCCTGCCACCCTGGTATGTTTGCCATATATCCTAATGTTGGTAATGTTAGGGATGCAGTCATAAAGGGCTGCTGACTGGTGGAGCCCATTGACCAAGTTAAATGTCGGCCGAGGGACCACGGCTCTTTGATCTATGTGTACATGTTATTCTAAAGGTGTTGAGAGGTTTGGACTCAGCTTGATTTCTGCTGCCATGGTTGTTGCTATTTGTTCCTCGTAGAACGGAACGCTCTCCATTCTTCTGAGAAGGGGCGTAAAGCATGTGTGGGTATTTCTCTGGTTGAGGGAGTTTGGTATCTATCCCCCATTCGGCCAACTGGAGTGCTTCCTCAAGCATGGCAGCCTGATGGAGTTGTTGGCGAAATCCTATCAAAGTTGGCTCACCCTGAGTGTCGCCAAGGATGCTCAGGAACCTGACCCAGGCGAGATGGTCCGAACGGATGTGGGCGAGAGATGTTATATGTTTGAGTAAATTGAGTATATTGCCCCTGTTTATAATGTCATATTGCCCTTTTATGTGATATCTGGGGGTTAACACTATCTCCAGGGCACTCGTCCCCGCCTTTGTGGCGATTGATTCCAGTGTTTGGGCTCTATGTGCCCGGAGAATGCCAATTGGGGCAGAGCCCGGGCCTTCACTGCTGGGAACGCATTTTGGGTGGAGCCAGATGTTGGTGGAGCATTGAACTGGCACTGAGTTGGTACATGCGTGTTTGTGGGGCCTGGCAGTGCACACTCTGGTGTTTGTGCTAAACTCATGGATGAATGCGGCCTGGCTACTGGCGTCCACCATCTCCTTTTTTGTCGGTAGAAGCGGTATAATCTCGAGGTACAGGATTGCAGTTCCATGGTCCAGCACTTCCTTTGTTGTCTTTGAGGATGGAGGAGTTTTGGTGTCGGGCCCTACTGCCACGATGGCTTTTGTGTTGTTGATGCCAGACCTTGAGTCGAATATTGGGTACAGCTGGGCGAATCATTAGTTGCTAAAGGAAGCTGATTCTGGGTGGTTGTCACGGACGCCACTCTTTTGGATGTTGTTGCCTTTTTGTGCTGTTTTCTTAGTTTTTTCTTGGCCCGTCTGGAGATTGGCACACCTGGCTGCGTTAGGCTAGAAGGAGCCTCCATGATGCCCTATTCTAATGACTGAGTGCTGTTGTTGTGGATAGATTATGTGGGAGTGGGAAATAAGTTATTGTGGGAGGATGGGCACAAGATGACTGGGTTTGGCTGGAGACTATCTGTTAAATTTAATATTTAATTGGAGTGTGGACGTTGTCGACCACACATTTTTTATTACAATGATCAAGTGGTCTGCTGGCTGCGGGGGAGCCAGCTTTGCCCCCAATTGTGGCTACAAGTTCAGCTAGGACTTCGGAGAGAGGTGCCCATTCGTCGATGATGGCTGCCCATGAGCAATTACATAACCACTCTTTGTGGCTGAATCGGATTTTGCTCTCCATGAGGTCCACCTTGGTGATCAGGTCCAGTAGGTGCTGTGCGATCGACTGAAGGTCTATCTGTAACTCCGTTTTGGTAGATTGCAATATCATTGCTCTGGCCACAGAGTTTTGTGCTGCTGTGATGGAGGTCAGTTGAAGGTCCTCCATCCTATTGGTATATTGAGTACCGGGGGACGATTGCCTAGCTTCTTCTACCTATTTGAACAGCTTGGGGTGAACTCCAATGTTCTTTCAATTTTAGACTCCAGGTTATGAAAGAAGGATGCTAAGAGGTGTCCCAGATCATGGTTTAGTTCAGATGCATCAGTCGAAATTATACTGGCTTTGAGTAACTCCGGGTATTTATCCTGAGTAGAGGCCTAGGGAGTGGGTGGTTGATGATGGTGGATTTGTGTGGAGATTACTTGCGCGTGTTACCGGGACTTTACAACATTCTGCGCAGTTTATAAAATTATTGGTTACTGCTTCTGGGACTTTAAAACCTAGGTGTTGGTAGATGTGTTAAGGGACTGTTGGGAATTTGAAAGGTCTCTCCCTGGCGCACTGGGAAGTCTAGATCTGCATTTCCCAGTTAAAGCACCCTGGACATGCGGAACAGGTGTCTTAGTTGGACTTGAACTGCCCGTGCGCACACTCTGCAACCCTCAATTTTCACTTTGACTGAGGAACACGTGGCACGCACAAGCAGTTTGCTGGACCATGGCAAACGCTTCAGGAGAGCACTCTCGGTTCTTCAGGTCACGTGGTTTATGCAATCCCTCTATCTTGTTGCCAGTTGTAGCGTCCTAACACAGCCCGGGTACTTGTAAATGATCACGCCACACGCGTAGCTTGGTATTACACGTTTTTATACCTAAGTGTGTAATCGTTAACTGAACATTGGACATTATGAATTCTATGAACCATTCACTTGCCTCACTGTTCTAGGAGTCAATCAGGAACCAAAAGTGTCCCGTCATCTCAAACTCACAAGACACTACAAATGACATCTTATTATCGAGGTTCTTAGTTTTTTTTTTGCAGATTTATATAGCACGAAATCAACCCGAAGGTATTGGTGCGCTTTGCATGAGCACCAGTTACTTTACACAAGGACACATTCATTTTTAGGTCTCGCTAGAGTCTGCGCATGCGCTGCCCTGGCGAGAGATTTAGTTAGTGGATTTTCAAAGTGCTACCCAGGCTTTTGCTGGCCTCAAGCTTGAGTGCACGTGCGCGTGCACGCGCGCAACCGCTATCTGCCTTTCCTTTGTTGTCATGGATAATTAAGCGCCTCTCTCGCGGGCACCTTTTTTAATTGCAGTTCCATGACGTGCTCTCTGTTTCAAGCCTGCAGTGCTTGTTTAACTTTCAGCTCGCGCACTTTTTTTTTTTTAAGTGGGAGCACTGTGATAGTTGGATATACAACTCCATTCACCCCATTACAGGTCGTGTAATTCTGTTTACATTTCCCAAAAGTGAGGACTCCCTTGTGAGTAGTTTCATCTGCGTAAATTTTAACAAAGTACATGAAATTTGTTGTTACATCAAATCTGTGAAATGTTCTCACACTTTGCGCGCACACAATGTTGTGCAATTAAAAGCCACAGAAGACTGGTTCACTAAGGATTTGTCTTCCTCAAGGGATATATTCTTCCTAAACCATTGGCATGCCAGTATCTTACATGAATTGTTTTATGTGAGGTATCCCATCACATGAGATTTCCACACAAAATACCAGCAACAGATATTTTGCATAGTTTTGTGCAATTTCTCTCTCTTCCCATCGTAAAAGCATGTGGACGTCACTGAATTTAATAACTACATAAACTTCATTAACAAAAATTCAGTTAGTGGACAATTGTCAAATGTACTTGAAAATCCGAAGGCAGTGGCAGTTGATGTCACAGAAGCATACATCAGCAAATAGTGAGAAGCCCTACTTGTAACACCGGTGACTAATGACTATCAACAAGCATTTGCAATGCAATAGGTCTGGAGGCGCGTGCATGAGCGGGGGCAGATTGTGCCCCCACCCCTTCCTTCACGTGGCAGTCGGGGCACGCTGCAGGTCGCAAGCACTTCAAACAACAAAGCGCATTTTGTGGGGACGTTGAAGCTATTTAGCGTTACGCACCCCCCTGCAATAAAGCAATACGTGATGCAGGTTTGATAGGGGTATGGCGTATGAGATGAAGCCGCCAATACAATGCAGAGGACACGAAAAGGACATTCCAGACCTTTCAAAAAGAAAATCTGGCTGCAAAGGGAAGGAACAGCTGTGCAATCTGGTGCAAAGCCCAGCCTGTCTCACCGCATCTCAGTCACACTCGAGCAATAATACTTACACCAATATTATTAATAATAATAATATATATAGGGAGGAGGAGCCTAGCGCGCAACCAAGATGGCCGCGTAGGTGCGAGGCTCCCGAGGACCTCCGCGACCTCCTGAATTAATCCTGGCGATATCCTGTCCTTGTTGAGGGGACTGTGTCGGGGAACCCGAGCTGAGGCGCCACCCGTTTTTCGGGCTCGAATTGGACCCCGGACACCGGTGGGAGCACCGATCGAAGGTTGCGGCCTTCTCCTCGCCGGCCCCCCGGATTGGAGTAGTGGGGCGATCCGGGGACAAAGTGAACAACAGCGGCGGGCAAGGCTGGGCGACTCGCGTACCCCGCACTTTCACTTTCGCTTTTGCGCCCTCCTTGCCCTCAAGCGAGGTAGGGTTGCGGAGCGGGGTGCGGTGGTGTGGTCTTGTCTGAGTGCCCGGCTGACCCGCCGGCTGTGGGTTGACCTGCGGTTCGGTGGTCGCCCCCGCCTCCCCCCGGCGCCCGTGAATTGGTATAGCGGCCCGTTCGAGGAGATTGGCACGACGGTGGGAGAGCAAGCATGTCCACCAAACAAGATGGCGACCGGGCGAAGGTGAAGACGACCCGCCGTGGCACGGCGCACCAAGCTAACAGTATGGACCGCTACACTCTCCAGAAGGGTTCTCCGGAGACATCGTGCACATCCCCGGCGGGCCCGACGGAGGCATCTGCTCAGCCTGTGGATCTGACCCTCCGGGACGTCATGGGCGCCATCGCAGAGATGAAGGCCTCGGTGGACCAGCGTTTCGACACCCTAGCGCAAAAAATAGACTCGGTCCTGGTGGATGTGAGCCTTGTGAGGGCAGACTTGTCCAAAACGAACGACCGGGTTGATTCCCTGGCCCACACCGCAACAAGCCTCACGACGGATGTGGTGGCCCTCCAAAAGGAGGTGCGCCGGCTTGGCCAGGCGAGCGCCCTGATGGACCGGCGACTGGAGGATTCCGAGGGTCGGGCCCGGAGGAATAATGTCCGTATTGTGGGTGTGCCGGAGGGACGAGAGGCGGAGGCGGCGGATCTTTTTGTGGAAGAATTGATCCTTACCCATCTCCAGCCCCGGGGGCTGAGTAAGCTTTTTGCGGTGGAGCGTGCTCACCGGGTCCCTGGGGGCAGACCTAAGACCGGTGCCCCGCCGCGGCCTCTCATTGCCCGGATTTTTAACTTTCGGGACAGAGATGCTATCCTCCAGACCTCCAGGCAACAGGGACCGGTCAAGCTTGACAACATGGATGTGCACTTCTACCCAGACTTTACTCCGGCGGTTCAGAAGCAGAGACAGAGCTTTCTTGGTGTTAAACGTCGCCTACGGGACCTGAACCTTAAGTACTCAATGCTTTTTCCAGCTAAGCTGAGGGTGGAGGTGGATGGTCGCACGCATTTCTTTGACCGGCCCGAGGCGGCTGGGGACTGGTTGGACACTCTGCCTGGAGATCGGGGCCGGGGGGGCGGGGGGGGTGCGGCTGGCGAGGAGGGCCCGCCGGATCAGAATTGAGGGGTGACTGAATAGGCCTTGCTCTGGACGATATTCCTTCCCCATTTATTGATTGCATATGTTCCCCTCCTATGGAGGTCGTGCGGGGTCTGTTGGGGGCTTCCATCCTCCTCTGGGGGACTAGTTAGTTTTTAGCTACGGGGCGACAGGCACACTGCACTTTGGGGGGGCTGTCTGGGCTCATGCAGGGGTGCAGGGAGGGGGGAGTTCTGTTGGGATGGGGGGGTGGGGGGGGTGTGTTGTTTGTTTGCACCGCAAGGCAAACCCGCTACTATATTGTTGTTTTTAAGATGCTCTGTGGGGGACGACCGATTGTTTCGACGTATGATGGGGGGTAGGGATTTGACTGTGTTGTCATGGAATGTTAACGGCCTGGGGGATAGGATTAAGCGTGGTGTGGTCCTGCAGTACTTGAAACGTATTTCACCAGATGTTGTCTTCCTGCAGGAGACGCACCTTATAGGTAACTCCTTTCAGGCAATGAATCGGCGGGGCTATCGTTTGGCGGCCCATTCTGGCTTCACTTCGGGCTCGCGGGGGGTGGGTATTATGATCAAGAACTCGCTCCCGTTGGAGATCGATGAGGTGCGCCATGATGAGAGGGGACGCTACACTGTCCTGGTGGGAAGAATGGAGGGTAGAGTGTTTATTTTGATATCAGTGTACGTCCCGCCTGGGTTACAAGCCACCACATTTGCGGACCTGGGGCACCTCCTCCTGGACCTTCCGAGTGGCCTGCTGGTGGTTGGAGGGGACTTTAATGCGGTAGCTTCTGGGTCTATGGATCGCCATCCCCCCAGGGACCTCCCCCGGGCACAGGCGTGGCTGCCCGGCCTTTTAGACACGTTGGGCCTGGTGGATTGCTGGCGACTAAAGCATCCCGCACAGCGGCAATACACCTTCCACTCGGGTGCCCATGGTAGCCTCTCGCGGCTTGATTACATCCTTGTCCCGGCGGCCCATGCAGGGAGGGTGGGGGAGGTGCGCCATCTGGCGCGGGGTATCTCAGACCACTCCCCATTGCTGTTACATTTCGATGTCTTCCCGAGGGGGGATGGCAGGGTGGCCCCAATCAATGCATGGTATTTGCGCGACCCCACCATTCGTGCCGATTTGATCAAAGCCTTACAGCGTTATTTCGACGAGAATGTGGGGTCGGTCCCTTCGGCCATCTCCCTGTGGGAGGCTTTTAAGGTAGTTCTTAGGGGAGAGGCCCTCTCCTTTATCTCCCATGCCCGGCGGCGCGAGCGGGAGGAGGTGACCCGGGTAGAGGCCGAGATTGCAGAATTGGAGGGTGACCTGGGGAGCGGGGTAACAGATCCCAAGCTGCATGTTCTACACCTAAAGCAGGCGGCCTATCGGGCCCTCGTCACGGAGGCGGCCAGGGGCCTCAGTCGAGAGCAGCAGGGGCGATTGTATGATGTGGGTGATAAGGCTGGCTAATTGATTGCGTGGTTGGACAAGAGGGAGAGAGCGAGTCGCGTGGTTCCTTTGATTGAGAGTGCGGATGGTGCGTGTGTCACCGAGCCGGAAGCCATTGTCTCCTGCTTTGCGGATTATTTCCGCGAAGTCTACTCCCCGGTTTCCCCCTGCTCGGAGGAAGATTCCCATGCCCTGCTTCGGGACATCGCACTGCCCTCCCTTACGGTGGAGGACAGGGATTCGCTGGACGCTCCTCCCACCTCGGACGAAATTGCCTTGGCTATTCGCTCGGTTGCATCCGGCAAGGCCATGGGCCCCAATGGTATCCCCATCGAACTATACAAGCTACGCCCGGATGTGTTGGCGCCCCACCTGCGTGCGATGTTCCTGGCGGCACACTCGCAGGGTTCCCTCCCGCCGGACCAGCGTCTGGCTACAATCGTGGTGATCCACAAGGAGGGGAAGCCCCGTGAACGGGTCGCATCCTATAGGCCGATCTCGCTCTTGAACGCGGAGCCCAAAATCCTCGCCAAGGTGTTGGCCACCCGGTTGGTTGGCGTGGTGGGCGACTTGGTCCACCAAGACCAATCTGGCTTTATACCACGCCGCAACACGGCGCTCAATCTACGGCGCTTGCACGGTATGCTCGCGCGTGTCCCATTTGTGCGGGAGCCGGCCATCTTGGCGTCCTTGGACGCCACCATGGCGTTTGACACGCTCGAGTGGCCATACATCTGGGCGATGCTGGCGAAATTTGGATTTGGACCGGGCTTTATTAGCTGGGTCAAATTGTTGTACTCGGGCCCCTTGGCGCAGGTGGCGGTGAATGGGCGAGTCTCGGCCCCGTTCGCGCTGGGGCGGGGCCCGCGACAGGGTTGCCCCTTGTCACCTCTCCTGTTTGCACTGGCCCTGGAGCCCCTGGCGGAGTGGCTGCGGTGGCACCCTTCCATCCGTGGTCTCCGCTGGACCCCCGAGCATGAGGACCGTGTGTCCCTCTATGCTGATGATATCCTCCTCTATCTCGCCTCCCCGCGTAAATCACTGATCGTCCTGGTTGATGTTTTGCGCTCATTCGGTCGCAACTCAGGCCTTGTCGTCAACTGGGCGAAATCCTGTGTATATGTGCTTTCCGGGGAGGCTCCGGTCCTACCACGGGACTGTCCGATCCAGATTGCCTCCCAGGGGTTTCGGTACCTGGGGATATATATCACTCTCGACCCGGAGGCCCGTTATGAGCGGAACTTGCTGCCCCCCCTCCAGCGCTTGAAGGAGGACGTGGTGCGCTGGCGGCGTCTGCCGCTTTCGCCGCTCGGCCGAGCGGCCTTGTTTAAAATGATGTCCTTGCCGCGCTTCCTCTACGCCCTCCAGAATACTATGGACTTGGTTCCGGCACGCTACTTCCGTGAGGTGGAGGGCCTCCAGCGGCGCCTGTTCTGGGACGGGAGGCCGCGCATTGCTCTGGCTAAATTGACGCTTCCGTGGTACGATGGGGGGGTCGCCCTCCCGGACATTAAACGGTATTACTGGGCCACCCAACTGGCTGCTATTAATCATGGCCTTTACGGGCCCGCCTTGAACCCGGCGTTTGAGATGGACAAGATGCTCCTGCCCGGTGGCGACTACAATCGAGCGCTTTACTCTGCCGCGCCCAGCCCCCGTCTGACGGGACCGACGCGTGTCATGGTGCGTGTCTGGCACGCGGCTAATGCAGCTATGGGGTGGAAGGACCGTTTGACCCGGGCGTCACCGCTATATGCGTCAGAGAGGTTGGGCTCCCTGTGGACATCGAAGGGCTTTGAGAAGTGGGACACGATCGGAATCAGCACTGTGGGAGATCTCTGGACGAGGGGGGGATTCAAGACTTTTGCGACGCTGCAGGCGGAGTTTCAGCTGCAGGGCAGTGAGTACTTTCGGTACCTACAAGTCCGCCATGCGCTGGGCTCCGTCTTCCCGGATGTCGCGTCCATTCCGGAGTCTTCCCCCCTGGAGGACAGAGTGCTGGATGGCCATGTCCCAGACAGCACGATCTCCCTCATATATAAAAAACTGATCAACGACAGATCGTGCCTGCTGACTAGTCTCCGCGAGGCCTGGGTTGCCGACGGGCTAGAGCTGGACGACGAGGATTGGATTTCCGCGGTGGCCTCTCCAAAAGAGGTGGCCATCCCGGCTCGCCTTCGTTTCGTCCAGCTTAAGATCCTTCACCGGGTTTACGTGACGGGGCCAAGGCTTCTACGTATGGGCTTTGCTGGTGACGGAATGTGTAAGCGTGGCTGTGGCGCGTTGGCAACTTTCATGCATATACTGTGGGAGTGCCCAAAGGTGGAGCGATTCTGGCGTGGTGTGCATGAGGTCCTGCGTGTGGTTACGCGTGTCGCGCTGTTGCCTGAAGCGAGGAGATGCTTGCTGAATGTGTGGGAACCAAATGACTATTCGGTCCCGCAGACGCGGTGGGTGACTCTGGGATACATGATAGCTAAGCGTGACATTGCTCAATTGTGGGGATCCCAGAGGCCCCCTGCGGTGTTGGCCTGGAAAGAACATATGGATTGGTGTATGTTTCGTGAAAAGGTGGTGTATGTGGCGAGGGGTAAGCCTGGGGCGTGGGTGAAAGTCTGGGGCCCCTGGAACGCCTACCGCGGGGGTATTTGTGAGCCGCCACAGCTACCGGCTGCCTCGCCTGCTCCGTCTCCCTAGATGGCCCCCCTCCCTTGGCCTTGGGCACGCGGTCCCCCAATCCCTGATCTATTCCCATTCCCCTCTCCAGAGTTTTGCTGCTGGTTGGGATCCCCCACTTATGGAGCACGTGCTGTCATCTTGGATCGCGGGTTGCCTTGCGGGTGTGGTTTTTTGTGTTGTTTTGTTTTGATAAAAAGGAACCGTACTGTGGGCGTGGAGCCATGCGGCCTGCAACATTGATTTCTCCTGTTTTGCTAACCTGCACTGCCAAGAGACTCTTACTGTATGTATGCAATATGCTTTTGTCACTCTAGCGGCCGGCCGAGTGGTTGTAGGCCCATACCTGTAACTTTTTCAAACTGCAATAAACGGTTTCAAACAAAAAAAAAAAAAAAAAAAAAAAATAATAATAATATAATCACTATATCTAGCCATAGCGCCTTCACAACAGCATGTAGCGCCTCTAATTTTAACGGTTAAACCATTTCTTTTGTTGTAGTTGATCAATTTCTCCCACGAGCTCTTGGGAATGATTAAATACAACATTCAAAAATGTGCGAATTAAAAAAAAGAGAACAATCTCAAATAAAAATAAAAAAGTTCTCATTTGAAATTGTTCTTCTTCTGATTTGCAAATATATTGAGACAGAATTGCAAAAACAGCAGGACTGGGAGAAAATATGAGTTTATTTGTGTCCCCATAAAAATGTTTTGTCCCAACCAATTAAAGTAAGACTTGTGTAGGTGTCCAGTATTTAAACCTGCATTGGCGAACGTCTTCTTGGTGCAGGACTCGTCCACATGCCCCAGAGATTACGTGCTGCCCTTAAAAATGTTCTTGTGAGTAGAACCAGCTGGAGCCCTTCGTGGGCAACTTAGGCTTGCTCGCTTTGTGCGATTAGGGACAAGTGTTTACATGACACTGTTTACACCGGCCGCCGGTCTGTTCTTCACTGAACTCCCGTACATCAGTCGCAGGGGGTTGCAGAAAAATAACTTTCTGAATAAGGCCCAGAATACTTACTTCTAAACTTTGGCCAGCAAACTTTTTGACTTCATATGAGTAAGCATGCAAGTCACATAGCGCCTTATCTGCTCTGATTACTGTAACGCTGCACATCGTTGCTGGGAAGTAAAAGGCATTGAACTTATATATATAACAAAAGAAACAAGGAGACACGCGGTCTGGCCACCACAGCCTGGTCTGCTGAGACAGGGGATACACATTGATCGTTTTGCACCGCAGCAGGAGCAGCCGGCGGTAATTGTAATGGTAATGCTCGGAAAATACGCTGCTGTCAATGTGCGCATTCGCAACACCAGTGGCCGAGTCTGCAGCACCGACACACTCCCTCCCCCCTCCCTTCCTCTCTGAGCATCACCAGCAGCTGCAAAACATGGAATCGCCATGCTGTTTACTTCAGCACACAAAGGACGGCCCCACAGCTATGTACAATGTTCTGCTCAAGTGCTGGGCCCACCAACCCAAAAGCCAACCTTCCTTCGGCACCCTGATATCACTGCTATCGGAGGTGAGGCTCACTGCGAAGCAAGCTTCTACTCTGTCTGCAATCCTTCACAATCCCATACGGGACTTCACAGCCAGCGCTCCGGCACTACTCACTACCAACCCTCCCAGAGCCAGCGCTTTTGCACTACTCACTACTAACCACATTACAGTTAGCAATTCTGTACTACAAACTACCCACCACCTCGCACCACCCTGCATTGTCCCTTACCCTCCATTTGGCCTCTCCAACTTTTTTCTTCCTGACTTTCTGCTCTGCTCCACCTTTCCCTTCTCTTTTCTTCCCGGATCACTGCCCCCTCCTTCCTGTCCGATCCCCACAAACCGCATTGCTTCGAGTCCTCCTATCTATCACCTCTATGGTGCTGTCCTTGTACCACCCTCACTCTGTCTATACGGCCCTCCCTTTCCATATCACTCTGCTTCTGTGTTCCTCTGCATCTATCATCTCTCTGTGCTGTTCACCTTCCTGGCTACACCACCACCCCTCCGGCTTCACTCCCTGTACATGGCCAGCTTCCTGTAGCACCCTCCTGATGGTCGATACCACCTCCGTGCCCATTTCACTTTGCTTGCACTGCCACCCTCACTACAGTACCACCAGCCTCCTTCCAGTCTGTGCCATTTATATTCTCTTTACCACCCTCCTCGCAGTAACTCCACCCCATAGTGCTTGTTCAAGACTTCATTCCCTTTATGTACCCCAGTCTCTTACTTGTGCCACCCTTCATTCCCACTATATGCCCTTCTCTTGTGCCACCTTTCATTCCCACTATATGCCCGTCTCTTGTGCCACCCTTCCTTCCCATTATATGCCTGTGTCTTTTACTTGTGCCGCTCTTCATTCCCACCATATACCCCTGTATCTTACTTGTGCCACCCTTCATTCCGACTATATGCCCGTGTCTTTTACTTGTGCCACCCTTCATTCCCACTATATACCCCTGTATCTTACTTGTGCCGCCCTTTATTCCCACTATATACCCCTGTATCTTACTTGTGCCACCCTTCATTCGCACTATATGCCCATCTCTTGTCACCCTTTATTCCCATTATATGCCCGTATTTTACTTGTGCCGCCCTTCATTCCCACTATATACACATGTATCTTACTTGTGCCGCCCTTCATTCCCGCTATATACCCCTGCAGGCGTGCAACACCCATTGGACTCAAAGGGCTTCAGCCCCCGCCCCGTCGTGTGTGGCAGCCCGGGATGAGACAGCTTCCCGGGCACACAGCTGCACCCAAGCACTTCACAGGTCTTTAAAGGACCATTTGCATGTTAATGAGGCCTCGCTGTTGTTTCACCCCTTCTAAGAGCCCCTGCAGCTCCACTCTGCCTATTGCTTAAAGATTCAGCCCCCCCCCGAACTTTTTCTTAGCCCCACCCGAAATTTGGCTCTAGTTACGCCTCTGTACCCCTGTATCTTACTTTTGCCGCCCTAGATCATGGCAGGTGATGTGGCACTATTGGCAGAGCTGTTGACTTTGGAAGTGGAGGAATGAGCTTTGAGTCTTCGATAGGCAAAACAGCCAGTGGGTCTGGGCAATTCACTTAATCTTCCGTGCCTTAAAAAAAAAAGCATTGGCATAGCCAATGGGTATTGCTTTTGGGACCTTGTAAGTATTTAGTTATGCAGCACAATATCCTTGGTGCAACAACATTAACTGTTGCATGACTAAACACTTATAAGGTCCCAAAGGCGAGACCTATTGGCTATGCCAATGCTTGTTTTGGTAGGCACAGTGAGATTACGTGATTTGCAAACCCAAACAGAGGATGTGGAGTTGGCCCGAGGTCGAACCTTCGTTTCCCAGCTCCAAGGTCCGCAGTCTAGCCCTGAGACCACATCCTCTCCCCTTAGTAAATATGTAACCTTAAGATTTCAAAATAGGTTTTCAGAACGTCAAAAATAAACAAAATACTTGAAACTCTCTACTGCTGTGTCTGTTTTCCTTCTAATTTTGGAAATTTTGCAATTTCCAAGTGTCTTTCTAGTTAAACGCAGATAATCCTCGCATATTCAAAGATGTCCGCCTTGGTGTACGCTCTGTTTAATACGGGTTCGCTATTCTTGAATGGCTAATGTGCTTTTGTCCTCTTTCTTCTCCTTTTACTGATCGGGATTCCTCTGGCTTCTTCAATGACGACGACTGGGGCCAATGAGGAACTCCGCCGGGAGAGCTGACCCCCGATTGACCCCGCAGCCATGATCTCCCTGAGAGACGCTCCGAGTAAGCTCCGCCCATCCTCTCTACCAGACAGACTATAAATACCAGGAAGAAAGTGGATCGCAGTCTAGCCACCCCTCCCCCCAGTCTGAAGCAGGGCGACTAGCAGACACAGCACCCTCAGTCCCCGCCCCCACGTACATACAGTACATGCACGAAGCCAGCGAGTCAATCACTCTGCATAACTGCAAGAGACCTACCTTCTTTAATGAGGGGAAAACGGTGCATCTCACTGCACGGATCTTTCCAGCCTTGAAATGCAAGTGACGAAGGAGAAGCCGCCTCAAAGTTAGGAGGGAGGACTCGCTTTGCAGAAACTGATCGGGCGGCAGAAGTCCCCAAGTTGTTCCCAAACAGAGGCCTGCTACCTGTGATTTATGATGGAGAGGGTGAGCTTGTTTCTTCATCGGTGCGGCGGTTACTTGGATACGGCTGCAGCGCTGTGGCTTGGTGGTCCGGAGTGGCTTTTAGCAGTAGTATGTTTGTGGTCAGGACCCAGGGTCGCACAGCTGCGCAGAACCAAAACTACTTCCTGGTACTTTAGTTAATGCATGGATGGTAACGTATGATTGTAGCGTATCTAGTGTAGCTGTTGTGTTGCTTCACTGCTGAAAAGTGGTGGTTTATTATGGTCCTCCCACATGGAGTGTAAATTAAGTAGGATTGCCCTATGACTCCATGTCACAGGGATGCAACTGTTGCAGATTATTGTTATGAGGAGGGATGATCTAATGGGTTAAATTGGAACATTTGCTACGAGTTCCAGACTGGACTGATTGTGATAAACAAGTGCTTATTCCCGTGACAGTTATATTGTGACCTGAAAACCGGGAAACGTAAACTGTGCTCATTTTGGGCTGGGAAAAGTGACTTCAAGCTCGGAAAGTGTAAGTGCTCCTTTCCGTCCGATGACTGGACCTTCCTTCTTCACCCCTACACTGAATCTGGGAAGATTATGCTGCTCCTGGCAGGCGTGATACTGCCGTAGGACTTGTCCGAGACAGCCGGGTGGGTCCCGTTTCAGATTTTCCACTCATCCGAATATGAACTCGTTCTTGGTTTATGTCGGGCTCCTGCGGAAATCTGCACCTGGACCACTCTAGTCTGTTAGTTTCCCAGTCCGCCAGGAGGTGATCTGCCCGAGACACCGTGCTCGGTTCTGTGCGGCAGCGGAATCTAGACCGGTACAGTGGCGGCCTCCTGGCTGAAGCACAAGTCGCAGGTTTAAAATAATTGGTGTCGACGATTTGCACTGTCTACATGTCCTTCAGGGTCGACTGTTTAAATTCTACATCTCTTTGCCATCATTGTATGTGGTGGTGTTTGAGCTGTAATTTTGTGCAGGTTAATTCAAGTACTACGGCTGTTATTCGTCCAGCCTGTGAATTGCCTTGGTATTTGCTTCTAATGAGCGGGTTCGTTCAAATGGTATCTTTCGTCTTCTTACTACTATTTTTTTTTTTCGCAGTGTTTAATGTTAAAGAGAACGTGTATATTCTCATGTAAAAAAAACTAGCTCGCAGAACAGGGTGGGGTGCCCTTCCCAATATTGACGTGCATCCATTGGCGACGTAGTCTTGTGAGCACGGGCTTGAAGGTGAAGTTTGCTTTTCCAACACTGCACACGAGGCATGTGTCCAACTCCAATTACTGTTTAGATCTGTTTCCACAAGGGATTGTTCTGCAGATTCAGCATTTCTAGTGAAAAACACGCCGTGGCCCGCACACATTAGTGGCTAAATTGCCCTCTGTGCTGCTAGGCGCAAGAGTCACATACTGTATTCCTAATCTTAAATCTTCTAGCAGACTCTGCCTTTAATGATTAAGTCCACACGTTTTTTGTGACTCTTAATTTTTTTAAAAAAAATACAACTTTACGTACTCTGACACTTTCTGGGTTGATCTTCCATCCAAGTATCCAAAATGTGCATTTTCAGCATGTGGCTCTGAGTAGGCCCTCGCCTGCATCTGGCTGACAGGTTGGTTGTGTGGGCTGTTTTTTTGCTTTTACAATCAATGTATTTAAAATGACTCATAAAAACGAGATAATTTTTGTTGTTGAAGAAACATCAGATAGTGATTAACAGATATATTCCGTTTTTTTATTTGCCCACACACGTGCAATGGCTTTTACTTGCATAAATAAAACAATGAGGAAAGTAAAGACACGAGGTTGGAAAAGAAAATTGGTGGGGTAGGACAAAACGTGGACGGAAATTTTTTAAACTCCATAACTTGCTCAAACGGTCTTTCTAATTTATCAACTCTATTTGGTGCTAATAGTCCTTATTTTTCTAATCTGTCCGGCATCAGTTGCTTTTCAGCTTGCTTGGTACCGTAGAGTTTGGAGCGGCCAGAATGAAGAAATTCAACTTTGTTTCCTTGAGCTTTGATGTGATGTGGGCTGTGCAACCTCCAACATATTTTGATTTTGTGGCAACCATTTGTCTTTTGTTCTTATCACTTTTAGTAAATGGAATGAGACTTTTCTCGGCGCTCTAGTGTTTTGATCTTCCAACAGACAGGCAACTTTTTGGTCAGTTTTTAGGTGCGATTGAGAACACTTTTGAAGCTTTGTGTTCTAAAATTGATGTATCTAAGATATACAAAGAAGAGGTGGTATATGGCTCCTGGTCCCCGTGTAGGACAGGGGTATGAATCCGTGTGAAGGGTTTATATCTTTTTGGCATGGTTGTTGATTAGAAGCAGGTCTACTCTGGCTAGGGTAAAGAGTTATCTCCTCTCCACGTGTTAGAAAGTGGCTAAATATGGATATAATACTTGTGTCAAACATTTTTTCATGAAGGACTGCATAGGTTTTGTACCTTTTAATGCCTTGGCTTTCCTGATCTCTTCTAGTAGGCTAAATTCAAAATCTTCTCTGTGAAGACATTTAAGCCATTTTTATCTTGGCTTCGAGTATACTTTTGAAGCTCTAGTTTCTGAGATTCTTTTGCATAAAGGCTTTTTGGTGCCTTGTACTTTCAGGAGGTAGTCCCAGCAGGTGTCTATCGGGTGTTCTGAGATTGAGCTGTATTCAGAGATGTAGCGCCACACACTCTTGCACACTTCATGCTCCAGTTCCCTTATTTCACAGCCAGCCTCAGCTGTATTATTGAGGGGTTGGTCCCCCCTCTCAAAGCTTGCGTTGTGGTGGTCACAGGTTGAGGGTCAGGGACTTCCCCATAGCTCTGCCCCATAATGTGTGATTGATTCCATCTTTGGTTGGGAAATGTCCGGGACATATTGGAGTGAGCCAGCCTTATTTATAGCTGGGGCGAATCTCATAATTCCATTTGCTGCCAATTATGTTTTCTCACTGAAATTGAAGTCAGTTTGGTGAGACAAGCGAAGGGGGAGAACCAGATGTGTAAATGGTTACTCCATTTACTTTCATACGAAATCTAAACAATGTCTCTTTTGTTGGCGGTCTCTCACGTGTCAATCTTTGGTTTGCAGTTGTTTATGGTTATGTAGTTTGTTACAGTAAAGTGCAACAGCATCCACTAGTTTCTTCAGTACCTTGGTACAATTTGTTAAAGGATTAGAGTCATCAGCATAAGGCTCTATGAACATTTGTTCTTGACCTACGTTTGATGCATCGTCTGTGACTGTTGGTAGAATTTTAGGCTATTGCTGGGATGTAAATTGAAGGTGGATGAGGCCAACAGGCATAACTATTAGACACCGTTGCAGTCTTGAAAGGTTCTCTTTAGTTGCCCTTCGACCCTGTATCGGTCTTGGGCTGAGATGTTTGCATATAGTGTTTCAATGGGAGTAGCAGGTGTGACCTACTTCCTAGAGCTTTTATTTTGCTGAGAGCTTGCCTCTGTTAAATATCAGAAAAGCTTGATAGTTTTTCATGTGCTTTGTACATAATAATCAGATTGTTCAAGACTAATGCTTGATCCGTTGTCCAAAACCCCCCTGACAGTGCGTCAGCACCTTTTTGTGGATTGTTCGGATATTAAAATCCAGTAGGTTGATAAACTAAGTTTACAGCTTGTTATGGGAGTTTCAACCATTATGCCACGGGGAAACAAAAGGTCTAATGAAATGAAAGGTGTGGTCAAGATAAATCTACCACATTAGTGTTAGTGGTTGTGCATTTTAGTTAGTGTTCAGTTAGTTGCTTTTTCCACATCCCAAGTCCCACTCTGCACTGTAGGGCAGGAAGAGTCACCTCCCGCAATCTGCTTAATTAAGGCTTAGGCAGTAGGGTTCTGTAGAAAGGATGGATTGTAGTCACGAGGTAAGTGCAGGAAATGTAAGTACAACAGGTTCTAAGGTCTTTTTTGTTTTTAATAAAAGGGCTTTCTTGAAAGGTCCGACATGAGATGTATCACGTCACACCATTTATGCTGTTGGATCGTTGTGTATGTTATATATAATGTAACTTATTATGATATATTACATTGCAATGCATTTAAAAATCAAGCAATAAAGATAATTGAATTGAAGTCCCACTCGGCAATGTGCTGAAGTTTGTTTCATCCTCACTGGTTGGTTACCCCGCAGATGAATCTGGATTGGTCAGTGTTGTTTTAGACTTGCAGTAATATCTTTAGTTAAGCTTTGGACATGGTCTACTCTTGTAGCAGTGTCCGATTTCAGATAATACAGTGGTGCAGTATTGCTCTACTAACTAAAAAAAATCATATTGTGAAACTCCACTGTTACAGTGCTCCTATTGGACAGTTAACTATGCTGTCACTGGAACGGTTTCCGAATATTGCACACCATCATGGAACTACGTCATGTGAGTGTGCTGTAACATTAAATGTCCTAGCTCCATTGGAGAGTATCTACAGACATAACCATGTGCCAGTTTGCTTTTCATGTCGGCTTTCTTATGAAAGGTCAGAGCATAGCATGCAAATTAAAAACCTGTTCCTTAAAATTTTGGAAGCTTTTGTTGATATAAGGAGCTGAAAAACTGCAATTTCATGTACTTACAACCACCCTAGCACAAAGAGCCTTTGTTGTAGCATTCCTCTCAGAGCTACAGAGGACTTCTAATTCATTTTATTTAAAATGCATTACAGCTTAGAATCTACCTTCTTTAGTTTAAAGGAAATGTTCAAGCCACTTGCAGGACTCTCTCGCTCAAGAACAAGCTTTTGTAGTAGCTATTACTTTTAATGTGAATGAATAGATCTTGCAAAAAATCAGTTTACATTTATAAGAGCAATCTCAATTGTCTCTTCTCGGCAATGCCTCTCTGAATTCTACATCTCATCACATCTCCAACCTAATTTTAAGCTGAAGGTCTTGAGAAAGGTGAGTTGGCAGCTGTAGGTTAGCTAAACATTGTGTTCCTGGGATTAGGCCCAGACAGGTGTGGAGCACGACCCGGAGACAGTAGTGCGCACCATATATATCTTAGACTTGTAGCCTACTTGACTAGTTACTGCTCAGAACCACAGATCGTAACATTGGAATGTCAGAATGCTCTGTCTTGGCAGGTATTGCCTGGGGCATGCCTTCCTGTTTGACATGTAGACTTCAGTGGGTCCGGTTAAGTCCTCCTCACTCTACCTCATGTAACTTGCACTACAGTGTATTCCATTGTTCAGCCACTGTGCATATTGCCATCTTGGCTAATATCAGAACCCATCACCAGTCATTGACTCCAAGATGTACCATCCTGTTGATGAAGACGGTCCTGCTGTGTCCGATGGAGGCCGATGCCTTGATTTAAGATTGCTTAATTTTTTGTATAGTTATATTCCACCTGTCCCCGCCATTGTTCTGATTCTTGATGACCCATCGCCAGTAGCACTGACTGTAGCTGTCATGCCTGAGCTTGATGGGCTGAATTTGCTGTGGGCTATTTTCCAATACTTTCACACTGTCATGGGATGCTTTGATTATCACAACTATTATCCATTCTTTTCCAGCTGTAGTGCACTGTATCTTGCTAGTTTGGGTAATCTATCCAGCAAACATCAGAGTGCAGAATCTGACTGTGAAATACGCGCTGAAATCTATGTGTAAGATTCACAAACGGATTTTTCTGGTCTTGGGATGAAATTACTGCTGTTCAGTTAATCCTTTCATCAATTAGTTCCAAAACATCCATTTGGGAGTAACGTCTGTTAAGTTGTAGCAGCTGTATTTAGTACTATTTTAAAACACTGTTCTTAAGAATATTGTTTTTTGGGACTGGAATACTCCCTGCTGCCATGTCCTTGCCTTAGAGCTGCCCATCACTATCTCTAAAGGAGCATAAATGGTACACTGAACTGATTATCAAACAGGTTTCAGCTATCTTTCATTGCCTCCACCCTCATGGAGTCTAAAGTTTTTTTCTTAGCCATTCTCATCTGAAGAGAGCCTTTCTATAGGTATTATTGCCATCTGAAATAATCTAAGAGCCTCTGCCAGAAGCCCTTATTTTTTCCAGACCTTTAAGTATGGCCACATATTTTGCTCTTGTGATTTCTGGCCATCATTGGCAATATTCCTGTTGGCCAATGGTGTAACCCTTGTAGTATTTTATGGTTCAAATCTTCTTTATTAGTATTTCAAAGAGAGAAAATGGCACGGTACAGAGCATAGCAACGCTCTTCGCAATTGTCATGTTAATAACATCCCAACCAAAACATATCCCCACCCACCTCTCCCTCCCAGTACTCGTTTGATACATTGAAGTCTATGCAGCACAATACATTGTGATGATGGTCAAACTAATATCTCCCTCGGCTGTGTAGGAATAGCAACATCTGTCCGGCATAACAAGCGTAGGTATTTGGGCGGGTGAGTTCCTGGAATTCTATCCAGAAAAGACTTTTGTATGGGCGCCAGAGGTCCTGATAGGAATCGCTCTGTGCGGATAAAGTGAGTGTGATCTTTTCCATCCCCAGGACATACCACAGGCGGTGTAGCCACCCCTGATGCGTTGGATTGTATCCTGTGCCCCAGTGAGTAACGATGTTCTGGAGTGCCACTCCAAGGGCTAGCCCTATTTGCTGACCTCCGCATGATTTAAGTGGGAAAGTAAGGACGTTTGGAAGCCCTAAAACCCTGTAGGCAGGGAATCTTTGTAGATGTGCGTGTCAGTATACTTGAGAATTACATCCCAATATTGTGTAATCTTAGTGCAATACCGTAGCAAATGTAGCAGTGTTCCTGGGGAGCTACAACCTCACCTGCAATCGGTGCTGTACGTTGAGTTGCCCATATGGAGACGCACTGGTGTAAGATACCAGTACGTCGCTCTCGTAGTAGCTGTCTGAACACTGGCTATGTTGCGACTGTATGGCGTGCCCTGTGGAACACATCCTCCCTTTCTCTTTGTAACAGTTGTCTTCCCAATTCTAGTTCCCACTTCCTCTGTCCTGCTGTTTTAGTTGATGTTGGAGCCGGGCGTAGGACACCATATAATTCAGTGATTAGGCATTTATCTGATGTTTTGGTCACCAACCATTTCTCAAAGGGTGTAAGATATTTGTACCCCTGGACGGATAGACGTGTAGCAACCAGTGACAGACCTGGAAATAGTGCATCCTCTCAGAGTAATGCATAGTTGATAAAGAGCTGAGTGAAGGAGATCCGGCCCTCCTCATCGAATCAAACGTGTCTCACAGCATAGCATCCCACCTTCTGCCACGGGAGGAACTTGGACAACAGCTTTAAGTATGTATTGTATACATTTGGAAATCTAATTATTTGTCCTCAAACATCAGCTCGCCTTAAGTAAATATGTGCACTTTGTTGGTAAATACAAGTTTTTCCTTATGAAAAAAACTAAATTCCCTCTACTAAAGCTTCAGTTTAATGAAAAAGTCTTGCCCTCAAAGGTCAAATTGTGACGTTTAGTAAATGAATGTTTGGTTCTCAAACATAAATGTGTAATTTCCATCAAGTATTCACATGTATCAATACCTCACATGTATAGTGTATGCTTTTCATGCCCAGGCAGAAGTCTCATTCCATACCACCAATATGAAGGCGCCAGGGTTGTGTTAAGCTCCATTATACCATGGATTTTCACACAATGCCAGGAAATAACACCTTTCCACCATGGCAGCTTTATACCCTAGGTTTCAAGTTGTTCAAGATGTAGATCAGGGTTTACGGTTTTCCTCTTCCAGAGTGTTGGTCAAAATAATATTTAAATTGTTAGTTTTAAAGGCATAGTTCCCCAAAATTACTTTTACAATAATGTAACAAATAAAATCGTCTTAAAATGTGCACTGTAATCAAGTAAAACACATGACGGGTCTCTAAGATATTTTCCCAGGCCCAAAGCCATTCCGTAACTGCTCACATGAGATTTACTGACCGGTTTGAATAAGATGAGTCTCATAGTTTAAGAATGATGGATGCTGATGTTTCTACTGAGAAATAGTGGACAATACATTATGTACCATGATAAAAGCAGTATTTATCAGACCTAAACATTTCCTCTTTAGCGGTCACAAATGACATTATACCGTTCACACACCACCCCAAATTTACCCTTAACATTGTAAACCTTATTTAACTGAAACATTTTTCTTAAGAGTACCTTTCTTCCCTTCTGCAACACCTATATCAAAAGGCAAATGTCTAGTTAAGCATTTAACCATGAAGCTCTGGAGCCTGGAAGATTTGTGTTCAGTACTTGCAAAGGCCAAGACAAATTGATACAAGTTTTCCACATTGGATTCCTTATTTTTGCCATGGTAGTGAACCTTAGCAAAAGCTGGTCCCATGACAGCAAGCCAAGTGTTGCAAGGGTAGAATCCAGTTTGATGGTCATACGGTAGATTGCTCTCTTTCCAGATAATGGATATATGAATGAAGGCAGCTTTACTTTTCCTAAGATCGATTGAAAGAATATTGGTTATAGGCTGACTTAGTCTGTTGCATCATGGTTCTTCTTTTTGGTCTACTTAATAAATGAGGTCTTGGGGGGGGGGGGTTATTGGGGATGATGCTGGAGGTCGGTGAATTGTCCATGATGCGTCTTGCTACGGTAGGGGGCCTTTGTGCTGAGGGGGGGGGGGGGGGGGGTTATTGGGGAAGATGCTGGAGGTCGGTGAATTGTCCATGATGCGTCTTGCTACGGTAGGGGGCCTTTGTGCTGAGGGGGGGGGGGGGGGTTATTGGGGAAGATGCTGGAGGTCGGTGAATTGTCCATGATGCGTCTTGCTACGGTAGGGGGCCTTTGTGCTGAGGGGGGGGGGGGGGGTTATTGGGGAAGATGCTGGAGGTCGGTGAATTGTCCATGATGCGTCTTGCTACGGTAGGGGGCCTTTGTGCTGAGGAGGGAGGGGGGGGGGGGTTATTGGGGAAGATGCTGGAGGTCGGTGAATTGTCCATGATGCGTCTTGCTACGGTAGGGGGCCTTTGTGCTGAGTAGGATGTAATTGTAATCAGAAGGTGGGCAAGAGTCTGATGTGTGGCTGTTGGTATTGACCAAGTTATTTAATTTAGGAGGTGGTAAATTGTTTGAAAAAAGTGTAGCTAGACCTCTTATGATCTGATATATTGGTCTGGGATTTTGGCGTTTATGAGAAGAGGTCTGATGGTGTCTCCAAAAGCTTGTAGATGAGGTATCACTCCTCCAAGTTGCGTATTTCTCATAGGGTGCATGTTGCTCCTTGTGTGTTTATTTTGCTTTGGAGATCAGCTGTAAGTAGTAAGATCTTTGCCTTCTGATACATTTGTAGATCATGGTGTGAGGTTGAGGCCTAGTTTGCCCTTTGACTCATTAGATTTCTTCCATTAATACTCTAATGAAAGGCTTTCTGCCTTAAGTTTCTGTTGACCCATACCTCTTCTTCTTTTTTTTTTTTTTTTTTCCCGATTGGACAACAGATGCTCTGAGATGTATCACTCTATTGAAGCCTTTGGACATCCATGATAGTTGCTACACTTTTGTTATGTGATTGTTGTGCAGTGAGTTAGCTAAAAGAGTTGAGTGCAATACATTTGAGCTTGTTACATCTTGTCGGAGGTCTTTTGTTGTTATAACAATGGTTCCTGTGGCCAGGGTGGTGTTGAAGGAGATGAGACTACAGTTACGCCACATTTATAGATTTCCAGTTACGCCACATTTGTAGATTTCCTGTTACTGGGAGTTATGCCTGGAAAACTGTTGCATCTAGGGTGTCCCTCTTGGTGTGTTGGTGGAATCTACAGTCATGGATTAAGGGTCACGGGGGGGGGGTGTCAATGTCCTTGGCATGTGACAGTGGCAAAGTACTAAACTTGCTGTCCAAGATTAGGCAAACAGTTCTCAACTGTATCCGATGAAAGTGCTGCCATTGTCAAGTTTTCACAACCCTAAAGCGGTCATGGTTTTTCTCCAGGACCTGATGTAGGTTAACGTTAGGCCTTTGGTTTGATCCTTCTTGCTGGCTCAAACTTATGGCGAAGACAATGAAAGAGAATAGAGAGACTTGGAGGCCCATGTAAAAGACTCATTAGCCCAGTAACATGGATACATGAGGTGGGCTGCTAAGGACTAAGGGCCAAATTGATCAAATAATTGCTTATGGGGTGCAAGAGTGACGTAACTCTTAAGGTAGATCTATGAAGCCACGCAAGGCCACCTTGTGTGGCAGTGCGTGGCTTGATTAAATCTAGAGTAATCTGCAAATCGCCGCGTTGCGTACGCTGCCCCAGGCAGGCGTTCCATTGGTGGAGCGTGGGTGTTCCACCCTTTCACCCATGGATTTTGATGCATTCCCAGATTGACAATTACTGGTAGACTTGGGAATGCATCAAAATGCTGCGTCTCCACAGGTGAAGCGTAACAAGGAGAAATATCTTTATTTATCCATGTTACTGTCTCTTTCTGTGTGCTACAGAAACACTTAGAGTAAAATGCCTCCGGATTGATTTGTGCAGGACGGTGTCTTTTCCTGCACAAAAACAGTCTTGTTTACAACGCTTGGTGCAAGGGTGCGTGCTTTGGCACTAGCCAGCATATTGTGTGCCAGCGCAGGTAAAAGACTGAAATGCGCCGTATAATGTTAGATATGGGGCATTCCTGCCCTTTCCCTATCGCACAGCGAGTTGCTGTGCTGCATGATTTTATTAGTATTTAAAAAAAAAAAATGTGCCCCTATATCTGCAGACAGATCCGCAGAGAAACCAACGAGGTTTGAATTGAAATATTGTCTCACCAGAAATGGTGGTCCTGGTGCATGCGATATGACCAATTTCTAAAAGTTAGAATGTGTATCAATGACTCTTTGATCTGTGCAGTAACTTGGCTAGACCATGTAATTGCAGTTTTTGCTTCAGTACAGATTGCCCGGATTTTTATTATCAAGGAGGGTTTTGTGGGTTGTTCCGTTTGGGAAACAATATTTCTAGGAATGTGATGTCCCGTACGGCCGTCAAGATTGCTTGGAATCCCATCGATCACTCTTTCCAAATAGAATTGCGCAACTATGTTTTTGAGTACACCTGGCTGGGGATGCCTATTTTTGTAGAGTTGTGGCACGCAGACAAGGTTTTTAGGCATTCATTGACAGAAGTGACACATGCCAAAGATTTTGCTTACTGCACTTCTACTCCGGATAAGGCGTAGAAGCAAAACAAAAATAAACATTTTTAGTTTATTGAAAACCACCTTCATGTGGATCACCTGTTGCCATTTTACTATGCCTGTAATGCCTAATTATAGAAAATCTGATGCCAGTTTAGACATTGAGTCGAGTTTTTTTTCCTCTCCATCAGACTAACCAAAGGCATTTAGATCATTACTTTCAGCTGTCCCTTATTTCCTTCAGCATTAGTTTTATATCTTCAAATGTTCATTCTTTCGTGTCATTTAAAACTTGTTTCTTGTGCTTCTCCTTGGCCTACGTTATCCATCAAATCAGTAATTTAATACTTGCCATTTAAAGCAATCTATTTACCCACAAAGTTTTAATCATGAGGTGTTTTTTTTTTTTTTTAAATAGGTGCACCTTCCTAATCTAAACGTTGATGAATAAATCCCCTTAACACATTTGTACAATCCATCAGTTTGGCAACTATTTCTCTGAATTTAACAATCCAGTTTGACTTATTTACTCGGTTTTCAAATGACCCGGTTTCAAGCAAGGCACCAGTGGGAGTTGATCACCAGTCAACGGCCAATTGCTGGCAGTCTGTTAACTGTCACAGCATTTTTCAATTTTGAATGTTTTGCAGTTATGAAAGTAGATTAATTCACTGCTATGTTATTTATAAATGTACCCCTCTTTGCTATGGAAGGCGGGAATTGCTGAAAATAGTTCATATGTTGTTGGAGTCGTCAAAGTAAACTTTTCAAGGATTGAGCAATTTAATCCCTTGAGCGAATATCAATGTAAAATTTCCTAGCTATCTTAATGGAAAGTTTCAATTCTCTTTAGAACTCGAAGGCAAGGATTGTGCTTGCTGTCTTAGTCTTAATTATAATAGCAGCCTTTTATACAACATATAGAAGAAACTACTATTCACATGAGGACTTGTGAATTGTCATGGTATTCCCAACAGTTCAGCAACCAATCGCAAATGAGTTCAAATAGCCAATCAGGACTCCCATGCTCCAACCGAGTCCTTCGCTTATGTGCCCACGTCCTCTTTCATCATGCGAGCCAAGCTGATATCCTGGAATCAAGCCTTCTGCTTATTGGCCTCTGTCCCTGAAATAGAAACAGGAGCAGTCACCCCAAAAGTCTCAAACTCTGGGAACAAACCTCAATAAACAATGGCAAATGAGATAATTGTATGCAATAATTGCATCCAGTAACCACAAAATCCAAACATGAGGACCCAACTTTGCACATATCTGAGGATAAATGAATCCAATATTATTTACTAGTTGCGAGAAGTCGGATCATAATCTCAGGGTAGGGTAATTCTTGCCTCTGAGTCCTTAATAGAATTGAAACTTTCCATTATGATAGCTAGTAACGTTTGCATTCTATGTCTGGACTGGAGGCAAGGAGTATGCATATTCAAAGCTTATCCACCACCAACTGAGCCATGTCAAGCACAGGCTTGAAATAAAACCTCTTAAAGGTAGAATCCCATGACCAGTCTGCCGCTTTCATAATAGCCTCCAAATATGTGCCCAGACTCGAGGCCTTTGAAGCCATCTCTACACGGGCTGAATGTACCCCAAACATCTTCAATTCAATGCCCACTTCTTGTGTTACCCACCTCACCCAGCGAACTATAGTAGGTGAGAGCGCCTTATGTGGCTTCTTAAGGGCAATGAAAAGTTTTCATTCTTCTGGCAGTCGGAATTCCTCCAACATCTCCTCATACGCCTTGAGACATCACACCATGCACAGTTTTGGGACGTTCAGGAAGTCCGGATAAGAAATGACTCCGGCGTGGCATTTCGTCCGCCTGCTAACCATGAAGGATACTCCGGAGGGGGAGATAGTCATGCCCTATCCAGAGCCCGGACGTCAGACATCCGTCTACTAGAGACCAAGCATAAGAGCATTGCCAACTTTGCAGAGAACTCCTTCCTTGACAAAAACCTATTCAGTGACAAGACCGCATTAGGTTAAGTACCTGATTGACATCTCAAAGGGCAGAGTACCTAGGCTCCGGAGGGAGGGATAACCTTGCCCCCCCCCCCCCCCCACTCCCCACTGCAGCAGACGACATTCAAATGGATGTTGCCCTATAGGAGAGCCGTCTACCAGCACATGATCTGCTGAATAGCTGATGTGAAGGTGTTGCTGGAACGATAATTAAGCCAGGAAATAGAGCACCTGAACTATGTCAGTGACCATGGGATCAAAACCCCGTCGCACACACCAACTGGACCGCCTCGTCCAGGCTGACTTTTGATGCCTAACTGTGCTCTCCGCCCAGTCTCTAGACAGGTGATCCTCAGCTTCTCTAGAGGCCCAGGATCGACCATCCGGCTCTGTAATCAGCCATCAGAGAGAGGGACTCATCCAGAACCATTTGATGCGGAATCTACTCTGGATCAGAAGGGGGGGGGGGGTGGAGGAGGGGAGCCAGGATCTTGATGGACCTTGGCCACATGGGGATGGATCATCTGGATCTGGGTTCTCAGTTCTAGTAAATCACGCACACTGAGGTATATTGATTGATCAATGTTGATCAGTAAATGAGTTTAATGGGCGTGCGTGGAGGTATCGTCCTCTAAACCAAGGCATAATAATGTAACTAAAGTTGCATTTCCCTTCACGGGAAATGTTCCTCCTTGCGCCCAGCCAGTGGTTTTCACGGTATAAGTTCATAGGATAATCACAAAAGGAATTTGAATGGTTCAAATCAAGAATTTATTTGGTAAGTTGTTTGACATACTCATTGTATTCATGAGATCATCACATTTCAAAAATCCATTGAAGGTTTAATCTTGGTATTGAAAACATCTAGATGAGAACACCAATGCATTTCGGGCAGATAACCTGCCCTTAGTCAGGGAGTATGTTCCTAAGGAAAAAAAAAAATAGGCGAGATTCAGGCGACCTGCTGTCTGTGGATATAATAATATCCACATTTGTAAAGCACGAACAATCACCCGTAAGGGTCTCTAGGCGCTGGGGGCCGTCGGGAAGATTAAGCAAGCTATTGCCCAGAGTCACATGGTGCTGGGCTAATCTGCTGCCGGCGCCGGGGATTGAACCATGATCCCAAGATTGCGAAGTCAGTCGCCCTGGCCGCTGCGCCACACCTCTTGGGTGCGTACACATCTTCGTGTGCCTAAAAGGATTAATAAACCAGGGATAGAGAAGCGTGGTGTTCGTGAGAAGCTTGTTCGATTTTTAATTATACCGTTAAATGCAGTGAGGAATAAATAAGTAATTAGTGGCGCGGTAAAAAAACGTGCCGGAAAAAAGGTTGTCATGCATATGGTCAATCGAAAGTCTGTGCGAGGATCATTATCAAAGTGTCGGTGTCCAGAAAAAAGTCCATGAGACGTTTACTTACACGGTAAGGATGCAAACTGTAGAGAATCGCTGTGCACCAACGGTGCATAACGTAAGGTAAGACGGTCGTTACCCGTGTGCAAGTGATGGAATCTTTAAAAAAAAAAGGTGCTGGTAAAATGAAAAAGCCCTTTGGTGACCGTAACATTAACGGTGGTGAAGCAACTGTGGAGCACAACGCAAATGCCGTATACATATATTAAAGAATAGTGCAACATTACCTTAATTCACTGGGTGTGGGTCACGAATATAACTCCCGCAGTTGGTTCGAACGGTGTTTATCCGTTATGGCCGAATATAAACCTAGGCAGTGGAAAGTGAAAAGGTGCCGATGGAGAGGGTCCGTGTGGAAAAACATGAAGCACAATGCAATCGAGATTGTGGCGGCCAAGTTGTAACGTGTAACACGTGAAGACTCCTAAACAACGTGAACGCAAACCTATATCATAGTGCATATAGTCAAGGAATAAATAGTCATTATATGTGGGCATTATGAAGATAAACAGATGGAAAAAAAATATTGAAAGATGTAAAGAAGCCAAAAGATGAAAATAGAAAGAGAAGACAGAACACAATTTATGAACTGATGATGAGAAAGATATAAAGACGGATTGAAATATGGAAATAAATGAACGAATCTTGTGAAAGTATGGAAAAAGGTGTGAAATGTAGTAAAAGGATTTCTGGAAACAGTACATAGGTCAATCATGTCATTCAAAGAAAACCACTATATTCAATACGATCATTAAGTCCATGCGGCACCAATGAGTTCATTCTTTTGATCCAGAAGGTCTCTCGTTGTAGTAAAAATTTCCGGTTGTCTCTTCCTTCTTTTATGTCCACTCTCGCATACTAAGAATCACAATTGGCTGATGTTATGGTTGTGATTGATGAAATGTGCCGCCAAAACTGATTTCAGATTTCTATTTCGAATGTTGCTTTTATGTTCGTTGAGTCTGGTTTTTATTTTTCTCTGTCTTGCCAATATATATATACACCAGTCCGCAAGGGCATTTTAGTAGATATACGAGATTTTTGGAATCGCATGTGGCCGTGGTATATAATTTGATGTTATAACCCCGAGTTGGTTGGCGGGTAGTGTTCCCTCTGATGTTGTTACAGTTGCGGCAAGGTATAGTACCTTTGAATGACGTGGTCAATTCCATGGTTCTTGGTGGTCTAAGAAGTTCAATTAAGGTCTTGCTTCTTTCATAGGCAAACAGATTTTTCATAGAAGCTGTTTCTGAAATCTGGTTCAACTTGGAGCACAAGGCCAATATAGTTTTTTTGAAACTTCTGCTTTCAGTTGAGACTGGATCCTCGAGTAGCGTCTACCCGAGGGTCAATCCATGAACCGGTGGGCAAGTATTTAGATAGACATCTACAGCCCTTTGCACAACCAATGTCAACATATATCCAAGACACTACTGAATTTTTGATTAAAATTCAAAACATCCCAACGGCATAATACACCTCAATACCCCACAATTTAGGTACAGCAGCCATTGAATACTTTTTACTACAAGCTGACCGCAATCAAGGTTTCAAAATCTTTCTACTGGAACTTCAATTCACATTGTACCAGTTATTTTTCCCACAAAGATCAGTTTTATCTTCAACTCACTGGAACATCAATGGGGGACTGCGCTGCCCCAAGCTACGCGAGTCTCTTCATGCACAAATTCGATTTGGACAATATTCTCAGTGATGACATCGGGAAAACACACCTGGCTTCATTTTTTCGATACATTGATAGGTCTCGGCCTGACGTAGGCAGCGCATGCGCTGCCCTCGTCATACGAGGCTTCTTGGAATCGATCTGGTATATATTGGCAAGACAGAGAAATAAAAACCAGACTCAACGAACATAAAAGCAACATTCAATATAAAAATCAGAAATCAGTCGTGGTGGCATATTTCATCAATCACAACCATAACATCAGCCAATTGCGATTCTTAGTATGTGAGATAGTGGACATAAAAGAAGGAAGAGACAACCGGAAATGTTAACTACGAGAGACCTACTGGATCAAAAGAATGAACTCCTTGGTGCCGCATGGACTTAATGATCATATTGAATATAGTTGTTTTCTTTGAATGACCTGATTGACCTATGTACTGTTTCTAGAAATCCTTTTACTACATTTCACTCTTTTCACACCTTTTTCCATACTTTCACAAGATTCGTTCATTTATTTCCATATTTCAATCCATCTTTTTCTCATCAACATTTCATAAATTGTGTTCTGTCTTCTCTTTCTATTTTCATCTTTCGGCTTCTTTACATCTTTCAATATCTTTGTTTTTCTTCTGTTTATCTTCATAATATGCATATATAAGGACTATTTATTCCTTGACTATGTGCACTATAATATAGGTTTTCGTTCACATTATTGTTTATGCGTCTTCACATCTTACACGTTACAACATGGAAGCCACAATCTCGATTGTACTGTGCTTCATGTTTTTTCACACGGACCCTCTCCATCAGCACCTTTTTACTTTCCACTGCCTATGCTTATATTCGGCCATAACGGATACACGCCGTTCGAACCAACTGCGGGAGTTATATTCGTGACCCACACCCACTGAATTAAGGTAATGCTGCACTATTCTTTAATATATGTATATGGCATTTGCGTTGTGGTCCACAGTTGCTTCACAACCGTTAATGTTACGGTCACCAAAGGGCTTTTTCATTTTACCAGCACTTTAAAAAAAAAAAAAAAAAAAGGATTCCATCACTTACACACAGGTAACGACTGTATTATCTTACATTATGCACCGTCTGGTGCACAGTGATTGTCGACAGTTTGTTTCCTTACCGTGTAAGTAAACGTCTCATGGACTTTTTTCTGGACACCGACACTTTGATAATGACCCTCGCACAGACTTCCGATTGACCATATGCATGACAACCCTTTTTTACGGCACGTTTTTGACCGCGCCACTAATTGCTTATTATTTATTCAGCAATGCATTTAACGGTATAATCAGAAATCAAACAAGCTTCTCATTTACACCACACTTCTCGATCACTGGTTTATTAATCGTTTTAGGCACACGATGATTTGTACGCACCCAACAGTATGAGTCATTTATATCCACAGACAGCAGGTCGCCAGAATCTCGCCTATTTTTGTTTTCTTTAGGAACATACTCCCTAAGGGCAGGTTATCTGCCCGAAATGCATTGGGGTTCTCATCTAGATTTTTTTTCAATACCAAGATTAACCCTTCAATGGATTTTTGAAATGATGTGGTGATCTCCTGAATACAATGAGCATATGTCATCAAACAACTTACCAAATAAATTCTTGATTTGAACCATTCCAATTCCTTTTGTGATTATCATCTGGATCTGGGGAGAGTGGGCTCAAAACCGGGGCCAGGGGGTTTTATGCGGTACTAGTAGCAGCTCCTGATTGAGAAGAGCATGTTTATGAATGCTCAAACGTGTCATTATTCACTCCTTGGTGACGGTGCTTAGCTGGGGTCTAGTCAGGAGCAGCAGAATGGACAGGGTCTGGGTGTTCAGGGGCTATAGTGGCCGAAATTCCCACTTTTGTGCACGATCTGCTCGGAATGGTGTTGCTCCATGCGAGCCATAGCCTCAGCTACTGCCCTGTAGATCGAGGCATCCACTTCCTTATAGAAATCCTAATCAAACAGAAGGTAGTCAAGAGGGTCCCCATTCCCTTGTCTCATCCAAGCCCTCCATCATGATCGCTAGAAGGAGATAACCCCCTTTGTGGCAAGACAATAAGCAAAAAGGCACTACAAGGGCCAAGCCACTGGTAGTAATATCCACAGAGGGCTAAGCAGACCAAGCATTGCAATGGTGGGTCTGGGGGACAGCCAACAATATTGGGGCAGGTGGACCCTCACTTCACTGGGTCCATTCCCTGGGACATCCTCCCCCGGTGCTTGTACAATAACTGGGTAAAGAAAGTATGGGAGCTGGTATCCCCAACCTTTGATCAGTGCTATGCCTATTAATAGGCTTATGTGTGGGGCTCTTATCACACTGAAGGGGCCAAACGTGTCGATGCTTAATACAGGGAATACAGAACCCCACCCAGGCATCACTCGCTAGCGCACAGTGGAATAAAGACCCTGGCGTTCTCAGGGCATTATTTACGGTAATAATTAAGGCCCCACACAGCTACTGTCCCCCTTGATCTGGGGCATCCATCTCCAGGGCTTTCTGGCTCCAAGCTGCAGCGTGCGATCTCAAACGCAACTCAATTCCCTCAGATCGGATGTCGCAGGACAGGACGTGCTGGTGCCACCTAGCCAGAGGTTGACTGCACCACGGACCCGCACCAAAGAACAGCCGTGAAGGGAGCCTCCGCAGAGCCGTCCCCGGCGCGCAGTACCACAACACTACAATGACAAATACACAAGTTAGGAACCCAAAACAGTGAAACGGGAATATCGATACACTATAAAAGCACTGATATAAAAGGAAAGCACTTATGTCTGTTGTGAACAGTGAATAAGGGACGTGGGGACACAATTGAAGGACCATGTTAGAACATGGGGAGTCCTGATTGGCTGTTTGGACTCATTTGTCATTGGTTGCTGAACTGTTATGGTAGTCTCAAGGCATCATGGGAATAGTAGGTTTTAGGTCTTGCATAGCGTTGCAGCGCAACTCGCTGCTTCGCTTTGCAAGGCATGGTGTATTAGAGTATATTTTAAAAGTGGGGTGGAAGCCCTGCCCCTATTTTTTTTATTGGCTGGCGTCTTGTCCATGGTAAACGCTGGCTTCCGATTGAAAATGAGGCTTCTTAGTCCTTCCTTGTTACCGCCCTGTCTCCTTTTGGGACCGCCCATCAGGACTGGATCGTTTACTTGAGGCATTATACTGTCTCCTTCAATTAGTGTGTAAGCACTTTTTTTTTTTTTTGTTTTGTTTTTATTCGCGCAATGGCGACAGCTTGTTTTGTTTCGTTATCACGCCATGCTCATGACTTAAATATGCACGAGCGCCCGCTTTATACAAAAAAATAGTGGATACTGCGCACCTCTCTGGACGGCTGCTTGTCACTTCACACGCACACTGGACGCATACATGAAACATGTCTCCGTACAGAGCGAGGAGCAGCGTGCTGAGAGGGGCTTCGACGTTATTGCTTTGACTGGTTTTACGCAGGACACCCTCTGCGCTTCCTCGTGAGCATCTGTGGCACGAAGTCAAAAGAAGGGAACCGGGAGTGCGCGGGTAGAGGCGCACCGAGGCGCTGAACCCTGAAGAGCGCAGCAGAGCGCCGCCACAGGAGGCTAGCTACAGCTGAGCCTCTCTGCAGCGCAGACACCGGGGGCTGCCCGGAGGCTGAGGACCAGCGAAGCGGCGCTGGAGGAGGAGGAGACAGGAGTGCTCCCCCTGCAGCCCACCCTCTTCCAGGTGCGCAGGAGTGACTGCATCTACCCGCCAGGTACCGAAGAGGGCACCCCTTGCTGCAGGACACCAGCATGAAGGGTGAGTCCCAGGACCGTTCACAGCTTTCAGAATAAACCCGTCCAGTCCACGTGTAACTGACAGCCTTTGTTGTGTCAACTTTTTACTGACTCTTTAGCCTAGTTTCACTTTTTGTACTTGTTTCAATCTTGTCTTCGTTTTGTGTTTGGTTTTTTAACCGCAGGATCGCACGTTTTACCTTCTTTCTTCAGATTCGCGTTCATGCCTTTCTTTGGGTACACTGGACATATTTTTGTTATTACCTTAACACGATGGGTTTTGATTCTGCATTGAGCACACCCACATTTTTGAAATCTTCACAGTTCTCACTTGTTACCAAAATACTTTAGCACAGACGCTGCATCCAATATTCTTTATACTTTTTGTTTCTTTCCACCCGCCCACTTTTTTGCTCTGAACTCTATATAGTGTGCTTTATGGCTATATGTACAATGACCTTTTTAGTTTTATGTATATTTTTCATCTATTTACATTCTTTAATGCTTTTTACACTGGGTGTTTGTGCGCAAACAGCACAAGGTTAGAAAATGTATTTACATTTTGTGTTTGGTCTCGAGACGCATGTTGTCACCTGTTTGCATTTTGTGTTAGTCCATGTTATTTACAAATTGTATGTTCTCTCCATGCGTTTGACTTAGTGTTTTGTGGTTCTGTATTTTTGTACGTCACATGCTTTGCATTGCGCCGAAATGCCCCCTTTCACACTCTTCAGGGCGCGTTGACAGTCACAGTGGCATGTTGGACTGAGACACCTGTGCGTGCGTCGTCGGTGCCATGTGCTAAAACTGCACTCTAAGGAGGTTTGGTGAGTGGGAGGGCAGACTGAAGGCGAGGTGAATCGAGGACCCATGTGCAGGTGAATAACTGCACATGGGCTGAATAAAGCACACAGCCCCATGGACAGCTGGAATGTAAACTCTTGTGCTGGATAGATGCATGGAGTGTAACCAGCTCCCCCCTCGTCCATGGAATGCCAGGTCAACCCTGACCAAAGGTGGCTGGGGAGGATCTCTGCAGTCCTTACCATGTAGACCCCAGTGACCCTGACCAGGCACGGCTTGCTTTGCCTTCTAGGGGAAATACTGCCGCAATCCTTGTGAGATCAGAGAGGAGCCATTGCATCTCACGCACCCACCAACAAAGGCAGACATAACATGGTGCTATTATACAACGAGATATTTGCTCAGAGGCTGACGAGGCCTGGACATCTGGTATCTGAGCTTGCAAACACAAACAGGAAAGGGCAAGTAAAGTCACAAAAGTCCCTAGCCGCTTCAATGTGGCGCACATTTCCCCGCTGTGCGGGCGAATTCCACTCGTGCGCAAATCGCACGGCCGGGGGCCGTCCGCATGGAAGAGGCTAGGAGAGGATGATCCTTTATTTTGCTGAGCTTTCTTTTTTAGGTCTCGCCTGGCGTAAGACTGCGCAGACATGCACAGTCTCGCTGGTGAGATTTAATGACTTTAGGAGATTTCTCTAGTGGGCTTTAAGCCCCGCCCCACTTTTCCATTGGCTGGCGTAGAGCCATCCCAGTTGGATTAGCTGCCCAGACTTACTGCTGGCGTAAAAGTTTTTTTTATCTTTATGGGGCCAAACACATGGCCCCATAAAGATAAGAAACAAGTCATGCGTGGCAGTCCAACTGGGACGCTCTAAAAGAGTTGTTGTTGAAGTCCCTGGAAATTCTCCGACGTTCCTAGGCTGTACGCGTGACGCACGTGAAGCCCTGTTGTCAACAGAGGTTCTTCCCTGGGAACAAGTCGTTATGACTGACAGAAACCAGCGAGGTCAGCGATGTTTAAGCCATGGATAGTGCAGCCTACCAGCTGCTTCCATGAGATTTGACGAGGCATTGGTGGCTGGAAGTACGGGACGTCTTAAACTATACTGCAGGGTTCCACCAGTAGCCATGTTGGAAATCCGTCAACACCATATTACAAAATCTCACTTCTTCAAGTTTGTTCACCTACTCCCAACATGGCTGAGTTTGCGTACTCATTTAGTGGTCTAGTGTTTATCGCCGTTTTGTACTGTGGGAACTTGGGATGCTGTGAGGAGGGTGCAGGAGGGGCGCCGGGCTGGTGGCGCCCCCTATAAGGAACAGGATCCCTCACCAGTCATGGAGCTGGCACGCCGGGCGCTGCTTGTCCGCTGCCTACCGCAGCTCTCGGCCGCGTTGCCAGAGCCCCAGCCCTTACTGGCGGCCCTGGAGGATCGCGGGGCCTTCAGCGGCGGGAGCTGGAGACGGCAAGTGGGGGCCTCTTGCTGGAACGGTTGCTGCATACTCTCAGTCTGAAGGAGCGGGACACCTACCCTGAGCTTCAGGCCGTGCTTGAGAACACCGAGCCCGGGGCCCTGAGAGTGCTGCAGCAGGAGGGGGAACAGGAGGAAGGAGAAAGAGGTGAGTGAAATGTTTGGGTGACACTTGAAATGGTGACACCAGGGGGAAGTTAAGGTGATGGGTATCAAGAAGTGGAGGTGTTATGCTGGGTGATTGAGGAAGTAGCTATGGGGATAAAGATGTTGAGTTACGGTGCAGTTGGGCAATTACGATTGATAGCGGGATAAGGCAATGGGGATACTGGAGTAAGCTTGAGGGCCCGCGTGAGTGCCATCGAGAGACGAGGTTCTCGACATAGGGCTTTGGTCTTGTTTGAGGTCTGCACTTTTCATTCGACTTTCACCCAGAGCAAAAGAGAGAAAACAAAACACAGAATGAACAAGCATTGAAAATGCAATAGGTCTCGCCTTTGATTAAGTTAAAGCTATTTGCTTTGCTAATGGTATTATATAGCAAAGCAAATGGGTTTAACTTAATAAAAGGCGAGGCCTATTGCATTTTTAATGCTTGTTGTTCACTGTCACAGAAGGGAGCACCTTTAAATATGTGACTGCATGATGTCAGCTGTACAAATACTAAGGGGGGGTGTGTATTCAATATTGTGTATTTCAACACGCATTTTTTTTTGGGGGGGGGGGGGTCCTTCCAACCACTAAATAATATACTTAAACAATCCCTTACTCCCATTACCTCTACTTGCCCCTGAACGCTCAATTTTACCTCTATCCACCTATGAACTCTAAAACAAACTTGTCCGTCTTTTTAAAACTCATTAACGGAAATAAAGCTACAATCTACTGATGGCGTAGAGATTATAGAGATGCAACTTAAAATTAATATTAAAATTCGGTGCATGTATTCAGATTTCAAAACGGGTCAGTATCCTGACTAAGGTCTTATGTAGTCAATATCTGGTCACTCCTGAGCATGGTCTTTGTCTCAGTGCCCAAGAGATCAACTTTTCTGTTAATAGTGAATCCATCTCCCAAGAAGTGCAATAGCGTTCTGCTTTTGGGAGGCATTTAGAGCTCTTGCTGCTATATTTCCTCTTAGATCGATAATAATTTCAAAGATCCTGGATTGATTTAAAAGGTGGGGGTGACTGCTACTTATTTAAAAAAGGGGGGGGGGGGGAAGTGTGGCTTTGTCCCTGTGGTAGCAGGGATGTAATGTAAGCCCCTGCGGTGTAGTTGGGGGGACAAACATTTTGGGTCTTTACAGCCCTTCATGGGGTGCCCATTCAACACAAAGGCAACTCAATTCAACCCAAGGCGATACTTGAGACAGCGGGCTGCAAATCCTATTTTGCGGGGGCGTCATCGTTATGCGTTACGCCACTGTGTGGTTGCAGAAACAATTGTCCCATCATCTTGTAACTAGCATTGGTTAACTTCTGGTGTATATTGTTACCAAATACTTCTCATATCATAAAGAGGTTAATTATTTTGATGAATTGTAGGTGGCCTTCTTCCACAAGTGTGTTTGTGTTTTTTTTTTTTCCCTTTCCTGCCATCTGCCTTCAGTAAAACACTAAGTTTTTCTATTATCGTAAGTGCATGTGACAGCCCTGCTTTTTTGTTGATATTATTTGATTTTTGTCTTGGTGGTAGTATTGATAACGTGGAGCAAGGCACATTGCTCGAATTCAGACTTTGTGAATTATATATTTTTAATTTGTATTTATTGCTGCGGTTTGAGTACCTTTTTGGCATGCACCTTTCATATCTGTCAATTCCCCCGCATTTTATGAGCATCACCCTCTTTTTACTCCTATTCATCTACCGAAAAAACAAACCAGAATGCCTTCGTTAAATTGAGAGCATAAAAAACAAAGTGATAGATGGAATGTTTGAATTCATCTCAAACACTGGCGATCACTCTGGGATGCATCCCCGTCAGTCTTTATTCGCCCATCAAGCCACCTCCGTTTTGACACAGCCATATGCAAATCATTCCTGACATTCCATCCAATGGAAACAGTCCTGCCCGAACTGGTTTTATAATTTTGGTTAATTCTATTAAATTGAGGCCACTTGTTTCTTAAAACCATGTTCCCCTCTAAAAATGTCTTGTTGCCACATTCACCTTAATGGGTGCGCCCTCCTAATCTTCTGACTTTACCTGAGTTAGGAGGTTGACTGGTATGACCTCTTGTGGTTCATGTGTCTCATGGGCCAAGTGTATTATGGCTAGGTGTGTGCATCCATCATTTCACCTCATATGCAAAAAGTGCACTGTAGATGGTCAGCTCAGTGGATATCATTCTGAGAGGTGATGCCACGTGGGCCAAAGGCAATAATTTTCAGATTTGCAGCCCCTCCTTGGAGCTCAGAGAAACCTCGACTGTGGTTATTTATTAGTCCCCTCCAGCAGCTGCTTGTCGAAGTACAAAAAAAAACTCCTATCTGATGCTATTTGCAGGAGCGTTATAAATTGCTTCAGATTATAATGAGCAGTAGGAGAGATAATTGGAGTGAAACCCAACACATTCCTGTTAGATACAAGATGTCGAAGAAAGCCTCAAGTGTGAAATCTACAGATAATCAATTTGTCTTTCTGAGATGTATTTTCTGTCTGCGTGTCTGGCATATTTTTGTTGTATTGTTTCCAGTTAACCGCTTCCCATTTAAAAGCGCCGCCTCATGAAATATTCATTTTAGAATTTTTTTCTTTCCTCACCCCACTGAAAATACTCTGTATGTTTTTACATTAATAGGTGGTACAGTGCTTTTTTAGGTCGCAGCCTACCAGACAGCATTGCTGTCTGGTTTGCTAAAGACATCTTGGGGGCATTCAGAAAGCTGACCTAGAATGCATTCCACCCGTTGCTTACCATTGGCTTTGTGGTTTGTAACTCGCATGTTCTGGCTTTCTATTTGCTGGCTGTATTTGCTTTCGACTGTCCTGCTTGAGGCCATCCCTCCCGTTGCCCAAACCTTGTTTATTGTATTCTTCCACGAACTCACTTTCTGTTGACAGGTCTTTAAATTTTGCTCTTATTTTGTCACATTTGCTGTGCATTCAAAGACTGAGGTCAAATGTCAAGCTCTTTCTTCTGAGGGACCTTGTGTTTACTTTTCCTTCTCTGACTTCAAAGTGTGTGACTTTATGGGACAATCCAGACTGTCAGTGCTTCTCCAATCTACTCCACTCTTCCCCGGTCCACTCAAATGTACCCCATTCCATGTCACGCTACCCCACTGCACTCCAATCTACTCCACCCACATCTATCCCACTCCAATCTACCCCATTTCACTCTTCCTCCAATTTTACACCTTTTTCCAGATGACCAAAACCCCCCCTCCTACCTCTCCCAACTGAGCACCAAATATTGTATGACCGAAAACCCTTTTCACCATGTTCAAAATGGGGAGAAACTGGATGAATTTGCCCAAGTACACCATGAATGTGTTTAAGAAGCAGCCATAGACCTTTGGGCCTGTCTCAGAAGAAGCTAGTGTCGTCAGGTTTGACAGGGAGATTGGGCCTATCTGAATAGCATTTTTGGGTCAATTTGTACTAATATCTTCAGTTTTTTAATATGGCCATTGTAGAGTTCCCCTGGCAAGCTCACCAGGATATGTTGATACCCGTCTTGTAGTGTTTAGTGTACTTGCCTTAAATGCTCACCATGTTTTGCTCTCCAGTGCAAGTAAGGGTCCCGGCCACAAGGCACAATATTTTAGCATGTAGGTCAGTTTATCACAGTTAATAATATAGTAGTACACAGCACACTCGTAGGCAACGGGTTGGGCCCACATTCTTTAAAATCGTGTAATATGAGGTGCCATAATTGTGTTAAAAGTGATGGAATAATTTGTGAACTATATCCGTAGATGTAGGCTAATCATAACTTTGATTCAGTGGAGGAGGTTGATGTAGCCAACCTGGATCTTCACATGTTAAGTTGCAGACCTTTCGCAAACGAAAGATTGAATTTCAGAATGAAATTGGAAACGGGGGAAATAAAAGCAGTTTTTGTTTTTTTTCATTCAACCATTTTAAGTTTTGCCGTCCAAGGCTTGTGTCTTCAGTTTTGAACTAAATGGAGAATCTGGTGCATTACATCCTAAAAGGGTTCCTCCCTATAAAGGTGATCTGGACATAGTTTGCAACCTTGGACGCTGATTTCAATTTGAGCGACTGTGGGTTACTGATATTGTCTGGATCTAATATGCCTGAGCTCTGTAGATTTGTATATCATCCTCAAGGGGCATTTCCTGTTCATCAGGCTTTTCCTAGTGCCCACTATTGATGGTAATCCCTCGATCATTTGGACCCTTGGACAGAGTTCTCAGTCATTCATGGCCAATCCCTTGTAATCCTTCTCAGAGGAAGCATCCTGGCCAGCTACATTAGAGAGGTTAGAGGAAAGGTCAGTGTGAACTGTTTGTTCCCATCTGATCTCTGTATCAGTTCCCTGCAGAGCTATTCAAAGGGGTCTAGCTTGCTGGTCTTTCACCAAATGAGCTCTAGTGAGAGCCTTACCTGGACTGTCTAGCTGCATTGTCATGAATTCTCCGGGTTGGGTGTAGAAATTTAGGAAATCCCCTTAATGGGGTCTTCACGGAATGCTAGACTGACATTTGGATGAATACGTCCAATGCTTATGCAAACCCTTGATTAAAACTTTACCACTACCTCTGAGATTGGCTTCTTGCTTTCCCAATAAGGTTACGTTCATCCCAAGTTCTCACAGGGTTCTATAAATGTCATGAGGGTAGCTAGGAATTGGGGTATCTTTGGGCCAGATGTAGCAAAGGGTTTTACCCATTCTGCGTCTATGGCAAAATGTGTTTGTACATATGGCACTAGAATTAGTACATGAAAAGGTGGGTAAGATGTTGCCTTTGGCTTTATTGCGTAATGCATGTTCCTCCTTTGGTATCCTGCCTGGCTGTGTTGCAGGTGGATTCCTGCAAATTCAGATGGCAGTTGGTGGCTGTTTGAATTCAGCGCAGAAATAGGTTTCTTTATTGTTGCTGTTAATGCAGTATTTTGATTGGGAGTTCCACCTGTATCTCTGTTGTGGTGACACCATTTCATGGCACCTGAAAGTTATATTTGTCGGTTTTGCTGTTGGAAGCCTTTTAAACTTTACAGCTTCCATAGAGTTTAAGCTACTTATAGCACCCCTACACAGAGCATGCATGATTTAGAGGTGCTATACCCTAAAGTCTTGCTTAGTATTTCATAATGACAGGGTGGTCCTCCAGATGCCTACCGTGTATTTCAGATCTTGGCTAACAGACCGCTTTAGCTATCCTGTTGCGAAAGACCTCTTGTGGACCACACCAAAAATGTACAATGGGATCAAAGCCAGCTCATTTCTTACATTGGTTGACTTTACAGTCCCTTTATTTCTACCTCCTTATTCAATTCAATCAGCTTTATTCGGCAATTAAGACATAAAAGCACATTTACAAACATTTATTTACAATTATATAAATTACCTAAAAAGAGAATAAAATTCCAATTAAATTTTTCAATGTCCGTCAAGCTAATTCATGCTTTAAGAAAAAAAGTTAAAAATGAGCACCACAATCATAAAATTCGAACCAGCTCATATCAGCTTAAATTGCACAGGGAATAACATAATATAACATTGTGAGCACCCTGATTTCCTACTTATAATAACAGCAGCGGGTAATGTTAACAAGATGTTGAGTTACTTATGGGTAAGAAGTTAACATTAAGTTTCAAAGCTTTTAACCTTATGCCCCAGGCCCATCCTATAAACTTAGCTACAGCTACACAGATCGGAGGTGCAGGGTCGGTGCATAGAATGCGAAGGGCAATAGCATATCTTTTAATGCCCATGGACTTACAAATTGGTTTTATCCATTTTTCCCTCGGAATTGCATACAATGGGCAAAAGAATAGTACATGACCTATATTTTCGCATTCATCTACGCATCTAAAGCACCTATCCTTGTTAGTGCCTGCTCCCCCCCCCATCTAGAGGTGAAATCTGCAACAGGTAGTGTACCCACCCGCAGTTGAAAGTATAGCTTGCGATCAGTGGTTTTTTTCAATGATGTCCCAGAACTTCTCTTTGAGGGGTTGGAATTTAAACTCTAGGAAGCGGGACGTTAATTGAGAGGAAAGGCCTTGGGCAGTTTCTAGTTTATAAACCCATTCCCAGTACATCATTTTCAGCTTTTCTTTGGAAGGAAAAACTGCACGTGTTGGATTTTTCCAGAGTTCAATCAGGCCTAAACTGCCTAGTAGGGAATTGATCTCAAGCAGCCAGGATATTTTTTGGGACCTATCGGATTCAATTATATCCACAAAACCACTCCTATAGTGCAAGAGTTCATCTGTGCACCAGAGTCTACGCCAATATAATATTGGACGTAACCTCGCCAGATGTTCTAGGGGTTTTTTGCCAAGATCCAATAGTAAGGGGCGCGATGGCGTACTGGGTGGAAGATTTGTGATTTTGCGGATAAAAGCATTTTCTAGGACCTTCAGCCTATTCAGATTGGCAAAGCCCCAGAGCTCGGCCCCATAAAGGCATGAGCCCAGGACCGACGTTCCATAAATTTCTAGAGCTGGAGAGATTGGCTTAGTTAGTGAGTTTTTAAACCTAGATAGAAGAGCCCCTGACTTTTGTTTATGTTGCAAGACGGCACGGTCAAGTTGGCAATCCCAGCGCATGTCTTTTTGTAAAGTAATCCCCAGGTAAGTAAATGAGGTAACCTCCTCCAAGGGTAACTTGTTCATGAATATTTTCCCCTTGAAGGATTTTGATCCATTGAATGACATAAATTTAGTTTTTCCCGTGTTGACTTCCAGGCCCCTTGCAGTGCAGAATTCTTCAAAACACCGGAGGGCCTTCGATAGGCCACTGGGGGTCTTTGAGATAATCAACGTGTCATCCGCGAACATGAGGATGGGAATGCGTTCGCCGGCCAGAGCAGGTGCATCGGTCGGGGTCAGAGAGAGCCGACCGGCCACCCCGTCGACAAACAGTGAGAAGAGGGTCGGCGCCAGGACGCACCCCTGCCGCACACCCCTGCCGACCGGGAAGTCCTCGGTCACCTCCCCCATGCCCCCCCACCGCACTCGGGCAACGTTTCCCTCATGTAAGCGGACAATCACGGAGAGGAGCTCAGGAGCAATACCCATTTCCCCCAAAACCTGCCACAGCCTGCTCCTTGGGACCAGGTCAAAGGCGGCCCTTAGGTCCACGAATACTGCATAAAGGGCACCCCTCCCCAAGACCACGGTCTTCCAGTATATGTTGGCAAAACGGAAGCCTTGGTCAATGGTACTTATCCGGGAACGGAACCCTGCCTGCATTGGGCTCAAAATGTCATGGTCGTCGATCCAGAGTTGAATTTTATGGAGGAACAAGCGGCCTATAATCTTTTGGATCGAGTCGATTAGACTGATTGGCCTATAGTTACTTGCCTTTGTTTTATCCCCCTTTTTATATACTGGGACGATTTCAGCGCCCTTCCATGAACACGGGATGTCGGCTCCCTGGGCAATTGCATTTGCAGTTGCAAAATGTAACTAGACCAAAGACTTCTATTGTTAAGAAACATGTCTGCAGGGATTCCATCCATGCCAGGGGCTTTTCCTCTGACCACTTTATCCAAGGCTCTATTTACATCTTTTATTATAAACGGGGCCTCTGTGTAAGATACAGATGGAGAGGTCTCAAAAGGGCTGGTTTCACATGGTGCGGCATACTGGGGTTTGAAATAATCAACCCAGTCATTTTGTGCCACATTGTTTTGTGGCCGCTCTGCAATTCCACCCCTGTCCCATTTGTATGTATCCCAGAAAGCTTTACTATTCTTATCCCTGGAAGCATCCAGTAGGTCCTTCCACATTTCGGTGTCCCAGGTTACCTTTGCCTCTTTCAATGTCTTCCCATATCGAGTCCTGGCAGTCCTTACAAGCGATGCATCTTTCGACTTGAGTGCACTGCCAAGCTCTAACCGGGCTTTCCGACACTCTTTGTTATACCAGCCCTCTTTTTTGTGGGGTTTAGGATTTCTACCGGAGATGGGTTTAAGAAAAGTATTTCCGCAGACTCGCAAAAAGCCTGGTATGGATTTCTGCCACTAGATAAGATGGAATTGGGCCCTCAGCCTGTACACCCAATACTTCTAGAGCAGAGAATGCTTCTCCATTTATTGCCTGCACAGTCTTTGGATCCTGAGCAATCCGGTCCCATTTTAGGTAGCGTGTATTAGACAGGAGGTGCTCAGACTCATACGTAGCTTGCACTGGTGATGAACAACCAAGCAAGGACGCATTAAATGACGAGACTAGTGGATGGTGATCGCTCTCTTGCCGACTAATTACCTCCATGTCTTTAAAGTGGGTCCAGAGTTGTACATGGATCAATAAGTAATCAATCCTGCTAGCCCTACGTCCGTTATCAAAAGCGTTTGCACCTAATTTGTCGGACGGACTTCTGCCGTTCGCTGCTCTCATGTGATTGCCTAAACAGAGGCCGTTTAATTGGATTGCGGCCTCCGTCCACCTTTTTGCTGGTACAGTCTCCAGTGGTGGAATTCCCCATTTAGCATCTTCTTCCTCTGTAAGCTGTGATATGTCATCTAAGTACAGTGGTTCAAACGATGTGTTAAAATCACCTGCTATAATAGGCAGGATATTGGGGGGTAGGGCATCGATTGCTTCTTCCAGCAAATTAACAACTGGGGACCGTTTTCCCCCCGGGAAGACCTCGCGCATAAACATTAAAAATTTCTAAGTTAATCCCAGACTTCGGGACAATCTTTACAGATAAGATATCATCACTCGCGCGGGGACTTTGGGTTACGCGGCATCCTAAGTTTTGCTTTAGCCATATAGTTAGCCCGCCAGACGGCTGGCCTCTTTTGCTTTTTATGGCTGGGATATGAAAGTTAAGGAATCCATTGCATATAAGGGGGGCTAGTAGCCATGTCTCTTGAAAGAGACATATGTCAAATTTGGATATAAAACCTAACCATTCAGGATCAGCTATTTTTGGGCCTAGGCCGGCTATATTCCAAGATATTATGGTCAATGGGCCACTCTCAGTGCAACCTCCATTATCTAGTCCTATGCTCAATCGTGATGAGCTTGGGCTTTCTCTCTGCAGGTAGGCCAAGTCATTGCTACCAATAGTACTCATGTTGGATGTATCGCCAGAGACGGCTTTCCCATCAAAGCCAACCAAGGCTACAGTGCAACTAGGCGATACTATCACCCCAGACTCACTTGTTAATAGGGGTTTTACCCCCTTCTGGCGCTGGTCCAGTGGTATTTCCATGGAAGGGTTTTTACTGAACGCACCTTTCTCTGTTAAGGTAGAACATACTACCCGCTTTTCCCCAAGGGTTATAACAGGTTCACATGTACTATTCTTTTTATGGTGAGAGTTTAGTCGTCAATCGCAGTCTTCCAATCCGGAAGACCCGATTGTCTTATGCTGCATATTAGGTTCACTTGGATTACTAGGCCGCCAGTTATGATCTCTCTGACCAGAACCCACTAAGTTGCGTGGTTGGTAGTCGCAATGGAAAAAGGACAAGGGCATTGAAAGAATTGGAGTGCAGGAACTTGGGTTTCGCCATTGGCAGATATGCTCCACTGCCTTGGTATCTCTAAAATTAATTATGATACAATCGCCTTCTATCGTTTTCTTCGATGAACCAACCCAGTTTACCCGGCGCACAAAAAGGATTTCTGTTGAGACATTTGGAGGCAGGGGGCGATTACAATTTAACCAATAAACACATTTGTTCCTCAATTCCCCGTAATCCTCCCTAGTATCAATACCCAAGGGCTTAACTCCTGCCAGTATTATCACATAGGGTCTAGACTCTAGAGGGAGGTGTATGTTTGGGAGTTTTCTTGTCTCTGAGTCTCTACATGCTTCCCTGCCCGGATGTTTTAGTACTAGGCCACTATGTACTCCTGCAGGACCATTCCCCCCACTCGCTATACTGCCTAGTGTAATGGTCTTGGTGGTATCCCGGGTAACCAGACCCGGCTCTTGTGAGTTGGTACTTGTTTTAGATATAGAGGTGGTGGGTATAGCATTAGTAATAGTGGCATTCTTATTAGGGGGCATAACTGTTGGTGATTTATCACATGCCCGGCATTTACTAGTTTTATTCTGCCGAGACTGTGCTGCCGAATACTGCAGCTCCAAGCAAGACAATCTATTTTCAATCCCATCGAGTCTATCATAGATTGGTTGGCACGTTTTATAGAATATTGCCTCTATTTTCCCCCAGAAATCATCACCCACATTGTGCTGTTCCTTGGGGGGGGGGTGATACATGAAACATTTGGTCACTCTCTTTCCCATTCTCCGAGGCTACTTCTAGGCATGTGGTTGATTTTTCAACCATGTCCGCTGGGGTGATTCTCCTTGACTTAGCGGTTAGGCCAATATTTGGTGGTTCTGTGCGTTTCCTTTTGGATCTCTCTGTTTTCATACTTTCCTTGCTCTTTGGGGAAGTTTTCTTATGTTTAGGGTTCAAAGTAGAGCGAGTCTTTACACTCTCAGTTACACCAGTTTCTCGTGGCGACTTTAGTTGGCCCCTTTTTTTCCTGGTATTGAGATTGGCTCCTTCAGAGGCTGGAATGCAATGAGGTACATTTCTCTGTGGGGAGGGATCATCAACATTACCCGGTGCTACCAGCATTATGCTCACATCATTATCTGGGATCTGGTCTGCATTATGCGACGGGGAATGGGCATGAGTGAGGTGGCCCAGTGAGGAGCGTTTGTCTGTGAGAGGACCCAGCGACAAACGTTTTTCGGTGTAGTCAATCTCTTTATCCAATATGGATGATACCCTTACAAGGAATTGATCAAGTGTGCCAACCAGGGACTTCCGTCTCGTATCGGGAACAGCAGACATCTTTTACAGGACACTTTGACTATGTATTACACTGTAAAGGATTGCGTTGGCGTGACTAACCTTGGTGAGGTTCTCCAGGGTTCTTCGCAGAGGGTGGGCCCGACCCGACCTTACACGGCCTCTAACGGGCTCAAACGGGCCCGCCCGGGCTTCGTCCGGCGCCTGCGCGCGTCCCGCGACGCGGAAGGAGCGGCGTTCTTTTGAGCGCCTCCGGGCGCTTAGCAGATGTCAAATGGCGCTAGGGCGCCTGGGAATTGTGGTCTCCCCACGCCGGGGCCGCTGAATGGCGATGCGGCAACAACAACGGCAGAGGGACACCCAGCAGGACAGCAGCGACACTTTGAGCGTTTCAGGGCAGGGCAAGGCACCAGCAATCACCCCCGCGCTATTTCTGGGTTCCTGGAACGATTCTCCTCCTTATTCAGTGGCTTCCTTCCTGCCTCTTACTGTGATTGTCTGTATCCTGGAATATATCTTTGTTACCATGTTTTTGACTGGCTTTCCTATATCCTTCCACTGCTCACTTGCTCACTTTTAGTCAACTTCTTTCTCCTTTTTCTTTAAGAACTCCATGAGTGCATGTTTTTCAGCTCTCTACCAAATGTGCATCTCTGCTCACTAAATACTCACTCTCCTGTGCTCTGTGCTGCTCTCTTTCATGCTGTTAACTTACTCCTGCTGAGCTCTCTTTGCTTCTCTACCCTACAAAATACCCACCCCATGGACTCGTTGCTTCTTCTCCCCCACCCTGGCTTTTTCCTTTTTGCTGCCACTCCCAGTTGCGTCCTCACAGCCACTCCTATGATGATTAGCACGCTAAAAAATGTCTTGCACCAACTGATGTCCGCCGTCTTTGATCAGTAATTAAAACAAGCATTGGCATAGCCAATAGGTCTCTCCTTTGGGACCTTATAAGTGTTTAGTTATCCAGCACAATATCCTTGGTGCAGCAATATCAAGTGTTGCATGGCTAAACACTTATAAGTTCCCAAAGACGAGACCTAATGGCTATGCTAATGCTTGTTACTTTTTGAAATGACGTTGTCGTGGATTTCACGAGAATAAAGCCACATGACGTTTTACTTTTGTACAATAGTAACAAATTTGTCAACGTATGTTTTTTAAGACACTTCTTTCAAATAACATGCTTTCTTGAAGCAGATTTATTTCCACTGGTACCCATGTGTATTTTTATACATGTATACTTGTTGAAGTTACATACCTTTTTAGATATACACACAGATGTCAACAAAACCAGTGATGAGCAAAACGGGTCATTTGGCGCTAAAGTGGAAGTTTGGGGGGGGGGGGGGGGGTGAAAAGAAGAAAACCAAAAAGGGCCTTTCAAACGCACATAGATTCAAATTCTCATTTGCTGAAATTTAGTAAAGGTGAAATATATTTAAACTGTAAGATGTATTAGTAAAATACCTAACACGAATCGGTCTTTAGTAGATTGATGCGGTGTGTGGGTTTTACAAACCGAGCATAAGCCAGTTGACGCTGTGATTGGGTTTCGGGAGCACTGATGTTATAGACTCTTTGTGTAGGGAGGGCAGAAATCCTTGGTATCTACAACAATGTGGCTGTTATATGATAAATGGTATTCCTACACGTTGCCTAATCTCTTCTGTATCCTACATGTTGCATAATGTCTTCTGTAGTCCGTGTGGAAGGGTTGTTGTGCGACCCTTAATCTGTGATGTGTGTACTCCGGTGACAGTGGCGGCTGGTGACATTTGAAAGTGGTGAGGCGTAAAATTATTGTCCTAATGCACCGCTGCGAGCGAGCAGGAACTACCTACAGAGGGTTCGGGGGGGGGTTCCCCCCCCCTTCATCCCCCCCCCCCCCCCCCTCCCGAGAGACTTTTGAAAAAAGAGTGGACAAATGGTGCATTTTTCAAGTAAATTTGAGAAAGCTTGAAGGTTAATAAAGTAATTGTGAAAGTGTATTTATTACATTAATAAAGAGATGTCATATAACATAGGTAGCTGCTTATTCAGTAAATGTCTGCTCTCCCAGTGCCCTTACATATCACTTCTGTGTGTCTTTCCTTTGCCCGTGTCCTTGCATATCTCTCATCTGTGCCTTTGCCTCTCCATGTGCCCTTACATATCACTACTGTGCTTTTGCTTTCCCCGTGTCATTACATATCACTCCTCTGTTTGTTTTCCTCTTCTTGTGCCCTTGCATATCACTCTTGTCTCTCTGCTCTCTCAGACCCCTTACATATCACTCTTCGGTGTCTTTGCTCTCCCTTTGCCCTTATACATCACACCTCTGTCTTTGCCTCTCCACGTGCCCTTACAGATCACTCCTCTGTATATATTTTCCCAGTGCCCATCCTTCCCAACCCCCTTTGCCTTTATCCACCACTCCTAGATCCTTTGCTCTCTGTGCCCCTTCTGCATCAGTCACTGTCTTTCCCTCTCCTATCTGTTTCACTTTTGCCTTTAACTTTATCTCGTATCCATCGCTCTGTCCCTTGCTCTACTTGGGACCTTATAATAATCTGTTCGTCTCCGTTCTCTCCCTGTGCACTCATGCACCTCTCCAGAAAACTTAAATAAAACCATCATACTAAGGGACTGCTAACCATATCCACCTGCCAAAAATGCACCCATATCCCACAGTACTCTATCTTCAACCACCTCCTTCGTCGCACTCTACGTCCTGCGACGCGTCCTCAGACCCCTCTGATCTGTCACAAACGACAAACACTCCCCTACATTGGCGCTCGGATGCTGAAATTATGCAAGTGCAGAGAGTAAACCGGAATGCACCATAGTGCTTAAGTACGGTGCATTCCTGCCATTTCACTTCTGTTCTAGAGCAGTGCAGTAAGGTGCCTCTCTGCACTACCCTAAGCCCAAATCCCATAAATGAGGCCCATATTGCACTAATCACAGCCTCAGGCCAGACCTCATCAGCAGAACCAGGTCCATCAAGAGAAGCCATATCCCCAGACGCACAAGAGTAGATTGAGGCGACTACCGAAGTGACGCAGGGTTTGAGCTACAGGTTTCCTGAGGCGAGAGTCGTAGATTCATCCCTTCTGTCACTTGGGTTAAAAAAGCGCAATATAAGAATATGAGTGTCTTTCCTAATAAGTATTTTTTTAAGTTTGAATGACATTACTGGGCATGAGGAGAGGAGCAGATGAGATACAGAGATCTGGATGTGGCCTAGTGAGAATCGTTTCATAAATCTAATGCGCTCCGTGAAGATTGTTTGCGAGGAACTTTATATTGAATAAGTAATTTTAAGTGAGAAAAAAACGTACATTCTGAAATTGATTTGAGAATACTTTCATATAAATCGAATGTGCTCTGCAGAGAGTTTGAGAGGAGGAGCGTTATGTTGAATACGTACATTCTAAAACATTTTTGAAATTATGTCAACCTGTTGTCTTTCTTTATATAGTCTTATTAAAAAAAGATTTCAAATTAAATTTTGAAAGCGGCCGTGCCTCCGCAGGACCACTAGTAACTGAACTCTGGGAACCGAACACTTGAGAGATCACAGGCCCTGCAGCGTGATGTCTTGAGACCAGTACCCTGCTATACATGCGCAGGGGAGGGTTCCACTGTGGAAGAGAAAAGCAAATCACCACGTGGGATGTTATGTCGGGTAGCATGCTGCCTTTTGTGTTTTTTTCAGGTTCATGTCTGGATCATTTTTAGTGACCGGAGCGTGATCTCGTCAACAAATCGGATTGTGAATTTGCCTGGTCCCCCTTGCCCAAAGCCAAGCTCTCATTCTTTGTACTGGTGTTCATGGGACCTTAGCGAGTAGCGGCAGCCGCCGGCCGGCATGCTCGAGGGAGGAGGGGAGGTGGGGTGGGGGGTCACCAGCGGGGAATTAAACAGTGAAAATGCGTACCTCCGCACCGTCTCTGCTCCAAACCACGGCCGGCCACGTTGTACTGGTGGGTCCTCGCATGTTCCTGCTGCAGGAAGTAGCCAGCAGGCAGCTTCCCTGCCCTACAGCAAGGCAACACGAGCCAATTACAATGCTGGTAAGCACCGCAGGCGAGTGCCCCAGCCGGGACATTTTCTCTGCATAGAGAGAAAGGGAGAGTGGGCGGTCCTGCTCCTGGGCAGCTGTTGTGGGTACTGACTGTTTGGTCGGCTCCACCCCCCCCCCCCCCTGCCCTCGAGCAGGACCGCCCACCCACCCACCCGCCCGCCCCCAACCAGTCACAGAGGCACTTCTGCTTTTTAGGTCTCGGCTGCGCTTGCGCAGTCTCGCTCCGAGATTTAATGAGTTGGAGTGACTTTGAGAAGAGGGGCTTGCACCCGCCCCTCTTCTCTCCTGTTCTCCATTGGCTGGCCTCGTAACTGCTGGCCAGCCACTGGAGAAGAGGTCCAGTCACTCCGATTAGGCCCCGTCCTTTTCGGATCGGGGGGCGTGTTTTTTGCGAGAAGTCTCAGGGAGGAGACAACAGCAAAACACGCCCCCCAATCCGAAAAGGACACTCCCTTTCTCCGAGGCATTTTCTGCTGTGCCTCGGAGAAAGGCGGTGGTGCCCCGGCGTTGCTCCCGCGCACACACGCTATCTCTTTTACTTTCGGAGCGTCGAGCCGGTACTCCTCGGCTCTCTTGGATTCGACCGCTTACATAGCCAATCAGCTACTCGGCACGGAGACAAAAGACTGAAGAAGTAATCTCCTCATTCCTCGCCCCTGCCCCTCCAGCTGGCTCGTGCGTTGGTACGCACCAACGAGCGGAGCGCGAGCCCCCCTTAAAGGGGTGGGGAAAAAGCCGCTGTGGAACGTACCATCTTGTAAGTTCTACCTGCTTGCAACTTTCTTTACCATGGCGCGCGGTAGTTAGGCTCACTGCAGTTCAATGAACGAGAAGAGAACGGGGCACCTCTTGCCTCCGCCTCCATGCTTGATCTTACAATTAGCCGCTACAGTCTTTCTTCTATTGCTATGACCATGTTTGTGACGCTAGACGCCTTGGAAATTGGAGGTGGTCGCTACCCGCACGTGTGAGCTCTGAGCTGACGGTATGAGTTAACATTATTGCTTGTTTAAGTTAACTTTATTATGTTACCTTGATGGTCAAGTGAAATAGAGGTTACTCGCATTAATATGATGAAAAACAAACAGGGTAGTTGAATTAACAATGCCTGTGTCATAAAGTCGATTTTTCAGTCCTGTATTAGCGAGTGACAGTTCAGGCCATTGCAAGTCGGCTGTTGTGATCACGACGCTAGAGCTTCAATCTGCAACGTAGGAAGTAAGTAAATGTGTTTTCGCACGCCAGTGACAACTCTCCGCGCTCCACCTCCTCTTGTGTGTTGACATGTCAAAGAGAGGACTGGTTGGTGGAGGTAATCTCTCCCATAGAAATATAGTGCATAAAGGACAAGTAACATTAGTCGGAAATCGGCACGGCGTATTGACTAATTTTAGAGGCAGGTGTTGGGAACTTCTCGCAAAGATTTATTTTTAAGTTGCCTCCGTCTAGCGCCCAAATGCAGAGTGCCTACTACTAGGGTTCACGATCTGTTTTAAGTCGGGGCATGTAGGGAAGGGCTGCCTGCATAAGTAAAGGTGAGCTGTACACAGCAAGAAAGCCGATTTTTTTCTTTTACATAAGCCAATAAAAAGATCTGAAAACCTTAGTTGAAGAGACCTTAAATCAGCAGGGAACATTTGAAAGCACACATGTTGCAGGTACTGAGCAAAATTGAGTGGGGGTCGATATGCCGCTGGCCACTTATTTTCTGGGTTGTAAAAATGGAAACTGCAACTTTATTATGTCAGGAATTTTTAAACCAATTTTCTACCACAACGGTTTGCACGAAACGAAGCTTCATTTTTATACATCTTTATTGTAATCCTAATGTGATAACAAGCATTTACAATGCAATGGTTTCGGCATTGGTAAAGTTAGAGCTATTGGCATTGCTCATGACGTTATTTTTGTTTATGTTTTTTGTTTTTAAAACATTTAAAGAAACGGCATTGTCATGAGCAATGGCAATAGCTCTAACTTTAACAATGCCGAGACCGTTGCATTGTAAATGCTTGTTCGCAATGCGAGAAGGCAGAAACATAAATGGTAGTTTTTACCGTTTATGTTTCTGCCTTCTCGCATGGCGAGAAAGCAGTGGGGCGACGCCCCAATAGGGGAGCCGCCACTGTCCGGTGACTTTGGGCGCAACCCGCTCGCACATCTGCTGTGTTTACAGCTTGAACCTCCGGCTACTAAATGTTTTCGTGAGGACCGAAATCTCTAACACCTTCAACATTCCGCCCGGAAACATAAGGCTGTGTGTTCTTTGGAAATATAAATGCATCCCTAAATTCCAAGACCGCTTTCCACTGTGGCATTACAGACCGATTACAGAGGGGAGGGGGGGGACCCGAGCTAAAGAGGAGAGGGTGGGCGAGATAGGCGGGGGGAAGAAACAGGAAGGTTAAGAGGGGGAGGGACATTATGGAGGAGGCGGAGGGGAGAGACAGAAGAGGAAGGAGAAGATAGAGTGCGTGAGGCAGGCAAGGAAGGAAGACAGAGTGTCCAATTGTAAATGCACCTACGCAAAGTGGCCAATGTCCCCATATGTATTATGAAATAGGCCGCAGCAACATCTGCAGTCCTTGCTATAATATCAAAGTGCCCTGGGGGGGAAAGAATCGGATGAGAATGCCACTGGGCTCCTGAGAAGCTCACTTTCTGTTAATTTGCGCAGATGCCACTGCGAAGAGTGTGGACCTTGTGAAACACGCAGTGGCACCATTTTAGTTGCCAGGTCTGAAGTATATAGACCTCTGGGCCAGAACAGAGGGGTGACATGTACCAAAAATAACTGGGATGCCACATCACTACCGGTCAGAGCTTTTTAAATTGCCTTTAATATAAGGTTAGCAAACGCAGTTGTCATTGGAGAGGATTGTAACACCCGCTTCGAAGTATTGATCGCAGGGCAGTTTCCTGATATGAACTCATCAATTTTTAATATCTGACTGTGGAATATATGCTCACGCGCTAGGCTGTAAAGAAAAATCTCTAAATAATAAACATTATTTTAAACTTTTGACTCCAAGCTGTTCCTTGAGCCTTCCAACTAAAGAGTGGAATGTAATGCTGGGCTTTGTTGAATGAGTAGTGGCGAGTTCGGAGCGGAAGGGGCAGAGCATGCGCAGTAGGAAGTTGCGCTACCCTGCTCAACACAGTGCTCTATAAATGCACGCACTGCATTCCACGGCAGGATGGCTCACTGTTAGACACTCGTTGCTGACACATGTGGCAGCTTGCAAGTTACTTGGTCTAATCCTCGCTGCCTGTGGCGGGCCCCGGGGAACGTGGCCAACAGCGCAAATTACATCATTCATCATATTAACAGCATCGCCGCCGGCTCTGTGGTGAGGGAGGAGTGCACGCGAAAGTGGTGCGAGATTTTCGCTGAAAAGGGAAAGTAAGCGCGGGAAAGCCTGAGCTAGGGTAATTACGGTAGGTGACGGAGTAGGAGAAAAGTAAATATGTGGATATGAAGCAAAGGATACATACCATGGGAAACAGGAAATAGTGGGTGACGGCACATAATATATAATAGGGTAGAAGAGAAGTTGAGTATTTAGCAAATATAAGGAAGAGAAGCTGAGGAGGTTGTGAAGATGACTGGGTGGACACTGAAGGAGACGCCGGCAAACACGCGAGTGGTGCGCGCACGCAGCAGCAGGCAAAAATGAAAGTAATCCTGCTCCAGATGGCGCCTCGGGCGCTGAAAGCTGGCGGCTGCGCACGTGCACGCACTTGTGACCGCAAGCACTAGGCCAGCAGAAGCCTGGGGTAGCACTTTTAAAAGCACACTACAAAATGTCTCGCAGCGCATGCGCTGACTCAGCAAGACCTAAAAAGAAATAAAATGGCACCTGCATCATTCAGGAGGTGCGTACCTGCACACGTTGCATCATTGCGCTTTTTTTTTTCTTGCGCCGACATCGCACAGCTTCAGCAAAAATATATTTAGCTTTTTACCAGTATCACTACAGGGGATTGGCCGAGGCAACAGGTCACATAGATAAAACCTGTTGCTTTGCTTGTCAATTAAGTTTATTTTTTTTGTCTCCGATGAACCAAGAAATGTTGTCCTTCCTTTCTTGAGAGCTCTACTTCAGAGAGGATCCTCCATAATATTGGACTTTTAAAATCATAAAGCTATCTGAAAATTCCTTTTCGATGTGGCTCTTTATTAATTTATGGTGGTATTAAACAGCACCACATACCATTAACATAGTGGTTTAGAGCCCTCCCTTTGCTTACCATTGTTAGACTTTCGTTGTCTCTCTTATTTGCATGCTTCGTCCTGTCCCAGCTTAACCTTGTTGGTTCCTCCCAGGGAGCAGTGCTTTTCACCATGTGTGTTTGCCTTGTGTATGTGCTTGATCTTCGGGAACTACTTTTTATGTTGAAGCCTACCAGACTTGCTAACGACCTCTTGGGAGGACATTCAGAAAGCTTCCCTGAGATTCCATTCCATCCATTGCTTAACATTGGCTTTGTGGTTTGTAATGCACATTTACTTTCTATTTACTGGCTTTATTTGTTTAAGGCTGTCCAGCTTGAGTTGGTCCCTTCCCTTGCACAAACCTTATTTATTTTATTCTTCCACCAGTACTGAATTTCTGTAAATAGGCCTTTAATTCTTGGTCTTATCTTGTCACATTTGCTGTGCTTTGAAAGACTGAGGTCAAATGTCCATCTCGGCCTTCTAGGGAGCTTAATGTTTACTTTTCTTTCTCTGACTTCAAAATGGGAGAATGTATGTGGCAATCATGCTGGGTACTCGGGGGTGTTCTATACAAATTATTTTCTTTTCTAGCACAAAATAAAATTTAAATGAACTGTGCAGATATTTCAGAATATCTAAAGCACCGATGAAGCACATTTATTGGTAATTCTGAAGTGTGATGGAAACAAATATTTGAATACGATCAAAACCAATCCGTACACTAGGTGATGACAAGTTAGCATCTGTGCGCTGCATAGTTTTATTAGTAAAACTATGTCTGTGTAAATGTAATGGTCATTTCAATTGAAGATGTGTTGTCTGTAATGGCAGTGCGCTACCACACCATGCATACTCTACTCTGGACCGCGCCATGCCACTGCACTCTACTCTGCATCATTCCACCCTTCGCCACTTCACGCCTCTCTACTCTACGCCAATGCACTCTACCCCAAACTACTCTTTGCCAATGCACTCTTTGCTACCTTAATTTATTCTGCCCCACTGTACTCTTTGCCAATCCAATCTTTGCCAATGCACTCTAAGCCACCCTAATCTACTCTGCACCATCACACTAAGAAACAGTATGCCACTGCACTATGACACTGCACTCTAATACACTTCACTAAGACACTTTATGCCACTGACTGCACTCTACTCTGAAACCATCTACTCTATTCCACTCTGCGCCGTTCTGTTCCGCTCTACACCACTGCACTCTAAGCCAATGTACTCTGCACCACTGCACTGTATGCCACTATACTCTACTCTGAAACCATCTACTCCGCTCTCTTCCACTCTGCGCCACTCTCTTCCACTCTGTGCCACTGCACTTTACCACTTCATGCCACTCTGCGCCTCTGTGCTCTATGCCCCTGTGCTCTACCATGCTCCACTCTACGCTACTTCACTTCACTCTACTCTACTCTACACTACTCCACGCCACTTCACTCTACAGCATTCTACTCCATTCTGCGCTGCTCCACTCTGGATTCTAGACCAATGGATTCCACACCACTCTATTCAAAACCAATGCACTCTACACCAATCTACTCTGCACCATTGTACTTTACACCGCTTCACTGAAGTCCACTCTACGACACTCTTCTCCATGATGCCCACTTTAACACTCTACTCCATTAAACTCTACCCCACGCCACTCCATGCCACTTAACTCCACTCTAGTCTGACACACTACTCAACTCCTCCATTCCACACCACTCCAGTCCACTCTGTTCCGCACCACTCTACTCCATTCTCCTACCCTACACCATACCACTCGACGACAATCTGCTCCGCCTTGTCACTCTACTGCACGCCACTCTACTGCACGCCACTCTACTGCACGCCACTCTACTGCACGCCACTCTACTGCACGCCACTCTACGGCACGCCACTCTACTGCACGCCACTCTACTGCACGCCACTCTACGGCACGCCACTCTACGGCACGCCACTCTACGGCACGCCACTCTACGGCACGCCACTCTACGGCACTCCCGCCACTCTACGGCACGCCACTCTACGGCACGCCACTCTACGGCACGCCACTCTACGGCACGCCACTCTACGGCACCCCCGCCACTCTACGGCACGCCACTCCCTTTCACTCTACTCCTTCCCCGCCACTCTACGGCACGCCACTCTACGGCACGCCACTCTACGGCACGCCACTCTACGGCACGCCACTCTACGGCACGCCACTCTACGGCACGCCACTCTACGGCACGCCACTCTACGGCACCCCCGCCACTCTACGGCACGCCACTCTACGGCACCCCCGCCACTCTACGGCACGCCACTCCCTTTCACTCTACTCCTTCCCCGCCACTCTACGGCACGCCACTCCCTTTCACTCTACTCCTTCCCCGCCACTCTACGGCACGCCACTCCCTTTCACTCTACTCCTTCCCCGCCACTCTACGGCACGCCACTCTACGGCACGCCACTCTACGGCACGCCACTCTACGGCACGCCACTCTACGCCACGCCACTCCCTTTCACTCTACTCCTTCCCCGCCACTCTACGCCACGCCACTCCCTTTCACTCTACTCCTTCCCCGCCACTCTACGCCACGCCACTCCCTTTCACTCTACTCCTTCCCCGCCACTCTACGCCACGCCACTCCCTTTCACTCTACTCCTTCCCCGCCACTCTACGGCACGCCACTCCCTTTCACTCTACTCCTTCCCCGCCACTCTACGCCACGCCACTCCCTTTCACTCTACTCCTTCCCCGCCACTCTACGCCACGCCACTCCCTTTCACTCTACTCCTTCCCCGCCACTCTACGCCACGCCACTCCCTTTCACTCTACTCCTTCCCCGCCACTCTACGCCACGCCACTCCCTTTCACTCTACTCCTTCCCCGCCACTCTACGCCACGCCACTCCCTTTCACTCTACTCCTTCCCCGCCACTCTACGCCACGCCACTCCCTTTCACTCTACTCCTTCCCCGCCACTCTACGCCACGCCACTCCCTTTCACTCTACTCCTTCCCCGCCACTCTACGCCACGCCACTCCCTTTCACTCTACTCCTTCCCCGCCACTCTACGCCACGCCACTCCCTTTCACTCTACTCCTTCCCCGCCACTCTACGCCACGCCACTCCCTTTCACTCTATGCCACAGCACTCCGCTCTGACACTCTATGCCACAGCACTCCGCTCTGACACTCTATGCCACAGCACTCCGCTCTGACACTCTATGCCACAGCACTCCGCTCTGACACTCAACTCTACGCCGCTTCATGACTCTCTACCCCACTCCATAACTCTCTACCCCACTCCATAACTCTCTACCCCACTCCATAACTCTCTACCCCACTCCATAACTCTCTACCCCACTCCATAACTCTCTACCCCACTCCATAACTCTCTACCCCACTCCATAACTCTCTACCCCACTCCATAACTCTCTACCCCACTCCATAACTCTCTACCCCACTCCATAACTCTCTACCCCACTCCATAACTCTCTACCCCACTCCATAACTCTCTACCCCACTCCATAACTCTCTACCCCACTCCATAACTCTCTACCCCACTCCATAACTCTCTACCCCACTCCATAACTCTCTACCCCACTCCATAACTCTCTACCCCACTCCATAACTCTCTACCCCACTCCATAACTCTCTACCCCACTCATAACTCTCTACCCCACTCCCTCCTCTACTGCACTAACGTTTAGCCACACTAACCAGTAGCCACACTGCTGTACAACATGGCTAAAACATATTGTCAAAGTGAATAGCTCTTGCATAGGCGAAACCTATTGGCTTTGCCAGTGCAGGTTAATCGATGGAGTTTGGCAGGAACATCTTAGTCCTTGAGTTGGACGGCACTGAAAATACCTGTGAAGCACTGAAAACAACATGCTTTATGCAGAATTCGGAAGACCGTCTGAAACAGTTGATGCAGTTAAGGGTTTTTCTTAAAATCGTATTGTAAAAGCCCCCACTACTCCCATTTCAGTTTGCTCACGAAATAGTCTTAAAATACTTGGAAACCTGCAAGTCCTGTATGAAAGCCAGTCTCTAATTTCCTTATTACAGTCTCCCGTAATAAGGAAATGACGTAGACTGTCAATTGTATTAACTTACTACAGTTGAGTTCTTACGCCACAATGCCTGATGCCGGAGCCAAGAGGAAGGCAAGCCACAGAGAATAAATGAAAGATGTCCTTTAAAATCTAAATGTGTCTTTTCCTTCTGTTGCAACATGTTTACAGCAAACAACTACACACCCACATGGTGTATTGCAAGTGTTGACCTTTGCTTCAAGCTTATATGGAACTATTTCCATGCAATGCTTGGTGGTGTAAAGAGGACTCGGGAAAGGTAGATTTGTTTGTGATATGCTGGCACCTCTAATGAGCATTGCAGGTCCCTTTCAGTTCAGTTGATAGTTTTTATTTTTGTTTTGAATCTCTTCCCTTTTTTTTTTTTTTTTTAAAAATCCGTGGTCTGTCAGTGTCTCCTGTGAGATCTTGTAGCTCTGGGGGAAAGTAAGGGATATAGATAAGGAAACGTATCTGCCATTGCAGTCCTCCTTTAGGATTGCCAGTATGAAGTATCCAGTTCAGAGATTTGATATGATGTGCTTTTTTAATCCTCCTCATAGGATGTCTGTGCTCAGGGTATGTGACTGTTTGGGACCTGCAGGGTGGGTGGACTGTGTGGGAGTCCTCCCGTGATCAGCAATTCCTGTCAGATGTCTGTGGTAATCACATGCCTTTCTGGTTGGTATTTAGTGGTTAGTTCATTGGCTTGGTGTAGCCTGTATCTGTCTGTGGCTTTCAGATACTAGCCAGGTTCTACAGACCATTTCATACACTGACTGTAGTAGTGAAGGACATTTTTAATCATCGTAGTCCTCTTAAACCGAACAAACTTAATTTCTCATGAACCATCAGGAAGAAGTTGTTCAGTTCAACCAATCAGCAGCAGGTATCCTTCTTCATATCCCTCTGTAAATTCTTTACCCTCTTTCTTCCTGCGACCAAAGCCTGCACTAGAATGTCTAGATCCTGCTTGGAAGACTCTAATCCTACAAAAATTAGAGATCTTCCTGTAGTCTCCTGACTATTTGAGGAACCAAGTCTAACAGCCAGTTGACCAACCTAGTGTACAAAATTTGAACATCAGATTCAACAATTAATCATATCAATGACACATTAAGCACTGCACAAGAAACCTCAATGACTTATTTGGAACTGATCATGGTCCTTTCTCTTCTTGGGAGGGCGAAAATCAATGTTAGCGATGAGGGGGGTGCTTATTCTCACCTCTGTGTCAATAATAGAATTGAAACTTTCCTTTTACAATAGCTAGGAAGTTTTTCATTCTATATCTGGACCGGAGGCGAGGATTATTCTAGTTTAAAAACCTGTCCACCACCAGAGTTGTGATGGAGGAGCCTGGGTTGAAATAGAACCTTTTGAAGGTCGAGTGAGGACCAGTCCTCTTCATTAAGGAGGTCTTCCGGGTGATCCTCAAGGGTGAAGGCTTCTCTAGTGGAATGTGCCCCAAACAATTTGCTATACATGCCCGCTCCCTGCATGGCCCTTCGCACCCTCTTGCAATTGTAGGAAAAGAGACCGCCTTATATGGTTTTCTGATAGGGATGTGCAACTGTCGTTCCCCATGGGGGGGGGGGGTGCTTCCTCCACCAAGGCCTTGTTTGCCTTAATACTGTGAACCACTCAACTTTGGGGAATCGGCAAAGGCAGGGTATGAGTGAAGTTGTAAATTGCATTTCATACATCTAGATACATGGAAGGTGTAAACGTTCTCCTTGTAGTGTACAGGTCCCTGACATCCGAGACCCTTCTGCAAGACACCAGACATAGCAAGGTAGTGTGTTTTGCAGACCACTCCTTCCTGGAGAGATACTGATTACTATGCCAGGACAGGAAAAGTTTCAGTACCATGTTAACATCCCAGAGAATCGAATATCTCTGCTCTGGGGAGGGACAACCGAATGCTCCTGAGTAGTTTCCTGACCAGGCGATGCTCCCCACCACCAGATAAACCCCCCCCCCCCCCCCAAATGTTGTTGTGTCCCGATGAGATTGCTGAATGAAAGTTATTGGCTGATTTATAGGCCATGTCTTCTGAAGCCAGCAAGCCCAGGAAATTCATGACTTTGACATCTGTCCTCACAGGGTGCAAGTCTCTGCTTACACCAAACTAACCATCGAGACCAAGCTGACCGGTATCGTTTGATTGTGCCATCTGCCTAGGCTCTGTAGAGTAGGCTTGCATTGCTTCTCGAAAGACCAGGGACTTGCCACCTATACCTGTAATCCTTCACACCATGAGCTAAAGGGTTCCATCCGTGGCCAGGTGGTAAGCATTCCAGAAGGGATCTTGGAGGTGATACGGAAGCGGGGGTAGATGGATTGGAGAATTCCAAGAAAGTTCATCCGAACTGGAAACCACACCTGAGACATCCAAAGCAGGGTCACCCGCACTAGGTCCGCCAGGTGTCTGCGAGTTTGGGCTGCAAGCCACATTATCATGGCAAAGGGAGCAAAGGCGTAACCCTTGTCCACTGACTAATCCTGAAAGAAGTCATCGGTTGCCGTTGTATTGAGGGTCCGGTCTCCAGCTGAAGTACCAGGGAATTTGGTGATGTAGCCAAAACGCAAAGACGTCCTACGAGGACTGATCCCCAGCAGTCCAAAAGGGCTTGAAACAAGGCGGCTACAGCTGGCAGAGATTCTAGAGTAGCTTCAGTCGGGGTGTTTCGGGTGTTCTATCCCCCTAATAAATGTATATTTTGATAAATAGTTGGTTACAGCTGCATTCAGTCTGGTATGGTAAAGTCTGTCGGAGTTCACCAGAAATGTTTACATACACACAGACCTCTCTCTGCAAAATATTGTTTTCTCTCACCTAGTGCCCCTACCAAAATTCTTTCCACTGCCCCTTTCGTGCCCCCTGCATTTCCAATGTATTAATGAAATAGATCCGTGTAATGGTAGGAATATCTGAAACTTACACCCCCTTCCCCATCTTACTAACCAAGCTACAACCCTGCAGAGTTGCATCTCTCAGATAGCATGTCTGCCAATCCACCACCTTCTTGGCCATGCCCGATAGGTGCTCAGCCACTACTGAGATATGATTAACGTAGTTCTAGGCCAGATCAGAGAGGGCTCTTGACTTCATGCCCCCCAGTTGATTGATATAGTGGACTGCCGCCACGTTGTCCATCTTCAAAAGGACACAACATTGAGCTCTGTTCTTGGATCAGCATCTTACCACGAAAGAGCCGGCCATCAACTCTAGGCAGTTGATGTGCAAGGACTGCTCTGCAATGGACCATCTGCATCTGGTGGTGAACTCCCGACAGCGTTTTCCCCTGCCAGTACCACTGCCTTTAGACTCTATCACCAGATCTGGTTGAGAGCCGAAGATTGCATGCCCATTACAAGCTTCCATGTGCATGAGTCTCCTCTGGAGTTCGCCTTTATCATTCTCTGAGAGTGGGACTCGTTGAGAATACATGAGACCCCACTGTGTAGGTGAGACTCCTTCAATCGTTGCAGGGCTAAGTAATGGAGAGGCCCATGGAATATGTCCTGAATAGAAGACAGGAGGCCTACTACCCATGCGATATACCTGAGAGATGTGGATGATTTGGAAAGGGGTCTGCGTCTCAAGTGTATTTTGGACATCTTGGATGAAAGACTCTAGGTTCTCGATCGTGTTTACCACAAAGCCTAAGAACATGAGGGTCTGGGACAGGGACAGGGCTGATTGCTCCTGGCTGATTATCAAGCCCAAAGATAGGAGAGACGGTTTTCCTCAGGCGGGCTGTCTGTGGGCCCTGATCCACGAGGAGAATGTCGTCCAGGTACATTATCCTGCGTATCCCGCTAACTCGTAAGTCGTCCAGCCCGGTTTAAGGACGTTGGTGAAACACCAAGGAGTGGAGGATAGGCCGAATGGGCATTTTGTGAATTTGAAGGTTTGACCCGGCCATTGGAACTGACGGTACGGCAGGCATATCTGGATCACTAGGTAAGCATCCTTGAGATGAATACGTACCAGCCAGTCGTTGGACCAAGGGTGGTCCCGGAGGAAATGAACTCCCTACATCTTGAAGTGATGGAAGACCAGCCACTTGTTAAATTTCTGGAGGTTTATTAACAGGCATTGGCCTCCATCCTTTTTTTCCCACCAAGAATAAGTTCTTGAGGGATGTGCTGTGGTTAGAGAGGTGGCCCCTTTGAAAAGGGGCTCTTTGACCTCGTTGGATAAGGACGGCCTCCGCCTCTGAGAAGACATTGGATCGTGGAGGGTACGTTTGAAACTGATCTGGAGAATTCTTTGTGGAATCCCTGAACTGTTTGCAGGACCCTGGCATCTGAAGGCAAAGCTTTCCAGTTTTGCATGAAATGTGCAAACAGGCCCCCCAATCAAGTGTGAAAAATTAGTTACATTCACTGTGCATATTGGTGAAATTGCCTTCTCTGGAGTCTGTGTAGAGGATATCCTTTGGTGGGGTAGAAACACCCAAATCAGGAAGTGTCCTGCCATGGGTCCTTTTTAGAGGCCTGTTCTTTAGCAGAGGCTTGAAACTGTGGTCGGCTGGCCGAGTGGCCACGGCCAGCCCCTGTGAAAATCCGGGGGTAAAAACACGTTTCAGGACGGGGTCTTGTCAAGAGTTAATAGTGGAGACAAATTTGCGGAGCACCTCTGAAAGGCTCCCCGAAGAGCCCGCCCTGTGCGACTTGACCCGCTTCAGAGGTTGCCAGCATCCCATACATTGAGAAGACACCATTTGGTGGAGATTGGCATTGCACTACCACTTAAATCATTCGTAATCATAAGCATCTCCACTGCAGTCCAGTAGTTCTGAACCTCTGGACAACCCCACTGTATGAGATAAAAGGTCTCTTCCTGACCACATTTCCTATGACTGCTAGAAACTCCTATTCTGCACATCTTGACTATCGTGTTGCATGAGATGTTAAATCTATGGAGTACTATATGCTGCACCAGCCGGAACCCTGTCCTGATGGCCACCTCTCTACGGGAGGCCAAGGCCTCCGGCCCCTCGTCTGTTATACCTCCCTGGTAGGAATTCCAGTGCTCTTGTAAGCGAAGGAGGGTGTCTGGTGAACTGGATCAGTTTCTTGTATGTAAAAGAGATTGCTTTACGGCTCATGTGCTCCTCGAGCAATCTTTCCTCAAGGAGTGATGAATCTGGGAGGTCGGTCCCTTGAGGAATCACCGCCTGGAGAGCGTAGCCTATCTGGAGATATCAGAAGGTTTCCGAGGTCACCAGTTCGTAATCCCTTTGCAAATCGGAGAAAGTGACCACTCCATCCGGGGCCAAAAGCTTTGGGTCAACTTTGAATAGGACGGACCAGCGCATCTCGGTAAAGAAGGCGCAGTTGGCATTGCCCCAAAAATGATGCCGTGTTGGGTCCAGCCTGATAGTATCTCAGGAGATATGAGTGCACCTGACTCCTTGTCTAGGATCTTAGAGGACCTGTCATATCAAGATGTTTGTCCTGACATGCCTTCTAGGAGTGATCGCTTCCCTTCTTTGGGTCCCTGATGTATTTGGCTAAAAACATAGCCATTCTACGGACCATCTCTGGTGTCAAAGCCAACTTGCCTTCCAGTGACGGACGAGGGCACTCCGCCCTCAGGCGGTTGCGTATATATCTTTTGTCCAGTGGCTTGCACAGTCTTCCTGCTATGCATGTGGCTACTTTGTGTACTGGAGTCCCGTTGGAGGAACGAGGATGCATCTGCTACTCTGTGTCTGGAGTATCGAGCTCCTTACCACAGGAGTTGCTGATGGCTCCCTTGGCCTGTTGTGTTTAGTTTCTCTGTCGGACCCCGTGGGTGACTCCTAGGTGTTGGGGGGGGGGGGGGGGGGAGAAGGCTGGTCAGCCTCCTGTGCACTTAGCCCCATCAACATATCTGGTTTTGGAGGGGGATGAAGAGGAGGGTTCGAGGAGGTGCTTAGCTCATGAAGTTTCTCTTAAGCCTAGCAAAAGCATCCAGGTCTACCCCAGAGGTATGCGGGTGCGCGGATTGTTGGGTTATCAAAGGTGCTGAGAGGTCTTTCCTCAGTGTAAGGGGTTTAAGAGACATTTGGGTCATTTCAAGAACTTTCTGCTCCAACGGCGCCACCTTGCCTGAGACGGCCAAATGAATGAATGCATCAAAAGCCTCACAGAACTAGTCTGCGATTGGGGAAATACGAAACTGACTCCTTAAGCACATGGACCCATAAACTTGTGCATTCTTGAAGAGGATACTTAAGCTGTGGGGGGAGGGGGTCGCGGGGTACCCAAAAGTATTTGAAAATGGCCTAAGAGCTATTTATCTGTTTTTACACAGTAGCGAGGTAAGCACCAAATGCCTTTTATTTCGGTAGGGCTAAAGGATAGCCTCCTAGATTGGTGTCTGAGGGAGACAGAATGCACCAAACTGGCCAAAACAGAGTACGGACCCCCACTGGGGCATTTTGACTCCAGGCGGTTGGGGCACGCTGAACTTGTTCTCTGTGGCTGGAGATTCTCGCATGGGAAGTCCTCAACTGTGCTCCTGCCATCAAAGTCTGGGGGAAAACGTCTGTCAGGAGATATCTTTCCAGTGCGCCCTTTAGCGGTGGGAAGATTGCTGCGCACCGGCCTTGTGGCCTCATCCGAAGAAGACTGAGTGTTTGAGGGCGGCTGTGAAGAAGCGCTGGAGTGTTCCTGCAACCACCAAACTACACAGTATAATCACAGAATACACAAAGTGCATATGCGAGCATAGTATCATTAAATCATGCATATTAAAGGAAATTAAAGACCCCAGGCCCATCACTTATCTCGGTGACTGCTGGAGCAGCAAAGAAAGAGCGGGGGGGGGGTGAGGAGGGAGTCGACAGGGATATGAAGAGGGATACCTGTTACTGATTGGTTAAAATGGACTTCTTTCTTTTCCCAATGGTTCATGGGAAATTAAGTGAAGAAAGTACAGCATAATCCTTACCTCCGGTCCTGATCTAGAATTGATTTCATTGGTGGCACAAGATTATCTTATTGAGAGAGTACTAGGGGGGCAAAAAACACTAGGGGCCCGATGTAGGTGGCTAAATACAGGTCGGTAACGGTGAAATTCGGTAAATTTCACCGTTACTGACCGGTATTTAGCCAATTGCAATTTACGTAATACCGAATGGATTCGGTAATAAGGAATCGGTAAAATAAGGAACCAGTTACGGATTCCTTATTACCGAATCGGAGATACCGAAGACCCCAAATACCGATTCTGTAAAAGAGATGTACCAAGAATCGGTAATACCGAATTTCATGAAATTTGGTATTTAAGAGTCGGTAATTACCACTGACTCAAAGCAGGTGGTAATCATGTGCACAGCATTTAAACAGCCCCAAAATGCAACAGTTTCAACACAATGGCGGCCCTCTACATTATTGCAAGGCGGCTACGACTACAGGCAGCAGTAATGAGGATCTGGAGAAGGAAAGAGCGCATATACAGACAGCGCATCACACTATTTCAACTCACTGAGGCAGAAATTCATGAAAGGTACAGGCTACACCCCCAAACTATCCTGGACCGATACGTGACCTGCACCCACTCCTGGAGAATCCTACACCAAGGGCGCACGCTATACCACCACATGTCCAGGTGCTCTGTAGCCTCCACCTATTAGCATCAGGAAGTTACCAGGGGGTGATAGCTGCGGCAGGTGGCGTGTCGCAGAGCTGCCTGTCTCAGTTCCTTAACAATTTCCTGGATGCCATGATGCAAAGGATGCATCACTACATACGCTTCCCCACCACACAAGCCGAACTGCAGAAAACAAAAAGACTTCTACCAAAAGGCACAGTTCCCGCATGTTATAGGGTGCATTGATGGGACACACATACCTATCTGCCCACCTGCAGCCAACGTGTACATCTACTGTAACAGAAAAACCACCCACTCCAACGTGCAGGTCATCTGCGATGCGGCCAACATCAACACCGACATCGTTGCAAAATTTCCTGGGAGCACCCATGACTCCTACATATTCCGCAACAGTGGGATATACACACGTCTGGCTGGGGGAGAATTTGGAGAAGGATAACTGCTAGGTAAATCACTGTGACACACCCTGATGTATACTGCTGATGAATGTGTTGGTGTTTGTTATTAATGGCACTTTCCTTTCTCACCTAGGTGATAGCGCATATGCTGTGCGGGCATTCATCCTCACTCCTCACCTGAACCCATCAACCCCAAGTGAGAGACGATATAATGCTGTGCACAAATCTACATGCAACATGGTGAAGCGGACGTTTGGACTGTTGAAGAGCAGTTCCGCTGCCTCCACAAAAGCGGAGGCGCCCGTCAGTACCGACCCATCATCTGCTGCAAGATCATCGCTACATGTGCTATGCTACATAACCTGGCCACTAAGAAAGGGACAGCAGTCAATTTGACCGACTCTGACGATGACTGTCCACAGCCAGAGCCCAGCGCAGCAGGAGTGGCACCAGATGGGAGACCAAGATGGGCTGTGATTACACGGAACTATTTCTAGGTAAGTAAGGAGACTCAGCCAGTAATTGTGTGTGAGTGACGTAGTTTAATAGCATGACACTACGCCACATCATTAAGGGCTCAACATAGCAGTCCCAATTCCAAACAGCCTACAAAGCCGTCATGGGTTAATTCACCCATGTATCAAAAACAAGTGTGCCTGGCATTACCTCTTGCGCCCACGCACAACATTGCTGCTTCTTGCTGCTTCCTCTGTGTCCACTGTCCTCACTGGCAATGTGTCCTGTGCCACCACTTTACCGTCCGCTGCGCCTCCTGGACTCTGTAACAGGGGGCGTTTCACTATTTGTCTCCTCACTGTCCGCCACATCACCTGCACCAGTATTGGCAGTCAGATTATTCTGTAGCACTTCAAGTGCAGTGGTCACTGTCACCAGCCCCCTTGCCACATCCCGGCTGCAGTGTGCCATCTCCCCCCTGCATGGCCACCGAGCGCCTGCAGAGCAGAGAAGTGGCAGTGGAGAGGCGGTTCACCGCCTTGGTGTAGTTCTCCATTTTCGGCCTCTCCCTGCGCCTTGCCATTCTGTCCTCGTCCATCTTGCTGCACAGCAGCCTCACTGAGTCGGACATGTCCCTCATGCCCTCAGCCATGTCCTTCATGCCCTCAGCCAGTGTTGTGTTCATTGTGCAGATGCCCTTCTCTATGCACTGCAAGTGTGCTGTCATGTGCCCCATCTGCCGCTGAACTGATCGGATCGCCTTTCCTTGCAGGCACTGCACCTTCAACATGCTCACCTCCAGACCTGCATAGACACCCTGATCTTCGCCCTGCGAAGCTGGACTGTGTGCCGTAGCCCTGCGGCATCTGGCACCTGTGTGGTCGCTCTGTGGGGGACCGTGTACTGGCATTATTGCCATCGTCTGGCACAGTTGGCTGTTCTTCCTCTCCCCCCCCCCCCCCTCCTCCCCCATCCCCCCCCCCCCCCCCCCCCCCCCCCCCCCTGCAGTCCTTGTCGGACGACTCATCAGTTGGAGGCTGGCAACTGCATCCCTCCAGGGTCTTGTAGATGGTGGCGTTGGTGATGCTGCTGGTGATGCAGGTGGTGGTGTTGATGCAGGTGGTGGTGTTGTGGTGTGGCCCACAGGCGAAATTACATCCTCCTCCTCTGCTCTATCTCTCCGGTGCCTTTCCTGCCTTGCCTGGCGCAGCCCTGCGTGATGTCTCACCTGTGGAGACAGATTGTATATATACACGAAGTGGGTCTGTATTAAACCCCATCTTTACAATAATCAGGCGCTCGCATGCGCCAACACCTTGCTGTTCGGTAGCAGGGCCCAATTGTCTGACGACCCTCTGAGACTGTTTGGGTGAGTCGGCCCCAGGGCACAGATCCCTCCTCGCACCCAGCGTGACCAAATTAATAGTCTCTTTGCGCTGCACCCACCTTTACTGCAGGCATTCCCTGCTGCTATATATTTCGCAGGACCCCCAGCTGTTGGCAGTTGCACCCTCATGCATATTTTATATATTTTGTTCTCTCTTTAAAATGGACTCCATGTACCCTAGGTACATACCCAATTGGTTGGATCACCCTGTCAGCCCCTGTACCAGTGTACACTAGGTACCCAGGTCATTGGTGTACCCAAGGCCTGCCAGGGGCTGAAGCATGTATTATGCCACCCCAGGCTTGGCCTAACAATTTGACACAACTGGCTGATCACTCAGCTGGGGTAAGTTGGTGTAATCACCTCTTACTAAGGTATAGTATACCTATACCTAACCTTAAATGGGACACCTGGTAACCTATAAGTCACTCCTATGGCAGGCCTTAACAATCCTGAAGGCAGAGTGCTTGGTTCCATGTGAGATGGTGCTCTGGCATGAGCTGAGCCTGTCTGCAGTGGTCGGAACAACTTCCTTCTACTGTTTCCAGATATCGTCATACCATATACTCTTAAGTGCATTATGAACCTCGCGGTTAAATGCTAACTTTGGTTTGGCTTTATCAAAACATGTCGAGTAAGGTGTCATACGAATTGGAATACTAACCCCTCGCCAATTCTGGCGACGGGGTTAGCATTCCCCCCCTTCTAGAGGGACACGACATGTACAGTACCTGAAACCCGGGTAAAATCAGACATAGCCTCAGATCCACAAAATGGATGCTGCCACCACAGACACAAGTCTGCCCTCCTGCTGCTGGGAGTCCTTCCAGCTTGGGAGGTGTGGACAAAGGGTTTCCTGCCAGGGGAGGTGCGTGCACCACCCCAGACAGGATTTTGTGTATTGGTCAGGTAGGGCTTGAAAGAAACCAGACATGCCTGTGGCTCACAAGGAGCCTCGGTGCATATGCCAGTTCAAACCGGTCCTGGGGCACACCAGTCCCGGGCCTGGGGCGAGCTGGACAAAGGATTGGGGGTGTAACCACCCCCCTTCCTGGTCCCACCCATAGGGAGGGACCTAGCAGGTAGTCCGGCCCCTAGAATCCGCTTAAAGGTAGGAGCTGTGTCCTAAGACTTCAGACATCCTGGAATCAACTTAACACTAAGAAGAAGACGGGAACTTCGACGCTCTGCCGCACAGAGGACTGAAGCCAATCTCCCCTGTGGTCAGGGAGTGACCACCTTGCTAACGCAAGCACCATCCAGCGAATCAACGTCTGCTTTGCCGCCGCCTCCCGCCGGAGCCCGAGCCCAGAGACTGACAAGACCTGGACCTCCAGACCTCTCACCGCCCGATCCACAGTCCCTGAAAAGAGGAGACCCGTGGAGGCACCGAGACACGTGGAGCCAGCCATCTTGAACCGACCACGACAAGCTGACAAGTGCAACAACCGAGGCTCCCTCCAAGTTGTGCTTTGGGATCTGAGAAGCCCAACCCTCGAGCAGCATCTGCACCAAAGGTGAGCCCTCCAGCATCTCCACGATCTGCGTGGGGCCCTTCTGCATTTTGCCACTCGACGCGCCTAACCGGTTGCTGGCCCGCTGGCTAGTAGCCATCTTGGCGACGAACTTCAGGAAATACACCGCTGGTCTGGTTGCTCCAGACTGGCACTTGCTCCCCTCCAAAGGAGCAGTCCTTCTGACCTTGCTGGTCAGAACCATCAGCTTATTTCATCTCCTACAACAATTGCTTTTGCCAAGGCTTGTTTGCTTCAATCAAGTCGCCGACACTGCCGACAGCGAGAGCCTGCGTGGGACAGCTCGTGAACCGACTCCTGGACGTCGTCGACCTCCAGGGACCACGTGGCTGCAGAGACAAGCTACACCTTTCTTCCTGTTTGCACCCGACATTGCCTGGTACCCACCTGGTGCCACGCTGGTCACTGGCTAGTGACTGTGAACACTGTCCCCTCTGCTTACAGATCTTCAACATCTCCGATCCACTCTTGGATCCACTGCATCTCTCCCGGACCGACCGCCTGCAGCATCTTTGTCTTCAGGCTCCACGGAACAGATAGAAGAAACCCGACACACTTCGAGGCCTATGCACCCGCTTCCTGTGGGTGAGGTAAAGCTGGCACACCTGTGCCCAAGTGTAGTATTACATCTCTAGTGCATGTGTTCCAAATCTTGAGTTCCTAGTCCATCCGGAAGATCCTTTTTGCAGTAACTTTGTACTTTTTACGCACCCATTGAAACCTATGGGAGCACGCGTGTGACTATTTGCTCTGCACACGCCACCCGTGGACCTCCTGGTCACTAACTGAAGTTAGCTCCTTGTAGGCCCAGCGATTCTAGAGGCCCTAGGCCTTTTCCCTTTTCTGTTCGTGGTACTTATACCACTATTTTAGTATATGGTTCGAATGGCCACCAGGGCCTATCCATATAAAGTGCAACTTCTGTGTATTCTGTGGTAATCTTGTTTGACGATTTGTGCTCCTGTGCTCATAAAGAGCCTAGGGGTTACTTTGAGAAATAAATACATATATATATTTTGAATATATATCTGTGTGGTGTCCTTTCATTGGTATAAAAGGGGGTTGCATTTGGTAAAACAGCTGGCTTAACACGCTTCACGAGTTTAGCCTCAAAGACTGCTTAGCCTACGCTACCACTAGGGCAGCTAGTCCGAAAAGGTTGACTTACAACCCCACCATAAGGGTTGCTTGGCATGGTACAAGGTGATCACTTTAACTAGTGAGCATCATATACCAGGCCAACTTCTCACACATGGGGACTCAAACGATGAAGCAGTCCCCTACCAGCCTAGGCTCCCTTCGCTCATCCCGACCCCATCAGACCAACACGAGGCAGAGGAACCTTCTGATATATCGGACCCGGAGGATCTTATTCATCCCCGCTTGGCGGACTGGGTCCCCTCAGACAGTCGCCAAATATAAGGCAGGCTGCCTTAGGAAACCCTTAGATAAAGAAGTCCAGGCATGCCTGAAGGCTGAGTGTCCCCGTCCCTCTCCCCTGCAAGGGGGCGCTCATCCCTGAGTTACATATCTGTATGGCCACATTCCTACAGCAATATATCCGAGACCCAAAGAAGGGTATTGATTAATCCTGCCAGGACAAGCTCCTAGATGTTAGTGGGCCCTTGGCAAAGATTCTTGACCTGACGGAGGAGGCCGAGGCCCTGGGCACGCCTGTCTCCCCAGAGGTTCTCTCAGGCTGGGCACAATGTACAGTGATATTTCTAGGGAATGCAAACTGCGCCCTGTCCACCGAGAGACATTGTTCCCCCCCCCGTGGAAGGGGAAGGTCCACCCCATGCTGGGGGATCTGGCATCGAGCAGCTGGGTGGTGTCGCAGAGAGGGCCTTTGGGGAACCTTTAATCAAGGAGCCTGGGAAATTCCTTGCTACTTTAACCTCCCTGGACCTTTGGTGTGTAAATTAATGAGAGGGGATACGCTTAGTGCAGACTCTGGAACCCAGATATTCATCCTTATGGAACGTTAAAGTTATACCTTTTTCCTCTCATTGCAGAAGAAATCCTACTAATCCCAAAAGGAGCTCTTAGCGAAACTTGCCATGCTGCTGTGTCTGGTGTCTTGTCAAAGGGTGTTGAATGTCCAAGCACTAGACATCACGTGTCGGATCTTTACTCCCCAAGGGGGTCACCTTTCATATCTCTAGACACACAGTCAAATTCGAAGTTTGTGTCATGTCCAAAATTTGATAAAGCCCCCAAATTGGGCTTCGTACACTGTCTAAAGGAGTATTAGAACACGACGGAGGAATTATGTTCGCACAGGGAAGGCCAGCGGTTAATCTCTCTCAGGAAACCTTTCAAAGCGGTCACTCCTCCCACCATAGCTCGATTGATCGGATGGGTCCTGCAAGAAGAGAGCATTGATGTCTGGCAGTTTGGAGCCCATTATGTCAGAGGTGCAATGGCCTCTAAAGCCTACACTCTAGGGGCTCGACTAGAGTATATAATTAATGCATGACTGATATTCGGACTCCATGTTTAAACGGTTTTTATCTCAAACCAGTTCTGGACATGGCATCTTTAGTGGTGGATAAGCTTTGAACGAGCATAATCCTTGCCTCTGGTCCTGACAGAATATAAATCTTCCAATTAAACATGAAGGAAAGTTTCAATTCTATTAAGGACACGAAGTGAGGATTATTCCAACCCACAGTTCCTGAGAACTCTTCTTAACCCAAGCGGATATGGTGGTTTTTATTTTTTCTTAGACCTTACGACCTCTGTATCTACAAATGCAATTACTAAGTATCTATCCTCTGTCTGAGTAATATGGACATGGTTTCAATTTTGGATTAACAATAACTAATCTGTTTTTTCTTTCCTCCAAGAATGCAAGTCATGCAAATCGGCGAAGCTATAGTCTTGCATGTACGTGTGACCTGAGTTCTAAAGTATAGGTTAATGGCTCTTGTGTCTGGATTGTTTCAGGTTCTTACAGTAATAAAGGAGATGAAAAGCGATGAAAGCACTCCTGTTGCATTCAAGAAAAAGGAAGCTATTCAGAGGATGTCCGCCTCTATGGAAGGAACTGGCAGCTGATTGGTTGAACTTTTGTAGTCCTTTCCCTTTGCCTGATGGGAAAGTTAGTTCTTTTACAGTTTTGTTGAATGCTGCCATAATGAAAAAAGAAAGCAGAGCATAATCATTGCCTCTGTGTCCTTAATAGAATTGAAATTTTCATTCCTGTTTACTAGGACATTTTTCATTCTCCTTTGAAGTCTCCAATTGCAGTGCTGAACATAAGTATTTACTCTTGATTCGAAGTCTATGGGTATTCAATCTCAAATTTGTATTTTGTCAAATCTCCTTATGGGTCATACCTGTTAGAAATGTTTCCTTTTATAGTCCCATTTTTGCATCACTTTCAGGGTATCCACCTTGTTCAGATAAAAACAAGGATGATCGTCATTTAGAATCTCAGACCCTCATCAAGCCCTGCATTTTTGGATATAATGGTTCCCGTTCACTTCGTACTAATTGATAATGAAGACACATACTCGAAGCTTCATGTTGGTATGTCCAGGAGTTCACTGAAAACATCTTGTGGTGGACTTCCGTTCCTTCACGCTTACTTCCCTTAGCATATATTTAAAACCAGAATTTGTATGGACATCTGAAGATTTTAGAATTCAATATTGCTCCTCCCTGTATGTTGCATGGAGGCGTGTTTCACTGGATCAGTTGCAAAATAGTTGGACACCATTTTGGGTTCCCAAAGAGTGGCCATTTAAGAACATGCTTGCGTTTTGGCTTTCTGACTGCTGGGATTTGCCAGTTTTGTCACTGTATTTGATGGTAGGGTGACATTAAAAAAGAAACGTATTGCTGTTCAGCCATGCACTGTACAGCTGTTGCCATAACGTTGTGGAAGGAGCTGAAGAAAGCGACACCTGCTCACGGAAAGGTTATATGAGGCAAGTGTAATAAAAGCAAACAGTGGCTGAAGACACACCCCAAAACAAAGTATGTTGACAGCCAAGATACCTGCAGGAGAAAGACGAAGTGTTAAAGTAGAAAAACGTGTCTCCCTTCCTGTCTGTCTCAAATCTTTGACTGAGCCTGTGCATCAATGTTAGCGTGTACTAGGAAGGTCATAACTGATGTTCTTGGCATAGCTTACCAGCTTTTAAATTGGACTCTTGAGAGGTTTCAGAGAGGGGTACTTAGCTAAAAATATAAATGTAAATATTGCTGGTGTGCTCCAGTTTAAGATTATTCATGGAACTGGTTGTAGCCAAAGGCCACTTTTCTTTGATTTAACACTTGTACAGGTGTGATTTCAACTCCCAGTGAGTTTACTTACTAATCGTGTGTCGTTCCCCCAGGCAATTGATGGGCCACATGGAGTCGCTCTGAAAATCTGGACGACCTACGTTTTTTTTTTTTTTCCCATTTTTTTTAATGCAGTTAAGGGACATATAAACCCTATAACAAGTTCAATTCATTGACCAATGAGTTTAAATGGCCAAAAATCAAAGGCTTTAAGCCTATGATCATGAGAATGTAATGATCCTTTCCCTATAAATTGCTCGCCTAATATCAATTTCCTTACTCCGATTGTCTTTTTTAAGGTGTCTGATTAATGCTGAATTATGTTGGAACATATAGATGTGATCACTCCTGTGCCTTGCAGTAAGCTTAGACAAAATGCCTGAATTGATTAGTCTTCACAACTCAGCCTGGACTCTCATCCTTTGCAAATGCGTTTCTCCGATTCAACCGATATCCTATATTTTGTACGTAAACCTGTTCCTATTTGTTACACGCCAATTTTTGTACACAACAAATATTCTCTTTAAATTCTTTGTATTTTTTATCAAATTCGAAATCCACCTGCAAATGTTAGGGGGGGTTACAGGGAGATGCCAGGAGTGTCTGCAAACTGTTAATAGCCCCTACCTTTGATAGGAGCTCACTGTGGTGCCTCAAGCAGAACTTGCCTCCTCCAGATCACCATGTTCAAGGCAATTTAGGGTTGTACATTGAAAAGAGATGGAAGGAAACTGGGCTAGGGACAACTAAACTAGAAAGCAAATTATTCCAACGTAGGAAGTAGAGTGAAGGTACTGGCCAGCAAATGCACATGCACATTCAGTGGATAAAATAAAAGGGTTTTTGGAGGATCTTGCGTTGACACCAAATAAAAGGTGGTAGAGGGCACAACAATGATTCCGTAAGATTGAATGATGGAAAATTTGCAACCAGAAGGACCTGAACTGTGCATTTGATTGCTATTCCTCACCAAAGCGGACATTTTTCATTGCCACTTACAAGGAAGATTCCTTGCATTGCCCCCTTCCACGATGCATTAATCACTTAACACCAACTTGTGCCACGTTCACTACCTCTGCCAAGGCAGATGCAGCTCACTGCTTCCTCATGACACGTGCTGCTCTCAAAACAGCCCCTAAAAACTGACGCATTTTCCTGCCCCCAATGACCATTCTGTCTGTGGCCAACCAGGCTAAGCTACCCAGTCCCCTTTCTCTAGTCCATTTTTTGTTACCAAAATTTGACTGCTGTTTACATTGCATCGGTTGCAAAATGTATTCACGATTCAACTACTGTTAACAAGCCTGCCCATGCATTTCTCCAAATGGGCGTTCATAAAACTAGGTTTGCACTGCCCTACCATGATGGACCCATACATTGCTCCCTGATAAATGACTGACACCTTTTATTGCCCCACTTTGAACACTTTTGACGTTCACTCCATAAAATAAGCACATTCACGCAACATGCATCGGCCCTGTGGTGATTGGCTCAGATCACTCACGGACAGCATTCACTACTGCTCCCCATGACCGATGACTTTCACTGTCATCACGGTCGGATCGGTTTTCTTTGGCTTGGTCTGTTTCTTTGCAAGTATTTCCTGCATGTACGTTAAGCTAACATTTGTCTTGCTCTCCCGATGCTCTTAATTGGGATTTTACAGGCACACGCAATGGAACTGTCAGCATTGCATGGAGCTGACACATTTGTAGATTTGTCAGAAACCTCTAGGCATTTATGCATGTAATCTTTAGATGTTAAAAGCTCCTGAATGTTTATTGGCTTGTTACATCTGAACATTAAAAGATCCTAATTAAAATGTAATGACCTGTCGCTCCCATGGAGTGAATCTCCATGAAATTTGTTTACCAATTTCAGTGACTCCAAGTTTGCTTTTTAAAATCTTTTTTTTTTTTTAAACTGTTCTGAACCATGTTTTTCATTTGTGTGTGCGCCTGTTACCCTAACGTGCTTGCGGCAGGAGTTCTGTTTCTAATATAGCCTTAGAGCCCGCAGTAGCCGGCTCTACGGGCAATTAAAAAGCTGCTCCATCGACAAGGGCCTTTAACAAGGGAATGGGCCTTTAGTGGCTAGTAGAGCCGCAACTGAGAGCTCTAACGGTATTCGAAGATTCTGCCCCAGGGGGCAGAATGTTTGAATTTGTAAAACAAAGGCCTCACGGAGCCCAAGGGTGTTGATATCCCCCCCTGGGCTCCCTGAGGCCTTTGTTCACATCTGTTACTGTGAACAAACTTTGGAATGTTGATGCTCCAGGCCTCTACCAGCCATTAGAAGCCCGGAGAACTAAGTTGTCTTCAATGGAGTGCTCAACATTCCAATCTTCTAATTTTCATGTATGTACTGTCTGGTGTCTAAACTGTAACCCCCCCCCCCCCCTCACTTGCAAATGGGATTTTTGAACACTTGAGGAATAGATCTAGGAAATGCCTTTGGGGATAGACTGAAGTATCAACCTGCATACTATTTTATTACATTAGGACAAGTTGGCAGCAATTTATTGAAATGTTAAAGTATTTTGTAGAGCCACATGAGTTTGCGCTTCAGGTCATATGTTTTGGGAGTGGGTGTGCACCCCCTTCACCAAACTTGACTAGAGGAGGAGGAAGGGTTTAAGTTCTTAGGATACTCATCTGATTGGCTCCCTTGGTGGCATTATTGATTTGCGCTTTCATATTCAAGTGATTGTCTAGGGTGACTCCCAAGGATTTCGCTGAGTCAATGATGTGGGGAGCGCAGTCAAAGGAAGTTAGATGCTTCAGCCATAAGTCTCTTGGGTGTGTGATTGGGGAGGGATATGAGAAGGAATTCATAGCCAGATATGTTTGCAATTATTGAATCATGTCCTGTACCTAACCGTGTCCCAGGTATTCTGAATATTTACTTTTTTATTTATTTTTATTTTTTTTTTTTTTGGTTCAATGCGCACCAAAAGGGATACTTTGTCCGCCCCTTCGAGGCAGAGGATTTTAGGGAGGCAATAGGGTCCCTGGCGGCCGGTAAGGCACCGGGGCCGGATGGCATCCCGGTACAGTTTTATAAGGAGTACGCGGATCTCCTGGCCCCCCGACTGTTGGCAGTCTATGCGGAAGCAGTTGAGGCTGGTATACTTCCAGAATCGATGAGAGAGGCAGTCATTATTACCCTTTTAAAACCTGACAAAGATGCCCAGCACTGCGACTCCTATCGGCCATTATCATTAATCAATATGGACGCGAAAATCTTCGCAAAGATGCTCGCAACACGATTGCAGCCGGTGTTGCCACTTATGATACGCCCGGATCAGTCGGGCTTTGTACCGGGCCGCTCAACGTCCCACAACCTTCGCACCCTCTTCGGGGTACTGGACTATTTGGCCCCACACGTTAAGGCCGCGGCGGTGCTGCTGGATGCCACCAAGGCGTTTGACTCCCTGGAATGGGGGTTCTTGTTTCCCTTGCTGCAGCGTATGGTAGTGAGTGAGGCCTTTATCAGATACATCAGGCTGCTTTATACTAATATCACTGCCAGGGTGAGAGTGAACTGGCTTATCTCTGTGCCTTTTGCCATTGGAAGAGGTACGAGGCAGGGTTGCCCCTATCACCCCTACTATTCGCAATCACTACGGAACCTCTGGCCGCCCGCATCCGCCAACATCATGCAGCCAGAGGCATCGGTTTCTCGTTGAGGGCGCTGACCGTATCTCTGTATGCGGATGATATTACATTATATGTGTTGGATCCGCAGGTAAATCTTTCCCCTCTAACAAATGAACTGATGGAATATGGTCGGCTATCGGGAGTGACCATAAACTGGGAAAAGTCGGTCATTCTGCCTCTGACATCCGGGACGCCCCGCTTTACTCCGGACTGCCCGCTGAAGTGGGCAACCGGACCGGTGCGCTACCTGGGGATCTGGATCAGCACGGACATGCAGCAGATATGGGCCGAAAATTATGGCAAGGTGCTGGGTTGGGTGGAGGAGCGGGTCAGCCGCTGGAAGCATTTGCCCCTTTCGCTGGCGGGCAGAATTGCTGTGGCCAAAATGGTGATCCTGCCCAAACTCCTATATCTATTTGTCAATATCCCGCTGCCCCTACCTGCCCGCTTTTTGCGGCAAGTACGCTCGCAGATGGTAGAACTAGCCTGGGGGGGGGGAAAACAGCCGAGGGTGGCGTGGGAGACCCTCACTCTCCCACAGAGACAGGGAGGCCTGGCGGCGCCGGATTTCTCCCTATATGCCTACTGCGCGCAGGCATAGTTCCTGCACTATTGGGCGCACCCTACACCATTTCAGCCGCATGTGGCGATAGAAACGGACAGAGTGGCCCCGCTGCCGCTCTCTGTGGCGCTGTACGTGCCACACAAGCGGAGATGCACTGAAATCGACCCGGTGCATGCGCTCAGGTGGGCCTGGGATGGACTGAGACGGAGGGCCGGGCTGGGCCTTCTCTACACCCGGTCGGTGCCTCTACGCGGGAACCCGATGTGGCCACCGCTGCAACATATGCGGACGGGGGAGCGGGCGGCGGAGTTGGGTCTTCACGTCGGGGGAGATTTGTTCCCGGGAGACACCTTCCTCACGCCAGAGCAGATGTGTGGCGCGGAGGCTCCGACGATGCTTGACACGCTTCTTTACGGCCAGCTCCGCCACACTTGCCACAAGCTGTTTCCTACATTTCCGGCGCCGCCGCCGGATCTACTTGCCCTAGAGAATGTGCTAACGGTGGAGTCGGGGCGCAAACTCGTATCCCGATTGTATGGGCGTATGCAGGATAGCCACCCCGTGGTGCTTCCGGCGGCGCGTGACAGCTGGGCTGCGGAACTGGGTGCAGACATTTCCGATGCACACTGGGGTCTGTGTTGTAAGCTTCTTGAGAACTTATCCCCCAATTACAGGCTCCGCCTGATCCATTTCAAATACATACATATGACGTATCGCACCCCTAGCCGGCTACACCGCATGGGCCTGAGAGAGACGGATAATTGTTGGCGCTGCCATGCGCGCGGAGCTACTTTCTTGCATATGGCGTGTGACTGTCCCGAATTGGCGACCTTCTGGGCCAAGGCGCTGGAGATAATAGGTGCAGTCACTGGCCTACTGATTCCATGCACGCCACAGGCTGCACTATTGGGAATTTTACACATGGTTGAGCCCAAACACCGTAAGTTGCCAGCAATGCTACTATTGCTGGCCAAACGACCAGTTGCAATGCATTGGGGTGTAGCTCAGCCGCCAAGCCTTAGGGAGTGGGTTAAAAGCGCTGTTTATTGCCAGACACAGCTCGCCTTATACTGGGAGCTCTTGCCGTTGAGATCACGACCGAAAGACATATGGGAGCCCTTCACGCACTAGTTGGCGCAAACTGCGCTTCAAGCGCTGTAACTCGAGGCTCATCATTAGGGCTGGCTGGAGACTGATGTACTTGAGGCTGACTGTGGGGGCACGCTTGCAGGGAACGGCGAGGTGGATCATGTGCGGGAGGAGGGGGGAGAATGTGGGCGGATAAGAAATATGCGGGTGGCTCCGCAATACTGAGATGGTCTCTATCACTCCTATCATAGACGAGGTGCGGGTGGGGGGTTGTGTCGTTGTAATTTGTCATATGTACACAGCAGTGTGTAGTTTTTGTGTTAATTTTGTTGTCGCAAATGCCAATAAAAAAAATTTAAAAAAAAGAATATTTACTTTTTTACCTCTTCACTATTTAGTTTGTGATCTAAAAAGTGAGTGTCTGTTCCTCCTGCAAACAAGACTATCCAAGCCCCATCGGAGGCAGTTTCTTGCCGTGTTTGTCTTATGTCTGAATGGCAGATTTTATGGCTTGCATCAAACCTGTTGTATTGGGCAAAACAATCGGAATGGGTGCCAAAAGAAACTGGCATTGGTAACAACACAAGTCTCCCCTTAGAAACCTAGGGCCCGATTCACAGAACTAACTTAAGACAAAATCCTAAACTTACTACCATTTTGGTATTCACAGAAGGCACTTACTCATTTTGGTATTCACAGAAGGCACTTACTCATTTCGGTATTCACAGAAGTTAGGAGTCCTAACTTTAGGACTCCTAAATGCCTTCTGTGAATACCGAAAGTCTTAAAATTAGGATTTTTCTCAATTTAGTAGTCCTAAATTTAGATTTAGGACTACTAAATTGAGAAAAATCCTAATTTTAAGACTTTCGGTATTCACAGAAGGCATTTAGGAGTCCTAAAGTTAGGAGTCCTAACTATACTACTACTAAACTGAGAAAAATCCGAATTTTAAGGCTTTCGGTATTCACAGAAGGCATTTAGGAGTTCTAAAGTTAGGACTCCTAACTTCTGTGAATACCGAAATGAGTAAGTGCCTTCTGTGAATACCAAAATGAGCAAGTGCCTTCTGTGAATACCGAAATGGTAGTAAGTTTAGGATTTTGTCTTAAGTTAGTTCTGTGAATCGGGCCCCTATTGTCTTGTGCCTGATGTACAATCGCTCCCCCTCTTCCCCCCCCCCCCCCCCCCCCCTCCCTGTTTTTGGAATGCTGCTGCAGATCGCAATTTTGACTGCCATCATTGAATGAAATGTGTTGCCTGCTGGAGATATGAACTCGTGAGCGGCCATCTTGGAATGGTTAAAAAGAAAATGGAGTACTGCTTACTGTGTATCAGTGGGCAGCAGTCTTGAGTACCGGCTGTAGGTCAGTTGGATGCAGCAGGACTTTGCGATAGTGAGAAAATGCACTGTAAAGCAAGGTTTTATGTCGTCTCTGGAAGAATACATGCTTTACAATCAAAATACTGAGACCAAAGTGCTTCTTCGGTGAGACAAAACAATAGGGTGAAAGCCATATACCCGGAACAGGAAAGTGATTGGGACAAAAAAAGGTAATGATTCATGAATAAGACCAGATCAAATCCTAATTTATTCTTTTGCTTGCATTAGGTGTTAGACTACTTTGCTGCTGACAGACTTTTTCTTTAGGTCAAGCCCTGCTGAATTACATGTTTTTAAAACATTCATGTTGTAGGAAGGTAAAACTCTGCTCTATTTGAGCCCATAACGGTGGCCACAGCGGTAGGCTTAATTTATACTTGTACATGCTCGATAGCTGTTATAATACTTTCTTTTCTTTGAGCTTCTGATTTAATGGGCATGGTGCTAATGTTGCTGCTCCAAAGAGCTTTGTCTACCCCGTGCTGCTACTGCTAATTATTTCACAGGAGACAAGGTCTGAATTTACATTTTACTTGCATTCAGGAGACTTGGGCGATAAAATTAATGTGCTTAATTTTAGGCTTTTTTGTAAACCATTCAAGATCAAAATGGCTGCTCACAAGTGTCATTTGAAGCTGCAAGCTGACTTTGGCATTTAGTGGTGGTAACATTACAAACTGTGGCAGTAGGTGGCGTGGAGGGTGGAGAATATTGGGGTTAATTCAAAAATCGTATGTTCCTGTGCTCACCATGGCCACGTGACACAAATGTCACTGAAAGTGTCCATGACTAGTTTGTTAAAGGTCAGCACCAACTTTGGGAAAAGATGTGGCACTGAGAAATCTTTAGAGACCCTGGCAGTGAAGCAACTAAAAACTTAGCCTTCTGATTTTATGGGTTTAGCCCAACACAGATATCCTCCAATGAAATGACCTCGCTGCTTTCGTTCAAGCATATAATCTACTTAATAAAAAAGCTAATTAAACCAAGGAAACACAGGCACCAAGCTTTAGGATAGGCAATGCGAAATAAGACTTCAGTGCTTCCTGAATACCAGAAGCTGGTATGTTGATCTACTGACGCTGTACAGCTTCCTTGCTTGTCCTGATGTCGGATCGTTTCCTTTTTGTTTTCACCACAGGCCATGCTGTTGGAGTGAGACTGGAAAAGCCTGTGCTCTGTATAGACAGTTCCGCCAAAACTAAGCTGGGATGCCTGGCCAAGTCCCCCTTCAGCTGATGTTTTCGCTGGTTCTAAAAGACCCCGAGCCCAGCTGGGATTATGAGTTCTGGTACACGTGGTCTTGGTGCCTACCCAGCAGAGCACAGCCCAGCTGTGGAGAGGAGTTGATGCTCCTTGAGGCCAATAAATAAAGCTTGTGGGTGTCCTCAAATGCTGAGTCTTAACCCTCACAGGATCTTCCAAGTGGTAATTTATTTTAGATAGGTCCTTTGGGTATTGTCTACATGGGTTGCATGTAATCTGTCGAAGTGGTTTACCTTGGGATCATTTTGATGTGTACCTTCACTTTTGAAATCTTCAAATTACATTGGTCCTTTTTCCTTCTGCCATTTTTAATGTCTGGTCTCTGTTTTCATGTGGTTTTGTTTGTACTGAAATGCCAGCTAGGTTTTTTTTAAAAAATTTTTTTTATACAAAACACAACCCAGTAAGGCCTAGCAGATCTATGGTTTCTCATAGACAACCTTTGTCTTTCTGTAAAATAGATATTTGTAGCTTTCAAAATCTAAGTAACATTGAACGTTATGTTTCTGCGCTAAGCACTTCCTACTATTTGGATGTTGTACCTGGAAAGCATCTCGAAATGTTAGTCCTGGTTAAGGGCTGGGCACGGATTACCGTTTTAATTGACAAAATAAAGCTACTGCGTCAAAGTTGTTGCTGTGTAACTGCATTTTTGCAAAGGTTATTATTAATCTTGCATTTACTGTATGCTATAGAGCTAGTCAGACAGATGCTTTCAAGATGTGTTGTGTGCTTTTGCATGTTTTTTTTGTCCCCCCCCCTCCTCCCCCCCGCTCTCATGCAGTGAAGTGCAAGTCCAAAATAACTCTTCTGTGTCTGCTCTATTGATTATCTTTTACAAGCATTGGCAATGCCTGAAGGTCTAACTTCAAAACCATGTTGCATGGTTATGTGAAGCATTCCCAGTAGATGGCATGGAAATGGATGTGTATTTGTGTTGAAGCAAAGAATTGTGGAAAAATGTTGGTGTAGCTTTAAAGGTCAGGTGACAGTTGTAGTGTCAAGCCAGACCTAAAAATCCATTTAGGCTTATGACTGCCCTCCTCCAATCTGTTCTGCTGCTGCCAGAGAAACACCATAACTTATCTAGTTATGTAATATCCTTTAATAGCAGCTCCATATCCTGTCTGTGCCCCTGAAAGTTCAAATCCAGGCAGTTGGGGTAAATTAACAAAATGATCACAGCTGTGTGATGGCCGGGCATTTTTTTTGTGTGGAAGCACCCGACTTCTGCCTAATCGAAACTTGTACTCCTGGCTCCCACTATGTGGGTGAAGCCAAAACACACTCCTGGCGATTCTCACATAATTGTCGAATCGCTGCGCTGCCCAGACAGACTATAAGAACCAATCCCATGAAAAGGTATATTTGTTCCGCCCTACCCTGTGTGGAATGAAATGTTCTCGAAATACAATTTGCTGATTCGTTCAATAAAGTGAAATATGCCTTTGTCATTGTCAGTCTCACCGACGCACTGAGACATACATGGTCATGCTGATAGACCTTTGGTACTATTTTGATATTATTTAAAAGCGGGCCAGAAGAGCTAACTTTGCTGGACATGAGTTATCTTGTACTTTTCATCAATCCATTTAGTACTGGAAGAAGAATATTCTTGCCTTGGAAGACTATAACTCCCAGATCCTGTGGGTGTTGCCTTACTGACTGCTTCATGCTTGGCCAAGGATGCCTCATGAACTGCTCTGTTCAATCTGACTAGAAAATGGTTCTCCGCCTTGGTTCATGTGGCCGTTAATAGGATTTGTGCCATTATGGTTCCATTGGAGCTGCACCCAGCTGTTGATTATTTCCTTCATTCAAGGGCACATGAGCTGTCCAGAGAATTCTGGTCTACGGCGGCTATGTTATTTGTGATAAATTTGTCAAACCCTTTGTGGGGCTGCATGTGCTGTTGGGTGTCATTGCCTTTTCTTCCTCCTAGTGTCTGTTTTCTTCTTTAAAGCAGCTGGAATCGGCAGTGCTTAAACAATCTGGTTTCTTGCACAATGGTGTCATCTGCATTGAGTGATCCAGCACACCACATGCTGGATTATTCCAGAGTGCCTGAAACTATTTGTGAGTGACAAGTGACCGGAAATAAGATTGTTGGTGCTGGTCCACCTGCCTCGATTAATCTCAGCCAGTCTGTGTTCCTCGTGCTCTTTTCTTTCCCCACTACTACCCCTCTTTAGGTAGAACTCCTAATCACAAATTTACTGTCGCTGCCCAAATCATAAACGGCTGAAAACTGTTTTAATCACATTTTGATTTTTTTTTTTTCTTCCCCTTATTTACAAGTTAATACATTTACTACTTATAACATTTCCTTGCTGATAATTTTTATCCTTAATGCCAAAGTCAAGGTACAAATGTATTTTTTTTACAGGTTTGTAAGTCGTTGGTAGCTCATACTTCAGCTGGTACTTAAAGTGTTCCTAGTAATTTGCACAACAAATTCTCGGATTCACTTTCCCTATTCGGTCTACACTGATGTAGCTGGAGTACAGATTAAACAAAATAAAAAATGCTGTAGGCTAGCATGCTTCTTAGACGCTCTTGAGTTGTATACCAAATCAGGTTCTGGGCACCACTTGTACATAGTATAAGACACTGCCCAGCCAGGCCTCTCTGATTGTATGCTCTACTCAACCATCTAGAGTGTCTTTCTCCTGGGATGGGTGAGGTTCCACTGCTTAGTCTGAAAGTACCGGTCTATCATTCACTTTCTGAATACACCGAGGCCTGGTGGCTTCAGATCCTCCTATTTTAGCTTGTCATTACACACTTGTACTATTAAAGCTGACACTGACCCAACCTAATTGTTTAAGGTAAAATGCTTTAAAGGTTGAAAATGCAGCTCAAAGCTCATGTTCTCAAGCAAATGCTAGGAGAAAAGCACCTCCACAATCAAAATAACATTTGCGAAAATTGAACTATAAACTTCATCTACTATTTCACTGAAAAGAGGAAAAACCTGCAGCTGTGAAGAGTGGTAAAAGTACAATAGAGTTTTTGATGGGTTATCTGGGCCGCTAAGTACACTTTTTTATTTTTTTATTTTAAATGCGTGATTGAGCTAGTGGATTTATCCGCACTACAATCTCCTTTGGATCCAGGACGGTGACCAAGGTTGCTTGTAGTACATGCTCTGTTGGTGATGGTGTTTTCATGCTGCTTCTTAAGTGGAAACGTGGCAACCCTGATGCGTACGATCTTTTTCTTAGCCATCTGTCTCTTGTTGATGCATTCGAGAAGGTGAATATTTAAATTTTCTGGCAGGTGACTGATGAGCGTCGAAGTTTTAGGGGTCTTTTCCACAGTCTTTTGCCATGTGGAAATAATTGTACATACCAAAAACCTAATAAGAGCCAGGGTTGATCTTGCCAGTATAGTCCCTAATTAGCAAATCTAGACTATGTGATTTGTTTTCCATTTGTGTGTTTTTTTTTTTTTTTGTTTGTTTTTTTTTATATACAGGTGCTGTTTTGAAAGCACTTTGATTTAGTTTTGTGAAAACATGTTGTTTTATTAATTTATGTATTTAAAATGTTGAAGTGTGTATCATGAGAGTCTCCAGTGAAATGTCTTATTGTGGAAACGTCCACAATGCCAAGAGGTAAACTGGCCATTGTCCACCCGCTCTGTTCACCTCTCCTTACGTCATGCGCTAACCTGTAATGCATGATAGTCCTTCACTAGAGGTTTTTAGTAGGTAGCTCCGCAATGATGGTAGCCATTGAGTTTCACTTTTGGTTGCACTGGAAGTGGATGCTGGCGGCTTCTGAATGATTTCAAGTTGGAGGGTTGACTTGCTTCAAACAAGAGTGTTGGGGCACCCTTGGATTTGTCGGGTCATAGACCTTGCTGCCCAGAACAATCCTGCTGTGGTGCAGTCCTGCTTGCTAGGATCTTGACTTGGGTTGAATCTGTCTGAGGTGCAGGGGACATTTTACTGCATTCTCCGGTGAAACGTCTAATGACTCCGACATAGTGCCTGAGGATGTTGGCTTGTAGCTGAACATCTTCTTAATCATGCATGCTTTGTTACCAACATGCAAGTGACCAGGTGATGCCGCATTGCCTCATATGCTTGACAGTTGTGCCTCTTAATTACCTAGGCCTAGAAATCCTTTCCTAACCTTATGTCCTCTCCGTTTTCATAACTGATCGTCTCTGCCATTAACTGCCAAAAAGACCACCCTGGCTCCATCCGTCACTCCTGCAGTAAAGTGATTCCACACCATAGTGCTTTTGTCAAAGCCGCTTACAGCATTTCCATAGTACCGTCCCCACCCTTACACTGCCTTTCCTTCTTGGAAGCTTGGGGCTGGGATTCCTAGAGATGACTTTGCACCCTGGCTGGCATTTCTCCAAAGTCTACAAATATTTTCGTGGGAAGATGGGGGAGGGCTTGGACTGTGCTTCACTGCTCTCAGCTGCCTTTCCTGCGAAGGATAGATTTCCTGAAATGGCAGTAGCGATGTGAGGCTTTCCTCCTCTACAGAATGGAATGAGCATCTCTCTTCCAATTAGGAAGCAGAGTGTTGTGACCAAGGATAGCCCCAAATCCTGCCCAGCAACGCCTCTATCAGATTTCCAGCACTTACTCATTAACATGTAAGACGAAAATACGTGCTATGAAAGGAACCATATCAGCCACTATTCCAATAAATAATGTATAGTCTTGATTTCTGCCCTTTGCCATTTTGAGCCATTGGGGCATGATTCGGATAGCCATTTCCAATTACATTTAACATAAATAACCATTCTGCATTGTGCAATCTTTGCATCCGTTTTACTCTTTCTGACTATTACTTTATAGGATCAGATGTATCTGGATTGCCCCAGTCATTTCCCATTCATCAGCTATCCACAGGTAATAAGCTAGGGAAGTGTTTGCATCCCCCCAACACTGGTGGCCCTAACTGGGCTATAGCATGTGCTTCATCTGTTCGACAGGACACATTTCAGTGGTGTTGCAGGCACTCCGCCTAAGTAACCTCCACCTCTAGGCCTAGCATGAGTTCAGGGTGAGGCGTTCCAATGCTTTGCGTCTCAGTGCCTCTTCAGAGACTTCTAGCTTCTGCTGCTCGTATTTTTCTGATCAATAAGGTCTTTCTTTTTTATCGTGCAGGTTTTCCTATGTGTTAATGTTACCACATTAACAGTCCTATGCCCGCATTTGATAGGCAATCTCTGCCCTCTCACCCACTGGACTATTTACCCCTTGATTGCCTACAAGAAAGCAGCATTGGCAAAGTCAGCGGGTGTGTGACTTTGCCAGTGCTAATTTTGTTTTGTCATGGATTTTGCAAAATTTCATTGTTTGGAAACTGGTCAGGCCCTCAATCTTTAAAAGAAAAAAAAAATGTAAAAAAAATTACTGCAAGCGAAAAATGTTTTGCTCTGAAAGAGCATACATTTTTGTAGTAGTCCCTGACACGTATAGGAACGACAGTGTGGGCATGTTTCTTGTGAAAGGGCAAAATGCTGTCGCTCATAGTAAAGTTAGCCACTGGCTGAAGTTGAGTGACCCACTGTTGTGTGCTTTATGAAGTAGTGGGTGGAAGAAAAATGGGAATGGTATATTAACATACTAGTGGAATAAGCCCCTATAAATTTATCGTAGAAGTAATATTTTGGTTAAATCAAAAGATCTTGGCTAATGCCAGACCAAAAAGTTGAACAAAATGTTATTTTTCAATTCACAAGTAGCACAAGTGGCACTAGCATGGTACCATGTGGTCACAGTCGCGGCTGGCATGACTCGCGGGGGGGGGGGGGTAGCGCAGTGGGGGGTTAATTTAAATATTTTTTTTAAAAAATTACTTCCCTTTGCCTCTGGTCCTGTGTCGCATCTCCTTCTCTCTCTGCTCCTTGCAGTAAGCAGGCAGCCTGCCTCTCCTCCCCTAAGCCAATCACAACGCTGCAGTGGCAGTGTTGTGACTGGCTGGGACGCCGATCCCACAGGCGTCTATGGGGAGGCCATATTCTCCATGCAGGCTGCATACAGCCTACATGAAGAAAACTGGAGAGTGCGTATGATTGGTTTGGTCGGCCCTGGGGCCGACCGAACAGTCAGTGCCCACAACAGTGGGTAAGCCACCCCTCACCTGCCTGGAGCGGGACCGCCCGCCCACCCCCAACCAAACCCTTCTGCTTTCTCTCAGTGTGAGAAGCAGAAACATAAAATGGAATTCATAATACCATTTTGTTTCTGCTTCTCGCACTGCGAGAAAGCAGTGAAAACCCTTTCTTCATAGTACACGTTAATTCTGGGCAGAAGCACTGCAAGCATCCCTCACTCAAAGGACTGGTACAGCTACGAAAGCAGCAGCGTAAGCTTCCCCCAATCAAAAGGCAAGTACAAAACAGATTGCATCACTGCAAGCTTAGCATCCTTACAGAACAGGTGCAGCAGTGCCTCAGCAAAGCAAGCTTCCCTCTTACTGGAGATAGCCAGTGCAGTCTTCCATTCCTAGCAGAACAGATCCAGCATGGCAAGCTATTGCACGCTTACATCGCTCACAGAACTTTGCCTTCAGGCATGAGTGACATGTAGATTACAGACCGATCCCTACAGAGGGTGCTTAAATCAATGATGGGTATGTGTAGTTGAATGAGTGAATGCATGTGAGTTCTGACACCATTTCACGTAGGTGATATTCCACAACAGCATCCTCAAAAGCCTGGTGCTGTCACTCGGGCCTTCTGTTTGTGTTGATTCTGTTTTGCTAGTAGACCACTGTATTGTAGAGCAGCCCAGCCTCAGCAATATGCACTAGACCGGCGCACAGGTGCTACCCTTCAAAAAAAGCTTTAAATGCACACGCACCAGATGCTGTGCAATCCCAGCCTCTGAATTAAACCTGCTCAAAGATTAGAGGGTCTCCGAGAGTCCCTACCTCCTGCACCTACTAGAACAGTGAGTTACAGAAGCATGATGCAAATTTTTGGTTGTCACCAGCCAAAGTACTTTTATAGCCCTGAGCTGAGCCCCCGCTGAACTATTCAGCGTGGGCTCATTTGCATGATGTCCGGGTGTTTGCCATCATGCTGTTTTGCAAGGAATCAAGGCAGCCCAGTGACAGGCAACGCAATGAGGAAAGTCATGGGCGGTAAGGAGGTTAAAAGGGCTTTAATCCCACCTGATTATTTTTTTTGTGTGTGAGTGTCTGCTTATGTTGGTCTGTTTTCCTGCTTGTGTGCGTGTTTTTGTGTGAGAAAAGAAATATTACAAAAAAAGGAAATGTTAAAATATCACTGTTAGACTTTCGTTTTGTGTAGCAAATTAACCAGTTTTGTTTATAGAAAAACATTATTCGTGTTTTGGTATGTGGTGCAACTAGTATATAAGTCAATAAGCTTCGCATGTCTTGCCTTTAGCCCCCCCCCCCCCCCCAGCCCCGCCCACTCACCAAATTTAAATGAGTACCTGTACTATTTTGTTTCCCAATTAAAGCACTGCCCATAGTTACTGGGTTTTGTTGTACCTTAATTCCCTTAAGTGCATTCCCCTCTTAGCTGCTCAGCCAGAATGAATGTGATGGATGCGTGGAATGTTGGAATGCCTGATGAGAGAGAGAGTGGAATGTTGGTGTGCCTGCTTGCGTGGAGAGAGTGACAGTTGGAGAGAGTGGGCTGAGCAGCAACCATGCTGCTCCTGGTGGGGTCATCATCTTGACTAACATCATCTACTGAACTACCTTGTACCATCTGGTGATCGACTAATAAACCTCTACTTAAATATATACTTCAAGGCTACGTCTGGTATTTACTACCATTTATCCTTTCTACAGGTTTCTATAATATGGCGAGTCCACCGCATTATTGATTGTACAGGCCCCGCCCTTCGCCTCCTCGGCGCGCGTTGCAAGCATGTGTGCACTAGTGCGACGCTGACCCTGTTGTCTCATTCTCTGTAACCAGAAAGTACATCATTTCGGCGTCTAGACATTTGAGTCATGGAGGGGCGGGGTTATGGAAAAGCTCTGGTGCGGTGACTGCGCGTCTCTCTGCCGCTTAAACCGTTTACGAAGGGATTTAGCTGCCTAGCCCCAGGGTCGAGAACTTGCTTTATGGAACAGGAAAAAATAAATACATATTGTGGACTTCTTCTACAGTAGGCACGCTAGGCTTGATTCACTCCCCTAGACGCCCCCGGGAAGTGCAGCTCCGCAGTGTGACCTCCACTTTGAAACATGCGTTGTTGTTACCGTTTTGATGGTTGGCATGCTGTATCCAGTGCTTATTTTGTTAAAGTCTGTTACCCAAACTTTTTGATTAGGGACTATCAATGCCGGGGTTGCTGAACATACTTTTTGCCTCTCATGCAGCACCCTGCACTTAATCTCATTCTTGCAGATTTTGTCATTCCCATTTCTTCCTTTCGTAATGTCTTACCTGTCTTTCTCTTCCTCCCTTTTCTGCCTCCATCTTGATCTGGGCCAGTCTGATGTTGAAAAAGTAGCCTTGGTCCAAAAAAGTATTTCCAGTGCCCACGATCAGCAACCGTTGGCAGAAATAACTGCATTTCCTAAGGGGCTATATGCTGGATCACTGGAATTATTCTGCAGGGGATGAACAAACTATGTGGTAGTGTTTACTAAATTATGTTGCAGAAAAAGTCAAATTATCCAGCACATTTTGTGATTTAGTATTACCTCTCGATTTTGTCATTGGTTTACACTTTAACGCTACCTGGGCAAAGCTTTCACCTGACTAGGAACGGAAGGATGACAGTCCACCATTATGAAGGGTTTTCTACTGCTCAGCAGCACGTGCTAAAGCGTTTTTGTTATAATTTGTGATCCGCTTGGGCTAGAAACTTTTTTTTTTTCCTCTTAAAATCTGCAGATTATACCGCAGATGGTGCAGTAGATGATGGATTACGTGGCAAATGCGGTAAATCCATATGCCGAAAATGTTGCAGCCTGAATCTCATAGTTTTGCAGTTTCTAAATTTGTGCCACTTTCTTTCAGTGCCATCTAGCCCCCATGACTATAAACACAGCCTCCCTCATCCTTTTTTTCCGTTTCACCTTTGCTGTTTCTCTACGTCCTTCCATTTGTTTCTATCTCTCTCTTCTACATTAGAATACATTTTCTTTTCGACTATAGTTTGTATTCTCGTCTTTCTTTGAGAATATTCTTTTGGGCTCCTATTGTAAGTAGCGTTTTTTGCTAATGCCTTTTGAAAGATAAAATCACATACCTTTGGTTTCAAATTCTAATCTCTCATTTGTTAATTCTTGTATAGGGTTACTGTTGATTTACTATGACTTCATCCTAAAAACAGGGATTATTAAAGCAAATGTTGTCACTCCATAAACCTATGCAAATGGTCACATTGTAGGCACTGCAGCTGCAACTTCATAAGCCCTTGCAGGGCAGAGATTAGCCTTCTTTTGTGGCAGTGTTCTAATAATTCTAGACATGCTTCCACCAGGTTATTAGCCCAGTACATTAAAAAACTTGAGTAAATGGAGCATTGAGGTTAAAATTGGGTCTTCTGTTTCAGAGTAGATAAAATCATCAAATTGAAAGTGTGCTGGATAAAGTGATGTTAAGCCTTTAAGCTATGCTTGCCACAGACGTAAAGTGACATTACCTTACATCATCACCAGTGGCATCAACAATGTAATTGGACACATAACTTGTATTACTTTCTGCTCTTAGCAAGTGTAGTACTACATGATAGGGTAATAAAGTGGGCTACCCACAATCCCTCGCTGCAAGTGGCATTAGAAACCACTGCAGGCAGTTTACCCCTATGTCAAAGTGGGTAATGAGAAGAAAGAGGTGGCGTGTGGCTCCTTTTTTGCTTATAGTTGAGAACTTTGTTGTTTCTTCACAGTACAATAAGAATGGTTGCAGCAGTGGGGTGAAAGTAAACCCTTGCCACTGCTCTCTACTTACTGAAGGGGCTGACTGTCTTGGTGTGCCTTCTCCCCATCATAACCCTTCAAAAGACAGTGGCGCTTGTCATCTTTCCTCACAGAAGCCGATGGCTGGTGTGGAGCTCTATTTGGAAATTAGAATGGCATGATGAAATACTGAACTAAATACAGCTTGAATAAAATGTCATAACTTTAGATATACTGCAACAACAAACATGTTTATGGTGAAACAAAAAGGTTCGAATATTTTGTTTGAATAACTTAGTGGTTTTTTTTTATTTTTCCCCAGTCTCAGCCGATACATTTTTTTATCAAACATCAACAGGCATCACTTACATCATTACAACTTTTGTTCTATGACATTGTACAGTGAAAGCAGCGTATGTACGTCTCATGATATTGATGTCACCGTTTTCTGCAGTGCATGGATGCCTATCCAGATGCTAATTGTCTTGAGCACTAACGGCCCACACATCCTGTCATCTCCAAGCTATTGCCAGGATTAATGTGTTCAGTGTACCTACGCCCGACAACAATCTATAGTGTAACAGAAACAAGAGTTTTACAATATAAATAAATAGGGTAATCAACACTTATACGAGAATGGTAGGCACTGTAAAGCTCAACTCTTTGGTGTTACCCTAAAACGCGCCTAAAATATACAGATCCATATGTATGAATAAATGTCGCCTTTACGCATTAGATATCTCTTCCTTTTTTGTTTTTGTTTTGTGTTTGTAACATTTCAACCAAATTCTTGTGTTAACCAATAATAAATCCAAGCAAACGAGATGTCCGTGTGCGGGGAGAACATGTGCCCGGTACCGTAGTATGTCGTATTTGATGTTGCCATGTCTAGAATAATGCCTCATTATTGTGCGTGGGCTGCCACTTCCATGACTCATACGGGCGTGTGGTCACCAGGGTGCTTCTGCTTCCGCTCAACAGCTTCTGGGAATGGAATGCGGGGAACAAAAAGGTTCGATCATGCCTTCCCCTGTACTATTTCCATCTCTACCTGTAACTCTTTATAGACCCTCAATCCCTAGCTCTAATAGTATTTTTATTTATTTATTTTTTTTAAAGAAAAATAGGATACATTTTTGTCTATAAAGAAGGTATTTTCAATGTTTTTAGGTCTGGCTGGACAGCACAGCTGTCAGTAAGATCAGTGGTGGCCACTATGCACGGAGCAGCCTTTGGGTCTGCCCCTTTAACCCATTGGTTTATTTGGGTTGACTCCTTCCAGGCATTGCTTTGATGCTTTGTCGGTCACATCTAGGGTGGTGAGCCCAGACTAGTTTACTTCTGTCGCTTCAGGCAGTGGTGTGTCATTCCGCAGCTTGGGGAGCTGTCCCATTCCCATACATAAGGGGTCATTTGCCACATAAAGAACACTCCGTTTCATGTATTCAGTGTCTTTTCTTTTTCATTGACTATGTGCCAAAAGTAGAAAGCAGATTATTCTTTGTTAACACCACTAAGCAGCTTTTTAAATATGTTTTTGTAGACTACGTTCATGACCTTAAAAGGGCAACCTGTGGTTTTTTTTTTAATCTATTTATTTTATTTATACATTGGGCAGGTCTGATCCCAAAATGAGTTGGGCCATTCCTTTATCTCGCAAAATCCTGGCTCCCTTGTTCCTCTTATACTCCGCCCTTCTTGTTCCATACCTTGGATCAATCTGCCCTACACGCCCCATCAGCTCTTGTGACCCGCTTGTAGAGCCCTTCATTTCTACTCATTGCTAGGCTCCTGGCAGCCTCTTTGATGCCTTTGCTGAGCTGTTAATGTGCTATGCATAGCGCACAACAGGCTCCCTTGCAAGGAAATGTTTACCAAAGGGTTATAAAATAGGAATGCGTAATGTTTCTTGGTTTTGATAATGTAGTGCCTCACTACTACCACCAGTGCCATGACCACCACCATCAGTACCACCACCACTACCACTAGTACCACCACCATGATGTTTATGTGTTTGTGTAACATCATTGTGCGTGATAATGTAAAACTAGGGGGTGTGGACCTGTGTGAGACATTGAGTGTATTATCAGTAATAAAACAAGCATTGGCAAAGCCAGTCGGTCTAGCTTTAACGTGTTACGTTCATTTAAACAGCATTTGTGCATGCCAGTGTGTGCATGCGTTTGGCTCAGAGCCAGACCTAATGGCACTGTCCAGACTAGTATTTTTTTCAGAGCAACACAATATTTAAGTTTGTTGTAATGCAGAGCTTTCGTGTTCACCCACGATGGGAGAAGGTAACGGCATTCAAAACTTTAATAGGATGTGGGAGCAGGGAGTAGAGGGCAAAACTGGAGCACTTTGAAGCCATATCCCTGGGGTAAAAGGGAGGGCTACTGATCTAACCTATGGAAAAGAAGGTGTATGGAATCTGGTGTCTTGGCTGATGTTGCACTATGAATTTCACTGTTCACAGCAGCCTTTCCTTGAAGTTCTTTTGTGTCGTTTATTTAGATTGCAATAATAGGCAGTGTTGTCTCTGGCGGGTAGTGAGGATGTAAAATTAAAGTTAGAAATAATGTCTATAATTCTATACAGTGTGTGGTCTGTGGGATGTCACATCAAAACGCAAGCCCTTTTGTTGCTCTCATTTTCTGAAATTGAGTGGTAATGAAGTCTGATAAAGAAGGGTGACAGAAAGCTCACACAAATATCGAGATGGTTTGCAAATCCTGTGTTTAGCTCTTAAGGGCTGCTGGTAATCGACTGTAATCTGTGGCTTCTCTGGCCATAAAGTAACCTACTCAGGCAACAGATTTTACAGGCAGTTAATACGCTATTAAACGGGTGCTCTCTACACAGTTAGTAACAAAGTGCAGCACGAGGTTTTCTGGGCATTTCGAAAACTACTTAAGACCGATGTTTTTCTACTTGTATTTCTGTTTCCCACCTTTGTGTCTGTGGAAAAGCTGTACGGACGACCCTAATAAAGACCGCTGGTTAGCTGCTGTATTTTAGGTGAAGACGGCTGTTTCCGTGAATGATGCAGTGTAAAATTGGCTGGGTTGTTAAACATTCAGGCTTCCCGACAGCGAAGGATGCCAGCCTCCTAGGATTTGCGATTCCAAAACATCTCTTTTCTCTGCGACAAGGCACCGGGGGACTTTCTTCCCGTGCAGCAGGCATACGTCACATCTGGCTACGACAGTGGAAAGTTTTGCTGCTGTAAAAAAGCCTTTAAACAGATTTCCTTTTCGGGAGTCAGTTTTGGTACGCAGCTCCGTTAAGAGGCATTGTTGAAGGGTCCGATAGAAGGGCGAAAATACTTTCTCGCCTGTCTCTTTCGGTTGTTAATGAGGTGGAAACAATTACCAATCGGTTTGTGATTCCTTCTAGTGCAGAGTGGTGGATCCTAATAAAGAAACTGAAGACTGAAAACCGGGAGAGAGAGATAATTTATGTATATATAATGCTTTGTGTAGTCCTGGTGTATTTTATCCTCAGAGATGAGGGCCAGGCTGTTCAACTTTCATAAGCCTCGCTGGGGAATCTTGCCAGAAGTCTGAGGTAGTGAAACCCACAGGCAATCCCAAAACCGTACACGCACAAAGACCCAATATTTTGTTCTCCTTCAAGGAAGGTGGAAACTGAACTTGACTTCTGCTGTTCTAGGGTTTAAAGCCCTCCCTGCCAGTTGGACTAGTGACACATTGCACATCAGGAACTGCATAAAGGCTCCATGAAAAAGGCAAGATTTTCGCAGGGAACTTTCTATAAACTGGCAATGCTGACTGCTAAAACATTCATGAGAACTCTAGTAAACTTGAACACCTGGTGGTTTCAAAGTTCTGCCTTGGGACTTGATCTGGTCCTGAGGTACTTGGGGTAGTAATGAAGGTGCTACGAAGAAGCACACGAGCGGCAGGTCTTGCGGTTAATCTATGCCATAATGACAAGTTCATCTCATCATCAATACAATTAACTTCAACGTAGAAACAGCATTGATTTTTCCACACTCAGAATGAGCCTTTTCTGTCTTCGAGTGCTTTGCTCTGTTGGCCACACTGTAGGTTAAAAGAATGAGAAATGCGTGGATGGATGAAATAAGTTATAAAATTACAAAGGATGCAGATACTTAAAAAAAAAAAAATTCCCTTTCCCTCCAAAAGTTGGCCTGTTAGCCATAATTGACTAAGAAAATGCACTATAGAGAGATTGAGAGAGATATATATATATATATATATTACCTACTGGCGGTCGCCAGTAGGTAGTTATAGTTAGGACCACGTTTCCATAGGAAAACCTCAACATTCTATTTTGAATAACTTTGGCGCCGGTCGACGAATCCTCGCGAATTTCTCAAAATAGGTGGGGCGCTACGCTCCGCTCCTACCCTGAAAGTCTCGGGGGGATCCGTCAAGCGGGGGCTGAGATAAAAGGGGGGTCCCAAAACGCGTTTTTCCCATGCATTTTTCCATAGGACCTTTAGAACGAGCTACAGCCCGAACGGCTGAACAGAATTACTCAAAATTTGGCAGAGAGGTAGTCCCTAGGTCAAGGAAGTGCCTTTTGTAGGTTTGGTGTAAATCTGTTCAGTAGATTCTGAGAAAATAGCCTTTAAATCAATATATATATCTGAGCCCGCTTACGGTACGCTTACCGTACGCTTACGGTAAGCGTACGGTGGCGTGCGCGAGCGCGATTCTGATTGGCTCTTAGATCTTAGTAAACATTCGAATCGGCCGAAACCAGGAAGCGGCGGCCGCCATTTTGTGTATTTCACTCTGAAAAAAAAGAGTGAAAACAAGGAAAGGGGGCAATGAGGAGAGTTACAGACCCCCTAACATTTGTAAGGGGGTCAAAGAAGGGCAGAAAAGTACAAAAAAAACATTTATTGATTTTAAAAAAAATCACGGGGTACGCGTACGGTAAGCTTACGGTAAGCGTACGGTAGAAAAAAAAAAAGAAAAAAAATGAAAATCAGATTTAAGTGTTTAGATATTAGGGGGCTCTAAAAAGAGCCGTTGTGTTTATGAAATGATTTTTTAGTGGTACCTACAAGTAAGTACCGATGCAGAGTCTAAGGTTCAAGAGCAAGACTCTGTTCCCTTCATCATTGAAGTGCACACCATCTCCTCTATAAATGTCTAGCATGTCATAACGCAAGTTGTTGTGGTAAATGGCACCCATACCATAGTCACGGAGGAAAGCAGAAACAGATTTGTTGACGTGCTTTCTTGCTTTGTCATCGCACCGCGTGCCCACCGTGCGTGCACGGCACTAACTGCGTAAAGTGGGCGCGCGGTGCGCGAAGCGCACCGCGTGCTCACTGTGCGCGCACGGTGCGCGAAGCGCACCGTGCGCGCACGGAACGAACTGCGTTAAGTGGGCGCGCACGCCACGAATGGCGTAAAGTAACTTAGCATTTAAAAAACCGTACAAATTCACTGAAAAAACCATAGGTTTCACACACGTTATAGTTAGGAATTAGCATTTAAAAAACCTTGCAAATTCACTGAAAAAACCATAGGTTTCACACATGTTATAGTTAGCGGAAATTTTACTGATAAAAAACCAATGAAATTCCCCCGTTATAGTTAGTGCAGGCAACTATAACTCACGCGACCGCAATCTTCTGCTGATGACATATGTGTCTTTATGAAAAAAAAATATTTGTAATATATGTATAGCTAAAAATGTATGGAAGAAGACATGGGCAAATAAGTGTCTAAATACAGTATTAGCATCAGCAGAGGATTGCGGTCGCGTGAGTTATAGTTGCCTGCACTAACTATAACGGGGGAATTTCATTGGTTTTTTATCAGTAAAATTTCCGCTAACTATAACATGTGTGAAACCTATGGTTTTTTCAGTGAATATATATATATATAGATATATGTATATTACCTACTGGCGGTCGCCAGTAGGTAGTTATAGTTAGGACCACGTTTCCATAGGAAATCCGCAACATTCTATTTTGAATAACTTTGGCGCCGGTCGACGAATCCTCGCGAATTTTTCAAAATAGGTGGGGCGCTACGCTCCGCTCCTACCCTGAAAGTCTCGGGGGGATTCGTCAAGCGGGGGCTGAGATAAAAGGGGGTCCCAAAACGCGTTTTTCCCATGCATTTTTCCATAGGACCTTTAGACAGGGCTACAGCCCGAACGGCTGAACAGAATTACTAGAAATTTGGCAGAGAGGTAGTCCTCAGGTCAAGGAAGTGCCTTTTGTAGGTTTGGTGTAAATCTGTTCAGTAGATTCTGAGAAAATAGCCTTTAAATCAATATATATATCTGAGGCAGCTTACGGTGCGCTTACGGTACGCTTACCGTACGCGTACGGTGGCGTGCGCGAGCGCGATTCTGATTGGCTCTTAGATCTTAGTAAACATTCGAATCGGCCGAAACCAGGAAGCGGCGGCCGCCATTTTCTCTCTCGCACTGAGAGTGATGTTTAAAATATAAAGCACAAAAACATGTAAACGGGCTGTTTAGACAGCTCCCACACACATAGCCATGTTGAGGGAGTCCCCAAAGATCCCCCAAGGCCAAAAACTGAATTTTTATTTTTTCGGTAATTTCGCCGATTACGCTTACCGTACGCGTACGGTAAAAAATTATAAAAAAAAAAAAAAATTATCCACACTCTCCCCACTCCGTGTGCAATTGGTGCCCAAAGTGCACCAATTGTGCATGGCTTATTAGTGCTGAGAAACTAAAATTAAAAAAAAAAAAATAATAAAAAAAAAAATTATCCACACTCTCTCCACCCCGTGTGCAAATGGTGCCCGAAGGGCACCATTTGTGCATGGCTTATAACATATACGAAAAATTAAAAATATTCCCTTTCAAAACGAAGTGCATCATATGTCCTCCATGTGCGCACGGTGCGTGCCCACCGTGCGTGCACGGCACTAACTGCGTAAAGTGGGCGCATGGTGCGCGAAGCGCACCGTGCGCGCACGGAACGAACTGCGTTAAGTGGGCGCGCACGCCACGAATGGCGTAAAGTAACTTAGCATTTAAAAAAACCGTACAAATTCACTGAAAAAACCATAGGTTTCACACACGTTATAGTTAGGAATTAGCATTTAAAAAACCTTGCAAATTCACTGAAAAAACCATAGGTTTCACACATGTTATAGTTAGCGGAAATTTTACTGATAAAAAAACAATGAAATTCCCCCGTTATAGTTAGTGCAGGCAACTATAACTCACGCGACCGCAATCTTCTGCTGATGACATATGTGTCTTTATGAAAAAAAAATATTTGTAATATATGTATAGCTAAAAATGTATGGAAGAAGACATGGGCAAATAAGTGTCTAAATACAGTATTAGCATCAGCAGAGGATTGCGGTCGCGTGAGTTATAGTTGCCTGCACTAACTATAACTGGGGAATTTCATTGGTTTTTTATCAGTAAAATTTCCGCTAACTATAACATGTGTGAAACCTATGGTTTTTTCAGTGAATATATATATATATATATAGGGAGAGAGGTAGATAGTGAGAGAGATAGGGGGATAGAGATAGGGATATTATCTACTGGCGGTCGCCAGTAGATAGTTGTAGTTAGGACCGTGTTTCCATAGGAAATCCGCAACATTCTATTTGGAATAACTTTGGCACCGATTGACGAATCCTCGCGAAATTCTCAAAATAGGTGGGGCGCTCCGCTCCTACCCTGAAAGTCTCGGGGGGCATTCGTCAAGCGGGGGCTGAGAAAAAGGGGGGGTCCCAAAACGCGTTTTCCCCATGCATTTTTCCATAGGACCTTTAGTCCGAGCTACAGCCCGAACGGCTGAACAGAATTACTTGAAATTTGGCAGAGAGGTAGCCCTCAGGTCAGGGATGTGCCTTTTGAAGGTCTCGTGTAAATCTGTTCAGTATTTCCTGAGAAAATAGCATTTAAATCAATATATATATATATATCTATGGGCGCGCTCCGAGCGCGTACCGTAAGCTTACCGTACGCGCACGCCGCCGTGCACGAGCACGATTCTGATTGGTTGTTAGATCTCAGTAAACATTCGAATCGGTCGAAACCAGGAAGTGTCGGCCGCCATTTTGTCTCTCGCAGTCTGAGGGGGTGAAAAACAAAGGTGGAGAACGTGAAAAGGGGGCAGAGTGGACAGTTCCTGACCCCCTAGCCTTTGTCAGGGGGTCCCAGAAGGTTCCTCAAGGGCAAAAATTATTTTTAATTTTTTTTCGAAAAATCGCCGGATGCGCGTAGCGTACGCGCACGGCGTAAACGGAGAAATTCCGCGAGGAAAAATTCTGCGAACTTCGCGTAACTATTCTGCGTACTGTACGCGCACGGCAAAAAAGGAAAGCTTAAAAAAAAATTGTGAGGTAAGGTTGGCTCTTAAAAGAGCCGTTGGGTTAATACAGGGATGGAGGAAAGAAAGAATGGGAAGATTATGAGCGTCTACAAACGTGCTGGTCTATCTTATTGTTAAGGGAAACACTGGTCTCCCCAAAAACAATAAGACCACAACACGTTGTACACCTCATTGAAACCCTCCGAAATCGAGGGTTAATGTCCAGAGGAGCAGAAGAAGGTGATGCTCCCACCTCAGAGGAAGGGCTCAGCTGAGCTGCCGATGTACTCGGCTGAGCTTCTGAGGTTGGGCTCAGGTGACTTACTGAAGAGTTTTCTCCAGTATGTCGAGCAAAGGTCCTGGGATGTTTATCCCTAAGGTGTCTCATCATAGAGTGATTTCCAAAGGAATACTTCTTCCTTGGATCTCCTCTAGATAAAACATGGTCACAAAGTGTGCAAGTGACCAATGGAGCATTGACCTTTTTCTGCCCCTCTGGAAAAGTAAAATACTCCCACACAAAAGAATCCTTTTGTTTCCTCCTTCTCTGTCTGATGATGGTGCTGCTAGGCTCACTCTCAGAAGAGGTCTGCTGCTCTGCCATTGTATCTCAATGTCAATTCAGCTCCTTCTCCTAGGGGATCTCAAGCAGTAATGAGGGGAATGGGTGTGGTGTGGGAAGTTTCTGGAACTGAAAGTAGTTTCAACCAATGAAAAGTGTTCTTTGTGGATCACATGACCTACCGTGCGCGCTCCGTAAGCTTACGGTACGCGCTCGTAAACTAGTACGCATGCGCAAACGTGACGCTTACGGAGCGCTTACGGAGCGCGTAAGTAAGACGCACTCGCGCATGCGCATTACACGCCCCTGCGTAACCGCGACATTGCTTACGCGCAACGCGCATGCGTGTACGCGTACGTAACCTACGTATCACGTAAGTGCACTGTACTTATGACGTACGGAGCACGTAGCATCAGCTTACCGTACGCGCACGGAAAAAAATACACCAAAAAAAAATTAACCATTCCATAATGCAGGATATAGTACATATAATATTTTATACATAGGTTTACCAAAAATCTCCAAAAAAAAATTGCATTTAAAAAACCGTACAAATTCACTGAAAAAACCATAGGTTTCACACACGTTATAGTTGGGAATTAGCATTTAAAAAACCTTGCAAATTCACTGAAAAAACCATAGGTTTCACACATGTTATAGTTAGCTGGACATTTCACTCGTAAAAAACCAATGAAATTCCCCCGTTATAGTTAGTTCAGATAACTATAACTCGCGCGACCGCCACTCTATCACAAGGATGATGTCATCAGTGATGTCATGAGGGATGCCACTGACCATGTCATGAGGGATGTAATATGGGACGTCATGAGCAGAGGATTGCGGGCGCGCGAGTTATAGTTATCTGAACTAACTATAACAGGGGAATTTCATTGGTTTTTTACGACTGAAATGTCCACCTAACTAACATGTGTGAAACCTATGGTGTTTTAAGTAAATTTGCAAGGTTTTTTAAATGCTAATTCCTAACTATAACGTGTGTGAAACCTATGGTTTTTTTAAGTGAATTTGTACGGCTTTTTAAATGCTAAGTTATGTATGTATTATATATTTTCTTTTTTAAAGGTTTTTCACCGTGCGCGCGCACCGCGATTTTTTTGAAAAAAAATAAAATGTTTTTTTCACCCTTCGGGGTCCTTTAGGGACCCCCTGACAAAGGCTAGAGGGTCAGGAACTCTCTACCCTGCCCCCTTTTCACGTTCGCCACCTCTTTTTCACTGTCGCACCCAAAACAAACAAAATGGCGAACAACACTTCCTGATTTTGACCGATTCGAACATTGACTGACATGTAACCACCAATCAGAATTACGCTCGCGCACGTTAGGGTGCGCGCACGGTGCTCGCCTATAGATATTTATGTACTTTTAACTGCAATTTTCTCAGGAAATACTGAACAGATTGACTCCATATATGCAAAAGGCACATGCCTGACCTGAGGACTACCTCTTTGCAAAATGTCAAGTAATTCTGTTCAGCCGTTCGGGCTGTACCTTCGACTAAAGGTCCTATGGGAAAATGCATGGGGAAAAAGCGTTTTGGGACCCCCCTTTTTTCTCAGCCCCCGCTTGACTAATCACCCTGAGACTTTCAGGGTAGGAGCTGAGTGGAGCGCCCCATTGGTTTTGAAAATTTCAAGGATTCGTCAACCAGCGCCAAATTTATTAAAAATAGAATTTTCAGATTCCCTATGGAAACACTGTCCTAACTATAACTATCTACTGGCGACTGCCAGTAGATAATATAACTATATATATATATATATATATATATATATATATATATGAAAAATTAAGGAACATGGTTTGCAAGGATCCAGGGAACCAGACCCTGCACACAAGAAGTATTGAATATCCTGGTTTCTTGCTTCATTCACAAAACCGACGTTTTACATTAAGAATCGAGTAATTTTCATCCAAGAGGGAAAGGATTATTTGAACGTTTTAAATAGTTTATTTTATTTGTATACCTCCAGTCTTGCGTGTCTGTGTGTGCCGATATTGTCACGATAAATAAACCTGAATACATGCATTGCGACAGAAGTGCATATGTTTTATTGCTAGGCACTGATAACGGTGAAATCTATACACTATGAATAAAATTGGCTGCAGAAAAGGGCTGTTTAGCAGATAGTGCATCCATATGCTATTTAGTAATTAACATTTTAGTTTGAAAGTAAATGTCGTTAAATGAGACTTCTTTGCTTTTGATGTGCCAGTTTTACTTTCAAAAATGTTCCTGCAGGTGACTTGCCCTCTGTAAACCATAGACTGCACATCTGACCCCAGGGGTGCGAGTCCACACGATCATTGTATTTTGCTTTGTAGTGTTGTACACTTAGTGAAGGGATGATATTTTACAGTCTAGACCTGCTCGAATAAAATAACTTGGCAGAACGCTAGTTTCGAATGTGCACTGAGATAAAAGCAAATCCATACGGGATTATCCGCCTGCCTAGTATTGATTTTACTTTTGTCTTATTTTATATTCATCTTGTTTCGTCTTCTTGTTCATCGTATTCTTGTTGACCGCGCCTGTGTACAAAGTAAAGATGTTGACCATTCCACAAAGTGTAAAAACTAGAGTGGTTGTGCAGAATGTGGAAACGCCTGGAAAATGGCCGGTGAAGGGATAACCTGGGTTGGGAGTGGTTCAGACACAAGAGTTATGCCTCCTATTTCCTCACGCGTTTCTTTTCACGTGTTATTACCCTCTGTTTCAGTGTAGATCGTATTTATGAATAATTGATCTGTCAATCCTCTTTTCATACAATTGCAACTACTCCAATGAAGGTACTCAACCAAAACCATAGTAATGAGACTAAAATGCAAGGAGCAAAGCAGTGACACCATTTTATAGGAGTCTGGGTTTTCTGCAGATTGCTAGGAATGTTGGGGGGTGACAAACAAGCCTTAATTTATATTACTGGAATTCATGGTAGTCAATAGATTTCAGGCTATTAGGTCCTCAAATAGTATCTGACAAATCGAACAAAAAGTGGTCTATACCTCAAATGGAAGGTGTGTTCAGCAATTACCAGTAATGAATAATCTCAGATGAGAAGTAAATTAAGCTCATTCCTTTTTTATTGTAATAAAACGGAAGCAGTAGATGTAATAACCATTTTGCACCAGGAATTTTTAAGGATTGGGAGGACATTCGTATAATCTATAGTCTGGCTGGATGGCAGCAGACGAGATGTGGTCCTATTTCAGTTTCTCATTTGGCTTCTAGGTCCGGAATATCAGAAGGCCGTTTAGGATTTTGTCTTTCTATTATTTTGACAGCGTCAAGCCTTGGGGAAAGCAGTCCTATTTTTTTTTTCCCCTTATAAAAAGAAAATGGCTACCTCCAGTCCACAGAATTATAGCAAAGTCCCCATTAGCAAAGACCAGCTTAATATTGTGAAAAGGACTCAGTCGCTGCTTTTACTTGCCCAACTATAAAATGACCACTAATCAATAGTCTACAAAGGACAGTACTGTGAGACGCCAAGGATAATTTCCTGACTCTCCAGTCGTGAACTTGAAGGCTTGAGGGGGGGCTTCTCTGTTGAGGATGTAGGGAGAGCAGATGTATCTGAACCCTTGAGAACTAAGTAAGTCTTCAGTTGTATCTACACTGGCTCTTAGCAGAAAACTACACGCGTGTGTTGCTGAGCAACAAGCAGCACACTGGCAGTAAGGCCAGAGTATCCACCTTCTACAAGGTGACAACCAGTCCCCACTGCTAAACATCCCTACACCAGCTCTACAACTACCTAAACAATCTGTTCCTTCTCGAAATTCAGAATCTTCTTTTTTTTTTCTCTATTCCATTCGAACACCCTTCACCATGATCTCTGGGTTGAATCCTTCCTCACCTTCATCAAATGTGTCCTTCAAAGCGACTTCCATGTTGAGGATTCCTATAGTTGCAATCCTCCCTCCTACGTAACACTGATCTCTAGCACCCCATAGAGTTTTTAATTAGTTGAGCCAGTACAACCATTCTAGCTTTCAAATGAACAATTGCAGGACAATCAACCTTGCGTCTCTCTTAACTAAAACCTGTCCATTGTCTGCACTCTTGGCTTTCTAGGAGTATCTTTTCTGTTTGAAATGTATAGCTAAAATACAAACAAATGCAATAAATCCAGGCCTACCTGAAGGCACTGATCTAAGACACAGCCTACCCAATAAGAGTTGTATTATCCTGCCTATTATCTCTGTTGAATGTGTCCATTGTGGTTTCCAGCTTATATTTAGGACTGTTTCCATGGACATCAAATATCCTTGAACAACTAGACTCTCCTAATGTCTCTTGTTTGTATAGTGGCCTTTACTTTCTACTGAAGGCAACAGCGTTTGTCTTTCGTTAGATTTTATTGCAGTGTTGGCACCCATGACCATCCTTCTTAATTGGTATGCACTGTCAAGCCAATCTGGGGGAAGGGGACTGGCTTAGGTTGGATCTGGCCCGTCCAATCAGTCAAGTGTTGGCCCTATCCTAGTCTCTTAAATCTTGCCTACCCTGCAGAGTTCTTCAAAGCTCATCAATGTTACGAGTTTTAATCCTCTTGTTTTTCCCATTTCCACTACTGAATTAAAACGTTGTCTTCCTTTTATTTATGTGTCCATATTAGTTATGTTCTAATTAAATTGAATGGGACATGGTAAAAGATATATTCTAGCTTGAATGTTGTGTATTAATGACAAGATGTATAACTTGGTAAAAATTGCAACTCTAATAATGTCAACAGTGATGTGTGGTGACTGTGTGTGAGCATAAGCAACTGCTCAGGGCTGTTCGACCTTTGCTCATTGCCTTCGTGTGTTTACAATCCAACTATGTGGCAAGGGATCCTGCAATCCTGGAAAGGAGGTTACACCGCAGTTGAGACCGAGTGACCCATCGCGATTAAATTCTGCTACTTGGTCCATGCCACAGTTTTGTGAAATCAGAGAGCGGGTCATGGAGAGCTTGTTAAAGGAAGTTGGTAGTGGTGGAGTGTGCCTTCGGGGATTAAATTGGGTGTAGTGCTGGGGTTAGCAGCAGACTATTCAAAGTGACCTGTATATGTTGGCTTGTAGAATGTTTTCTATATCCTGAAGCAGTTCCCCTTCAGCAAACCCCTTTGAACAAAGAGTTTGAAAGAGTAAAAGATGGGGTTTGTATGATGAGAAATAAGTGTAAGAGTGGGGTGGAAAAAGACTGAAGAGAGTTCTTGTACGGAATAAGAGGAGGGATCGACGGGAGAAGGGAGTGCAGATGAGCACAAACGATTTAGATGGAACAATGTTGGAGGTCAAGAACCAGATGTGGAGTACAGGAAAAGACCTAGAAGGTAGAAGAAGATGGTAAGGGAAGAAGAGGGCAAAACAAAGAAGGGATGGGGAGAATGATGCATGAGGTTTGGAGGAAATGGGAAAGGGGAGAAAGAGGGAAAGTATGGCCAATATAGCTAGGGTGAAAATGTTGGTAAAGGTGCTGGGTAGGAAGGGTGGAAGAGGCCAGGTGAGGATAGAAGGCAGTGTGCAAGAGAAACCGAGGGAAAAGAGCGATCTGGGTAGAGGTTGAGGGCAAAGGTCAAGGGGGAAGGGATTTATTGAGAAAGTAGGATTTGAAGCATGGATGTGTCGGAGTCACCTTGCCATGTCCATGCTTCAATCCTAGTGGGCAGAGGGAGCGCGACTGATCAGGGTGTAGAGGGTTGGGTGGCAAGAGGGGCCCAGGAGGAGGTGGGTATGGATTGTAGTAGAAGTGGTGTGCAGGGTCCAGTAAAAGGAGGGGGAAATATTGGGGGCTTTGCTGAAATTGTGGGGGGTGGGGGGGGGGGGGAAGGGGTGGGGCATATGAGGTGGAGCTGGTGAGGAGCTAAGTGACATGAGTTAGAGGCCTGGATGGGAGAAATGTAGTAGCTGGGGACAACCATTGCTTGTAGAGGAACATTGTGACCACACTAACCTGGACAAGAAATGGGGAAATTGCTTAAGGTCTGGATGCGTACAAATCGAGTAGTGGTGGGGAAAAGGGAGAATGAGTATGGAGAATAGCAGAGTAGACTGGCGAATGATGATTCCAAGGTTGGACAATGGTGGGATGAGGTGTTGGTAAGGATAGATAAGATGGGTTCAGTAGAGTGGTGTTTCCTATTCCTGTTTGACTTGCAGATCATTTGAGTGTTGCTTTATTTCTAGATGTTTTATGCATTTGTATTTTCCTGGTTTTGAGAAGTCCCCTGAATTTCTGTGGGTATTGAATTATGCAAATGTAGTGGTGGCCTTTGTTCCACTTGTGTGCTGCAAAGGTCAAAAGTTTGCCTGTAGCCATTATTTTGGCGGTTAATCTGATTAGTCTAAAGTCACAGCTTGCTCTCCGTTGAAGTGCAATCAGCACTTCAACCGCTTTAATTTGGAGAAATTAGCAAACTCCTTTGCATACTTTAGAACTCCGAGGCATGCACATTCTTCTGTGTACGGATTCAGACCAGTTCTGGTTTGAACAGATCGTCTTGCACGAGAGGGCCAAAAACACGGGGCATGATCTTTAGGAGTCACCCACAACTTTTTTTCGCCCTTTTTGGGGGGGTGAACCGCCTCTCGTATTCATGGGTGTTACCAACTTGGCGCCTGATGCAGAATCCCCTTTGCATAAGTGCAAAACTTCCTGTCCTGCAGCACAGTTTACTCTTCTTTGGTCGACTCATATTGGCAATTTGTTTTTTAATAACTTGGATACATTGCAGTGAAGCGCGCTCAAGCGCACACCAGGTGTTGGTTAGACAGTGAAGAGATTCATGCCTACTCTATTCCCCAGAACTCCCTCCTGCAGGCAATATGGTGTCTGAAGCATGATGTAAACGGCATGAGTAACAGAGTAAGACCTCCTTACATCCAGTCAGTCAGAAATGCAATATGAAACGCACCCCTCCCAGAATGAAGAGATCGTCTCAAAGTGGGCATGCACTGGAGGTGCCAATCCCTTAATCATGCCTGATGAAAAAAACAGGATTTGGCGGTAGTAGTTGATAAATGTATAGAAAGGGATGGAGCTCACAAGTGACAGATTCTTTTTAAGAAACGTTCTGGTCCCGATTACTGTCTCAGGCTGCACCCACTGAGTTGGTTTTGGGGTTGGAGCTGGATGACAAACTTGGCTTCTTCATGAATACCAATGACTTATGCTTTTTAATCTTTAACATGCATGAGGTAACCTGTCAAAGCCAAGGTTTCATGAATGGGCAAACCGTTGTACCCTCATACTCATACAAAAGTTTGGTGTATAGGGGAGACTGATGTAACTTATTTTTGATGGAAGGGTCTGACTTAAACATGATGTAAGTTATGCCTGTCTTTGTGAATGAGGCCTTTAGTCCCTTTTCCTCAACTGGTTCCTGAAAATTTACTACAAAGCATAAACCCAATGTCTAGGTGTTTTCGATCTTTCAACATTCATGGCTTACTAAAATACAGTGAAGAGCCTTGGCTAGCCTTAGATTGTACAGCATGTACCAGGGGCAAAGGGATTATGTTTTGTTCTACTTGGATCAGAGGTTTATCTTCTTAATTGCCTCCATTCTGTGCTTGATCTCAACCTTCTGCCAAATACTGGATGATGTGGTCTGACATCAATGCAACCCCATCAAATGGCAGAATGCGCCAATGCTTGAAACCCCTGCAACCAGGCCTTATCAGGGCATTTGTGGCCAGAGCTAGTGCAAGAATGCTTGACGTAGATTACACTGGCTGCACTCCAAAAGAAACCAAAGGCTTTCCTATATCCTGGCCAATTACAGGCAAGGTTTGAATTGCATTCATATTGATACCAACCTTGTAAAGAAGAGTCGCTGGACACCCGAAGTCAATTCAAGCAGCACAAGGTACGCTGTGCCTGTTGGTCAGATTCTGAACCAGTAGAGGGGTGTAGACAACAGTAATCGAACTCCAAGTATCTAAACTTCGCCCTAGATTAAGGCCATCTGGCATTGGTGTTTTTCCTGGACCTATCCTCAAACCATGAACTGGTGGACCATGGCATGCTACCTATGAAGAGACTGCAATTACATGCATGGACTTGGGGTGGACCCAGTCATTCTACTGCAGTTCTCAGTTAGTTGACTTGGGTTGTAAATTGCACCATTGTAAAAGTCTTCTTATTGTCCACCCTATGATTCATCATCACTGTTACTCGTGGACCTATACTTCTGCCAACTAGCGCAGTCAATTGATCACCACCTTCTACAATTCCTGCATGTGCAAGATATACTCTTACCCCCTTTCTTGGACAAACCAAGCAGGCGAACTAGAACTCAAAAGTGCCCAAGATTAATTCCTAGATGATGGACATCTTTGTCTATGGCACAAGAACTGGACGCCTAGGATGCAGTGTATTGTGGTCTGTTACTGCCCATGGATAGCAGTGCAGTACATAAGCGTCCATAGGATGCTGTGCAGTGTGTGGTCCACTATAGAGTACGGTGTAATTATTGACCTAAGGAACATTCAGTACCACATTCGATGCAAACTTGCCTTATTTCCTACACCGCTTGCATGTTCCAGATGCAAATGCAATGTCTGGTTAATCTACGTCATTGATAAGTGTTTATAATGTTCACATGGCAGATGTTTTGCACACAACGCCATTGAAACTAGATTCCCGTCAGCATTCTCTGCTGTGACATTTTGCATAACGTGAGCTTGTGCAAGTGAGGGGGAGCCTTTCGGAAATCTTTGGCTGCCAAGTTTACGGCCCTGTGGACTCAAAATAGACCAGACTGAGCAGGGAAGGGAGGACTTTAGCCAACTGCTGCATTGTATGTCAGAACCATTTTTACATGATCTATATCTGGCCGCATGGTTCTTTTGTAGGAAGCTTGCGCCCACCCATTTCCTTTCTTTCAGTCTATTTCGGTTTCCTACACAAGGTTTGAAGTGCGTGTTTTCATGCTGTGCCGATTGTCACTGTAGCATTGTTTCCTGTAAAGGGCAGCTGTGTAGCCATAATTTCTGTTCCATGTGCTTATTTTAGTACTTATTTTAAAATCAAATAAATTTGAAGACTGAAAAATGACCTTAAGAGACCCGCAGTAACATTCAAGGGAGGGCTAGGAGTGGACAAAGTGGTGCTGGGGGCGATGGGTAGAAACTAACTCGCTTTGGAGAAATATCTTCAGTGTTATTCATCATCCTTGTACATGGCAGACCTCGGAGTCCAACATTCTATTTACTTTAGGACAGATGTTACTATTCCTGGGTGTATGTACGAACACTGGTACCATCCCTCGGTACCATCCCTCGGTCCTCCTGCAATGTGCATGTCTTCTAGTGCCCCGCTTCTCTTTGCTAGCAAAAAGTCACCCATGCCCACAGTTTGTTGTACTGCAATCAATTGAGCCTTCCAGTGGGAGCATGCTCTCTTAATTGCTGTGTAAATTTACATTTCTGGCAATTTAGATTGGGAGCTGTCTAATTTGCTGGTTAAAGATGTAGCCTTAAACTGCTTCCATTCTTTATTTCAGAATGCTTGTGGAACCTTGGAGGGAAAGTGCTGTGAAAGGCAGTTCTAAATGCATCTAACTTGTAACTCTTTCAAGCTCTCAGTCCTGAGAATTAACTTTAAACACTTCATTGACTCCCATTGGAGTAGAGTATTCCATTCAAGGTTCCATACACCTTGCTTGGGACCTACTAGGGTCAAGGCCCAGACTAACTACAAACAAGGGTCCTTGCTTTTACATTGTGACTAAAGGCTTTTGATCGGCCATCTCCACCCAGATAAAGGCTAAAGGTCCCAGGGACTTCAGGGTCTCAAACTCGAACAATTTGAATTCGCTTGTGCAGGCTGAACCTAGTTACCCATGCTTCAGAAAAATGAAAGTGGGACTGACAGAATTCTTCAACTGAACTCCCTAAGGGAAGTAGCTGAAGAATGCTGGAGGGAGTTGGATGCATCATGTTTGCTCCAGTTTTTTTCCGCCAGACAGTGTAACATTCATACAAGGTGACACTATAGTGCTTTATAAAGCCCTGTAAAGATTTAAGGCAGCAGCTGACCTTTACCCGGTATTTATGGCAATGGATAGCAAGATCTTGGTTGTTAAATGTCCTTTTTCTTGCTTTTGACACATCCCCATACACCGACTTGGGACACTGAGCCTCATGGCTAATAACCTTTCCGATCTCTCTTTTTTTTTTTTCTTTTTCATTTAATGGTGAATGCAAGTCAGGTGCTTTGGAACTCATGGTGGGCGGTCTCGCAACAACTACTGCTCTCTAACCTGTGACCACAGTGATTTTGTCCTGAAACACTCTCAGGAGTCCTTGCTTAATACCCTTTTTCTCTTCTGATGAGTTTGTCACAGACGACCAGCAATGTTTTTGACTGTCTATTAATTGTAAGCCTAGAAGCAGCAAATACTGCATAAGCCCACAACTTCCTACTGTTTGGGTTGGCAGGCCTACCCCAAACTATTCTTATGGCTGTTTCAAACTAACCAATCAACGATTAGGGACCGTGGGCTTTTGGAAAGGTCCAACGTATGTGCCCTGATATACTACAAGAAATGAGTACGAAGTTCCTCAGTGGGTCACAGAACACCATAAGAGTTTGTGATATCACGATAGGTTGTCCTCGAAGGAGGAGGCAATTTCTCCTTTTGGAACTAGGACCCTCACACACCCAGCAAGCTAGGTGTCATGCTTCATCATATGGGCCTGCTCCTCATCGGGTCGGCACTGCAATACCCGACGGGCACCAATAAAGGGGCTCTTTACCGGAGATCTTTTGTTCCTTGCCGTTTAGGTGCCATGAGTGTGAGGGGCCTAGTACGTGTAGATGTAATGGTGGATGTGCAAGATAAAACAAGGGAGGGAATCCTCTAAATAAACTTTATTCTGGAAGGATTCCAGCCTGGTTAAAATAAGGATTATGAGAGGCGACTATCTGGCTAACATGTGTCAAAAAAGCTCTCTACTCCTAGATGGTTGACGTGTTTCTCGCCTAGTAGTCAAGAATGATCTGTGGTGATTCCTCCGGACCAAATGGAAAAAACGATCTACACCTAATGGTGAGGTGAATAACTACCTACCACTCAGTGGTCCTACAGGGACCATCCCGGTTGCAGTGGTGCTGGGTAGGTCTATCACTGGGCTTCTATTTGGAGCAGACACAATACTACGTGTGTCTAGTATCCTGCTGTAACTGATGAGGCGTGTTCTTACAAACATTAGGTTGACCTCTAAACCTGTGGGTACAGTCCCCGTGGACTTCTGCACTGCTCTACACCTTAACTTGCAGCGAAAGCTGTAGCCCACCTGAGAAATTTTAATCTGAGTAGTCCCACCGATTGCAAAAATGAAATTCGCTATATAAAAGCTGCAACAAAAACAAAAGTCCGAAAACAGACAAAGGCATCTGGCCTCCCGGCTCATCTATTGTGCTGGGTGGGGGCACGGCAATGGGGGGAGGGGTAACAAGCAAACCGACAACGGAATGGAGCAGACAACAGAGCCAGTTACAAAAGATGCACTCTGTAGAGTGGCTCAACAAAAAAACAGTAAATTGCTCCCAAAAGCACGAGCAGTGTAGGACGCATGTACTTGGGCCATGCTCTAGAGGGACGGGGGTCCCACGCAAGAAGAGGAAGACCAGCAAGAATCATGCAATTGACAGTGGCTTTGATGCCAACCAATGGTAAGTAACGGGTGGCCCTGAAGCCCACTACCAGTAAACAGGCCTCGAAGAGACCATGCATGTGTGGTCTACACATTACCTAAAAAGTGTTAAAAGCAGTAACCAATTCTGGATGCAGCAGTTCCATGGGGGGAAAAAACATTTTAAAGGGGAAGGAAGGGGGGCAGCATTGAAAAAATAATTTAAAAAAGCATGGTCAAACTTTTTTTGTAAAGTAAAAACGTTTAGTCGTTTCATGGTACAGTCTAGTTGTTGAGAAAGATTCCAGTGCTTTGAGTCTGTGGAGGGTTGCTCAAGTTTGTCTTCTATGGAACACTGGACATAACTTAGTAAAATACATCAGACAATTGTTGCCAGTTTAGATTCCAATCCGATGTTATAGTATACTCCATGGGTTTCATAATGTTGTCTGTCATCTGTCTTCATCCTTTATCACTGCCACCTTTACTTAGCTAAATTTTCTACAACCCCCATAATAACGTAGATCATGGGATGTCTTGCTGAAGAGACTATTGTATATTTAAAAACTTCAGATAGTTCCTCGGGAGAAGCTTAGGCAAGGGTGTTACACTCATTTTGCACAAAAGGATACTTTGAGAGATGTGGACATAGCGGTCTCTTTATAGACATCTCTCACTCTCCAGTGTACCTTGGCTGTTTGAAGCTAGAAAGTGTTTTTGAACCTCTCAGATGGGAGGGGATTTTCCTTCGGAAATGTAGAGCTCTCTTCTCTCAGAACAGGAGCAAAGCCATACCTTTGTCAATCAGACAATAATACATTGCCTGTATTGTAATGAACTCTATGATTACACGGGGAATTAAAATATCTGCACTGTTAACCCCCCTCCATCCACGGCGACTAGCGGGCTCCAGAGAGAAGCCTGGAGGAATGCCACTGCAATGAAAGAGAGGAGATGTTCTAGGCAATTTGCCTCCGTCTGGCGGGGGCGAGGGGGAGAAACAAGATAAAAGAACAAGAAGGACACAGATGTGCCATCAGGACCGCTTCCAAGGCACTTACAGCTGCAGCACATAGCTATGTTTCAGTAGGAAAAGTTGATCAGTCAATTACTTTTTTTGTCTGTGCTTCGTGTTTTGATGAGACTGTGTGGAAAAAATCCACATTGTCTTCGCTTTGAAAAGGGAAAGCAATAACCGAAGAGTAGAAAACCTGAGGAGAAATAGCGATTGGGAGGCTATGCCCATAATCCCTTTTCCCAGAATTAATCTGATGTGACTGGTCGAGGAACAAGAGGGCCGATTCCTTGGCCGTGAACAACATGGTTTTCGCGTCTCCAAGCTGTAAACTAGCTGGAAACCCTGTGGACACCACAACCACTTGGAAATTTCCATTAGATGTCATCAAAAAGACAACACACTTCACACGTGGGCCCTCCAAAAGGGTTGGAGCACAGTTCCATTAAAAGGAAAACAAAATAAAAATAAATAAATAAAAACCTGCTATTTTTTTTGTTTTATTTCAGACAATTATAACGAGGATGTTGAACAACCTGGTTCTGAACACCTATCTAGGTGATGGGACCGCAGAGACGGGCAATTTCCGGTGCTGATGTCCCGCTTAAAAAATCCAGCTGCCACCTTTGCATGTGCTTTTTAGGAAGTGAGGAGTTGATCTGCAGATCTTAGAGATCAGCGGACCTCCATTTTATTAAATGTGCTTTGAAATATAGAAAGGCGACCTAGCAGCAATCATTCGGAAACTGACTACAAACACCAAGCATTTGCAATGCAATAGGTCTCGCATTGCTGAAAGTTTGAGCTATTGGCGCTGCAGATAAGAATGCAATGCCATTAGCTCAAGCTTTCAATAATGCGAGACCTGTTGCATTGCAAATGCTTGTTATGTCTGGAAACTCTATCCTATTCAGCATATTTATTGGCCCAGACTACCATTGGTGCTGTTCTCTGAACCGTCTGAGGAGGTGCCACGGGATTCCTCTTAGGTGAGAGAGTAACATGCCATTTGGCACTGGAGGTTTGGTGCTGACGGGCCACCTTCAGCACAGTAGAGTTGTACAGCCATTTTCGTATGCAGAGCAAGTGTAAAGGGTCCCATGTTAGAGCCTTGCTGCTCCTGTGATCCCCATGACAAGAATGTGCCAAGGACCAATGAGTATGCTGATATGGAGGACTAGCAAGATTAGGAACTCTTATCTTGTATTTCGAGGTTACAGCCTCCAGCTTCCTGTCATCCACCTCTAGTGAATAATCCTGATTCTTTGCTGACCTGAAGAAAACTGCGGCAAGGAAATTTGACTTCATAGTTCAACAATCCAGGCCACAGGGATATTTTCTTTTTGAAACGATATTATACTAGTTTCTCCTAAAGATATGCCTACCCTGTCTAAGGGCTCTTTGATCACATCAACTGGGCCTTTTTTTTTTTTTTTTTTTTTTTGTCCTCTACTTCCGCCTGTGCAGTTGTAGAACATATGTACAAGGCTCCCAACTTCTGGTACATGGAAACGGCAGCTCTATTACGCCATTGCTGCAGGTTCCCTCTGCGGCGGGGCGCCTTGAGTGCTGGCTGAGACACCAGAGAGCACTGTCTGGGCCTGAACCTTCTGTGCTGGTGGCACTGGATGGATGCATATTGGGACTGGTTCTAGCACTGCTGGGATTAGACTGAATAGGATCAAAAGGAGGGAACTGTGCAGGCCGTGGGCATAAAGTGAGGCCAAAGAACGAAAAGCGGCCTGGGAGGAATATACCTCAGGAGTATACAAGTATATACCTACCATGAAGTGAGGCCTAGAAGTGTAAAGTGGTCTGGGGGGAGTGTTGCCGCTCACTAATGGTGGGCCTCCCAGGCTAGTCGGCCTTGACTCCACTGTGGGACAGAGGGTGCTGCTGGGGGACACACGATACAGCCAGACGGGCATCCTAAAGGAGAACATAATCATCCTGAAACAGTACATACCCACCCCTGTGCTTGTTGGAAGCATTGGAGAAATAAAGACTGTTGGCCGGCAGGGGATGGCTAACGTTGGTGGCAAGCGGCTGCCCCTGGACTGTTGGCAACAGGGGGTAGCTAACGGTGGCAAATGGCTGCCCCCTCCCTGTATGTGGTTGCGCAGCCGTGAGGAACTGCCTTGAGTAGACTACGTGAGAAAGTCTTCAATTATCTGCTGCAGTTGTGACCAAGTTGGGATAATCACCCTTCCAGACCACTGTGGGGTGATTAGTGGTCACCATGGGGAAAGCGAAAGCAAAATCGCTGGGATCTTGTTCAATACTGCCAGATTCTCAGCATGATGTGTCCAAATCAGAAACACTGCGGGACCCTTCACCGCTTACATGGCCCTCTAGACCAGATACTAGGGGCCATTGAAGAATCTAAATCCACGCTCCAGTGGGAAATAGGGAATGTGTCAGTTGAACTGGACCTGCTCTGTGCAGACCATCAGAAGTTGACTACCAGGGTGAAAGACCATGAAATCCGGCTTGCATACCTCGCACCAAACCATGGAAACCCAAATTACTCCTCCCACGGATCCAGTACAGCGGATGGGACATCAGGCAAAAGATGTGGAGGTGCGCAGTAGATGAACCACATGCAAATAATAGGTCTTCCAAAGGGAACTGAAGGGTCAGAGATGGTGGCCTTCTGGGAGCTCTGGTTGAACACTGTGGTGGCCCCGACCCAGCTCACGCTCTCTTTCGCCCTGGAAAGAGAACCCTGAGTGCTGGCCCGACTGCAGGCCCGACTTCCAGCCCCACGACGCCCGCCCTGACCTATAATTGCTAAGGTATTACACTGCAAAGACAGATGTGCTGTTGCAGTGGACACAGGAGATAGTTCCTTTCCGGTTGAGAAATGGTCGGTTCACATTGTTGCTGGTGTTTACGGCGGCAGTGGAAGCCACACAAGCCTCCTTTTTAGAATTGAAGCAGATACTCTGGGATGCAGGGTTTCAGTACCCTTGTATTCCCTACTAAACTGAAAATAATGTTGATCACTCCCACTTCTGCCTGAACCAGGATGAGGCTTGGGCCTGGTTGGAAACATACCGTCCCCGGTCTGACATAAACCATACACCTGAAGGAGAGGCGCCCCTACACCGCTGGAAGCGCCGCAGGTCGAGGGGATGCCTGAGAGCAGGATCATTAATGGAAACCCGCCCATTTCGCAATCAGAAATGGGACGAGTGGCAGCATTGCAAGCTGTGGCGTTGCTGCCTGAGGTAGTGATTTCTGACCAAGATTAACTGTAGCTCAGACCACCAGGAGGACGCCTCTGACTCCGATTCGCTTCACATTGAGTTGAGTCGTGGCTTAGAATGGGAGACTTTTAAGGTTGTGTTGAAAGGACACAGCCCAGGGCAATCGGTGGGCATTCGGCAACAACTGAAAAGAGACCTACAGAAGTTGAAGGTGGACTCCATGTGCCGGACAAAGAGCTAAGTGGGAGCCCGCAGCCCTTCCGCAGTTGCTGGAGACATGCAAACTGTAAAACGTGGCTCTGTAGCGGCTTCGAAGCCATGATTATAAAAACTATGTATATTGGGTACATGAAGAGGAGTGGAAAATTGGCCGGCTCTTTGCCTGGCTGGTTCGCTCGGAGAGTAGGAGTACCCCTATTTGTCGACTAGTGTCAGAAGAGGGGATGGCCATCTTCTCTTCAAGCCATAATAAGACCTTTGGATCTTATTACGTGTCCCTCTAACGCCTGCCGGAGATGGGCTTCCTGACCGCTTTGGAATCCTTCCTGGAGAGACTGCCACTTCGACCCTCCCACAGGCGGAACAAGAACTGCTTGGCACTCCATTGTCGGATGTGGAAGTCAGAAATACCATCAAGGCCATTGTGACAGGTAAAATGCCTGGGACAGATGGACTTCCCTTGCGAGCTGGTGCCTAAATTGGTGGTAATTAATGCAGATGCTTATGAGATGGGAATTCTCCCTGCAGGTTTAGGGAGTCATTGGTGGGCCCCTGCCCAAATCCACCTCACGGGATGAAGCGCTCTCGGACTTTCGACCTCTCTATACTGAACTCTGATTTTTAAATACTCAGCAAAATTTTAGCGTCCCTGATAAGCAATATGCAGGCCCTGATTCATGGAGACCAAAACTGATTTATGGCAACCCGTAATACCTTTCACTACCTTCGTAGACTTTACTTTATCCTGTATGCCCATGACCAGCCACCTGACCCCTCCACAGTGATTTTTGGCAGTGGATATTGAAAAGGCCTTCGACACAGTGCGGTGAGACTTCTTGGCGGCCACAATGTATCGCATGAGACTTTACACAAACTGGCTAAGATGGGTCAGACTACTCTACACCCACCAAATGGCTAGGGTTAAAGCAGGGCAAACTATTTCAGAAGCCTACAAAATATTCAGGGGCACCAGTCAAGGTTCCCCCTTTCACCCCTCTTATTCGCCCTGGCTGTTTAGATGCAGGCAGAAAGGCTCCGAACGGAGGGAATAGATGTGGGAATTACGCTAGATGATTCAGTCCACCTAATTTCACCATATGCAGATCTGCTTATTTTTCTCCGGAATGGGGCGAGTGATATCCCTGGGTCATGCGACTTCTTGAGGAATTGGGAAGGTAAACCATCCTTTTAATTTCTTCCTTTTCAAAGTATGGAAATACACAGAACAGCCAACGCGTTTCGTTCCCCTGCGACTTTATTTCCCGGATTTTGGGCACGGAGTGTCGTAGAAACTCGCGTTGACTAACGCTTTCCTGAATACCCTGAATTATATTCGACTTGTTGGTTACTATCGGATGACCTCCACGCTGGCTACTACCAGTAAAAAATCTAATCGATACCATATTATGCCCTGATGAAGTTCCATTAAGGGGAACGTAACGCGTTGGCTGTTCTGTGTATTTCCATACTTTGAAAAGGAAGAAATTAAAAGGATGGTTTACGAATAAGCTTACGCCCATTGGCTCGTGACTTCTTTCCTGGTGCTGCCTCCATTTTTTTCAAAAGTTGTTCTTTTGGTTTCCAAGTGAGATCTTTCCGCAGCAGGTCTTGGAGACGTCTGGCACAGGAACACTAAAATTGTTGGGACTTTGATACAGATGTGCACGACATAAGTCTGCTGTGGGATCTCTTTTTTTCAGGAATTGGGAAGGTGCTTGGGTCACCGGGAAAACTGGAGCAAAACGTGTGTTTCCAGTGGTTTCCTGATTGTGCCGTCCTACTTCTTGCCCATCGGACATACTTTGGGATCCGCAAACTTTTAAAATACCTAGGTATTCAGGTTTTCCACAATCTGGAGGATCTCTGAGAATGGAAGGAGGTGGTATATTCAAATGCCAACCAGACCCTGAGATCCTGTCTCCTATTCCCGCCCGGGTATAATTTTGTCCACTGCACTGGCCTGCTGTTGTCGTGTGCTGCGGTGCACTGGCATGGCAACCCCTTATGCCCCTCATCTCCTTTTGGTGGGATTCCTTCACGGCGACCCCCTTGACTTTCTTTTCTGCAGGGAAATTGGTCTCTTGGACGGAGGCAGGATTGATTATCCTGACGCTGGGAACGGGCACTCACCCAGTCTCATGGTTTTAGGGGTGGTCTGGGCGGGCTGTCCTGGACTCAACGTCCCTACACCCCTTTTTCCCCCAGGGGGTTTGACCCTCTTCACTTTCCCGCAACTGATATTGCTCACACATTTTATGACTAGACTTAGGCATGCTTGGACATGGTTATAGTTTGATGCTCGTATGTTTAGTGTTATTATCTTATGCCATCTAGACCTCCTGAAAGCGCAATCAGAACCCTATCCCCTGTGAGATAGTTTGCTCCTGTTTGCACTGTGAGTCCTATAGCGGGGGCTAGTAAATGTAATCCAGGATACTGATTCAGTGTCAGTATCGTGCTGTATTTGTTGAAATGCCAATAAACATAAGTGTTAATACAAGGTTCCTGACTGACCTACTGTTGTTTTCTTGCAACTGACTCCTTGGTTGAATCAGTTGATTCAAAGCCCTGTGTACGAAGCTTGCAGATGGCCAGGCCTCTTGACTGGAGGAGTATGTTACTATATGCAGAAGGAGAGTTTCTACATACGTAGTTCAAGGTTTTCCCTTTTGGGTGCTTGAGGGTCTATACCAAAGGCCTTGAAGAGGTGGCTGTGAATCGTTGGTCTTGGGGCATTCCAGTTTTTCCATGTCTGGCTTACCGGTGCTGAAAGCCTCCTCGGTGGTGAAACCTTTCCCCACCACTTCTAATTTCGTGCAGCAAACACTGTTTTTAGGTCTGGTCATAGGTAGGTTTCTGTTTGCTGGAGCTCAGGTCGTCAATTCCAGAAATTCGCACAGAGGGGATGGTGGGTCATCTCCTTTTAAGTCATTACTTGAGCAAAGTGTCAATCTATTTTGGTTTACACCAGAACTAGGAGTCTCACTGACTATTGTCAACGAGTTATTAGTCCGCTTACCTAAAGAGGTGTGGATTTTTTTGGGGTGGGAGTTCGTAAAGACTGGGAAATTCGCTGTGTGGTATCAAATATGAAAATTGAATGTGACTGCATGCTATATGTACCAGCAAATACACCTTCCCCACGTCATGCTGCACTACAAGCTTGTGGAATAACATTAGGACACAGAAAGAGGGAATTGTACAAATGGTATTTGTACATTTCTGCATGCCTTTGTTTGCCTGCATTAACTCATTAAAGGAAAACCGGTTGGCTTTGCAATTGCTTATCTTTGAATGTAAAGCTCCAAATAACTATTTGATTCAATACATGCTGTATGTTCCCTAGCTCTCTGAATAGGCCTACTATTTTCCACATTGGAGAACAAACCGTATGCAGAATGATAGAAATTGCTGAACATGTGCAGCATATTGTATAAAGTACTGGCTAGAAAAATGACTCCTGAAAGCGCAATGTGTGCGAGGTATTGTAAGTTTGAGTGAACAAGTCTAATTTTAACCATATGTATTGAATACACAAAACAATCATAATTGTATGGTAGAGAATAATTTTGAGGCAGTTGTTGGGTCTCCCCCACCTCCCCAGCACTCCCTTCTATGCCTGGATCTGGGCATTAGGCCCATTGGTGAAGAGATTGGCCTTAGACCCGTAACTTTCTGGCTTAGATTGTGGCCGTCTATCGGTCAGAGCTCAAAAAGCTATTGAGTTTCACGGGTATCCGTAAAATACCTTGGTTTGCATATATAAAGGATGTTTGTAGCAGGTTGGGCAAAGCAGGCTTATGGAGTAATCCTGAAGAATCCTGCCTTTTAATCTCCCGGTCAGAATTGGTTAAATCTTTCAGGAGGCATAAACTTGCAGACATCCAGGAAAGATCGTCCTCTGGCTGTTTTGACAGCTGAATTCCTAAAAATGAAGGACGAGTACATCATGGAATCCTTCCTGGATGATAGTCAGCCAATCCTGGCAAGGAAATTATATGTACAGTTCAGATTTGGGAGTCTACCGCTCGTGCCTTTTCGAATAAATGGTCCAAAATGCTATCTGGAAGGTGTCCAGCCTGTAATCATAAGGAAGAGACAGTTACTTTTTTTTTTTTTTTCTTTTTTTTTTCTGCCCTGGTTACAAATTACCCAGACAGTGCTGGCTCATCCATTTCTGTAGGAACCTAGGCTTTGTACATTGTGTTGAGACATTTAGAGTCCTAAAGTACGACACCCATACCTCTATTGTCTTTGCTGTATCTCGTTTCTTAACTTCAATATGGCGTGTAAGTTGAACTTTTTTAAACCAGCCATCATGGCTCTAGGAATCTGCATGTTTGTACTTCTTTTTTATCCTTGTACTATTCCTTCCTTTTTATCCGTTTTAATGAGAATTCTTTTTTTTTTTTTTTTTATGAAACAAGCTTTTAAACCTCTGACTGCACTGTACTGTGCATGTTTCTGTCCTAGTGACTCCCAGGCAGCTTGATTTCAGAGGATTGAGATATAAATTGCCTAGGCTGGCCCATTTCTTGGAAGATTCTAAAATACACTTTATTATCCTCAAATTGTATAGCTTTTTATTGGGACACTTTTTAGCATATTTTCTTCTATATGAATTGTATTGCTATGTACTATTTGTGGTTTCATTTGTGTACACTCCCTCTGGAGTAATGTTATGAATATGTACTTTTATGGTCCATTAAACCGAAATAAAGTTATGGAATGGAATAATTGTTTCTTGGCATTTTATAATGGCTGTAAACCACTACCCAGCTCTATGCTTGTTTTATCGCACTCCAGAGAAAAAATGCTTGAGTTAGACCTGCAGGAATTCAGATTAATGCCCTGCAAATGAGCATCACCCACCTAGCCAGTAAAGGAACCTGTGACCTGACTGTTACGTTTGGATCTCTCCAGAAAATCCACTGCTTTTATAACCTATGAATTGCATACTATGCACTGCGGCAGCCAGGTTGGCCACATGAGTTACAGTGACTTTATTTGAAGCTGGCATCTGCTGAATAACCACAGATCTCTGCAGCATGTGCCTTAACCCACTAAGCATCATTGTCGCATGATGCGTTTGGTCATCTAATATAGGGTGGTGGTCCTTGTTCCTGGTGTGTAAATCTGTAGGCAACTTCAAGATCGCAGTAGCATAAAGAGCTTTTTTTGGCTGAGATATGAATTCAGTGTTGATGAAGAGAGGAGTTGGCTTAACTAACGGCTAGGGCGGTCGTCCTCGAATCTGGGGAACTGGGTTCGAGTCTGGGCAACTGAACATCCTGTGATTCTGGGCAAATCACTTAATCTCCCTGTGCCTAACACAACATGAATGTGTCCTCGTGTAACGCAACTGGTGGCATGTAAAGCGCTCAGATACCCGATTCAGGTCAAGTTCCCGCTATATAAAAAACTGTATATAAAAAAAAAATAGTACTTTTCAGTTGGATGGTGCTTATGTCCCCATTGTAGTTTAACCTTAACACCATAGAGAATATTGTATACTTGTACAATTATTAAATTAGATGGTGGTATTTCAGATTCTTAAAAATCTCACTAGAAATTAGAGCAATACAGTACTGACGATTCACTTTTCGTACATCTTTGGCCTTCCTTGTAGCTGTGTTTAAATGTGACCGTCTGGGATAAGAAAAAAAACGACAAATCTAATCGTTTGCTGCCCTTCTGCGCAACTGAGGGCTTGTCTTGACACAGAATCCGGCCTGTGACAATGGTTCCGCCAGTGCCAGTCTGAGGCGGGGCAGCTTCCAGACACAATGGGTGCCTGGTGTCGCCAGGCGGGCCTTGACGGTGTCGGTTTGGGGGCGGGCAGGCTGTTATTGTGTGACAGCCACCTGTCTGAGCCAGGTCGTGCCAGTGCATGCAATGTGTTGTGCCTGTGCCAGCCTTGTGTTCAAGGGTGCCAGGGCAGCTAGGCTGACCCAGTGCGTCACAGCATACTCGCTCTTTATTTCCTCCTTGAAAGATTAAATGAAACGTCTGTGCTGGTCTGAGAAAAGAGGCAGTTGTCGCACGGAGCCGATTTCGCTTTCGATTGTATCACCATTTCATAAGAAGGGGTGGAATTGTTTTAAGTTGAGCTTACCTTGTTGTAGCGATTGATAGTTGCCGTTCAACGGTTTGTTTTTGGAGATTTACATTTAAGGTTCGAGTGTATTACTACTGTTGCCCGTGTTCTGCTTTCCACGTGACCTAGGTGAATGGCATATTTTTCCTTGATCCTTGAAAGGTGGTTTGCTTGTGCGAGTACTCTAAATAACCCCTCTCGCCTTCTCACAACTCCGTCCTATTAATCTTTTGTAGGCCTGGGAGTTATAACCCCGGCTCGGTATGAGTCCTACGTCACCCACTGCTTTCCGCGCAGCTCCAGGTATGTCGTCGCCGACCTTTAACCTACTCCTTAACTGTGATGGACCCACTTTGCTGCAGGGGAGGGGGCAGGACAGCGTCTGTGTGAGGACTGGCCAGAAGCCACCCCCACACTAGAGGTGGACGAACTCTGAAAGCTCGAGCCTGGCTCTGTTTCAGCTCTAGGTCCTGTTGGAACCTCGAGCCCATAACGAGCCGAGGTTTGTTGTGACTTATGCCTGCCATCCTAGCTGTACCCAAGATGTGGAGTTGCGGCTAGTCTGCCATCTTTAGAACCGATTTTGAGTCTGTGTAGGCTCAACATCTTGAGATTCTGGGCAATTCCTCCCCCCGTACCTAAAGAAAAGATTTTTAAAAAAATGAATGACATTGGGTGATGTAACTGCTGCTTATGCAAAGCGCTCCAATACCTTTCAGATCGAGTTCATACCATCAAAGCTGGAGAAAAATGCACAAAGAGGTAAAAACAAAGCCATAAAATAATAAAAAGCAGACAGATAATCGTTTAGCGGCTAATATGTACTAAGTGAAACCAGAAAACCAGGATAAATCGCGGCGTCTCCGTTTAAATTGTGTGTTCTTAAGCAAATCATTTTTTTCACCAAAGCTCCTTTTTGTTCATAATAGCTTAACAAAGCACTTTTAAATGCATAACCTCTATATACCAGCTTTACAAAAACGTACTGTGTTTGATTTAGTAGACTTTAATTTTCTTTGCAAAATCTGGGCCACATACGCATACAGGCTTCACCTGACCACTGTCTTGCCTTTTGGCTGACTACGTTTATATTGTCTCTGGACTGTAAGCCTACTCACAAGATGCGGCCTAGGGTCGGAGTCATTAACTTTGATTTCTTTTGCAACTCGGAACAGAAACTGCTCTTTACCAAATCTAGAGCGTGCTGTTCTATCTAGAAATTACATTATGCTCCTGGCTTTCTTCCTTGATGTAAACCTCATCCCGTCTATTCACCAGAAACGCCCACGCGATGAATGTGGAAGGGACAATTTGAAAGCTGTGTCTTTGAACTACAGAACGAGTGCGTGGTTTTCTTCCAAGCATGTTCTATGCAGGTAAGGTAGTTGAACATGCTTTATGCACTGTCTGTAGATATTGTGCATCCGAAAGATAACACTGTTAAAATGTTGGTCAAAGGCAGCTCACCCTTTTATCCATGCAAGACAGAGAAAAACGGAATCTGGTATGGTGGACGTGGCACCTTTTATTATGCAGCTATACCAAACTGCAAAACCTTAGCTACCCAGCAGTGTACAAAAAAGGAATTCTCCTTAATGGCAGAAGCCAGGGATCAGATTTGACTGTTTGTGAGAGGCGTGGAGTGACATGGGTTTGGAGGGATAATACTGGACTAGAACCGGAGTACTCCATTTCTGATCTTGCGTGTAACAAGAAGAGCTATACGGCAGCCTAATTGTCAGAGTCGACTTTGAATTATGCGGAAAAGAGGTTCCCTTGTGACCAAGCAGCCGGTCAGGAGGCAGGGCGACCCAGCTGATACTGTCCCCCTCATGGGCAATTTGCCCTTCGTGGCCGAACGACACCTGACAAAAGCAAAGAAGCGTGAACTTTGATAACCAGTGCCATGGATGGATGCTTCGCTGAAAATGGAGGCTCTGCTGACATCGGGCCTGCTCCTCACAAGTATGGAGCAGCGTTGCCTACGCCCGATTCGTAAGGAAATAAACTTCGTAATCCTTCGAAGAACTCGAGTTCTGTGGAAGCGCAGCTTACATAAATGCAAAGTATGACTGATGCATGAAGCCAGACAGCCAGTGTAACCCGGTGTTATGAAATGGTAAAACCTCTTTCGGTGTACAAAGGCACGCACTGGGCGCTGTCAGCAGAACAGACTTTGCTGTGCTGTTGTGTCTGTCACCAATCTGCTTACAAAAAGATTAACAAGAAGATTACGTTCCTTTCCTGATGCGGGCTCTCCTAGTTACCTTTCCTGTTGTGTAACCGAGCATAACGTTTACCTCTAGGCTAAATCATTATTTGCAGAGTCGAGTGAAGGGAACGAGCATGTACAAAAAAATCTAACCACAAGCCTGAGTCCTAAATCGAATACTAATTCTGGGTATGAGTGGTTGTCTTTGCAGCACTGTGAGCCTGAGGGAGCCTTTAGTGGAGTAGCTTAATTTATCAATCGGACATGTATGCAATTTGTGAAACGGGCTCTCGGCATCTTGAGTGGCAGTACCTATGCAGAGGTGGCGGATTCTAGATCTCCCTGTGTTTGCTTTGTTCGCCCTAAGTTGGCAGGGTATGCCCAGACGTGAGTCCCCTGCTCACTTTGCCATTTGATTCAGTTTGGCCTGGCTGATGAGGGGAGTTACCTTGAAACCGGGCCTAGGATGCTTGTTTCTGGTCCAGGGAAGACATGGCTTGGCAGTTCGGGCTGGACTGTTCCTATGAGGCAAAGGGTCTAGACTGATTTGCATATGACTGGGTCTGAACTGGGGTCGCACAGTGAGCTAAAGAAGGATGATGGATTAAACCCAGACCTGTGACTGGGGGTGAGTGTCTAAAAAGTTTTGGCGCTCTGTCCATCTCCTTGTGTGTGCTGGATTCTAGATCTACCTGGCCGCAGTCTGTTTTATAAATACATTTTTCATTGTGCTATGCAGTGAAAGGCAATTCTACCAGCCCCCAGCAGAGTAGCAACACCTAGCTTCCAAAAGGAGAATCTTGACCATGTCAAAAACTAAATTCGCCCAGGGTGAAGAAATCCTTGCACCACTCTTTTAGGTTGGAATTGCTCCGAGGACCTATGTCATTCGTTGTATCTTACACAACAACCTTCCTGTGAGTGATGATCTGATCTGCTTGCACTGGGTGACTAGACGTAGGTGGTGACTGTGCAGTTGCCAGATTGCAGATGTATTAACCTAGCAAGGCAGGCAGTATGACTGGCACAGAAAGTGACGACAAAGGAGAGGGACAAAAGACTGGTATGCTATTCCACCGTGGTCCTACAGCACAAGGTACCCCTTTTAAGTATATACCTGGAAGTGAAGTGCTATTGTACTCCTAACTTTAACATAAATGTAATCTCCAACAGATTGAGGTTGATTAAAGCCGAAATGCATGGCTGGGCTTCCGAGCGCCATAAAGCCAGGCAGGGAGAGCCGCTTCCTCTTGCATTTTGGAGCAGTCCACAACAGTAAGGCCTTGTCCTTCTCACTTCCGCCCGCGTGCACCTTCCAGACGGAGGCCCGCGCCGTGATCAGTAAGGAGATTAGATCCTCTCCCTCTGGCAGGTGCGCTCTCAGTTTAACATGTCTGAGCTGACTGTGGTCCCCACCCCCTGAGGTGAGACGGTTTAAAGGACCTTCACCCGGATGTCTGGACGGGGCCACCTTAAATGCGAGTTTTGTCACCGACCTGCTGGCCCTGGGTGCGCGTGAAGGTGAGCCGGGTTGATGCGCAGCTCATAAAATGCAGTGCTCGCTGTCTGCCTCCGTCTGTCTGGGTGAGCAGAGCACTCTAATCCCGCGCGCGGGGTCTGTGGATGGCATTTAATAGAAAGTAAAATGGATTGAAAAGAATTAGCAGCTAAGACTTTAACACTATTAAATCAATCTTCTGTTTAATGTGAATATGTAAATTAGAATTCAACAGTGGGTGGCTTAATGCGATACCGTTCAAAAATGGGACTGAAAAACAACCTCTGGAGCCAGCTTCTTGCAGTGACACAATGACTAATCGCAGGGACGTGCAGCGCCTCGCCATGCGCGCTTGCAGATGTGTGTAGATGAGACACACACACGCACACACAGCAGTAGTCACAGTGCTGTTTTCCGGGCTTCTTAGTATTCTGCCCTCATGATGTTTTTCTTGTTGTGGTTTTTTTTTTTGCCTTGGCTCTCCGGACTAGATTCCGGCTCGGATAGACAGACAAAAATCTGCTTTTAGGCGTCGCTGGAATGCCTTTCGCATCAGCTGGAAATAGTGCAGCCAAGTCATGGCTAGTTGTCGGGGATGGAAAAGTCTGCTGCTTTTCCTGATCCATGCCCGAGCATCCATTTTGTTTTCTGGCTTTGCTTCTCCAACCCCTTTCTGCTCTGAACCAAATGGAAAGACTCTCCAGTAAGATCCAGAGACGTTCAGTAGTAGTGTTCCTTAGATTACTGATTTTATTGCACGAACGCTGCCACTTTAACATTTGCATAGAGGAGAATTGTATATAATGTTTGAGCACCTTTATTTGTTTTTATGCTTATTATGTGAACGAAATTGAAGATGTTTTAATTAATCAAGCAAATAAAGTTATACTATTACAGAGATGTTGAGAAACGTGTTTGCAATCGAAGAGGATTTGCTTTAATCCATGATCCCTATCGGTTGCTCAATCTGGTTTTGGTCGCGAGGCATTGCTTGGAGTAGGTTCATAAGTGGAGAGTGATTTAGGCAGACCAAGAGGCGCACAAAAGTGCAACTTTTGTAGGAGCCTATTTATTGTTGGTTTTTAGATTCCGCCCATGTGGGCATTGATGTCCAGTGCAAAATGTAGGTACTTTAAAACTTGGAGATATTGGCTAATCCTGGATTGTCGTATTTATTTATTTTTCTTTTAAATAAGCTCATAGTTTATGGTGTGGAAATATATCCAAGGCATGAAAAGTTAACTGTCGGCCGTGCACTGGTGCACTTTTTGTGCCTGAGTGCTGCAGTGTGAAAGCCGCAGCGCAACCTGTTAAAATAACGCATTTGACAAGTCATAAATCCCTTCTGAATATTAGTAAATCATGGAATTCAAAAGTAGAGCATGTAGAAATTAAGGTTAACATGTCCCTACGCGTGACAAGGACCACAAAGCTACTTTCACTGAGACAAGTCGAACTGCTCTACTTAGAAAATCAGAGTACAAATAAAAATAATATTGTATCTTGAGAAAGGAACCAACTAGAAAATAATTAAGCCACTATTTTAATAGTGATTTGTAAATTAAATTCATCAGTGAAAACACATTTTTAATAAATATTAAGGAAAAGTAATTTTGGGAAAGTTAACTTTTCCCTCCCTGAAGTTACTCCAGCTTCTCCCAGCCTATGCTCATCCGCAAATAGGTGTGCGGTGCCTCCAAGAAGCGAACAGACTGATCAGAATCCGCAGAGATGACTTCTCTTAAACTCCACTGAAAATTTGGATTTTGTGCTGTGAGCATCCTGTGAGGCCACACTGTCAAATCCTGCTTGACAGGTCTGAATAACATGTAACACTTGTAGCACACCTGAAAGGGAGAGAACAGGATGAAAATGCAATTCTTGTGCATCCCCCTGTCTGGTTGCTGAAAAACTATGCTTTTGTCCTGCCAGACTTAGGTCTCTGGGTTTGTTATGGGTCCCGTACCTGCTTAAAAGTGTATTTTGAGGTTGGATTTGATATGACACTGGTGATATCCCTATAAGACTCAAACACACATTCCTCCAAACCCAAGTTTAGTGTGGCCACAGATGTTCGCCGTTTCAAATGCCCTTGCATACATTGCATTTTAGGCCTCTTTGCAGTGATGCAAATAGGGACTTAAAAAAAAAAACTGGGTAGGGTTGGCCCTAGCAAATCTTACCCCATTGGCTTAGGAGTACTCATCAGTCATCCCCACCTACCAGCTGGTGGCAGGCATAAATGTGGTACCTCTAGGCACCCACTTCAGAACACTTTCTGGACCAGAGAAAGAACAGAAGACTGGGCCAGTTGTCTGGCAGCCGGGCAGAGCCCTGAAGTACTTTAGCTGTTGCCTCTTGCATCCATGACAAAAAAGTGTATGAAGCAGCTGTTGGCTGACCTCCTGTGTGGCTACAGGGAGACATCACGTTGTTATAGGCATTTTCCCTGGAGTGCTCAGCTGACCAGTAATAGCTGGGCCTTGCTGGAGTGAGTCCTGGCCTCTAAGTGCGGCCCCTGCAGCCCTGGGAGCCTTAGAAGTGACCCAGAGGACCGTCTCTAAAAGCCCTGAAATGTTAGGACATAAAAGACGATGTCAGAAGGTAAAATCTTTAACCGGGACAAACTGGGTTGGTGTATTCGACCGAAGCCCCAATGTGATCAGTCTGAAATTGCACCTGGGTTCCGGTCTACCCCAACCATATGCGGTCATTGGCTCTCAGCGCTTTTTGGTGCTGTTTCTACTTAAAACTTTAAACATTCATATTCCTGGTTCCCTTTATTTGATCTTTGCCATTTTGTTTATTACATCTGACTCTTTTTGCAATTTGATATGGGAGCTTTGTTGGGCTTAGCTTAAGGATATATATAGTATTTATGTAGTACCAAAACCATAATAAAGTAAAAATACCAGTCTACCCTGTGCCATAGCTACCAGGGCGTTGAGCGCAGGTTAATTTAGTCACTTTGAAGGTTCACCCTTACAAGAGTTGTGCTTATTCCTTGCAGGAGTAGACATCCACCCCAAATGATAATTGGGGATGGGCGTAACCCTCAGTTTTACTCCGCGGAATTGCCTAAAATTTCAATGAGATTTTGTGGAGTTCCGCAAGCGGCGGAATTCCAGTCCGTGGGGCAGCTCGCGCTGATTTGTAGCGCTGGGCGCTTGCCCTGTGTTGTAAAATCAACACAAACTGCACCATGCGGCATGCCAGAGGGTGCTGCTTCATTCTGCCGCTCTAGTAGATTTTGTACTCGAGAGGCAGCTTTCTTAATCTGAGCAGTCATGACCGCCCGTGTTGAGATCTCGCCGGGAGGCAGTCTAGCGCATGTTTTTTCTCACTCTTGCCAACTTAACGTTGGTGAGTCCTGCGTGAAACTCTGCCACACCACGGTGGCAGTTTTTGCTGACCTCCACGCTACAAGCGTAGTGGGAAAATCTCCGAACTGCACTGGCAGAACAGAGTTTACCGCCCACCCCTAATAATGCAGTTTCTTAGAGACCACGAGAAGTGATGATGAGGATGATTTATTGACTGGTGGAATAGAGGTCACATTGGAGTGGTCTGTGTGTAGTTGCTCTCTTGACTTGAGTGGTCTACAGCCTCACAAGTGAGAGCTTTTCAGGGAAAAATGATGAGTAGGTGTGGATTGTTAATACATTTTCATTGAAGGAAGGATTGCAAATATGTTTGGTATGGTAAAGTTCCTAAAGTAGGTGACTCGTTATTTCTGCACAGTCTACAGATAATAATGGGTTTAAATTACTAGTACATGATCTGAGTTTTTAATTGAATATAGTTAATTACATTAAATGTACAGCAAGCATGCTTTTATTTACAATGCTATGTGTTAGACAGCGCTGTAGACAACGTATTTCTGCTACTCCTGTAAGCAGCTATTTCTAACTGCATAGAGATTGACATTCCCACTGCCAAGGGAGGTAGTTTGACATTTTTTGAAAGGCTAAATAGGTGAAGTAAGGACTATTTTCAGACCTTAGCACCTTTATTTTCTTTTGCAAATCAATAAAAGCAGCGAGTCAGCAGGTCAGGCGGAATCCACAAGCTTGATTATTAAAGTGGTGGTGGGTTGCCACGTACCCAAAGCTGTGGGGCATTTTGCAATGTCCCTGCCATCTGTCTGGTCCTATTTGTCAGCTAGATATCTAGTGCAGCCAGTAGGTAAGGGCCAAAGTACTACCTTAGACTGCAAATCATGCTTCACTGCCTCCTATCCAACTCTTGGTTCTAAATAGGAGCTCAAACGTGGCCCATTTATGTCTATTAAGAACTTTAAACTGGTGTCCATGAAGTCCATTTTATATTGTACGTCCTCCTTGTCTAGGATTGGTGGTACAAGCAAGTTTTTTCTGACATTGATTTTTTGCGAAGCACTATGCAGAAGCGTCTTTTGTTGCCATTTACACAGTGCTCTACATTCTAGGCGTGGGTTCAAACTCAGGATGTCAAGGAATCTCCTAACATGCAGTTAACCTTGTCCTCCTGATGTTAAACGCTTCCCATTCCCTTTCACACATTGTAGAGGAATGGGCTTGCTCTGGTTTAGCTCTAGCCACAGAGGATTTCGGAGTCCAAGTGCCAGAACGTTGATTAATGATGACAGAAAAACCAATAACTATAGAATACACCTTGAAAGATGTCCCAAATGTGGTTTCTTGAGTTAGTTTAGAACCTGACCATCTAAGCATAAGCCTTTCAGTTTTTTGAAATAATAATAAAAAAGAACCTTTAGCAATGCCGTCATTGGAGGCTCCTTTCAAAGTTTTTATCACCCAAAGTGTGGTTACCAAGAATGCTAGTCCGACTGTAATGATCATTTGACTTTGTATAAAATCAAACATTTTACAAAGCAAGTTGGACTTTGTTGAATAGCTATAGTGTCCAGTAATACCATAATTGGTATAAAGCAATTTGTTTTCTGCATGGTTATTTACACCATGTGCAGGTTCCTTACCAAGAGTGACTGCTTCAGCTCACCAGCCTCTAGATGCGTCACGGTGGGAGAAGCCTGCAGAGACTGGTTGACAGGCCTGCCTTGACACTATAAATTGCATCACTACTACCACTGCTTCAAGTTGGTCTGCCAGTCCTTTGAAACTGGGTCCTTTGCCCATCCACTGGAATCAGTTTTGAGTTTGCTAAATCAACTTGCTTTGAGTGAGTGAGGCGACTGGCTGCCCCTGTGGATATAGGCTACTGAGGCACTAGAGTCCTTCAGAGTTCCATTGCAGTATCTGGGTACCATAATGCAATAAAAGAAACCACAATGCAGTGCACGGTTCTTGCAGAAGAGATGCCCGCGTGTCAGTGGAACTGTGTTGATGCAGACCTGCATCAGGATCTAAGTACTCACCAGGGGTGGGCACCTATCTTGTTTAGGTATTGAGGTTTGTGTCTCGGCCCATGGAAGATCCTAAGCCATCAGATTTGCTGAGTTATGAACAGTGCAGCTCTATCACAGCCTTCTGGTTTGGTGCTTGCGCTGCTTGTGGTCACTTGAAACACCACTTTGCTGCATAAGCAGTATCCATGGTGGTAGTCACCTGAGCATGGGCAAGCCCTGCGGTCCGTGGACTGAGGACCGCAGCATGTCAACAAGGGCGTTCCTGCAGAAACGCCTGTTCTGCTTGCCCTATTCCACAAATGAACGGACTACAAAAAGGCGCTGTGAAACTAAGAGGAACACAGAAGGTGGCAGGGGTGGGTGGAGGAGCGTAACACAAAATTCACATTAAGGATTGAAGAATTGCCAGAACTGATCCATGACCAAAGCTGTTGCCCTCCAGAGACTTCCTGACTTCCAAGCCCCTATGCAGGGGAGCCAAGACTATTTAGGAATTGTGACAAAAAGAGAATATTATAAAATGTGTCTCACAGGAGAAGCCTAACCAGTCTCCCTGCCAAACTGCTGAAAGTTATTGGTAATACTCAATCTAATTTGCTGCTCTTAAGATATTACGTACATAATTAGGTTGCCTGTGTGTATTAAGTAAAGTGTTATTTCAGTTTCAAAGACCTAAGCACTAGCTGGATATTGAGTTATTGACCTGAATTGATTGGTTTATTGGGTTCTGTGTCTGCCATCCCAGACCACCTCTCTGGGTAAGCCTTGGACTATTCTACTTCACTACGCTGAGGGTCCGGTGTTTAAGGGGTGTACTTAGTGCTCTTGTTTAGGCATGGTAGTATAGTTAAGCCATAGGACATTGGCGGTAAACGGCTCTTGTTGGCCCAACCTGAGCCTAGAAACCTAGGACAGAGATTAGGCACCTGAAAAGGTTCCCATGGTATTGTCTTGCAAGCACCAACCATTTGCTGCCCATCGATTACCACATGTTGAGTCTTGCTGGAATGGATGTTAATCACCTTCTCAGGCACTCCTGGGATTTTGATGAGAGGACTGAATGTCTACTGGCACATTGGTTTGTAAAGCTTTAGAAATGTGATGCTCCAGAACCGCATCCAATTATATAGAGACAAGGCAGAGGGGCTGATCTATGAACGTACATTAAAGAGGTTGATTACAAAAGGGCAGCCCAGTGTGGTTTTTGTATTTTTTTTTTTTTTATTTCTTCCTTCCTGAATAAGCAAAAGTTAAAAACCTTTGGCTGTCCTTGACAGATACATGAAGGTATCTCACAGGCTGGGGTGACATTGGCATTCCTCCACTTGACCATGCATAAAAAGACCTTTTATATACAAGGATGTAGCTGTAGGCACGTTTGTGAACTCCGCTCTTGAAAATGGAAAACCTCTGTCATGCTAACAAAGACCAGACCCATAGATCACAAAATGTATAAGCTGTCAGTTAAAACTGCTTAATTGACTCCCTGTTTATAAGTGGTTAGCGTACCTAATGCCAGCTATAACGTATGACACCTTTCATGGTTGACTCAAAAGAGTTATAGCAAACAGATAGGGAGACTCGCCTCCTAAGATATTTCCAATCCTCCAATCGGGCATGTCAAGCAATCCGATATGTAAATGTATGACTAGAGGCAATATACATTTTTAGAATCACTTACAAACATGTAACCGTCTCTCCTTAAGACTGAGACTTGCAACCCCCCACCTTCCCTGACTCGTAACAGAGTTTTTGGTATTTTAATGACCAATATGGGCGGAAAGTGGGCAAGGCTTCAAGTACATACTCCAATATAGCATGGCTCGCAGAGCGGCGCATGCGCTGCCCAGGCTCGAACTAAAAACGGTTTGCCTCAAAAGCTACAACTGAAACACTGTAAAAAGGGGCAGGGTGAGGGGCTGTTTTGAACCAGGGTCTTTTATACACGAGCCACTTGCTTGACCCCAATATAGATTGTGGAAAAACATTTGAGAAGCTATCCAAGGAGAGGAGTTAAGCCAACTCCCTCTCCATTCCTAAGCCAAGTGGCCCAGGCTTCTGTGGACTTTTTGCACACAACTAAGGGTGTTGGGTCATCTCGCTGCTTTAAATGTAAGGGTTCAGGTAGGTGAAGCATGTATAAACTCACAACTTAATTATATCACTTCACTCTGGTATTTCTAATATACGGTCGCAGAAGTCAGGTCAGATGTGTTACTGTCCTGAAAATATGGCCATGTCTGAAGCAAAATAGTTGGATGTGCAGAATTATAAATCTGTATGTTAAAATGTTTCTAAAGCACTACCCACATTATCTCCTCGATCACGTGATAAAGAGCTTTACATGCTGTCTTTAGAGTTGGCATGTATGGGTGGGAGTATTCTTTTCATTAAAGGAGCTAACTTCTAGAGACTCAAAGACTTGTATTTTCAGTCTCCAAATACGTCTGCTCTCAACACATCGCTTTTCCTAATCCGCTATAACTTCTTTTAGGCAATAGGCTTTACAACACCTATTGTCTATGCAATGTGTGCTATATTTGTACTCCTCATAGGTGAGTGAGTGGGTGGCGGCAAGTAGGTGTTACATAATGGTGCATGCCGAATGACGATCATATGGATGGCTAATTGTGACTGAGGGTACATGGGTGATGGTGAAAGGTTGGCCAGTTTGGGAGACTAACCATAAGGCTGTGACTAAGTGATGGTGTGTATGCTGTAAGTAATACTGCAGTCCTAGTCCGATGTGAGGATGTGCAGTGTGCGTAAGAAATAATGGATAAGAATGCAAGAGCAAGGGTATTAATGCAATATTTGTATAGTGCAAACCCAGGCGTGCAACGCCCATAGGAACACAAAGGGTTTCAGGCCCGATTGCCCCCCATCGTGTGTGTCAACCCTGGCTGAGACAGCTTCCTGACACACATACAGACAGTTGTTGCGCTGCTGTGGGCTGGCGTCTTATCATAGCCGCACCTGAGTATTTCACAGGTCTTCAAAAGATCATTTTTTTGATAACGAGGCTTTGTTGTTTTTTCACCCGTTCCTAGAGCTCCTGCATCTACACTCTGTCTATTCCTTAAAGTTGCAAATTACTTTTGCTGCCACCGTGAGAGCATGCATTTCCTGGAAAGTAACCTTAAGCTTTGTTTATTTGCAGTTTTATACAGCTTGAACTCCACCCGAAGGAATTGAGGCACTTTTGCATGATCACGAGTTACATTATGCATGGACCCATTGCTGGAAGTATTAGCCACCTCTGAGATGTGGCTCTAAATTGCTGTATGAGCCTCCACCCCCCCCCCCCGCCCCCCCCCCCCATTGGCTCAATCAATAATTCTTTATTCGGCCCTTTTAAAGATGCCATAAAAGTACATAAAACAGTTAAAAACATTAAAAACATTAAAAAGACAGTTCAAATCATGTCATTTCTTTTCATTATCCAGGATCTCTATATACAGGGCATTACAATCAACCCATCTCTCTCTAATTCCTTATCCTTACCGCCGTCTTAATAAAACTCATAATACAGGACAAGGTATATGCATCATTGGCCCTTTGCAAAAACAATAAGGCGATCTTGGCATGTCTAAACTTGGCTCTTTTCAAGATTCCCACCAGGAACTTGCGCCTAGGTGATGTATAAAAGGAGCATAACAAAACAAAATGAAGGGTAATCTGCGGAGACTTGTTGTCGCAGCCGCAGGTACCCTTCTGCTCCACCGTTAAGGTAAAACCAAGAGGATCAGATAATAGGTGATGCAAGAGCTTAAACCTAAAGCGGGTCATATAAAATCTGTCCTGTGCGTTATGGATCAGTGAAAGATAAGGCTCCATTCCTGTCTCCCATTTCAGTAATCTATAGGCCACAACTGTAGATTTACACTCCTCAGTGGCCGCCCTGCTTGCAGTTGTCCATTCCCCAAACTTTTTCTTAACTAGCGTTTTATTCTGGGCAATAAGGGCTCCAGGCTCAGTGAAGAGGTTCTTACAACCAATAGCCTCCAAAGTACACTTACATAATTTAGCCATGGAATGGAGCTCCCTTTGTCTCGATTCAGACAATCAATAATAATTTGTCTGCTGAAGCCTGCCTCGGGGTTGGACCAAATCTTCACCAAGGCCAAAAGCGGCCTGACCTTGATTTGATCTTCAATATATGGTTCTCCCAGTTCTTCATGTACCATGTAGGCTGATGTATTGTGCGGGACTTTCAGTATCCTTCTAAAGAATTTATTTTCCTCTGTCTGGACCTGATGTATATTCACAAAGCCCCAGACTTCAGCCCCATAAACTGTCTTGGCACAGCATATTGATCTATACAAATTCATCACTTGCTTGGGGGACCATCTTCCCAGCCTTCTCCCATAACCCATTATGGCCCCAGATGAGGCCACCAATTTTGAACCGTGTTTGTCCACTAAAGATCTAAACTATAGAAGCCCGTCAAATAATACCCCTAGGTAGGAAAAGGACTGGACCCGACCAATTTTATAAGTTCCTATCTTATAAGAATTTTTTGTATGGTCTGGCCCCCGCAAGCATGATATACGATTTATCTAGGTTTGCAGATAAATCAAGAGAGGACTTAAAAGTTACAAATCCATCAATCAGCCTCTGTAATCCCCGCGGAGTCTGTGCTAGGAGCACCGCGTCGTCCGCATAGAGTAGGACAGGGACTGGGCGGGTGCCTACCTGAGGAGTGTCCACTCCTAGTTTACACAATTCACTATCTAAGTTGTTTATATAAAGTGAAAACAAAAAGGGGCCTAGGATACTGCCCTGCCGCACTCCGCTTGTGCATGGGAATGATGGGGTCTTACTTCCGTCTTGATTGAAGCGAACAGACGCAGTGGTGTTCCAGTGTAGTGCTTTAAGAATATTGACTAGGTCCTGGTCCGCCCCAAGCCCTATCGTCAAGGCCCATAGCTTTTCCCTATTCACATGATCAAAGGCCGCGGAGAGGTCCATGAACCCCAAATAAACTGCCTCCTTACTGGCTATAGTATACTTAGCGACCAGCAGATAGAGGTTCAGGCACTGGTTCGTGGTTGACCTTCCTTCTCTAAACCCATATTGAGTGTCCGTTAGTAACTGATAGGTGTCTGTCCAATCCGCTAAACTATTTAGGACAACACGACCCAACACCTTCGCCGTGACATCAATCAAGGATATCGGGCGATAACATTGTGGGTCATCCTTATTTCCTTTTTTGAATATTGGAACTATTGTTGCTGAGGACCAAGAACGCGGCAGACCTGCCACCACTGCCGCGTTCAGGACCCTCGTAAGAATGGGTGCCCACAGCTCCACTTTTCCAAGATAAAGGTCTGGAGGAATCCCATCCGGGCCAGGCGCCTTATTTTTTGTTAGGCCCAGGATGGCCCCCTCCACTTCTGCCACGGTAATATCAGGCCTTGCAGTCAGTTTTAACCTCTGCTCTTCATCGTTATTTCACCCGTGTGATTAGATAGATTTTTAAAATGGGAATGCCACTGCTCCGGCAAAATAACATTTAGAATCTGTGGGGCATTAGAGTCCTGGAAACTTTGTTTGTTTATAATTTTCCAAAACTCAGTTAAGTCTCTTCTATCCGCCGCCTCCCTTAAATCCTCCCAGGCTTGCATTTGAAGGCTAGTCTTACGGTTTTTTAAGGCCTTTTTATATATCAGCCTACATTGGGCTATATACAAATTATCCCTGGGCAGAGATTTTAGGCTAGATTTAAGCTCTTTATGTGCTTTTTAGCAATCTCTATCCAACCATCTGGGTGTAGTAGGTAATGTCCTAGTCTTGTTGGTCTTTAATAGTCCATCAATGAGGTACGCCATCTTTTCGAAAGCGGATACTACCGCGGCCCCCTCAATGTTGGAGTCGAGGCATACATTGAGAGCGTCTTCCCCTCTGGTTATTAAGCTTTTATAAAAGCTATCCCCGTCTATTTTAGACCATCTGAGCCTCCTCCCTTGGTCTGATATCGTCTCCACGGCACCTGCCCCTCGTGATACGTATTTAATGATTGGTCCTTTTAGCTCTAACACCAGAGGGTTATGATCACTGAAAATGCTCATTTCGATGTCTGCCCTACTAACCCAGGTTTTAAGTATGGGTGAAACCATGATGTAGTCGATATAAGATCGACATCCTCTTCCCTTAAAGGTGGGATTAGGCTCCCCATCTCTGCCCATTCCTACCAGGTCCATGGTGTGGACCAAATTATGGCCTTTCAAAACCTTATCTAAATGCGCCCCTTCCGGTGTATGCAAAAAGTGTGGCCCTTTCTCCACTGTGCACCGTGACCAGTCCTTCGTAAGTGGTCTTAAATTCGCACACAGTTGACAATTAAAATCACCTACGAGAACTACAGATGGAACTGCTCCCGACTTCACAACAGACAGCTGGGCATTTAGGCGAGAGTCCAAATCTTTTATTATACTTTCCTTCCCATTTGCTCCCACCGCATTATACCAGTTAACTAGGGTGATATTTACCCTTTTTGAGCGGAGACCCACGGCCTGCATGTTGTATGATGCCCAATTTAAATTAGACCAAACCCCTTAGATAGAAAGATCTACGTATATAATCAACCCTCCCATGGCTCTCCCTGAGGCTGACCTTTGTGCGGGAACTACAAAGCACTTGAACCCCTCCCGGGAGAAATGGTTACAATCAATCAACCAGGTCTCCTGGAGACATTTAACATGAAACCTGGTGATATATGTTGCCTCCACTCCTGATCCTCCTATTTGGCGACAAGTCCTGCTACATTCCAGGATACTATTTTTAATCCGTCCTGCTTGACAGGGTTTCTTGCCCCAACCATGGGGGGGGGGGTTAAGTGCCCACATTTCCCTCCATTGTAAAAATTTCGTTTTGGTGGGCTGAAGTAGATAGATGTTTTGATTGGGTGTCTAGGGCATCACTATCTGGCCCCATTGTCTCAATCTCTACTACTAAGGATGATTGTGATCTCCCTGCAATAGTTACCCCCCTACCTTCCCCTCTCTGACTTGACTCATGTCGCGATGTTTCCATCAGGGGTACCTTATTCTGTTCTGGGCTCTTGTCTCTATCTTGGTTCAGCCTTGGGTTTATGTCTATCCCTAGTCAGTCATGTTCTTCTAAATTCGTCAGGGGTTCAAATCTGTTCTGGGGATTAATCCCATCCTGGTTCCTCACAGCTACGGAGAGAGGCCTACGATTGTGCCCAACCATGTTCCACTCCCTACCTCTTAGGCCATCCGTTGCATGCCCCCCATTGTAGACCCCCTTCGGGTAAAAGAAACTAAGGGGCATAGACCAGATGTTACTCGAATCCGTAGTTTGGCCCCACCTCAATATCTGGTCAACAATCTGCGTATTTCTAAAATTCACAACCACACAATCCCCGATATTGTCCTTGGGCCTAGTTCCCACCCAATTCACCCTTCTAACCATTGGTATTTCCCCTTGTTCCATGCCCACTAGGGGCCTATGCTTATTTAACCAAAACATAGTTTTGTTTTTGAGCTCCTCATAGGTCTCGAACTGGTCTTGTCTCAGCACTGGGACTCCTTTGAGTATAATCACATAAGGGGCTGCGTCAGGGGGTAGATTGAGAGTTACTGACGTGTTTGAGTGCCCCTTCGTGACGCAGTTCTCTGATTGACCCCGACTAGCAGGGGGGATAAAGCTTCTCTATGAACCATCACCCTGTGTGTGCCTTTTGGTACTCCCAGGGGGGCTTCCCTGCTAGTGATGGACAGGGGAGCCTGTGTCAAGTCTACAGATTGTTTGTTCAATGGGGTCAAGGGATGAGTGGTTGTGTGTGTTTGGTCGTTTCGGGTCCTATTTGAGGTTGCTGTTTCTATACCACTGCTAATGCCCTCCCCCATTGCATTATTACCCAGGGAGGGGGGGATTGCTGCCGCCTACCGACCCTTTTGTCTTAACCAGAGTTATCTTATCCAACCTCCTGAGGATCAATTTAGTTTGATTAGCAACAAGTTGCTCGAGATGGATCTGTAGGTTAGATATTATTTGGGATACCCACATTGGGGGCGATTGTGTGTTTAAATCGTCCTCTCCAGGAGACCTTGCTTCTGTAGAGCAGGTAACTGGTGTGCCCTTATTTGTGTTAACCCTCTTACGCCTAGGCTTTTTTCCGTTGGTATTTCTAATCTTACCCTTTGATGGTATTCCCACCCCCCCCTGATGTTCTAACCTGTGCCAGTGATGACCTCCCTTGATCACATGGGATATCCAATGTCCCACGGTCAGGGGATGCCAATGCTGATATTTGGGCATCTAGATCCTGCTCCTGGCATGATGAAACAGGTTGGGGGGTTAGAGAGACGTCTCTCCGTACGCTCGAGCGCAGATTCTACTTCCCCCTAATACTTTACCAAGCAGTCTGTCGATGGCGGTTGGTTTTTCACGATTCAAAGTGGGCATTCCTTTCATTTACTGTTTAATATATCCGGGGCTATACGCTTAGTAAGTTTTGACGACCGAGTTTGGACTACATTTGCCATGTCAATATGCTTGTGCTTAATCTAAATCACCAAATGATACCTTTAAATGATACCTTAAGTGGTCACCCCGAGTTAAAAATATTAGGCTCAAATTAGATGTCCAACAATTTCAGCCACTCACAATCACTCCAAAGCGTCTCTAGTCCCAGAGGTGGCTTACAGGGATCGGCCTTTAGTTAGATAAAGAACATGCACTGACCCAATGCTTGTCCAACGGCGTTTACGGGTACTTCCCAATCCACAATAATTGGGGAACACAGACAGCCGGCCTGCCCTTTGCCTGAGCACTCCTGCCCACGTCCGTCAGTCGATGAGCACTTGGTATCTGGGGCATGTAGCACGCTGTCCTCAGCGCTCCACGCGCCCCTACAAATGTCCTGGCGCGTCTTCCGCGCGATTAGATAAAATTTAGAGTCCCGGTGTCAGGGGGCGTATCCGGTATCCAATACTGACGCTGCCCCTCACATGCCCCTCAGGCTCCTGGGGCATGTAGTCCTAACACTTATAGATCATCAAAGGTTTTCAGTAATAATGTCTTTGGGGAAAGTATCATCAAGGGAAATGAGTCGTGGGCTCTGTTCCAAAGCAGGCTGGGAGAGACTGTCTTTTAGATGTCTTTTAGATGGTAACCATGGGGGGCATAACGGTTCCTTAGGCGGCAAAGATTAAGCCCCGATCGCCGCGTTTTGGAAACATGTGTCACTTTCACCCTGCTTGTAGTAGAAAAAGAGCAGGTCACCCTCGCACACTGATCGTGTCGTGGGCGGGATTTTTTTAACCCTGTGGGGCCCAACACGGTGCAGAGTCACTAATCCCCAGTCTGCAATTAGGTGCTCAGAGTCCTCGGCAGTTTAACACAGTCCCTGCTGGCAGGCGCGTTGTCAAGGGGCTGCCACACAGTGCTCAGTCCCCGGCAGTCCCGCTGATCCCCAGCCTGCCCAGGCAACCCAGCAACCGTTGGTGCAGTCAATTGTTACCTGGGGCTGGTTGGTCGCTCCCGCCTGCTACGGTGCGATCCTCTGCCCGGAGCCTCTTCTGCCCCCAACACAGCAGCTTCCTGCACGCTGTCCGTTACCTGAGGTGGGCACCACCTTCGCGGGTCTCCCAGGACGCCGGGTTCTCTCCAAAAGCTGCACCGGATAGGAGCGGTGCTGCCAGGGCCGGACTGGCCCTAGCGGGCACCGGGCAATCCCCCGGTGGGCCGCACGGGTGGGGCCGTTTTTGGGCCCCTGGGGGCCGTTTTTATTACAGACTCAGAGCCGTTTTTGCAACATAGCTGCATAATCGGCCCTGTAACAAAATTGGCCGAAAACCGGACCTGACAAAGAGCTCGGCGGCAACCCCAACCCCCGGGGTGGGGGAGGCCCGCCGAGCACTTTGCCAGGGCCAGTTTTGGTTCCCAGTCCGGCCCTGGGTGCTGCCCTTCCGGCTTCGGCACGGCGATCTCCAGGGGCGGTTCCCTCGGGCCGGTAATATGCAGCCCTTAGATGCATCTCCATGCACGCCGGCGCGTTAGGCGGGATGTTCAATTGCTTATCCTTCAGCATGACTCCACACATTGGCTCTACTTTGCTAGAAGTATGAGCCCCCAAACCTGCCCCCCCCCCCCTATGGAGTATGCATGCATGAATGAAGTATTCTGCCTTCCTGTTGAAAGGTGCAATGAGAAGCAGTGTCTTAAAGGGGTTCTTTCGGAGCAGCGAGCAAAACAGTTCGTCTTTGCTCAGTCTTGTATTTTGTCAATCGGCAACAGCGTTCTTTTCGGATGTTCTTTGGTTTCCTGTCTGCTTCGGTTTTGAAATATTTCGTGACGTAGTTCACCTGATTGTCTCTAAAACATGATATTTGGATGCTTATGAACTGGAACGCTAGTTTGTAGGAACACCTTAGGAAATATCGTATTGTTTCATTACAAAATATAGATCGCTGAACAGGACCTCGCACGAGGGACGTGCCCGTGCTTTCCAGGAAAGGAGACGGAAATGGGTTTCCACCACTGGGTGGCTCGTTTCATAAAGCGTCGGCACTGGTTGGTTATTTGTATGCGCAAATTTCGTAAAAAATCGAGAATCCCACCTCGGTTCAGGTGGGAACTTCAACTGCTCAAATTTCATGTGTCGCCAGCTCAGTCTGTCCCGACCCCAGTCCAACGTGGAGCCCCAGCTCTGCCGGGCTGAGGGCACTTAGCCGTCTCGCGCTGACAGGTAGTGCTTCCCTCGATTACGCGGCCACGCCCCTCCATTCTGGAGCATGCGCAGCGGCGCGAGGCATCCCTCAGCTGTCAAGGAAGCGCTCTCCTGCAGAGCACCGCAGCCGGGCGCGCGTTTTGCGAGGTGCAGGTGTTCCGAGAGCGTCGAGACCACAGCAGGGCTCCCGATTCTTCGAAAAGTGAGAGGACCCCAGGGCGACCAGATTCAGGTTCGTCAATGACATTACGTGGTCGACCATTCCCCTTGCTGCGTCTTTTTGAATGGGTGAGAACCGAGCATCTTTAGCAACAGGGATGTGTGTGCTCGACTTTAATTGTGCTGCTTACTTAAGAATGCAAGCTTGTGAGCAAGTAATCGGGCAATTTAGTGGTTGTCTCTTTATTGGCTTTCACATTTGACCCATAAAGAATATCGTTGTTATGCTAAGTAAAAGGTTTCCTGGTGCCTGCCTTAACTTCGTTACGGGCCACGAGACTTTAATGGTTTTCGGGGCTTCACATCCTGCTTTCTAGACAGACAAGAATATTTTAGAAGTGATGCACCGGTTTGTTGTATGGAAAAGGCTACCATGCGTTTTGTGCATTCCGTATTCAATTTACCTTCTGTGATATTAATCCCAGATTCTGCACAGGTCTCCCTACCTTAGAAAGATGTAACTACTTTTTGAAAAGAAAAACGTTTGCTTCCTGCTTTGATTCAGAAAGGATGAAAAGGTGCAGAACGAACGTCCCATTGTTGTGCATTGGCACCGTGGCACATGTTCTGGAAGGCAGCCGGTGAACTGGTTGGCGCTGTACGGCTCAGCTGTGAGACACGGGGCAGAGCCCTCAACTGGTCTGTTGCAGGTTAGACGGAGTCGCGCCTTCAGTGATTCAAAGAATGTGGTCTTTGAGTTAGTTAATGCCTTTTGTGGCATGATGTGGTTTCAACCCTGCCACATCTCACAGCCACCATTCCGCACATTCAGAGCTGCGTTGGCAGACTCGGCAGACGGTAAGGGTTGCATCGGTTTGAAGTCTGAGAGGCCTTCTCACCCTGATGAGCAAAGTGAAACATCGTACATTGATAGGGATGACATCCTTTCCAAGTGCACTTTGGCTTGCACCTTTTATACTCCCCGAACCCGCATTAAAAAAACACATGTACCTAAAAGTGAACCAGTTTGTGATGCACACCACCCTTTGTGGGAATCCCATGGTCTGGCAGAGCTTCGCTTATTTCCCTGACCTTACTCCTTTTGATATTAGTGCACCACTATACCCAATATCCTTTTATTTTATGGAAGTACGTTCTATAAGACCAGAGTGGTTTGAAGAGATGGTTTATGTTAAGTACCAGCTGCTGTGATGTGTTCGACTTTCAAAATCTCAGGTTCGATTCTCAGCAGGTGCAATCAGCCTTTCATTTTTCGGAGGCAGAGGCACCCTTTATATGGGAGTTATTTACTGTGCTGTTACAGCTGCGAGCCAGTGACCAGAAAGGCTCAAAATGTATTTTTTTTTTTAAACAAACTTTATTGTGATTTTCATATGCAGGTATTACAAATTACACCTCACATTGTACAGGTAATTATTTCCGGAAACACAGGATACAATTCAGGTTTTGTGTATTATCCTGTCAAGTTGCGCTGTTGTCCACAATAGAACACGATAACGTCCCAATCACGCTAGGAGGGTCGCCTGTACGTCTCAGTATTATGCTCTCCATACCCAGCTTTTGAACGAATGTGGTCAGGAGGAGCGGGAATGGCTCAAAATGTATTATCACAATTATTATATCTCTATAGGCTTGTTTGTTGCAAGTGAAAACAGGCACCACCAATGATGACAAATGAAAGGGCCCCACACTTAAGTCTTTTTTAATTTTAGTGCCTCGTGGTAATTTTCCATTCCAGCCTATGTTCTTCTGATTGAATTTGAAAATCTTACACTGGTTGCAGAGGGGTGGGAAGGGTTTGGGGCGGGGGGGGGGGGGGGAAGGAGTTTAGACGATTGTGCAAAGTGTGGTGAGATGAGAAGCCTCTGGGAGATGGAGTACCAAGAGATCGTGAAACAACTATATGAGGTGGATTGAACGCACCAGTGTGATGGTGTGGAAACCGCGTATTCCGACAGGCACCCCTGATTTTCTGTGGCCTGATAGAGCACTGTGTATGAATATTGATTTCTATGCCACTCATTGTCAACTTGGCATCGGGACACTTGGAACAGAGTTTCATTACCAAAGGCGGAACTGTGAAGGAAAGGGCACATTGTTTCAGGTAGATCACGTGGGCCAGAAGTCTCTTTTGCAATATCGGACCAAAGTAGAGACCACAAATACAGCTGCCAAACTGGGAAATAAAACACTGGCGTTTGCACTAGGCATGTTGATTTCCTACACGGGATTTGCGGATATGAATAATGAACTGTCTTTACATCTGCAGTGCAGAGTTTGAGCTTAATTTAAAACAAATATATTTATTATTCGTTTATCTGTAATGTTCATCAGTAATAGGCCTCTTGTTGTTCTGCAGATCTCCATTCTCTTGTTACTGGACTTTGAGAAATCAGTAGTGATCATGTCTACTGTTTTCATGCCAGTTTAAATTTCTAGAATACAATGTGGTTATTTTGTATTCCCCACTGATTGAGGTTTTCAGTCTTTAGTCAGCAATGTTTTTATAGGACAAGAAAAGAGGCACATGGGACACGTTTCGGTGAAGGCATGGGATTTGATGAGTTCTGTATTGGAGGCTGAGGGAGGGTCTGTGGACTGGACACGCTTAGTTTTTGGAGAGGAGGTTGGAATGTCCAACGACTAGAAGAGTGAATGACTTTGTCACTATCTCATGCCATTGTGCTTGCATTTTTAAACCATCTTTATAGTAATATTCTGCAAGTATCATGCTACAAAACTTGATTAACAAGTGACATACACAACTGCTGCTAAAACTATAAAATGCTTCCTGCGTTCTAATTTAAAAATATTAGTATCCGGATTGGTTAAATGGCATGGGTGTCCAAGTAGTCTGTTTAGTTTGCAAGCTACAGTATGTTGGGTGGTAGTTTCTGCTCCTCATGTCTCTAAGTAAGGAAGGAGCTAGCTCATTGCCATGTTGGAGGAAAAGGAAGGGGTTTGTCTCAGGTAGAGAGAAAGCGAAATTGGTTTGGCGGCCCTGGTAGAGGAACCTAAAGGACTGTACTTGCCTGGTGGCCCCAGTATAAAACGTGCATTGGCAAAGCCAATAGGTCTCACATATGCGGCAAGAGCTAATGACTTTGCTAATGTGTGTTAGCAGGCCTCGAACAATTATAGCAGTGTTACTAGGCCAGCAGGTCTAGTAACTTGATAATCTACTCGACCAAACCTTCATGTACTTGACCCTTAAACTGGTCTCAATATGTCATCCTAGGCAAATATTTTATTTTGCAGAGCCACCTTTTTCTTTGTCACGTGAGATCACCTTCCAATATGTGAGCTTAGCATTCCTGCTGTACAAAAAAAACCTGTTTGATTTGATAGACTAAACGTTTGTTCCATGCATAATAAGAATGTAGCCCACATATAGGGCATACATGACCCCTGACTTGCCTCTTAATTCACTAATAGCAGTGCCATCAGGGCAGGGGCATGAGTGCTTCCAGTTTCTTTAAAAACTCTCTTTTAATGAATATATTACAAAAGCATGAGATGGGAGTGCACTATCATCTACAGACCACACAATATCCGTTGAAATGTCCAAAAACGTTCCTGCTAACATGCAGTATTAGTTATAAAACTATATAGTGTATAAACAATCTCTGGACTTTGGGTTTCAGTAAGCACATTTATACTTTCCTTTCTCACTTGTTTTACAGCACATTTATCAAGACAGTTCACTTTACAAAATACTCTAATTTTGCAGTCCGAGAAAGAAAATTAATTGTAGATGTAAACTGACTCTTGACCTCTGTCTCTGTACATTGAATTGACCAGATAAAAACAAGATCTAAAGGCATCTTAAATTCTCTTTCACTTTGTGAGTGAACATAACGCCTCTTTTTTTTTGTCAGCTCACCGGAAGGGGCAAGTAGGCCATAAATATATCTCACACCGATAAAATCTGACTCATCATAGCGAGTGGGCGAGGTAGATTTATGGATGCCTGTTTTGTTGTGTTGTACACCAGTGTGGCTGCTGTTCAGCATTGCTAAAAGTTAGTGGCGTAGAAGATTGGTGTGGACTGGAGCAGAGTGGAGTTGTGTCACGTAGAGTGGACTGGTATAAAATGCATTGGCGAAGAATGTTGCATAGTATTGTGGCGTACAGTGCAACAGTATAGAATTCAGCGGTGTACAATGCATGGTCTTAGAATGCAGTGGCACGGATTCGAGTGCAGTGGTGCAGAGTGGAATAGAGTGCCATATATTGCTGCGGCATAGAGTGTAGTGATGTAGTGCATTGGCATAGAATGCACTAGTGCAGAGTAAAGTGGCAAAAAGGTCAGTGGTGTAGAGTGCAATGTTGAAACATAGTGTCGTAGAGTGCAGTGGTGTAGGGTGGCTTAGTGATTTGACTGGCAGTGCTGTGTTGTGGTGTTGAGTACAGTGGTGCAGAGTAGAGTGCAGTTACATAGAATGCTGTAGAGTGGACTGGTGTAGAGGTCATTGGCATAGAGTGTTGCAGAGTGCAGGGTCGTCTAATTCAGTGGCATAGATTAGAGTGGTGCATAGTAGATTCCGTAGAGTGCAGTGCCGTGGATCGGTGTAGAGTAAATGTGACTGGCATACAATTGTTTGGCGTAGAGTGCAGGGGAAAAAGAGTTGAGTGGTACAGAGTAGTGTGTAGTGGCATGGAGTGTACTGGATTGGAGCAGAGTGCATTGGCATAGAGCGGAGTAGAGCATACATGGTGTGGTATTGCATTGCCATTACAGGCAACACATTTTCAATTGAAATGGCCACTACGTTTGCACAGACCTAGCATTTTACTAATCCGCTATACAGCACACAAACGATAATGTGTGGAAATGACGTACCCTAATGTAATGATTTGTTTTGATCATATTAAAGTATGTTTCCAACACTTCCGAATTAAAAAAAATATGCTTCATTTGTGCTTTCCTAATTCTGATATAGTCTGAAATATTTGCAATTCTCAAATAAATGTTGTTGTATACTAGGAAAAAACCTTCCCTACCCCCAGTATTCATCAAGACTGTCACATAAATCCTCTGACTTTGAAGTCAAAAAAGGAAAAGTACACACCAAGTTCTCTCTGAAGATAGACTTTGACATTGGTCCTCGGTCTTTGAATGCACAGCAAATGTGACCAGATAAGAACAAGATTTACAGGCCTGGCTACAGGAAGGAGCACTCAGGAAGAAGAGGAGAGGTAGTGTGAGAAGGCTTTGCTCCTTGGGAAGGACTAACGCACACTGGACAGCCTAAAACAAATAACAGCAAGTAGAAAGCCTGAAAATCTGAGTTACAAGCCACAAAGCCAGTGGTAAGCAGCGGGTGGACTGCATTCCCATGGAAGCTTTCTGAATGTCCCCAAGATGTCTTTAGCAAGCCATACAACACAGGCTTCAGCCTAAAAAGGGAATTTGTATTATTGGAGGAAGAGAGCTATGTAGGTCTGTTACAAAAGGGGTGGGTGTGTTTAGGTGGGTTCAAGTAGAAGAGTTTTGTGGACTACAGGATAGGAACATTGGTTGCATCATCCCAAGTAGGGGGGGAAAGGGTGCTAACTAGTTCATTCTTCATGCAGTGAGCAGATAAAGACCATGAAGAAGGTAATTCAAGATCATTGGTTAATGTTGAGTCCTTGCCTGCATGCAGCATGGCAGTTTATTTACATCCGAATCTGTCCAGCATGTGTGCATTCCGTTATCAAACATAGTAGATCACCGAACAACAGCACCGTTGGCAACACAAATCTGATTTGTATAGTTGCGTGACTTCCAACTTTACAATTACATGTGGTTAATTGCAGGGTTGGTTACAAGTGGACAGCAGTGCCATGTTTTGCTGGATTCCCGAAGATTTTCGTATGAGCTTCTGCTTGGCTCTTGAAGTCTGGCACGGATTTCACACACAACCATTAATGTGAAGTGTTCTTTGTGGGTCATGAGTATGTAATGGTAGCAATTACTCCTGAACAAATTCAGCATTTTCCTTGGCCGTGCCGTTCTCAGATCTTGCCCAGAAATAGTTGCCAGAATCGGGATCCTCTGGGTTCCCCCTTCTTGTCTTGCCCATGATTCAGGCGCACCTCAGTTCTGGGGTCCTGGTGGCAGTCACTTTTCCAGGGGCTGCCATCCATTGCCATGGGGACGTCTGATGCCCTAGGGCAGTGATTCTTAAGATGTGGTCAGAGGACCCCCCGACCCCCCCCCCCCCCCCCCCCACCCGCATGGCCTAATCCGGGGTTCCAACTGTTTTACAGAATTAAATATTAAAAGTAATCCTTTAAAGTTAATAAAGATTTACAAATAAAAAACTAAATTGAAAATGGGAAATTGTTTCTTCTATATTTGTGAATTAAACAAAATATTTAATATTTGGACATTGGGTTGGTGTATGCTCGTTTTTGTTTTGAGGTTCAGATCACAGGAATTGCCTAGGGGTATGGGGGTGGTCCCGTCTTCCAACATTGACTCAGCGGGGTCCATGGATTCCAGTAAGTTTCGTGGGGTCCACACAAGTCAAAAGGTAAAGAACCACTCCTCTCCGGTGGAAGCCACCTAGAGCCTGTAGTGGAGAACTGGAGGAAGGAGGCTTTTTCTTGTGAACAGACAGTGAGATGTGGTGTACATTCCAGCTGCACTGTCTCCAGACTTGTCCAGCAATCACCTGGCTTGAGTGCGCCAGGCAAACTCTAAATATATACTGTCATCTCACGTGACCCTCATGTACCTGGCCAAATCGTTATCATCGATGCTTGTCACATAGGCCTTCCAGGCAGCATCTACCTTCTTCCTATTGCAAAGGTTGCATCTGCTAACCAACTCCAAGACTGCGAACTGCACCACTGTCAGTCATGGGAACGACGAGAGACACAAATTTGCAATTCTAAATCTGGAGGTAAAAAAGATAAATGTGCATATGCAGTGCCATTTCAGACTCCGATTCTTTTGGGAAGAATCTAATAGGTAATTGTTATTGTCTGCCGAGGAGTTATTCATGGAGCATTGTAAGTTTGTCCTGTTGACTAGCAATAGCTGTAATGCCTGCCTCCTGAAATCAACCAAACGAGTATTTGCAAGGTCACTGGGTCTAGCTTTAGCAATTAATGTTTTTGTTCGCTCTTCTTTAAAAAGCCCCAGGTCTAAAGGTGGTAGGCTATCTTGCTAAAAAAAAGTGACAAAAATGAAACCTCACAAGATTTAATAAAACAAAAAAAAATGCAGAACTTAACCTACCTGCCCTGGCACTGAAGTGAACTACTCTATAGATGGGTGTTCAAACTTGCAAGAGGAAAATCCCGTCACTGATGGTGAAGAGAGCAGATAGCTAAAGTGGGCTGACCCATGCTGTAAACTGCGGTGGGTTGAAGCAACGCGTGGATGCCTCTGGAGCAGAAAAACGGATGGAAGAAGTCTGACCAACAGCACCTGCAGGTATATTATAATTTGTGTAAAACACGAAGCTGGAAAGGCAGCAAATGTGTCTATGAAAAACAAAATCATGAAGGATATTTATAGAGGGGCCTTGGGTCAGACCTCTTCATTGATTACTTTGTTCATCTGTCATACACATTTTGCTTCCACCCAACGCAACATAGCACATGGGGCATTCGGTTATCCTATTAAGGCATTAACTCTCCTTCATTGTTGGCATTTTGCCTGATCTCATATGCTAACCTACAGCGCACTCAATCTCCAGAGCTTTTGCTTTCTTCATTATATTCTTTATCAGATTTGAAATCCTGGTGTTTAAACTATGTCTTCAGGTTGGAGCAGTTCAGTCAGTAGTGTCTTTTCTATGTGACGTGCATTAAAACTCAAGAAGGATTGGAATACCTCGAAGTACACCTTCCTGTTAGGAAGTGCACACACTTTTATTAAAATTATATGCATTGATTATTTGAATTCAACTTAATGTTGAAATCAATAGGCTGCCACGTTTAGGTGGCAACATATTCTTTGTGATGTGTGCAGTAAAAAACAAAATCCACATCAATTTGTCATTGAGTGACCTATTGGTTTTTTCAGTGCATTGTTGTGGAATCATTAATTTATGAGCACTAGGTCATTTTCATAGCACACCCCATTTCACAGCATGTGCAAATCATACTGTGACCACTCTTAGCAGTCACTCCGCCCTGCTAAATATCAGTGGCATTGCCTGTCTGTGGCCACTCACCTGCACATTCATTAGGGGCAATGTACACACGTTGCTGTCTAGTACAAGAGAGGCTACCGTGACGTTGTCCTGAGACTGATTGCAGATGGGTTATCCCTTCTAGTTCATCATGTAGCGGTATGCTGCAGGAAGACTTACAGTTCTAGCTGTCCCTCTCCATTCCACATCACAATATAAGGCTCCCAGATGAGAAGTCAATGGGATGGGGAAAGAGGCTCACTGCAGCTGTGGATCATCCTTGCAGTATGTTCTATGGAGTGCACACCATGTCATTGATCGTTTTATGTATCTACTATTTGGTGTGATGCCCTTTTTAAAGCTTTTGGGCGAAGTTGTACATATACACATGCCTCTGAGTTCTAGGAGGTATAATATAAATAAGCTCTGCCTCTGGTGTTTTATGTGGTTACGAAACTCCTTGGTGTCTTGTAGTATCCTCAACATTTATTGTAGTGGGTACTTTATATCATGCAATGCTCAATTTCCACAATCTATGGCTTTTGTATCAATACATGGAAGCCATTTTTTATTGCAATAAATGCTTTTTTCTTTATTTTAATCTAGTCCTCATTGCTCATTTGGATAGCCTCTCGTCTGTGTGCCTTCACTGGCTTACCCTTCTTTGTCCCCCTTCTAGGGTTTTCCGAAAATGCCAACTGTCTAGAAAACAGTTGTTCAATTATGTTATTGGGTAGTGGTTATGTGGGGACTGGATTGGATTGGTCTTTGCTTTTGTCTGTCATTTTGCTTGTTGCAAAATGTTTTAGTCTCAGTTGGTAAAAAGGATAATGGTTGTGTTGGAGGATAGAGAGGGGCTGCACATGTGCCTGTATGTATGATATTTTTGTATTCATTTATTTTTTTATTGCTCCACAGCAGCATAGAAACAAAAGAATACAATACACTTATTAATAAAGCGATTTTCACAAATTCATATATGGTCACAAAAAGCACCCCAAATACTCAAACCAGTGTTATGGTTTTTTTGCCCCCTTAACAGAAAATAAACTTGGTTCTAAATTAAAAAGGTTATACATTTTAGCCCGCCATAACTCAAATACGGGGGGGGGGGGGTTCCATTTGAATCCAATTCGAGGCAACACATAGCCGTACAACTGTCATTGCTATGAAAATCAAATAAAGATGGTTATATAATGAAGTACCCTCGTCCGTTTCAGGCCCCATCCCTAGTAACATTATGGCGGGTGTGATCCTCATCGGTCTCCCAGTAATTATAGCCATGAATTTCTCTATATCCGCTATAAATCTAGACAGTTTGCAACAACTAAAAAAGATATGCAGGCTATCGGCATTATCCCCCCGACAACGGAAACATTTTCAATCATATCCTCCCCCCACTTAAACATACGAGCAGGGGTATAGCACAAATCAAAAACAGTTTTAAAAAATTGCACTTTCAAATTGGCTGACATTAACACAAGCCGAGATCTAGCAATGGCGTCCTCAGTAGATCTGTTATGTTCACCCAAAATTATAGACCATTTGGCGTGGTTTCCCTAAATCATCTGATCTATATAATAACAATATCTTATACAAGACCCCAATTTTCTCCTGCCGCCTTAGTCTCTATAATTGAATTGGGAGCAACCACAACCTTTCCCCATGTTAAATAATCCCGAATTTAAAGAAATTTAAACTGAAAATAAGTCAAATTATAATATCTCCCTAATTCTTCAAATGACATGAGTGACCCCCCCCCCCCCTGAGAAAAAAGATCCCCCTATTATAGTAATACCTTTGTTCCTCCACACGTTAGCTATGTTATACCAAAAAATGGGAGGAAGGATCTTAGCTGCATTCATGGGTGTATAGTATGATAATTTCTCCAATAGGCATAATTTCCGTATTCTCTTCCATACTTTAAAGGCTCCTTCCACAACGTTAAATCTTGTTCGCTTAAAATAAATGCCATCAATTTCTTTAAACAGGCCTCTTCGGGCCTCAGATCCCAACAAGATCTCAAAGATCGAAGGGGCCTCGGCAGTGCTAGCCATTCCTTCCCCGGTCAATAAAATCCACATTTTTAACAAAAAACATACATAAAAATATAAGGCAAAGTCCGGTATAGCTAGGCCACCTCTCTCCACTGGTAGCGTCATAAATCTAACCGCTCGTCTTGGTTTACCCGGAGCCCATATAAACTTCATACATAAGGGTTGAAGATGTTGCAGTGAGCGGCTGCCACCTCCAAGGGAATTGATTTAAATATAGACCTTTGGTAAGATATTCATTTTAATGATATTCTACCAATTAAAGTAAGATGTAGTCGTCCCCATTTATCAAGTGAGTCCTTAACACTCTGTAGTATCGCATTCCACTTAGGACATAAATGTCAGAGGTGGTTGATGGTAATTTTAATGCCCAGATCAGTCACCCCTTTTAACACTCTAGTATCCTGCAAGACAATACTCTCTGAAAAAAGAATTTGTATTTTGGTTACATTAAGTTTGTAACCGGACACCTGGCCGAACAATGTTGCTAAATGTTCAATCTCGGAAGCGCAAAAGATGGATCAACCGAAGTCACTGTAATATCGTCCGCGTAAGCGAAGACAGAAAATGGAGTATCATATACATAAAAAGGCTTGATACGGGGGTTGTTGGCCAACTGCTCAACAAATGGATTTATATACAAGGCAAGCAAAAGTGGCGAGCAGGGGCAACCTTGCCTGGTACCTCTGGTAATTCTAACAGAATCAGATAATAACCCCATAGCAGTAATTCTACCAATCGTTGAAGTGTATAGTACCTAAAGCATTCATAAATCCCGACCCAAAACCAATATGTCGCATTAATTGCCATAGATACTCCCACCCCACCCGATCTAATGCTTTCTCCGCATCCAATAAGATTAGCCCTAAATGTTGTTTTTCAATGTGGGCGACATCAAACAGTGTGATGACTTTATTTACATGTGTAACAGTCCCTCGAGATGGTATAAAACCATGTTGATTTAAAGAAACTAGTGAGTTAATAACCTTAGATAAATGCATTGCCAATATCTTGGAGTATATTTTACTATCGCAGTTTAACAGCGAGCTCGGACGGTATGATCCTACTTATTCCGGGTCTTTGCCCTTTTTACAAAGAACCACTATAGTGGCTTCAGCCCATGAATTGGGAGCATGGCCCTTCTGCGCAGCCCGGAAAGTATTAAACATTTCATCCTTCAAGTGATGAAAAAACACTTTGTAAATCTCTGCCGGCATCTTGTCAGGACCAGCCACTTTTCCTAAGGCTAGACTATTAACAGCCATTTCTAATTCTGCCATTGTAATTGGGCTATCCAATTGTTCCAACTCACAAGGATCTAAATGTATTCCTTGCTCGAAAAAAACATTATCGTCCAATACCCCCCCCCCCTTCCTGTTTTGTGTACAATTCAGTATAAAACTGATGAAAAATAGACAGTATCTGCTGCGGATCCTGATAAAGTTGGCCATTCTTATCCTTCAAAGCAGCAATAGAACGAGAGGATTCTTTCATGCGTAGCCGTAAAGCCAAGCATCTTCTAACCGTTTCCCCCTACTCATGATTTTGCTTCTTATAGTCTAAATATTTTTTGGCACTCTCAAGATTCCATAAACCCTGAATTTTAGCCCGGGCTCCAACAACAGAGTTTTCTAGCTCCGAAATGTTATTACCTTGCTGTGTAATCCCCAAAGTTAGATTGCCCTCCGCTTCTCTCAAGGCAGCATACAGTGCCTGTAACTCAGTTTTAATTTTCCTTTGCTGATGGAGTCTGAAACTAAATGCTTCACCCCTAAAACAAGCTTTAAACGTATCCCAAATAGTTGCAATATGAGCCGACTCCCTATTATCAAAAAAATCCTTCAGCCAGGAAATCATGTGTTCTCTAAACTCGCCGTTTAAACTTAGTTTCCGGTCAAAAGAAAAAGTCTTAGGCAGGACCTTCTGACCTAATGCACTCAATTCCAAAACAATTGGGGCATGGTCGGACGAAATCCTGGGATATATTTGAGCAGAGGCCCCGACTAAAGAAGTAGTACAAGCAAAAAAATAATCTAGATGAATTAGCTTTTTATGGGGAAAGGAATAAAACGTGTAGCCCGGATCCCGAGGACTTAACTTGCCCCACGCATCAACTAACCCATGATAGTTTACTAAATGATATAAAGCTTTAAAAACGCGTGGTTTACAACCTTTATAACTTCGAGACCCATCCTGCAGTTCTTGATTCGCCAGATTAATATTTATATCCCCACAAATTATCAAAGGTTGCCCCCGTGTAGCCAGTTCTAAATTTAACTCCTCCAGTGTTTCTGCCTCATCTAAATTAGAGCCGTAAACAGTACATAAAGTAAATTTGCTATCTCCAAGCCTACATTCAACAATGGCCCAACGCCCAAGATTACCAACCAAGGATCGTCCAGCAATTTGTACATTTGATTTAGCTAATATGGCCACACCGCGAGTCATAAAAAGCTGTGTAGAAGCCGTGACCAATGAAAACCCAAGCTCCTTTAAAATATGCTGTTTAGGCCAAGGTGTATGCGTCTCTTGAAGACACACCAGTTCTGGCTGAATGATTCACAATTCAGCGGCTACCCTCTTTCGCTTTGACAAATTATTAAGTCCAGCAACATTTAGCGAGCAAAATTTAATCCCCTTAGAAATCCTCATAAGAATGCAGCAACCCTCCTCATGAATACCAATTCACGTATAATGCAGTAGCTGAGCATACATATTTTCTTTGTGACCATGTCGATATTTTTCCAAATATTTTGCTACTGTGGATATTTTTTCCCTTTTTACCCCACCTAAGAACCCCATCAAACCCCCCTAGTGTCCCCTTTTCCCTCTTCCCCCCCCCCCCCCCGTAACAAGGCTTTAGGACCCATGGTCCTGTAGATGCAAGCTCCCGTGAACCTCCTGCCATTCCCCGCGCCCCCCCCCCCCCACTCGAGGGAGTGGAGAGAACCCCTCCCCCCCCCCCTCCCCCCAGAGTTGACGTTAAAAACACCTCTCATTACAAATTAAGATTCTATAAGCTATAAGGAGTAGAAAGAAAACAGAAAAAAGTTTCAGCCACGACCCTAAAGAAATATTTAAAGAAGAGTCGGACTCAAAATAACCTACATAGAAGTCAGAAGTCAGAATCAGCCTCACTAGATAGAACTTAAACTCCTTAGCTGACACTGCGTTAGTGAAAAAACGAGTACGCTCCTGGAAAATAATTTTTAACTTTGCAAGAAAAATTAATTAAGCTTGAGCCCCCTTAACTTGAAATTGTGTGATCAGCTGTCGCAATTGCCAGCGAAGTTCGACAGTATGGTGGCAAAGTTCCGGTCTGACAAAAAAATTCAACATCTCCCCCTACTCGTTTTGTTTATCAGGTCGAGCTAGCTGAAACACCTCCTCTCGAGCCAAGAAACTATTAAATGAAATTAGGAAGGCTCTAGGCTTAGAATCCCCCTGACCTGTTCTAGGACGCATATTAAAAGGAAACCTGTGGGCACGTTCAATCTCTGTCCCAGTCCCACCTGGTCAGCTCAGGAAATGCTTTTTTGAATAAGTCTATAATAAATCTGCGTGGGTCCTGCCCTTCTTTCCCCTCCGGGATCTGAAATACTCTTAAGTTATTTCGGCGTGCCCAGTTTTCTAAATCCGCCATCTTCCATTGGGTATCCTCCCTAGTGACCTGCAGCAACTCAGTAGCACCCTTTTGTTGGGTAAGTTCATCCTCCAGATTGGAAATTCATGATTCTGCCTCATTGAACCTGGCGATAAAATCAACATGAGATTTTGCAATGCGCCTAACCGAGTTCTGCAGTTTGTGGCATAGATTTTGCACTCTTTGGCTCTCTTCTCGGGTTTCATCCCGGTGGGACATAATGGATTGGTAGATTAATGCTAAAGAAATTTCTTCACCATCAACATTAATCTGCTTCTTTGCTGTGTCACCTTTATTTGTGTTTGTATTCAGCTCCAGTTTTTTCCGTACAGTATAAGGATGATTCTCAGCAAACTCCCCTGACTCTTCCAAGAACAGACTACTGTGATCACTACCATCTGCCATGCTCAATTGTGTTGTGTGTTGTGTGGCCAAGTCTTCACAGGACGACATAGACTGCTTAGAGAGAGAATAAAAGTCCCCCGATTCTACCTTGGGCATCTGGGTTTGCTCAGGGCCCTGGGAGTTTATCAGCACATTATGGTATTGAATCACCCCCACACCACCAAACTCCGGATCTCCAGTTCCTCTGGTACCATCCACTGCCACAACCAAATCTTCTGGGGGGGGGGGGGGGGGGGGGGGAAATAATATTAGGAGAGCTAATAAGCGCCGTCGAGAGCCCCCCTTCATTCGAATCCATCAAGTCAGCTCCCCTTTCCAGTAAAGGTTCAGCCTTTTTCCCCTTCCGCTTGTCCTTGGCTGCGGAGAAAAGCGCTGGTATTTTTTTCCCAGTCAGGCCGCGTTTAACTCTTACAACAGCATCGCCATTCTTGCCCGAATCAGCAGCGCTGCCCAAGTTGCCATCTCTCACCTGAGCGTCTTTAGCTGTATTCTCTGTGCTATCAATTTCTTGACCGCGAGGTCTCCCTCGCGTGCCCTTTGGAGGCATCTTCTGATTTTGATCCTGTCGTCTAGCAAGATTGCCGCGGGACTCCCCGATGCACCGCGTACTACTTAGCGGTAACGCCCACCAACTTCGCCGACACCGGATCAGCCCTGCAGCAACGCCGAGCAGCGTCCCCAGCATAGACGTCAGTGCTGCGATACTTTCACAAGTAGGTGAAACAAAGTAACAAATTCAGACTTCAAGTTTTACGAGGAAAGTTTCTGGGGCACTCCGGCAATACTAACAGCGGAAACAGGGTGAAAGTAGTTTAAGCTGTCGTCTCACTACTCCTCAAACATAACCACCGTGGGGTCCGGCAGGAGCGGTCATCTTGCTTCTCTGTATATGATATTTCTATTGTGCAAACCTAGCCAAAAGGCATTGGAGAGCTGTGCATGGTCCAAGGCAAGCTTAAAGTTGGGGAGTAATAGTAGAGGAAGCAGAGTTGTGGATGGTTAATGCATTGTGATGTAGGGCTCTTTAAACATGTACGTTTTCAACTCTTTTCTAAATTGGAGTAGCATTGGGGAGGTCCTGATGGATACAGGGATGTTTCATATCTGGGTGCTTGGATGCAAAAGGCCTATTGTCTTGTTTTTTAAAAATTTTCGTTTTTAAATGTCTTTGTCCGTAGTCGGATGGTGTCCTGGCTGTGGGTGTGGCAAGAACGACCAGAAATGGTCAGCTTGTCTGCAAGTTTAGAGGGTGCTCTGGTTGTGATGCTTTGTAAATGATGTAGCTGGGTTCGAAGATGGTGCAGGCTGACACGGGTAGCCATTGGAGTGTCATCAGGGTGGGTATGATATGATCATATTTGTTCAGGCCGTGGATCAGACGTGCTGTTGTGTAGGTTGCCCTAAAGGAGTTCCGGTGTGGAGTCTGGAACGCTAGGCAGCAGGGCATTACCACCATCCAGAAACAAGAGTAGAAGTGCTTGAAGAGCAGTTCTGATATTGCTTTCTTTAAGAAACAGTTGCTCTTTCTTTAGAAAAGAGCTGGTACAAGGGAGTCTTTATTTGTTTTGGCAGTGTGTTCCTTGAGGTAGAGGTTGATGTCAATGGTAAGTTCAGCTGTGCCTTGCTTATCTATAAAACTATTGAAATTATTTATTGATTACTAGACCTTTCGCCTGTAGGGGAGGAGGGAGGGACAAGAAGGGGAAAGTTTTGCATGTTTAAATAACAAACTAAAGAAAAACAAACTGCATGTTTCAATATGCGACATTACAGGATGTGCAATTATTTCATGACATCTGATACTGCAAATCAATTAAAAAAATGTTTTTAAAAAAAGGCGAATCAAAGATTTGACTTGATTTCTGTGAGTTGGAGTTCAAAGCCGTAAACGTTCATGTAATTGAGCTCGGGGTGCACTGCGTCTTGTTTTCTGTTGGCAAATATCAGGCATTCTGACTTGCTTGGGCTGAGCTTCAGGCAGACGCTGTACATCCAGGTCTGGATGATGTGCAAGCAGTGATTGATTATTTTGGCTGTCGGAAGCAGAGGAGACTCAAGTAGAGATGTGTATCATCTGCATATTGGTGAATCTTGATGTCATCTGTGAGTAGAGCACCAGGTGGCTCCATGTAAAGGTTGAAAATTAGACCGTTTGGAACCCTGAGGGACTCCATAGGAGATGGGGGATCTTTTGTGACCTGTAAATATCCACATGAAAAAATGGATTACTTGCATCCAGTGATAGTTGTCTTTTTGTCTCTGTAGACTATATAGTTTCTTCCCTACGTGTGGATGGCCAACGATTCGCCTTCTGGGGCACTAGGCCAGTTATTGGTCCCCGTCAGCAGGGCTCATAATAAATTATTACATATTGCTCAAATGAGGGATTCTGAGGGTGGTACACTTTAAGATATGGACTGTCTAGTGACTTGGCATTCTTAGTCCTGGTTTGTCCATTTTTCTGTGCTTTGCGTAAAAGTGCACCTTGGTGTGGTGTAGAGGAGTACATTCCATTTGGTGGGGTCCATGTTGAATCCAACTGGGACTCTGCTTGATAAGAAGTGTAATTTTTGTGGCAGTAAGAACAGTGTGTGTTTTTTTTCGTTTTTTTTGTCCAGATGTGTTACGCTCTCAGATTCTGAACTGCTCTTTGAATTTCTGCTGGTGTTTACTTGCCTAGATCAGCGGTCCTCAACCTGTGGTTTGCAGATCTTGGAGGTTTGTGAAGCCTACTCCATGCCGTGTGTTTGGTAATCTAATATTATATTTTGTTTTTTAATTAATATGCTTTAGTAAATTAAACACGAAGTGTTTAAATGCTCTGTAAACGTCAAGGAATTTGAAATTGATGCCTAAAAACTAAGTATCCTTAGCTTGATTTATGGGTGCAATGCAAGTCCATCAAATGCAATCTCGCATGCACGATTGGTATGTGTTGACCAAAATAGAGCATTCATTGTATCGCACTGCTTCAGGAAATCAAACAAAATTTTTTGAGTTAAAACTTTTCCATTAAAAATGTTGACTTTCATTTTTTTGACATTTTAGATTTTTTTGTTTTGTTTGATCTATACGTTTCTATATTTATGTAATATTTTGATGTTCAGATCTTTGAAAGGGCTTATGTTGGGATCCCTGGTTTCCAATAGTAATTCAGTGGGAGTCCACTGACGTCAAACTTTTAAGAATCGCCTACCTAGATCATCGCTTTCAGTCTCGGGAGTGCTAATCAAGCATATAGGTTTTTACTTTGTCACTGCTGCTGTTTGTGTCATCTCTAAATCCTGGCCTCATGCAAGTGTTGTAAAATGTGAAGCTCAGTTGTTTACCCCTGTACGTCTGATGTTATGCAAGGACTGGTCTGTGTTGCTCATTTCCACATTTTGCTGTTGAATGAGTGAACTGCAATAACCTTTCAGTATTTTATAGCATAATGCTACTCACAAGCTTCTTCTTTGCAGTGTTGAAAGGAACTCTCATTCGGTAGGATGTTTGGCGGCTCATATGAATGATGCAGAATTTTTATGGAATGTAGAATGACATCACAGGCTCTGGTGGCATGGTGGCAGACCATAAGGCCAAGTAGTTTGTAAATGCCATCGGTGCCCTGAGATTATTGGACAGTATAGCACATGGTGTACATACCAATTGCTTATTTAAAACCGAACACTAGATTGCTGAGGTATGCCGTATTACGTTGTAATCGTATATTAAACATTAAATATATACTTTGTAGTACAGACCGTTTGATGGGTATACGAACGTGCACAATTTAAACGATTGTTTGTGATTGAATATTTTTATTGATAACAGTGAATATATGTCTAATTGTTTTTTGATGTTAGAAATGAATGTACATATGTACAAAATTTGTTTTTTTTTAGGTTGATATAATCGATAATAAAACACTTCAACTTCTATGGATCGGAGGATGAAATCCGTAATTCACAGGCATTCTATACCTGATTGACAAACTTTATTCGGTAAGGAAATTGCATACCATAAAAGTATTTACATATAAAAGTACATTAACATTTATACACGATTCATTTTTGCAAGGTTAATTTGTTTCGCCTAAGCAATTGGAACAAGTGCAAAATGACAAAAGCAAATTTAAAAAAGATGGTATAGCATTAATTTAAGAGTAATAAAATAGATTAAGAGAGTTTGGGCGATGTATAACGGTGCAAAAACAAACCCCCCGGGAGCAATTTTAAGATGCATAGGGGGCTAATCCCAGTTCATCGTAGGGTATGTTTGAAGTGGTTCGCAGAGAGCATCTGTCAGTGTGTTATTTAAACAGAGATCTTCATTTAGAGGTTAGCTCTATGTCGTGCACAAAATTTTAAAAACATTGCCATATTTTTTGCTAGTAATTCTGTTTCTAGCAGTTGGAGGGCCATGAAAGCTGGCCGACACTGATTTAGACCCAAATGTTTCAAAAAGGGGATCAAGTATAGCTTTCTTGGCTCAACATAAAATTTGCAAAACATAATCACATGAATGGTAGTTTGGGGGGAAAGATCGTCACAGGGGCATGGCATCAATTGGGTGCTCCAGTCGTTTTGCCCAGGGAAAGTGATTAAACGATGGAATATGTTCAGTCGCATTCTGGTGAGTAAAAATTTCTCGTAGTTGCTCAGGTTGGAGTTCAAGTATGGCTCAATCTGATCTGTTGTCTGTATTGAGAAGAACAGTTGTACAGAGTTTTTATTTAGTTCAAGAGCCAAGCGCAGATCAGTTAAATGAGTTAGACAGATATCTCGCAATCTTTTTCTGGGGATTAGAGTATTATTTTGGGGCTTTAAAAAGAGGTGCTCAAGTTCTAGATCCGTTAGAAACTTTTTGACATAAGCAAGCCAAGTGATAGATAGTCCGTGGTCCAAGTTCGTACAATCATTTATGAGTTCCTGGGTGAATTTTAGTTCTGGTGTCGTCCAGATGCGATGCCATAGGAGGATAGGCTGCATGCGTATCACATCCGTGATGTACGGAAGGCCCAGTTCATAGTGAATGTTAAAAGTTGAGGTGGACGATGGGACTCCCAGCAGGAATTTCATAAAAGAATTTTCAGTCTTTTGGAGTAAAGTGACGTGTGCGTTTCCCCAAATCCCGGCCCCGTAGATAGCTGTGCTGAGGCATTTTGAGTTATAAATGTCTAACATTTCCTTTGATGCTCTTTTACCCAACCTCCGACCGAACGCTTTCAGGGCCGTTGTTGCTTTTAGAAACTGCAAGTTTCTGCTCTCTATTGCGCTTTTCCAGGTAGATTTATTATCTATCACGACTCCTAGATAGGGATAAGTGATAGTGTCCTCTATTTTCGTGTCATGTAGATAAATATTTTTCTTGTTGCGTGGGTGTTTCCCTGATGCCATCACGAAGGTTTTTTTGATGTTAATATTTAAATCCAGTTGCTTCATGAAATCTGTATATCTGATCAGGGCCCGTTGTAACTCAAGGGGGGTGCGGGCGAGTATGACTGCATCGTCCGCATATAGGAGTGCGGGGATTGGGCGTTGTTTGATGTGCGGCTGGTCCTGGCTGCCTTTTAACAGAGCTGTTTCTAGTCCGTTAGTGTAAATGTTGAAGAGAAAGGGAGCCAGGACACAGCCTTGCCTTACTCTCCGTTCGATTGCAAATGGCGATGTTAGCTGCCCCCCGATGCCATATCTTACTCTAGTAGTGGTATTCGAGTAGATTTCCCTTATAAAATTAACCAGATTGGGGTCAATGCCTAGTTGTGTCATTACGGCCCAGAGCTTGATGTGATCTACGCAGTCGAAAGCTGCGGATAGGTCAACGTATGCCATGTAAAGACTGCCACCCTTTACATGGACATACTTCCCTCTCAGGAGTGTAAGGTTAAGGACCTGCTCTATGGTACCTCTACCTTCCCTAAACCCGAACTGAAGGTCAGATAGGGTATTATTTGATTCGGCCCTATAAATCACGGACAGCTGCTCTTCCCCACAAATTGAATTTGAAACAACTGTTCTCTGCAGTAACAAAAGTAAACAGTATTGCAGATGGGCCCTATCAGTCTATCCGTTACCAAAACCAATTTTATTTTCAGATAATCTGCATAAACTGTTTGACCGGCTGAAAAGGTTACTCATATTAGGGCCCACGAATGACAGTCCACCGTTTTTCCATAGCATTTCCATCTGATTAAATTAGCAACTGTAAATAAAGCATGTCCAACTCTGAACCCTCTTAGACTTTTTCTCGAATAAACCATATTCTCTCAGTTCATGTAATAGATGCAAATCAAACCTATTTCAATTCAGGCTTTGAACAGATGGGACGACATATTTGCAACGTTTAGAACAATGCTTCATGTCCCAGAAAGTCGTCCAAGTTATTATCCAAAATCTGTGCACCACGCAAAAGAATGTTTGCTTGGAAAATGGAAACATTTGTATGAATCTTAGCAGTTTAAAGCCTTTATTATAAGCCGAATCTGCCAGCATTCAGTTCTTAGTTTGTAAAAAAAAAAAAAATGCCATGGCGCTCGTCAGGAGGCCACAGTAGCTTGTATCACACATTGCTCCTGCATTGCTGCCAATGAAAGTAACAACACAATTACTAACCATCATACTCCTACAAATGTTACTATTCGGACTATTTCAGGTACCCAAAGCTATAAGAATGTCTTGGGTGTAAGTTAATAGTAATTTCTAATGTATATTAAATTAATAATTACCTGTTATGATCACCTTTAAATTAGCCAGTCATTACCACCTTGTGGCAGACTGTCACAAGCGCTGGTGTTGACCGTTAAATGCTGGAGCACCTGAAATCACTGGCTCAAATTAAGCACTTCCAGCATTAGACTCCTTAGCTCTGAAGCAATGAAAGAGGGTGATGGATTGTGGCTATTTGAAGAACCAGAAATAATTCATACGTAGAAAGAAAAGCACCTTCTAACAATGTTTGCTCTGTATGGTACGTTAGGGTGGGATACTGCTCCATTTTGTCTTCTGTTCTTGGATAATATGCCGCTCCCATAATGATGCAGTGCCGCCATTTAGTATACGAAATGAGACTTGTTTTATGGCCTAAAGATCTGCTCAAGATTTTCAGTTGGTTATTGTGCCGTTAAGAACCTAAGGAGAGTGACTGTTGTATAAGAGCATTATTTCAACCTGGGAATACCTACAAAATTAATTAACAGGTATTATTTAATTTTGTCATTAAGTCATGATGTATCCATTTGAAGATAACAAAAGAAAATTAAGTGACCATAATTCCGAATATGTTCTGCTATTAGAATTTTGGTTCATATATTGGCCCTGAAAAAGCAACCTTAATGCAGTGAAACGCGTGTTGGCCCGTTTTTGTTCAGTTCAAGAATAAGATTTAAACAGAGAACCTTTTTTTGTATACCTATACTTTGTCTTTGGCCCTCAAACCAAGTCTGATTTCCTATTTTAGTTTTACAGTGGGAAAAGGGAATGCCCCGCTCACTTGGAGGTCCTTTTTGTCTGATCACAAGAGCCTCCGTGTCCCCCTGTCTGCAAGTAGCCGTCGCCTAGTATGTTGGTGTTTATATAGAAAGCTCACTTTCTCCAGTAGAGGACAAAGCTGCACATATTTAATGGAACATAGCTTGGGGCGAGAGCTGCCTGCTGTTTTTTAATATTTATACAGTGGCGGCGTGGCGGCTGGCATGTAATGGGGGGGTGCTAAGTCAGAGGGATAAAAATCAAAGTAAAAGATAAGAGAATCCCACTTACCTTCTTGGCGCAACATCCTCCTCCTCTCTCAGGTATTCTCCAGGCAGGCTCCAGGAAGCTACAGCAACCAATTCGGACGCTGCTCTCATGCTGCATGACAGAATTGGAAGGAGCGGCGTCCCTCCCGCGGGCATAGAAGCCCTATGCTGTCTCTAACCCCCTGGGTTAAAGAGGTTTAAACTGTGCATGTGTGGCTGGCCGTCGCAAGACAGCATGCCAAAAAGAAATGCACTGTTTAAACCGAGGTGCCCTGCTTTCTGCTGCTGCCTGACTGGCAGCAGCAGAAATCAGAAAGCTCTGTCCCCTTCCTGGTGCTTGGCTCGGGGTTTTGAAAAATTAAAATTGCAATAAATAAACTTTATTACCATTTGAGTTTTCTATCTCTGGGCATTTTTTTGGAGGCTACGCTCCTCCGCCAGCTCGGAGGTAGCGTCCCTTGTCCAGGTCTTCACGGCATTGTTCCTTGAACTAGGTCACATGATGGCAGAGGCGTAAAAGTCTAGATTTATTTCACACCTTTCGCAAGTTTTTGTACATGTATGTACCAGCCATCATTGGAATGGAGTGGTAACCTATAGTCCTTTTCTTTCTGTTTTCACCTGCCTATTAATGAATTGCTGCATTTACTTTGGCAGAAAAACTGGGGGGGGGGGGGAGGGCGGTGGGGCGAGGGGAGTTAACTGGAATTCGCAATAAATCAAAAACTTGCCGATGAAGACATATATATTTTTAGTACCCTTCATAATGTGGTCCTGAATTTATTTATTTGTCCTTTTTATATATCGTGGACTAAGGCCAAAGACATCAGAAATTGACTTTTGAAAAAAAAAAAACTAAGCAATTTTGTTATAAATAATTCTAATAGCATAATTAAGATGAAATTACAATCGAGAAAGATTAGGGAGTAGTTAGGAGTACATACAGGATTGCATATTATTGAGACAACAATGTCCCAGAATTACAGAAACATTTTGAGCATTTCTCAGTAATTTTGTAGCTCAAATATGTAACTACGGGATTTGTATGTGCGTGAATGTGTTTTTAGGTATATATGTGTGTGTGTGTGTGTATATGTATGTTGCGATATATGATTTATTTATTTATTACCTACTGGCGGTAGGGAGTTAGTTAGGACCTATTTTCCATAGGAAATCCTCAACATTCTATTCCAAATAACTTTGGCGCCGGTTGACGAATCTTCGCGAAATTTTCAAAACTTTTGACCAGCTCCGGTCTACTCCTATTTCGAAAGTCTCGGGGTGATTAGTCAAGCGGGGGCAGAGAAAGAAGGGGGGTCCCAAAACTTGTTTTCCCCATGCAATTTTCCATAGGAACCTTTAGTCGCAGCTACAGCCCGAACTGCTGAACGGAATTGCACCAAATTTGGCAAAAAGGAAGCCCTTGGTTCAGAGTCGTGCCTTTTGGTTAAATGGTGTAAATCCATTCAGTATTTCCTGAGAAAAGTAAAATCACATATCTGGGCAGAGCCTAACCACACATCTCATCGTGAGATCTGATTGGCTGTCAGAACTTCATCCAAGAAGCATTGGCAGCCATCTTGGGACCAATATACATGATAGCACCTCATTAAAAACATTGCAGTTAATAGAAGGTTTTAAGAATTTAGTTACATTATAAATCATTTGTTGATGGTTCCATACTCATTTTATTAATTGTGGTGTGTTCTAAGGTGATTTTACCATGTGAAAGTCTTCTGCTGGGATATCATGTATCTTGTTTGAGAGAACTATTTTCTCATGCTTTTCCCACAGAGGTTTGGAAGGTGATCTATAAGCTAAACTGAGAGCATATTTTCTGTAAATTCACATTATCTTTCTCAGTCATGTGAGAATGAAGTCTGACTTTCTCAGTAAAACATGTGCATCCAACAAGGGCAGAGACTGTCAGTTGATTCCTTTGTGTTCTACTGCAGCTTCCCAGGGTGTTAAAGAACAACTAGAGCGCTAACAGTCTTACTTATGACAAAAGTATGGCACACCTGAAGCCATCCTGATTGGAATAAAGTGGTAACACTTAAAACATTTAATTTGCAAAGGAAAAAAATGAGGGGGTTCATTTGGACATAGAAATTATGATTAGTGCTGCAGAAAGAAAAATTAGGGCACATTTTGACTTCTCAAATCCTCTTCTATTTCATTAAAAAATTCTGACCTGCAGACTGAAACGTTCACTTAGAATACCAGCAGCAGACTTCTCTGGTGAGCAGTAGCTTTAATACAGTGATCTAATGAGCAACTAGAGTGCTAACATTCAGAACTTATGGCAAATGTGTGACGTATCTGAATACCTTCTTGATGGAATCAAAGTAAAAAACTGAAAGCATTTCCTACTGAGGAGACTGCAGTAAATGAGGAAATTAGGAAACTTCATAACCAATAAATCTCCCAAGATGGCCACCAGAGACAAAAGCGCCCAAATGCAGCACAAATATCACCCAGATGTAGCCCACATGTAGCCCAATGACAGAAGTGTGCAAAGCACTTTTTATTTTTTGTGTTTTTGCAGTTTTATATAGTGCAGACTTGTCGGGTATTGGAGTGCTTTTCATGAGCATTGGTTACATCACACAAGAACAAATTCATTTTGGTTGTAGACATGGGGAGATTAAGTGATTTGACCAGAATCGCAGAATGTCGAGCTGAAGCAGAAACTCCAACCTGGTTCCCCAGTTGCAAAGGCTGCAGTTCTGGAAGTAACACCACATCCTCTCCCCTGAGTCCAACATTTAATCAAGTGGTCAACTGGATAAAAAAACATAAAGATAACAAATCATTTAAAAGTGCTTTGTCGCTATTTGAAAACTCAGAAAATATGTCCTCATTTTAGTTTTTTAGAGCACTAACCATAATTTTGATGCAAATACGACCCTCTCATATATGTAATTTCTAAAGGAAATGCTCTAGGTATTAGTTTTGATTACATCAAGATGACGTCAGGCGTTCCACACTTTTGTAATAAATATAGAATGTTAGCAATCTAGTTGTTCATTAGGATACTGTTGAGAGGCAGAGGCCAGGGGCACGGACTCTGAAAATTGAAGGAGGTAGGAGGGTGCAGAGGAAACAATTTGACCACACTGGGCAGGCAGGAAGGGCAGCAGCTGCACAACAGACTATGGAGGGCAGTGGAAAGGGGGGCAGGGGCAACACACCAACAATACAGGACTGGCAAGAGAGGCTGTGGCAATATAATAGACCATTGTGGGCAGAAGGAAGAGGCAGTGGTAGTACAACCATACATGCCAACAGACCCGGTTCAGCCAGGAAAGGTCCAATGTTTTTAAGCTCAAATGGGCTTTATTTGATCTGTCTCCTGTCTACAATCATCTTTTTCAATGTAACTCAAAGGGGAAAATAAATACCCCAGTTTTTTTTCAAAATCTCCCTCTTACCAAGTTCAAAATGTTAGCAAGTATGGTACATTGGATCATGGAAGGCAGGAGGAATTGGGGTAGGGACATGGACTCGGATAACAGAGGACAGGAGGGACATTGAGAGGTGCACCAAACTGACCCTACAGGGCAGGCATCAGGGTTTGCAGCAGCACAATACACCACACAGGGCATGCGGGACGGAAGTGTAGCACAACAATCCATAGAAAGCAAAAGGGAGGGGACAGGACCATGCACATGGACAACAGAACAGAGGGGAAAGAGGCAATGGTAGCTAGCTGACCATAATGGACAGACAGGAGAGACAGCTGCAGCCTAACAGACCATAAAGCGCAGGAGGGACGGATCAGGGGCATTACAATGGAACAGACAAGCCAGGAGGGAGGGAATAGGGGTCTGCACATGGAAACAGAGGGCTGGGGGCAAGGGGGCAGGGCAGGAGCAGCAAGATGAGCATGGAGGTCAGGCAGGATGGGCACTAGAAACAAGACACACCATGGAGAGCAACAGGGAGACTATGATGGCATACACACAGACCACGGAGGGAAGGTGGGAGGGGGTCAGGGGCAGCTAGCTGACCACACAGGGAAGGTGGGAGGGGCCGTGGCAGCACAGAAGCAATGCATGGCAAGTGGGAGGGTTAGTGGCAGCACAATGGCTATGATGGGCAAGAAGGAGGGTGCAGGGGCATGCACAAAGGACCATGTAGGATAGAAGGGAGGGTCCGGACCTGGGCACAGACAAGAGAGTTCAGGGAAAGGGGCCTCACAACAGGCAGGGTGGAGGTGGCAGGGACAGGTTACAGTCATCTGACAATGCTAGGCAGGTGGGAGGGGAGTGGCAGCTCAACATAACACTCAGAGTAGATAGGAGTGGCAGGTCCATGGAACATGGTGGGCAAAAAGTATGGAGCAGGGGCACTCACAAAGACATCGGAGGGCAGGGGGATGGAGAATAGGGGCAGGAAGCTAAGCACAGAGGCTAAGCAGGAGGTCACTGATGGGGCATAGAATTGGGCAATGGAGGACAGGAGGAGTGGACTGGTACATCATGCTAAATGGAGGGCAGTGGCAGCACATCAGACCATGCATGGCACGAGGGAGGAGGCTAGTCCATGGACTCAGACAACAGAGGATAGGGAGGAGGTGGATGGGGCAGCAAGCTAACTGTTCAGAGAAGGCGGGAAGGCCAGTGGCAGAACAACGGCCACACAGGGCTGTAATAAGGGAGCAGGGACATGGACAATGGATGGCTAGGAGGAGGGAAGGCAGGCGCAGCAAGCTTGGGTGGGGGCAGCACAATGCCAGGCCCTGCTTCCAACCCCCCACCATCTATTATGATATGCATCTTGCTTAACGTTTAAAAAAAAAAAAAAACTAGAAAAATGCTGACAAAATCAATGATTACAGTGACGGTATAGTTAGACTCAGATTTCACTCATACACAACCATTGAAATTCAGCAGTTCGTTACCTGAGCTAACTATAACTTATGCATAATGTACTGCTAATGACCTCAGACATTGTCATTCATGGTCAGTTACACCACTCATTACATCACTCATGCCCTCTCAAATGAGCTGTGAATGGAACTATAATCGCTAGAACTTTATTTAGGGATAGCGTGTGTATATTAACACCCCTTTTTTTCCTTTTCTTTCGTGTAAGAACCATTATAATACGCAACGTGCCCAGATTAATTTGGCCGATAGCCTTTCACTTTTAAGTAATGTGTAGTCCATAGTTTGTTGATGTTTGCAATTCTAAGTATGTTTATTATGAATAAGTCACGTTGACGAACATACAGGTATGGCGGTCACGGGGCAAGATATGCTGAAATGACATTGTGTGCATATTAACACTTGTTTTCTTTTCTTTATTGTATCAATTCCTGAATTTTCACATTGTGACCAGGCCAATATGGCCACCAGCTTTTTGGATTAAAGTAATGCACTGCTGATGACGTCACATATTACACCACTCATGACATGGTCAGTGACATCACTGATAACATCACTGACCTCTCAAATGCCATCACTGATGACATCATCTACGTGATCTGATGCACCTCCTCACACCCTAAAATACAGACTACCATTCTCGAAACCATAGACACACCAATACTAGTACAGCTACAATATTCTGTGCACTAGGCATGCAGACCTCTAATCAGCTACATAGCTTTGATACAGTCTTTTAAATACTCAGTACCTATGCAGTCTAGGAATCCTTCTGTCTGTCCCATGCACTTCTCCATTCAACCATCCAGCACTATCTACATATCCTATCACTCTGCCAATACCTAAGCACTAATACATTTAGCATGCACTCTTTGCAGCACTGAAATTACACCAGTTATTAATCATATACTTAAGGAATGGCTGTAGTATATCCTTCTTGTTTATAAGATTTCTTCTGTCCCTTTAAACACATGCATTCCCCCAAAGCTTGGAACATACCTACGGAGACTACAGTGTTTTCCTTCGTCACTCCACACTACAATTTGGTACCAGATTGTAGTATGGAGTGACGAAGGAAAACACTGTAGTCTCCGTAGGTATGTTCCAAGCAGAGGATTTATTCACAGCAGTGTGGAAGGCTAGCACTTTTGTGTGGAAGCTCACAACTTCTGGCCAATCAAAACATGTTCTCCTGGTTCCCAATATGTGAGTTAAGTCAAACCCCCTCTCTAGCTCCACTCCCATAATTGTCTGGCGACTGTTCACTGTCAACCTAGACCATATAAATTGCCCTTGTTCACAATGGTGATGCTGAACAATGTATTTGTTGTTTGTGTATGTCTTTGTCTTAGTTACTTACACTTTAAGTTAATTAGTACCTCCCCTTTTTTTAACTCCTTAAAACTATTATGACATGGTGGACTGGTACTCCATGTTCAAAGGTTATTGTGGAGGGGATATTTTTTGTTTAGGTCTTGCCTAGAGACTGCTTTAGCTGGTGGTCGTAATCCTATTGTCTGTAGTACATTAAAAGGGTCAGCCCCTGCTCGGGATTGGATCGCTTTCTCTCTAGCTCATTTCCCTGCTCCTTATTTGATTACTGTTCTCCCTATTCTTTGTCCCGCCTGGCGAGTGCTTCCTTGCTGTGTTATGATTGAATGATTTTTGTCCTTCCAGTGCGTGCATTCAAGAACTGTTTTTACCATTCTCTTCAGCACTCCATGTGAATGCATGCTTTCTTATTCTCTCCATAGTCTGCTTCTTCCCTCCGCCCCAAAGCTATTCCATGCATTCCTTCCGGCCTTTTAAGAAACCTTTTTAGACCCTCTTCCCTATTAATCCTTTGTCTGTTCCTTCTTTTTTTTGGGGGGGGGGGAGGGGTCAGAATGTGTGTTTGTGTTTCTGCCTGTCTACACCCATGCATATAATTTATCTATTTTGAGGGCCCATAAACTGCATTATGACACTGGGCTGCTAAGTTCTGTTTGTAATGTACTGCTCCAAGACTGTAAGGGCCACCTTGAAACAGTAAATAACAAATGGCCAACATGACTTTGGCAGTGCAGCTCTATGGTCACGGTGCATTTGTGTTCTAGTGTCCCACATATGTGAGCGCACAGATGAATGAACAGCATCAGTAGTTACTGGCCTATCAGACGTTGTCAGGTAATGCATTTTCACTGCTATATGAGTGGTAGTTCTTCTTCAACGTCTGAATATGAATTTAACTGCTTCGATAATGTCTGTCGGGAAAAATTCACAATTAATAAACCTTTTCAGAACCAATGTGTGTTTGTTGCGTTCAGATGTTTAGTTATTGGCTTTGCTAACCAAGTTATGTTAAGCAAATTTTTTTAGTGTTTCTCGGTAAGCTTTTTTGCTCATTGCGTGATTTGTCTTTTTTTTTTTTTTTTTAGGAAACCGATCCGTAGTTCTCATTCAAATACACACTTATTATATAATTTTGCTTTTTAATGTAACCGTATTATCTCTAGATTCTTGGAATTCTTTTTCTTTTTATCAACTTTACTTTTTGCCATGTAGTGAGCATCGGAAATGTAAATTGTAATTTCATTAGGTTTTATAGAAATGATTTAAAGTGCTATGAGATGCAAAAAAAAAAGCCTTAGTGTTTTGGAAAAGAGGGTGGTTGTGTTTCTAGAGGAAACTCATTTAGCAGAAGAAACCTTCAAATGTGTGTAAAGAGGATGGACCAATTTTTGTGGAGTGCGTATCGTTCAACAAATCATTTAAGCTTAAACTAATAAACTAAATATAGCAAGAATAAATTATGGTGAATTACCGTGCCGGTTTGCGATTAAAAAATAAAGTCAAGGAAATTAGACACAAGCATACGGACAGGTAATGGAAATTTGACGAGAGAAAGCGAAAGTGATGGCAGGGACGCGCTCTGTGGTGGGGGAGGGGCAGAGCGAGGCGCTTGGGAGAGCAAGGCTTAATGAGCCATGGAAGCCACATGGCGGCTGCGCACGTGCACGCGCTCGTGAATGCAAGCTTGAGGCCAGGAAAAGATTGTGGTAGCACATTGAAAAGCCACTAACTAAATGTCTTGCATCGCAGTGCATGCACTGGCTCAGCGAGGCCTAAAAAGGAATGCAGTTGGCTTGTAACACAATAGTGATGACTTTACACTCTGGGGCTGCATTACACATGTGGTGTGATTTTCTGCATTGCGCCACACGCACCTTTATAAAGGTGCGCCCGGTGCAATGAAGGAAAATGCCCCTCATTATGGAGAATGCGCTGCTCCCAGGGCAGCCACGAACGTATGCTGCCCTGGGTGCAGTGCATTCATGTGAAATACGGAGCGGCTGCTTTACAGCTGCTCCATGTTTCACTGTGCAGGCGGCAACCCACCTGTACTTATGAAAGGGAATTGAGATCGACTTGCAGGCGGGTGCAGTCAGTGACCTGTCAGTGCACCTCCTGTGGGCTTCTTTGCCACTGCGCCCGTGTCGTTAATGCGGCATGGAAGCAGAGGTAAAGGGATCCCCTCATTTGCGTGGGGCACGCCCCCATGCAAATGAGGCAACGCCCCTTGAAGGTAGCGCTGGTGCTTTATGTGCGCCAGCGCTATTGGTATTACAGAAGGGGTCGCACAAGCGTCTGCGGCCCCGTCTGTAATACCAAAATGCCCCGGGGGCACACAAAGCGGGCTCACACGCCCTTTGCGCCCCCAGGGCACTTTATTTAATACAGCCGCAGATGTATAGCTTCCTAACAGAGTAGGTTTTGTAATTCCTAAAATCTAACAAGAAATCATCTATGTTAAATTAATTGAAATTTGCCCAACTCGTGGTGTTTTACGTGGTCTAATTTCTTCCTTAGCAGAAGGAGTGCCAGTGAGACTAGACAAGTGATAACCATCATTCGCCTTTGAAATCTTGAAGAGGTACCCTTGGTTATGTGTCCAAATGTTAGCAGCCAAAATTGGAAGCATGGCGGTGCTTCCAGTGAGACATGAAACGTTATCATAGTGCTTTTATCTTGAACTAAATTCAGCTTTAGATTAGCCAGTAGACATCCAGATTCGGTCACTATAGACGGCTTTGCGAGGTTTCTAATTACAACCATCGATTTAGCTCTAAAAAATGTTCCAGAAAGCTTACTGGCTACAGCAAACCTGGTAGACTGCGTGTAAAACATACCTCAACTGCCCCAGGCTTCCATCTGGTTTATGTCACGAAACAAAGAGCCAAGAAAGACATTAAAATGGCAAGTTTGAATTAACAAGTGCATCTCTCCAATAGACCGAATATGTTGAAGTCCATTAAGGCAGCTTGTTTAGACATTTGTTTTCCCTCAAACATAGCTTTGAACCTACTCCAAGTTTTTGTGGCACTTTTTTTTTCAGCTCAGTTCGTTGATGATAGTACTCCCAATTCCCAGCTTGCCCTAAAGCACCCACTCGTTTCTCTGATACAAACAATCTCCGAATTTCACTAATCTATAAAATAATTGTCTCGGGCTCATGACTAATCTGGTGATGAAATCAGAAGTGATTGAGAATGAGTTAGACAGTATTATAGACCCTCAATGTTGATTTGTGTTTACTGGATCAATTCAAAATGACCCAATTTGGTTTACAATTCAATTAAGGCAATAAATCTACAGACGTTTGTACTGAACTCGAGGCAGAGTGGCTGATGTTCAGCTTACAAACTGTATCAATCTGTTTGAAATGCAGTTCCTCCAGAGCATACTATGTATATGTATCCTTTACGGAATCCTCATTTTGTTTTATTGGTCTAAGGTTTTTGTGAAACATTGTAATCTTAATGAAAGCATAGGTATCTTGAAGACATTTGGGCTGGACACAGTAGTCTAAATTTGACAGACTGCTTCCGATACACTAAAACAATTATGCTAACATTATTTGAAGGTCTTTCCCTTGATTTCGATACTTATTTATTTTTATTAATCGAGATATATTTATTTTTCTTTAATTCATCACTTTATAACTAAAAACCTTTACAGGGGCCCTACAGCATGGCCACTGCAGCACTGATGTGTACCATGCATCATGGTACCAGCAGGACTCTGAGAGATTCCTGCAGCAATCCTGTCACCAATATCAGAGGGGCTGAGAGAAAAAAATATCCTTAAACATGTAACCACGCACGCTATGGCTGCGATCTAAAAGCTTCTGTACAATAAGTATCTGACTCCCAGAGTCAGCCATGATTTTCTTAAACCCACAAGCTCAGCCTATGAAATGGATATCATTTGTGGAAGGTATTGGCTAGTCTTGTCACATCGCAAAAAGGCCACATTTTTCGAGACCTACAGGAAAGAAATTAACCAGGCTGGGTATCTCTCTGACACAACATTTTGGCCAGCCACAGGTTGTGTTGGTTCAAGTTTGACCTATGGGGGGGAGGAGCCAAGATGGCGACCGGGACGGCAGCGTAGACTCCCGGCTCCGTGAACCTCCGCATCCCGCACGGATATCCTGCCTGAGATCCTCAACCTGTGCTACGTGGTTGTGTTTCTGAAGGAGAGGGGCTCCCGACTGTGTGACTCCGAGGTTTCTAACCGTGCTATCGCCGGAGAAAACTGCATCTGAACTTTGCGGCCTGTGCGGCCCTGGAGCCGGGACATCGAGTGGACGCCGTGGCCGGGTGGCAGTGCGACAACAGCGGCCGGTGGTGACTGGGTGGAGTCGGCCCACCGGAGCGGTGCCAAACTCGGCCTACATTTCGGCGTGGTCACTTCTACTGCCCAGTGTAGCTGACCGAGTGCATGACCGGGGGTGCAAATCTTAGATCCTCCGGTGACTGCCCCTGCCTTGCTGGTGAGCTGCCCGGCCGCCGTCCGTATCCTGCCCCGATCATTGCGGGCCGCCCCCGGATTTCTACGGGAGCTGGTCCGTGGTGGGGACGACTGTTGCCCGTGACCACGGATAGTTTTTTGCCTGCCCCCGGAACCCGGTCACCCGCGACGTGGACATCGCGACGCTTGTCCCGGGGTCCCGGCCCCGGTGAGGGTCGGGCATACTTGGCGGCCATCTTGGGTCGATGAAGCCTACCATCCTGTCCGCTGGGCCGCAGCGGGCCTGTGAGCGTACGATTTTTGGGAGTGTGGCGGCGAGATCGCAGAGAGCTGAGCTGGGGTACGGCGACCTCCTCGAGGCTCTTGGTACTCTTCACTCCTCCTTGATTCATGGTTTCGTGATCTTGGGGAGTAAGCTCGATGGTGTGGCGTCGGAGTTGGGGCAGTGGCGGCCCGCCTGTCCGCACGAACACAGAGTCTACCCACACTGCGCGCAGGAGGACGGTGTGGCGGCCACCCCTGAGGTTAGTACACGACTGGACGCCCCGGCCAGTATGCTACAGTGTGTTCGACCTTCTGAGGGCTTGATCTGTCCCGGAGGCGTTGGACCTGAGTGGGATGTGGTGGCCTCGTCCCGTGCATGCCCTCCTGCGACCCAGAGACAACTCCAGCAACTAATGTCTGCTTTGGCTGCTTCTGCCTTCCTGAACCCTGCGTGCAGTGCAGATCCTAAGGCAGCACTGGGAAGCCTCTTTCCTCACGCGGCGGACTGTGTTGATGCTCAGAGACTTCCACCCCACCTGTGTGTCGCTTCTCTGTCGTTGTTGGACATTCCTCTGCCTAGGAACATTGGGTATGGTGCTGGGTCGAGGGGTTGGCATGGGCAGAATTCCACAGAGTGGTCAGGGATGAGGCTGGCCCCTCGGGGGTGGTCGCCTAGTGGACGGACGGGCTTGGGGTGGTGTGCTCTCCTGACATGGCTACTGGCACAATAGGTGCATAATGCTCCCCATCGTGGTTTGAGAAGATTGTTTTTGTGCTGTTCCTTGTTCACTTTAGGGGAACCTTACCGTGCGGGAGGGAATAGCCGGGGGTCTGTTATGAAGGCCCTCCTCCAGTCTATAAATAATTTCTCTACCCCCCCGTCTGGTGGGGGTCCTTTCCTACTTCTTTTTCCCTATTCTCCTACATTTCGGGTCTGGTTCCAGGGCGACAGGCACACTGCTGGGGTGGGGGGCCGTACTCATCTGCAGAGGTGCAGGGTGGGGGTTGGGGGAGGGGATTCTGTATTCTTTCATCTTTTTTCCATGGCCTCCTTTTTCTTCTCTGATTCTTTTTGTTTTTCTTTTTCTGGGATCAGCGTGATACACCTCCTTTTGCTATGCCTCGTTGCCGTTCCACGTGTTCACAACTTCCGGGGTGTTCTTGGGGAGTTCTGGCGGGGGACTGCGGGCGCAACTGTATACTATGTTTTTCCCCATCCTGATGTTCTTGTGTTTGCGCCATTGACCGAATAGATTGCTGTAAATCGCTAACGTTCATTACTCTGCATATCCGTGATAGTTGTTTTAAAATTGCTTGTCACCTGATCCTTCTGCCTTGTTTCATCATAAAATGAAAACCTCTTTCTCCTGGTGCCCTACTTACGCTGTTCACAGTATTAGCTGTACGATTTTGCTCCCCGAAGTGCTGCCTGTGTTTATACTTGTCGTTATTGCTCTGATTGCTTAGCGGCCGGCCCTGGGGGGTTGTAGGCCCATACTTGTTCTTATTGAACTGTCAAAGGTTTTCAAAAAAAAAAAAAAAAAAAAGTTTGACCTATGGACTTCATTGCTCTGACTATGCTCAGGAGGGAAGGTAGTTTATTCTTACCATGGGCAAGAAAGCAGCTTAGCAGAAATTGCTCATGTGCCTGGATCCATTGATACTGCGGCCAGGAGCATTAACTATGGTGTGTCCATGTATCAGCAAATTTAGCTGATGGCTTTGGACCTCAGGCCCGTGAAAGTGCTCAGACTCCTTTTTAATGAGAGCAACCTGTGCGATCCCTTAATGAATCCATGCCACAGTACCAGATCAACTCTGCTGAATCCCGAAGTAAATGCCAACGGTATCTTCTTTAAAGCCCGTGAAGGATTTTTGCTTGAAGTCCCTGGCTCGCTATTTTTTTCTAGTTGGAAAAAGGCAGAACTATGCCTTATTCTGCATCTTTCTGATCTCTATCAGTTCCACCCCTCAAAGTTAAATATTGTAATTTGTCCTTTCTTAACGGCTATCAAGAATTATTAGCTGTGTTTATTGGCCATGCAGGACTCTTACTTCCCCTTACCTATCCTGCAGGAAAAATGGAAGTACCTCTGATTCTTGGTGGGAAACCAATACTAGAAGTGCAAGATGCAACTTATGGTGAATATAATCCATTGCACTTTTACAAAGAGCCTGGCCCCACTTGCAACCTTTCTGTGGCTGCAAAATGTCCAGTTCTGTTCCTATCCTGACCACGGTCTTATCAGAACAGTCTCCGCGGAGGAAGCTAGAGGTCAGTCTCTCCCCAACATTGGGACTCTATACAATATTGGGTTTAAGTGAACTACAAAAGCATTCAGATCATCAACAATCCAGGTTTCCAGTGAAGTGGAGGCCTTTATCCAACAGCCAGACCAGGGATCACTTTCTGAGAAACAATATCATAGCAGCCTGATTTCATTTGAGTTATATTGAAGTGGGAAATATCCAGGTTAAAACCCAGTGAGAGCACGGTTTTGGAGAGAACAGGTACTAGGTCTAAAGATGTTAGCTCCTTAGGGCTACATTGTAACTGTAAGGGAAGGTTTATTGCTGCCTGCCTTTCCACTGGTACTGTTTTGGAACAAACTTTCTGTTCAGTTTCAGGGTATTGACCGGGTTTGTGTAACTAGTCATGACTTTCCAGGTACGCTTTAATGGTCACAGAGGCACATGCTGCCAGTACCTGCTTTGCGTGTATCCTTGCACTTACTCTTGTTCATGCACATGCAGGGGTGCTCTACAAACATGGAGAGTTCCCACCCTTGCATCATGTGCATCACTCTTCAGGGATGAGAGAATTCATTGGCATCGAAAGAAAGGCACAGTGATGGTGAATGTGTATACCTATCTGTATGGGAAAGAAAACCTTGTTCTCTGAGAATACATTGCTGGAAATTCCTGCCCACACAGTATGACATGTATATCCATACTTAACCGGGGCGAGTAGTCTCACCAGCTCATTGATGGTCTGTCACCGAATTTGGGGACAGGCGAGAACTGTGAATACCAAGAACTGAGCTGAAGGGTGCAATTGGCAGATACAAGTTTGAAACCATGGATTCTGTATCATCCCCTTAACATGTCTCAAGCTAAACTTCCGACAACAGAGCATGCAGCACACTGCTCATTGGAATTAGGTTTGTTTCATATTGTCATACAATATTTGATCCATATTGGCATCCCATGTGGACGGAGAAGAACTCCTGTTGCTGAAAAAGACTCACAAGCTGGAGCTGAGCTTTTAATGCAACACAACACAGGAATACCCCACACATCCCAAGAGGAAATAATCTCTAACTCCCATCAGCAAATGACAAAATCCCAGTTCATTCCATCGTCGCTTTGGATCAGTATTTGAAAAGCAGTGCCACTATAATACGCACATACGTTTTTGAAAACTCCGAATGCGCAGCAGCAATACTGAATTTGTAAAATAAGTGCAAGGGTCCTGACCATGAGGCCCCTACAGTTTGCACCACCCAATGCTCCTGACACCGCTGCCAATGACGGTACCAAAACAACTACTAACCATCTCTCTTACCTGGAAGTGCGAGAGTTAAGATTTTTTCAGGGGGGGGGAGGTTAATTCTTCCAGTAATAGTCAGAGTGGAGATGAACGGGCTCTAAAAGGAGTGAAAAAACAACAAAGCCTCATTAACAAGCAAATGATCTTTTAAAGACCTGTGAAGTACCCGGGTGCGGCTGTGTGTGTGTGTGCCCGGGAAGCTGTCTCAGCCAGACTGACACACGACGGGGGAGGGAAGGGGGCTGAGGCCCTTTGAGCCCAATGGGCGTTGCGCGCCTTAGGAGCAGTGTGATTAGTTTGATATGAACCCACCCCTCTACAATTGCATTTATACATTTACAGAAAGATACCTCTAGACTGCAGTCTGTGGGTTGCTGTAGGTTGCTGTATGTTGTTGAGGTCTCTCTAGGATGAGGGGTTCTGCTTAGAAACCAAGGCTACAACTTCTTTGCCTCTAGAGGTGGGAGAGATTGCTTCTCATAGTAGTCACTGGTGTCCGTGTGAATCCACGATGGCTAAATCTCTTATTTATTAGTACATAAATGGCACGCCGCCAGTGGCACACAGCTGGTGAGTAGTTCAAAAGAAGATATCTTCATGTGGAATGGTGATGGTAAAGCCATACATAAAGGGCACATGAGAGATTGTGCAATACTGTATGAAGTGAAAGACAATTAATTGTAGGTACTGGAACGGTCTGGTTTATCTGGAAACCTCTCCCATTGCTAGATTTTAAGACCCTCGGTTTTGTTCACTTGCTTAGTATTAATGAAATTAACGTTTCGTTTAGACCCCGCACTTCTGGAAGTCCTTCTCAGTGAGGTATTTCTGTGCTTGGGGACTTTCTGTAAAACTCAATCAACTTGTCACTGCTTCGCATCAAAAATAACCTAAATAAAATGACTGTAAGGTCCGTAGTGCACTGATGTCTTGTGATGCACTCCTCACCGCTCCAGTGCCAGACTGCCCTTGGCACCCATACCTGGCACAGTGATGGCACTAGAGCATTCTACAGGCGTCTTCAGGATCTCAAAGCTTTGTATCTACTGATCGTCCGCTTGTATTTGGTCCTCCACTGTGTACTACTTCTTGTATCGGGGGATCCCGCGTTTCCTATCCAGGCCATGCCATTCTTTGTCTTCTTAATGACATTTTCTCGATTGCCTTTAGCGCAGTATTTTCGTGATTAGCCTTTGCTTGATATCTTCTGTCTCATCCTGTATTCTCTATCAAGGTCCTCTACTCTGACATCAAAGGCCTTTTTCTTTGCTTTACGTTTCATTTATTCGGTATTGTATAGCCTCAAGAATGCTGTAGCACCTCACGAGAAACGGGACATGGAGAGATCACAAACCACTCCTTCCAGCTTCTATAAATAGAGCAAATATAGGTTCTGGTGATAACTTGCACGGGTGAGAAGAGAGACTAGCAGGAAAGCGAGAGAAGTCCAGGTACAAGGGAGGAAAGAACGTGGCAAGGCTGCTGAAAATGTGCTTTGCTGAGTATGCATTTAAAAAAAAATCACCCGACAAACAGCTAAGCATGTGAAGGTCATTTGTACAATTTTCTTTTTGTGACTTGTAATAAAGCAAAAAGATTTACATTCTTTTTCGTTTGTTTTTCTCCTGAATCTTTGGGCTCTTCTGCCTTCTAGTCACTAGGTATGCTGGTGTTCCTAATATGGACAATTTGTATCTGCGCGTTAAGCACGAGGATAGTTATAATACAACACGATTGAAAAGGGAGTATGGAATCCACTTGTAGGCGATAGATTATCAACATGCTGCTACTGTTGATAAACAATAGCCTTGGATACTGCAAAACAACCTTCAGAACTTGAAACAAAATGGCGGGTAATTGAACTTCACTCTGACACCTTTTTGGCACACAGCTGCCTGTAAGAAGCCGCCCAGCACAGCCAGGAAATACTTGGCACCGGCCCTGTCTAGACTTGTCAGATGAAGAGCCTAGTAAACCGTCTAACCTCTGGCTGAGGTGAACCACAACCAGCTCAGACAGGCTAAAGCAACAGCCAGCAGCCCAAACACCTTCGATATAAATAGCGATAATCCACGTCCACCTTGTCCAGTGCACCTGTTAACCAGTGCACCCTGGGACCGGTTTCTAGAAATAACCCAGGAAACTCGCCTTCATGCTGTCTGCCGGCCTGTGGCTTTGCACAGGCGCAAAAGCTGTAGTGCCATGCATGATACGCCGCCCCCCCACCACTGTGAGGCTGGTACCTGCTTTCTTCCTGCAGTTTAATTCTCCTTTAATATATAGGGTTCTGTAATCCCTGTATAAACTGCAGTCTCTAATTTATAAAGAAAATATGTCAGAACTAGACTAAGTTATTACAATTGAGTTCTGATGTCAGGGTGCCTGCTGCCAGAGCCAGCAGCCAAGGTAAAAGGCAAGCCGGGTCACAGAGCATAATTGAAGCAGCTGTTTAAAGTCAGGAAAGCAGATTATCGCTTTTCTTTCTTTCTGCTCTATTTTTCTAGTTTACAATGGCAAGCAGAGAGGATAGTTTACCTTTTCGCACTCCTTAGTTAGAAAAAAGCTAGAATGGTTGTGCTTGTTTCTACTCGTTCTAAGCTACTGCAGATTTTTTAATTTTTTTTTTTTTTTTTTTTTTTTAAGACTAAATTGAAGTTTAATATCTCTTTGCAACATATATCTAACAGGATTTTGATGTGTTTAATTTTGCACTAGGGGCTTTTTTTTTTACTCTTCATGTTAGCTTATCACACACACCTCTCGCTGGATCATTTTGTCCACTGAAGTGGCTGTGTCTGGTGTCATGTTGCTGGTTGGGCCACCTGCTAATTTTCTCTTAACCATTTTGCTGTGGTGTCACAAGTCTGATATCTGGCATATGTAAGCAAACAAATGGAAAGCCCAAGCAAAAAAGTATGAGTAGGATACTCAAAAAATTATGCCAAAGAGAAGGGTAAAGCTTCGGGCGGGGACAGGCCCACTCTTGGCCCGAGCGCGGCCTGCGCAGCAGGATGGGGGTGCACACTTTATAGCGCTTCCAGCAGGTGCAGTTGAACAGTCAGCCGGCAGCCTCCTGGGGACAAGAGCACTCTGGTCCTTATGGTATTTTGCCCCCTTGAGCCAGAAAATGATGAGCGTCTTGTGCAGCGGGATTGGGGCGCATGCTTTATAGCGCTGCTAACCGGTGCAGGTGATCAGTCAGCCGACCACCTTCTAGGACTTTTAGCACTCTGCTCATCATATTCAGGCTGAAGGGGGCCAAAGATCGCAAGGACCATAAAGAGCCAACTACGCAAGGAGGCGGCCAGCTGACTGATCACCCGCACCTGTTGGAAGCACTATAAAGCACTCGCCCCTATCCCGCTGCGCAGGACGCTCGTCATTTTCTGGCTAAGGGGGGCAAAAGGCCTCAAGAACCGAACATGCTCGCTCTTTCATATGAAAGAGCTACGTACCAAGGTTTTAAGTGGTTTGTGGGAAAGGTGATGGTGTGACTATGTATTATATGGGATAAAGACCGTCCTGGCGTACAAGATAAGGATATTGCGAATCACCTCTGAGTTGCCTAACCTTTTAAAGGAACTCTGCCTTCAGCCTCATTCCTTTATATGATTGTGAAACTCCTCAGCGACCTGCAGTATCCGTATAATATACAGCATATGGTACTTTATCCCTTCTAAACTGAGGAATGGTGGGCAGTCCCATGTAGCAACTAGAGAAGAGGTATGCAGTGATCCATTTTTGAAAGTCTGATTCACGTTTTTGGCGTTCGAAAATTGTTGCGAGTGTTGCATTTAGAGCAGCAGTACAGAGTCTTGGAATCTATTTTCACGTGGTTTAGGAGAAAGCTTTTTTTTCCCTTTTTTCTTAATGCCTTTTCTAGTAAGCGCTGCCATGCAGTTTTCTGTTGTATATATTTTCAGCTAAAGTGAGCTGTATTGGTTTATTTAAATACGTGTGAGGGGAAGAGTAGGGTTGACTGATTGTTATATTTTGTTAGGACATTTTGAAAAATGGTGCAACAATTGCAATACACATGCTTTTGGGCAATAACTTTGCATCCACATTCTTAAAGGTGTCGAGGGTCGGGCGGTGAGGTGGGGAGGAGGTGGACACGAGAAACTTAAATTAGTGATAGCACATCGAGCTAGTAGCTGAGATGCTTCGTGGTGTACAGTTTGACTCAAACCGGTATAGGCGCATATGCAAAATAAATGCAAAGCATGTTAGCCGGGTGGGGGTAAAACAAAACTTTTTGGAGTCAGCATCATTTACTGTCTTCCTTTACCACTTCTGTTTTTTCAACTACACTTCGTGCTTTTAGTTTCTTAAATTTGTAATTCTTCTTTTCAACAGGCGTGCAGAACATCTGCTCAACAGCAGTTTGTTGCGCTTCCTGTTGCATTGTGAGCAGGGTGCTCTGGGAGCTGCAGAAACTTCTGTTGTGACTTGCATGGGTGTTGCTCAAGAGAGGGAGCACTTCCAGGAGACTAAAAATGCTGCAACGTTTTAATTTTAAGAATTTCAAAAGGAAAAGGCTGCACAAGAAATGGGTTTATGAGGCCCATACTGGATGCAATCGCGCATGCAAGATTTTTGGCAAACAGTTGAGAGCGGGACAGACAAAATACAAAAATAAAGTTTCATGTCTGAGCAAAAATTACATGAACATTATTTAATTACAAAAGACATCATTTGACCTCGAGAATATGAAGGGGATTCAAAGCACCTTAGTCCAGAGTGATTATCAAGTCTGCAATTGCATTTGTGCATTCACTTTGCTCACCTTTCTGACACTTAGGGTTATGATGCACAATATCATGTCTTGAGGTTGTAAAAGTGACCTTTTATCGGATAAAGACTTCTGTTCGATTTCTTTTCGTACATGTCCATCTGTATATTGCATGCAACCCACTATTGGACTCCAGGGGCCCGAATACAGATCGGCACACTTTTCCTGTTTGTGACATGGCGCACCTTAAAGAAGGTGTGCCAGGTGCAAACAAGGAAAGTGCATCCTATTAAGAACAATTTGCTGCCCTTAGGGCAGCCTCAGACTTGCATTCAAGAGAACAGCTGCTCCGTGTTTCTCTGTGCACTTACAAGAGTGGAGAAAGATCCCCATGCAGGCGGTGCAGTGAATGACTGTCTGGGTCCCCTCTAGGGGGCTGCGTTTAGGAGGCACACTGAAAGGGCAACACCTTTTTATGGCACCTTTTCAGTGCGCCTCCTAAAGACCGGTTTGCTTCTGCTTCTAATTCGTTAATACAGCACGGGCGCAGAGGAAAAGTATTCCTTCATTTGCATGGAGCCATGCCCCATGCAAATGAGGGAACACCCTCTCTCTAACGCTGGTGCTACATATGCGCCAGTGCTATCTGTATTACAGAAGAGGCCACACAAGCATCTGCGCCCCTTCGGTAATACCAAAGTGGCTGGAGGCGCAAAAAGTGGGCATAAACTCTTGTTGTGCCCCCGGGGCACTTCTGTAATACAGGCCCAGGAGGTGACACTGCAGGGCAGATCCAGACAGTGCGGTGGGGAATGGATACGAGAAGGGGAGGTGAAGGCAACAGGGTCAAAGTTGAAATTTCTATCCTTCGCCAGTTGCTGGTGCCATGGATTCCTGCTTAACGCTGGTTTCTTTCTGGTTGGGATGTCCGTCGTAAAAGGCTCCCTTTGACTGAGTTGTTCAGTTTCAAACGAGTATTTTGCAGTGTTTTTAGGGCACTGTCACTGATGCAGAGGTCAGGCTGTCATGAATGTCGCACCGGCCCCTCTCTAGGTTCCTTTTTTGGCTCCTCAATGCCTGCTTTTGAAGTTTGGACCCGGTGTACTCCTCCAGGCATGCTAAAGGTGGTGACTTATAGCTGCAATGTCTGAGGACTAGGAGGGAACATCTTTCACATCTAGAGCCTGTGAGAGAGTTGGTGCCTCTTAAGGTCCTGTTCCAGTGTAAGACACTGGGCTTAGTTCCTTCCCGCGGAAGTCTGTTCATTCCAAGTTCATATCAAACAGAGGAATCTACTTAATCTCAACCTCTATCCCGGTCGCAGAACATTTCTTATGGTCAGCATGCCCATTTCTGACCTTGATGTCCTTTGTCCTGTGCCCGGCCTTGGTAGGCTTAGCCATGTGCAGATGTGTGGCTACGTTCTGTATCTGCGCTTGGCTCAGTTCGGGATTCGCTTCTTTCTCAGATTCCACTCAAGTGGCAGCTTTCTCTCCGCTATGCTTACTGGTTCCTCTCCCCCAGATCGCCCTGGTACATCTTTGAACCCCAAGGCATCTGCAGTATCTTTGATGGTCTTTTCTGGCGGCCTCCACCTCAGGGTTGGTGAATGCCCACAGATACTTTGAAAGCCAGTCTGATGTTGACAACCTCATTTTATCACCAAAGGCCTTGCCACTAGTTTCGATGTTGACAGAGATACAGAAGTCATGACCTCATTCTCGGAACTGTCCTGGGTTGGACTGGTTTTGGACAATCCCAAACACGCAGTGAAGCCCTGCTTTTGTTCTTCTACTGGCCTTACTGAGACTTTAACCAAGGTCTTGTGCTTCCATAAGGCCACCAATAAGGCAGACTCGCTTTGCTCTACTTGGGACCCTGAAGTGGGCATCTCTTTGGTTGGACCTGATTGCCCCTTGATGGTCCCTTCAGAGATTTTCTACTTCTAAGGTCTTGCCCAGGCAGAGCTTGCGCTGTCTCTTCGAGACATGCTACATTCATGTTATGGGCATAACGCTCTGCCCACTTTCCGCCCGTATTTTTAATTGGCTCTTATCCTTTGTAAATGGTGGCTTTTCCTTGGTCAGTAGGCTTAGTAGCCCCTCCATAGCCATGCCTCTTCTTGCAACCTCCCATGAGGACACCCCCTGTTACATGTGTTGTTGCTCCCTAGGTTTTAATTACAGCCTCAAGGCACTATTTTCTTAAAAGGCTTCAGGCAAGACACACTCTTGGTCCTAAGCTAGACTGGCAGTGGTTACTTTACTCACTAGAACATCTCGCATTTATGAGACCATCTATAAATTTCCCTTCATCAGCTCCACACAGAGTACAACCTAATCCGAAATTAATGTAATAATTCTTTTGTCACATTTCAAAGCTACTAATTGTATATATGGACATAGCTATTTGAATGTACTCCTAGTACTGTCTTGCATGCAATGCATTATGGGTAGGGTGTATTTGCCATATCTTCAGCAGGGTGCAGTAGCATGTGACCAAAAGAGGTCCACAGTGCTGGTGCCTTGCTCACTAGGGACCTCAAGGAGCAACTTGCAGTACCACACCCATGCATAAAATGCTGGTTCCTGGCTCATTATGCAAGCATTTGGAATGTACTAGGTCTCGCATTACTGAAAGTATGAGCTATTGGCATTGCATTATTATTTGCAATGGCAATATCTCAAACTGTCAGTAATGTGAGACCTATTGCAAATGCTTGTTTAATACAGTCATATGCATGGCAGTGGTGGTCCTAGAACTCCCCTTGATAGCTGCATACATTAAGGCACACACTGTAGCTGAAATCCTCCATTTAGGCCTTCCCTATTGGAGTTCATGTTGCATTTTAATGAGGCACTATTGGAGCTGCTTGTCAGGTCTGCTTCTGGGTAGACCTTTCACCACCCAGTTGCTTGCTATTGTGGAGCATGTATATCATTTTGGTCCTCATCTGTAGTCTGAGAGGCTAAGGCTGCGCATGACTTTTTTTTAACCGGAATTAATGCAGACTATTTTTACCCTCCCTATTGGACCGTTTCAGTGGTTAAGTACGTACAGAAGTTTTCTTCGGGGACCTGGCTCTTCATTCTTGTAATGCCGTGTCATTGTTGTGTTAGTCCCATGCTCTGTGGAAGATGGTTCAATCATATGAGCAAACCTTTTTCTGCAGTGGTCTGGCAACTTCTTAGATCCACTCATGCCACTTTGGACCCTGTGGCGTGGACTCTTCCGTGACTTTGTATTGATGATTGATTGTGATCCTTGGTGATTCTTGGCGATGTCCAGGCCTTTTTGTGACTCATGAACTTCCTGTGTGCCTATGTGGCTTCTGACAGTACCCCAGCTGAGCCATAATGTTAATTTTACATGATAGATTTTTCTCTGAGCTTGGAGTCTTTATGTCCTAGTCTAGTTTGTCTTCAGCTTATGATGTGTGCCTCTTGCCTTTATGTGGCTATAGTGGATGCCTTCTGGAGGGTATGTAATTTTGAGCGATTTAAAGCAGACCCTGGCTCAAGTGTCTGATGCTTGCGGGTATAGCGTTTGGGTGCCTTTTCAAACACTGTATGCACTTCTGCCTGGTCTGTGGTGGTTTATTAGAATGAACACTTTCTTGGGTATACAACACAATGGAGCTCTATTCCCTTTGCTGTTTGTCCTTTTGATAAGGTTGATTGTGCTGCCTTCAGTCTTGTTGATAATCTTTGACAACTTTTCCCTTTTGGTGGACCTTGGCTGGCGTTTACATAGTTCTGGCTCCTCCTGTTTTTAGGTTGCGGGTGCTCATTGGAGCAGGCCGTAGGCCTTGTGAGTGTGAGGAATAGCACTCTTAGCAGTAGTTCCAAGAACATATGTATGAGCAACAATTTCATCGCCTCTGATTATCCCTTGTTTTGGAGGATTAATTCCTTCACTTAAGTGTTCTTGTCGGATATTTCTTGTGACTAGGTCAGAGTAGAGACAATGCAGGATGCTTTTGAATGCCGTTTACGTAAGGGTTGTTATTGATGAAACGTATATGATTGATGCTACTGGATTTTTGCCTTTTGTTTGCCGAAGTCGAGGTGTTTTCCTTAGGGATTTGATTCAGCATTGTGGCAACCTTCATCATGCCCTTTGATCGAGGGTTGTCATGTTTATTTGTTTGGTTATAGGCCTCAGCGAGGTCAGCTTGGCCCTAGTTTTAATTTGTTTCGTGTTCTGAGCCACACTCATTTGCTTTATGGCTTTTGTTTGTTCTTTCTGGAAGTTGGGTTTAGCTGGTCTTCCAACATTCGATTTACAGGCCTGTAAATTAGTCCTGCTAAATAGGCATCTTCCTGCTTCTGCCATGTTTTCGCCTCCCATCTCTATTACCAAGATAGACTGGGGATTGTTCAACACATTCTGGCCAGTATTGGCTGTGGTATTCATTCTGGTGCCTTGTGGTTGCAGATGATTGTTGAATTTGTTGGTCCCGGTCAAGAACAGTTGACCTGTTGCATGCCTTCTTAAAGCTTCATAACTTCTTAAAAAAATGTTACTTAATGGACTACGATTGAAGCAGATACTTCGACTTTCTTATGTTAGACTTATTTGGAGACACCGCGTTGCTTGCCAATGCAAAAACTTGTTTTTTTCCTTTTACATAGGGCCCCAAACCGGAGTAGGTGTTGGTCTATTTTGCTGGTCCGGTTTTGTTACTAGTGACGCATTATGCTCTTAGTCTTGGCTTGCAGGGCTTATTACCTTAATGGGTTTGTTTGACATGGTCCTTTAATTTAATTTATGTATTTATCATTTACTTTGTTTATATATAGTTCAGCAGGCAAGGTTTCAGCGTGTTCTAACTTATAAGTCAAGAGTAGCTGATATGTAGAACGTAAAACGAATGCTAATACAGTATACAGGGTGTAGAGACAAACCATTATTACGCTTTAAAAACATCAAGGTTAGCAGATGTAACATCCATAGGAGGAAGTTATTTTTATATATTGCTGCTTCTGGTGGGATTAGCTGAACAGTCAGGTTTTGAGTGCCTTCAGGAATTCTAGGAGAGAGGTGGCGGTTCGAAGGTGCAGGGAGAGGTCATTCCTGGATTTAGCTGCAATGTAGGAGAATGAGCGTCCTCCACTGTTGATGCGGCTGGGGGGGTGAAGCAAGGAGAGGGAGGCAGTGCACATGTGCCTGGAGGGTTGGTGGAAGTTTAGGTGGTAGTTGATGTAGGCTCGTCCTTGGTTTAACTTGAATTGGCATCCTTTCTATATAGGGACCCAGTGGAGTTTCTTGAGGAGATGGGTGATGTGGGTCCATTTGTGGAGTTCGAGGATGTCTGGCTGCGGCATTCTGTGTGGTTTACAGTCTCTTCAGGAGGTGAACGGTGATTCCTGCATAGTGTATTGCTGTAGTCCAGGTGGCTAGAGCAACAGTGTGTCTGGTGTTAATTGGGAGCCATGTGAAGATTTTCCAGAGCACGCTGAGAGTGAGGAAGTAAGCTGATTAGACTATGTTGATCTGGGTTTTCATGGTGAGTTTGCTGTCCAGTATAATGTCGAGGTTACAAGCCTGGTCTGGTGGTGTGGGTGAGGGTCCTAGTTCCGAGGACCCCCAGGAGTCGTCCCACGGGTAGGTGGTGTTGCAGAAGATAAGCACTTCCGTTTTGTCTGAGTTTCAGGCATATGTTTTTCATGCAGTTGGCGAACCTCGTCATACACCTGCGAAAGTTGGCTCTCATGGTAGTGGGGTCTTCTGAGAGCGAGTGGATGATCTGGGTGTTGTCTATCTAGGATATGATGTTTAATCCATGGGTTCCTACAATGTTGGCCAAAGGGGTCATGAAGGTGTTGAACAGAGGGGGGCTGAGGAACGAGCATTGAGGAACGCTGAAGATGTTCTTGTGTTCTGAGGTTAACGGTGGTAGACTCTCTGGATTCTTCCATTGAGGAAGGAGGTGATCCACTTCAGGGCGTCTCCTTGGATTCTGATGAGATGTAGTCTTTTGATCAGGGTTTGGTGGGATACAGTGTTGAACGCTGCCAAGTGGTCGAGGAGGATCAAGTCCACTGTTTTTCCCTGGTTGAGGAGTATGCTCATGTCGGCAGTGGCAGCGATCAGGGCAGTTTCCGTGCTGTGGTTGGTGCAGAATCCAGAGTGGGAGTTGTCCAGAAGATGGCTGTTCTCCAGATGTTTTGTGAGTTGGTGGTTGATGGCTTTTTCGTGTACTTTGGCGGGGAAAGAGCAGAGGGATGGGGTGGTAGTTTTTGAGGGCTCTGGGGGCAATGGACGGTTTCTTGAGAAAGGGTTTGACTTCTGTGTTTCCATTCTTCGGGGAAGGTGGCCATGGTGATGGAGACGTTTGAGAGGGTGGTGAGCTCGTTGCTGATCTTCTTGCTCCTGAGGTTGAAGATGTGGTGCAGACTGGTCCGTGGAGGCACCTGAGTGGACTGAGTTAATGATGGCTGTGGCGTTCTGTGTATTAAGCTAATCCCAGTTGGTGAGTTGGTGGTTGAGGCTTGCTTTTGTGGGAGCGAGGTGGCAGAGGTCGGAGTGCGTGTCCTGGGGTTCAAAGTTCTTGTAGATGGGGGAGATCTTGTTGTAGAAGAAGTCCACCGGGGGGTCGCAAAGTTCCTGTAAAGGGTTGATGTGTTTGCTTGCTGAGGGGTTGGAGAAGTTGGACTATGTTGAAGAGTTCTTTACTTTGGTTGGATCTGGCTTTGATAAGATTCTGCCAAGGCGTTCTTTTTTGGTTTCCTTCAAGAGTTGGTGGTAGTGATTATGGACAGTCTTGAAATGGCTCTGTCTGCGGATTCCTTGCTGGTGCGCCATTTTCTTTCTAGTTGCTTGCAGTTTTGTTTTGCGGTTCTAAGCTCCATGGTGTACCCTCTGGCCTGTTCAGTAGTTCTTTTGCTAGCAGTTAAGTTTTGACAGCCTGTTCATGGTTGGATGTGGTGTCCGGGTGGGAGGTGTTGAGGGCGTTGGTCTACTGGCTTTTTGATACTTTGCTCCAGTTGCAGTGTGGGGGCGCTGGGAGGCTTGGGGTAGTGCCGGGTTGGAGGGCGGGGGGGGGGGTCTGGTGATGGCTAAGTGGATGAGGGTGTGGCCTGTCCAGGTGAGCTTAGTGACATGACTGTACTTGACTCTGTCGCTGGCCGTGAAGATGGGGTCAAGCATGTGATTTGTGTGTGTGGCTGGTGACTAGTTGGGTGAGACCGATGTTGTGCATGCTTTCGAGGAGGTCGGCGGTATTGGTGTTGTTGAGGTAGATATTGAGGTCTCAGGAAGATGTGTAGTCCTTAGTGTCTATAACGAGCGGGTGATGAAGTCAGGAATGGCGTTGTAGAAGCTGGGGCATGGTCCTGGAGGTTTGTAAGTGAGGGTGTCCCTTATGGTGCATCGGTCATCTGTCTGGAATTTGAACTTGAGGTGTTCCATGATCGGGTGAGGGGTGGTCATGCATTAGTGCGTGGGTTCTTAGATGTTAAAGCGGCAGTAAAAAGGTCCCACTGTAGATCATAAATGTGTCAGCAGTTGTGTAGTCTGGGATCCAGGGCTTGGAGCTCGGTGGCAGTGTCTGCGAGTGGTGAGAACCTTATTTCCTGGTGTGTGCAGTTGAAGCACAGACCAGCTTGCTTTTGGCGAGCCTCCATTAAGCAGGTCTTGGAAGGAGGGAGGGAGGGACGGTGGGTGGGCCTGGCATGAGACTTGAAGCAGGCTGAGAGAAGCGGCTAGTGAAAAACAAGTACAGATACAGGAGAAAAACACAGTAAGGACTAATCCGGCAAATACAGAAAGGTAAATACAATAAGGGCTAACCAGGGCAAATTCAAGAAGAAGAAAGGAAAAGGCAGGCGAGCAAGACCTGAACGGCAGAAGCTGGAGACCTGCTGCTCGTGGCAGCAAGGGGGGAGCTCGGTCAATTAGGAAGTAGCCCCCAAGAAAGACTGGTTGGAAGCCCAATGATGGTGGAATTGTTTTGAATCCAGGAGGAAGGTGTCTCTACTGAATAGGTGAATATTGTGACCTTAAGATATTTTTATTGACTTTAGCAAATACTATGCTTGTTTTTTATGCTGAGCTTTAAAGATCGTACATGCTATTTGGTATTTTTTTTCTCCTTTCCAGTGGTAGCAGTGTAGGTCCAGTAGTACAAATGTGGTAGTTTCGTGAAGTACTGCTTTTAATAGCCCAACATTCGTTTTTGTAACTCCCATCAAGGATGCGTTTCCGTAATCCGCGCTGTAAACAACTATAGCTTGCGCAAATAGTCTGGAGCTTGCATCAGAGGCTTTAGCTTTCTAAGCAAGAGCAGTGCTGCTCAGTCGAAGTTCTACGAAATTCAGAAAGCCATTGGGAAATGATTGTTTATCTAGTTGCCTAGAGATGTTACACCTTTCCTCGAAGCGAAAGAATCCAGTAGCTGGAAGGTCAGCTAGCCACTTCAGTTTTTTTATTATCATTTCAGTTTTGTAAGTGTTCAGTCTTAAAGGGTATTGAGAGATCCACTCTTTTCGTCTGATTAGAAAATATTTTATCACTGCTATGTCCAGAATTTATATTTTTAGCTATAATTACATATTGGTGAATAGTGATGTAACTTCCTTCATAAAGGGTTTCATCTAAAGGTTTAAAAAGGGTTGCGGCTAAGATGGATCCATGAGATACCAAGTGCTATGGGAGAAATGTTGAGTTAGAGGAGCCAATTCTCAGTAGTTGTTTCGTAATCACTTGATAGGGCACAATCCTTTGACGTACACTTCCTTTGTGCATGCCCTAATCCAATGTTGGAGCTGTCTTTTTGGTGATGCACAGTAGTCCATCGGTGATAACCAATCTAGTGGTACGAGAGACCAGTAGGAGTACACCTCATCCAGCATTTTGTGGCAGTCTCAGTGCTGTGACCCTTACAAAAACCTGATAGAGGGGCAAGAAGGTCTTGTTTGTGCAGGAAAGCAGTGAGTTGATTGGAAACAGATTTTTCAGTAACCTTACCTAGCCACGATAAGTTAGTCACAGGTCTGAAATGGGAAAGCATATTGGGGTCTTTAGAATGAATTATTTGACTTCGGGTGCCTCAGAAGATGCCATGTAAAGGACGCTGTTAATGAGAGTGCACATAGTTTATTTGTGACATTTGGCTTTGATTATATTTGCTTTTATTTGCTGTTATAACTTTATGGTCGTACATTTTTCAGTTTTGGTTAGATACTCCTCGGAGATTAGATAGAATTATACCCAGGTCTCTGACTCCAGGTCTCTGACTCCTTCTGATTCATTTGATGCAATGGTCGGTTATCGATAGATACACTTATCTGGTGATTATCTCCTCGGACCCTCTGCCTTTGTTTTATTTTTTTGTATCGATTCATGAGAAGAGGAATCTACAGGTAGAAATATACCTGAATAAGTCTCTTATCTTCTGTGAACATATTTCTGGTTGATATTCATTCTGCTTGCAGATTCCTTAACATCACACCTTCCTCCATTTTGTAAGGAGTGTTGTGATCTGTTTAGTAAGGTTCCAAGATAACTTCTCTGAACTGTACTTTTGTTACTTTCATCAGTCTCCTCCATCTCCAAGTGGATGGATAAAAACTGGAAATCACGTCAGAGCATGTTTGCTCGCTCCTTGTACAGCTGTGTGAAGTTGCATCCGTCAAGAGGCCGGCTTGAGTGGGGGGGGGCTATAGTTTTACCTACTGGTGCAAAAGGCTACTTAAAAGTTTCCAGACCCAACCGTGCACTTGGAGTTTAATGAGCTGAGAGCCCTGCAGGTAGAGTGAGTATCAGAAACACTGCTTCCAAAGGTAATTAACATATTCTTCTGGTATTGGAAACTTATGCTTATGTCCGTTTAACGCTCATGGTGAGCCATGCTGGCCTGATATCCTTAAATAAATGAATCCTCTTGCCTCTCTGACCTGTCTCTATGTGAACGCCATCTAGAATGGGCAATCGTTTCAAATGCATGGGATAAATCAGAACTAAGTTTGTGTGCTGTCTGGCCAAAACGCAGGTTTTGATGGAGTCGGTCACACAGCATTTGTATCATGCAGCCAGAAAATATGGTGTACTGTTTGGTTGTAGTGCCCGTGCTTGCTCATCAGCTAGGAAGAGTTGTCCCATGAGTCTACTTGACAGCAGATATGAATTTCTGCGCTTTTTTTTGTCTTGCCCAACTCAAGAGTCTGGAACAAAATAGTCCTTGGTTTCCCCGATTTATTTTTGCCCATGTGAGGAAGGAGCATAGCTGTATACATCGGTGTGAAGTGAACGCCTAGTTTTGAGGTAGCAGAGCCCAAGTGTGGGACTTTTCTTTAAAAGAGTAGAGGAAACCTTGCTAAATGTATTGCAGTTCAATACAGCTACAGAAAAATAATGGGCAATCTAAAGTGTTTAGGTGGGGAAGAAAATGAGTACTTGAGAGAGATACTTTAAATCTATGCAACGGATGTGGGCTGCCTGGCTTCACTGGCAAGGGGAAGTTGAGAGAAAGATGTGTTCATATTCAAGATACTGCTAAATGCCGCAAGCATGGAAAAATTGCTTTTTGGTGAATGACAACAGGGCCATAAAGGCAGAAATGCTGCGAAACGCCGTGTGATTACCCATTACAGTGAAAAATGCCATTCAGAAACAATGTAACCACAGCCTCATTGAAAATTCCTGGCTGATCCTTCACCAACTTATGTTGTGCAACACTTCCTATGCTATTACTGTGTCCTGGTTGTGGGTGAAGAGCAAATAACCTTCAGGTGACTTCAGAAATCTGTGCAGATGGCAGATTTCCTACACTGAAATTCTGAAAAGCTTGGGTCTTTGAAGAATAAAACAGCTCCTCGTGATGGTCACTGTAAACAAACCCAGAAGATGGTGTTGCCTCGTACATTAATTGAGAGAATTTTAGAGAGGGTGGATTTGTTTTTCATGTAGATCTACAGTGAACTGTTCAGACTACGATGCTGAACTCCTTGGATAGGGTGAAGGGACGGGGTTGGAACTGTTACAGCCTACCTGCTAGAGTCAACGTCCACTCCATGGCGTAGAAGTCCATCTCCTCTGATCACCCTCCTGCCAGAAATAAAGCCTTTCAATTGGTGGTAAATTTTACTATAGATGGAATGAGTGAACAGGAAATATGGATGAGCTTTCAATGGCTCCTATATTCCTCTGTGTAGTTTTTTCATATCCAAGACCCTGCGGAGCGTGCTGCTCTGGTAACCACATAAATGGGGAGTGACCATCTGGTTCACTATTTATTCAAACTCCATGTTACACCCCAGGCACTGCAAGCTATTAAACCAAGTGATAGTTAGGTTGGTCCAAAAATGATGAATCCGTGGCTCTGAAAATGCCCCATTTAAGTCTAGATGATGAGTACACTGGCAGAACCAGGAAAGGGCCTGAATTGTGAATTACCCCAGAAATCTTTGCATACAGGAGGCCGCTAGTCACCTACCGGTGTCCTGTTTTTTTTATTTTTTATTCTGGACCCCATTTTTTGCATGCCAGATCTTGCTTGGACATATCTCAGGCGAGACTGCGCAGTGAAGCATTGCAAACCACATTAAAGTATAAAAGGCTGCTTTTCATCAAAAGGGTTTGCACAATTAAATGCAAAAATTCTGCCTTACATCCCAAAATCCACTTTCGCTGATACAGCAAGAATCACCTAACCGTCCCACCTTTAAACCTCCCTCCGAAACCCCGCAGAGCATAATCCACACGCATAAATCTCCAAATGTGATTAATCTTAAAATCACCTACTGCAACCTCCTTTTCTCCCTTTCCTGTTCAAGCATGGTCCCAGTCCAGTCATATCCCACCCCTTCCAAGCTGGGATCATCTGTTCTGTAAAGAGTCCAACTGAAATTGTTCTTCCTGTCCATGCCCTTCTGCCAACCAGGTAAACCTGAAGTTTTCCTGCCCAAAATCTCTCCCAAAAAACTCACTTCCAAAGGCAACTATCAACCACTACCCAGACAACTTTTCTCCCAGCACCACTGCAACGGTTAACTGAAGAACCATGAAGTATCATTTGTTCCTTTAGAATGAAATCTCACTCCATCTTGTGTCAACGAGCACTCCTCATGGACACTATCCATATGCTTGATAATGCCAAAACCGTTCTCTGTGCACAAAATCTAATTTCCTTGTTTTCGTTTTCACTTGCACTCCTTTCATTCCTTTTTATTCAGTCGCACTGTTTTCTGGCACCCTGCCGTAACGGTCTTTGCAGCAGTTCTGTTTATATTATATGCTTTCCAGATCATAAACTTTTCAAACTTCGTAAGTCAACTGCCATCTTCATGCCCCCTAGCAAACGCAGTCTTGACAACTAGACCAAATCATTCTCCCCTAAATATAGGGGTACAAAGTCCGACTTAACCCCCTCCTCAAACAGTTCTGCAAAAATGTAAAAAGGCATTAATTGGCCCCAGTGCATATCCTTACGACCATGAAAATCGTTCTCGTCTCATCCAGACCAAGCTATTTTCCAATTGATCAGGACTGTGTGGCCGCCCATCGGATGATGGTATGCCCTACAATCCAAACAGATGTTGTTCTGCATGGAGGGCCTGTCACACATCCTACATCAATAGATAAAACCACTGTTCAGCACAATAAAACTCAAATAACCATATAGCTTAGTGTGTATGTAATCAAACACACAGCGCAAAACAACAAGATTGCTATCTCCCTAACCTGCACATGCTGTATTCACTGAAATCTTGTCTAGTAACTTGTTGCCATCACATTCTGAAAGAAGAATTGCATATTTGCCTGTTGGACAACCTAGCCTACTTACCACCATGCACAAAACTCTCAAACCCTGAAATTGTGGGTGAAGTTTTTTTGCAGGAGGATGGCTCTTGATGGTCACAAACTTGCCTCTCACATCTAGGAAACAAAGTCTCACTCAACTGGCACAGCACTGTCATCATTACCATCAAGAACTGTCTCTTGACCTCTGGCCATCTGCTCAGTTTTCATCTGTCTTAACCATGTTGTAACCCTATTCTGTTCTTCCGTAATATCCACTCTCCATGCCAACTCATCCCTTGCATTCCACTAGCTCAAATTTGAAATGCTCCGTAAAACAGGCTGTCCCCCAATCCAAAAAACAGATTTGCTACACATACCATACTAACCTTGCCAGCATCAAACCACTTGTTCTCACATGCCCAGCCTGCCAAAACCCTCTGCGACAATTTACCTGACGAAGGTTCATAGCCCTAGAAAAACTTGCCATGAAAAGCTATTCCAGATATCGTACTAACTGTTGACATTCTTCTTTTTCTGAGGCATAATCAAAAGTGAAATATGTGTCCTGCTATTGCTCCTTTAACGCCCTCCCCACGTATACACTCAGTATACTCTCAGTTTTCCAAAAACTCCATGCATTCCTTGTAGAAGGTGATTGCCGCCTTGACTATTTCCAGAACCCTCAGTTTGAGTTCCAGCAGCATCCTTGTCTTTTCTTCAGGGAAAAACCTACACATGCCACTGCCATGCATCCTCCTTTGAACACATCACAATTCATTTGCAATCCTCTGAAAAAGATATCTGTACTGTATGAGCCACTCTCAAGCTTTTACTTAATCTTGTTATAAAAGTTGAATACACTGTACAAGACATAGAAAAAGCCTAGCCTGGTACAAAAGGCTCTCTTCCCCCTCACTACCATGCATACAAAATGCAAGTGGCGAAGAAGAGTTGAGAAGTACAAGCTCCAACTTAACTGGTGGCTCATCGAGCATCTCCAACAATTTAGCTGCTTTCTTGCTTCAAAGGTGCCTCCATTCTGACTGTCCAATTCAGTTCCTAGAAAGTCCGTGTTCTCACAGGGCCCTTTTTTCATGAGCTAGAGGTGCATTTATATCCTGTATGACTTCTTGAAACCCTTGCAGTGCTCTCACACAGAATCCTGTGTCCTTCTCCCCCACAAACACAAAATCAAGATACCTTGTCCTAAAAGTGAAAGCCATTTTAAGAACTTGCTGAACATATCAAAGTGAAAGATGCATCAATCCATGGGTAATGAATACCCTGCCAACGCAAATACACCCTTCAATCTTCATGCCCAAGTGGGGAAAGTCCACTGTGTGTACAGATGGCAGCCTAAAAGCTGACTTTATGTCTGTCGTCTCCAATTCTGCAGTAATGCCATTGATTTGGTATTACTACCAAACCAATGGCATCCTCCACAGACCTACTGACTCTGGTGTCCTCCCCAGTAATTACATTGTTTCTTGAATTACGCTGTGGCCAAAACAAGTGATATATATGATGTGTAATTACACATTTTCATGCATATATTTGAACTTTTAGGATCAGTTCATTCTGTGTAGCGCACTGTACAAAAAAATCATATTGTCTTGTAGTCTATTTCGGAGTGGCTAGGGAAGTTATGGGAAACCATTCTTCACTTCCTAGACCTAGAGGAGCTTTGTAAATCAGACACTGCATGATGTCACACTTTGTCATGGAAAATAAGGGGTGTGGTGCAGTTACAGGGGGCCTTGACCACAAGTGTTCAATGGAGCCAAGTCGCGTAAATTATTATCCTGATGGAGCAAAGAGTACTTGAACCTGCGGGTATTGGATAGCGTGTAAAACTACTAGCTTGTATTTTGGCTAGTTCTCTGGCTTCAGGGCTTCACGAGGACAAAGGCATTGGTAACCGATGGGAGCATAGAGTAGCTTTACACACTAACAGTGGTACTTGGCAGTCTGCACAAAAGACCCACTTTGAATGAAGCCCAAAAAACATCGAACATCTCCCCCCCCCCCCACCCCCCCCCAATCTCTCCTTTGCAGGGGAATGACGTCGTTTTATTGCAATAGAAACCGAGATATTTTTTAATAAATGCTAACAGCTCAGCAGCACACGTGCGTTGCATTGAAATAGTTGTGCAATTTGCTGCTAGTCCAACAGAATCACGAGATTCGTTTGCCTTTTCTCTTCGTGCAGTCACTCCTCTGCCGCTAGTTTTCCAAAAATACTTTCGCTTATACAGCCCCGCACCCGCGCTTGAATAAAAAAATGGTTGCTCATACCGACAGTCATTCCCTCACCTCCTCCCACCTGCGTTTCAGTATGGAGTGAAAATAAAATTGAAAATAGCTCAGTGCATTGGGCCTTCCAGGAATATTTGTCTTCGGCTGATTAAAAATTTAAAAAAATAAAAATTCTCCGCGCGCGGAGAGGGCGTTCGTTGCTGCGCGCGGCGGTGCTACGTGTGCTCTTCTCGCGTGCCAGCTGCATAGCTAGACTAACCGCTGGCTCCCAGCTGCGGGGCCGCGCGGTCTGCAGACTGCGCGGCTCGCGGCCACCGTCGGAACCAGAACCATGTTTCCATCGCCTCACTTCCAGACTATGCTTTTTTGGCAGCGGCGGGAGCTAGCAGAAGATCCGCATTCCCTGAATGCTCCTTAGATTTCTGTCCACGGATCTTCGGCCCTTCATTAAATGCGACCAAACAAGCCCCGTCTGGTCTCGACACAGGCGTCTTTTTCTCCGTGACCCAGGAGATTCAGTTCTGTGAGGTTTTCTCTTCTGGGACTGGCTGCAGATTGTTTGCTTAGGAGGGCCAATTAAAGCTTTTAATGGTACTTTCATGCAGACGCTCTGAAAGCCGCATTGCGAGTGTATTGAAGAAACCATATTGCAAACCACTGGTATAATGCAGTAGTTATAGGCACGTGAGATACTTTTTTATTTTACCCATTTTCCGAGTTTCCTTGCGGTCGGTGGCACTTTAGTAAAGTCCTGCGATTTGGAGTAGGTGGGTATTGTGATCTGTTTTAACTCCTTATCGAACCGATGACTCGGGTTTCATAGTAATCACTAACCGGAATCCAATACTCTGTAAGACGCATGGAACTTTGTGTGTGTAGGGGGGAGGGGGTGGGGGGGGCTTTACATGACCAGAGACGTTTTAAGGCATGGGCAAACTGGGCAGTTGCCCAGGGTCCCCACCTTCCAAGGGGCCCCTGAGTAGGTTACTTTTTCTCCATTTCACTTTTCTCTATTTCTCTGTCCCACCCTTTAATGTATGATTCAATTTATTTTGCCATCCTGGGGCTCGAATTAGCAGGAAATGGGCAATAAAATGTAAAGTTGTTCCAAAAGGGGCTCCTTAAAATGTTTTTTGCCCGGGGCCCCTGAAATCCTTAAAGCAGCATTGTACATGACTGAATAGTTCGTTCTTACAGCTTACCTGCACTGCAATCCGTAAAGTGAGGCTGGTTTGACTGTTGCTGTACATTAAAAATGATGTAGCTTTTGACATTGTTGGCTTTCTGCATTTCGGACTGGTCTGGCATGGTTTCATTGAGCGCTGCGTGTATCCTTGCAGGTAACAATAGTGATAAATCCGAATCTGAGGTGGCCCTCAGCCTTTTAAACAGAGGGTGGGATTGTAAAGCGCCTCGTGCGCATGCATTCAAAACCTTGTTAAAGTGGTTGGCAACTCTGTGCCTGTCTAGACCGTAGTTATTTTGAGCTGCCTACCTACAGCCTGAGTAACTGTGACCTGCTAAGTAAAGGCTTCTTCACAGTATGGAAAACAAAGAATCAACTAAACAGCAGGTCTGAGTGACAGCAGCTTCTTCAGCATACTGATGTGTAATATCACTTAAATGGCAGTGGTGTCAGAGCTCGTATATTCATTTGCTGCATATTCTTAATGAGTCAAGCACCCACTCCAGAGATCTGTCTGTAGCCTAGATGTCACCCATGCCTTCACTGTCCATGTGCTTTTAGTGACAAAACCTTGTTCAGATCTGCCCTATTCGATCTATTCTGCGACGAACTGGGGATTGCACTTTGCTACCTTCCTTGAGAGGGAAGCTTACTTTGCTACTGCTATGTTATGCATGTTTGTGCCAACGCAAAGCTTTCATTGCTGCTGCCCAATTTTTGTGTCCTGGGATCTGGAAAGCTTGTAATGCTGCCGCACCTGTACTGGTCTCCTACAGGAGGGAAGTTTTCATTTTTTCTGTCCACGGCGAATCTGTTGTATGAAGAAATGGTGTGTCAACTGCTGTTGCCCCATCGTATGAAAAAGGGTATACAGAATTTACTGGCATAATATATCCTATGGGACAGGGGCTGCCATAATATTTGATGTGAGATACCTACCTTTCCAGAAATGTGAGCTGCAACACCTCAAAGGGTTCATTTTTTCCTTTGTCGGTGTCTCTTCAATGTGTCTGGACCGCTGTGCCAAGCCCATCCTATGAAATTGGTGTGATTTAGGTAGTGATGCAGCACCACTGATGTGCGCTTCCTTGATTTGCAGAACGTGATGCTGCCCTGCAAACACTAAGCAAATGTACCATTAGTGTGTACCAACACAAATGCTCTGGGTCTCCCTTCCTCTCCATATCCAAGCGTCTCATACTTGCTGTCTCCCCAGTTCACTTACACACTCCATTTCGCTTTCTTCATCTTTCATCCTCGCCCGAGTGTCTCTTCCTCTTTATCGTGACTCTTGACTCCCTGTCTCCCTCTTATTACAAAGCTGAACATGCGTGTGGCCCAGACGTATGTCTTGCCGGCTGTTACGAACCAACCGCTTTTGAGAGAGTAGTGGTAGGGTGAGTGAAGTAGGAATGTAGAGGGCACAGTGACCATTGGAAGTAAGCAGCTGCACCGGTCGTACATAACCAGTCCGAAGTAATGTTGCTTAAAACAACTCTGAGGTTGATTTTAGTTATCTAAAGGCAGTATAAGTGAGCCGATTTGGATCTTTGGATTTTTAACTGTTCTTCAGTGGTCCTCTGAACGCAGTGTAGATGCATGTGGATTATGGGTTGGTTTTGGAGGAGGCCACCAAAATGTATTAAGCATCCACACACTATATTTACAAACCTTATAAATGTTCCCCATCCTGGGCCACAGTTGCATAATAAGCTCACTGTCCATGTCTGCGCCACACACACCGATCATGAATACGCTTCCCCAGAGCAACCCTGAACTCTCGACTGCCCTGAGGGCAGCGCATTTAGTAAAAGATAATAGGCTGCTTACAAGCCTCTGTCTTCCACAGTGCAGGCAGCAGTGGCCTGCACTTTTGTCAGGAAATGTAGATTCCCCTGCAGGGAGTCGCTGCACCCACCTGCAAGGGTTTTTCTGAGGGATCTCTAGCCACCCCCCTCCAGAGGACTGACCTCGGGCAGAGCAGTAACAATTCACCGAAGTTTTGTGACCAGTGGGCCTCATAAGGGCCTGTTTGCCTCTGCTCTCGTCTGTAACAGGATGCAAAGGCAAAGTGATTCCCTCATTTGCATGCAGCCACGCTTCAGTGCAATTGAGTGAACTCTCTCGCAAAATAGCTCTGGCACACATGTAGTGCCAGTACCAGCAGCATTAGTGTCTGCAGCCCCTTCTGTAAATACCAGGGTGCCCTGGGGATGCACAAAGTGGGCGAACATGCCTATTGCACCCCCAGGGTGTAAAGCATAGTACAGCCCCAGAGCCCTTATAATAGAAAGGGTATACTCTCTCCATTTGTGCCATGGCACACCGTTAAATAGGTGTGCCAAGCTCAAATGGCAATACTGTGTCCTGTTGCAAGTAATATGCTGCTCTCAAGGCTGCCGTGAACTCCCGCTCTCCTCACTGCGACCCATTGGTGAAAGGCGGGCTAGTTATTTGAAGCAGACGTTCAGTCTTCCACAGTGCAGCTGGCTTCTGCCTGCACTTAAAACAGAGGACAGAGATTCAATCCCATGCAAGTGAGTGCAGTGAGTTACAGCACCCACCTGCAGGGGGGTGAATGGGGGAGGGGCCTGGCACCCCTTCATGCTTTCCTCAGGGAGCACACTGACTTTGCATCTCTGGTTTGGTGCAGTCGGTGTGCCTCCTGACTACTTTTTTGCATCTATGCCAGCACCCATAATATGACGTGGGTGCAGAGGCAAAGTGATTCCCTATTTGCATCGGGCCACACCCCTTTAGAATAGTGCTGGGGGTAAGTGCGCACCAGTGCTATCTGTATTACATAAGAGGGTGTTCAAGTGTCTGAGACCTTTCCTGTAACGCTGCAATCCCTTATGGCGGGCTGGGTGTTGGTGTGCCGTACAAGGATGCGCATGCCTACTGCGCTTCCAGGGCACTGTATGTCAAATAGGCCCTGGCACGTACTCCTGCAAAAGTCAGAAGTGAAAGTGAATGCAACTCCCACTTATGAGGGGATGGAGGATAAGGGTGGGGAAGGGGCTGGATTTATTGAGCTGAGAAGTGTTACTTTTATTTATTTATTTTTAGGTCTCGCCTGAGACCGCTCATAGGCCCTCTCTCGTCGAACTATTGGATCTTGAACAAAACTAAAAATGGCTCCGAGCCCAGTCATAAGTTACAACTGGTTGGTGTCTTCATCACTCTTTTGTCTTCACTGGTCAGCGCAAGCTGGGTTGGTTTAATTTTTTTCTGGCTGGTCTCACTCCAAACTACTTTGGGAGGATTTGGCTTTCACTTATTTAGATTCTACACAAACAGCAGCTTGACCAGCACATATCACATTAATTACTCCACTCGCCACACCACTCTCCTCTACACCACTAACTTTAGCCATGCTGAACAGCAGCCACCCTAGTGTACACCATGGCTGAAATACATTGGCAATGCCAGTAGCTCTTGCATATGCGTAACCTATTGGCTTTGCCAATGTTGGTTTCCCTTTAAGTTGCACTAATCAGCCAAACTTAATTCTGCAGATTGTCCACAGGAGCAGATTTAGTGGAGAAGGCGCTTACAGTCACAATCTATACTTAGCTTCATTTTCATGCATATTCATTTTTTTTTTTATCTGCAAAATATGGAAGTTAAAGAAATAAAAGAATGAAATCTACAGGGTGTAGATTTCCAGTCGTTGGCCAAAATTAACAGCTGGTGCTGAATCTCGTCAATGCATAACCGCATTTTTTAAGCACTCCTTTATACGATATAGTTGACATTTTTTTTATTTTTTTTAAAATTGCACCTTTGCGCCACCTCCCCACACTCCTAAATGAAGAACATTCCACTGTTTCTGCATACGAATGCAAGTTCTCTTCTTGACCGAGTTTATTGCTGAATAAACTGCCTTGTGTGTTAGCCATATGTGCACTTGGGATCAGGAAGTTCTATGCTTGGCAGACATTCCCATTGGCGTGACTGAGTTTTTTTCTTCAGTACATATCTGGATGTCATTTTCTGCCTAAACAAACTATTAAGCCAGAATGTTGTGGATTACATACTCTTGCTTTGTGAATGGTACATGTTAAGGACTAAGCCACGATATGTTAGTTTTGCCACAAACCGGGAAGCTCTACACAGTAGGTAGAGCTACACATTGTCTCTGGAGATTGCAAAAATCCGCCTTCCCTAAAGCTGGGATTATACCAGGGGGCAATCAAGTTGGAAGCCTTTCTAACCTAACATTCAAGTAGGCCTGGGCGGTGAACTGTGCTCCGTTTGTGGAGTTTGCAGAGTTTTCTGCACTACGCGAAGGTCGCAGAGTGCAGAAAACTCTGCTTCGCGATGTGCAGCAGGGTTTTTCCCCCACTCACAAACGGTAAGTTCGCGAGCTGCCGCTCGGGGAGAATTTCAACCCGAGTGGCAGGAATACCAGCACAAACTGCAGTTCTCACTGCACTCTGCTACTCGAACTTTGCAGAGTTTTTTTGTAACTTCACGGAGTTCCGCATAGCAAAACTCCGCGAGCTACGCCCAAGGTTATATTCAAGCCAAGTTTTGAGGCATTTCGTAATGGAGTGCTCTGAACGCTGATCACGTTCAAATGTGGTGACCAAGACTCTTATATTTTTTTGGTTTTTTTTGCAACCAAATAATTTTTATTGATTTTTTTTTTTTTCTTCAAATATTACATCATAGCTGAGGTCTCCTGCAAGCTTAGTCTTAATATTTGCAGTGCTATGTATTTTACAGACTCTGAAGAAACTGGCTACAGGTGACTAATGTGCATCATTTTCTTCCCCACCTCAACACCCCCACCTTCCAGTAAACCCCAAACTGGTAAGACCTGCTGTGTCCGCTAATTCAGCAAGATCGTATCAACCACCCACATGGAGGCAGAAACAAATAACTGTCTTTCGTGCATTCAGAGTATTTACATTTGTTAGGCCCACGCTCAAGGCTCCTATAGTCACAAATGAACACAACAGACCACGACCTCTAGTAAATAAAGATCTCAGTCTTAGTGGGCAAGAAACAGTCAACATCCCCTGTGACGGGTATAATGGAGGGTCTTCTATTTTTCTGAAATCTTTATATTGGTCAGAGAGTATCCTTGACAGTCCTTCAATAGCCAATACAGACCAAAACCGCTGAAGCTAGTGTGTAATGGTCTTTTATCCAATGATCAGGTAAAGTAATTTTGGCTGCCCCTAAACAATTTCACATAAGGCGATCACCCTTAGTTTAATGTTGTTAAAGGGGGCCGTGAAGGCCTAGTATCACTGAGGAAATGTCAGAGGAGACAGGATAACCCAGGATTGTCTTCCTCACTGCCGTAATTTCAGCCCAAACAGACTTTGTGACAACAGAACCACCATATGTTGAAAGTCAGACAGTAGGCTACCATTTCTTCCAAAATAACTCACTTGTTTGTGGGTACACCTTTATACACTTTGGCCCAGCAGAGACACTAATCGAAGTCAACTTTATATTGCACCTCCTTACTTGGGATACTGCTAGAGTGCTGGGAGATATCCTGCCAAAGGTATTTCTATTCACGCGCCCCTGTTTCTTTCCAAGAGCCCATCCTATTTAACTTTACAAGTGTTAAGTCTTATTGGTGCCACTTCCAGAAGTACTTTATAAAGTGTCACGATCACTCCCCTCATGCCTCCTGTGATTTTCACAAATTTCACTAACTGGGTAAGTTCCATGGTGGCAGCTTCTCTGATGCCTCGTCCATCACCCAGTGCTTTGGCTGGGTATAGTTATATTGTTTCCTCTAAATGAAACTTCCACTGTCGGGTTGTAGTGTGTAGAGGTGTTGGAGGATAGGGAATTGTGATTTTACTGAATGGTTCATGACTGTATACCAGGTAGTCTGTGTTTATATGAGTACTAATGTATTCTCCTGGAGGTCTTATTTAGGCTTCCAAGCATTCTCAGTCATTCCTACCACCCCTTGATCCATTTTAGGGCATAACTTGTCTGTTTCTTAAAGGACCACTCAAAGGACTGAGTTGTGATGGTTTGTAGGATGTTGGGAAATCTAGAAGGGCCAGGATTCCTGCATGCTTAGATTGGGTCCTAATTGTATGAGCTTCTCTTGCTCGCTGCCCATGCCAAACTAACTTTAGGCTTAGGTCTTGGAGTTCTATAAAGAATTCTGTTCATACCAAGACTGGTAGGGCATGGAAAAGGTAGAAGTCCTGGGCAGTATTTTCCTCTCAATGGCGTTTATCCTGCCCAGTCATGTGATAGAGGGTGACCATTTACGGTAATCGCACCACAGAGATTACAGAAGTTGCAGATAGTTAGCCCTGTACAGATGCCTTGCATCTATAGTCCGGTATTAACCCCCAGATATCGAATCGATGGTGTAGCTAATCTGAAGGTCGTCTGTAATGAAAATGGCTAGCTTCTTCAGACAATAGTGTGTGTGATGCTGTATTTCTTATTTTGAAAGATTTATCATGAGGCCTGCAATTTTCTCAGTGCGATAGTCTGGTCTGGAGATATAAGATATATACATAGTTTTTTTTTAGGGTTAGCAGTACGTCCTCTACAAATGATTTTTGGATGCCCTGACCATATGGGATGCTTTATTTATTCCCATATGTTATGTGTGAAGAAATCTGTTTGGTGCTCGGAGCAAATGAGAGGAGAAGAGGGACACCCCTGGGTAGTGGTCCTACCCATTTTAAAGGAGCTTTAACATTCTGCCACATAAGGAAACCCTTGAGGTTGGTGAGTGATATCTGCACAATACAATAGAATTAAATGTGGGACTAAGTCAAGTGCCGAAAGGGTTGCACATTGCCCAGTTTGCTGAGCCAAAGCAGGATGGGCTCAAGAGAACCAGTGGCAAACTACCTCAACCACAATGGTTTGGTCCCAATAGTGCGCCGGACCTGTGATCCCTCAAACAGGGTCTTTCTTACAGCTTGTATAATAAAAAAAAAACAAATGCGGTTTGTGTTGTATACAGATTACAATACATTTAGAGAGGAAGGATTTCTTTAAGTAACCCTATTAAAAAGGAATGGGAGGAGGTATAGATGTTGCCTCGCATTGCTCTTGTGCATCACTTATGGCTTTATATTGCCCATGTTATTAGTGAAGAAAGTCTCAGGTTGTTATAAAAGTACAATTTTACTATGTGAATGAGGTCTGTGTGACACTGGACAATCTCCAGTTTAGGATCAGTTGACCACTTCAGTGTCACCTGGACTGAAAGGTGTCCGAGTATGTGAACTCTAGTAAGGATAGCCTCTTGGTGTGGGTCAAATTATCGCTTTCTTCATATCAAACCTGTTTTTTGTTGTGCTACATATAGCTGCCAATTTTGACTGGTTGACACAACACATTCCTCGGTTGTGCATGCACAGAGGTTGATGTGTATCCACTCGAAACTATCTTTAAGTTACCAACTTGTGTCAAATAACCTGTTCATCAGGTTCTATTTATTTCCTTTGAGGTATCAACTCTGTCAGTGGCTAGTTTTGTTGCAGTTCTGATGTTTATGTACCAAATGAAACACTGATTTTCAAAGGGCTCCCCATGTAGTTTGAGAGGAAAACCAAGAGCTCTAGGCAGGAGTTTTGTCATGTCTGAGTGAGTTAAAGGCTTACCTTTTACATTTACTTTAATCTGCAGGTCATGGGTTCGAATCCTGGCAGTTCCCACTCAAATTCCATTCGTAGGAGTTGGTACATCGAGTAGAATTAAATGGGAGAACATTCATACCTTTTTATTTACAGTGCTTGGAAATGGTAGGAGTGTGGTATGAAGTGCTAGATGAATACAAATCTTATTCGTTTGGGCCTATCTGAACCCACTGTACCCTGTGATGGTGGCAAGACCATATTGACCATTTTCATCTAGGCCTCTTAGCCAGCCAGCCTAAATAGAAAAACGTTATGTTATAGAGTTCTCTGGAAATGAAGAATCATAGCTACAATGGTTTGAGGGATTATTTTTGGGTGGGCAGGGGGTGGTTCCGGGTACTGCCTCTTCACACATAGGAGCATATCATCTTGTATTGGATCCTAGCTCTCACAAGACTTAGAAATAAATACCCTGTCCGTCTACCTTGCAAACGTGGTTGCATGTGTGAGCAGCAGATTACAAAGTCGGATTTTTAAAATGGCATGCAAAAACACAGCCACCAAATTTTTGGATGCCTCTGGGCATACTTGTTGACCAAGAAGGATCTTCCCGTGTAGTTCTAAAATCCGGTAATGAACTGGTTAACACCTCTCAGTAGTTTCACTGTACAGATTCGCATTACCCCTTCCATCCACACGGCGCGGGCACGCCTCACTCCTCACTCCTCCGTTTTATTGCTTTTTGAAAGAGCACGTCAGGAGCGGAGTAGCAGAACCCCGGGGCGTCGTGAATCTTTATGTATGTCGGATAATCTAATTCTCTAAGATAATAAGATGAACTGCTAGCAGAGCGGCTCACCACAGCTCTAATCCATTTTTATCAAAAAAGGTCAGTGCGTCAGCTCTCTGCCAGTGGTCCTGGTCGGAGAGCTCGCTTCTCCAGGGAGCTCATTGTGAACCTCCTAAAAATTGGCATCAAGGCGCTATGAAGAGCCAAAACACTGTCCCTGTTGTGCAGGAGTGACTGTCCGTTTTTACCTACGTAACAGCATGCGTGAATGCAGTCAGTAATATTTGTTTTGTATTAGCAGCTACTTGCCTCCTGTCTCTTCTGGAGGTATTATGAACGCCACCTAAGCAGTGCCATATGTAAATCCATCTGCAAAAGACGTAGCAGCCAGTCATTCTGGCTCCTTCACTCAGTGGTTTGTGGCCTATGTCTAGCTCTTTGGTTTTAGGGAACATGATCAGGTTTCTGCTTCCTATTTTTTGACCGGTCCAGAGGCATGTTTTAGCTGAGTTCCAAAAAGTAATACATCAAGCTAATAGACAAAGTGACTGTTTAGTCAATTGTTTTCTTGACTTCAGAGGTTGTCTTATTTACGGGTTTTAAGTTCAAGACCTCTGGGAAACCCTTGTGTCAGTCAATCCAGAAGGTGTTGGACAGAGCGCAGTATGGGTGGCTGATCAGTCAGCAGTGGTTACTCAGGGACTGGAGAGTTGCACCACAGTGGCACAGTTTTTTCTGCAATTGCCCTCTTTTTTTCCCCCGGGGCTGGCAACCAGAAGCTCGCAAATCAAGAAAGGCATACTGTATTTACTCAATTTCTTTTGTATGTTAATTACCCACACAGATTATCAGTCTGACCCTTGCAGGTGGGTTTACACGTTTGTGTTTTCATTTACCATTATTGTACAACGAGTTGTAGAAGTTCTTACCTGCCTTACGTTTACTGATGTGACAAAATGTCGCTACATTAAACTTCAAACAATATAACTGTCAAGCTGTGGTCGTTCTTGAGTTCTAGGCTGGAGCAGTAACCGGTTTACTGACCGTAGAATAGTTTTGGAAGTCTGCACTACTGCGGGCAGTATACCAGACTGAACAGATAGTATATTAAGCAAATTAGGTCCGAGCTCCATTTTTAAGACCGCTCCTAAAATTATGTTCATTTTATTAATTACAAAATTATAAACCTGAGGACGAATGCTTGTCAAGCTGTTCCACTTTTGTTGCACTTCTCCATGCACAGTAAGGTGCTTATTTTTTTTTTTTTTTAACGCAGTGGCCTGGATTGCCTACCAAGCTTTTGTACTGTTATAGTAGAGCCGCTAAGTAGCTCATTGGCATCATGCTGCTGTCAGCTTCTCCAGGTGTTTGCGGGCTATAGCCGGCGAGTGGTTGGACGTATGTGGGTGGAGGGTATCTAGTATGATAAAAGGTGGGTACATGCGTGAGGATCAGATGTACTCCAATGGTGTTGTAGTGGACTTTCCGATGCAGCCTAGAGAGCCAGTGGTATAGATAGGGAGGTGTAGTTGGAATATTTTTGCACATACTCTTCTTTTAAGGTATTGCACAATCGCACTAGCATTATTGGAAAATCAGTTTTCAAACTATAATGCCTGGGTTTCTTTTCCCTTAGATGGGAGCAAATTGCTCATAATGGGTAAGAGGGGTGGTAGGTGCATTGAAGAATTCTGTATGAGTTAGTACAACGCTGATTGATTCATGAATTGGATGGTAGCAGAGTAGCAATAATACCCACTATTACCAAGTCCCAGGTCCGACCTAAAACTGAGAATACAGTGAGTAGCAATATTGCTGACGCAATCTCATAATCTGATGTAAACAAGAAATTAAAGGTCCCAGGAAGCCAATAGTAATCTCACTGTCTCAATAACCACTTGTCACTCTGTGCGTCTACCTTGATGCCGAGTTATACAGGTTCCGTGAGCCCAGCGTGGCAGTGTTACTGACACAATAACCCTGTACAGTCAACCTAGATGTGATATCAAAGTTCACAACATTATTCCAGTTCCATGTTACAGATGTCAGAAAACAGTGAGCGCAGACAACTAATTTTAGTTGCGGGGATACACCAATTGGCGTGTGACTCATAAGAATGGGTGTAAAGCATTGGTACCCCAAATTCTTTAATCTAGTGTAGTTGGCAGCATCTAGGATGCACTAGAGTTGCAAAACGTCTTTCCTCATATTGGGTTCTGGTGTGTTTAGCTTATATTGATGAAAGAAAACTGATGCATTCTTTTAAATGTGTGATTTATCGGGGGCAGTAATAATTTGAGCCGGGCTTCAGATTTAATTTCAATGACATGGCAGAAGAGGGGACAGTTGGGATGGAACTTTAGTGCGCGGTTTAAAAGTGTAATTTTTTACAGTGTGAAATAGTTTCTTTATTTTGCTTTCCAAGTATGTACACTGCCGTATGCAACCTGCTGAGATGGCAAAGAACATGCAAACATATTTTTCTTGATTGCTGATTTATGATTCTGAATCTTCTGCAAAGAGAAATTGGGGAAAATTTTAACTCCTAGAAATGTTGCAGGATTATTGTAAAATCGCCTGATTGAACTGGATTAACTCAACAACAGAATATTGTATAAACCTCCATGCCCTCCTTTATAGCTTAGATAGTTTTGTTTCGTTTCTCACTCTCAGAATTGTGGGCACTTTTTCAAACAGACTTGAAACTGCTGCACCTGTCCTTGTCAACGGTTTTTCCAGAGAACACTCGTGATTTAGAACTACTCCTTGAAGCTATCAGGCCAGCACCCTCTTCCTCTGCATATTGAGTTTGCAGCTGGTTCCTGCACTTAGCAATATCTCCTCTCACGATAAATGGTCTACTCTATAAAACAATGTACAGCATTTCTCGTTGATTAAACGAATAGAGCCATTTTTAAATCATTCAACCAGGCTTGCATTGTCAACTTTCAGCATTCGTTGTAAACTGAAATGCAATATTTTAATTAAAAAAAGGTACTTTCTAAAAAAAAAATAAAAAAAAATTTAGTTTCTTGATAAAACTCCCCTGCCCCTCCCAGTCCCATAACATCTTACCTCATAGATGTAGAGCCAACTCTTTGTGCCATGGTAGTGAAATGCAAGGCCTGGGGTGCATTCACTGACTGGAGAGTTACACTTGAAGGTTCTCACCAATCTTCCCCACATCTCAGTCAGTTATAAAGAAGTCCCATATGCACTTGATATCCTTCCCCCCCCCCCCCCCCCCCTCCCGGTACAAAGGGAAATCTGATGAGATGGCGCTCTTGCTCCCTTCTACGCTGCGAGAAAACGTTATTGTTTTATCCACTATGCCAATCTGCCTTTGCAGAGAGGGGACTGTTGGCGGTTGAAACTGAAAGGTTTAAGTTCTCAGTAAATAAAATGATTCCTTTATCAGTTTTAGAAGAGCTCCTTTTGAAAGCGGGTATCTTTCCTGCCATGTGCATAGCCCTTCCAATGTTACATATTTGGAGATGAGTGCACATAGTTATTTGAAAGTTCGAAATCTAAGAATCCTAGATGTATTCCAGTAATGCATCTATCCTAACATATCCCAGGACTGATTATGTTATCTACATAATTTTAGATTTCAATGCAAAACCCTCCACTGGACTTAATCTAGCTGATTGTCCAGATTGCAAGCATGTTTGTTTTCAGCCGGTTGGAGAAACCACTTATACTATGCGCCAGAAAGTATAGAGGTGGTCTTTTCTTTTTACTTCCAATAAATGCATGTACAGCAACGGAGGTTTTGCGGAGTTGTGGGTTTTCATCCATTTTGCGTAGCTGAAATGCTAGGGACCTCACCCCTCAGACACAAATAACTTTTCCTTCTGCTCCTTTTGGTAGGACTGGCTGCATCAGTGTGGTACATACGAAGTATGCATGATTCCCCGCCATCTTTCAGGTTCAGGGCTTTCAGTACTCTGGTTGTATAAAGTGCAACCATTATCTAAACTTGAAGTTGGGAATTTTTAGAGGGTGTTGGAGTTATAGACTAAACCCAGAAGAGTTGACCAGAGCAAGGCAGTGGGTATTTTTTATAGAAAACCTTTTAGGAAATATTGCTGCTGTTGGATGTAGCTGTCCCGGTTTATCCAGAGCATGGTATCTGACAAAGCCATCAAATGCACTACCTCTCATTAGTGAAGATATTTTAATTAGCATGGAAAAATGTTAGTTGATTAGTGTGTGATGTAACTTGTCCCCTGGGATTGTGGAAGGTGGCTGGGTCTGAGCATGAAATTTCTCACCTCACCTCCAAGTCCCCAGTCAATATGCCAGAAGAACTTTCTCCAAGGAAGGCTGTCTCGGCATGTTTTCATGTTTCCTTGAGAGACTGCTTCCTTATGGTGAGACTTTTCACAGTGTGTGAAGATCGCTTTACTTAGTCATCTGTATCCTTGTGAAAACCATGGAGCAACTGATGGCCGATAGACATAGGGGCCTGCTCATATACATAAATTAGGTTGTCATCCTATGTTTATACAACCGAGAAGGACTCTTTTTGGCGGGTGTCTTGCATTAACGGTTGTGGAGACTGCTGCAGACAAAAATGCCGCTCATGGGGTGGGATGTGGACCACACAAGTTGTGATGTGCCTTGAAAGATTGAGAATGGCAACACAGTTTCAGGACATTCCCAAATGTGATGTATCCCTTTTCACTCTGCAAAGGGTTGTACATTCTTTCAAGCACAGGGATGGATTAAATCTGCCAGGGTGGGAAGGGGAATGGATCACCCTCAGAGTTGCTGGGGGTGCAGTGAAAGGGCTGTCTCCAAGAGGGGAAAAAAGCTTTGCCACAAGTGCCTTTGCAGAATGTTATTGGTGCTGCGCGGAATCCTTCGCTGTGGAGAACTTGGTGCAGCTGGAATAGGAGCCAGTATAGAAAGCCACAAGACCTTTCCATGAGTATGCTTGTGAACACGCGCCTGGCTCCGCTTTCCCGCCGTATTCCCAAGAATGTAGGAAAGGTGTGTTCTGTCGATCTTTCTGTGCGAATTTTTCGTGAATTGGGCCCATAGTGTCTATAAACCAGCCTTTTACGTTTAAAATAACTTTAATCTCGCAACATTGACTTTCATTCACCCGGAACCTCGAGGCGTAATTGAAGGTCACTGAGGGAGGGACGCACGTGAGTCTGTTTGCCACCTCCTGAATGTCGGCGCACACTCGCTTCAACCATAATGAAAGGAGGGTAAATCGTGCCAATAAAGTCCAGAATATGAAAGTGTGGGGTCGCGTGGACTCCAGGAATTCCATTATCGCTTTTTGCTGCGTTCCATTTGAAATTAATATCCTTTTCTTATTGTTTTGCAAGATAAGGTTATTTTACAGCAGGTACCGTCTGCGGCACGTTCAGCTGATCCGTTGTGCCCCTCTGACACGATGGTGCCTAGGTGCGCGGCTGCCTTGTCATATTTCTCCTTGCCTACGTAAACGTATCAGTCTCCCAGTATCCTTCGCTGTTCACCTGCAGCCCATCCGTCCCCTCCACCACTTCTCCAAAGATGTCTCTTGCCTTTGACCGAAACCTTAGACGAATTGTGTCAACATTAAAAACCATTGTACAACTCTGCAGCATGGCGTATGCAGTGTACATGATGTTAGCAGGATGTTGTAGCCTGTTACATGGATGCGCCTGCATAGCTAGCAAGAGGCTCCGTGACACCTTCAGCCAGTTCTGGCTTTTTTTTCTTGCCCTAATTTTTTTTTTTTTAAATAAGTTTTCCAATCTGCACAAGTGTATATACAGTAAGCTTGTGCATAAAAACGTACAAGGATACTCATGTTGGCGCTGTAAGTGGGCTTTGGAATATGCGAAACTATGCCCAAGATATAGCACTAGCTCTTGTTTTACAGTGCCGAACATGTATCATCGAGGGGAAAAAAACATCGGTAACAACATATAAAAAGACTCCACCCAACCCCTCCCAACCCAATGCCAACAAAGTATAATCCTTGGGTATGTGGAGTGCGGGACTTCACGAAGTTCAGGCTTTTTGACAAACATCAATTTGTATTCTGGGTTCTTCGCGTTTCACTTTTAATGCATTTTCCAGCCCATGCTGTAGGTTTACAAGAATCTGGAATGGGTGACTTGGAGACTGGTGGCAGCTATGCCCTGGAAGCATCGCCAAGCCCTTGAGTAGAGCGATGCAGCCTGGTAATGTGTGCACTAACTTCGGCAGTTTAACATTGTAGATTTCACATATCCTTAGGTTCTCTCATCTTGACAGTGCTGGTCAATAAATGCACTGCATCAGGAAGTGCATGTGAAACCTAATACATGCAACATTCTTTTTAGTAGCACAACAACGAGAACAGCACATCCACATCTGGCTAAGACGCTGTGAATGGTTGAGCCCCTTAGCCAAGTTTCATTAACCATAGATTATTAACCAAAAGGAAGTAATTGGTTTCTGCTCTTTATTTATTAATCTATTTATTTTAAAGTTTCCCAGTGGACCAGAAGGCGATAAGTTGGTAATTACAACCCTACAAGAAATGACGCTGCTTCTGTTGAATGGCCTACTTTTGATGGAGGTGTAGCTAGTTTTGGGGACCATGCCTGACTTTCGGGGTTTTACTGGATTTTGGAGTTCGGGGGGGGGGGTGGGGGGGATGAGAGTGATGTAACTTGTTGGTTTTTGTGTTTATAGGATTCATTTTTGCACATATAGCCGGGTGCACGTTCCGAAATATCTAGTTTACATTTACCCTCTGCACGTGAATTCAGTTAATAATTTATATTGCAGATTTTGCACATGGTTTTTGGACAGGAAATCGTGGATCTGTGATATCCAGTTTTATTTTTTGTTTTTGCAGATAGCTTGCAATGTATATACGCACAATGCAAAGTATGAAATTTGATGCTCATCTAAAAACTAGTGTGATTTTGTATAGTTCGTATTGCTTTTGTTCTTGATTTTAGCCCTAAAGCAGAGGATCTGCAGTACCTAGTAGACATTTGTATTTGCTCATGATTTTAACTACAAAGAACAAGGATGGCTTAGATTGAGGAATAACTTTGGTATAGCTGATGTATAATCAACTGGTAGTTGGTTAATGTCGAACTTGTAAACATGAAAGCTTACTTTTGCTCCTTTTTTTTTTTTTTTACATCTTTGTCAATTTGATGATTTGAATGCAAAATTGTAATGGTTTTAATTAACTATATACAATAAACATTTACTTAGTGTATATAGGATTCATTTTCCCAGTGTGAGGCTTTTCCCTACATCTGTGAAGTTATAGGGGTCACCTAGCGATATCAAATGCGATATTGCATGTTTTCCCTTCTGATCAGAATGTTCTGAACCGGGTCTGAGATGAGAAGCTGCGTATTTGGAGCATCCTTAGTCCCATAGTTGTTGGGCTGAGCAGTCTAGGCCTAGTCATGAGTTAGTGGGAAGATTATAATAACTTCTCCATCTATTCTCAGTCACAACAAAGGTGAATTTTTCAGCTAAAGTTGTGTTTTTTGTTAAAGGAAAAGTCTTAACTTTTTAAGTCTATATTTAGTAAAAGGTCAACCAAACCGCATCAAATCATAAAATATAATGAAAACAGAGTATCAACAATAAATACAAAGTAACAATAGGTGCACAAATTAGACTTGAATATACTTTTCGTGATCACTACAATGATCGTAAACCCTATGTCTACGAAATCAAGTGTTAAAGTTTACCTTTCTCTTTTGTAGCAATCAAAGCTCCTGCAATGTAGTAAGCAGTTGAAGACTCTCCTCTTTGGAGAGCACTACATCACATTGGATTAACTGTTCACACCCCAGCTACCTCTCCAAGCACTTGTTGACTTTCTGTTTATCTTTGACCCTGTACAGCGCTCTTTCTACCTTTGGCTAGGTTGCCACTATAGAAATACCATAAACAAACATACATACATACCATACATAAAAGACCAATTAGAATTCCTGCTACAAAGTTCATGATCGCTAGTTGATCACAAACATCAATAACGTTAGAATCCAAACCCAATATAATAAAGATGGCCTTAAACAAACCTATTCAAGACATTAACACATTAATATTGAATTTCTTTAAGCTCCCGCTCAATGTGCCTGGCTTAGAGGGTCGTGGGAACCCTGTCGGCCTGTTTGACCGCTGCGAACGTTTACAGCTTCACATATTGCTTACCTGGTGATGGAGCTGGTAGACACCGGGTCGGTGGTCTTGCGGTTTCTTTTTTCTCTGACACTATGCTTGGCGCTTGAGGAGTGCAAGTGGCGCTGTCACTTCTCCTGGGTGATGGCGGTCCTTGGGCTGTTTGCTTGGTGGGCAGGCTGGATACACACCTTGTTCAAGGCAGCACTGAAAGTAGCTTAGTCTTTCAAATGTTTGTCAAAAGGTTCTGTAAAAGGTAGTCCAGGTCATGAATGGTATCTTGCCAACTATTCCCAATCTAAGTTGGAGAACAATTCATCATTAATCTTCTAGTAGACCCATCATGCCATGCCAGCTATCATGTTACCACTTTCATTCCTGTTTCCTGTCTTGCCTCCAATAATAGGAGGAATATGAGCCATTTTTTCTGCGTCACAGCGTAGTCTAGTATTTTTCAGCAGGTTTAACACCTTTCATTTCTTCTGTTGTCTCTGTTTTCTCCCTGAGTTTTGGGTTTATAATGCAGTTAGACTAATATTTTCTTTTAAATGGAGCGTGCTGGGCTTTTCTTCCTGGATGCACCGTTTTCTCCTCCTGAGCCATTGAAGCCTCCTCTCTTCTCCCGAACCTCTGCTGTTTTGATCCTAGAGTTCTTTTGGACTCCGGAGGCGTTTTTTGTGCTGGTGGTTTTTTCCTCCAGCGTGGGACCTTCTTTCAGACATCTGTCTTTCAGCACATTTTATGTAACTGTGCTAAAGTATGATTGCTTCAGGAAGTTGTAACCTATATCTTAGAGGTCGAAGCTAAGAAGACTCTCTTCTCATCCAGCCATAGTCCTGATCCGGTAAACCTACTTTGTCTCCCTCTTTATAGGGTGCTAGGAGGTGGCAAGAATGGGCAGGGAGAGGTTGCCACTGAGTTGAAATGAATACACAAACACTAAGAGGAAGTGTCCTGCCATACACAATCATAGCTCCACATAATTGCACTTTTATTTTGATTGTGGGCACCCCTCCTCTGGTAGGGGGTTGAGTTGTCTTCTTGGCACCATTGGTTTGTGTTTGTGGACTCTTTGGGCTTGCAAGCTGGCTGGCAGACTTCTGCACAGAAAAGGTCAATGGCTAGATGGGCCAACAGCTTCAACAGTGCATCGGTTTAGCCCTAGCTTGTAAAACTGCCAGTCTACTACACATTCAGGAAACCTCTTTGTTTTGTTGAAATAGCTCTTCAGAGTACTTTAGTGGGGCTCCTACTTGTATACCCAATTTGCCAGAAGGGCAGCAGCAGGGTTCTTGTGGGTTAAGGTGTATTTTTGCATTTTAAAGCCAGCCGGCCTGATTGCACCAGGTTTACACTCCACAGAGAATTATCGGGTCAATGTACATGCCCTGCTCCTAAAGGGCCTGTGTAATTCCAGAGAGAAACTGCTCGGAGGGCTACTCTGGCATGAAATCTTACATTCTACCTCCCACTTTTTGTTTGACCGCAGGAATATCTGGATAGACGTAGGGGATGGACTGACTTTGTTGGTCCTCGGTAGGCTGCACTCCATCTTAAGTTCAGCTTTCATACAAAGCTTTTCATTGTTGTGTAAAAGTAAATCTAGCTATTTCAAAGGGGATCACACTCATTTCTCTCCCTGAACTTATTTTAATGTTCTCAGTCATTATTGTGATCATAATTAAGATAATGATTATGAACTTTAATAGTCCTAAAATAAGGAATATCTATTCTCCTCCGGTGCTTCATATTTCACTGCTGCCATTCACATGCACTGTTAATAACCGATGCAGATATTCATATAGTTTAATAATACACAATTTACCAATCTCAGAAGGATAGAAGGTGGAGTTGAAATTGAGACCTGCATATAGAGGTCCACTTTGCTGGCTTACACGAAGGGTAGCTACTGGTTTTAGTTTACATGTGGGACTGCATGCCTTACCAGTGGATGCAGCTACTTCACCCCAAAGCTATAGAATGGTTTCCCCAGACAAGACCTCTTTTAAGGGGTTGAAGGGGACACCCCGTCTAAATTGATGGTTTCGGAGACCAATTTAGGAACTCTACTGCCCCATATTACACAAAAGATGTCATTGGTGGTCACTAAAGTTGAGGTTTGAAATAAGTTCTTTAGGTTAGGGTAACCTAAAATTCTCGATAGGAGCAGCTAAGGGGGAGGGGGGGATTAACGAGCTCTAAATCATCAATCGAAGGTTTAGGGCAAATAACTGGAAACATTTTGAGAAATTGAAAGTACAGTTCCTTATCAGAATTCCACTTTTTGATGGTCCAACTGAACAAGAGCTATTCAGATAATATATCCTACTGTTATGTAAGTAATGGTACCTACAGAGCCTGAACCTACTTAGGGAGAACCCGAGCACTGAAAGGACGAGAACACAGGGTAAAATATAACTGACCACGTGGAGGACGGCATTGACGTTCTAGTGTGTTGAGGTAGCGCTACTTGAAGATATCCAATGTTCGTTTCTTTGTGAATAGCAGGAGGGTTGGAGTGTTTCTCCTGGTTGAGGTCCTTGTGTAATTTTAAAATGGCTGTCTTGTGTTGCTGTGTGTTTGTTTTTTTTCCCCTTGCTCTTTTCGTTTCCAGTCTTTTGGGATCTTCTGTTCCTGGCATGGAGCAGTAAGTCTTAGTTTCTTTACCAAGTTTGATTATCACTTCTAATGGCATTCAAGGTCATGCACCTGATTTTACAAAGGATTTTGGCCACGAGGGGAAGTCATTGTAGCTCCTTCAGGGAAATGGGATCACATTACCTCCACACTAGATACATGAGATGTGCAATTGTGTGTAAGATGCCTTTCCGGAGTACCAAGATGGTATTTCAGAGGTTGTTGGTATTTCAGAGGTTGTTGAGTAGAACGTTGACTCCAACTAGGAGGGAGAGGACCAGGGTTTGTAGGTCGTTCCAATATGGTATTCTGGAGGAATTGTTCTTACTTTTTTGGAGGGAGCTGAGCAGTCTTGGTTTTCTTGGTGATGTTTTTTTTTTTTTTTAATTTAAATGTGAAGTCTGGTGTTTCTAGTGCCTTCCATTGCATGCCTATAATAAAGGCACTTATAACCTGCTTATAATAAAATGTGGCTCTGTTATTGATGATTGTATTTAATTATAGTAAACTAGATTTCCTTTCACGATTTGTGTTGCTTACCTATTGCTTACAGGCTGCTCTTCTGCCACACGGTCCTTGAATGCTTTGAGGTTATTGCTGGTCATGGAGTCTTTGTGTTTACTTCTTGTGGTACACTCTTTTTGGCTATGTTTTTGGTCGACAGTTTCCCTTTTTATGTTCACTATTTCTTTTGCTGATGATTATTTCAGTGACCCCACTGTAATCCTCCACCTTATTTTTAGTTCTGCTTTTTGAGACGTGCTTTTGTTGGGCAGGGGCCTGGAATGCTTTTGTTGACCATAGCTGCTAGAGATTCAGGAACCCAACAGCACAATGTAGTCGGTTTCTGGTCCTGATAATACAGAGGAATCCTATAACGACTACCATACCCTCAGCCGCCCACCTTTAAAAAACAGTTGGAGAATGTGGAGTAAGGGTTCACCAGGCACTAATTACATTCAAACTAGGATAAACAGTCTGAGTTTTAACTGTAGTGGTTACTAAGCTCACACAGGTGAAATGCGGCAGGAAAATAAAAATCCTACAAAGGATTAAATTGTAATGGGTTAGTGTGAAGTTTCAGGAGTATGTGACCACTAGCTAGAGAGAGCCCAGAAATAAGGATTAAAAGCATGTATACCGCTTGTTAACTAGGATTGATCCCTCTACATTTCTTCAAATAGTCAGTATTCCAGGGACTAACTTTCCTTAACTACCCATGGTCTAGGACCCACCCGAGATGTGTCAATGTTTATTCAAGGTGGCTTGTTTGCACAAACACAGAAATAATTCATCCCAGGACCTTGAGATTTCATGCAGGAAAGTAGCTTTCTGGCTTTGACTTTGTAGTAGTTACCTACGTTTTGTTGCAGCGCAATTCCTCCTGTTTCCATACCATTAAGTAGATAAAAAAGAAAAACAAGTGCACTAGGAGAGAGGTTTTGGCTCAGTGCCCTCTATCTTGTCTTTGTTAAAAGGCTCATGAGTGAGATCACCTATTAGTCTAACCCTGTACACTGAAGGGCCCAAGAACAAAGACAAGAGGGACGGAACGTAGATTGTAGTTGGATCAGAAGCCTGACACTCGCATTGTTGGCAAATTCAAAGCCAGGGATGGCTACCTTCTCTTACTTGTCTGACAATATTAACGTGTACCTCTAAGGACCAAGACTTGTGTGCATTCCTTCTATTTCTAGCCTTTAAGGCAGCCTGGGGTGGTAGATCCCCTGCAATGCCACGTAGATTGCCCGGGCACCCTGCTTCTTTTTCAAACCTTTTTCTTGCACAAACATACACCTTGACCTCTTACAGACTGCACTTCTACCAGAGCCTCAGTTATCGAGGTTTGTAGACCTTACTGGATGCATGTGAGTAAGTCAAACATGTATCACAGCCCACTGAGTTAAGACTTATAACATACATGTGACTTGGGGCATGAGATGGAAGCAATGCAAACTAAAACGAGGTCTTTCGAGAGAATCCTAAACATTAACGTTCACGGCAGAGAACAGGGAGGCAGTATTGCCCACGATCACAGTTTTTGTCAGGATTCGTTACAAAATGTCACAAGGCAGACTGCTTGGGCTACTGATGGTTATGATGTGCCATTGCATTTGTAAATTACACTGCTACCTTACAGTATGCTTTAGATGCCACTGGATTGGAGTTGTGAGGGTTCACAGAGAACCCTTTCTTCTTCAAAGAGGCTGCTAAAATAAAGAAAGGTACAGGGACTGCATCATCTGTCCTCTCCCCACCGCAGCCCGCGCCATTCCTGCGGGATGATGTCCGCACCCGCGTCACCGTAGCTGTGGAGAGGCGCTGGAGAAAACAACACAGAGCAGAACTGTTTCCCAGTGCGCGTTCGACAGGATGACATCGACAGTTTCCAATGCAGACTTTACTCAAAAGAGCATGTGTGAGCAACTGCCAGCAACTGGAGACTTTTGGCAGAGAGCTGGAGGAGCGCGCGGGGAGGGGAGGGCGAGCGGGAGCGCCTCAGACAGTCTTGACTAAAGTAGTGTGGAGAGTGTTTGGGGTTTGGAATGACGCACATCATGCTGTATCAGAAATGCGGAAGAATTAAGAGGCATCCTCGAGTGTCAAGCGCTTCTGGCTCGGGAGGGCAGGCGTCGGCGCTGCGCAGCGCGTTTCTCAGGATCTGGGCGCTTTGTTAACGCTTTACTCTTTTTGTTTAACGCAGTAATCTGGAGTGGCCACCAGGACGGGTCGGAGCCGAGGAGAACGTTTGGCTGGGAGTATCTTGCCTCCTCCCCGCACTTCATTTTTTTCCGCTTGGACTTGTTGACAGTATGGGTCTGAATGGATAATTCAACTGGAGTTGTCGTCTCTCAGCTCGTTCCTGCGTCACCTTTATTCCCCCTGTTCGTTTTGATTGTCTGGATTTTGGAATAGGGCTGCGCTTCAGCCGAGGATAAATAAATCGCCTCGGATCGGCGAGCCGCCTGCGCCCCTCCTCCGATGGCGGCTCATGGCCGGGAACCCCTGGAGTGCTGATCCCGGGGTCCGCGGACGGAGGAGAGGAGCCCCCGCGCCTGCAGCCCGCGGCCAGCCGCCCCCCTGAGGCCAGACCCCCGGCTGGCCGAGGCTGATGGGGCTCACGGGCGCGCACACCCCTCCCCAGAGCAGAGGAGTATGTCCAGTAACCGGCTCAACAGCACCACACTCAAGGATGCGCAGCTGAAGGACTTGTTGGGAAAAGGTACGTGGCTAGATCCTTTTCCTGTTCTTCGCCTCTTTCCCGTTACAGGCTTGCAGCTGCTGTTGGCTTGTGCTTGGTGATATTTTCAGTATTCTGTTGCGCTTTAGAAATTGCTAACTGCTCAAATAAGGTAATCTCTCCAGTGGTGTGTTTGATGTCTGTAGTAGAGAAAAATGAACGTGTGTTAGAACCAGCGATTCTGTGTTTCTTAAACCATGTCATTTTCAAGTGGTTCTGCCTACTTTTCCCACTGTCTCCAATGTTTTTCTATTTCTAACTTCACTATGTTGTACACGGCTGTGTGTGCCTTGTAAGGTTTTTACAAGCAAGTGGAACCGGGTACTCATTTCACCAGTATATTGGTTTTCTTCGAATCACCAGAGCCTGTTGTAGCTCAACCCAAGTTTGACTATTGTGTGCAACATTCCGTTTCATCAGTTCATGCTCTTTATCTCCATCTCCCAGTTTCACAATTTTTAGGCGCAGTCACACGCTCCAACGTAACCTGCTTCAGTTTAACCAGAGCATGCCTGGTTATGCCACCGGTTACACCTTTGTGTAATAAACCGACTTTAAACTGACAGGTGCTCAAACTTTGCATGTCCATCAAAATGACCCTTGGAATTCTTCCAGTGCACAGTGACTGCCCATTTTTTTTTTCTTTTACCAGTGTGCAATGACATGTCCATTGCACCAGTGTGCAGTGTCCGTCCAGTTTTGCTAATGCTCAGTGGCCCAGTAACTTTCACCAATGCCCAGTGGCCCTTCCAGTTTCATCAGTGAATATTATTGACCAGCTCGCCTTTGCTATTTTAGAATGAATTGGCTTATCTGCATGCAGTACCCTCTATCACAATCTACTCCATCCTTTCAAATCACTACCCACGCGCTTCAAACCTTACCTCATCTCGCAAAAGGCTGTGAAGTGTGTTGTATGTGTATGTCCACCTTCAGGGGTGTAAACCCTTCTGGTGATCCCATGTCACCATGCCATCTGGGCTTGGAATACATGTGTACAAGGTGCTGCTGAGACTGTGGATGCTAATGAGTGCTGCATGTTGGGTGGGGCTGCTCCATTTGTCACCCTTAAGCGTGGCTAGCTCTTTAGCATGAGTAATCCTTCTGGTTTCCTCTTATTGCAGCCCAAGGCTGGTAGACTGGAAAGCTCTGGGATCGTCTGCCAGCACGAGCACAAACACTTGATGGGTTAAGTGGTTCTCTTTTCCCCCTCACCACCTTGGTTTTGAAATGTCGCCTTTGCCCTCCACCCCTTCAAAGGTTTAATTCGCTTTACCCATACTTTGTGTAGCTTCTGCAATTGAGGCTGTTAGAGGAAGTAAAATCGCTTCACAAAATGTAGCCGTTCCCTCCTTCGCAGGGTGGTGAATGGGGTTCTTTGTAGGATCTATCACTGGAGAGGAACCTTCGGGCCATCCCAGGACAAACAAAGAGGATGGGTAGGCTGAAGGGAAAAGGCAAGAAGTGGGTGTCACTGAAACAACTAACTTGGAGGATTCCAGCAGATCCCGTGAACCTTGGCTTCGTAGGGAGCGAGGATGTGCTACGTAGTGTCCTTAACAGCCCTTGATGCTTTGCTTTTCATATATATGGGCGCACAGCACACATTCAAAGTGAGTGTTTCCTACAATATTGGTATGTGATTGTTCCACCTTTCTGGCCAGGTTTTCACTCTTCTGAATAGAAAATGTACCTTGATTTAGATGAAATTATCTATTGAAAATGTTTGTTTGCGAAAAAGAACTATTGATAGGCACCAGACAAAAGAGGCTTTGCTTAATTTAAGACAAGAGTAAAACCCAGGTCTAAACATAGCTTGAAATTGTTTGTTTAGCCCGGAGGCTCCTTCACAGCATTTTATTGGGGTTGAAGGTTGTAAGAAGTTGGTAAAATGATAATCATCTGAATCCGGCAATCCCATGATACTAGAGTTTTTTTTTTTTTAAAGCTGAATATCACCAGGGAAGCACACTAAACGTGTATGAAGAGATGAGTCTTCAACTACTTACTGAATTTTGTTTTAGGAAATTTTCTTTGGAACTCGGTGCCTCGGGTCCTAGAAACTAGTGGGAAGCGCCACGAAAGCAAAGCAGTTTTGGGAGGCTGGCCTTCCGTTTGGTCAGTGAGTATGCCAGGAGCAAATTGAAGTAGGAAGGATCATGACCATGAAGGACCTTGTGCACAAAATGGGAAGGTCTTAAATTTTACCCTTCGTTTGATTGGGAACCAAAGTAGACATCAAAGCCAGAGTAATATGGCTAGTGCTTCTAACACTAGGCATGAGGCAAGTAGTATAATTTGGACTCTTTGACATTTAGCTATACTCTTGGTATTGAGACCCTCTTACATTCAGTTGCAACAGCGAATTGTGGAAAAAAACTTTGGCAAGCAGACAGGCACTCCTTTGAGGTAAAACCAAGTGTATGAGCGGTTGATGGAAATATATGGAAGATTGCATGAGCGGTTGATGGAAATATATGGAAGATTGCATTTTTGTGATGCTGTTCACCTGTCGAATCATTTGCCTATTGGCATTGAGAGCAACACAAAAATTGCACATACTTTATTCTGATGCTGTTGATTTGTCTGCCCATCTCCACACTACAGGGCTTTCAATCTTGTGTAGCACGCAAAAGCGCTACCTATGACAGCTCTGCCTTGTTCGTTGACCCTGCCCCCACCACCCCGTGACCTTGCCAGGCTGCTTCCCAGTAGACCCTGTGAGTCTGAGCCCAATCAGTGGTCGTATCAGATTTCACTGGATGGGCGTGTGTGCAACTATGCAGACCCGCCCCTGTGCTGCATTGCCCATTATCTTTCGGGCTCTCCTCCTATGGCTCCTTTCCTTTTGTAACCTGACCTGGATCCTGATATCGTCGAGCTTCGCCCTCCCACTCAAGATCCGGGGGCGTCCAGGGTGGAGTTCCAATGTAGTAGTTTTCCAAATTCCTGCAAGGCACTGGCCCCACTGTTTCCACTCCAGGTCAGCACCCACTACTACCAGAATGACTCCTTGTCCCAGTGCGACCAGTGGAGGAGTTTGTGCTCACTGACACTGAGGCTAGCAGGATGTTTTGGAAACTTCTGCCAGGTACTGGGCCGTCCGCCCCAGAGCTCTCCCCTCCCTCCAGGTTGTTGTCACCCGGCCACCGTGGCCACATTAGAAGTTTCTCCTGCTCTCCTAAGAGGGGCAGGCTTGGATGGGGCCTGTAGCCATCTGCCTCAGCCTTATACTTTCACAAGGCTGTTTTTTGCGTCCAAAGTTTGCAGGGTGATTAAAAAGAAATGCAAGGGTAAAAAAGATAAAAGCGACAGACCGGTCCCAGAAAGAACGTACATATCTGGGTCACTGCTCCAAGGGGGCGGGTTCACATACATGTTGGACGCTTCAGAACGTCCCGTTGCAGCAGGCTCTGGCTGACCCAACAGTAAGGGGTAGTAGGCTATCAACTTTTTATTTTGGGTGTTTTGCAGAGGTTTCAAAATATTGTAGAGCTTCTCATTGCTCAAAAGGGTGCAATTTCTGATATTTGTTGTTTTCCAATCACTTTGTAGCTTGGTTTTACTAATTGGAAAGTGTCACTGTAAGTGTCACACATATGATCGTTGAATGTCTCAATAGTACACGGAAACCATGGAAATGTCACACATAAGCATCCTGAAAAATTTGCAGCTATTTACATGTATTTGAGTTATGCACGGTCATCCCTTCACTTTGCGTCATGGAAGACCATTCTAACCGAATTACACCATAGCTACCTTGAATGTGAATCATTTCAGCCCATTTTGTGTAGCTGCACCTTACAATTGCTTGACATAGCTTTAGAACAGCATCTTTTGCTTTGCAGTTGGCCAATTCTCATCTGCGTATCATGCATGACTGTTCCAGTTGACTTTCCTCTTAGTTCCATAGTGGAATTGTCATCGGGGCAGGAGAGCAGGGATGTTACTTAGTTCAGGTTTAAAAATTATCACTTTTCAGAGGTCTCACATTAGTTATATTATCTGATTTACAAGTGTAAGGGATTCAGCATGTTACAGAAATGCTTTTTTCAACTTTAAAAAGGCATTGACCTATTTTGACATGTGCTGCCTGATTTCCTTGCTAAATGTTTTCACAGCTCGCCTAATGCACAACCTCTTAGACCCAAGGTAGAGCCCTGGCTATAGTCTGGCTTTGCTCTCTGTTGATTTGTTGGCTCGTCAGCCTCAGTTATTGTCTTCTTCATTGGTAGCGGTATGAGGATTCTGTATATTAACCCCAGGCTTGGAGTAAGGGACATGCCACCCTTTCCCTCTGCAAACAGCATGTTGTAATGGTGGCCACCCTGTTCTTAAGAGGAAGCAATAGGACTCTTTCCACATTCTTTTTTTACCAAGAAAAAGTATGCCATTGCCAATTATGTATGCCCTCATTGAGTAAGGAATGGGGATGATGATGATGATATTGTGTATTAATTACTTACTGGTAATCATTAGTACTCTGATTCGCACCCTACTTCATCCCAGTACTTATGGTAACACCCTTTCACCTGCTATGAAAGCAATATCTCCAGTTTATCTCATTTATTCTGTATATTGGGCACCACAGTTGTTTCATTGAACCTGATCTAAATTTAATTCATGGCAACCTGCTGTTCAGTCAACATCCAAAATCACTTCAAACTCTTCAAATATTAATATTTGGGTGCTCGAGATTGATGGCTATCTATGGAATGCCTCAGAATCGCTTCTAAGGAAAGAATGACCATGGCTGTAGGATTCCACCTTTCATTCAAAAACGAAAATGCTTACAATTGCCTAATGTGTAGTATTTTATTTGTGCCACATGTTATCAGATGTTATCTAAGACCCATCCTGTTCAACAGAGCCCCCTGCCTTATGTGCACGCCTGAAACCCCATTACTTTGTCCGGCTCAAACCTACCATGGTCCATCCTTCAATGCAGGAGGGCTGCTTCAGGTCCCATGCACCCCCAGATCACCAGGAAGCAGCACAACCAGCTGCTGCCAGACAGGAAACCTTGGCTTTCCTCCCCAGCGTGGAGGCTGCAACAGTGGTAGCCAAGAGAGGTAAAAAGTACTGGTACTCCTTGCCAGAAACAGTTTGGTTTATTTATGACCACAACCCCTTGTAATTTAATGTTCATACATTATATGGAAGACTAAATGAGCGATATCACAAGGGTAAATTTGAAGACCAATAATTGCTAATTGAGGGGGGGTTTTCTTTTTTTAATGGGAGTTTTGTGACTTCCTCTATTTTTAAATCTGTTGCCACCACACACCTGTATGGGTGGCTAATTGGGCAAATTAAACAATGTCTTTCTAAGCCACAAACATTTTTCTATGTGCCGCAAACATTTTTCTATGTGCAAAGTAAGTCATCTAGGCCCAGTATTGCTGAAAATATTTTTGCCAAGCAACTTTTCCATTCACCAACCATCGGTGAATGAGAGTGACAAATGTATTAAAATATAGCTGATCCTATGCTTTCTGATTTCTACAGAAAAAAGCAACCACAAATTCAGCAGCATGGTTTTCTTTGCAACTGCGAACAAGAGATCACGGTTCGATTCCGAAAGTAGCCTAGTACAGCCCAATACGCACTTGCAAGACGTACCTGCACAAGATTCAGAGAGGATGATGTCGAGCCAGGGGTCGATTCAACCTGCTCCACCGGAAGACTCTACAACAAATGTCCAAGATGTGGATGCCAGTTTTGAAAGGGATACCAGCTTGCCAGAGTGTTGGGACCACAATCAGTGGACTCAATTTAAAGAAAAGTATCCATGGCTAAGCAGTGAAAATGGCTACCATGGGTGCAGCATATGCAGTGAGGTTAAGCTGCTCAGAGTGTCCGCATCAGAGTGTGAGGATGTCTAGAGAATGGGTCACTGGGAGCTTTGCTGCATCTGGTCCAACAAAAGCTGGCCCGTTAACCTCACTGCAGGAAAAAAAATCGTAAGCATTAACTTTCTGAAGCACATTCTAAAGCATGTGATTTCCAAGCTGCATCCAAGGAGGTACTGCAGTCAACTATCCTGGAGCAACAGAGGCATTGCCATTTTCAACAGTTAAGGTTTTTTGCACTCTTTACTTTTGTGCAAACGTAATCGCCTCTTTTCAGACTTCATGTCTAGTAGCCTTACAGGTTGCTTATGAGGCTGATATAGGCTCAATTCTATACAGCGAATATACTGCAGCACAGATAACGGATTGCATGGCTAATGAAATGCGGAGAAAGCTTTGCGTGGGTATCAAACCAAAAATCCGTTTATATTGAGGAGTCAACAACCCATTCTTCCATGACCGTTTTAATTATATATTTCCATGCTGCAAACAATGGAAAAAAGCCCCTCACCTCTTTCCTTGACTTGAGTTGACCAGGGGAGATGCACAGTTCTCATAGTTGAAAGGTGTTGAGAAACATGGATTTTCCAACAAGTTCCTTGGAGACAATTGGATGAGGGTATGCATTGATGGTGCCAGTGTAGCGCTTGGGCACAACTCTGGTGTTTTGGAGAGGCTATGTTCAAAATAACCTCGCCTTGTAAAATGGCACTGTTTATCCCACCAGCTTGAGCTCAGTGTAGCGGACACAGGTGATACAGTGCCAGGCCTTACGCACCTTGTGTCTATTTTTTGAAAAACTGTATGCCGTGTACCACCAGTCTCCCAACAATCAGCAGGAACTCTCTGCATGTGAGAAAGTTAGAAATAGCAATTCTGAAAATTGGGCGAGTATTTTCAGTTTGGTGAATTGCTTCTAGCAACATAGCCCTTCACCAGCATTGTTTTCAGTCCAGCTTAAGCACTTCTTGTGATGCCAAACCTCGTTCTACTTTCAGTGGGCTGAATAAAATCCTGACATCTGATTGTTGCTGAATGTAGCTGGTGTTGCAGCTGCTGCTATTTAAATACTGTCAGAAGCACTGCAAAGGGATTAAGTAACTTTACAAGCTCATCATTCGTTCAATAAGGGCAATTGAAAAGCTTAAGGAGCTCCCATGGACAGCCAGGAAGGAGGATGAACAAGCTATTGAGAGTGGCTTATTTAGAGGAGTGACAATCAGCTGTGAGGGCTCACTGGGCCAGGTAAAAATAAACCTTGCCCAGTTTTACCAAAATCTGGCAGATAACTTGCGCTCTAGGTTGTATACACAGTCTGCAAGCAATAGGTCTGTCATGTTAACTCTGACAGATGAATTTGCAGCTCCTACATCAGAAATAGATGTTATCAACCCACACAAATGGCCAAACAACATTGAGAGCCCATGGTATGAAGGTGAGGAAAAGCTGCAAAACGTGCTGGAGATTCTCTCTTAATTATGAACTCATATTTGAAGGCTTCGGAGACTGTTGATAATGGTAGTAATGAGATTCCAGATCAACTGCAACCTGTTTTGAGGGCTATAAACACATTTCCTGACTGCAAAAGGGGTTTCTGTAACATGAACTTTGTCACCTATATGAAACTGCCTTGGTATCGGATGCCTTTCCTCATTAATGTTTATGAACCTCATGGGCCCTCCTCTACTGCTTTGGAATCCAATGCCATATATCAACAGGGGTTGATTGCTCATCGCCATGCGGCTGATACTCCGTCTAGAAAGGTAGATCCTACAGCCCGGCACAATAAAAGGTATGCAGACGCATGGGCATTTTTTAATTGATGGTTTTCAATTATATAAGCGCTCTCACTTATTACTAGTTTTCCATGGGCAAACATTCTGTGGCAGTACAGCAGGGCCCATAATGTCTGCATTAACAGAAGTGCAGAGTATCTCGCTAGAACTGTACAGTGTGCAGCTTGCATTTTTATTTTTATCATGGTCAAAGTATATTAAAATGGTCAGTATATTTAAAGGTGGTGTCCTAGGTGGCATAATACATTTAAAAATGTTGATTTTCAGTTGCAGTTTCCAGCATGGTGTGTTTTTTTTCCCCCCAATGCATAAACTATGCTTTTGCTCATGGTGCCAAGTTTAGTATGCCTAGCTTGCAGCACGTAGTGGCTTGATTAATGTAGTTGTACACCAAACTTCATCCACATTTCTGCTGTTAATTCCTCCAGATAAGGACTTCAAGTCACAGGCTTGAGTACTGAGCAGATTTCATTGTTCTATCTTATGCTCAAATGATAGACCTGCTGAACATGTGATGTCACTTCCTGTGATATCATGCACCATGATGTCACTTCCTGTCATGTCACACGTCTTGATGTCACATCTTGGGATACTACGTAACTTGGAGAATCCCCCACTTCTATCTTTTTTAGGACCTGGGCCTTGATTTAAACCCACCACCTTTCACATAGTCAAGCCTTATCTTGTGCCTCTGAGGCATCCTAGCTCCATAGATCACGTGTACTTTGTGTGTCTTAAAAATAAATTCCCAAGAATGCAGCTGCAGATTTTAAAATAAGACCTAAAAAGATCATTTCTTCCTGTCTCCAAAATCATGTTTTCGTGTCATAGAAAGTTAATAGAAATGAGAGAATCCGCACTTTCATTCGTTATATGCCAAGCAAATCTAGTATTGTGCTGACGGGGGGGGGGGGAACATTAATGGCAACAATGGCCAGAGCATAGTTCTTTTTGTGTTAAAATTGTTCCTTGTTTGTGGAGCTCGTAGGGTATATCCTTTTGAAGGAAGGGCTTTTCACAAATCTGCTTACTGAAATAAGGGTATCCCTGCGCAGTCACGTAGATAATTTGTGGGACAGTTTAGCGCATCGAGAATAGTACCGACTGAGCTGTGTTTCAGTTTGTGGTCTCTAGTTTTTGTATACACAAAGCTGATCTCTCTCTATGCTTTCTTTTGAATGTTTTGTGGAATATAATGCAATCACTTTGCTTTGTAAGCAAATACTCTTAACCAAGTCAGCCGACTAGCTAGGGGGATGGTGGGATGGGGACTTAAAGGGGTGTGAGGGCTGGTGGGGAAAGAATTGTTAAGGTTAAACAAACGCCATGGAATAGGTTGGTCTGTAGTACAAGTAGAATGTTCTCTCTCTCTCATTCCTTTAACATGAAATTAAGATATTGGGGTACTGGATTTTTCAGAAACTTGAAAGCAAATCTGTAGCATATTTGAAAGCAAACTGGATTTTGGTGCTGCCAGTGCCATGTATACCTGCTAACGAGACAGAAGGTAGGTGTACTGTTCCACTTGAGGGACTCTAGAATGTATAGATTCAGGAGGGACTCTAGAATATATAGATTCAGGAGATTTTGAGGAGTGCTCATGACTATGAGAACTAAGATCTACTTAAGACATATCGTGTATAAGGGACTGTGGTAACCACTAACAGCCAAACCTAATGGGAGGATCAGTAACTACTTAATAGGAGAATTTTAGGATCGTATCATTGGCTGATGACCCAGAGTAGGAGAGTAAGGGAGCAGCTGGAGATGTCGCACATAGGAAGTGACCTAATCTGCATGAATTGAGGGATGTGATGTATTTATGGAAGGAGGTGGTGAATTTGTAGTCCATAGTTTCCAATTCTTAGACCTTCATTTCCTGATGCAATGAACCTAGCCGAGGGAGATAAACCTTAACAGAGGAGTCTTGGGAGCTGTAATAGTAAAACAAGACTGGCGATCTTGTTAGTAAGGTAAGAAACCAGCATGGTTCTTTGGGAAAGTGGCTCTGGCTCCAAGACAAAGGAGATTGAGACAGTAACACAACGGTGAGGAGATAAAAGAACTAGGCTGGTGGAGGATTGGAACAGCATCTCTGCTGGTGATAAAAACCATGATGTACAAGGAGAGGAGGTTGGAATCTCTTCTAGATTGCCACCTCTAGCAGTGTGCTCAGGATATGTTGGCAAGATGAGAGTTCCTCTCTCCTTTACAATTCATTAATTGCTTTGTTATTAAATCACTCACACAGAATATTACTTTTCACAGAAATGTCTCATGTTAACGCTTGAGTTGCCAGCGCAGTCATTTCATAGTTATGTTCCTCGCCCCACGTGGAAGAAGTTGCCAGTAAATTGCCATTGCTGGTGCATCACAGTTCTGATATAGAAGCCCAAATAATTACTTTACAATAAAGAAGCATTGTACTAGCTGTGGCTGAGTTGGCTTCTTCTGCCTCTGGTTTATATAGGTTAATGGTCAAAATAAAGACGTCTGTTAAAACGTGACTTGCTGCCCAATTAATTTTTTAAGCCTCACCAGACCAGAATTGCTCACACAGGCACTGAGCACGAATACGGCGTGGTGCCTGCTCCACCTGCTTGCGTGCTCATCTTAAAACAAATAACCTATTGGTGCCCCACCTCCTATTTTTTGCAAAGTACTCACCAAACAGGAAGAGTCAAGAGGCCTAGAGTCTAAATATCCCATCCTCCCTACATTCCGCCCCAGAAGTGGCCTAGGTAGGTTCTTGCCATGCGATGTAACTTCTTGTATTCCCCCATTCCCAGAATGATGGTGGAGTTGAAGTGGAAAAGGTTTCCTCCTTCTAAGGTGCGGTTTAACTTGTCACCCTGGATGCAGCATGGACATTTATGTACAGAAAGAGGCATTGTGTGGTTGAGTTTCTGCCTTCTTTCTCCACTGCTTCACGTAGGTTAAAGCTCAGAGCTGTGTTAAAGCGCGCTTTGATATATAATCTACCAAAAGAAGTACATGCACTCTGGTGCGTGTGAAGATTAATTTTGATGTACGTCAAGACTCATTACGGCAGGAGAGGGGAGAGGGGAGAGGGGAGAGGAGAGAGGGGGGAGAGGGGAGAGGAGAGAGGAGAGAGGAGAGAGGGGAGAGGAGAGAGGGGAGAGGGGAGAGGAGAGAGGAGAGAGGAGAGAGGGGAGAGGGGAGAGGAGAGAGGGGAGAGGGGAGAGGGGAGAGGGGAGAGGGGAGAGATATTGATTTTTGCAAGAGCTCTTCATTCTGCACATTACAGTGGTTTACGTGATATTGAAGTTGGGCAAGCAAATGATACCTCAGCACTGACCCTACATTTTTATATAAGAACCATACAACAGTTGAGTATTAAATGAGTGCATTCAGAGATATTTCATGTGCTACATCAGTAAATGTTAACAGGTCTATTGTTTGTTACCAGGTGACAGCAATTAATACTAATTGCTTGAAGCACGCTTGGTTGTGTTAAACGTATTGTCACCTATTTTAAGGCTCCTCCTATGAGCGAGGATGTAACACTTCAAATTGCAGGCTTACAGGAGTTCCTGCCAGATGGTGGGTATGGTAGCAAATAGAGGTTGTCTCTAGCCACTTCGCCATCTCAAAGTAGGATGTTCTGCTTCAGCAAGTAAGCTCATGCAAGGTCCGAAATCACCCTTGCATCCTGTGAGCGCAAATTTGTGTTAATACCAGTCTCGCGGTATGAGCAACTGAACACATTCGACCATTCCACAAATTACTAGAGCTAGTCTTAAACCCGGTTTTACTTATAAGAACCTGGGGGGTGGGGTGGGAGGGTACAGGGGGAGGTCAAGGGACAAACATTTTTTATTGAAAAAGCCTTTTGAAATTTGAGGGTAGAACCTGAGATTGATGTTTGGGGCACTGTTAAACTAATAAAGTACTTCTAAACCTGGACTCAAAGTTGGCTTTGTTGTCAAATGGTCCCCTTTTCTACTGTCGACATCTGGCAGTTCTATGACGGAGAAGTGAAGAAACAAAGTGTTGTCTCTGTTAAGAATCAGAATTACAACCTATCATTTGTATCCATGTTTTAGGCTTAGCAGTTAATATACTACACCTGGCCCCAATTGTTCACGTCACCTTTATATTGGAACTTTTAGAATGTTAAGTTGTGTTACTTGTGTGTTGGATTGTTACTTCTATAGTACTGTATACCCGGCAGGAGAGGGAAAATGAATTGCCTTATGAATGAAATGATTTGCCCCCATCCCAAAACTTGTTTCAATCTCATTGGTGGAAGCAAGAATGCATATAGGGTAACTGACCCTGGCATCAGGCAGGTTGCTGCAGCACAATTGAACTGGATCTCACAGATCAGTTTTTATGAGAAGTACTTGATCAGGAGGGGTGAAATGTGGACAATCTTATTAACACTGAGCTCAGAGGTGCAGTATGTAATTGAACATTGTTCGTGGTAGTGGGCAGCAGACAAACCACTTTGTTTTTAGAAGTTCAAATCGGGGATCTCTTGAATGGTTAGTGATGTGAAAACCTGGTAAGATCAGTATTTCAAGGAACACTTCTTACCCTGTAGTGACAGAACTCGATGAAACCCACCATCCACTTTGATTGGGGACACTGGGTGCACAGAGATTCTGAGGGCTATTGGCCCCTTGGGTATCTTAACTTAAGGGCTGTGGGATAACCCCTCACAAATACGTTTGCCAATCTGTTCGCATGTGCAGGTGGGTTGTGACTGAGCAAAACCAGTGTGCTTAAGGTAGGTGCATTTAGCCATGTACGACCGAGGAGTACATTGCAATGAACTGCGTATTGGAGCAAAATTGCAACAAAAGGAATGTGCTATCTATTTAAATAGAAGATTGCCTAAGAAGTGCCTGCACTAGTGTCGGAGGAAAGGGTCAATAACTTCGGTGACTTTACCAGATAGCTTAACCAATAAATGCATTTCTGGTACATTCCTGCAATCCTTTAAGTGCAAAATCAGATGACACTCCATTGAAGACCACCTCTGGTCATCCAACACCAACCTCTAATCCACTTCCAAAATATGGCGCTTACAGTGTTTAGCCTTGTGTTCTGTACATTCACCCAAAGCGCATTACATGTCTTTTCTACAGTGTGGACATTGAAGATGAAAACGTGTTGCTAGGACCCCATATTCATGTCTCGAGACCCTTCAGGTCTCTGAGACTGTATGTATATTCATTGTATTTCACTCAAATTGTAACCATTGTAAATAGGTTTCTCTCTGTTGCCTTGAACACAACTCAAGTGCACTGAACTGACAGGCTGGAAGTGAGCGAGTTTTATTTACGCACAAAAATCTTTCCACCTGGCCCCGTACCCTGCCCTCGCTGAACCAGACAGGTTTCACGAGAACACAACATTTCTTCGTGTTCCAGGCTGTTATGACTGTCTGCGTTTCATGGAAATACAAACATCCAACAGCCACACCGCTGACTTTTCTCTGAACCAGTAGATTTTTGGCGGATGCCCTACATTTTTCTGGGTAGGCTATGTTTTTTTGCAGTGCAAACAGTGTCTTTCTCGCAGGCTCGCTCGATGCTTTTTCATGTTAACTGTGTCTGTAGTGTATTAACAAAAAACAGTAACGAGATGTAGCTTTGAGGTCAACTTGAAGGTTGCTGGGCAGGATACTGTGGGCCGTGCATTGAGCGTGTGTACTTCCTTTATGTAGACTCTCGGTTGAACTCTGCACATGGCCAATACTTCACATGGGAAGCAAAGTGGCACAGATAAGTTTGTCCTTATTGATCAGTCAGAAATTATAATCATTTTGTTTATCTCGTACCAGAGTTGTGCGGTTTTTGTAATGCAGTAAATAAAGGGTGCTAGCAGTAACCGGCTTAGTTCTCCTTTTTACCACCTTGGGGAGGATGATGGGGAAACTGAACCATTTTGTCTATTGGAGACAAAACATAATATTGTTCTGAGTGTCTCATTTAATGAAGGATCTAATCTAAACTGCTTTCTGCGGCTTGTTGCTGCACTTTACATATTAGAATTATGAGTTTTTCAACTTCCAGAATGCAAAGTGCTACTGGCAAAAATTTCAGGAAATGCTGATTAAAAATCTTTTTATCAGAGCAGTAGGTTATCTCCAGAATGGGGCCTACTACCACCTCTGGTTGAATTTGTGATTTGGGGGTCACTTGAAAATAATTTGTGCTCTGAAGTATAAACTGAGTAATTGGTCGGGTACTAATCTTGCTGCAGTAGTTCTTTCATTGTGAAAAATATGTGATTGGCCTACTTTTTTTTTTTTTTTCCAGTGAATGAAATGTTTAAAAGACAAGGAACAGGAATTAGTAAAGGGCCAAGATTTGCGTTGTACTTTCAAAAGTTCAACTTTTTTATATTTAAGGGGGCTTCACCAGCGTCCTCCTGAATGTACCACAGTGTTGGAGAATGTGGCAAGGCTTAGGTTCTTCTGAAGGGTGTACATCATCACAAGAAGAGCTCCATCTCCTCTGAAACCATTTTGCCTATTCCTCGAATGATGGATAATAGATTTGTAGATCATATGAGTCTAGTTGCCATGTTAATGAAGTATCTTACTGGGGTCATTCGGACGTGCAGAAAAGAAAGGCTTATCAATTGTGTATGCCACTTTAAATGAATCACAGTAATCTGCTGGACACCAAAAAGTAGTTTTCAGGGCAGGATAAAGAGAGCTGAGTTTTTTTATTTTTTTAGAAAAAGTTCTAATTTAGTCACAAAATCTAATTTTTCCGTAGTGTAATCACTAAGGAATATAGGAACATAAAATGTAGACCCTTAAGTTGCTTGACTTCCGACAAGACTGAAGAGGTTCTAGCTAAGATATTAAAACCTTGACAAAAATGATTGTAAGAGTAACGGTAAAGTAAGAAATTATTGCACAAAACCCCCACACTTTCACACACACCAATAAGCATTGTTGATTAACCCAGAGTGTTGAATGTCTTTCCCTAAGCCTTTCCCAAGTTCGACATGAAAGCTGCATGGAACAAGTACTTGTATTGAAAAAACACATTTTAAGCCCACATTTGGAAATCCGATTCTGCAAGACACTCTGAGGACTGTGGTCCAGGAATGGTATTTGCTTGGAATGCAATGGAGGGGCGTCTGCATGTACATGACCTGTAGAAGTGTTCACCAGGACGGAACATGGCTATTAAGCAAATGGGTAATAGCATCAGTCCTTGGGGGCAACATGTATAAAATGAGTGGCCAATTAAAAATAAGATTCTGCGGCCTTTCTGTCGGATAAGGCACACATGCATATCAAGAAGGGCTCTCCACTGCAGCCACGGCAGTAAGCATGCCATTTCAGCAATGATCCGTTATGTTGGAAGTGGCCAAGACCAAGACATGGAAGACTTGAAGTCTTGCCCAATCGGTGAAAGACTGGCTTCCTGTGTCTGAATTTGGTTATGCATACCACACAGACCTAAGTCAATTTCTGTTACATACAAACGCCCTGAGGGAGATATGCTATATCGGCATCTAGAATGGGCTGTTGCGTATTTTCGAATTTGGAGTTTCAAAATCCGGTAAGTTTCGGCCATGTAGGTCCGAAACACAGACCTCTACAAGTTATTTGTGATTTTAAGCAAAGAAGACGAAAATGCTGCTCGATTGCATAGAGACAGCAGAACTGAGTCGCAAGATTAAATCCCAGTAATCCTGAAGGGTGACTCAAGTTCTTGGCATAATGATGATGCCAATTGTAATGGAGTACTGCACAGGACCAGTTTTTAAACCTGTTTGTTCTCCTTTTAAGCCATATGCGTTGCCATAGAGCTGCCAACAACAATAACATTGGTTGTTCTCTTGCAGAGGAAAGAAAAACATTTGTGGCTTGTTTTGGGCTTTAGATTTGTTTCCGGTTATATTTTAGGTGCTTCCATTGTGAAAGATGTCTAGTGCTTGCTTTTTGTAAACCCCATTGCCAAATGTCTTAGCATTGCAAAGTAAGCCTCGTCAACACATTTACGTTCTGATGTTATAAATATTTTTCTTAAATGGATCAAAAGGGCTTGGATCCGTTAGTTGAAATGTGTAACTGTTCCAACCTAAGCAGTTCCACTCCTACTTCAGAGATGAATTAAATGAATAACATTGAATTTGGTCGCAGTGACATGGATAATTTACTGTAATATGAAACTGCCAACTCGTGGTTTCAAAGGCTATGTGAACTCGCGTGATTTTGAAGAAACCCATTTTTTAGTAATATTTAGTACTTCATTTGTCTCATGAATCGTCAGCCATAGGCTTGAGACCTTGTCAATAACATTGTATCAGCCCTCTTAGTACTTTACTCTGATTTCTTCAAATAGCTCTTTACGTGCATCTTTGCTCCATAGAAATGCATGAGGGACTACATTACTTCTGACTTACTCTACCATCACACGTGTAATTCTTTCTCATTCGTACATTTGTGTACATCAATTTTTTTTTCATTTGCTTTGGTCTACTTTCGAGTCTGAGCATCAAACGTTTTGACTTTTCAAATCCTTGTTTCAATTTCTTCTTTTTCTTTAACTCTTTCTTGTTTGTAAATGCAATTAAAATAGATCAGACAGCAGCAATTACTAACAATTGAAGAGGATATATTAAGCATAAATGTAAGGTAAATATTTCAGAATAAAGGCCTAATGAAATGCAAGTTCTGCGTGTAAATGGGCAAACTGTAGAGAACCATTGGTTCTGCCCTTGTGATGAGCTTTCGGAATACTCCCATTATAAAAGCCAAGCATCATGGTCAGCAGGCAGCACAGGTGCTTTGGTGAACATGAATGCCTTATTGGATGAAAACTCCCAAAGCAATCTTTTGAATGCCTTTCTTGCATCCTCTACTTATACCCATCTCTCAGTGGTTCGAATGCCCAAGCCTGCTTTGACTGAACTCAATGAGCTCAGATCCAACAGATGCAACTAACTTGTATTTAACAGAAAGGAACCAAAGGTGTGGGGGAAAGACTTAAACGGATATCCCAGATCTATTAAGTAGCCCGTGACCTGGTCGAAATTAGAGACCATTGTGAAACTTGGCCCTCAAATATAATGGTTTGGCTATAAGCTATCTCAATTCTAGGCTCGGGCCAAGTGGCAGTGCCTAGAGCAAAGGTGGATTTTCATTGATAAAGTAGTAATAACAATACATTATTTAGAGCCATTGGCATAGTAATCCCTATAGAGGGCTATATTTGTGTGGAGAAAAAAATGTGAAGTAAATCTATCAAAAGGAATCCTCCGACTGTAACTGTCCAGTTTGGGGGAAGGTTTTTGCATCCCATATACTGCTAAAGATGGCCGGTTTTAAGGCCCTTCTGATATTTAAGGTTGCCTATTTCCAGATGCAAATGCTGAAGTAAGGATTGTATAGAATGGAGGTATATAGAGAAGCAGGCTACAGGCAAAGCCGCTGCCCCCTCTTTGCAGAGAGGTGGCTGGTGAAAGCAGATGAAGAGATGCTGTTTGAGAGCCGGCAAACAGGCGAGACGTAGCCAGAGCCGGAGTCATGCAGGACCTTGTCTGCCAAAGTGATTTGAATTCATTGTGTGCTTTGATGTGTACGGTTTGGGGGGGGGGGGGTTCTTTCTGAATATCAGTCAAACGTGTTTCTGTGCTCACTGCAACGAATTCGGAGAGTGGACTTGACGGTCGTCAGTGGTTTATTTAAGGCATAAAGTAGACCCTGCCATACATTATAAGGATTTTGCAAGTCACCGCAGAGTTTTCTAATTTTACTATTTTTACTTTTATTGTTTACTCTTGTAATTTACTTCATTTCATACGTTCCAGCAAGCAACAATACAATGCATTATACTATTGAGAAGGCCTAAAACGCGAATAATTGTCAGGTTGCTTTGCCCTTTTCGTTTCTGCACTTAAACACTTTTTGCCCAGCATTAAAGCACAAAGCCTAACCTTCCCTTGCATATCAATTTAAGTGGTCTGAACTGAAAAGTACAGTACATCACAAACTTTACGGAATAGTAATCGGTTCAGTTACATATCGTCTTTTCTTCCAGGAATAAATAGTTTGCAATGCAGTGTTTACTTTTCAATCTTTCTGTAGATATATAGGGCCTTATTAGGATGTAGGATGGATCGCAACCTCCAGGCCGGTGGCGGTCTGCCCTACATCCATGGCATCGGTCCGACCACAGGATTACGATGCCGGCGGTCAGAGTAATGTCGTCGGAGGGACCGACTGCCTCCTTCGACAGGATCCTGTCTGGGCGTCAGTCGGAGGCCTAATCCGTACAACTGAGGCATTGCCAGCGGAGGCACCGCCGTAAGGATTAGGTTGTCCCTGGTGTGCCAGACAACACGTGGTGCCTGGCACACGGTGCATAGATGTTTAGAAACCTACCCTTTATCTTTGCAGCTTGTGCTGTGGCCCTTTTCCGGGCTGCAGCACAAGCCGCAATTGTAAAGGCTATGTTACGGACCGCCGTGCTGGCAGTCGCATCATAATATCGGGAGTGGAACTGCTGACTGCTTGCCAGGCTGTTCCACTCCTGATACAATGTCGGTCGGATGCTCTTTCAACCAGCATCGTAATAAGGCCCACAGTGATTTGGGACTGGCATGCTCCCACAAATGTTTACTCAGGACTTTCTTAATTTTGCATACACTCCATAAGCAGTTACCAGTAGGGCTTCAGTGAATACACATTGTTAAAGGATGGCTCCAGGTAGCAGATTTTTTATAACTAATTCTGTTGTTGCCCTGTTGGGCTCCAGACCTTGCCTCTGACCTTTAGCTCCTGGCTGTTGACCTGTTCAGTCTGACTTGATTGTTGCCATAACTAGAGAGCGATAGATGGATTATGGAATGCAATTCTCATAGTGCCATGTTATTACTGCTTTTCTGGTGATGGTCATACAGTAGTGCAGAATTGTTAATCATTTTACAGAAAACTATTTGGCAGTGTCACCGATCAAACAAGGCACGAGGTGGCAGACCGATCGGATTGTGAAAATAATAAAATAATTTAGATAGCACATTCATTTCGATTTGAACTGATTAATTCAAAAAGTGAATTATTCTTCCGGTACTTGTAATGAAATACCCAGGTAAATCTGTGATGCCTCTAAACATTATTAAAAGCAGTCCTTCTGGAATTTATATCTGAAGCTATAACATTACTGATAAATACAATGGAGCCCTTAATCTTTACAGTATTGTCTTAGAAAAGCAACGGCCATCTTCACTGTTGTGTGCTGTAATTGTATACTGTCATTGTGCCCCATTCGCGATTTCCTTTATCGTACATTCTGTTTTTACCTGGCCTTAACCTTGTTGAAAGAGCTATACTTGCGGCTTCCTCCTTTGTTATGAGCATTGCATACTTGTGCAGCCTCATTTTCAAATTCTCTACCTGGATCTATACCATGCCTGCAATTTAGACATTGTCAAAACATTTTAACAACCAGCTTTCCAGTTTTCCTTCTGCATAACTATTCTATTTATGCTCCTTGATTGCCATGCACTGCTCAAAACATGTATGTCATGCCTGTGATTTATGCATGATCTACGAACTTTCACATGTATCCTTTACATTGTTTAATACCACTGCACAGTGTGTTCTATTACAATTCTCTTGCAGTCTTGTTAAGCGCACAAACATCCTTCTTGATTTTCGGCCGTTTAGAAGAATTCAAAAACAACACACACTCTTGCATCAACACTTAGACCCAAATAGTTCCATCTGTCTTAGTTCTTCAAGCCCGTGGTGAATACAAAAGCTAGTTTTGGAGTGTAATGAAAAATCTGACCAGTCAGTTCCTGATCTCTCAGAGGCTGAATTCCAAAAATGGAATACATTCACGCTGGCCTGGTATGCGCTGCCATTGGTACATACCACTTTTGCAGTTCAGAAGTGACAGGTGTACATAACCAATTTCATACTTCTCTGGTATTTGTCTTTCAGTCCTAACATTATGACTGAGGTTTGTAACGCAGGCTTACTACTTGGTGTATTCTGCATTGTCAATTCCACGTCCCAAGAGTTTTCTTCAAAACTTCAATTTTTTTCTTACCAAAACTCGCTATTAAGAGGGAAATCCAGCCAACTGGCAGACTTTCCACAGTGCTAGATGCCATCTGTGACTAGATACATCTGCATGTCCTGTTAATCTGGCGCTCTGATTTGCGTTCATGACACTGTGTACATGCAGCTTTGAATTGTTTGTAATGTTTTCTGGATCTTCCCCAAAGGGATCGTAATTTCTTATAAGATGATTTACATTGTTACAGTCCACTGAAGGCCTTCTACCAGAAAGTTTTGATTAGTCTTAGATAAACTGTAAAATAAGCGGTCTTAACTGTAATTTCTTTTCTCTTAAAAGTCACTTATTCAGTCATTAAGCATCCATCCTCTCATTCTCCCCATCTAGGTCCTAAAATATCTGCTGTCTTTTGGAGAAAAGTGTTGGAAATCTGTCCTGTTTACTATCCTTTCTTTGCAGTTTGATAAAATAAGTAGAGGTTCTACAAATATGTGAAACATTGGTGGTAAAAGCTAGATAAGGTTCCCCAAAAATGGGCAATGGCGTACTCTCACCTGTGTGGGGGTAAGATATTTATGAATAATGGAAAGTATTTGAACTAAAAGCATCACCAGGCTGGGATGTAAATTCTTAGTCTTTCCTGCTATTTCTAGGTGGTCAATTCATTGAGCATTCATCATGAAGAGTTGCCGCGCGAACCCTTTCCAAGTCATCTGAATGTGACTGAACATAGCTAACCTGTGGAGATTTCTGGCAGAAATCTTTATTGAACATATGTGCCATTTTTGACACGACTGAGAGGACTGACTTATTTAGGAACGAGTATGATTTACAGAAATTGCATCTTTGAAAACAAATTGATCTTGGTATCTGCACGAATCTGTTCCTTCAAAAAGATGTGTACTTTGGTTACAGCAGGTGAATTTGCTATCAAAGATTATTGTTGGTTGAAAAATATTGGTTAAGGCAGTTGTTTGTGAGGATATTGTCACAGCTGTGTATTTCAGAGACACGTTTGTTTAGCACAATGTAATTTTGTTTAACTTAGTGACCACTTGGAACATACTATTGCAGTGAACGGTTAGACTTCTGGTGTGCCTACGTTTCCGCATAAGAGAAATCCTTCTTAGCAAGACTGCTCATCTAATCCTGAAAGAATGTTCAAAGAAATATTACCATAAGCAAACCTTTTAACAACTTTTCGGCCTCTCCTTTGGATTTATTAGAAAAGGTGAAACAAGATATTTGTTCCCTAGTGGTTAGTAAAATAAAGGTAATACATGTCCACTGAAAACAAATTTAAGAATGTAATTTTTTTTGGCTTAAGATATTTGATGACTTTGATATCGGTAACATTTTACGTTTTTTTCAACTGGGGGGAAAATAAGGCTATTGGGCGCTTGTGACACAAATACACAAATGTTGTAGTGTAGTATATTGGTGCGGTGCTACAAGAGGGGTTGTCATCCCTTACACAGAGGTAAATACTTTCACAACAAGTCTCTTAGCACACGCAATCATATATAGACCCAAATAAGAGTCATCTCATCTTTAAAATCTTCAGTCTTTAATTGAGAACAGATCCTTCCGCCAGCCAACACGTGTTTCTTCAGTGGGTATGTCACCCTAAGATTTCCTCTGGGCTGTAATCGGTCTTCTTGATCTCGTATAAACCAGTAAGTCCATGCAAGTTCAAATTATAGTTACAGATATGTCAGCGGTTTCTTTAGCACTGGTATGGTCAATATAATTCAATTGTCATCTGCACCCGTATACGGGTTAGAATGCCCTCTGCGTGTCTTCCGGCATATACATCTGTGCCCATGTACGAGCCAGAGAAAACCACTGCCGCTCTCCTGGCGTTCGTTTCTTGTCTTCACATTAATGAATACCAGTGCTAAAGACGATCGAGACAACACAGATTACAGCATGAGGAAATCTTAGGGTGACACACCCACTGACTAAACACGTGTTGGCTGGCGGAAGGATCCGTTCTCAATTAAAGAAAAGACTGAAGATTATAAAGATGACGGGATGGCTCTTATTTGTGTCTATATAGGATTGCATGTGCTAAGAGACTTACTTGTTATATAACATTTTACGTTTAACTGCCTACGTCAGTGTGATGGATCGGTTTTGCAGTGATTTAATGTGCTATGTACAAAGCAGTATAGAATTTTTTTTCCCTCTTGAAAAAGGATCCTATGTTACTCCCGAGGCTGTGAGAAATGTGAGATGTAAAAATGAGTTATTTTTGTACTAAAGAGCCTTAGAGCTCTATGTAATACCTGATCTATACACCAACCTTTCAGCGTGGTGCATTTTAACCTGCCAAGAATTTACAAAAACTTATGATGCAGAATGAGTCTATAGCAAGCCAGGGTTAAGCGTGTGCATACTTTAACCATGCCATACCTTTCCTATCATCTGGAGATGTTGAGTGGATAGGCGTGATGATCCTTTTTGACATTGCTTTGTATAGGAGGATGTAATCAAATGAATTGGTCCTGAGTGAGCTGCTTAGTGGAGATGGAACATGCCCCATTCTATCTGTAATGTTGGTGTCTTCTCGCACTACTCGCTCTTAGGATTTAAAAGTTTGGTTAATACAAGTGGAAATGTAAAGAGATGTCCCTCCCTACATTGTAGAAGTTTTTTAATTGGGAAAATAATTGGCAAATTATAGATCCATTTTGGTGACTGGAGTGTACAGGCAGAATCCGATGACGTCTGCGTAACATTTCTAAATGGATGCCTAACCAGGCACACTCAAATTCCCCTTAAGAAAATTCAATAGCCCAGACTTTAACTAATAAATATGGCATGGTGGACTCTTACTTGCTGGCAAACTTCGTCATGCTTCAGGCCGTTTGAGTGAAGTACTATTGATAAACATCCGGTTCCCTCTGGGAAGGATTGACGTTTTTTGTCTTGGTTTCAAAGCTGGCATCTTGTCCGTAGACCTAAATTCTGCTTCAATCCTATACAAAATAGTGGATCAATCCATTTATTTTCCTGTGCCTTGATCTTATTTGATCGAAATTGGCATTGCCAGAAATTGTTTGGACAGGTTTAAGAAGTGTTATAACTTCCATTCGCAGGGCCATTCTAAGTTGTCTTTAGGGACTTGAAGAATGGAAAAAAAGGCTTGGCCCCGAATTACTTTCTGCTGTTGCGGCCTGGAGATCAGGATTTTCCTATGGAAAATGAACGTGTAGTTTTTGGAAGATGATCGAGCTGTTTATCTAATGCAGGTAAAAAAAGAAAACCTAATGGCACAGTAAGTAGTTGACTGTGCTCAAACACTGTGGTGAAATTGTGGGCTGTCTGTTATCAAGATACAATGTATTTTTATGGTCTGGCTTAATAGCACAGCTGTCCCAGGCAGTTATGTGAGAATCACCTGGAGAGGGGCTTTGGCTCCAACCACATGTTGGGAGCCAGGAGTACCTGTTTTATCCGAAAGGGACTTCTAGCCGCAGATTCTTTACCTTCGAATTATCCTCTAGCTTTAGACTGGATCCATAGATTTTTCTTGAGCAGTACCTCTGTTTGCCGGTAGGTGGCATTGTTCGGCTCTGCATGGCGTAAACCACATTGTCCATGCCAGAAGTGACATGCGCGGTCCCTGTATAGGTGCCACCCAAGCTCACTGACGTCAGTTATTTTCTTTCCTTGCTAGTCAGCGCAGATCCAGGAAGAGCTACCCCTTAGTCAGTTTTTTACTGATTCTTTTCAATGTTTTGTCGGTTTTTCTGGCTTTTTTTTCATTCTGGTGGGATAGGAATTTCAACAAAAGTCCGGCTAAACGCACTGCGGCGCCTGTCATCGCTTGATGTCTGTGACTGACCTGCACCTTGTTTGCCTTTGGTGCCTCAAGTGCAACCACGACCCCAATGCCTGCTCTGATTGCCACACCATGCACCTGAAGGCCTTGAGGAAGTGACCCCTCAAGCTCCTAGCGGCTTGACGTGTGATGATCCAGATCCCGGTCGAGAGGAAACTGTCACGGAGTTTGAGATCCTAGTAGCACTTGCAGTTGTCCGACCATTCAGGTAAGTCCCGCTCCCACAAGAATTAATCAACATGTGCTTCCAACTTCACCTCATCCATTGACCGGCGAGACGAGGGAGCGTTAATACTCTTGGCCAGGCTCTGCGGTTGAACAAGTGCCTGGGCCATCTCTGTGCCTCCCTGAGTTTCTGAGAACCAGAACGACCCACACCTAATTAAAGGAATTTGAGGCTATGCACTTCATATTGGGCGGCCCGTTCCATCTTGCCTGCCTTCGGGCTCTGTGCGGCCGGGAGGGGCCCCTACTGCATCTATGCCTGCAGCACTAGCCTCAGTCTGGGCCCCAGGGATTGACAGATAGATCCAGATCGGCACAGATTGTTCCATCTCCACCTTCCACGGAGCCAGTCCCAAGTCCGACACTTGCAGCGGCACTGTCCGTATTTATGTCCCCGACACGGAGCCAAGTCTCCAATGCCAAGTGAAGCCATTCCTTCGATGTTGGAACCAGAGTCCTATTCTCATGGGCTAGAAATCTGGAACGAATGGGAGGTGTCACTGGACCCTGAAGAATACCAGCCATATCATACCAACCTGAACTAGTGTGAGGATTTGGCGGATGCTAGAGTACTGGATACATCTCCAGATGCTGGCATGCTTTCACGCCCTACCGAGGAGGGAGCTTCTTTCGCAATGGCGAAGAGGAGGGAAGGCGAGGTCCTGGACCTTAGTTTGGGCACCCAGTGGGGGGGGAGGGGGGTGCAGGATCTACCATCACTTGCCCCAGTGGCACTTAAGAATATCAGACCAGTGGGTTTCGCCGATTGTCCGAAGAGGCTACTCCCTCCCTTCGAGACTACCCTCTATGCCACCTACTTATGAAAGGATGACGAAGGACCACCTATCCCTTCTCCACAAGGAAGTAACGTCTGTCTTGGCTAAGAGAGCCACAGAGAGAATGCTGACACCAGAAGTATGTCGTGGTTGCTAGTTCTGCTACTTTCTGGTGTACAAGAAGGACGAAAGCCTTTATCCTAACCTCGACTTGCACTTTCTCAATTTCTTCCTCAAGAAGAAGTTGCAAGTGCTTACACTCGCTCCGGTCCTGTCTGCCCTAGACCCAGGAGACTAGATTGTAGGGTTGGATTTGCAGGACACATTTTCATATCAGAGTCCTGTCTACCCACCGCTCTTACCTGCAGGTCATGGTAGGTCCCGAGCGCTTTGGTGATGGTAAGGCCAAAGGGGAGCACATAGAACAATCTGGTGTTCACCAAGGAGATGGTGGTGGTGGTTGAAGCTCATCTGTGAAGATCAGGAGTGTCAGTCTTCCCCTATCTCTGACTGGCTGTTAAAGGTGAGCTCGCCCCAGGCTGTCTCTCCCACCTCCAGACTATGGCGCACCTCCTGCATTTGCTGGGGTTTACTATCAACATGCTGAAGCCACACCTGACTCCCTCTCAGACGCTCCAGTTCATCTGAGCTGTTCTGGACACCCTGCAGTTTTATGCCTATCCTTCCAAATGGCAAGTCCAGGAAATTCAGGCTATGACACTGATGGTTCAGCCTCTACCCTGGATTTCGGTGAGACTGACTCTGTGACTGCTAAGCCTCATCCCTCCTGCATCCTGCTATGGCACACCCCTGCTGGCATAAGCGGGCTCTGTAGTGGGACTTAAAGTTCCAGTGAGTGGAGCATCAGGGGAATTTCTCCGGCATGATCATCACTCTGACATGCTCCGGATCTCGGAGGAAACTGCAAAAGATCTGCAGTGGTGGTTAAAGAACCACGATTGGGTCAGGGGCCAGATTCCTCTCCCTTCTGCAACCAGATCTGACAGTAGTGATGGATGTGTCACTTCTGGGATGGGTCAGTCATCTGGGAGAGGTGGAGATCAGAGGCATCTGGTCTCAGTCAAAATCCGGACTCCACATTAACTTCTTGGAGCTCCGGGCGATCCTGCTGGCATTTAAAGCCTTTCTACCCTCCAAGGGAAGGCTGGTACAGGTGTTCATATACCGCTGCTATGTGGTACTAAAAGAAACAGGGCGGGGTGGAGCCATGGACCCTTGGTCAGGAGGACCTGCATCTCTGGACATGGCTGGGACGTCAAGGCATTTTCTTGGTGGTTCTACTTCTGGCAGGCTCTCAATTCCAGAGCAGACAAACTCCGCTGCAAATGCCTAGCAGATCATGAATGGCGTCTCCATCTGGAGGTGGTGAAAGGTTTCTTTCAGCAGTGAGGAGAGCCTTGTTTAGATCTGTTCTACACTACCGAGAATACGCAACATCAGCGGATCTGTGCACTGGAGTTTCCAAGGCGGCTCTCGCTCTGAGAAGTTTTTTCGTCTCGAGTGGAGCTCAACCTCATGCACGCCTCCTCCTCCCTCCTGCCCAGAGTTAAGAAGATCAGGAACGACCGGGTCCAAGTCATACTTGTGGCTCCATACTAAGCAAAGAGTCTGGTATTCTGAGCTGTTGAACATGGACTTTGTTCGGTCCTCCGATCAAGCAGCCCCTTCGGTAGGATCTTTTGTTGAAGGGGAGGGTTCTCCACCTGAACCTGCAAGCGCTCTGCCTTCTTGCTTGGAGTTTAAGCGGTGACAGTTGACAGCCTTCGACCTTCCACCCGAAGTCTGACATTATCTTAGCAGCCAAGCGTTCCTCCACCAAGAATGTATATGCCTGCTGTTGGGTAAAATGTGTGGCGTTGTGTACAGAAAGACCGATCTATCACCTTTCTGTCCCTTTTTCTTTTCATTCTCTCTTGCCCAGCATAGCTCTGTTTTGGGCACTCTCAAAGACTATCTTTTTGCTGTTTCAGCTTTTCTGTGGTTGCCTCACCACTACATCCTTCAAATCCCCTATTAGAAATCGGTTCCTAAAAGGTTTATAACATTTGTTCACACCCTCTTCCTTTATTATGTCCTAGTAGCACCTCAATCTCATCCTCACTTTCTTTATGTGAGCTCCCTTTGAGCCCCAGCGCAATTGTCCACTCAGGCTTCTTACCATCAAGATGGCATTTCTCGTAGCTATAACATCTGCACGGAGGGCCAGTGAGCTTCAGGCATTGTCTGGGTAGCTGTCATTGGATGATAAACGTTACTTCATATAAGAGCTTCCTTTCTACCAAAAGTGGTCACTCCCTTTCACGTAAGCTAATTCATCACTGTGCCTACTTTTAATGCTCCTCCTCATCCCTCCAAAGAAGAGGGGTGACTTCACCATTTGGACCCAAAAAAGAGCATTGTCTTTCTACCTTACCATCCATTGGAGTCCTGGGTGGACAACCAACTCTTTATGGTGTATGCCTGAGTGAAAAAAGGACGGGCCGTACAGAAGAGAACCATCTCACGATGGATCTTGGTCTGTATCAAAATCTGCTACGTGTTTGGCTAAGAAGCACCCCCCTGAGGATTTGCGTGCTCGTTAAATCCAAGCTAAAGCTGCAACCACTGCAGTAGCATGCGGAGATCCGGTCCTAGACATCTGCCAGACAGCAATGTGAGCTTCCTTGCACACGTTACCAAGCACTACTTCCTGGATAGTCTGGTCAGTAGGGCTGGGCATTTTGCCCATTTGGTCCTGCAGGACTTCCTGCTGTGAAATTGATCCGCAGACCCTCCTCTAAGGAGGTATTGTTTGGGTATCTAGTCTAAGGTAAGGAGTCTGCAGCTAGTCTCTATCAGATGAACTAGTTACTTATCTTTGGTAACCTCTTGACTCTGTCAAACTGCAGATTCCTTACCGACCCACCCACCCATCCCTCCCGTTCTGTGAACCGGTTTCTAGGGACCCAGCTTTCCTCCTTTCAGGGCCCTAATATTCCACACCAGTGGACTCTGTGCTTTGTGGCTCTGCGCTTCTGGGGTTTAAATTTGCAAAAAGTAACTGACGGAAGCGTGCTGGGGTGGCACCTATATAGGCACCGTGCACGTCACTTCTGGCGCAGGCGACCTAATGCGGAGCCAAACTACGCCACCTACAGATCAAGAAAAATGTTGGGGTCCAGTGTGACTCAAGGGAATAATTTTAAGGTAAGGAATCTGTGGCTGGACAGTCTCTACCAAATGAGGTATTACCAAAAGTAAGTAACTTGTTCGTTTGGGCAGACTTTGTTTGCTTCCTTAAAGTGCTTGCCCTCCCAAACAGCTGTGATCATTTTGATTATTTATATCGCTGCTTCAGCTTGAAGTTTCAGGGGCACACAATTGCCATGGTAATGCCATTAAAGGGTATTAGATTACTAGATCATTTATGATGTGTTTTTTTTTTCTGTCAATAGCACAGATGGGATAAGAACAGTCATTAACACGCATTAAATTTAGGTCTGGCTTGACAGTGCACTAAGCCTGACCTATAGGCTTTTGCCAATGCTTGTTTTTCTTGCTCCTTTTTTTTGTTTGGTTTCCTTGATTGTAGTCTGTTTTAATTGAATTAACTTGCTTTTTTTTAATGTTTTGGTTCCTCAAGCGAGTGCGTAATCACTCACTACTGAGAATTGTTACTTGCAGGCTGACCTTTCGTCTTTCTTAAGTCAATAGATGGAGTAGCATTGAATGGGTAAATGTGACACTTTTGGTTTATTTACAGTGCTATTAGACTGTACTAGTAAGTACGTTTCCCCGAGTTCAGAATGTCCAATTGATGCATTCTGTCAGTCTTCCTTTGGGGTGTAGCTTCAGGGTGGGTGGGGTTTATGTTGTGGTGTGAACCCTCCCCCCCCCCCCCCCCCCCCAAAGTAAATGCTTCGTGTAGTTGGGTTTTGGAGCCCCTCATTTGGGTCTGATATGTCTATGTCGGTCCTTCTAGTCTTTGTCCAAAAATAAAAGCAATAACCTTTTCTGATTGATTAATTTGTTTAAATTTTGTGAGCCTAGGTAAATATTTTATTTCGTAAGGCCTCCTTTTTCTTTATTTTCACATGAGAGCAATTTTGAATACTTTAGTTCAGGATGTGTGCTATACAAGATGTTTAATTGAATGTTCTATAATGTTGCTCCATCTATTATAAGAATATCGGCCACGTTTACCTGTTTATAGGATTACTGACTTGCGTCTTTTACACATTAATGGCTCTCCCCTAAGGACAATGATTATAGTGAACTAAGGTCATGTTTAAAAACTATGACTTTTAATAAATGTCATTGCAGTCAGGTAATCTGATGTACTAAGGTGAAATGCTTTCGCATGTCACAAATCTACTTTTTTTCATTTTGACGCAATTGTCATATTTTCACATTTTGTTGCATGATGTGCATTCCAAATGTTTTCATGTCGTGCCTCCGTCATGGACTCTTAGAATCAAGCTAGACGCTTGGCTCCTCTTTGGCCTGGCTTGCCCTATTTGCTGGTGCGGCCATCTTTATTTGCACCTTAGACTTCATACATAGGGCCGTCAGTAACTTTATAAAATGATTTGTAAAAGGCAAAGACTGGAAACGTGAAGCCCTGCACACATGCACCAGTTTGACAACTCTATCATGAAGGCTTCTTGTAGCAGTGACTAAGAAGAGTGCATGTAGTGAAAATTATTTTAAATGAAGTGATCCCAGGGCACGGACTCCAGGCCATTGTGTTCCATGTGACAGTAATCAGGAGTTCCCAGGGATAGCTTTGACGCTTCGTCAGGGGTAGTAAGTGCTATATAAATACAATACAACTACCATGTCTCTGTGGGATGGGCGGGGCTTATTTTCCAATGGATAGTGTTTAGGGTGTGACACCCCTCAAATGCATTCTTGGTTTGGTAGTTGAGTCTGGGAGCCCTGGATTGGAGCTGCTTTAAGAAAACCATACACAGTTTACTAAACTTTATATTAACTTTTTGGAGAGGAAACCTAAATCTATAGAGTGACTCAGTGGCATAGCTGGGGGGGAGGGAGAGGCCCAGACGTTTCTGGGTGGCACTGTTTTTTGGGGGCGGCAGAGGTGAGCAAGTCATGTTTGTCGACTACCATCTCCCCGCCCCTGAGAACAAGATGTCTGTCGGCCGCCAGACTCTCCCCCTCCCTGGAAATCATCCGTCTGCCCTGGGTGCCAGTAGGTCTAGCTACGCCACTAGAGTGACTGGTTTACCAAAAAAGTAATCTATTTGCACCCATAGAAGTACTCTTTGAATGGGTGCAAATGTCCGGCTATTTGGAATTCACCAACATTGCCGTAGAGGACTTGCAAAGCTATGCCAGTGTCAGGTTAACAAACATACTACTGGCAGTCAAACACACAAAAGGTAATGGGATGAAAACTTTCAAATAGTCTAAATGGTGGAAGTCACTCAGGGTAGCATTCCAACCCATCATTTTTAGCCCCTTGTACAACTGCAGAGAGCGGCCCACCTAGTGCAAATCAGTGCTGATCCTGCTTCCCATGGGACCAGTCCATCCTGAACCTTGGTCATCTCGCTCCTCTGTCCTGCGGCCAACCATTGTTATAGTTGGGAAATTTGAGTTTCACTCCCTCCGAATCTCCATGACTAAGCTACACCCCTGACTTTCCTGTTGCTGCCAGTCTTACTGTGTTGTAAATGCCTTACTTGGGACTTGCTCTCGGGTCAAGGGTTCCATAAAATAACTGATAATTTGTCCCATTAATTTACGAAACAATCTGCTTCCGCCGGACTTTAGACTCTTTTGCAGGTTATTGTTTCAGAGATCAAAAGTGCTGATGAAGCATAATTTACCCTTCCTTCAAGATTTACTTTTTGGCATGCGCAAACGCTGCAGCCCTGCTCTGAACCGGCATTGTCGGAGTTAACGGCGTTTGCATGGCAGAGATGGGCCCATGTGCTCTGAAGCGCTTCCTCCCAGTGGATGTCTGCACTGTTTGTACAGAGATGATGATCGCCACTGGGGAGGTGCTGCTTAATGTGCCCTGAATGTTCAAATACTCGTTGCCCTCTACCACCTCTAAGATTCCTTATATTTAACATTTTAATAACTGACACTAAATAAAAATAGATAGGGCGATTGGTTTAAAAAAAAAAAAAAAAAAAAAAAAAAGAGCCTACCCTGCTGTTGAAATTAGTAACTTAAACATTCGGTTTATTTTGCTGGATTAGGATGAGTGCTACCAGAGGTGCAATGCATGCAGGGCAACGGTGCAAGAACAAGGGGGTATATATACAAGCCCCTATCGCCACAGGAACGTCCCTTTTTGGGTCGTTCCTGTGGCAAGAGGCTTTGCCTCATTTACATTGCAGTGTTAAGCCACTTAACGTGGCTTAACGCTGATTTGTAAATCAGGCCCCCTTTCACGCTATGCCTAGCGTGAAAGGGTTGGGCAGTGGCTGTTGTGGTTGGCGTTCGATCGCAACACCCATTGACTTTGACGTTGCCCCCTTTTTACAAAGGTGCCATAAATAGGAGGCAGCGCCAAAATTAGGTCCAGGGAAAACTTGGCTGCCTTGTGCAGCACACATGGAAAAAGCAAAATGCCTTGGATTGTTTGTGTAGGAAGGTGTCCCTTCCTGCTCATAAACAATCTTTTTTCTAAAAATGACATTTTGTAACACACGTGTGCTGCATTAAGCAGCACACATAGAAGTGACAAAACGGCATTTAAAGATTGTTTATGTGCAGAAAGGGACACCTTCCTACACATAAACAATCTTCCTGTGCACACAGACACCCTTGCACTATGGTGCAAGGGTGCCTGCGTTGGCTCTAGGCAGCCAAGTGTAGCTCCACCGCAGTGGGAAACGCAAGGCTGCACCATATTCTTCTACATATGGTGCAGACTTGCGTTTCTGAAGTGGGTGTTAAGCCATGACAGCTAACGCCTCACTCAGCCACTTCTTTGAACATATGCCCCAAGGTTTGCCGGTATCTCAGTGGTATTGCTTGGGTTTCCCCAGTGAGCGGTGCCAAGTGTTGGCTGTACTGCAAGTAATAAGCGACCTCAAAGTTTGACGTAAAAAAAGGCTCCTTGATGGTGATCGCAAAGGTAAGGGCTGCATGGAGCCACACCAGCTGTGATTCACATTAGCCTGCCCCTCTGCAGCACACTGGTGTTTGGGGTAGTCACACTTTAAGCCATCTGTATCATAAACTTTATCATATGGGCCCTCCTTTATTAGCGGCCTACCACAGCTACAGTAGCAAACATTTTGGCCTACACTGTCTTCGAGGAAAATTATGTCCTTTATGATGCTTTCACTTTGAGAGTCAAACATGTTAATTTTACTTAAGAACATGGCAAAACATTGCAAGAAAGTACGCACAATGCACACAAGAATTTGATATTTGGAGATGTGTGTGTGTGTATATATGTATATATGTGTGTATGTGTATATATATTATTAATTTAAGGTGCCTAGGCCCAACATTTCTTATCAGCCTTCCACCACTGCTGCCAAGTGCTGGGATTGCATTGTGCCAAGGCTGCCTTATGTGTTTTTCACTTTGTGCGGCTTTCATCTGCCATCCTACTCATTTTAGCTCACTTTTTCGGATTCTTTTCATCTCTATCGCCTTTGTCGAGGTTTTCTTAGCCTTCTTTTCCTCCTTTACGTCCTTTCCTTTCTTGCCCTTTTCTTGCTCTGGGTTAGTCAGATAAAAAAAATATCCTGCTCCTCAAAAACGTGTGCCCACCACTAGCAAACACTTGCACACACTTGCAAAAATTAAGCACTGCATGAACCAGCACCTATTTGCCCCTAAGAACCAAAGAAAAAAAACACAGGATGAGTGCAGGTACATGGTTGCATCAATGGGAGATGAGAAAACCACTGGTGATCACCAATGACACAAACACTTGATATGTATGTCCACTCATAACCTAATCCTTCCGAGAATATTACATTTTTTTTATCTATCACTCTTCTTTACTCCACTACATGCTTATGTGGCTTCAAGGATAAGCGTGCCAATCTGGTGATCACAAATGACCGCAAAGCACTTCCAGCACACTGCAACAACTAATGTGCGTTAGCACCTCTCGGGGTTTGATCACTGTGTAAATGCAACTACCGTAAAGATACGTGTGGCTTACGCTGAACTTGGTGTTTGTCTTCTTTTTTTCTTTCAGCTGAGCTGGAGTTCGTCCAGATAATCATTATCATCGTGGTGATCACTGTGATGGTGGTGGTGATCATCTGCTTACTGAATCACTACAAATTCTCTACGCGCTTCTTTATCAACAGGCACAGCCAGAGCCGCAGACAGGAGGAGGCCCTGCAGCCGGTGAGTGCACAGCTCCTACTCGGGCAAACTTGCTTCTGTGGCCTTCACTTTTGTCAAAGCAGCTGTGGGGTTCTCCAAGAAATCTGAGATGCAACCTATCCTCCAAGATGGCAAAAAACACATCTAGGCTTTCGAAATGCCACAAGTTTGTCAAATGTTAATCGAATGTTTAGCTGTTGTTGTGTCCTGCTGGACACAGTCTAGTGTTCCTGCCAGCCACTCCCCCGAGGGCTGGCCCACACACACCCCCTCACCCATCCAACACGGGTGTCACCGGTCAGGTGACCCCGCTAATAAAAGGGCCCGAGTGCACGTGCTCGCGGCCAGTTCCCAGTACCTTAAACGCTGTGTCTGTGTCGTCCTGTCGTCCGACATGTGGGCCTAGGGCCCCGAACATAACACTGGCGACGAGGCGGGTCTGATCCCGCGTGCCTGCGAAGGGAGAGACTGCTCGACCGGAGCACCGCTGTGGTTGTTTTTCCTGAAGGGGGATCGGAGGCTCCCATGCTGCCATAGTTTGCCCTGAGGACGTGGCCACACCACCCCGCATGAAAGGCGATCCCTGCCCTTGCCCTACTATTTTTCCTTGGCTCCCGACGGTGGTGCAGTCACGAGACAGTGGTGAGGAGCAGCGCAACTGCGGAGAGAAGGAGCTCCACTACATGTGGCGATCACGCTATGCCCCGCGGATCAGGTGTCCGTAAGTGATCCTCGCCCGACACCAGGTAGCCCCAGCAGTAGGAGCGCCGCTCAGCAAGAAGGCCGCCACCCGGCCGGCGAGAAAGAAATCCGTAGCGGTGAACGAACGGCATGAAGCCTGTGCAGGTGTGATCAGTGTGGCGCGGAGAAATCCTGGCAGTGAACTCCGTGTTAAAGATGCCTCCTTTCATTGCCAGCAAGCTGCACTGAAGACACCCCCAGTAACACCGAGCAAGCAGAGGTGAGGAAAGTGAGCCGCTCCGCCCCTGTGCGCTGCCCTACTGTGCCCCATTACCTTGTTTGTGAAGTCCAGAGATAGGCGCGTGGCTGTGGTTGCCGGCAGATGTCTGGGCCCAGCTCCAGGTGTTGCCGCAGACTGGCTCCGACGTTCAGCAGCGGATAGGGAGAAGCGTGGCAGCCCATGACCGGTGAAGCGAGGCCCGCAGCTTTTGCAAAGCTGTTGAGGCCGGTCCATGCTCGGAAAAGCATCCCAGGCAGCTTTCGCCACAGAACAAAAGTGTCTGCAGCGTGAAGGCACCCACCACAAATTGCCTGCCCTCCATTCCCCAGTCCCGGCGCCGTCCGTTTTTGTCACGTAAAAGGGTCCCAGGCTGCGAGACTGCAGAGAAACGACCTGCGGCATGCAAAGAGTGGTTGCAGCGCCACCTAGTGGTCAGGAGTGGTACCACGTTTAAAGGACGAACTAATTTTTCAAAACCAATGGGCCCAAGGAAACGGACACTGGCACAGTCATTTCTACGGCTCTACAATTATCTATCATGAAGTGACTCCCAAAGAGCTCTTATTTTTTTACAGGAGACGAGCTGCCCAATACAAAAAAATATATATATATAGCTGGACACCCCTGGCAAACAGTTAAAGCACACCAAGAGATAACAGAGTGCTACACTCTTACTCCAGAGTCGATGAGAGAAGTAGATTAAGAGCACTCAAGGCAGTGCAGCCAAGGGGAGCCAAAACGACTAAGCAGCCAGCACCGCCTAGTGGCCTGAAGTGGTACCGCACCGAAAGGACCGACCGGGAAGTTGACAGCAGACAGCGTTAAAAGCAGTCACTGCGGTGAGAAAGAGAAGGCTGCTGTCTGCCCCATAGCATGTTGACTGTTTTGGCCTCTGCACTGGCATCCCCAGCCCGCGCAGCTCAGTCATAGGGAAATAGCTGCAGCGAAAACTAAAGGAGCGCCACCTAGCACCTCCTGGTGGCACCGCACCCAGACACACGCCGGTGCAGAAAAGAACCAAAGAAACTAAATTTCTGAAAACTCAGGCCCGTTCAAACAAGTCACAAACACAAACTCCAGCGAGGCCCGTATGTATGCCCCCCTTTCAGAGCGGATGTCACTGACAGAACTACGCCAGTCCCGCACCCTCACTCGCCTGTTATGCAGCTTGTATGAAGGAGATGTGGTAAGCGCTGCTGTCCAAAGCCTCTGAATATCCGTAGCAGCACCCCCCTGGCAGGGGAGAAGACCACAGCCTTCACTCAAGAAGAATCCCAGGGGAATTGGGAGAAATGCTGAAAGCCATAAGCCCATCCTGTAAGGAGGAGGGGAAGAGTCCTTCGTCTCAGTTCTCATAGCATTGACAAGGGTGTCTGCATTGCTACCTACAGTTTGCCTGAGCTATTGCACCAGAGTACAGCATACTGCAAACGAACAGCCCCAAGTACACATTGATGCTGTGCTCAAAGTTTCCCTGTTGCCCTGATCACCAAACAGCCTGCCGTGTCCTGTGACTTCGCCAAGGGCAGCCAAAATAACGGCTACTGCTGCATGCAGAGACCAACTCAAAGAGATGTTTGCACTGTTCTCCCTATCAGACCCAGGTACCTGCAGGCCAACAGCAGTGCAGAGTGCATTGTACGCCCCCATCCCCTGGGGATGCCCGTCTGCCACCGCATGCAGCCCAGGCAAAGACGGAAAGTACTGCATGGCCCCTAGTGGCAAGCCACAGCAAGGGTGATGAGACAGGCAGACAAGGTGTCCCGGAAGGAGTTCAGTGCTCCACAGAGGCGATACAGCACCTTTTTTCTGATTATCAGTGGCAGGAAATACAAGAGAGGAGCGGCGACCGTGCACAAGGTACAAGACAGACTGAGTGTCCACCCGTTTGGGCGCGCAGACAATGATGGGCTGTACAAAGTAGTCTGTGCCAGCCAGCTGCCAGGCACCGAAAGGCCACCACTGGCTCATCAAGGAGAATTTCACAAGGAGTTACCAACCCTGCCAAGCATGAAGAAACCAAGGCAGGATTTCAATGGCATTACGGCGCATTCTCAAGGTGCAAGAGCAATGCCCTCAAGCGAAGAGTAGGCGGAAGGGACATTACCCGCCATCTGAAAGTACAGAGGAGAGAGGTGCCCCGTGTGGCCTGAACGCAGGAAGGAGAGAGATCGTAGTCAACCTACCTGCACCAACATCGTCCAGCAGTGGGCCAGAAACTATTCAGAGAGTGCCTTTTATACTGCCTTAAGACTGTGGTGTGCAGCAGTTCTCTACAGGCATGAGGAGACTCCTGCACTCCAAGTGGCGCGCCGCCACAACTGACGCAAGAGAAGGGAGATACATACCTCCCAAGCGATCCGAAATTACAGCTGGGACTGACGTCCCTGAAATGGCTGACGCACCTGAGAAGCACAGGTGTAGCAACACGATGCCTTTGCAGCATGATGCTACTGCAACACGATGCCTTTGCAGCATGATGCTACTGCAACACGATGCCATTGCAGCATGACGCTACTGCAACACGATGCCACTGCAACACGATGTCCTTGCAGCAAGATGCCACTGCAACACAATGTCATTGCAGCAAGATGCCACTGCAACACGATGCCATTGCAGCATGACGCTACTGCAACACGATGCCACTGCAACACAATGTCCTTGCAGCAAGATGCCACTGCAACACAATGTCATTGCAGCAAGATGCCACTGCAACACGATGCCATTGCAGCACGATGCCACTGCAACACGACGTCATTGCAGCAAGATGCCACTGCAGCAAGAAGCGACCTGCATTACGTGGTCTGTTGACACATTCTAGAGAAGATAAGGAGTGGCGAGATATAGGACAGTGAAAGTCCTATTCCAGGAAAACGGACGACAACAAGTGAACAGTGGGAATCAACAAAAGGGGACTAGAACAAGTACTCGCACGATCACCTGAGTGCACCTTCTAAGATACGACAGCCACTAGGGTGGGGTGACATCATTCTTCATAGTGACCGTCATCCACCTGTCGCCGGCTGCTTAAAGGAAAGGGCATCCCTGTTCTACTTACACAAATGCCAAATCAGAAGAACTGCACCAAGTGTCCGACGAGTATCATGACTGCCAAGATTCGCCAGTCATCCCTACTCACTGCTAGTTATCACCAGATGTGGTGCGAGTCGTCTCATGGCATCCACTCCATATCTGTCGTGTGCATCACTACCATCCTTGGAGCTTCAAGTACAACACCTGGAGTCCCACACCACTTGCCAGAACAACCGACGATCCGAACATGCAGTGACCATCTGTTTAACCGGCGCATGTTCTGATCCTGGTAGCGAGAACATGTTTCTGACCAAGACACATCCACCCCTGACGTTTGCACGAGTGACGAGGCAGTGGCTCCAGAGTCAGAGCCCATATGCAGTCCCAGGGCAACTCATCCAAGGGGCCTCCCAGAGCGTGAGAGATGGACCTTACTGTGCCCTACCAATGGATTCCAGGAAGTGGCCAGGTCATCTAACCGAGAATTTCAACAGGTCACGGAATGCCAAGTCTGTCGTCAAAGGATCAAGCGACGCAATCGTCCGGTGTGGCAGTGGACTCATCTATACGCTCCTGATGCACCCATTTGAACAATAAACACTAATTGCCTCGCAGCAAGAGTATGCTGGACTGATGAACATCTCGTAGGTGGACCGTTCCTCAACTGAAGCGAAGCTAAAAGGTCCGGATATCATCAGCACTGTGTTCGTCCCCAGATATGCCTGGTTAAAGTATGGACATGTGCCAAGATGTCTTGATGCTCACAGCTGCACCTGTCCACCGCTGTCCTGCGAACTACATCTCTGAACTGTGAGGGTTTTTGTTCCGTTTTCTTTTAGTTTGTTTTCCTCATTTTGCTTTCCATGGTTTGGACGCTTTTGTTTGTTGTTTTTTTTCGTTTTATTAAAATTTGGGAGGAATGTTGTGTCCTGCTGGACACAGTCTAGTGTTCCTGCCAGCCACTCCCCCGAGGGCTGGCCCACACACACCCCCTCACCCATCCAACACGGGTGTCACCGGTCAGGTGACCCCGCTAATAAAAGGGCCCGAGTGCACGTGCTCGCGGCCAGTTCCCAGTACCTTAAACGCTGTGTCTGTGTCGTCCTGTCGTCCGACATGTGGGCCTAGGGCCCCGAACATAACAGCTGTGATGGGTGTCGTGTCCTTGTGAAAGTAATGGTGAATGAGTTAAGAGCCCTCCCTCCCTCCCGGTATCTGCCGGACCTTTGGCAACAGAATGTCTCATTGGCTGTGACTGCTGACTGCGCCCGAAGGTACTCGGCCCTTTAGACCTAGCTCCATGCATAGCTCCCGTGGCTGGTCAGTGGTCAGCTTTGATTAGAATGTACATGTCCAGCCTCCAGCCGGTGGTATGCTGAGCTGCAGTGCCAACGCACCACTGGCTGCAGTACGCACTGACGCTGCGTCTAGCTTCAGCCAGCGTCGAAGGCTAAAAATAGGCGCAGTCGCACCCTGCTGGAAAGGGTAACAGGAGCGAGACAGCGCTTGGTTAACCTTAGATCACTTTTCGTAAATAGTGCAGCGTGACCTGTCGTGTTGGAACATAAAAAAAATGCATATTTCTGATATCTGAAATGAACACCGGAAATGTTTAGCCATGTAGGTAGGGCTGGGCTTTCACTGCACTATTCTCGTCTCTTTTAGCTGTTAGTCAAGCTGCGACGCTGTAACCCGTAGTTTCATGTATTCTGGCTCAATCTTGAGAAGGAATGAAAATTGATGTTAGAGGGCCATCTGCTGGCCAGAGACTAGACTGCGCCACCCTGTGTTGGGAGGCAAATTAAAACCTTTTCTCGCACGGGTTAAATGCCTGCCTACATTAGCGTTCGCGTGGCGTGGTATCTGCGATGCTTTTGGAATCTGGACTCGTTTGGTTCATCATGATATAAGGTTATGTGCGGTTTCTGAGTTTTCCCCAATTAAGGGTGACCACGGAGGCTTCGTAAACGTGCCTTAGCCTGGCCTGAGTGTTGGGTGTGTAGTTTGTAGGGTGAAGGTTGTCCCTACAGTGTTGGTGTGCGACAGCGAGTTATTTGGGGCATTTGTCTCGCACCCTAACCCATGCTACGTGAGGCACTCTGTAGTCTTTGTCTATATGTACCCACCGTGATATAAAAGCGTAACACCTTTCCAGGACCTTATATTCTCTATTTTGTAAAAACGTGTTCAAGGCTTCCGAAAAGTGTAATAATTAAGGATACTACCTTTTCGAAGGTACCCTCTGCGCAAAGTAGACAGATTCAAAGTTGACACCGGTCTACAGTCTTTGTGATTTTTCTTATGGGCCCTGGAATGTTTAGCCATGATGTCTGTCGGTGAGTATGTGTCATTATTAGGAGTTAAATTGTGCCCCCATTTATAAGAACGACCTCCCATTTTTTGTGGCTTTAGATGGTCAAGAATGTCTATGCAGGATTAGGTGGTATCTGCATAACGTTGTTAGTGAAGGATGTCCGTTATTGGCAACCCATTTAGATTTAGTTGACACTCTGTTGTAGGGCAGTATATTTTTTAGCTTAGCCATTTTGAGAGCAAGAATCAGACCAGTCCTTTGTGATTTTTGCTCTCTTGTCAAGGAAGGAGTTTTAGTGTTGCTAATCTAGTTCACATCCACGTGCTAATGCAGACATTTTACGTCTGTAGGAAGTTTGTTGGTCTGTGTGGTTTTGCAAATTTGCATTGAAACATTTGCAAGTCAATGAGCATCTTGATCTCTCTCACTCTCTTTAACTCGAACTCTGGCTCAGTCTCTCACCAGCTCTTGTTGCTGGACAAAAAAAGCTTTAAGTTGTTGCGCTCAGCTTTCAGTATAACGTCTAAATGTACCTATGATTACGAATTAAAACAGAAAAAAACACAGAAATGTGCATGTTATGGTTGGGGCGCAATTCAGAACATCCAACAGGCATGTAAACAATAGCTTATACATCAAATGCAATGCTATGCCTGACACTATTTATACCAATATATAATAACCCCTAAAAGGACAATGTAATTAAATAATGCATACTCAAATATGTAATCGTATAGTCCTCTTTCATAGTGTTAAGGGAAATGTTGTATGTAATATCTGTATAATTATTTATGACCAAATTTGCCAATTGAGTTTTGTTGTTTTTAGCACATACCAAATGCAACAGTGTTTTTTTTTTTTGGAAGAAAATGCCTTAAGCCATGCGTGATGGGGGTTGGCTGCAGGGCCTGGATTGCCACCTTCAGGAAACATTCTGCAGCTGCTAAAGGCCTTGCATGAAGTAGTAACCTTCCAATCGGAGAGGTTTGGATATGGGAGCCCAACTTTCAATCAATCATTTATAGAGGATGGCACCTCGCCCGTTAGGGTCTCGAGGCACTTGTAGTTACTTCAGGTCGTATATCATTCGAACATCCAGGTCTTGAGTTCTCTTCTGAATTTCTGGAGCAATGGGGTGGCCCTTAGGTGCAGGGGAATGGAGTTCCATGTCTTGGCTGCCAGGTGCGAGGAGCGTCCTCTGCTGTTGGTTCGATGGATACAGAGGCGTGTCTGTGGAATCTTGAAGCAGACCGGAGGTGTCTGGTTGGTCGGTGGAAGGTCAGTTGTTTGTTGTGTACGGGTACTTCATTGTGTAGGGCATTGTCAGCGTGGGGGTCTGCATCTTGAACGTCCATCTCTTCTGTATCCTGGGCCAGTACAGTTTCTTGTGGTGGAGTGTAATGTGGGTCCTTCTGGGTAGGTCAATGATGAGTCTTGCTGCTGCGTTCTGTATTGTCTGTAGTCTCTTCAGGAGGCATGCTGTGATTGCTATGCAAAGAGCGTTTCCGTAGTCTAGCCTGCTGGTTAAGAGGACCTGAATGGCGGTCCTTCTGGTGTTGACTGGGAGCCACCTTAAGATCTTGCGAAGCATGCAGAGGATGTGAAAACAGGCCTATGAGACTGCGTTGACTTGTTTTACCATCAAGAGTTTGCTGTTCGGGATGATGCCCAGGTTGCAGGCATGGTCTGTTGGGGCCGGTGGTGGGTTTGCAAACCTGAAGAGGAAAGCTGGAGAGAATTCCATTGTCCAATTAGATGCAAGTTTTTTATTTTGTTTTGTGTCTTTGGAGGTCTACGAAACCGCGTTTTCAGAACTCTTCAAATTCATGATCCAGATAAATATAATTAAATCCCTTGATGCCCACACATTTTTTTTATTTTAAATGTTAATTTTTCAAACTAGTTAAAGTGACTTTTCTTGTTTGACTTTCTGTTTAGTAAAGTTCTACTTTACTGCCACGTTTGTTCCCCAATTCAGAAAAATGTTCAATCAGATGACAAAGAACCGTTTGAGCATTAAAATGGGAAAATCACTTTTTTTTTGGGTCCCCATGCCCCCTATGTTTTGTCCCCACCTTATGGGTCTGTACAGAATATACCATGCCAGACCCAAAATGGCTAAACTTTCATTTTGTATGTGTGCTTTTTAAAAGATTCTATTAAATGTTCTCATGTCACCTCAAATAAGCACACTTCGAGCCTGAACTGCCTCTTGTGCTCTAATATCAGGGACAACTTCAGTCAATTGTGTTGGCTGCGGTTCTGTACCTGAGCCTCCCCAGCCACTACTGACTTGAGCGGTTTAATCATTGGGCGTGATGTTCCTCATCCAATTTCAAGCAAGTTCCAGCACCCTTTTTCCTCCACCCCCATCTTGCACTTATTGTCCAGCCCATTGAAATACCTTACTGACTTCCACCAATCGAACCAGGTCGGGGCTGGGGGTTGACACTACTTTTTACAGATCTCCCACCTTGCCAAAAGAATCGGGCACAAAATCAACTTGGTTTGTAATATCTGAGGGGGCATGACTCTAGCCTCTTGCTGAGCCAAGCCAAACATAATCATAGCAGGTCTTACCTGTTTGGTTGCTCCCAGGGCATCAGAGATGATCCTGCCCACATTTGACAAAAAAACCTTCTAAGCTCCGGTGTTAGACCTGGCTTTTCTAGTGGGTTTATCCCGAGGCTTTTTGCTTGTTGGCCTCCTGTTTTTGATCCTATTTTTGTTGGCGTTAGGACTTTGGGCACTTTACCACTGCTAATCAGTGCTAAAGTGCATATGCTCTCAGAGTAAATTGTTGTTATGGATTGGTGTTTTGATGATTGGCTTATTTGATTTACTATTAAGTCCCTAGTACCGTGCACTATGTGTGCCCAGGGCCTGTAAATAAATGCTACTAGTGGGCCTGCAGCACCGATTGTGCAACGCACATGAATAGCCGATAAACGTAGCTCAGACCTGCCACTGCGGTGTCTGTGCGCGGTTTGCTACTGCCATGACGACTTGGCAAGTGCACCCACTTGCCAGGCCCTAACTATACCTTTTATTACATGTGAGTCATCCCTAAGGTATGCGCAAGGTACCCTCATGGGCAGGGTGCAGTGTATGTGAAAAGTAGGACATGTACTGGTGTGTGACATGTCCTGATAGTGAAATACATTGTACTTCGTCTTTCACTATGGAAAGGCTATTTGGCCCCTGGATAGAATGGGAATTTATAACCTCTTATAAGTACAACATCCCAGTGGGACAAGGTCGAAAGATGGAGTTAAGTATGTCTGAACTCAGAATATAAAAATGCATCTTTTAGTAAAGATGATTTTTATATTGTGTATTTGAAAATACCACTTTTAGAAAGTGGGTATTTTCTTGCTTAGCCATCCTGTGTGCCTCTGCTAGTTTTGGATTGCCTGTCTGGTTTTGGAGTAACAGAGGCTGGGGATGTGCATTTGCTGTAGACAGTCATTGGGGGAGCCGACGGCACAGCTCGTGATGCTCCTGACAGACAACCCCGACTCACATCGCAGCCCCGACTTCACTGACACCAGTGCTCCATCATTGCGGAGCTGATACCGGATGTGGGTGAACTCCCGAATCCATCAACCCCCCGCCGCACTGTCGTAATGAACTGACACCTCGCCGCCACTGCGATGTCACCTTCCTGGCAACAGTAAGGAACCAACGCCTCACCTCCCCTGCATCGCAGTAAGGAACCAACGCCTCACCTCCCCTCTCCTGTGGTCTTAAGGAACCGATGCCGCCCGGCACCAAAGAATTATCACCTCCCCGACGCCGTGCACCGTCTTTGTTTTCATTGTTTACCAAGGTACAGCTCTTTGGGGGTCCATGTGACTCGGGCCTGATGCCACTCACCTTGCGCTTGGCCCGTACTTTGGAATTTTTTTCATCTGTCACGTCGTCGTAATTACTCCAGGCAGAATTATTTGTTGCTAGTAGCTTTATTGTGTGGATAACCTAATGTTGGTGATATCTCAATATATGTATTGTGGATTTTTGTTGTTTTGGTTTTGTTTGGTTTAGATAAAGATTTCCTATTTTTTTTTTAACTGGTGTCTATTTGTACTATTTTCACTGTGTTGTATGTGTGCACAAATGCTCTACGCACTGCCTATGATAAGCCTGCCTGCTAGTGCCAAGCTACCAAGGGGGTGAGCAGGGGTTGTCTGAGGGCGTAACTCCCTTACCCTGACTAGAAGCAAGGGTCCCTACTTGGACAACGGTACGAACCATTGCCAAATAGAGATCCCCATTTCTAACATTGGGCAGCTGGCAAACATGTGCATGTCATCCGCATCTCAAGCGCCACACCTTCTGAATCTAGTATCCTCATTTCCTCTTATCTTGGCCGGCCTTAATGGGGTCCAGTATGCTCTGTAGATGGTGAAGAAGTGATTCCTCCTTAGTGCAGCAGATTTAATCACAGAATACAGCATGTTCATTGATACTTACCATAGTTGCTCCAACTCCATATTCGACAAGTATCCATCCCAGGCATGATGTGGAGGTTTCATATTGTCCTCCGCTGCCTTCAGGAGATCCTGATACCAATATGACACTTTCTTCTTCTTTGCCTTGAGTTCCTGGAGGTCAATTTCTATAGGATTTTTCTCAATCTCGGTCCACAATCTGTGTTTTAAACTATGCATTCAGCTGATAACATTTGAACCTGGAGAGGGCCCAATTTGTCAACTGCGTGCAAGTGTCCCAGGATAGGTCTCTGCCTCTTCAATGAACTGCCCCTTTTTTAGGAAATTTTGTGCAAATTCATCAAATACTACCAAAGTTAAGAAAACAAAAAACAATTTTCTATGGAAACTCTGAATTAACCATAACTTCACAGGGGCTATTATCGCCTGTGTAACTGATATCCGTCTATTGATAGACCTATATGTTACACAGGTGGTGTATGCATTGTGTAGATGGTTTAGCCACACTTTTCACTGAAACAGCATGTTTTGATTTACCTATATCTTTGGCCCACATGGCCAGATCTGCACCAAATGTGGTCGTTTTTAGCAGATGTGGTCCTGCATGCCAAACTTCATGCAGCTTCATTGGTGTAAATTTGTTCAGAGACAATCGCCCCTCAACCTTTTTCTCCCACACTTTGCATTATTATGGAATCACGCTTCCCTTTGTTCCATGGTTTGGGGTGAATCCATTGAGTAGTTTGAGATATTAGTATTTTAAAAAGATGCCAATCTTCTTTAATGGTTTAATGCTTTTGCATAGCATAACCATTTAAAATGTGATTTCCATAATCACTATTTCGGTCAGTCACGTTGAAAGTTGAACGGGACTCTGATTTGATAGTGGTTCTACAAAGTAAAATTGAGTCCCTGAATCGGGTCAATCAAGGTAAGTCCGTCAACCCCTCAATACTCTTGTCAGTCGGAAAGGAGGCTAAGCTAGGTAAACACATTTCTCCTCGCCTCCAGGCATTCTGTCCTCCATTTGTACGTATTTAGAGGTACTTCCATGGCACTTCCCTTTCTATTAAACATCTTCCTCATGCGTAGATGCCAAATTGTGTTCCGAATAAAGAATAGCATTATTCTTTAATCCGAATGCGATTTGGCGTACCTACTTTGAGTGACCTGGTTCAGGGACTCAGTTCTATCTCATGGCACCTCTATCAAAAGGGAGTCCTGTTGGAATACTAATATTATATACTCGTCCCATTGAGGCTTTATATCCTCCGCCATTAGGCGGTCCTTGGATTAAAAAAAATAATATATATTCTCAACACAATACAAGTTACCCTTTGTAACTCGAGACAGGCCACTCCAATCGTGCTGCTATATTTCTTTAGTGGAGACAAAACAAGCATAACGCGTTTCGCCTCCCTCGAGGCTTAATCATATGCAAAATCATCAATGGATGCGTTCGTTAGCATTTTTAAACGTAACTACCAACATTGAAGGAACAATGTCCACCAGTTCGATTTAAAGTGGCAGTAGGTGTTTGAACATAGTTTGCTTTACTTTTGCACAGCGTCGGTAAGTACTCTTTAATTTTTAAATCTTATCAGGATAATCCCTTGAAAATCAAGTATTTTCATAAAAACTGCGTCCCGTCAATGTGCTATTTCTCAAATATTTTTGGCAGTAGTACTCGAACTACAGTACCCAGAATACACCATTACTGACAATCTTTTGCCTACTTGGTACTCCAATGCAGTTCTTGGCAAAATTAAAACTTAGTTTCAACGGCAAATCCCGTACATATTAATTGCCTTTACCAGGAACAGTTCCATTTTGTGGCTTATATTTAAACGGTTGCAGCGTCTCCAGTCCATTCCGCTACCACCCGGTTGTTATTTCCTTCTATTTGCCTTCCAAGAGACATTAATCAGCACGAAGTGCACGGGGAATTCCCGACGCAAACCCTGGCTGTATCCATGTTCGTCTCCCAAGTCGAGGCGGGCCTCTCAACGTGGCCCTTCCATCAGTCCTTCGTTAGCAATCCATTTTTTACAGCCGGCGGGCACTTCTAAATTGGATCCAATCCATGTAACAAAGACCTGACAAACAAAGTGCCTCATCCAAACGGGTCGGGGCCCATCACGGGTGTGCCAGACACCTGTACAAATTCAACAGAACACAAGTTACCCTTCGTAACTCGAGACAGGCCACTCCAATCGTGCTGCTATATTTCTTTATTGGAGACAAAAACAAGCGTAAGGCTTAATCGTATGCAAAATCATCAATGGATGGGTTCGTTAGCATATATATATATATATATAATATATATTCACTGAAAGAACCATAGGTTTTAGGCCTGATATAGTTAGGAATTAGCATTTAAAAAACCTTAGAAATTCACTGGAAAAACCATAGGTTTTAGGGGTGTTATAGTTAGCTGGACATTTCACTTGTACAAAACCATTGAAATTCCTCCGATGTAGTTAGTTGTACTAACTACATCTTGCGCGCCCGCAACCCACTGCTGATGTCCCATATTACATCATTCATGACATCTCAAATGACATCACTGATGACATCCTCCAGTGAATGTGGTTTGGTTCGTTATTTAAATGTGTATTATATATTATATATATATATAGCATTTTGCATTGAAGAATGAGTGGATATATAAATATAAATATCTGGATGGAGTATTTAGTAGCAGTGTGATTGGCTGTTTACTTGACTAATTTATTCACTAAATATATTGGATGGTGACTAAACTGTGTGAATATCTGTATCACTTTGTCAGTTGTTGTGTAAACTGCTGCACCAGTTGGTTACTAGCTTCGTGAAAGTCTATATTAGTTATTGATTAGTTAACTGAGTATTTGTATGGGAGAGTGAATGTGTGTGTGGTTCGGTGGGGGGTGTGACAGCCCAAAGATGTGTGAATAGTTGATTCAGTAGGTATATGATGTTAAAACTACATTTTATAACAGTTGTTTGGGTGAGTGAATATCTTCATGGACGTGGTGATGAGCAAATGTCTCAATGGTACATGTCCAACAAACTAGAAAAATAAAAGCCAGTGTATGTGTCAGTTGTTGTATTTAAATAAGTATACATAAGACTCAGTGATTGTATGAGTGACTGTATGGATAACTATACTTGTAATAGTGATTTTATAACACACTAAGTTCGATTTACTATCTATATGAATAGATGAAGTGGTGTTTGTATAAGTGTGTAGCTAAGTAAATGTAAGTATGATCCATTGTTTGCATAAGTGAGTAGGATGACTTAAGTGATTAGGTTGTGTGCTGGTGTGTACTGTCGATACAGGTGTATAAGTATATTTGATAGTGTTCTATTGATCATTGACAGCATGTATGAGTGAATCTATAGGTAAGTGATTAGATGTGTGTATAGATCTAGGAATCACTGAGTGGGTGTTTAGAAACTTGTGTTGGTGTGTCAATGGTTTCAAATATGGCACTCTGTATTTTACAGTGAGTGAAAGGTTATAATAGTGTATGATGAGGTGTATCTGATTGTCTCGTGGATGATGTCATCAGTGATGTCATTTGAGATGTCATCAGTGATGTCACTGACCATGTCATGAATGATGTAATATGTGACATCAGCAGTGGATTGCGGGTGCGCGAGATGTAGTTAGTACAACTAACTATATCGGAGGAATTTCAATGGTTTTGTATGAGTGACATGTCCAGCTAACTAGAACAACCCCTAAAACCTATGGTTTTTCCAGTGAATTTCTAAGGTTTTTTAAATGCTAATTCCTAACTGTCAGTCCTGAAACATACGTTTTTTTTCAGTGAATTTCAAAGGTTTTTTACATGCTAATTCCTAACTAGATCAGTCCTGAAACCTATGGTTTTTTCAGTGAATTTCAAAGGTTTTTTACATGCTAATTCCTAACTATAACATATCTCAAACCTATGTTTTATTCAGTGAATTTCAAAGGTTTTGTAAATGACAATTTTTAATGTATGAATTGTTATACTGATTTTTATGATACTGATTTACTACATTTTTTAAACTATTTATTTTTAGATATATTTGTTTTAATTACATTATAATTAGGGCTCCCGGTTTTATGGTATTTATTTTTTTTGCCATTTCCGTCTGTATGTATCCACATTTATTTTTGCCACAAACAAAAGACTACGCTACATCTAGTATTTTTCCACATTTATTTAAATGACCAATGCCAGTGTCCACCTGAACTCATCTAGAGCAGGTAGCAATAGCACTTTCAGTGAACACGACCTAAAACCCTCAGTGTTTCCGAAGCTTGTCTAGAGTAGACAACAGAGAGCACATTTAGTGTCCAATACACGCCACTGCCACTGTGCACTTGAGCTCATAGGAACAATGATGTTACCTAAGTTCTTCGGGTGAAGGCAGCAGCAAGTACATTTATTGACCAATGTCCACCACCTCCAGTGTCCATCTGAAGATATTTTGAGTGTTTTCAGTTACCAAGGCACAACAATGTTAGTGCTTTCCTAAGCTTTTCTACAGCAGGAAACAGGGAGCACATTTAATGACCAATACCAGTGTCCACCTGAACTCACTTAGAGCAGGAAGTAAGAGCACTTTCAGTGACAGCAGAGAACACATAGTGAGTACAACTCCCAAGCAGTCAAAGATGCTACACACTCACACGCATGCAGCAGTAAGGGCATTCAGCCGAAGTCCGGTGCTGAGGTTGCCCCCTCGAGCTTGGAGGACCCCCACCCCGCGGGGGCTATGGGAGCCTGTGTTACGCCCTGATTTTTTTTGTATGAATCAATAAATAGCACGTTGGGAAATGGTCCTTTTGTAACGCACTCTGACACCTTCGGGTAAAGTTCACACTGTATAAAATTGCAATCCATAAATAAATAGAAGCCAGGAACCCGGTAAGGACATGCAGCAGGCATCCTCTGAAGCCATGTGGGTGCACAAGTGCAGAATTATCCTTCAATCACAGAGATTAGTTGGAGAATGGGGTGGTACGTCTGATTTCATTGGTGTGTGGCAGCTCGGGCTAACACAGCTTCCCAGGCACACACACAGCCGCACCCGAGTATTTCACAGGTCTTTAAAAGACCATTTGCTTGTTAAACACCCATCACAAAGTAAAAAACACCACAAGACGACCCCCCCCCCCCCCCCCCCCCCCACATGAGGAAGGAGGACAGAGGATCCGATTTCGGACTCTGTTGCTGCTAGTTCAAACCGGAGGGGAGAGGAGCTAAAGGCTGCAGCGGGACAGACTTTGTCAGAAGCAGTTTTCGCGGGGGCTTTTATCTCTCTTCTGTTTGTAGGGACACTGTGAAGCTGCCATTATCTGTCCCCTGATGGCACATACACAGGGTAAATACACGTACCTTTGTGGTTGCACGCGGCATAATTTGCCTGTTTTTACATATAAATACAGACAAAGGAAATGCATAGATTTCCGTCTGTATTTATATGTAAAAATCCGTTTAAACGGAAAACCGGGAGCCCTAATTATAATTACGTTATACAGTACAATACAAAATATACTTTCTCATAATGAATTACTTTAGTTTAAATAGTTTGCAAATAGGCAATAGACTTTTAAGTACAGTAGTTACAGTTGTTGCAATGGGCAACACAATTTCAAACACAATGCAACATTGAGCTCAATGTGAATTTCTAGTCAAATGCAATTAGTTACTTTATGAATTACTTTTCTAACCACAGGACTGGATCCTCGATTCAGTCCTTGGACATCTCCTGTAAACAGTTGAGTAAAAGCGTTTTGGTTCCAGTACTGATACTTAAGGAATATTATTGTATTTTAAAAGTTTACACTTAGAATTTTTTTCACATAGAATCACCAATGTTCTCCTAAGGCAGAAACTTCACTTAGCAGGTCAGTAGTGTTATTCTTACTTTTTCTTACTCAGTGGTGGATCCTGGATCCAGCACTGGTGCATCTCCTGTAAACAGTTGAAAGAATGTGTTTAAATCATACAGACGATTTTTTAGGAATATTTTTAGTTTGTGAAAATAGACACTTGGAAACTTTTCTGGTGAAAACCACACAATGGATTCCTATGGAAGGAAATAAAAGTTACTGGTAAGTACGGTTAGAATTGCTTTTCAGGATCAGTACTGGGCTCAAAGAAGCAGCACTGAGGTCTCTCCTGATAACATGTGAGTAAATCTGAATTCGTAGTTCGGCTGATTTTAAAGGCATATTTGTAAGTTCCAAAAATCCACACTTAGATGAATTTCCAAGTGAAAGCAGTCAATGTTAGCCTATGGAAGGAAATTCAAGTAACTGGTAAGTACGGTTAAAATTACTTTTCAGGATCAGTCCTGGGCTCAAAGTTGCAGCACTAAGGTCTCTCCTGATAACATGTGAGTAAATCGGAATTTGTAGTTCTGCTGATTTTATAGGAATATTTTAAAGTTCCAATCCTGCGCGCATCCTCCCGTTTAAAAAAAAAAAAATAAAAAAAAAAAAATTTTTTTTTTTTTTTTTTTTGGGCCTTGGGGGTCCTTGTGGGACCCCCTGAGCAGGCCTAGGGGGTCAGGGTGTTTCTACCCTGCCCCCTTTTCGTGTTTTGCGAGGTCTTTTCTTTGGTTTCTTGTGCCTCGGTTCTACCGAGGCACAAGATGGCTGCCAACACTTCCTGATTTGGAGTGTTGACAGCCAATTAGAATGCAGCTTGGCACGGCAGGGTGCGCTTAGGGTACGCGGACCCTCCGAGGCCATAGATATACCTGTACATTTAAATGTCATTTTCTCAGGAACTACTGAACGGATTTACACCATTTAAGCAAAAGGCACGAGTCTGAACTAAGGATTATCTCTTTGCCAAATTTGGTGTCATTCCGTTCAGCAGTTAGGGCTGTAGCTGCGGCTAAAGGTCCTATGGGAATTGCATGGGGAAAACTCGTTTTGGGACCCCCATTTTTTTCTCAGCCCCCGCTTTACAAATCACCGTGAATCTTTCAGGATAGGAGCGGACCGGAGCTGGCCAAACGTTTTGAAAATTTCGCGAAGATTCGTCAATCGGCGCCAAAGTTATTCCAAATAGAATGTTGCGGATTTGCTATGGATAATAGGTCCTAACTATATCTACTAGGATATATATTTTCTGTACTTTCCATGGAAGACTTTTTGTTGTCTTGAAAAAGGTGGTGCAAATCACAGAAACCCACAAACACGTTAACAAGGTAAAAAAAGATTGAATCTGTAACATATCTGATACAATGACTGCTAAAACTTGATTATAATGTTGGTACAGAGCGGCAGCCGAGAATAGATCATTAGTGTTTAGTTGTCTCTCCCATCATCATACATTTGATTGTGTGGCTTTATGGTTTGTTTATGTTGCTCTGTGTATGTAAGAAACCCAGGTGTTTTTTTTTAATTGATGCACCCCACAAGAGGGTATTGTTTTTAAATCTTGTAAAGACACTCAAGCTACTAAAATGTATTAATTGATTTGTATGTATTGTTTTTAATGTATGATTACTAATAAAACCATAGAAAAGCTCTTAAAAATTGTACTGTCACCTAGTGTCTTTTCCTATACTGAAGTGGTATTGAAATTGGATTACACAAAGTACTGTGGTGAGCCCAAGTCATGTGTTGGATTGAATGGTTTGTTTATGTGGTATTGCCTTTCCCGAGGGGAAATCTCACTTTTACTGTTTAAAACTGTGCATTGTCCCCCTTGCAGTGTGGGGTCCTCTCTTATTTTGTCCAGCCACTTAGTTGAATACACGGTCTATAGAGGTCCGTTAGTTATAATAATTTGATTTGAAAGTGTTTTTCTAAATTAAGGGTATAACTTCAGAATTTCCAATTTTTGTGTAGTTTTAAGTGCTTTGTATTGAATAAATAATTACATTAATTTGAAGGTACTGCATACGTTTTGATATTTAAGGTATAATTATAACTTAACATTACTGATACTTGTGTAGTTTGGTTTGTGAAGAAAGAATAGTTTTCCTAACTATAACAAAGGTTTAACCTTTGTTTTGTGTCATAGAAGTTTGTTTCCAAAAAAGTGTTTCAAATTGTAGAGTCCAGTGCCCTTGAGTGGAGTAGGTTGTGGTGTTGTGAAGTAGCATAGTGGAGTCGATTGGAGTGGCATGGCGCAGCCTACAGTGGACTAGAGTGCAGTGCCTCATTGTATAGTACAGTGGCGAGGAATGCTCTAGAGTGAACAACCCTAGTGTTCAGTAAACTATTAAAAATTCGAGTGGTTTCGTTTTCTTTAAAAATATGAAACCTTTCTTTGTTTGTCTATGGACTGCGGCTGGCTGAGTTGATTAGCACTCCAGTAGTTCTCTTATTGCTTCACCGATGTGGCTGTCAAGATGTGTCTATGCTTATAGTGTGCATTAGCGGCCGGCCTGTTGGTTGTAGGCCCATACTTGTATGTCTCTGAAACTGTAATAAAGGTTTTTCAAAAACAAAAAAAAACAAAAAAAAATTCGAGTGGTATCTTGTACAGTGGAGTGGTGGCTTGTAGAGTGTTGGAAAGTGTTGTAGATTGGAGTAGTGTTGTACAGTGGAGTGTAGGGGCATAAAGTGGAGTAGTGTGATGTAGAGTGTAGTGGAGTCTTGTAGAGTGGACCTGTGCGAAGTAGAGTGTTGCACAGTGCCATAGAGTGGTGTAAAGTGTGGAGTAGAGTGAAGTGGAGTGGTGTGTGGAACAGGGAGTGGACTGGCGTGTTGCAGAGTGTCAAAGTGTTGTAGAATGTCACAGAGTGGATTACAGTGTTGTACAATGGAATGGCGTGGAGTACAGTTGAGTACGGTATGGTAGAGTGGCGTGGTATAGACTGTCGTAGAGTTGGGTGGTAGAGAGTAGCATACAGTGGAATGGTGTAGAGTACAGTAGTGAAGTACATTGAAGTAGTTTCAGAGCATAGTTAAGATGAATGGCGTTGTGTAGAGTGTCATAAAGTGCTATAGTGTAGAATGATGTGCCCTGGCATTGTCAGGAGTATATTCGTGTAGCGCTATAGAGGAGTATAGTGTGGAGGGGTAGAGACTGTTGAGGACCGCAGGTGAGTTGAGTTATTTGGAGTGAAATGGAGTGGCCTACACTAGAATAATGTACAGTGGAGTAAAGTGAAGTTGCCTAGAGTGGAATAGCATAGTGATATAAAGAGGAGCGGTGTTGACTGGCGTGGAGTAGGGTAGAGTGGAATGAGGTACAGTGGAATAACGTGCACTCAAATAGCGTGGCGTGGCATGGCATACAGTGGAGTGGTGCACAATGGAATAGCTTTGAGTGGCGTAAGTTCCAGTAGAGTTGAGTGGCATAGAGTGTAGTTGTGTACAGTGGAATAGCATACAGTCGAGTGGTGTGAAGTAGCGTACAGTGGAGGGGTGTAGAGTGGAATAACTTGGGGTGGAGTGGAATAGTGTAAAGTGGAGTGGCATAGAGTAGAGTGGTACTTGAAACGGATGTCGCTTGAAAATGGGTTAACAAATGTACAGTTAATATGGCGGGAATATAGATTATAAGGTGTAAATGGTATTTTGTGGTAGTATGTAAAAATAGTGTAAGTAGTGTTAAAGTTATAAGTGTTAAAATACTTTGTTTTATATTGGTCCGTGGTATACTGCGATTAGGCTTGTCAGTTTCACTGTGGAATTCCCCAAAAACTGAGAGATTCTGTGGATTTCCGTGACCTGGCGGGTTAACTTGAACTAAGATTCCAACCTTGAATTGAAGCAGTCCTTGCTTGTAAAATAATGAATAGTGAAATAGGAGCTATTCTACACTACGTGTTGCCAGTAGGTGTGCAATTGAGCTAAAAATGAGTTGAGAAATTCGACTGCAAGTATTCTTCTTGCTCTAGTCTCTATGCTCTTGCTCGCATTACACACTGAAGGAACATCTTTACACACCCAAAGGACATCTGTACAACCCAGAATCGTTGCAAATGACCCTGTGACGCAGTAACAATGGAACTAACCACTGGCGTCAGTTACATTTGCTATCTGTGAGCTGACTAATGTGACCAAGGGCCCAGGGACAGACTGTTTCATACCCTAGCACATTGACCTCACAACTCTTCGAATGACCACGAGGACCAGGCTGCGCTGACCTGTGACCTTGCTGACCCAAGGGTAGAAGACTACTCGGACTTCTCAGTTCTGGGGCTGGAGGCAGGGGCAAGCTGTACTGTAGAGGCAGACTTTGGCGGAAGAAAGTAGTCCGCATGCATGTATGTGAGCATGTATGTGCAGCATTTGAATAGTGCGCTGGTGCGATGCCGATCCATCATGACCCATACACCCTGGCCTGACCACTATGAACACGGGAGTGTCCACTGACTCTGGGACAGACCACTACAACGGGCAACCATTGGGCTCGCCCAGGCGCACTACGCCCATTGGGCTCAACAGGCTTTAGCCCTCCCCCCCCCCCCCCCCCCCCCCCCTCCCTCGTGTGTGTCAGCCCGGGTTGAGACAGCTATCCGGGATCACACACAGACCGTTTATGAGCTACCTGCCGCACCCTAGTACTTCACAGGTCTTTAAGAGACCATTCACTTGTTAACGAGGCTTTGTTGCATGTGGCTGGAAGAATTATCCACCCCCCACCCCCCCCCGAAATTTGGCTTTAGTTGCTCCTCTGGGCCACTATTTCCAGGACAGACCATTTGATTCCAGGTGTTTAAAGGCATGCTTTACTAAATGAAACAAATAGCAGCGGCAAGTGCACATGGCGCTGAGTTATCCCAGTGGGTCGATGAAATGGTGCTGCTGGTTTGGATAGAGCAACACCCGCGTTTATTTCATTAGTTTAGGACTGTCCTAGCAAATTGTAACTAGTCACCCTAAATATCGGGCACAGATCATGTCATGATGCAAAATAGATGGAACTCGGGAGAAGACATTCTGCTTTTATAATTACTTGATAGCCATGCAGTCACGCTCGATTTAACAGCATGGAGGCTAACTGAGATCTATTATGACTACCTCATCGCAGCTACTGCTTGTAGCTTTCAAACTGAGGATGACGGGTCTGCCCCTTGCCACACTAACCGGTGCATGGGCTTGGCTGTGGCTGCAGGAGTGACCAGATACTCGCCGAGGACAGCGGCTGTCAATCTTTGGGGAAAAAGTGGCTCGCACGGATGAGTCTTGTGAAGGAGTTACTTTGGTTGCCCATGGTGAGGCTTTCCATGTAAAAGTTTGAGGGCGTCTACTGTGGGAGGTAGTGGGTCTTCGTGCTCAAAGCTAAACAAGCCTTGTGAAAGGTGTGAAGGTGCATCCTGTGGAAGGTACACATGGCCAGACATCCCAGTGGAAGGTGTGAGGATACCAACTACCAGACAGCCAGTGGATGGTGTGAGGGTACCCACCGTCAAACCAACCCAGAAAAGAGTGTGAGGGTACTCCCTGTCAATGAGGCCCAGTAGATGGTGTGAGGGTACCCACTCAGTCCTGCCCAGTAGGTGTGGGGATACCACTGTCAAAAATCCTGTTACAAGCTTTGAGGGCACTTGTTTTTTTTTTTTGGGGGGGGGGGGGGGGGAGTTTAATATAGCGCAAACTCGACCCGAATCTATTGGAGTGCTTTACATGAGCACCAGGTACATTACACAAGGGCTCATTCATTTTTAGACACTGAGAGATTAAGTAATTTTGTCCAGAATCACGAGCTATTGAGCCGATGCAGAGACTCAAATCTAGTTCCCCAGCATCCAAGTAGGCAACTCCGGCAGTAGCGCATATCCTCTCCGTCTTAGTGATGCAAACATTTTGAAAGTTTTTATAGGCACTACCTGTCAGACTAGCTATGTGGAATGTGAGAGCGTCCACCATCTGATTAACTTCGATTAAAGATTAGGTGTAATCCAATGTCAAAACAGTCCTGTGAAATGTGAGCGGGTGCCCGCTTGTAGCAGGTATGTTGGTGCCCTCGGACCAGCTCTGTGGAAGATTTGAGGGAACCCAGAGTTGGATCATCCCAATGGTATCCTGGAGGGCACTGACTACCAAACCAGCCCTGGGGAAGGTTTGAAGGTACCTATTGTGAAGCCAGCTTTATGGACGGTGCCCCCTGTTAGGAGCTTTGCCCATTGTAAGGCGCTACATGATGGCAGCCCGGCCGGAAGGTGAACAGTGCCTGCTGCCAGCTGAGCAGCGCAGGGCCACAAAGAAGCAGTGTGATGCACAGAGCACTAGGGCGCGCACTGTCCTGTGGGTGTCCGTACAGTCAGACTGGATGCCTGAGGAGGGCTCGTCCTACCAGCCCCAGCCCCACTCGAGCTAGCTCGCAGGCAGAGTTTGTTGAGGAATATGGCATGGGCTCCTCAAACCAATCCAAGGGACGTGAAGAACAGGTGATAATCACACACTCCTGTGTGTGTGCTTTGTTGTGTAACCTCTCCCCTATCTTACATCTGATATGCGTATATTGTTTGTACTTTCTTAATATATAAAATAGTACCTCACAGACTGACATGGAAGTAATCTGTAAAAAGAGCCAGTAAAGCAATGGATTCCTAGGACGGTTACCTTAACTTCACGGGGTTATGCATGGTGGCACGGAATCCTGCTGCACAGTGCACACTACGCTAAGAAGCCTGAGGCTCGGATTCACTGGGAAGTGCAGCTAACCCTCGATGGCAAGAACTGCGCATGTCAAACTGCACGAAGGCAGAGCCTGTCCCAAGGAGATCTCATGATGGGCTCAGGCAAAATGTATTTCATTAGAGGACGGTGCCAGTAAACTTGGCGTTCTAAGTGAAGAACGGAGTGGTAAAAACTCTGCACACTCTGCTGGCGGAGCGGAGTTAACCGCCCACTCCTAACTGCGATACATGCCGTTGACAAGGCAGTATGTGATTGCCTAATTGTCTTTGCAAAACGTAAAAGGCAGCATGTAGTTTTCAGCACTGTATGGCTGTGTTATGGTCTACTGTCTTAGATATAGGTATGTAGTAGGTTTTATTGTTCTCTACATATTACCATTTTAAGAAATAATGAAGTGGTCAAGAAATTGCATTTATATTTTTCTATCTATTTTTACAGCACTTTACGGAGAACTGCTCTTTTTAAGAATTTGTTTAAAAAATAGCGCAGTAATTTATTGGTATTACCACGAAACTCTGTAGCCTTTTTTTTTCTGTTTGTAAAGAAGTAAAACCTAAAAATGTAAAATACTGTAGCACACTATATTTGTGTGATATAGTGTAGTAGTATATATTAAATTTTGTAACAAATTACATTTTTTAATGTATAAGTACTCCGTACACTCCTTTTTTTTTTTTATATAGGGAAACGTATAAATAACTTTCCCTACCTATTACCACAATAATAGAGGTAATAGGTAGAGAACAAGTATCAAATATAAAACCAAATACTTACCTATATCTAAGACTGTAACACTGGACATGGCCCAAGTGTACTTAAAACAACATGGCTGCCTTTAACTGTTAAGGCAATAATTAACCAATCACAAAATGCCTTGTCATTGCTATGTACTGCAATAGTTTCACGAAATACAGTGACCTTTTGCCAAACCACAGAGACAACCGATTTCACTAAGTTAAAATGCCTTATAACTTAAAAGATACTTACCCTACTTAACTGTAGTAACCAAAAGATCATCTGCACACCATAAGGTATCATACTGCCAAATTTCAAGGAATTCTGTTCAGCCATTTCCGCCCTAAATCTGATACAAAAGTCTGTGGAAAAAAGAGTTTTGGAACCCATTTTTAGGTCTCGCCTGACCCAACGCATGCGCTGGTCTGGCAAGACTTATTGAGAGGGCTCCAAAAAGTGCTACCAGGCCAGCCTAGAGCTACAGTGCATGTGCGCGGGCGTGCGTGCCACGCTTTACCGCGATTACTTTCACTTTCACGGCCGCTTTGCATAGCCAATAGGTCTCGCTTTTGGGACCTTATAAGTATTTAGTTATGCAACTGTTGCATGGCTAAACACTTATAAGGTCCCAAAGGCGAGACCTATTGGCTATGCCAATGCTTGTTATCTTTACACCCACTTGATTAATCACCGTGAAACTTTCCATCATCTGCCAATGTAGAAAAAGCTAGAGGTCTGGAAAGTTTTATGGAGATTAATAAAACCAGAACAAAGTTATTAGCAAGCAAAAATCGGAGGAATTCCTATGCCTGGGAACCCTAAATATTACTACAGAGTTGCTACCGCCACTTTGTTCGAGGTGTGTGTGTGTGTGTGTATATATAGATATATATGTATGTATGTGTGTATGTGTGTGTGTGTATATATATTACCTACTGGCGGTCGCCAGTAGGTAGTTATAGTTAGGACCACGTTTCCATAGGAAATCCGCAACATTCTATTTTGAATAACTTTGGCGCCGGTCGACGAATCCTTGCGAATTTTTTCAAAATAGGTGGGGCGCTACGCTCCGCTCCTACCCTGAAAGTCTCGGGGGGGATTCGTCAAGCGGGGGCTGAGATAAAAGGGGGGTCCCAAAACGCGTTTTTCCCATGCATTTTTCCATAGGACCTTTAGACACAGCTACAGCCCGAACGGCTGAACAGAATTACTTGAAATTTGGCAGAGAGGTAGTCCTCAGGTCAAGGAAGTGCCTTTTGTAGGTTTGGTGTAAATCTGTTCAGTAGATTCTGAGAAAATAGCCTTTAAATCAATATATATATCTGAGCCAGCTTACGGTGCGCTTACGGTGCGCTTACCGTACGCGTACGGTGGCGTGCGCGAGCGCGATTCTGATTGGCCCTTAGATCTTAGTAAACATTCGAATCGGTCGAAACCAGGAAGCGGCGGCCGCCATTTTCTCTCGCACTCTGAGGGGGGAGCTGATAAACAAATGCCAAAAACATATAAAGGGGCTGTTTAGACAGCGCCCATGCACATAACCATGTTAGTTGAGTCTTCAAAGATCCCCCAAGGCAAAAAACGGTAATTTTATATTTTTCGAAAATTTCGCCTATTACGCTAACCGTACGCTTACCGTACGCGTACGGTAAAAAATTATTTTAAAAAAAAACCCCACTCTCTCCACCCCGTGTGCAAATGTGCATGGCATATAAGAGCACAGCATTTCCCCAAAAAATTTCAACAGATTACCTATCACAAGGAAGCGCATAATATGTCCTCCATGTGCGCACGGTGCGCGAAGTGCATCGTGCGTACATGGCCCATCTAGCGTAACGTGGGCACGCGGTGCGCGTAGCGCACCGCGTGCCCACCGTGCGTGCACGGCATTAATTGCGTAAAGTGGGCGCGCGGTGCGCAAAGCGCACCGCGTGCTCACTGTGCGCGCACGGTGCGCGAAGCGCACCGTGCGCGCACGGAACGAACTGCGTTAAGTGGGCGCGCACGCCACGAATGGCGTAAAGTAACTTAGCATTTAAAAAACCGTACAAATTCACTGAAAAAACCATAGGTTTCACACATGTTATAGTTAGCGGAAATTTTACTGATAAAAAGCCAATGAAATTCCCCCGTTATAGTTAGTGCAGGAAACTATAACTCACGCGACCGCAATCTTCTGCTGATGACATATGTGTCTTTATGAAAAAAAAATATTTGTAATATATGTATAGCAAAAAATTTATGGAAGAAGACATGGGCAAATAAGTGTCTAAATACAGTATTGGCATCAGCAGAGGATTGCGGTCGCGTGAGTTATAGTTTCCTGCACTAACTATAACGGGGGAATTTCATTGGTTTTTTATCAGTAAAATTTCCGCTAACTATAACATGTGTGAAACCTATGGTTTTTTCAGTGAATATATATATATATATATATATATTACCTACTGGCGGTCGCCAGTAGGTAGTTATAGTTAGGACCACGTTTCCATAGGAAATCCGCAACATTCTATTTTGAATAACTTTTGCGCCGGTCGACGAATCCTCGTGAATTTTTCAAAATAGGTGGGGCGCTACGCTACGCTCCTACCCTGAAAGGCTCGGGGGGTTTCTTCAAGCGGGGGCTGAGATAAAAGGGGGGTCCCAAAACGCGTTTTTCCCATGCATTTTTCCATAGGACCTTTAGACACAGCTACAGCCCGAACGGCTGAACAGAATTACTTGAAATTTGGCAGAGAGGTAGTCCTCAGGTCAAGGAAGTGCCTTTTGTAGGTTTGGTGTAAATCTGTTCAGTAGATTCTAAGAAAATAGCCTTTAAATCAATATATATATCTGAGGCAGCTTACGGTGCGCTTACGGTGCGCTTACCGTACGCGTACGGTGACGTGCGCGAGCGCGATTCTGATTGGCTCTTAGATCTTAGTAAACATTCGAATCGGCCGAAACCAGGAAGCGGCGGCCGCCATTTTCTCTCTCGCACTCTGAGTAGGGCAGCATAAATGAAGCCCAAAAATGGGTAAAGGGGCAGTATATTGAAATAATAATCACCCAGCAATGATATACGGGCCCCCAAACAACCCACAAGGCCAAAAAAAAATTTATTTTTTTTTTGTGAAAAATCGCCGATTACGCTTACCGTACGCGTACGGTAAAAAATTTTTTTTAAAAAAAAAAGTATCCACACTCTCCCCACCCCATGTGCAAATGGTGCCCGAAGGGCACCATTTGTGCATGGCTTATGAAATAATTGAAATTAATAAACAAAACATTTCACAACGATGCGCATAATATGTCCCCCATGTCCCCAATATGGCCCATCTCGCATAATGTGGGCACGCGGTGCGCGCAGCGCACCGCGTGACCACCGTGCGTGCATGCATGGCACTAACTGCGTAAAGTGGGCGCACGGAACGAACTGCGTTAAGTGGGCGCGCACGCCACGAATGGCGCAAAGTAAGTTAGCATTTAAAAAAACGTACAAATTCACTGAAAAAACCATAGGTTTCACACACGTTATAGTTAGGAATTAGCATTTAAAAAACCTTGCAAATTCACTGAAAAAACCATAGGTTTCACACATGTTATAGTTAGCTGTACATTTTACTGATAAAAAACCAATGAAATTCCCCCGTTATAGTTACTGTAGGCAACTATAACTCACGCGACCGTAATCCTCTGCTGATGACATATGTGTCTTTATGAAAAAAAAATATTTGTAATATATGTATAGCTAAAATTTAATGGAAGAAGACATGGGCAAATAAGTGTCTAAATACAGTATTAGCATCAGCAGAGGATTACGGTCGCGTGAGTTATAGTTGCCTACAGTAACTATAACGGGGGAATTTCATTGGTTTTTTATCAGTAAAATGTACAGCTAACTATAACATGTGTGAAACCTATGGTTTTTTCAGTGAATATATATATATATATATCTCTCTCTATCTCACACACAAGTCTCTCTCCTCTCAAAGAAATGAGCCGCACTCTCCACGGTAAGGAAAAGATTTCAATTTATTCACTTTGCAGCGCTGGCAGTTCTGATGCATTTTGGTCACATTTGACCTTTTTCAAAGATAAGCCAAGGCATCGTGGAAACCGGAAAACGCACCTAACAAGTAATTGCTGATTTTATAGTTCTTGCCCCCTGGTGGACGCCCCGATGGGCTGAACTCTGGCATGATGGTACTTGTGGTTAGTTTTAGTTTCAAAGTGTTTACCCTCCAGTGGGTGATGCCGATTTTCTGATTGTATTCATCTATTGTTCGGCTTGCAACACCGACAAATGCGTTTCGGCCTCCTGGCCTTTCTCAATGTCAGTTTCACTCTCTCGTGTTTCACATTATATTACAAGAAAATTCCATTGTCCAATGGATTCTCATTATACTGATTCCTTGTGATAGGCACATAGCTTTCAGAATTACTGAGAAGTCTTAGTGCTTCATGTTGGTAATTCTCCTTATCAAACACCACCACATTGCCACCCTAATCAGAGGGTTTGATCACTAGTGAAGCGTCCTTTTTCAGGCATATAATGGCTTCCCATTGTTCCTCTGTTAGATTGTAGTTCATTTTTAGATTTCTTCATCTTAGTTCTAATTTATTTAACCAACTCCCTAGTGATATCATAAAAAGCAATAAACAGTGTCTTATGGGGTACCGGTCCTATGGATTGGGAATGTCAAAATATTCCTGTTGCATCAGCCTGTTTTCATACGATGGGATAGTATAAATTCTTAATCCCCTAGGGATCATCTTAACATCCAAATAACGCTGTAAGGATGCTGCTTCACACCATTTTCTGATTTCTTTTTCATATGTCCCTTCCAACACCGAACAGCCCCTGCAAACTATTTGGCATGGTTTCTCCTGTTCGTGCACTTCCATCCATTCGGCTGATAAGAGCAGCACTGCCAAACAACGAATCTGCTGCCTCTGATCGTTCAGCATCGCTGAACATCTTTCCACACATTTGCAAGCTTACAGTAATGTTTCTTCTCTGTTTGAAACTCCAAGCAGTTAATTGTTTGCTTGTGACACTATCGTCATATGGCTTAATGCATATGTGGTGATGGTGGTCACTTACCAGGCCGGTTGTCTCCTTGGCTGTGGTCCTCCAACTTGTCTCCGTTGGGATTGCAGCGTCCGATAGTGTTCAAACCGTGACGCCACGCTGGCCCTGCTTGCTTTTTGTCAATTCACTGTCCTGTCCAAAGCCACCGCTCTTGACGTAGTGGGTGCCGCGACCTGCAAAGGACTCGTGCACACTTTCAATCACCTCCAAAGGAATACATTGCGCACTCCCAAGCTGATTGAATTTGTTTATTGTTCGGCTTGCAACACCGACACACGTTTCGGCATCCTGGCCTTTCTCAATGTCAGTTTTACTCTCTCGCGTTTCACATTATAATACAAGAAAATTCCATTGAGCAATTGATTTGCATCTACATAAATGAAGGACTACATGTTAATATGCTTGAAAATTCATGCTTAACATGGCGGACATTTTTTGCTATCTTTTAACTACATATATCCATCATTAATTTCAACAACCAATGCCTTATTTTAAAAATAATAATAAATAATTCAATAATTTTTTACTGCATCTAACGATTTCATTCCAAATGGACTGAGTCCCCATAATTTAATCAAATTATTTGCAATGGTGTATTTCCTTATTTTATACATTTGTGTGTGTGTGTGTGTGTGTGTGTGAGAGAGAGAGTGTGTAAAATATAGTATACCGGGATCCCCACGCATAGGCAATTTTAATATATTGTTTCTGATTATCAGTGAGGATCCTTACATTTAGAACTTTTTATTTAATAACTTTGATTTGCATGTACGATTAAAGGGCCTGTTTGATCTTTGAGGGGGGAATGGGTGAAGACAATTGTCCGTGTAAATTGGTCTCTAGTCATCATTGTGTTTGACCGTACCCAGTGGGACATTTGTTCATAACGTGGGTCTACAGGGACAGGTTACATGGCGTGGCTGAAGCCTCATGCATTTTTTTCCATGGTTGGAATGTCCAGCTGGTAAAATCATGTCTGTTAGTGCGTCTGGTAAACCCGGGTACATGAACATATATCCATGTGTGATCGGGCAGAGTGGAATCCAACATGGGAATTCCACTCTGAAATACCTGGCTTTGCTTTTTCTGCAAGTACTTCGCTCCTGATTAAGAGTCAGGCAGAGCATTAATAAAGAATGCTGTGCTCCTTTGAACACATCTACATGTTGAATCACTGTTGGATCACCTTCAGTGATATTGGACCCAAACCATGTTAGTCGAGGTAATTTCCACTGGTGTCCTGGGGCCTGTCTTTATATGGCTGTGCAAACTGGGCCGCATACCTCTTTGAACACTTGATTTTCAGGGTAGTGAGGGTGAGCAGTCACAGGTTTCTCAGGAAGATAGTGTGGGGGCAAGAGCTCATAACTACGCATTCAAACAAGACACAATAATTTTATATTGAGCCCAGTGCTTGTCTTTTTATAAAGTATTTTATTTATACTGCAGAATAAATACTATACAATTCAATTTGATTAACTAATGCCGGGTTGTATCCCTAATTGCGTTGTCAGTAGGTGCTTTGCTTGCCCCCTCTGCCTCCCCCAATCCTGCCCCTTAGTGACCCTTGTTGCTACAGACTCCAGTATTCTGTGGAAGAGGCATGCATTAGGCACAGGTGCAGGTTACTTCACTTTTACCCCACGGGTTTAGATGTGCAACTTATTTCAGTAGCTCTTACCCTTGGTTTTAGTTAGGGCAGAAAGTCAAGTCAAGCTCTCACATTCCTTGCTTCTGAGCCATCTTGGTGCCCGATGTACCTAGCCAGTTTGCATTCGCAAACTGCCAGATTCTGTGAAGCGGCCGTTTGCGACCACAAAAAGGCATTTTGGTATGTGAGAAACACAAATTGCGATTTGGTAACAAGTTACTAAATTGCAGTTTGGGTTTGCGAGTACATACCGATTCATTATTTGGAAGAGTTATATTTAGGGCGTCCATTCCAAATACCGAATCACAGTGGGATGTATTAATGTTTTGCAACCGAAATCTGTCCCTCAAAACATCAGTGTTTTACAGCTAGTGAAAGGTAGTGGGAAGGCATTCGCAAATAGGAAGGGGGTCCCCAGAAGACAGTCTCCCCGTTTGTGAATGGTGATAAAAATATTTAAGAGTAGGCAGCGGTCCCCAGGACGTCACTACTCTCCCTTAATAAGGAGATTGGAAATCGGCATTTATTGAGGGATTGCAAGCTCACGTGCATTACATATCAGTAAAGATGATGAAATTCTTCCACATAAGCCTGCAATAATGAGCAGAGCAAAAACTGTCCTTAACTACCTAGGAAATATCTGCTACAAGCTCCCCTAACTCAGTGTGATGTATCACTCAGTTATCCCTTTATATCCACTGTGGAAAAGAAATAGGTTTTACCTTAAAATGCATATTTTGTTCTGGGATGCTAGTTTTATATTTTAGGCACATTATTGTATTTTCAGAAAATTTTAAGTATCAGAAAAATTCGAACATTTTACTCCCAATCACCACCTATTGATTTTGGGTAAATTATGCAGCTACCCCAAACACTTGCCATAGTCTATAAATGTATATCATCAAATACCAGCATACACTTTTACTAAATGAGACGTTGGCTTCAAGTATCACTTTGTTACTATCAATTATTATTTACATGGCAGAGTAGTGCATGGGGCACTATTTCATTTCCCCCCTGTCTTTACATCTTGAAGCTGCATGCTGGAGCTCCCCAATCCCCCCTTTCCCACATTCTCTCAATTTCACACCCTCACCATGCTTACTTGAATATTCTCCCTCCTCTCTTGTCCTTTTTATAGCGTATGCCAAAGATCACCAGCATTGGTTTGCCAGTCGATATGCGGATGCATGTTACAGATGAGACCAATTTGGTTTGCTGTGTCATGGCCCTAACTCCATACATGGCAAATATTGATATTCTATATGTATTCGAAGGGGTTTTGTTTAAGATTCCCTTAGCCATTGGTTTCTTTGCCGCAGAAGCCATCAGCCATTGGCTTGAGACATTGTCAATTACACCGTGGATCAGCTCACATGTGTCTGTTAGCCTTACCTTCTTTCTGTTGGCGGTTTGGGTATATATTTTTGCCTCAATTAAAACGTATGAGGGACTATTTTAAATCTTCCTACCAAATAACAGAAACAGCCCTGTAAACCTGCCGTACATGATACATTTAGTAGGCGTGCCTTCATTGATTTCTCCTTCATCCTCCGAATCCATCAACATCATCTACACCAGAAGTCTTCAAGCTTTTTTGCTCTGATCCTCCCTAAGGAAAATGTTTTGAAGTCTGTCCGTGCTCCAAATGTTATGGCTAGATTTGAGAGGAGTGGGAGTAGTACGGCTGAGTGCAGGGGTCTGGGAGTATGAGATAATTCCAGGGGTACTTTTCTGTACCTCAAATTATGCAGTAAATGTGAGCGGTATAAAAGAGCAAACATGTTACTCAAAAACAAAAATTGACCAAAATCCTCTGGCCCACATAATTAGGGTGTAGTGAGACCCTACCACTCCTGGGACCCAATGCAACTGTACCTGCTGCACTAACGATAGCTGCAGCCCTGAGTAGCAGGTTGCCTCTCTGCCTTTCCCATCGCTCCAGTCCCGAAACCGACTTTGTCCCTTTCAGAAACAGTGAGCCCCCCCCACGTTCTTCCCCCACTTTGCAGCAACAATTTCCTCCGCTCTAATGCTAGCAAGGCCCCATGCCTCTTTTCGAAATTAAGTCATGATTTTGATGCAGTAGTCCCCTCAACCTCTGAGATTCAGTGTTACTTTACCTGCCTGATCGCTACTGCCTTGCGAAACAGGCATTCTCCTCTGCTCTCTGTTAAAATCCTGGGCCTGATCTTGTGCCATACCCCTGCTGTTATTTTTTAGGCCAAAGCTACGCTGTCTCCTCTGCTTCAATATTCACCTCTATTGGGCTGTTGGTATGATGCCAAAAATATTGGCACAGCAAAAGTGCACTGGGGCCTAGTGCCAACAAGGAAGGATAGTAAAACGGCCATAATTGGGGTTTAGTTGGCCGCTCCCTCCACTTGGCCTGAGTGCCATTGCACCTGCAGCACCAATGATACCTACAGCCCTACAAAAATTGCTTCGTCCTCTGCCCATTAAACCTAGGCCTCAGAGTAGGCTGTCAGCCCCTTTGTGTAATTAAAAACAAAAAAAGGGATTAGACCCCCACATCTCGTCCCCCTTTCCTTGGCGATGGGACCCTGTTCCCTATGCAACAAGGGTGACCTGGGCCCTAACACTAGCAAAAAATGGGCCTCCACTCCCCTTTTTGGTAGTAAGACAGTTGTAATTGGGGTACTATGGCCCCCTCACGCTCTTTGTCCCACTGCATCTGCTACATTAATGATAGTGTTGGTCCTTTCATAAAAAAACAACCCCTATATGTTGCCCATGTCTATAGATTTGTAGGTGGAAAAATTAGCCCCCAGATAGCACCCCTCCTATAGGCTATGACTTTGATGTTTTCGTGGATCCAGCTCTTTTCCTCTTTCTGCTGGGCAGTTACCTTGATGCCCCAGGGGTCCCTATGATCAGGGCTCTGCTTCTGTAGGCAACCCTTCAACTTCCCTGAAAGGACATCTGCATGTCAAAGTGGGCAGGATTTTTGGGGACCGATGTGCCTGTGTTTTTTCATTTCCCAAAGCCAGCTCTGGTAATTTTTGTTAAACAAAAAATAAACCGCCATCACGAACTGGTTAATGTGGACCTTGCAGTGCCTCTGGGTGAAAGTAAAAAGTGGGGGGCTCTTGTGTTGTGAAGCTGAGGGCAGGACAGAGGTAAAGAAAAAATGGGTTTTCTCACCAAGCTGCCTACTACTGGAAAGAAATGTAAATGTGTGCAATTAATTTATCACTAAATGTAAGGGCTGCTTGGGACCCAGTATAAGCCTTACGTGATGGAGTCACTGGAAGTTTCATGATAAAGTGGCATAAGGGTGAGTTCTGGAAAGTGTCCTTTTAATGGATACTTGTTTTTATCTTAAACTCTAAATGCAGAGCCACTAGAATTTTGCGATTGTGTGGCTTTTTTCACATAATTATGGATCTGTCACATTTGCCACATAATCCATCATCTAGAGCATAAACTGCATATTTTAGAAATAAAATGTTTCTACCTCAAACTAATCAAAAGATACTAAAATGGGGCGATGTGTTCCCACGCAGTGTAAAGCCCTTCACAAAGTCACCTTTCATTTGCTTATTTCTGTATTTGGTTATTAAACTGGTGCTAATGAGGTAAAATCCATCCATTATTACAACGTTTAAAAGGTAAAAAAAGTAAGACTATCAAAAAATATGCAACATTATTCCACATAATTTGCCTTTTCTTTATAATTATTTCATCAACTGTGCTGCATAATTTGGCTCACCCCTGCCACATAATTCTAGTGTCTCTGACAACCATTCTGCAGCAGCCTGTCTTATGCTGGGTGTAATATCGTTTTAAAATAATGATTTACATTTTCACATTCACAGTGGTTTCTGTTACAGTCTGGGACCTCGTAGATCTATATATAGTCAAGTCCCTTTTTAAAGGTCTCACCTAGACAGTGTATGCGTTGTTTCTTCGAGACATTGTTAACTTGCAGTGGGCTTAGAGCCCCCCCTTACCTCCTTGTCCCTCCCTCGCTTCCATTCCTTACGCATTGAGGCATCCCTGCCTCACCAGACACCCATACCCACGTGATTTATCGCAGGGGGACTATAAGTAGCCCCCACACCCCTCAAACCTCCTGTTTATTCTTGTCTCACCTGTTGAGACACGCGTACCACGCGCTGGCCGTTTGCAGTGCTGCAGTTTTTCTTGATGGATTTCTTCTTTTGGATTCCTGCGTTGGTGGTCTTCTCCCATGATTTCTTCTGCCTACGGGGCCTGGCGGTGACGGCCTGGGCAGCGCTGTGCCTTCCCTCGCCGCGTCTGGGGTTAGCGGTGCTCCCTTGGCGGTGGAGCGGGCAGGTCCGGCTGACGGAGTCGCCGGCCCTGTGTGGGCTGTCTTTCCGGGTTGGAGACCGGAAAGGGAAGCGGCGGCAGGGGAATTTCGTCTCGCATCCTCGGCTGGCTGTTTCTGCTCATCTTTACAGTATGGGCCTCGTGTGAGGCAGTTTTGTATCATTTCACATGTGTTTTTTGATTGGATTTCTGTATTTTGCAGGGGGGGGGGGGGGGGGGGTTACACTTTTCTCTTTTTTGATCGGTTTTCTGGGGGTTCCCTCCTGGTTTTTGGTGCCAGTTGGTTGGTCCCTGGTGCTTGGCTGCTCCCTACTTAAACTTCTTCGGCTGTGCTTCTGGTTTTTGGGATCATTATGTCGAAGCGTGCTTCCAAGCACAGGCATGTTTTGTCCTCCTCCTCCTCTGGCAATGATGAGGCGGTCTCGACTTGCCGGACTAGGTCCAAGGGTCCAGGGGATTCTGCGGCCCTGCTGTCTGCTTCTGAGGTCCAAGACATGATTGACGCGGCTGTGGCTCGCGCTCTGGAGTCCAGGGTTCCTGCCAGGCGCAACTCTTCTCGTTCTGCGGTGGGTCCGGTGGACTCTCCCTCTGAGGACTCTTCTTCTTCAGGCGCTGCCAAGCCCTCTACCTCTTCCGGGAAGTTTGTGCGTAGGGAGGAGGTTCCTGCAATTCCCCAACACATTAGAGAGAACTTGGGGTTTTCACCCTTTTCTGCGCCTGAAGGGTCGGATGACATGTTTCTTCAGTATGTTAAACCCCCCGTTCTCACAATGCCCTTTCATGGGTGCATCAAGGACTTGATTTCTGGGGAGTGGTGCGATCTGGAGCACTCATCGGTTCCTCGTTTCTTGCAGAAACTGTACTCCTTGGATAAGGGGGAGGTTTCTCTTCCTCACGCTGTCAAAGTGGATGCAATGTTGGCCACCCTGATTGGTCATACGGCGATTAATCCTGAGGATTGTTCTCCAGCTGATGCTACGGATAAAAAGGTGGATGGGTCACTGAAGAAGGCCTTCTCTGCTGGTAACTTGTCAATGCGTGCTGGCATTTATTCTGCTTATGCAGCTGTCGTTGGTGTCTGACTTTGGGAAACTGGCCACGGCTGTCCAGGATGAGTCGGACTGCTCCGGCTTGCTTGTCCACATGGAACAGGCCAAGCTCTTGGCTGACGTCTCTTCGGATGTACTTCGTTCTTCTGTCATGGCTTCTGGTTCCTTGGTCCTGGCTCGAAGGAACCTGTGGATGCGTGACTGGAAGGCGGATTCTTCGGAGAAGTCCAGATCCCCTTTGACGGCAAAATGCTTTTTGGTGAGCAGCTGGACAGTATGATCACGAAAGCTTTTAAGGACCGTAAGCATGCTCTGCCTTACAAGGGCAAGCCGTCTGCATCTCACTCTCGCCGCTTCTGGAATCCGGCTCCTTCCTCAGCCTCTTCTTTCCAGCCTTCCCGGCAGTCATCAAGGGCCTTTTCGGACAGTTGGCGTAAGTTCCAGCCCAAAAAGGCGGCTCCCGTGGCTGGATGCCTTCAAGCGGAAGTCCTGACAGCGACTGAGTGGCTGCCTCGGAAGGCTGTTTTACTGGAGGCTTGGAGTCTGGATGTGAAGGATCGCTGGGCATTGAGTGTTGTCAGGAGAGGTTATCCTATAGACTTTGTCGCTATTCCTCCCGGCTGGGGCACCATCCGTACTCCTGTCCCCAAGTCTCTGGCAAAGCGGAAAGCTCTTCTGGAGGGGGTCCGGAGGGGGTTTGGGATCTTCTGGAGAAGAAGGCGATCGTCCCAGTCCCCCTGGCACAACGGGGTCAGGGTTGTTTTTCCATTTTCTTTCTGGTCCAGAAGGTGTCAGTGGGGTTCCTGCCAGTTCTGAACCTCAAGAGGGTGAATGGTTGGGTTCGGACCGTTCACTTCAAGATGGTGACCTTACAGTCCATCATTCTTTTGGTGGGGACTTCATGACTTCTATCGATCTGGAGGATGCCCATCTTCATGTTCCGGTGGCTCGGGGGCATCAGAAGTTTTTACGTTTTGCGATCAGCGACTCGCTTCCAGTTTGCGGTTTTGCCATTCGAGGTGAAGTCCGCTCCGCGGGTCTTCACCAAGCTTCTGGCTCCTTTGGTTGCATTGGTCCATGCCCAGGGGATATTTCTCCATCCTTACCTGGACGATTGGTTGGTCCATGCTCCCTCATTCCGGTTGGCTCTCAGTCACACGGAGGTGGTCCTGGCCGTTTTGAGGGGGCACGGCTTTCTTATCAATGTGGGGAAGTCCTTCCTTGTTCTGTCCCAGGATCGTCTCTTCATTGGGGCTCGATTTCGGACGGATTTGGGGGTGGTCACTCTGCCCGAGGCTCGGGTGGACAAGATTCATTCACACATCCTGTCTCTTCTGTCTGGTCTGGTTCAGGTGGCGGGTCGTTGGCTCCAGGTGCAGGGGGACATGGCGGCCACGGTCTTTCTGGTTCCTTGGGCCTGGTTTCATTTGCAAACTCTGATGGCTCATGTTCTGGCGCATTGGTCTCCCCATTGCCTTCCCCTCTCTTCTCCGATTCCGGTGTCCCCTCTGATCAGGTCGGCTCTGGGTTGGTGGTTGGTTCGGGATCATCTGCTGAAGGGGGTCCCTCTCTCTCTCCTCCGGCTCCCGTAGTGATCACCACGGATGCCAGCCTCTCGGGGTGGGGGGCTTGGCTGGGGGCTCATCGGACCTGGGGCTTCTGGTCCCCCTCTCAGGGCAGGAGGTCTTCGAATTGGAGGGAGATGGAGGCAGTCCGTCTGGCTCTGTTGGCCTTCTCCCGGTTTCTGCGGGGTTCAGTTGTTCTGGTTCGGACGGACCACGTCACTGCCTTGGCTTACATGAACAGACAGGGGGGGGAACCAGGTCCTCATCGCTGGCTCTGGTGGCGTCGCAGTTCGGTTGGGCGGAGTCTCATCTTGTGGCACTCTCGGCTGTTCACATTCGGGGGGTGTCCAATTCCCTAGCAGATGCTCTCAGCAGAGCCATCCCATCCTCTGTGGATTTCTGCCTCTGTCAGGAGTTGTTTGTGGATCTGACGATGCGTTGGGGTGTTCCGGTGGTGGACCTCTTTGCATATGTGGGCGATGCCAAGGTGGCCCGGTTTGTCTCCCACAGTCAGGAGGGGTCTGCCTGGGCGGTGGATGCTCTCTCCTGCCCTTGGCCTCGCGGGCTTCTGTATGCTTTTCCTCCTTTTCCCCCTTCTTCTCCGCTTCCTGCTGCGGGTCCGATCCTTGGGGGCTTCGGTGGTTCTGGTGGCTCCGGCTTGGGCTCGTGCCTCCTGGTTTCCTCTCCTGGTGGAGATAAGGTCGGAGGTGGAGTGGTTGCTGCCTCTGTCTCTGTCCCCTTTGGTGTTCCCGGTGTTGCAGCAGGATGTTCTGGCCAGGATGCGCTTAGCAGCCTGGAGGTTGAATGCTTAGGTCTGCTGCGTAAGGGGGTTCCGGCTGGCTTGGCCTCTACTCTGCAGGCGGCTAGGCGCCCATCGACCAACAAGTCTTACCTGAGGCACTGACGTTCTTTCAGTCGGTGGTGTCGTGACAAGGGTTTGGACCCTGCTTCCCCTTTGTTTGAGGTGATGCGGTTTCTCCAGGATGGTGCTGCCTTGGGCTTCAAGGTTTCTTCCCTTTGTTTGCAGTGGGCTGCGATTAAGGTGTTTCGGAGCTCTTGGGGCAATCTCTCGGATCCTGATGGGTTGGTTGCTCGCCTTTTTAAGGGATTGGGTAATGTTCTTCCTACCCCTCGGGGGCATTTTCCCACCTGGGATCTTTCTCTTGTCTTGGACGCTTTGATGTCTCATCCCTTTGAGCCCTTGCTTTCTGTGGACCTGCGCCTTTTGTCCTTTAAGACCTTCTTTTTGGTGGCCATTTCCTCTGCTCGCTGCCTTGGTGAGCTGGGTGCTTTATCTTCCAAACACCCTTTTTGTCGGGTTTTTAAGGATAGAATCGTTTTGAAACAGATTATTTCCTTTCGTCCTAAAGTGGATTCTCAGTTCCACAGGGATCAGGAGTTGTTCCTTCCTTTTTTGATTCCCAGTCCTCGGAGTCTGCGGTGCGGCTGCACTCTTTGGATGTTCGGAGGGTTCTCCTGGTCTATTTGGAGCGGGTTGCTCCTTTCCGTCTCTCTGATTCGCTTTTTGTTAATTTTGGGCCTGTTAATCGGGGTTTGTGTCCTACTCCTTCTTTGAGTCGTTGGGTTTGGTCTCAGATTTCTTTGGCGTACAAGGTGGCGGGGCACCTTTCTCATTTGGGGGTTCAGGGTTGTTCCACTCGGTCCATGGTAGCGTCCTGTGCGGAGGTCCAAGGGGCTTTCATTTCTGAAATTTGCTGGGCTGCCACCTGGGCATCGATGTTGACCTTTGCCTCTCATTACAGGATTGGCCGGGAGGTTGACCGTGCTGATGTTTTTGGGTACAAGGTTCTTTCCACTATGGTTCCTGAATAGTGGTTTTTCCTTGTCTGTGTTTTTTAATAAACCTGTTTTTGCATACCTTCTTTGGTTCTCCTGATTGGCTTTGTACATCTCAATGCGTAAGGAATGGAAGCGAGGTAGGGACGAGGAGGTAATGCCTCAATTACTTACTGGTAATTGCATTACTCTGAGTCCTACTCCCTCGCTTCCATTACTTACATACATCCCTCCCTCCCTCCCCTGGTAGTCCAGGCCAACCTTTTGGTATGGTTTCGGTCTGTGGTATTACAGGAGGTTTGAGGGGGGTGGGGGCTACTTATAGTCCCCCTGTGATAAATCACGTGGGTATGGGTGTCTGGTGAGGCAGGGATGCCTCAATGCGCAAGTAATGAAAGCGAGGGAGTAGGACTCCGAGTAATGCAATTACCGGTAAGTAATTGAGGCATTAGTTGGCTTCATTGCCAATCTGATTTGCTTGCTTCTCATTGGTCAGCTGCTGTAAGCTTCTGTCCTCTTCCTTGTGTTTTTCCTTTCCCTTGAGCATGGATGCATTACATTTGTCTTTCCACTGCTACATTTTCAGTAGCTGCTTTTTTTTAGGTCTCGCCTAGCTATTGCGTTTACGCAATCGCTATGCGAGACTCTAGTAAGAGGGGCATTTCAATGTGCTCCCAAAAGTGGATTGCATGGCGAGCACGCGCACAATCATGTGCATCGTGCCGCCATGCAATCCGTTTGGGGAAGCGCTTCAGCCCACTGGCGCGTGCACTGGCGACGGGAGTGCGGTTACGCGCACAATGACTAGCAGAGGCGCCATATGGCTTTCCTCTCTCGTCATGGTGCGCGCACATCGCACACCACTCGCCAGCCAGCCTGCTTTCACTTTTGCGCCTCAGTCTTGCCTGCTCGGTTTCAATGCTCCTGCTCCTCCCCCTCCCCCCACCACAGACCGCGTCTCGCGGCCGCGCGTCTTTTTGTTGCTTGTTTCTGATGAGTAAACAGTTCAGGATGAAGCCAGGTCTAGGGGATCCTCCACAGGAAGGCAGGCTACTGAACAGAACGATACAAAACACCAGCTATATGCACGTCTTCCGGTACTCTGTTTTCTAAAATATTCAACATCAGCATGCTGGGCTGGAGCGACATCAAATGCACAGTGATTATTAGCCTTGTTTTGACAGTTACATGACGCATCGGCTGCGTGAGCTATTCCCGCAGAAGCACCCACGCTTCCGCTTCTCCCTCAGCCGCTCCCCCATTGGTGGCCAGGATAGCACATGCTCCTCTCCCCGGCGCGTCACGAGAGTTCTATGTCCACCCATCCGCTGTCTAAGTCTCCCCTGGGTCTCTCCTGCTACCGGCTGCACATTGCACCGGTCGCCTCCCTCCTGCTCCTCCCCCGGTACAAGCAGCAGCTCCAAGAAGCCCCGTTGTATCGTCCCCATGGCCTCCCCGGTGGCCGAGGAGCCCTTCCCGCTCCACGGACTTCTGCCCAAAAAGGAGATGGGTGCCGCCGGCTTCCTTGCCCGCTTCCCAGAGTACGACGGCCGGGGGACGGTTATTGCTGTGCTGGACACTGGCGTGGACCCTGGGGCGCCGGGTATGCAGGTATCAGAACGTGCTTTCCTGGTGTGCTCACCACAAATTAAGGGGGATAAATGTACCTTTTCTCCATTTATTCATTCAATGAAGATTCCCATGATCTAGAATGAAGTGTTACTCTCCAGTAATTTTAGTTTTCAATAGTATTTTCATTAATATATTAAATGGGGCTTCCGGGTTTATGGTGGTAATTGTTTTTGCATTTCCCTCTGCATTTTTTTCAAATTTATCTTTGATTATTTTATCCTTTTTATGTATATTTTGAGTTGGGTGAAAATTTGAAGCTGTAATTAGTACATTCCACAGATATAGAACAGCGAACTGTAAACTCAGACTTGAGCGCCTGATGGGTTGTAATGCTTTAGGCACTTGGAAATGATAAGTTATTACTCTCCTTCTTGTCCAGTGGTGTATGCATTTGCGGCTATTTAAACTTCATTAGGAAAACTATTGTTTTCTTCTTATCTACCTGCCAGTTTGCACAGCTATTGGCCTGACAGTCATGACTATCATAAAAAATATCTTTAGTTTTCTCCATATTTAAAAATAAATACAGGCAGAGAAAATAGATGGTGTTCTGTTTAAATCTGTAAAAACATAACACCTGTTGTCTTCATAAATCAGCCATGCACCCCACTTCCCAGTTATGTTAAGAGATTTGTACTGAGCTGTATTTTGCCATTACTAAGCTAACAAGCATTGAAATAGCCAATAGGTCTTGCTTTTGGGACCTTATAAGTGTTTAGCCATGCAACAGTTGCATAACTAAATACTTATAAGGTCCCAAAAGTGAGACCTATTGGCAATGCCAATGCTTGTCTTTTTGACTAAACAGTCCAGCTGGGTCCCTTTTGTGCTTCCCTTCTACAGCCCCTCCATTGTCTCGTGTTGCTCTCTTCTTCCTTCGCCCTTTTCTCTGTTGTGGTCAGCCTCGTTTGCCCCCCTCGCTTTTCTTTCTTTCTTGCCTGGGCCTGTGACTGCCTTTCTTCCTGATAAAACTGCTCTCTCCCTGCCCAGCCGTCTTTTCCTGCCTCTCACCTGTGTGACTTGCTGCGTGGCCTTTGCGCACTTCAGTTTCCCTGGCATCGCCTGACTCTGCTAGGCCCAGTCACTGTTTCCTTGTCCGCCCCCCCCACCCATTGGTTTCTCGCTCTCTTGCCCTCCTGCTTACATTTGCCTGAATATCGCTGTCTCCTCACATAGCCCTCTTTCCAGTGCCTATGTGTCCGACATCTCTTATTTGTTTTCTTTTTTTTAATTTTCAACACCTTTATTGAAGGAAAAACACAGTTACAGCCTTACTTAAGATGCAAGTACGCACATACAATAGGGGTGAACAATATAAACCATTTCAAATACATTTAAGCAGGTTTATCCAAAGTTCTTAAAGAGGGGAAAAAAAAAAAAAAAAAGGAACAAAAAAAGCAGGGGATTTAACTATTGCTATTTAAATCATTAGCCCAATCACTAAGTGGTTTCCAAATCTTTAAGGCCTTGATCCTCCCTCTTTTCCCCTCTTTGGCATAGAGGGCATTCTCCAAATGAAATACATGTAACAAACGCATTTTCCATTGCCCAAATGTTGGAGGTTGTGGATCAAGCCACGAAGAGGCAATACATAGTCTAAGTATAGACATTGAGATAAACAAAAACTCCTTACAGTTGTCCTCTGGTACTGATACCCCCAATAACATAAGTTGGGGAGATAGCAGTATCCTCCTATTGAGAACATATTGCAGAAAAGAGGCAATCTCCAACCTAAGTTTATCGAGCTCTGGGCATGTGGAAAAGATATGCACCAGATCTGCGCCCAAAGTTTGGCATCTGAAACAATGAATACCCTCCGAGCCACCCCACTTAATGATTTTAGCGGGAGAGATGTAGAGATCAAAAAATGTTTTAAAGCACTGTGCACGTAGATTAGCTGTAGACAATACGGTATTGGCTAATACAATAGCATTTTCCAGGCAGGAGTCGGTAACATCAAGTCTTTCCTGCCATTTGTTGGATTGCTTTTCGATATCGTCAGGTACCCCATCCATAAGTATCTCATAAAGCCTCAAGATTGTAGGAGGGTCGCGGGCAGTGATAATATCTAGCAGCGGGATAGCAGTAAGCCCTATGGTACCTCCAGTTTTCTTAGTAATGAAATCCCTTACTTGTAGAAACTTAAAAAAATCGCTATTAGTGAGATTGAATCTTTTTTTAAGTACATCAAATGAGGCTAGCTGATCTCCATCCAGCAGGTCTGCTATATTACGGACTCCGGCCTGTAACCACCGGTCAAAGTATCGATCCAGCAGTATTTCAGGGACCTGACTATTGTCGATGAATGGAGTGTATCGACTAAACCTGCCCATGCCTAATTTATTTCTAACCCTGGTCCAGATTTGATATGCGATGACCAGAATCTTGAATCGAGTTCTTTTGAAATAGCTGGGCTCGTACATTTTTAAGAAGCATCCCCGTACTCCTTGGCCCATTAACATCTCATATATGGTAGGCAAAGCATTAGATAGCATAGTCCTGTTATCGAGGGGTCGAAACAGGGGCCAGTAATATTTAAGTGACGCAGCCAGATAATATAATCTAAAATTTGGTAATCCAAGTCCACCTCTTTCAGTTGGTAGGGCTAAAAAACGATTTGCGCGACGCGTTTTTCTATATGACCAGATGAATCTTGCTATCTCGCGCTCGATCAACTGAAACCACCTATTTCGGTAAGACTACCATTTTGACCAGGTTGCATCTTCCGATAATAGATAGTTTCAAATTGTCCCATCGGCCCATATCCTTCTTAATTTTATATAATATAGGGGTTATATTTACCTCAACTATCTCCTCAATTTTAGCCCTAACACGTATTCCAAGATATACCGCCTCCTCCACTATTCTATCATCTATAGAAGTCATATATTTGTTGACTAAGATCTGGGTTTTATCCCTATTAAGCCTATAGCCGGAAATTTGACCGAACTTCTCTGCCAACATTTCAACTTCAGGCAGTGCAGAGGACAGGTCCGACGTAACAACGGCGACGTCGTCAGCGTATGCCAAGATTTTGATGTCCATATGGTTTATTCTAAAAGGGGAAATATACTCTGAAGCTTCTAAGGCCCTGAGAAATGGATCCATATACAGCGCATATAGCAAGGGGGAAGATGGACATCCTTGTCTTGTCCCTCGTTCTATGGGGAACGTTTCAGAGGGGACTCCCATGATCTGTACCTGCGCTGATGGTTTATAATACAGAACCTGCATTGCCCTGATGAAGCCTTCTCCAAAATTATTAGCATTTCCATAAATAGCTCCAAGAGACCCGATCAAATGCCTTTTCGGCGTCTAGGAAAGCCACGGCTACTGGGAGTTTTAAGACATCAGAGGCATCAAGTACTGTAATAAGTCTTCTTATGTGATCCTCTGTCCCCCTTCCATGTATGAATCCGTGCTGCCACCGGGAGACCAACCGCGGCATGACTTTGTTGAGACGGGAAGCGAGAATCTTAGAATATAACTTAGCGTCACTGTTTAGAAGTGTTATAGGTCTATAGGAACCCATGTTTAGCGGGTCCTTGTCTTTTTTTAAGAATATAACAATATTTGCCGATCCCCATGAGGGCGGTGGGACGTCTCCCCTCTTTATGGAATTAAAGAGGTCAAGAAGCTCCGCTCCCAGCTCCTTAGAAAAGGTTTTATAAAATTCCAAGGGTATAGCATCGGTGCCGGTAGCCTTAGATGATGGTAGATCAGATAATGCCTCCTGGAGTTCTTGATCTGTAAATTCCATATCGAGGAGGGATGCCTCCTCATCTGCCAGTTTAACTCTAACTCTAGGTAAGAGCAGAGGATCCCAGCCCTCACTTGGGACCACTTCCGCAGCATACAGGGCTCTATAGAAGTCTTTAAAGGAATTTCTAATCTCACCCTCATCAATGATCAAAGCACCGTTCATATTTTTTATATGGCGGGCAGAAATTTGTTGTCTAGTCCTAACCGCAAGCAGTCGCCCAACAGATTCGCTATATTCATAGCATTCCTGCTGTTTAACCAGATATAGACCGGCCGACTTGCTTAAATAGATATCGTTTAAAGTTGATTTGGTCACCAAGATTGAATCTAAAACTTCAGTAGTTTCGCTTTTGCCTCTTATTTTTGTTATTAGATCAGACTAGAGTTGAGAAAGTTTCTGATAATGACCCTTCACCTGATCCATGTATCTCTTCCTTCTATCCGCTCCATAGCTAATGGTCTCCCCACGTATCCAGGCCTTAAATGTGTCCCAGACCATACCTGAAGATGCCGTGCCCTTGTTAATATTAAAAAATTCATCCATCCTACTTCTCATATAGTTCTTATAATCTTGATCTAAAAGAATAGCCCTTTCAAATGACCATTTTTTATGTTTATTTACCATACAGTTAACGGGAAATTGGAAAATCAATGGATTGAGATCAGATAAGACCCTCGGAAGTAGTTCAATTTTTGCGGCTTTTACAAGTGATGGTGAAACCAAAAAGTAGTCCAGTCTGGCACATTTTTGATGCGGGAATGAATAATAGGTGAAACCTGGATCCTTACCCCTTAATTTAGGCCAGACATCAATAAGCCCCATGTCTGTTATTAAATCTTTTAGTGCCCTGCGCACTTGTGGTTTACGATCACTGGTTCCGGTATTGCCTACCGTTTCAGCCCCATTGATATTTAGATCACCACACAATATATACGGCTCTGGCCAAGACGGAAGCTCGCTGGATAGGTGTCTCAGTACTGAGGGATCATCTAATACCGAAGAGTAGACCGAACCCAGTGTGAAATGGCCAGACCCCGCCTTAATGACCATGAGTATCCATCTGCCCAATTTGTCCACACTTTTGCGGTCACACGTCAGACTATTATTCCTTGATAGCACGGCAACTCCTTTTGTCCTACAGTCCTGAGTAGTATATGCTAGCCTCTTAAATCCCATGGTATCTAGCAGGCTACAATCTTTATTAGATATATGGGTCTCTTGTAGACATAATAGATCTGCACCAAAAAGTTTAAAATCTTCTTGTGCCCTTCTTCTTTTATTCTTATCATTAAGGCCACATATATTAATAGTAGCTATGCGGAGATAGGGGCTAGCCATAATTACATATTATTGCTTCCATCAATTTGTATAAAGGCATACTGATCTAAATCTAGTTCTTTGATCAGGACCTAGAGTATTTAGTGACTTATCGTAAAGATCAACAATAAACCTGCTAAGTTCAGAGTTCAAATAGCAATCTTAAAAAAAAAGGGGCCTTGCACACATCTGGCTGTACTAAGCTTACAAAAACATGTTAAACTTCCATCATTTAAGCCAAACAAAAAGTTGTGATTTTCCTTCCCCTCCCCCCCCACCTCCCTCTCCCCCCCAGGCCGCCATAGGCGAACCCCCTCCCCGACCCCACCCCCATCCCCTTAAACGCAGCAAAAGGACCAGAGGGTCCCTAGTGATGTGGAGCAGGAAAAAAGCTCCCCTGTAAGGATCCCAATAGGAAATAAAACAGAAGGGAGATCAATATCCACCAACACCAATTTAACAGTAGCTTAACGCGTCTTAGTTGGCCCAAGTAAGATAAAGACAGAAAAAAAAAATGCAAAAAGGGTTAAAGGAAAAGAGATTAATGATATTCACAACATTACTTATTAGCCTGAGGGCACATATCTCGCGACCTCACAGAGCACAGCAGCTAATTATAGTGTGTTTAGAAATTCTTTGGCCAAGATTTCTGATGAGAAAAACAATTGCTTTCCTTGATGCAGTATTTTTAGTTTTGACGGATTAAGCAAAAAAACGTGTACACCTTTTGCCTGAAACAAAGGCATTAGTGAGCGAAGCTGCCACCTTCGCTCAACTGTGGCCTGGCAGAAATCTGGCCTAACGAAAAATTCTTGACCCTTTCCCCTTCTTTTCCGATTGGGTCTAGCTGCATTATAGACTGCTTCACGGGCCAAAAAATTGTTAAAAGAAATCAATATGGCACGAGGTGGTACATTATCTTGATTTGGCTGCTGTCGCACTTTAAAGGGGAAGCGATGGGCCCTTTGTATTTCAGAGTTCCAGACCCAGCTCTTTAAATCCGGAAAAGCTTCAGTGAATAGTTCTACCACAAACTGACGCACATCTGATGATTCAAGTCCTTCCGCAATACCAAGAATGCGAAGGTTATTCCTTCTCATTCGATTTTCAAGATCAGTGAGCTTCCAGGTGACGTCCTCCCTCTGGCTTTTCAGGCTCTCGGTAGCCCCTCTCTGCGCGCTCAGCTCATCCTCAAGTTTTGACACCCGCTCCTCAACCTCGCACGTCCTGGCCGCAATGTCAGCACACGTTTTGGCGACCCTTTTAATTGAGTTCTGTAGTTTACGACAAGCACTCTGGGCCCTTGAGCTCTCTGCCCTAGTCTCTGATCTATGCGCCATGATGAGCTGGTAAATAGAGTGAAGGGTAACTTCCTTAGGAGCCTCCTGCTCCATGCCAGGACCTGATCTAACAGCCATTTGTTCGCTAGTGAAATCAGCAGCACTGCTGGTAAACTAATAATCCCAAGCTAATGACTCTTTTATATTATTAACTGAGGGATCCCCCAGATGCCCTTGTACCTTAGCTTTCCGAATTGTATCGGGCTCGTTAGTTGTTGTATCCTCCGTCTGATTCTCATCCTCGAGAGAAGAGACGCTTTCACTGTCCTCGTCAGGTGGGTTTTTGCCCTGGCTGCCGTCGTCAGATGAAGTTGAGGGGTCAGACATTGAATAGAATTTATCGACCACATCAGACTCCCTTATGAGTTCAGAGCCAGTAATTGCGGAGGAGATGGCACCAGCTTGACTGGTTATGCTGCAGATATTGCTGTGTCCATGTTTCTCAGGTGTAGGCACGGAGCTAGGCGGCAAAACTACAGAGCCCAGAATGCATCTGCCACCATCAGCGCAACTCTGTCCCGGCTCGCAGCCCACCGCCCCCTCCGATAGGAATAGAGTCAATCCAGGACTGACATCTGACACCAGGGATACGTTCGCTGCCGCAGGGGTAGACGCGGTAAGCACAGGAACATTTGAAGATTTACCTTCGTCCTTTGAGCGCTGCGGCTTAAAGAGTGGATGTAAGTCTGATTTTGCTCGACCTGGTTTAGGTGTCGGCTCCTTCAGGTTGCTGTTTACCGGGGCTTTCTTGGTGCCTTTTACCGGACTATTAGGGCCACCCGCAGTCTGGTGAGACTTAGTGGCCTTAGGGGGAGCTTTGGGCGCCATGCCGATCAGGGCTGACCACGGCGCCGGATACTTCAAATGTAAGGCACGGAACAGTCTACCGGTGCTGCACGGAGGTCGCGGAGCTTTTTGCTGAAGTAAGACCAGCCGCCAGAGCATCGCAGTTCTTTATTCTGGTGTAGTTGATCTCCTTCCCAGTAACTGTTGACTAATAGATACTTTTAGCAGGGATCGCTAACAGGGGAGCCCGGAGGTCCTGCTCACTCGGCTGTCTGACCAGCCGCCATCTTGCTGCCAAATGTCACTCTTATTTGTTTTCAATGTAATATTTACTTCCTGCACCCAAATTCGCATGCCTTCACCCCGGTACTGTTGCAAGCTTCTCATTTTGCAAGTCCTTTGCAGTGTGGTGCATTGTATATACGCACGGTTAAAAGCTTACTGTACAGTTTCTGCCAGCAGAGCGTATAAGTTCCAGAACAAACGAGCACAGGAAAATCGGAAATAGGAGCTACGGGGAAAGGATTCTTGAAAATAATGAATTCAGTAGACTTTTAAGTGTGCTCACAGCACAGTTTGTATCGCACCGACCTCACTAAGCAATACTTATTATGCTCAAATTCAGGTAAGAACACGAACCAGCATTTTACTATTATTCTACAGAGGGCTACATTGCTAAACACGAGCGCAGTGTGTATATTTGACAGCATGCCCTAAATTAATAAGTGCGTGTGTGGTGTGATACCGTGTGACAGAGTCCATAAAATCATGACACAAATGGTGCTGCCCAGTCACACAGGGTGTCCAGCAGTGGCGGGCACCCACTGAGTGCTTACCTGTCGGCGCAGGAGGTGAAGGCACCCTATTCCTTTTCCCACCTTAGTCATCCTCAGTCAGCCCCTGGCTTTCAGCCTTTCTTCTTTTAAGCACCTGTCACTTACCTGTCTTCTACTAGTCATCCTGCTGTCTGACTCCTAAACAGACTCTCCATAAAGATTGGAGGGCACTTTCGTGTGGAGCATTGTTAGGTCGAGCCTGGGAGGCGCATGCGCTGCTCTGCTAGGCATGCTGTATTCCGGTAGGGACTTAAAGCTCTTCCCAATCGCCGCCCATATTTTTCATTGGCTTGTCATTGTCCACTGTAAACTGTGGCTGTTCATTGGTTAATAGCCTTAGTAGTCCCACCTTGTCTCACTTTCTAACCTCCCATGGAAAAACCCTGTTGCGTGTGTTGTTACTCTGTAGACTTTAATCACAGCCGCCGAGCACTATTTTTTCAAATAGCTTTGTCCTACCTGCTGTTGCAAGCAAGACACGCTCTCTCCTAACGCTTTTTTTATATAGCACGGACGCTGACATTTACAATGCAATAGGTCTCGCATTCACGATATTTTAAACTATTGGCATTGTAAATGACAGTGCCTTTTATCTATTTTAAAAACAGGTAAAAAAAAGGCATTGTCATTTACAATGCCAATAGCTCAAACTCTCATATATACAAGACCTATTGCATTGCAAAAGGTTTTTTTTTTTTTCCAAGGCTGGTTTGTGCAGTTCCTCTTTAATTTGTTGCACTTTCACACGTGGCAGCCATGCCTACATCTGTAAACCTGTCTATTTTATAAACTGTCCTTAACAGTGCTTTTTAACTGCTGGTTTGTCATTGTGAAAACAGTAGGGTAAGTGTTGTATAGTGTAGGGGTGAAAATTACTATTCCAACTCCAGTGAGTGCAACAGTAGGGTAAGTATTGGATAGTGTAGGGCTAAAAATGATTATTCCCACTCCAGTGAGTGCAACAGTAGGGAAAGTGTTAGATAGTGTAGGAGTAAAACTACTATTCCCGTGTACCCCAAAACCCATACCCACCCTAAAACTAAAAAATCTCCATTACTTACATTGTAATGGCATGCGTTGTAGTGGCAGGCGTTGTAGTGGCAGGCGTTGTAATTGCATACGATGTAAATGCAGTTGCGTTGTAAAGGTAGTGCTTTATAATGACTGTGTTGTAATGAATGTTCCCGTCTTTAGGTATTCGAGGGGGACATTTATTTTTTAAAGTTGTATCAGCATGTAAAGTGTACTTTTAGCTGAGACCTGTTCTTTCATGTTCAGGTCTCTGTCAAGAGTAATCTAGAGATTTGACAGAGTTTAGTGTGGATAGTTCACGGTTTAGTGCAGTGAGGTTGCAAACCAGATATAAATAGGCTAGGACTTTCCTTCAATTAAAGAATAGTTCATTTTTGTTTGGGTTGAGCTTGAGGTGGTTGCTGGTCAGCCAGGATTGGACTATGGATTGAGTATTGTTAAAGTGTTGGATGTCCATAGCTGATGCCATTGTAATGTAGAGTTGGGTGTCATCTGCATAAAGACGATAGGGAGTTCCTGCTTGCATCAGGATTATTGAGGGGTTACATATAGAGGTTGAATAAGGCAGTAGATCGGATTTACCCTTGAGGATCACCTTTTGAGACTGGCATTGCTGTAGAGGTGGAGTTGTTTAGTTTAATTAGCTGAGAGCATTGGTTCAGGAAAGAAGCAAACCACCTAAGGACTGTTCCATTGATGCCTGCTCGCTGTGAGAGGTAGCAGGATGTCGTGGTTGGCAGTTTCAGTTTTCATTTGTTTCCTCGTCTTGTTGTCCTGCCCCTGGAGCATGAATGAATTACGTGTCCTTCCACTGCTACCTTATTGGGCACTGTGGGGGGCATTGTGGGGGCGGGGATAAACTTCTGGGCTGTTTTATGGCAACTCACTATTGAGACAGTTTTCCTACCCATGGGAGTATTGTGCAACAGGATTATTAGCTGTGTAATTAAGCGGTTCTATTTACAGCTTCGGTAAGAATTACCAATTTCCCGGGATCACACATGCAGACACACAGCTGATGTCATTAGGCACTTCGTATATGTTAGTTTATAAACAGCAATGGTGACCTGCTGCCCGGTCCCGGACCTGCCAGTCTGGGGTACACCGAAACATTGTGGTTCTGGGGGTGACTGAGGAGATCAAAGGGACCATGGCTGACACGGGCAGGTGTGATCTGCAGTGTGCCCACTGCAGGGGCACGTGCACCGTTCAGACGTAGCCTCACCAAAAAAGTAAGTGGGATATTTATGACAGGCAGATGGCGCTAAGCAGTCGAAATGGAGGGTTGGGGCAGAGTCACTCGCATGCCAGGTGGGACAGAAGCTAAATGTTAAAAGTGAATGTCCTGTACACTCGTGAAAAGACAGTTACTACAGGCCGACCAGGAGAATCAAGTAATTAAGACTGGTATTGAAACTAGGAGACGTGTTATCTCTTCGGTAAACCTGTGAAGGCCAAAACATCGATTAGGTAAATTTAGAGTTCTGATGTGGAATCCTCAGCGAAGCAGCCTAAAGTGGATCCATCCGTCTGTCTTTCCATCACCCACTATCTATCTATCTATCTATCTATCTTGTACATCCTTTCTGTCTGTTCTGTGAATCCATCCGTCCCTTTATCCGTGGAAACTATCTACCGTGGCTTTTATTATAGCGCCTGCGACAGAGGTTTCATGGCGCTGGATGCTGATATGAAGTTGATTAAAGTGTGACATTGAAATCCCTCAGTGCATTCGCTCATTTTCGTTAATTCCTGGGTCTCGTGGCACATGTGCCCGGGTGCCCCCGTGTACCCCACGAGTTAGATTACCACCTGGTTGGGCTTCATCGCTCACTAGGATCACTTGAAGGATGGGCCGGTGTTCAGACATTACCCACGCGGTGTCTGCCATCACTGTCTCAGCATAAGGAGTGTTTACATGTGATATTATCCACTATACGAGGAAGGATGTATAAGGTCAACAATGTCTGGTATTTGTTGCTAATCTTCTTTAATAAAATTCGTGTCTTCACTTTATCAGCAGCTAGACTGTAAAATAGATTACATTCTTGGCGAACTTTCAAACCTCGTTAAATATTCATTTGGCATCAAAACGTTGCCCAGCCTCCCCTCCAGCGCCGGTCTTTGCTAAGATAGCGTCCTGCGCGTGGGCAGAGGGAAATGCCCTTGCTGATGGTAGTGAATTAAATGAGGCAGCGGGGGTCCCTTTTGTGTTCACTGGTCAGTACCTGGAAAAGCAGGGACTGTCCCCAGAACACCAACATCCCCAGGCCACCCCCAGCTCACCTAAATCACAGATAGTTTAGCTGCCTCAAGCAGATGATGGTTTTCTTGATGTGTGCTAGCAAGGGTCAGAGGGTGAAGGGGGGTTGGGGGGGGTCAAGGAAGGGGCTAAAGGGGTGTTAAAAACATCGCCCACAGTATGATAATAAAGGACCTAACCCAATTTAAACTGGCAAATCAGACAAACGAACTGGCAGGGACAAGGCTGGAGCAAGATGAGAAGGTCGCTGCTGTTGGTGTACCTTAATCCACACAGCTCCCTGCGCCCCTCAGAATCAATCAATCAAATAATTTGTAAAGCGCACTACTTACCCGCAAGAGTTTCAAGGCGCTGAGGGTGGGAAGTGGGGGGGGTTCTGTTGCTACTGGTCGAACAGCCAGGTCTCAAGTCATCTCCTGAAGGTTAGAAGGTCTTCGGTTTGTCGTAGGTTGAGGGGGAGGGTGTTCCAGGTCTTGGCGGCGCGGTGGGAGAAGGATCTGCCTCCGGCTGTGGTTCTACGGATGCATGGGACGGTAGCCAGGGAGAGGTCAGCGGAGCGGAGTTTCCTGTTTGCTTCGTAGAAGAAGAGTCGACTGTTGAGATAGGCTGGGCCAGTCTTGTGGAGTGCCTTGTGTGCGTGGATCAGGAGCTTGAAGGAGATTCTTTTGTCGACGGGGAGTCAGTGAAGGCTCCTCAGGTGGGGAGTGATGTGGTCGCAGTTCGGGACGCCGAAGATCAGTAGTGTGCGGTGGCAGACGGTGTCGAAGGCGGCGGAGAGGTCCAGAAGGATGAGGGCTGCCGTCTGGCTGTTGTCCAGTAGGATCCTGATGTCGTCTGTGGCGGCGATGAGGGCGGTCTCGGTGCTGTGGTTGCTGCGGAATCCTGACTGGGAGGGGTCCAAGATGCTGTTGTCTTCGAGGTAGCGGGTGAGCTGGATGTTGACTATCTTCTCGATGACCTTAGCTGGGAATGGAAGCCGGGAGATGGGCCGGAAGTGTTTGAGTTTGCTCGGGTCCGCCTTGGGTTTCTTGAGTAGGGCGTTGATCTCGGCGTGTTTCCAGCTCTCAGGGAAGGTCATGGTCTTGAAGGAGAGGTTGATGATGATGCGCAGGTGGGGTGCGATGGAGCTGCCGGCTTTGTTGAAGATGTGGTGAGGAAAAGGGTCAGACGGCGAGCCGGAGTGGATTGTGCCCATGGTCTTGATTGTGTCTTCGATGAGAGGGCCCAGCTTGCCCATGCTGGAGAAGTGTGGCTCAATGGTTAGAGCGGCAGATCTCGATGCAGAGCACTGGTCCGGGACCAGGATTCGATTCCCGCCGCGGCAGGGTCTCGGGCTATAAATTCCTCGGACCGGATATTCTCGCATCAGTGCCTATTCTAATCATGGGTCCCACGCTGCAACTCTGGGCAATAGCTTGCTTAATCTCCACAACGGCCCCAACAGCGCTGGGATGCCTGGCTTCACCATGGGGGTGCCCAGGAGTGGACACTTCACACGGAAAGCCAGGAAGGGTTCCTTCAGCGGTATGAGTACAGCGCTGAGATACCCCTAGGGGTGATTCGGCGCTATATAAATACATATACATTTACATTTACATGCTGAAGACCGGCCTAACCCCCCTCTATTTCCGAAGGATGTGTCTGCAGCTGGCACAGTGAACACCAGTCACCCCAAGCTCTGCTCGAGGGTGAGGCTCACCAGTGGTCCTAACCTGTCTGCTGGAGGGGGCAGGGCCTCAAGTCTCTTGCCGGTGGAGCAGTCTGTCTGACATGGATGGAGACCAGCCACATTTCCTGGATGAGCTGCGCCTTTACAAAGGAATCCCCTTGGCTGGTTTATTCATTGCGCTGATTTACATTGCGCCCACATTCCATTCCACCTTACCAACACTATAGGAACGGAAGGAATACAAGATGGCTGCGGCTATGGCTATATCTGGATTACAGTGTGGCACATGTAGGTTTTCCAATCATCCAAACACAGCTTTTCAATAACGCTGAAAATAAACATTGACAACACTGCAGGAGAGAACCACAGCATTCTTAAAACAACAAAATCTTTACTGTTTTATTTGTGGCAAGAGTTCATCAATCTTCTCCCTCTAACCGGAGCACATTCAAAAGCAAGTATCACTGCTGAAGTTGTAAAACAAGCATTGGCAAAGACACCAAATCTGGCTTTGGCTCGAAGGTTGTCTTAGTCAATCCTGTTTTAAGAAGCTATAATTTTGAGGATCCGCTGGTCCCTCGCCAATATAAACAAGCATTGGTATAGCCAATAGGTCTCGCCTTTGGCACCTTATAAGTGTTTAGCCATGCAACAGTTGATGTTGTTGCACCAAGGATATTGTGCTGGATAACTAAACACTTATAAGATCCCAAAGGCGAGACCCATTGGCTATGCAAATGCTTGTTAATCATGTATTTGACCATGCCATGCACTTCAGCTGTTTGTCAATGAAGACAGCATGGAAACGCGTTAACAAACAATTCCACGCTTCCAGACCATTTTCATTTCCAAGTTAATACTGAGGCATTTGCACCCCGCTGGGAGCATGACCAGGTCTCCCCAAGAGGGGGCATGGCCCACAGTATGAAAACCTCTTAAAATGTACCTTTTCTAGGTTTGTCACTCGTTTAATTTTTCATATTTGCTGCCCTGCTGCATGTGATACAATCCAAAACTTTCAAACTTTGAGAAACTGCATCTGTCTTGCATATATGGTGAACGGGTGACATCTGTTGGTCTTTTGACTTAACGACAAGTGGCGCATGTAAAGCAATTTAGAAGTCCATTGTAGCACGAGAACATATGGGTTTGGCTCTCGTGTGCTTAACAAATGAATGCCAAAGAAGCTAAGCCATTTATTTTTAAAGATATCTTTTAGTTATGCGCCCAACCAAATAAATGAAAATCCTGTCTAAGGTTAAGATACTGCGCTCTTTTTTAGGAGGGGTAGTCTCTAAGCCTAAGAAGTCCATATCACTCTACAGTGTATTTAAAATTGTTTAAAAAAAGGTTGCTTATTATTATTAATAAATAGCATCTATTTTGATGTATGCGCACAAATGTCCTTACGTTTCCAAGCACGATGTGGTAATTAGTTACTGCGTAATAAATCCTAAAATGCAGATGTGTGTAATCTCTTTCTAAAGTGCAAAACGCTTTTTTACCGCCCCTGGAAGAGAATTCCGCAGCCGGCGTATGTGCGAGTTCACTGGAGGATGCCTGAAGTGAGGGACTTTGAGTTGCTACACTCCGGGACTGATGTTAAGCTAAGTAAAGCTCTACTCATTCGTTCTTACTAGCTGTAGGGATTCTAAAGTCAATTACAACAAAAATAAACTTATTGTTGCTCTATTCAGAACCTTAAAACAAAAAAAAGAAAATCGGTACCTCCCACGGAGCCAGTGGTGACCCCAGTGACTTTTTCCATTTTTAAACCTGTTCAACTTTTTCATTCTCAATTTTGCATTAGCTGGAGTATTTTTGCGGCAGGAAGTCTGGTAATCTGAGGTAAAAAGACTCACTGGAACCCAGACTGGACGTAACACGGGTGTAGCGATGAAGGAGAGGCAGGCAGACTGGAGTGGATGTCCTGTGGTTTCTATATTTCAGTATCAGGACAAAGAGGATACAATGTAACAGGACTCACAGCGAAGGCAGCTGCTCAGGGCGAAGCGCAAGGATAGAATCACAAGAGCGTAGAAGGATTCTAGAAGATAGAATGAAAGGGGAAGAATAGAAAGGGACGAAAGGCAAAGAGAAAGGAGGAAGAAAAGGAAAGGAGAGATAGGAAGATATCACATCTCTCTTAACAAACTAAGACAATTTCTTTAACGTAATGGTAATCTGCAAATTCTACTTGCTGGTGACACAAAAGAAACCGATGAATGAGCAATAACAATGGGAGAAGATGCATTAGAAACATTTAGTTGAGAATGAAGATCACTCCTATGAGAATGAACATCTGATTGTGAGACAGAAGTATTAGATGTTTCAACAGATGATACAGCCGTATTCTCAAATAAAATGGAATCATCAGAGACATGGTACAGCAGTTTTCCTATGAATGTCTGTAAGTCAGAAATGGGAACAAGTCTTCCCTTGTTCCACCACCCCTTATCTTGCAACAAACAAGCATTTAGGTTAACTCTTTCAATTTTACAAGGAGAAGTAAAAGAGGATTCACCCTTTTTGACTCCAAATGGTTTCTTGATAAGAACCCAAGCACCAACAGTGAATTCTTTGTTGTGAACATGTTTGAGAATATAATAATGACATTTCTGTCTATCTTGTGCTGAGGAGACTGTGTGTCGTAGAATGGAATCTCGATTGAGATTGGAAGTGCCAGGAGAAACAGAATGTTGCTCCAACCAAGAGGGTAGGAGTTTGGAACGACATTTTCTACCCCTCAAAAATTCAAAAGGAGTGTAACCAGTGGTAGAATGAGGAGAATTATGGTAGGCATTTACTTTGTCTTTTAGAAAGAGCTTGTAATCCAAATGTGAGGAAAGAGAAGTTTGAATGCCTTCCTTGAGAAAAAGATTAGCTCTTTCCACTAAACCATTGGCAGACGGGCTATACAAAACAATCTATTTTGAAATCAACTTGCCAAAAAGATTTTCATAGTAGTGGAGACAAAGTGAGTGCTGTTGTCAGTGACCAACTCCCTTGGAGGACCTTCTAGGGAGAAATGTTTTTAAAGAAATTGTTGAACAGATAGGGTGGAAGCAGAATCCACAAATGAAAAGTAAATCCGTTTGGAGTAGTAGTCAATTAGAACCAATAAAAACTTTGAAGAGTTGGGCAACAGATTGAAAGGACCATCAAAATCTAAAGCAACTTTCACCCAGGGACCATCTGGTAGAGGGACCGGGCGAAGAGGATTCTGTGTGGTTCTCCAATGTTTGTCAAACAATGCATTCAGGACACAAATCAATAAAAGAGGAGACTTGAGAATTCAAGGAGGGCCACCAATAATTTTCTCTAAGCTTTTTACATGTAGCAGTGACTCCTAAGTGTCCATCATGAGCAATGGAAATGAGTTTATTTCTTAGAGAAAAAGGAGGAACAAAACAGCCATTTCTGATGCAGAGCTCATTTTCAAGAGAACTCAGAGGAAATTTGTGCGAAAGGTCTCAGATCTTGAGACCAATTGCGAATGGGAGACCAATCTTCTACAATAAAGTCTCCTACTTTTTTCAAAGTAGGATCTAGGGAAGAAGCATCGAGCCATTCTTTCTCGGAGATAATACCATTTGAGGAAGAAGAGGCATCAATGGTAGCTACAACACAATCAAAATAGTCAATAGAATCATCAGTTGAAGGCAATGGCAAACGAGAAAGGCAAACCGCTCTGAAATTTCTGCCGCCTTGAATGTATTTAACCTCTTCCATGCTCATGACGTCTCCCGGCCGTCATGAGTCACAATGGGCATGTGCGGACGACGGCCGGGAGATGTCATGACCACGCCCGCGATTGGAATGTCCAGCACTGCGGCGGAATTTCCGCCGCAGTGAAGAGGTTAATAACAAAATTGTATTCTTGTAGTTTGTAGAGAAGGTGTACCAAGCGGGCAGAAGCTTTGCCTAAACCATCGCCCTGCAATAGGTAGACAAGGGGTTTATGATCCGTGTGGATGACAAAATGACTGCCCCAAAGGTAGGTTTTAAATTTGGTAACAGCCCAGACACAAGCTAAAGCTTCCCTCTCTATCGTGCTGTATTTGGACTCCGCATCGGATAAACTTCTTGAGGCGAAAGCAGTAGTGTGATCCTTGTTGTGAATTTGCTGACCAAAAACAGCACCAAGACCTTTAAGGCTGGCATCAACTGTAACAACACACTGGTGACTGGAACAAAAGCTTAATGCAGGAGCATTAACAACCAATGTTTTGATATGTGTGAAAGCCGTGTTAACATCAGTTCAAACAAAAGTAGTGCCTTTTTTGAGAAGTGATCTCAAAGGTTGAACATAAGAGTAGTCTGGTACAAAGCAAGCGTAATATTCGCAGAGACCCAAAAAGGACCTTAGAGCATCTTTGCCAGGAGGAGGAGGAGCTTTAATGATGGCCTCAACATGGCAACATTTTGGTTTAAACCCTCCGGGGTAATGGTATGTCCTAAATCGATTAGCTCAACCAAAAATGTACATTTTTCTGGTTGAATGGTAACACCTCTGGCATTGAGAATGGAAAACACTTTATGTAAGGTATCTAAATGATCTTTAGTTTCAGTAAAAACAAGAATGTCATCTTGAAATTCTTGAACGTGGAAATGTCTTTAAAAAGAACATCCATGGTCTTCTGAAACACTGATGCTGCAGAAGCCAAACCAAAGGGTAGCCTTAAGTACTTGTACGCTCCAAAAGGAGTGACAAAGGTAGTGAGTTCTTGAGACTCAGTACTCAAAGCCATCTGATGGTAGGCTGAATGCAGATCAATGGTGGAAAAGTATTTAGAATGGCCAATGTTGGAAAGCATGTCTTGAATATGGGGAAGGGGATGGCAATCAACAATGACATTGCGGTTTAAAGACCTGAGGTCAAAACAGAGACAAAGGTCGCCATTCTTTTTCTTTGCGAGAACAATGGGAGAAACCCATTCGGAGGAATCCGTAGTAGCAATAATGCCATCTTTAGTCAAAGACTCTAATAGTTTTTTAAGATCAGGTTTGACATTTATGGGAACGGTTCCGACCTTGTAAGTGAGAGATGTGGCATTAGTCTTAAGTCTAATGACCTACTCAAATCCTTTGATGGTGCCGATGTTATTGCTAAAAACGGAAGGAAAGTTGTTTTTGAGCAAGGTGAGAAGGTCAGTATCATTAAGATTGCAGTTGTCATTGGAAAGAAGAGGAAGGTCTCCTAAAACAATAGGATTCTTATGACCTGGTTTTAAAATGATACCCAATTCGGCAAGATCTTTCCAACCTACTAAATCTCTGCCCCTGACTGCTACGTATACCTTGGTTTGGGTGGTCAGAAAATTGTTTTTTAAGTCTTTCTTTGGCTTCAAGATAAACATTCCAAGTGATATCACCAGCGGGTTGTGGAAAAGTAGGTAAGTTATCAAAGATCTTTTGTGCAGCAACACCAAGATGATTGTAGAGAAGAGCATTCTTTCTTGCTGGAGAATATTCTAAACCATCAATACTTATAAGGTAGTTTTCAAAAATATGGATCCATTGTTTCCAAAGAATCTCAGGCTTGCCTGGTTTTGGCAGGAATGGAGGAGGATGCAAAGCATTGTCGGTAGACGACATGACACAAAGTAGAGAAGCTCTCACAAAAGCAGGAGGAAGCAAAGGTGTAATTGGAGCAGAGCTCCCACAACCACCTAAATACAAAGTTCAGCGTTGTACAGGGACTGTACAAGTAGAAAAAGTAGTTGGAGTGGAACTCCCACAACTATTTTGAACTACAGACACTTTGTAAGAAGCAGTAAAACACGGCTGGACCGAAACTCCCACAGCCCAAAATAATGGCAGAATGCAGCAAACAGGAATGCTTCTTAAGACCTTTAGTGATGATCAGTGTAGAATGGCTGAAGAAGACAAAAGGAATCCACTTTGCTGAGCTGGCTGTTTTCTACTTTATGACTAATAAAGTAGATTGATAAACAGCACAGCCGGGCTCCAGGAAGAGTGAAGGCAACAATGAGTGCGTCAGTGAGGAGAGCCCAAGAGAGATTCCTTAGGATGTAAGGAATGTAGGCAGCGTCACAAAGAAAGAAATGTCACAATGAAGAGTGGGAAGAAGCACTTGTCAAAAGGTTGCCATGGAAGCAGAGCCGCGATGGAGGCCTTGGAGACGCAGGGCCGTGCTGCTTGCCTTGAAGACGCTGACACAGGCAAAGCTGAAGCGTCATAAACCGGTCGCGAGCAGAGGTTGAAAAATGCGCTGGCTCGAGCAAGTAGCCAAAGACGGTTGAGGCTTGCGGAGAATGCCGTAAGGAAGTTGAAATAAATTAAACACACCTGAAAGCGTGTGGGTCCTTGTGCAGCAGAGTCCAGAATATAGGTCTGGAGGGAAAATAGCTGGCGTCGCAGGAGGTGTAGCGTGGGTGGCGGTTGGGAGACGAAACGTGTCTTCCTTTTATTTTTCCTCACCCCACTCCTGGTACCAAAATATGTAGCAATGAAGGAGAGGCGAGGCAGACTGGAATGGATGTCCTGTGGTTTCTTAATTTCAGTATCAGGACACAGAGAAGACACAATGTAACAGGACCCACAGCAAAGGCAGCTGCTCAGGGCGAAGCGCAGGAATAGAATCTCAAGAGTGTAGAAGGATTCTAGAAGATAGAATGAAAGGGAAAGAATAGAAAGGGACGAAGAGCAAAGAGAAAGGAGGAAGAAAAGGAAAGGAGAGATAGGAAGATATTACAACGGGCCCTTCTGCCTATCCTGGTTAGTACCAGAGCATTTGTCTTAAGGTTTTAGGTGATGAAATCAAAAACCCATTGCTGTCTATTTTAATTTGCACTTCTCTTGAACATTAAGTGCCAAAGGAACTAGGAAAGAGTAACTCCCTTTGTGTCTCGGTGTGGTATCTGACGTCCCCTATGTCACTTGCACTGTAGAAGATACCAGAACATTGTAGCAGACAATAGAACAGTGGAACAGTGCGGTCACGAAGTTCCAGAATGTGGAGGAGCCTGTGCGCCGGGAGGTGTTTTGCTGTGGCTGAGGTGCATGGAATAATCGTGATGTTTCTTTTCACTCTCTGGTCTGCTTATTGTGTAACTCTTTTATCTTGCATTGGACACTCTGCTAGAAGTTAGATTTTAGCAGTGGGTGCCAGCGAGGATGGCGTTGTTTATGCAAATTGTTTTATCTTATTATGTTTATGCCAACTGGTCCCTGTGCAGACACCGGAATCAATTAGGAAATTATAAACTGCCTTGAAGCTTCACATAGATCCTCCCCGCCATCTGGTGGTCGCTTATCTGGGTGTCACTTACATGATTATAAAATCATATGCGAGGATCAAGGCAGCACGAGGCTCAAATCAGTCAATCCAGCTCAGTGCCTTTTCCCCCCCCCCATCTCTTCGAGGTAATAGTGGTATGGTTTCAAAGTGTTAAGATGAATCGAAGACTCATAAGTATTTTAAAAGGAAGTTTAATCCAATGAAGAAAAGGAAGCACTGCCGGTTACAGGACTTCAAGCTCCGGCTGGCCCCATGCAACTGTCCACTCGTGATTCATGGGACTGATCAGATGTTCTATTCTACAACATGCTGATCGTGCCATGAATCAAGGGTTTGGAAAATAACACATAACAAAGCTCGTGCATGCAAGCACGAGGAGAACTACAAAAGGAAGATATAACACATCTTTCCCCTTTAATAAATAATTAAAGAGGAAATTAAAACAGTTAAAAAAACAATTAACTAACAAATTTGTTTTTGATGAAAGAGACAATCAGACATCCAACCTGGTTTTTTTCGTTGGCGTTTTCCAGAGTCTACAGTACAATCAATATTTTAGAAACATTGACCAATTCATCATTATGAACTGGACATTCTACAAGATCATCCTCATCATCAAGATTATCTACAGAATTTGGTTCATCCTCAGAATTGAAATAAATACTTTTATCGGCTTTCAGGACAGCAATTCTGCTTAGATTCCAAACCTTATTATTGGTAAGTCTGACCGAAATTCTTAAGTACCTCTTTGATTTCAAAAGGACCCATGAATTGGCTCTCGCCTTTTTTGACCTTCCAAGGTTTTTTAACTTTGACTAGCATCCCTACTTTGACAATCGGATCATGTATAGACCCCTTTTTCCTGCCAAACCGTTCTTTATTATTGGCATGATTATGGATGAGATTTTTCTTTACAGTCTCTAGATCTAAGTTCTACATGGTAGAGGGAGCTAACCAAGCAGGATTACATTTTGTCCTGGGAAGTCTACCTCTCATAATTTCAAACGGAGAGTAACCAGTCATAACATTAGTAGAGGTTCTGTACATCCATACTGTTTTAAAGATTTGTAATTCCCATTTATCATCGTCAATACCCGTAATTTGGACAGCACTTTTGAGAACTCTATTAAATCTTTCGATGACACCATTTCCGCTGGGATTGTACAAAGAAGTAGTACAATAAACTATTTTAAAATACGCTTTTGCTTTGTTAGAAAGAAATTGAACACCATCGTCTGTAATAAGACGTACTGGTAACCCCTCTTCAGTGAAAGTTTCATTCAAAAAGGATAGGACAGAATCCGTATCAACTTTTTCTACAATTTTGATAACTGGCCATTTAGAAAAAACATCAATGGTTGCAAGATCATATTTAGAATTTGGACCAACGGGACCCATAATATCCATGGCGATGGTATACCACAGATAGTCTGGAATAACATGTTCACCAAAATTTGGTTTAAGAGTAATCCAGGTCTTCTCAGCATTTGCACATGTGATGCAGTTTCTAACGATATGTTCGATGAAAACATTACCAGGCCACCAAAAATAATTTTTTACCTTTTGTTTGGTTCTAACGATACCATTGTGACCCTCGTGACCATGAGAGACAATATTGTGTCTTAACTTGCATGGAGGGATGGCTCGATCACCTCTTTTGAGCACACCATCTACGCATGAAAGCTCGTTCCTTATCTTCCAAAAACATCTGAGGTCAACATTGATGTTTTTTTTTTATTAGGCCATCCACTTGAAATGTACCTTTCAACATTTTTTAATATATGGTCATTTTCAAACTCTTTAAGCCAAACGTTTCGGTCAATTGGCAAAGAATCTTCGTTGTGTACCAAAGCAATATGAAAATCATCCCACTCATTGTAGGTACTTTCTTTGAGTGGTAAGGGCATCCTTGACAGAAAATCAGCGGTTACATTTTCTTTACCAGGTACATAAACAATTGTTTAAATTAAATCCTGGAGACGCATGGACATGCGCGCTATTCGTGCTGAAGCTTTTAACATCCCTTCTGTGGTTAAAAGATGCACTAAAGGTTTATGGTCACTTCTAATTAAACATTCCTTACCCCAAACAAACACTCTGAAGTGCTCAAGCGCCCATACGCACGCTAAAGTTTCTCTTTCTATGGTAGAGTATTTTTCCTCAGCAGGTGTGAGTGCTCTGGACGCATGTGCAATGATGTACTCCTTACCAGAATTGGACTTCTGTGCTAAAATAGCTCCTAAACCTTTTGAACTTGCGTCTGTGGTACTGATGCAAGAAAGTGAAGGGTCAAAACTTGAAAGTGCAGTAGCTGAACAAATAGCTTTCTTGACGTCATTAAATTCATTCTCATATTCCTTGGTCCACAAGAACTTGTTTTTGTTTTTGATTAATTGTCTAATGTTGAATGTACGACGAGAAGTTTGGCACATACTTTGAATAAAATTCAGTAAGACCTACAAAAACCTAACATAGTCTTTAGATTTAGGATGAGGGGCAGATTGAATAGCCTCAACTAAGTTTGTTTTGAGTTTGATACCCTCCTCACACAGTTCATGACCTAGATAAGTGACAGATTTCACTCCAAATCTGCATTTGGAATGTTTTATAGTCAAACCGTGATCAGAAAGAACCTTAAGAACGTTCTCTAATGCTGATAAATGTACCTGGGCATCACTTCCAAAAACAAGTATGTCATCTTGAAAACAGATAGCATTATTACAATTCTTTAAAATGTCCTGCATAACACGTTGAAAAATAGCTGCAGCAGAAGCTAAGCCGAAAGGCATTCTTTCATACCTGAAACACCCAAAAGGGGTAATGAATGCCGTGTAATATTTGCTATTTTCATGCAACTCAATCTGGTGGTAAGCTGCAGATAAATCGATGATAGAAAAAAATGTAGCTCCCCTAACACAACATTTCTGAAGTACGTGGTAAAGGGAATTGATCGATGTTGTTTAAATGGCGTAAGTCGATGCATAATCTAATTTTCCCATTGGCACGTTTGGCAATGACAATGGGTGAAACCCATTCAGAAGATTCAATCTTCTCAATGATGCCATCTTTTACTAAGGAATCAAGTTCTTTTTTAACTTCTTCGTGCACAGCTAAAGGAATGTTGCGTGCTTTGTAAATCTTTGAACACAAGTCTTTTTTTAAACGGATCTCATGTTTGAAACCCTTTAATTTACCTATATCGGTTCTAAAAGCACTGGGAAATTTGTGTAAGAAAAGTTCACTGAGACGATTAGACTCATCAATAACCATTACGGGATTGGGGCTATTGGGGTTGAGAATAATATCTAATTTGCCTTGGTCAAACCAGCTCAAAACAGAAGGTCCTTTTTTGGAAACATAGTTTCGCAGTACACTCACGGTTCTTGAATCTAAAAATTAGAGGTCTGTATCCTAGAATATCAATTCTTTTGCCGGAATAACCCTCTGGACTGATGTCAGGCAATTCTAACATCTCATTCACAATGGAGTAAGGTGATCCTGAATCTGCATACATTTTCGTGTTGACTCCACCAATAACCATATCACATACAGGTTTTCTTTTAACAACTGAATTGTCAATATTCAGAATAGGATGTTCAGAATCCTTAATGTTGAGAACAAAAGAACTTGCATCACCACAATCAGAATTAGGTTCTTCACCCTCACTATTTTCAGTTTGATCTATACACTTGACTTTGTTGTTTACATTCTTTTTGTTGCATGCTTTTGAAAAATGACCAGCTAAATCACAATTAGAGCACTTCTGCTTGATGGCTGGACAGAATTTATAATTTGCAAGGTGAGATTTACTACAACATCTGTAGCACTTCAAATTTTCTTGTAAGTCTTCACTTTTACCCTTAAACGAACTGGTGGTCTTTTTATTCTTTAAGTCTTGTTCCCTGAAACGATTTTTTGTGTTTACTTTTGCAATCACTTCAGTATTATTACTATTGGGTTCACCTTTAACTTGTTTGGCGCTTCTACAAGACATTTCAGATTTTCTTACAATGGCTAGTATGTTTTCGAGATCAGAATCACCATTGACCCATAACGTCTCTTGAATCGTAGAATTATTAGCATGCATAACAACTTGATCTCTGATGAAATCTTCTTGTAGAATGCCTAATTTACAATCCAAAGTCTTAAGTGCGGAAACCTAACTATCAACAGATTCATCACTAAGCTGTTTTCTTTGGAAGAATTTATATCTAGAAATACCAACACACACCTTAGGTGAGCAGTAGCGATCGAAACCAGAAATTGCTTTTTCAAAAACGTTTACATCACCACTGCTTTCAGATCTGGGTAGTTGGTTAAACGCTTTGAGGCCCTCAGGGCCTAAGGAATGTAAGAAAATTCCTTTTTTTCTGGTGGTTTCATTATGCCATTAGAGTCTAACGTTTCTTTATAATTCAAGAAATAAGCTTTCCATTCAACCCAGGGCATACATGGTGAACTACCAGTAGACCAATAAGGTTGTGGGGGAGAAAGAGTATAACCTTGTGCACACATGTTGAGAATTTATACAAAGAAAAGAAAATGAATAAGGTGTGGTAAGTGAGCTTAAAAATAAAAAATTAACTGAATTTCACTGACTGAACGATATCAGATGCGCAAGATACAATTAACTACAGTAGTTCTGTATGTGGCTTTGGGAAATAAATGGCATGATGAAAATACCTGGAGAAAATAAAACAAATGCACCAGAAGAGGTTCTAAAATGAAACTCTGAATACTCTGGCTATAGACTGTACTGATCTAAACCACCAGATGGCGACGATGAACTGTTAATTAAATTCAAATGCAGCTGAAATGAAGTGTCATAGAAGAAAATTATGTCCAGTTGGTTTTTCACGACTCAGAATGTAAAATCCAAATCGATCGGAGACTTGAAGAGGTTGTAGTTCAGATTTGCAAAGTACAAAGAATTTTATCCCCCAAAGCAAATCTTCAGTTGTCGAAATACTCGTAGTTGGAGAGGAATGAGAAAAAAAAAATATTAAATAATACCTTAAGCTTGCTTTTTTTCACTCGACACTTCAAATCGGCATGATGAGGAAAACGGTGACAGCATGACATGGGCGCCGAATGAGTGAAATGCCGGAAGATTGCAGTCTTACGTGTTACATCTTACGTGTAGTGTAGTACGTAAGGGCGGAAAACACGTCACAGGCAAAGCAACGTCACATGAACAACAAGCATGAACGCTCCAGTCGAGTAGTCCACTTGGAACGAAGATGAGAATTCCACCACGAAATAGGTGAGTGAGGCATTGGTAATGTTTTGAACCATAACATTGGAAAGATGCTAACAACGGCAAGTGCTCATCTCTTATAAAATGGACGAATGCTTACGCTGGCCCAAGCTCCGCACCTTCACAACAGTTCACGAAGTTCTTCAATTTCCAAATGCCTCTCTGGTACGTGCCCCCTTGAACACTACAAATATGTATGTCTCAGAAGAAAAAAAACAACTCACTGGAAACAAAGAGTGCAATCCAAATCCGATTTTAAATAGTGAGCAGATGTGCGAAACAGGAACTAACTTCAATTCACTTCAAACGAAGTTGAAGACTTGGGTATTTGAAATGTTCCGCAGAATATCTTGAAGTGAAAAAAAACGATGAATTAAAAAAAAAAATCCAAGTTGTAGGTTCGATAATCATGTGCTTCCTTAGATCATCGCCAATTTAAGATGAATCGAAGACTCGTAAGTACTTTAAAAGGAAGTTTAATCCAATGTAGAAAAGGAAGCACTGCCGGTTACAGGACTTCAAGCTCCGGCTGGCCCCATGCAACTGTCCACTATGATTCATGGGACTGATCAGATGTTCTATTCTCGAACATGCTGATCGTGCCATGAATCAAGTGTTTGGAAAATAATACATAACAAAGCTCGTGCATGCAAGCACGAGGAAAACTACAAAATGAAGATATAACACAAAGGCTGCTAAAACAGTAAATGATGCAAGTGGAGCAACAGTGCCACAATCCTGGGGCAGAGCTACCATTGATTGGAGAAGGAGCAGTGGCACCTGGCCTCAGAACCTTGAGGGGCCCATTGAACCCTGATCATTTCTGTATTTACTACTGCAACAGCAGTCATAGGGGCCATTTTCCTTTTTTGCCCCGGGGTCTATGACATCCTTCCTACGCTGCTGTCCCCGTTCTTCTCTTGTGACCTCCTCCAGTATAGGAATCCAAACATTTTTTTTTTTTACCTTGAAATGAGCAAAAGCCAATCTGGCAGGGACCCAGAAGATTGTACTGCAATCAATTCCCAGTAACCTCTCAAACTTTAGATGTCACTGGTCAAAGTTAGTGCTCTGCAAATTTACGTACTGTAGATGATGGGAAAAAATGCATTTATGCTTCTACTTTCTAGCTCCATTGCAGAGCACCAACTAACAAGCACAACATTATTCCACATACTTTGCTTAAAATCGGGTGGAGGACAGAGAAAATCAATTTTGATGCATTACTTGCAAATAATGGCGTTTTGTGGGCCCAAAGAATGAAGACTTGGTTGCCTTCTTTCCCTTATGCCTCTTCTCCTTTTTATCACTTTAATGTTCACTTTAATGTTCTCTGGCGCTGCAGCCCCTTATATTTGCTCTGTATTGCGGCTCTCAACTGCATTTAATAGAAAGACACTGAATTATTTCAAGACTTTCTTCCCCAGGCGAGCTACCTTTTCCTTTTTAAGCACACTTGACTAGTAGGGTTAACATGCTGAAGCCTTGTGTCTCGGGGCACCAGGACCTGCAAGTTATGAGCTCCAATGATGGATCACCAACTCCACCTTCCTCCTTTTGTAGTCGGTGAATTAAGTGCTGTTATAGTGAATAATAATAGATTTATTTATAGGGGTTAGAGGCGACAGAAGTTCATTATGGACACGTTTCTTATTAGCCATGTTGAACAATTGTGCTGCCAAGATAAATTGAGTGTATTCTCTGGTCTACCCCCGTATTACCGGACCAGTCGGGTACATGTTGCCTATAAGATGCCACACTTATGATTATTTTAATTCGGTCTGGTGGAGCATGGCTTCCTTCCCAGAGCCACATGGTCTGGAAGTGTCAGGTAGGCCTTCCTGCAGCTGGGGGGGGAGGCTGACATTTTGAGGGTAGCAACCACAACCTGTACCTTAAAAACTGCTTCTTGAAACAAAGGCTAGGTACCCAGTGTTGAAATACTTTTGTGGTGTGAGTCTCATAGTTACTTAGTATCATTAATCCGAGGGCTCTGTATGTCAGTGAAGCCTTACCTTCGGCAAGCGAGCACATTTTTAAAGATTTCCAAACTAGCTTTTTGAAGATTTGATGGTTAGTAGGCATGTCCAAAGCTGCTTAAGCCCAGTGGTTGTAAATGATTCCTGAACGTAGGCGCTTGCCGGCGACAAGTCACAATCCTGTAAATACTTCCATAGGAGGTAATTGAGTGTATGGGGCTCCGCTTTCTGGATTTTGTTTCAGCATATTAAGTAGGAACCCCGCCTGGCCAGCGTCTGTTTTAGCAAGCCAAACTGGAGTCGAATCTGTGATGGGGAGATGAAGCAAGGAAGTGAAAAGATGATTCTGTATGAGCATGGCGTTATGTTATTCAAAACAATAGCGTTTTGGCCTCTTAGTAGTATGCTCCCATATGAAATCACCAGTATAAGTTTGGCTTGTACTACTGGAAGAAGGGGTGCCAGTGAAGTCCCTGGCAATTTCCTTGAGGTTTTTTAAGTTCTACAGCAAAAGCCACACCTTTCCCTTTCATAGCTTCTTTCTGGGCGATGTCAAAGTCGTTTTTTTAAATCAATGATGACCCCTAAATACTTGTACTCATCTGTATTTTCAATCCACGTACCTCCCCAGAATCATGTCGAAGCTCGTTTTTTTTTTTTTTTGTTATATAGTACGGTCTTGTTTTTTCCAAGATTGATGGTCAGGCCGTTGGCCATAGAGTAGGTCTTCGTGACATTGAGCAGCTGCTGCAGCCCCACTAGTGCGGATGACCAAGACCACGTCATTGGCGTACAGAAACCATGAGATTGCCATTCCCCTTAATTTTGGTGCATGGATGTTGCAGGATTGCAACTAATATGACTGGTCTGCCAAAAAGAGATAAAAAGGGTAAAGCTAAGACGCACCCCTGCTTCAAACCGTGAGTAGTTGGGATTTTCCTGGAGAGGTGCATTACAGCGCCCAGCTTGATCTGCACGTGTGTATCCTCGTGGAGTACAATCAGCATGTCCAGTAGTGCTTGTGGTATGTTCCAGCTTGCCAACTTGCTCCAAAGCTTCCCCCGGTAGACGTGGTCCAATGGCGCTTTGTAATCGATAAAGCAAAAGTGTAAGGACATTTTGGCACCTTTTTGCTCCGTCCATTAGAAGCCAGATTGTCAAGATGTTTGTTACAGTGCCTGAAATTTTCCAGAAGCCGGTTTGGTTGAACATAATGCTAGAATTTCTGGAGGCCCAGAGTGATAGTTTTTCGAGCAAGGTCCCCTCAAAATATTTTGCCTCATTTTTAATCAAGGCTACTAGGCTTTAGTTTGTTGGCAACAATTTATCGCCTCTTTTGAATGTTGACTAAATGATCGAGCCCCTCCATGAAGCAGGCAATACATGCGAACTCCAGATCTGTGAGAAGAGCCGTACCAGAATTTCGGCCCAAAAAGCATCCTCTTGCTTAAAAACTGCTGGAGGAATGCCGTTTAGGCCAGGGGCCCCTTCCCTTCGTCCTTTGACTATCTACTGTTTGATTGTCTGCATTGGTTGTATTTACCCCTCTAGGGTGGATTGAATTTATGATTACCTTAGTGTCCTGCGTGGCTATTCCAGTCTCTAGATGGTTGAAATGTTCCATTAGAAACTTTGCCCTGGTGGCCTCTGAGAGGTGGAAGGTTATTTCCCCCGTGTTCCAACCGGAGTCGTTTATTGATAGAAGCCCAGAGCCTGGCACTGTAGTTGTATTTTAAGTCCGAGAACAATTTGGCCCAGAGATTGAGCTCTTTTGATGGCCCACTTCTGTTAATTTTTTTAGTTTGTTTTTCTTTTGTCTTAATGTCGCATGCAGACATTCATCCCCTAGTCTCTTCCGCAGGATTCTGAGCTATTTGTTTGCTGCCTTTTTAAGCAGCTTGAGTTGCAATGCTTGTGCCAGGAACCTATTGCTATGGTGGCTACTGTGAGCAGACCCAGTCTTGACCGATGTTGCAAGAAAGGTGACCGAGGTATTGAAGCTTTCTCTTCAATTCAGTGGAGACGAGATCTAACATTCTTACAAAGGTTCTCCAGACAGCAAAACCCTTTTTGCCATTCTACAATGACCTTTTAGAGCCAGTCTTAGCTGCTTGAGGGAGACGGACTGCTTCTTCAACTGTGAACTGGACAATAGCTAGAATATACCAGCCCACTCCCAGAGAACCTGCATTCCTGTTTACACAGTCTTCAACAGAAAACCATGTGGTGCAGGGAACCTGTTCCTCGTAAGTTCTCCCCCAGAGCTTATCCTGAAGCCCCAGTGGATAGGGATTGAAAGAACCTGGAGGCTTTGGGCACGAAAGTGTTTTTCGGCAGGCAGTGTGCATCTGAAGTCCATAAATGCTACCTGCTTCTAAGGTCTATATACCCACGCTCTTTGGGACCTGGCGCATCTGGTGACACCCAGTTTGCCAGAACACTTGCAATTTTCTAAGCTTGTAAAGGGCAGACCAGGAGGTATCTGGTCAGATTAACCAGTCTGGCCTGGACTTGGCAGACTCTGTGGCCAGGGCCTGGGCTCTTTGGTTGCCCTCATGCATCATGGTTATCTCACAACGTCAGGATTCTATACAGATGTGCAATTTTCCCTTATGGTCTTTGGCATTTTGGCTATTTTGGTGTATGTGGTGACAAGGAAGACATTTCATTAGAGCAGTTCAAAACAAGTAGGGCAGCTGAGGGCTCCCCTAACTGGCCATCCCCTCAATGTGACTATAGACAGGTTTGTTCGTTTTCGAGGTTGCTGGCACATTTAAGTTCTACCAGTAATAACCATGGTGGACAGGGAGGTGGGGTGGGAGGATGTAAGTGTCCTGCATTGCTTGTGTTCCGGTTCAGGAGGACCTGGCCAGACAGTTTGGGCTGGACTGTTCCCATTGGAGCAGGGTGAAGACTGATTTGCATATGGCTAGGTCCAATCTGAGGTGGCAGGGTGGGTGATAGACAATGGATTGGGACGCAGCCCTGAGCAATTGCCAGTGGCTGAGATTAATATAGTTATTCATTCGATCACCTTGTGTTTGATGCCCTAGTTAATAGCATACCAACCATAGCAGACCCTCTGCTCTGGCAGTACAGGGGGTGCGGAAAGGGCTGAGGCCCACCCACCAAGCAGTCTGCTGCCTCTGCCCCCCGCTTGCCCACACAACCCTAGGAATCGGCTCTAGTTTGTCCTTGATGGGCCATTTGAGACCAGTGGGTGGCAGGGTATTCTCTCTACAGGCAGGAAGGTTATAACCTGAGACCAGTGGATAGTTTAAATTGCAGAAAGGGGAGAAGTCCTATTTGACTGGGAGTGGAGCGGAATGTGGGGGAGAAAACTGGTCAGACAGAGGACCATCTTACACATCTTTGAGCAGGCGGTAGCAGGCCTCCTTTAGTAAGGAGCAGTGGCGTTGGAGCCAAAGCTGGTTATTGGGCAGGGGTGCTACTTTCTGTACTTCCTGGTGCACAAGAACCACAGCCATCTTTGATCCTAGACCTCAAGGTTTTGAATCCTTTTCTTCACCTCGAAAAATACGAGAAGCTGACCCTGATTCAGGTTCTTTTGTTACTGAAAGCAGAAGATGGGATGGTGCCCTTAGACTTGCAGGATGTGGGTTTCCACATACCGATCTCGCAGTGACACGAAGATATCTGCATTTTGTGGTGGGGTCCAGGCACTACCGGTTTGCAGTCCTTCCTTTTGGATTAAAATCAGCACCTCGAGTCTTTACAAAGGTGATGGTAGTGGCATGTCACAGAAGATTGGGAATTCCGGTATTTGGATGCTCAGACAACTGGCTGTTGAAGGCCAACACTTACATGATGATGTCATGCTACTTCTAGTCGACGTCATCCTTGCTGTTCAAACTGGTTTTTTCAGTCCGTGTACCCAGATCTCACCTGGAGCCCTCTCTGGCCTCCTGTTCATAGGAGCAATACAACACCCCTTCAAGCCTTTCCACATACTCAAAAGGAATACATATATTCAGTCCATGATTCTGGTTTCAGGCAATCGGTCAGATCCCATTACTGACTGTCTTACGCCTGCTAAGTCTACTGGTTTTCGCATCCTCCTGGTTACACATGCATACTGACCCATGAGGGGCCTCCAATAGTGCCCCCCTCCCAATGGCTGCAGCATCCAGGAGACTTGTCCGACACCTTGATCTTCTGGGACACTGCAGCGGATTTAACCTGGTTGGGTGTGAAGTAGAACCTTGTGGCAGGGATGTCTTTCTATTCCCCACCAGCGGTGGCCAAGGTGATGACGGATATCCCCATCATAAGGGGGAGTAATCATCTGAAGGAACTGAAGATCAGAGGCCTCTTATCTCAGGAAGAACAGATTCTGCATATCTGTCTTCTAGAGGTGAGGCCAAATTGGTTGGTGCTAAAGCCCTTGCTTACCTCACTTTGCGGTCCGTCAGTCCAGATCTTGACACACAATATAGCTGTGATGTAGTATATCAACAAACGGGGGGGAATAGAGTTGCAGCTTCTCTGTTGGGAATCCCTTTGACTCTGGTCCTGGGTTCACCAGCACAGGGTTTAGTGGGTAGCAAAATATCTGGCAGGTTCTCTGAAGTCATGTTCTCCGAAGTTCTGTGCCCTCTGTTAGCTGGTTTGAGGAGCCTTAGGACGTGCTTTGGTTGAAGTGTAATTTTCCTCTTCATTAAGCGTTTGCTCCAATACTTTCCTCAGGAGGCGCATTTGTCAAGACCGGGTCCACTTTATTGTCATTGTGATAGATTGGCCAAGGGGGTGTGATACACAGATCTCCTGTACCTCTCCCTGTGTTCCCCTTATCTTCCTTTTTAGGGCGGATCTTCTCTCCAAGTCAGAGGGCCAGGTTCTACATCCCACACTTCAGCGCCTCTACCTTTGTTTTTGGAAACTAAGCGGGGCAGTTTAGCTACATTGCAGTTGCCAGTGGAAGTGGTAGAGGCCATTCTGTCTGCTTGCCATCATTCCTCTAAAACAGTGTATTGCAGAAGGTGAAATAGGTTGGTCGCTCTGTGTACTTGACGTTCATTTCTCAGATATCCTAAGATTCGGGTTTTCTCTTGCACAGCGTGTGTGTGGACTGTCAAGGAATGCCAACAGAATGTCTGCTTTCCTCTGCCTTCAGGACCAACCAACCCTTTTCAAGTCAACCATCATTTTACGTTTTCTCAAGGGCACAGACTAATATGTTTCCCGCTACTCTGTGTTTATGACACAGTAGGACCTAAATTTGTTTTTTAACATTCCTGATGGGGTCTCCCTTTGAGCCTCCTCATAGTTGCCAATTACGTCTTCATAGTTGCCAATTGCGTCCGACTTTGTGGAACATTTTTCTTGTAGCAGTCACTTTTGCAAGGTTTGTCAGTGAGTAACTAGCGCCGAGCTTATCCCCACACTTTTCTACCCTTTTCCCTGACAAATTGGTTCTTCAAACCAGAGCTGTTTTCCATCCTGCACGGACTGGATATGAGAAGTGTGGTCAGTGTCCGCATAGACCGCACTAAGGATCTCCAAACTGAAGATCAGCTCTTTGTTAGGTATGCAGACAACCGGAAAGGCTAAGCTGTCCAAAAGGGCTTCCCATCGAGGCAGATCATCTTGTGCATTGAGGTGCGTTAGATTTTTGTATGAAAAGAACCACCTGAGGGAATAAAGGCCCATTCTGTGAGTCAAGTCTTCCAACTCTACCCTGGCAGGGGGAAACGTGTGGCTGATATCTGCAGAGTGGCAACATGGGTATCCCTTCACACTTTTGCTAAGCACTGCTGCTTAAATGCAGAGGTGTAACAGAACCGCCATTTTCCCCTTCTGTCCTCCAGGACTTCCTTTTCTGACACTTCATTTCAAGCCCCTCCAGCAAGTAATGTACTGCTTGACAATCTGCACAAAAGGTGAGGAATCTGCAGATAGAAGTTACCATCAGAAGTAAAAGTTATTTGCCTTCGGTAACTATCTTTCTGGCAGCTACTCTATCTACCTTAAGATGCCACACTCCTTCCTGTCTTCAAGGATGATAATAGGCCATTTTTAATAAGGTTCCAAACTGTTTATTACCCTGCACATCAACATACATAATGTCATTCTCATCCTCCTGCCTCACCGGTGTGGAAAAAGGGATGGGAAACTGATGTCTGCATGCTGGGGTGGGTGCTTTAGGGCTCCAATGACTTGAGAAGGACATTGATTCCGGTGTGGAAGATCTATGGGAAAGTATTCAGATCTAGTCTGGTGCATATTCAAAAGGTGAGGAATCTGCTTGTAGATGGAATAACCACCAGAAAGATTATTAGCGAATGTAAGTAACTTTTTTCGTATTCATATAGTAAAATAAATTAGACATTTGAAAATAGTGATAATCTCAGTTCTAAAACGGGAAAGAAATGCTGGATTGTATAAAAATAAGGTTCCTGAATTGCTGCCTTTAACACCTTTAAATATTTATATTTAGCTGAGGGCAACTTGTATTTTATTTAAACCATTTTAACTTTATATCCTTTTCAGGAAGGGTGCTCTTGGCCTTCGGATAGTTCCGTGTCACGACCAAGTGCTTCAGAGGTACAATATTTATTTGTTGTTCTATGAAAGATACGATTTCGAATTGAGTGCCAGAAGCTTCAAGATGTATTCCATATTTGCTGCTTTCTGTTTTTGTAATCAAAATCTTAGATATTGAAACTCCATAGTAACGTGAATTAACTTGGACCAAAGAATTGATGACCGAAGATTTCAGTGGTGGGGAGGGACGGGGTACCTATCACCACATTACTTCTGTGAAGATGTCCAAACCCATCCGCATCATGGGTCTGTGCCAAATGCTTAGGAATTCGCCAGATTGGATTCAAACTGGCTGGAGGTGAAGTCCAGAGCTTTGAATTCTGCGAGTCGCATAAAAACAAATTTAAGATGCCCATGGTGCACAGAAACCCTGGGAAATTGCTCCTTCCCATGGGATGGTTATGAAAAAAGAAAGCACAATAAGTCAGGAATAGGATGGCAGTGCTTTTAAAGATGGATGAATCCTTGCATGACAACTTGATGGATTGTTCTGTGGATCCTCCAAACACACCTATGCATCTTTTTTGTGTCGGGGGGAAAATGGAAGTAAAGTAGTTTGTACATTGATTAATTTCCATTTGGTTAATGTATTTGCAGATTTTGAACAAAAATGAAACCGTTTCAATTGAGCTCTTCAAAATGCTGCTAACCTAGCAGCGCCAAAGACCAATCAAGATCCTATGTATCCCTATACCAGGTTTCAACAGTGGTTGTTTCTCCAGGCTTCGGTGAATTCTACAGAGAAAAGTGTCTTACGCACAAATGTTAGTGGCTTCTTTTTTTCCATGTGAAAAATAAAGGCTTGCTAGTGTGCTTCAACGTGAGCTAAAGCCCTGTTTCTGCTTTGAAATAAGGCCCAGTTATCTGACAAGATGCATATGCTAAAAGCAAGAATCAAAAGCATTTCTATGCTCACAAATTCACCTGCGCCCTAAAACAAGCATTAGCAATGCAATCGGTCTCGCCTTTCGAACCTTGTAAGTATTTAGCCATGCGGCACATAATCGCACATTACTGCAAAATAGTTTAATCACAGAAGCTTCTCTTGACACCCTTTTCTGGGAACCGCCCACCCTTTTACTTTGGTTATCAGATGGTATTACCATACAGTCAGTAGGCCACTGCAGATTACAAAAAATACCTGTCCTCCAATGTGGCGGTGATGTCACAAGGCGGCTTGGAGGACTCAGAGCGCACCATCTGCAGCCCGAGTCCCCAGAAAAGTGCCTCTCTGGGAAACCTCTCAGCACAGCGGTTTTCTCAACAACAAAGGTGCGCTGGAGTGAATGCCTGCTTGTGCCCCTAGAGGACTGTAGAGTTCGTGCTGATACAGGAGCACTCTAGTCATTCACTGCTTGTGCCCTAGGGGCACTGTAAAGTGCACACTACATCAGAGCGAAGGAATGCAGAAGACACGCTTCAATCTGTCTCCACAAGCTGAGGAAGCAACTGTGGGGCGCTGTGCTGAGCAAATAAAAGGTGCGATGGTGAAACATGAAAGTGGGCGTCCTGCCTGTTTTCACTCGCGCTGGAAATTGAAAGGGCCGGAGGGAACAGCTTTGCGTAAAGACTGCGTGCGCATCGCTGCTCGTTCCCGCGGCAATACTCCAGGGGAGTCAACTTTGTAAAAAAGGTGGGACATGCACCAAGCATTAGCCATTTGGAGGCTACAATTTTTAAATGGTACAAAAGGGGGTGGTGATGGACGGAGCATCAGAACCAATCAAACACTCACACCCAGTCAACAGATCTGGGTTTGATTCATCACCGTTCTTTAGCCCACTCTACCACCCCAGTTCAGACATGGCCATATGCAAATCAGTCTGACCCTGTGCCTCATGGGAACAGTCCAGCCCGAACTGCCAAGCCATGCCTTCCCTGGACTGGAAACAAGCTTCCTAGGACCGGTTTCTGGCATTTCAGCCGTCTTCAGCCAGGCTTGCTTGAATCCAGTGGCAAAGTGAGCAAGGGACTCGTGTCTGAGCATACCCTGCCAACTTATGGCGAACAAAGCGGTACAAAAGGGGGTGGTGATGGATGGAGCATCAGAACCAATCAAACACTCACACCCAGTCAGTCCAGGGAAGGCATGGCTTGGCAGTTCGGGCTGGACTGTTCCCATGAGGCACAGGGTCATACTGATTTGCATACGGCCATGTCTGAACTGGGGTGGCAGAGTGGGCTAAAGAACAGTGATGGATCAAACCCAGATCTGTTGACTGGGTGTGAGTGTTTGATTGGTTCTGATGCTCCGTCCATCACCACCCCCTTTTGTACCGCTTTGTTCGCCATAAGTTGGCAGGGTATGCTCAGACGTGAGTCCTTTGCTCACTTTGCCACTGAATTCAAGCAAGCCTGGCTGAAGACGGCTGAAAGGCCAGAAACCAGTCCTAGGAAGCTTGTTTCCGGTCCAGGGAAGGCATGGCTTGGCAGTTCGGGCTGGACTGTTCCCATGAGGCACAGGGTCATACTGATTTGCATATGGCCATGTCTGAACTGGGGTGGCAGAGTGGGCTAAAGAACGGTGATGGATTAAACCCAGATCTGTTGACTGGGTATGAGTGTTTGATTGGTTCTGATGCTCCGTCCATCACCACTCCCTTTTGTACCTACAATTTTTAAATGACGCATTAAAAAGCTAGTCCAAAGCATGGGATGTGTCAGACCCCACAAAGTACATACAACAGATCACCTGACAGCGCAAGCGCTCTCTAGGCTCAACCTAAAAATGTATTACACACAGTGTATGGTAAGTTGGGATAGGCTGTACACAGTTTTAGATAGATTGCCACAAAAAGGCAAAAAGACCTAGGGGGAATATACCAACACTTTTCATTCGGTTTGAATCCCAAAAGTGGTTCAAATCCAGTGCAAAGTGTTGTGTAAGAAAGTAGCCTAATGTAAGGTAAAGTAGAGCTATGTGCTACTTTGCAGCAAGCGAAAGTTCCATGGGTTGTACATGGGCATTACCGTGCACCCACTCACTGTTTTTGATGCAAAGCTCTATCTACTGAAAAATGTAGACAAGAGTTTATGCCAAACATGTATGCCTTCTTGAGGCAGATGTAAAGTATGAAGTTTTTTTTCTCTCAACTTTTCAAAGTTTGCATTCATACTGCAAACAAAGTGGCAAACGTATTAAAAGGCACCCTTCCACTACAAACCCTATGCTTGACATCACCTGCCCACTCTTGCATTTGTCAGAATGTAAATAAGACATCCTTGTAAACTGTGACAGACATGCCTACCTTTCCGAATATATACTTTTGTCTGCACCTGAGGCTTCCAGGCCACTTTGTACAGGATCAGTGGAAAGTCTGAGAGCCTGTCCAGAAATGTAGTTTCTGCTACAGCCCTGCGGACAGAAAACGTAAAGTTTAAACTCCATCTGCTGACAGTCACTCTCAATAATGATCATGCAGACAATATGGCATTCATTTCTTCAAACAATTCTCAGTAGACAATACGCCACCTAAGCTAATGTCTATTCTGAGTCGTGCTACACCCAGTAGACACACATAAGAACTCAACAGGTTTCAATAGTTTGGCACACAGACAATGAATGACACTGTAGTTACTCTAGAGCCGACAGTGGCCGGTTGTAGTGTTCGGCATAGCAGAGGCCTGCTATGCTGAAATGCTGCGAGAGTACAGCACAGTTACTGCCAGCTGAAACCCCACTGCTATCACAGCAACGCAACGGGTTTATGGGATTATACGATTCGCAACCGGGGAGGGGTTGCTCAATATAAGCAAAGTTTATGTGAAAGTGTTTTCCTAATTTATCCTCTTATCTCAGACCATCGCAATTTTAAATGAGGATTGAAACTTAAAATTAACTTGGAACATTTATATAACTGCGAGATCGGGGTTTTGTTTTTACCGAAAATAAACTAATCCTAAACCCACAAGCTGTCCTTACAAGATGTAACAGTCGATACTACCTAACTTCAAATCCTCTTCACAGATAGGTGGATTTCTAGTTCTTGGAGGTTTAGGGGCCAGAAGGGGGCCATAGCCCTTCTGTTTTTCATACTCTACGATGAACAGATTTTTACACTTGTGGCAGACAAAGCCGTTACTATATGATTTCATTCTCCACTGCAAGATGTCATTACACTGCAGAGATTAAAAGGGCCTCAGTTGCAATGACAGTACAGAGCAGCTTTAAAATCTAGAAACCATTATGCGAGCAGCTGCAGGAGCTGGCTGAGCAATTTGAAACTTGATCACTGCAGCGGTCCGCCTGTAGGTGTCTCTTTATGACACATGGGTCTCTCCTTGTTGTCCCAGTGGCCAAAATCACACGGGCTCTCCTGACATCAGTGCAGATGCCGCACCGATGTCGAATGAATGAGTTACATTGGAAAACAAGGCATGCAAGCAGCGTGCACGTTGTTGCTTGTTCCCGAGGCAATACTCCATGGTAGTTAACTTGAGAAAAAAGGTGGGCCATGCTCCAACTGTTAGCCATATGCAGGCTACCATTTTTTAATGACAGACAAAAGCCAATCCAAATTAGTGGGAGGAGTCAGACCCCACAACATACATGCAACAGATTGCCTGACCACACAAGCGCTGTAGGCTCGACCTAAAAAACAGACTCTGCTCATGTATCACAAAGTTAAAGTGCAAGTATCAAAGTTAAAAAAATGTTTTAAGATGTGCCTACTGCAATTTGCATTGCACATGCTTAGCATGAACTGTGTGCCATATAATATTCATCAGCTGTTAAGCAGGGTAGATATAGAAGATTGTTCTCTTAAAACTTCTGTCATGGGCAAAGGACTGCTGGATTAAACGGAATAATTCTTAGACTGAGTGCATCCCCCCCATGAGCCAGCCATACTTTGAACTCTGGTCAGGGAACACTGCCTCTCAAGATCAAGTCAAAAGCCCAGACTTCGCGTTGGATACGTTTCCTTGCGTGACATCCCAGACCAATGTATCCTTTCGGGAACACCTACGGGTGCTCAAATGTAGAATGGATTTTTTAGGTCGAGCTAGGGCAGCTCCTGCGCTGCTCTGCGGCATGCTGTATTGGAGTATGTAATAGAAGCCCCGCCCACTCTCCGTCCATATTTGTCATTGGCTTGTGTCATTGTTCTTTGTAAATGCTGGCTTCTGAATCGTTAATAGGCTTGTTAGTCCCTCCTTAGTACCGCATTGTTTTACTTTGTAACTTCCCATGAGGACTGGCTCTTTTACTTCGGTTGTTACATGGTATGACTTTTTTTTAGTCTGTAAGCACTATTTTCTTCAATGAGTCTCTCCTACTGCAAGCACAACATGCTTTCCTGCAACATTCAGAGCACTATGCGTGCTTTCACTTTCCGAGCAGCCAGGACAATGGCGGCCGCTTCTTTGAATAGGTCTCGCATTTAAAAGAGTTTGAGCTATTGGCGTTGTAAATGACAATGCCTTTTATTTGTGTTAATTAGCAAAATCGATAAATAAAAGGCATTGTCATTCACAATGCCAACAGCTTAAACTCTCGCAAATGTGAGACCTATTGCATTGCAAATGCTTGTTTAAAAGCCGATCCATAAAAAAAAAAATCTGCAGCTGCATGCATAAGACTTTGCGTTTGCACAGCCTGTGCAACTTGTCACGCATAATAGTCTGAATTGTAATGCACCGTTGTAATGCACCCATTGTGAACCGTTGTAAATGGCTGGGGAGAAGCAGCAACAAACGGGCATCCCAATCGTGCAGTAACAGTTTGCACAGTGTAAGCTGCTACAGTGTGACTGCTTACACTCAGTGTGTAGACTACAGACACTGGACCCGCTGCACACACTCCCTGAAGTCTCATTCCCTCTTTTCACTTTTTGTGGCTTTGTGACCACCTGTCACTTTTCTCGACAGGAGTTGCAGTGCAGGCACATTGCATAGACCTGGATCTGTTGCCCCATTACCGGCCTCCATCCTGGTGTTCGCTCCTTACTAAGAAGTTAGGTCTTGTAATTGATAATGTGAGTGTTTCCGAGTTCAAGCATAATGGCTCTGAATGATTCTAAGGTTACGAGTCTGGAGAGGAAATACTCGCTAGAGAACAGCTATTACAGGTAACTTTTCCATCTGCACCACACATGGATAAATATACTTCTAGATTCAGCTGCCCCTCTGGTTTATAGTCTGCCGCAAGCGAATAGCCGTTAATCACCTAAATTCTTTGGATCAAGAATGGATCCCAGCAGTTATTACAGTGAACCCCGGATGCTGAAGGCATCCACACTTTGCTAGTATATCTTGTTAGTCAAGGCATTACACTCATATACAGCAATGCTCTGCAGTGTCCTGAGCAGCAGTCTCATCCATCTTTCCTCTGTGTCCTGCTTTCTTGAGAAGGGGCACTCATGCAACAAAATGAGGATTTGCAATGCACCTGGGGAATGAGTTAATAACCTCACATCACCACAAATGTCTCATAACGTGTGCATACAGGTGACTGCCTCTGAAGTTCACCTGTATAGGTGCAGCTGAATAGAAAAAACTGTGGGAAGTCACTTCTGATAACTGTGCGCTTCTGAAGTTCTCAGAAGTGCCAAATAGATGTAGGTAGAAAAAGTATACTTTCAGATTCAGTAGCTTTGTCATTGTATACAGTAGAGGAAAGTGCAAGCTGTGCATTGGACATACAGTGTCCATTTTCTACTTAGGGAGAGTAGTGAATGTGCTGAACACCTTGGTGCTGTCTTTAAAGTTCTAATGGTTTTGGAGTGCAAAGGTGCCCTGTATAAGAGTACTTTCCATTCTCAGTACATTGACATAAAAAGTGAGTACAATTGGTAAGTGGCAGCTAAGGGCCCGATTCCGATGCGGCTCAGAGCGCATCTGAATTGCCCGTTCAGATTCCTTTCCAACTGAGCCATTTCGATGGGCTCGATCGGAAGGGAATCCAAATCGGTTTTCCGAATGGCCTCCGATGGGCTCGCCATTCGGACAGCCCACGGTAATCCCTCGGCCGGCTCTTTCTGGCCGAGGGATTACGATGGCAGCTTCCCACTGCCTTTCTGTGCCGGCCTTTCCGACACATTAAGGCATTGGGAATCTGTCTTTGGGTGCCCCCATGGGTGCAAGGCCTCTGAATGGTGGCCTAGGGGGCACCTAGGGTGCCCCCCCGTTGATCCCTGCACCCAGTGGCAGGCACCTTGAGGTGCCTGCCAAGGGGTGAAGGGATTAACTGCACCTCTTCTCTTTGCAATGAGAGCATGCATTCCGTTCTGAATGCATGCTCCCATTGTAAAGAATAGGCATGCGACTGAACAGGGTTCGGTCGCATCCTAATTCCTGTGCTGGAATCAATGACAGGAGTTCGTTCAGTTCCAAACCGATGTCGGACGGACTCCGGTCAGTCTGACATTGGAATCGGGCCCTTAGGGGGGAAACATGTTTTAGTGGGTGTCCCTCAATCCTCCCCCCCCCCCCCCTCCCCTGGCGAAACCACTTTTTTTTTTTTTCTTCTTCTTTTTTTTTTTTTTTTTTGGCCGAAATTTGAGTTTTCTTTTATTGAAATGTTTGTTTTTCATATAAAAGGTGATGACTGTATTTTCTATTTTCCTTTAGCAGAACATGTATGCTCCAAGGTCCCGGGATCGATTTACTGCTCCTTCATTCATGCAGCGGGATCGTTTCAGTCGCTTTCAGCCCACCTACCCCTATGTGCAGCACGAGATCGACCTCCCTCCCACCATCTCCCTGTCCGATGGCGAGGAGCCACCGCCCTACCAAGGGCCGTGCATGCTGCAGCTGCGGGACCCAGAGCAGCAGATGGAACTAAACCGCGAGTCTGTCAGAGCACCACCCAATAGGACCATTTTTGACAGTGACTTGATCGACATTTCAATGTACAATGGGGGGCCATGCCCACCAAGCAGTAATTCGGGCATAAGTGCAACCAGCCACAGCAGCAATGGGCGGATGGAAGGACCACCCCCGACATACAATGAGGTCATGGGCCATTACCCTGGCTCCTCCTTTTTCTACCACCAGCATCAGAGCAGCACACCACCCCCCTCCCAGAGGGGGAACAGACTCCAGATACAGCAGAACAGTTCAGAGAGCACAATCATCCCTATAAAGGGCAAGGACGGCCAACCAGGAAAACCTGTCTGAGTCTCTATGAGGTGCACTCGGGCCACAAAGAAGAAAGAACAGCAGTAAACAGAAGCGTGGTGTCCATGTTTAGCCCCTTTTGCTCCTGCTAAAAAAAATGGCATTGTTTTGACATGGTACAACTTGGTGAAACCAAACACACAAATAACTTATTCGGGGGGTTTTGTATTCCTTTTTAGAAGAATGCATGCACAGTGGATCTCTGCAATGCAAACTTCCATTTAGTATGACATCTGTTAGTGCGTTGAGGGGAAATGTTTGCTTCTGCTTTTTTATTTAAAAGAATGATTTGGTTATTTAATTGTGGAAGGATATCGCCCAGGTCTCACCCAGAGAGCCTGTTTTGTATTCTCTGGAACAGCAAGATAGAAAAAGTGTGTTTACTGGGTAAAATAGGGAACGATTTGGCCAGTTTAACCTTTTCTCCAGCGTCCGAGTGAGGTATCGGGACACAAACACCTTCACATGAATCTAAATTTTTTTTTGAGCGCGCCAAGGTTTAACACCGAGAAGCAAGATGAATGCAGAGAGTTCGTTTGTGTTGTGTTTTTCTAAAAAAGTTGCACTATCTTAATGTTAAAGGTATATATGAGGGATCTGTTATTTCTCAAAGTTGCTATATGTCGTCTTAGTGTGCGGAATATCATCTAGCCCATAAGATGTGGATGTGATCCTGTTACCCCGTTACTGTTTTACTCTGCCACAGAGAGTAAGTAACCAGTCGTCTCCCAGCCAAGTCAAGGAATGCCGAATTGCTGTCTCTGCAATAATTTGCATCTTGGAAGCTTTTTGATGGAAGGGCCGAAGCATGTACCTTGCACATTTTGCAGCACTTCCGTTATTGTATGTGTACCCCCTTTTCCTTCTATACACACACGCATCCATAAAGAAGCACTGACACTTTCTTATGTCTGTAGTGTCGCATCTTTGGCATGATTTGGTTCATGAGGATTTATCTGTAGCACAACCAGACCATTATGTCCACCTAAGCCCAACAGTAACCTGCAATAATCTCTTTCAAAGGCGAAGGTTTTTCAGAGTCTATTCCATGCCGGCCTACGCTCTAAAGCCTGTCCTGCTTTCTGCAGTCAGGAGTAGAAGAAAAGAGCAGTGCTATTTATATGGAAGACTTAAGCAGCGGTGGTCCATTCCAGAACTGGGTATAGTGAAGATGCAGGTCAAAAAAACTCCGGAAATCACTGTCCACCGTTCTACCTGTGATGCCATTTGTGGCCACTGCTAGTAGGCAAGATACAGTATTGAAAGTTCCCTCAGAATTTTCGAACTGCCACCATCTGTAGACCAAATGCACCATGGGTAATGGGGTATTCTATGAGCGGTGTAAGCAGAGTAACCGGTTCCTGCAGAGCACAGGCTCTTGCAGTACTTCTTGAAGACCCTGGGAGGGTAATGTTTGCTACTGTGGGTGTGGTCTTAACTGCCTAAAGTGACATGTCATAGGCTCATTCATTGAAAGTGGAGTATTCACCATAAGGATGCCACATTGACCATGCCAGCTCCTACAGGAAGCATTTTGTCATAATACTTCAGTCATTTACTACAAGAGCTTGTTCTAGGAGTTTTCCCATGAGACACAGATCGCAGTACTTTAAGAGCACAAGAAAAAGCACAATTTATAGGGGGCAGTAAGCTCATGGCACAATTATTCCCATTTGCCTTTTCCTAGAAACACATTAGGCTGTGACTGATCAACAGTCAGGGCAAAACGTTTCACTGTGTCACAAACAGTGGCAGTTTCGCATGCATATAACAACTGCACGTTCAAACTGACGAGTAGTGTGTGCGCACATGGAATTTTGTCATGTTTTTGTGGCTTTACGCAGTGGATCAGGTACCCTGTAGGCCCCTTAACATTGCACATTATAAGTGATTCTCGCTGGCTAGGTCATTTATTTCCATGTCTCCGCACCAGTAAGTGACGTGGACCATACCTGGTCCCTGCTGGTGACCGTGTGCCAACCACATGGCCTGTAGGCATGCACTCTACTCTCTACAAGTGCACTGCTTGCGTTGCAGACCCACCACGTCCTGCAGTGAATCTCAGATCTGTGGAGGTTTCGAGCTTTCTCTTTCAAGCCTACTGAGTGGATCTATAGATGGGCGATTCTGTGATTGTTTACCACACACGCTTTTACCTTGATGTTAATAGTCATTGCTATAACCCATATCGACAATTAATCAGATGACATTGGCAATTTGATGGTTCAGTCGACTTTTTTTTTATTCGCTGGAAATAGTAGTTGTTTTTTCTCGCATTTAGGTTTTGTTAGAAATATGGCTATACAATGGATATTACTGTTGTGAAACTGTGTCCAAGATTCATAATGCTTCATGAGTAGATGCCCGATGACAGTCAACAGCATTAGGAAAAGAGAATGATGCAGATTTGCTTCTGTTTGTTTTGAGGCTGCCAGTGGTAATTCTCAGAATCCCAGTAGCTATGGTCATGTTTCTGAATGACCTGGGACCTCTGTTTGCAATGATGTGATAATTCTGACTCTATATTTCTAAAGTAGGAACCTTTGAAACTCCTCAAAACCTAAAACTAGATATTTTAAGGGCAACTATTCTGCTTTTACGTAAAAAGCTGCAAGGAATAAAAGTATTCTTCTCTAGAATGGTGATTGATTACTGACACGCGTTTTTTTTTTCTTTTCTATTTTTTGCCACCAGGGAGGGATTTGCATTTCCCATTCTGACACTGAAAACAGCATGACAGTAGATTGGGCATATATTGGCAAATAAAGCATGTTGTTAGGATTCCGACTTCTGACCTTGGGCTTTCACTGTAAACTGCACATGCAGTAAAGTTCCATATCGGTGTCCACCTAGCCCAAGAATGACATTTTAGGAAAGGTCGTACTGGTTTATGATCCCGCTTTATAACTGTGGTCTAAAACCTTTTCTATGATGAGAGCTACTTCTGAGCTGTGAAAACCTTCCTGAGCTACTCATGGATATCATCACTGTAGCAATAGTGACCACTTCCAATAAGATTACTGTTGTGACCTCCCCATGTTGCATTACTGACAGTGACCACCCTCTGCAAACAAACCACTCCGTTCTGGCTCATACTGGCATTCTTCTGACCTGGCCCAGCATTCACTCACACACCGTGTGACTAGTAGATCAGCTGCAGCTTTTAACTTTGCTAGATAGAGAACAGAGACGTGTGGTCATGTTCTAGGTCCTGGCCCAGCATTTACTCACACCGTGTGACTAGTAGATCTGCTACAGCTTTCAACTTTGCTTGAAAGAGAGCAGACACGGGTGGTCATGTTCTTGGCCTCCACCCCCAAGCATTCAGTGTGTTTGTGTTAGCATGGGGCGCTGTCATTGGCTTGGCTAGGTCGGGCTCCAGCAGTGTGCAGTTGAGCTGTCTTTTCTCCTTCATTGTGCTAAACCCTCTGTGACCCGCTGGGCTTCTTCTGCAAGCTACTGCCAGGAAACTAGCAAGCTACTGCTAGTTCATGAGCTACTTCTTGACGACCCTTGATCTACAAAAAACCTCAATGAAAGCACTTTCTGTTTTTGTGAACCCCTGAGCTCCATTATTTCCATCATTTAAAAACTGTTCTCGATTTTAAGCTGCTATCAGCTCTGTTATCTTCGTAAGTCTTTCACTCTCAGATTATTCCCTCAGAACGATCTGGCCATTCCAAGTCCACATTTTCCTTTCGCCCCAGTATCTGCAATAGGTTAACAATATATTTTACAGTGTGCTTGGGGGAGGGGTTTGCTTTTTTTAGCATATGGATGTTGCATAGTGGCGAAGCAGACCTCAATATCTTCATTAACATGCTAAATGTAAAAGGTTTCATTTTTGCATTATGGTCAAGTGGCTGAAGCCAGGTACTTACGATCTAGATTATTCTAATCCGGTTCCATGTCTATTTTATTTGTACAGGCACCGGGATCTCCCATTCCTGACATCCTCTCCTCCCCCCGCCCCTCCCCCACTTTTTAAGCATCCCCTCCTTTGCGTACCTTGAAGCTTTTCTTCATATTATTTTGAGCATTCATCAGCAGTCGCCAGTACAATTTAGTTTTTCAGCTTACTAAAATTGAGGTACACCCCCAAAATACAAGCAACTGAATGATTCAAATGTTAAACAAATGAAGGTGAATATTAAACATTTGTCTTCAGGCGGGATGCTTTGTATCTTCCATTCCTAAGGGCTTCCAGACAGAATGTGGGAAACACGTCCTTGTGTTTGGAACACCTCTTATTTCTGCCATTGTAGAACAATGTTCTACAGTTTTAACATGGAACTTCAGTGCAGACACCTTCAAACACCATAGAGGGAATGGCATTTCAGATTGACTCCAAATACACTCTATCAGATAAACTTGCTAGTACATAGCCTACATACAGTTACTTGTGCTATTTCGGTTTGTCAAAAGATGGGTGAAAATGATTTTGGGTTCTCCTAGGCTTGCTTTCAAGGACCACAGAGCCGCACCAAGTAGACTGTTGTCAGGCATGGGAAAATGGCATTATGACTGCAGTGGAATGTGTCTGTTCACAAAAGTTCATAGCAGTGCAACATGTGTTGCATCATGTTCCTTAAACTCCTAGAGTTCTTTAACCTAAACGTGTGACATACCAACCGCCCTTTGATCTGGAACAAAACGACGGGCACTGTTGAGATGCAATGACCCCTCCAAACTGTGTTCTTCCGTGTTGAGATTGAAGGACTGGGTCAAAGACAACCATTGGGTTTTTACTCTATTAGTCCTAAGAGATCCGTTCCCAAGACATTGAAATCCTGGTTGGGCTAGTGGTGAAATCTGTGGTGTATGTTTTTTGGAGGCCTGTATTTGTAAAGATATTGATGGAAAATGCCAAATAACTGACTGCTGCTGTGGTCGTAGGTGAATTGTATCGCACGATTAATGCCGGTTTCTAATGTACACAGTGGTAATGGCAAGCAAAAAAGTGCTTAAACAAAGTAGGCTGTATAATAGATAGAATGGCGTAGTCTGGTGAAAAATCTGCTCAAACTCCCGCAGTGGGCCCTAAAAGTACAACAGATCCGTCCGGCTGAGTGCCAGCCTTCCTTTATGTAAAGAATAGAAAGGCATTCCCTAAGGTCTGGCCCCAAATTTCCAATTTGAAATGACTGCACTAACTCGTTCTCCTCGAGCCTGGGTCTAGACTCCCCATCCTTCATCACTTCCTTGTCAGAACAGTAATTGGATCCTTTGGAGTTAACCACATAACATCCACCTACAGGGAGCCCCATTTGATCACATATTGTGTTTTGCTGATTGAGCCATGGATTGTCTAGCTTTGTCTGTATGATCTATCAGTGATAGGCAAATGCAGCAATCTGAAGAAACATTGAGGGTGCAGTTTTGTGCCACATAAACTAAAGTAATCCTTTTAGAGTGGGGATCCACACATAACAGTGCGTTCAGATGACAATTGTTGACTAGACAGTCTAGGCATGAAAGGGTCATCATTACATCGAACAAGCAAGACAAGACGAGAAATTACCACCTTCTGTTTCTGCCTTTATTTCGTTCTTCGTGCTGTAGTAGCTCAGAAAATTTGAACTAGTAACAACCAGGGTTATATATGTTAGTTCATCTTTTTATTCCTACCTTTGCAGTGGTTTAATTGTATTTTCCAACACGGTGTGTAATGCTTTAGAATCTGCTTGTGGGTGACTTTCATGCCCTCTCCTGCTCTCCTTGCCCCAGCCTTGTGTTTTTTTTTTGTATGCATTCATATTGGGTGTCCTTCTGATACACAAGTGTGCAGTTTTGATAATATCTACAGCATGTCCAACTTCCGGTGCCTGGTCTCCATGTCTGAGCAAAAGAAGGAACTCTCTTGCACTCTACGCTCCTCGCGCCTAAGCTGTGCCTCACTTACAAATGGTGCTTTTTCCACACGTCTGTCTCCTCTATCGTTCTCTTTGTGAGGTGCTGTAAATAACTTGAATCTATTATGCACATATCCTGCCCAGTGGGTAGAACAAACAATGTTGTTGATATTGTAACATAATGTATAGATGGTAACAAGTTCTAACAAGTTGGCATAGAATTTGTGAATGCCTAATGTGCTTTGTCCTTTTTGTAAGACCGTTTGCAAAACGAATGCATACAAATGACAAATGTCTATGTATTTTATTTTCCTATTAAATATCACTATTATATCATATGGAAACAAAAGGTTGAACAAATTAGTTTTTGACCAGCCTGTGCTTAGCATCTTTGCTGTGAAAATCACCCTTCTCCTTTAAAAACATAAAAAAGACTGCTTTAAACATTGCACTTAGATGCTTGTCACATTATCTCTTCTTGCTCGTACTAAGTTGGACCAGTATTATTTTTAAAATACATTTTTTGTTTCACATGAATTTGTCAAACAGCCCTCCTTTCCTACAGTGCTTCTTAAAGGGGGGGCTCCTGCTGCTTTTTTGGTAAAATAAACGTCGACTTGTTTTTCTGATTAAGGTCAAACTTTTTTTTTTTCTTTTTTTAAAGAACAAAAATAACATTGGAGGATGTACCGACACACACTCCCTCCACCACCTCAAACAGCAAGGGGTGTTGCTTTTCTGTTTTTGTTACAGTGCTTCAAAAGCAAACGTGGAGTAGTCTGCAATGAGTGCATGGGACACATTTACCAGGATTTTCTGTGGAGCAGATGAAAGGATGCCCCTAAGATTTCTGAACTAGGCCATGTTTCTTTGGCCATATTGTTAAAAATGTTACTTGTAAAGACAAGTATAGATGACCAGGATATAAGAGTACACTTCCAGTAGTCACTTGATCAAATGCAGTTTGAATGGTCATCGCTGAGATGATTTGGTCTTTCCTGAATTCCACTAAAGAAGATCTTAGCAAATGCAGCCTCGCTCTGAAGAATCTAGTTTACCTCCATCATATCTTAACAACTTTATCACTGTATTCTGTTTTTTGAACTTCAGTTTCGGTGGGGTGGTTGGGGGAGACTGTCATTAGTTTTAAAAAGAACAGATAGCAGCATATCCACAAGTGGGTAGAAGATGCAACACTTTCTGTAAAGATCCAAGAGTTCTCCTTTAAATACCGGACCCCTGTAGGAAAGTTGATCAGGAAGGAAAGTGACCATGGCGTTTGCTCAATGAGGTATATCGCTGAAAGCTCAAGACACGAGCCACCACTAATCAATTGGGCACATATATTGAAGAAAATCTGTCTAGCAGTTAGCAAGTCTGTCCGACAAGTTGCCTACAGGTTGAGCTAAAACACCCAGCCAACTATTTTCATTGACCCAGCTGTAACATGCCCGCCGGCCACTGTGCTGTAAGTAGGGAAACTGAATACCTCAGGAAACAAGTTGTATTTTGCCGAAGTGCACATAGGTAACTAGTTTTTTATAAATTATGTTTTATTTTACATATTTCTAAAGATAGACCTTTAACAAAAAAAATAGCCGTATAAAATAGTACTTATATAATAAATGGAAATATAGAACTAACTTTTCATATTATCCGTGTGTTCATTTTGTTTTAAATACTTTTAGGGGTGCAACGTCAGACATGCTAGCAATACTGCATGCACAGATCCTTTTCCATTTGTTTCTTCCAGTAGTATGCAGTTTTATACTCTACTCCTAAACCGAATGCTGGAGGCTATAGAATATATAGCTGTGATCACAATTTAACAAGGCCTAAGTTTTTTTTTTTTTTTTTTTTTTTTATGTAAACAAGAAGCCATATATTCTCTACAAAGTATAAAGGCACCCCCAAAAACTCAGTTCCCTAATTGAGCCAAAATATTTTGGACACCTCTGGTTCACATAAAACATTCTATCTATTATATGAATGTAAATTCTTAACTGGTATTATAAGCCAGTAATGGCACCAAGGGTGTCTTGTGATCAGATAAATCGCAAGATGTATGGTTGAGTGGTTTGTGACAGCCAGCAGAACCCGAAGACTATGTACATGGTTGCTTGATATACTTTCTACTACTTGATAAATTATAGTTTTATTTCTTTCACTCTTCTAGTACTGCATTAAGACTCAGTAATTCATGAGAATGGCCTCAGACCTGCCATTTACTATATTTTAAATATGAAATTGAAGGAAATAATTGTCTAATATAAAGCTCATAAACAACTAGTAACTACATATTGTCCTGTACCGGGTGGCGTAATTTACCAGAGGCAGGATGAATTCTTTGTAAATTTCACAGAACCCTGACTGAGATGGCGTTATCATAACCTGACATTTAGGCTATAGATTTTTCAATGCAGACTTTATTATGTGTTCTTCAATTGTGAGTTTTTTTTTTTTTACTCATGTGGACGATGCCATTCCCTGAAGTTACTGCTTCTTTTCAAGCAACTACTAAACATGAAATAAAACATCCACAGAATGTACAATTAGACAAACCAAACTTGTATAAAAGTATCATACTGTATGATCATTACATTGACTGGACCAAACAAGATGTCTCTTTTTAGCCTCTGATCTCCTTTGTAGTAAAATAAGCAATGTTTTTACCCACTCAACACCTTCCAAGCACAGCAGGTATCTAGAATAAAGACAAGCCACCCCATAAGGAGAGCTCAAGGCAGCTTACTGCTGGCAGCAAGCACTGTAACACATATTCCATGTTGAATTTTAACGCAAGAGCGTTTCTTGTAGGTGTGCACCGACATTTTAATTATTGGAACACTGATAAAGGAGTTTAAATAACCTAAGTCTTTCTTACAGGACTTTTGTACTTGAAGCATTTCATAGAATATTGTAACGGGGACTGCTGGCAGCAAGCACTGTAACACATATTCCATGTTGAATTTTAACGCAAGAGCGTTTCTTGTAGGTGTGCACCGACATTTTAATTATTGGAACACTGATAAAGGAGTTTAAATAACCTAAGTCTTTCTTACAGGACTTTTGTACTTGAAGCATTTCATAGAATATTGTAACGGGGCACGTCTAACATTAGAATAATAATAATATGAAGCCAGGACCTGTTTTCATTGATGGCTTTCTTTTTACTATCTGTTCTTTTATTTCAATGTTTTGTTATAGCTTTAAAAACCTGTTTTTGAAATACGGCTTTGCTTCCTCCCTTCATGTCTGTGACTTTCTGGACCACATTTTGTTTATATGTGCATCCACTCTACCAATGCATATTTGTTATTCAAAATTATGCACAACACTGCTATTAATATTTAGTTCTCCAGTAAATGCGTATGTTTTCAAACAGCTATATTTAAAACAAACAAAAAAAAAGTTTTCAAATGTACTAAAACTTCTCAATCCTTGTTCATGTTAACCCATTACAGCCTGGTTTGCTTCAGTTTCTTTACCACAGCCAAGGGTTCTATTTACTTTTCAAGTTACTTTGGCAGAAGGAAGTTTCCAACTGTTATGTCTGCTCATTTCACTGAGGATTGGTGATGTCATAGGTTTCTTTTTGGACCCAAGGTCTGTTCTTGCAATACTTCTGAAAAAAATGTTGCTCTAAGTGATATCGTTAGTTTAAAACAGATTTTATGCTTGTTCCGCATATGCTGTGATCTAACCACAGCAAAAAGTTATTAAACTTTAAAAACTAGCATTCGGCTCCTGTTTCTTTTGTATGTGTGTGTTTGAGAACCTACTTTTTGCTTTTGGTTCATGCTCCTCGAAATAAAAGTTTGTATTTTAGGTCTTTTATATTTTACATGCATTTACTGGTAGCTCCGTAGTTGGTTTACTCGAAGGTCATCTCTCTGAAATACCACACTCTGTTAGCCCCTTAATACGAAACTAAGACTGTTCTCAGTAGCATGTGACCAGCAGTCGTATTACCCAAATATATTTAAGAATATTTTTTTTATTGCTTATTAATTTATTTACAAGTCCACAAGCAAAACCGATTTTTGAAAAGATAGTGTCCTCGTGAGTACTGATAAGCAGACTGATATGGGGAGAACATAGCTTTTGTGTGCAAATTCAGTATTGCCATGATTCTGATGAGCTAGACTCAATTTTAAGGACAGTGGTGCATATGGTATCTTCACATACATTTGCGAGTTCTGGATTTGTCTAGTCTTCGTTGCACCTGGTAACATGTTGAGATTGTTCTAAGTGGTGTATATATTGGGCAGGACCATTGAGTTTTCAAATGCAGCCATAATGAACCAATAATTTGAAACACAGTACACTTCTACAATCAATTTTTTTTAAGCATCACACTTTTGCTTCTACACATCTTAATTTATTTATTTTTTTATTCCGTGTAGACCGTTTCCAGACCAGTTACAATCAGACAAAGTTGAAGTAAACAGACATGTATTTTAAGTACTCCTTCCGAAAGGAAATTCCCACAATAAGTGCCTTTGAAGGTTGACAGATTTCAAATGAATATACAATTTGCATAGTAAAGTGTTAATGCAGAACAGGGCAGAGGGGCTGAGCTTGCAACAGATTTTGAGGCTCCACATGAAGTAATGCAACAGATCTAGTTTGTCCTTATCCACCCATCCCGCTTGTCCAGCAGCAGTATTCAGGTTCCTATTTGTAGGCTCATGCCATGTAATTAAAACACAAAGTACCAGAATCTAACACGTTGACTAAAAAGCCACAACTGGCTGAAGGAATATTAAGTCCACCCTATCCCTCACTCTTCAAAACCCTTCCTGCCTCTTTATCTCAAACTGACAGATGCTTTTCATCCCTACTTTTCCTGTTTTTTCTCTTTCTGTACCTTTCTTTTTTTTTCTCCGTCTGATTCTGAAAAAAGTCCTGTTCCCAAAGTTGAGTGCCAGAGGTCAGCAAGACTAACCTCCGACCGAGATTTAGCTCTGCATTGATACATTTTTTTATATAAATGATAACTCAGAGTCCCAAATTACTCCGGGATTGTGCTAGGTGCTAGGTCCTAGGCCAGATTTCGCGCCATGATTAATTGTGCTGGGCTAATCAAATGGGAGCAATGTAGAGTCTCGAAGACCCAGTAACCATATATTGGTTTGTGCTTCTTTGCGGGAGAGCCAAGTTTGGTTCTGTTACTGATGTGAAAGCCAGTCAATTACAATGCATTCATATCCCAGTTCATTCAGTATTGTGCTACAAATCCAGGTATTGTTGGCGTATAGGTGGTATCCAATGTTGTAATTGTAGATTGTCATGGCTGGAGGCAAAATGGTGTTAAGGAGTAATGGGAATGAGGATGCTCCTTGAGGAATTTTGATCGATTCAAGGAAAAAGAAGCCGAACCTCACCTTAGCGTGATTCAATAGAAGTGGCCAGAGCTACTGAGGTGCTGTTCCTTCAGATTTGCTGGCAGGGGGGAGCTATTCCTTGAAAATGGCAGCTCCTGTTTGAATCTCCTGAGCCTCCCGCTCCATATAGCGACCATCCTGATGTGTCTGGCCGACCTCTGCTGACCCACAGAGGACTGCTCTGGGTAGCAGAGGGCTCCCCGCGTCCTGCAGATCTAGGTAACGTTGTGCCCCTGCACTCCAGCAGACTGTGCCCTCCCACCTGAACTTTTCCCTACCAGATGACCTGGGTGGTGCTGGTGTTGCAGACGGACTCCTCCTGGCAAGCCGCCACCCGTTCATGCTATCCCGTTGCCACCCTACCCCTAGCGGGCGGTGCTGGTGCTGCTGTTTACCCATCTGGCAAGCAGCCACCCCTGGGTGCCTTTACCGACTTCCTGCTTCCTCCTATGGCTCAGGGGTGAGTCTTCTGGAGGTGGACTCTCCTGCACTTTTCTTACGGCCTCCTCTGTGGTGCTGGTGTTGCTGGCGTGCTGAACCTGGCAAGCTGCCACTGGCGACCTCTTCAAGGAGCCTCATCTGACCCCTGAGGTGTGGTGCTGGTGCTGCGGAGGTGTATTGCTTGATAATACGCCACCTGGCACTTTTAAAGCCCGCCTGCCTGGAGCCACTGCCATCTTTAAATCCTTTGCTAGTCCCTTCTGCTGTGCCCGGCTGCATGGAGGACAATACCTGCATCTACCTGAACCGGGTGACCCTGTTGGGTGCTGGTGCTGCTGTTGTGTTCTCCAACGGTGAGCTGCCCCTCTGGTGTCTCTCGGATCACTTCTCCTCTGGACCTGCCAGCACTTCCACCACCCCAGTAACCAGCTGTGGACTATCTTGGTGAGACAAGTGGATTTTGCAATTCAGTCAATTCTCTCACCTCCCACTATCTTGGGGCACCCTTGGCTTCAGGCAATGAGATACGTCACTGACCTTTGCGGAGGCTGCTCAGGCCACTAAACCTCCTCCAGCCCCGTCCTCCCCAGCCCTCATCGGACGTTGCCCTGGAGTCCATCATGAGCACTCAGGAAAATAATGCAGAACTCAAACTCTTAAAAGGTGATGCGATGAAATTGCATGGATACTACGGAACACAGGGTGGGTGATCTTGACCTATGGGGTGACCGAGGCTATGACTAGGAGCAATTAACTCTGAAACACTCAGAAGAAGCTGACTAACTTGGAGGATCGCAGTTGCAGAAACAATATCTATATTTTTAGGGGCCCTGAGTCGGCTGGCTTCCAGGATCTCCCCAAGTTCCTTTAGTCTGTCCTCCTATGGCGTTGGGCTTGATCTTCACCTTTTCGCTAAACTTCGAACAGGCCCATGGCACTGCTTCTTGTCCCACCTCTTCTTTCCAGGGGCCGTGCCCGTGCATAGCCTGCTTTCTCTGCAGGTAAGGATGGTCCTTTCAGAAGCCCGCAAACATGGCCTGTTTTATTACAGTGGCAGCTGTCTTACTTTTCAGTGAACAGTTCTAACGAAACGCATGCCTTGCGGAAGAAAGTTCTGGCCCTGTGGCCGACACTCCTGAAACTGGACCTACGTTTTGGACTGCTGGAACCAGCCAACATGTTTAGAACGGTTAATAGTACAGTCAAGGAATTCCGTGATCCCGCTGAACTGGAGCTTTGGCTGGAGGATATGGAAACCCAAAGGCACTCATCAATGGATACTTCTCCACTTCCATCCCTGATGCCAAGAAAGGAGATGACTACCCGGGCTTAAGACTCAGACTGAGATCTGCGGTTGGATCATCAACATGATAGGATAAATCCAGGTCCCCTCACAATCTGCTCATCTTTCCTTCAATGGAGCGGTGGCCACTCGTGGTGCTCTCTAACCCCCACCGAAATGCAGGTTAACCTCTTTTGTTACTCATCCTTTGCACTCTCAGTTTGTTTCACTATGCCTAGTCATCACGTGGCAAACCTATTCGTTCGCTCAACGTGATTAGCATGACCCATTAGAGCAGTCCTAAAAAGGCTCTCACCTTCTTATGTATTAACATCCGGATATTTTCCTTATCTAGGAAGCGCACCTTACGGCAGAGGAATCAGCGAAACTTGAACATGACTGGGTGTGAACGGTCCTCTTCTTTGTGGGTTCCAAGAGGCCTGCTTACGACTTCCACCAAAAAGTCTCCACCCCCCACCCCGAAAAATGGAGTAATGTTTCTGATTCATAAGAGACTCCTGGTTCGAGTCCTGAAATCGCTTCACCTTTGCCTGACTCAAAATTAGAGATCCAACCTTGGTTATTGGCTCCATATATGCCCCTGTAGGGGTGAAACGCCCTTGGCTCTCCAACCTCCACAGGTTGCTTGTGGAATTTGGTTTTCATAAACTCATCATTGGCTGTGACTGGAATCTGCTTATAGATCCTGTTCTGGATAATTCAGGGAGGCCTGACTTGCAATGAAACAATGACCAGCCCATGCTCCGTGATCTAATGGACAACCACTCATTACATGATGTGTGGCGTTTGCTCCATCCTACGGACAGAGAATATTCTTACCTTTCTCTGGCCCTTGGATCGGAATCCCGAGTAGACTTTTTCTTGATGCCAGCTGCGGCCTTGCTGCTAAGCTGCATGTGCCATATCGATCTTCAGACTGTTTTGGATCATGCTCTCATTGTCCTCTGCCTAGACCTCCAGTTGATGTGGCCTGAATCTCGTACCTTGCGCCTGAATACCCTTCCTCTTAAATCACCAGAGGAGAAATCACAGCTGCAGACTCTACTCCAGGACTACCTCTAGCTTAATGAACTGTAGGAGACCCTAAACAGCTCCTTTGGGCAGCAAGGAAGGCATACCTGTGCGGCATGTTAACGAGGTAGGCTGAAAATGCGTGCTCTGAAGCTGTTGCTAAGAGGACTGCATTGGAAAGGGATGTTCAAATCCTTTTTGAAAAGTATTGAGCCTGCCCCACTCCCTCGTGTCTGCAAACCCTTCTGACGAAAAAGCTTGAGCTCTCTAGAGGTACACCTTGGCACTGGAAAAGGTGCTGTCCTGCATCTGACAGACCATGTATGAACATGGGGAGGATACAGGACGATGCAATTGAGGCAACGAAAAGTACAGACGGCAACCCCAGCATTTGACACTGCCAGCGGGACTCTCGTGACTCAATCACTGTACAATCGTGTAGGTATTTTCTACTCTTTACATGCAACTGTATACAACGGAATGTCTGACTGATATCATACGGAAACAGGCTTTCATGTCGGCTCTCCGGCTTCCCACCTTCCGTAGGAGTGATCAAAAGGCCCTGGATTTGCCCAATCAGAGGAGGTAGCCGTGGCTGTCAGAACTTGAAACAAGGCCAAAGAACAAGGGGAGGATGACTATCCCCTGCAATTCGAAATGGCTAATAAGGACGTGACCGTTCCCCTCCTTACCACCATGTTCAGGAAGCTACATCTAGGAGCTCACTTATTCCTGATTGCAATAGGACACATATCTCCGCTCATTCTAAAGCCGGGGAAGGGCTTCCCCCACTGCACAAATTACTGCCCCATTCCGCTACTGAATTGCAATGTGTAAACAGTGTACAAGGTCCCGCACACCAGACTGGAATGAGTGATCAGGTCACTGATACATGACAATCAAATGGGCTTCGTCCCATACCGTTCATCCCGAAATTACCAGCGTACATTGGCACATGATATATGGTCTACCAAGTTGGTCCTGGATGAGAATCTGCCGCTCCCCCTTGATTTGGAGAAGGCCCTTGACCAGTTCAAATAGCCCTGCCTCTTTCACACCATGGCTAGATTTGGCATTGGCACTACTTTCATTCAAATGATGTGCTGACTGTATCAATCCCCTGTAGCTCTGTTCAAATGCAAAGGCATCTTTTCTGACCCAGTCTCCATCACCTGGGGCACCAGGTAGGGATGCCTTCTGTTGACCCTCTTCCTCCTGACACTGGAGCCTTTGGCAGTGGCCATTGGATCTTCAGCGCACATTTCAGGGATTCAGATGAGGGCTGGAAAATCAAAACTCCTGTTATATGCGGACAATATTCTCCTAATATTGGCCAACTTGGGAGTATCGATCCCAGATCTTATGGACACCTTTGCCCACTTTTTTTTATACCTGATATAAGATTATATGGGCCAAAATTGAGGTGATGCCATTGACCCCCCCACCCCCCCCCCACCCCTCCGACCTCGTAATGGTCTCTGGCCCAATTGCTGGTGACCTTGCTCCTGAACGGACTCCGATATCTCAGCATCTCCCTATACGGGGAATTTGGCACTATGGTGCAGGAACATTTCTGCCCATTCAAGGACTCGAAGAAACAGCACTTTGCCAAGTGGCCAGCTCTTCAACTTTCCCTCTTGAGCAGGGTCCTGACAGTCAAATTGGGAATGGCCTGAGATTCAACTGTCTGTTTAGCATGCTTCCGTTCAACATACCAGCTGGACTTCTCCTGCAGATTGACTCTCTGGCCTGCAAATATGTCTGGAGCTATCTGCCTCGAGGTTTACCCCTGCCAAACTCTATGCAGCCACGTCCTCTGGAGGACACTGACTCTGACTTCCCCATTTTCGATCCTATTATACGGCCCAAATCTCTGTTAGATGGCGTATTACCTTCTCCGCACATCAAACTTCCTTTATGGATCAGGATTGAACGGAGCCTTCAGACTTACACCCTGGGCCTTTTGGTCCTCTACGAGGGACCACGGGCATCGCAGAAGCCACACACCCCGATGTTGATAGAAATGGGCATGGTGTGGAAATATTCACGCACTCTGCAGAAGAACAATGGCTTCCTACACCTTTAAACACCTCTGTAGCATAACGGATCCTTCTTGATTAATCCCCTACCAGTTTGTTGGCCTGAGTGGGAATTTTGAAGCACCACCTTCTGACTGATGGTACCTTCAGGTCTTTTGGTAGCCTTGTTGCGGATTACCATCTCCAGCACTCTCACTTCTGGCGATACCTCCAGCTGAGACATTGCCTTCACTCGCAATCCTTGTTGCGGATTACCATCTCCAGCACTCTCACTTCTGGCGATACCTCCAGCGGAGACATTGCCTTCACTCGCAATTGTGCGAGGGGACCTGCCCCATTCCCCTGTCCAATCATTTATCAATCATGGGCTTGTATTGTTGCAGGATTCTGCGGAGTCACAGAACTATGCTTGGGATTATACTACCTTAGTAGGCAGGGACTGGATCATCCCACCACCTGGGAACCCATGAGCCCGGGACCGACTAGGTATAGTGTCTCACTTGTCCTCCTACGCACTCCAAGAGGCACAAGTGATTAGATTCCCCTGAACACAACACTCCCGACCCTCTAAGGAATCGCAGTTGCAGGACATAACCTTTCACTTTCACACTCGTACTAGTCCACTATAAGTTCTGACAGACATGAGAAAAGTTTAAAATGTTTTTTAAACTATTGTGCTCTAGTATGCTGTATATGTGCTACAATAACTAAGAAAATGCCTAACACAAATACGGTCAGCATAGTAAGTAGTCTATAAAACCTAAAAGGAGCTGTCATTGTAGAAGATAGAATGACCTCACCTCGCCCCCATTCTACAAAAAAATGATTATATATCAGATCTCTGGGTGTTGGCAGCAAATCCCTTCCCTTAGCATGCACAGATGAAAGTTCTACATCTCTGGTACTGTAACGATCTCTTCCCTGAAAAGATCCCTCTCTAAGTGTGTTGTTACCTATTCATGCTTATCTATAGGACAAAAGTATGTGTTCCCAAACAACAGCTGCATTTGTGTGTTTTGTCTAGGTGCTGGGGCCTGACCGGAACAGAATAACAAGGGGAATTGTAGTTTCACCTTGTCTACAGTGTTCAGACTAAACCCAGGGAAAGAACAAAACACGAAAACAGCAGGTTCTATGTAAAAGTGCAGTGTGGCACGAAGCAAAATATGTTTGTATAGTTGCATGCGCAAAGCAGAGGGCAGTCTGCAACGTGTTCCTGCTAACAACAATGGGCCTGCACAGGACACATGTCACCCTCCCCTTGGTCAGGATGGTAGCACCAAAATGACGACAGAAATCAGGTGATAAGCAGAACCAAAGCGCTCAAAATAGTTTGTAGTTGGTGTCACTTAGACGGACTACAGACAAATTGTGAAGAATAGATTTCTAGTGGAAAAAATATATATTGAGTTAGTGTATCGCCAGGCCCCAGGATGTAGGATGCCAGGTGAAAAGACAATGATTCTAGTAAGAAATCTGATCCTTCAAGTTACAAATGTCAGCCATCCAGTTGAGCAGGTCAAAGTAACAAATGTACCCCTCGTATTCAGTAGTCGACAAGATCATGCAAGGGCAACCTGTGGTGATTTAGCTAAAACTAAGATCCAGAAAACGCTGTGCAGTTGTACAGGATCACCTCCAATCACCAGCCTCAAGGACAGGTTGTACACAAGCCGGATACCCAAAGACCAATCCTTGTCACTATGGGACCCATCAACAGTTGAAAATCCAAGGCAGCGCGAGTTGGTGTAGCCAGGCAGATGTCCAGTGCCCATTGAAAGGGGCACCGGATGCAATGAAACACAGGTTGTACACAGGTGAAATAAGCATAGTGGAAGGTTAGACAAAAATCGGCACCCAGAGCGCCTAAAGGCACCACTCCAAAAAGTTACATAAATCGCTCACGCTATAGTTGTAGCAGTGCCTGTCTGGACAGGACCACAAACGGAGCAGCCATTGCGGAATAGAAGGCACAGCACGATGAAGCTGCAAATTAAGACTAGCATCAGTGGGAGCCCCTCTGAATACGCAGGAAATAATTGAATTCATAAAATCTGGGTTTGCTCCAAAAATAGTCCGAAATGATGTCACAAGGCCGCAGCCCACAAGTTTAAAAAGGTGTGCCAGGCCTGTAGTATCAGACGCATTAAATATTTGATGTATCAATTCTCCGTAATGTAAGGAAAGATTCATGTTTTACAATGACTGTATTTCACCAGATGTTCTCGCCGCCTGCAATTCGAAGGTCTCACGTGCTTGTTTAAACAATAACGCTTTGAATCGGCTTAGCTTATTGAAATCTGTTTTCAGAGTTGGTATGGAAGGCCACAACGAACTATCTACACTCCGATGTGGAGCGGGAAACAGGACGTTGCTACAACAAGTAACTAACTGGGAAACAGACACCACATGCAGGATTCCTTCCCACAGACCACAACAGTCCAGATTATTGACATGAAAACAGCCATTCGAAAGCAGTGTCAGAGTGGGAATAATCGCGGAAACAGAAGTTCTTTTCAAATAACAAGCCAGATTGAGGGCAGAAACTTTACAGGTGCCATGAATTTTTACTTGTTGACACACAAGGGAATGACCGGCAGTGGAGTCGCACCCTTCCCCTGTAAGAAAAAGTCTCCCAGCTCCCTAACAATGATATGTAAAGGGCAGGGACAATAACTCATGTATGTAGCTGATCCCAAGGGGAAGTGTTCATGCATGCAGTGAACTAAAACATCAAGATGGGCAGCAAGATAACCCTTTGAATTAACCATACCGCAGAATTAGTTTCCTCTACAATGAAGGGATGTTGTTCAAGTATCTCTATATGTAACATGGTATAACTAGCGTCTTTCATGGCCATTGACTGCTGTTTAGGTGTCATAATGAATAATGTGCTACAATTTAGGTAATACCAAGGAATGCTTCCATTCTTAAGTGTTTACAGTGTACAGCTAAATTGCATAACTGATCAGTTGGTTCTGACCATGATACAAGGTAGTAAAGTATGCCAAGTCAATAAGATGATTTGGACTCAAGCATGCACAGCTTTATTAACGTTACGTCCAAGATTTCAATAAATTATTTTAGACCAGTTTTTTTATCGTTTAACTGGAATATATTTAAAATTACTGTTTTTTTATGTGTGCTTCAAAACTTTATCAAGGCATCACATTACAAACAAAACATCCTATTTCGTAAAGTTCATTCATCAAAAAATCATTAACATAATACATGTACATTCAATTCAATCATGAAAAAATAGTGTGACGAGTCCCAATGCATTTCGGGATGACTGTCCCTTCATCAGGGCCACACCTGTTAAAAATAAAAAAATGTCACTATGTACAATAGTGGTTCAACGGCAAATGTCAACAGCTCTACTTCTGGCAACGTTTTTGTCAAACACCAACGCAAGCTGCTAGTTCGGCAAACTAGTGTCTTCATTTAAAATTAAATACACCACCGATCCACTGTGTAAAGAGAAGCCATGTGTGCATGCCAAAACCAGAGATTATGTTGAGTCCTTACAAACACAGGTACTTTTTCAACTTCACGCCAGATGGTTCTCGCTGCACTAGATACCTACAATGACACACGACAACAAACTTGATGTATCCGAACTCCTCTTCTTTACTACAACATGTGTGAAGTGTATAGAACTATCAAAAACAAAATCAAATGTCTACCTCGAAGAGCAGCTCGTATGCTTATTACCTGTGGTCAGTCAATTTGACTAGGTCACTCCAACCAATCCTGAAACTTTCTGTAAAGATAACCAAAGTCGAATCTTCTATTAGCTGGTTAACAAAGCAATATGTGGCACAAGTTTCATAAAAACGTGTTTACTAAACAGCGGTTTACCTTGTTCAGCGTGTTAGAAATCTCCAACCGCGTTCAGTGTGATACAATGTATTCGATATGAGGGACCGTGCGAGAACTCGATAACTCTCCCTGCCCAAAAAGTTAACAGCGTCAAGACTATGCCTTCACACGAGCTCAATCTCATGACCCAGCGTCCCGAGCGTTAAAGTATTACCTCTGGCTTGACGTGCACTGCTACAATAGCTCCCAGTGTATGCAACATAATCTATGGTTTTGGCATGCACACATGGCCTCTCTTTACACGGTGGATTGGTGGTGTATGTAATTTTAAATTAAGACTCTAGTTTACCGAACTAGCAACTTGTGCTTGACAAAAACGTTGCAAGAAGTAGCGTTGTTGACATTTGGCGTTGAAGCACTATTGTACACATCGAGAGTCTACTGGTATAAACTGTGCCACCAATAGAGTTGCTGTAAAAGAGAAACAATGGCGGAAACTCCCGTGTGTGCAGAAGCAATGCCTTCATGGGCGGCCACTATTCAAGAGCTTCTGTGGTCAAGGTTGGGAATCAGACGATCTCCAACCCCGGGAATGGACACAAAAAGAACTTTGCCAGTAGTTAACTGATGTACCGTCCTGAGTTGCAGCAATAGCCGCCAAGATGTCATTGATTTTAGTCATGTAATGTGTAAACGTTGCTACTTTAACTGTGGCTACTGCAGATTTGCCTGCTTCATCAGCCATTGAATTCCCAACAGCGTGAGCTTCTACCTGAAGATGGCCCAATGTATGTACAACATGTGTAGGTGGCAGGTGTTCTTTAAGAGCGGCCTCTCGAACTCAAAGCCTTTTATGCTTACTCATGCTACCTTTAGAATCCCGAAATTCATTTTGTTTCCAAAAGAACTAATTGTCATTGATAGATTGTACACAATAGAAAGAATCGCACACAGCTAAGGTGGGTAATCCAGGATCAGCATATTCGACAGCTAAAAGGAGTGCCTTCAATTTGGCCAGCTGGGCTGTGCAGTCCCCAAGGGACTTGGAATGAACCAAAGTAGAGTGGAAAACTCAATCTTTCATTGCGCCAACGAAAATAGTGCAAGCTGCGGAGTAAGCCTGTTTAGAACCAATGGCCGATGGAGCCGAACCGTCAATGGGAATAATACATTGGTACTGGTCAAGGGGAAGTACAGTAGAAGGTAGAGGGTGAACATGTTCATACTGAAGAAACTTGTTTGCAAGGAAGGATCAAATGCAAAGTTGACATCAGCCGACGTCGAAGACATTGCCCATTGAATCCAACGAGAAAGCAGAGCTTTAGAATTAAGAACATTAGCTTTCATGACCACCTCTAAGGCAGGCACAGAAGAAACAACAAAAATGCGCTTACCTTGAGCAAGAGGGCGTTCTTTCAGAATAGCCATTTGCACAGCAGTCAAAAAAAAGTCTGTAGAAGAAAAATGCAATTCCGCTGGAGTATACAGATGTGACTTGTTACAAATGGGGGTCTCTAATTGTCCAAGTAGGGACCCTTCTTCCTAGTCAGGGTAAGGGGGATACACTTCTAAAATAATCCCTGCTCACCCCCTTGGTAGCTTGGCACGAGCAGACCGTCTTATTCAGAGGCAGTGTGTAAAACATTTGTGAACACATACAGTGAAAATACTACAAATGGACAGCACACCATAATTAATCTTTATCTAAACCAAAACAAGACAAAACAACAAAAATCCAACATACAATACTCTTCAAAATAGTTACTGTGCAAAATAATTTTCAAATTGTTGGAAAAACGTTAAAATACAGTTCCTCCTACTCAGTAGCTCTGTTCGGGGCTACCACGATACTGAATACGACAGTCTAACAATTCCAGCCAACCATGTCGATACAGGTTAGCAAAAGCGTCGACAGACTGAGACAGTACCTTTTGTTGTTGTGGCCGACACGATGGTACGAGCCGGTCCGGGGCAACCATTGCAGTTGCATTGTGAGATGGAAGCGTTGAAGCATGCGGTGTCCACATGGCTCAGTGCCGGCAGCGGCTCGTTGATGGAGTTGGTGAGACCAAGCTTGCATTGCAGGGCGAGGCAGTGCTTGATGCAGTGCTGACAGTTCACGAAGCAGCGACAGAGCCGGTCGATGTTTGAGTCGGGCAGCAACGGAGTTGATGATGTCCGGGCAGCGTGTAGCGAAGTGTTACAGAGTGCGATGCCCCCAGGAAGTGGTGCAAGCAGTGGCTTGTTGACGGAGTCGGTGAGACCAGGGTTGCGTTCCAAAACAAGGCGGTGCTCTCTACGGTGCTTTCAGGACATGGAATCCTGCGACAGACTCTATGACTGAGTCAGTTACCCTTTTTTTCTCCAGGCAACTGAAACCAGCGGTTCTTTAGTGACGGTGCCCAGAAGTTTGGTGAGGTATTTGATGTTCCTGAGACCTTGTGAACAGGGGGCAAGCTCAGATCAGGCCCTTGGAGATCTTCCTCAAGCAGGGGACACAGCAAAGTTTTTTTCTTTTCTCCTTTCCTTGGCAGCAAGAGGTTCCTGCAGGCCAACCCCAGACAGCAAACAGCACAGTGGCAGTATTCCTCCTCAGTTTCTCTGACTCTTCTCCTTGGCTAAGGTTCCTCTTGATTCCCAAACGTGATCTAAAGTTCTGGGGTCTGGGCCCCAATATTTATACTACAAAATCATTTGTTCTCTTGTGGCAGAGAAGATCTGTGCTTGGTCAAAACCGGTTCTGTCCTCAGTTTCCTGGCAGGGGTGGATACAGCATTGTCCTTGGCAGACTAGGCTCATTCAGGTGAAAGGAAATCTCCTCCCCCTACTCTAAATGCAGCCCGGGTCTATTCAGCCCAGCCCTGACTCATCAGGCTCTCGGGAGCCACTGCTCCTCCTCAGCCCCTGTCATCCAAAAGCCAGACATGCAATGCACAAACCAGGCAGAGGCATACTGGATGGCTAAGCAAGAAAATACCTGCTTTCTAAAAGTGGTATTTTCAAATACAGAATGTAAAAAGCACCCTCACTAAAAGATGCATTTTAACATCCTGAGTTCAGGCATACTAAACTTTATTTTCCTACTTTGTTCCCAGGGGTAGTTATGTTTATAAGATGTTTTAAACTTACTCTCCATTCTATCCTATGGGAACAGGTAGCCTTGCAATGGTGAAAAAACGAAATTAGCAGTAATTCTTTATCGGGACATGCCTCACACACCAGAGCATGTCCTACCTTTCACATACACTGCACCCTGCCCACAGGGGTACCTTGGGTCTACCTGAGGGATGGCTGACATGTAAGAAAAGGGAAGGTTAGGGCATGGCAAGTGGGTGCACTTGCCAAGTCGACATGACAGTACCAGACTGTACACAGGTTCTGCAATGGCAGGCCACAGTTACATCTACAGGCTGCTTCTGTGGGTGGCACAATCAGTGCTGGAAGCCCACTAGCAGCATTTGATTTATAGACCCTGGGGACACAGTGCACTGTACTAGGAACTGACTAGTAAATCAAATAGCCAATCATGAATACACCAATCCATAACAGTAATTTTCAAAGGGAGTACTTGCACTTTGGCACTGAACCGCAGTGGCAAAGTGTCCAAAGCATCTAGACCATAAAAACAGAGTCCAGCACACAGCAAAAACACAGGAGGCAAAAGCAGAAAATGAGGGGAGACCCACGCCAATGGTGCCAGGTCTAACACGTGTTCCCTCCAGCTGAAATGTGGGGAGAACTACCCACCCTCTTAGGAGTTCTCTTCACTAAGGCAGAAAAATCTGGACAGACCATCAACATTGGCGTGTTCTGAACCAGGGTGGTGTTCCACCGTAAAGTCCATCCCCTGTAGAGAAAAGGACCACCTCAACAGCTTTGGATCAACCATCTGAGGGGCCTGTGGTCTGTCTGAACCCGGAAGTGAGTCTCAATCAAGTATGGCCTCCACTTCCTCAGCGCCCAGACCACAGCAAATGCCACACGCTCAATCGCACTCCTCTGTGCCCATGGAAGTAACCTCCTACTAATGAAGGCTACAGGTTGGTCTAGGCCCCCCATTTAGCTGTGAGAGCACAGCCCCCACACCATGCTCTGAAGCATCTGTCTGTTCAATGAATTCCCTTGAGAAGTTGGGCGCCTGAAGCACGGGTGCCATGCACATGGCAGATTTCAGGGCATCAAAAGCCTTCGGCAGGCGTCAGTCCAGTACACCCGCCTGGGCTGCTTCCTGCAAGTCCGCTGTCAAGGGAGCAACAATGGTGCCATACCCCTTGACAAATCTCCTGTGATACCTGGTGAGTCCATAGAAGGCCCTCACCTCTGTCCGAGGGGGGGTGAAAGGGGGGTTCCCAAGCCAGAATGGTATCAATCTTGGGCTGTATGGGTGCCACCTGGCCGCTCCCCACCTGATGTCCCAAGTACACCACAGAACCCTCTGGCACTTACTCGCCTTGATCGTGAGGCCTGCCCTCTGCAGAACCTTCAACACTTCCCAGAGCTGGTGCAGGTGTTCCTCCCAAGTGGCACTAAACACTGCAATCTCATCCAGGTAAGCAACACTGAAATCCTCCAGCCCAGCCAACACCTGGTTGACCAACCTCTAAAAGGTGGCAGGGGCATTCTTCAACCCAAAGGGCATCACCTGGAATTAGTAGTGCCCCTCTGGTGTTGAGAATGCTGACCTCTCCTTTGCCCCATTAGTTAAGGCAATCTACCAGTACACAGACGTTAAGTCAAACGTGCTGAGATACCGGGTATCTCCCAACCGATCTATGAGCTCATCAGCTCTGGGGATGGGGTGCACATCAGTCCTGGTGACTGAATTGAGCCCTCGGTAGTCCACACAGAACTGGAGTTCTGGCGTGGCACCGGGTGCGGCAGCCTTTGGGACCAAGACCACTGGGCTGGCCCAAGGGCTGTTTGAGGGCTCAATCACCCCTAGCGCTAACATCTTGGAGACCTCTTCCTTGATGCAAGCCTTGACCCTGTCAGTCACTCTGTACATTTTATGTTTTACAGGAGTACTGTCCCCAGTGTCAACATCATGGACGCACCACTAAGTGACACCAGGGGTCAGGGAGAACAGAGCAGCAAACTGTCCCAACAGTTGGCGGCAGTCCCTCTGCTGTTCAGGAGTCAGTGCTGGGGAGAGTGTTACACCATCCACTGACCCATTGTGTTCCTTCGCAGACAGAAGGTCAGGAAGAGGCTCAGTCTCCTCCTCCATTAGAGCATCTGTTGCTAGGAGCATGCCCACTTTGGACCTCTCCAAGTGGGGCTTCAGGCAGTTCACATGCAGGACCCGCAAAGAGTTCCTAGGAGACTGCAAGTCCACCAAGTAGGTGACGTTACGTTTGCGCTCCACCACCTCAAATGGTCCGGTCTACTTATCCTGGAGCGCACAAGGCTCCACTGGGGCCATGACCCATACTTTCTGTCCAGGCTGAAGCTTGATCAGAGTGGCATTCTGATCATACCAATGTTTCATCTTACCCCTGCTGGCTTCCAGATTCGCCTTAGCGAGTTGTCTGATTCCTGAAGACCAGCATGTAGCTATATACATCATGGGGAGGTTTTGTGGGAGCCTTCTCCCAGTCTTCTTTGACCAGACTTGGAGCTCCTCTTACTGGGTGGCCATACAGGCGCTCAAAGGGACTGAACCCTAAGGACTTCTGCAGTACCTCTCTGTAGGCAAATAAAAAGCATAGTAAGAGAACGTCCCACTTAAGCCTCATGGGTTCACCAAGATCCATAATCATGCCCTTCAGAGTCCGGTTGAATCGCTCAACCATACCATTACCTTGGGGGTGGTAATGAGTGGTGAACTTGTAGGTAACACCGCACTCCTGCCACAGGGACCTCATATAATTAGATATGAAGTTGGTACCAAGTTCGGACAGCACCTCTCTGGGGAACCCCATGTGGGAGAAAATCCCCATCAACGTACGACACACCACAGGGGCCATCACCGTCCGGAGAGGGATGGCTTCCGGGGGGCATGGTCCACCAAGACCAGGATAAACCTGTTACCCATGGCTATCTTGGGATCCAGAAGCCCCACAATGTCAATACCCACCCTCTCAAAGGGGGTGCTGACCACAGGGAAAGGTTGGAGAGGAGCCTTACACTTCCTCCCACTCTTTTCACTTGCCTAGTAAGTCTGGCAAGACCTACAATGAGAATCAGAACACTTACACATTTGGGGCCAGTAGAAGTGGGTGACAAGCCTTTCAAAGGTCTTACCATGCCCCAAATGTCCTGCTAAAGGCATATCATGAGCCAGACCCCGTAGGAAGGCTCTGAAGCACTGGGGTACCCCGAGCACATGGGCTGACCCGGGCTCAGCAACTTTAAGCTCGCTATACAGGACACCATTCTCCCAGTAAATCCAATGTGATCCAGGTTGATCACCTGCTGCCTGGTTTGCAGCCTGTTGCCGCAAACCAACAAGAGAAGGGCACTTCTGCTGCTCCTGGCAGAATTCCTCCCTGGAGGGGCCTCCTTCCTGCTGCCAATGGGTCAGCTCAGGCAGGTCCCCCTATTTAGCCACTTGTTCCCCTGAAGGCTCCAGGGCATCCCCCTCAGGGTCTGCCTCCCCCTGGACTATGGGAACTTCGGGCCGGTTTCCCGTGCCCCCTGCCTCTTCTCTTTCTGGCAGGCACCTGGGCCACTTCCAGGCTCCAGGTCCTCTTGAATACCCTTACCGGCTGCCATAGCCCGAGTGGTCACACACACCCACTCAGGCAGACCCAACATCTCTAAATGAGACCTTCGCTCAAGGGGAGCTCTCCAAATCATTGCCTAGCAGTCAACAGGCATGGCTGGCCTCACAGCTACTTTCAGGGTACCTGGACCGCACCCCCCCCCCCCACACTCAAAGGGAACCTGTGCCACTTTGCAGATGCATTCTGAATATTCAGTAGCAGCAAATACTAGGTAGAATGTGTTGGGGACAACCTGCTCCTCAGACACCTGCCAACAACTGACAGCTGTCACACTGGCTCCGGTGTCTCTCAGAGCCTCCACACTTTGACCATTGATGGTCACCCACTGCTTGTGCTTCTTAGTGTTATCAGGCAGCTCAGCTCTTGGGACCATCTCCCTGTCTCCTAAAGAGACCAGGGACATTTCTGCGGGATCCCACCCCTCTTGGGCACCCTATTCCTCCCCCAAGGCTACACTAGCCATTTCCCGGGGCGGTGCTCCAGTGGATGCGGTGGTAACCTTCTTGGGACACCTAGGATCCCCTGGGAAGTGACCCACCTGACCACAACTGAAGCATGCCTTGGAACCCATATGAACTGACTTACATGGTTTCTTTTCAGTGGGGGGCTGGGAACCCCTACCTTGGTTCCCTTGGGGTTTTACTTTGGGACCCTTTTTGGAACTCCTTCTGTTTACCCTTGTCCCCCCCACTCTTCTGCTGGGGACCCTGCCCATCTTTGGCGGAGTCTCCCATATGACCCTTGTGGACCCTGGTACTGACTCAGTGGTTCGCCTCCACAGCAAGATCCTGGGGTCAGTCAGCTTACTGTCAATCAAGTGCTGGCATAGCTCTGGAAAACAATTATCTGACAAGGGCTCCCATGCAACCAAATCATTGAGCCCCTGCAAATCATTCACCTTGCTACTCTTCACCCAACCATCCAATGCTCTGCAAAGGTAGGACACATACTCCACCCAAGTACTTGACTCCAGCTTCTTGCAGTTTCTAAATTTCTGCCTGTACAGCTCTAGGGTCAACCCATATCTTGCTACTAAGTCTTCCTTCATGGGAACATAACACATCTGATCCTCAGTGGGCAAGTTTAGCAATGTTTCCCTTTCTTCACGAAGAAAGTGGCCCCACCACCCTGCTCCCCAATCTCTCTCAGGGACTCTGTTGGACATCATCGCTACCTCATAGGCCTTGAACCACTGACCAATGTCCTCATGTTTAGTGAAATCCTTGAAAACCTCCTTGGGGATGTATATCTTCCCTTCTCCAGGCACTGATGGTGCGCTGCCACCATGGGGATTGGATTCTATACTCTTTGCTTTTCAAATCCAGCTCCCTCGACCCTCTTTCATGCTCCAAGTGCATCTTTTTCTCCTCTATGGTTGATTTCTCCCTCTGTAATGCCAACTCCTTATCTTCCTTCCCCAGCCTGAGCATTGTGAGAGCCAACTCATGCATCCTGTTTTTCTCCCTGTCCTCCAACTCCTCTGGAGACAGCCCTCTTGAAGAAACACTGCTGCCATCTCTGGAAGGTACCCTCCCTCCTGCTGCCTATCCAAATTCTCTGCCTCCAATGGAGGCTCCTCATCCTGCCCACTGGCGTTTCTGGATTCCAACCAGGCCCTCAGCGCCTTTTGGTATTCATCCTTTCCGGTGAGGCCTTTCACAGAGATTTAAATTTCTTGCAGATGGCTTTAAGTTGATACACAGTTTATGTTTCCACCATATCTTCAAATTCAATATCAATAGATGCAATGGATGCTGGCTTGGTCATGATGGAAAAAGTGGCAGTTCTCAAGTTGCAGAAAATCCCCAAAAAAGAGTTCAGTAATAGTATGTGGTTGTGTAATGGTCTGCACTATGCTGGTAGTGTACACTAATCACTGTATGTAAGACACAAATGCACATCCAGATCCTCACCGCTGACCAAAATGTTAGAAATGGGGGCCGCTAATTGGCAGATGTAGGTACCTTTGTCCAAGTAGGGACCCTTCTTCCTAGTCAGGGTAAAGGGGGATACACTTCTAAAATAACCCCTGCTCACCCCCTTTGTAGCTTGGCACGAGTAGACCGGCTTATCTCACAGGCAGTGTGTAAAGCATTTGTGAACACATACAGTAATACACTGAAAACACTACAAATGGACACCACACCAGTTCAGAAAAACAAGTACTCTTTATCTAAACCAAAACAAGACCAAACAACAAAAATCCAACATACAATACTCTTAAAAATAGTTACTGGAATATACAGTTCCTCCGACTCAGTAGCTCCGTCCGGGGCTACCGCGATACTGAATACGACAGACTGTAACAATTCCAGCCAACCGCGTCAATACAGGTTAGGAAAAGCATTGACAGACTCGGAGACAGTACATTTTGTTGTTGTGGCCGACACGATGGTACGAGCCGGTCCAGGGCAGCGGTTGCGTTGTGAGATGGAAGCGTTGCAGCGTGCGGTGTCCTCAAGGTTTGGTGCAGGCAGCAGCTCGTTGACGGAGTCGGTGAGACCAAGGCTTGCATTGCAGGGTGAGGCGGTGCTTGATGCTGTACTGGCAGGTCACGATGTGGCGACGGAACCATTTGATGTTCGTGACGGGCATCGACGGAGTCAATGACGTCCGGGCAGCATGTAACAAAGCATTGCGGAGTGCGATGCCCCCGGAGGCGGTGCAAGCAGCGGCTCGTTGACTGAGTAGATGAGGCAACGGTTGCATTGCGAAATGAGGTGGTGCTCTCTATGGTGCTTTCAGGTCACAGAATCCTGCGACAGACTCGATGACAGAGTCAGTTACCCTTTTCTTCTCCAGGCAACTAAAACCAGCAGTGCCAGAGACGGGGCCCAGAAGTTTGGTGAGTTCTTTGATGTCCCTGAGACCTTGTGAAAAGGCGGCAAGCTCAGTTTAAACCTTTGGAGATCTTCCTCAAGCAGGGGACACAGCAAAGTCCTTTTCTCCTTTCCTTGGCAGCAATCAGCCCCTGCCGGCCAACCCCAGACAGGAAACAGGAGTAAGTATTCTTCCTGAGTTTCTCCTGCTCTTCTCCTTGGCAAAGGTTCCTCTTGATTCCCAGAAATAATCTAACGTTCTGGGCCCCAATATTTATACTACAAAATCCTTTTTTCTCTGATGGCAGAGAAGCCCTGTGCTTGGTCAAAGCCGGTTCTGTCCTCTCTGGTGCAGCTTCCTGGCAGGAGGTGGAGACAGCATTGTCCTTGGCAGGCCAGGCCCATTCAGGTGAAAGGAAATCTCCTTCCGCTACTCTAAATGCAGCCCAGCCCTGACTCATCAGGTTCTCTGGAGCTATTGCTCCTACCCAGCCCCTGTCATCCAAAATCCAGAAATGCAATACACAAACCAGGCAGAGGCATACTGGATAGCTAAGAAAGAAAATACCTACTTTCTCAAAGTGGTATTGTCAAACACAGAATGTAAAAATCACCATCACTAAAAGATGCATTTTAACATTCTGAGTTCAGGCATAATAAACTTTATCTTCCTACCTTGTTCTCAGGGGTAGTTATGTTTATAAGATGTTATAAACAAACTCCCCATTCTATCCTATGGGAACAGGTAGCCTTGCAATAGTGAAAAAACAAACTTGGCAGTAATTCACTATTAGGACGTGCCACACACACCAGGGCATGTACCTTTCACATACACTTCACCCTGCCCACAGGGGTACCTTGGGCCTACCTGAGGGGTGGCTGACATATAGAAAAGGGAAAGTTACGGCCTGTCAAGTGGGTGCTCTTGCCAAGTTGACATGGCTGTACCAGACTGCACACAGGCTCTGCAATGGCAGGCCAGATTGACATCTACAGGCTGCTTCTGTGGGTGGCACAATGAGTGTTGTAAGCCCACTAGCAGCATTTGATTTACAGGCTCTGGGCACACACAGTGCACTGTACCAGGGACTGACTAGTAAATCAAATAGCCAATCATGAAAACACCAATCCATAACAGTAATTTACAAAGGGAGCACTTTCAGTTTGGCACTGAACAGCAGTGGCAAAGTGCCCAAAGCATCTAGACAAAAACGGAGTCCAAAACACAGCAAAAACACAGGAGGCAAAAGCAAAAAATGCAGGGGAGACCCACGCCAATGGTGCCAGGTCTAACATGACTTATAAGCAATTGGAAGAATATCATCCTCATTAACCCCTTCCCTGCTTATGACGGAACCACTCCGTCATGAGCCACGGGTGCCGTGTGCTCATGACGGAGTGGTTCCGTCATGCTGCGGTCGTTGGCGGCCGCTCCGCCCACGCGGCGCTAATTCCCCGCCTGTGCGGGCGATTAGCACAGTGGGCGGAGACGTAACGGAACCACTCCGTCATGAGCACAGCTCACCCGTGGCTCGTGACGGAGTGGTTCCGTCATGAGCACAGCGCCACCGCACCTGCCCCCAAACCCCCCCCAGCGCCGCGGCGGAATTCCTGCCGCGGCGAAGGGGTTAAATGTCAAATAAGTGAGGCCGATTGCACTAGGCAAAATCCGGATAACCAAATTGGTAGTATTTAATCTAGTTTGCAAGTATTGCATAGCAAGCAAATCGGACTGTAAAGCACGCAACACAGCTGTGTGTTCCGGCAGCCAGGAAGAAGCAGAAATCGATGAGTGTATCAAGGTATAAAGAGGCTTGATATGTTGAGCATACTCAGAAATGTAAGTCCTGCCAAATTTTTTAAATCCTAGCAGAGACTGCAATTCTTTAAGGGTAGATGGAGGTGTAATAGAGCACACTTCACCAAGAAATGAGGTGCTAAACCCCTACCCTTATTTGTCAATTCATAACCAAGAAAAAGAACGAAGAGAAACTCAATATGCGATTTAGCAAAAATGAATTTGTATCTCCGAGTAGCGAATAGTGTAATGGTAGGATCCACACTCGCAAGATGGGGGATTCAATTCATCATCAGTAAGGTATATATAATCGACATAAGAGAAAGCGTTGGGATCAATATCAAGCAAAAGAGACACTACACGTGCCGCAAAAACCTAGGGGCTATTCTTATACCCCATGGGCAGTCTCGCGTATCGCCTCTGGGAGCCTAGGGTGCTGAACGCAGTCAAATCCCTGCCCTCAGGGGCCAAGTTATTACTGAAAAATCCATTCGAATTGTCAAGTGTAGTTTAGAACGTTTTACGCACTATATTGTTGATTAAAACTGTACTATGTGTGTTCTGCACTGCAAAAGTATTAGAATGACTATTCAAATGTCTATAATCCAAAACTATGTGATAAGAACCATCAGCTTTCAAGATAGAAAAAAGAGGATTATTCATTGCAGAGACATAGGTTTCAATTACACCCTGATATTCAAACTGAGTAAGAATTTCTTTGATGGACGCTTTAGCATTATATTTATTCGGATATTGAGTCTGCGGCTGAGGAGTAGAACGTATGGGAACAACATATAAAGGAGTTTTTATCACAACCAGCCTGGTTGCAGTATAAGGCTGGGGCCAAATCAAGAGCTTAAGCATGCTAAGTCTCATCAAGGATGAATTGCGAAAAGGAAGGTATAATTGCATCCTCACCCCGAGGACATGCAAGAATATACGGGGAGGCCAATCAACCTCTGCCTACAAAATGTCATAAGAAGACGGCAAGTTGTCTAAAAAAAATAGCATATATGGTGCGACAAATGTCACCCTCAATCTAAAGTTTTCCTTGGTAAAGAAGTCTATCAGGTTGATCTACGCAGGTGTCCGCTGTTTCAACAGTTACAAAGGTGTCAGTTGCTTTCGCCTCTAGAAACTGGCTGAGTGTCTGGCACACTATGGTAACTGTTGCCGTGCTGTAGTGTAGAGTCACTGCCCAACTCCTGTCCAGGAGGAGGGTTCTCTCTGTCTGTGGCATACTTTGCTGTCAAAGCGGGAACTTTCTTCTTCTGGAATGGGGCTCTATATGGAGGTAGTTCCTCTCTCTTAACTTTCACGTCAAAAGAGCACAGCGTGTCCCTCTTGGGTTGGGTGGACTCGCCCTTTCTCTGATCTTGCTGCCCTCCTCGGTCATACTGTTGATCAGACGATTCCTGAAAGAAACAAGAACAAGGATTAGAAACCTGAAACCTCTCTGAAGTTTTAATTTTAGAGTAATCGCACAAATCATATCTACGTTCAGAAGCGTCCGGGCATGGTGACCCACCCTGCGACCTAGGCTTCTGCTCTGCTTAAATTTTGTCCCATATCTTTTTCGGAAAGAAAGGACGACCCTTCTTCTCAGGAAGTGGCTTACCTTGAGACTAACTAGAAAGTCTGGCCCCCATGTTATTGCAACCTGAGGGCCTATAAAAGTCAGCAATAATAATTGGCTGCTCATGTTCCAGGTCAATGTCTGCCACTTCCGAAAGGTGTTGACGAACCATTAAGGACGCTGCTTCACATTTAATATTATAAAGTATAATTTCGGAGACTACTGGAAAAATACTCATCACCTTCATCTCCAAATCCGAGGCAGGACCTGCCCCATGTTCGTTCTGTACTTGTTTGAGAACGCTCAGGAGAACGTTCATTGATGGGGGTGCCATAACAAAGTGTATACATTGAGGCAAACTGAGCCTCCCAGGTATCACAGTCAGCCACAGGGGGAATCAGCCCACTAGGCAAGCACCTAGTAAGGATCCTATGTTTCTCAACCGGACCTGTGAGTGGGAAAACTGCATCAAGCTGATCAATTTTCTCTGCAATCGAAAACGGAAAATCCTCACAATTCAGAGGACGTGTGCCCATCACTGAATTAATAATAACGGGGCTAATAACAAGACCCCCACTGTGCGCAGCCTGTACAGGTCGCAGTCCCAGGCAGAGCCGCGAGAAAGGCATGGGCAACAAATTGGATCAGGTGTCTATAAAGGAGAACCACCTGAGCAACAACAAATGTACTTCTGTCAAATTGATGTTAAGTTAATTAGGTTCCAGAGTAAAACCAGCCAACACAGGCCAAGTGGCCCCTCAAAACTTAAAAGGCACATTTGAACATTAGCAATAGGATGGGGTAGGGCACCATTAAACCAAATTTGGTGCTCCCAGGCCATAAGAGGAACTTTGTGTGGTGGGTTCTCCCCATCATGGAGCAAGCCGACCTTTCCAACATGGCGGCAGTGGAAACACCAACCGGAAGGAGGTCTGACGGCCCAGCTTACCCAACGCCCAGACGAGAACCTAAAGGAACAAGGTTCGGAGTTGACGGACGAGCTTTTATGCCGGGAATGCCAGATGCCACGGTGAGCAGCAACAGGAGAGACGGGAAGTCGTCGGCAGCCGAGGAAGAGACCTGCATCCTACACGGAGGAGCTGGAGACCCGCCGCTACCTGGACACCTGCAGCAGGAGGAAGAGGACGACTACACCACGGTGAGCAGCTCAAGGAGCAACTCCGAGTCTGGCACTCCACCAAGTGAAGCGGAGGCCCATGGCTCCCCTTCCCGCGGCCCAGGAGGGCCGTGGGCACAGGCAAGTGCCGGGATCCTTCTCTTTATGGGGCTCGTGGGCGGGAGCACGAGCCACTTCACAATGAAGCACCTTACCCCCCCCCCCCCCAAACTTAGACACAGCACAAGGAGCAGCATAAAGGTGACGGTGGCAATTTCCCTAGCCCCTAGTACCGCCAGGACAGTGTCTCTGACCTCTTGTTTTCTTTGGGTTTTTTCGTCTTTTCTTTTGGCTTACTCCTACCGGTCCAATCCCGCGGAGAAACAGAGAATCCTCCTCGCAGAGGAAACCGGATCCAGGGAAGAGAAGCAACAGATGACCCTTCTATCCTAACCCAAGGAAGCCCACTGTATGACTCTATCCTTTTGAAACCTCTCTCAGGGCAGGATTTTTACCCCGAAAAGACTGGCACCAATTTTTATAAACCCCACAGAGAGTGTATAAAAATAAAAGAATACTACCTCATAAATACCTCCCGTGGTCTTTACATTCTTGCAGGAGACAGAAGGGAGTGGGAAGGCACACACCTACCCAGGCCTAGCGAGGACAGTGGTGTCATAAGTGGTATCTGTGTCTAGCCAACATGACAACATGATCTCCCAACTGGCAGAGGGCCAACGCCATCTGCAGCTTGTTTTCGAACAAACCAAACTGGCTCAACAGGAACGGAAAGCCCTGCACGCCGCCTTAAAAGACCAGGCAGCCCTCATGACGACTAACCACAAGTGCAGGATACAGCCACCATGCGACTAACAGATGCCATATCTAGCGCACTGGTGCACCCAAACGTACCAGGCACAGTGCTCCAAAAGTTCCAGGAAGGAGACGACCCCGACTTTTTTTTTTTTGTAAACTTTGAGCGGGTCGCCTCCACCGCTGCTTGGCCCCAAGAAAAATGGGGACAGTACATCGCCCCCTTATTGTCAGGGAAACTTCAGGCTGCCTTTCAGGCTGCCAACCCGGCAGGCACCACTCCATATGGCGAGATAAAGAGGGCTATCCTGGAGAGGCTGGGCTGCGATCACGAATACTATCGCAGCCGCTTCCGCAAGGCAAGATGGACAGCAGGAAATAACCCCAGAGCCCTATATTTCCGGATACGTGACCTTGGGAATCGTTGGCTGCAGCCTGCTTCCTCAAGCATAGCCGATGTCACAGAAAAGATATCCCTCAAACAATATCTTGAGGCCCTCCCCCTCAGTACTAGGAACTGGGTTAAACAGCACCCCCACCTAACATTAACCACGGCAGTAGACCTGGTGTGTGCTTTTCATCAATCCCTTGAATTCAAAACCCATTGATACCCCACCAGCACTCCCCGTACTCCAGTAAATACACCCATGGAAAACCGTATCTCAGCCCCAGCAAGACATATGCCTGGAAGCACTGGGGACCCTGCCAACACTGCAGGGTCCCCAGTGCTTCCATTGCGCTGAGTGGGGGCCCATTGCCCGACAGTGCCCTGCACGCAATCCTCCCCAAGAACCCATAGAAGTGGGGTACACCCGTGGCCGGGTCCTAGTCACCGGTGAAAACCCTCCCCTCTACAAAAAGAGAATACATGTTAACGGGAAGCCGGTTGTCGCTCTCTTAGACATAGGGTGTCATCACACCGTTGCGAGCAAAGTACTTGTACATGACTCCCAGATGCTACGGGGAGAGTGCATTCAAGTCACATGCGTGCACGGAGAGAAAAGGATGTACCCCCTGGCTGAAGTCCGAGTCAAGATAGATGGGGAGTCCCAATTGCGGAAAGTAGGAGTAATGCCCTTCTTCCCTGAGTCCATTCTTTTAGGGACAGACCTGCCCCAATTCCAGGAGTACCTTTCTACTCTCGCTGCTCCATCCTCCGTATTGGGATGGTTGGCTCACGCTCCTTTTTCCAATGAGGGACTAGAAGGCCCCAAACCCAAAAGAACCAAGACCCGTAGGGAGCGCCGGGAAGAACGGCTTTGTACCTTAAGTCCCAGTGTGCCTTACCATCTCATGTTGTTTGTTCCCCAGATGCATCCCCGACACCAGGCCAGAACTTCCGGGCTGGCCAGAGGGAGAACCGCACCTTACAGCATGCTTAGGGGCACGTCCAAGAGGACCATCCAGATAAGGTAAACCCACTATTCTGTATAAAAAGAGGTTTGTTGTATAGAATAACCAGGGAAGCGGGACACCTTAAGGAGCAATTGTTAGTCCCAAAACCATTCAGGGAGCAAGTGTTAGACCTCGCCCATAACCAAACAGGGGGGACATTATGGGAAGGAGCAGACTTTGAAATATCTTTTGGGCAAATTTTACTGCCCTGGAGTCTGTCATGAAGTAGCGAGATACTGCTCCTCCTGTGTTAGATGTCATTCAGTTAACAATCCCTCACTACCCAGGGGACCATTACGTTCCCTCCCAATAATCTATATACCCTTTCAGAGGGTAGGGACGGACCTCGTAGGACCCCTCATTCCTTCCTCTCGTGGGCACCAGTATCTGCTTGTATTGGTGGACTACGTTACCCAGTATCCGGAAGCAATATCCCTGACCAGCACCACCACCACAGCAGTGGCTCAGGCTATGGTCTCTTTTTTTTTTTCTCGGGTGGGTTTTCCCCGCGAATTGTTAACCGACCAAGGCACCCCCTTAGTATCCCGCCTCATGAAACAAACCTGTGACCTCCTGGGAATCAAACAGATACACACTGCCGTATATCGCCCTCAAACAGACGGCCTTGTGGAGAGATATAATCGAACAATAAAGACCATGCTCAAAAAGGTTGTTAGTAAAGCAGGGAGGAACTGGGACCGACAAATACCCCTGATATTGTTTGCCATTCGCACCCACCCCCAGAAATCCACAGGGTTCTCCCCTTTCGAACTACTGTTCGGAAGGAAGCCGCGCACACTCCTTGACATGGCAGTAGAGCAGTGGGTAGAGGAGGAAGACGAAGGCAAACCACTTTTGCAATACAGCAAGGACCTAAGAGAGACTCTAGCATCTCTCTGGGAGGAGGTCCATGCAAACATGGAGAAAGCACAAGAAACGCAGAAAAAGCAATACGACAAAAACACCAAACTTAGGGAGTTTAAAGTAGGAGACTATGTTCTGATCCTTCTGCCCACCGCCGAAAAAAAATTGCTAGCCACATGGCAAGGCCCATACAAAGTGCTGGACAAAGTTACCCCAGTCTCTTACCATATAGCTGTCCCCCACAAAACACAGACTGGTCAAACCTACCACGTCAATCTTTTGAAAGCCTGGGAAGGCCCTTTTCCGGTTCCTCCAAGTAAAGACAAACCGGTGCTACATGTGTCCCTTAATAAACCCCTCGAGATCCCGTTAGTCTTCCCCTTACCCACTGAGAAGGAGTCCGTTCATTTGGGAGACCAGCTAACACGTACACAAAGACTACAACTGCAAGCCCTGTGTCGGTCCTATGCTGATACATTGGTAGGAACACCGGGGCGGACGACCCTAGTGGAACACACGATCAATACAGCCGGGGCAAAACCCATAAAACTAAAACCCTATTGTATACCCGCTGCACGTAGACAGGCGGTAGAGCAGGAGGTGTGGGCCATGTTGGAGGCAGACATAATTGAGCCCTCCCAGAGTGCCTGGTCTTCACCCGTAGTACTCGTCCCTAAACCTGACAGAAGCATTAGGTTCTGTATCGACTTCCGTCAGTTGAATGCCATATCCAAATTCGACGCGTATCCTATGCCTCGCGTCGATGAATTAATTGAACGGTTGGGGGACGCTCGGGTAATACCTACGATTGACCTTACAAAAAGCTATTGGCAAATCCATCTCACTCGGGAGGCCAGAGAAAAGACCGCCTTCTCTATTCTTCGGGCCGGTTTCACTTTAAGGTCCTTCCTTTTGGCCTTCAAGGCGCCCCGGCCATGTTCCAACACCTGATGGATGTCCTTTTTTTTTTTTCTTTTTTTTTGTCCTCATGTCACCACCGATTAGCACTAGTTGATGCTTCCTTCGTGAGTGCCAAAAATCGGGTATAGGTCAATCAGAATCACTGGGTTGTTTCGATCCTTGCACTGCCCTCCCAGTTACTAAAATGAGAGGGGTGTAATCATTGGACGAGGCGGTCTTCAATATTTTAACATGTTCCGAAAACCAAGACTACTTTTATCAGTTTCTTAAAAAACAACACAGAATCCTTCCAACTCATCAAGGACGGAGCCTCCGGATGGACCCAAAGTTTACAGATTTCACTTCTTGCCAATAGTATTAAGTAGAAAATCAGATAGTGGCAATTTACTTGCAGATCGTGCTGATCTTTAATCTCCTGGGATGTCCCAAACATAGTTAACTCAGGGCTTACCTCTATGTTGACACCCACGGAGCGCGAAATGGTCTTACCCACTGCTGACCAGAATCCTCCCAATTTAGATCAGTTAGCAAACATATGCACGTCGTCAGCATCTCCGCTACCACATCGCTTGCACCTCAGATCTGTGCGTCCTTTTATCTTTCCCAGCCTTTTTGGGGTCCAGTAGATTTTATACAAAGTAAAAAAGTGTTTTTTCTTTAAAGCAGCAGGTTTAACCACCAAATAAAGTGCAGCGCAAAATACTTGCCATAAATTTGCCAGCTCCGTGTTCGGCAATCATCCATCCCATACCCTATGTGGTGGTTTCATTTCTGCCAGAACTGCGTCCAGAAGGAATTGGTACCATAGTGCCACCACTTTTTTCCTTGTCGTTGCAATCTGGAGTTCCAGCTCCATTTGTTTTGAGACTTTTTCCAATCCAGCCTGACTCTTGAGCCAGGAGTTGATCTGGTAAATTTTAACGCCTCCTCTGGACTCGATGGCAGATGTGTTTTCAAATTGACTACTCTCTGGAACAATGGTCATTCCTCCTCGCCTCCCATGGTAGGGGGCTGCGAGAGACCCGAATAAAGTTTTGTTAGTTCAAAATCTTGCAAGACTGGTACTGGCCATCACCTAAATTATACAGAGCGTGGCTCATGCCTACGTCAGACTACTGGCACGCCTGAACTCTGCCATACTACACATTCTTTGGTCCTGCCTGGAGCTCACACCATTCTGGACTGGGGTTGATTGTCTGCTAAGGGATATGCTTGACCACACCAGCCCCCTCCAAGTCCCACTAGGCGATTCTTCATGACATACTGTGCCTTGTGGCAATTACTCGCATAAGGTTCGCCGGGTGGCCTCTCTACTGCCTGCAGCTAAGTTGTGCATCCTCCTCATGTGGTCTATCCAGCCGTTCCCACCCAGGCGGATTGGCTTCAAAGAGTGGCAACCACAGTGGCACATGAATGGCTAATTTACTGATTGAATGATCAGGAACATTTATTTACGGACAGTTGGGGCTCTACGTGATGCACCTTGATGGACTGTCCTCCGCTCCGACCACAGACTTTTGGATTGTTCTCCATCTCTACTTTTCTTCATTTAACTTTGTCCTTTGGATTTAATTGCATGTCTGTATGCCAGCCACAGTACCCCACCCTCCCGCTCCTTAGCGTTGTCGCTACTTTGATCCTGACTTGTCCTGACCACTGGGGGCTCTGCCATCCTGTTGCCACTCCCTTGCTCACCCTCTCTTCCCTATTGCTGCCTCCCTGCTGTGAGTTTTACCTCTCTGGATATACCTCTCTTTTTACCCAGACTCCTATATTCCCAATTGCTCCCCAGATCCTTCCCACCCCACGCTGAAATGGTCCCCCATTGTATATGCCTTCCACGACCCACCTGCAGTTGCAGTATCCACACATGTCCCATCTTTCCGCTGTCCTTTGTGTTTTACGTATGCTTTAGTGTCATTTCTGTCTCCGGTGGAAGTGTTATGTTCCCAACTGGTGCTTCTTCCCACTTTAGTTGGTCTGCATTTAGATTTTTCATCTGTGCAGAGATTTGTGTATGTATTCCGCATTATATGCATTTCCTGCTTAAAACTTGATATAAAAAAAAAAAAGATTTAAACCACAAATCTGATGGACATCCCCAGCCAGGTGAGGACTTTATGGGCTACTGTGTCGAAGCCTGCAGATGTGTCCAGTGGGATAGAAACTCAATTGTGTTGTAGATCCTTGCCAATTAGCAGTTGCTTCACTACCATTAATTAAGGTGGTTTCAGGCCCCTTAATGAGGTCAGAAACAAGTAGTTAAGGTTTTTTGATTACTGGTGAGAGGATAGTGCACCTTACAGAGGTTTATTGTTCTCTTAATGTACATAAGCAGCAAATTGACTGTTATTTGTCCTGAGGGGAGTAGTAGTATGAGCCATCCCATTGGATACCATTAGTTTTTTGTTTCATATGAGAGATGATCGCAATCTTTCTAATGTATAAACATCAGATTATGAACGGTACAGTGATCACGTACATTGGTATAATTGTGAACAGTACCCTTTGAGTGTAATGTACATTGTTGCTACTTTGTGTATTTTACTGTGTGTTATTTTATCATTTGGATTATGTTTGGTGCACTTACACCTGGGGACCAATTGATGTCCCTGTGGCTATTAGCATGGTCCAGTTACACCAGGACACTAATAGGTGTCACAGTGGAGCATGGTATGGTGTGCTTACACCAGCGGACCAAATATGTCCCTGTAGCCAATAGCATGTTGCACATAAACCAGGTAATCAAAAGATTTACCTGTGGCACATAGCATGGTGCACTTACACTAGGGGAGCAATAGATGTCTCATTGGAACAAAGCATGGTGCACTTACACCAGGGGACCAATAGATGTCCCTGTACACAATAGTATGTTGTAGTTACACCAGGATACCAATATATGTCCCTGGGGCTATTAGCATGTTGCAGTTACACCGGGATACCAATCGATGTCCTTGCAGCACATAGCATGGTGCAGTTACAGCAGGTGACCAATAGATGTCCCAGTAGCACATAGCAGAGTGCACTTAAACCAGGTGACCAATAGATGTCCCTGTGGTACATAGCTTAATGCACTTACACCATGGGACCAATAGATTTCTCTGTGGCTATTAGCATGGTGCTGGTTTATTTGATTCATAAGACTAGTGCAACAAGATCCTGCGTTTGGACAATAAACCTAGCAAAAGAGATTGCCATTGTATTTTTAAAAAACTACTAGTTTTCTGAGCAAGTGGTTGCTGAGGTCAGATGCCAGACTCAGCGGGGGAGCAGAACGGAGACGGAGAGAGTGAAGGGAGTGAGTGGTCAGCTGTACCCTGTGCCGTGCCCTGTGTTGAGCCCCAGAGCCTTCAAGCCCCCGAGCACCACAGACCTTGAATGTATCTTGTGCTGGGTTCCAAGCACCGGAGCTACATTCATTCGGTTTTGCAGAGGGGTCGGACTGGGACTCTGCTTGTGGTGACCTGTTGCATAAGAAATGTGGGCAAGAGCGGAAAAGCAACCCATGCCTGTACCTGAGACTGCTCACCCAATACTGCCTCCTTCGCCTTCATACATTTTGCTTGAGCTATTGTACATTTTTAGGTCTCGCTGAGCGTTGTAGCGCGCATGCGCTGCTTGCTCGGCGAGACATATTGTGAGAGGAGATTTCAGAAGGGGACTTGAAGCCCCGCCAATCATTTTCATTGGGTCGCGCCAGCGTTTATGCAAATCGCTGGTTTCCCATTGAAAAGGATGCTTTTTGGCCACTGCCCTTTCTCCCTTTCGTCCGGCCCATCCGGACTGGCTCGTCTGCTTCATGGCTGTCGTGAAGCAATTTCTTATCTGAACAACTGTTTCACTCAGCCACGTGTTTATTTTTTGCATCGCGCTTTCACTTAAAGTGAAAGTGAAAGCGCGATGCAAATATAAACAAGCGGCTGCCTTCCCGCAATGACGAGCGCTTGTTTTTTTTTTTTTTTTACTTCTTATCGTGTTTGAGAAAAGCCCCAATTGCCAGATGGGTAATGTCTCACGTCTACCCAGGTGGCTAATGTGGCCTGCGTTGCTGGGCAGTAGTTCACTGTTACCCTGCTGAATAATGTGCCTTTGGCCTTTAAGGCAGTGCACGTCTGTGGCCCTAAAAGGCATAAAACGTCAGCCCTCCTCCTGTGGGTGATGTGTGTCGGGCCAGGCAGCCTGCGTAAGTTCCAGGGATCTGTCTGACGAAGGGTCTCCCTTCCTACTCCTTTCTGTGGGTTTACAGGGCAGCCCGAGTTTGAAAAACATTAACCCTCTTGCCCGGGTGATTGAAGGACAGTGGCCCCAACGCTTCCCCAGGCTCTTAAAGAGGGGTATTTGTTCCCTCACCCCTTTGAGGCTCGGGGATTTTACTGCCCCACTCATCTCTAGCTTTCCTTGCATGGGAGAACCGCCACTCACCCCTCGTGATTTTCAGGGCAGTACCCCACGGAGGGAAAACAATGACTGTGGGGGTTTTACGAGGAAGTCCTCTCCTGCATATGGGATTAAAGAGCAGTGTCCCCAAAGCCGTGAAGGGGCAGTTACCACTGCCCCGCATCTGGGCAGTGCCAGGCCCTGTTCGATGAGAAGAGCCCGTGCACCCCAGAGGATTTGAGGCACAGTTCTCCCTCCCCCTCCCTCCTAGCTCTAGCCCTCTTGCCTCCCTCAGAGAGGATTGGTCCTTTCCCTCCCCGGCTCTGCAGGGAGAGGTTCGTGGTGGCCTGTCCGTGCAGCTGAGCCTGTCACACAGCCATTCACACTGTCACTGCTGGCCGGCCACATGTGACCCGCCCCCACCCACACGGCTCTCGGACACAGACCCCTCTGCAGACCCAGGGCTTCCCTCGTACACACAGCCCTGCACAGGCACACACAGCTTCCCTCATACACAGATTCCTGAAAGCAAGCACCGACCCGGGGCATCCCTCGCACACAGAGCCCTCCGCAGACACGCAGACAGCTAGCTACCTCACACCCAGTGCCCTGTGCTGATGCACACATACTTCCGGTCCCACACACACACATTCATGGGGCTCTCACACATGACGAGCTCCGGAACCCCGTCTCTCCACGCTCCCTGCCTGCCCTGAATATGGATTATTTTGGCTGCCTTCCGGGGTAGAGTGTGCCGGAATGAGGAGGTAAAGTGCTGCATGTGTAATGGAGGGTCCCGCTAGCTGTGAGAGCGCTGCGCTTTATTTCTTGCAGGGCTGGTGTAACTCGCAGTTTAGAATGTTACCGCCTGGCTTTTGAAATACGTTTTTGGCTTCAAGTTACTTTGTGGTTTGACGCGTAGGCAGAGGAGACATGGGCATTCATTCATTTTAATTGCACTTTGTGTGTGTGGTAGGAAGACCTGGCTTGCAGGCCATAAAAGTTAATTTCTCCTAATTTACTGATTAATGATGTTTTAGGGAAGAGCTGTGCTGGGGAGGGATGCTGAGCACATGGGGGTTGCACTGGTTAAGATAGCCGGTGGGGGGGTCCTACGGTACCCACTGCTATTAAGGCTATTGGAGTGTTAGCATTACGAGGCAGGGCAGGGGTGCAAAGCCCCTATATATGAATGCATCTTTATGTGTGTTTCTTTGAAGCTCGTCAAGCTAAGAGCGTGTGATCCTTGTGCAAATGTACTTTCCTCAGCTTTTGCCGAAGCCACAATTCTGCGCTGAAATCCCGCATTTATCGGAAACATTCAAAAAGCCATCTTTGGAATGCGCTGCAACACCATGCCAATGACAGACTGTGCGCTTTACAAACAAGTGTGCCATTTCTTTTGAAACAGCATTGTCTAGGTTATGGCAGTTTGAAAGAGGCCGCCCCCGTCCAGAGCATTAAGAATATACAAAGACTATGTCTGCACCTCAGAGCTCGAAGGGGAGGGGGAGGTCTTTGTTTTTAAGGGGTGGGGTGGGGCATTGTCATTCCATATTGATGGTCCTGGGACACATATTATCCGTATGGAAAGAAGGCGCACATCGATTTTACGGAGTGCGCTACCTCGCTGTGCATTGGGAGCAATACCTCCCCCTCCCCGGCAGAGCTACAATGTCAAATACATAGGGGCATATTAACAAGAAACAGGGAAAATTAACGCTAAGGGCGCTTAGCCTTAATTATTTTAACGCCCACTATCGCTGGATAATATCGCCTGGTTATCGTGTTATTAACAACGCTAACCGCCTAGGTGATAAAAAGTCCAGCTATAGCAGCATTTTGGGAGGTTATTGCTGGTAATGCAGCAATAAAACTACAAGGATAGGGATATCCTTGTTGATAGCCCATGGTGGATTTCGCCATGTAATCCACCTCCTATTGGATTACATGGCTAAGTCTGAAAATTAGCAGACGTAAAAAAGCAGCGTTAACCGTGGTTAGCGCTGCTTTTTTTGTCTCTAACAGTGTTAGCGTGAAGCTTGATAATAGGAGAAATGTCGCTTAGCTTAAACATACTATTATCTCTTCTAGGGCATTTACATCTCTCTACCATCATCGCTGAAAGACCATAATATTGTCTGTTTGTAAAATTGTTGTGTTTGTGTGTGTGTGTGTGTGTGTGTGTGTGTGTGTGTCTTATATATATATACCCCCCCTTCTGCAAATCCACTCTTGACTTTGATCAGTAGTAGGCATATCTCTAAAATACTGCTACTTGGGCCAGCCCCTTTCCTCCATAGGCACTTGTTAGTTTGCGCCCATTTAAAATAAGTGTCAACAAATCCTGTACATCTAGCAATACGACAACGAATATTATACAGTCCTATCCCCCTGAACATTGGAAAACAAGCATTGGCATAGCAATAGGTCTTGCATTTTCGAAACTTTAACATATTAGTATTGTAAATGACAATGTCTTTTATTATGGCATGTTTTTTATACAAATAAATAAAAAACATTGCCATTTACAATGCAAATAGCTCAAAATCTCGCAAGTACGAAACCTATTGCATTGCAAATGCTTGTGTACCCTTCCTCTTAGTGAAAGGACCAGTACCATTTACAATACTGATAACGCACACTAGAACAAATGCAATGTGATAGATTTCGCAGTTACTAAAAATTTAGCTATTGCCATTTTGCATTAGAGCAATAATGTCATTGCGAGACCTATTGCATTGTAAATGCTTGTTGAAGACCTGTATTGGAGATAGGAGAAGCAGCAAGGAAGCATGAGCTGTAGACATGCCCACGTCTATGCCCTCGATAGTAGCGAGTTGCAGGGAGCGGAGTGCAGGGGAAAGCTGAATTCGGCTGGCTGACCATAAGTAGGAAGTCTTGCTAGGTTTCTCGGTTCAACGAAGCTGCCGAATTGTTCCCTCTGGAGCAGGAGGTGGAGAGGTTAACAACAGGCCTACAACCCACTTGCCTTATCGGCGAAGGACTCTGATTCACAGAAGGTGCAGTGGGAGCAGCAAGCTCCAAGTAAGTACGAGGGAGCCTATGTCATTTGGTCATTGACACGTGTTTTGTGCTTTGTGTGTTGGGAAGACCAATGCCACGGCCCCTCCCTGGTGGTGCGGAAGTGAGCAGCATTAGGTTGGTGCGATTTGCGCCTCAGTGTGAAGGGTTGCTCTCTGTATGCATCTCTGGTCCACCCTGCCCCCGGTACCCCCCCCTGTGAGCTCCATGCCTCCTCTGCGTTTTGGAGAGACCTTGCCTTGATAGAAGTTGAATTTAATGTTGAAAATCACTGTGGGATTTTGAAGAATTTGAAGAAGGAAAGCGCCTCAGAACGCTTCTTAAGTAGAGAGTTGAGGTAGTCAGTGGTATGGTCAGTGGCATCTGTGGGCTTGTAGTGAAAGTGGGCGTCTGTGGACATTTACCCAAGGATTCCTTCTAGGAGCCTGCGTTCTGGTCGCTTGGTCACATCCTCGGGCATGGTCGGCTCTGCAGTTGGTTGCAGTAGCCCCCCCCCCCCCAAACTGTTAAAAATTATCTGGCGAAAGAAGCCTCAAGCCCACCTGTCCCTTTTGAAAACCCACACCACCGTACTATCAATGTTCTTAAAAGGGCAAAATTGTAAAAAATAAGGAAATGGAGTTGCCTCACGATGCAGTCAAATAAGAAGAACTGGGTATAGTTACAGTCCTCTCTCAGGGCTGAGCCCCATGTTCGCACCTCTTTGTTACATATCAGCTAGTGCAACCTACTTCCCAAATTCAGATCATTGATTAAAGCCTTTCTGTGGAACCAGTAGAAGGAATGGAAATGGGCGCAGAGGACACTAAGGCTAGTACAGAGACAAATGCAGCTGCTACTAAGTTGATCTTAGAGCCCCCTTTTAGGTGTGAGTTTATGAATCTTGTGGTCACTCCTGGCCCATTCAATTTTGAGCCAGCACTAGGAATATCTTCTATCAAAGAGGAATTTGAGAGTGCCTCAAAATGAATTATATAGGTATGTTCGTAGTTTTGACCCTGGTGACTTGGAGGTCTTTTCTTTGCCGGACATCGCAACTCATACGGAGAAAAACTGAGTTTTGGAGGCAAATTTAAAATTGTATGCTGCTCCAGAAGCTGTTTTGAGCTGGTCATTAGACGATCCTGGCAGCTGTCCCTCTCTTCCTCCTTTGTACAGTAGTACGCCCTCTTCCAGTGTCACTTTCTTACAATCATTAGGACTGACAGAATTAAAGGCACCCCCAAGTGCAGGGCCCCAAACTTCTTGGTGATTAATGAATGAGGGAATTGGGGAATGGGGGAGGGAGGGCCAATTCTGAGACTCCTTATGCTCTGGTGAGGATTATTTCTTCAATGTTGGCTTTGTCAAATCAATTGCTAACTCCTATCATATGTTGGATGCACTGTCGCCGATTTTAATGTTTGTGTAGCACCTCACTTCAGCTTGTGTATTTTTAGGGAAAGAAAAAAAGGTACAAATTTGAAATCTCAGTCTTCCCAGATTGACAAAGTGGTGTCACATGAGGTGGTAGAAATGGGAACTCAAGCGGGCACTTATGAGTGCCCGGGAACTTCTGTTACTGGGCATTCTGAAGTTATTGCAGAGTTAGATAAGATATCCTGTTCCGTGCCCCAGAATCAGAGCCCGGAGGTCTACTGCCTCACCGACCAAGGGGAAAATGCGAATCCATCTGCACCTAAGAATTCATCATCAATCTTACCTATTTTTAAAAAAGGGGTTACCTTCTTGGTTCGGGATATAAGTTCACAAAATGATCCCACCATGGGTAATTCGCCAAAGGTTAAATAAGATGACGTTTTATCAGGGAAGGGTGCCTCTCACCCGGAGGGCAAGGGGCTAAAAACAGAACGAGAAGAAGAAAAAGATTTGGCGCATTACGAAGCACAAGTAAAAAAAGAAATGAGGTTCTGCAATGCCCCTGAAGAGTTTGATCAAACCATCCAGCCTTTAAAGGGAAATGAGTCAAAGATAGATGGGCCTTTTGCTGGCAGGGAGATAGAGTTCTTTGAAGTAAACTCTCCCCCTCTCCCTACCATAAGCAGACGTTCCAGTTTCAGGTAGACAAGGGCAAAAGAAAGGGCTCATGGACATGGGGATAATGGATGATATGAACAGGAGGGGATTGGGCTCTGGATTAGGGAACGCTGAAGTAGGGCTAGTTTCAGATGATTTAGAGAGTATAGCAGTCAAAGCAAATGGAGTTCTGATAGATGTAATGTGGACCCGGGCTAGATTGCCCTCAACACTCGCTTCCATAGATTCTCGCCCTGTACGGATTGATCTAGATCATGGCAGGTTTTTTAATGGGGGGGGGCTGCATTGACTTCTTTACCAGCACTAACCTATAAATCAGGGGCCAAACAAAGGAAGAGCAATAAGCTAGCTGTAGCATCGGGGTCAGGACAAATAACCAGTACCCCAGTCTTTGTTTCCCTGTTTGATAGGGAATTAGGCCCACTTAATATAAGCTTTCTATTGTTGTTGTTATCTGATATCGAGGATCTAAGATTGGTAGCAAGTAGAGATATTGATACGAGTATTTCTGGGTCCTCGAAGCAGACTTTCGAGCTCAAGAGTAACGTTTAGCTCTGAAATCACTGTAATGCTAATCCTGGCAAATGTAGACCATTTCAGGAAAAAGGGGATCGATGTCTTCCCATATGAGGAGACAGTTGTGGCCCAGGTAAACTCCTGTAGGGAAGATAGTCAGGAGTCAGGGAGTTTTGTATCTAATAGGAGGAGGGAGATAAAACGTAAAGATATATTTCGGTTGGCAGTATTACAGGGAAAAGGGTGATTAACATTGCGGGATATGATGGTCGAAAGGCCAGCGAATCTAGAGAGGGAGATGAGTTGGCCCACTGGAGTTGGGCAGCTGGTTCCCTGAATGCTAGCAAAGAAAGCATACAACTCCCTGTGCTGCAGCGTAGCCCTCTGGGCAGAGTTATGTCCTGAAATAAGGCAGGTTTAGGACATTCTGGTTCCAAGCTAAGTTCATTAATGTCATCTCTTCCATCGATAATCTGTTTACAGGAAATGTGTAGTTGTGCAGACTTTAATTATGAGAACTATTTTGTTTAATGTTCTGAAGCAAAACCCTCAAAAAAAGGCCATTCAAGTGGAGGTTTAGGTATCTTAGCCGTAGTATAAATTGGAATACTCTGGTCTTTGTCCATCCATCAAATCTCTGCATGTGCATAAAGCTGGTCTTGGGTAATGTTACAGAAGGACAGCACTCCACTTTGTTACTTGCAAATATGTATATTCCCCTTGGGAGAGCGTTTGAGTCCCTAGTTGAATCCATGTTTTCCTTTGTGCATAATATTAGCGTCTTAGAAGATGCACATTGATAATCATGATGGGCGACTTTATTGCTAAAATGTTGAATTGCTCCTCCCTAACCTTTAGAAATGGGGAGTTGGAAGATGCAGGGACCTTCCCGGGAAACAACCTTGCCAGCCCAGACAATATCAGATCAGACAGGCGAGGGTAAGGGTTCTTAGATTGTCTGAGAACCAATCACCTCGTAATTTTGAATGGGAGATTCCTAGAGGACTCTCCAGCTTCCTTTACCTTTCATTCCTTCTGAGGGCAGTCATTAATTGATTGCATGGTGGTATCTTATCAATTGTTTGGAGTATGTACATCATTTAAGGCACTGAGAACAACTATGAGTGACCACAGTATTCTTTCTGTGAACATAAATTTTGAACTCAAGGAGCTGAGCCCTGTAATCCTAGAGATTTGGTCAAATAAAAACTTGGCGGGACTGGTCAAGGAAGCAAGTTCTGGTCCCTCTCCGGAAAATCCGATTATTTGATGTGAGAAACAGCTAACCGTATTCAGATCATGTGGGAGGAAAGAATGGGCTATTAGTGTAAACCACTCAGTGGTAGTCTCATGGGAGGTAAAAAAGTTAAACCGGGAGCTTTATTCCCTAGTAGGGGAACAATTTAAGCAGCTGGTATTAGTGAGGCAAAGGTAAATTAATCAATTAAAGGAGTTAAGAACTGAAGACGTATGAACGTAGAGGAGTGAAGGATCAAAAATGGATTAATCTCAGAGAGATAGCACTCTAGGTAACTTGCGCAAATATTGGTCTTTAATAGCCAAATACTGTAATAGCAGAATCAAGGATGAACCGATTTTAATATTGGTTGCTGAATGGGTTCACTCCATTTCTCAATTATACAAAATAAATCCCTGGGGTGGGTCTGATTTTGACTCAGCCTTAACAGAAGAGGCTAACTTCGGGAATGTTTATGGCCCTCCATCTCGTGAGGTTATTGAGTGCTTTGTTAAAGGAGCAAGGTACTCTGGGACGATGGGCCCAGATGACCTACTGATAGCCATTATTAAACAAGATATTTCAGCAAGGGAAATCTTTCTCCATCGATGTTTCAATACTGTTACAAACATGGGACCATCCTTTCCTCTTGGAAGGGAAGCATAGTGGTACCACTATATAAAATGAGTCCTAAAACCTCTCCCACTAGTTTTAGGCAGATGGCACTACTAGGTGCGACCGGAAAACATTTTGCTAAGAGTATTCTTCTCCACCTTCAAGATTGGGATTTTGGTTATGATTTTGTTCCAGCAGAGCAGGCGGAATTTCATGAACATAGTGGTACTTCAGATGATATCTCAGCTTTGCAAGCCGTAATAGAAAAGTACCCAGTGGGTAAGGGTATGGCCTTGTATGCTGCCTTTATAGATTTCTCCACAGCGTTAGACAGGGTTGACCGGGGGATGCTGTAGAGGAAACTGATCTCAATGGGGATTCCTGCGTATCTGCTTAGGTTGGGTGTAGCATTGCATTCCTCTATCTGCACTCGGGTCCTGATCGGTGGAAATCAGGGTCTGTCAAGTAAAGTAGAAACCCATAATGAGTTGAAGCAAGGGTGTTTATTAGCACCTCTCCTCTTTTCCCTATACATCAATGACTTGCCTAGTAGGGTGGGGCACAGTAAGGGTCACCCTCCAAAGCTAGGATCAATAAAATTGGCTTGTCTACTCTGTGCGGATGACACTATCCTATTAGTCTTAACACCAATAGGCTTGCAGAGGCACCTTAAAGAGTTAGGCAATTATGCCAATGAACATTACCTTAAAATAAATATTTCAAAAAGTATAATCCTGTTTTTTGGTCCCAAGTATGTGGGGTTAGGAAAAGCATGCATTGGTTTTTGGGAAAGGTGAGTTAGATGCAGTGATGTTGTACCAGTATTTAGGGGGAATTTTCTCAAGTAATTGTTCGAGCATGGATCACAGTACTCAGTGCAAAAGTAGGGCAATATCCCAGGCCTCTGCAATTGACAGGCTATATAAAAGCTGTGGGCAAAGACATTGTGCCCACGTTTTATTGGTGTATAAGATTAAGATTCTCCCTTCACTAAGTTAAGCATGTGTGTCAGGGGATGAGCAGCTTTGGGACTTTTTCGAGGATGTGGAAGGGCACATTTGGCGCCAAATATGCAGTCTGAATTGCGCGGCTGCTCCAGCAGCCCTTCGGCTCGAATCCGACCTTCTTTCGACCAGTGTGTCTGATATGGCAGCAAGCCTAAGGTGGGGTAGTGACCTATTAAATAGTGACATGAGCTCCATTCGTGCAGTATTAAATTATTAAATGTTCTTGCGTCTGAAGTGAAAAAGTGGTTTTTTTTTCATTTTAAATTATAGAAAAGCCCTGTTTGGAATTGACCAAAGTGAAGCATGCCCTCTTCCAAAACCTGTCTTAAAAACTTTAATTAAAAAAACACAATCTATGAGGTTAGTCACAAAAGAGATATAGTGCTGTGTTCAGGGCACACTAGGAATGATATAATAATGGAGAGTAGCACATGTAAAAAACCTCAGCCATATGTCTTATGGAATCTTCCTCATGGAGTTTGTAGAGCGACTTTACTACTACGGCTGAACCTGCTTCCTTTAAGTATCATAACAGGAGCATGGGACGGACTAGCTAGGGAATATAAACTTTGTGACTTTAGTAGGATTTGGGTGCAAGACCTAAATCATCTGTTATTCGTCTGCCCCTCTTTACAGCTATTAAGACACCGGTTATTAAGACCAGTGATCTTAAAGTACAATTTTACCTCGGCAGTGGAGGCATGTAACAGTCTTTTGGCTCCACCTTCTGAACCACTATGCTAAAAAAAAATTACCTTTTCAAAACAAATTTTAAACATTTTTTAGATAGGATATTTATACAGTACCCAACTTTAATCAGGTCGAATTTGCACAACACAAGCAGAATTCTACGGTTTTTAAAAATGGTATTGTTGAGGTTAGTATAGCATTATTCTGCCTAAAGCTGCCTGCACTGAATTGGATTAATTTATCATACTGGAATTTTCATTTATAATTCACAATGCATGCCCGATGTTGTTCAGGTCCCGTACTTATCCTAAAATACTCTGACGCATTTGCACTTTATATAATAGGAATTGTATTATACATGAAGTTTGATTCATCCAGTTTTTGTTGGCAAGACTCTGCACCATATATAATCAAACATCACCCATTGTATATCATAAGTTGTTCTGGCTTCGCACATTTTCCCCAAAACTCGGACGTATTTTCACTTTGTAAGTCAATGATTTTTATTATATACGGAGTGTGGTTCATTGTGATATTTTTGCTGCTACAATCTCTGTACTGTATAAAAATTTATATGAGACCACTAATCTGTTTGCTTTTAGAATGTATTTTACTTAAAAAAAAAAAATAATTGTAAGATCTGTGTTGTCTTTTTGCTCTTGTATATTTTTTTGTGGCACTCCAAGGAGTTCCGAATCATAATAAAATATTAACGAGCATGGTGCTCTTAGACCAGGTGATAAATAGAAGTCCTGTGGATATTAGCATGGTACAGTTATGCCATGGGACCAATAGATGTCCTTGTGTCATATAGCATGATGCATGCACTTTCCCCAGGTGATCAATAGATGTCCCTGTGACACATAGCATGGTGCACTGACACCAGGGGACCAATATATGTCCCTGTGACACATAGCATGGTGCAGTTACACCAGATGACCACTAGATGTCCCTGTGGCACATATAGTGGCACACTTACACAAGGGGACCAATAGATGTCTCTGTGGCTATTAGCATGGTGCAGTTACACCAGGTGACCAATAGATGTCCCTGTGACTCATAGCATGGTGCACTTCCAGCAGGTGACCAATATATGTCATTGTGGCCCCTAGCAGGGTGCACTTAAACCAGGTGACCAATATATATCCCTGGGGCACATAGCATGGTGCAGTTACACCAGATGACCAATAAATGTCCCTGTGTAGCCTCACCCATCCCCGCAGGAAGACACTGTAGATGGCGGAGCAGAGCGTATCAGGTCAATCCGAGAGGCCTGGCTTGGCGGCGTTCTATACTAGAACAAGAAGTGCCACCCTGAATCCGATTTGGTATACAACTCAAGAGCATCAATTAAAATGATCGCCTAAGAAGCATGCTAGTCTACAGCATTTTTAATTTTGTTTATCTGTTCTCTGGCTACATCAGTGTAGACTGAATAGGGATAGTGAATCTGAGATTCTCTAGGTGTCCCACCTATAGCAGATGTTCCAAGCTGGGGCGAATTGTCGCCCCAACCAAACGCACAGCTAGGGTCGCCTGTTAGGCTGTTATCCAATTCTACCAAATTAATCCATGTAATCCATTGAAATCCATTTTAATAAACACTTTGATGCAACTTTTTCCCTCATTTACTCTCCACATGCGGAATGGATATGCCAATTTTCAAGTTTTCTCATGTTTAGGCTGGGCCAGCCGAACCTCTTGCACAAAACACTAAAGAAGCATTTTCGTCTGACGCAGGGTTGTTTATTGTAACCCAATGCATTTCGGTCCACAGGGGCCCTTCATCAGGGGTTTTTCTAAAATGACAAAATGAAATAACCAATTTTACCATTTAGCTAGCTTGATGAAGGGTAGAATGTGACAACGCAGATATGTCTAGAGAAGATGTTACCACTGCATTATTTAGTCTAATGACCAACGGTTCAATTAACACTAAACCGTTTACTTTTACGTTTCTGTTGTCCCCTAATTGTTCTGGCAACTAATTGTCGGGGATAATTTGGCCCAATTAGTCATCCACATGGCGCTGATTGGATATTCGACTTCAGTAGCTACTGTTTATGAGGCTTGGACTAGAGTGCACAGGAGAGGAGGACACAAAACCCAAAGTGGCCAGCTTGGCTCTGCCAGTTCAGAGGTCTAGCTGCTTCTACTAATAAATTTGAGTGATGTTAATCGAGGAGGTTCCAAAGCACCAAACTAGGATTGCATTTATTATTAACGAAAAACAAAAGGCACAGGCTATTTCCGTGAGGACGATTAAGGGAGAGGAAAGGATGGAAAATGGAAAGAACTGTGGGTGAGCTGGGAGAAAAATACTATGGACCTCATTTACAACATTTTGGTGCACGGCAGTGCAGCAGGCCTTCCTGCCGCGCTGCCGTAAGTCAAAAGAAAAGAGCAGTAATGCACTGTATCTTCAAGATACATCGCGTTCCTGTTCTTTTTCCCTGCGCTGGTGCACAATGGACTGCCATGCGCCAACGCAGGCTGCATTGTAGGGGAGGCTGTTTTTGTGAAGGAAGGCAAACCTTCGTGTACAAAAACAATCATAACAGGCGTTTTCCTCTTTCTATGTGCGCTGCAGAATGCAGCACACCTAGAAAAAAGAAAAACAAGGAGAAATAAAGGTATTTCCCCTTGTTGCGCCTTCCTTGCGTCTTCCAAGGTTTACAAATGCGTGTAAATCTGAGAACGCGTCCGGTTCCATGGATGTTGCGTGGGAACACCCATGGAATGCCCCTTTCATACAGAGTAATGCGTGAAAGTGGTCCATATTTACAAGGCCACGAAAAGCCACGCTAGGTGGCCTGTGTCAACATAGGTAGGCACTCTGCGCCGCTGGTGCGTCTAAATAAGTGATGTACCTTTGCACAATGGGCTTGTAAATAAGCCCCTTTGACTTTCTAAAAATCTGCGCGCTTAATAACAAGCCCCTTGAGCTGCTGGTGCGTCATTTTTAATATGGGAAAAAGTAAAGTACAGGAGGCGAAAGGGCTTTTGAATAAGCCCCTATGAATCTTTCACCTCATCTTGGTAGTCAGTCTCTTCCAAAGCAACAACTAGATCTTCAATACATACACGGATACATTAACTACTCTTCCTTTCTAAATGGTCAGAATAGGTCACGTTTAAGAATCCAGAGGTAAATTCCACATTATTCTGTTTCCTATTGTGCAAATTCCAATGAACTATGTACACTTTCAGTACCAGCTGAAGCATTAGCTGTCAACGACTTTCAACCGTGTAAAAACACATTTGTACCTTGACTTTGGCATTGAGGAGCAACATTTTTAGCAACAAAATTAAATAAGAAGTAAATGTACTTATTAACTTGTGAATAAGGAAAAAAAGCACGTGATTAAAACAGTTCTCAGCCATTTATGATTTGGGAAGCGACAGTAAATTTGTGATTGGGAGCCCTACCTAAAGAGGGGTAGTAGTGGGGAAAGAAAAGAGCACAAGGCTGAGGTTAATCGAGGCAGTTGGACCAGGGCCAATAATCTGATTTCCGGCTCACTTGTCACTCACAAATAGTTTCAGGCACCCTGGTGTGATCAAGCATGGGGTGTGCAGAGTCAGTCAATGCCGATCACACGATTGTGCAAGAAAACCAGATTTTTTAAGCACTGCCGATTCCAGCTGCTTTAAAGAAGAAAATAACAGACACTAGGAGGAAGACAAGGCAATGCCACCCAACAGCATATGCAGCCCCAGAAAGGTTTTGCCCAATTCATCACAAATAACATCTCCGCTATAGATCAGAATTATCCAGACAGCTCATGTGCCCACGCATAATGGAAATAATCAACAGCTGGGCACAGTTCCAAAGGAGCCATAAGGGCACAGATCCTATTAAGGGCCCTATGAACCAAGCCGGAGAACCATTTTCTAGTCAGACTGAACAGAGCAGTTCTGGAGGCAGCCTTGGCCAAGCATGTCAACACCCACAGGAACTGGGAGTTATCGTCTTCCAAGGCAAGAATATTGGGGCATATTATCAAGGACGGCGTTAAAATTATCGCCGCTTTAGCGGCAGAAAACTGCCGCTAAAGCGGCGATAATGGGCTTGATAATATGCCCTTGAGAATTCCCATAGAAGCCCATGTTCTGGTGTCAACCAGTTTTGTTACAGGGGGCCGATATTGCCGCCCCCGGTAACAAAAACGGCCCCCCTGGGGCCCAAAACAGGCACTCACCCTGGCGGCCCACCAGGTAAACGCCCGGTGCCCTCTAAGGCCATTCCGGCCTTGTTAGGGAGGATCCATTTCAGGGACCTAGTTTGGACACACTAGTGTCAGCCACTTCATGGCTCCATGCTTCTAGCGTGGAAAGTCATGAAAGGTAACTGATGTCAGCACACCAAGGTTGCACCTACATAGGTGATGCGAACATAATTTCCGGCGTGGACAACAATGCCATGTAGAACCAACCGATGGCATCTACCGGTGGGCAGTGGTACTACTCACAAAAAATCTTCTGGTACCAGTCTAACTGCTGGGTAAATTCAAATATAAGGAATCTGCAGCTAAATATTGTCTCTACCAGATAAGGTGTTACCGAAGGTAAGTATCTTATTTTTCAGGTAATTAATTAGTGAAGGTATTTGGCGTTCATAGAGTTCATATTATAATATATGGGCTCCTGTTCTGATATGTGCCTTGTTTACCACTAACAGTGAGGTTAGCTTGGGAAACAGTTTGGTTGGTAATTCTTGCATATTGACATGTACCATGTACATCCTATTGGTATTGCTAGCATAGGGTCAGTAAGTTTCGACGTAAATTGACTTACGTTGTTTGGAATTTGCAGTTTATGTTAATGGTTGTGGGATTTTTGAGTATTTTGTGGAGCTTTTTTATACAGTTTGCATAAAATGGAGTCAATCAGTTTTGTGTGGGATGTACAGTCCTGCTGGACCCGTTCTATTGTTATTCAAGTACTGTGTTACCAGCCACTTCCTAAGGGCTGGCCTGTCACACTCACCCTGCACCCATCCAGCACAGGCGTCGCAAGGGATGTGGTTCCTGACAGTAAAAGGGGCATGGCGCACGTGCCCTGGGCCGGTTGTATGTACCATATACCAGTGTCTGTCCTTTACCGGAATGAGGTCTATGGCCCATGACACTGCACCTTGCATCATGGTGCAAGGGTGCGTATGTTGGTGCTAGGCAGCAAATTGTGCGGCAGTGCAGGTGGAAAGGACAGGTATTTCATAAATACGGCGCATTCCTCCCCTTTCACATTGGCGTAAGGCAATGCTGCAAGAAGACTTGCGTCGCTGCCCTATGCCAACTCCTCGTAAATTAGGCCCTTGGTGTGCTTTCAGTAGCTTTTCAAATGACATCGGCTCAAAAATTTTTGGCCCGTCATCTAAAACCGAATGAGAGGAGCACTGTGAAAATTATGCAATTTTCATCCAAACTGCTCCATTTTCATGTCCCACAAAGTCACATGACATCGCTGCCTCAGGCCCTGTACTGAGCCACACGGCCCCTACCACAATTTGTAGCACACAACTTCCTGGGCCGGGCGCGGACCAGGGAGTATAAACAAAGGAGACGTCAGGGGCACGTGACCTGGCGGCACAGAAGAACCAAGAAGTGATCGTGTCCTGTATGTCCTGTGCCGTACGTGTTAGGCCCTTAATGCCCCATTAGTACCCACCTAATATCCTGTGGTGATCCCTGAAGCCCACAGGCCCCATTGGAAGAGAGGAAAATGGGCCCCTTTCCCATCATTTGGGTAGTAAAACAGACTGTGCTCACGTTTTAAGATATCCTTGTACATGCTATTCGTTTATCTGACGTTCCGGATCCTCAGACATTCGTGCTGAATTTTTAAAAACAGTAATATGTTCTACTAGGTTTTTCTGAAGTAATTATTATTACCGCAGTCGGGCGCGGTAACGTGTTCACTTATCATTTTTTAGCTTATGTTGCCATCTTGTGGCTATAATCTTTCTCTACACACCTACTAAGTTGTAGTTACAGGACTTAACGTGTCAACAATATGTCTAACTGATGTCTCTCTCGATAACTAATACGTTTCGAGCTTAACAAAAACAAAATACGCCAATATCTTCCTCATTCACCACAATAATTCACTCCGTCTTGGTCTAGAAAAGAAAATGACCTGCTGTTTCGGCCTTAAACATACCCTTCTTGTTGAGTCCTGACCCTTTTGCAAGATAACCCATTCTGTCTCCACTGTGTATCATTCTTCTCTAGAGAATGGGAAACGAGTTGTGTTGTTATTTAATTGTACCCTGTCTAATTGGGCTGCGGTATACTTGATTCGAACTTCCTCCTTGTCATACCTATAGGGCAGTTTGCACGGACCTCAGTCCATTTCCTTTTCTGCAACAGACAGGAGAGGATAGAATGAGCTTGTTGAAGGGAGCTCGTTAGGAAATTGGTAAAAATGCACATTATACATTGAGGCTTCAGAAAATTAATAGCTATCAAAGGCTGCAATTATACATTGGCAATAGCTCACTCGTAACATGCATATTTCGTCCACATGCCTGGCTCTATGTTATTAAGAACAGTGCCAGTTCACAGTATTGATAACTAATGCTAGGAATTGGCGTAGGGCAGCGCCGCCTGACTTCTTGCTGCGCTGTCCTACGCCAATGTGAAAGGGCAGGAATGTATTTATGAAATACGGTGCATTCCTGTCCTTTCCCCAGCGCACCTCCCTGCAGAATAACAATCCTGAGAAGTGTGTTCCTCTTTCTATGTCTGCAGCAGAATGCAGCACAGATAGAAAGAGGTGTAGTAAGGGTTTGGCGCTGCCCCAGGTTTGCGTGATTAAGTAAATTTGGGAGAGCGTCAAAATCCATGGGTGTTGCTCAGTGGTCGAAGTGGGGAAAAAAAAGTAGGGGGACTGTGGGCGTGGCATCAGGGGGCGGGAATATTCCGAGGATTGGGTCAGTGGGCGGAGTCAGAGGTGTGGCTAAAAAAAAGAGCAAAACATCCCAATTTTTAGTATGTTTGGCATTTCACTGACGAGTTACAGCTTATGATGTTATTTAATGCAACCAATAGATACACGTTTATTTGAGGTTTAATAGATGAGTTTTTGACATTAAAATTCATTTCCAATGTGGGATACGTATTCAATCACAGAATGTCCCAAATACACATATAGATGGAATCATAAGCCACTTGTTTCCGAGTCATGCAGTTTCTTTCATTAGCAATTCTCCCTTTTTCTAACCAGTTCTGAACATAACATTTGGCTTTAGATTCGATGACAGGAAGCCCCACGTGTTGGGGAGCACTGTTGATGACATCATTCTGTGCCCCACGGTCAATGCAAAATTGTATTCATGTGTTTTTACATGCTTCACGCAACATGTCATGAAGCCAGCATTAGATGCCTCTTAGTTTCCTGTTATTGTATCTAGACCAAGCACTCTAAAACAACCCAGACCTGTTGGTTTTGCAGATGCTTTTAGCAGCATCAGATGAATGAGATACAACTATTTTATGAGTAGTTTGTGTAATTACCACTCAAGTTAGATAGCAATCAGAATTGCAAATGCATCAATTCTGAAATTATGAGACTCAAACATTGGTAGAGTCAAAAATAGGTAGTGGTCCTCAGATTATTTCAATCAGTTATTTTCTCCCCTACAGGCTACTATCCTCTGCAATCACTATTAGGCACCTTCCTCCTTTGTCTCTCCATGAGCACTGTAGGTGTCTAGGAATACCACCCACCAGAGACTGCATGAGAGAAGTTCAAACATGAATGGCAAAATATCCTAGTTTGCAAATGTTTTCCACATAATTATAACTCTGCCGTGTTTGCCACATAAAGCACCATCTGCTTCATAAGCTGATGGTTTTACCTAAAAATGTGTTTGCATCTCAAATGGATCAAAACAACGTGACTTGTGTTGCTGTGAAGTGGAGGGCTCTTTACAAAGGTTGACTGGTCACGTTCTCAGGGCTGCTATTAATGAGGCGAAAGCTTTACAGAGACTGTTAGTATGTGTACAAATTTCAAAATAACAAAGTATCAGAAAATGTACCACATTAAGCTGCAGTCTTTCATTGCTGCATACTTAGTCAACACTGCAACATAATTTTGCTCTCCATTGCTGCGTAATTGCAGCGGCCCAAAAGCAGGCAGCACATGTTAAAAGTGCCTGCTGCTTGAAGCAAAGAGACACCGTGAAGTTTGAGAACTTAGGGACATATTTACGGGAATGGTGGTGCAACGCATCAAGTTACTTTGCTGTGCTGCCCTGGGTCACAGGGAAAGGGCAGAAATGCACCGTCTTTATCCAATACGGTGCATTCCTGCCCTTTCCAAGTGTGCTGGTGCCGTTTCGTCAGCCTAGCGCCAACGCAGGCACCCTTGCACCATGGTGCAAGGGTGCCTCCGTTGCATGCAGCATTGTTTTTGTGCACAAAAGCAAACCTGAGAGGCTTTTTCCTCTTTGTATGAGTGCTGCACATATAGAAAGAGGAAAACAGGGAGAAATAAAGATTTTTCTCCTTGTTGTGCCTCCCTTGGGGAGGCGTCGGATTTTGAATCAGTCCCAGGTTTACAAGTCCTTGTAAATCTGGGAATGCATAAAAAACGTGAGAGTTGAGTGGGAACACCCACTGCAACGCCTCCCTTGTGCAGAGTAAGTCAAAGCAGCAATTTGCGCTGTGTTGATTTACTCCATATTTATGAAACCATTCAAAGCCATGCAAAGTGGCTTTGCATGGCTTCATAAATATGATTTGCAGATTTGTGACGTGCATTGGTGCAAGCATGACGCAAGGCCCTTGTAAACATGCCCCTTAGTCTGGTGTGCATGCAAATCCTGCATTTCCAATCCCTGGTGAGTTACATTAATACCACTGGAACAAGGCCAATGGAGGCACCTATGTGTGAGGCGGACTGGCCTCAAGGGTCCTGTGACCTCAGTGACAAAGTCACTGCTGTTCTAGGGTGTGCTGCTTCGTAGGCCTACCCGCAAGACTGTAGGTGAACTTCAGTATGGATTGTGGTGGATAGGCCTTCAAGGTTAACCCACACTGGCCACCGGTAGGGTCCACCTGCTGGTGCTAAGAGACCAGGGCTTCTATGGTCTAGTATGGCCTTCTAAGGTCTAGTAGGGGAATGTGCTCCCTCAGGAGAGTGGTCTGGTGGACTGGTCATGAAGCCCAATTCCCCAGTTCCAGATTTTGTAGCTCTGGCCATAGTGCCACATCCTATCCTCCTTGAGCACCCTTCTGTCCCACTGAGAGACACTTGCACTGCCTTCAGCTACAACCCAATTCTGCCCCATTATAAACACCTGGCTGTGACTCAATTCAAATTACGCACTGCCTGAAAAAAGTAACAACATCCTTGAAAAAGCAAACACTCATAGGCACAGGAAGATTATGTAAAGTGTGCGAAATATAAGCAGGAACGACATGGCTACTTTAGTTTTGACACTCCCTTTTTAGAAATCAATGAGTGTTTTTTGCCTCAAACGTTGAGGACATGAAAACTGTGCTCTTAGTGTACACAGGTGTGCCTTTGGTGTACTCGTGGACAGCAAGGAAGGGCATAAGCAGGGCTCAGAAGATTAAGGTATTCTTGAGGAAAATCTGATCTGACTCACAAAAACCCACAGGGCTCCTCCACATTCATGTATCCAGCAAGCTGCTCAAACATCGACATTATGTATTCAAGTGTCCTGCTAACTATACCTTTTGAACTGTCTGGCTTGCTAACTCACCTACCCACAAAAAACTTGAAAGAGCTCTTGAAGGTAAAAGGCAAAATTATATTTTCATTCGGGAAGTGAAAGATACATCCAACTTTATTTTTTGTGGCGACACAATCGTACATTAGTTAGGCTGTAATGCATTGCTAAAACAAAATCACAAACCTAAGAGGTCCCAAAGGCAAGACCTATTGGCTTTGCCAATGCTTGTTTAGATATCTCATTTGCTAAATGGGGCACTTTTAATTTGGTGCCAGACAGGGCCAAACTGGGAACCCAAAGCAGCCCTGGCAAATTTGTGTCCATCCCCTGCACAGTGTGATGCGAGCGAACGCAGCAAGCAAGCCTGATGACTGCAAAAGGGACACGGGAGAGGGTCTTCTCTCCCCTAGAAAATTTTGGAAAAAATTACATAAATGGTGCATTCTACAACACATTGTATTATGTATTCAATTGTATTAGCTTTTAGAGAACAGTAAATGATGACCTTACGGTGCACCAGGATGCGACAATCTTGTTGGGGCCCTTCAAGGAATCCCTCACTACCCCCCTCCAACAGCGCCCCTCATCTCTCCACTGCCCTCTCTCACATGTATTTAAATTGTTTTATAGTGCCTCTCATACCAGTGAACAAAAGGCGTGGCGCACACTGCTCCAATTTTCAAAATCGCTTTATTGCGCTTTATTTATTTTTTTACAGGTGTTGTGTCAGTAGTAAATAATCGTAAAATCAATGTGATGCTGAAAATCATCAGTGTGATGACCCCCCTAGCCTAATCTAAGTCAGCATGAGATCTAGAGGACTACCACTTTGCGGGGCATTCCTATATTATATCACCAAGTATTGCAGTGAAGGTGTTTTGTTCATTAACCTTACTCAAACCCTGAAAAATCTAATTTTATAGATTTTAATTTTTTTTTGCATCTTTTATATAGCGCGAACTCGACCCAAAGGTATTGGAGCGCTGTACACGAGCACCGTATTTACATTACATATTCAGGCACGGGGAGATTAAATGATTTGCCCAGAATCACAGGATGTGGACGCGACCTCGAGGCTCGAACCCTGGTTTCCTGCACCAAAGTGCCCCCATAGGTTTGTGCCAGATGTTCCTTCCTCCACTCACAGCTGCTGCCCAGCTCCTGCCAACAGGCTATGTTACTTGCTGTTTATTACCTTCGTCATAAATCTGCTTGCTGGTAGATAAGCAGAACGTGAGAGCTGTGACAAACTAACCTTTCCTCCAGCTAGGGGTTCAGCATACACTCCATGATGGGCATATCAATGTAAATAGATCTCAACAGTCCGAATCTGTATTTGTTTTCATAGGCTGCTGTTCAATACTCTTACAGTTGCATCCATCAGAGTGGTGTACTCACAGGTGAATTCACTACGGGGGAACCACCAGAGTCGTGCACTCACAGGTGAATTCACTGCATGGAATCCATCAGAGCGGTGCACTCACAGGTGAATTTACTGCACAGAATCCACCGGAGCGTGCACTCACAGGTGAATTCACTGCATGGAATCCATCAGAGCGGTGTACTCACAGGTGAATTCACTACGGGGGAACCACCAGAGTCGTGCACTCATAGGTGAATTCACTGCATGGAATAGACCAGAGGCGCACACTCACAGGTGAATTTACTGCACAGAATCCACCGGAGCGTGCACTAACAGGTGAATTCACTGCACGGAATCCACCAGAGCCATGCACTCATGAGTGAATTCACTGCATGGAATAGACCAGAGCTGTGCACTCACAAGTAAATTCACTGCACGAAATCCATCAGAGCCGTGCACTCACGGGTGAATTAACTGCACGGAATCCATCAGAGCGGTGCACTCATGGGTGAATTCACTGCACGGAATCCACTGGAGCCGTTCACTCACAGGGAATTCAGTGCATGGAATAGACCAGAGCAGTACACTCACGGGTGAATTCACTGCACAGCATCGATCAGAGCCGTGCACTCATGGGTGAATTTACTGCACAGAATCCACCAGAGCGTGCACTCGCAGGTGAATTCAGTGCACAAAATATACCAGAGCAGTGCACTCACAGGTGAATTCACTGCACGGAATCCATCGGAGCGGTGCACTCACGGGTGCATTCACTGCGGGGAATCCACCAGAGTCGTGCACTCACAGGTGAATTCACTGCATGGAATAGACCAGAGCAGTACACTCACGGCTGAATTCACTGCACGACATCGATCAGAGCCGTGCACTCAGGGGTGAATTTACTGCACGGAATCCATCAGAGCGGTGCACTCACAGGTGAATTCACTGCGGGGAATCCACCAGAGCCGTGCACTCACAGGTGAATTCACTGCATGGAATAAACCAGAGCCATTCTCTCATGGGTGAATTTACTGTATTGAATCCACCAGAGTGTGCACTCACAGGTGAATTCACTGCACAGAAACCACCAGAGCCGTGCACTCACAAGTGAATTCACTGCATGGAATAGACCAGAGCCGTGCACTCACAGGTAAATTCACTGCACGGAATCCATCAGAGCGGTGCACTCATGGGTGAATTCACTGCACGGCATCCATTAGAGCCGTGCACTCACGAGTGAATTCAGTGCACGGTGATGAGGAGACAAAAGGGAACAAACATGGCTATCGACACTTCCTAAAGGCTCACAGAGGCAGCACATGCGGCTGTTGCTAATATGTAACAGACCACCCAAGACATGTTCAGACCACAGAGGGCGAGTGCAGTCTTATAGCGCCTCGCTCATTAACCGTAAGACGTGCAGCTGCATCTGTGCAGTGACTTGCATTTGTGGCAAAATGTATTAGGCTCCGCGGACTAGTTTTATAGTCCATTAAATCAAACATATGAGATGCCTTTACAGCACACATCTAAAACGTAAGTATTTAAAATTGTTCTGTTACGTAATAATAAAGAACAAGCATTTGCAATGCAATAGGTCTCGCGTTTACGCGAGTTTAAGCTATCGGCATTGTAAATGATTGCCTTTTATTTATGTTTTAAAAACGAAAACAAAAATAAAAGGCATTGTTATTTGCAATGTCAATAGCTCAGACCCACGTAAATGCGAGACCTATTGCATTGAAAATGCTTGTTTTAAAAAGCGCCATGGTTTGAGCACAGTCTGCCACGAATTCCACATGAAGTCCTCTTCCTTTCTGTGTGGCATCATCAGTCTGGGTGAGCTGGAAAATAAAGGGCAGCTGAGGTCAAGGGCGGGGCCGCCAATGCGTTCTAATGTGTCCATTGTATTGGTCACAGTGGGGGCAGGTGGGTGGCCTCCTCACTAAATGAGGTGTAAATCACCGCACAGCCGGGCCCATCAGAGGTAGCCGGGTTTTTGTGCTGATTGATTTCTCCTCCATTGCACCTCGGCTCCTACAGTGTTGCTGGGCAGGTCCCTGCCCACAGATACAGTGGGGAAGGGGGAGGGGGTCCTGGCAGCTGCAGAGGCCTTCCTCGCTATGCAGCACACCGGCCTGGATGATCCTGTAGGTTTTTTTTTTTAAGCTCAGAGCATTCCTGCCGTCCCGGGACGCATTTTTGAAATGAAGAAGTAGGGGAACGGACTTTGCTAAATTAAATAAGTAGGGGCACGCCGTGCCCCTCCGTTCCCGCCCACTTCGACCACTGGTGTTGCTTGGGAACATCCACTGCAACACCCCATAGATCAACTCCTTGACGCAGACTAAGGCAACAAAATTACGTGAGCTGCTTTGTCCTACTCCATATGGAACACATCCACTTCCAGAACTCTCGCCTACAGACCTCCTGGACCCCGCGCACCTTTCACTAACACCATCGCAGACCACATCGCCCCACGCCCTAGCCTCCACGGACTACGTACTACTCGGAGACCTGAATTTCCTTTTGACAACCTCAGCAACCCCAACTCCACCGCCCTTCTAGACAACCTTGCCAACGTCGGACTGAAGCAACTCGTCACCACCCCCACCCACAAGGCAGGACACACCCCCAACCCCATCTTTGGCAGAAGAATCAACATTCACTTCACTTACACCAAGCAACTCCTCTGGACGGACCACCACTGCGTCCACTTCTCCTTCGTGAAACCTACCACACACAAGCCAACGCCACGCTCCGTGCAAAAACTGGAGCAAGATCACCGAAGAGCACCTCGCCTCCGCCCTCAACTGCACTCCTCCCCCCACCACAACCAACACCAGCTCTGCAGCCAACGAACTCCACAAATGGATCGCCGACTCCACCAATACACTAGCACCCCTAGAACTCCGACAGACAACACACCCGAAAGCCACCTGGTTCACCACGGACATCCGAGAATCCAAGCGGTCATGCCGACGACTCGAGAAAACTTGGAGGAACAGCAAAACCCCAGAAGCATGCCCAGCCTACAGAACCACCACTACAGCACACCACCAACTCATCAGATCTACGAAGAGGAACTTCGTCCAGAACAGAATCCTCTCCAACTCAAGCAACTACAAGGAACTCTTCAACATCACACAAGAATTCACCAGACCCCCCCAGTGAAAACTCTGACGTCCCTCCTTCCCAGGACCTCTGCAATAAACTCACCTCCTTATTCCACCACAAGATCAGGACGCTCTATGAGAACTGCGACAAACATGACCAAGGCACCGACACACCTTCCTCAAGCAACTCCACTAAGCCGGCCATCCTCGCCATAGAAGACACCGGAAAGACCATGAGGAGCATACACTCCAGAGCACCCATTGATCCCTGCCCACCGCACATCTTGCACAGGGCCACCTCTGTTATCGCACTAGAACTACGACGGACGATCAACTGCGCCCTCGAAACAAGCACATTCCCCCAGGACTGGAAACGCGCAGAAGTCAAACTCCTCCTCAAGAAGCCCTCTGCAGAACCGACGGATCTCAAGAACTACAAGTGCATCTCCCTCCTCCACTTTGCAGCCAAAGTCACTGAGAAGAGCGTCAACATCCAGCTAACGAACTTCGTAGAATCCAAGGACATCCTCAACACATCTCAATCCAGCTTCCGCAGCAACCACAGCACCGAGACCGCCCTCCTAGCCACCATGGACAACATCCGCACACTCCTCGACCAAGACCACACTGCAGCTCTCATTTTACTAGACCTCTCAGCAGCCTTTGTCACAGTCTCCCACTGCACACTAGCCGACTAGGGCAGTTCATACAGGGAACTGCCCTAGACTGAATCCGCTCCTTCCTCGCTTGCTGAACTCAAAAAATTAGACTCCTGCCCTTCCTTTCCGAACCACAGAGATCAGATGCAGAGTACTCCAAGCGACCTCCGTCAGTCCCACGTTCCTCAACTTCTACATAGCCCCCTCGCACCAATCGTCAGAAAACACAGACTCAGCATAGTATCCTATGCTGACGACACCCAGCTCATCCTCTCCCTCACCAAGGAACCCAAAATCACCAGGCACAACTTCCAGGAAGGAATTAAGGACGTCACAACCTGGATGAGCAGCAGCTGCCTGGAGCTTAACTCCGAGAAAAAGGAAGTCCTCATCCTCGGATTCACCCCCTCTGTGTGGGACAACACCTGGTGGCCCCCCACCCTCGACAGCCCTCCCACACCCACAGACCATGCCCGCAACCTCGGCATCATACTCGATTCCTCCCTCACCATGAACTGACAGATCAACGCCGTATCCTCCACATGCTTCAACACCCTTTGCATACTCCGCAAGACCTTCAAATGGATTCCCCTGAATCCAGGAATACCATGCATGCATCACCAGCAGGCTAGACTACAGGAATGCCCTCTACGCTGGAATTAACAAATCTCTACTCCTCAAACACCAGACCATCCAGAACGCTGCAGCCAGACTGGTCCTCAGCATCCCACGTCAAAACCACATCACCCAACACCTACCAGACCTCCACTGGCTCCCTGTCAAAAAAAGAGTGATCTTCAAGCTGCTCACACACGTCTACAAAACCCACCCACAACACCGGACCCCAATACCTCAACAAAAGAATCTCCTTCTATGCCTCCAAGAGAAACCTCCGCTTTGCTGACCTAGCCTTAGCCGAAATCCCCCGCAACCACAGAGCCAGAACAGGAGGCAGATCCTTCTCCTACATCGTGGCCAAGACATGGAACAAACTCTCCCTCAACATCAGATGAAGCCCCACACTGCAAGCATTCACGAAGAGCCTCCAGACCTGGCTTTTCAGATGACCGGAGCTGACCAAACCACCCCCCGCCCCCTGTGCCTAGAGACCCTCACGGGTGAGTAGTGCACTCTACAAATTCCTGATTGATTGATATGAGGCCATGCAAAGCCACACAGGGTGGCTTTGTGTCTCCTCATAGATATGATTGAGGCTTGCGCTGCTGGACCATCGAAGAAAGTGACTCTCTGGCGGCCCAAGCCTCTCATAAATAAGCCCCATAATGTACATGCTTAGAGGAGTTTTTTGATCAGCAGACTTAACCCATTAATCTGTTGAACTATCGCTTCCACCAACCACAGCACAGACCATGGGGCAATGAGTGAGCCAACTTTACCCACTGGTTTGCTTTACTTTGAGGGATTGCACAACGGCTATTCACATTGCTTACATCCACTTAAACATAGGGCCTCATTTATAAAGAATTGCCGTAGGGCAGCACCGCAGGTCTTCCTGCTGTGCTGCCCTACGCCAATATGAAAGGGCAGAAATGCACCATTGTTGTACCCTATACATAGAGACACTGGTAGCCATGTAGTATTTTCCAAGTCTTCTTTATTGGTTCCATGTCAAGGTAGCATCAATCTCTGTTCTGCCAGCTCTGGTCAAGTACCAGTCCCACCAGGACCATGTAAATGTAATACTGAGGATACAACACTATCCCTTTCCTTTAAATAAAAACAAAAATAATACTAAAGGAGAGAACTATGGACAAGAAAGCGTAATGCTCGGAACTCAGGGATGCAACATAAACAAAACATCACGAGAGAGTGAACAGTACAAATGAAGAAAAGATGGGCAAAATACGGCATCAAAAGCATGAGCAACAATAGCCCCCATCCTCCCCATGAAAATTATCAAAACGTTTTGAAGCGTAAGCTTGTAGAGATCCAAGTTCAAATTGTAATACTATGTAACATAAACTGTAAAATTATGTACTGTAAGGCAAAAGGTAAAACACCCCGCAACACAAATCTAAATAAACATAAAATAGAAAGGAGCAAAGAGTAACACACCCCGCAACCAATCCCAATGAAGATATGTGGAGTGACGCAAAGGGTAAAACACCTCGCGACACCAATCTCAACTGCAAGGGAACTAACAAGTATATGGGACAGTGACCCATGGAAACTGTGTAAGGGGCTAGCAGCCATAACACACACCCAATGTAGGGTTGTACCTTAGTACTGCGCGCAACATGTAAATGGGGTCTAAACCCATTTCCTAACCCTGTGTAAGGGTTATACTCAATAACGATTATGTATGGGAACTAACCCATGGCCCAAACCTCATGTAGAGGTCACTAACTGGGACTCAAACCCAACCCCATCCCTGATGTAAGGGATACAACTGTGATGGGACTATTGCCATTGCACAGCAGCCATCCCTTATGTAAGGGATAAAACTGACTGTGAAAACCACCCATAAAACTCATGGACCACCATAAATGGGGAATCCTAGACTTTGCCATCACAACAGCAAGTATGCTGTAGGAGAACATTACTTAAACTGTAAGTAATGCAGACTCTATATCTTTGAAATACAACACTCTTGGCAAACTAATAGATGACGCTCCTCAGAATAACTTGGATGTCCCTATGCGACACGTCGGTGAGTGATCTCTCACCCGAGTTGTGCTAGGTAAGAACAACCCCTGAGTAAGGGAACCAAAAAAAAAAAACACACCACCGCCAACCAAATTGCTAGACATCACACGAAATATTTGCAGACAATAATCATTTGAAAGGTAGACAATGACAACAAAAGTTGTGCTACTCAGCGTGCACTAGTACAATGCACGTAACCTGAAACATATTGATGATGGAAATAGAAAACGTAGAGCCATAGAGCCCCCATAAATAAACATTGCCGTCTACTTGTGCGCCCGAACTGAAGTGTGTCAAAGCAAACATTTAATAAATTAAACACTGCAAATGCACTGCCCCATTGTTAACATTCCTCAGCTCTTCATGCAGAGTGAGACATACAGGACACACCGCACGCTGGAATCTGGCACTAGAGATAGGATCGCCAAGGGATTAGAAGAGGAAAATACCCTTTCTTCGGTGGAAAACTCTTCTGCCACATTGATCGGTGAAAAGGAAAGACGCAGTGTCCGGTACGCTGCTGATAGACATGAAGACTCCTGCGCCGCAACTTCAAACTTATTTACAAAAGTCGATGCGTCGATGATGCATTCCTCGTGTTGTCCCCAGACGTCATTTAGCTTCACAGAAACTTTATGCAGGCAAGCATGGGGTAGCCTGGTTGGCAACATGGTTGGCAGACAACCTCAAGATAGCGGCAAGCTGTCTTACGTGCTTGCAGAGTGGCTTTCGGTGCATCCATGCACCAAAACGTCCTTGTAGCCCAGAAGCATCGCCAGAGCTGAGGCAGCCCTGCACGTCAGAATGCAGATGACACAGGGCACCTCGCTGGAGGGACTACACGCGAGTTGCTTGGCTCTTGCCACGTCTTTTTAAAAAGTATGAGCAGCGGTTGAACTGGCAAAAGTCCAGGGGGCAGCCAGCATCCAAAATACATTAAAAAAAATAGTCTTACCCCCATACTTGGCTATGTAAAGTGGATGGCCGGGAAACGTTCCTTCAAAACACGACCTCCACACCAGACCGGCTCCATTAGAAGCTTGAATGTTAAAAATGTCCAAAACTGATTCTTTTTTTCTTCTGCATACCATGGGTCCGTTTCAGTGCAAGTCCACAACTCCAGTGTAAATACGAATCCTCTTGTAGACGTAGAAATATCATGCATACACCTCCCAAGCAGCGCCCGCATCTGGATGTAGACACACTTTGTGCAAGTCAAATATCCATGTATCTCTTAATGCGTCCAAGCAGTATGTGTCAAATGTACAAAGTCAAACTTTTACTTGAAGACACTGTTGTCTATGTAGATTGATGTGGCTGGAACACCAGATGTGGCTGTAGAGTAACTACTCTTCCAACTCACCAAACCTTTAAGTAGAAAACGTTGAGGCTGGAACACCAGATGTGGCTGTAGTGTAACTACTCCTCCAACTCACCAAACCTATTTTTAAAAAGCGCTGTGGCTGGAACACCTACATGTGGCCTTAGTTTAACTACACTTCCAACTCACTGAATCCTTTTTGTAGAAAGCGCTGTGGCTGGAACACCTACATGTGGCCGTAGTTTAACTACACTTCCAACTCACTGAATCCTTTTTGTATAAAGCGCTATGGCTGGAAGACCTGCATGTGGTCTTAGTTTAACTACTCCTCCAACTCACTGAAACCTTTTTGAAGTTCCTTAGGAGAATTTCCAGGCTGTAGTGTGCATTGGTAAGGACACTGGTCGGTGGGGCTGTCCGTTGACATGGACACTGGTGGGGCTGGCGATGGCTTGCCTGGAAATTCATTCTTGGTTCTTGTAGTTTCTTTAGTTTCTTGTTGTATCTTTTTTTTACTGTAGTTTCTTTGTAGACTCTTGGTTTCTGTACTATCCTTATGTACGCTTGGGTCGAGGGCCGCTCTTTGCCAAAATAATGTTGTATCCTGTACAGAGAGACACTGGTAGCCATGTAGTATTTTCCAAGTCTTCTTTATTGCTTCCATGCCAAGGTAGCATCAATCTCTGTCCAGCCAGCTCTGGTCAAGTACCAGCCCCACCAGGAGCAGCCTGCCTAGCTGCTCAGCCCATCTCTAACTGTCACCACTCACCCACACAGGCACACAGGCATTCCATTAATCACAGTCACACCAACATTCCGTTACCAACTCACACTCTGGCTGAGCAGCTAGGAGGACCTAGGCTGGTTTACATGTAAATGTAATACTGAGGATATAACAACCGTATTTATGAAATACGGTGCATTCCTGTCCTTTCCCCTTACACTGGTGCACAATTTGCTGCGTATCGCCAACGTAGGAAGCCTTGCATCATTGTGCAAGGGTGCCTGCATTGGCGCTGGGCAGCACAATGTACGCCAGCGCAAGGAAAAGACAGGAATGCGTTTTATAATGTTAAGTACAGAGTATTCCTGCCTTTTCCTATCACGCAGCGTAGCAAGGTGGCTCCCTGTGCTGCGTGATTTTTTTGATAAATGTGCCCCAAAGTGTTTCTTCGCATTGGCACAGCTTTTTAGTAATATAGGGCTGGGTGAACTGAGCAGTTTAGCAATAACATGAATGCTCCTTCAATTTTTCCTGTGCTGTTTTGGTTTCTTGCTGGAAATATTGCTAAGAGAGGAGTGTGTAAAAGTTAACGTGTAAGGAAAGTTTTTTTACTTTAGGGGAAATATGTATGCTTATGCTATGTGATTGCTTAGTGGATGGTAATGTTAGTGGAGGCTTGTAATTTAAGATTTTGGCTTTTCGAACACTCTGGTGGTTAATGCTAACGTGTGTGGAAGTACTAGGGGATTCCAGCCACGTTTTTAAGCCAAATATCAAATATTTTTCCTTTGTATATCCGAAGGCCATAATAATCCATGTAGACAATTAAGCCTATTAACAAAAAAGAGTCTTCCAGTAAATGATATTGGAAGGCATTTGGGTCATGTTGGCTACCATATTAGTCCTGCAGAAAGTATAACAGAACTAGTGAAGAGTGATGAAGCATGCAGATTAAACACACCATAATACATTTGGGGACCAATTTATTAAAAAGTAACGAAGCGCAACAAGTCACCTTGCTTTGCTGCGTTAATGGGAAAGGGCAGAAATGTGCTGTATTTAACACAATACAGTGCATTCCTGCCTTTTCTCCAGCGCTGGTGCACAATGGGCTGCCTAACACGGATGCAGGCCCACGTGCACCATGGTGCAAGGATGCCTGCGCTGCATTCAAGATTGTTTTTGTGCAGGAAGGCATACCATCCTCTGATGGAGCGGGTAGCACAAAATTTTGTATACCTTCCCAATTCTGCATGAAAATACTAATCGAATAATCTATTAATTATAATATTAAATGAGTTTGCATGAATTAAACTAACATTACTAATAACCAAATTACACGTGGGATTGCATATTGCATGGCTAAATAACCTTTATGACTAAAATACGTACGCATACTAACAGTAGTATCTGTAGTAAATAGAATACTGCATGATATATGTTGCTTTGTGATGTCTTTGTAATGTTGCTCGAGAGGAGGACCAAAAGGGTGAATATAAATGCTTTAAATGTTGCTATACGCTAGATAAATACAAGCACATAGAGGGATTAGTAAGGGGTTAACATTAGATTTATTATTTCTATGTGTTAATTACTCTTTTGTGTTTGTTTCGCTTAAGTTGGCGTTTGGGCCTAAATTCCAAAATGGGCGCACCCGACACGACGAAGTGGCCACTGTCCCACAAGGCATGAAGTGAAGTGCGCAGAAGCGACAAAGTCTTCCAGACCTCATCGTGAACCCTGATCTTCGTGTTCCAAAGCAAGGACACTGTGGGATCACGGCCAAGACGAAAGACAGTAGACTTTCACAGTAAACCAGAACGGACCGACATTAGATGAACTTGTGGCATCACCCCTTGAACTGTACCAAAGTCCAAAAAAGATTCTATTGGACGATCTCAACCAACCAATCACGACCGTATTAAAATAACGAAATGTATCTTCTTGCTTTGATTTTATTATAAAAATGCACTTTAAAATAGAGAGGCTATGCAATCGTTCTTTCTAATGACAACAACGGTGATGCTACGCGAACTCTACTACTTAGGGTGACTGCTGCGTTTTCCTGAATCCTAGATGGTCCTGATGCTGCCCAATTATCTGACGACTGCAAACGTTTCCTAATTCTATGGGCACTGACAGATGCTTACACGTCTCTGGTCTTTACCGATCCTTAGAGACTGTAGCATGCTGAGCAAAGAACTTTGAACTTTTAGACGAATGACAACAGATCCGAGTATGCAGACCTAATGATTTAGAGGACTACTGATAGCCAGATTAGGTAAATATGATGTTCTGTGATTTACTTGAAATTTGATATAAACTTTCAAATGCAAACCTAACTTTTCAAGAAATTCTAGATAAACAGATATTGATTAACAAGAATTGAGTTGTGGTTTATTAAGAAGGATAAGATCTAAATCTGGAAATGTGTTTTAGCTGGTTCTAGATCACCATCAACCAACTATTTGGTCCATTGACCACGTGGGAGGAGTGCCTTGATGATCAGGATTGAGATTTGTAGGTGGAAGGGGTATTGATGTATAATTTGTAAATTAATTTTTCTTTCCTTATAGGTTATAAGGTGTCCCCCCCCCACATGTCGAGCGCTCAAACCACTCACCCCTCCAACTGCGTGCAGACCGGTGAATGGTTAGTGTGGGAGTTGGTGTTATGGGCCCCATGAATGACTGCATGTGTGAATGAGTTAGTGTGACGTCGGGTCTGTGACGCAGGGGAGGGTACCGGTACGGGTTTTGTTTTCCCCGTTACCAGGGTTTACGCGCTAGATCAGTTTTTCTGGTAGCAAGATGATGGTTATATTGTTTTGGTTTGGTGACTATTGCTTGTAAATTGCTTATTGATTAGTATTGGTTTATGTATTAACACTCTATGTTGAGTCGCGTCGAGTTCTATGTTGTTTGACGGCTTCTGGGATGTAGGAAGTCGGAAGTTGTAACGGTTCCGTAGTAGAGCAGAGGTAAGCGCTGTTCTCGGGAAAGACGGAATTGTTGGTGCCCTGTAGGTACACAGGGAAAACGTGTGACTATTGGAGTTGCATGACGCATTGTCTGGGTTTGATTCGGTAACATCGTCGTGTGTTGCCATTAGGGACATTTTCTGTATGAGAGGAGTGTATGGTAGCGAAGGTCACCTGTGAAATTTTAGTCTTATGTACCAGGAGTCCAAAAGGAGCTCTGATAACGCTTATCACTGGAAAGGTAATAGGTGTTCCCTAAGTTTGTTAGAAGGATAAAGTAGAGGGAAGTGCTACTTTATTAACGTATGTCATAATTCTGTAGTAGGACAAACTGTTCGCTGTATTCGGGAAAGACAGAATTCTGTGTGAATGTACCACATTTTCTGTGTGAAAGTGCGTGAATGAAAAGGCATTCAGGTTAATTGTGAAACTCTGGTTTTATTTCTCAGGAGCATTACGTCTCCAACTAGGTGTCTTAATTCTGGAGAAACGGTTAGCTGATGCTTGCTAGAAGGGTGAAGTAGAGGGATGTGCTACTTTATCAACGGATGTGTTTAGGAAGGACAAGGGTACCCCTTATGCGAACCTGGGGTGATACAATGTAGAAGAAAACAATGGTTCGGGATGGCCTAAGAAGGTCCAGGACAAAGAGAAACCCTTAAGAGGGCGGATGATTTTGTATAGGTTCAAAGACTCATACAGGAGAATGATACTTAATATAGAGAGACAGGGGACAGGAAAGGTCAATATATGACACTTATTTATTGTACATAGGATGAATTCAAGTGCTCACATATTTAGTGACAACAAGCGTGACGTGCAGGTGAGGGTGGACTTTTTTTAAAAAAGAACATCGCATTGGCAACAATAGAGAACCATTTTTTCTTGGTTAAATTAGTACAAAAAGGTTCAGGTTGCGTAAGGTCGACGTTTCGAACTCAATTATTTGAGTTCATCTTCAGGACAAATGTGAGCATATGAACTCTAAATGTGAAAAAATGCAAAAATAAACAAGTATAAATAACTCATAATTAAGTCCCTGAACTGTAAATAGCATCACAATCAATTAAATGTAAGGTACATAGTGTTCTCCAAATAGTGATGCAATTAGGAAGATCCATTTAGGTGATAGTTGAGAAACTGGAAAAATAATCATGAAGACGAAAAATGAACTGTCTACTGTCCAAATAAATGGAAGCATGTTGCATTTACAAAGTTATTTTCAAGAAACCCGAAGGGTCACAAGGACGAATTAGCTATTGAAATTGCTAGCAAGGGAAGGGGCGTGAGGCCGCGCGAAGAAAAAGGACCACTTACTTAGCATATGGGAAGGTAAGTAATGGGGTTGTCGACAATTAAGGAAGTTGCAACGGAGGGCTCGCCACAGCAGTAAATGTCTCGATAGAAAACAATGGCCTGGGGAAACGGAGTGATTTGAGGTTAGCAAGACGTAGTTCGGTGTGATTATGCGAGACTGCGGGGTTGTGCCAGAATAGGAGGGAAAAACTTACTCGAGTATAAAACTTAGTCCAACCTGCTCAATGTATGGAGGCGGGGTTCCGGTGCCGGGAAATTAATCTGCAATGGAGGAGTAAGTGATTACCGTCAGGCGGAGATTAAGGCCGCGAGAAGGGGGGGGCGAAAAAAGGTTATTGCAGAATTACTTACTCATTTCAGGCGGCACACGGTACAATCAATGGGGGTCTCGCGGGGGGTGGAGCGGGTCCTGGACGCGTGCAGGTACGCGCAGCGACTGGTAATGTGGTGGGAAGTGGAGGGTATTTGAGGAAACGGGTTGCTATTGGTTACGTGAAGCGAATGCAGCTGCGTGCATTGGAACGCGTGAGGGACCAGCGTCGAGAGTAGGCTCAGTGGATGCCTGTTCTAAAGTGGTAGCGAGTGGGAAACGAAGCATGCGAGTAGAGGCTCGATTGTTAAGCGCGGGAACAGTACATGTTACCAGAAAGCTGGACAAGCTAGTATGAAGACTTGCTAAGTCTAGATGGAATCAAATAAAAATTAAAATGCAAAGACATATAAGCAATCAGCGTTGCTAGAACGGAGGAGTTCTAGTAGTTGCGGGATCAGACTTCAATCAAGTGTGTAAATATAGTACAATTGAAATGCAGTACATAAACATTGTCATGGCTGAAAAATGGACAAGAATGCATACATGTGGCCGTAGGGTGAGCAAGAAATTAGACTGGAGTTTCAAAAGTTAGTGGCACATGGGGCCACGGTATCTGGTTACAGAATGGTTCTGTATTCGTCCAGAGTGTTAAGCCCATGTTCGATAGAGCGGCATTTAAAGATCCATTTGCATTCCATGCGGTTAAGGATTTGTTGTTGATTTCCTCCTCTGTGGTTGTGGTGTAGACAGTCAATCACTTGCCATGTGAAATCAGTTTCAGAGTGTCCTTTGGCCAAAAAATGTTCCACCAGTGGTGCCGTTTGTATTTTGCAGCGGATCCTACTCCTATGTTGAGAGATCCTGGTCTTGATTTTTTGCGTGGTTTGTCCGAAATAAAGCAATTGGCAGGGACATTTAATACAGTAAACCACATTTTGTGAATTGCAGTTAGAAAAAAATTGTAAAGTGTGTTTAGTGCCATTATATTAAAAAAACTGTGTGTTACAAGTAGAATCACATGACATACAGTTGTTACACTTATAGTGGCCTTGTAGAGGAGGGAGGCCAAGGAAAGAATGTAGAGTATTGTCCTTGTGTGTAGGTTTTTGGGCTCTAACTAGGTGGTCCTTAATATTACGTCCTCTTTTGATAGCAAAGAGCGGGATGCCTGTGTTAAGTTCCAAGGGGCCTAGTACTGACCAATGCTTTTTTATCATTTTGGTAAGTTTGTTGCTGACTGGGCAGAAGGTAGTTACGCATGTGATCTTGTTGAGGGATGCTTTTTCTTTGGGTTGCAGCAGGAATTCACGGTGTGAATACCATGCTCGTTTCATTGAGCGCTTTACTAAACGCCTAGGGTAGCCCCTGTTAGTGAGTTTCTTGCACAGGATTTCAGCCTCCTGGAAGAAATCCTCTTTGAACCTGCAATTTCAATGAATTCTGAGAAATTGTCCATAGGGTAGGCCATCTCTCAGTGCCCTAGGATGACAGCTATCGTATTGCAAGAGGGTGTTACGCTCTGTCGGTTTTCTGAATAGGGTAGTGTAGAGTTCGCCATCGGAGTTCTTGACCGTGACGTCTAGGTAATCAATTTTGTTGTTGTCAAAATTGTAGGTGAATTTTAGATCCGGCTGGATGTTATTGAGCCAAGCAAAAAAAAAATCAAGACCAGGATCTCTCAACATAGGAGTAGGATCCGCTGCAAAATACAAACGGCACCACTGGTGGAACATTTTTTGGCCAAAGGACACTCTGAAACTGATTTCACATGGCAAGTGATTGACTGTCTACACCACAACCACAGAGGAGGAAATCAACAACAAATCCTTAACCGCATGGAATGCAAATGGATCTTTAAATGCCGCTCTATCGAACATGGGCTTAACACTCTGGACGAATACAGAACCATTCTGTAACCAGATACCGTGGCCCCATGTGCCACTAACTTTTGAAACTCCAGTCTAATTTCTTGCTCACCCTACGGCCACATGTATGCATTCTTGTCCATTTTTCAGCCATGACAATGTTTATGTACTGCATTTCAATTGTACTATATTTACACACTTGATTGAAGTCTGATCCCGCAACTACTAGAACTCCTCCGTTCTAGCAACGCTGATTGCTTATATGTCTTTGCATTTTAATTTTTATTTGATTCCATCTAGACTTAGCAAGTCTTCATACTAGCTTGTCCAGCTTTCTGGTAACATGTACTGTTCCCGCGCTTAACAATCGAGCCTCTACTCGCATGCTTCGTTTCCCACTCGCTACCACTTTAGAACAGGCATCCCCTGAGCCTACTCTCGACGCTGGTCCCTCACGCGTTCCAATGCACGCAGCTGCATTCGCTTCACGTAACCAATAGCAACCCGTTTCCTCAAATACCCTCCACTTCCCACCTCATTACCAGTCGCTGCGCGTACCTGCACGCGTCCAGGACCCGCTCCACCCCCCGCGAGACCCCCATTGATTGTACCGTGTGCCGCCTGAAATGAGTAAGTAATTCTGCAATAACCTTTTTTCGCCCCCCCCTTCTCGCGGCCTTAATCTCCGCCTGACGGTAATCACTTACTCCTCCATTGCAGATGAATTTCCCGGCACCGGAACCCCGCCTCCATACATTGAGCAGGTTGGACTAAGTTTTATACTCGAGTAAGTTTTTCCCTCCTATTCTGGCACAACCCCGCAGTCTCGCATAATCACACCGAACTACGTCTTGCTAACCTCAAATCACTCCGTTTCCCCAGGCCATTGTTTTCTATCGAGACATTTACTGCTGTGGCGAGCCCTCCGTTGCAACTTCCTTAATTGTCGACAACCCCATTACTTACCTTCCCATATGCTAAGTAAGTGGTCCTTTTTCTTCGCGCGGCCTCACGCCCCTTCCCTTGCTAGCAATTTCAATAGCTAATTCGTCCTTGTGACCCTTCGGGTTTCTTGAAAATAACTTTGTAAATGCAACATGCTTCCATTTATTTGGACAGTAGACAGTTCATTTTTCGTCTTCATGATTATTTTTCCAGTTTCTCAACTATCACCTAAATGGATCTTCCTAATTGCATCACTATTTGGAGAACACTATGTACCTTACATTTAATTGATTGTGATGCTATTTACAGTTCAGGGACTTAATTATGAGTTATTTATACTTGTTTATTTTTGCATTTTTTCACATTTAGAGTTCATATGCTCACATTTGTCCTGAAGATGAACTCAAATAATTGAGTTCGAAACGTCGTCGACCTTGCGCAACCTGAACCTTTTTGTACTAATTTAACCAAGAAAAAATGGTTCTCTATTGTTGCCAATGCGATGTTCTTTTTTTAAAAAAAGTCCACCCTCACCTGCTCGTCACGCTTGTTGTCACTAAATATGTGAGCACTTGAATTCATCCTATGTACAATAAATAAGTGTCATATATTGACCTTACCTGTCCCCTGTCTCTCTATATTAAGTATCATTCTGTGTATGAGTCTTTGAACCTATACAAAATCATCCGCCCTCTTATGGGTTTCTCTTTGTCCTGGACCTTCTTAGGCCATCCCGAACCATTGTTTTCTTCTACACTTTATCAACGGAAGTAAATATTCCGTAGTAGGGCAGAGGTAAGCGCTGCTCTCGGGAAGACGGAATTCTTGTGAAAAAGGTCATTAACTATACTTTGGTTAGCGAAACATAATGGTGGCGTTTTTATGTCGTTACTAACAGATTTGTAAGTCAGAAGAACGAAAGAAAAGTTACGATACATTTTGTAAAGGAGGGGTCAGCAGGAGCTGCGACAGCGAGAAAAAACTGATGTCAGAAAGACCGCGCTGAGATTGGCTAGTCAGTAAGAAACATAGACGCCCCTGATTGGTGCGTTAGTGTATGCCGTGCTAGGAGTGGAGAATTACAGGGTGACGTGGACGCTGCTGATTACTGCATAAGTGTGAGACACGCTGGGATTGGAGAATTGCAGAAGTGATATAGACGCTCAGGATTGGTGCGTTAGTGTGAGTCACGCTACGATTGGTTAAAACAACAGATTAGTCGTAGGGAAAAAACTAGCGATACACGGAAGACAAAAATGATGTATTACGATCCACCAGAAAAGGAGAAAAAGTCCTGGTTTGGGAAAATTAAGAGTTTGTTTAAAAAGGATAAACCGATTAAGACTAGAGAGGGACAGTTGTTTCCCCGACCGAAATCACCCGCATCCTTTATGGTTGCGAAATATGGATATCATACTTGTATTTGGTTGGACAATTGGGCAAAGTATACTAAAGATGATGAAGTTTTAGCATTTCCAGAGCATGGTTCATTTAATTTTGCGGTTTTGAGAAACTTGAGAGAGAGAATGACGAATCTAGAACCGAGACCTAGACCGACACAGTTTGAAGCATTGACGGAATGGGAAGATGAGATGCATGACAGAGAAAGACAGAGGAGTGGCGGAAGGTATAGGTACATGTTTGGTAGATCGCATGGACAGGAGAATCATGATGACAGAATGAGGAGATGGCGAAGTGCAAATATGGCTGATGGTTTGTTTCCTGTGAGACATTTTGAAGATGTTAGTGGTAGAAAATGTACGGAATAGAGACATAATATAAAATCAGGAGGGTATGGAGTGAATGAATCGGAGGATGATGTTCTTGACGACATGTTTTATTAAAATCCATCCCCGTATCAACCAGATTCAGGGGTGTTGACACCAAGTGCCCCAATGAGAGAGACTTTGCGAAGCATTAAAACTGAACCAGTACCCCCAGAGTTAGGGAGAAATAATTCTTTCAGTGAAGTAGAGAGAAAACAGGATAGTAAGGTAAGTAGTGAAAATTCAGCAGAATTAGCAAAAACAACTTTAGAGTTAACCGAAAAGAAGCCGTAACTGTTCCCATAACCATAGGTCCAGTAATACCTGTTTTTGATAAACAAAAAGATAATGAACATTGTTTAACGGTTCCTTATAACAGTAATAAACAGACAGAGAGGCCAAGGATAAATTCAGAAGAGAGCCCATGAAGACAGACAGTAAGTGCATCAGAACAGAGTATGCCTAAAAATTTGACAGCAAATCCAGGTTTAGTTGATAGACTGATAATGACTACAGATTCCATATCAGAAATCCCAAGAGACTCAGAATGAAGCAATGAGTAAAAACCAGTAGGTCCTACTGCAGAAGAATTAAGTGAATGGTTAAGGAGCTTACAAAGAAAAGACAGAGAATCTCAATCTATAGATGTGGCCAAATTAAGGATGGTTTTGGAAGAATTAATAGTAGGGACTATGCCCACAGAAAAATTTAAAATTCTATCAGGATGAAGAATTACTCTTTTTGTGCAAAAGTATAACTTGGAGAGCAAAGAATCTACATGAGAGACTAGAGGAAGTAGCAAATGAAATGGGTATAGACATTGAAAAGGTAAAGGCTTTGCAAAAACCACATCGAGTAGATTTTACTGAGAAAGATATTGAAAATTTGAATACCACAGGACGGATAATCCAGATTAAAGACATAATCATTTTGTTGAGGAAATGGGGAGATGTGGATAAATGGAGAAGTAGGTGGTTTAGAAAACGAGATGATGCCTCAGAGAAGACGTTTGCAGCTTTCCCTGTAAGAGAAAAAGAAAAGATAGTGAAAGAATGCCCTATGAGAGAAATTCCAGGAGGAGGATATGTACATTTTCCTTGGACTAGGCAAGATATTTTGTCATTTACAAATGATTTCCCTCGACTACGCGAGAAGCCAGTCGAGTGGTATAGACAAATGGACAGATTTGTAAAATTATCAAAAGTTTTGTGGATTGATTGAATAGCCTATTTGACATAATAGTACCAGCAGATTTATGGACAGAGTGCAAAATTGTAATAGACTGGCCTACAAAAGAATACCCTAGAGATCCAAAGACAGGTGCCCCTGATCCAGAGGTGATGAAAAAATATGAACAAGTAATTACCTTTTTGAAAAACAAAGTACCTCCCAAAGATTGGGTAAAAATAGACCGAACTCATCAAGAAACTAAGGAGTCAGTGCATGCATACTACGAAAGGTTAATCCTTGCCTTTAAGCAATTTAGTGGTGACGAAAATTTGAATGAAAAGGATTTAAGTCATTTTGTATACAGATTTGTATATGGACTACGTCCTGAAATTAGTGAAATGATTAAGCAGCATACAGTGGATTGGCAAAATAAGAAAATAGATGAAGTATTGAGACATGCAAAGTATTTTAGTGATGAAATTGAGGCCAAGCAGCGTAAATTGAGGTCAGCTGATGTTAAGAATCTTCCTCTCTCGGATGAAACAATCCAAGTGGTTGGAGTATCCAACAGACAGATCAAAACTTATCTCACAGAACCAGTAAATGTCAATATAGGGAAATTTTCCGAAATGCACCGCTTTGTCGTGTGCAGTTCAAGTCCCGTAAACCTATTAGGACGAGACCTGTTGTGCAAAATGAATTGCACCATATTTTGTACCCTTGATGGTATAGCATTTGAGACCCCTGATGAAGATGTACTGTATAAAATGACTATGGCTAATATGGAAACTGAGATTACTGAAGCCTATGCTGTATTCAACCCTGACGAATTACCAAAAGAATTGAAACAAACAGTAAAAGCAGAGGTTTGGGATTTTACAGGAGAAGATGTAGGATTGATGAAAAATGTGGATCCTGTTAAAGTAACAGTGAAGGAAGGAATAAGTTACCCAAATGTTCCTCAATATAAATTGACACCTGAGATAATTGAAGGGGTTACCCCTATAATTGAGAAAATGATTAAACAAGGAATTTTGAGAAAAATTATGAGTAGTCCATGTAATTCAGCAATTATGGGACTGAAAAAGCCTAATGGAAAATTCAGGATAGTGCAGGATTTGAGAAAGATAAACAAAATTGTTGTGTTGTGCTGTCCTATAGTACCAAATCCATCCGTGATTTTGTATCAGATTCCTCATGATGCAGAATGGTACACAGTAATTGACTTATTTCACACTTTCTTTTCCATCCTGTTGCACCATGATAGCCAGCAAAGTTTTGCGTTCTGTTTTGGCGAACGTATTTTGGCTTGGTGCCGAATCCCACAGGGGTATACAGAAAGCCCCTCGATATTTAATCAGATATTAAAAAAGTCTTTGGAAGATTTAGAAATGCCCGAGAATTCAGCGCTAGTTCAATATATCGACGACCTGCTTGTGGCGTCCATAGCATTGTTAAATCATTTGGCAGATGGAGGAATTAAGGTATCCCCATCGAAATTTCAATTTTGTCAGAAAGAAGTTCAATATTTAGGTCATAAAATTGAAAAAGGACTAAGGAAGATAACTACAGACAGGATCAAGATAATAAAAGGAATGAGAGCTCCAATGACGCAAAGAGAAGTGAGAATGTTTCTTGGAATGGTTGGATATTGTCGTCAGTGGATAAGTAACTTTCCCTGATCGCAAAACCTTTGGTACGCCTGAGGAGAAGTGATGTGAGAGATCCCATTGACTTAGATAGGGCAGAACTAGCAGCATTTAAGAAATTGAGAGACAGTTTGTGTGAAGCGCCATCGTTAGGAATGCCTGACTATGATAAGGAGTTTGAGCTGTACTGCAGTGAGAGAAATGGATGTGCACTTTCTGTATTGATACAGAAACATGGAAAATTGAGAAGACCAATTGCATATTTTTCAGCTATGCTAGACCCTGTAGCTGTAGCCTTGCCAGGTTGTTTGAAAGCAGTAGCTGCTACTTGTAAGTGTCTGGAACAGAGTGAGGGAATTGTGATGGGATATCCTGTGTGAGTGTATGTACCTCATGATGTGGCAATCCTTTTAACAAGGGGTCGCACTCAATTCATGACGCATAATCGGCTGACTAAGTATGAGAAGGTCATATCAGGTGCAACGAATGTGAGCCTTGCAAGATGCTTGAATGTGAATCCTTCAACACTATTGCCTGATGCTGAGAATGTCGAAGTCAGGGACAAAGTGGATCATGATTGTTTGGATGTATTGGATTTTTGTACCAAACCACGTCCTGATATAAAGGATATACCCTTGTCTAAGAGTGACTTTGTTATGTTTGTAGATGGGTCATGGTTGAGAACAGACGAAGGAAATCTGAGTGCAGCATATGCAGTGTGCACAGTTGCAGCAGTAATGGAGGCATGCTACCTGAAGGGAGTAAAATCAGCTCAGGTTGCTGAACTGATAGCCTTAACTAGAGCATGCAAGATTGGAAAGAATGGGAGAGTGACTGTGATAACTGATAGTCAGTATGGTTTGGGTGTTGTGCATGATTTTGGCCAGATATTTCTGCAGAGAGGATTTCTGACTTCAAGTGGAACTCCTATAAAGAATGCTGAAGTGTTGGAAAGTTGCTTGAGGCGATACAGCTGCCAAAGCAATTGGCTGTTGTGAAGTGTGCTGCTCATGTACAAACCGCTGATTATATCGCGGTTGGAAACAAATATGCCAACGATATGGCCAAATATTGTGCTCAAAATCAGAACTCAGTAAAGAGGGCTAAAGAGAGGGAGATGAATTCTTTGCCTCTAATGTTTACTAACATTGTGGGTACCTGGGAAGAAGTGAGGCAATTGCAGGAAGAGGCAGGAGATGAGGAAATGAGACAGTGGGTAAAAGCAGGATGTGCACCAAGAGAAACAGATCATGTGTGGGTTTATCGAGATGGAAGACCAGTCATGCCTGATAGTATGATAGCTGCCAAGGCACGGATGTATCATGGACAGGGACACATAGGGAGGGACGCGATGATTCGGTCCTTTAAGCAAACGTGGTACAATGCAAAATTTAGACTTGTAGCTGAGAGTCTTTGTCAAAGATGCCTTATATGTCAACAGTTCAATCCTGGAAGAAAAACAGTGGTAAGTCTAGGAACGATAGGTCGAGAAGGAGGGCCTTTCACCAGAATGCAGATTGATTTCATTGAAATGCCGCTCTGTAATAGGTTGAGTTATGCTCTAGTAATGGTCTGCTTGTTTTCTAGATGGGTAGAAGCATATCCCACAAGAAGGAGTGATGGAATTACTGTAGCAAAACTACTTTTGAGGGAATTCATCCCTAGATTCGGGTTCCCAGTTACAATTGAATCAGATAGAGGAAAGCACTTCCATAATGAGATCATGAAATTGATTTGTGAAGCGTTGAATGTACAACAGAAACTACATTGTGCCTATTGCCCAGAGGCTTCTGGTGTGGTGGAACAAATGAATGGCACAAATAAAAACCGATTGGGAAAGATGTGTTTAGCCACAGGTTTGAAATGGCCTGATGTCTTGCCTCTGGTACTCATGACTATTAGATCAATTCCAGATAGAACCACGGGTTTGAGTCCACATGAAATTAACATGGGAAGAGCAATGCGACATGTATTCATACCAGTCAACAAGCTGTTGCCTATATCTGATGACTTGGCGTTGGATTACTGTAAGGGGCTGGCTGACGCAGTTCATTCTGTGTTTCATCAGGTTGGAGCGGATGCCACCAACCTTGAAAATAAGCAAGCTCATGATCTGAGCCCAGGAGACTGGGTGAGAATCAAAGTACACAGAAGAAGAAACTGTCTGGTCCCACGTTGGGGAAAACCACGACAAGTGATTTTGACTACAACCACAGCTGTGAAGTTTGCTGTGATCAAGAACTGGATTCATGCTAGTCACACACTGAGAATTCCAAATCCAGTGGATAACAAAGAAGGAGAATATTTTGAGGAGTCAGAGACTAGTTCTGAATCGGATGCTGAAGAAACAAGAACAAGAGAAAATCCTGAAAGGGGGGAGTCAGAACCAAGTTTGATCGTTGCCCCAGAGAATATTCCCTTGAGAAGAAGATTACAGATTTCTGATACCAGCTCAGACTCAGAGACTGAACAAATACCAGTATGCTCAGGAAAAGAGAGAAGCAGTGAAGGAACAATCAAATAAGTTATTGATAAGGAGATTCCGGATGAAAAACAGAGAAATTCCACCTGAAATAACAAAAGTAGATGAACAGGTGCAAGATACAGGAAGAGAGGGAAAGATTCTTGCGGAAGACCCCCGAGGAGTTGTAGGGAATTCTAACATCCAGTTAGAGGAAGGGACAGTTAGTCAGCAGGAAGATATTGTGCAAGAAACACGAGGAGGGACAGAAGTAGGGAAAATAAAAGAAGTGGTGGAAAGAGGAATAGAGGAATAATTGAAAGCAAAAAGCAAGTTGAAACAGAATCAGAAGAAAGTGATGAGGAAGTATGTAGTATCCTCAGGTCATGTTCATATGTTCCCTTCATTCTGTACCTAGCTGCTCAGCCAGTGTTAGTGTTCCGCATAGAATGTTAGTGTGGGTGGAATGCTTGGATACCTGTGTGGGACTGAGACAGTTGGGAAGATGGGCTGAGCAGCTAGGATGCTGCTCCTGGTGGGGTCTATTCTGGGGCCTATTGTGGAGCCTGATCTGGGCCTGTTCTGGGTTTACTACTCCTACACCTAAGATCTCAATAAACTTCATCTACTCCTACCTGGCCACGTCTACAGCGTCTACTTGTACATCCTGCACACGTGGGGCCAGCCCACTACATTTATGGCGACGATCTGGAGCTCATCTCACGCAAAAGGTAGCCTGATGACAACTAAGAAAGAGGAGTGGAGCAAGATTACGTGTAGAAAAAAACCTATGTTGAGTAAAATGAAATAAAAAGAAACAAGCATCATGAAATTTTTGAAGAAAAGAAAAGAAACCCGTCTTGTGACGCAACTGAAGTCTAAGAAATATGTCAAGCATGCCGGACTGCCCCACCAGTGTCCATCACACCGAACAGCCCAGCACAGGCATGCTGTGCCTTCATCTCGTCATCTACATCAGTAAATACGGTTACAAGCCAGTCTACATCTGGAAAAGAAATTATGCGTCTACTGTGCCACAACCAATGATTTTGGAGCAACAAGTAACAAGGTAATCAGTGGCTGTTTGTGACTTTGTCAAAAGGCATCCGGTTTTAAATTTGTGGCTGTGCTGAAGCTATAGACTTTAATATCCCATGGGCTCTGAAAGTGTGTTCTACAGCTTCGTGTGTTTGGACTTGTGTAAATCTTCGTCTGCTACTTCGTGCCCTAATCAGCTGTTATTGAGGTTTCGTTTATTGACTGGAACTGTGTCATCTTAATGGATGCGATAAAATACTATCTGCTACGTTTTAAGGAAGTGGGCGATGTACGGAAAAAAATGTGACCTCAGTTTGCTTCTTTTTGGTTAAATTGCCGCTAAGCCATCTGTGTGAGGAAAATACATTTTTTTGAAATGGTTAAAAAGTTGTCACGTGTTCTCTCTGCATGGCTGGTGAGAGATTACAGTTGCGCTTCATTTAAAAAATTCAAAAGTGGCTCGTGAACCGCACCTGGTCTGTGTGTCGCGCGAAGCAGCTCCTGATCTCCATGACGTCTTTTCTGTCGAATGTACGCATTGCTGCTTATAGACGTATTTATGCTTGGAGTTGCCCGGAGCCATCCGGGACAGCGTCAGACAGCGTGCCTCCATCTTGCAATTGGTGAAGTGTGCTGTTTCATTCGTCCGGTATTTTACAATTTGCCAACCACGCTCAGCGTCTTCAATAAAGTTAAAAAGAAATGACAAGAATGCCGCGAAGAGAAATATAACTTGTTTTTCACCTGTCGCGCATGTTCGCATGGAAGAAAGAATAAGCAAGTATGGCTTGGCAGCCATGGTTTTGTTGTTCTAAGTTTACTCACAGTTCACAGGTAATTTATACTTCCGCTTCCAAGATTAGAGATTTTCACGCTTCTCATTGTCTTTGCAATAACTTTCCGCATGATGTGTTGGACAGCATTGTGTTTTCGGCCCAGCGTAAGCGCAACAATTGGCGTTTTCAACACTTGGTGATGGTTTAGAGTTCTCTCTGGTTCAGGCACTGGACACAGATACTATTTATTTATAGTGCTCAATTGTTCCTAGGAACGCCTGTCCCTCATCATCGCGGTGACAGGCACACCATTGTTTTTTTTGGAAATATGACTTTGTGGTACATGTTTTAAAGATTTAACGCAAAAATGTATTTTTTTCACAAGAGAATTAATTTAACGCAAAAATGTTTTATTTCACAGATGAGTGAGATTTCTTATTACAGTGTCTTGTATTTGTTGTATGCCAACGTTGTTGATTCGCTTTATACACGTTCTTGTTTTGTTGGCATGGGAGTGGGTACTAGTCCCATGTCTCTTATTTACGCAGTTTCTCGTTTCAAATTTTGTATCCCTGCCTAAGGGATAGGGGTGGGTTTTTAGTCCCATGACCCTTATTTCAAATGTTTGATCCCTGCCTAAGGGATAGGAGTGGGTTTTAGTCCTATTTCCTCTTTAGATAGTTTTATCCCTGCTTTGGGATGGGAGTGGGTTTTTAGTCCCATCACCCCACGTTCACAGTAATTTATATGGGAATGGGTTTTAGCCCCATTTTTTAAAGGGGGTTTTAGTCCCACCTTTGTTATTTTGAGATTGGGTGTCAGTCCCATTTACTCTGTTATAGGGGGTTAGAGTCCCACCTATTTATAGGGGGTTAGAGTCCCACCTATGTAATTAGTAATGGGTGCCAGTCCTATTTACTAAGTTTAAAGGGGGTTTTAGTCCCACCTTTTACGTTTGTGTTGGGTTTTAGTCTCTTCATTTACGTATTCGCTGTCTTGTGTGTGGGTAGCCATCTTTTGATGCCACACGGTGCTGCATGTTGGTTTTTCATGCTGCACAAGTCAGTGGGTTTTAGTCCCATGTGACGTATTATGTAAAAATTTGGGTGTCAGTCCCAATCAATGTTTTTTTTTCACGTGGGTTTTAGTCCCATAGTGTCCCTCACATGAGGGGTGGCGTATTGGTTTGTCGCCACAGTCTTCTCACGTGAGAAGTACTTCCTTGGGTGTCGTTCTACCCATAGGTTTTCTACCCGTAGGATTTTACTCTGGGTATCATATTCATTTGTCGTATGTGAGCTCTTATTTCACTTCTTAAATTTTTCTTTGTTCAGTTTTAAGGGAAGGGGATGGTGTTAGTGTGTTGATCTATGCTTGCATCTTTCTCTTCTCCTTAGTGTGTCTGTTTTCCCTCTCATGATGTATTTCTTCATGCATCCCTGGGTTTATGGACTCATCATATCTATTGTACATTACTGTATTTATTTGTTTGCTTATTAGTTTGGGTTTATTTTAGGTTTTATTAATTTTCAGTGTAAAGGAAGAGGATATGTAGTATCCTCAGGTCATGTTAATATGTTCCCTTCATTCTGTACCTAGCTGCTCAGCCAGTGTTAGTGTTCCGCGTAGAATGTTAGTGTGGGTGGAATGCTTGGATGCCTGTGTGAGACTGAGACAGTTGGGAAGATGGGCTGAGCAGCTAGGATGCTGCTCCTGGTGGGGTCTATTCTGGGGCCTATTGTGGAGCCTGATCTGGGCCTGTTCTGGGTTTACTACTCCTACACCTAAGATCTCAATAAACTTCATCTAGGGAGGAGGAGCCTAGCGCGCATCTAAGATGGTCGCGTGAGCACAGGGCTCCCCGGACCCTTTCTGCTCCTCGGACTATATCCTGAGATTATCCTGATTTGGTTTATGGAATCTGGGAGATGAAGACCAGCTGATCATATATCTCTTTTTAAAACTCTAATTGGACCTGGGAATCCTGAGTTGTCGTCGTCGGAACTTTTGGGACCCACCCGGCGGAGGTGGCCGGGGTGAAGGTGACCCGTGGGGCCGGGCTGCAATTGAACAACAGCGGCCTCAGCGCGGTGCCAGTTGCCGAGTCAGCGCTTTCGGTTTCGATTTTGGCCTTCAGGAGATCGGCTGGCGTGCGTGCTCAAGGTGGCGAGGTGCCTCCTGGGCCTCTGCCCGAGGCTTGCTTCCATCTGCTACTGGTGGGCCTGACGCCTCCGACCCCCACATCGGCAGTTTGTGGTCCTTTGGCTGGCGCCCGCACACCTTTTGATCGGAGGTCCCATTGAGAGACTGCGCTCGCATGGCGGGCAAAGGGGGTCCGGAGGGACGCAAGACCAAGGCTTCTCTGCGCGGGGGAGCGGTCCAGAGCAACAACATGGACCGCTACACCCAGGGCAGGGGGCCCCCTGGCGCTACTGGCCTCTCCCCGGATGCTGCGGGGGGAGGCACGACCGTCTCTGCGGAACTTTCCCTGCAGGACATTATGGGCGCCATCGAGGGCATCAGGGAAACCATCGCGACGCAATATGAGGCCCTGGCCCGTAAGATCGACACTGTCGCAATCGATGTCACCCTGATTCGGGCCGACCTCTCCAAAACCAACGAGAAGGTCCAGGCCCTTGATACACGGACCTCCACCCTGGGTGCGGAGGTGTCGGATCTGCGGGCCGCGCTTGGGGACATTAGAGTGGTCAACGACCATATGGCCCGGCGGCTTGAGGACTTCGAGGGACGGGCCCGACGCAACAACATCCGCATCATTGGTGTACCGGAGTCCTCAGACGGCCGCCCGGTGGACCTCGTGGTCGAGGAACTTATCCTGCAACAGCTGTCCCCGGCTGGCCTAAGTAAATTCTTCGCCGTGGAGCGGGCCCATCGAGTTCCGGGCGGCCGGCCGCGGCCGGGGGCCCCCCCGAGGCCTATCGTGGCTAAACTGTTCCACTACAGGGACCGCGACGCTATTCTGCAGGCTTCACGGACCCGTGGCCCGGTCCGCTACGAGAACTCGACCATCAATTTTTATCCGGACTTCACGCAACTGGTCCAGAAACAGCGGATGGGATTCCAAGGGGTGAAGCGCCGTCTCCGCGAGCGGGGCCTGAAGTATTCGATGATCTACCCGGCGAAACTCCGAGTGGAGCATGGAGAGCGGACAGCCTTTTTTGACTCTCCTGTGGCCGCAAGTGACTGGCTGGACTCGCTGCCGGACGGGGGTGGCCGGCCCGGGCCCTCTGGGGGCACCGCAGGTGACGGGTCCCCTTAGACTGACATTTGGTCCTTGCTTTTGCGGTTTTGCACTGTGCAGTTGGGTCTTACTTCTTTTGCATACTGTGTCTTACCAGGACCCGTGAGGGGCGCGGGCGGGTTCGGGTCCCTTTCCTCCTCCGGGGTCTTTTTGTAGAATGGGGTTAGGGGGGCGACAGGCACACTGCAAGTTGGGGGGGGTCATTGGCCCGCAGGGGTGCAGGGTGGGGGGAGTTGGACTTGGGGTGGGGTTGGGGGGGAAGGGGGGTTGTTTTGTGGTGTGTTTTTTGTTTACAGGGCGAGGTATTGATTTTTGTCCAAATTTGGGAACCGTGCTGCGGGCTGGGGGCCTCTTGATCTATTGGAGGGGATGGGGGGAGACGGGTTGAGGCTTATGTCGTGGAACGTCAATGGGTTGGGGGATCGTATTAAGCGGGGTGTTGTACTGCAATATTTGCGTCGTGTGACTCCTGATGTGGTGTTTCTCCAGGAGACGCACTTGGTCGGCAATGTCTGCCATGCGATGAACAGGGGGGGATACCGCCTCGTAGCTCATTCTGGTTTCACAACGGGCTCCAGGGGGGTGGGCATTCTCCTGCGAACCTCCCTTCCGGTGGAGATCACGAGGATAGTCTCGGATGACAGAGGGCGCTATGTGTGTTTGATTGGGAGGTGGGAGGGGCAGCCCCTTACCCTGGTTTCAGTCTACGTTCCCCCGGGTCTCCAGAACTCCACCTTTACTGACTTGGGTCGAATGCTGCTTGACCTTCCGGACGGCCTCCTGCTCATGGGCGGGGACTTTAACTCTGTGGTTTCGGGTGAACTGGATCGTCACCCACCGAGGACCCTCCCCGCTGCCCAGTCATGGCTGGGTGGGATGTTGGAGACCTTCGGCTTGGTGGATAGTTGGAGACTAATGCATCCGACCCAGTGTCAGTTTACCTTTCATTCGGGGGCGCATGGGAGTCTCTCTAGGCTGGACTACTTCCTTATGCCCGCGGCGCAGACTGGTCGGATTCGAGAGGTCAGACACTTGGCGCGTGGTATCTCCGACCATTCTCCGCTGTGGCTTCTCTTTGACACCGGGTCGCGGTCTGCAGGGCGGGTAGCTCCTATTAACCCTTGGTACCTGCGGGACCCTGCGACTCGTGACAGCCTGGTTAGGGCCATGGACCAATACTTCAGTGAAAACGAGGGGTCGGTGTCGTCTGCGTTGTCCCTTTGGGAAGCCTTTAAAACTGTGATACGCGGACACGCCCTCGCCCAGATAGTGGTGGCCAAGAAGGTTAGGAGCGAGGCGGTGGTGAAGCTGGAGACTGACATCTCGGGGTTGGAGTCGGCCCTGGAGGCGAATGTTACTCCGGACGGGCTACATGCCCTTAGCCTGAAACAGTTCGAATATAGGTCCATGGTCACTGACGCGGCCAAAACTATGTATAGGGAGCAGCAGGGCCGATTGTATGGCGCGGGGGACAAGGCGGGAAAGTTGATCGCGTGGCTGGACAAAAAGGAGAGAGTGAATCGTGTGGTCCCCGAGTTGCGTGCTGCTGACGGTGTGTGTGTGACTGAGCCGGATGAGATTGTGGAATGTTTCGCTGACCACCTCCGGGCGGTGTACTCCCCGGTGACTGACAGGGATGAGGAGGACTCTCGCCTCCTACTGAGAGATATTGCTCTGCCCGGCCTGTCCGTTGAGGACCGGGAGCGGCTGGACGCTCCCTTGTCGTCGGATGAAATAGCGACCGCGATCCGTTCCCTTCGCTCGGGCAAGGCTATGGGTCCTAACGGTCTGCCCATTGAACTATACAAATTGCGTCCTGATAAGCTCGCGCCCTTCCTCAGCCGCATGTTCCGCGACTCTCTCGCGGCGGGTTCCCTTCCGGCCGACCAGCGCTTGGCCACTATAGTCGTTATCCCCAAGGAGGGCAAGCCGCGAGACCGCTGTACTTCTTACCGGCCCATTTCACTGCTCAATGCGGAGCCCAAAATCCTGGCGAAAGTCCTGGCCAATCGATTGTTGAGTGTCGTGTGCGACCTTATTCATCCGGACCAATGCGGCTTTATCCCGCACCGCAACACCGCTCTTAACTTGCGGCGTCTTCACGGTGCCCTTGCCAGGGCGGAGTTCCTCTCCGAACCGGCCGTGCTGGTTTCTTTGGATGCCACGATGGCCTTTGATACTATTGAGTGGCCCTTCCTCTGGGCCGTCTTGGATAAATTCGGCTTTGGAGAGGGATTTATTGGCTGGGTGAGGCTCCTTTACACGGGACCCATGGCTCAAGTGGTGGTGAATGGGCGGGTCTCTCGGCCCTTTGCCCTCGGCAGGGGCACGAGGCAGGGGTGCCCGTTGTCCCCGTTGCTTTTTGCTCTCGCCCTGGAGCCACTCGCTGCCTGGCTCCGTTGGGAGCCCTCGCTTAGAGGGATCCGGTGGGGCCCGGGCTTCGAAGATCGGGTCTCGCTGTATGCGGACGACATTCTCCTGTATCTCACCTCACCGCGGCAGTCACTCAACGTCCTTTTTGACGTTCTGACCTCCTTTGGGAACAATTCGGGTCTCACGATCAATTGGTCTAAATCCTGCGTTTATCCCATCTCTGGTGGTCCTCCTCTCCTGCCGCCTCGGCTCCCGATTCAGATATCTCTGAGCGGCTTTAAGTACCTGGGGATATACGTTTCGCTGGACCCGGTGGCTCGCTATGAGCAGAATCTCCTGCGTCCACTTCGGCGGCTGCGGGAGGACACGGCCCGGTGGTGCAGGCTCCCCCTGTCCCCGCTGGGTCGGGCCGCGCTGTTTAAAATGATGTCCCTTCCCAGGTTCCTCTATGCACTCCAGAACTCCTTCGATGTTATCCCAGTGGCCTACTTTCGGGAGGTGGAGAGCCTGCAGAGGAGACTGGTGTGGGACGGGCGGGCGCGTATTGCTCTTGCCAAGCTCACTCTCCCCTGGTATGACGGGGGCATCGCGCTTCCTGACATTCGCAGGTACTATTGGGCCTCGCAGCTATCTGCCATTAACCACGCCACGTATGCGCCCGGCTTGAATCCGGCGTATGAGATGGACAAGTTCCTGCTTCCCGGCGGGAACTACAACAGGGCACTTTATTCCCGCCTGGCTGGCCGGACCCTTACGGGTCCTACTAAGATTGCGGTGCGGACATGGAGGGCTGCCACTGCGGCCATGGGCTGGAGTGAGCGATTAACATGTGCTACTCCCTTGTTTGCTTCCGACCGCCTGGGAAGCTTGTGGACCACGAAGGGGTTTGACCAGTGGGACACGATTGGTATCAGCAAAGTGGGAGACCTGTGGCACAAGGGCGCGGTAAAGACTTTCGCGGTGCTCCAGGCCGAATACGAGCTGACCGACAGGGAGTTCTTCCGCTACGCCCAGGTTCGGCACGCCCTGCTCTCGGTCTTCGGGGAGGGGACCAAGATCCCTGTTTCATCGCCCCTCGAGGACCGCATACTTGATGGACACGTCCCTGATAGTACTATTTCTTTAATTTATAAAAAATTAATCAATCACCGGGCGGACCTTCTTGTTCGCCTTCGGGAGGCTTGGACTGGGGACGGGGTGGAATTGGACGACGAAGATTGGCAGTCTGCACTGTCGTCCCCCAAGGAGGTTGCCATTCCGGCTCGTCTTCGGTTGGTACAGCTCAAGATTCTCCACCGGGTGTATGTGACGGGTCCGCGCTTGGTCTCGATGGGATTTTCCGGCGACGGGCTCTGTAAGCGAGGCTGTGGGCTCAGCGCCACCTTTCTTCATATCCTTTGGGAGTGCCGCGAGGTGGCGGACTACTGGCGCCGGGTCCACACGGTTATGGGACAGGTCACCGGGGTTGTGCTGCTGCCGGAGGTGCGTCGCTGTGTCCTGAATGTGTGGGAGCCCAATGACTACAGCGCGGCTCAGACTCGGTGGGCGGCCCTAGGGAACATGATTGCCAAGAGGGACATAGCGCAACTTTGGGGCGCTCAACGGCCGCCCACCGTGTCAGTATGGAAGGAGAATATGGACTGGTGTATGTTTAGGGAGAAGACTGTGTATGTGGCCCGTGGCAAGCCGGGGGCATGGGGTAGAATTTGGGGGCAATGGAACGCGTATCGCGGAGGCATCTGTACGCCCCCCCTGGTAGATACTGATATCGCCATGTCCCCCTGACCCTTGATGGCTCCTGGCGCCTTTTGGAACAACTACATATGGACGTTCATCTTCCTTGACCCCCTCCCCCCCCCCCCCTCCGTCCCCGGCCTCCCGGTACTCCTTTCTTTAGCGGTTTGCTCAATTGTCCTGACTGGAGTTTCCCGGGGGGAGCCTGACCCGCACTGGTTTCCCTCATAACTCGCCTTATGTTGTGTATTGTTTGTCTTTTTGTTTTTGTGATTGTTGGACTTACGCTTCCTGTTCCTCGAGAACTATCTGGAGCCACTGCAGGGCAGTGCCCTGGGAACTGATTGTAGCTTTGATATGTGTAGATTTCCTTCTGTACCTAGCGGCCGGCCCGAGTGGTTGTAGGCCCGTACTTGTAACCGAATTATTGCTTAATAAAACTTTTTCAAAAAAAAAAAAATAAAAAAAAAAAATAAACTTCATCTACTCCTACCTGGCCACGTCTACAGCGTCTACTTGTACATCCTGCACACGTCTTTTCTTTTCTTCAAAATTTCTTGATGCTTGTTTCTTTTTTTTCTCTCAATTTTCTTGACATAGGTTCTTTTCTACACGTAATCTTGCTCCACTCCTCATTCTTAGTTGTCATCAGGCTACCTTTTGCGTGAGATGAGCTCCAGATCGTCGCCATAAATGTAGTGGGCTAGCCCCACGTGTTCAGGTGATGAAGTAGACGTAGCCGAGATGATTTTATGTAGTTTATTAAATCAATAAGTAGAAGTAACAGCAAGCTAGAACAAGCCCAGAACAGGACCCAGATCAGGCTCCACAATAGGCCCCAGGATAGACCCCACCAGGAGCAGCAGAGAAGGTCAAGTCCTGAGAAAAAGAGCATGGAGAGCTGAAAAGAATGATAAAGGAAATAAATCGAAAAGACCAGCAAGAGATGAAATCTGGCCTAATAACATAAAGAGATTAGGATAACCACTGACACGAGTGAATTCACCAAGAGCAGAGCAGGTGCATGAAGTAACAAGTCAAGAAAAGTCGAAAAATGAGAAAATAGCTACAGCAGAGGAAAACAAAAGAACAAGAAAGCCCAACCAGAAGTATAAGTCACCAGAATGGTCGTATGTGGCCCTGCCTGAAATAAAAGAAGAGGCAGATAGCCAAGAAAATCCAGAGGTGACTGTACCGAAAGTGGTTGAGGAACACGAAGAATCGGAAATCCTGAGAGTTATCTTGACCGCTATTGGAGAAGAGACGGATGTTCAGGAAGTTCTGTATCAAGATTATGAGAGAAAAGTGAAAGACGATCAAATGCCAAACTGAACAAGACAAAAGTACTGCTAATGGAAAGAAAATAGAATACTGGAAAAGACATAACAGATAGAACCAAGTAAGTGCTTAGAGCCTTGGGTTAGACAAAACTAGTTGTGAAGTAGTCAAAAGACACTGATCATTTTGCGAAAATGGCAAACACGGAAAGTAGAAAAGCTAAATGCGTGTTCCTAAAACGATGGTTTAAAATGTGTTGTTGTACAGGATTACTAATTCTTCTATGGAGTGTGTTAGCTTTGAGGATTTCATTTAAGGTTACCATAGACACAATACAAGGACATAGTGAGAATAAAACTAATATAGAGAAGGTTCAGAAAGTATATCCGACTAGAATAGATAGAAACTATCTACATAAGGACAGGTCTATAAATGATTTCTCTAACAATGTGTTTTCAAAACTTTTGTACGAATATGTAAAGACAATGGATGTGAGGGATTGCTACGTTTGTATGCAGCTACCTTCATCTGTATCGGAGGGAGTGACCTACCATCACCTCCCAGTAACATATGGAATAACCTGTAGTGTAATAGCTAGTCTGTTGTATCAAACAGGGAAATTAGAATACTATTTTTCAGATGTAGATAACATATTTTCACAAGTACCTGCAAATAACAAGTTGAATAAAGTAAAACCTGATAAGGTGTTAGGTGAATTTTTCTTAGAAACCAAGGAACTAGCATTAGAATACATATTTAGGAATAATTTGACTTGTAGTTTAAAGAAAGAAGAAAATACGTTTTTGGATATGGTTGAAAAAAGGAGATTGAAAATGCAAAAGAAAGCATCTGAAGGAAGAGAGGAAAAGACAGTCTGGGATGTCGAAATGGAAAAACACTTGAAGGGAGAAGCTAGTCCAACTATGGCTTTAGATTGGCCCCAGAAAGGGAAGTTGTGTATTAGAAGGAATCAAACTGCATATGATAATTACTTTGTAGGTAACAGTGAGTGCCATGATACATACTGAATCATGGGTGGATGGGGATTTAAAGGAGGAAATGATCCAGTTTATCCTGGGCTATACTTTATCTGCGGGAACAAGGCATATTATCGTTTGACAGACCATTGGTATGGCACATGTTATGTAGGTCTGGTCTTTCCAAAGATATTCCACATGGGAAGAGAAGAAGATGGTGTACATAAGTTAGGTAGTCTATTAGCTTGTAGAAAGAGAGAATTTTGGTCAGAAATTGTAGGAGACATTTTTGGAGCATTGATACCAGCAGTGGGAATATCTCTGAATGCACACAAAATTAGAAAACTATCAACAGTAGTGGATCGCTTGTCAACAAGCACCGCTGGAGGATTTTTATTGGTAAATACTGAAATGGTTGCTATATGTGCTATGGTAATGCAAACTCGACTTGCCCTTGATATATTACTGGCAAAAGAGGGTGGAGTCTGTGGAATGCTGAAAGTTCAACATTGTTGTACTTACATTCCAGACGAAAGTAAAGATCTGAAAATGTACATCAAAAATATAACTGAATTGCATGAGGAAATTACACCACTGGAGGTTGAAAGTGTTTGGAAAAAGATTGGGAAGAAACTCTCCTCTATTAAAGATTTCCTGATAAACTTAGGTAGTACCTTTATAGGTAGGATCGTATTTCCATTAACATGTGTGATTTTTATAGTATTAATTCTAAGATGAGTTTGTTTGTGTCATAAGAGAAAGAAAATACAGAAAAACTTAAACAGAGAAAATTTGAAAAGAAGGCAGAATAAGAGACAAGAGAGGGAATTTGAAGAAGTTGAATTCGAAGAGATGAAAGAAAGTATGTACAAAACAGCAAGAAGAGAGGAAATTGGGGAAACAGAAATGTAAATTAACTAAAAGAATTCATTTCACTTTCTTGACAATTTGATACAAAATTTTAATGGTGTGGTGATAAAATCACCAAAGGGGGGGATTGATGAAGCGGGTAGTACAACATTTTGTATACCTTCCCCATTCTGCATGAAAATACTATTCGAATAATCTATTAATTATAATATTATTAAATGAGTTTGCATGAACCAACATTACTAATAACCAAATTACACGTGGGATTGCATATTGCATGGCTAAATAACCTTTATGACTAAAATACGTACGCATACTAACAGTAGTATATGTAGTAAATAGAATACTGCATGATATATGTTGCTTTTTGATGTCTTTGTAATGTTGCTCGAGAGGAGGACCAAAAGGGTGAATATAAATGCTTTAAATGTTGCTATACGCTAGATATATACAAGCACATAGAAGGATTAGTAAGGGGTTAACATTAGATTTATTATTTCTATGTGTTAATTACTCTTTTGTGTTTGTTTCGCTTAAGTTGGCGTTTGGGCCTAAATTCCAAAATGGCCGCCGACGCGGCACGACGAAGTGGCCACTTTCCCACAAGGCATGGAGTGAAGTGCGCAGAAGCGACAAAGTCTTCCAGACCTCGTCGTGAACCCTGATCTTCGTGTTCCAAAGCAAGGACACTGTGGGATGACGGCCAAGACGAAAGACAATAGACTTTCACAGTAAACCAGAACGGACCTACATTAAATGAACTTGTGACATCACCCCTTGAACTGTACCAAAGTCCCAAAAAGATTCTATCGGACGATCCCAACCAACTAATCACGACCGTATTAACATAACAAAATGTATCTTCTTGCTTTGATTTTATTATAAAAATGCGCGGTAGAATAGAGAGGCTATGCAATCGTTCTTTCCGATGACGACGGTGACGCTACGTGAACTCTACTACTTAGGGTGACTGCTGCGTTTTCCTGAATCCTAGATGGTCCTGATGCTGCTCAATTATCTGACGATTGCAAACTTTTCCTAATTCTATGGGCACTGACAGATGCTTGCACGTCTCTGGTCTTTACCGATCCTTTGAGACTGTAGCGTGCTGAGCAAATAACTTTGAACTTTTAGACAAATGACAACAGATCCGAGTATGCAGACCTAATGATTTAGAGGACTACATATAGCCAGATTAGGTAAATATGATGTTCAGTACTCTACTTGAAATTTCATATAAACTTTCAAATGCAAACCTAACTTTTCAAGAAATGTTAGATAAACAGATATTGATTAACAAGAATTGAGTTGTGGTTTATTAAGAAGGATAAGATCTAAATCTTAAAATGTGTTTTAGCTGGTTCTAGATCACCATCAACCAATCCAACTATTTGGTCCATTGACCACGTGGGAGGAGTGCCTTGATGATCAGGATTGAGATTTGTAGGTGGAAGGGGTATTGATTTAATTTGTAAATTAATTTTTCTTTCCCTATAGGGTATAAGGTGTTCCCCCCCACATGTCAAGCGCTCGAACTGCTCATCCCTCCAACTGCGTGCAGACCGGTGAATGGTTAGTGTGAGAGTTGGTGTTATGGGCCCCATCAATGACTGCATGTGTGAATGAGTTAGTGTGACGTCGGGTCTGTGACGCAGGGAAGGATACCGGTACGGGTTATGTTTTCCCCGTTACCAGGGTTTACGCGCTAGATCAGAACTAATGAAGAGTGATGAAGCATACAGATTAAACACACCATAATACATTTGGGGACCAATTTATTAAAAAGTAACCCAGCAAGTCACCTTGCTTCGCTGCGTTAAAGGAAAAGGGCAGAAATGTGCTGTATTTAACACAATACAGTGCATTCCTGCCTTTTCTCCAGCGCTGGTGCACAATGGGCTGCCTAACACGAATACAGGCCCCCGTGCACCATGGTGCAAGGATGCCTGCACTGCATTCAAGATTGTTTTTGTGCAGGAAGGGATACCATCCTGCACCAAAACAATCCACAAGACATATTCCTCTTTCTAAATGTGCTGCAGATAGAAAGACGAAATAACAAGGAGAAATAAAGATATTTCTCCTTGTTATGCATCCCCTGGGAAGGAGTATCATTTTGGCACATTCCCATGTCTGACAGTAATGGTAGATATGGAAATGTGTCAAAATCCATGGGAGTTGCGCGGGAATACCCACGCCACACCCATGGAATGCCTCCCTGGGGCAGAGTAAAGCATAGTAAAGCAAAGAAGCAATTTCAATCAATCAATCAATCAAACAAATCAGGGGTTTATATAATGCGCCACTCATCCGTGAGGGTCTCAAGGCCCTGGGGGGGGGGGGGGGGAGCGGCTCCGGATCATTCGAAGAGCCAGGTCTTGAGGTCCTTCCTGAATGTGCGCAGAGTCGGAGAGCATCTGATGTTCACAGGGAGCTCATTCCAAGTTTTGGCTGCGATGTAGGAGAAAGCTCTCCCGCCGGTTCTGTTTCTGAGGATGCGGGGGACCTCTGCCAGGGCGAGGTCGGCAGAGCGGAGGTTCCTCTTGGGTGCGTGGAAGGATATTCTCTCGTTGAGGTATTTGGGGCCTCGACAGGGAGCCAGTGGAGGCCTCGTAGGTGTTGTGCTCATGGTGCATGTCCCGAGGACGAGTCTGGCTGCAGTGTTGTGGATGGTTTGGATTTTGTGTAGAAGAGTTTTGTTGATTGCGGCGTAGAGGGTGTTGCCGTAGTCTAGTCTGCTGGTTATGAGCGCGTGGGTGACGGTCCTTCTGCAGTCGGGGGGGATCCATTTGAAGGTCTTACAGAGGATGCGAAGGCAGTTGAAACTAGTGGAGGTGACGGCATTGATTTGGCCGTTCATGGAGAGGGAGGAGTCAAGGATGAAGCAGAGGTTCCGAGCGTGGTCTGTAGGGGTGGGTGGGCTCCTGAGGGCAGAGGGCCACCAGGTGTTGTCCCAGGCGGAGGTGCAGGGACCGAGGATGAGGACCTCGGTCTTCTCTGAGTTTAGCTTCAGGCAGCTGTTCTTCATCCAGGCTGCCTCGTTCTTCATTCCTTCCTGGAAGCAGAGTCTGGTGTCTTCCGGATACTTTGTGAGCGAGAGGAAGAGCTGGGTGTCGTCAGCGTAGGATACGATGCTGAGCTCATGCTGTCTGACGATGGCAGCAAGGGCGGCCATGTAGATCTTGAAGAGCGTGGGGCTGAGTGATGATCCCTGGGGTACTCCGCAGTTGATTTCCGTGGGTTTGGAGAGGATGGGAGGAAGTCGGATCCTCTGGGTTCTGCCGGAGAGGAAGGATTGGATCCAGTCAAGTGCGGCTCCTTCTATTCCAGCGTTGTGAAGATTGGATACGAGTGTGTGATCTGAGACAGTGTTGAAGGCTGCGGAGAGGTCTAGAAGGATGAGGGCCGCGGTGTGTCCCTGATCTAGTAGCATGCGGATGTCATCAGTGGCGGCGAGGAGGGAGGTCTCGGTGCTGTGGTTGCGGCGGAATCCAGACTGGGAGGCCTCCAGGATGGAGTTCTCTTCTATGAAGGCGGTCAGCTGGGCGTTTACGAGTCTCTCGGTGACTTTGGCCGCAAAGGGGAGGAGAGAGATGGGCTGGTAGTTTTTCAGGTCCATTGGGTTGGCCGTTGGTTTCTTGAGGAGGGGTTTTACCTCTGCCCGTTTCCAGTCATCTGGGTAGATGCCTGATCTGAGGGAGGTGTTGATGGTGCGTCCTAGTTCGGGTGCGATGATGGCCCTGTGGAAAATGTGCGGTGAGCAGGGATCCGTTGGGGCTCCTGAGTGGGTTTTCTTCAAGGTCGCGGTGACGAGTTCGACGGTAGCGGGATCCCAGGACGTGATGGTTGGATTATAGGTGGCGGTGGGTAGGGGGGTGGTGATCGTCGTTGGTTCGCTGAAGTTGTCATAGAGGGCCTTGATCTTCAGATGGAAATAGGAGCTGAGCTTGTCGCAGAGTTCCTGGGAAGGTGTGACATCTGTGGCTTCGCAGGTGGGTTTTGAGAACTGCTGTATGACGTTGAACAGCTCCTTTATTTGGTCCCGTTGGTCTGTACTTTGTCTCTTATGAAGGTCTGTTTGGTGTCGCTTATGCGCTGGTGGTATTCCTTCAGGGCGCTCTTGTGGTTGTTCCGTGCTTCCGTGGTTTTCAGGTTTTGCCAGGTTTTCTCTAAGCGTCTGCAGGAGCATCTGGCTTCTTGAAGTTTTGCGGTGAACCAGGCAGCTTTCAGAGGGCGATGTTTGGCGGGCGGAGGGGTGCGAGCTTGTCGATGCAGCAGGAGACCCAGTGGTGAAGTTCCCTGGCTGCGGAGTTGGTGTCGGTTGTGGCAATGGGGGGGGGGTTTGACACAAGGTGGTGTTGAGGTGCTCCTCTGTGACCTTGCTCCAGTTCCGTCGTGGCGGGCGCAGGGCGGGTTTGGGTGCGGTGCTGGTGTTGAAGGTGAAGTGGACGCAGTGGTGGTCAGTCCAGAGGGGCTGGGTGGTGTGGCAGAAGAGGATGTTTGTTCCTCCCGCGAAGATGGGGTCGAGGGTGTGACCAGCTCTGTGGGTGGGCATGTTGACGAGCTGCTTCAGTCCTAGGTTGTCGAGGAGAGTGGTGGAGCCAGGGTTGTTTCCATTGTCGAGGTGGAAGTTCAGGTCCCCGAGTAGAATGTAGTCCATGGAGGTAATGGCGTGGGGTGCGGCAAGCTCGCCAATGGTCGTTGCGTGGTGGATGCAAGGTCCTGGCGGTCTGTAGGTGAGGGTGCCGCGTAGTGTGGTCCTGGGGCTTGTCTGGATCTGAAAGTGGAAGTGTTCTGTGTTGGAGTGGGGGTCACCCGTGCTGGATGTGGAGAGTCGGAGGTGGGTCTTGTGTGCGATTGCGAGTCCTCCTCCTGGGCAGTGCGGATGGTCCTTTCTCTGGATCTTGTAGCCGTCGGGGATGGCAGTGGCAATGTCGGGACCGGAGGTGGCATTGGTCCAGGTTTCCGTCAATAAGGAGACGTTGGGCGAGAGGGTGTCAATCAGGTCCTAGATCTCTACGGCGTGTCGGTGTAGGGAGCCCACATTGAGAAGGATGCAAGTCAGGGTTTCGGTGGTGCGTGCATCAGGCGGTTCCTTCAGCGGTCTTGGGAGCTTTGTCGATGGTGAAGGATAGGAGGCAGGGTCTGCACGATAACTGCCCATGGTTGGTGTTCGGCGAGGACCTTGCGCAGTCGGCGTGTCTTCCGGGGTTGAGTGTATGGAGGGCGGTTGAGTCATAGCGGTGGGGTCTAGGAGAACCAGGGGTCCTGGTGCTGGTCACGGACGGGCACAGACAGTCTTGCCTACGGCCCGCCTTCGGCCGCCATTATGAAGGGGATGGGGGAGGGACGTGCAGCTGGGAGGCGGGAGCGGGGCATTAGGGGGAGGGGTCACGGGTGAGCGGCAGCAGGAGCGGAGGGAAAAATGAAGGGGGACAACAGTACACAGCAATGGAAAATAAGGAAATAAAACAAAACAAACAGCAGCAGGCACAATTAACTTAAATTAAAGCCACAGAGCTCCAACAGCAAAAAACCGGAATCAGGGTAGTCTCGAATCCTGCAACGGAGGGGCTGGCTTCAGAGGCAACGCAGAGCACAGCAGAGCTGCCGGGGAGAGTGATATCCCAGGACCGAGGTCTGAGGACTCACCCGCGCTCCCCCACAGTGGCCGCCATTATGGAGGGGGGAGGGACGTGGAGGTGGGAGTGGGGTGGTAGGGGGAGGGGTCACAGGTCAGCGGCGGCTGACCTGGCGGCTGACCTTGTGTAGCGTTGTGCTACATCGTGGAAGAGGTGTGGCGCAGCGGCCAGGGCGGCTGACTCCAGAACCCGGGGGCTCACGGTTCGATCCCCGACACCAGTGGCAGATCAGCCCAGCACCATGTGACTCTGGGCAATAGCTTGCTTAATCTTCCCGACGGCTCCCAGCACCTTGACACCCTCAGGTAATTGTTCACACTTTACAAATACTGGACATTTACATTTACCTGATTTATCAGGCCACCCAGGGCAACAAAAGTTTGCATGGCTTGATAAATCGTATTTTAGGGTTTTCGTCGCACATGTACCATTTTGCGTGCTGCAAATCCTTGAGAAATATGCCCCTTGGTATGTGTGCTTTGTTCCATGGAGAGAATTTGTGAATGAGAAAAAAATAGGGATGTTTTTCCTCATATACCTTTTAACCCAGTGGATAGCCTGTGGAACAAAAATACAACTATTTACTGTCATCAACATACATGAGCTTATACATAATTTTTTGAGGAAAAAGATAGTTTGTGTTACTACTGTCTGCCAAACACCCAAACCAATTTCTCCGACTGCATGACCATAATAGCCAGATGTATGAAACCAACAGACTCAAGCTCAACACAGATAAGACAGAAGTAGTAATCTTCTGCAGACACCTCGTTATTGGACTCCATCTAGTGGCTTGCCAAACTTGGACCCACACCCGTCCTGGCAAACCACGTAAAAAATAGTAATCAACAACAGATTTACCATGACTGGCCGAGTGAACATAGTCTCGTTCTTCTGCTTCCACACATTCAAGATGCTCAAAAAGATCTTCAGTTGGCTCCCCACCAACACTCGCTGAACCGTCACCTTCACTCTCATCGCCAGCAAGCTGGACTACTCTATGTTGAAATCTCTGCTCAACTAACCAGAACATACTAAGCAGCCTGGTTAACCCTCAGCCTCCCACCCTGCACTCACATCACCCTGTACTTGAAAGAGCTCAACTAGTTCCCTGTCCACAAACAAAGACTCTTCAAACTCCCCATTCACATATATAAAGCCTTACAAAACATTGACTCCACGTACCTCAACAGTCACATAAACTTCCACAAACCTACCAGACACCTCTGCTCGGGCAGACTCCTACTCGCACACCCCCTTTCCAAAACCTATCCCCCCGCATATGCAGAACCTGATCCAGTAGTCATGTCTTCTACATTACTCCTAAAGCCCGGAACTACATGCCACTGCACATCAGAGCATCCTCCTCAGTACCTTAATTCGGCAAGAAACTCAAGACCTACCTCTTCACCTAGCCCAGCCCTGGCTTGCTCTATACAGCAGCAACTTCATCACCGTGATATGTTCCCCGGTGGGTTTGGACAGTTACTGTATACTGTGCAATGTTGGTAGATGTTTTGGATTGGTCCGGAGAAGATCTAGTAGGTATGAAGATAATACAGCAGGAAATGACCAGAATTTTAAGTTTGATTAGTACCCATGTAGGCTTGAGAGCTAACTCATCTTAATTTTTTTCGCGGCTGATGTTGGACAGCAGAAATGAGAAGATGGCGAGAGGGAGAAACCAGGATGTGAAACAAACCTAGGGCTGATTGGAAACTCCCTAGTTAGGGATAGGTTTAACATTTAGAAACTGAAGAACAAGTTACTTACCTTCGTAATGCCTTATCTGCTAGAGACTCTATCTAGCTGCAGATTCCTTACCTTAGAACCCACCCCCGGCATCAGACTGAATCATGACATTTTTCATGAGCAGTTCCCCTGCGTGCTGTTAGGTGTTGTCACTTCGCTCCGCATGGCATCGTCCGTGCTGGAAGTGACGTTCAGTGCCTATACAGATGCCACCCCAGAGCACTGATGACAGTTTCATTTTTTGCAACTTTCCACGCTAGGGGCGAGGAGCCATGAAGAACACTGATCACTGGTTTGTAAAACTAGGGCCCTGAAAGGATAACCACCCTCTTCCTAGAAATCTGTTTGCAGAACAGGGAGGATGGGTGAGTCAATAGAGAATCTGTGGCTAAATAGAGTCTCTATCAGGTACGGCGTTACTAAAGGTAAGTAACTTGTTCATCTGGTAGAGACTTCTAGACACAGATTGCTTACCCGTAGAATAGATCCCCAAGTAATACCTCCCTGAATGTGGGTCTTTGAAACAATTTCACACCAAAAAGTCCTGCAGGACTGAACGGGCAAAGTGCCCATTCCGAAAGACCTGACTATTCAGGCAGTAGTGCTTAGTGAATGTCTGCAGAGGCCCACTTTGCTGCTTGGCAGATGTCCAGGACTGGGACTCCATGTGCTAATGCAGCTGTCACAGCCGTTGCTCTGGTGAAATGAGCACGCAAACCTTCTGGGGGTTGTTTCTTGCCCAATGCGTCGCATATTTTAATGCAGAGCCTGATCCATTGGGAGACGGTTCGTTTCTGTACAGCCTTCCCTTTCTTGGCCCTGACATACCCCAAGAAGAGATGATTGTCTACCCGGAATAGTTTTGTGCCTGTCAAGGTAGAGTAACAATGCTCTTTTTGGGTCCAGCCGGTGGAGTCTCTCCTCTTTCTTAGAGGGATGAGGTGAAGCATAAAAGAATTGATGGACTGACCTGCATGGAATGGGGTGACCACCTTCTGCAAGAAGGATGCTGAAGTCTGAAGGACCAGTTTGTCAGGGAAAAACTAAATGTAGGGTGGCTGAAAGGACAGTGCCTGTAGCTCGCTGACCCTCTGGGCAGATGTATTTGCCACCAGAAAGGCCGTCTTGATGGTGAGGAGCCAAAGAGAAGAAAATGAAGCTGCCCAAAGGGAGTGCACATTAAGAAAGTAAGAACCAAGTTAAGGTTCCATTGAGGCATAACAAAGGGAGCTAGGGGAAATGTGCTGCAGACCTTTAAGGAACCTATTCACAATAGGGACGTGTAGAGAGAAGGCTGATTTGGCAGCCGCAGAAAATCAGAGTTCGCAGATACATAACCCTTCAAAGTGCCCAACGCAGAGCCCTTCTGGGCCAGGGTTAGTATAAACAAAAGAAAACTGGTATATGGGAGCAGATAAGGAATCAACCTGTTTCTCAACAAACTATGCCACAAATTAATTCCAATGGTTGGCGTATACTGCCTTGGTGGAGGGACGCTTAGCTGCCAATACACATCGCAGATTTTGGGCAAAAGGTTGAACGCTGTCAACTGTCGCCGCCAATCTCCACATATCCCTTTTTATTCATCCCAAACCACCCACTACTGCTATGACCAAAAAAAATCTAAATTCTTCACTCTATCCCTCCACTAATCTTTTCAAAAATAAATAAATAACTAAAAAAACAGACTAACATGTCCACTTGTGAAATTTCTTATTTCACTATACTATTCACCACAAATCCTTTATGGGTTCAAAGTAGCGTGCTACTCACCGAAAAAAGTGCTTCAACACCTCATTAGGGGTAGCAAGTACAATATAATTGCAACCCTTTTTCCCTCTTCTATCCCTCCGCTATCCTTCTCAATCCAAATAACTGATTAATATTCAACACTCAAATTACTTTCATATTTCACCATACTAATTCAACACTAATCCTTTATGGGTTCCGGAGTAGCGTGCTACTCGCCGAAAAAGCACCTCGACACCCCATCAAGGGGTAACAAGCGCTAGATATATATGGAAACCTCTGTCCCTTTTCTATCCCTCTGCTACCCTTCTCAATCCAAATAACCGACTAACATATCATCCACCACTCAAATTACTTTCATATTTCACTATACTAATTCAACACTAATCCTTTAATGGGCTCAGGGGAAGCGTGCTACTCACCAAAAACAAAAGCACTTCAACACCCCAACAGGGGTAACGAGCGCTATTTAAATGCAAACCCTTTTCCCTCCTCTATCCCTCTGCTATCCTTCTCAACCCAAATGTCTGATTAATATCCACCACTCAAATGACTTTCATATTTCACTATACTAATTCACCACTAATCCTATGGGTTCCAGAGTAGCGTGCTACTCACCAAGAAAGTGCTTCAACACCTCATTAGGAGTAACGAGTGCCATATAAATGTAAACCTTGTTTTCCCTCTTCTATCCCTCCGCTATCCTTCTCTATCCAAATAACTGACTAATATCCACCACTCAAATTACTTTCATATTTCAATATTCTGATTCACCACTAATCCTTTATGGGTTCCGGAGTAGCATGCTACTCACCAAATAAAAGCGATTCAACACCCCATCAGGGGTAACAAGCGCTATATAAATGCAAACCTTTTTCCCTCATCTTTTCCTCCGCTAACCTTCTGAATCCAAATAACTGACTAACCTATCCACCAGTCAAATTACTTTCATATTTCACTATACTAATTCAACATAAATCCTTCTATGTTTCTGGAGAAGCGGGCTACTCACCGAAAAAAAAACCGCTTCAACGCCTCATCAGAGGTAGTAAGCGCTATATAAATGCAATTACAATACAATACAATATGAAGGCGGAGGGTTGACAAGTTTGGGTGGAGAACTCTCCCCTTTTTCTGGGGAAAAAATCCCCCTGAAGGGGCAGCCTGATCGGAGGGCCGACGGCCCTGCTCAACAGCTCGGGATACCAAACTCTCTGAGTCCAGTCCGGAGCCACAAGGATAACTTGGGCCCAGTCGTTCCTAATCGTCTTGAGAACTCTGGGCAGGAGTGGTATGGGCGGAAAGGTATAAAAGAGTCCTGAGTTCTACTGGAGATGAAAAGAGTTTCTGAGCAAAAGCTGCCTTAGAAACTGTAGCGGACAAAACTGCTGCCATTGTGAATTCTCGTCGGTGGCGAACAGATCTAACCAAGGCTCTCTCCACTGCTAAAAGATGGAGATGCCATTCATGACATTAGGCATCTTTGGCTGAGTTCATCCGCCCTGGCATTCAGGTACCCCGCCAGGTGTTGAATGACCAGGTGATAAACAGAAAAGATCCAGACAGGGGAAACCTGCTGGATCTGAAGAGTTGAGAGGGCCCTTTGAATACAAAGGGGGTGGAGGGATACGTCCTCCCGATATAACTCAAGTCAATAAAAAGGTATCCTGTCAGGGGTCATGGGAATTGTGATATATAATGCGCGGAATACGGACTAGAGGGGTGTGTCACCCCGCATTGTTATGCTAGCTTCGCATGACTTGTGCAGGGATTCGTCAAGGATGGCCCGGCTACTTGCCTAGACTGCCCTCCATCATCGAGAGCCAGGAGCGACAGAGGGCAGTTTAGACAAGTAGCCGGGCCACCCTTGACGAATGTGTGACTAAAGGGAGCCCCACCCCTGCTCCTGAGGCATGTGATACCCATAAGTGTGGGTGATTCACCACAAAGATCATTGACAGGCAAGTATCAGCACTGCCTCTGTATTAGTGCATGACATTACACTGCCAGCTATATTTTTGACCTAATCACCGGGGAGGTACTGATCTGATAACCTGATGAAAGCCTCGGACCTTTTTAGGCCTTAGAGTAGGGCTGAAACATGTCGGTCTAAAAATCTAGGGTCATAGGATCATAATAGTTCACATTACCCACGAGTCTTATTTTAGTTTTCCCCACCATCTCCACGAATAAAGGGATGCCCAGGAGAAGGTGAGGGATTTCTAATCTCCAGTTAAGCCCCTGGTCACCCTCTCTTTCTAAGTGCTCCCTGAAACATAGTTGAGCCCACTCTGACCTTTAGGAGTCAGGGTGAACCCGATGATGGAGCATGACACTACTAGAGTGCTACTAGAGGCTTATTAACAAAAAAGGTTTTTTTTCCTTCCACGCACAAGTCATGCGGAGCTAGCATACCCACGCGTGGTGACCTACCCCTCTAGTCTGTATTCCGTGCATTATAAATCACAATCCCCATGACCCCTGGTGGGATACCTTTTTGTTGAGTTGAATCACCAGGGACATGCACTGACATTCTATCCATGTCCAGAGGCACGGAGCCTCTTGTCAAAGGGTCCACAATCCCACCCTGCCCTGTTTGTTGCAATACTACATGGAAGTGGTGTTGTTCATTAACACCTCCACTAGCTTTCCCTTGATGGAGGGTAGAACGGCTTTCAATGCCAGCTGAATAACTCGGAGCTCCAACAGGTTGATGTGGAGTCTGGATTCTGATAAAGACCAGAGGCCTCTGATCTCCACCTCTCCCAGATGGCCACCCCATCCCAGGAGTGACACATTTGTCACTGCTGTCAGATCTGGTTGGGAAAGGTAGAGGGGTCTGCTGCTGACCCAATCACAGTTCGTTAACCACCACTGCAGATCTATTGCAGTGCCCTCCGAGATCTGGACCTTGTCGGAAAGATTCCCCTGATGCTATGCCTACTGGAACTTTAGGTCTCTGTAACGCCCTGAACGTCTCAGGATCGTTTAACAGACACGACAATGAGGACGCAACCACTAGTGAAGGGTTAGTTGTTTTAATGAAGGCAAATATAATACAAAGAATAAACAAGTTATAGTCACTGGAATCCTCCAGGCTAAGTACGTTACCAGCCCACAGCACGGATGGTCCTAACCGTCCTCTGCATATACGCCGGTCCCGGCGTATGCCAACAGAGGGCAGAAATGAAATGGCCGACAATGCCAATCGGTAGGCTGTGAGGGGCACGAAGAGTGTTGGGGAGAATCGAGGAGTCAGGGAAACACCCAGCCGGGGTCTCTACCTGAAGGGAGCAGCCGCTCAACCTCTTCCTCAGACTGCACCGGGACGCGGAGTCACCTCCTGGTGATGCGTCACCGATACCCCAATCACAAGCAAGAAGACTGAACCGAGAGCAGCCGCTCGATCGATCCTGTGGACTTCCGAGTCTGTAACGCGGCAAACACCTCCTGGTGTGCGTTACAGCTGGCAGTCCCTGTGTCTCTGGTCGGGCTGGGAGTTACGACTCCAACCAGCAAAAGCGCCACTGCGCTTGGACTCAGCCGAGTCAAAAAGCGAAGCTCAATGGTTGACCGGTAGAGCTTCCGGGTCCTTCACAGGTGACGATGGGGCAAGACACGGCCCAGGGAGTAACGACTCGACCTACCTCCGTTCTTGCCTTACTGGAGCACCACTCCGGAACACTGCTCTTCACGAAGCAGGTACGTCGGTGTGAACACAATATCCGACAGCGTTGTACCTCCCGGTTCCTCCCTTTATAGGGCGTGTTTTCCTTGAGTTATGTAACAGCTCTCCTGTTTACATAAGGGCGTGTTTCCTTGAGTTATGTAACAGCTCTCCTGTTTACATAAGGGCGTGTTTCCCTTGAGTTATGTAACAGCTCTCCTGTTTACATAAGGGCGTGTTTCCCTTGAGTTATGTAACAGCTCTCCTGTTTACATAAGGGCGTGTTTTCCTTGAGTTATGTAACAGCTCTCCTGTTTACATAAGGGCGTGTTTCCCTTGTATGACAGGAATTCTTGACAGTCTCACTGCAGAGCCCGACAATGGGCATGAGTCACAAGCAGGATGCAGGAGCACATGAGGCCCAGCAGCCTCTGAGTCAGTCTCACTGAAACTTAGGATAGAAGCTGAAACATCGGTATCATACCCAGGCGCGGCCCGCGCAGGTAAGAGTGGTGGCGCGGGGTGGGAGGGAATTTGACAGACAATGATGAGGGAAAATGAATTATTTAATTCATTTTCCCTTGGTGTGGTCTGTCGAATCCCACATTTCCCCCATCCTCTTACCTGCACGGGCCGCTCCTGATCACAGCCTGAATATCCTGGGCTCATCGTTCAGGAGGATAAGCCCGAAACTGCACTGTGTCTGTGCTCTGATAAAAGGAAGCATCTGAGTAGGGGTCAGGTGTGGCTTTGGCATGCTTACATTGAACCCCAGTAAGTGTAGGAGGTCCGCCGTAGTCTGGAGGTGGGAGACGACTGCCTGGGACGAGCAAATCTTCAACAGCCAGTAGTCGAGATTTGAGAAGAATGGCACCACCACGATCACCTTGGTGAACACCGAGGGGCACTGGTAAAGCCAAAGGGAAGCATGGTAAACTGAAAGTGCTCAGGACTTACTGTGGATTGCAGGTAACGTCTGTGGGCATGCAGGGAAGGAATGTGGAAGTATGCATCCTGAAAGTCCATCCAGTCTTCCGGGTCCAGGGCAGACAGGACTTGAGCGAGTGTGAGCATTTTTAATGCCTCCTTTTTCAGAAGGAAATTGAGAGGGCACAGGTCTAGGATTGGACAAAGACCTCCATCCTTCTTGGGCACCAGAAAGTATCAGGAATAGGAACCCAGCCCTACTTCTGCTGCTGGCACCCTTTCTATGGCTCCCTTGGCCAAGAGAGCTGCCACTTCCTGGCGCAGTAAGGAAAAATGGTCCTGTTCGCAAGTGGGTGGCATGGGTGGAGGGGCGGTCATGAAGAGGTGGGAGTAACCCATTCGGGCAATCTAGAGAATCCGGTGATCAGAAGCCCTTTCTGTGGCCACAAAAGGAGCGAAAGGCAGACTGGGGTTGGCTAGGAGCCATGGAAAGGCCCAAGGATCTGGCAGTGGCTCGGCTATCCTTGAAACGCTCCAGTGCTGAGTCCACCTTGTCTCCGAAGAGATGGGAGCCATCATAGGGCATGCCCATGAGCGATGCCTGGACATCCCCTGAACAAACAGTCATTCTCATCCAGGCGTGGTGCAGTAAGTGATCAATGAAGAAACCTCTCTGCCTAGTGAGTCGGTTGTGTCCAGCCCAGATCAGATTGTAAACTTAACTGGATCTCTCCCATCAGCAATAATTTGGGAGAGTATGGCCTGGGGCCCCACCGGCGCCACAGGCAGCATCTACACAACCGAATCCCAGAGTAAATGGGAGTAACGGCCCAAAAGGCACACAGTGTTCACCAACCGCAGTGCAAGGCTGGCAGAAGAAAACAAGGTGTATAATCTTTTGGATTCCCTATCCGGTGGGGTGGTAGGGAATGCACCAGGATTTACTCTAAAAGTGGAGGCTTGGGCGACCATAGTCTCCAGGGTGGGGTTCTGTGTGAGGAAATTGTGGTCTCCTGGGTCGAGCGGCGGCGGACAATTGTCTTGTTCACAGGAGCCCCCATGCAGGACCCGAGTAGGACATCCATGAGGGCTTCATTAAATAGGAGAAGCGGTTCAGATGGAGTGACTCCTAGCTGAGGCACCTCAGACAAGACATTTGTCTTGATAGCCACAGAGGGCAGCTGAATGTCTAGGACATCGACCGCCCTCCTCACTACCATAGCAAATGTGGCTCCCTCCTGCGCAGCCATGGTAGGAGGAGACACCAGATCAGTACCTGGGGAGGTGTCCAGTCCACTGGCATCCACCAGATCTTCAAACCAGGTGCCCTCATTAGGGTCTAGGGGCTGGTACTCAATCTTTCTAAAATCCTAGCCCATAGGAAAAGGACTCAGGCTCTAACCTGGATGACACTGCTCCTGCCCGTGCTGAAGTCGGCATTGGATGACGCCCATCTAGCTCCGTGTTGGAGTCAGAGATAAGAATGGGAACCATGCCACTGGAGGGCACTGGTGGCCCCAGGAGCCTCAACCAGCAGGGCCGGTGCCGGGGACTATTGAGGTAGCTCGACAGGCGTGGGCCGGATCCAAAGGCAAACCCACTGGAAGACCAGTAGGGGCCCCTCCTGAGCCCACAGGGACCGAAGGTGCTCCAGTGGGGAAGGACCACCCAAACAGGAGGTGCATGACCTCTAGGGCCTGACTGGTAGTAGCAGGCACCGGGCATTTTCTCAGTGGACCAGAGAGGGTTGGGGGCAGTTTTTGACCTGTGGGGGGCGGTTTTGTTACTGGGGGCCCATTTTGCAGCAGTGCTGCAACATCGACCCCCTGTTACAAAAGCAGCAGTAGTGTTTAACACAAGCACCACCCCCCCAGGCTGGCGCTTCTCTCGGTAGCACCCCATCTACCTCCCCTAAACCCCTCCCCCCGGCCAGTTGAGGGGAATTGACAGGGCTGGTTTCCATTCCCAGTCCAGCCGTGATGACCTCATAAATTCTCAAAGTTGTGAAGGGGTCACTCCGGCTCCTGGAAACTCAGGGAGGTGCGTAGACGGCCCAGGTTAAACCACAGAGTCAGGGCTTGAGTGTGATGCTTCCTCATCTCCTTGAATGACTTCTTGCTCTTCTTATTCTTGTGGGACTTACCGGAATGGGATGACGTTGACTGCAGTGAAGATCAATGGCTCTGCAACTGATCTTGGGACCCTCCTTTCGACCGGGATCGAGACTGTTGTGGCGTTGCATGTCGAATGGCAAGGATTTTAAGGGATCAATCCCTCAAGGCCTTGGGTTGCATGGCGCGACAATCAACACAAGTATTGGGGGCAAATTTACAAGCCCCTATCGCCAACACAACATCACTTTCCACAATGTTGTGGTGGCGACAGGGGCCTCACCTTATTTACAAGGCACCCTTTCATGCTATACTTAGCGTGCAAGTGAAGGGCACTGGGTGTTGCTGTGGGCGTTCCACTGCAACACCCATTAATTTTGCCGCTGCCCCTTATTTACAAGGGTGGCGTAAACATGGGGCAGCGCCGAAATTAAGACCAGGGAAAACCTGGTCTTAACAGGGCGCAACAAGGAGAAATTTTTAATTTCTCCTTGTTTGTGCTGTTTCCATGTGTGATGTGTTGAGCAGCACACATAGAAACAGCAAAAGGCCATTGATTGTTTATGTGCAGGAAGGTGTCCCTTCCTCCACATAAACAATAATTTTTTTTAAAAATGACGTTTTGCAACTTCTATGTGCACTGCATTAAGCAGCACACATAAAAGTTCCAAAACGCCATTTAAAGATTGTTTATGTGCAGGAAGACACACCTTTCTGCACATAAACAATCACTCCCCTCAATGCAGGCACCCTTGCACTGTGGTGCAAGGGTGGCTGCGTTGGCGCTAGGCAGCTAAATATAGTGCCAGTGCAGGGGGAAACGCAGGGATGCACCAAGCTCTTGTAAATATATTGCAGCCCTGCGTTTCTAAAGAGATGGAGTATGTCATTAGCCTTCTTGGCTTAATGACTCGCTTCGCCACTTTCCAGTAAATATGCCCCTTGGTGTCTTGATCATGCTCAAGGCACCAGAGATAGACAGGGTGCGGGTCTGTCACTGACAGGGCTTGAATCCAGCCTTCCTTGTTGACATCCCTGCCACACAATGAGACAAGTCTCAAAAACCTTCGATATTTTTTTTTTTAAAAAGAGTCAAAAAACCCACTTAGGGTAGCTCTCTCTGGATCTGAACTGACTGGCACAGAAAGAAAAGAACTGGCGTCAGTACTCTGGGGTAGCGCCTATAAAGGCACCATGTACTTCACTTTTGGCGCAGACGCCGCCGACGATGGCATGTGGAGTTTAACGACGTCACCTACTGGCGCGCAGGGGTACTGCTCTTGAAACTTTCCAGCTCTAGTCTAACTTCTGGGGATAATTCTAAGGTAAGGAATCTAGAGCTAGAAGTCTCTATCAGATTACCAGTGTTAGGTTTTTGCCTATATATATATAAATATATAAATAAATATATATATCCTCCTGATACAGGAGGTGCCAACACGTTGGAACTTGACCTTTTACATGTTGCAACGTCTGTTTAAGCAGTACAAACAGATCAATGACTATGTCATTCAAAGAAGAGGGGAAGCAGTTGGGAAAGCTATGACCATGGATGTGGACAAATCGGGCCAAGTCAAGCCTGACACAGATGCAACTCCCTTTTGAGGTTTTCACATTGGGAAGTTAGCAAGGAGGATAGTATGATATCCCGTTGCTGCATCTCCTTCAGGACCAGGTAAAGAAGGTGTCTGAAAGGTTCGCCCCCGCAGATGTGAATGAAAACACAGAAGTGCATGCCTTGGTTGAGACCTTAATCTTTCGCTTGGCTTCTAATACAAGTCTGCAACATGACATCATCAAGTTCAAAGAGTACATCTGTGCCACACTATTTGACGGTAGAAAACAACTCTGCCCACTTTCATTCCTTTTTCTGAACGGATGTTTTAAAAATACAAGAGGTAGATTGTAGAGTAAGCCAGAGACTTGGATGAAGAAAAGCTGGAACTTCGATTCCCACCTCGCAGTTCTGGGGTGCCGTTTTCAACTTACAGAGAGGGCAGTCTTGTCTCACAGCAGCCAACAACACCATCAACCAGAATACTGGCAGCAACAGAAGGACCAGACCCAACCTCTGCATGGTATTGGTTTCAATTGGCAGGGCTCAGGTCCAGTGCAGAGGTGATGGCAAAACAGATTAAGCAAGTGGCAGCACTAATGACCATACACAGGAAGCTCAAGGAGTATCTGGTTGATCCAAAAGAGGTCTATGTGGATCAAAATCCATTTATGTATTGGTATGGGAAGATGCACCAATAGCCAGAGCTCAGCAGGCTGGCAATGAAGTATCTGGGTTGTCATGTCGCCAGTGTGTCTGCTGAATGTGTGTTTAGTGCAGCTGGTGCAGTTGTTACAGTGAGAGGGACCAGTATCTCGCCTCAAAACGTGGACAGATTGACTATAATCAAAATGAACCAACATTTTATACCACACAATTATACCGTTCCTGAATCAGCATCACAGGAGGATGAGGGTGATTGGTTCGAAATTGAATCAAACGTGTTAGCTGACCAACTGCTGGGTGAACCACCTGAGTTTGAGGATGAACTCTATTCCCCGGACTAAATATGCTGGTGTCCCTATAGAACTTTTTTATTATTTCTCATTCAGCTTAGTTCTATATTTGCAACAAAAAAAGTAGCTAGTGGAACATTATTATTTTTGTGTTAGATTTAGGCTGCCCCAACTTTTTTATTATCCACATATATTGCCAGATTGCAGTTGGACCAGTGTGCATTGAAGAAGCCTCCACAATTCCTTCATGACATTGGAGACCATGCCTGCCTCCCTTGCATGCCTATTGCCTAATCTTTTTTTGCACATTTAGCACTAGAATTTCTGCCCAGAAGATCATTTATTATCTACAAGACTGCTTGCCATTACCAAATTCCAATGTTTTGCCTGCATCAAAGATGACTGAATACCTAATACCTAAACTATCCATGCTTGGATTGGAAGAGGTAACTTCAACTATTGCAACAGTGAGTGACTGATTGTGTGAGTTATGATGATGATTGATGATTCATGTGGTGGCACACAGTGAGAGAGGTCGTTATATTATAATGTGGGAAGTTGCCTGAGATTATTGATTTGCAATGTTTGGGGCCTAAATGATGGATGGTAATTTTTTCCCTGGAGGTGATTGACCTTCACAAACTTAATTAGTGAAAATGAATTAACCTGTATGGTCCACTCCTATGATCTTTCTGTTTCTTTCATCATCTAGGAAGGCTGCCCCAGGCAATCCTTTGATTGTCAAGCATGCCAAATTCCAATCTTCTGCTCGCATTAAAGGGGAGATAGTGTACCTACCATGTGCTTGGATTGGAACAGGTAACCATTGCACTAATAAGTCATCTGAATATGGAGTGACTATGAGTGATGATTGATGTAGAGGCTGACAGGGACATTTATTGAGATTATTATTGATTTACAATGTTTGGGGCCTGAGTGCTGGGCAATCATTTTTTTGGGGGGTGATGATCGGCCCTTTCACACTTAGCCAGAGTTAAGTGCGGGGTCCTCTCCTTTTTTCTGGTTCTTCAGAGGCCAGAAAAGTCACTTAATTAATAGTAAACAAAAAGCTATGAAAAATACTGCAATTCTGTTTCTCTGCGTGTTCTTCCATAGTAGTGCACAACACGTATATCTTGCTTGGGTCATGATGATGACTAGTCTGGGACGGAGTTACTCGGAGTCAGGAAGCACTTAGAAGGATAATGGAAGAACTCAGGGTGGGAGCTGCAGGACTACCTCATCAACAGCTATAAGCAATACGTTATCGACTTCTGTTCAAAAGTAAACCAAGAGTCTGAGGTCTAGTACTCAGCTATGTGGAATAGAGATCAATGCGTTTGTGAAGTGCTGGTGTGTGTGGGGGGATGGGTGGGTGTGTATGTTATTGTGTGTGTGTTTTAGACTTGTGACAAAAGGGAATTTTTGAGTCCCCTTTTTGATTTTTTTTGCACTGTCCTTCTCCTTGACTCTAAAATACAATTTCTCTTTTACAATACGCAGGCCTTCTTCTAGTCTCCTACACAAACGAAACATGAAAGCTGAGCTCAACAACACTCCTGCTTCTTACCGACCAGATCAGTCCAGACAGGCACCAAATAGTGGACATTCCCGAGGAGAATGCAGATGCACCACCTTTTTTCTTTCATTTTTCTTTTAACAATTATATTTGGAGAACTGGGTGGTTGGTTCACTCCCCAACCATAAAGACAGAATGATTTTAGATGTCTGATAACTTGGGTCTCGTGGGCTGAAGGACTGTATGCAATGCATTTATCTGAACTCTGTCATACTCATTCCTTTGTTTCCTTTCAAAACAGATTGATGACAAATGATGTGCTGCTGGTTATTGCCCAGATGAATGCTGTCCTTGTGTAGTACTTGTCTTTGTCAAACCTTTCTCCAAATCCCCTTCCCATACATTTATCAAACCCCTTACCCTCTTTCCCCTGGTTGTATGATTTATTGAGGTGTGGCTTAATTTACACCATTGATGGATCACATACTTGTTGGGGCTGATGTGGTGAAAGCAACACCAACTTACTGAAGGATCTTCTAAGCAATAGCCCACACTGGCACCATTTACCCACCGGCATGAAAAGTGATTAATATTTTAGATTTAGAATGAAGAACATCAGTTGACGGCATCATCATTCAGGCCTTGTGTTGCGTAACTGTAAATGCCTAACCTAAGCGTATCCACTCCAGACTTTGACTCCATTTTTTATAACTCAAGGATTTCATCAATACTTCTTGCTCCTCATTAGCCAAAAATTACTAGTATTGCCATTTTTTTTATTGATCACTATCAGGAATTCTTGTTGTGTCATCATGTAGTACTCTGGTGTCAATTCTTTGTAAAACTTTGATAAAATATAAACCACTACTACAGTCTTTTTATTTCCATGTAATTATCTACGATGGATAATCAATCAGTCAGATTAATCCTACATCTGGAGCTCACCTGGGTGGAACTGGAAGTTGTGATGCCTTCCCTGTTACTGCTTCATCTATTTTCAGGTAAGACAACTAGTATGGATGAAACTGAACTAGGTAACTTAGTAAGTGAGTAACTAATTGCTACTATTGTTTATCCAGGTTGTTGTAGAGTAGACAATATATAGGTCATCCTGGCAGCATTCCCCCTAATGGTCAAGATAGTTAGAGAAGTATAACTAAGAGCTACACTCTCTTTCACAAGCACACCCCACCCACGAGTCATGGCCCGACGGCGTTGAGGAGCAGAGGCATATCCAGTTAATAAGGCAGTGCCACAACCCCCCACCACGAGTAAACCGTAAGCATGCCATTTCCATAACCAACGCTTTTTTTATTTTTTTGAACGTGGTGGTAGCTCCGACGGCGGCTCCACAAGATTCCATGATGCACTACTGCAGTGCCTGCCCTGACCTAGTAGCGGCCAGCGGCCATACACATTATATAATACAAATTTGCAGATTCTACACACGGTCTTAAGCAGCATCAAGGCAAAAGGGCCAAATAGGCTAGACGTTGCTTTGATTGAGACTTCGAGAGGCCAGGGAGTCCATGGGTAAGTCCTGTTGTCCTGGTTCCCAAACAGGCACAGTAGAAGTGTGATTTCATTTTACATAGGCTCCCGTAGTATGTGTGAACTTAATTTAGGGCCGAGGAGCGGTTACATTAAGGCCCTGCCCCGGCCTGGAATCTGGATGATTTACTTCTGCGGGCTGTGTGCGGCAGGTAGCGTGTGCAGATTTTTTTTCAGATTGCCACGTCTTGTAATGATACATAGCCACTGACCAGCCCTTACAGTTAAATATAATCAATTCTCAGCGGGATGGTGCAAGACGAGCGCGAAGCTGTTTTATGAACAAACTCTGTAAGACATTTGCAGCGACGTGAAAACACATCCAGTCCTATTTGTGAGATCTCTTTTTATATTTGGCTCCACTCCTAAAGCCGCAGGAAGGTCGTACGATCTGTGAAGATAACTTAGAGAATTACAAGTGAGCGTAGAGACATGCCAGCACCCGGAGGGGCATAAATTTGAGGCCTGGTGAGTGTTGCAGCCTTTTGTGATCCTGCAGTTTAACAAGTTATTATTTTCATGTTAACCCCTTGCATGCTTCTGACGGAACCACTCCGTCATGAGCCACGGGCGCCGTGTGCTCATGACGGAGTGGTTCCGTCATGCTGCGGCCGTTGGCGGCCGCTCCGCCCACGCGGCGCTGATTCCCCGCCTGTGCGGGCGATTAGCGCAAGTGGGTGGAGTCATGACGGAACCACGCCGTCATGAGCACAGCTCGCCCGTGACTCATGACGGCGTGGTTCCGTCATGAGCATGGCGGCGCCGCAAACCCCCCAAACCCCCCCAGCGCTGCGGCGGAATTCGCGCTGCAGCAAAGGGGTTAAAGTAATACCTGTTATTAACGTGATTTGAAGCCAAAGGGTAAATACTATTACAATGTCATAAAGTACTGGCATTTCTTGCTCTGCATCAGGCACTCCCTCCTCTACCTTTAATGCAATTTAAGTGGGAAAGTGGTCTCTCTTTGTCTTTCTATCTCTCCCACACTTTTTTCACTATCTTTTTCTGCTCCTCCCTCTCTTTCCCTGCCCCTCTCACTCTGTTTCCGCTCTCTCTTTATTGTTTTTTCCCTCTCTTTCTTAATATTAATAGCCTTCTGTCTCTTACATGCTCCATGTTGATGCTTCCTTATATTTTTGGTTTTCCGTCTAAGCCTTTCCCTCTCTCTTTTATTATGTGCTTGCCATTCCCAGAACACCACAGCGTGACAGAATTTTGAGCCTGCTAGTTTTTTCTGCAAGTCATTATATTGAAAGCATGGCAACGTGTTTATGTCCAAACTGGCACGCAGTATGTCACTTTAAAAAAAAATAGATTTTTAATCTGAAGTTTGTATACATCATTCCAGAGGAAGGATATCCATAAAAAAAATTGCAGTAGCTTTCTCTTCCTAGATATATAGACAGATAGTTGTTTCTCAACCTACAGCTTTGACTTTATTCTCATGTTCATGTTAGAATGTGGAAACCTTTCTGTTTGCCAGATCTTGGTTTACGTACAATATCAAAATCCCTGCAAATCGTTTGAAAAAAAGGTACTTCCGGGTTATAGTAGGGAGTGCAAAAACAGGTGCTAACAGTATATTTTGTATTACCGTTTCATAAGAACCTAAGAGCCGAGCACAGCCTGGGCTTACTCTGGTTTTGCACTTGCCTTTACCATCAACTATTGCTTTTTTAAAAGACTGCACTAGAGACGAATTATTGCCCATAGTTTTAGTAAATGCACTACTGCTTTTAAACACAGTGTTGTACTAGCATATCAGGCATTGCCAAAGTGCCAGTCTCAGTGTGCCTGACAAGCCTGTCCAACTCTTTTTAAATGTAGAACACCGGTTAGAGGCAACTTTCAAACTCACAAATCTGAAGATATTTAATTGTATGCAGACAAGTACGTCCCCACGCATTCTTCTTGATGGTATAATCCAAGTGAGCTTCAGAAACAGTTTTGAAAAACTCAGACATCACTACAACATTGTTCATTACTTTTGGTAAAATTACGTTTATTATTGCATTTGCCTATGAGGAAGGCTCCCTTGCTGAGATTCAGATCGGGTATTACATCTAACTTTTAGCAGTGCTAGTTGAGAATGTGGGTGAAGCCAATAGATTAAGTGGGTTAAGCCGTGGAGGAAGTGGGTGGAGCCGGGGAAAGTAGGTGTGGCCTCCGAAAAACATTTGAGCACCTGGACTTCATATTTTACAAATTCAGCACTACCTCCCATCCTCTCCACCCAGCCCCAACAAACAAGTCCTCCCACCAAAACAAAAAATTTAAAAACGAGCTAGAAGAGGGTGTTGTGTATGTCGGTACGGAGCTGGTCCAGGATCTGCTCTATCATGGTGAGACGGTCCTAAATGGTGTCCAGCTGCTACAGGATGCGGCGCAGCAATGGCCTGTTGTCAGTGTGTGTGTGTGGGGGGGGTGGCAGCAGTTGGTTGATGGCGGCGCTGGCAATGGGATGGCTGGGAGGCTGGAGGCTGAGGGGGACCAGCTGCACTGGGGCTCGAATGAGGTGCATTTGCTTACTCCTCGTCCTCCTCTTCCAGGACCACCATCCGCCGGTACGCTTGGTGGAAACGCTTCTGCCTAGGCCACCGCAAATGGGCTGCTATCTCCTGCCTGATGGTGTTGGGTGGTCCAGCTGGACCAAAAGGATATTGAGAAAAGCAAAAAAGACCAATTGTAAATAATGCTCTGTGCAAACAATTGTTATAAATTACTGGGTGGCACAGTAGCAGTACGTTGCTGGTCCCCTGGGGCCATTGGAATTTGATATGACTATGATTAGGAGAGTCACAAGGCCAATTTTATATTTTACCCACACATGCCTTTCATAAAAAGCACCGACTGTGTGGCAGAAAAGTATTGGAAGGCAGAATGTTATAATCGGGGGTCTCGAGTTGGCAGAGGTAAGTACCTTTGACCAAATAGGGACCCTTGCTTCTAGTCAGGGTAAGGGGGTACACACTGTTGATAACCCCTGCTCACCCTCTTGGTAGCTTGGCACGAGCAGACAGGCTTATCCCCAAGGCAATGTGTAAAGTATTTGCACTAACACTCACAGTAACACAGTGAAACACCACAAGTGTACACCACACCGGTTTTTATAAAAATATAAATATCTTTATATATATATATTACCTACTGGCGGTCGCCAGTAGGTAGTTATAGTTAGGACCCTGTTTCCATAGGAAATCCGCAACATTCTATTTGGAATAACTTTGGCGCCGGTCGATGAATCCTTACGAAATTTTCAAAATAGGTGGGGCGCTACGCTCCGCTCCTACCCTGAAAGTCTCGGGGGGATTCGTCAAGCGGGGGCTGAGAAAAAAGGGGGGTCCCAAAACGCGTTTTTCCCATGCATTTTTCCATAGGACCTTTAGACACAGCTACAGCCCGAACGGCTGAACAGAGTTACTTGAAATTTGGAAGAGAGGTAGTCCTCAGGTCAAGGAAGTGCCTTTTGTAGGTCTGGTGTAAATCTGTTCAGTAGTTCCTGAGAAAATAGCATTTAAATCAATATATATATCTGTGGCAGCTTACGGTGCGCTTACCGTGCGCTTACGGTAAGCTTACCGTACGCGTACGGTGACGTGCGCGAGCGTGATTCTGATTGGCTGTTAGATCTTAGTAAACATTCGAATCGGTCGAAACCAGGAAGCGGCGACCGCCATTTTGTGTGTTTCACACAGAAAAAAAAAGGGTGATAACGTGAAAAGGGGGCAAGGAAGAGACTTACAGACCCCCTAACATTTGAAAGGGGGTCAAAGAAGGCCAGAAAAGTACAAAAAAAACATTTATTAATTTAAAAAAAAAATCGCGGGGTACGCGTACGGTAAGCTTACGGTAAGCTTACCGTACGTGTACGGTAGAAAAAAAAAATAAAAAAAGAAATAAAATTCAGATTTAAGTGTTTAGATATTAGGGGGCTCTAAAAAGAGCCGTTGTGTTTATGAAGTGATTTGATTTTTTAGTGGTACCTACAAGTAAGTACCGACGCAGAGTCTAAGGTTCAAGAGGAAGACTCTGTTCCCTTCATCAGTGAAGTGTACACCATCTCCTCTATAAATGTCTTGCATGTCATAACGCAAGTTGTTGTGGTAAATGGAACCCATACCATAGTCTCGGAGGAAAGCAGAAACAGATTTGTTGACGTGCTTTCTTGCTTTGTCAATCTGCGGACAAAATTGATTGGACCAGTTCCATTTTTGCCTTTGGCATATGTTAGAATACACAAAGGCAGTTTTAGGGGAAAGTGAAAACAGTTGTGCAAAGGTCTCCTTCATAAGCATTTCCAGACCTACCCCAGTCAAAGTGCCTAGGTCATTGCCACCACAGTGCACTATTATGAGGTCAGGGTGTTGGATTTGCATGAAGGATTTCACCAATGGCATCAATTGGTGCCACTTTAACCCTCTCTGACCAATCCATTTAATGTCTACATTTGGCAAAGCAAGGTCTCTCACCATACCTCTTTTTTCTGCATACTTTTCACTCCAGAAGACATAGCTGTGCCCTACAATCCACACTGTGAACAGCTTCAAAGGAGATCTGGATGCACTCAGGAGGTGTCTTTCAGTAGAATGGGAAAAAGAAATGAAAGACAGTTTGGAAATGGAGGCATACATATTTTTTTAAAATAAAAAGAACTGATTGGCTGTTTGATACCATTCTACAATAAAAACTAGACTGTACGTGTCAATTTATAGAAGCATGTTTTGTATTGGTACAGAAAAATGTGTTACCAAAGAACAGTACTATGGATTTGCTGTTAGGTTTGAAAAGTCAAGCACTCCTGCTCTTTGGAAATGAAACATTGTGTGGTGAACTTCTGACCTAACTCTACACAGCAGTGTTCCATGAGCTGTTGCTATGGTAGCAGGCAGAAGTCAAGTTGGGGGAAGGGTACTAGGCAGAAGTCAAGTTGGGGGAAGGGTACTTTTGGAAAAGGGTTGGTTTTCAACCAATAGAAATGTGTGATTACATTTGAAAAAAAGGGGGAAGCACTGAGATTTGAAACTAACATGTATATGTGTGGAAAAAGAGAGGGAAACATTGACATTATCTGGTTCTGGTGAGAGGAGAGAGGTGTACAGAACAGAGATCCTGGCTCTGATAATCTGCTGTTTGAGTGCCACATTTCTTTCACAACTAACTAATTTTAAAAGTGAGTTAAGAGTTTGAGAGGGGATGTATATGGTAAATTAAGAAATGAATAATAGAATTGGGATTCCTTTTGTTGAAGTTGTGTTTATCATTTTGTGTTTTGGGAGAAATTTAAATGTGAGGAACAAGTAAAATAATATGGACTATGTTTTCACCATAAATTAAGATGTACTGGTATAAATGAGGAATACTTTTAGGGTTTGAGGTTCCAGTCAGTGATGCAAATACATTCAGCATCACTAAGGCTGGTTGCCCTTGCTGGAGTGTAGTCAGTCACCCAGGTTATACATGTTTCTGGTCTGAAAAAGCTGTTTGGACATGTGCTTTTTTAAGAATCTGAAAAGTGGATTCAAAATGTGTCAGACTGTAAAAGTACTTATCACTTGCCAAAAAAAAGAGTAGTAAGTGTGCTTTCAAATTGGCAAAGAAATTTCGTTTCCTTCCTTATTTTCAAACCATGACTCTGTGTGCAAAGAGGAATTACAGACAGAGATTTATTGCGTATTGCTCTGGTGATTTTACATTTGCATTAGATGGAAAGGGGGAGCTATTTTTTTCTGCAGAAGCAGACTCTTAGCACACAGCCAGCTGCTTATCCTGTGGAATCATGCACAGTATTCACAACCGAGTGGGGTTTGAGGTTGCAGTCAGTAATGCAAATACATTCAGCATCACTAAGGCTGGTTGCCCTTGCTGGAGTGTAGTCAGTCACCCAGGTTACACATGTTGCTGGTCTCAAAAAGCTGTTTGGACATGTGCTTTTATAAGAATCTAAAAAGTGGATTCAAAATGTGTCAGACTGTAAAAGTACTTATCACTTGCAAAAAAAAAACAGTAGGAAGTGTGCTTTCCAATTGGCAAAGAAATTTCGTTTTCTGACTAATATGAAAACATGACTATGTGTGCAAAGAGGAATTATAGACAGAGATTTATTGTGTATTACTCTGGTAATTTTACATTTGCATTAGATGGAAAGGGGGAGCTATTTTTTCTGCAGAAGTAGACTCTTCACACACACCCAGCTGCTTATCCTGTGAAATCATGCACAGTATTCACAACTGAGTGGGGTTTGAGGTTGCAGTCAGTAATGCAAATACATTCAGCATCACTAAGGCTGGTTGCCCTTGCTGGAGTGTAGTCAGTCACCCAGGTTACAGATGTTGCTGGTCTCAAAAAGCAGTTTGGACATGTGCTTTTTTCAGAATCTGAAAAGTGGATTCAAAATGTGTCAGACTGTAAAAGTACTTATCACTTGCAAAAAAAGCAGTAGGAAGTGTGCTTTCCAATTGGCAAAGAAATTTCGTTTTCTGCCTAATTTCAAACCATGACTCTGTGTGCACACAGGAATTGTTTTTAGATATTTAATTTGTGAAGGTGTTATTTTGATTTTCACTTGTAGGAAAGGGGTACTTAGTATTTTAAGATTTGAAAAGATCATAAAAAATGTAGTAATATATTTAAATAAAATAAAGGAATTTTTTTTTTAGTTTTTTCAGGTATTGCTGAAGAGCAGTGAACAAAATTTAAGATGCCTACAAAATCCAGACTAAGGAAAAACCACAAAAAAAATCTATATTTGAAGACAACTGGAGGACCTAAGTTAGTTGAAGATGCTCATGTTGGGAAAAAGAGAAAGTCTTCTGGTAAGCAGACAAAAGATTTTTTAAAGAACATCTTCAAAAAAAGGAAAAATGTACAAAATGTCTGTACTGGAAAGAATGTTTTAAATAGAAAAGAACAGGAAAAAATTGAGCATTTAGTTAATGCAAATATACCTTCAGAAACAATAAAGATTAAGTTAAACAGAAAAACAGCGTTTAAAGAGATACGTAGAAAAATGTTTCAGAGAAGAGTTATGTCCAATTTGATAAAGGATGTGAAGAAATATAAGCAAAAGGCTAACTTTTACAAGAGAAAAAAAGAAATTGAAGCCATTGCAGCTAAGGCATTACAATTAAAAAGGAAACTATTCATTTTAATTTTGAATAGGATGCGTACATTAGATAAAATGGTTAATGTACTGAAATCACAAAGCAAAAGGAAAAGAGTAGTGAAAAGAACAAACTTTTGTAAAGTGTTTTTAGGAGAATGGATGCATAGTTCAAGTAGTGAACCTTTTTTTAATGAAGAGAGTTATTTTCAAAGTAATAGTTTGCTGCATGCAGTTGACACCAGAGGTCGTGCTTATGAAGTGAAAAATGGTTGTATAATGGAGAAGGAGAAAATGGTTCCAAGAGATGAGGTACAAGTGATGGCGGATGAGGCTATGGGGAGACGTCCTAAAGCCCCAGTGTACACTTGGAATTGTAGTAGTATTTGCACTGTGCGTCAGGAATCTATTGATAAATTTCGTGAGTTTCTAAGAGAATATAGTAAAAAAAAGTGTAGAACAGAAGATTAAGGTGCTTCAAAGTCTAGATCCATGCAGAGTGAGAGAGAATACTGGTTTGCAGGGTCATTCTCTGGCTTGTCTATCTAGAAAAGTGTGTAAAAGTGTTTTTCATCATTTTAGGATGCTGGCTGTTCATCATACTGAAATGAGAAAGTTTGTGAGACGGTTGTATTTTGCTAAAAGTCCAGCAATAAAGTTAGATGAATTGAATAGGGCTCTGTTCCGTGGATCGGTATCAGATGTAGAGAAGGTTACTGATGAAATTCAGTTTTGTTACTTTGGTCCTGAACAAGACAGTGCAGAAAAGGACACAGTAAATGAGGAAGAAGTGGAAGAGAATGTAGAACCCTCTGTAAGTAAGACATTTAATGATCACATAACAAAATTTGCAATAATCTCTAATGAAAGACCAAATATTACTTGTATTTGTTGCCGCAGAACTCATTATAGAAAACAAACCAGGAATGTTGATCTCTACAGAAAAAGTGAAAATGAAGATAATTATAAGTGGAAGGATTTTGCCACATATATATTTCTTGAAAATTGTTTTGAATTGGGTGAAGATCAGCGTATTTGTAAATACTGTTACAACAAGTTGGAGGAAAATAGAATGCCGACCAGAGCTGTACATAATAATTTAGAATTGGATGCTATTCCTGCCGAACTTTCTGAATTAAATACTTATGAGTCTATACTTATTCAATGTGTTCATCCGTTCCAGACCATAGTACGTATGGAGCCCAAAACTGGTAAATTACCTCCTTCAGATTTACTGAGAGGTTTAAAAGGAAGAGTGGTGTATTTGCCCTTGGATTTGAAAAAAAATATGGAAACTATTGATGCAGATACTTTGGAAACTGAACCATTAGTTATTCTGGTTAATGGTGTACCTACAAAGAATAAGAAGATTTGGCAGGAGCTGGTAGATGTAAGGAAAGTACAAAGAGCAAATTTGTATTTGAAAAGGAAAAACAAATGGTATGAATCAATTTATATAGAAGAAGAAGAAGAAGATTTACAAGAAGACACAGAAACACCAACTGGACAAATTGAAAAAGTGGACAAGTCAAAGGAAGAAGAAATTTATGAACATTTTAGCATACATCCTCTTCATTCAAAAGAAGTTATGGGAGACAATATTGATCTGTTTCAGATGAAGAAAGCAAAAGGAACTCCCGTGAGTGTATGGGAGGAGAGCTTGGAAGCTCGATGTTTTCCCCAGCTGTTTCCTACAGGAAAAGGAGGACGATACGATGAACTACCAGAACAGATTCCAGCTTCTGAGTATCGAACTACAAGACTATATGCAGAAGATCCCAGATTTCGACAAAGTATTCCTTATTTGTTCCATCTTTTATTTGAAAGTGACTTGTCTGCATTATCATATGCAGTAAATCACATTTTAAAAAGTGGAGTACATTTACAAAATGTGTCTGCTAAGGATTTTATGGAGAAAGTGCAGCACCGAGATGATCATTTGGAAACACAACTGATCAATCTGATGGCTTGTCAGCGTGGGACAAATGAATATTGGTACCGACGCCATGGTGAATTAAAATGCATGTTACGGAATTTAGGAACACCAACATAGTTCCTTACCCTAAGCTGTGCTGAGTACGCTTGGGATGATTTACTGGATTTTCTACGAGAGGCAAATTCAAACATTAAAAACATCGAATACAAGACAGCAGGAGAACTGTGCTCATTGGATCCGGTTAATGTTTGCAGATATTTCAATCATAGATTTGAGGCTATGATGTCCTTCATCTGCAATAAAAAAAATATCGACCTCTTGGAGAAGTAGAGGATTTCTTTTGGAGAAAAGAGTACCAGGCAAGAGGTGCTCCTCATATTCATATGCTGTTGTGGATCAAGGATGCCCCAAAGTTTGGAACAGATACTGATGAAGCAGTGTTATCTTTCATTGAAGAATATGCAACATGTGCTATACCAAAAAGCACAGAAGAGAAAAAGTTAAAGGAGCAAGTTTTACGTTTCCAAAGTCATCGGTGTGGAAAATACTGTCGACGGAAATACAAGAGCAAAGATAAATACTACACTAAATGTCGATTTGGATTTCCTAGACCTGTTCTTTCAAATGGAAGAGTAAACAGTTTTATGTCATCTGTGAGACATACTATTACAAGAAAATCACCTAAGAATACCTACAACCTTAAAAGAAAAGAAGAATCAAAAAATATAAATGACTACAACCCAGTCATTTTATCCATGTGGAATGCTAACATGGATATACACGATATGTAACGTCTTACATTACTAAATCTGAAAAAACTGAATTGAAAGAAATGTGGGAAGAGATTTCTCACGAGAAGACTGTCAGTAAGAAGCTGTACAGTTTCAGTTTAAAGATGTTATCGCATAGAGAAATTGGATCCTACGAATGTTCAGATAGGTTATCTTCTGCAAGTCTCTACTCGAAATCAAGAAGAATAATTTGGGCAAGTTTAGGCCTTGCAGCAATGAGAAATCGGGTACTGAAATCTGTTGGAGAAATTGAATATTTGGCCGAGAATGACCCAGAAAGTACAGATATTTTGAAATCAAACATGTTGGACACATATTATCCCAAGAGAAGTAATCATCTGGAGAACATGTGTCTCTATGAAGTGCTGCAGAACTACATTTATTCACGGAAAGCCGCAGAAGACATCAACAATGGAAAATATAAAGTCATTGGTGAGGAAGGATGTTTGGTGAAGCAAACAAAAGGAAGTTTGATAAATCACAGGAAGCTGAGTTGCTACACTACTGACAAAAAGGAATTTTACTACTTGGCTCTTTTACAGCTGTTTAAACCATGGCGTACAGAAGATGAACTACTGGGAGAATTTCAAAGCTATGAAGATTCCTTTAATGCTTGCAAAGACAGTATACAATGCAGTACATTCACAACTTATGTGCAAATGTTAAATGAAGAAATTGAACAGGAAACTACAATTGCAGCTGAAGTAGCTAGAGACAGTTCTCAAGACAGCCAAAGTTCAGGAACACTCAGTCAAGATCCCCTAGGACAACCAATCGTTGAAAATGAAGCTGCAATAGCCATGAATGAAGTGGAAACTGCTATGAATCAAGTTCAAGAAGAATTTATAGACTTACCAAATTTGGAAAGACAACTGAATGAAGAGCAGCAACAAATTTATGAAGAGATCAGAAACAAAATTGATCACGGATTACTACATGAAAAAAAAGAGTGCTCATGCACATCATTTCATCCAATCAGGATGTATGTAAGCGGACAAGTTGGAACTGGAAAAAGTTTCTTAATAAAAGTCATCAGAAGCTACCTACAGCAAAAAACGGATTCTACTTTGTCTTGTGTGGTTACTGCTCCAACTGGGTTAGCAGCATATAACATAAAAGGAATCACCTTACATCGTTTGCTAAGGTTACCAGTGGAGCATGAGAACAAAATACAATACCACAAGCTAACTGGAGAAGCATGCTTGGAAGTTTCAAGAGTATTGAAGAAGATGCAAGTTCTCATTATTGATGAGGTGAGCATGGTATCAAACTTAATGCTTGCCTTTGTGCATTTAAGAATGCAGCAAATTCTAAGGACAGACTATGACGTGTTATTTGGTGGAAAACATGTCATAGTTTTTGGGGATCTTCTACAGCTTACTCCAGTTAAAGGACAACCAGTGTTTAATACTGTGACACATGAAGACACAAAGAAGTCATTGGGAAGCTTTGGTAATGCAAATATTTGGTCCTTCTTTGAGTACAAGGAACTTACTACTAATATGAGGCAAGCAAACAATGAAGAATATGGAAGTATTCTGAAAGATATCAGGATTGGACTACTGACTGAAGCTGGCACAAAAGCATTACAGAGTAGGTTGCTACATAATTTATTTCCAAAGGAAGAAATAGTTGCAGAGAAGATATACAAGAACATTGCAGAAAATAAAAGTGTCATCTGCTTAATGCCAACTCTACGTGAATGCTCAATATTCAATGAGGAGCTTTTGAAATTGGAAAAGGAAGATATCAGGAAATTGGAAGCAGTGGACAAAATTCAGGATGGAAGAATTACTATCACATTAACAGGCAAACTGAAAAATAAATTGGATTCACTAGAGAAGAACATTTCCAAAACTGCTGGATTAGAAAAAAATCTATATGTTTGCATGAACTGTAGAGTTTTTTTAAGGAGAAATTTGGATGTTGAAAAAGGTTTAGTTAATGGAGCTATGGGAAGAGTTGTGGGTTTTATTAATTATCAGAAAAAAGATGGAATAGAATGTTTAAAAATAAAATTTGATCAAATAGAAGAAGTTATAGACATTTGTCGTTGTACAGTTCGTTTTATGCTTGTGAAAGACTTATATGTACAAAGGAAACAGTTTCCGTTTTCTCTAGCATATGCTGTAACTATTCACAAGTCTCAAGGATTGACTGTAGATTGTGCTTTTGTAAACATTGGTTCAACTGTGTTCAAAGAAGGTATGGCTTATGTAGCCTTGTCACGAGTGAAAACATTATCTGGTTTATTCACGATAGACTTTGATGATTCAAAAGTTAGTGCTGATGCAAATTGTGTAAAGGAGTATAATAGATTAAGAAGAACCTATGCTCCTCATTTAGGTCAGTATCCTGTGTTAGAGAAACGTGTAGTTTCTCGTAAAAGGAGAATTGAGAATATCTGTAATGAGGATGTAGAGAGGAGGAAAAAAAAGAGGAGTGATGTAATTGCAAACAAAAAGAAAAAGGAAAATGATGAGGTTGTAGAATGTCATTTTGAAAATAGCTCTGGTGTCAACTGCTACGCTAATGTAGTGCTGAATGTTGCATTTTATCTGGAAAGTTTGCAAGAGCAGATAATAGTAAATCAGAGAAAAAGATTCTGTTCTGAGTTGAGTCTCCTTTTTCAAAATCTGAGTAATGATAAAACTCAAATAGAAAGTGCTACTGAAATTAGAAAACTTTTAGATGTATGTTCAGGACGAACAGTTTTCTCAAAATGTACAGCAAGACGCACAGGAATTCTTGATGTACTTTCTTTAGGTACTGGAAGAAGAAGGGGTTCCCATTGAAAATATGTTTGGTGTCTCTTATAAATGGGAACATAGTTGTGAAAACTGTTACAATACATGTGGCTCTAATGTTGATTCTGAAAGGTTTATTTATTTAACATTGCCAGACAGTAAAACAGTCACTTTTGCTAAATTAATTAAAGATGCTAATCATAGCATGGAATGCGGTGAGTGTAAATCTGACATGTTTTCAACGTTAATTTTAAAGGAATACGGACAGTATGTAATTTTAATGATGCAACGATGTAAAGCTGATGGTTCAAAATTGGATACTTTAATAAAGAAGTTTATAGGACAGCAATTATCAATTTCAGGAAAAACTTTTGTAACAGTTGCAATAATTTTCCATGAAGGACCTACTGTTACTTCTGGACATTACACAGTTTATCTTAAATGTGAAAAAGGCTGGACACTGTGTAATGATTCCCAATTGATTTTCAAGCAACGTTTGCCTTTTGATTTAGCAAATTCCTATCTAATCTTCCTGAAGCCTAAATTTTAGAGAGACTTGGCAAGATCTGTACAAAACAATTTTACCATTTTATTGGATTAGCATTGGAATTTTCCCAAACATTTTTTTTTTAAATTACCATTTGGCCTAATGGAAAGGTAACCAATTGTAATGTGGTCTTATTTAATTCCTAATGAATCTTTCAGAAACCAAAAATTTAGAGAAAATCGGTAACATCTGTACAATTTAAATTTTGGAATTTTATTGGATTACCATTGGAAATTTATTCAAAAAAGATTTTTTAAATTACTATTTGGCCATAAGGAAAAGTAACCAATTGTATTGTGGACTTATTTAATTATTAATTAATCTTTCGGAAACCAAAATGTTAGAGAGAATCGGTAACATCTGTGCAAATTTAATTTTGGAATTTTATTAGATTACCATTGGAAATTTAATCAAAAAAGAATTTTAAAATTACTATTTGGCCTAAAGGAAATGTAACCAGATGTATTGTGGAGTTATTTGAGATATATTATTTTTGAGATTATGCTTCTGTAACAAAATTGTCTGACGGTATTTTAAGGAAATAGTTATTGTTATTAGATGATATTTTTTAAGAATAGTATGCTTTTCTATAATGTTATGTTTAAGAAAAAAGAGATTCTGGGCTTTTTTAAAACAATCTTTGAGATTGTTATTTTTTTTTTGCCCGCTGTTAAGTGATGAATGCAATTGCTTTCACTATTTATAGTGAAATGCAATATATTCTGAAAACAGCAAAAAAAAGGCAAACATTTTTTGGGGAAAAATATGTAAATACGTGTACTGTGTTATATAATAATTTATTAAATATTAATACTTTTTTCTTTTTTTTCAGATTGTGAAAGAAAATTTCTGAAAAAAACCTACCATTTTTTCAAGTAATTTCAATTAAATTTTAATTAAAAATTAAATTGTTGGGTGGGTCAGGTAAGTCAGAAATTAGATGATCCCTTTCTTCCACTTCTCCTCAAACAGATTTTTAGTATTTAGTTATTAATTCCTCAAGGATCTTGAGATGTGGTAATTGATTTTTTGTGTTTTAAAAAAAAAAAAAAAAAATACGCTTACGGAAAAAAAAAAAAAAAAGTTTTAAAGAAAAAATAAAAAAAAGTTGAGAGGTAAGGTTGGCTCTTAAAAGAGCCGTTGTGTTCATGCAGGGACAGAGGAAAGGAAGAATGGGAACATTAGCTGGTAGGACATATGTGCTGGTCTATTTTGTTGTTAATGAGGGGAAGACTGGTCTCCCTATGAACAATTAGACCATGGCAAAATGAACACCGCATAGTAACCCTCGCAAACCGATGGTTCGTTTCCACAGGATCAGAAAAAGGTGAATCTGCCCCCACAGATGAAGGGCTCTGCTGAGCTTCCGAAGAAGGACTCGGCTGAGCTGCTGTGGATGTGCTTGCTCGACTTACTGAAGGGTTGCCTCTAGTATGTCGTGCATGTGTCCTGGGATGTCCATCCTCAAGGTGTCTCAACATAGTGTGATTCCCGAAGGAATACTTCTTGTTGGGATTTCCTCTCGAAAGTACACGCTGGCACAGCTTACAAGTCACCAAAGCAGCATTGACTTTTTTCTCACCCTCTGGAAAAGTAAAATACTCCCATATAAAAGAGCTCTTCTGTTTCCTCTTTTTCTGCCTGATGGTGGTGCTGCTAGCCTCACTCTCAATACAAACAAGCATTTACAATGCAATGGTCTCGGCAATATTATAGGTAGAGCTATTGGTATTGCTCATTATTTTTTTTATCATTTTTGTATCCCTAAATAAATGGCATTGTCATTTCTATTGGCATTAGTTTTTTTTGCATATGTGATACCTCTGCACTATCCGCAAAGCCTATTGGAGAAGGGCTGGAAATAGCTATACAGATTAACAGCACAATATACCCCAGGCGAAACCTTAATTCAACGAATTCCAACCCGATGGAACATCGGTCATTCAAGCCATGAAATACAGAAGCAGATCACTGTGAGTACAAGGCATGGGGCTGTAGAAGATGATCAGTCCCTCCCTGAGCTCTGAACCCCATCCCTTGGCCTTTCAGAAACGCGTTAAAAAACTGACCATTTCGGCCCCTTTCTATACTGGCCTGTCAGATTAAGAGCGGCTGAGACTGCAGAACATCTGCTACAGCAACCTACCTTACTTATTAGACGTTCCTCCACACTCGCAGGCTTTTTCAAACTGAACATGGCTTCTTTTTCCCTTACTCTCCGAATTAACCGAAAGGTTACACATATAACACATTTCTAAGCTCTAAAATAAATACATTAGATAAATATATTAATGCAGGCGCGCAACACCCATTGGACTCAAAGGGCTTCAGCCCCCCCCCCTCGTGTGCGGCAGCCCGGGATGAGACACCTTCCCGGGCAAAAAAGCAGCCGCACCCCGAGCACTTCACAGGTCTTTGAAAGACCATTTGCATGTTAATGAGGCCTCGCTGTTGTTTCACCCCTTCTAAGAGCCCCTGCAGCTCCACTCTGCCAATTGCTTAAAGTTTACCCCCCCCCCCCGAAATTTTTGCTCAGCCTCCCCCGAAATTTGGCTCTAGTTGCGCCTCTGTATTAATGGATACATAAATAAATCAGAGATGCTCTTTCATTGGGGTTCATACCCCCTTCATTTCACACCAGAATTTCTCAAATGCGCAAATCTAGGATTTGAACTTTAGTGCAGGATGATCTCCCAATGTTAGGAAATGAGATGATATGGTCATTTTCCAAGTTCCAATTGTACTAAGTCATGCTGGGTCTTGTCTCAGTTTTTAGTAAAAAGCGCAACAACGTCATCTGCTCCGGGACAAGTCACCCAGAATGTGGCGCAAAAAGCTTCAGATTTCGCGCTGCACTGTTAAGTGGACTGGATAGACCAGAGCGCGCCAAGGCCTGACATGCTGAACACATGTACATGAATTTCATTTTAATGCCCTTCTTATGTGAGATAGCCAGGCTTTATCTCGCGCTCTCCTCGGTGCGCAGAGACCGCCATACATCCAGGGAGGCTCTGGCTGCCGTGTCAGAGGGCTTCCACTCGCAGCTCTCCCTCGTGATGAACGAGGCTGTTCATCTAAACAAATAAGCACTTCAGAGGGCTCCCCCCTTACAGAGCTGTTAATCCCGGGAGCCTGTGTTATCGCCGCAGTGCTCGAGGGCTGAGCCTGAGCAGCTTCCCTGCACCGCCTGGTGCTTACCCGCCGCTCTGGCGCGAGCTGAACATAACAACCGCGTCACATCTCACAGAACCATTTCCTTATTTCTTTTGCTAATTTTGTTGCGCGGTGTGACATGCCGCAAGGGTTACACACGACTAGGGGTTGCCATCTTTCGCGGGTGACGGTGCCCACATTTGGATTTTGGGCAAAGGTGTGTGTATATGCAGCCCCTTTGAAAATAACGCCATGTATTGTTTCTCGCACACCCAAGTTATTCTATTACTCCCACATAATTTCAGGGCTTTGCTTCCATAAAATCTGCAAAGCTACTTTTAAAACTTTGAAAGCTTTCTGAAGTGTCAAAGTTTAATAAGATTTGTGCCGAACACGGGAGCCGAGATCAGGGGGAGAGGACGCCATTAAAACCACTGCCTTTCTCCGAGGCGAAGCAGAAATGCCTCGGAGAAACGCAGTGGCGTTTTCAGATTCGGGGGCGTGTTTCTTTTTCTCTCCTCTTGCCATTGGCTGGAGGAGAGAAAAACACGCCTAAAAAAGGGCGTTGCTAAAAAGTAGAAAGAACAGCAAGAACACGCCCCCGAATCTGAAAAAGACGGAGCCTATTTGGAGGGACGGCTCTCTCCTCCAATGGCTGGCCTCCGTTTAGGAAGCCAGCCAATGGAGGAGAAGCTAAAAGAGAGGCAGGCTAAATAGCCACTCTAGAAAACATTAAATCTCCGACTTCCGGTTCTGCCTTCGGCAGACCGGTAGTCCTCGACCTAAAAACAGTGGTCCTAGACCTACTTTGAAAAAGCATAAGTCAATTCTCTTTTGGTTTCCAAAAGTTAACAATTTTCGTGAGCGTTCTCAAGTGCAGCCGCACCCGCTCAAAGTATTGGATACATTATTCAGTTAATATATATAAACAGTAAAAATGCAATACCAAATGTTTACTCAACCATGCATTTAATTCTTCATGCCAATGGTATACAGTTCTAATGTAGTCGTTTTCAGCGATCAAAGCTATTCAATCATTGATCATTCATTGTAGAGGGTTGCTCCAGATGGAACGTGCGTGAAGAAAAGTGCTCAAGTGAAGAAGAATTGTGAAAAGACTTCAAAGTAGTGGCATAAGAGAAATAGAGATTGATATTTTCTGAACAAAAGGACCGGTTGTAATTTACCGTCCCATCGGGACTGGCCACATGTATGGTAAATAATCCACAATTTTCAATTTAAATTCACACAGAGATGAATTCTTGTGTTGCACGTTTTAAACAGCGTGTGTGGTCCAGACCAGGTTATAGGGGCGTCGACGTTTCGATCCGTCTTGTGGCCACGAGGGTAATTTAGAGCCTCGGCCTTGCGGATCTTCCTCAGGACGGAAATGGGGCAACCAACTCCTATATTGATCTAAGTCATGAGCCCGTCAAGGTCAATAAGACACGGGTCCTAATGAGTAGGGGTCCGTCACATATTGGGCCCGGCAATCGCTAGATAATTGTGCGTCAATGTAGAGGTCTTGCTGAAGTTAGAAAGGTAAACAGTCTCTCGCTGTAGTCAAACCGTGTCAGGGGCATTCAAGGCCAAGTTCATATCTTGTGTACGGGGGCGAACGATTTCCAAGTGAATTGGCAGAAGAGTGCTGTTCTGCCATCGTATCACAAAGACAAGTCAGCTCCTTCTCCTAAGGGATCACAAGCAGAAATGAGGGGAATGGGTGTGGTGTAGGAGAGTTCTAGAACTGAAACTACTTTGAACCAATCAAAAGGTGTTTTATGATCACATGACCCACCATGCGCGTACGTTACGCTTACGTTACGCTTACGGAGCGCTTACGGTGCGCTTACGGTAAAAGTACGCATGCGCGTAAAAAAGACACGCGCTCGCGCGCATGCGCATAACAGTCACTCCTCGGCACTTCCGCGTAACGTGCGCGTGTAGCGTACACGCTTACGCGCGCCATACGCAGTACGCACGGCTACGTAAATTGCGTAACCATACGCAAAATGAGTAGCATTATTACGAACATTACGCAAACCGTACGCTTACCGTAAGCTTACCGTACGCGCACTTAAAAAAAAAAAAAAAAAAAGGAAAAAAAGATTTTCTATGTTATACTAATATATCTTACCTGTTTGGTTAAAAAAAAAGAGAAAAATTTATATATTGCAGAATTTTTAAAAAATAAATAAATAGTGTTTTAAGAGAATATAAAGTTAAAAAAAAAATTGCATTTTTAAAAAAAAAAAAAACACATAATATAATAATTTATAATAAAAAAATCATACAAAATCAATGAAAAAACCATGGGAATCACACATGTTTTAGGTAAGAATTAGCATTTAAAAAAACCATACAAATTCACTGAAAAAACCATGGGTTTCACACACGTTATAGTTAGGAATTAGCATTTAAAAAACCTTGCAAATTCACTGAAAAAACCATAGGTTTCACACACGTTATAGTTAGGAATTAGCATTTAAAAAACCTTGCAAATTCACTGAAAAAACCATAGGTTTCACACACGTTATAGTTAGGATTTAGCATTTAAAAAACCTTGCAAATTCAGTGAAAAAACCATAGGTTTCACACGCGTTATAGTTAGCGGACATTTCACTCATAAAAAACCATTGAAATTCCCCCGTTATAGTTAGTTAAGCTAACTATAACTCGCGCACCCGCAATCCACTGCTGATGACGTAACATATTACATCACTCATGACATGGTCAGTGACATCACTCATGACATCACTGATGACATCTCAAATGACATCACTGATGACATCATCCTTGTGACAGTGGTAGACCTCCTCTCACCCTAATATAACCATTGATACACAAATTCAAAAATAGAGACTACAATTTTCAAAACAATGGACATACCAATACCAGTTACAATAACCTATTCAGTAATTCTTAGATCCACATACACATCCACTCATTCACCAACAGTCATGTACAGTCACTCATACATGTACTCACTCATCATATGTACTCATACACCTATACATCCTGTTACACATTGCCACTCATCCATAGAGTTACTCACACATATAGTCACTCATGCTAATAAAGAATCATACATCCATTTACTTGCATATTCAGTTATACACACACCTCCACACATACTTGCACAGAAACTTACAAATACTTACCCTTTAAAATAAACACTAATAAAAACACATACTTATTCATTCAGGAACTCTTTCAATCTCTCACTCTCATATATACTCACTTATATACACCAATAGTCACATATACTAGTTTAAAACATATGTAGTTACTCATAAAGACACTATTGAGACAGTCATTCACTCACTAACACACCCATACACACACTCATCAAACCATACAGTCATGCACACATGCTGTCTTCAAAACATACAACCAGACAGACAATCATTCATGCACCTATGCACTACGTTAAACCCCCCACCGAACCATGCAGACACTCAGACTGATACTCAAAAAACAACCTAAAATCCAATATAAACACCCATATAGCTACACTCCAACCCATGCAGACACTTATACACAAAGTGAGAGACTGATAAAGAAAATTACATATTTAAACATTACTCATTAAGCCATGTATTCACTAAGATACACTTAATCAGTCAGTTACACAATCAATTTTTCAAAAACAAATCATCCTTTTACACACTTATATACCCATTTATTATTCCATCGACCTTGAGATATACATATATAAAACATATTTAATTTTCAGAAAAACACACATTCACTGGATGATGTCATAAGTGATGTTATCAGTGATGTCATTTGAGATGTCATCAGTGATGTCATCAGTGATGTCACTGACCATGTCATGAGTGATGTAATATGTGACGTCATCAGCAGTGCATTGCGGGGGCGCGAGTTATATTTAGCTGAACTAACTATAACAGGGGAATTCCTAGGGTTTTGTACAAGGGAAATGTCCAGCTAACTATAATGCCCCTGAAACCTATGGTTTTTTCAGTGAATTTCGAAGGTTTTTTAAATGCCAATTCCTAACTATAACGCCCCTGAAACCTTTGGTTTTTTCAGTGAATTTCAAAGGTTTTTTAAATGCCAATTCCTAACTATAACGTGCATGAAACCTATGGTTTTTTCAGTGAATATATATATAGTTTAGGTCAGATCAAAACGGTAGAAAAATGCACATACATATAAATCAAGTTACTCTGTCTTTAGAAATGTCTCTTGATAGGTTTCTTGTAGCAAAAACAAACTGGTAGATCTCTGTTGTCAAAGTTCACTTTTGTAATGCTTTTAGCGATAAAAGAAAGTTCTGTTACAGTCAAGGTTTTGTAACACCAAAACAATTCCTCTTGTGATTCGCAAATACTTGTGGGCTCAACTGGCTGTGAGCCTCTTTTGTTAGAACGTGGGAATCGAGTAGATGGCGGTACCAAAATATTTGGAAGAACTTGCCCACTCAATTGAACTAAATTCACTGCCCCAACGTGGAGGAATAATCACTGCACCGTGACTGAAAGCGGGCGCTCCCCACTGCTGCAAAACTCCCCTTGTCACCCGGCGTGAGGGCGCGCCAGTACCATCAGCTCTTTAAGTCACCCTCTTCTTATGGGCGGGGAGCCCGGACCATTCTACTGGGGTCTGCGCAATTTTTACACAAGTGAGGAAGTCAGTTTCCAAGTGCCCGTGCACGCTACCCACACCCCAGACTCACGCTCCCTGTTCCCAAGGCTAACCCGCCTCCGCTCTGCCAACTGGTGGGGGCTGTTACCTGGGCGCGTGGTCTCTGTTGGATCGCTGATCGCTTTGCAGCGGCTCCCCGGGTTTCTCCGTACTTCCTTGGCCGGCGTGGCTCTCGTGGCAGACAAGCCCCCTGGTTGCTAGGCAACGCCTCGCGCTGGAGCCAATTCCAGCGCGGCTCTTCCTTGGCGTCAGTGGGGAAGCAACCACATTGCCCCGAGGCTCCCGGGCCGGCGGCAGTGACATTTCCACATTAAGCGCCGCTTTCTCCTTTCGGGAACCAGCGGCGGTGATATTAACCCCTAATGCTTCGTCTTGGGAGGTGCCCTGGCAGGCACTCTCGCTCACCGAGACCGCCCGGCAGGGATCCGCGATGGGGGCACGGCAGACCTTGCCCAGAACCCTGATGTGTGCCGATGAGCACACCGAGTGTTTGAAGACACGGGCAGGCAGGGCAAAGGTCATGGGGCCACAATCAGTGCGCAGCCACACGCACTGGATATTTCACCAGCGGATCTCTTCTGCAACTTTTGAGTCCCTGAGTTGCAACAGGAGACCAGCTCTCCTCGGGCCCTTGGAGACTCTTAGGACACAGCAAAGTCCTTCCTTCAAGCAGGTGGGGGGAACACAGCAAAGTCCCCTGTCCCCTTCCTCAGTAGTAACAGCAAACTGTAGGTCAGCCCCAGAGCACACAGCAAGGGTAGTCTTCCTCTCCAGTCTCTTCAGCCGATCTTCTTTGGCAGGGATTCCTCTAGTTGGCAAAAAGTAGTCTACCTTTACTGGGGTTTCAGGTCTTATATTTATACCCCAAAAGTCTTTGTTCTTACATGTGTGAGGGGTCCAGGACCCAGTCCAAACCAGTTCTAGGCGCCCTCTGCCAGGGCATGTCTTCTTTCTTTGTGAGGGGAGGCCAGGGCCATCAGACACACCACAGGAGGTGGAGCCAGCATTGTGGAAGGCAGGCACAGCCCTATTCAGGCCCAGGTGCAACTCCTCCCACCACTCTAGGTGTATTCAGCCTAGTGCTGACTCTCCCTCCCTCCTGGAGCCACCCCTAGCCCGGTCACTCACAAACCAGACAGTCAATACACAAACAGGCAGAGGCACACAGAAAGGTTGAACAGGAAAATAGCCACTTTCTAAAAGTGCTATTTTCAAACACAGAATTTAAAAACCACCCTCCCTAAAAGATGTGTTATTAAATTCTGAGTTCAGGGATACCAGATTTCAATTTTTGATCTTGCTCCTATGGGAAGATATGCAGGTAAACATTATACACAGCATTCCCCATTCTAGACTATGGGCAAGATAGCCTTGCAATAGTGAAAAACGAAACTGGCTGTATTTCACTACCAGGACATGTTACCCACACTAGTACGTGTCCTGCCTTACACCTTCACTGCATCCTGCCGAGGAGGGTACCTTGGGCCTACCATAGGGGTGTCTAATGTGCAAGAAAAGGGAAGGGTCAGGCCTGGCAAGTGAGAGGGGCCCAGGACCCAGTCCAAACCAGTTCTAGGTGCCCTCTGCCAGGGCATATCTTCTTTCTTTGTGAGGGGAGGCCAGGGCCATCAGACACACCACAGGAGGTGGAGCCAGCATTGTGGAAGGCAGGCACAGCCCTATTCAGGCCCAGGTGCAACTCCTCCCACCACTCTAGGTGTATTCAGCCTAGTGCTGACTCTCCCTCCCTCCTGGAGCCACCCCTAGTCCCGGTCACTCACAAACCAGACAGTCAATACACAAACAGGCAGAGGCACACAGAAAGGTTGAACAGGAAAATAGCCACTTTCTAAAAGTGCTATTTTCAAACACAGAATTTAAAAACCACCCTCCCTAAAAGATGTGTTATTAAATTCTGACTTCAGGGATACCAGATTTCAATTTTTGATCTTGCTCCTATGGGAAGATATGCAGGTAAACATTATACACAGCATTCCCCATTCTAGACTATGGGCAAGATAGCCTTGCAATAGTGAAAAACGAAACTGGCTGTATTTCACTACCAGGACATGTTACCCACACTAGTACGTGTCCTGCCTTACACCTTACACTGCATCCTGCCGAGGAGGGTACCTTGGGCCTACCATAGGGGTGTCTAATGTGCAAGAAAAGGGAAGGGTCAGGCCTGGCAAGTGTGTGTACACTGACCAGGACAACATGGCAGTTAGCAACTGCACACAGGCACTGCGGTGGCAGGCCTGAGACACCATCTTAGGGCTACTCCTGTGGGTGGCACAACCAGTGCTGCAGGCCCACTAGTAGCATTTCAATCACCAGCCCTGGCACACTAAGTGCACTTTACTAGGGACCTCCTGGTAAAACAAATATGCCAATCATGGATAACCAATCACATTTACAATTTACATAGAGAGCATATGCACTTTAGCACTGATCAGCAGTGGTAAAGTACCCAGAGTCTTATAGCCAACAACCAAAGGTCAGGAAAAATAAAGGAGGAAGAAGCAAAAAGTTTTCGGATAACCCTGCAAAAAGGGCCATTTCCAACACAGAATAACACTGGATTCAAAAAGCAGTGATTTGATTATTTTTTTCTTCTAAAGGCTTTTCAAGTAACTATAAACAGACACTTTGAGTTGAAAAATAAATTATCTCTCATTAATGAGTACAGTATTATGCACTATATGGAGTACAAGTTGTGTGTTGTGCTAAGAAAAATAATGAAGTCATGCATATTGATAGCCAGCGCCTTGGGTAGTTTGCTGCTGTCAGCAGCTGGGGCAGCTGTAGTTGACAATTATCTATTTTTAATTCCAATGGCCCAGCTTTGTTCCAAATGCATTTCTCTTTCTACCCTGACTCCAAACAGGCAGATGAGTAATAATAAGATACTACGCCACACACCTCACTACGAAATGCGGATATCCTTTCTGCCGTAAGTCGACGTTGAAGAAATTGAAACTGATGGACTGCACTACAGGGAAAGGAACTGGCGATATAGATTTTATTTGGCACATTCATCACTGTGTATCATACATGCCAAACTTGATATAAATTCATGCACTTTCTTCCACTTTTCTCTGTGGCCTCGCCCAACACCACATAATTCCAACAAATGTATTCGCTGGGCAGTAAGCAGGGAAAGGAAACTTGATTGACTCTACTACAGGGGGTAGGTTAGAGGGATTAGACAGATAGGGTAGAGCTTTTTTGACATAGAATAGAGGGGCCACTACACTGATCGTCGATTCATCATCTTTGGCTGATTCAATCACTGTACAAGTCAAAAGGGAAAAATCTGAACAGGTGTAAAATAAAAATCTTTTATGGGAAACCATGAAATATATTCTGGAATCACTTCACATGGTTCTAAAATGAAATGTGGTACATGCCAAGAATGGATTTTCCAATTTGGTAGGCTAGGGCGGAAGAACTTATGGAAAAATAAAGGAGTGAAGTACTAAGAGGGGACTGAGTGGGCGCAGGGAAACTACAAACCTTGTGTGTGCAGTTTGCAATGCATTGAAACATTGTAAATGCTGCATTAACTGAAGCAGACACACAGCCAAAACTGAAGTCATGAATTGATCCATACTGCATTTTGGTCTTAGGTGGCAAAAATGCCATGGGTGGGGACGTGGGATGAAGAATGATGGGTGGGATACATCTGGCTCACTTAACAAATACAGCGAGTCAAAGAAGTAGAACAAGGAATAAAAAATATCCCCAACTTAAAACCATAGCTTTAAATGATAATGCTACATAAACCAAGTATGCAAAGTAGGTGAGAAGCATGCTCCTCATGAGAAGAGCTGCCTTGCTTATTCATCCAAACAATCAAAATAAGCATTCATCCTTTCATTCTAATAAGTTTTACTCATCCAGTCTTTCACCAAGATTTCCAATCCATTATCCATCCATTCTATAGTCATTAGCTACGCTTTCTTCAGACCATCCTTTCACCCATCTATCCCTTTAGCCACCCACGCACTCTTTCACTCATATACCATTTCCTTTCTTTTAACCTTCCGTTCATGTTTCCCTCAAGCCATCAACGCTCATTATGTGTGCTTTTGTAGATAGAAGAGGAAATTAAAAAACTCAACCACCGTTGAAGCTGGTAAAGCTGGGTCAGACTTATTTGCATATGGCCATGTCTGAACTGGGGTGGCAGAGTGGGCTAAAGAACGGTGATGGATCAAACCCAGATCTGTTGACTGGGTGTGAGTGTTTGATTGGTTCTGATGCTCCGTCCATCACCACCCCCTTTTGTACCGCTTTGTTCGCCATAAGTTGGCAAGGTATGCTCAGACGTGAGTCCCTTGTTCACTTTGCCACTGGATTCAAGCAAGCCTGGCTGAAGACGGCTGTAATGCCAGAAACCGGTCCTAGGAAGCCTGTTTCCGGTCCAGGGAAGGCATGGCTTGGCAGTTCGGGCTGGACTGTTCCCATGAGGCACAGGGTCAGACTGATTTGCATATGGCCATGTCTGAACTGGGGTGGCAGAGTGGGCTAAAGAACGGTGATGGATCAAACCCAGATCTGTTGACTGGGTGTGAGTGTTTGATTAGTTCTGATGCTCCGTCCATCACCACCCCCTTTTGTAAAGCTGGGGGAGTTCACTTCACGTCATATGTTGATGACGACGCCCTGGTACTAGCTAGGGAGTATAATAATTGCAAGACATTATGTGACTTACTAGTGCCCGTCCCTGCTGCCGCTTCTCCCCTCCAACTGACCTGTCTCCTCCTGCAGCGGCACTGGAGCCGGCATCACTGGTGTTCTGTGTGGCTAGAATAAAACATTATACATATTTTAGATGCCAGATATGCCACCCCAAATTCAACTGCATTATAACACTACAGTTCAGTCAGCACTGCAGTATCTTCTAACAAAAATAGCACTTTGGGCAAATGACTGATTCACAAAGTTAGACAAGCCAGTGGTGGAATAATGGTCAATGAAAGACATATGGTGTTGGTTGGCAAATGCAATGGGTGTGGGACCTCATACTTTTTTCCAGCTATGCTGCACTGTCATGGGAAACTGCTGGTATACTTTAACTATAAATGAACGAGACAGCAGCAAATTACATGGGGGGTGTTATGTGGTCTATGATGACCATGACCACTCTCTCGTGAACTCAACTGTGTTAGAGCATGAGCAGGAAACAGAAAGCCTCTCAACAAACATACATGGTGAATGTTATTTTTAATACTAGCTTACTTGGGCCTGCAATCTTCATGATAGACAGCACCAACATTCCAACACCCCAAGATTCATTCTATCCCAAGTCCACAACCATCATAAAACCCAACATTACGGAAATAATATTAATAAATAATAGCACATACTGGGGTCAACAGAGCCGTTGACAGTGGCGCAGGTGGTCGGCGCCGGCTGACCTGCATCTCCCGGAGCCCTCTGAGCTCACCTGCTCTGAAGCGCCGATCCTAACGCGCTCTCAGCCCTCCTCCACCACCCCCGACACAGCGACCTCAGCGCTGAAACAGGGAAACGCCCAAAGGCGGTAGCCACGCCCACTGCGAGGCCACGCCCACCGGTAAAGAGTACAAATGTGCCGGCCATACCAGCGCAGCGGACGAGCGCAGCGGGAGCGCCGTTTGCGCGCCGAAGGCAAGCCCGTCTGCGCCCGTCCGCGCACGACCGGGCCCAGGGCCTGAACCCCTGCCGAACAAAGCAGACCCTAAGGTAAGCTATTCACGCCGAGAGCTACTAAGTCTCAGACCCCTAGCCCTCTCATGCGAATACATCCACAATCCAAATGGACCTTACACTGGTTGCTCCCTTTGCAAGCCAGCCCAGCTCAAACTTCCCATAAAACCGCAAAAACCCGCCTTCCTCAAACTCGCCTCACTAAACTGTCGCTCGCTCCCTAAACATGCGATACAGATTAATCATCTTATAGAGGACCAGGAGATAGACATGCTCTTCCTCACGGAAACTTGGATCTCCCCACAGTCGCATTCAGATATGGCACTAGCAACCCCACCGGGCTTTCTTATCCAGTCCTTACCCCGCCCCGTAGGCAGAGGTGGTGGCGTCGCCATTATTCACCGGGACTATCTTCACTGTAAAACCAGTGACGCGCAGATCCCCGACTCCGAAAGCCTTCACTTTACTTTTAAACTAGACCCGACCAACTCACTGACAAGAGTCCTTGTGTACCGCCCCCCCCCGGCCCTCCAGGCCCTTTCGCTAGCTCCCTCATGGACAATGTAACATCTCAGGCCCACTCCCTATCAAACTTTATGATAGCAGGTGACCTGAACATTCATCTCGATGACCCTGCAGATCCGGTAGCTACCGACCTGATCTCCGATCTGGCGGCACTTGACATCCGCCTCCTTAATTCCGGAGCGACCCACATCAAGGGACACCTACTGGACCCAGTGTTCACCAGCTCCCCTTCAATACAAGTGAACGAGGCCCTTCCCCTTCCTTGGACAGACCACTTCCTAGTCTCCTTCAGATTACCAGGAACATTTAAGAAACCACAAAAATCTCCCACCTACATCAAGGACAGGACCTGGTCCAGACTCCCCACTGAAGAATGGGCCAGGATCCTAAAATCTACCACCCCGGTATACGCTGAAGACCCGGCTGTTGCCGACAAAAAATTTAGAGAGTGGATCACCACCTCCCTGAACACAGTGCTCCCACTCAGAACCAGGGAGGACAAAAACGGTAAACCCGGCTCTGCCCCGTGGTACACCCCGGACCTCCGACTGCTCCGCAAAAACTGCAAAAAAGCCGAACGGCTTTGGAGAAAAGACTGGCAGCACGCCAGCAAGGAAGCATACCACAACACAGTCAAACTTTATAAAGAGGCTATCAGGCACTCCAAAGCTTCCCATTATGACGCGCGGATAAAAGAGTCCTCCAATTCCGCCAGGGAATCCTTCTTAATTGTAAAAGAGCTGCTCAAAGTTCCTAACACCCCTCCCGCCACCACCCCCCGGGTTGACCGAAGTAATGAACTAGCCTCTTACTTCAATGACAAAATCTCCCGCATCCTGGCTTCCCTCCCAACACCTAGCCCCCATAGCCACCTAGCAAGCCATGCATCCCCCTGCCTCACCGAAAGCAATTTATGCCCCATTTTTGCGACATTCCGGCCAGTAACCTGCATAGAGGTGGAGCGTACTCTGACTAAAATGAAAAGCGGATCCCCTCTGGACCCAGCACCCATCAGATTCCTAAAAACCGTGGCCCCTGTCATCGTTCCCACGGTCATGGAGCTTATCAACAGCTCGCTTGTCCAGGGATCTGTCCCTGACAGCTGGAAAAGCGCGGTGGTAAAGGCACTTTTAAAAAAACCCCAGCTTGATCCAGCGGACATGTCAAATTATCGTCCAATATCACTACTCCCCGGAATCAGCAAGGTAGCCGAGAAATTGGTCAATGAACAATTATCTCAGTACTTTGAGACTAACAACATACTACGGCGATCCCAGTCTGGATTCCGCCCGGGTCATGGTACAGACACCGCCCTTCTTGCCGTTATCGAGGAGGCGAGGCGCATCCTGGACTCAGGAGGGTCAGTGGCAGTGATCCTCCTGGACCTCAGCGCAGCCTTCGACACAGTCAACCACCGTGTCCTCCTCCATCGACTCGCAGCAGCAGGGCTCACCGGGACGGCACTCAGTTGGATTGAATCCTTCCTTACTGGGCGCACGTTCCAGGTATGGGACGACAATCACCATTCGTCCATCCTTCCCCTCACAAGCGGGGTCCCTCAGGGTTCTTCCCTGAGCCCGACGCTTTTCAACGCATATATGGCCCCCCTTGAGGACGTGGTGACACCATTTGACATAAAAATGGTAAGCTACGCTGACGACACCCAACTGGTCGTCTCCCTATCCCAACTTGTCGACCACCCAGAGAACCTGACCAACTGCCTCACAGATATCAATAGCTGGATGAGTGACTCATCGCTAAAATTAAATGGGTCAAAGACGGAAGTGATGCTCCTGGGGAAACAATGGACAACCATCCCTCCAGCACTCTGGCCCGACGTATTCGGAGAAATCCCCCCCCCGAAGCGTGAAATCAAGACCCTCGGCGTATGGCTCGAACCAGAGCTTTCTATGAAGACGCAAGCAGCCAAAACCTCGGGCACCTGTTTCGGGCTCATGCGCACGACTCGCAAAATTCTTCCCCTACTGCCACCTGCTTCCAGGAAATTGCTTATCCAGGGGCTAGTTCTGTCTCGCCTGGACTATAGCAACATGGTCTACCTGGGAGCCCCTGAGGCCACCCTGACAAAACTACAGCGGACACAGAACGCTGCAGCACGTCTGATCACCAATCTTCCACCAAGAATGTCCGCCAGACCTGCCCTCAGGGACCTGCACTGGCTTCCGGTGCGCCAAAGGGTGCATTTTAGAGCCATGTGTACGACATACAAGCTGATCAACGGAGCTGGTCCCGCGATACTCAGCAACATGATCACTCACTATAAAGCACCCAGATCTCTACGATCTGAGAATGAGCACCTGGCTAACATCCCCAGATTCAAAAAGACACGCACAGGAGGACGTCGCTTTTCTGTCCAAGCAGCCACGGGATGGAACGCTCTTCCACGTTCACTCAGACTTGAACCCAACTACATGGTATTTCGAAAAAAACTGAAAACACACCTATTTCCCAATTAAACGCCCCTCCTCCCCCTTTCCCCCTCTACTGGATTTCAACTTCTATAGCGCGGGGATGCCCTTGGGTCACCAGGCGCTTTATAAATCGCTAAATAAATAAATAAATAAATAGACAACGTCCCTCTTATTGCCGTTGGGTCCTGATGTAAGCAATTAAGATAAAAAAAATAGCTAATCTGTTAATAATCTCCACATACATTTTTATGACAAGCAAACACAGTCACATTGTACTTCTCTAAAACAGATCGCCTATAGTACTACTAATTTTGAGTCAAATCTATTGACTATCATTGAGCTGCCCATACTAATCCTGAAATCCCTATTCCAAATTTCTTTAACAAAAACTACATTTGGAACTAATGCATTGCAGTGAATGATCTTTGATTCTATTCCCATTTCTCGACCACCTTGACGGACCAACTCAGTCTCTCTTTTTTGCAATGCATAGATGCATACTACACATTGCTGTGGAATAAATAACTTGGAACTGTACGAGCTACATAAACAAAGTCACAGAGAGAACAACCTACTCACTAATTCACTAAAGTGACAGGAGAACAGTCTGTAATGGCTTCTTAACAAATTGGCCAAAGCGAACGCCAATGAGTATAATTAGATAGCGCTGAGCACCTGCCTAGCAGAAACTAGAAACTGGATCACACAATAATATAGCAGCGTGACCAAAACTAAATGTAACTTACCTCAGAGCGTGAACAGCATGCTATTGGGAAAAAAGTTAGCATTGTAGAACATAAACAACTAATTAATACTCACCAAACCCTGAAATCTCGATGCCTAGAAGGCCGAGCAGGTCCTGTTCCTGGTCCAGAATGTCCGTCCAATGGTGCTTCATTGCTCGGCGTTGCGCCGAAGCTGGCTGGTGCGCTGCATGTACCAGTGCCCCGTACCCCAGCAGCGCCGACGATCGCTCAGGGGGTATCCGCTACTGGGCCTACTGCCTGCTGCCAGCATGGAGGGAAGGTGGCACTGCACAAAAAAAAACAAATGCTGCCACCTCCTCCTCTCCAAAGATCGTCTGGGGCTGCACACCTGGACGGCGGCGCTGCCTGCAAGGAAGCAGTCCTTCTGCCATAGTGCTGGGTGGGGTAGAAAAAAGAAGGAAAAGGAAGGGAAAGGAAAGAAGAAAAAAAAAATAAAGTGAGGGGAAGCAAAGTTAAAAAGTCACAAAAAACACTAATTTTTTTCTCCAAAAATGTAAAATACACAAAGACACACACTATTATAAAAAATATAAATTAGGAGTAGATACACTTTAAAGGAGGAGGACTACAGAGATTAAAGAGTGATTAAGATTTAGGCCCAGCACCATAACAGAGAGCAAAAAACAAGATGGCCGCGCCCATGCAGACACCATGGTGCCGTTCGCGTGAGATCTTGTGTGCGAGGATGTGCTCCACATTTCCATCGCGACGTGAATGGACTCACCGGCAAAATCCACCCGCTAGCAAAACTCCGTGTAGCGCAGCAGAGTTTTTTTTGTGGTCCGCGGAGTTGCGCGTTGCAGAACTCCGCAGACTCCACCCAGGCCTACTGCTGACCTGATGTTGGTAGGACTGCTGTTGCCTGAGATACGATTAACCTTGCTCAGGGGATAAATGTCGGGTTTTCCGGTACGTGCTATCAGCGAACTACAAAGATGGCCGACTTCTGCTTTTGCACATGCGTGGGGGCTGGCCGGGAAACACAAAGGCTTGCTGAGCCTGAGCAGAGACGCTTTGCGTTCCTGCTTCGGGAGAGAATAGTCTATTTTCCGGGGCACTCACCTTCACTTCTGGGTCTTCGTTTTCCTCATCGGCGTCCTTCGTCGAGGCGGCGTCTTCGTCCGTATCCCTTTTCCTGGCGTCCTGGTCCTGTTCTAGGTCCCCGGTGGCGACTGCTACAAGGCTCCCGTTTCCTGAGTGTCAATACCTTTACAGAAGAAAATACAAAAGAAAGCTGCATTAATGCAATCACGGTAACAGCACTTTTGCGCTGGATTCATCAAGTATTGATTATATGTATTTATATACTTATCTGATTTGAGCTCCAAGTCGTGGAGATCTGTACTTTCCGAGTCTTGTTTAATTTCCTGATAATTCCTGAAAGATAAGGAATAAGATTAGTCTGCCTGAAGTTAAGGTGGAAAATTTTCAGTACTTTAAGGAGCATCTCAAGTATATCCCATATATAGAGAGAGTCTTAGAACAACTGTTACATGTTCTTAGGTGGGGTTTGTTACAGACTTGCTCTACATCTCCCTTACATTTGCTTCTCCCTTTAGCATACTTTAATTATCCATATCTTTTACTTTCCCAGATACATGCATCCTTTCATTTACCCCAGCTACTAGAACACACAGAAGAGAATTACCCAGGTAGACATAAGCACAAAAGGACTAGAAAAGTCATACATACTTACCTCTCCTTCTGGTCTTTCTGTAACAGACTTTTCTTCTGGTCGACGGATCCTGTCTCAGATTGGGTTGCATCGTCGGACCTTTGTGTTTTTCCTTGTTTCGTCACCCTTCTTCCCCTGGTTACTATGTGTACTTTGACTCCGTTGGGTGCAATAAGTGGCCAGGGGAGGTTGAGGACCTTTCTTCATTACATGGCGTTCCTGCGAAAACGTAAGTAGAATTGACAGAATCTGACAGAACGCGAAGCCTAAAACAAAAAAATGTGATTTCCGCCCGATCGTTATGGAAATGAGTCCGGTGACACTGACAGACTTAGCCCACATGTTGGGTAATCTCCAGAAAGAAACCCAAGCTTTGTCTGCGTGGGTGGATTCCCTTCAACGGGGCATGGGAACTGAATCTAGTATGAGTAACATGACAGGGACCCAGTTTCCATCTTCATCTCCCGGTACTAATGTTCCGGTTATACAAGTAACCACACCTCAGTCCATTCCCTTGTCCCCTCCCGAGCACTCTAAGTGGGATCCCACCAAGTTTGCAGCCTTTATTAGTCAGTGTCAGCTCCACTTCATGGGCAAAGCCGCATGTTTTCCGTCCGACCAAGCTAAGGTAGCTTTCGTCCTGCCCTATTTGGGGGGTCCGCAGCCAATTAGTCCATACCCCTCATAGAAAGAAATTACCCATTATTGCATAATTACACCGCTTTTAAGGGAGAACTTAGGAAGCTATTCGACAGGCATTCTTTCATGCAGTCAGTAGACACCAAGCTTTTAAACCTGAAACAGGGGACAAAAGACTTAACGCACATTTCTACCTTTAACAGACTGCTAGCAGAGGCTGGGTGGCCTGAAGAGAAACGCAGCGCCCTGTTCTACAGAGGGTTGCGGGATGAATTAAAAGACCTCTTGGCACAGGTAGTTGATCCTCCTGAGTCTTGCACTGCCCTTATAGACTTGGTGGTCAAGTTAGACCATAAAATTAGTGAAAGGAAAAGAGGAAGCGGGAGGTCAGAAGGACGCGTTTTTGCCTATAAAGGTAAAAAACCAGAATCCGATAAACCAATAGAGGAATCAGAACCTATGCAAATAGGGAGCATTAGGAGGCCCCTTAGTGAAGAAGAAAGACAGAGAAGGTGTGACAAAAAACTGTGCTTATATTGCGGTAAGCAGGGTCACTTCCTTAGAGAATGCCCTGTTAAGCCAAAGCAGAAAAGGGCTTTGGAAAACTAGCAAGCCCAAGTCTCATGACACAAGACTTCGGGTAGTTCAGGGCTAACTGTCTCGCAAACAGAAGCAGTAGTGTCATCTCCACATCATTTCTTCCTCTCCTCTCGCTTGCTATGGGGAGAGCAGGCTATAGATATTCAGATAATGGTGGATTCTGGTGCCTCGGGTTATTTTATGGACCTACATTGGGCACATGGTAAGAACATTCCTCAGGTGTCCAAGACCTCTTGGGAGGAAGTTACAACCACAGATGGTAGTAACCTTAAGTCTGGTCCTATAATGCATGCTAGTACTGAATTAACATTGGTTATTGAGGAGAAACATCAAGAAACTATTGCATTTGATCTTATTCAGTTTCCTCAGTTTCCTGCCATATTGGGGCTGCCTTGGTTATGTCAACATAGTCCCTTTATCAATTGGAAAACGATGAAATTAGCTTTTAATCCTGACAATTGTAAAGAACATGTTTTCTACAATACAAATGACCTAGAGAAAGTAGTAGCACTCACCAGTTCTGAAATGTCTGATTTATCTGTCATTTATCAAAAACTGAACAAGGTTTTTGATGTGAAAAAGGCTACCAGCCTTCCACCTCACAGGCCTTATGACTGCAGAATCGCTCTATTGCCTGGTGCCCACATACCCTGCAGCAAAATATATGCTTTGACAGAAAAGGAGAACATATATCTGCAAAATTATTTGGACGTAATGCTTAGGATTGGGTTCATCCGCCATTCTAGATCACCGGCCTCTTTGTCTCTCTTCCTTATACCTAAATGAGAAGAGGGTTTAGATGTTGTATAGACTACCGGGCACTTAATGGTGTTACCATCAAGAACCGGTATCCTCTGCCACTGACATCTTCTCTCCTTGATCAAATAAAACAAGCCAAAATCTTCACCAAATTGGATTTGCGAGGAGCCTACCATTTGGTGAGAATTAAAGAGGGGGCTGAGTGGAAGAATGCTTTCTGTGTGAAATTCGGCCTATACAAATATTTAGTCATGTCATTCGGACTAAGTAGTGCCCCCTCATCCTTTCAATTTTTCATCAATGAAGTCCTAAAAGACATGTTGGACCTTTTTGTTATTGCTTATATTGATGACATTTTTACTTATTCCTCATCCATACAAGAACATGAAATCCATGTGAGGAAGGTCCTAGAAAGTTTGCGAAACAATCACTTATACTGCAAGCTAGAGAAATGTCAATTTCATACCTTCCATGTATGCTTCCGTGGATTCATCGTGTCCCCCCAAGGAATCAGTATGGACCCGCAGAAGGTAAAAGCCATTACTCGCTGGTAAGCACCAAAGACTGTCAGAGACATCCAGAGCTTTCTTGGCTTTGCCTATTTTTACAGACGCTTTATTGAGAACTTCTCTGAATAGCCTCCCCCATTACCAAGCTTCTAAAAAAAAGGGGTTACGTTTCTGTGGACCCCTGCTGCCGAAGAAGCCTTTGGTAAACTAAAGGAAGCATTCACACGAGCACCAGTTTTAAGACAACCCGATCCTTCACGACCCTGTGTGGTTGAGGCCGACGCCTCACAAATGGCAGTGGGAGGGTTTTTTTCTCAGGCAGACCCAAGTACAGGATGCCTTCATCCTGCAGCACATTACTCACATAAATTGACACCGACTGAGTTGAGTTATGCTATAGGGGACAAGGAACTGTTAGCTATAAAAAGGGTTTTTGAGGAGTGGAGGCAGTATCTTGTAGGAGCTTACCATAGAATAATGGTTCTTACAGATCACCATAATTTGCAGTTTTTTAAATCCGCAAAGCCCTTATCCATGAAACAATTGCGATGGACACAGTTCTTTAGCGATTACGATTTCATCATACAATTCCAAGCAGGAAAGAAAAACGGGAAAGCAGATGCCCTGTCCCGAGGCTATGAGCTTGAATAACCTCAAACCGATCCCCCTCCTATGATAGCTAGGGAGCATATAATAGGTGTTCTTTGTTCTGAGGACGAATTTCTGAAAAAAGATAAGGAGGCACAATAATCTGTAGAAATGGAAGATATAGTTGGAACTAACGATGTCACTAATGAACAGGACTTATTTTACGTTCAAGGGGGATTGGTGCTTCCTACCTATAACCTACAGCAGCAAGCTCTAGAGTGGGGTCACACTCACCTTCTTTCTGGACACCCAGGGTACATGAAAACTATGGAACGCCTAAGAAGACACTTTTGGTGGCATGGCATGGGGAGGGACACCAAACGATACATTCAAACATGCCATGTATGTGATCAAGGGAACCTTTCTAATCAGCCCCGTGTGGGTTTATTAGTACCGTTGCCCACTCCACCTAGCCCCTGGCATACAGTGTCTCTGGATTTTATAGTGGACCTACCTAAAACTTCTCAGGGAAACACTACACTCCTTGTTGTGGTCGATTTATTTACCAAGATGGCCCACTTTATTCCATTAAGGGCACTCCCCACATCTAAGGTATTGTCATCTCTGTTCGTCTTGCACATTGTACGCCTGCATGGCCTTCCCTCTGTTCTTATGTCCGATAGAGGAGCTCAATTCATTTCCAAGTTTTGGAGAGGGATGGGTGCCTTATTACAGATAGATGTAAGGTTGTCCACCAGCCTTCACCCACAGACAGACGGCCAAACCGAGAGAGTAAATCAATGTTTTGAACAATATATATGATGTCAGTTTTTATACTCCTCCGCAGACTGGGACCAAATGGTATGGGTTGCTGAGTTTTCTTATAACAGTTGCTACTCTTCTACTGCTTACTCTCCTTTCTACTGTACTTACGGTTTTCACCCACAAACCATGCTATCCCCGCTTTCTTCATACTGTTCTGCTCTGGCAGCATTAGACTTTGTGAAACACTTACAAGATATACACAAGACAGCAAAGGTTAATTTAGAAAAAGCCAAGGCAAGTTACAAAGAAAGGGCAGATCTCCGTAGACGCATAGAGCCTAAGTATACTCAAGGGTACGGAGTGTGGCCAGCCACTAATAACCTTGCACTGAAAGGATTTTGTCAATTTAAACCTTGATATATAGGTCCTTACAAAATATGTAAGGTTGTAAACCCTGTTACAATGAAATTAGACCTCACGGTTGCATTAAAAATACATCCAGTATTTCACGTCTCTCTTCTGAAACCTGTTGAACCAGGCACGCCCATCCCTGACACTCCGGCGCCCATGATAGTAGACAATGAACCTGAATACGAGGTCGAGGCTATTATCAATTCACGAAGAGTGAGATGCAAACTCCAGTCCTTAATACATTGGGAGGGTTATGGTATTGAGGAACGTACATGGGAACCAGCTAGTCATGTTCACGCCCCTCGTCTATTATGTTTATTACACCAACGACATGCCGATAAACCCAAACCGGTAGGAGGGTTTATAGGGGAGGTGTGCTGTCGGGTTTGCCGTTCCACGCTATCAGCGAACTACAAAGATGGCCGACTCCCGCTTTTGCGCATGCGTGGGAGCCAGCCGGGAAACACAAAGGCTTGCTGATCCCGAGCAGAGATGCTTCACGTACCTGGTTTGGGAGAGAATAGTCAGTTTTCAGGGGCACTCACCTTCACTTACAGGTCGTCGTTTTCCTCGTCGGCGTCCTTCGTCGAGGCGGCGTCTTCGTCCGTATTCCTGTTCTTGGCATCCTGGCGTCCTGTTCCCGTTCTAGGTCCACTGTGGCGACTGCTACAAGGATCCCATTTCCTGAGTGTTAATACCTGTACAGGAGAAAATACAAAAGAAAGCTGCATTAATGCAATCACGGTAACAGCACTTTTGCGCTGGATTCATCAAGTATTGATTATATGTATTTATATACGTATCTGATTTGAGCTCCAAGTCGTGGAGATCTGTCCTTTCTGAATCTTGTTTAATTTCCTGATAATTCGTGAAAGATAAAGAATAAGATTAGTCTGCCTGAAATTAAGGTGGATAACTTTCAGTACTTTAAGTAGCACCCCAAGTATATCCAATGTATGGAGAGAATCTTTGAGCAACTGTTACATGTTTTTAGGTGGGCTGTGTTACAGAACTTGCTCTACATCTTCCTTACATTTTCTTCTCCCTTTAGCATACTTTAATTACCCATATCTTTTACTTTTCCAGATACATGCATCCTTTCATTTACCCCAGCTACTAGAACACACAGAAGAATGGAATTACCTAGGTAAACATAAGCACAAAATAGAATATATATATATATTGTAGGACTAGAAAAGTCATACAGACTTACCTCTTCTTCTGTTCTTTCTGTATTAGACTTTTCTTCTAGTCGACTGATCCTGTCTCAGATTGGAGTGCGTCTTCGGACCTTTGTGTTTTTCCTTGTTTCTTTTCCCTTCTTCCCCGGGTTACTATTTGTACTTTGACTCCGTTGGGTGCAATAAGTGACCAGGAGAGGTTGAGGACCTTTCTTCATTACATGGCTTTCCTGCGTTAACGTGAGTAGAATTGGCAGAATCTGACAATAAAGGCTGTAACACACCCCTGGACTACTGTTCATGAAAGGGCCCCTATAAGGGGAGTCCTGTAGAGGGCCCATTGAGTTTGCATCCTTTTTTTTAAATTATCCCACCATCTCATCAACCTGCAGGCCCATGAGGTGTTTGCTATCGAATGGCAGGCTGATGAGATGTTATTGTACCTCAGGTTTAAAATATGAGCTAGTGAGCCAGACGTGGCAGTGCAAGATCATTCTTGTGTTCATGCCTCTAGAGGCGGCATCCAATGCACAGCCTACATTTGTATTGGATCTTTCCTTGTATTAAAATACTGTTTCCTTCCCCCTTTTATAATGTTACTCAGGTAGATGTTTGAGGAGACCCTCCTAGCCCTCCTACCGTACTCTATTGTATCGAAATAAGAGAGCTACTGAATTGGAAATTTTAACAATGAATATCTGCTCCCATTGTTGAAAAGTACAATAGGGCCCGTACTCAATGTCAAGCTAAAATGTGAAACTAAAATGGAGACATGTTTTCTATTGATGAATTTACATGCTTTGCGCTTACACAATAATGTACTGCGAGACTATTATACATGCAGTTCATTTATTAGCAAGCATTATTATCATGCTATTTGTACACTCTGTCCAAGGCTAAGCACATAGAACGCAATGCCCTTATACTTGGTTGTCCAGTTGGAACAGCTTTAAAACTTCAGACTGAGCACTGCATCAGTTCTGCACCTTTGACACAGGGCAAATGGAATAGTGCTTTTATTATATAAATAGCCTCTGCATTACATTCAGCAGAGGAGCACCTCTGCTGGCATTGTCCTAGAATGCAATGCACTGTGGTTGAGATGCAGTCCTGCTGACTGTGACCTCTGTCCTGAAAAAGCCTATAGCCTGATCTGCACAGGTATGGTGGGTTAAGCTATCCCAAGGGCTTTCGCAGAGGGTACTCCCATTATACTCTTGATAGTATAGGTAGTGTTAGGTAGGAGTATAACCGCCTAGTAATGTTACAATGGTTGAACTGTTTATCTTTGTCACCATCCTTGTAATGCTGGTTACAATACTTTTTTTCTTGCAGCACACTCTTTCTATATAAGAAAACGATTGTTTCAATACAAATTTGGAAAGCCAATTTGTATCTTTCTTGTGTTTACATTGGGTATGCAAAAGTAAACAATGTAAGGGTAGATCTGTTCCTAAAATGTCCTTGGGGAGTAAAGAGTGGTCATGTTCAAGGTCGCTGATACCATCTGGTATGCTGGTAAGGGTAGAGGTAAAGATGCAGCACTGTGAACTAGCTAGGAACCAGGCCAACATTTTCTGATGGTATGTTTGAAATTAGTTTTACGACGAGTGTCATCTAGCTCCTGGAGCTTGACGGAAGAGTTATCTCAGCTGGTTCTTCATTAGCACCGAAGTAAATCTTGGTACCTGAAGGCGGGTCTCCACTTCCAATTGCCTACGCCTCTCAGTTTCCTGAGTGTGGGTATAGACATCTTGAGTGTGAACTAAAGTGAGGTTGGTGGCGAATGAGGATTAAAAAAAAAAAAGTAATGAGTTCCTATATTCTGAGGCTTATGTTGTCCAGATTCACAGTCCTGCTTAGATTGTAGGAACGGTATAACACGGTGCCACCAACGTTCTAGTTCAGGCACTTATATAATGGGTCTCCTGAATAGTTCTGGATGTGCCCAAGTCTCCTTTTCACCTCATATGGAGATGTCCGTGGTTTTAGGGATTTAATCCTCCTCAACTTAATAGGAAACCATATTTTAGTCTGTAGGTTGTTTAAACTTGAACCTTTAAAAGGGTTATCCCACTATAGTATTTTCCTTTCTTTGAAGTCCATTCATTAAAGATGGCGATGGCAGCTATCGGTCCTGTTAACTGCAGGCATGCTGTTACAGCATTATTACTACAAGACCTCCCTGTTGGAGGGGGAGACATTACCTTTGTGGTGGAGGCCCATGAAGCAAAAAAAAAAAAAAAGAGGTATTCTACTCTTGGTTCCACTTTCTTGCAGTCAATCACACTTCACAAGCATTTCACACATACTCCAGCTGCATTACCAGGTCAATACTGAGCTTATAAAGATTCAGAAATACCATTAACATATCAGGAACATCAGCATTGTTTCCAAAGCGCTCTCCCACATCCACTAAACAATGTGAGACTGGGTCTGCCCAACAACGAGAGGATGACCTAGCAGTCCTATACACCATATCCCAACTTTGCCCCATTAAAAGTTGCAGACCTTCTTGCCCTTTACACAGGTTTAGTTAGACTGTATTAGAAACACACGAAATGAGAGGCAAATGAAAAACACAAAATTGAATCCAAATGTCTTGCTGAAGTATGCAACCAGTTTTTTTTAAATTATTTCTTTTCCTTCGTCTCAAAGACTCAAGGACAAAACAAACATACACAGCCAACGCATTTCACACAAGCATGGGCTTCTTCAGGGCAGTATTGTTCTATTAGCAAGAGTAGTACAATGGATAAATTACAGCATTCTACCAGAGTCATACATTGTCCATTCCATGCTAATTGTTCAAACCTGAAAGCTAGAAAAGGTCAGCAAGATTAGGCTGTCCTGAAAGTCACAATTCCATCAGAGAAATCCTTATTTCTGGTATAGATAATCGATAAATTAATGTACCCTGTTTGGCAAAGCCACCCGGCCCGTCTTGTCTGCGTCCACTCTTCCAGGTTTGCACAATGTGTGGAAGGAATGACGTATGACTGTCATTTATTTATCTAAAAATAATTTTATCTAGAAATCTATCACAGGTTTGAACCCAATCCTAGGTAATCATAAATGTGGCAGCTGCCATGCCTGAGTCAGCACCATTGTGACGCATACTCCGATTAAGGGAAAAAGGAAAATTGACCTTTCTGAAATGACAAAATGTAGGACATCCAATGTTATGTATTTGATTCAATGCCCATGTTCCCTGGGATACATTGGGGAAACCAGCCATGAATTCAGAACACGCTTCAGCGAACACAAATCGGCCATAAGGAACAACAGAATAGGGGCTCACTTAGTCGAACATTGGTCTACCACACAGCATATAGAAAGTGCTCTTACCTGGATCATCTTGGAGAAGATCAAGAGGTTTGGATGCTGATGAAGAAAGAAAAAAAGAGGGAAATATACTGGATTTTTTCCCTGGGGACCTTTGACCATAGTCTTAATGGGATAATGTCATGGGAAAATGCAATTCTTTAAAACTCTTTTGAGGCTAGCAGATGCTGGCTCCGTTCTGGCCTCCACCCTCCACGTTAATTATTCCTGCTAGCAAAGGATGAGACCCTTATGATCCATCCTAAACTCTGTTCTCCTTCATCTATCTTTTGACATCGTATCCATTTCGCCATCTAATATTGTTTTTCTCTCCAATCTGACCCGGGGGTCTCTACATCTCTATTTTTATGAATAGCTGCTGTATGTTGGATGGACATTACTGCCTATGTTTGTGCCCTCCTTGTCATGTTATTCTTAGCGAGCTCAAAATCCTCCCATGCATATCGTGAATTCCACCTTAAGAGTTATTCCCTTTTCCTCATAACAAAATTTACCTTTAGGATGCATACTTTTTTACATTTTCATTTTTCTTTATACCATTTTTTGATGTACTCCTTTTGAGACTTGTTCGTTTTTGTTCTCATATCACTTAGTCTGTCCTTCCATTTTGGTGCTCTTATCCCTGGATGTGTCTTTATTCACCCTATTATACTCTCTAATTGATCTCTTGGGAAGACTTTTAGTCTGTCCTCCCTGTATGTTTACATACAATTTTGTTTCTCTCTATCTGGCCGACACACTTGGGTTGTAGATACTACAGTTTTCCATCATTTTCTTTTTCATTAATTATCTTTCTATTTTTTAAGCGTTATCGGCGCTTCTTGTTGCTGTATATTCCCTTTCTTATTTTTCTTCTAATATGGCGCCTGGGGAAACCCCTTCGGCACGCTTCCTCTCGTTGTTGGCGTATATTCTCTTGCTTATTTTTCTCTCAACATGGTGCCCAGGGAAACCCCAGCGATCCTGTCTCTTACATAGGCTACGTTATCGGGCTGACACAGGTGCAGCCCTTCTGAAACTTTTTTTTTGATAAACAAGTTTTATTGTTTTAAACAGCACAATAACAGAAACAGTCTGGTATTCCGAATCAGTACTACACAGCAATACATTAGGAAGCACCCCCCGCTCCCCCCCGCCCCCAGAATCCCCCCCCCGGCCCCCGAACCGCCCCATTAAGGTATGTTGCCTAGCCATTTCCCCCAAACCTTTCGGTATTTCTTGGGGCATCCTCGTGCCCGATAGAGAGTCCGCTCCTGCGCCGCGCACCAGTCCACCCCAGCGCCCCACTTGGCCACACTTGGCGGCAGCGGCTGCTTCCATGCCGCAGCAATGTCGCGCTTGGCCACCATCAAGGCCGTCATGAGAAACAGCTGCTCGGAACGCGTGCCATCTAAGCCATCTGTGATGCCCAGCAGCGAGTGTCGTGGATCATGCGGCACCTCCCACCCCAGGACCTCCGTAAGTTCGGTCTCGATGCCTCTCCAGAACCCCTCCAGGGCCGGGCAGGACCACACCATATGCAGGAAGTCTGCCGGGTCGGAACCACATCGGGGGCAGGCCGCATCCCCGGAGAGGCCCGCACGGTGAAGGCGAGCCGGTGTGAGGTATGCCGCGTGGAGATAATAGATTTGGATGAGTCGCAGCTTAGCGGAGGCCGTCACCAAGCGGGGGGCCATAAGGGCGTCCCGCCAGTCGGCCTCGTCCAGGGGACCCACCCATCCCTCCCAGCGCTCCTTAAGACCCGCAAGGGATGTAGGGGTGCAGTTAATGAGGGAGCGGTAGATCCTGGAAATGCCCCCCCTCCCCAGGTTGCCCAGCAGGACCTGAGCCTCCGGAGGGCTGTGATCTGGCAGCCGGACGTCCAGTGGTGTGTAGGTGCGTATGGCGTGGCGCAGCTGGAGGTACCGGTAAAATTGAGAGGAGTGAAGGGAAAAACGCGCTTGCAGCTCTGAAAAGGAGCACATCCGCCCTCCCCGCCAGACGTCCCCCAGCTGGGAAATGCCGATAAGATCCCATGATTTGAAGCCTTCCAGCTTTGTGACCTCCCGCAACCACGTCCCGTGCCACAGGGGAGTGACCCGGGTCAACCGTCCCGTCCATCGGGTGAGGCGGAGCGCCGCTCTCCAGGACAGGAATACAGCCCTGGTGATGTCCGGGCAAGAAGCAGGGATGGGGGCGCCGTACAGGCGATCTTGGATGTCGGAGAAGCCCAAGCCGTTAAGTTCCACCCTGTAGGCCGGGTCGGACCAACCCCCTCCAAACCAGTCGTGAATGACCAGGAGGCGGGTGGCCATGTAGTAGAGGTAGAGATCAGACATGCCCAGGCCCCCGTCAAAGGTGGGAATGCGGCACGTCGACAGAGCCAGCCGTCGCCTCCCCTCGACCCAGAGAAATCTCATCGCCATCCCGTCAAGCTCGCGGAACCACGGGCGCGGAAAGGAGAGGGGGGTGTTTTGCAAAACATACAGAAACCGGGGAAGGATCATCATTTTGTAGAGGGCGACCCTTCCCAGCGGGTTGAGGGGCAGCTGTTGCCACCGCGCCAGATCGACCTTGGCTCTCTTGACCAGGGGGGAGACATTGAGCGCCCAACTTAGCTCCGGGAGGAGGGAGACCCAGATGCCCAGGTACTGAAAAGATAAGCGACGCAGAGGGATGGTCTCCTGCCAGTCAAAGCATGCCCTGGAGGGGTGCAACGGTACCAGGACCGACTTCCGTGGGTTGAGGGAGAGACCCGACGCCCGGCCGAAGCGGCTCAGAATGGATAGTGCGCGCGGTCCGGAGCGCGCTGGGTCCCCCAGGTAGAGTAGGACATCGTCCGCGTAGAGGGCGATTTTGTCGGCTTCCAGGCCGGGCCATTCCCACCCCCGAAGGAGGGGGTCAGATCTAATCAGGGCGGCCAGAGGTTCCATCGCCAGAGCGAAGAGAAGGGGCGACAATGGGCAACCCTGCCTCGTCCCCCGGCCGATCCGGAAGGGCCTTGACAACGCACCATTAACCAGCACTCTGGCACGGGGCCGGGCATAGAGGACTCGCACCATCCCCACGAACCGGGGGCCAAAGCCCATGCGGGACAGGACGTCGAAGAGGTAGGCCCACCCCACCGAATCGAAAGCCTTTTCGAAGTCAACGAGGAGTAGAGCAAGGTACGGGGTCAGTCGATGGCGATGGGCCAAGGCCACATGGAGACGGCGCAGACAGTGGCGCGTGCCCCGAGCGGGCATTAAGCCACATTGATCCGGGTGGACCAAGGTCGACAACATGGGCTTAAGCCGTTGGGCCAAGACCGCCGCATAGAGTTTCACATCGGTGTTGATGAGCGAAATTGGGCGGTAGGCCGCTCTATCAGTGGGCGGCGGCGTAGATTTGGGCAAAACCACAATCGTGGCCAGGTCGGATTCCAGGGGGAAGGAACCCCTCTCAAGCGCCTCCGCATAGTGAGCTCTCAGCCGCGGGACCAGGGTGTCCCTATAGGCCGCAAAGAATTCCTGAGGAAAACCGTCCGGTCCCGGTGTCTTCCCCGTTGACGTACGCCCGATTGCCTCCCCGATCTCCTCGACGGAGATGGGCGCCTCCAGGCTCTCCATTTCGTCCGGCCGAAGCCGGGCCAGGCAGGTGTTCCCGGACGCGATCAGGGCGTCCAGAGAAAGGTCCAGCGCACGCGCTCGGTAGAGCTGGGAATAGAACTGGGCAAATGCCTCTGCCATCGCCACGGAGGAGGACTGGAGCACCCCCGAAGAGTCGGCAATCGCCGGAATGATGCGCGACGCCCTGGGGTAAGTGGCCAGGCGGTGCAACAGTGCGCCGTTCTTATCACCCCAGCCATACACCCTCGCTACCGAGGACTGCCAAAGAAGCTTGGCCGCCTCGAGGGACCGCTGGCAAATCTCCTGACGAAGGAGCCGCAATTGTCGGTCCACCGCCGGGTCGTCATGCTCGGAGAGCGACTGCTCCAGCCGCAACGCCCGGGCCTCGCAAGCAGTGAGCTGCTGCAGCTGTGTCTGGCGGTGCCGCACCACCTGTGCCTTGGCCGCCCCCCTGATGGTTGCCTTGCAAGCCTCCCAGAGGGTGCCTGCCGACGAGACAGAGCCCTCATTGGCACCATAGTAATGAGCGAGCTCAGTGCCAACCGCCTCGCGCAGTGTCTTATCCTGGAGGAACCAGGCGTTGAACCTCCACACCGGCCTGGCCGCGTGAGGTGGGGGGCCCAGACCCAGGAGGACTGGTGAGTGGTCCGAGATGCCCCTGGGAAGGATGCGGACATCCTGGACGCTTCCGCACTCGGTGGGAGGGACAAAAATCACATCAATACGAGCGTGAGAGTGGTGAGCGGCTGAAGTGTGGGTGTATTGACGGTCGTGAGGATGCCAAAGCCTCCAGGCGTCGCAGAGGCCCTGGGCCTCCGCCCAACCCGCCAGCTGTCTCGCTCGCGCGGGAATCCAAAATCGGTCCCGACGAATCCAGCTGTGGGGCCAGGACCGCATTAAAGTCGCCCCCAAGCACGATAGTGCCCACGGGGAGAGATTCCAACAACGAGGCGGCGTGGGATAAAGCCTGTGACAGTCCCGAGGGAGGCACATAGAGTGAAAAGAAGCTGACCGGGCGACCCTCCAGCGTACCACAAATGGCAATCCCGATTCCCAGGGGCGCGCGGGCCACCCTCTGAAGGACGAAGGGGAAGGAACGACGCAGCAGGACCGCCACCCCGCGGGAACCACGGGAGAACCCCGAGTGCCACACCCGGTCGTAGCCATAGCGCGCCAAGAAAGGGCATTTTTCCCCAAGGAGATGGGTCTCCTGAAGGAGGAGGACGTCGGCCCCAACGCGCTGAGCATACTTAAGGACCGCCGTGCGCTTAAGCCTATCCAGCAGGCCGTTCACATTCCAGGACAGGATGTGCAGCTGTGCCCTGGGGGTTACGTCAGCCATGGATACAACGGGTGCATCGGGACACTGCAGGGTCGGAGCCACCCCAGGGGTGTCGGGAGGACATCATGTCGCACTGGCGCGCAGGGAGGAAAGGAGGATCGCCCAGGGCCCGTGGGGAAGGCAGGGGGCAGGCAACAGGGGACCAGGGGTGCCCGGCCGGGAGCGAGCGGCAGTAGACAGTGTGCAGGAGCCAGCGCGGAGCGCTGCAATGACGCCCGTGGGAGGACGCCAAGGGGCGCCAGGACGGGAGCGGGCAGCAGCAGGCCGTGTGCGTGGGCAAGCGCGGGGCTTTGCAGTAACGCTTGTGGGAAGCTGTGATGCGGCGCACCCAGGGAAGACCAGACATGAACGAAAAGGACCACCCCCCCTAGGAGGAATATCCAACAAAACATCCAACAAAACCCACCCCATAACCCCCAACCCCCCACCCTACACTTCGAGAACTGAAGCATCTGTCGCCCTAACTTCAACAACTATTACAAAAGCCCCAAGCGAAACGCTCGGGTGTCAAGAGCGTGGTGGACCCCTCCAGAAGTACGGATGCAAGCGTTCCGGCCTAGACTACTACCCATGAGCGGAGATCCGCTGAGTCCAGGACCATGGCGGCGGCCCCAGCCGCGGGACCGGGCCGCCAGAGCTGCTGCCAAGACAGAAGGCCACCCCAAGTCAAATGACCGGGCTGCGGGAGAGATCAGAAAGGTCCACAGGCGCGATGAGGGGGGTCAGGGACGGGTCCGGCGGGCGCGGCGACCGGCTCCGGAGGCCCCCAGCCGCCTGAGAAGATGTCCCGGATGAGGCAGACGAGTCCCTCGGCGTCCTGCCCGACATGCTCGTGGACCGAGGCCCAGCTGTCAACCCCCCCCCGGGGCCGCCGGGACTGTGTGCGTCTTCTACGGCATGGGCGAGGAGGTCTGGTTGTAGCCAGGTCCGTAGGCCTCCGGGCCGGGGACGCTCACCCAGGTTGGCGCAGGGGTCGCTCCTCAGTGAGCCAAGTCCAGGCCGCCCGAGGAGTGTCGAAATCCTGGAAGACCACACGGAGGCGGGCCGGGAATTGAAGTTGGTATCGAAGACCCAAGGAGCGCATCTTATGTTTCACCTCCAGGTATGATCGGCGTTGCTCTTGAACCTCCCGGGTGTAGTCGGGAAAAACCATGATGGTGTGGTTATTGAAGGACAAAGGAGACTGCGCCCGCGCCTCCTTCAGAATAGCATCCCTGTCTCTGAAGTTGAGGATCCGCAGGATGAAGGGGCGCGGTGGGGCCCCCACCGGAGGTTTGGCGGCCAACGACCGGTGCGCTCTTTCCACCACGAACCAGGTGGACAGGCTGGCCGCCGGCATCCAAGACTTAAACCACTTCTCAAGAAAGTCATCGGTGCGGCCCAATTCCACCCCCTCCGGAAAGCCCACCAGGCGGAGGTTGTTGCGGCGGGCCCGGTTTTCGGCATCCTCTGCCCGCCGATGCAGTTCCTTGGAGTGGGTCGTGAGCTCCCGGACCTGATCTTGAAGCTGCCGGATGTCGTCCTCCGCGGTCGAAATGCGGGACTCCGTCTCGGTGATGCGGGCCGTGGCATTGCGAAGATCTTGTCGGAGGAGCGCCACGTCCACCTTCACCTCCCCGACCATCCCCTCCAAGGACGTGCGGGAGGCGGTGATGGCCTGCAGAATGGCGGCAAGGTCCGTGCCGGGAGTCGGCGCCGCCTCCCCCCCAGCCCCCGGGGGCTCAGAGGTCGTGAATCTTGGTCTGGTGAGGTGCAGCCGCCGACTTGGCACCCCGTTCCTTGCCCATGACTGCCCTCGGGGCGCGCGCGCCGGTGCTCAGGCGCCGCGTGGCTCGCCGTCCCAGTGTCCCAACTGCCAGCCGGTGCGGATTCGGGGGGCAGGGGTGGTGCCCTCACCCCGCTATGACGGGCCACCGGGGGTGCCGCAGCCCCGCGTAAAGGCGATCCAGTGTGGTAGAGTCCCACCGTTACTCCAGGCACAGGGCCCGTAACCAATCGGGCCCCCACAGCGGCCTCTCGGGCTTACTCCGGCGGCGCTCCCCGCCGCGATCGGCAATGGAGCCCCTCCCTGAGGAGGGGGGAGGAAATAGGGGTCCCTCTCCGTCCAGGCGGCGACGGGGGAAGGGAGCGCACGGACCCCCGTGTGGCGATGGGCCCCCGCCGCCAACCGCCGACGCCGGCACCTGCTGTGGGCACTTACACGTTGGTCGCACCAGTTCTCGGCCACCACCAGGAAGGAGTCCAGGCCCTCACGCAGGTGCGCGTCTCTCACCTCTGGTCGGCGCTGTCTCGGGGTCCCTGCAGGTCTCAGGCGTCCCGTGGGTACAGCATGCACCTCTCCACACCGGGAGTGGGGCTCAGCAGCTCCGGGCGGGAACAGGACCCCCCTCCTCGGGTCCCGCGCAGTTGGACCAGCCGCCGTCAGCCACACGGCCCGTGCCCCCTTCGGGCGCCGCGGTCTCGCGTAGCCCCGGGCGCCGACCTCAGATCCGGACAGCCGCGTCTCCTGCGGCCGCGGAGGCGAAAGGCGGCAAAACTCGGGCCAGGCGGCAGGCAGACGGCCAGGAGTGTCACAGATGGTGGAGCCCCGGTCCCGCAGCAGATAGGGACCTCCGGGGCGCCGCTAGGCCGAAGGAACACGGAGAAAGTTCGGATGCGAGGGGTCTAGCATCGGGAGCCTCACATCAGTGCGGCCATGTTGCAGTGCGCCACCTAGCGCTCCCTTCTGAAACTTTACAGATCTTTCAGCTATGTATTGCGTTGTGCCTTCCTTCACATACACGTCACTGCCTGTAAAATCAGGATGGGACGCCGCTTGCTCACGACTCCAGGTACTCTCATATTACAGAATTAGTCTTAATTTAACTTCATTTTTAACTAGGATGGCTCTCTTCCCCCCTCCTGTATCTTTTTTCACTCAATGCTAGGATACCAGCGTTATCATTTCTGCTGCACCCGTGTATTTTATATTTAAACATTTATATTTACCTTATGGGGGACTTCTTGATACTCCAATGCTGCTATATTTTTCTGCAAGATGTTGATGTTCCTGCATTTATTTTATTCTGTATTTCTCGTTAGGATTCATTTATTCTCTGTACAGGCTAAGGCGTACCGCATTTGCTTCAGTGTTCTGGGATCTTAGATGCCCTGAATTAGAATCCAAGAATTTGGCTTTCCTCGTTTTTGTTCCATTAATCTTTCCCACTCATTTGGAAGGCCACCGAGGGTAAGCCCCTGAGATTCAGTTGACTCCTGTTACTGACCTTTAGTAAACAAAATGGATTACTCACTATTCTTTTTGTATAGCAGTTAACCACAGCACCCTGCTTTTATATATCCCATTTAGAAAAGCCTTATTTACATCTAGGGGTCTAAGGACATATACCCGCACTATACTCCAGCTGGAGTATCTTGCGCTCCCTTCTACTGACATCTTTTTGAAGGAGCGGCTTACAAAAACTCTTTCCCTCCATGGTGGATACAGTAGGCTTTTGAATCTCACTCTGGAAATTATGTTAAACACATATATGTATTTGCTGAGAACATGATGTTTCTTTGCTTTGAACTGGCACTGCACTTAGGGTGTGTTATTGTTACTTGGACCCAAATGGTTTTGTTTGCCCATTACATTACATGCTCACTGGGTTTTGTGGGTCTTTTCATATGTGTATTGTTGTCGGTCCACACTTTTAACCTCAGACTTATTGTATTATTTATATGAACTCCTCTTTTGTTATATTGTTCATGTTTCAGACCCCACCAAAGCTGGATTTTGGGCTCCCTGAATATATTTTTCCTCCATGTTGGGTGGCCTCTGCTGCCACATAAATAGTATACCCAGCGCCCTGATGAAGGTGGTCAAATTTTCCTGAGTCTTTGTGTCACCGAAACGCACGTCAGCGCTATTCTGTTGTCCTTATATGCCGGTTTATTGTTTGATGCTGAAGACATTGATTTGTGTATGAGACACATATTGAATATTTATGAGGACTATTTTTGAGGTATTTTTCAATGGATGTATAGACCAATACAATAATGTTATTGTGTATACTAAACAAAGTTTTTAACGTGTGGATTGGAGGACTTTTGCTTTGAATTATTGTGTATGTTTGGTTTGGATGGATGAGTTTGATGTTCAATATGGATCTTGATGGTAGGGAGTCTGAGATGTACATAAACTAAAGTATTGTACAAAAAAATGAATATGTATTAAATAATAAAATATGCTTTGAATAGATCTGTCTCATGAAACTAATTATTCATTGAGATACCTTTTGAAAAGAAATGGAGAAGGCTGTTTTCCTTTGATGCAATTTTTAAACTATATTGCACATACTGATGGTTCCGCCAAGCCCGCAATTGGCACCAAGCACAATATTCAACTGCATGCGCAGCAGTTTACTGTGTCATGAACAATTGAGAATTCCATCAACAAAGAACATTTACATGATCCCTAGGGGATTGTACTGCTCAACTGGCTGATCTAAAACCTTTAATTCCGGCACTAAAAAATGCTGATCCTAAATTGCGCACACTCATGGTGTGTGATTTGTATTATTGTGTCCAGTCCTTTAGTGAACATTTACATTATTGCCGCTTGAATACATTCAGAGGTTCTAAAGGAAACACTATCAAGCATAGACTGGGGAAAGGTGGCACATCTTAAAGATTGTTTGCCACACACTTATGTCATTCATACATTGATTTATCAGTGTGTTAGAATAGACATTGTAGGAAACTCACTGGCTGATTAAGCCACCAAATCAGCGGTTCAGGCTGCTGCTGCTGCTGTTGTTGCTGCTGCAATTACCCATTCACACACAAGGGTGTATGAAGACATCATGGTTGCTGTCAATACTTCACGCAGTGACACTTATTACCAAAACATTATTCAGCAAAATTCTACCAGGTGAGTGCTCAAAACATACCTTCTGCTTACATTCCTGGGGAGGGTGATCGAGTGATACCCAACCAGAACATTAAGCTAGAATTAATCATAGCTGCTCATGAGGGATTAGTATGTTCCTATGCAGGTGCTGCAGCTAAAGTTTCCTTACAACAGAGACCCCATTGGTGGCATGGTCTGGACATGCAGACCAAATAATATGTCCTTAACTGTAACATTTGCCAGCAAATTAAAAGTTCCTCAGCAGTTTGCCCACCGCAGACACCCCTTCTAGTTTCAAACAATCCTTTGACATGTCTATTTGGATCACTGGGGACCTCTGAATGCAGATGGTGCTTTTAAATTAATTATTTTGGCCTTAAATTCATGTTCTCAATTTCTATGGGTGTGGCCATAGTGATCGGCTGATACTTGAACTTCATCTGGTCATATGCAGTGACAGCATTCCACTAGGACCAAGGACCAACTTTTGCCTCTAGGGCTTACTAGGGTACATGCGAACCCTGGGTGTTGCTGTGCATTATTCCTTGACCTATCATCCTAAGGGAAGTTTGATAGTGGAAAGGAAAAACCGTGACTTAAAGCAGTTTTTAACAGCTAGAGTATTAGGTTCAGGTCGTAGTTGGATCCCACACTTGTAAGGAGTCCGGCAAACTTTAAATAATCTGCCGAGACTATTCTTGGGTGGCCAGACTCCATATTAATTCCTCTTTGGGGTCTAGATACAAGTTCTAGACCTTGAAACCCCTGGCACAGTGGCGGCAGAGACGCCTTTTCACATAAATGAACGTTTTGCTGTCTTAGAGGAACTACAAGCCTTTTGAGATAAGCACTCAAATGAAATTTCCAGGCGTTCTGCCACTGATGAAGTGAAGGAGCACCCAGCAACTTCTCGCTGGATTCCTAAAGTTGGGGATCTAGTTTGAGAAAAGATTACCGACAGAAAATAATTTGGTCCACCAGAGCCAGTCCTTGGCATTCAATGTACCAGAACTGTGATTTTGAAACCCCATGCTTGTTGTAGAAACAAATGGGTTGTTTCCATAGATCTGATCAAACACCATGTGGCCAATCCTACACAGTAGGCCATGAGGGCTCCTTGGCAGTTACGGGTCTCCTCTCGCTACCATACAGTAAATTCCTCTACAAATATTGAATAATACAAATATTGCTTCTCCCCAGTTGAGGACTTCACATGCTGAGGTTCTGCTACTTCCTGGTAGTACTGCTGATACATTATGCGCATTTACAGTTTTCTACTTCTACTCCTAACAACAAAGTTGTTTACAGACCACAGAGGAATGTGATAGGACATGTAAAAAATATGACGTGCAAGGACTCTCTGAAAAATATGAGCAAAGGCCCCCCCACCTTTCTCTGTCCCTCCTCGGACGCAAATCCCCACCCAGGCTGCACCCGCGAAGTTTCACGTACCTAACCTATATGATGCCTGGCCTCCTCTGCTGTCTCTCCACTTTCCTAAAGCTAAGGCTTAAGGCAAAACACGCCCCCTATGGGGTCCTTATTTATACTCTAATTCTTGGCAGACTACACTAATAATGTTGCAGTTTTCAGTAAAGCTTGCACTGATTGGTTACCATAGATGACATGAGGGTCTCACCATCCTGTTCTCACTGCAAATCCGGTTTTAACAAAAGAAGCGTTAATGATAAATATAATCATATTTCAGCAACATTTACTGGGAAAAAAAATTCTCTACATTGTCCTTCCTGCCACATCGCACGCAGGATAAGCACATTCCACAAACACTGGTACATTGGCAGGGTAACAAGAATGTACAGTTCACATTGGCCTGGACTCCTTCTGTACTTGAGGCACTTGGCAGTCCTGCGCATGCGTTTTTCAGCACGATTCTCAGCCATGCTGGATCCTTAGGCAGCCATTTATCTTAGGCCCAAAAATAAAACAAACACAAAAATAGTATTAATTTATGAAATAGAACCCATTCTGTTTACCTCCCCCATACTAATACCTTGTATTATTTTTCCTAGCAAAAGCTATTAGTTTATAGCAGCTTTTCTATCATTTGTGCACAACATGCAAAAATGTGCAATGTACAACATAGCATAAAACATGCACCAGTGCAAATTTTCAAAGCACAAGCAGTTAATACATACTTTTAGCAACAACTTTTCATGCAAAATGCTTTAGCCCCACGTGTAGTGATGGTGCACGGTCAATTTAATACACATTATAAAAAGATGGGTTATGAACTGAATATGCATTTGTTTTAATATGCAACAAAGCCAAAGTCTCTTAAGACAGGAATAGGGAGTGTAGATTACAAGGAAAATTAGCTGGGAAGAGAGAACACATTCAATGATTATCTTCACAGCCAAAGAGGCCACTAAAATCACAAGTTTTCTCTACACTGCAAAAACACATGTTAATTCAGCACAAGCATTTCAGACTGAAATCATTGACCAGGCCTCATTTTATGTCTTTCACTTTGCTTTGCACCAAATGTGCCACTTTTAATAAGCATTTGTCTAGGCCTCATTTCATGTGCCATGTGTTTTCCACTTGCACCAAAATCTGCGTCATTTTAAATGCAGTCTGTCTGAAGCACAAAAATAAAGCAATGTCTAATCTTGATGAAATCTAGTTCTATCAATCCTTCCTTTTGATGATATCAAATCATGATACCTCAAATGATTTGTAAATCATCACACTTATTTAATTTCACAGGTTACATTTTTATTGCAAAAGCTGAGCATATAGCAATTTTACTTCTATTTCTATGGCAAACACAAATCTTGACTTATCAGATCATATATAGCCAAGCTCAAATGTTTAGTGCAGAGTTCTGTAAGTAGCTTCTTGGAACTGTTAGTCTTCTCTAAAATAAGTAACTAAAATAATAAAAGGAGAATTCAACAGGACAGTTTCAGCATTCCTTTGGTCTTTGTCATCAGATGGCCATCAGTATGGCTCATACAGTATAGCATTCTGTACGTTTCCCATGCAAATTTGACCACTTAGGTGCTTAGAGACTCTGACAGAGCACCTTCAATTCTTTGCACTTTTTCAACCCAAGCCTTTCACTTTTATTTTCACTTTGATCAGTTTCAGATGTTTCACCACAGCATCTCTCAGATCAAAGTTGTTGCACCATCCATTATGCAGATCTTGTGTAGCAGCTGCAATCTGGCGAGAAACTGCACGCTCTACATCAACCAGACCTACACAGCAATGGCTAATGTTTTCATCAGTGTTTTTAACAAGTGCATTTGCATGTAAATACTCTAGCCACTTTGGTGATGCTGAAACACTATCTTTTGCAAAGTGTAACTCTGTACTGCCTGTGTTGCTTTATTATGCTTGAAACTTCAGGCAGATAGCTACAATCCAATCCTTGTTCAATCTGTGGTTCTGCACACATCATCCTCGAGACCTTATTATGATCAGTTTTTGCAATAAGACATTTTCCACTATGTAGTTGGCATTTTTCTCTAAAACAATTCTGATGCAACCCTGTTGTTCTGCTTCTAAAACATTTTCTTGAGCCTCTTTTAATTCACCTGTGAAGATTCCATTGAATGTATATGCTAACAGAACACAATTTTGTGCAACTGAATTAGCATTTCTCTCTCCCATGACAATAGTGACTCCCATTTGAGCAGCTATACGAAACGCGTTACTTACCTGTAACAGCAGTTATCCAGTATTGGTGTCTTTCATAGATTCAGGCATGTGAATCTATGAAAGACACCCCTAATACTGGATAATGCATGTTATGGTAAGGGCAATCAATTTCCAATTTTGGGCTGAGGTAACTACTGAAAGCCATGAAGTGTTGATAACATAATGTATAGGAAGCACAGCATGTACTGCTCTTAATGTGTCATTGTCACCTTTCAAATATGGGCCATCTACAAAATGGTTGGGCTGAATCAGACGTTCACCCTAAAAGTCTGATATTGGCTTTATGCATATTTTCATGACATCTAGACACTCATATTCAGTTTCATTGATGTTGGGGTCAAAGGTCATTGGGAAATACATCACAGACCTTTGAACACATTCATGTTTTTGAACAGGCACTGAGAGAGCGCAGCCCTCCCTCTCACTGCAAATTTGTGTATTTTCTTTTAAATAAACTTTCATTCCTAGTGCTGGGGCCCAACACTTTTTCCCTTTCAACTCTAGAAATGCTTTTGTGCAATTGTTGTCCAATGGAAGCGGATCAGACACATCCTTGTGTGTCAGCCTCAGTAAAGGCTTAGCCACTAGGGAAAGGTTTGGTAACCACTCTCTACCGCAACCGACCATTTCCAAAATCATCCTGACTTCTTTCTGAATTTGAGGTGGATTCATCTGATGAATTATTTCCACTCTCTCTGGTGACAGCTTTCTAGCTCCCTTTCCAATTATGTGTCCCAGACATTCATTTTCTTTTTGACAGTACTTCTGACTATTCTCATGTAATGGCACTGTGACATGAACTTGACAAAAGTCAATAATAGTAAGCCATTTTTCAGCACATGGAATGTGAAAAAATATATCGGCTGGATTCGCTACCACAGGACAACATGGAAAAGTTATGCTATTATTAATCACCTGCACTAATCTGTTCTTTTCATTTAGTTTCTGTGAACCTGTGATCAGAAAGTTACAAAAACTCCCAATCAATTCCATCAAAAATCTTATACTCAGTCTATCTCCAATTATGAGTAAAATGTATGCAACTGATGCTGTTCTTGAATACGTCATCTGATTCTAATTTGAAAAAGACATTCTGCACATTTTATTAATCTGACATATTTCTCTGTGAACTCCCTTACTTCTGTGTTTATTATTTCTTTCAAATCAGAAGGTAATTTTTCAACTGTCTTTTCTGAAAACAATGCTACAGCTGTCTCTTGTTGGACCATTTTAAAATGTACATCCTCATCAGGAATCTGAAAATCAACATTATCTGGTGTACAGTAATCTGTGCTGTTTAATTTGCAAAACAATTGTTTTCCTGTCAGGCCTGAGTCACAAACAATAAATTGGTAACTTTCCTCAAATGGGCCTATTTGTGATGCAAATTCTTCTAAAACTGGATTTGTAATTTCTTTGTTTAAAATTCCTACAACTAAGTCTCGACCTTCCACTGCTTTCACAATGGACTTAGTAAATTCAGAATTGTTAAGGTTAAAACTCTCATTTTGAAATACAGCAACCTGTTGAACTGGGTTCTGATTTTGTTTCTGGAAATAATTCACATTTGCTCTGGACAACTTATTTAAATTAATTTTTGCATTTTCCATATTTTGTGGGACCATTTGGGCTTGAAAAACTCCTGCCATTGGTACCTGTTTCTGAACTGACATTTGCTTGGCTGACACCTCTTGCACCTGCATTTCTCTCTGTTTTTGCACATTCAACTGCTGCATCATGTTTAAATTTAAATTTCTTCTTCCAATGCTCAAATCTGTTATAAAGGTGGCAAAAGAATACTTTTTCCAGCAGTGCAACATCCATACCCGAATTTGCACAAAACAAAACACCTTTACTTCCATCCTGTGTTCTTTTAATCTGTACCCAATCAACATCCTTTGCTGGCACTCTGCCCTTCAGGAAAGTAATTACTGCTACGTTTTTCTCCATAACAGAAAATGATGGTGCATTCATGCAAACCCTTTTCATGGTATCCTCACCTGGCCTTTGCATAACAACTTTAGATTCAAACCACAATTCAGTCTGCATGCAATGTCATAGAACATTTCCAAATTAATGCATAACTCCTTTAAAATTTCAACAAATCCATCAATTTGTGGGTACCACAGCATAAGTTTGTCTCTCAATTGTGGGAATGTGTTCAGAAATACTGCAAGTTCACCTTTGTTCTGTTGCAAATGAACGTGCACTTCTCCCACCTTTTCTCTCAATGAGTAAGCAAAAGCTTCTCCCTCATTCTGCTTATTATTTTCCTCAACTAGATCTGGTGGTTTCTTTTTCTTATCCAGTTTACTTGGTAGGTCTGGTGGTTTCTTTTTCTTCTCATGTTTTCTTGCCCACTTGTCTCCTAATTTCTCAAACCCATTGCATTTGAAAATATATGTTATTTCTGCAATGTGCAATTGCATTCCTGAAGAACACATTGTCTCATTTGCCTCATCCTTCATATGTACCCTAAAACGTTTCTGAAATGGAAAGTTTTCTGAAACATCAATTTCATATTTTTGAGCCAAATCAGTCAGTATATCATGTGTAATTACTGCACATGTAGCGGTTTCTTTACTCAGGGAAATTAATTCTTTCTCCTGACACTGGTTCACATTTTCATGATTTAAACAGCAGGGACTGTTAATTTGTTCATGCGCAAATGTTAAATTTAAAACATTAAGCGGTTTCTCTTTTTCAGGGTCTGGGTTAATTTGTTCCCCCATGCTTTTTATCTTTTTTATTACTGCTGCTTCCTCAAAGCAGGCTTGAAAAATCCCATCTTCAAATATATTCATTTTATCCTGGGCTGCAGATGTTGTAAATACCATTCCCCCCCCCCCCACCTTCCAGTGCTTGTACTGTCTGGGGTAATTTCTGTTCAATAATCTATGAATTCTGAGATTCTAAAATAAACCCTGACATAATTACTCCTTCTGCAGCTCTTTGAACCTTTTGAGTAGGGACCTTATTAATTGGGAAAGTTACAATTTTTCTAGGCACGGCCTGTGCAACTGCAGTTTGTGATACCTGAACTGAATCAGTCATATTTGAAGCAGTATCACCTGGAGGTATCACTGTCAGTGCTGAATCAACAGATAGGGGGTCAATCTGAAATGTCTGCACAGTTCTCTCAATCTGTGTTTCTCTCTGTTCAACAGAAGCAGTAGCCACTGTAGTACTTACTTTTACACTATTTTCACTATTTTTAATGGGAACCACAAAGTGGCGAACACTCAGTTAACAATGCATCCATTATTTCATCCCCTGAATCATTATTTATTTGAAGCTTTTTATCATCATTAATTCCCTTCTCCTTTACCTTTTTATTCTCACTTGCTTTGTCTCTTGCTGTCTTTTCCCACATGCTTAAGGCCTCAAATCGTGCATCTCTAGATGGTGTCTTTATTTCACATAACACTTCCCTTAATTTGTCAATAATTTGCAATTCCAAAGTACCATCTTTTGGAAACCTAAAAGGACCCTCTTTTTCAGTAATCTTGCACCATTGGTTAATCCACATACATGAATTGTGTCCCAAATTTAAAGACATAAAAATGCACAGGTGTTCCTTCAGGAGCATCACCAATTAAAAACAAATTTTTCACTTTACCTCCCAACAGTTTCTTTAAACCTTCAAACATTTTCATTTCTGCAATAGTTCAATGCAATTGCTATTCTCCAATGCTGTCAGTTTAAATTTCAATCAGTTTAACTCCTACTACTGATCCTCTCAACTGCAATATTTTTCTGAGTTTTTCTTAATCAAAATTCTGTTATTAACAACATAAAAACATTTGCTACTCTGTCTGTTCCACTAAACAAAGGATAGATTTCTTTTCACTGCGAGTAACACATTCCGCTTACCCTTCACAAAGTAAGAACTTACGTTTACTCTTCAAACACTGCGAGTAAATCCCTTCCGCTTACCCTTCACTCAAGCTCAGAAGAACCTGCTACTCCTTTGGAGTTACCCTTTCTAGGCGATATAACACCAAAGTTTCACCAGCGAACTCTTTGCTATCAATCACTCTCACTTTTACACAGAAAATAGTCCCTAAGTTAACACTGCCAGCCCTACCTAGCTTCTCAGCGTTATTCCAACAGATGAGTAACCTCACTGCTGTGTGGGTTCCAGTTACCACCCGCTATTCCTTCCCGGGATTACACAGGTGTACATACCGGTTTTGCCAGACAACATAGAACAAGACACTAACTTACTTAACATGAAAAGTTAAAACATGTAATCCATAACCAATAAATCCTGTCCTATGAAATTACCAATATAATCAAATAAACCATCAATTCAAAATTAGCAAAATTTAAATCAACAGTCAACACCCTTACTATTTTCAACACTTCAAAAATACATCCTAGCACATAAACAACATTTCACAACCCTATTGATACTCACACCACTCCAGCAATCGCCTTCTTGCATCACCTTCCAGTACCGTTTTGCCAGTCATCAGGTTCTGAGCATTGGAATCAGGACTTGGACATTTATCTAACTTGGGCAATTATTTTACTTCCCTCCTAAGATCAATGATCCATTCGTTGAATAGTTGATGGTGTTATTAATAATCCTTAATCACCAAACTAATCCATAATGACCATCCTCTTGCTACAGCGGTAATTTCACGGTAATTTCTGAATGCAAAAACTCATTTACCTCTAATTTACCGCTGTAAAGGTATTGGACCCTTGCCCCTGTATATTACCTTCAGGAGATTTTACATAAACATGAAAAATCAAAAATGCATTTAATATTTAAGCCAATAAAGAGAGTTGTGAGTATTTTTGAAGGGTTTTATTTTCTTAGTTAAAAGTGAAGTTTTTCTGACCCTTTATTCATTAGTCAAATATCAGGTTACAGAATTTGGAAATTAGGAAAAATAGCATTAACACAGAACATTATACAGTCTGCATATAAGCATCACATGTAGAAAAGAAAATGTGGCGCAAAATGTCAGTCAAAACTCTTAAAAGAGTTTCTATAAAAAAAAAGTGCGAGTCTTGCAAGGCTAATCAAGAATTAATAAATGGCAAAAATCTCCCATAAAGAGAAATAAATGCATAGGACAAATAAATCTTTTCAAAAGTAATTAATTAGTCAAAGCATAAACTTAAAAGTTTTAGCATCTAAATCCCTACCTTCTATCAGCTGCATTTCACTGTCCTGGTCTGTTCAAGTCTGCATCTCTGTGCTTCACAAAGAGGCGCTGCTCCTAAAAAGGCCCCTACTTTACAGTCCACAGAGGAATGTGATCTGACTTGCCAAAAATATGACGTGCAAGGACTCTCTGAAAAATATGAACAAAGGTCCCCCCCCCACCTTTCTCTGTCTCTTCTCGGACGCAAATCTCCACCCAGGCTGCACCTGCGACGTTTCACGTACCTAACCTATATGAGGCCTGGCCTCCTCTGCTGCCTCTCCTTTCTCCTAAAGCTAAGGCTTAAGGCAAACACGCCCCTTATGGGGTCCTTATTTATACTCTAATTCTTGGCAGACTACACTAATAATGTTGCAGTTTTCAGTAAAGCTTGCAGTGATTGGTTACCATAGATGACATGAGGGTCTCACCATGCTGTTGTCATTGCAAATGCGGTTTTAACAAAAGAAGCGATAATGATAAATGTAATCATATATTTCAGCAACATTTATTAGGAAAAATGTTTCTCTACATTGTCCTTCCTGCCTCATCGCACGCAGGATAAGCACATTCCACAAACACTGGTACATTGGCAGGGTAACAAGAATGCACAGTTCACATTGGCCTGGACTTCTTCTCTACTTGAGGCACTTGGCAGTCCTGCGCATGCGTTTTTCAGCACGATTCTCAGCCATGCTGGATTCTTAGGCAGCCATTTATCTTAGGCCCAAAAATAAAACAAACACAAAAATAGTATTAATTTACGAAATAGAACTCATTCTATTTACCTCCCCCATATTAATACTTTGTATTATTTTTCCTAGCAAAAGCTATTAGTTTAAAGCAGCTTTTCTATTATTTGTGCACAACATGCAAACATGTGCAATGTACAACATAGCATAAAACATGCACCAGTGCAAATTTTCAAAGCACACGCAGTTAATACATACTTATAGCAACATGCTCTAATGTTTTAGATAGCTTTTCATGCAAAATGCTTTAGCCCCACGTGTAGTGATGGTGCATAGTTAATTTAATACACATTAGAAAAAGATGGGTTATGAACTGAATATGCATTTGTTTTAATATGCAACAAAGCCAAAGTCTCTTACGACAGGAATAGGAAGTTGTAGATTACAAGGAAAATGAGCTGGGAAGAGAGAACACATTCAATGATTATCTTCACAGCCAAAGAGGCCACTAAAATCACGAGTTTTCTCTACACTGCAAAAACACATGTTAATTCAGCACAAGCATTTCAGACTGAAAGCATTGACCAGGCCTCATTTTATGTCTTTCACTTTGCTTTGCACCAAAAGTGCCACTTTTAATAAGCATTTGTCTAGGCCTCATTTCATGTTTCATGTGCCATGTGTTTTCCACCTGCATCAAAATCTGCATCATTTTAAATGCAGTCGGTCTGAAGCACAAAAATAAAGCAATGCATAATCTTGATGAAATCTAGCTCTATCAATCCCAGTGTCCTTAATTAGGCCAGTGTTCAGATTACGTTCAAATGGAAGTTATTTGATCCTGAACGGCCAAGGTTGTTGTGGGATAAAGCCAGGAGTACCATATGTGGTGACAGTTTCCAAGGTTATGACATTGTAATAATGTGTTATTTTCACCTACATACAAGATTAGGGAGGTTACCATATTGCCCTCGATTTTCATTTTTAATGTTAACTTTGGTAAATTAAGCTGACTGAAAGCCTTATTGTTGCTAAAGGATGTTGTATTGACATCTGCTCAAGACAAGTTTGCTCTTCAGGTACTGTTTTCCTCTGAAGTACAATCGTTATTGTGCACAAACATGCCGCAGCATTTTGGTGAACTTGTACACCGAATAAGTAATGCTTCAAATACCGCGGGAGTGGTATACTTTTTTAAGCTATAGGGTTAGCACCTTCCAGACAGTATTTGGGGTGATTCCGTCCTTTTTGCATTTGTTGGTATCTAGTGAATTTGGAGGCATACCACTAGTGTTATTCCTGCTCATTGGTGTTTTGATCCTATTTTTGTTACTCTGCAGTGGATGTTTCAGCTCGAGAACAAATGGCGATGGACTTACCACATGTCCTGCTGTGTCATGAACACAATACAGTACTTTGAGTGTCTTTACTCCAGGAATTGGACAATAATTGGTCTTTGTCCCTTAGACCTGTGTGGTTCCTCTGTGTGCAGACTGTGCTCTGCTGTCTGTAGTGTCCTTTTGAGTGTGCACTGGATCTACGCCTTGTTATGCTATTGGTTCAATCTACAGATATGGATCTGCAAGCGCGTTTATTCAGGGCTCATCTTCAGTGCAGTCCTACAAGACTGCCATTGCAGCAGGAGGCTTAGTATGAGCTATTTTCTCATGCCAGCATGGATGCTTCGGCTCATGAATTCCTGGGATCTAGCACTCCTACTACCGGTACACTACCATCTTTCACACCATCAGCATCTGTTGATTGGGCTGGATACGACAAGGTTTGTCCTTTGGAATTTGCTCTTCAGTTGGATATATCTTCAGAGGATGCAGGCTCCTTCCTGGACCCCACTGACTATATGAACATGGGAAACATTTGGAGAGCTTCCTAGATTTTTATTTGACTTTGTTTTTTAACAAAATTAACCGTTAATTGATTTTTATTATTTGCATGTTTTTAATTGGCATTTTTAAATGGCTTTAGTTATGAAAGGATATTTAATTAGTATTTAATTAACATTTAGGGCTAGCTTTTAGCTGAGTTTCCCTTCGGCTAAGGAGATGGGTTGTAAAGTACAACAGGACCAGCGCTCAATCTCCATTTTAGTTTCACGTTTTAGCTGGACATTGGTTTCGAATGTTGAATTTTTAGATGCTTTGTGCTTACACGATAATGTACTGAGAGATTATTATACATGCAGTTAATTTCTTAGCAAGCATTATGTCATTCGTACACAGTGTCCAACTTCAAGACTAGGCACACACAATGCAATGCGCATGTATTTGGTTGTCTGGTTAGAGACAGCTCTAATGCTAAAGAGTACCCATCGCATCAGCTCTGCAACTGTGCTTTTATTATATAAACAGCATCTGCTTTACATTTGGCAGAGAAGCATTTCTGCTTGAATTGTCCTGAAATGCGATGCACTCTGGGTGATATGCAGTTCTGCTGACCCTGACCTCTATCCTGCAAAGGAAAATAGCCTGTTCTGCACAGGCCGGCTTCCTGATACATCATAATCAGGTCTGGGGGTCAGCCTATCCCAAGAGATCTGGCAACGGGTACTGCCAGTATGCTCTCTATAGTATAGGTAGTGTAATTTAGGAGTATAATCACCTAGTAATTTTCTAATGGTTGAACTGTTAATCTTTTTCACCATCCTTGTAATGCTGGTTACAATGCTTTTCTTCTTCTGCCTAATAATTGCAGTACACTTTTTCTATTCAAGAATAGGAATGTTACAATAAAGGTTTGAAAAGCCAAATTGTATTTTTTTTGTGTTTACCTTGGCCATTCAAAAGTAAACAACAAAAGGGTAGACCTGTTTTCTGTTTCAACAATTTCCTTGAGGAAAAAAAGAGTGGCCATGTTTGAGGTTTCTTATACCATCTGGTACACTTAGGAAGGTTAGGGGTTTAAATGGGGCACTATTAGCAAGCTAGGAATCAGGTCAACATTTTCTGATGGTATGTGTGAACTGAGTTCCCATATTCTGAGGCTTATGGTGTCCAGATACACAGTCCTACTTAATTCGTAGGAACCGTAGAACACCATCGCTACCCTTTTGCCTGTTGCATCTATGCTCTTAGTGTCCTTGTATGGGGGGGGGGGGGGGAGGAGGCTCACCTGTGGCCTGGTTGTGGACAAGGGAGTCCAGAGGTACTTTGTCCTTTGATGTATGTGGATTAATTGGGGTATGGTTTAAATCCTTTATCTCCCTCCACACTCACGGAGACCACCCTGGCACAAACAGGGTCTTTAAGCACCCCTTTGAGCACTGGATAGACCTCTGCGACTTAGAGAATGTCTTGATGAAGAAGTCGTCCTTCTGATCAGCATGCATATCCATCTAATGGCAGTGTGATGAATGACCACATGGTATGAGAAGGTATAGTCTAGAGAGGAGTGCCTAACAGGTTAATGATCTAGATCACCAGTTGGATGAACATTATAATCCTCTTATGGATCCTCTGCTGGTTCACCTCCTTCTAGATGATCGTAAGGATCAAACTGCCCCTAGGGGACTGCCTGTGGGAAAGAGGAATAAGGTGACCTTGGAAGGGAGTCTGATGGGCAACGGTGGTGGAGTGGGCGACAGCGGTATGGAGCTGGTCACACGGTCCCTGTGCTTTTAGAAGGCTTTTCTGTCTTACTTGAAAGACAGTTTTATTTCTGCATGGAATAGGGTCCGATGCTGGAGGAATCCTTTGTTGAAATTTTCCATGTGAGTGGATCAATAGAGAGGCACTGTTGCCTAACGTCCAGTTTTGCTGGAGCCACTCAAGTATAGGGAACTCAGCATTCTACTCTAATGGGGTTGCTAGAGACCTCCATGGTCTTGTTTCCATTAGTTCTTGTGTGTGATTCTGTTAGAGGTGAATCAGGTTTTGCTACCGACTGAGGCTTCGATGTTGAGGACTGTTTGGGCATCAAAAGGTATTTTGGAGCTGACATGCCTTTCGAATCCAAAAGGAATGGTGGCTGGAACGGGAGACTGAGCTGATTAGGATCTCTGCATTGAATGAGCAGTGGTAGCCACGGATGGTTTTGTAGAAAATGTAGCCTTCAGTGTCAGAACTGAAGTCAAAATCTGGTTGACTTTGGTGGCAGGCTTGGTACCCTACGTTGACTTATGTCGCTGCCGACCGGAAACAGTGGAGAGTGCTGGCCCATCTACAGTTTATTTCCAGCCAATGTCCAGGGGCCTGGAAGCCCTACTCTCTCGGGAGTGGTGCTTTACCTGAGCATAGGAAGTGGTCTTGTACTTTTCTTACAATGAACTCATGGTTCAGAGTTTACATCCGAGGGCCTCGCTACGAGCTTGGGGACCACCTATAGTTAAATGTCGGACTTGCTGCGAATTGGCTGTTTTTTGTGCAAGGGTGAGGCCTGATGGTCCAGCCCCTCCTCCTCATAGACGTCGAAGGCAGTGGCTTCTTCCACAAAGATGTCCGGAGCCCCCAAGATGATATCTTGCTGCCCACCAACGATCTCTTTATTATAGAAGCATTTTCTTTGATTTGAATGCTAAGCATGTCAGGCAGTTTGCATTGTCATGGTCGGGCAACAAACACAGATTGCAGAACTAGTGGTGATCATTACCTGGACACTTAGTGTGGCATCGAAGACTGCATCGGAATGCAGCCTTTTCATTATCCAGGTTTATTCTCAGATAGGATGCCACATTGAGAAGAGTCTATGGCTCCTGACACCTGTGGATACCAACCTAGAAGTGAGGGTTTGATGTCCCTCAATGATGATAGTATCAGTTGGGAATGAAATATGGAGAAACACATGAGGACCACACCAAAACTCCAAGCCTACTCAGTGCATGTACAAACCCAATGGCAGAAAAAATTATAATCTAACATGGAGTTGTTGCCCTTGCGTAACATATATTCAGAAGAGTCACCACACAGTATCTTGTGATTCAAAAACTTTCTTAGAAGAAAAACAACTTGCAAATGTCAAAGCCCAACACTAGGTGGCAGGAATATGCCAAGCATGTGTATCTACAGCCACACATGCTATGGAGGGTGACTATATGCAGATGTACAAAGTCTAATGTGCAATTTAATGTCACCATTATGAGTGGGGAGGGATCATAACTTTGGAAAGCCGAAGCTTTGAGTGGGTCATGATGCCTCCTTTCCTTCCTCAACTATGGTAATAAATAGTATCTGACTTTATGCGGATCAGCACTTTATATCAGTCTTTTCATTAGTAGGATTTATAAATGCACTTAACCAGGGCACCTTTGATTAAATGTAAGAAACCTGTCCAACACAATCTCACTAAACAGGCCAGTTGTTTTCCTCTGTAGGAATTGTAAACATTTTTCTGCAGCAACATCTCATGTTCGACTTCAATATGGTAATAAAAGAGAATGTGACACTTTTACACTCAACTAATACGTGTGTGAATGAAAGTTTATTAGTGAACTTGTTCCAAATAATGTTTCTGGGCCATATTTATTTTCACTGGAATGCCATAAATACAAACAGTGGCACGCACGCACACACATGGAAAACACACACCTATTGATGTCTCCAAGCTGTAAGCTGGGTTTAGTTAATTGTGAAGAAATTACAATTACAGTTGAGATATGAATCAAATCATTTTTATGTGGGGATAATCAATTTGGGATCTATAATATCACTAGAAGAGTGTACTATTGTGCAGATGTAGTGTACAGAAGAGGGAGCATCCTGATGCATGGAAAAAGTCCATTTGTGCCTCTGTTCTTTAACAATGTATAAAAAGGTGCAAGAGGGTTGGCATCCAGTAGCATAACGGACATGTTTTGAAGTAACTCTGTATAGTTTGAAACAACTTGAACAATTACATCTCACGTGCAAACGTTAGGCTGGTAACAGGGCAAAGATAACTACTCTTTTTTCTTCATAAAAGAGTCTTTGGTTTCTTGGATTTTTTCTGTTATCCGATCCTTCGTTTCTTCCATTTTCCCACTGATCATGTCTCTGGTCTCTTCCATTTTCTCTGTAAAGAGTTCTTTTGTTTCCTCCATTTTGTCCTGTATGTATTCCTTCACTGGTGGTGGCGTAGACAAGTAGCCATACCTTCGAAGGTACTTAACACTGATGGATGTTCCTCCAAGAGTGACTGTATATCTGGCAGGAGTTGAAATCTTTAAATGAAGAAGAGAGATCAATTAGAGAATGAGTTTGAAACTTCAGACTAGAAGAGCCCTCACAACTGGAACAACTTCGCTAAAATTGATTTTGGCAAATACATCTATCTCTATTACAGGAGCGGAATATAGCTCGATATGGAAATGGTTGGAAAACATGCTGAATAGATGACAACAATTGCAAATTGAAAACTAGGGCAACTGAAAAAACAACTTTAAGCAGGTGTCAGGAAACATCCTTGTTAAGTATGGTATACTTTGAAGATGGATTAAAATGTCTTCTATAGTTTCTTATATGTTTTTGACTTTCAAACACCACATGGGATTTCGTGAAAAAGTTTCCAAACTAAGTCATACCTTTCATAACTAACATAGCTTGTGGTAAAAACCGGAGAAAACACCAAATATCTAAAATATGGCACTCCACGGGGCTCCAGCCTCGTGCTGACTTTCCTCCTGGCTACACAGAGCCATGCAGCCTCATTCTACTAGACTCAGGTGTCATTATCCATGAATATGGTCATGCCACCCAGCTAGGTCAGAAAACCTCCATAACTAAAGACATAGGCATCCTAAAAAGTGTCTCTCTTCTGAAAACTGGAATAAAAGAAAATGATCTTCTCAACAATTAAAATACAGAATTATTACTGTTATTTAATTCACACAATAACAAACTATACTCCTCTATCCTAGATTTGCTAAAAGGCTTCCTTCCCACACCTTCCTCCCTCTGCTACATGTGTAAGATTTATCTTGAACGCAAATTTCTCTTGCATCCCAAAGGCAAATAAAATGGCCGAAGCAAATTTCCATCTGCACAATCACTCACTCATCTCACCCTACTAATATAAAACGTCAGTACATGCACTTGTCAACTCCAGATTGGACGTTGGGAATGCTATACTAGCTGAGGCGCAGTCTGCATCCTTGACCTCGGACAAAGCCCTCCTTCATTCAGCAGCCAGACTGATCCACTCTGCATAAATACAAGACCACATCACTTTCATTCTTCCAAGTCCTCCACTGGCCCACTATTGCTGCAAGAATACGATTTATAGTAGCTCTCTTTATGTTGCTGAACTACACACCCTCTCTGGAGGGCCAAGACGACTACAAAGTCAAAATTCACTGCTACTGGAATTCAGAACCTCAGCTGCTGAAAAAACATTCTATGGGGCAGCCAAAGTTATGTGAAAATGTCACCACTCTAAATGAAGAATCATAGCTCAATTTACCTCATTTGGAAGACAACACAAAGCCTAACTTTTTATACAATTCATAAACAAACATTTGCTTGATGTTTCAGGAGTCATACTGTTGTGTTATTTCATACGAATTGCATGTTTTATATGTCTACGTCTAGATAAATTCATATTGCACAACGTCTTTGGTGTCACTGAAATTTCATTCGCTCCTGCAGGCTAAATAGGAGGGGCTGTATGAAACATACCCTGTAGGGTAAGGTTCTACAGATAAGAAAACCCAAAGCTTTCCTGTTCTTCAGGCACAGGTGATTATTACAAAAAAGGTGGTCTGAAGTTAGCAAATCTGTCACATGAGCTCATGGACTAAAATGGCTTTTATACGGGCAAGGCTAAAATGAATTCCCACTGAGGTGTAGCATCCTTCATTTGAAGATGGAGGTACACATTGGACTGACACATCAATGCTTCACTTGCTAAGAAAAACGTTTAAGGTAGAGATTAAAAGGAAAATAATAGGCAAAACATCCTTGAAAGGTCCTTTAACACTATTTAAATGTATGTCCATGGTACTGTGACATAATTTCAGCAATGTACTTAAAAACTGTTTTGGATATTCTTCGCTAGCCACACACATCATAGATATAAGCTTTTGGGTACAGCACCAATGTGCATATGCCAGGTTATAAGGTACATGCCTCTGAAGTCCAGCAATGGAAGTAAGAGGTCGGGCATAGACCCTCACTGCTGCATATAAAACAACTGGAACATAGAAATTTCGTCTTTGAGGGGATAATGCCTGAGGTAAATGGGGCAATCCAAAGTCATTCATCGATCAATATCAGTAACTTCAGACTGATGCAGTGAACTATGTAAACTGTATAGAGAGATTTGCCAGCCAATCCTTGATGAGAGCATCTCCTAAAAACCTCTGTCTCAATCCCTGAAAGAATACACACTTTGAGGCACATTGGTCCATCCATGCAGAACCTCTTGACTGAGCACCCACTGGGAAGCATGTCACACTGTGCTGAGGAATCACACTTCGACACTTCTATTTGCATAGAGATGGTACTCTACTAGAAAAAGGTTTTTATCCAAAGACCAGTCCCAATCTGAATAACAAGAATACACACAGTACAGGAACATCCTGTAGTGATATTGTCCTTCAGTACTTCAATAGAAACACAGTCTACCATCGGAGGAAGAACAACCGGAGCGGTCGGGCAGCATAGGTGGAGCACGCTGCTCGTGATCGCGTGAGGTTGGAGAGTGGAGCAATGGTGTGAGCCAAGCACGCTGCCTGTTATGCGGTCAGGGCACAATAATGTTTGGGCAGACAGCGGCATGTGAAAAGAATACTCTGAGTCGGCAGCGGTGTTAGCGGTTGTGGAGCACGCAGCCCGTGAGGCTAAGAGAGAGCGGGGCTGCAGTGCGAAACGATTAAAATGCCCGTGAAATGGCCAGTGCACAACAAGTAAGATAACATTTACCCCAAATATGCGCTAGCAAGCATTATCTCGCACATAGATCTCTCCGGCTGACCTGACCTTTATGCATGTACTCAAAATGGCGGTTATTTAACGGTTAACGTGAGAACTAAAAGCAACTCAATCAAACGCCCGCCCATATCAATACACAAGCCTCGTTTCAAGAATAAGACAGACACAACCAGTAGGGAATCGATTGCTCGATCTACTCGAGAGAATTTTTAGCTGCAATACATCTGCTGCTTTTTTCACACTGCTGCCTGACCTTAAGATGGCGAATGTGAACAATCATTGCCCGGTGAGGGAATATGTCTCAGATGGCTGCCTGACCTTAAGATGGCAAAGGTGAATAATCAATGCCCGGTGAGGTAATATGACAAGGGACAGTGATAAAACATGGAATATTACAATGTGAGGTAACAAGGCAGGAAACTGATAACTTGCACAACCATGAAACACACTTAGGTGGCCACTGACGGAGAGAAGCTCGCCTAGGAAGCTCCAGGCTGAAGATAATTTTCTGTTTTAAAATCCCCACCTAACCTAGCCATCCTCCACCAACGCCTATTGATTGGATTTAGTCTTACCATTATTACTGGCAACCAGCTCACATACCAAGGGTGATGAGGGTAGGCCTAGAGAACGCATGACGTGTTACTGTGCATCCCTCGAAGAGCCCGAGTTGGCCTGGGCTCAAGCTAGCTCAGCAACAAGAGAGCGATTTCCTACTACCTTATCACAGGTCGTTCCCTCTGATGAAACATGCTGTGTACTCCCGCCTTCCCCGAGCCCCTAAGGTTGTTGCGCTGCTATTCCTGCGGTCATGATCACTAAACACCTGGTAGTACATCAGTTTCAGTTATGATACTGCATAGTAAACTAGGTACATGACTTCTCAGCCTTCACTATTCACTATGCCCCCCTCCCCCTTTTCTTGGGTCTCTACTTCCAGGACCTCCTTCTAATTGGGATACCTCTCCACCCTTTTTCGATTGGGCTCCTTTATTCGCTGCCTACTATGCTACTTCAGTCAACATGGCACAAAATATTTACCAGGCCTCTAACCCCTTTGTCCAATCGGGTGTAAACTCGGCTAAGATCATCTATCCACCCAACCTATCGCTAAAGGCTAAGAAAACCTTTAAGCACAATACCCTCAAGAGATGGCCCGAAACACTGATATCGGACACATACCTCAAATAAGAGCACTTTAGTAATTGATCTCATCTTCTACACAAACAGAAGAGCACAGTGGAGAAAGGCCCTCACCTCTATGCTGCGCTCAAAACAGACCAAAACGCCACGTGTTTTTCGTTTAACTACGCTTCCATCCACGACCCTTATGGCGGAGTTGACTATCTCCATTTACAATAATGGTAATGTCCTTATCCAAGCATCGGACCTGAACCTCAAGCGTTTCAATTCTGCCTTTTTGAGGTTCAAGAACTCTCAAACTCCAACACCTCCACTGACAGTCAAAATGTGCCACTCAATGGCTCTGATACAGAAGCGATTGACGGCCCCTCCTCCCCGCTGCCCTCGCTCACGTCTGCTAACACGATCACCTCAGCTTGACCCAAGTTAACAGATGCTATCTCAACCCCTCACACCACGAATTTGGAAAGCAGCGTCTACCTCGTGGCGATGAAGGTTTAACTGACCAGAGTACCTCCCACCTTGTTGATAGCCGTACCAATGTTCCTCCTCTACCTTGCCTCACTTCCTACCCTCAATCCCTGGTATCACACACTATTCGTTCCAATAACGGGAATGATGACCACCCTACCAAACATACTATCAGAAAGGATTGGATACTAACCCCTTAGGCCCTGAATCTTCCAATCTCATGGCCAGGAACCTTGTTGATGTTTCCTACACATTGAACAATAACATATACTCACCCTCACTATCACCACACGCTTCGCAACCCTCAACTCCTCCTAACACCACTCCGCCTCTCCCTACTCCCACTCCAAAGTCTGGTCCCTATCTCGGGTAAGACCCCATCTCCTTATGTAACTGTGCCAATGGTCCTAACCAACCCTCTACTAACCATACCAGAGCGGAACCTATCCCGCCTGTGCGAGCTACCCCTGCGAACAAGTGCTTAAACAATCAAGGCCTTGAGAAGAAGATTGATGACCTCAAACACGATATATCGGTAGTCAAACAACTGGTGCAAAACATTCTGCAGTTCTCCTTGAAGATGGAGAAAAGTAAGATTTCACCCCCGCGCAGAGGTATGATAGCTTCAATCAGAGGCGCAACTAGAGACAAATTTCGGGGGGGGGGGGCGACGGGATGGGCCAAGAAAAAATTTCGGGGGGGGGGGGGGGGCTGAATCTTTAAGCAATAGGCAGAGTGGAGCTGCAGGGGCTCTTAGAAGGGGTGTAACAGCAGCAAGGCCTCATTAGCATGCAAATGGTTTTTTAAAGACCTGTGAAGTGCTCGGGAGCGGCTGTGTGTGTGCCTGGGAAGCTGTCTCATCCCGGGCTGCCACACACGACGGGGAGGGGGGTTGGGGGGGCATGAAGCCCTTTGAATCCAATGGGTGTTACGCGCCTGGCCTCAATCCACAGAAGCTGTACTCTACCAAAAACATTACCTCATTCTGCTCCTATCTTAGCTCCAGCTGGAGCTCGAGGCCTCTGCCTAACCACCTCTCTCGGCCCCACAAACCCCTACCTCAGTTATCTGATGAAGACATTCTCGACCTACTTGGGACCTACACTGAATCAAATATGGTCTCCCAACCCAACTTTACTATTAACATCCCCTCAATCATTGCTAACCCTGACAGGGAACCAAGCCTTAACCTCAGAAAGTTGAACACAGAGAACCTACTTCACATAAACAGCTCGACTCGAGAAGTGGTCACTTCCAACCGGCACATCAACGCGATGCTACTCAATTGTAGATCAGCTGTGAAACACGCAGCTGATATTTCTGATCTCATTATTGCGCATAATTTGGACCTTCGGATCATCACTGAAACCTGGCTCAGTAATACTTCCTCCCCAAGTCTTGATATCTTAATCCCTCCTGACTACTCAGAAGCAATCGCCTGGATAAAACAGCCAGGGGCATTGCCTGCATTCATCGCTCCAACCTCACAATAAAACAGTCCTCTTGTACTGTCTTATCCACGTGAACAGCTAGTCACTGAAATCTGGAACAAAGGCAAGAAGATTTGTGTGCTGCACTCGATATATCACCCTCCTGGTGACAATCTAGTCTTCACTGAGCAAATCATGGAGGTCATCAGCCTGAGCTCGGACCAACTCTGCCACATATTCCTCGGAGACTTCAACCTTCATTGAAATGACACAAATTATCCAATTGTCCATTCCTTTAAGACCCTCCTCTGTGACCTCAATTTCTCGCAGCTCTGTAAAGGCCCTACTCACAATAAAGGCGCCACTCTAGACCTCATCATTGCCAAAGACAACTTCATACAAATTGGGGAAATCCTACCCTGTGACTGGTCTGATCACTTTCAAATTCCCTTCCTCATCTTTGACAAGGGACTGGATCGACAGGGGCAACCCCTTAGAGCAAAACAAATGATCAGCAATATGAGGGACCTCGAAATTAACTTGTTAACCTCGATCACCAAAAATAAACTACAGCCCCCCTCTAATTTCACCAACCTTGACAATCTTTCTGAGCACTACTTAAACACTTTTTCTAACATTCTTGACTCTGTTGCTCCGAAACAGCTCAAAAGGATCCCAGTCAAACTCTCTAAACCATGGTTTAATGGTGCCCTAAATGATGAACGGCGCAATCTAAGACTCTCTGAGAGACTCTGGAGAAACTCGCCTTCCACGACAGCACTCTCTCAATTGAGAAAGTTGAGAAGCGTTTACAACAAACACATACGCTTGACAAAAATCAACCACTTCAGATCTCAACTGGATGGAGCTAAAAATAGACCAAAAAAACTCTTCAAACTCATTAAGGAACAATCTACCCAATCCTCTAACCAGAGCTCTGCTACGCTATCCCTGCTCCCTAGTGGTGATAATTTTACAGCCCATTTCGCTGAAAAAACAACGAAAATAGAGCTGGAGCTATTACCCACCGCCCCAACTTTATTATCTAAAATACCACCAGTAGAATCAGGGGAGAGGGCTGTATCCATGACCATTTACCACCGGCCTTTGGGCAGCTCTCTCAAAAACAACGCTGCTTGGAGCAGTTTTCTCCTACCAGACTACACTGATATACTTTGCAACATGTCATCTATAAAACCATCCAACCACTTTGGAGATCCACTACCCGCCAAGCTCTATAACTATTTAATCTCAGCCGTTCTCCCTCTTTGGTCCAAGATCATTCATGAATCCTTCATACAGGGAAAGATCCTGGACTGCCTAAACGTTGGGCAAGTTACTCCCATTCCTAAGAAGTCCAATGCGGACCTATCAGATCCGAACAACTTCCGACCTATCACCAGCTGCATGACTCTAGCGAAAGTGCTGGAAAAATGCGTTCATTCACAGCTCTGCAAACATATTGAGAAATATCATCTCCTGGATCCTCACCAGTCAGGATTCAGAGCAGGACACAGCACTGAAACGGCACTAACGCACATCGTTGATGACACCGTGAGAGCCCTTGACCAAAATGTCCCTTGTCTCCTGATCCTTCTAGACCAGTCCTCAGCCTTCGATACCATAAAACAAGAAAACTTGATTGATCGCCTACAAAATAGGATGAGAATGTCAGGCACGGTACTAAATTGGTTTGCTTCCTTCCTTCACAACCACATGCAAAGGATCAAAGTTAATCATGCCCTAGCTTCCAGTACCCCAGTCCTGATTGGAGTCCCCCAAGGCTTGACGCTCTCTCCCACTCTCAATCTATTTATGGAGGCTCTTGCAGTCATTCTGAACAGAGCCAACATTCAATACCACATGTATGCAGATGACACGCAATTGTACCTGAAGATCTCATCACAGGAGGACATAAAAACTTTAAATGCTGCACTTGCACAAACTCAACAATGGCTAGCCCAAAACCATCTCTTACCAAATACTCTCAAAACGGAATTTCTTTTGATCACCCCACCTAATCACACAGCTCCTACCCTTGACTGGATTAAACAACTAACTGCTCTGAACAGCCCACCTCATGTTGTAGACTCTGCCAAATCTTTAGGTGTCACCTTGGATAAACATCTAAATATGCAAGCACATATCAGCGCTACTACTACGGGAGCCAATTTCCAACTCAACACACTGAAGAAAATCAAACCATTCCTCCCCCCCCCCCCGAAGACATCAGAACGGCGGTACAATCCCTAATTATCCCTAGATTGGAATATGGATTGGTGACCCTCACAGGGCTTCCCAAAGCCAGCTTAGCCCCACTCAGAGCTACCTTAAATGCTTCAGCCAGGCTTTTAACGGGATCTAGGAAATGTTATCACATTTCACCCTACCTGTTGCAGCTAAACTGGTTATCTATTGAAGCTAGAATCCAACTAAAGATTGCATGTCTGACTCATAAAGCCATACACCACAATACCCCAAAATACCTAGCAAATAAACTTGAGCCATCGGGCTCTAGCAGGACCCTCAGAAGTACGTCCACCCTTCTCCTGAAACCGCCAAGATTCAAAAAGAAAAGATCGTACAACCGTGCGATCACCGGTCTTGCTCCTAGAATCTGGAACTCTCTTACCATCTGAGATCAGATCAAATCGTTCTACTACTTCCTTTAAAAAACTGGTCAAAAGACTACTAATGAACGAACTTTAATCCCACTGATCATGTTTGGGTGTTTTGTTAATAACCAAATTCTTGACGTATTCTCACTGATGTTCTATATGTTTTTACCTTCTTTTTGCATTGGTTTTGTCCCAGTCCTTGATAGCTCCTTTAACTGCATCATTTGTTGAGTTTTGCTTGATCCCCTTTTGTTAATATTCCTTGATGCTCATCGCACATCTTGGTTCCTTCTATTGTATGATGTTTTACTCTGAGCGCTATATGGCGCCTCTGATACACCCTATTCGTTACTCTTGAATGTTTTCCCACAGTTTGTACTCTCACTTACCTCCTTTATGTTTTGTATAATGGCTGAAGACTACTCTGTACAGCACTCTGATACCCATTTGGGTCTTGTTTGCGCTCTATAAAACTTTTCAAATAAATAAATACATAAATAAACAGACCTAGAAATGGGGCCTCAAGAGGTTCATTTAGAGATCTTTTTCCTGCAAGGCCCACAGTCCATAGTAGGATCCCCATCTCCACTGAAGTGGGGGTATTGTCATGGTAAGAGAAGCACCCTGGGCTTGTGTGAGAACCTCTTACAGCAGATTAAATTCTAGCACTCACCAAGGAAAATAATTTAACCCTTGGGTGGAAATTGAAATCTTTGTAGAAAGCAGATTAACCTACGATGTAAAGTTCTCTGCAACATGGAGCTGCAGAACAGCTACCTGGAGTCTTAAAGGGGGGACCACTTGAATGTATGAAATGCTGAACTAAATAGCCTGTAAAACCAGCACAATCATAGTCTGGTTGGAAAAATGACCTGCTTCCGGCTTTAAAGGAATTATCCTCTCCGTAGATGGAATTAACCTCTCCTGAAGTAGAAAGGCTGGAACCATTAAAAATTCTATAAACTAGTATTCCTGAGATGAGACTTTTCATGGTTGACGGAATGACAGACTGAAGACAGGAGGAGAGGAGTTGGCCTAACGGCTAGGGTGCTCGACCTCGGACCTGGGGAACTGGGTTCGAGTCCCGGTAATGACACTGAACATCCTGTGATTCTGGGCAAATCACTTAATCTCCCCGTGCCGAACAAAAAATGAATGTGTGTCCTCATGTAACGTAACTGGTGCTATATAAAGCGCTCTGATACCCGATTGGATTCGAGTCAAGTTTGCGCTATATAAAACTCTGCAAAAAAAAAAAAAAAAGAAAAAAAGAATTGTTTCAGACCAGGAGAAGATTCCCTTGGTAAATGTCTGGAAAGTAACACTGTAGAATTACAAACGGAAAGGTGTACCCGGAAATATTGTAGTCCACAGAAGGTTTCAAAATGTGTGTTTTATTCTTTCTTTACTTTGTATCCATAACAGCATTTTTCTCATACAAAGAACATTCAGCCAATGGGTTTCAAACAGGATTTTGAACGTTGTCCGGGTTGTAAGTAATATACATAAAACAAGTTAAAAAACACTATGTACAAGTGCATGAAGAGGAACAAAACAAGGAATTTGTTTACTACCATACATAACATTTGTCAAAACATAATATAAAACAATTATATACCAACACAAATAAAACAGGACAATACTTCAAAATGAGTCAAATTAAAAAACAAGCATTACAGAAGAACAAACAAACAACACATTGCACGAATGTTACATAGTTATACAATTCAATGGGCCTATAGAGTTGCATGCATAGAGAGGGGGACTCAAACATTCGATAATAATGAGCTCAATCATTTCATCTAGTACTTAGTTCTTACTGAGTAAAGTAAAGTAATGCACTACTAAAGAGTCTTGTGTAAACAGTACTTGAATATTTCATAGTGAGTTACTGAGTCCCCTGTCATGTTATAGGTTTATTCCCTAACTATTGTTTTCAGCCACAGAGGGACAGCCTATGTTGTATTTACTTATCCCCATATGATGTCTGACTGGCACATAACTCATATGTATTTGTGTGCTTTATACTCCTAGTACGGAGAATGTTTTCCTCTTCTTTATGAAATCCTTCCAAGTATGTTGGATAAATGTCTAATATAAGAAACATCTCTCATAATCACGGATGAGGTCCATCCAGGCAAACATATCGTCCCAATCTACCAGTAAGAATTGTCTTAGTCTTGTTTTTTGTATATTACAGCTCTGATGAAGTTCAAAATCCTGTTTGAACGAAACGTATTGGCTGTATGTTTTTGCATGAGAAAAATGCTTTTATGGATACAAAGTAAAGAAAACATAAAACATCTTTTGAAACATATATGGCATTTCTGTGGACTACATTATTTCCGGGTGCACCTTTCCATTTGTAATTAGAATCTATTTCTGCTGGACAGTGGTACTGAACGACGGCGGGTACCGGAAAAGAAGTGCACAGAGTCATCTCTTAATAGAATTTTGAGTGAAGTGTGGTCTCTTTAGTACGCACAGATGTATGTTTTTTGGTTGCTAAAGTAACACTGTCCTTGTCAGATGTCTAAATTTGGGCAAAGATGAATGAGTCTGAAGCCTCAGGGAGTAGTTCTGGCTAAAAAGGGAAGTGTTGAGAATGTTAATATCTGAAATTACTATTAAATTTGTTCTTTATTGGGACAGGAATTATGTATCTTGGAGGTCTACCACCGTTATCCAATCACCACGTGACCCCAAAATCTGAGCTAATTTGGTTTTAAGGAACATATCCATTAAGGGAATCTGGTTTAGACTCTCATAATAGTCCGATACCCCTAGCCTTCTTGGGTACATACAATTAAGTACTTGAAGTAAAATTCCATATACTTATTTCTGAGACTGACTAAATTGCTCCAAAGAGAATTTGGTATGCCTTTTAAGAGTTCTTATAGGGCATTCTTAAAGTTGAGAGCACATGACTGAAAGAAAATTCACAGTATAATCTTCTGATCAGACGACATCACTGGTCTAGAATGATCTTTGCACATTGGTAGTAAAAGTAAAACAGTGTCCCTCCTCCAGGGACCCTGGGTTCTCAAAATATCAATGGTTGCATCTTTTATAGGAAGTCAGGCTGAAATCTTGGAGAAGTAGGAGGAAACAGCAAAAGAGGAAAACCAAACCATGGCTTGAAATTAAACTTATGCATATTGACCAATGCTTTCTTTGGACAACTGTCCGGACTTAGAGTGTAAAAGTCTGAATCGGTTGGAAAATCCGTAAGCACAAAGATCTGGTTTAAACAGGTCCCTCTTGCCATTTTCTAACCAGTCATCTGCACCAGGAGAACACAAAGATAATCATCATCAATGTTCAACCAGGATATCCAACATAAAGTGATACATTTAATGGAAAACATGTAAAAATGCATGCATGAGCATCCAGGCTGCCGATAGCCCTGGCTTTGTATGATACAGATCTTTATTCGATTAACACTACTAGGAGGTTCCACCTTTAGCCTCGGGCAGCTAGAAGAACTGAGAAAGATATTAAATAATTTTTCTAAATTTGTTCAATTAAGGATACTGTAAGCAATCATCACTGACTGTTGCACCAATCTAGAACATATATTTACAGCCCACATCTAACAGGTTCTGAATAAGAGTGTATTATTGGACAATTTGTATCTTTCTCAAGTGTTAATATAATTTGAAAAGTAACCAAAGAGCCATGTCTGGGCTTAAAGATGTACAAAAATGTTAGTGAAGTGAAAATATCACTCAGTTCTTGGGGTGTGTGCAGGAAGAAGAGCGGAGTTCTTCTAGGTCAGTAGGCTGCAATGCTCAGGCACAGTTTTGTGTTCACTCAGCCACTATTTGTCATTATACAGATGAAACGTCTACACTTGGGCATGAGGAGCAAATTTAGTGAAGGGAGGAGTTACTGGGCATCAGCCACGGGGATTGGGTTATTTGCCTCTGGTTTTCTGGGACTGTTCTTTCTATGGCTCGGTAATCTAGGCCAAGTACAACCCCCTACTCTACTTGACTCCGTGAAAGCAATACTGAGCAGTCACAGGCTTCTCATTCAGACCCTCCAACATTTTGTGATTCGCAAATTATCGAGATATCAGCGGAGGACCACAATATTTACCTTTTGAGCTGCGAAAAAGGTCTCCGACAGGCAGAAAAAAAAACACTGGTGACATCTTATTGTCTGTAAGCGCACACGTCAATACGTGACGCCGTACAGCCGTAATAGAGGCCTGCTTCCTGAGTCTACATTCGACAATGCGAGCTTGAGAGGAGGCTTGCCCTGTAAGAGTAAGGAATCTACACTGTGAGCCTGAGAGGAGATCTACAGCTTGAAAGTAAGGAAGATGAACTATGCACCTGAGAGGAGCTCTCAGTCGTCGTCGTGAGACTGTCGATGAAACTGTCAGACTGCCAGGAAAACAGGCATGTGAGGTTAAGAAAACTGCACCGACCTGGAGTCTGAGAAGGTAAATTCACTAGTTTGATTACATTAAACTTCAAATCTGAGGCGCCTAAACTGTGCATGGTGGGCCCCAACTGCAACCATTAGTCAAAATTAAACACTGGCCGTGGGGCATCAATGGTAGTGTCAAAACCAATGAGGTGCAATTGTGAATTCTAACATTCCGCCTGTTCACATTGACAGGCTTGTACTTAAACTCTCCCTGCTCGTACAGAGTAAGCAAGTTAGCTCCGAAAATATAATTTCCCTAAATATTCACAGACTGACCTCAGACTATTAAATTATTCTCTCCTCTAATATATGGAAATATGTCTATGCCTCTTCCCCGATTTTCAGAGGAAGCAATCAAATCAGAGCACTTATTGGAGACAGACGGACAGGTGAGTTTTAATGTAAGAACACTAACCGCGTGGCAAAAAGACCCCACATGCTATTAAAGGCACCTGTTTGGTCGTCAACCAACAAAAACATTGCCTGTCTGATCGCAAATCGTGATTTGTACCAATGTGTGAAAACATATGGATGTTGTTCCTATAGTAGCTTTTGGGTAGCAGCAAAGTCCAGGTTATTAGGTAAGAGCAGAATTGTGAGACTGCGAATGAAATAGTGAGACTGCCAGGAAACCGGGCATGTGAGGGTAAGAATGCTGTACCAACCTAGAGTCTGAGAAGGGACATGCGCTAGTTTGATTAAATTGAAACTTCATACCTTAGGTGCCAAAACTGAGAGGATATTGCAGGGGGGGGGGGGGGGGGGGGGGCTGCACTATGAGTGTGAGAAGAAGCCAACTCCCACTGGTAGGGCCCCTTTGTGAGCATGACTGATCATGCACTCTGAACCAGAGAGGCAGGACGAGCTCCTGCGTGCCATGCTTCCACACCTGCCCTTCTTGCTCTCTTTACTGTGCCCATGTGATCCTGTTGCCCAATGCGCCAACAGGGCCTGTTACCAATGTAGGACTACTTGTGCTCTCTAGGTTGGTGCTGGTGTACTCGCCAGACCCGGGCTGCCAGCTTCTTGCCCGGTGTCATAGTTGCGGCTGGTTATTTTTAGACCTAGATTGGGGATTACCCGGTCACATTGGCTCTGTTCCTTGTTTCTGTTGGACCAGGGTCCAGTCTTTGGGGAGGTCTTACAGTAACTGCGCCTCGCGCTCGGGTTTCCTGCTTGAAATGGTTCTCAATTGGATGAATGGTGCCTGCATTTTTCAGAAGCATCTTTTCAAAAGCAAGCTCAAAGATATTGTGTGCACCCGTTTGTCTATGTGTATAAATAACATTATTTAGGTGTAGGTTTATTTGTGTTGGTTAACAACCAGAGCTTCACAGTCAAAGACCTCTTTCAAACTAAATATTGGTCAACCCTTCACTAACCTTACACTACCAGACATACGGAGAAAAACATCATGCTCAGAACCAAATGAAATTGCGCCAGGGCCAATAAAGTGCTACAGTAACAAAGGATGCCGTTTGTATAGAAAGATAGATGGTAAACTTGCTGAGCTGTCAGGATAATTTGTGGAGAGAAGTCCACAGATGTTCGATAGGAGAGGTTACTAGAGCATGGACATTGACAAGAAAGCAAATGGTGTGTGACTTTTAAAGGCATAAATTGCTGATGTTGTGATGGTACCCTTTCACCTTTAGAGGAAAATATAAATTTAATCATGTTGTGATAAGAATAACGTCAGTCAGTCTGCTCAAGAGCTTCATATATCAGTGGTGTTAACACAAAATGATGGGCCCCACTGCAGAATGTGGTGACTGCCCCTGAGCTTTCCATATTTTTCAGATATTTATAGGACTCAGGCTAAATGGAGACCCCCTTATGGATGTGGGGGGCCTGTACCTGTATGCCCCTGGTATATCTGTTTTCCTCAGTTCTAACTGTTGGTGCTGTAAAATTGCTACAGAGCAAAGTATTTCCACCTTAGAAAAACGGGTCTTTAAATGTTCATGTGTGAGTGGGGGCCTGAAGCTGCCGTAAGATGAGGAATCTAGCCTTCCAACCGCATAAGTAAGAAAGTGGTACCTAGGTGGGAAATGGAGTTTTACTGGGGAGAGATTGCTGAATAGACATGGTTTGGATCTTTTGAGAGAGAGGTGCCACCCTGCTTCTGTACATCCCACCCAATGGTAGACTGACAATTTGAAGCTGCACGTGTCTTCAGAATTCCATACCCTTATGAAGGACCTCAGTCTCTATGTTGTCATGGGAATCATTGGTGCCTGGCTATATCTTCGTAATGTATGGTACGGGATGTTTTTGCCATAGAAAACAGGATGACTGGAAACCCTGTGCAATTGTGGTTGGCGTAACCTATGATCCAGAATGTTACCACAAAGCGGAATATAGCAAATAAACATCCTCAGACACTTTAAACATGCCTGTTTCAGAGTAGAATACACTGCTAAAACATTTTCCCGTTGATTTAAGGCTGAAAAGGAATGATTACAAGTAAAATAAAGTGCTGCAAAATGCCGCACAATTTCCGTTTTTGTGCCACAAAATTTGCAAATCTATACTGCAATATCCTGGGGGGTCTGCTCAGGGAGTGGGAGTGGCCGTGCACATGCTCCAACCTCAACAACCATGCAGCTGCGCAATAACGGATTGTCCAACTCAATACATTACTTAGAAAAGTATTTTAATACACACTTAAAACGAAATATCCCACAGGCAATATTAGCGGGTTGACATGGACACGAGAAATGATGGCAAGCGCGAGGTGCACTTTTGGAATGCGACGACGGCACAGTTCTTGCTCAATATGGCAAAGTCCAAAACAGGCACTGTTCTTGGTTATGATGGAGAGGTCAGATGCAGTCATTCTCCTTCCACCGCTGTAAGGTTGGCTGCTGAACCCAGATTCTGAGAGACCGCGCCCACCACTCCTGTGGCTCACAGACCACTTTCCGGAGCTTTCCTTCTCCTGGACAACCCAATCAGCACCGGGGCTTTGCTTCATCTGGCAGTCCATGGACAGTGAAAAACCCATGCAGTGTTGGCCGGCTCCTTCTCTCTCTCAGCAACCAAGCTGTGTTTTAGGCACTTCATTTTCAGGAATAGCTTCTTCCTATAAATTAAGTGATGTCCCCTCACCTCCAGGAAGCGGACTGTCATACAGACCACAGCTCTGGTTGCGCAGCAGTCCGATGAGTACTCAGCAGACCACTGCCTTCCTTGGTCAAAGAGAACTTGGAATTTGAACAGCAAGTGGGTCAGTGGCTTACAGTTTTATACAATCAAAACACATAGGGGTTTGGATCCATGCTATAAGGACTGATCCGGTCCTCAGCGTGTTATACATGCCCGCCCCCACACACACACGTTAGTCGGAGGCAACTGCCTAAATAAAAAGAAAATTTTAGTTGGGCACTGGAAGCTTAGTATATGGTGCACACTTATTTAAGTGAAGCACCTTTCACTAATCCAGACAACCCTTATGGTGGTTTTAGTGGTCTTAGACAACCTTAGAAAGCTCTTGAAGAGATAGCTGTGGAGAGCAGCCTTCAGGATTAGTCCAGGAGTGTTAAACAGCTTGTTCTACCAGATCTAATCATGCAGTGTAGATCTAATGAAAAAGAACCCTACAGTGTATATATCAAAATATGTCTATTTATTACACAACACTCAATAACACACACACATACACACAATACTTCAATTGCAAACAGCTAGGTAAGCACAATACACAGTGGTCTTCAGGGGGACCCCACACCAAATACTAAAAAAGCATAATGCGAACTGTGTTCGTAGTCGGGACTTGGACCAGGAGATTCAGAAGAGCTCGGGACACCAGGAACCAACCAGGGTAAGTACCCAGAAACCCCACGGAGGTTATGTGCAAAGTGGAAACACAGAAGTCAACGGGAAAGTCGTGGTAGCAGTTTTGAAGAAGGACCCTTTCCAGTGGACCCTGAAGAAACCCCGTGGAAGAGAGTAGGTTAAAGAGTCACCCCAACCGTGGATACCCCAGGAACCAGGATACCTACACCAGGGAAGCCGGGTGCATAGGTGCGAAGTAACATTGGAAACCACCGTAGACCACAATGGAGGACGTAAAGATGCCGTTGGTGAAGACTGTCCAAGAGTCTGGTGGAATCCAAGGGTGGATTCTTGAAGAAGAACCTGCAAGAAGAGGGGACAGAGTCTATGCCACTCGGAGGTGACCAGGAGTCATGAAGAGCGATGCCCACCGATGTCGGATGATGCAGTAGTGAGGACAGTGACCTTGTCTGTGCAGTTGTGAGGACCAGGCAACGTGGAGGAAGACCAGGAGCCGTGCAGGAACTGTCCCACGTCAGAAATCGATAACCAGGGAGTCAGTGTCCAGCAGGAGCACCAACAAGCCTTGGCAGCTGCAATAGGCGTGGAAAGCGAAGGAGGAGCAATGCTGGAACAAGCAAGGTCCAAGGGACTCACCACGTGTAGGAGAGTCAGAGCAGGCCCCAAGGAAGCAGAGAAGGCAACTGAGGCAGAAGAAGACCCTCGAGAGGACCCACAGGCCAAAGGCACAAGAGATACAAGAGGACCTCGAGCAGCTCACCAAAGATGAAGGCCCACACTGGAGAGGATGCAATGGGGATGTTGATCTTGGCAGGAGGTGATGCTGGAGGCTGGAGCTTCTTGTAGCCGAAGATCTCTGGAGTGCAACGCCAACAAGCCTTGGCAACGGCAGGTCGACGCGGTTCACAGGGGTTCGGTCCCAGTAGTTCTGACGACGGATACAGGCCTCAAAATTGCAGAGGACAGGTCAGGCCTCGAGGGAGTTGCAGAACCACCACCTGTGTTGCTGAGCCTTTTGAAGTCTGTGGGACATCAGGAGCGGCAGACTGGTCAGCTTTGTTGCAGTGCCTGCAGATGCAGGGGAGTGACTCCTTTACTCCAAGGGAGATTACTTCTGGTGTCCTTGATGCCCATAGGCCTGTTGAAGTTCCTGGAAGAAGCACAGATACAGAGGACGAAGACGACTTGCAGAACAGTCAGACCAGGAGCAGCAGGAGTCTTCCGTGATGCAGTCTCGGATCCAGGCACAGTCTAAGTGTCCAGACGGTCGAAGAGTGATGTGGTTTCAGGCTTGAGTCTTGTCCCAAAACAAATCTGAGGACCCACCCACAGATAAGCTCTTTTATAACTTAAGAAAGGGGTTAGAACAACTCAGGGGTCCCTCCCAAGGAGGGGCTGGACAGAGGGAGTATACTCCCATGACCTTTGTCCAGTATCGTGCCAGAGCGGGAGCCAAGGGCTCCTAGAACTGGTTCCAACTGCAGTATGCAAGGAGTGCACCAAATGTGTAAAGCAAAAGCAGTTGGGTGGTGTAGGCAAGCGCCCTCACCCCAGCCCAATACACTAAGTCCTGTCTGGGAGGTGGTCACACCTCCCTGTGACAAGAAACCTATTGTTTTACCTTCCCCTGCTCGAGCTCAGCTCAGCAGCAGGAGAGCGGAATAGTGACTGTGGTTTGAGATATTTCCTCTTAACCATAGGTCTATAAGCTCCCGATTCTGTCAGGGCAGAAACCACACTTTGATTGATACTAGCTTCCAATACAAACACTACTGTGCTTGGGTGAATTTTCTTCAAGTTCAACTAGTCAACTCACTATCATGGATGAAGCAGGTACAGCATGTTTCACCTGGCAGTCAAGCATGTAATGCCACTCCTTGTGACATCTAAAACAAGTAACCACTTTAGGCTTGGAAGAACCTTAATGTCCTCCCTTCTTCTGTTGTTCCTCACTAGGAACACAATTCCCTTTCTGTCCTTGGAACCTTAGGAAGTGCCCTGGACCTTACTCTCCAGTTACGAACCAGTCAGCCTCCCGCAGGCTTAAAGTCAGGCCACTCCAGGCCTCTAACTTATCACTTGCCAACCAACTATTGCAGGTTTCCATTGAACCTAGTCAGACCTGACAGGTATGTGGGTAATCTCACTTATCCTTGGGTTTCTCTGTCACCTTTAACTAGTTAAGAGAACGTAAATACTTAGCCACCATTCTAATTATACACCACACCTTGAAGCCAGGTCTCAAATGGAATAATCCCTCTTCTCCAACTGTCTTTAAACCTTTGATGATTTTTAGTGGACTTCAGCCCAAACCATTTAATTAGAGTTCCTTCGTTCACACAGAATTCATTTGTTCAAACAGAGGCATCCTTCCAATGACTGCAATGTCTTCCATAGGCAAGCAACTTATTAATGTAGCTGCCTCAGACACATTAAAAACTTGAGCTCTATAAGCAATCTCAAAACTCAAACTATTCTAACATATCTTATCCGTTCACATAGATGTGCAAAGGTTCTTTTAGAACCTTGGCATGTACTTCGAGTGTTGTTAATAGAACTGGTTTTCCCCGCGATGTAGCTATTTATGCTGCCATCATGAGCTTCTCATTCTTTACAAATATCTCTTTAATTCATGCTCCTTTTCTCATGCTACCCTATTCTCTCTTCCTGGGCCCTTTCTTCTGGTCTCTCCCTCTTTCTTTCTTTGTGTTCTTGGAGAGCTAACCTTGGGTTAAAGCATCTGTGCAGCACCAATCACAGTTCAGGTGTAAGTTACATAAAGTTCAGAAGTTACTGCACTCAGTTTAGTACAAGCCTCTCAATACAGTCTCACCACAACACAGGTCTCCATGTTCTCTCTGCAGCTGGCTAAACCGGCAGAACAAGTCCCAACTCACTCCTGCTTCTGGGAGAAAATATGCCAGTTGCAGGAGCAGTCCTCCTTCAGGGTAGGCCACAGTAGGATTTTTAAATGAGGTGAACATTATTCTGAAGAATTCATACTAAGAAACACAAGATTAAATTGAAGAACGTATTTTCATATCATGAAATTGACTCTCTATATTGGACTACACCTTAATTTGACGCGAGTAGCCCTGAAGTTCCTCAGCGGAAAGGAATGAAATGCGTTGGCTGTCTTTCAATACTTTATGGAATAAAGAATAATCAAGTTTTATGGAGCCAATGGGTTATATATGTGTTCATATTTGAAATAGATGTATTGAGTGTCTAAAATTAAAACAACTACATAATCCCAAGATTTGGAATATAAAGATGGGCTGCATAAATGAATCAGCAAACATTTTTTTCAACTTGGCTGAATGATTACGCTGCTCCATTTCTTTCCTGGGACAAGCCAACATTAGTCATTTGAGTAAAAAGGGAGAGTGGGCAAAAAAAGAAATGAAGAAGTAGTGGTTATCGTGAAAAATACAGGTCTGGGCACTTGCACGCTTATCAAAAAGACAATTAGTATTTGACCTAAATTTGGAGAAGGAGGTAAAGTGTCACCTGGTTTAGATGCAGTGAGAGCTACCAGAGACCATTCCTAGAGTATTAAAACACTGGTCACGGGGGTCTTTGCAAAATTATGACTCTTCAAACTACTGACCTTCACTATTATAAGTGACTGTATTTCTGAGAAAACAGTCTGGTATGGTTTTCTTTCTAACGGTTTGCGTTAAAATATGATGCAGGGAAATGGGAAATTAACCAGTAAAAAGTTTCTGCCACTCTCTTATCTTCTTTTCATTCAGTTTCTTTTTTTCTTGGTATGCTTGGAAGAAGACAATAAAACTAGGAGCAAGTTCTGAATTCAAGAGTAGGTGGATGGATGTTTTGTTGCTTTTCCTTTAGTGGATTTTCAGTTCAGAAGTATTCGGCTAAGATATCACAAATGCAAATAACAGGTGTCAGGACCCTGGATGGAGACAAACTTAAGCTGAGAAGTGAGGAATTGGCCGAAAACCCAGCATACAACTTTGGAGAATTTGTCTCCGGTATCCTGATCAAGCCAAGAGGTCTCAGGCCAGTTTGGTTGGTTCGGAGAAAGCAAAACCACGGTTGGCAAATGTGAAAATGTTGGGGGGTTACACAAACCCAAAATCTCGCAATTTTGTGTTTTCCTCTGTGAGTTACTTACAAATGCATGGTAGAAGGCAGTAACTCTTTTACTGGTATCCATAGGTGCTCTGACTCAGATACTGTGTCCTAACTCTCACTTACCCAAGTGTGACAGTTTCCGAACTGATATTAGGTTCAAGGTCTCCTTTAGAAGGGGCCTTTTCTTGGACACCGACAGAAGACCTTGGAGGATTTAAGCACGGAAGATACAAGAATTCACAAAATGCCGGTTCATCAGATATAGACTGAGGGTCTACAGCATAGAAATTCTTATCAATTATGATGCGATCCTTGATGTCGTCTGTTGCGGCGAGGAGGGTGGATTCCGTACTGTGGTTTTTTCTGAAGCCGGATTGGGAGGAGTCGAGGATGTTGTGCTCTTCGATGAATGTGGTGAGTTGGCTGTTGATGGCTTTCTCGATGACTTTCGCTGGTAACGGGAGCAGGGAGATGGGTCTGTAGTTTTTTAGGTCAGTGGGCTCCGCCGAGGGTTTCTTCAGGAGGGGGTTGATCTCAGTGTGTTTCCAGTCAGGGAACGAGGCTGTTGCCAGGGAGCGGTCGATGGTGTGGCAGAGCATGGGTGCGATGGTGTTGGCGGCTCTATTGAAAATGTGGTGGGAGCAGAGGTCCGTGGGGTCCCCAGGGTGGATTGACTTAGTCTTCAGTGTGTCTTCAGTGGTGAGGACTGTCCAGTTGTCGATCGCTGGCTTCAGGGTGTCGGGGGTGGTTGGTGAGGGTTCAGTGGGTTGGTTGTCTTCGTCGAAGTTGTCATAGATGCTCTTGATTTTGTGGTGGAAAAAGGTGCTGAGTTTGTCGCAGAAGTCTTGTGAGGGAGGGATGCCAGTGGACTCGCTGGTGGGTTGGGCGAACTCCTTGATGATGTTGAAGAGCTCTTTGCTGTTGTGTGCATGAGTGGAGATTCTGTCTTCAATCGCTTTTTGCCTCGTTTTTCTGATGAGTTGGTGGTGGGCGTTGGTGGCGGCTCTGAAGTGGTTGTGGGATTCTGTGGATTTGGTGTTCCTCCAGGTCTTTTCGAGGCGGCAGCAAGTGCGTCTGGACTCTCGAAGTTCGTTGGTGAACCATCTAGCTTTTTTGGCGTGGGTGGTGTTGTTTTTCTTGAGGGGGGCTATTGTGTTGGCGCTGTCGGAGATCCATCTGTGCAGGGTTTGGGCTGCGGTGTTGGGGTGGTCGTTTTCCGCGATGGTTGGGGTGGAGTTGCTGATTGATGAGGTTAGCTGGTCGTTGGTGATTCTGGTCCTGTTTCTTCGTGGGAGCAGGGTCTGTGGATGGTGGGTGTTCTGAAGGTGAAGTGGACGCATCGATGGTCAGTCCATGGGAGTTCGGTGGGGTGGCTGAAGGTGATGGAGTTTCCTGTTGTGAAGAGGGGGTAGAGGGCGTGTCCTGCCGAGTGCGTGGGTTGGGTCACGATCTGGCAGAGTCCAATGTTGTGGAGGTTGTCCAGGAGGGATGTGGTGCTGGGGTCCAGTTGGTTGTCGAGGTGGAAGTTGAGGTCTCCCAGTAGGGTGTAGTTGGTGGACGTGATGGCATGCGGGGAGATGATGTCCGTGATGGAGTTGGCAAAAACTCCGATGGGTCCAGGGGGGTCGGTAGATGAGGGTTCCTCAGAGGGTGGAGGTAGGGCTGGCTAGTATTTTGAAGTGAAGGTGTTACATCAGGTCTGTGGGCTCGTTGGGGGAGTGTACTCAGGCGGAGGGTGGATTTGTGGACTGTGGCGATTCCTCCTCCAGGGCAGGTGGGGCGGTCCTTCCTGGAGATTTTGTATCCTTGGAGAATGGCGATGGCCGGTCCCGAGGTGGTGTTGGTCCAGGTTTCGGTAAAGAATGCTACGTCTGGGGTGGTGCGGTCAAGGAGGTCCCAGATGTCGGTGGCGTGTTTGTGGAGGGATCGGACGTTGAAGAGGATGCATTGCAGGGTCTTCGGTTCGGCTGTGTTCTTGCGAGCGGGTTGCGCTGGGTCCATGGTCTTGGCGGTGCTGCAGGTGTGCAGGCAGCGGTGACAGCTGAAGGGTCCGTGGGTGTCAGCTGGTGATGCTAGCTTGCAGTTTGTTGCGGCCTGGGTTGAGAGCGTGGAGTGCGGCTGGGTCGTAGCGTTGGCGGTGCAGAGATCCAGGGTTCATGGCGCTGGTTGCAGTCAGGTCGCGGACGGGCAAGGCGGGCATGCCTTTGGCGCAGACGCTGCGCGGCCGGACAACGGCCACCATTAAGTAGGGGTCAGGGAGGGCTGGACAGCTGGGAGGCGGGAGTGGAGCTGGATTGGGCCGGTCGCACGGGTCGTGCTGGGGGGGGGGGGGCAGCAGCAGCAGCAAAAAACGGGCTGCAAAAGGCAAAAAGGGAGTAAAGTGCAAATAAGGCAGCAAAAGTGCAAGAAATAGTGGAGGAAAGAAACAGAGGACACAGAAGGAGAGTGAAGGGGGGAGCTTGAAATGAGGGGAAAATGAGTGGCATGGGCAGAAAGGTGTACAGGAGGCCTGAGCTCCTCTCAAGCTGAACATCGTCTCCGAGCAGGTGCTGCCTTGGAAACTTCACAGTGCAAACTGCTGACACTGCACATTCTCAGCAGAGACAAACATCTAACCAAGGCTCTCCCTACTGTTGAAAGAGACCTTGCGCCACCTATGTGTGTAGACGCCATCTGTGATCTGCCAGGCATCTTTGGCTGAGTTTGTCCGTTCTGGCGTTCAGAGAACCTGCCAGGTGTTGAACCAACAGGGACATGCCCTGCTCTTCTAGCCATGTCCAGAGACGTAGGGCCTCTTGACAAAGGTTCCAGATCCCAACCCCACCCAGTTTGTTGCAGTACAACATGGCGGCGGTGTTGTCTGTGAACACTTGTACCGGCTAACCCCTGATGGAGGGCAAAAAGGCTTTCCATGCCAGTCAGATTGCACGGAGTTCCAGCAGGTTGATGTGGAGTCCGGATTCGGGCGAACAGTCCTCTGATCTCCACCTCCTCCAGATGGCCTTCCCATCCTAGGAGTGATACATCTGTCACTACTATGACATCTGATTGGGGAAGGTAGAGGAGTCACCTCTGACCCAATTGCAATTTGTTAGCCACCACTGCAGATCGTTTGCAGTTCCCTCTGAGATCTGTACCAGGTCGGAGAGATTCTCCTGGTGCTGCGCTCAGTGGTACTTCACTTCACTGCAGAGTCCACATGTGCCAACTGGCATCTATCACCAGCAGGATGCAAGAAGCCCTGAGGCCAAGCAGCCTCATAGTCAGTCTCACCGAATCCCAAGAAAGGCTGAAATATCGGTTTCATAGCCTTTTGAGAGGATAAGCCAGAAATAGTGTCCAGAACAGCTTTGATAGAAGGGAGCATCTTAGAGGGAGTCAGGTGTGACTTTGACACGTTGAAAGTGAACCCAAGTGAGTGCAGAAGGTTCGCCATAGTCTGGAGGTGCGTGACGACAGCCTGGGAGAAGCCCACCTTCAGTAGCAAGTAATTGAGGTAGGGGAAGACTGGCACCCCGGACCCCTGCATATGAGTTGCAACCACCACCATAACCTTGGTCAAGACCCGAGGGGCACTGGTGAGGCCAAAAGGAAACAAGGGTAACTGAAAATGCGTGTGGCCTACTGTAAACTGCAGATAGTGTCGGTGGGCAGGCAGGACTGGTATATGAAAATAAGCATCCTATAAGTTCAACGCTACCATCCAGTCTCTTGGGTCCAGGGCAGACCAGACCTGAGCAAACATAAGCATTATGAATTTCTCCTACATGAGGAAGAGATTCAGAATTTGGAGACTGGGGATGGGACAAAGGCCCTTGTCCTTTTTGAGAACCAGAAAGCAGCAGGAATAATAACTACAGCCTACTTCTGGCTCCCGAACCCTCTCTATGGCTTCCTTGGCCAAAAGAGCAGAGGAGAAGGGACAGATGATCATCCGCCAGCCAGTCGTGAGATGGTGGCATAGGGGAAGGGTAGTCTTGAAGGGGAGGGAGTAACCCTTTCAAACAATCTGCAAAACCCACCTGTCTGATGTTATGGACGGCCAGTGGGGCAGGCGATGGCGAATCCTACCGCCAACTGGGCACTCATGGTGGTAATGGGGCAGACTAGGAGGGTTTGAAGGCTTTTGCAGAAGGGCAGCTGGCAGACAGACCAAACCGCTGCATCCTGACCCATGAGGTCAGTGGGTACCAAGCCTTTGGCCACACTGTGGCTGGGAAGCCTGCACGGTGGGGTGGCTGGGTGGGAACTGGCCCCACGACAGGCAGATTGAGGTGGACATGGGACAGCAGAAAGGCCTAAGGACCTGGTCATAGCACAAGAATCCTTAAAGCGCTCGAGAGGGCCGAATCTGCTGGTCTCAGAAGAGAGGAGCGCCATTTAAGCGCATGTCCATAAGGAAAGCTTGGGCATCACCAGAAAAGCCAGTTGTCCTCAGCCAGGTGTGGCGTCTGAGAACCACTGTCATGGAAACCGTTCTCCCTAGTGAGTCGGTCGTGTCAAGTCTATATCGAATAGTGAACTTTGCAGCTTCTCTCACGTCGGTTACAGCTTGGAAAGAGTACAGCCCGGGCCTCCTCCGGGACCTGTGGCAGCACTTGAGCAACCGTATAGTAAGTAAGTGTGGGAATAAAGGCCCTAAAGGCATGCAGTGTTCATGGACAGCAATGCCAGGCTGGTGGAAGAAAAAAAACTTCTTCCTAAATGAATCCAGTTTCTAGGATTCCGTATCCCGGGGATCGGTAAAGGAAAGCACCTTGGGAGGTGGAGGCTTGGACCACCAAGCTCTCAGTGGTAGGGTGCTGCATAAGTAGGTTTGATCCCAGGTGCGGGCGATGGCGGTCAATCTTCCTATTCACAGGAGCTCATGTGCTGGATTTGTACCAGGTAACCAACAGGACACCAGTGAGGGTGTCATTGAATGGGAGTAAGGGTTCCGACAAATAGACACCCGGTTGCAGTACCGCTAGTGGGTAGCTGAAAGTCAAGGACTTCAGCCTCTTTCCGCACCACCATTGCGTGAGAAGCTCCCTCCTTTGTAGCCCTGGTAGGGGGACAAAACATATCCAGGTAGCTGGCCTCATCCAGGTCCTAACACCAGCCCACACTGTTCTTCCTCATAGGGCTGGTATTGGAAAGGGTCTAGTGACCCCTTCCAGTCTTCCGAGCCCTAGCCAATGAAAATAAGGCTCAGTCTCTGGCCTAAGAGGCAAGGCTCCAGTCGGCGTTGGGCGATGCCTCTATGGCTCTGTGTTGGAGTCTGGGATGACAATAGGGGTGGCAGTGTCAGAAGCATCGGCACTGTTGCTGGGCAAGATTGAGATGACATAACTGGTAACGGTCCAGATCCAGGAATGGATCCCTGGGGTACCACTGGAGCCGCGGCTGGAGCTGCTGGCATGGAACCAGATGGGCCCCCTTCCGACCCCGCGGGGCCCGATGGCACATCGACAGGGTCTGGCTGCCCAAATATGAGGCACAGGGCCTAATAGAACTTTTTCTGTTTGGCGCGGGTGAATGCAGCCTTTGGAAATTCGGGGAGGCACGGAGTTGGCCCAGATGCAGGTTCCGGAGAAAGAGGCCTTGTTGGTCGACTGACGAGGAGAAGTCGAAGCGCACTTCGACTTCTTGCTCTTCTTTTTGTGCCTCCTACCTGAGTGTACCGAGGACTTCGAATGGAAAGAGGATGACTTCCGTCTCCGTGAATGATCCCGAGACCACCTTCTCGACTGGGTTCTCAACTTCCGCGGAGTTGCATGCCGGGCCACTTGCAGCTTCAGGGACCGCTCTCTCACAGTCTTCTGGGACCACGTCCCAGCAATCGGAGCTCGACTTGGTGTCATGCTAGACAGTAAAGACAAACTAGGTGCGGGTCCGTCGTCAACATCGGTCTGTGACAGGCACCCAGGGGTTAAAAAACGATTTGCGCAAAGACATCCTTGACACACCAGGAAGTAAACCTCAAAGATAGTCGACAAAACGTAAAAAAAAACAAAAAACACCTGTAAAACGAAAAAAAACAGACAGATAGCTCTTCTCCAGATCAGCACTGGCTGACGCGGAAAGAAATAAACTGATGTCCGCACACCAGGGTGCCACCTATATAGGCACTGCAATGTCACTTCTGGCGCGGACGACACAGACGACTGACGCAGAGCCGATCGACGCCACCTACCGGGTGCATAGGGATACTGCTCACAAAAAAATCTTCCAGATCCAGTTTGAATCTGTGGCTAGAATTCTCTATCAGTTGCAGCCCTACAAGTTGTGAAAGGAAGTCCGTTGGAAAATGTGAATAGGGATCAAGCCTCACAGTGATGCTGGATCTCCTATAGCATCTCAAACCACTCACCATACCATCGCATAGCAAAATAAATAAACAAACTGGAAAATGTCAAACCTAAGTTTTCGTTGGCCTGAATCCTAACTTTATAGATCAATTTGTATTAGGCCAGGGATAAATTTACATTTTGTGAATTTACAAAATTAAGCCACTTCACATAATTGCATGCTAGGAGTGGTAAACAATAACCTCCAATGCAACATTTGCAGTAAGAAGTGCAAGCACAGCAGAATTCAAGTGGCTGTTTATAGTTCTTTGTTTAAGCGCATCCTCACACCACCATTTTACAATTTTGCACTAACATTGTGCAAAATGAAGAATTGACACATTTGAAGAAATTGACAAAATTGTGCGGAATTATGTGAAAACAAATAACGCAAATTCTGCACACAACTAATTAGAATGACATTAGGCAATGTATTCTAAGATGGCAAGTAGGAGGCTGGCTTAGTATATGGTGCACACTTATTTAATTGAAGCACCCTGCGCTAACCCACACCACCCTTATAGTGATGTTAGTGGTATTACACAACCTTAGAAACCTCTCTAAGTGGTAGCTGTGGAGAGCAGCCTTCAGGCTTGTCTTGAAGGAGTGTTGAGAAGCTTGTTTTACCAGTTTAACCTTAGTACTGATTATATAGTGTGGGTTAAACGAAAAAGAACCACAGATTGTAGGTATAAAAATTGTGATATTATACACTCACTAACACATTGGTATATCTCCTACCCGGAGATATAAACACAATAGACGCAATATTTCAAAAGGAGAAAAGGTAAGTAGCACAAATACACAGTGGTCCCCGAGGGGAGACCAAACCATATACTAATAAAGTGGAATGCGAACTGCGACCAAAGGAGAGACTGGACACAGAAAAAGTAAATTATTACGTAAAGTCGAGCCGCTGACTTATGTTTTCTATAGCACTAATTGTCGATCACTGCCCAAACATAAACATGATATATTCAACCTCCTTGCAGAAAAAGGTCCTAGTGCCCTCTTCCTAACCGAGACCTGGTTGCATGACAGCGCCGGCCCGGATGTTGCTACTGCCCTCCCCGATAACTACGCCATCGTCAGAATAGACAGGGAAAAACAGGTAGGGGGTGGGATAGCCATCATCTTTAACAGAGAGCTAAAATGCACTTTGGAACCGGTATCGATCCCAGACTGCGAAGCAGGTCTATTCAAAATCTCCTTGAACCCCAATTTTACTATGTCAGGCCTTCTGATCTACCGACCACCAGGAAATTCCTCTCAATGGGTATCCAATTTTGCCAACCTTATTACGCCCTACTACATGTCATCTAGCAATTTTTCCTTGTTGGGTGATTTAAACCTGCATCTAGAAGATCCCACCATCCCCTCATGTTCTAACCTGTTGGAAGACCTTAAGACTCTAAACCTGTCCCTGATAAATTCTAGCCCTACTCACATAGCGGGCCACCTGTTGGACCCCATAATATCCAACATCAGGGAACTTAGCTGTATTGCTACCTTGCCCTCTGGTTGGTCTGACCATCATCTTATTAATTTCAGCATTATCTTTCCACCCTCCCGCAGCTTGCAACAAAATACTCACGCTTCATGCAGAAAAAATTGGAAATTAGTAGACATTGAAGCATTAAACTCGGCACTACAACAAAACCCTCCAAGCCATAACTCCAATATGGATCGCTTAGCAACTGAAGCGTATAACTGGCTTAGCAATGCAGCTGACAAATGTCTGCCTTCTACTTGCACCAAAGGGAGTGGACATCGCCCTCCGGCTCCATGGTTTAATGATAGCCTAAAGATTGAAAAATCTAAATGCAAAGCACTAGAGCGCAAATGGCGTAAAAAGTACGACCCCAATGCTAAAAGGAGTTACCAAGTAGCCAGGAATCTTTATCACACTGCCTGCACAAAAGCAAGAGCTGCTTTTGTCTCAAAAACTATTGTTGAAGCAACCAACATGCCCAAAACTCTCTTTTCTAAAGTCAAGGAACTGGCTGGCGCACACACCACAGCTGCTGCACCACCATTAAACTCACAACAATGCCAGGCGTTGGCATGCTTTTTTACTGAGAAAATCGACAAAATCATCTCAGACATTAAGGCAAAAATTTCTGTTTCAGAACCTTCCCCTCTTTCTGACTCTATACCCACTTTTTTGGGTGAAAATTTACTGGAATCCTGGCCTGTTCTTTCAATAGATAAACTGAAAGGAATCCTTAAAACTATTAAATCCGGCTCCCCCAGGGACCCCATCCCTATCAAAATCATTAAAAAACTGGATGACCACTCATTGGAGATCATTGCTAATCTCCTAAACTCATCCCTCGACCTAGCTACGGTCCCAGCCTTATGGAAGCATGCCATGGTGACACCCCTTCTGAAAAAGCCAACCGCAAACCCAGAAATACTGGCGAATTATAGACCAATATCTCTGCTCCCAGCTTTTTCTAAATGTCTAGAGAGACACGTACACTCTGCTTTAGCCACTTTTGCAGAAGAAAATTCTCTACTCCACTCTTCGCAATCTGGTTTCAGGGCTGGCTTCTCTACAGAAACCGCCCTGCTTGGTGTCACTGAACAAATCAGAAAGCTTCTCGACCAAGGGCACACGGTCGCGCTCGTGTTATTGGACCTAAGTGCGGCGTTCGACACCATCTCCCATGAGACTCTTATTAAAGAGCTATATACAAATGGTGTGCGAGGAAAGGCTTTGGATTGGATCAGATCCTTCTTGGCCAATCGAACTTTCCAGATCGCATCTACACAAGCCGTCTCAGACACCCTACCTGCATCGCATGGAGTTCCCCAGGGGTCCATCCTTAGCCCTTTATTTTTTAATATGTATCTAAAACCCCTGGCCGACCTTGTTGAAAAATCAGGTCTAACGCTTATGAACTACGCTGACGACTCCCAAATCATCTTCTCCCTTTCTGAATCTTGTCCTCACTCCCCTTCGTTACTTAAGGAAGGACTATTAAAAATCTTGAACTGGATGACAAAAAACCAGCTAAAACTAAACGGCGACAAGACGGAAATACTGATTCTGGGTAAAGATCAAGATCTCTGGAATTCCGTACATTGGCCTGATCAGATGGGCGCTTTTCCTACCCCGGTGGCCCACGCCCGTAACTTGGGCTTTATTCTGGACAATTCCCTAGCCATGAACAAACAGGCCAGTAAAGTAACCAGCCTATGTCTCACCATAGTGAAATGGCTGAGGAAGATCCTCTGGATGCTGCCTGTGTCAACACAAAAGACCGTAGTCAATGCCCTTATTACATCTAGGCTTGACTACGGCAACATCCTGTACCTGGGCGCAAACAAATCTGTGATCGGACGACTACAGGTAGCGCAAAATGCAGCGGTCAGGCTACTCTGTAATATTCCGAAGAACGTCGGAGTTTCGAACCATCGTAAGAATCTTCATTGGCTCAGGATCGAAAGCAGAATCCGCTTCAAAGCTCCGAACTATATGTTCAGGATAAAAGCGGGTTCCGCTCCAAAATACCTCCAATCTCTTGCCTCCCTCTATACGCCTACGAGAAACCTCCGGTCGCAGACGGCAGCATGTTTCTGCATACCAAGGTTTAAACGAGCAAGAACAGGTGGCAGATCCTTTGCCTACCTGGGACCCTCCCTTTGGAACACGCTCCCCCCCTGTATCCGAAAGGAAGGAAACTATCTTAGGTTCAGAAAGCTTGTCAAGACCTGGCTGTTTGAAAAATAATCCATTCAACAGACACCTCCCTCTTGCTGCCCTCAAATCTAGCTGTGACAAGGCGCCGGGAAACCCTTTTTGGGTAGCTGTTGCGCCCTATAAATTGATAAAATAAATAAAAAAAATAAATACCCAGATGACTTGGAAGAGCTGGGGACCCAAGGAGCCAACCAATGTAAGCACCCAGAAACCCCAGGGAGGCCATGTGCAGAGTGGAAACACAGCAGCGTAGTCAATGCAAATCAATGGGGAAGTTGCGGTTGCAGAAGAAGCACCCTTCCGAGGGGACCCTGAAGAAACCCCATGGAAGATGGAAGATGGAAGGTTGGAGAGTCACCCCACTCGTGGATACCCCAGGAACCTACACCAGGGAAGCAGAATGCATAGGTGTGAACTGACGTCAGAAACTGCAGTAGACCACAATTGAGGACTTCAGTGAAGATGCCGCTGGCGAAGAAGGTGAAAGAGTTCGGTGGAATCCCAGGGTGGATTCTTGAAGGAGTACCTGCAAGCAGAGGGGACAGAGTCTATGCCACTCGGGAGTGACCAGGAGGCACGGATGACCAGTGACCACAGGTGATGGAAGATGCAGGAGAGTAGACGGTGACCTTGTCGCTGCAACTGTGAGGATCGGGCGATGCTGTGGAAGACCGTTTACAAGCTGGTCCACGTGGGAAGTCGAGAACCAGGGGGTCGGTGTCCGGTAGGAGCACCAACAAGCCTTGGCAGCAGCAACAGACATCAGGAATACGAAGAAGGTGCAGTGATGAGACCAGCAAGGTTCAGGGGACTCACCAAGTGCAGGAGAGTCTGAGCAGGCACCGAGCAAGCAGGGGAGCCCACTGGAGCCAAAGAAGACCATCAAGTGGTCCCACAGGTCAAAGGCAGAGGAGTCGCAAGAGGACTTCGAGCAGCTCACCAATGATGCAGGCCCACGGTGCAGAGGATGGTGGGAGGACAAAGATCTTGGTAGCAAGAGATGCTGGTGCTAATTGGAGCCCGAAGATCTCTGGAGAAGACAGTCAACAAGCCTTGGCAACGGCAAGTCGACGCACTACACAGGGGTACTGCTCCAGCGGTTCTGACAAGGGATTCTGGCTTTAAACTTGCTGTGAAGACAGTGCAGGCCTCGAGGGAGCTGCAGAACCACCACCTATGTTGCTGAACCTTTCGGAGTCCATGGGAGCTCAGGAGCAGCAGAGCGGTCAGCTTTGTTGCGTTGCATGCAGATGCAGGGGAGTGGCTTCTTAATTACAAGGGAGATTCCTTCAGGTGTCTGATGCCCACAGGCCAGGAGAACAAACTGGATGGAGCACATGCACAGACGACTGTCAGGATGAGGAGATCAGGAGCAGCAGGAGTCTTCCAGGTGCAGTCTCGGTTCCCAAAGCAAAGTCCAACGAAGTCCAGAGGGCCAGACGGTTGAAGTAGAAGTGGTTTCGGATCAGAACCTTGTCCCATGATGAATCTGATAAGCCACCCACAGGTAAGCCCTTAAGTACCCAAAGGAAAGGGTTGGGCCGATTCAGGGGTCCCTCCCAGAGGAGGAGCTGGACCGAGGGGAGGATACTCCCATGTCCCTTGTCCAGTTTCACGACAGAGCGGGAGCCAAAGGCTCACTGAACTGGTTCCAACTGGAGTATGGCAGGAGGGCACCAAATATGCCCTTCAAAGCAGTCTGGTGGCGCTGGCAAGCGCCCCCACCCCAGCTCAATACACTAAGTCCTGTCTGGGAGGTGGCCTACCTCCATGTGACAGGAAACCTGTTGTTTTACCTTCCTATGCTCGAGCCTGACTCAGCAGCAGGAGGGCAGAATCATGTCTGTGGTCGGCAGCAGGACTAGCTTGCTGTTAGACCCTGAAAGGGTGGTACCGGGAATACAGGGGGGGCTACCTTGGGGAGCCTCCCAGTACATGGGATCCTACATCCAACACTGTATTCGGTGTTGGGGGCAAGATTCCAACATGTTTGATATCAAACATGACCGGTTTCGGTGCAGCCAATATATTGTTAGACATCTTGTAATTGACTTGATTCTCACTATATGTATAAAATGGCTGACCGCATTGACAAAGCCTGGAGAATCAACTCCTGGGTTTGTAGTCGTTGTCCGTGCAGGGCACCCTCACACTTATAAGCAAGCAAGCACCCTTCCTTCAGGATTAAAAGGCTTACCTTAGGGGTGACGTATAGGTTTTCAGTGCAGTGACCTCAGATATAAGGAAGCATATCTGCTGCGAGTGGTGCTAGGCCCAGCTCACACAGACTGCAATGGGAGACCGGTAGTCACAGTTTGAGTGGTCTCTGTTGTGTGACACAATACATGCTGCAGCCCATGGGAGACCCCTGGTGTACCTATGCCCTGGGAACCGGAGTACCATATACTAGGGACTTAGAAGGGTACACCAGTAGCCAATTAGGAAGGTACCAAAGTACTTACCATAATCCAATTTAGGGAGAGAGCACAGTGACTGGGGTCCTGATTAGCAGGATCCGGGTCTAGTCTAGTCACACTAGTCAGAAAAATGGTGCAGCACCAGCAAAAAGTGGGGGTAACCATGAAAACAGATCCTACTTTAGGAAAAGAGTTTAAGCTAACACTCCAAATTCAGAAAATCATCTTGCCGATGGGGCCTTGGTTCTGAAAGAGACCTTTAGGGTTACAGACACAGGAAAATCTTAAGATCTGCCTTTTAACTCCAGCTTGCTATAAACAAAACAAGCAAACAAAAACAAAAAACACACAGGTGGACTGTTAGCAGTTAACCGAACCAGATTCGTGAGCAGTCTGCCACAGAAGTTGAAAACGGAGTAAAACGTGTTAGTTTTGAGAAAAAAAAAATACAAAGGTTTTCTGTTCCCTAATTAAACTCGCTATCAGAGGAGAGTTTCATTGACCAAGCGATTAGATCATATATGGCAATATATAAAAATACATTGCAGGATATGTACATTCAGGCCGCTTGAATTTAGAGCATAGCAAGAATAAGAACATTTTTATAAAGCAGAAAAAGAAAAAAGTTGAAGAGTTCAACTTTCACACTTTAATTCTCACTGCAGCACTATCACACTTATGTATGTTACGCACCCACCAAGCCTTTTGGTGTTACCAGTTTCCCTGCAGCCCACACTAGCTATATACATTTGTACAATGAAAATGTAAATTTTGGGGTATGCCATTCATGGATAGAAGCACAAAGACAAAAGGTAAATCAGTAAAGCGTTTATCTCTCCCAGACTGACCTTGAGCTTCACTGAAATGTTCTCTCATGTACTACCCATTAGGATGTGCAGCAATGTTACCACTACTAGACTGTGAAATACAACGCTGTAAAGGTAAATACAAAACGTACTGCTACAATTACAGAGCGCCCCACACCATTCAATTGGAGGATCATAATGACAGCTTCATGGAACAGGTGCAAGATTTGCATACCTTATACAAAGCGTAAGCAGTCAATGCATTTCCGCCCTGAGACTTTTTCAGAATTCCAACAATACTTTCCGGAAGTCCAATGAATTCCAGAAAAGGAATCACATTCACTCCCCTGAAAGAAAGAAACAACATTTTCACCATCAAATGAATACAAATCAAAACACAAACATGTTTTGCGATCTGAATAATACACCATTATAAAATAGTCACAGGAGGAAGGGAACCAACATACAGAAATGTGCTCCGACAAAATCAACAATTTTTCAAGGTAGTGATGCATTTGTTATGGCCCACAGAAACATTCACGAGCAAGGCTGTTGGCAATGTAACAGTTTGCCAACTTTCGCGTCGAGGCAGAACCCAATGCTTCCTGCCTTCAGATTTTCTGCTACACATCATTGTTCGGTGCATTGGTAATAAAACATAAGCAAACTAACGCTACATTTCCCAGAATGCATTAGGTTTCACAGAAATGAAAACACAAGACTCTACACTGTAACATTCCATCCTCACTGTGCCACTGGAATCAAGCTATACTGGCTGAAGAGGGGTGAAACCACGAAACCGGTCCTAGGATGCTTGTTTCCGGTCCAGAGAGGACCTGGCTTGGCAGTTCGCGCTGGACTGTTCCCATGAGGCACAGGGTCAAGACTGATTTGCATATGGCCATGTCTAAACTGGGGTGGCATGGTGAGCAAAAGAATGATTGATTTAACCCAGATCCCTTGACTGGGGTTGAATGTTTTGATTTGTTATGCATTCTGTCCATCAATTGTGTGTCTTTTACATTCCACCCTCCCCATGCCACCCTCTTAAATAAGCATGCCCTCTATTCCTCGAAGAGTCCGACACCAAGCCGACTCCTTCGTATTCAAAGCAATCCATTGTTGAGCGGCACAACCAGTCTATCTCCTCCTCTTTACACCAACAACTGCCCTCTTTGTTTGCCAGCAATACTTGGCCATCAAAAAAGCCCTGCTGCACAGTCAAATATTCTAGCTTTTGGATGCTATCCTTCCATTAAAAGATTCTCCTATGCAAGCAGAACTTTCTCACTTCCCTTCCAGTTCTCAACAGGTCTTCTACAAGACACCACCTGTTCTAAGAAAGTTTGTCCCAACACCAACTCTCAACTATCCACTCCCCATGACAAATATTACATCTGAAAACACAGTCTGGGTGGATTGCCCAATCATTTGTTAGAACATCTTTCATATTAATTACCTCCTTTCAGCATTTTAGTCTCGGCACAGTTTGCAGTGGACATTCTCTTGCTTTACTTAGGATCCATTATCAACACAGGGACGTGTTGATTACCATGGTTTGCAGTCTCCACAGAGGACTGAATGTGTTTTGTATACACTCATCGTACACCGCTATAATTTGGAGTGTCTCATCACCACAAAGTTCATATATATTCCTTAATGGATTAGAATGGGTGCCAATTCCTCAATGCGTTAAGATGGGGGAAAATATTCAAGGTATTCCACAGCACTACCTTTGACCCCACTGCCTCTCTCTTCAATGAGGCAAGCAGCCCTCTCAGGTTCACCAGATGGAGTAAATGGGTGGAATGTTCTGTTCCATGCGTTAGTCACCAGTGAAGGCATTTAGTGAGGGTGGGCAAACTGCTTGAACCTCACTGAAGAATTCCAAGAGTAGAGAAATACAGGATAATACCTTAGGCCAACACCAGTTGTTCAGCCTCAGTATTTGCTTACAAGGACCTAAAACGTCTGAAAACATTCATTTTATGCCTTGCAGCATACCTCTGTGCTTCTCCTATACAAGGGACCATCTACATAAATTATGGTTTGTCAGACTTGCAAGTATATTGCTTCAGATAAAAAAGGTGTCTGGTTTACAAGTGCTTTAAAGTTGCTCAAGATGAATCGGTGTTTTTATGTATTGTGCTGGACACCAGACACAGGTTTCAATATCACACAAAGTAAGTGTTTTATAAAAGCTGTAACTGTAACATAAACATCTCCTTTAAAGACCCACTGTAACATTCAGAGACATTTAGCCTAATCTTTTAGCATTTTAATGGCTGCAATAGATTTGAGTTCAAGGGAGGGAGTGGAGGTCTTATGAGTTGCGTACCAGGGGCCGTATTACACGGTTGGTGCATTTTCAGTGTTTGCGCCGGGCGCACCTTTTAAATGGTGCGCCCAGCGCAATGAAATGCACCATATTACCATGAAAGTGCTGCCCCCAGTGCAGCCGCAAACTAGCGCTGAGGGCAGTGCAATCCTGTGAAAAACGGAGCAGCTGCTTTATAGCCTCTCCGTGTTTCACTGTGCAGGCAGCAACCCGTCTACACATTGAAGGGGGATTAGAGATCCCCTTGCAGGGGGTTGCAGTGACTGACTGCACATGCCTGCAAGGGGATGTCTGGGGGGTCCACAGGGCTCTCTTTCCCAATTCCAGAGGGCTGCTCTCAGGGGGTGCACTGACAGTGTGCCACCTGGTGGGTGGCACACTGCTGTGCGCCTGAGAGCTTCTTTGTCTCTACGCCCGCTTCTGTAATACGTAAAATCGATCATGTACTTATAAAATATTATTTTGTAGTTTGAGTAAATTGGAATTGTAGAGCCCCTTCACAGGTTCAACTTATGCCCCTTATGTTTTTTAGATAAACCAGTCCACGCCCTGAAGAGAAACCCATAAGCCAGCCTGGGAATCGAAACGCGTCGGCATTACACAACACGGGGACTTTTGTATTTGATAACTTTTTTCCGCCCAGGGGAAATGCTTTTTGAATTGTCTCACTACTGGGTTGGATTGTTTTGTTCCCCGTGATAGCAGCTACTTAACTCAGTTATCCAATGTGGATGCTAAAGGATATCCAAGTAGCTGCTTTGTTTGTGAATTAAGACTGGTGACATAATGTTTGTATAATTTGTTGTTTTGTATCACTTGTTCATGTATTGTTTTTTACATCACAATACTTCACCACGAAGTTTGTATGTTTTTGTTTGATCTATGGCATAAATAAGTGTCATTTGTTCTAGACTGAAATGTATCCAACTTCTCTGACCCATGATTCGAATGTGGAATAAAGTACATAGATATGAGCAGCACATAAATGCCTCAAGCCAATGTCAATTGAGTTGTTGGTTCATAGTCGGTTAAATTAATGTAGCAGCATTTGAAAGGTGACGGCTAGGACACTTCTTGCTCCTAGTTTAATACGGCCCGTCCAGCTGTCTAGGGCCAAACCCCTTGTTTCTATTATTCTTCTGTAATACGGCGCGGGCACAGAGGCAAAGGGATTCCCTCATTTGCATGGAACACACCCCCATGCAAATGAGGAATACCCTCTGAAGATAGCACTGGCGCTTTAAGCGTGCCAGCGTTATCGATATTACAGAAGGGATGCACAAGCATATGCAGGCCCTTCTGGAATACCAAAGTGGCCCGGGGTCGCACAAAGTGGGCTCAAACGTCCGTTGCACCCCGGAGACACTTCTGTAACAGGGCCCCAGCTGTTCATACCCTAGCATGCATCACCTAGGTTTTGGGTGAGAGGGGTGGATGCGTATGTGCTGAAGGTTACTTGTAATACAGCACCATGAGAAACCGTATATGAAAAGGAGGAGTACATTTTCAACAAAGTAACATAAAACACATTTTTGGTAACTTGAGTACCATAGTCTACCAGTACTTCGACAACAAAGTCCCTGCTATCATTGATTTAAATACATCCATCTGCTTTGACATTTTATAGAAGAACAGTGCCATGCAAAAGCTCTTAAGTATAAACAGGAGTGTCACTCCTAAGTTCTTAACACAGCAGGCTGGCATGAGTTGACATTTAAATATCTTCAAAGGTAACCTTTATCACATTGAGACAAACTAAACTTAGAATGACATTTGGCGTGTCTAGCTCTTGTAAAGGGCAACAATGCCAGCTAGCTGAGAAGGGTACAGGGAAAGAGATGGGGAGGGTGTGACGGACTTTCAAAAGAAAATACTTGTATTTTCAAAATATACAGATACCAAGAGTCATTTTATTCGCAATTTCATTAAACACTGTTGCTTTCCTTTGGTTAGACACACACAGACAAGCAAAGCTGACACAATTTTTTCTTTATTATATCATCCTGCTACGAGAGACCACTACTTTAATTGAAGTAATGCTGCCAGTAGCTTACCTACCATTACCATTAAATTACAAGTAACCAGAATGACAAACTCCATGTCTAGGCTTTCACTGAACAACCTAATGCATTCTGCTACTTGTAGAATTGCTTCTGTTCCATCCCAAGGACTGATGAACAAAACAAATATGTTACAATGGTTTGTAAAGTCCCGGGGAACGATGTAAAGAAAATGCTAATTATCTTATAAACATTTGTTCATACTTTGTTGCGCTGTAGATTCACATGCTTTGCATACTCCTGACATCTAGCGTTGGGATTGGCTGTTTCCAGGTTGTTTTTGCTTGAAAAATAATTTCAAGTCACAGGATGCAGGGTCCTTTAGTGGATAATATGCAAGGGCATTGACTCAAAGTTAGATTGCTTTCCACACAGCAGTTGAAAGTATATATGGAAGGGTAAGTGGGTGTATCCTGGTGCACCATGTGTATTGTGCTGAAAGAGAAGAGGTATAAAAGATAAAGAGCTGCAACAAATACAGACTTCCTTTTCTGTTCGTAGCATGTGTGGCTGTAGATGCACATGCTTTTCATAAACTGTAAATGAGTAACCTCTAGATGTGGTGGCTAGCCCGTGGGCTGTACAGATGTCTGGAAAGAAATTCTTAATGCTGTCTGTTCTGGCCCACTATAGCCTTTCGATGGGCTAGAATATCCGTTCAACAGTGTTTGGAAAACGTGTATGGGAATGCTCTGTAAGCTGCTTTGCAAATGTCAGCTAGCGGGATATTACCCAAAAAGGCCATGGTTGTGCCTTTTTTTAAAGCATAAGAGTATGCATATAGGTAGGGTTCTTTTAACTATTTGACAGCATTTCTGGATGTCCTTCACTAGCCACCTGGCTATGACGGCCTTTGAGATAGGGTGGCCCTTGTGTGCTTTTGCAAAGTTGGTCTGACTTGCGGAAAAGCTCGTCCCTCTCAATGTAGTATGGGAGCCTGTTTAACTTCCAGTGTAAGGCGGTCTTCTCTCTGCTACAGAGCCTGGTTGTGGAAAGAAGACTAGGAGCTCTAGTCTGACTGAGGGGGAAAGGATAAACTACCTTGGGGGGTAACTTAGGGTTAGTTCTGATAACAACCATGTCCCTATGAACCAGATTGAAAGGTTGCTGCAAAATAAGGGACAGTAGCTCACTAATGTGTTATGGTGTGAAGTTATGGCTACAAAGGAGGCTGCATTCCATGAGCGAAAATGTAAAAGGGCAAGTGTGCATGAGTTTAAATGGGAGTGGTCCATGAGCATTGTGAAATCTACATTACAATTCCTTGCAGGGGAGCAGGCACCCTGCACAGTAGATCCTCGAGGCCCTCTATGAATGCTTTGAGCTCTAAATACGGAAAGATTTTCCCTTTTTGCATCTATGTTGCAAACGTGGCTAGGTGCAGTTGAATGAAGTGTAGGCAAGGACAGACTTTAGTAGGTGCAAGAGGTAACAAATGAAGCCCTGGACAATCTATTTTAGAGGGTTCAGGAATAGTGAATAAACCTTTTCAACATTGCGGCATTACTGGCGGGCTCCTGCTGGGTAGTCATGCACTCTTGACAGCCAGACTCTAAGATATGACTGAGTTCTGGGTGCCTGACCTGGCCATGAGAAGGGAGCTGCTTGTAGGGGTTGATAAACATCAAGAGGAGTGTCAAGTACTGACCATGGATCATGGGGAAGCCACGAGAAGACATTTTAGGGATATCTGCTGCATCTTCCACAAAACGTACAGAAGTGGGAGTTGAGGAGAAAAAGGAAAGGCAGATATCACTGACGAGTTCATCCACAAAGCATTAGTCATAGACTGTGTGTGTGGCTTCCAGGAGGCGATGTTTGGGCATTTTGCATTGTTAGGATGTCGAACATGTATATCTGTGGGGTACGAATCGCTGGAAATAAGTGAGCAGGGGTTCCCATTCCTGAGCTTGTTGATGTGTACTGATGAGCAGATCAGCAAAGTCTTGGTGTACCTCTGGAAGATGGAAGGTGGTGTATGTGGTGGTGGATAGCCCAGTGCCAGATCTGTTGTGCTAATGCTGCAAGAGGGGGGAAGAGTGTGTGCTGTCTTGCTTCGTTGCAGTCATGTTTTCTGTCTGGATGAGGCCTACTTTGCCATCAATGACCTGAAAGAAGGCTTTAAAAGCTAGGCATTTCGCCAGTAGCTCGAGGTAGTTTATATGTTGCCCCAAATATTGAGGGGCAACACAACCTCTGTATTGATATATAGTCTAGACGCATCCCCCAGCTTGCAAGAGAGGTTTTGTGGTAATAGTCACATGCGTAACCTGGTTTGAGAAAGACCTGCCTTGCAACAGATTGCTGCTGTTCCACCACTGTAGCGAGTGATGAGCGCGGGGCTTTAGCAACACTAGATCTTCTCAGTGATCCTCTGCTTGGACCCATTGTGCCAAGATGCACTTTAGCAACAGGTGCAAGTGGAGCCTGGCAAGGGAGATTATGGTGATGCATGAGGCCATTATCGCTAGAAGGCGCGTTACTACCAGAGGTTGATGAATAGGCTGTGAAAGAGGAAGAAGCTGCTGAAATGCGAACACTCTCTGCTGACTGTGGGAGGCTTTGCGTGTAACAGCATCTAGGACTCGGGCAGGGCTTGCTATGTAGGGTTTGGAGATGGGATTTGGTAGCATTTATAGAGAACCAGAGACAGTGTAGCAGGAAGTTTGAAGCTTGATTATGGGTTAGGCATTGCAGCCTGAGCTCTTGATCAGCAATTGTTGAGGTAGGGGGAACACAAGTGCCTCTCCTTCCTAGATGAGCAGGCACCACACCAGGTACTTTGTGAACGCTCAAGGGGCAGTGCTGACCCTGAAAGGCAGGACTTTGAATTAGAAGTGTAGGTAGGGGGGTGTGGATAAGCATGTAGAAGTGAGCGTCCTTTAGGTCTAAGGCTGTAATGTAGTCACCTTGTTGGAGCAGAGGGATAACGTCCTGCAGGGTTGTCATGTAAAGATACTCAGACATGATGTATTTGTTGACGGGCATAAGGTGCAGGACATGCCTAAGGGAGCCGACCTTCTTGGGAAAAAGAGCAGGCACCCTTACCCCAGTGGTGAGGAGGCACTCTCTCTACTGCACACTTCTGAAAGTTTTGTACCTCTCCTTGGAGAAGGTGAAGATGCTCTCTGCTAAGGATATGTGTACGAATTGGAATGTGGGGGTGGGGTGGGAGGGGAGAGTGACAGGAGTTTTAGGCAGCAGCTGAGAAGAAACACCACAAGAACCCACTGATCTGAAGTGATTTACTCCCCAAGAGAGAGGACATTGAGGAGTCTCCCCCCAACAGGTGACATGTGATGGAGGGTGTTGTGAAGGGTGGAGGGGAAACGGGGCACATCAGTGTTTGGAGGTGGAAGACCCTTTTCTGGAGTCACCTCTCCCCCTACCCATGTTGTTAATGGCCTTGCAGGTGTCTCAAATATAAACTTTCCTAACCTGTGGATGGAAGGACTGCTGTTGCCTTAGATAGGAGTGTGGCTGATTGGGAGAAGGTGAATTAGCTCCTCCTCTAGTTTGATTTCTTTGAAAAGGATCCCCTAGCGGTTGGAGTTTGGAGGGCACCCATGGATTTTGCGATGTTGGTGCGCTTGATTTTCCCCAGAACATTATCAACCTGTGTCCCAAATTGATGTTCCCCATCAAATGGGAGGTTTAGAAGATGCTGTTGAACCTCCAGCTGGAACCCGGAAATACGGAGCCAGGCATACTGTCTGAGAAGAACACTGGGATTAACCCCCAAAGAGGCTGTGTCTGCACCACTGAGGGTACAATGATTTTGGTGTTTCCTACCAGACGCTATCTCCTCCAACCACTACCTAAAGTCTTCGGGTGGTGGTTTTGCCTTTCCACCCTTCAAGCAATATGGACGAGGAGTGGGTGGTGAGGGGGGTTCACAGGAGGAATGGTTAAATGGCCTTTGACATAGAAAAGGTCATGGGGGGTATTTCCATACTTTGCATGTTACCTTCCTTTTCTTGACGGGCTCCTTGAACGCCTCAGGGACGGATTAATGCATGCCCATGAGCATGGGTAGGAACTGTACCATTTGTTCGGATTTAGAGCATTGCTATGATGAAGTCTACTTCCTCTTGGAGTACTTGCATGTCCACTTTGTCAAAGGTGGCTGCCCTTTAGATGACCTTGTGATATGATATGGTGCTGTGGAGAGAGGATGCCCATACTGTATAATGGTCGACTAATGGGCCAACTTTGGGAGGGGGGTTGGGGGTGATCTACATCGTAGTTGTCCCAAGGATCATCTGTAGGCCCTTCTTCAAGTGGTGTATCATATGGATAAACAGAACAAAAACAGCTGCCTGGGTCAGAGAAAGAATGTGGTGACTCAGGTGACACCAGCGGAGGTGGAGAGGGTGGTGTATGCAAGAGTGGCAACATAGGTGGAGGAGGGGATGGATGAGCAAATGGAGAGTGTAGGAAGCTTGCTTTTTATGTAGCGTACCAAAATGAGGTACACTATGTAGAAAGTCCAGGCGACCCATATTGGCTTACAGGGCTTAAATGAAAATAATACCAACTGCTCTCTTTTGTGGTAGTGTGGATGATCAGTTAAGGCGTATCAGAGGGTATTGTTAAGCATTTGTTGTACACACATTGTAAATAAATGACACTCAAAAAGAAACACTAGACCAATTTAAAGAAATAACTGATATTTTTATATCATTTTTAAACACCAAGAACTTTGTAATTGGGTAAGTACTTTTCGAGTTGACAAATTTTACAGCTAAGCAAAATATCACACAAATCCGTTTTTACGCTGTAATGCTTTGCTATGGAGAAAGCAACATACTGCATACAAGTATTTGCAAGTGTATTTCGGGGGTCCCCTTTTGGACTTAAGGTGTTAAGGGGTCAAGGTCACAATATCCACCAGCAGTTTGGGTTTACCTGCCCTGGAGAGTCTGGGTGCAGAGAGGATGGATGGGTTGGTAGCCTTGAGCGCTACACCGATGACAAGAAAGGGAGGCCAAATAGAAACCGGCTGCAAAAGGGGACTTGGGGACAAGTCCGGGAGCTCACAATGAGGGAGGGGGTAGGGGGTTCTCAGTTTGCGAGGGGGCAGTGAGGGGGGAGGGGGAAGCACAGTCCGTGTTCATGGGCTGAGGCCAGGGAGCTCAGGTGCAGAGGGTTTTGGTCAGCTGTTCCTGTGCCATTGTAGGCACTCCTGGATCTTGGTCAAACTTGCAGATGGGGACAAAACAGGCAGGCCAGGCGATTCAGTGCCGGCCTCCGCTATGCTGACCTCCCTCGTTGGCTGGTCGATCTTTGCTTTGTCGGAGTCCGGATTGGACTTCAAACAAGCTTTGGTTGCTGCAAGGGGTTGGGTGCCATGGGTACTAGTGCAGGGTGGCTCCTGGGGCGTCCTGGCATCTCCAAACTTTGTGAGGTGACAGATTTGATCCTCTGGAGCACAGTGTCCTCCTACTGGGTGGCTGCTGCGTCAGGGGACCTGGTAGTCAGCAGAACGGTGAACCGGACTTTGTGGTCAGTGCCTGCAGTGCAGGCAGCCCTCAGAGTTTTGGAGGATGCACAGCTGCAGGACGAGTCAGATTCTCTGCGATTGTCGGGACAGGAGCTGGCAGGCAGGTTTTGGCCCCAAAAAGTATACAGGCAGTCACCAGTTCTTGCTTATTCGGCTTCTCTTTGCCCTTCTTTAGTCAAGTGATTCTGAGTTCCTCGTGGCAGGGTGTCACTTAAATACTCAATTTAGGAGCGTTAAGGGGAATGAAGGGTAGTAGCCAATGGGCTACTTACCCTTGGGGTCACTACACACCCTAGATGACCACTTCATGCGAGGAGTGAACAAAACCCTGTTGCAGAGTTCCTAATTCCACTAAAATCAGAATGGTGGAATACTTCTTTCGTTGAGCACACCAGGCAGCCCACCTTAGGGGTGCGACTGTCCTGGTAGTGGTAAACGCCTCCTTGCATAGTTAATTTACCACCAGTTCTTGGGCCAAATGGGCCGTAGGGCAGGGGGTAGCATCTCCCAGTTCTGGGAGAAGCCGGGGTCACATATCACAGGTGGCAGAGGCTTTGAAACCTCTGGCCTTGGTATGTAGATTCCGTAGCCATCCTGCTGGAGGAGGTGATAATACCTCCAGCCAGAGAAAGCTTTGTTCCTGACCTCCCGAGTGCGTGGGATCTCAACTGCAGGGTGTTAAATGTGTCTGTGGTGGCACACTGGAAGACCAAGTCAGCCAGCACACTAGAAGACTAGTAAGGTTTCAGGGGCCACCTCTACGGTGCCCTCTGGGTGCATGTCATAATACATCTAGTGCTGGCATCAGTACAGATTTATTGAAACAAGATGTTTGATACCAGCATAATTGCAAGTACTACACATGGCAAGCAACAACACTTCGACACAACCATTAAATAACAGATACAGGGCTCGAAAAATCATAAAACATGCACTAGACCTGCAGGTCTAGTAACCTACAAAATCTCCTCGACCCAACTGAAATGTACTTGACCTCTAATCTGAAAGCTGAGCAAATGTGACATGTTAAGATTTAAAAGCATTTTTATTGCTCATTTACATTGTGAGCAATAAAGATGCCTTTAAATCTTGCTATCTTGTCACATTTCCCCTGTTTTCAGAGGCAGAGGTCAAGTGTCAGTTTGTATTCCTACTCGCCAGTAAGGGCGAGTAGGACCTAAAAATAGCTCGTCCTGAATTAATCTGACTCGCAAATGCGAGCGGTCGAGTGAATTTGTCGAGCCCTGAGATACATTTTTCCGAATCACAAAGCCGGTTGTGTTCTTGAACCAGTAAAACAAACCTTCTGGGGCAGGGACAATTCAAACTCAATTCCTGTATTAGACAACAAACCCCCATGTTAGCCCTTCGGAAGACTTCCTGGCTTACATTATACAGTTTGTATAGCTGCTGAGCCTTTGGTTAACTATCTCTAAGCCAATTGAGCAGAGTCATGTTAATGTGTTTTAGTGTGTGCCACCATCACAGAGGACAAGAGACTATCCTAGAAATAAATTCACCATATCTGTGTACACACGTTGCTAAGTTAGTCTGGTTCCAGTTCTTGGAAAGGTCATCAAGGAGAGAATATTGGGATGTTAATAAGTTTTCTGCATGATTGCATGCCCAACATGAACATCTCCATTGAGCTTCCAGCCTTGGAGTAACATTTACCAAATACATGTGGCTGGCTGGATTACAGATCTTGTAACATGGAACACATTCTAGAAGGCTAAGGAAAAATGCCTTTTATGCTGGAGTGGATTTAAACGTCCGAAGAAGATATTAACCCTTGTGTGTAAAATCTATGCTAAATATATGGCACAATCCATGAGAGCATAAATATCTTGGCTGCTTCCAACCTATTCTGAAGTATTTATGAGAAAAAATCCGCCTTAGTGCAATAAATGTAGGGCTGCAAAGCAAGCATAATTTGTGGACTGTCAGGATGGGTTCTCCAGAAGACGGAACCACAGGTATATCTAGACACCAAAAAGGGACAATGTTAAGTGCCCCTGGTAACCAGTGCTCAAGATACTAGGTCTACAATGGAATGTGGGCCTCATCTAAGCCTACTTCACTCTCTAGGTAGACTGAAGTGAGCAGCCAAGGCTTAAAACAAGGGTGGTAGTTGGGGGCCAGGGGATGAGGTGTACAGTGTAGATAAACCACATGCATTAGAGTTGCAATGAAGAATGAATGTCCAGAAAAGCCGTATGTTACACAACTCTTTGAATATCATCTGAAAATATTTATAATAGATTTACAGTATAGACAGCAACCTACAGAAAAGGCTGATGGCATTAAGCAGAGTTCAATAGCACTAAACAACAATGAAGCCAAGTCCACAGTTAAAAACTATATATTTGCAAAGCTCCAATGTTCATGAAGTGAAGCTTCAAAGTAATTGAAGCTTATAGCATATCTGCACCAAAAAGCATGGAGCATATACAATGTGAAAATGGAGGCGTACCACACTTTTCACACCAAAAATGGTACTGTGTATCAGCTGTTTTTTTTTACAATTCACAAGCCTGAATGGTTTCCAAACTTCAAACTAAATACAGAATAAAGTAAAGGCCAAGGTATTTCAACAATAAAATGGAGGGCAACTGCAAAGAAAGAGGGGAGTTTCTTGGAGTTCATATCTGCAAATCAAAACAAAGGGACAGGAAAGGCCTGACCCACAACAGAGGGGCCAACCTCTGAAGCACGCAGGTCATGGGGCTAGCCAAATGGCTACTTAACCAATACAATGCACAGGGAATGGCCAGGGAGCGATAAAGGAAACAATCAAAGTTTGCACATTGAGGTTCATGCTTGTGAGGCAGTCACCATACGCATCACCTTCACTGACACATTGTAGTAGTCAATCAGCAACCTACCTCTATCTTTGCTGAAGGATTCTAGCGGCTCAGCAAATGTTCACTAATGCGGATAGTCAGCGATAACTGGTTTTAAGCAGGCCAACTCTGATTTCAAGGAGATTGCTAGAGTAGGCTTCACAACGCTATGTTTTCTCTCAGATCTTTTAGGCTTTTTGTGGGTTTTATATGGACTTCCAAGCAGTACAAGAGCAGAGGCAGAGGAGCAGCACTTCAGTAGGGTCTTCAAGCTTTGTCTTAGCCAGGAGGAAGTGGGCAGCACACGGCTTCACACTCTGGGAACCACCTTGAGCAGCAAGGTCACACACGTCTGAGTGTAAACGTTAAGCAGAAAGTTGCAAAGTTGCTTCACCTTCCAAAACCTGAACGTCTGGCAGATGCCCACTGCAGTTATTCAGTAAATATCGATAGTTTAAATGAACATTTGGCAGGGTCAATCTTTACCTCCTCAGAGGATCCTATTCCCTAGAATGCATCCATGGCATAGGTCTATATGAAGAGGCCCAGATACACTGTTCAATGATTTCTCTTATGAGAAATATCAGTATTCCTATGAGTAGAGTCCCTGAAAAACAAGGGACCAGGGAAGAGGAAGTGGGGGCTGGGACTATCCTCTGTCCATAGCATTACTCCATCTTGTAACTACCATTCATGTGGAAAGATAAATGTTTGCTGTTTGCTACAGGTATCTCCAATGAGAACTGGTAGAATTCATAGAGCATTTGGTCAAATATTTGCAAAGGGTGGTGACTGAGCACGGTGGTTGTAACATAATATATTCATACAAATTAACAAAACAAATGTAAAGGGGCTATAGTTTGCCTAAGTTTCAGGACTTTACAATGGATGGCCAGTAGGCACTCTCTGGAGTGAAAATATGCAACAAACACAACAAAAATCAGCTGGTACCAGCCAAAGCTAGTGCAATGAGGATGAAGAGGCTATTACACTGAGACTACAAGAGGCGGAGACTCAGGTCAGCTTGCTGCATTTTAAGGGCACACAAGGGTGCGCGTAAGAAGCACCAGATGTGAAGGAACTAAATGCCCCCCAAATTTTGTCAAAAAGCTAAAAGGGGGATGATGTCAGGAAAAACGGCATGGTTATCACAGATGCATTCATGGTTTTGGAGTTTTATCCCTACAAAGACCATGCAACCTGCACCTTGGTCCATGAAACATTGAAACTAGGAAAGAAGGAAGGCAGCAAAAGTTTGTAGCGGATTTAAAGTCTAAAACTATTTTGGGAGTGAAAGAACAGAGTTTTCAGCATTTCTTTATTTCTGCAAACAATATTTTGCAATCGAAAAGGTCTTGGTAGTTTGTATCTATACAGTCTAAAGTTACAACTACTAGGAAGCCAGTTTTCGGACTAGGAAATTCACCTCGCTGTAAACAGTAGGATTAAAACAAGAGCATCATTAGGTCTGCAGTAGAAACAAGGAGATAGATAACTTCTTTACCATAGAAAAGAGAAGGCGAGATTGTTGGCAATTCTGGAACTAAATCAATGGTTATATCTGATGGATACATACTGTGTGGTAGTTGGGTGTTAAGCCACACTTCTTTGTTTGACTGGAAAAGGCAGATTGTTTGGAGATGTAGTTTAAGAGAGGAGTGAAAAATTCATCCACAAATCTGTGATGGTAAGTTGGTTTTCCATGAATTATCCAGGGCTGCAGTAGATTGAAAAAACTATGCCAAGGTTATAAATATAAGGGGGTGGGGGTTGCATTTCTGTTGAATAAACTTACTTACTTTATAGGTTATGCACAAGTGACTAAAGATGCACATTAACTTTCATTACAAAGTGAACACAAGTGCATCAGGAGGCACACATCCACAAAGACTCATTGTTCTATTGTATTGAAGCTGTATTGAAGTTGCCCTTTATATATAGCATTTCAGATATTTGATGAATCACTGAAGTACACTGTGGATGGGTAGAATGTGACCTAATGGCTATTAAAGGAAGTGTATGTTTTGAAGACGTGAGTGATAATCAGGTTTTTTGCTATTACTGTGTTTTGTTGCTGCACCTGGGTGTGAAATAGGATGCTCAAGGGTTGGATGTGAATGTATTGAGGGACAGAAACATGCGAGTGCAGTGTGGCTTATGTTGGAAGTATTTTGGTGTTGTGCGTTTATGATAGAGACTGCTCAAGTGGTGTTATAGCAAGTATGTAACTACAGCAACACAGCGGTTTACTTTTGCATGGTGGGAGCTGAAGGCGAGTTGGGTGAATAGGACACAGGTTCTGGCCCATGGAATTTTCCAGGCCCTAAAGGGAAGAAGACACTGAAAGCTGCCCTTACAGCCTCCATCCTTTACTTGGATGACGGCCTGGAAACAGTAGGAGAAGGAGTTAAACAGATAAGTATTTGAGGCTGGCTATCGTGTCACACCTGGCAAACGAGTAATGCACGTTAGAGCTGTGAATACTGTCATGACTATACAGGCAGTACAGCCAGGAGCCAAGAATAAGGCGTGTACTGAACAAACGAGGCATGTAAGACTGGACAAGTTTGTAAATCCCGCAGACAAACTAACATTTTATCAATACTTGTCTGAGTGGCTAGATGTGTGGGGCGCCTAGTGAGCCATTCGTTTGGGGATAGTTAAATCGTTTCAGAACTTGTGGTATTTTGTTTGCATTAAAAAACACTACAATCCCTAGGACTCCTACAACGCCTGCTTGCACATAAAAGTGCCGACAGCATGGTAATGTCGGGACGGGGTCGGACTATGACAGGTGCTTCCGCCCCACAACACACTGCCAATTATTCTTGATTTTGGCAGCATTCTGGAGACTAGGTTCTGTTTGGCACTGGGCCGGTCTGGTAAGGGTGCACAGGTACCGCAAATTGTGTACTGCACGTTTACGTCTCAATTCTGGTGGTGGCCGTGAAGGTGTACACTACCTACTCAATGGGACGCTTTGACTGGTTGATGATGTTAATCAAAGTGTGACTTTTCCCCCTCTGTTCGTGAGCCTGGGGTATTGATGGACTTCTGTGTATAAAAGAGGTGTTCACTCTCGCATTAATGAATATGCCTGGCAGTCAGGGCAGCCTCTGATTGCAGTTGGAACTGGCTGCTGTGTGTGTGGATTCACAGCTATGATGTACAAATTGGTACTCGATCTTGGTATTGTGACTTGCGCGCTATGATTGCAAATATGCGCTGATGACAACCGGTATGAGAGGTCTTTACACGCGTTATGGAGGATAATAAGTATTATTACCAACTGGACTGAAACTGATTGAGCCGTTCATGCGCTATGCAAATAATAAGTGCTTGTACCAGCTGGAGTGAATTTTCACATGTACTTAATTTTGTCGCTTTAATAGGGGTTCTTCATTAGGGTCTTTGGGTTAACTCATCCCCGTGACGCAAGGGGTGATATCTTCTATGATATGTATAGAGGGTAACCCCACAGCTCGCTTTCTGTATTAAGAAACTGGTATCTAGGGTGATAAGAAGGGAAGAATAACGCTCTCCCCAATGTTGTATTATGGCAGAGAAGCATCATCGGAGAACTCTGGGATAGGAAGTATTACCTCCCTTACTGCATAACTCAAGAGTCTGGACCTTTTTCTCTCAGGGTGCAGTGTTTAAGTACAGTGATGTAGTATATGTTATGAGACAAGAAGTAGGAACGCTGATGTTGTCTCTTTTTCTTTAGGTCTCCTTCCCCGCTGTTGCCGTCCCATTCACTTCTTACGCTTGATCACCTCAAGAGCCTATGCTATTATAGCATTCAGAACGGAGGCTATAGAGGAGGTGGGCATTTTTGAGCTGCGAACGGATCCGGAGGATTTGTCTGGCTGACATATCGAGAGTCCCTTTTTACACAGGATGGGATAAAATCTTGAACTACTAAGTAGTTTCGAGTTAAGTGTGTGGAAGCTAACAAGAGGCTGGATGAGTGGGTGATAGGAGAGCAGGTCAGGGTACACCACTGGACACAAAGCAAAGCAGGTTCCACCAATGGTCTGCCTCTGATGAGAAAGAAGGCAAAGGTTTGCATAGGGAGCAGAAACAATGAAAATGAAATTGGAACACAAACAATTAACAAAGACAAAAGTGCAGGCGAAACTGCAGTTAAAATATGCATAGTTTCAAATGCCAACCACTTTTTTTTTTCTTTTCACTCCAGCCTAAACTCCAAGCATTTATTGCTATGTTCCCAATACCTCCGTCTCCGCTTCTGCCTTTGGAAATTTACAAGTATAGTGTCAATTTAATTCACAGCACATATATCACACAGGCTCTAAAGTGGGTCAAGCAAGTCAAGGGAAGGGTGCGAGAGTGTAGAGAGCAGAAGGTAGTGCAAGGGCAGGAGTTGCAAGCATTGATCAACAGGGTAAGAGTATTGACTAGGGACAAGAGAGAGGTATTTAGGTCCACGTATACAAGTATTGCACCTAGGATATGCTACTCAAAGCGCGGCTTGGATTTTAAGGCAACGTAGTGCAGGTTTAAACAATTCACAAGCCGTCTGCGATAAAAATAAAAGTACAAGTTGAAATAATCTTGTGTTACATTAGCCATTCCCTTGCACTTTTAAAATCCAGATGTACGACTCCTTGGTTATACGTTACCCCCAATTGGCTAAACGATACACCCCACCTTTGATTACCATGGACCATTATTCCCGGACATCCTTTAGTCAAGGTCACTGCAGAGTAAATGCTTAATTACTGTTTCGGCAATTAGTTATGAGAGGAATGACCACAGGGTTGCCACGCCCCACTAATTTTGGAGACACTACAAGGGTGAATAGCCTGTTTCTCATGAGCGCAAAGCAGCTCAGCTCCCTAGAACATCCTCAGAAACCCTCACTAGGCCACTCCTAACGAGATTAGACATATCCCTCAAACCAGAGGTGTCACAGCAAGATTGCTCAGAGTTTTGAAATCAGTACCTTTAAGGTGACTTTACCAACAGGTAGCAGGCCTTAAGGGATTAAATAAATGAAATTTGAATAGCATTATTGAGGTGTAAATTAGAGAAAGACTGCTCTTTAAGAATCTAAGTTTCCGACATGCCAGTTGTGTCCATGAGATACGGAAGATGTGTCTTCTAAGAAACTGGACTATTAATTGGGTGGATTGACTACCCACCTCAAGGATCAATAACAACCTTTGTCATGGTGAACCCTTAAGGTCACTAAATTAACCGGAGCTTAAACCCCTGATAGCTATGGCACATAGCACTCAGGCTTAGGGTATGTGTATTTATTTATGGGGTACCAATAGAGCAATAAATTCGAAATGCAACAAAATAAAAATCCTAAACCGAATTAGAAAAAGAGACCTACATTTTGTAATTTAAATAACAAAAACCCAGAAGGGAAACCAGAAAAATGAATTTTATGGTTTTAAATAGGAATAGCGCCAAGAAGCCTAATGTGCCAGGGACAGTCAATGTAGACCAGAATTTAGGCGCAATCAGATGCTGATCACGATGGAGGGCGGGTCGGATACACCAACCTGGTCTGTCCTGGTCAAATATTTTACCTTCTGACTTTAATCTTTTTAGTCTCAACACACCACACATGCACATTTCTAAGCCCCCTAGGACATCAGGGGATGCAGCAAGACACTCATGGGGTATTAGGCAGAGGCCAAATAGCAGAGTCGAGTTGCCACTGGTCAGATGAGCAATTGCATGGAAAGACCTCTTCTAGCTTGGTGCATCCCTGTAGTTTTAACAGTAGGTCAGCCTTATGACCCCTGGAGGCCACCTCTTCACCCTGTGTACAACAGGGAGAGCAGGTCCAGCATTCTAGGTCTCAGACAGCAGGTTCAGTCTTCTTATAATTATCAACATGCCCAGGAGAATTCTAAAGTGGGTGCCTGGAGATGCCACATTTATGTAGGCATGAGCAAGTGGGTGGGAATAACTCCTGGGCACATTTGCCCCAATGGGGTAAACATTCCTTGGGCCACCCCAACTCACTTTATGCATTTGCTAAAGTATAGGATCCCTCTGGGCTCTTCTATCAGCCCTTCTTTGTTCAATTTATACATCTCGCTGCTGGTTTCTCTTATTAAATCATTTTCAATTACCATTACTTCATATGCATAAGATAACCCATTGATCCTGTCCCTAGACAAGAATTTCTTTGGTTCTGAATTTTAAGAACTGTTTTACTCACAGTATCAGTTGGATGAACTGTAATCACCTTAAGCGCAATACTGAGAAAACAGTAATTCTTCTGTTTGGAAAAACAACTATTTTTCTGCTCAGGACTGGTGGCCGATGGACTTGCCAGGCCGCCCCCGCCCCCACGACAGTACCAAGGAACCAAGGGGTCAAATTTGAGAGTGATCTATTGTTCCATCAGCACTTTGTGACAGTGTTTGGAACCTGCCGCTCTCTCTCATCAAATCTTTTGAGTTCCTTCCAATTGTGGCCAGGAAGATGCTAGAGCAGGTCTTAATTACCAACGGGATGGATTATTGTAACAGTCTCTATTTGGGTATCTCCAAAAATGTAATCAACAAATTGCAGGTTGTGCAAAATGCTGCTGCGCGAGTGGTGCTCAAACTCCATCACAGAAGTTTCACATCCAAGTGGCTGAGGGTGCTTGATTGACTACTGGTGCAAAAACAGATCTAGTTTAAATCTTTGACTATTACTTTTAGAGCCTTTCATCAAACTGGCCTGAAATATATTTCTGACCGCTTCATGCATTATGAGGCACAAAACATTTTTAAATCCACCGATACTAAACTTTTATGGCTCTCCAAATTCAGGATAATTACCATAGGTCGTTGATCTTTTTTTGTTTGGGAACCAAAGCTTGGCATCAGCTCCTTCTTTCCCAGAGACAAGTAAGAAATGAGGCTATTTTTGGAAAGAATCTTAAAGCTTGGTTATGTTCCTTATGGTAGGCATAGGTTTTTCTTCTGTTTCCCTTTATTAAACAGTGTATGTGGGATGGCGCTAGCAGACTACCCCATGGGGTAACAGTGCGCTTTACAAATACCAGATTTTTTTTCTTTTTTTCTTAAGATGGCCAAAGTTATCGGTCACACTAAACTTGGGCTGGGGTGTGTATGTAGGGAGTGTACTATGGTAATCCTAGTGTCTTCTCACATCTCGCACAAACATCCAGTTTGGGGCAGTCACTGCACCCCCACTAAACCTAGAGACGGAGGTCTGGTAGAACAAAGCAGGGTTTTCCAGAAACCAGCCAGAGGATGCTTAAGAATTGTTTTGCCATCCTGTTTCCCGTCCCTTGAGGTGTGCCCCAAGTCTAGTATGCAAAACCCAGCAGACCGGTCATGCAGGATGTGACATTCAAGCAGGATTTGACCCTGCAATGTTAAAAAGAATGCTTACAACCCCACCCTGCGTATTCTGTCAGGTTCAGAGTGGTCATATTAACCAATTCAGGTCAGCCTAATAATTGCTCTTAGGAGGCCTTTCAAATGCTAATCACTGACTGGCAGAAGTGGGAGAGTAAATGGGAACTCAGATGCTTTTTTCAGGGAAAGGACAACTTTCTAAAAGTACCTTTTGCTTACTATTTATCAAAACTCTGAGTTCACCATTAATTTAGATGTTTTAATAACTATTAAAATAGTTTCAATTCAATTTCTTTATTCGGTCGGTGATGACCATAAAAGCGCACGTAAAAGAAAAGCAGCGACACAATGCACAAAAAAAATCATGATTACAGGGTGCGACATGTGATAAAAAGTTTTTAAAAGACTAATAAAAACACGGAAAGCATGCAAACACAGTAAAATAACAGTGCAATTGAGTTGTGAATATTGAGATTACTGCAGTAATCCGGGAGCACATAAATTAACAACTAACAGGCTAGGTGATTCATATACCTTTTCACATTAGTCATCCTTTGGCCTAGAGTTGCGGAGGGGTTTATATAATAAAGAAGACTAATAAAAACATTTTTAGAAATATAATCATGTACATAAACTAGTGACAGATTTGGCTAAAAATAAGTTGTTCAACATTACAAGCCTAATGGTTTTCAAGTTCTTATTGAAGATTTAAAAAAGGAAATAACCCAAAACACATATCCGGGGAGTTAAATAGTTGTAGGTGATACAGAGGCTCTCTCTACCTATGGAATCCCATGTTTTTAATAAAGGTTTGAGAAAGAGTCTATGCAAGAAATTAAAAAAGCTGCAGAAGAACATAGAATGCAACAATGATTGTTCAGTTATATTGTCACAAGGGCAAGGCAGATCAACCTGCCTCATGGACGAGTAGATATTTTATTAAATTCCACACCCCTGTGGGAGAGATCCTCCTTTTTCGATTTAGAGCAGGAATGATTTGGCGGCTCCTGTGTTTCTACAGATCGAGCCAGGATCTGTAGAAACACAGGAGCCGCCAAATCATTCTTGCTCTAAATTGAAAAAGGAGGATCTCTCCCTAAGGGGTGTGGAATTTAATAAAATATCTACTCGTCCATGGGGCAGGTTGCTTCATAAATCTACTTGTCCCTTTTGTGCCATGTAATGCAGAGACAAATTGGCAGCAATTTCATTATATATAAGAGCTCTGAAATATCCTCTCCGATTATGCCAGGGCTCCTTCCATAGTAAGGTTTGAATTCTAGCAATTCCCTTATGCTGCCAGGTAGTGGTAAGCAACAGCTCCAGGGTTGGAATACCCTTTTGAGTCTGTGCAAACCTACTAGCTTGCATGTTTTAAAGGTTTTTACTAACTCATACTGAGAAAGATTGGACATTTACTCTAGACCATGGCAGATATAAAACGTCTTCCTGGATTGGGAAAATAAAGTGGTTGGAGCTAAAGTGAACTTGCAAACACTCAGATTTTCGTATGAGCATATCTACACCTGGATATTTGGTCATGCTGAAATGCAGTTCACAAATATTTTCTAGGAGTACTATTTCTTGGCCTACTTGTGTTAAGTCTTGTGAATTCACAAAAGTAGTATATCTGCACTTAATGCAAGAACACGGGTGCACTTTTGATTCTTTACTTAATAATTTGGCCCCTAATTAGGTATGGCGTTAACCATAAACGTTTGTGTTTATTAAAATTCTGTTTCTCTCTGTGTCTATCGGCTAACTTCACTGTGAGTGACAGCATTCTGTTCTTTCACAAGGAGAATATCAACACACAGTCGTTTTGTTCAGTGCCAGGAACTACTGTACAATGTGTGCTTTTTGACAACAAAACAATTTTTGCTTTTGCCAATGTTTGTTATAAAAGTGAGAGCCCAGCAGCTCCCACACCAATAAGGTTTTACAAGAACCATGCCGAAACAAGGAATGCATTAACAAAACCAAAAAGGCTAACCAACAATTTCAAACCTACCGGCTTTACCAGTGCTTGTTTATTTTTATGTTTCCCATAATCTTATTAAAAATGGTTACACTGATTTTCCATTATAAATATTTTTGGGAAATACTAGCATACATCAACCTATTTTACTAAATGATGTTGCAAAGAAATGGTGCCTAAAATTTTACAGTAGTTTAACGAAAAGTTTCAGCATTTTTTTGTTAACATTTTATTTTGAAAGCAAAGAATCATCAATCTTGCTTTCAAGCTTCTGCAAATATTTGCATGGAATAAGAGAGAGCGTTCTGGGAGCAGTATACATAGCCTCATATTGCTAAACATTGAAAATGTGTGTACACATTTTTATACTGGAACAACTGTTAGTAGTGCAGTCTGAGCTTAGCTTACATTCCTTAGAGCGCTCACCCTAATAATAAAGGCTTTGCATTAATGAACCGTAAATACAAGTTTGAACAGCATTAACACATGGACTCAAATATGACCTTAACTGCAGTCAATGCCTTTCCCTGATATATGATATGGTACTAACTGGCAGCCAAAGAGTTTGTGCTGTAGGGGGTTGGGCCTACTTGTCCCAAGGACAAAATACACATGAAAACCCTTGACCCCAAACAATATGTCCCGGGCGTCGGGCTATAGAAATTCCACATCCCTGCTCCCAGTATGTTAAATCTAACGATAACTAAATGACAAGTGCCATTGATTATAAAGACCTACGATAGGTCAACACTAAGGGGTTAGATAATTTTGTTCTCAGCCTAATTTCCTCGCTTATATTTATGAAAATGGGATTTAACCCTTGATTTGTCCTCTTCAATAATAATTCTCTGGTTCAAATACGAAGAGGATAATCCCAAGGCATGAAAGGTTTTAGAGCTATAGCTCAGCCATTGGATTGAAAACCCCTTATCCAGGCTAAGACAATGCAGAATTTTATCCCTGCATGACGACGCCTCTGGATTAATCCACACTCTAACCAATAGCAGTAGAGGATCTAAATTAACCCTATCTGCGATATATCCTTGCTTTTGTCCGGAAATAATGCTAGAGGTTTTCCTCTGCTTGAAGAAGAGAAGTATTATGAAAACCCTATACCCCAGCCTATATGTGGTGGCAGCAATGCACTGGGTATCATGCACTTTCAAAAGAGGGGCAATACTCCCTTTTCCCAGGGGTCAGGAACGTTTTCAAATTTCTCCTGCAGACCTACAAAGCTAAAGGCATGAGCTATTTAATTGGGAGTGACAAGACCCTGAGGTGATGCTGGTGAGTGGTTGGCCTTTAATGGTGAATCTGGATGGACTAGTTTTACCAGGCCCGCAAGCCATGATATGCATCTTTCCATAGTTAGTCACTAGGTCAAGACTGCACATGAAGGAGAGGAAGCAGTCCACCAGCATCTGTAGAGCATTTGTGGAGCGGATTAGCAGGACCGCGCTGTTTGCAGAGAGCAGTGCAGGCACCTGTGTGCAAGCAACCCTAGGTATATCTATCAGGTTTGAGGTGAAGTAGGAACACAGGCCATTAATGTAGACAATAAAACTCAGGGGAGCTAAGAGACATCCCTGGAGTATTCCCTGCTTTAAGGAGAATTCAGGAGACATTTCCCCGTTAATGCCCAGACGTACTCTTGCGGCTAGATTTCTATGCACAGAGTACAAAAAGTTCAGTAAGGGTAAGTCCACCCCTAGTTCCAGCAACATCAGACACAGCTTGGTTGTGTTCACTAAATCGAAGGCTGGGGACAGGTCAATAAAGCCCAGGTAAAGTGAGCAACGCTTGACATAAATGTATCTGTTCACTTTTCACTATCATGTTCAAGCATTGCACCACTCTACCCAAGCCTAAATGGAACCCGAATTGAAATGGAGAGAATATTATTCCCTTGAGTCCATGTGACAAAGCAATTATAGACCACTCTCCCTATGATCTTGACTGTACTGTCAATGAGTGATATGGGTCGGTAACATTTAGTGGAAATACGGTCTCCCTTTCTAAATATAGAGACAATAGTGGATAACGTCCAGAATGAGGGATATTTGAATTAAGGGAGCTGTTAAAGACATTGGTGATCAGTGGCCCCCATAAATCTATTCTTCATTTTCTAAGGTTGATTGAGACTTAAACTGAGCCTGGCGCTTTCCCGTCCGAACACCGCCATACAGCTGACTCTACTTCTGGAAATGATTCAAAAAGCAGCAGTGAGTGTTGCATTCTACTCTGGAGGGTGACTACTATATCATTGTTCTCCTCAATATGGCATATGGTGGTAAAGTACGAGCCCCAGTCTGATCCCAAAATATTGCACTGCAGTAAAGGACTTTCTGGGGCATTTCTCAGTCTAATTTTCTTTACCAAGTCCTAAAAGGGCATGCTGTTACTTCCAACTGCAGAAAGTTCCAATAACTCCCAGTCCCTCTTGTGTAAAGCCTCGTTCCTAGACTTAAGGGTGGATTTGTATTCCCGACGAGCGGTCTGGTCCTTAGACCAAGCTCTTGGAGTGGCGGTCAGCACCTTCCTCAGTCTGTGATTTGCCACTGAGCAGTGCTCATCAAACCATTGGGGTACCCCCTTATTGGGTTGAATAGGTTTAAGCAGGATCGGTCTAATGCACTGGGTTAAGCTGCCATAATGGACTAACATGGCTTCTCCTCTAACTTTTGCCAACCATCTGAGAAGCAACCCCTGTAGCTGCTTTAATACTGTAGTCAAAGTATTACTTTAAAATAGCGTTTTGAATCATTTTTTTCTAGCTGTTTCCTAACCGAAATTAGCTTTATTAAATGCAATAAAGTAGCTCAGTATTTTCCAATTCAGCAGCAAGCCTTGCTACAGTGAAAACAGTGTTTGGGGCTTTTTCACTCTAAGGACAGGTTTAACTTTAAATTGCTACATGTCCTTCTTTTATAGGCAATAGGGCCACTATAGAAGTGACTTAAAAATGTTTAAAAGAAAGGTTTTGACCCGTCAACAGAGGTTAAATTGACAGGTCGAATTTGCAGTTTAAAACTGCAACAGACCGGTTACAAATGATAGGCCTACCCAGTCATTTTCCCCCTTGTCACTGTAGTGTATGGCACAAGGGTTGCTGCAGTCCACTAGTGACATTTAACTTACAGGCCTTGGCTACAATTGGTACCATGTACTAAACACTCACAGGTAAGTTAAATGTGCCACTTAGGGGGATGCAAATTTCTCTATACTTAAAGAAGGAGCACAAGCACTCTCTTTGGTTAGAAGGGGTAAAGTGCACAGAGCTCTCTATCCAGCAAAAATGCCTAGGTCCAGCAAAGAGCGAAAAATCCGAGGTGACCCTGCAGGAAGGGCAAATCTCCGATAGGTTTAAAGAGGAGGACCAAGCAATAGAAAAAACAAAAACATTGCTATTTAGCTTCTTAACTTTTTTTTCCAGAGATCTTTTGAAGAAATGGAAATAGGAACCAGTCACTGTCAAAAATAAAGCAGTAATAAGGCAGAGGAAAGCATAACATCTAAAGATGGCAGCTTAGCTCTGATGTCCTGACAATCATCTTCCTTATCCATACTGGTCTAGTTAACACCAAGTGAATAAAAACTCCCACATGAAACTCAAACCAAAGATAGGGGAGCTTAAGGCATGCCATCTAATCAGATAAACAAGGGAGGTCCACAATGCACTCACTAATCTTCCAGAAAGGACAGGATAATCGCTGGAAGTATGGATAATATCATCTCAAAAGCACAACAGCACCATTACAAGGTCAAACTATCCCGAAAGCAATCCTCAGAAACATTTACAAAAATAATGAAGCCCTGAATGCAGCAGACTCTTTCTTCCAAACTGCCAGGTGTAACAGCTGATAAGCAGGGACTAAAATAAAAGGCAGAAGAATGAATATGCTACTTACCAGTATGCATCTGTTCTTGGCATGTAGGGCTGCTGACATTCATATCTGTGCATAGATCGCCGCCTAGTGTTGGGTCCGGATGTTTGCACGTTGTTGTCCTGGAAGAGTCTTCGAGGTATCCTGGGATAGGTGACTCCTCCCCTGGACTACAGTGCGCATGGGCATCCTCTCCATCCTCAGATTGTTTTTCGCCATTGTGGCAGTGATGGAGTAGATACAGAAAAGTGATGACCATGCTTACAGTAATTCTGAGAGCTGCAGCTGCTACAGGCGCCGGGGAGGAGGGAGGGCGATATGAATGTCAGCAGCCCTACATGCCAAGAACAGATGCATACTGGTAAGTAGCATATTCAGTTCGAGGCATGTGGGCTGCTGAATTCATATCTGTGCATAGAATGTATAGCAGTGCCCTCTATTAGCGGCGGCTACCAGTGCCAGCTGCAGCGGTCTGAAAAAGGGTTTTGAGAACAGCCTGTCCTACAGCTGCCTGCTGTTTTGGATTGCACATCTACACAATAGTGTTTGGTAAATGTGTGTGTGGTGGACCAGGTGGCTGCTCTACATATATCATGCAGGGGAATATTTCCTAGAAAAGCCATGGAGGCCCCTAACTTACGTGTTGAGTGGGCTCGTGGGGGAATAGTTAATGTGCGTTTTGCCTTTTGATAACAAATTTGAATACACTTAACTATCCATCTGGCTATCCCTGCTTTGGAGATGGCGTTACCCTTGTGGTGTGGGGCAAAGGCAACGAACAGTTGTTTTGTCTTCCTAAAGGGTTTAGTCCTGTCGATGTAGTACATGAGGGCCCTCCTTACGTCTAGTGTATGGAGTGCTCGTTCCGCGACAGTTTGTGGGTTTTGGAAGAAAAAGGGCAGTTCAATAGTTTGATTCATGTGGAACTGCGAGATTACCTTGGGCATGAATTTGGGGTTGGTACGTAGTACGACCCTGTTGGCGTGAACCTATATAAATGGCTCTTGAACTGTTAGTGCCTGGAGTTCACTAACCCTTCTTAAAGAAGTGATTGCTACTAGGAAAGCTACTTTCCAGGTGAGGAATTGAATCTCGCATGAGTGGAGAGGTTCAAAGGGTGGACCCATCAGGCGTGTGAGGACCAGGTTGAGGTTCCACATTGGAGCCGGTGGGTGGCTTGGTGGAATGACTCGTTTGAGTCCTTCCAAGAATGCTTTGATGGCAGGCACTCTGAATAGTGAGAGGTGCTGCCTGGTTTGCAGATAGGCTGATATTGCTGTCAAATGGACACGTATAGAGGTGTACGCCAGATTGCATCGGTATAGGTGTAAGAGGTAACAAATGATGTTTTGGATGGATGCGTCCAGCGGGTTAATGTCATTATTACTGCAATAAATGACAAACCTTTTCCATTTGGCTGCATAGCAAGCTCTTGTAGTGGGTCTCCTGGCCTCCTTGATGATGTCCATACAGTCAGGTGGCAGGTTGAGGTAGCCAAACTCTAGGACTTCAGGAGCCAGATTGCCAGGTTCAGCTGTTGCGGATCTGGGTGCTGAATCTCTCCATGGTTCTGCGTCAAATGCGCGGGTTTGATCCGCAGCCTTTGATGCGGCACCACGGAAAGTTCGAGGAAGGTGGTGTACCATGGCTGGCGTGCCCACGTAGGAGCAACTAGGACGAGTGTCAGGGAGTGTTGTCTGAGTTTGCGAGCCACCAGCGGTATCAACGGCGCTGGGGGAAAAGCGTACGCAAATCTGCCGGACCAGTTCATCCATATCGCATTGCCCTGCGACTGCGGATGTGGGAACCTGGCGGCAAAGCTTTGGCATTTTGCGTTTTCGCTTGTGGCGAAGAGGTCTATCTCCGGATGACCCCACTGCTGGAAGTACTGTTGGAGTACTGATGGGTGTAACTCCCACTCGTGCATCTGGTGGCTGTGTCTGCTGAGCAGATCCGCCATCTGGTTGTCCTTGCCCGGGAGGTGCTCCGCCATGAGGAACATGTTCCTCTGAATGGCCCACTTCCACATGCTCTGAGCCAGATGAGACAACTGTGGAGAGTGTGTTCCTCCCTGCTTCTGTATGTAGTACATGGCAGTCATGTTGTCCGTCCGGATCAACACGACTTTGTTGCACAGATGTACTTTGAATGCCTTCATGGCCAGGAAGATTGCCATCAGTTCCAGAAGGTTGATGTGCATCTTCTTCTGTTGTGTCGTCCATAGTCCCTGCACTGTGTAGTGGAGTACATGAGCTCCCCATCCCTGGAGAGACGCGTCCGCTGTCAGTACTATTTGTGTAGTGGAGTACATGAGCTCCCCATCCCTGGAGAGACGCGTCCGCTGTCAGTACTATTTGTGGAACAGGCTCTTGGAACGGTCGGCCCTTGCAAAGGTTTTGAGGATTCCACCAATGCAGAGAGTTGTATGCCCGACCGCTCACCAACACTAGGTCTTTCAACTGTCCTTGAGCCTGATTCCACTGACGTGCTAAGCACTCCTGAAGCGGGCGCATATGTAGTCTCGCGTGTGGGACTATGAAAATGCAGGAGGCCATCATGCCTATCAACTGCATGAACACTCGTGCTGGAAGTGAGTGTTGGGGTTTGAACCTGGAGATCAGCATTTGCATGCTGTTGATCCTCACTAAATTTGGCTGAGCTGTGGCCGCCAGAGTGTCTATAGTCGCACCTAGGTACTGTTGTACGTGTGCGGGCTGGAGATGGGATTTTGGGTAATTTAGTGAGAACCCCAGACTGTGAAGGAGGTGAATGGTGCGGGACATGTGGCTGGCACATTGCTGGGCTGACTTCGCTTGAACGAGCCAGTCGTCCAGGTAAGGGTAGACGTGTATGTGCTGCCTCCGTAGATGTGCCGCCACCGTAGCTAGGCACTTTGTAAACACCCTTGGTGCCGTTGTCACGCCGAAGGGAAGGACTCTGAATTGGTAGTGCTGTCCTTGAACAGTCAACCTGAGGTATTTTTTGTGTGATGGGTGAATGGGTATGTGGAAATACGCATCCTTGAGGGCCAGTGTGGCTAGAAAGTCTCCCTGCTTGAGCAGCGGGAGGACTTGCTGGAGAGTGAGCATGTGAAAATGCTCGGAAAGAATGCATCTGTTTAGGGGTCTCAGGTCCAATATAGGTCTGAGTGACCCGTCTTTCTTCGGTATTAAAAAGTACAGGGAGTACACCCCCGTACCTTGCTCGTGGACGGGTACGACCTCTATTGCGCCTTTTAGAAGCATGCTTTGCACCTCCTGCTGTAAGAGCGTTAAGTGCTCTGAGGACATAGGACGGTTTCTTGGAGGAATTGTGGGTGGAGTGGAGGTTAGCTCTAGACAGTAACCGTATTTGACAATATCTTTGACCCACCTGTCCGTGGTGATGGAGTTCCACGTGGACAGGAACCTTTGTAGCCTTCCCCCGACAGGTGTTATGTGGTCGGGAGGAAGGGAGAGGGCGTCACTGCTTGTTCTTGGGGAGGACCTGGTGTTGCCGTAGCCGCGTCCTCTTCCCTTTGTACTGGAGCCACGATATCCACCCCGTGTGTTTTTATCGTAGGTGGTTTGTGTATTGCCTTTGTTGTATGTCTGCTGTGACCCCTGTCCTCTACCTGCTCCTCTATTTCCGGGGCGACGAAAGGAGCTGCTCCGAAAGGACTGAGTCTGGAGAGCCCCCATGGACTTTGCGGTGTCCGTGTCCTTTTTTATTTTCTCAAGGGTGGTGTCAACCTCCGGTCCGAATAAATAGTCGGGGTTGACAGGCTGGTTGAGTATATTATTTTGCACCTCAGGTTTGAATCCGGAGATTCGTAACCAGGCATGTCGTCGCAGCATGACGCTTGTGTTAATGGCCCTGGCAGCCGTGTCTGCGGCATCTAGTGCACACTTGATGGAAGCATTTGTGAGTAGCTGTCCCTCTCTGATAAGAATTTCTGCACCTTCTTTGTACTGGTCAGGGAGATGTTGGAGTAGTTGCTCCAATGTGTCATAGTGCGCTCTATCGTAGCGAGCGAGGAGCGCTTGAGTGTTGGCTATGCGCCATATGTTGGCAGCCTGGGCGGAACTCGCTTGCCGGAGGTCTCTAGCACCTTGGACTCTTTGTCCGGGGGAGGAGCGTCACCTGTCGTCTGCGAGTGTGCCCTCTTGCGAGCATTCGCTACGACAATGGAGTCTAGTGGTAATTGGCCTCTGATGTAAGTAGGGTCCCCAGGCGCCGATCTGTATTTCTTATCGATCCTGGGGTTTATCACTCGTGCCCTGGTGGGTTCTTTGAAGATGTCCTTGGCTGGTTTGAGGACCCCTTTCAACATGGGCAGAGTTTTTACATGTCTTTCTGAGGATGCGAAGGTGTCCATAAGAAAGTCGTCCTCGATGGTGTCAGAGTGAAGCTGCACTCCATGATTATTTGCGGCACGTTCGATAAGAGCGTTGAACGCTGCAGTGTCCTCTGTGGGAGATGTTTTCGCCCCATAGAGTTGTGGGTCCTGTGCATCTAGAGGTGCACCTGGATCTACAGGGTCGCCCCAAGTTTGATCAGGGTCCTGTTGGTAATCAGGGTCTATGTCTCCGTGGTAGGGGACTTGGTCATCCATGTAATCCCCCAACACATCCGTGTCGGAGTGTGTGGGAGAGTATGATGGTGGATCCTGGTAGGGCGAGTGGTAAGATTCGCTTAGGAGAGGTTCTGAGTCCACAGGCAGCTTCCTTTTTAGCGGGATCCGGAAAGGGTCCAAAGGTGGCTCCGAAGTTATCCTCCGTTCGTGGATAACCATCCTGCCGGTGATGGCGTCGATGACATGTGACGGAGACGCCTCAGCAGGTGTAGTTGTGGTGTGGGCGACCCGTGTCCTGAGTTGGAATATTTTTGGGATCGTGGACGGAGGCAGGCCAAAAGTAATGTTGGCTGGCGCCGAAGAGGCTGCTGGAGCTTTTATTGGGCCGGAGCCCGACGTGTCCTGGAGGACCGTTTTGGTTTTGCTGCTTTGTGCTGCACCAGGTCGCACTTGGAGCGTCTTTGAGGCTTTCGCGCCGACCAGGTCTGTCGAGGCGGTCGTCGACTTTTTCGGCGCCAGCAGGTCATCGAGTCGAGGGGCGGGAATGGCCGTCGACGTGTTCGATGCATGAGACTTCGGTGTTGCCGTGGAAGCGATGTGAGACGCAGCCGGCAGTGTAACCTTTGGTGTCGGAGTCGATGGCGTCGACGCCGGGAACCGATCAGGTTTGTTGGCACCGAAGGCCTTTTTCCGCAGGCCGACTCCGACGTCGGCCGCTTCAAGTTCGGCACCGAAGTCTGGCTTGGTGCGCTCGGTGCCGACGCGCTTCGCTGGCGTCGAAGGTGTGGAAGGCCTCGATCCGACCAGCGCCACTTTTGGTTTCGGTTTCGATTGAACCAGTGCAGCTTTCGGTTTCGGTTTGGAAGAAGGGAAACCAGCCGGTTTAGGTAATAATGGCTGCCGCTGAACGTCCGAGGCCGGGCCAGAGGGCGGGGCCGAAGAACTGCGGGATAGGTCTCGGGTAAGGCCCGAAGGCGATCCCTCGACCGGAGCCATAGACTGTGGCACTGGGCTCTCTTCAGTCTGAACGGGTAGGCCTTGCTCGTCATTGGAGCTACTCTCTTCGGCCCCTGAGGCCTCATCGTAGTCTCCTACCTCGGTGTCGTCTTCATCTCTGCAAAAGAGTGATTCGTCGACGTCGTTCGATCCGGAGTCCTGTTCGGAAACGGGACTGGAGGGTAGGATCTCCAATTCTTCGACATCTTCGGTCTCGGCGTTGAAGATGTCTGCCGGGGCCGGTGCCGCGTGCTGCGCTTCGAGTCTTGCCGCTCGTCGATCCCGTAGAGTCTACTTGGAACGGAACCGGGCACAGGCCATGCATGTCGATTCGTCGTGATCCGGCGAAAGGCATTTGTTGCACACCGGATGGACGTCGATGTGGGGATATTTCGCATTGCATACCGGACATCTTTTGAACGGTGTCCTCGATTCCATCGTCGATGGGCAGGTAAGAAGCGAAAAGTCGGTGCTGAAAGTTGTTAAACTACCAAAGGATTATCGAAACCGATCGAGAAAACAGTACCGACGCGAACTAAAGGCCTTTTGGCCTCGATAAAGTTTTTCCTAACTTGAGCTAAGATAGCACATCCGAACCCAATGGCGGAAAAAAACAATCTGAGGATGGAGAGGATGCCCATGCGCACTGTAGTCCAGGGGAGGAGTCACCTATCCCAGGATACCTCGAAGACTCTTCCAGGACAACAACGTGCAAACATCCGGACCCAACACTAGGCGGCAATCTATGCACAGATATGAATTCAGCAGCCCACATGCCTCGAACACATAATTACTAGTGTCTCGAAGAGTACAAGTCATGAGCCATCGGAGACCCAAGGCAAAATCTTAGCAAGGCTAAAGGACCTGGTTAAATAGAATAATTTCAGGCATTCCGCCTACAGAACCACAGGGAGGACCTACATCACCGAATGGAGATAATGCAATGTCTATAATGACTTTTTTTTGCACCTCCAAAGAACTGACAGACTTTATGACACAATCAGGATGGTGGAAGATACAATGCCAAACTAAACATCATTCTTGAATTCGCTCTCACAGCTGAAATTAAGAGGGACCAATCTTCCATATTTCCACATACTATGATGGGATCCTACTAAATGTTGGTTTACAGTACTTCCATCTATGCAGCCATCTGGCTTGGCAGACGTTTCCTTTGACTCTCTAGATTTTAGTCTTTCTACCCTTACTAAGTTTCATTGTGTTCACCTTAAGAACACTGTTAACTTAGTTTTAATTCCATCCTTATTTGATAACAATACGTTTTTTTTTTTTAAATCCTGGTGTTTTAGGCCAATGTTTTCTGCCTGTGTGAAACTTTCCCAATGCACCATTGTACAGGTGGGCTAAGAGTAGTTAATAAAACCCAAACCTGACCCATTTATCTTAGAATGTATTATGTACCTCTCCCGTGGTAGTGAAGAGAAGCTTGTTCCAGTCAAAGAGAAGATCTAGAAAGGTCTAGAAAACATGTGTATACCTCTGGATTGAGGGCAGTATAACAATGTCTGCAAACACATGTTGACCAAAAATGCTATCTTTGTATAAATCTTTAGAGAGGTCACATACACAGCATTTGCACAAATCCAGAGAACTCTACCAAAATGATGCAAGGACTGCTCTTTAAAAAACAGAAAATCCTATGAGGATAGGTGTAAAGTCTTAAATCTCTATAGGCTGCAGTGGGCCTTACAAGGGGAACATATTGGCCATGCAAATTCCTCAAGTGAGAAGTAGAGGAGAACATAACTCAGTGTTATGGTTTACAAAACAAAACTGCTTGGATGGGAGGGGTTGCGTTTAACACAAGGTCATCTCCACACAAAACGCAAAAACAGGCCTCTAGTATGCGTGGCAAGGACAACAAGCATTTGCAATGCAATAGGTCTCGCATTTACGCGAGTTTGAGCTATTGGCATTGTAAATGACAATCCCTTTATTATGTTTTGGTTTTTAAAACATAAAAAGGCAGTCATTTACAATGCCTATAGCTTAAACTCATGTAAATGCGAGACCTTTTGCATTGCAAATGGTTGTTAAAACCTACTCATGTGATATGAAATGCTCAACTGCCTGCCCTCTGAGTAGAAGCACAACATCCGTGCTAAGAAAAATAAACCTCTGGGCTCATTTTACCAAAATCATAAGGACAGAAGGAATAACACTTCCCTCGACCAATGATGACACTGCAGGATGTGACGTCGCATAAACTTTGACCTCATTTGACATACGTTTGATAATCAGGTTATCTGTCTATAACTATTCTCATACCACTGTAACGAAATTGCCTTCTCTCTTTCCACAAAGATGCAATGTCACAAAGTCTAAGGTGATAAAAACCCGCTTGTAACTGAGAGGTAAAGGGGGTAATCCCGTCTGCGAGTAAGCGACCCCAGCTGGGCACATGAACGGAATGTTCTTAAACCCCTCAGACTGGAGGCACACTGGCGGAGCAGACCTCTCCACCTCACGAAATCTGCACCCTTTGTTTACAGACGCATACACTCCGAGACAGTAACAGCCCAGCTGCATTGCTCATATTTCAAATTGCCTTTTTAAACCAGTTATCTGGGTCGTGTGTGAATACCTGGGCGAGTTTACTTACGTGCTAACACAGCGCGACACACTAGGCTGAGCACAGACCGCAATCTATGTACATAACAAGACAAACCAGGAGCCAACATAATCGTAAACAGCCTTGTTGAACTCACCCGCTTTAGCAGACAACATTTACAAGTTCGCATCCCACAGCGACGCCACTTCTGCGTTACAACAAACACAGAGGCGGCAGTAATTACAAACAGAAGGAAGGGTCACCACTTTGCGCTGCTGCGGCACTGCTTTGTCTGTGAAAGGAGGGTGCACGAATTCACAAGCATTGGCCGCGCGGCCGTAAAAGTAACGGCCGCGCGGCCGTGAAAGCGAAAGAAATAGCGATCGCGATCAAAGCGAAAGTGATCGCGATCGCGAGGACGGGACACGCTGTGTGGCAAGCACGCGAGTGGTGCACGCGCAGCAGTGATTGGCGGCTGCGCGCGTGCACGCTCGCGTGCACTCAAGCTTTAGGCCACAGGCAGCACTTTAAAAATCCCAAATACAAAATGTCTCTCCGAGCCAGCGCATGCGCTGGGCTCAGCGAGACCTAAAAATCAGGAACCAAACTCACTACACTAAGTCTATGTGTTGCACCTAGAGAGGAAAGGGCATACCAGAGACACCTGGAGATCCTACTCTGCCAAAATGTTTAAAGGTCAAATAAGCAGTTCTGGAACCAGACACAGCTTTGAGACTAAGGCCTGAGATACAGAAGCCAAGGGTGCATATTACTCATTGGAAAAGATCAAAACAAATGCCTGCTTGTGCATTCCTCCTGATAAAGAGAGTGAGTTGCATGTCTGCTACATAAATATTAAATTCAACGCTTCCCCTCTAGAAGAAAAAGAAAAAAAAATATTTAGATATCTTGCAACGCCTATGACTTGATGAAGAAACAAAACGAACGAGAAGTCAGGCACTCCCACTAAACACAGATGCCTGTGAGGCATTTGTAAAATCAACTAATTACACTATGTTGAGTACCAACAGAAAACAGTGATACCATAAACAGAAAACAGCCCTTATGTGAAACAGCTGCAAGCACTCCTCTAAGAGTTACTGTGGTAACACTATGGAAATGCTGGATTACATCCAACAGGCTACACATAGTGCAATCACATTTTTCAAGCTCACAATATTGTTCCCCTGTTGCAGCACGCTTGTCCCGAATAAAGATTTCTGCAATATGTGATTGCTAAATTCCATGACATGATTTAGGAACGGCACTATGATATGAACATTTCTACACTGCTTGACCGTGCATCAAAACCAATTTCTAAAACTGCTCTGGGTTTTGAGTGCTATTTGAAAAAGTAGTTCCTAGATGGCGGTCACTGAAGGTCCCATATGTCCGCATGTATATATGGAACAGGCTTAGTGAAAAGCCTCAGTATAGCATTAGCCCTGCTGCTCCAGTGTCTCCTCAGCTGCCACTCTTCACTATGGTGCCAAGAATTAAAATGCTCAGCCCCCTATCCGGGATCTAATTTAAACTTCTCATTCGGTGTCTGTTTGCTAGTGTATTTATTCACTTATTGGTCAGCCACCGAGTCCCCAGCTGAACAAACATGATGTTACGTAACACAACAAGAGAGAGTTTAAGAACTCCTTCTTGCTGAAAATGTCTCTCAACTTAACAAAACAAGGCACTTTAGAAAACGTTGATCTTAAAGGCTATTAATATTAAAAAAGGACTGGAGAGTTAGTGCCAATAAAGTAATAGCAAAATGTGTTCCCAAAATAGTTTATGTAAATGTTTATTATTTACCAATTCATCATGAAGGGTAGAGTAAAATACTTGTACCCACATGGGTAAGTCCTGAGCAGCATTTTAACTATGTGCGTATAATCTCACACAATTTCAGTTTTTTTAGTTCTGTCTATTTTGCATAATTTTTCTCTTCAGTGGTTACAACTTCTATATTTTTCACTTGCAGGAGACTGGTTCGGGCAGAAAATGTTTTGGGGAAGGGGTATAAAACAGATATGTGCTGTGGTCGAGGCACTGTCTGGTCAAACCAGTCTCATGCAGGTATCTTCCGTGTATTTGTTATACATATTTTCTTTTTTTTACACAAGTTATATACTTGCGCGGATTTTTCATGCAGACTGGCGAAATTTACTTTGTGTAATTTTCATGAAAATTATGGGGATTTTACAACGATTGTACCCACTTGCGTAGCTCAAAGCACCTACCATCTTGGTCAGGTGGTTAAGAAACCTTGAGCTGTACTAAAAAAATTACGCTTACAAAACAGTGGCCTGGGGCGTATAGTGCAACAGCATAACAGCTGCATAAAGTAACAATCCTCTCTCAATGAGCTCATTAAGGAAAGATGAGTCATTTGAATCAAAAGTAGTAATTAGCAAGTATGTAAACTTGTTTATATTTTGATTTTGAGTATTTACTATCAGTCCTTACCCTGAAAAGAAAAGAAGCAGGTAAAACAAGGGACGTTTTCCGACTGTACAGTAATGGATGTTTAAAATCTAAAATTGTGAGAAGGAAAGCACCTCTTCCTATGTGAGATTTTGTTCAGCTCATGCAAAAAGAGATTAAGCACCAGAATACGCGATCCTAGAGCACTATCTGTAATACTGGGTTAGTCGTTGTGTATGAAAACTGACACAAATCGTAAAAGCATGGGCAAAAAATATTTGCTAGCATTTTGCTGTTTATCTCCATTTAGCTGTAAAGATGTGGAAGTGCATACAGGTCTTGATATGGCTTACTTTGTAAAAGCTAATTTATCTACCTCTTTCAATTGGTGTTTTCCTTAACTGTCTACTATTTCAGTCCAAGAAAATTAAGTAAAGAAAATTAAAAGTAAAACAAACAAAAACGCTGCATTTAACTACCGAAGATTACAGATGAAGTATTATTTTATTTACACGTTATTTCGCTTTAAAGAGACACGTATAGGATCCCATTTTACGCTGCACTAATGTATTTTTAGAGTAATTCTTAATTAAAGATTTTGTCAAAACAATCCATATGTTGCAATGCAGTCAATATTACGACAGTGCCATTTAAATGCATATCAAATTAAAGATGTACAGAACGAAAAGCTATTGATTTTGCAAGCAGTCACAAAGTGGCTATTACAAAGATGAAATCTAAGCACAGGAAGGGCGAGAAGTTGAAAAAAACAAGCATTTGCAATGCAATAGGTCTCGAATTTGCGAGAGTTTAAACTATTGGCATTGTAAATGACAGCGCCTTTTCTTTATCAGTTTCGCTAATTAACACTTAAATCAAAGGGATTGTCATTTACAATGCCAATAGCTCAAACGCTTGCAAATGCGAGACCTATTCAAAGAAGTCGCCGCCATTGTCCCGGCTCCTCAGAAAGTGAAAGCACGCATGACTCACTGAATGTTGCAGGAAAGCATGTCGTGCCTGCAGGAGGAGAAACTCATTAAAGAAAATAGTGCTTAGAGACTAAAAAAGACGTACCGTGTAACAACCGAAGTAAAAGGGCCAGTTCCTATGGTAGGTTACAAATAAAGACAAGGCGGTACTAAGGAGGGACTAACAAACCTATTAATGAATCAGAAGCCAGCATTTACGAAGGACAATGACACAAGTCAATAACATATGGGCGGGGCTTCTATTCCATACTCCAATACAGCATGCCACAGAGCAGCGCATGAGCTGCCCAGGCTCAACCTAAAAAGGAAGAATTCGTTCAGGTGATAAGGGAGTAAACTGGAAGGAGATGGTACACTTAGAAACTGAAACCATCTGCATCTAAACGAATATAAAAAGCTGGATACAAGAAACAACCAAACCTATGTATCACAAAAATCATGTACCAATAAAATTACACAGAAGGCCTATAGAGAAAACGGGGATAGTGAACAACTTGTGTATGTCGATTCATTATTTTTCTAACTCGTGTTTTCACAAAATGTTCAACCCTTGACAAGTACTTTACAAACTCCACATCGATCTCAGACCGATGTATCTCTAAATATGCTTTTCAGAGAGGGTGTACATTAACGCACACCAGAAACGAGAAGTCTCAAAGTCTAGCAAGGTGGATGCATGTATTTTACTCCTGTGCAATCCAATGTTCCAAGTCAGAGGTTCTTAATCTTCTCAGTACAGGGGACCCTCACTGAATCATTACTGGGATCCATGACTCTCACCGAGACATTATTAGAAGCTGGGGACCCCTGGCCTAAGCAATTTCTAGAATTTAGACCTCAAAATGATACTCAAAATATAGAAAACAAATGCCCCAATATTGAAATATTTTGTTAAAGTCACAATCATATATAAAAATAAAATGTTAATTTTCCATTATACTTCATGTATATATAACTTTATTAATTTTATTATTTTGTAAACAGTCATGGACACCCTGAATTGGTCTCGCTGACCCCCAGAGGTTCTTGTACCAGAGGTTAAGAACCACTGCTCTAAGTAGCTGGGAGGCAGTTTAGCAACAACTTTATACATGGTTAATGGGGATATTTGGGCACTATAATGCTTAAAGCACTATGGCAGCAGAATTCCTCTAATATTCGAGTTGCCATTTATCCGAGAGGCCTTGTTCTCCTTGGGGAGGGCGACATGGACTCAGCTCCCACCCTTTACAGGCCGCCTTGAGCTTTCCTACCCAGTAGTGAAAGAAGAGATGGTTTCCTTGAGGAAGGAGGGAAGCGGACCAGGCAACAGAGGCAACTCACTGAGAAGTTGCAGTGAAAAGGAGGAGTGGTGAGAGGTACTCAGCCTTGTGATGAGGCAGAAATACCCCAGTACCCCTGGAGCAGGAAGCGATCTTCAGTGAAACCAGATGAATGCTTCAGGACGTCCTCAATGGCATCAGCATTGTCTTAGTAAGATGGCATTATAAATCTTGGTGTTGGATCAGGATACATGCTTGCAAGTCTGGTAAGAGTGGGAAAAAACCTATTAAGAGTAAAACTCTCACAATCAGCCAGCCATTGCAGCTTGAAGAAATCAAGCAGCGAAGTTTCTTCCGAGATAGTGTGTCTACCAGTAACAGGTCAGAAACAGATCTGGTACTGTCTGGGGAAACAACCCACATGAACATGTTAAAGCCGATGCGGGCTATTGCAGCCTCCGTCTGCGGATAACTGGTTCAGACTTTTTGATGAGGGCTGAGCAAGGAGAGAACTGTACACCCCACACTACCTCATGGGTGGAGAGTGAATTAAACTGTCAGCCTTAAAAGAAATGCAGGTCCTGAGACTGCTGAAGAAAAGACTGAGTGAGGTCTTGATTGAGAATGAATTATCTAAGCATGTCTAAGCATGGGGGGACAAGCTGGAAATAAAAGGGAGTGTTTTGGTGAGACCGCAAGCCACGAGGAAGATGCTCAGTCGGTCTTGTATATAAGCAAACAAAGCATCGAGGCAATGGCTTGCCACACAGACAAGTAATGCACCACAGGGAAGTGACTGGCGGAGTGTGTGCATCAGTGACCTTCCAGCGGAGGAAAGTCCTAAAAGTGATTATTACAATAGAAGCAAGAGATCTCTGGAGCCTGGATGGTGAGCTGGGCTGCAGATCAGAAGACTGTGTAAAGAGATGTGTCCTTCGCGGATCTCCCTTATTTGTGAAAATTGTCTCCAATGCCAAAATGTACAGGATGACCGTTCCAGAGGGAGGAGCCAAGAGTATGGAATGAGTTAACATCAAATATCTGACCAATGCAGCATTGGCTTTCAGCAGCCAGCATAATCAGGGGTCTCATTGTCCATTATGGCACTAGCAAGTTAGCGATGGAGAAAGGGCAGACCATAAGGCATACGGTCTTGAACTTTATTCTTTCTCTGACTGCAAGCCACATATGTAATCAGTACACTTCAAGCAGAGGTTAAAGGAAGCAGCATGGTTATGTACTGCTTAGAGTTTAGTAATAACTGTGGCAGGAAGGCACCCGAACATACTGCAACATACAAATCTGGAGTGGACTGCAACAAGCATCATGTCAGTCTTTCAAGAGAAAAACAATAGTTGCAGGATAACGTTAAGTAAACGTAAATGGTAGAGCAATTTTTTTCTGACTGACAGAATCCTGAGAGCGAGGTTAGCAACAATAAATTGTTATGTAGAGAAAGAGAAGATCATGGTAAAGGTATGAAAGCACACAGTTTAAGGCTCATAGTCTGCAGAGTTTTTATACATTATCTAGGCTTGCATCTGTTAAAAAGAGAATGGGGACCTTTTTCCAAAAAGGCTTTGCCAGAGAGCGGTGAGACATTCATGGAGATGCCATTTACAGAGGTTGCTTGGTTTGGGTACTGCCCTCCCCCCCACAAATAACACTTGCTACAGAAAGAACTGCAACAAGTAGTAAAGATCTAAAATGTGCCAAGTGAAGTTCAGATGAAAAAAACAGGAATAGGAGGGAGAAGAAAAATCGAGGAACAAATTAAACAATGGAATTGTGGGTGAAGGAGCAAAATGCAGGGTGCGATAAAATTTGGGCCAGAAAATAAAAGCTGCTTGGAGAGGCAAGAAGTACTATATTAAATAAAACTCTTAGGTGCAATGTGGTTGGGTCATAAGTGCTGGGCACCAGGGTGAGACCACCTAGAGCATTTTTGTCTCTATTCATCTCTATACCCATTTATTCTGTTACAATGGGTTAAAAAGAAGGGGCTGGAAAGGCAGAAAGAAGATCTGGCTAGCCACTGTAGATGGTTTACATATTTCAACCAAATCGGTGGGGGAAGAGATTCGAATAAGAATGCTTTGATATGACTGCTTCAGTAGAGGATCAAAAGCTGCCTTTGTGTGGGATAAAACGTCAGGTGCCATAAATGTTGAGCTGGATCAGGCCGAGAATGAATTAATGTTTGATTAAAAATTGGGGTGGGGGGGGGGGGGCAGGAATGGTCGTCACTAATTTGCCCCTATTTGTGTCCCATGGGATGGAAAAGACTGACATGGAAGGAAGTTGATAAAGGGTAAGGGCTGAGAGGGCATGGTTGAAAAATGACTATGAAGGGGTAGTTGTGTGGGGGCGATATTGAGTAGCAATTGTAAAAGTGGTTAGCTGTCCACAAGATAAGTTCTTAATCAAGAGAGCTCTCTGCAAACAGAACCTTTCATTGTGATTTAGCTAGGCACTGCACTTCAGAAAATGCTGGACACATCCGGAGACTGGGAGACTGCTCAGTCCATTTTGTGTTGCCATCTAACAGAACAAGGGGAATAGAAATATTGATGATGAGCAAAATGGGTTTTAAACTCAAGGCACGGAGGGGTAACCAAGGACAATTTTTCTCTGTCATAGATTGGTGAATGGGGCACTAATGATCTTAGGAGCAGCAGTGAACTATCCAAACATCTGGCAAATTGACAAATATAGCCTTCACCGGGTGCCCACAACAACATCCGAAAGTGTATATGTATACTCCCTTATCTCGCTTGAAAAACAAAAATGAATCCACTAACTTTATTATTTACATTTTTCCTGCATTTGATTGCATATATTTTAGGCCTCACCTTCCCACCATTTTTCCCCTTAGGAAAAAAAGACAACATTACAAATGAACAGAGGCTAAGAAAAACAAAGCATACCCATGATCTACCTACACATGTACTTACTTCATAGCTGCATAGTAGAAAGATCCAAACCAGATGGTGGATGTCACAAGATGCACTGGAATCAAAACTTTACCGTACTGTTTAAAAGTTCTTTTGAACCTTTGTAATAGAGAGAGTGATCGATCTTGCAAGGGGTCAGTCTCCCCTACGTTAGGTTTCTCCCCGGCATCAGTGGTGGTGTCCAATACAGGCTCTTCTGTGACGTATGTGCCTTCTACAGTGGTGGGCTTTTCGGGCTCCTTTTGAAGTGGGTTCTTTACTGGAGTCTCGCTGTGTGGAGCAGATGAATGCAGCCACATTTTTTGGGGTCCAAGGACGACAGTCATTTGATGCCCAATGATTGCTGCATCTGGGAACCGCTTTAAGCACCAGCCCTGTTGAAACTTACTGGTTCGGGAGCATACCAAATAGGCATTGTCAGTGTGGTGGATCAAAGCCTGCAGAAAGCGTCGCTGCATTATGAACGATGGTATTGGTTAGGATCCCTAAAAGAGACAAAGATGAATGGATAAAGTGGCCACACTTGTCTTGCGTTTATTTCACAAACACGTGCAAATAATTAATACCATTTTTATGTAAACTGAGTGCTTGGTCAAGGAAAAGAGCAGGAAAGTAAGATACACATGGAAGTATATTTTGTATATGTATCGAATGTGAACAAAAGCTTGCTTTCTGCTAAAGAAACTGGAATCTTTGCTCAACTGTAACAAAAACCTAACCTTTTACATACAGCTTTATTTTAAGAGTCATCAGTGTTTCAACCAATAATCGAAATGCCTGCAATATTGAAGAAGTGAGAAAATGCATTATAACAATACGCAACACCTCATTCCGTTACATGGAAGATGATCATAAACTTTCGTAGTCATAAGCAAGTTTCACAAAATTTTCAACAGTATGGAAACATGCCCTTTTCCCAGAAGCGTTATAAATGACTACCAACAACTTTTCAATAATCCTGTAGAGGACAATAAAGCAAAGCAAGGAGCGAAAATGATATAGATTGTTGGAAAGGGACTTGGTGCTGAACTGAATAGCTTACCTTCATTCTATGATACTTGCACTATGTACATCAACCATGGTGTGGAAATCGAAAATAATTGCTGTTACCATGAGCTGAAGCCATCTTGGTTGTGGCATCCATTTTGTTAGCCATGTGATTCTTCCGTCTTCACTGTTGCTTGCCTTTATATCCTGCTTGAGTCATCAGCTTTAGTTAACTCCTTCTATTCTAAGCTCAAGCAATGTATGAGCTCAGAAAGGCCTGTGGCTGCTGAATGCACTAGTTTGAGAACGTAACTGTCTATCATATCCTACTGATGTAAGCAGTTCTGTCTCCCCTCCCACTTTGCTGACTAAGCGATTTCCCATTTGCCCATGTTTGTCGGTAGTTATTCTTGTGTAGGCCTGTACCTTCTATTTGTAACTACATGCTTACCAGTGCAGAAAACTCAGTATAAAATGTCCATGGTCTGTGTATTCAAGCCACTACCTCCTGGAACACTTGAGGGTGTTGTATGTACGTGGTCTCACTCATGAGTGAATAAACTTGTTCTCTGAATTCCAGCTTCAGTGCCAATCCCTTCTTTGTTGTTTTAAGGACCCGTGGACAGATAAGGGTGAACCCCTGCACCGGTGGGCCCCTAAAAAGGCTCATTTCCACAATGGCATGTAAATTTAGCATCAGAAATGTTCTGCAGATGACAGCAGTGATTAGTGCACCAAGAAGTAAACTACATCAAGAACCAGTATCCTGGAAATGTTTGTGTGAGTGAGGATATAATACCTAGGTGAATCCACAGTCTGGCATGAACAAGGGCAACATTTCAGGTAGAGCAGAATTCTTTTGCTTTGTGCAGAACAGACTACACACACACTTCTTCTAAAATACTATGCCTTGACGGTGCTAAACTTCCTTAAGACAATGCATGAGGTTTGAAGAACCAAATATGCTCTTCTTGTTATAAAACACATGCTGAATTACATCCCAAAAACTAATCTTTAAAAAGCCACATAGACTACAAGGTAAAAAATACAATGGCAAGAATGCCTTACCTTCAGCTTGCTAACGGTGCAGAGTGCAAGATCAGGGCTAGTGGTAGATTTGCAATCCCACAAGGCACAAAGGAATAGTTGGGTCAAGAGACGTTAGTCACAATTCCAATAGGATAACGAAATGCATGTTGGTGGACACGTGCCTGGCTACAATATTGTAAATCTTTGTCCGGCACAGGCATGGAGCTAAAGAAAGAAAAAGGAACCATGAGATATGAACAACAAGACAAACTTAAGGAACAAATCAAGACATACATTGGCAAAGTCAACAGGTCTGGGCTTGTCAAGTATGAATGTTTTGCAAGCAAACAGAATGGAACTTTAAAGATTAAGAGTAAACTAAAGTAAAAATTCAGACTTTAAAAGGTGGCGGGAATATGCTTTAAAATAAAAATAAAAAAAAAACAAGAACCATTGTAGCCCTTGGCCTACCTGTCCTGGCACTGAAGTGCCCTATTTATTGGTAGATGTACATACATGATCAGGTTAAATGACATTGCTCAAAGTGCAATACAATCAATAGATAAAGTGGGATGACTCGGTGGTCCATGCAGTTGCGAGTGAAAACAAAAAAGACAGGGCTAATCCAAAGTATTTTTTATCTATGGTTTTATAATTACACAAGCCTGGTTCATCTTATGCATGTCAAATCAATCCTGTGTAAGGATGAATGCTGGTATTACTCATTAGATATGGGTGACAGCTCATTGAGGGATGGCTCATTATTTCAGTCTTCCATACTACATAAGCTAGAGGATGCAGAAGTCTCCGCTCCTCTGTTTACTCTCTAGTCTATCCAGGCTTATATGCACACACAAAACAAAAAATATTAATCTGCATAGAAACTGACATCATGCACCCAAACATATGCTCATCAGGATGACATCGAAAGCAACTAACTACTTGCAGTAAGGAAAAAAGTGAGGTCTATGTGCACACTTTTCCCAACACCTATGTGACTTACCCCTGCATTCAAACGCTACAAATTGCAGCAAAGCCATTTTTACTTCATAATCATCAAAGTAATTTCTGCCTATTTAGTTCTAAATTCACAATAAGTTGGTTGAGAAAAGGTTTTATTTTGTTCTTGGAAAACAGGTGAGAACACCTCTACACTGACCCACTGACAAAAGCAATATGGGATATTTCATGTTATCCCAAATCGGCTACATCATGCTAAATAGCAGTGTCAATTTAACATAGATAGGCAGGGGTGGGGGAATCATATCGCCCGACGCCCGAACCATGTTGTTTATATTGACGGGCAAGAAGATTTATTGTCTATTTATGTCCGAAGGACATGTAGACATTAATCACGTTTTAATCACGTTAAAACAACAGGCTGTCGGCACTCTGGGGCTCACAGCCAATCCGAAGCTTGCAGAGAGCCTTTGGCGGCATCTGATTGGCTCGCAGCCCATGACTGGGCTCTAGCTAGTGATTGGCTGGGGGAGTGAAACGTCACTCAGCCTCTGCAAGCAGTAGTCCGTAGCCGCCACAAGGCTTGCAATAAGCATTCAGGTAAAATAAGCAGTTTTGCCCGCTTGAATTGTGTGATATTGTGACGGAGGTGCTGCGATTTTCTTCTATTTATATTTTTAGCAACCGTGCGTGGGTAGATTAATTAGTACAAAAGCCTAGGCCTGGCCCGCCTCGGCGCCTCAGATGAGGACGTCAAAAAAGCGTATCGCAAGCAGGCGCGCTGCGCTACCACCGCTTCATGGGGGAAACACCCATTACAACGAATTCAGATTCACGTGCTGCCATCGCAATGCGGGTTTAACATCGCGGGTCCGGAGCCTTCATACCACAGATGGAAACAGATCTGCAGATTAATGCTTTCAAAAGAGACATCCGTTGGTGACTTGCAATTTATAACTTAAAGTCCTAATATAGAATAGTGAACTATTAACTTTCAGCCCAGAACTGCATAAACACACCGACAAATATACATTACAAAATTGATTAATGTTGCAAAGAGGGTACATGTGGCGAATAAAACGATTCTTATTATTAAAGTAAGCTCCCAACTTTGCTGTTTCTTTTTCGACTCTGCGTTTGTGCTTCTCCACATCAAGCACTCTTAAACTACTGCCTACCAGTATGGGTGACATGTGACTCCTACACTTTCACTCCTTTGGCTTATGGGCAAAAAAACATTGTCGCACACGGCGCAGCCAGCACTAAAAGCTTTCGAAGCACCTGCTGCAGCGTTTCTTTCCGCCGGCAATTACCAGGCCTCACAGAAATGTGTAGAAAACTTGTGTGATGAATTACCATCCTGGAAAGAGATCCGTGTTTTGTATAGTTGAGGTTGTGACATCTGTGAAGTTAGTGCAGAGGGTTAATATGCCTGCTGCAAAGAACATGTACGAAGTGGATTACAGAGTGCATAGGATGGAAACAGATCTGCAGATTAATGCTTTCAAAAAAGAGACATCCGTTGGTGACTTGCAATTTATAACTTAAAGTCCTAATATAGAATAGTGAGCTATTAACTTTCAGTCCAGAACTGCGTAAACACACCGACAAATATGCATTACAAAATTGATTAATGTTGCAAAGAGGGCACATTTGGCGAAAAAACGATTCTTATTATTAAAGGAAGCTCCCAACTTTGCTGTTTCTTTTTCGATACAACTTACAGATTCGCAAGGAACGTAGGGCTCACGTCTGGCCAGCTGCAAAAGTGAGGAGGAAATGGCAGGAGGCACGCTGGCTGACACCTTTTATATCCCAGCCATACGTTTTTACAAGGGTGACGGTAAATTAGTACATTACGTATGGTTTGAAATGTACGCATTTTGTGGGAATAAATACACAGCCAAACAAAATGGAAAAAAAGGGGAATAGAAATAAAAGAATTGCCGTCAGGGTTAAGGGGAGGGGGCGCAGGGACGCGATAATATCCCTTGACAAGTTTTCCTTTAGCATTAATATTGCACAGCATTCAATGGTTTACTGATTTTAATAAAGCAAAAATATATTAATGTTTCTCTGTCAGCCGGAGCCCTTATGTTTGATGTGGAACGGGGGTAGGTGGGACAAGTGGATTTTACAGGACATGTAGATCTCAGTGGCATTTTGTCCCTTGGACAACTAGATTATTTGGAAAATTCCACACCCCTGGATAGGTCTTGTTACAAGTATAGGGTATGTAAAATGTGGTGCCTGCCAACAATGTCTCTTCAGGGAGTAACAAACAAAAAGAAACGATTAATCCCAAATACAAGTGAAAGAAGTTATAAGGAGAATAAACAATGCAAAACGAGTAAAAAAAGCTGTCACAAAAGTTTTTCAGAAATGTAGTGACGCCTAAGCCAGAGTGAAAGTTATGAAGCCTAAAGGTAAATGGCTTCCATCGAAGACGTACCCTTAACCACTATTCACCTCATAATGCCATGAGAAAGCTTGCAGAGAGACGGCAATGTTCTTCAGTTGACAGGCTTCTTTGGGTAGAATTATGTACCTGGAATTAGGTTTGGCAATACTGTAGTCCCATACATTATTGAAAGAAATCGAATATATAGGTACATACATTTTAATCTCTTCTAGTCTGATAGTCAGTGCAAAATTCAAGTATGTAGAACAAAATATCACAAATTATGCCACGTAAAACAAGCATTTGCAATGCAATAGGTCTCGCATTTTCGCAAGTTTAAGCTATTAGTATTGTAAATGACATGCCTTTCATTTATGTTTTAAAAACAAAAATAAAAGGCATTGTCATCTGCAAGGTCAATAACTTGAACTCGTGTAAATGCGAGACCTATTGCATTGCGAATGCTTGTTTTTAAAGCAGCTCTTGTTCCTTAAAGGAACAGGTACTAGATTAAAGAAATACGTTTTCCATTTGGAAAACGGAGGGGAGCAGGCAGCCCAGTTAAATCGTTTTGTGCATCTGGCCCTTAGTTGCCGATTAGATGGTCACAATCTCAAACTGTGAAGTCCTGCACATTACCAGAGCTTTGATTTGCATTTATTTATATCTTTCAACATAGTGAATCATCATGGTCTATTCTTGCAAAAGAATTACACCAATTCATTTGAATAGATAGGATGTTGGACCTATTTCCCCATACCTATTCAACATAGAAATAGTTGTGTAGGGTAAGGGTATTTGAGTAATAGCGACTCTGTAGTTATGGTTCCACCCAAGAATCCCCATAAACATTTTTATTGTTCATAAGTGGTGCCCAGTTTTACACTTTGGCAGATATTTTGCCACACCACCTATGCTTCATTTCAGAAGCTTTCCTGCAGATTGTTTAAGAGGGAGACGAGCACATAGAGATTTCCTAAAGTTAGTTTTCCCATTCACGTTCCTAGGAAGGATTTACAGAAAGATAACCCTACAACCTCTGAAGAGGATGCCACAATATTTGGCATGGCAACAAAGTCCACAAGGCTTCTTTGCCCATATTGTGACTTAGTGCAAATCCATGCTGTCGTTTCTACGGCATTTAAAGATTAAAAATCTGTAGACGGCTGGATGTTATCTTGTTGTTGCTGTGATGGCCAATGTGTACTTCCATAGACCAAGAAATACGATTTGCTGACAGGGGCTAATTCTAGAGCTGCTATGTGAGCTGTAATAGATTAAAAATGCTCCATGAACCTGCCCTTAAACAAAACCAGCCTTAGGAAAAGTATAGCACGCCATGCGCGTGCTGTGGTCACGCAGAGACAGGAGATGTGCACGCGTACGGAGTGCACATCTCCTGTCCGCCTTCAGAGGAGACGCCATGCGCGCGCACATCGACTGTCCGTGCGCGCACATGGTTTGTCTCCCTTCGCGAAGGAAAGCGACGACAATAGTCTCGCAAGGCGAAGCAGCGCATGCGCTGCGTTCACTAGCGAGACCTAAAAAAGGCTACTAGAGGTCAGGTGTCCTAAGCCATTTTGCATTTGCAAACATTGTGATTTGCAAAATCACAGGGTTTGCAAAAGCAAAATGGCCTTTAAGTATGTGCTAAATCCATTTTGTGATTAGGTACTGCGACCCACTCCGAATCCTTATTTTGTGAACAGACAAATTAGAACAATAGTTCAACATTAGGGAGTTTAATGATATCCTGTTTATTAGGAGGGTCGGTGGGTTCTGCCAACAAACATCTGAGAGGGGATTGTGTGGTGATTAATTGTAAATACCCTGCACTAGCAAGACGATTGCTTCAAAGCTTTAACATGCAGCATACATTGGAGGAGGGTATGAGTATTGTACCATTAGGGTTTTTTAGGTTTCGGCTAACTTTGCTGCGCGCATGCGCAGCTCGCTCGGCACGATTTAACGATTTTGAGGTGTTTTGGTAAAGGGCTTTAAGCCCTGCCCCTCTTTTCCATTGGCTGGTGTCACCGTTTATGCTAAACGGTGGCCAGCCATTGGAAAAGAGCTTTTTGTGTCGTGTACTTTTGGCTTTTTGGACGGGCTCGCCTGTAATCCGTGCGTCGCAAAAGGTTTCTTATCTTTATGGGGCCATGTGTTTCAAACCGGACGAAAGTGAAAGCGGATCGTGCTTGTTGCTGTATTTTGATCCTGTCGTACATCACAAGCCTGATGCGTGTCCTCCCTTTAAATTTAACGTCCAGAGATGATCTCTAGAAGCAAGCGGACCGTGCTTGTTTATTATTTCTCCTTTGTTTTTTCCTCTATTGGATAAATAACTTGCAAGCAATAGACCCCTGGCCTTGCAAGCATCCAGATGGCAGTGCCAAGGTAGGGATGGGGGGAGGAAGGGAGACAATCGAGCGCCACACAGAAACTGACACCAGTGGGGAAAATCTCTAGTGGGGATGAAGCGAGTTAGCATGTCCCAGCTCTTCCCGTGCACCGGCTGCTCCTCGGTCCGCAAGGGTGCGTGGGTCCGGAGGAGAGCTGCCTCCGGCGTGGCCCCTGTCCTCCCACGGTGTCCCTGGAATAAGTTGCGGGCATGCGTGCTGCAGCTGGCGAGCCTGCGCACTGCAGCTCCGGGAAGGCTAGAGGGAGCCGGCGGTGGCTGGAGTGCCCATCCAAATGTCACCGGGTTTAAGCCTGAAGTTCACCTGTTCCCCTGTAGCAGGCCGGCCCTCCTAGTTAGAGCGCGCAGCACAGACAGAGTGGTTTAAAGAGACGTTCCCTATAGGCAGGTGTCTCATGAAGGCCGGTGGGGCTGGGTCTGAGCCAGTTTCGTCAGATATATCACATCTGGCAAGTCCTAACTGAACGTTGTCTATTTACCTGTCTGAAGTTATTATTTTGGTTCTTATCATAGTTATCTGGGGAAAGTATGGTTCGGCAAGGGGCATGAAATTTTGTGGACTGACTTGAGTAATTAGGCCCGCGATAAAATGTTTTGGGAAGGCCCACTCATGGTTTTAGAATTGTGTGCAACGTCCAGGATAAACAGCTGTGGGTAGTTGCAAGTTGCACTTTTTTTTTTTAATATAAAGGCCCGATAGCACATCAAAGGGATGTCGGCATAGGGAATTGTACAACTATCTCCAAGTACGCTCGACAATCCAGACACACACACACTGTGTAGATGTCTGGGAGCAGCAGAGCTCTAACATTTTCTGACTCTATTCGAGTGTAGTCCATCAAGTCCTGGGATTTTATTTTGGATCATGGTACCTGTAGTGTGAATTTACAGCGAGATAAAGGGCAAGGCGAGTGGGACAACTCGGGAAGACAGCTGTACTGGATGTCAATGCACAGGTGCAATCTGGAAACGCGCGGTCTCTGGGACAGTGCACACCCTTTCCACGTCACTGACAAGACGCCTACTTAAACCTGGTAATATGTATGTGATCTAAATGCTGCTTTGGAAACCCCCAAGGAGGGGGGGGGGAGAAGAGCGAGAGAAAGAGCGAGAGAGAGAGAGCGCAAGAGAGGGGCGCAAGAGAGGGCGCCAGAGAGGGCGCCAGAGAGAGCGCAAGAATATGAATCCGAGTTTGTGAGTGTCACTATGGCGTGGAGTCACTTAGAGTATCTAGTGCAAAGTTAAGATATGCCAGTAAGTAAACAGGCCCCACTATATCTACTACCCAGCTCCCCTAGATCAGTCTTCAGCTTTACCCCCAGTTCTCAGTGTAAGGATGAAAAATTCAATATTATCCCTTTCGCATCTCTATATTTTGCTCTTTCAGTCTCACTTTTTCTCTCACTTTTACCTCGCTCTGCTCTTCCTCTCTGGCTCTCTCTGTTTCTGCGACTGTCGTCCATCTGATTTCTCACATGCTTTCCGTTTCTCACACCAGTATTTCCAGTGACATTTCACCTCTTTCCCTCCCGATTCCTGCCACCCTCTACCTTCTCATCATTCTGCTACCTCGGGCTTCAAGTGGGCCGGGTCCGGGGGAGGGGCATTGCTGCTTAGTGCAATGAGCTTAACTACCTCATAGTTCACCATTTCGGCATGTCGAGGGTCCGTGAGTGGAGCAGGATATGGAGGTAAGTGCGCCTGGTAAGACCGCAGCCCTGCCAAGGGTCACTCAGCACTAATGCATATTTGGTATTATCGCATTCCCTCAAAATATTTTGTCACGCAATTCAGAGTGCCATACTTGCTTGAATTACTGTGCCTGCAATGTGCTTTGCACCGATCGTAATGATGCTTGTTGTTCTGTGGCTCTGTGAACATGCCCAGGGCCGAGGAGAGGTCATGGGTTATCAGTAGTTTACAAGTCACAGACTCCCGTGGCTGGAAGCTTTTGACCCAGCTTAGTGAAGGCACCCCCCACCTGGTCACCCCACCCGGATCCCACAAACTTAGACCACACCAATTTCACGTTATGGCAGAATTGAGGTCGCAGTTTAAACTTACAAGCGATCCTTCCACATGCATTACTTCAATTTATTTCAAAGCCTGTGACCTCTGTACCATAGCCAGAAGCACTGTGCCCTACATTCAGTGCTGACCATCATTCACTTCCCCACCGGGTGACCTTTCACTTCCGGTGCAACCACACGTTTCGTTCCAGGTAAGCATCTTCTTCCAACCCGACCGGGTGACCTTTCCACTTCCGGTGCAACCACCTTTGCTTCCGGGTAAGCATCTGCTTCCAACCCGACCGGGTGACCTTTCACTTCCGGTGCCATCACCCCTCCCAACTTCTTCCGGGCTACAGGCTCCGCCCTTGACTATTTACTTCCGGTTCAACCCCCAAGGCCATTGCGGTAGGTCCTGGGTCCTGACTATTACCCGTTTGTGGCCTGTTCTTGTTCGGCAGATGCTAAATTTAAGGAGGATCAATCACTATCCTCTGCTAGTAACACACCCTCCTGTAAGTCTCCTCTGCCCCTGTGACTGACTTTTCCTAAGTGTACCCCACTCTCCACTTTTGAATTTCTCAGCGGGTGGGTCTTCTCGGTAACATTACCAGGAGAAAGAGGGTGTTGCGACCCGCGCTTCTGCTTAAATACCCCACCACCTCCAGCCAAATTCCTTGCCTAAATTTATGGCTGGGCTGAACCCAGTGTCCTAATCTGCTGCCCAGCCAGTTCCCTGCCTACGCTCCCCTTAACCCCGCCCTTTCCAGCCTGGGTTCTGCTCCCGGGGGGTGGCCTCCACTAAGGCCCCCGGTCCAGCCACCCCCCCCCCCTTTTGGGGTGGGGGGGCCGAACCATGGGGCATTACTTTAGTATTCATGGCAGTACTGGCAGCTTCTTCCCCCTAACCCCCCCCGACCACCCTTCTTTCGCTTTTCCTCTTAGTCCCGGCAGCCTCTGTTTTGTTTGGGTGAGTGGTCAGGGGGTGGTGGGCTTGATTGAGGGCAGATTGTCTCTTACGGAGCTCTCGCCACAAAGCTCCGCCCCCCCCCGCCCGCCCCCCCCAAGAGCCCCCCTACTCACACGGTGATTTAAGATCTCTATGAAATATTAGCAAAGAATTGCCACCCGTGCTTTCCTGGAACTCACTAGTATTCAGAGGGGAGGTGGCTTCCGAGTTTCGAAAAGCACTTGTGGCAGCAGGAGGACAATGACAGTCACTAGTTAGCCCACTCCCGAGCAGACTGACCGGACTCCGCCCAGACCATTGTTATTTCCAAACACCAGGGCTTTAAGTGGGATGAAAAAACTAGGAGGTTTCTTATCGTAGCGTGGCCGATGTAATAAAGAGAGGGGCCTAAAGTACTTAAGCTAAAAATCTGTACTTAGCTTAGTGTGCTGCCCGTCTGGAATATTTTACTGCTTCTGTCCATTCATCCAGCTATTTAAGACTAGTAACATTACACCTACAATGAGCACTCACAATACCATCCTATACCTACGTTAAAAAATTATAAACAGGGACTAGTAATTAAATTAGTACTTTCACCAGGTTTGTCTTTAACTAGTGTCAGTGCGCTTCCGGTTCACTACAATGCGCCTGAGCAATTAATTGTATGTTTGTGGGGACTTTTGTGCGCCACAAGCCACAGAGATCAACCCTCAGCGCTTGCATACTTGTTTGAATAGTTTTGAGGCAGCTGCACATTCAGTTTATCTGTGTTAAATACGCACAGGGTTTTTTAGGTGCTGGCAGGGCTTCAAGTGGCCGGGTCTCGCCGGGTCTGAGCATAGCTCAATTGACGATTCCAGCCACAGACCTAAGCTCTCCTGTTCAATCCAGCATTCAATTGTAGTGTTTGGTAACTGCCTGGCTTATTAAAGTTTTCCATTTCAGGGTCCACTACTTCTGCTCACTTAGAAGGTGCTCTGCAGTCCATCCTACCACAGTGCATGCTGGGAACCGCAGAGGAAATGTTGCTCCCGATTGGCACAATGTGGTGGGTGACACTTATCTTGTAAACGGGATTTGATCACGTTAAAACTCCGGCACTTGGTGGAAATTGCATTGCTGTGAGCAAATCTATTCTTATGTATGTGTTTGTGTGAATTTTTCGTATATGTTAGTGAACACCCAGAAACTCACAGGAGTAATGCACCTCATTGACACTGGTGTGCAACCAGAAGAGTATAAATGCACACATTTTTGTTATTAATTGATACTCATGCGTATACTAATCAGTACCTTCCCAGGAGATCTCCTAGAATTCTTTAGGGATTCACAAGTAGTTCGAATTTTATTGGCCACGTGAGAACATTTCTGACTTTTGAGAATTCGACCTAAAGACGGGTCATAGAAGTAACTTTACTGTTCCATTTCCAGCTGCAGTACCTTCAACAGTTCTTACTTTGCTTCCAGCTTCACACCTGCCTGCACCAGCCCGACTGCTCTCGGAAGCTTTCTTAGATTCTGGTCTTTGGTAGAATCTCCCCTGTCCCAAGTCACAGTCACTCATGGCTTCTGCTGCCAAGTAGTCCACGAGGAAGGAGACATTCATACACTTTGATCCCCTTATCGATGAAATCAGGCATTATTAGCATAATCACTTCCCCCCAATTAACTTGGGGAACAGTAGGCAGTTTGTTTAAGTGTTAAACTTATCCTGTGCCTTTTTGACTGGTTATGAAACCTGTTCATTTTTCAAATATTGCGTCAATATATTTGTGTCTGGGCAATTTAGTTTAGTTCGTTTTTTTCGGCATTTATGTTATGTGGTGTTTCATGCTTTTCCTGTGCTCAGCTGGGGGGTCTTGATGTGGATCTTAATAAAAGGGGCTTCGTGGGAGCAGGCTTTGTATCCATCCCAACATATGTGAGTGTGGTCACTTGGAATTACAGTTTTGTGTTGGAGTCAGTGTCTTGCAGTCCTAAGTGTACACACTGTGTTAAACCCTTTGTGTGCTTCCCTAAGGGTTAGGGGTAGAGCTGCCACTTGCTCACTTCCTTGGGTGGAATCAATTGTGGTGCCCCCTGCACTCGTTCTCTTTAATTGTCTTTGGATTGAACATTTTGGAGTAGGAGGAAGGAGGGTGGGGGCAGATGAAGGAGTGGCAAGTAAAGAAAAGCATTAAAAATGGAATAGGTCTCGCCTTTCATTATGTTAAAGCCATTTGCTTTGCTAGACAATACCATTAGCAAAGCAAATGGCTTTAACTTAATCAAAGGCGAGACCTATTGCATTTTCAATGCTTGTTTTAAAAAGGCACCTGCAACCAAATTCCAGGGCAAGGCCCACTTTGTCTGCGGGAGCAGTAGAGAAACCCTCTCTCTCTACTTACAACAGATTTCTTCCCCTGACCAGTCTGGACAATAATGACGGACTTCCTGATCTCACCCATACACGTACATAAAAGGAACAGATATCGCAGGTATACCCACCCATAGATAATGGGAATCCAAATCAGTATCCCACATTAAGATTTGTTAGCTGGAACATAGCAGGTATCAGATCCAAGATATCAGACCCAGAGTGGCTCAACTTTGTAATACAGCATGATGTGATAATGTTACAGGAAGCATTGACGCAGGACTCAATTTTTCTGGATGGGTACGAATGTTTCTGTGTACCTGCTAAAGTAATTCCAGGGCAAAGAGCACAGGGTGGGTTAGCTATCATGATCCGCATTACCAGGCTATTCAGGGCCACACCTGTACCCTTAAAACACTGGGGGATCCGGGTCTTGTGGATAGTGGTGTCCGGTGATTTCGTTTTTTTCTTGGTAAACGTTTATAATTCTGTGTATGGTTCTGGCTGCCAGATTGAGACTCTATTCGAGTTGTTGTCTGTCCTTGAGACTAGACCTCTCTCTTAACTAAAATGTTTCAATGTAGTGTTGGGAGGGGATTTTAACGCCAAGATGGGCCAGACCTCTATTACTCTTCACCCTTTTGTGCGAGACAATACCTTTCTTTGTCCGTCAGTAGTGGATGAAAGAGGCAGAAGGTTGATTAATGAGCTTGGCCAGATGGATCTCCTCAATGTAGGGACTTTTGTAGCATGGACGTCAATTCACCAAAATGCCAGGGGTAGCGGAAGGGACATAGCACACCATTTGACCTTTACTTTGACTCAAAAACTCTTGTGCACATAAACACTCACCCGCAAGCATGCATACGACATACATTTAACAGCATTTTTTACTTACCTTACCTTATCTTACATATAGGGTCATATTCCAGCTAATGTACTCCATTTTTTATTACACCAATAGTGAATATTAATATTCACTATTTATATAATTTAAAAAATTGACAGAAACCAGGCAAGTGGAGCGCCAACCAGCATCCACTAGGAAGAGCTGCCGTTGAGTTCCAGGCGCTGATTTTGCCACCTCTGAGGACAAGGGTCTCAAAAGCAGTGCCAGGGGTAGCAGGGGGAAGACAGGGGTCGCACGTGCGACCCCTAAATGACATCCATGTATTGTAGGGCAACCATTTGACCTAAAACCAATGTTTGTGGGCTGGGGAAAAGGGTCAGTTATCGACTATGTCTTCATCTTAACGTCTTTGGAAAAAAACGTACGAGCGGGAGGGTGTTTCGGAGACATGCTACAGTGACCTTAATCTTATTGAAGAGGATATGTTAATACCTACTGGAGGAAGCTGTAAAATGAATCCTGGTTTAATCAGCTTGACCATCAAAGATATCAATTAATAATTTCTGTATCTACACTATTTGTAATTTATTCTCATAACCTTGAACCCAAGGACCGAATAAAATATTTTTCCATGTCAACTGGACATATATATTTCATCCTAAGGAAGGGGGTAGAGACAGAGGAAAACTCTGTTTTAATTGCAGAGGACAGGGCTCGCAATAGTATCCATCATATGTTGTTGTTCTCACTAGGAATACTTAGAATGTCAGGAGGGATTCTGGCAGTTCCTCAGAGTTCCAATAATGAGTTTCAACAAATTGGCCCAGGAAGTGTTTTTGTTTTTATTGAATGTCCAGTCGTACAAAAAGATCGTTACACGATACCTGAATTAATGTGCCACATACAATAGCTTGTAAAATCACCTACACATAAAATGGAAAAAAGAATGTTACCGTATTGCCGGTAAGGACATTTTCCATCTATAGTCTGATATTGAAACCTTTGGCACTGCATCTGAATATATACACGTGAATCATTCAAAAAACAGTTGGGCAACAGCTTAAATTTAAAAGAGAAAAAAAAAAACCTCCTCCCACCCCCTCAGGGTCACCTTAGGAAGCACTTCTCCGGATCGTACAGCATGAACTGATCAGTATCTCACCCTAGACTAACTGCTATGCCCTCGTTTCAAGAACCCAGGAAGTGTTACTCAACTTTTCCCAGCATCTCAATGACCAATGTGTACGTTGTGTGTCAACCGTTTGTTGGTTCCAAATACTCTCTTGAATTTTAACACTCTGAAATGGCCTTAGCGCGCAATATGGCATTATATAACACTTACTAAATCGAAATGCAGAAACCCTCGTTTTTAAGTGCCTGGTTAACAAGGAAAAATTGGGTCCGCCATCAATTATAAAGTTTTTTATGTTTTGAACACACAAGGTGCACAGTCTTCCCAATATGGGGCAATGCTAGAAACTGAGTGCTATGCTGCATACGAATCGAATCCCATCCCCTTTGGTATCAAGAAAGTGCCACTTAATTTGCACCCATTGGGTAATTTCCAGAAGGCAAACGAACAGCGTTCGAGGGCTAGTCCACAGCTGAATCTGCTATAGTTAGACTTCATGTGAAACATGTAGCTATCCACCTTATCCATCGTCAGCTGGAAAGCACATGCAGATAATTGTTCATTATTTAAAACTTGAAAAATCAGATATAGAAAGAACCCCACCAGAAATGCACTCTGCAGTGTTTGCAAAGTACTGTGCTGGACAGGATTTTAACTATGCTGTTTAAGTTCACGCTAAAAAGATTCGAAGCATTACATAATTGGACATTTATGTTAACACCTCTGATTGTTTGCAGCAAAACAGAGGGAAACAAACTAGGAAGGAGGAGTATTGCATCGGTAAGGCATCTCTGCAAAGCAGCTCACCTGATGAAGAAGAATGGTGAAGGAGCATTGCTGCGCCCTATCCCTGAAACCTATCCCCAAAGCGACCCACATGCAAGGAAGAAGAATAAGCTGGAAGAAGCACCAGCAATATTCCTGCAATGTGAAGGGCAAATAAATAAGCAGACATACAAGTATACGAAAAAAGCCTTACTTCTTGAAACCATGACATTGGTGAATGGAAAAATCTGACTACTTTGAGAACTGCAAGCATAATTCCAACACAGAATAATAGATCTATCACCACAAACTCTCAGAATAAGATGACTTATCCTACTTCCTGCTGGTAATGTGCTTGGTCTCCTGAAACATTCTTCTATATGATATTTGGCTGTCCCTAAGTTAAGGAATTCTATATTCCAGCCTGGTCAAATGCTGATTAAAATATGAACCATGATGTGCCCTTAATCGCAAAGTTGACATAATTCAAGCTCAAAATTTGGAACCTTTTGTTACAAAAGATTCAATTTGGAATCCTCCAACTGTTCGTATTTATTAGGGGAATGATGCGGATAGATTTAATAAGTCTCAGTAAATTTCAACCATGTTTAATTCAAATTACAAGTTCTATGCACATATCTTTACTGTTTATTCGATTCTTCTGTGTATTTGTATAGGTGCATCATTTCAAGCATATAATTGCTGATATGATACATTTAGATTGCATTACATTAATGACTAACAGAAATTGGCTCACTCACTCCTTGTTTGTATATAATCTATTTTCAAAATATGTAACTGGTAATATTGTTATCAACTGTTAGCGTGCACCAAGGTTGCACTTTCTGATCAGAAGCGTATAACAATATGTAGGAAATGCGCCCCCTCTCCGCCCCCCTCCCAAGGGGTAGCTTCCCTTTAGTGCACTGTTGGCTTCCAAATGGAGTACAGTAAACGTTTTTTTCTTTTCTTTCTCGTGGTTTATAATAATGATTAACAGTATTCCGTTTTAGTGGTTCATTCCATATTTAATTCCTTCATTCAAATATGAGTTTTATTCATCTCAAATATTGGATTTTCCAAAAACAAATCTTGTGTCCATGCTTGCATTCATGACATGTAACAATAATTATCGTTGGTCCCAATGCATTTCGGGCTGCCTTAGCCCTTCAGCAGAGGATACGTTTCCGAAAGGAAAAATGGGACGTAGATAAGAAATAAACTCCTGAAGCACTGTGGGGTCCAACGCCGTGTGAAGCGTGTTCAATGCATGCACATGTGTTGACATATTAATGTGATGTTACATTCAACTTGTGTCAGTCATGCTGACACAGAGTAAAGTAATGCACATGCACCCATAGGGATCAGTAACAGCAAGCGTTTCATTTATGCGTAACACTAATGTTGATACGAAGGTGTTGCCAAATATAAACCACATCTGATGCTGCTAATTTTAAATGTGCTCTGTTCTTAAAACGTAGTGGCATGCTCTGTTGCTAAATGTAGTGGCGTACTAGAGTGAGTTTCGGTCTCTTAGTAATCATGCACCCGAGTTATACAGTGCGTTTTTACACTGATGTGTGCCTTCAATTACCATCTTGTGAACCCATGACTAAAACCATGCAAAGTTATCAATATACATGCCCTACCTTCAACTATAACTTGGTTCAAATTGCGAACAGACGTGTGTTTACCAAACAGTGTCCTGCTTCTCTATGGAGTTAGTAGGCATGTTCATTTGAAAAGTTGAAAGCATGCATAAACAACAAAGAAGGACAAGCGCGTGGTTGTGGTATGGACCCGCCATGTTGGAAATGTGAATATCAAGCAATTAACCAAACAGCAAAGTGATAAGGGAAATGTTATAAAAAACCAAACTGCGATTTTTAATAATTATGAAAGTGCATACGTTTGTTAGCACCAAGCATCAAAAGTCTGCACGTTTATAGAAAACAGCTGTATTCAATACGATTGTTCAATCCATGTGGCAACAAGGTACACAGTTTTCTGATCCAATAGGTCTCATGTTGCAAAAGAAATGTGTAGTAAGAACATCAAGGAGCTTTCAAAAGAGGAGAAACAGAATTCTAAGGACAAGGTGACCTACAAAGAAACTGTTCCCTGATTGAACTGTAATAGTATCATAAAAGGGAATTACATCAACCACCCACTGAAAGGCACAAAGATCAGAATACACACAACAGCCAGCTGTGATTCAAAAAATTAAGTACATCTGTTAAAATGCCCATGTGGTTTGGTTTATGAGCGCAAACCAGAACGCAAGATCAAAGTCAGACTGAATGAACACAAGAGTGAAATAAGAACTAAAAATACCAAATCAGTGTTAGCCAAACTTCATGGAGCAGACTCACAGCATTTGTCAACTACGCTACATGATATTAGAGATTGTGTATCTTAAGAGATGGCAGAGGCAACCGTAAATTTCTTTTGCAACGTGAGAACTATTGGATCAAAAATCTGTGTACCTTGTTGCCACATGGATTGAAAGCAGGGGTGTGGAATTTAATAAAATATCTACTTGTCCATGGGGCAGGTTACTTCATAAATCTACTTGTCCTGTAACAAAAATCAATTGTCCCTTTCGTGCCGTGTAATGCGGTGACAAATTATGGCAGCAATACCCTTATACAAGATCTCTGAAATAGCCTCTCTGAATATGCCAGGGCTCCTTCCATAGCAGGGTATGAATGCTAGCAATTCCCTTATGTTGCCACGTTTCCGCAGATCTACATACTGGCGTTTAAGTTAAGCAACAGTTTAAGGGTTGGAATGACCTTTTTGAGTCTGTGCAAACCTACTAACTTGCATGTTTTAAGGGTTTTCACCAACTCTTCTCTAATTTTTTCCCATACTGAGAAAGGTTGGATATTTACTCCTGACAATGGCAGACATAAAACTTCTTCCTGGGTTGGGGAAAAAAGTGGTTGGAGGGGAAGTACACTTGCAAACGCTCGGATTTTCGCATGAGCAAATCTACACATGCATATTTGCTCATGCTAAAATGCAGTTCACAAATATTTTCCAGGAGTACTATTTCTTGGCCTACTTCTGTAAGGTCTTGTGAATTCAGGACAGTCGTATATCTGCACTTAATGCAAGGACATAAGTACACTTTTGAGACTTTACTTAATAATTGGCCCCCTAATTAGGTCTGGCGTTAATCATGACATGTTGCGTTTATTAAAATGTCTCTCTGTCAGTTGGCTAGCTTCACTGTGAATGACAGCATTCTGTTTTTTCACAAGGAGCATAATTGACACACAGTCGTTTTCTTCAGTGTCAGGAACGACTGTGGCAATGTGTGCTTTTTGAGACCGAAACAATTTTTGCATTTGCCAATGTTTGTTATAATGATGAGGGGCCAGCAGCACCCACATCAATAAGGTTTTACAAAAAACATGCCAAAACAAGTCACGCATTGATAAAACCAAAAGACTGACCAACAATTGCAGACCAATTGGCTTTACCAACGCTTGTTTGTTTTTTGTTTCCCATAATCTTATTAAAACTGGTTACAGTGATTTTCCATTATGAATATTTTTGGGAAATACTAGCATGCATCAACACATTTTACTAAATGATGCTGCAGAAAAACGCTACCTAAAATGTTGCAGTAGTTTAGCTAAATGTTTTTGCTTTTTTTGTGTACATTTTTATCTTGAAAGCTAAGAATAATCAATCTTGCTTTCAAGCGTCTCCATATATTTGCATCTAATCAGAGAGTATTCTGGGAGCAGTATGCATAGCCTCATAGTGCTAAACAATAAAAGCGTGTGCACCCATTTTTATACTTTAACCACTGTCAGTAGTAGTCTGAGCTTACATGTACTTAGATCGCTCACCCTAATAATAAAGGTTATGCATTTATGAACCATAAATACAAGTTTGAACAGCGTTAAAACATGGAAACAAATATTACCTTAACCGCAGGCAATGCTTTCCCTGATCTATCATGTGGGACTTTAAACTGGCAGTCAAAGGGTTTGTGATGTAGGGGTTTGGGCCTACTTGTCCCAAGGACAAAATACACATGGAAACTTGTTGCCCTTGACCCCAAACAATATGTCCCGGGCGTCAGGCTATAGGAATTCCACATCCCTGTGAAAGATTGTATTGAATAAAGCAGTTTCCTTTAATCGTGCAGACTTATGATGCTTGGTGCTAACAAAGTGTATACACTTTCAGAATTATGAAAAATCGCAGTTTGGTTTTGTTTAACATCTACCTTATCACTTTGGTGTATAGTTAATTGCTTGATGTTCACATTTCCAACATGGCAGGTCAACACCATACGCACACGCATGTCCTTCTTTGCACGGTTATACGGTTCACATGGCTTTGGACCCCACAGTGCCTCAGGAGTTTATTTCTTATCTTCGCCCCATTTTTCCTCTCAGAAACGTATCCCCTGATGAAGGGCTCAGGCAGCCCAAAATGCATTGGAATTAACAATAATTATTATTATTACTTGTCATGAATGCAAGCATGGACACAAGATTTGTTTCTGGAAAATGCAATATTTGCAATGAATAAAACTCATATTTGAATGAAGGAATTCAATATGAAATTAACCACTAAAATTGAATACTGTTGATCATTATAAAGTACGGGATAGAAGAAAAAAAAAGGGGGGGGGGGGGGGGGGGAGAAAAAGATTACTGTCCTCCATTTGGAAGCCAGCAGTGCACTAACTGTACGCTACCTCCTGGGGGTAGCGCATTTCCTACGTACTATATTAATGACAACACTTCCTATTCTCCCATTCTTTGAATTAAAATTTCTAATATTAAGCCTGTTTAATGTGTCTGACATTAACAAACGCTATGTTTTAGATACCTTTCGAGTTACATTATGTTATTTAAATGTCACTTTTCCGATTAAGTAGTAAATATATTAAAACTTACAAAAGTACATATTTAAGTAATTCTTCTCTGGGAGCGCCTATAGCACATATCAGAACACAATACACACAGATGGTGATGGGAGGGATGTTTGGAAAAAGTCTAACCGCTGGCAATTGGTCGGAGTAGCTTTCCAACCAATCGTTTTTCACACACTGTCATTCTAGACAAAGGCCCGCCTCATATGCAAATAAGTACTGACCCTGCTCCTCATGGGAGGAGTCCACCCCGAACTGCCATGAGGGGCCTTCTTAGAGGAATGCTACCCCTAATGACCTCTGCCTAACCCTGAGCTACTGCCAGAAGTTAGACTTTTATAGGCATTCTTCCCATCACCTTTTTGTGTTACGTGTTGAAAGGTATCCTGCAAATGATAATTTCTACTTTTGTAAATATTACGGTCAACCAAAGGATCAAGACGAAACTACAAAAAGCAGGAAATAAAACGTGCATACGTCTATCTGCAAGGTATAAGTCTTGTGTTAAAGTATATAACAACTGAGTATTGGGTTTATAAATAGTCAAAAATATATATACCTACTGCTCAGAGGATCCGAACAGCGGCTGGATTGTCTGGTTTACTTCTCATTTTTAGGTTAATGAAATATGGTTGTATTCTCTCCTCATCTGGTGTAAGGTGAAAACAGTGTAAGTGTGAAATTGCTTTTATGCGGAGACGGCTCGAGTTCCTGTGTCAATAAGATCGGAACTAAGGAGGCCCCGAGAGTGTCCATGGCGCACCCACTTCTAGGACTTGGGTCGGGCGGCAGAAGGTGACCCCATGTGCGAGTACAGAGCATGTGGAGCCGCTCAGCGTCAAGCACGATCACTAACGACTCTGCAGGCAGCACACGTGTTCTCCGCAAGCAGCGCGGGACACGGCGACTCACCTGCACGCGCGGCTCCATCCGTCCCCCTGAGCAGCTGAGGGCAAGGCGCCTGTCACGTACACCTACAGGACAGCGCCAGGCCGCCAGCACAGGGCATGACGGGACTTGCAGTCGGACGAGACATTCTTTTTCCTGGTTCCGGAATAGAAGCCGGGTGCATGTATGTAGCTTCCGGTTAGAGGTTGAGTGCTGGGACTAGTAGGCAGCCACTCTCAGGAAGTCCCATTGCTTCTTGGGGGCGGATCAGCCGTGCGTCACTTCCGCAAACAGCAGCAGGAGGATGGCGGCCGGTTTGGCTTGGTGGTGAGTGTAAATCAGTGTCTGCGAGCTTTAGAAACGACGGTCGCCCTGTAAGCGCGCGTTTGAGCGCTACCCGTGCCAAGTATCCCACCCTGGGAGCTATGCGTGTCCTCATTGCTGAAAGCGAGCCCCAGCGTCCCCTGTGCGCGTAGAGATCTGCTGCTCCATCCTCCCCCGGGTCTAAGATGCGTCTCCCGCCTGCGCGTATGCCAAGATCCGTGTCACAAGTTATTGTTTGCTCGAGGCTGGTGAAAGTCTTGCAAGATCACAACAAAATGTTAAAGAATATGACGTGTTAAAAACGCTCCTTGCCATATATTGGCGCTGTTGGGAATCAGTCACGTGTATAACCCATTGGAAACCCCTATTCGCAATACCAAGTTGTTTCCTGCTTAGACTGGAGTATTCATGTCACTCGTCCCTTCACTCTTGTAAGTCATCAACCGCTTTTGAATTACTGCGCCCGTTAATCATGTCAGTCTCCTCGATAAGGGACGAATCAGTAAGATTCCTGCACCTTAATCCAACGGTTTGCTATTTGTCGTTTTGCATCGGTGAGGCCCCGAGCGACCATACGATAATGCATGGCCTTCTTTTAGGTTGTGGGTGGGGTACCTACTATGATTTAGAAGACTTCTGCAGTAACCAAACTCGCCATTGTCCTTCTCAAGTATTGGATCAGAGATATGTGATAGAGATCAGGGTATCAAAAATATGCCCACTACCACAGATAGAGTAATCTCACAGTTACACGCACATACATTCATCATACGCTAGGGCCCATTTCACTAACATACACTCAAATACTCTACCAGCAATAAACCTGTGGGAAGAAAACTCCTAAACCACCCTGCATCTATATCTAAGCGATAGGACCTGATTATAGTGGTTGTCCCTAAACATACTCTATAATCTATACAACAATGATCAAAAATGTACACAATAATTGACAAGAAAGAATATTCAACACCATGTTTAAAAGTTATATTGCTTTATCTAAAATTAGTCAAAGTAAAATCAATCAGAATAAATCATTTCTCATAGTTACCTATTCTAACTGTCAGAACGGGTCAGGACCAGTCTCTCGGTAAAGTCTCTCAGGACAGAGTCCTCAGCATCGAACCTCAGCAACGCGGGAAGGTGGCCAAAAGAGTGGGTAGAGCCCTCCCTAAACTAACATTTTTTATAATGGAAAATACAATAGAAACACACATAAAGTTGGCTGAATAAACTGTATCACCGAGCAGAACGAGAAGGAAGAAATGTAGCTTTGCTACATCTGGAAATCTCCGCTCAGGAAAAGTCACAAGGCATAAACTACGGAACAGGAACCAAGGAAATAAAACATGTAACACTTTTAATCCGATTCCTCCTCGGCCATCGAGCCACAGTTCAGAGTTGCCCTCTAAGGCTCCTTTGTCCTTTGAGAAAGCCAAGGACACTTTCACTTTTCTTGGAGTACACCCAAAGCTGCTGCCGTCCTCATGGAAAATTTCATAGAAGGACTATGGTCAGTTGTCTTCGACCTTTTTCCAGCAGGGGTCCCTCTTGCCACATCACAGAAATATTCACTCGAGGCCAGGCTCTCAAATCAGCCATCATGGATTAGGCCTCCATAGGCCACAATAGACCATCTCAATTTAAAAGAAATAAAACAACGTTAATACAACATAATGATTAAACAGTGTTAACCCCACTAATACCCTTATGTGTATGCATTTATCTAGCTTTGCGACATAAAAAGCATTAATTCTGACAGCGTTTTGTGCTCAAAATAAATAGCACACAGCAACGTTTAAACATGAAAACTTGCACGTTATTGTAAATACATGAACAGCACAAATAAGCTAACCCTCATGTAACTTTCTCTTGTGTTAGGACAAACGGGTTGATTAGTGAAACATACTTGCACAAGACAAATAATTAATTAATTATTAATAAAATTAATAAAACGCATAGACATGCCAGAGCTTCAAAAGCCCCAGAATTTTCTAAAAGAAAACTCTGCTCCAGCAATCCCCCCTTTGGTGATTTTATCACCAAATAAACCCCCAAAAAAAATTAGTGAAATTTTAGTCCCATTTTAGGAAATCAGAAATGTCTCTTCCCTTTAGACAACATTAAACACCAGTCACTCTTTCATCATCTCTCTTTGTCTCTAAATAAACACTCTCCCTCAATTCTTCTAATTCAATCTCTTCTGGTTCTCTTTTTGAAATTTTCGAATTCTTGTTTTTCTTTTCAATTTCTCTTTCCCTCTCCTGTTTTTACAACACACACACACCAATCTTAGTATCAGTAAAGCAACAATTATACAAGACAAAGGAAACAATATTCTACCTATAATAGTACTACCTATTTTTGCAATAAAATAATAATCCAGTACAACAGCAGCACATTTTGCACCACCTCTTTAAAAAGGCACATCTATTTCTATTCTCCTCTATGTTAGCCATTTTAGTTTAGCTTCAACTACTCCACTACTGTTTGAACTTCTTCAATTCTTCAGCAACTCTTCAACTTTCAGTTTATCCAAATGATCTCATTATTCACTTGATCCAAGTGAATCCTTCTTTCACTCAGTTCGGATACTTGTCATTCTTCACTTCAATTTCTTCAACATCAAACTGTATCAGATCTCCAACGTCGGAATCCTCAGTACTCGACTCTTCTCCAATGTCAGTCAAGAGTACTTTCAGAATTTCACCAGTATCTTCCTCAACCACTTTTCTCAAGACCACTTCCGGATTATCTCGAGTCACTGTTTCTTCTTTTCCTTCTTCAGACAGTGTCACATAAGACCATTCCGGTGATCTGTACTTTTGGTTGGGTCTTTTAACTCTCCTTATCTCTACTGGTTCTTTTGATTTCTTTGATTCTCCTTCTTCAGCTCTCGAAGTTTGGCTTGATACTTCATTCACTTGTTCAGCTTTTGATGAATTTGCTCTTATTACTCTGTATCTCACCCTTTTCACTCGGTTGTTAGGCCAACGATCTCCTTTCACAACCTTTTTCGGCCTCAATTCTTTAACACTCTTCCCTCCAATCGAAGTTCTCTTTCTCAGAACTCGACCTTCTGTTTGTTCATCTTCATCATCTGTTTCAAGTGCCTCTTGTTTCCGTTTCCCAGTAGCTTTTCTTTTCTCCACAGATTTTTTCACCACTGTTTGAGACTTCCCTATTTCTGTCCCTCCTCGGGTCTCCGACACGCAGTCTTCTTGCTGTCTACTTGTCCCTTCACCTAGCTCCTCATCAATGTTCCCTACACCTCCTCGGGGGTCTTCCGCAATCTGTCCCTCTCTATCTTCTTCTGACCCTGTTTCTTCAAGAATAATCTCAAGTGGTTCTTCAATCTCCTCCTCTTCTGATTCAGGAGTAGGTTCTATGTGGTTTCTCTTTTCTTTTACTCCCACTGCTACTTGAAACTTCAGGCTCTGTAACAGAATTCGATTTTCCCTCTGATACTCGCAGTGAATCTCTTGAAGCTCTCTCTGCTTCTTTTCTCACTGATTCCGTATCTTCAGGATCTTCACCATCACTGGAATCTGACTCTTCATAATACTCTTTACCAGTTCCCTCTCTCGGGCTTGGAACTCTCAGAGTATGACTTGCATGTACCCAGTGCTTCACTCCAGCACACTTTACTGCAGTTGTTGTAGTCAGAATAACTTGTCTCGGCCTTCCCCGCCTTGGAATCAAGCAATTTCTTCTTCTGTGCACCTTAATCCTTACCCAGTCACCTGGACTCAGATCATGGGCTTGCTTCTTCTCAAGTGTGGTAGCTTCTTCTCCAATCTGGTGAAACACAGAATGAACTGCGTCAGCCAGGCCTTTACAGTAATCCAAAATCATGTCATCAGTTATTGACACCAATTTATTCACAGGCACGAATGCATGGCGCATAGCACGTCCCATGATTATTTCATGCGGGCTCAAACCAGTAGTTCTATCTGGAGTAGATCTCATTGTCATCAGGACAAGAGGTAACACATCTGGCCATTTCATGCCAGTAGCTAAACACATCTTTCCAATTCTATTCTTGATTGTGCCATTGATCTGCTCAACCACACCAGAAGCCTCTGGTCGGTATGCACAATGTAACTTCTGCTGTATTTTTAATGCTTCACAAATCAAACCAATGAGTTCATTTTGAAAGTGTCCACCTCTGTCAGATTCAACTGTAACTGGAAACCCGTACCTAGGAATCAACTCCCTTAACAGTAACTTTGCCACTGTTAATCCATCATTTCTTCTAGTCGGGTAAGCTTCCACCCACCTTGAAAACAAACAGACTACCACTAGAACATACCTCAGTCTGTTCACTTGGGGCATCTCAATGAAATCAATCTGCATTCTTGTAAAAGGACCTCCTTCTCTGCCAATTGTCCCTAGACTCACCACTGTCTTTTTCCCTGTGTTGAATTGCTGACAAATTAAACATCTTTGACAGATGCTCTCCGCAATTGTCCTAAACTTTGCATTGTACCAGGTTTGCTTAAAGGACCTTACCATCGCGTCCCTCCCCAGATGTCCCTGGCCATGATACATCCTTGCCATTGACGACAAAATTGAGTTTGGCATTACTGGTCTGCCATCTCTGTAGACCCAAACATGGTCTGTTTCTCTTGGAGCACATCCTGCTTTAACCCAATCTTGTTTCTCTTCCTCTCCTGCCTTATCTTGTAACTGCTTTACTTCATCCCACGTTTCTAGGACATTAGTAAACATCACAGAAAGGAGAGACATTTCTTCCATCCTACTCCTGTTAATAGATTGGTTTGTTTTAGCGCAATACTGCGCCACATCATTGGCAAACCTGTTACCAACAGTGATAAAATCGTCCCCTGAACCATGTGCGGCACATTTTACAACCGCTAACTCCTTAGGCAGCTGTATCGCCTCAAGCAATTTTCCAATCAACTCAGCATTCTTTATCGGAGTTCCACCCGATGTCAAGAAACCTCTTTGTAGCCACAGTTGGCCAAAGTCATGCACCACTCCAAATCCATACTGACTATCAGTCAACACGGTTGTTCTCATGTCTTTCCCAATCTCACAAGCTTTTGTCAACGCCACTAATTCAGCAACTTGCGCAGATTTCACTCCTTTCAATGGTGATGCTTCCATGACCTCCGAAACTATGCACACTGCATATGCTGCACATAGCACACCATTATCATTTCTCAGGCATGAACCATCCACAAACAACACATGGTCATTCTCAGGTAAGGGAATATCCCTTATGTCTGGTCTCGGTTTTGTACAGTACTCAAGCACATCCAAACAATCATGATCATCTTCCATCTTTATACCCACATTTTCAATATCCGGCAAGAGTGTCGCTGGATTTACATTCACACATCTCTCGAGAGTCACATTTGATGCTCCCAGAATCACTTTTTCATATTTAGTCAGCCGACTATGTGACATATGCTGAGTTCTGCTTCTTGTCAAAAGAATTGCCACATTGTGAGGTACGAATACCCTTACAGGATACCCCATTGTGATCCCCTCACTCTGTTCCAGGCTTCTGCATGTCGCAGCTACAGCCTTCAGACAACCTGGTAACCCCACGGCTACAGTGTCAAGTGTCGATGAGAAGTATGCAATAGGCCTTCTCAATTGCCCATGTTTCTGGATTAACACTGAAAGTGCACATCCATTCCTCTCACTGCAGTACAGTTCAAATTCTTTTTCATAGTCTGGCATACCCAAAGCTGGAGCCTCACACATTTTAGTTTTGAGCTCTTCAAATGCTGCCAGTTGTTCTGCATCCAGATCTAACGGATCTGTCATTTCACTTTTTGTCAATTTAATCAATGGCTTTGCTATTAGGGAAAAATTAATTATCCACTGACGACAATATCCCACCATACCCAGGAACATCCTCACTTCTCTCTGGGTTTTCGGAGCTTTCATTTCTTTGATTATTCTGATCCTATCAGTAGTCACTTTTCTCAGACCTTTCTCAATATTATGTCCAAGATAATGCACCTCTTTCTTGCAAAATTGCAATTTGGCTGGAGATACCTTTAACCCTCCATCTGCCAGATGATTCAGTAAAGCTATGGTATCCACTTCACAAGCTTCACGTGTCTTTGATGCCACAAGTAGGTCATCAATATATTGTACTAGCACTGAGCTCTCGGGCATGATCAAACTTTCCAACGATTTCTTCAATAACTGATTGAATATCGAAGGACTCTCCGTATACCCCTGTGGGATACGACACCATGCTAAAATACGCTGGCCAAACCTAAATGCAAAAATTGGCTGGCTGTCATGATGCAATGGAATTGAAAAGAACGCATGACACAAATCAATCACTGTATACCACTCAGCATCATGTGGAATTTGATACAGAATCACTGATGGATTTGGCACAATGGGACAACATGCCACCACAATTTGATTAACTTTTCTCAGATCTTGCACGATCCTGAACTTGCCATTGGGCTTTTTCAGTCCCATTATTGGTGAATTACACGGACTACTCAGTAGTTCTCTCAGAACTCCCTGCTGAATCATTTTCTCAATTATAGGAGTTATCCCTTCAATTATTTCTGGTGTCATTTTGTACTGAGGAATGTTAGGATATGTAATTCCCTCTTTCACTGCAATTTTCACTGGATCTACATTATTCATCAATCCCACATCCTCTCCTGTAAAATCCCAAACTGCTCTTTTCACTGTGTCTCTCAGCACTTGAGGCAAATCCTCCGGATTGAACACTGGAAATGCACCAATTAACTCATTTTCTCTATTTTCTAGAGTCATTCGGTAGAAAACATCATCATCTGGTGTCTCAAAAGCTATTCCATCTGGTGTACAAAAAATTGTGCAATTCATTTTACACAATAAGTCCCTACCTAACAGGTTCACTGGACTCGTGTCACAGACAATAAATCTGTGCATGTCTGAAAATTTCCCTATCTGTACTCTTACTGGTTCAGTAAGACGTGTTCTGATCTGTGTATTGGCTACACCAACTACTTGGATTGCTTCATCCGAGAGAGGAAGATTTTTAACATCTGTTGACCTGACAGTTGATCTTGTCGCACCTGTGTCTACCAAAAAAGTAACACTCTCCTCATTTATTTTCCCATCCACAAATGGTCCTGCCTGGTCTATTTCTAGAGTTGCACCAAGTATGCACTCTTCTTCCTCTCCTCGGCACCGTCAATAATCACCCTCAGACTCACTCCCTTCACTCTTTAACAAGTACTGCTGTACTTTGTTAGTACGTCTCGGTTTGTTTACCTGCTCATCATTGAAGAATCCTGAGTCCTGATTGTACTTTTGTACCCCTCTATTCTGCGGTAAGGGCGGTTTTGGCTCTTGACTCTGCTGCTGTCTCACAACTTTCTGCTGTTGTTGCTGCTGGTTATTCCCATCATTCTGCACCTGTTGATTTAAGGATTTGCCCTCATTATTCGCTAATGGTGGATTAGGACATTCAGATCTCCAATGTCCCAGTTGGCCACAGTTGTGACACGGGAACTTCTTTTTGGCTTCCTCAAGACTTCCCCTTCCTTTTCCTGCAAATCTCGGTCTATTTCCTCCATTATTTCCTGGATTATTTGCCTGTTCCACCAACTGTGCTTCCTGTCTTTCTGCAACTTTCACTTGTGCCCACATTGCTTTCTCTTTCAGCTTTCTTTGTTTTGCTTCAATTTCATCACTGAAATATTTTGCATGTCTCAGAATCTCATCTACTTTTTTACTCTGCCAATCCACTGTGTGTTCACGAATTCTTTCACCAATTTCAGGTCTAAGACCATATACAAACCTGTATACAAAATGACTCAAATCCTTGTCACCCAGGTGTTCATCTCCACTAAATTGTTTAAATGCCAGTATCAGCCTTTCGTAAAAAGCATGAACTGATTCTTTTGCTTCCTGTTGTGTTCGATCTATCTTAACCCAGTCTGTCTCTTTTGGAGGAACTTTACTCTTCAGGTATACCATCACCTGATCATACTTCCTCATCACTTCTGGATCTGGTGCCCCTGTTCTTGAATCTCTTGGATATTCCTCAGTAGGCCAACTCACAACTATTTTACACTCAGTCCACAAATCTGCTGGAACAATTATATCAAACAGACTATTCAGGTCAATCCACAGCACTTTTGACAATTTCACAAACCTATCTACCTGCCTATACCACTCGACGGGCTTTTCTCTCAATCGAGGGAAATCATTCGTAAATGATAAAATATCCTGTCTGGTCCATGGAACATGTACATATCCTCCTCCAGGTATTTCTCTCATAGGATAATTCTCCACTGGTTTCTCCTTTTCTCTCAATGGAAATGCTGAATAAGTTGTTCTATCCTCAGATTCCTCTCTTTTCTTATACCACCTATCCTTCCACTTTTCAACATCACCCCATCTACGCAGTAATGCCACCATTTCTTTAATCTGTCCTGTTCTACCAGAAGTATTCAAATTCTCAATGTCTTTCTCAGTGAAATCCATCCTGTACGTTTTCTGCAAAGCCTTTACTCTATCAATGTCAACTCCTTGCTCATTTGCTATTGCTCTTAGTCTATCATGAGTATTTCTTGCTCTCCATGTTATGCTCTTACACATAAACATTAATTCACCATCATGATGACTCTTCAAGATTTCTGTTGGAACTGTTCCTGTCACAAGCTCTTCCAATTCTATACGTAACTTAACCACATCAATAACTTGTGAATCCTTGTCCTTTTTCTGTAGAACTCTCATCCAATCATTCAAGTCATCAACTGTTATCTCAGCAGTTTTTCTCACTGGAACCACTTTTTCCTGCGGTTCTAAAATCGGCATCCCTGAACAACTAGGTTCACTGACATCCAATAGTTCACTACATGTTTCATGTCTGGTTTGTCTCAGGTCACTTCTCCCTGTCCTTTTTTCTGAATCTCCTGAAGGACCAACTGAATTTGTCGATTCATTTGCAATATATGGAATTACCAGTCCATTCTCACCTGCTCTCTGTTTGTCAAACACAGGCATAACTGGACCTATTGTTACAGGCACCGTAACAGCTTCCAGATTCTTCGTTAACTCCCTAATTTTCTCAGCCAGTTCTGTTGTCGTCTTTGCTAATTTTCTAGCATTTTCCTCACTACCTCGATTCTCTCTCTCTCTCTCCCTGAAAGAACTACTACCTCTTGATTCAGGTGTCATTTTTTCTTTCTCAACTGTATCTCTTATCGGAGAAACAACTGGTGTACTCTCATCTGGTTCTGTTCTATATGGAGGTGGTCTCTTGTAAATCATGTCATTTAAGACCTCATCCTCATACTCTCCATATCTTCTCATATCTGACTCAGAAGCTCTTTCTGTCGAAGGAGCAGAAGCTTCAACTGTTCTCATTGGGTATAATCCCTCTGACATACAAGCATCTCGCCATCTTTTCATTCGATCATGATGTGTTTCACGATCATGTCTCCTCCCAAACATGTACCTATAATACCCTCCAGACCTTTGCTTTTCTCGGTCATGAACTTCCTCTTCCCATTCTACTAAAGCCTCGAACTGTGTAGGTCTCGGCTTCGGGTCTAAGCATAACATCTTTTCCCGTAAGTTTCTCAACACGGCCAAATTAAATGAACCATGTTCTGGAAATGCTAGAACACCATCTTCTTTAGTATACTTAACCCAATTCTGTAACCATATACAGGTATGCAATCCATATTTCACAGCCATGAATGATGCAGGTGTTTTCGCTGGAGGTAACAACTCACCCTCTCTCGTTTTAACCTCTTTATCCTTGCTAAACCATTTTTTAACTTTTCCAAAAAAGGTCTTTTTCTTCTTCTCTTCTTGGTAATACATTTTAGCAAGCGCTTATCAAACTCTCTACTCTCTCCGTATTATAAATATACAATACGAGTTTCTCAACCAATAGCAGCACGACTCACACTAACGCACCAATCCTGGAGCGTCTACGTCACTAAACAGCTCTTCCAATCCCTGCGCGACTCACACTAACGCACCAATCCCAGCGCGAACCCTATTCTGATTCACTATCCAATCAGTGCGCGGACCTTCTGACGTCAACAGTCGCTGCAGTCTCTGTCTCCTGTCTCTGTCACTCGTCTACCCCTCCTTTATAAAACTCTCAGTAAACTTCGTGTGTCAAAACTTCTACAAAATCTATTAGTTACAACATAAAAACATCTCCATTGTCTGCTTCGCTAACCACAGAATAGTAAAGAGAGTCTATTTTTCAAGAATCAGCAACTTTCATACATCGCATAACTGTTTCCTCTAGGACTTATCCAAAGAGTCTTACAGTCAATAAATGTATATGCATTCACGCACATTCACACGAGAAAAATATAGTACATGCACACAGAATCCTGCTTCTCGAGAACAGCACAACCTGTCTCTGTACAGAATTATAACTCAACAACTAAGCAGCTTACCTCTGCCCAGTTCCTCAAACAAGCTCAGAGAATACCTATTACTCCTCCCGCGATAAGCTTTAACGGCAATCCTTACAGATCCCTGGGACTTAAGACCAGAGTTTCACAGATAACCTTCACTACGATACACACTCCTTATATACCAGAAATATCTAATAGTAACATACGACGATGTCACTGATTCCGAACCCAGACAATGTGAACGCGCAACTTCAATTGTCACACGTAATTCCTTACAATCCCGTCTTTCCCGAGAGCAGCATATACACCTTCTCTGCCCTACTACGGAACTGCTTCCACAGCTTCCAAATTCCAGAAGCACTACATATAACTCAACATTACGACCCCAACATATAGTATTAGTACATATACCAACAACATCAAAATAAATCAATAATCAATAAGCCAATATACAAGCAATCTTATCTTATCAGATCAAGACAACCATCTACAACCATCCTCTGCTACCAGAGAAATTGATAGAGATCAGGGTATCAAAAATATGCCCACTACCACAGATAGAGTAATCTCACAGTTACACGCACATACATTCATCATACGCTAGGGCCCATTTCACTAACATACACTCAAATACTCTACCAGCAATAAACCTGTGGGAAGAAAACTCCTAAACCACCCTGCATCTATATCTAAGCGATAGGACCTGATTATAGTGGTTGTCCCTAAACATACTCTATAATCTATACAACAATGATCAAAAATGTACACAATAATTGACAAGAAAGAATATTCAACACCATGTTTAAAAGTTATATTGCTTTATCTAAAATTAGTCAAAGTAAAATCAATCAGAATAAATCATTTCTCATAGTTACCTATTCTAACTAAGTGTCAGAACGGGTCAGGACCAGTCTCTCGGTAAAGTCTCTCAGGACAGAGTCCTCCGCATCGAACCTCAGCAACGCGTGAAGGTGGCCAAAAGAGTGGGGAGAGCCCTCCCTAAACTAACAGTTTTTATAATGGAAAATACAATAGAAACACACATAAAGTTGGCTGAATAAACTGTATCACCGAGCAGAACGAGAAGGAAGAAATGTAGCTTTGCTACATCTGGAAATCTCCGCTCAGGAAAAGTCACAAGGCATAAACTACGGAACAGGAACCAAGGAAATAAAACATGTAACACTTTTAATCCGATTCCTCCTCGGCCATCGAGCCACAGTTCAGAGTTTCCCTCTAAGGCTCCTTTGTCCTTTGAGAAAGCCAAGGACACTTTCACTTTTCTTGGAGTACACCCAAAGCTGCTGCCGTCCTCATGGAAAATTTCATAGAAGGACTATGGTCAGTTGTCTTCGACCTTTTTCCAGCAGGGGTCCCTCTTGCCACATCACAGAAATATTCACTCGAGGCCAGGCTCTCAAATCAGCCATCATGGATTAGGCCTCCATAGGCCACAATAGACCATCTCAATTTAAAAGAAATAAAACAACGTTAATACAACATAATGGTTAAACAGTGTTAACCCCACTAATACCCTTATGTGTATGCATTTATCTAGCTTTGCGACATAAAAAGCATTAATTCTGACAGCGTTTTGTGCTCAAAATAAATAGCACACAGCAACGTTTAAACATGAAAACTTGCACGTTATTGTAAATACATGAACAGCACAAATAAGCTAACCCTCATGTAACTTTCTCTTGTGTTAGGACAAACGGGTTGATTAGTGAAACATACTTGCACAAGACAAATAATTAATTGTTAATTATTAATAAAATTAATAAAACGCATAGACATGCCAGAGCTTCAAAAGCCCCAGAATTTTCTAAAAGAAAACTCTGCTCCAGCATATGCAGGCCAGTTTAATAAATGGACAGGCTTATTTGTTATTTAAAAACTCTGCTGACTCTCTCGCCCATCTCTTCCATTGTGTAAGATACATTCATTGAACGGTAGCAGTATTCTGTGTAGCAATTTGAAATGAGAGGGACGAAAGAGAGCAGTGCATCTTGCTGCTTCGGTATACAATACATTAACATCACACTATAGTTCTTCCCAGATATTGGGCTTCCACCGTCTTTAACCTACCTAATTGTTATCATTCGCAACTGTTTCGGGCGTTCACCTCTCAGTGTCCTGTACAAGGATGACGGGGTGTGTGTGACAACAAGGGCAGCCAATGGTCCATGCTTTTTGCATGTTTGTCTTGCAGATGTGGCATCTATCCTGCTGTCCGCACATTGACATTGCGGGACGCCCATTTACCCGCATTTGATTCCGCGCCACTTTTAACCCCATCTCTGGATACACAGGAGAAGCAACTCCCACTATTTTAGCCCTTTATGAGCTGTAAAAGAGGTGCTTGCCTGTGGATGGGAGGATGAAACTGTAGCACAAGAGGTGTAGTGAACAATGTAGCTTTAAGAGCACATGCCACTACAGAAAGGCATTTTCATTCTCTTGCAGATAAGCAGCACTGAACGTGTGAATTAAAACCATGCTTTATGCCTGTTCTGGATGTATGCCCTTGGTGTTTATTTCTTGAATTAAGCCTGTGTCAAAGTGCTCATGTATTGTCCGGACAATGGACTGAGGCACAGGGTCCAGGATCAAACAGTTTGTTAAAGTAGTGGACCTGAGACTGCAGCATTCTGCTATTTGCTGCACATTTTATACATTTATTGCCGTAGTGCAATAATGTGAAAATACCTTAAGATAGGACATTTTTTCAGCCCCATAAGTAATATCCAAACCATGTATTTTATACCGTCATGCTTACATGCAGCTTTTACGTTTAATAAGAATTTGATTGCCAAGCAATTTGGCCAAACCGGGGATGGAGGGGGGGGGGGGGGGTGCGTGATTTAAACCGTGACTCCAACCCAACCACTGAATACAATTGAGGTCACCGTGATTGTGATGGCAAGGCCCAGAGACGCCCTTGACTGGGACAGTTCGTTCTGTTGTGGGCCTTGCATAGCTTTTAAATACGGTGTTTATTTTCAGCATATTTAGTTAAACCTGACATTAGATGTCAAGTCTCCTGCTTTCATGTCTAAAATGTTTCCACTTGACCAGGGCCAGTGGCAGGAGGTGGTTATTGGGTGTATGCATGGTAGATACAGAGCAAGCCAGCAGTCTTCCTGACTTTATCTCCTTCTACGTAGAGTTGCTGTTTAGAGTCAGTGTAAGAAAACTTACCCTGTAAGGCATGTACATCTATACAAGTTTATTGACATCTAAGTAGTTTATCCATAAAATCTGGTTGGGTAATTATGACCTTTTCCAAACTGTTTTTTGTCTCGCTACGTCCCACTTCAATTGTTGCGTCCCCTCAATGCAAGCGCTGCTTTCATTTGCACCGTACTCCATTGTTTTAAAGGGTGCTGTGCCCCTGTTGTGCTAAAAGTACTCATCCAAATGTGACTGACACGTCACCACAAAATGTAGCATCTGGAAGTGTTTCACCATGCAGTTTCCATGGTGGTAAGTAGTATAGGTTGTATACTACTCGTCACCATGTATTTTTTGACAGGTGGCCACGCCCCTTTGACCACGCCCCTTTGGTCCGTGTGTCTATATTGGACGCGTTCCAAGTCTGATTTTAATCGGGGTTTTAATCGGTCCTTATAACGTATTGATAAGATTATAGCATTTTATTGTTTTATAGGTCGTTATTTTGTGAATCATGGCTTATAAAATGATACGGCGATGAAATCAAAAAGCGTATAAAACGATAAGTTAGGATTTGTGAATCAAGGCTTATAAAATGATACGGCGATGAAATCATAAAGCGTGTAAAACAACCAGGCATGCCCGGGCATGTCTTGCTTTAGGCATGTTTATGGGGGACTCAGTACGTATAAATCGACCAGGCATGCCCGGGCATGTCTTGCTTTAGGCGTGTTTATGGGGGCTCAGTAATCGGATATATGGGGTGCAGCTACGAATTAAAATGATATTTTATACATTTCCCATCATCACATTATTGAAAAGAATAATAACGCGTTTTAGAACAAATTGCTTTTATTAAATGTAAAATGAAAGCTCGGAGAAGTTTTATTTTGGGTCAATATTTACAATTTAATTGAAACCATTTTTTACATAACAGAAAATCACATTTTATGTAATTACAGTTTCATTATATGGAATTACATATACTGACAGCATTTAGTGACAATAGAAAAAAAAAAAGAAAATCAAGCTTATAGTTGAATAATGAGGTAGAGGTAGTTATCAAATATAATATGCACCATTGCATATAAATCACAGTATCAACAGCACACATAAAATCTGCGGAAGTTACATTAAAAAAAGGAATCACAGCATATTTTTGGTACCCGGTAATAATCACAGATAGCTATAAAACATTTGTAAAGTATAGAAAACACATAGTCAAGCTTATAGTTGAATAGTGAGGTAGCGGTAGTTCTCAAATACATTATAAACCAAGACATATGAATCACAGTATCAACAGCAGACATCAAATATGCGGAAGTTACATAAATTTTTTAAAAGAGGAATCACAGCTTATCGTTGTTAACTTATAATAATCACGGATAGCGATAATACATATATAAATATAGAATTCACATATTTAAGCTTATAGTTGAATAATGAGGTAGCCGTAGTTAGCAAATACATTATGCACCTTGGCATATAAATCACAGTATCAACACTGAAAACAAAATGATGTACATAAAAATCAAGAAACCATAGCGTATTAACATCAACCAGTAATACGCAGTATGGCCACCGGGCATAAAATTATACAAAAACTATATGTTGTGATACAGATGAGGTATTTACATAAAAAAATATTTAGTTACCCAGTAAAAAGCATAGGTCTCTATTATAAGTCACGGGTGCTAAACAGACAACCATGGCAATCTCGCGAAGTGTTTTCTTTTTTTTGGCGGGAGTGCTTGGCCGTGTGTTGTTACGGGTTCGTGAGCATTGTCAGCGGTATCACGGAGGGCAAGCGTCGGTGCTCTTCGAGGGGTCGGTGAAAATGGTGATGCGGGGGGAGAAGGGATAACAAATGGTGCAACGGCGTTGTTCTTTAAATCTTCTAAGTGGATACGATGACCACCATTTCCTAGCACCGATGTCGGAATGTTCAGTTCTGCTAGGCTCTGCATGAAGGCATCCCAACCGACAGGCGCTTTATTATTTGCAAAAGAGTGTGTTTGGGTGGCGCCTCTGATCAAATCATGCAGGTTTGAACCACGTATAACATTACCTTTATAAAGAAGTTCCCCCTTATCATTCCAGAAAGCGATGTCTTTATTTTGATGAATTTTATTAAGAAGTAATTCTGCTTTCTTTTTGTGCCGGGGGTTAACGTTGTCAAGGATTTCATTAACTAGATTAAAGGCGTGTGATTCTGGCTCTCTGACCGGTGAAACGGGTGGCTCTTGACTTTCAGGCATGAATAAAGTCAGGCCCTCTTTTTCCATTTTACCATGATGGACAAAGTTCAGATACTTTTGAAGGATAGCGGTATAAAGCTTAGCTTTCTCGTGCACCGGTAAATCACTACGATGAAGAATTTCGCGCATCTCAGCGTCCAACAGATCCGTGGCTGATTTTCTAATGTCGGTATCAGCGCTTGGGGGACTCCGCATTCTGTCTAGCTGATGTTTAGGAACGAGATACATTTTTTCAATGTGAGCCATCACCGGCGGCGCAGCAGGCCCGAGAGAAGCGGGATAGCAATGCCTAGCAGCGATCCTATGAAGCCCCCAGACTGCTTGACAAGACTTTTTTTTGTTTTAATAGAGATCCTCTTATTGCTCAGTTTTTTAACAAGATTACTTTTCTTTTTAAGCACTCGGATCTGTTGAGGACTCAAAGGGACATTGCCCTTCAAGGTATTTAGGGCTATCTCCGATATCGCTGCTACTAAATCGTCAGACGCGGAGCATAGAAGAGCTTTCCTTTGTTGTGGGGGTGATGAAACCAACAGTCTTAAAAGAGCTAGATTGCGCGCTATCCGGCTGGACATGGTCATGAGTGTGTTGGAGCTCTAAACTGGAGCGCTGCTTTTTATTTATCTTCTTTTTATAGCCGGGTAGGACTTTTTTAGAGTATAAGCAACAGGAAGATCCGGTGGGAAAAGCCCGGTCCTTAATCTGTAATCCTCCGGCGTGCCGGCGTTTAAATCTACAAAAAGATACCCATAGGGGCTCTGAGTGGCGTCCTCAAAGGCTTCTAGAAAGAAACTAGAGCGACCCGGGTACATCTGTCTGGCTAGAGTCGTTATTTGAAGCTTGTCTCGGGGGTTTTTGAAAAGCACCATGTACTTGGTGTTCAGAGCGATGGTTCGTGAGCTCTTACCTTGGCAGAAGACGTTTTGCACAATGTATAAAATGCTAAGATTACGATGGTGAACATACTGAGTAAAAGCTTTTTCAATTTCACCGCTGTCACAAGCAGAGGCCATTAGATCATCTACAATTAACATATTAACACTAGAGGGTGGAAATAAAATGTCATCATTTAAGGCGGCGGGGAGCCCCTCGACAAATTTGAGGTGTGGAAGCTTTAGCGCGAGTTCTTGATAGAGCCGCTGCCAACAGGAATAGGCCCACACTACGTTGGTGGGTGGCTGGGTCAGCATTTGATGCGCATTTTCCAAAAGTTTTTTTACAAAGTAACTTTTACCAGAATTGGAAGGACCTGCGAGGATGCATGAGAACGGATGTTGCAATCTAATATCCATACTTTAAACAACCTCTAATAAACTATACACACCAAAAGCGGAAAGTCCTTTTTCTCGCTAGCCCCGTGTTTACACAGAGGCTGCATAACTCTTAAAAGCCGTAGGGCAGGGTTTTATAGTCCTCTTTAAGAACGCGCTTATCATATACAACCCTCAACGTTTTGCGAAGCGGGCGTGTCTCAATATCCCAACGTTTTTTAATTCTCACAATGCAGGGGTGCTGCACTACTAAGCTTTCATCTTCTGGAACACATTCACCTCTTTCGGCGTGCTTGGCATATTGAGTGACCAGCTCTTTTAAGTTTTGAAAATTTACTTTTTCGCGGTTCTGAACATTGAGGGTGATCCCCTTCACCTTCAAGCAGATTTTACCGCCTGATAAGCGGTAACCGTAGGTTTTGGGGCCGGCTGAAACAAACTCTGTGATGTGTTCATCGGGAGGTGTTTCGCTAGTGAGTTCCCCCAGATAGTCACCCACCGGAGGGTTAACATCGCCCTTTTTGCTCACAAAAATCACAGAGTCTGTGTCGTGGTAAAGACAGCGGTCTTGAAGCAACTCCAGGAGCTTGTACAACTCCAATCTAGCATAAGCGGTGGTGAAACTGGCAATAAATATGTTAGCGTTGCATGAAGGCGGGTAATGTTCTTTGGTATACCGCCAACACACACAAGCGGTATCATCATCTATGAACTCGCAAGATGACACCTCGCAGTAGGAAGTAAAAAAGTACTGATCAAATTCATCCGGCTCTGTCACTAGAGTAGTTTCTGAGCGGTCTTCTCTCTGCCCCAGTTTTCCCCATAGAGAGTTGAGAAACAGTTTAGCAATCTGTCTTTTAGTGGGGTTCACATGGATTTTATTAGAGCGCAATCGAATACCCTCTTTCTGAAAATATTCCCTCCGGTACTTCTGTTTCTCGGCATTATCACTACACCACTGGGGGTAACCCGAAGCTTCTTGCTTGTCTCTAAGGTGCAAGTTGATGTAGTCGGTAAACAGATCACTAGAAACATTTTCAAAATGCCATATCTCATAAATGCGATCTATCACATAGCCTTTTTTCAGAGCTACATTCACTTCTACAGTGCACCAGGTGCCGGTCAGAGCACGTTCGTCATCAGAGTGATCACACCGGAAGGTCTGTCTGGCTTCTGTGCAGGAGCGGCACAGGGTAAATAATAGTTTTCCCTCGAATCTGTAAGGAAGCACCGGGAAAAAAAGTCCTCTAGGCGGACGAATTCTACATCTGATTAGACCGAAATACATTTGAGGGGCTCCAAAATCTTTATAAAGGATCTTAGGATGTCCCACAGGGTAGACTTTTGTCTTGTTAACAAAGGGGTATAAGCTGGTAAAATCATAGTAAAAAATCTTTTCATCACCAGAGGCCTTTCGATAAAGAGTAACGGCGTTGGTTCGTCCTCCGTAGAGAGAATCACGCGGTTTCAAGGGCTCGGGTAAGTCACGATCCTTGCTAAAAGTCTGCAGATCTAGATTACATGTTAACTGCTCACGCCACGCGTGTTCCCAAATACTTCTGACGTTGAAGCCGCGTCTTTTTAAAAACTCCTGTTTAATAGTTGTGCGGTTAAGCAACTGACCATATGTACAACCGGTCATCTTATTAAAATCGTTTCCGGCGTAACAAATTGGACAGCCGTGAAAAAAGCAACCATTAAATTCAAAGGCAGTAGGGACCCCGTCAATATTGGCATAACCATCTAAAAAATAGGACCCAATTTTAAGCTCCCCGCCCCTCAAAGCGTGACGGATGGTGATTTTTTCACTGTATTCCAAATACATCAACCATTGAATAGCGGGTGTTGAGAATCTCTTTTGCTGTCTGTGATAATTATCACGAGGTAGCAACGCTAATGTGTAAGGTTTTAAAAAACAAAATCTGAACATCGCCAAGCAGACTGAAGCTAAAGTGATGTACTGAAAGGGGTCGATGAAGTCAACATAGGCATACTCATTGGCCTGACCCGGGTTCACCAAGATTTGCTTGCTAGACATGGCAATGACGCCTTCTCTAAAGCGGATACACGCCTCTCTTAAAATGTTCACATCTTGTTGGCAGTAATGAGACAGCTCCTTCTGGAAATCAAACTCCCGATCTTTGTTCGATTCATACCAGGACACAAATTCTGTTTTCTCAGAGGGTGACATATAGTTTACACCGTAAAATTCTGCTGAGGGCATAGCACCAACGTATTTTTGGTTCTGCAAAGTGTTAAAGTAATGCGGGAAATACCCTTTAGACTCTTGGAAACCCATTGCCTGTGGAAGTTTACTGAGTTTCATGGGCAAAAAGTTTATAGAGTCTATAAACCTGATATTGAGTACTTTGGTTGTAACGCACATGAGCTTTCCTCCCTGAGTGATCAGTGACATTGCCACCTTTTCAAGCACTAGAGCTTTCACTACAAAATAACAGTCATATCCTTTAGAGAAATGTGCGAGAAAACTATAGTTTTGAAATCGGGGTGTAATGAATGTGTTGATAAAATCATTGACGCATGTAGGACCTGAAAACTCCCAAGTAGGCTCACCATTAATATGTCTGGCAAAAATATAATTTGGCTCGTGAATGATATTTTCCTGACGGCACTCCATATCGTAGAATATATAATCATTTGTTTTGGTCGGCGGTTTGAGTCTGCTCATAAAGCAGAGATGTGAATCAAATGAAAACACCCGGGCTTTACAGACACCGCATTCAAGGCCTTCGCATTCATGACTTTCGGGGCCGTAGAGACCGCACGAATCACACAACTTTTTGCTGAGACAGCTCACCTCCCCCGCCACGGCTAAAGCACGATGACGCTCTAAACACTCCGAAGAACGACAAAACAGTCGACACCGCGGACACCTTTGGAGATCGTTGGCAATGTCATGGCAATCGTTCGTAACGCACGCTTTGCAGAAGTCTGCGCACGAGTGATTGTATTTGTGGGTATAGGCCGAATGGCAATATTCGCAGTAATACCTAGCGCCGAGGAATTTTTTTATATCTTTCACACCGTAAAAATGGCTTTCATGTAAAAGAACAAACAGAATTTTAGATTTGTTGGCGGTACCGCTGGTGAAATAACGCCAGCCGCCTTCGTGATATAATACTTTAATCGTCACACCCAAGTAATTTTCAAATGCTTCTATGTCTTGCAAAGAGACATCCGTATCTGGGGGGATGTTTAGGGCATCGTGCATTAACTGTGCCTGCTCTGTCAACGTTCTATCCGTAGATTGACCGTGAGCCAATAACCCTGCCAAACACCCCGCCAGGCACAAATTTCCAGCTGTGTTGTTCAAATCAATCAACCATCGACGTTTCTTTTGAATGATCTTAGTAAACAATACAGAATTTAGAGCCCGTCTGGCACCGCCGCCCCTACTTTTTATCACAGTCACAACAAGTGTTAAACTTTGTGACCCCAGAATCTCTGCATTGCTATTCATCATGTCAACAATTTTGTTTAAGAAATCTGAGGCATCTAGGTCGTGATGCGGTAGCCTGCGAGTGTAAAAAGAGTTAGCCAGACCACCGCCGCTCAGGCGAATTTGTACATAATCGTTGGGGCCTATGTCTGGGGCCATTTGGTCCAGCAGCAGTTGGATAGAGTTAATAACCGCTTCTAGGGCCAGTCTAATAGAATCTATGAGATGAAGATTGACAAAACGAAATTCTTCATAAAATTCTATAGCTCTAAATTTTTTGATAACTCTTTGATATTGTCGCACGCTTTCTAAAAACACCGGCGCAGGGTTGTTACTGATGCTAGAATTATCGCAAGCGACAGCTGTTCTCTGAGGTGTTTGCTCTAACTGCGTGGGGCTCGGTGGTAAATACCCATTGTTGCTTTGAATATTACGGCGTATATTTCTCAAATGGTTTTTGGCTCTTTTTAGGTTTTTGGCTAACCGATTTCTGACTACTTTAGCGGCTAACCATTTCTCTTTACGTTTGGCGACTGTAGTTTCAGACCTTCTCGGCGACCTATGCTCTTTGGGGGTCATTATCAGTTTCCCGAGTCGAGACTCAAGGAATCAAGGTTGGCTTGGGCATCTGCTAAAATAGATGCGAGTGAAGTCTGAGTATTTTGGATCACGTCCTCTACTGCTAGTTTGACATCTGTTATGCCGCCGATATGTCCGGAAGCTTCCTGTACACGTAGAACATTAAAAACGGATGAACTGACGGGTGCAGAGTTCAAGCCTAATCCTTCTAGGGTATTTATTAGGGGAAAAATGGCGTAAATTGCCTGAAGTACAGCCGCGTCGCTGGGAAGTGAAGCTTTAACAGCAGCAGCAGCAGCCCCACTGCGGGGGTCAAGTGGTGTCTTTATCTCAACGTTAAGTGATTTTTTGACACTTAGGACATCATCTATGGCGTGCGAGGAGACAGAGGACTCGAGCTGATTTTGAGCAGTTACTAAAGCAGCTGAAAGTGATTTCTCTAAATTTTGCTGTATACGTACGATGCCAGCTTTGATGCGTTCAATGGCTTGTATCTGAGCTACTGTATCACGATTACTTAAAGCAAAAATAATAGCTTCGCAGATAGATGCTGTGTTAAGAGTGCTTCCCCTAAGGTTTGTTATTAAAGGTAAAATATCGTGGCATGCTGATGTTACTGCGGTAATGTTTAGGGGTGGTGTGGGGTTATGTCTAGGAGCTTGTAGCGCCGCTGCGGACGCCCCGTTTGCTGCAGCACTGTGGGGAATTTCAGTCTTTAAATTATGGTGAATAGCACCTGGTGCGAACCTTACTGGGGGGCTGGTGATGGCGGGTCCTCCTCCTATTGTAACATCTGTGTGACACCCCCCTTGTGAGCGTGGGTTCTTGGAGCATTCGCCGTGTACAGCTGGCCCTGCTTTTGATCTGTTTTGTTGAACGGGTACATTCGCGTTTTCCCCCCAACAGTCATCATCGTCAAGCAGCGAAATTATTTCTTGTTCATCGGGGGGAATAATGGCGTTTGCTGGTTGCGCATGCAAGTTCTTTGATGGTTGAGAGTGAGACTTGGGGGTAGGAGTAGGTGTGGGGGGTGCACTAATACCGGAGTATCGCTGCAAGGGTGCGTTGTGACACCTAGAATCTGTTCTGAATTTCGGCTGGGGAGAACGCAACCAGGGGTAGGCGTGTTTGAATTCGAAACCTGGAAGGTCTGTAGAGTAGCAGAATTGTTATCATTAGCATTCGCTTTCCTATTGCGCTTTTGATCACCCTTTTCTTTACAGCCAGAGTGTCTCTTTCTCAAACCGCCACCATTTACAGACACCGGTGGAAACTCATGCAATGCAGGCCCCCCAACAGTACTCCCCCCAAAACCACCCTGCAATGTTTGTGGTGGCCCTCGCCGCCTCGCTTCTTTACGCTTCTGACCTTTGCTTTTCAGATCGTCAGGCGGCAACCTTGAACTCCTTTGTACAACCGGTTGTTGTGTATTTGATTGCTGCACGTGTTGGATGGAGATTGCATCATCAGTTTTATCTAAGTAAGAGCAAAAAACATAATTTTAATTCAAGCAATGAACAGTCGGAAGAGTCCTCAATAGTCATCAGTGCTACAACTAGACTGAGAGTGGCAGCGCAAGCACGCACACACACACACACACACACACACACACAAGCACACACAAGCACACACACACACACACACACACACACACACACACACGCACAAGCACGCGCACATCAGCATGGTCTATGGTAGAACATACTACCAGTAGAAAAGAGAATTAATTCTTACCAGCATGCGCGCTGAAGCCGCAAATTTGACTGGCTGCGATAGGATTAGGGCCTTCAAGCGCAGTGTCGAATAAAAGTGCGTCTGCCGCCTCGGCCACTTCCTGCGAAGACAAAAATGCAAACAGCTGTAACACATTTCCTATATTGGTTTAAATTAAATTACTTGAAAGCACCGCTATACGTATTTACAAGCTCATGCAAACAAAAGTACACACACACACACACACACACACACACGACCGCAGAAATAGACCCAGACCTTAGTTGTCAAATTAGCTGCTTTTCAAGCCGCAGCTCAACCCCGGCTCGCTGGCCCCAGGCTATATAGTGACATTATTTAAGACCTCGAGCGTTATTAAATCATGATCTGTAAAGCAAGGAGGCGGACTAGTCCTTGACTTAAAAACACGGATCAATGAGCAGATAGTCTTTGAGGTAAGAGCATGTGCAAAATCTAAACACACCGAGAGTCATGTCATATTTCCTATTGCTTAAAATGCCAGCTGCTGTAACAGTACTAAAAGTCTTTTGACGACGACGTGAAAGACTGAATTAGAACCACATGCTAGAGCATTTTTCAGACGGGGTCCGGCAAAGCAAAAAAAAAAACGCAAACACACACACACACACACACACACACTTTTTTTTTTTTTATGCATCTTTCACGGTTCCTGACTAGCAGTTACAGTTAATTCAAAACACCCCGAGTTTCACCTAATTTTATCTATTGCTTAAAACCTTTTGACAGAGGAGCGAAAGACTTAATTAGAACCACATGTTAGAACATTGCCCGGGACTTCGGTCTAATTCGTCTTAGTGTGACAGTCTGAGCCGGAAAAAAAGCTTACATCCCTGATAAAAAAGCATTTAACCTTTGAGAGATGACGCTAATAGAAGCGCAACTTCAAAAAGAGCTAGAGGATTATATAAAAAACATAAAACAATCTTCTTACCAACAATTCTTGGTCCTCAGACATGTTCATAAATGGAAACGGTGCTCAGTCATCAGGTGGTGAAATCTTTCAGGGGCTTCAGCTTTTCAAGCGCCCGATGTGGTGGGAGAATGAAGGTGTCACCAGCGCCGTTGGTTGGAGCGTCGTAGCTTTCCTGAGAGCTCCAGCCTGAATGTTCTTGCAGACCTCACGTTTTTATACCCAAAACCCGACAGTTTCCCGCCACAACTCACAATACCACGTATGTCTTCGTGTGTCGAGAATTAAACGGTATAATCCACTAAGCATTTCAGGTTGAATATAAACAGCTGTGCATTAACGTGGCAGCAAGGTGCTGAAAAAAGTCAGACCGCCACGTAAAGTTAGGCCCCCCTTTTTTTATCCATATTTTTTGCAAACCTCGACAGCACACTAGGCACCATATGCGGACAATAGCCTGTCTAAGCATTTCAGGATGAATATAAACAGCGGTGCATTAACGTGGCAGCTAGGTGCTGAAAAAAGTCAGACCGACACGTAAAGTTAGGCCCCCCTTTTTTTATTCATATTTTTTGCAAACCTCGACAGCACACCAGGCACCATATGCGGACAATAGCCTGTCTAAGCATTTCAGGATGAATATAAACCACGGTGCATTAACGTGGCATCTAGGTGCTGAAAAAAGTCAGACCGACACGTAAAGTTAAGGGCTTTTTTCATGCAATTTATTTAGATACATTTTATATCACAGAGTAAAAATGTTCGGTACAAATATGATTTTAAAAGTCCAATGAGAGCGTAAAATAGACCTTGTGGATGTCTGCTAGTTATCATAAACACTGTAAACATGCATATTATCAGTGAATGAAATACAATTTTGCATCGGTCTGTTATTTACACGGCCTCTTTTCAATCTGCGTAATTGCCTCAACACAAACCTTGTTACTAGAGCATCATTTGCCTTCAAATCAGCTGAATACATTTTTAAAATGCTTTCAAAGTCTACACCACGGCATCTATGAAATAAATAAAACAAACAATGTGCCCCGCAGGTAAATGATACATCATCCTGAATCTGGTTTTCATGAAATGTTATTAGGCCTGAAGTGTTTCTTTTTAAAAATTGCCATATGGTATTGGGGTACAGATAACTGTTTGGTGGCACGCCATAGGAGTCAAAAAACTCAGAGTCCTTTTCCGTTAGAAATATTGCTAACCAGTGTCGACCCCTTTGATCTTTACCGTCTGTATTAACTATTAAATGAAGCGGTCGCTGGCGATTACCCAGATACATTGGTAGAGTGTCAGCTGCGAATACACCTAAAAATGAATGTTTTGCCGTCTCGTCTTTGGCGAGAAAACGTTCCAGTTGCCACGTATTCATCACATATAGTCGATTAGCACCTCTCGCCTATGGTTAATCTGTATAACATTCTGAAAGACAGCGTAAATCAGAAGGTTTATAGTAGACGGTAGAGCGGCGCTAAAACGGAGCTCCAGACGTACATTGCCTGATTTTTGTATCGAAAAATGGCCGCCACCCACGTCGTTGTCAGGGCATAGATCGAAAGCCAGCATAGAATAGCCTTTCGAATACTCTACACGATCCACAAAGAAGGGTCGGTCTGATGCGTACTTCCCAGCAACTTGCAGCACACCCAAATATTCTCTAGCCACACCCCCAGTTCCAAATGACGGCGTGTATGGTTTTGCCGGTATAGCTTGGCCGTCTACGGAGAGGCTGCTGTGAGATATATTATAATGCTTGAAATTAAAGGGGTTTCTGCCATATTCACCGCTAAATGCTGCGTTATCGACCAGCGCTACTATTACAGTTCTTGGCAAAAATCCGAAAAAAATATTCTCAGTATTCGATAGTAGCGCACCGGCTGGGATGCTGAACACTTTGAGCTCCACTCTTTCGATGGGGTACTTGGCATTACTGGTTAACAGAGTCTCGGCGTGAGCTAAACGCACCACTGGGCTCACTTTGACACGTTTCACAAATAGTGACGCCGCTAAGATATGCACTTTGTAATTTTCTGCGTCGCCGCTCATTAAGCAAAAAGTGTCTTTATTTCGAATCAGTTTAATCTTCACATCTAGACCGTTAAGCATTAATTTGTCTTGGAAAAATAAATCGCAGTGTAATTGCCCAATCAGTTCCACTTTACGACTTCGGGCTGTAAAGCTAGCTCTGCTCTTAAATCCCGCGTTAGCACCGTTTAAAGTCGTGTCCTCGTGCTCTCCAGCGGTGTCTCTGTAGAAGAGACCTGCAGAAAGTTGGCGTTTTAAAGTGGGGTCCCCATAATTAAGTACCGTTTCGAGATAAGCCCTGTATGGATACGTGTTGTTTGACTGGCTGATGAGCCGGTCGCCGAGGCTCACATCCAGTTGGTTAAAAAGTGAGGCTATGGGGTATGGAGAAAACGCCACTCGGGCTGCGGCGTCCAAATCGGATCCGTCTGCGTTAGTAATTTTGCACGACAGATAAATCAGGGTAGCTGAAAGGTCCAGGTAGTCATCCGACCGAGCTATGAAGAACTCTAAGGGGGCTGTGTCTGACAGGGCTGAAAGTGGCGGTACTTCGACGTATAGAGAACTTTCAATGCTGGTTTGCGTTGGTGGTACTTGGAATAGGTCCAACTCTGACTTTGTGCATTCCTGGGAACCGCAAGGGACGGAGGCCATGGTCCGATTTAAAATATGTTGCCCTTAGAGACTCGTTTTTTTCCGTGTCTTCTCCGGGTCTTAAGCGAACTCTTTTGAGCCGGTCGCCGGCGCTTCACAACGCTTTGAAGGAACGCGGGCGGCCCCCTTAGTGATACACCCCTTTTTCTCTTCCTTCCTCTTTCGAGATAGATTAAACCTGAGCCTTCTTGACCCGTTTTGGTAAACTTTTTCATCACCGCCCCCGAAACGTGCCCTGCGACGTCTCGGGCAATATTTGCTGCAGCGGTTTTCACGTGCGGTTTTACCAACTGGAACCCTCTTCTTAAAAGCGGTACTGCTTTTCTGAAAAGGCTTCTGAATATACCGCCAACACCCGCCCCGTACATAATAGGTGCCCCGTGGAACCCCGGGAGGCCTGAGCCGGCTTGTGCTCTATAGTAATCCCTATAGAGCGACGCGTCGCCGTAATTTTCAGGTAAAATCATTATTCTAGTACACTTCACCACGTCGCGGCCTGAAATGAAGCTTCGCTATGACTTTACCCACTTTAAATCTTATATTAGTGTTCAAATCGTCCTTCAGTTCCAAAGTTATTGTGTGAAAATGTTTTTTGCTGATCGGTACATAATCTCTTTTGGTGTAAATGATGTTTATCATGCTATTATTCTTGCCTGTGATTTCCACGCACCGGAGGAGAGGCACGTAGCTATCCCCCACTCTCTGATGCTCTATCACGTCGCAGTATACAAACATCATATAAAATCCGCCGTGTACATCCGTGTAGGCTTTCCCCGCTGATGAAGAGTGGTGAACGTTAGGCGTCAGCCCCAACACTCTCCCCAGTTTTTCACGCACCAAAATACCGTAGTCTTGAGCATTCCTCAACTGCACTTTTCGAAGTCGTGGTTCATACGTTAATCTAAGGTCAACAAGTTCCGATATGTTACCAATGGATTTATTCATTACTTCTACAATGTCTCGTATGTTGTCATAGTGCCCCGGCGGGAAAGAAAGTTCGTGGGCGCTTTCCTTCTTGCGTACCACCGTAAATCTAACATCCTCTGTTTCAAAAGTGTCCCACGTGTGCGGGTACTGAATTTCTGTTAGGGCCACCTCCCAATCTCCTTGTAGATGAATAGGTTTTGCTAGTTTCACCGTAAAATTTGAAATTTTGTTATTAGGGAAAGTGTCCAAAGACGCGTTACTCGGGAGCGTCAGATAAAAAGGTCCGACCTCCATGGCGCTTCCGCGGTACCTAAATGCCTATATCCGCTGTTGTAGACTTTGTATATCCTTTAATTCACTCTCAGAGACCCAACTATTAAATTTATCAGGCCATCCCCGCCATTTAACTAGGCACTGTCTTTGTGCCCCGTGCCCCTTCTTTGCCAAAACGTTCTCAATACGGTACACACGATCTTGATCCTGTTTTATTTTTTGCAGCTCTTCTTTGTAAAAACACCCTTCGACCTCCTCCCCAGCATAGTCTTTTAAGTTAAAAACTGTAACGCCTGAATGCTTGGAAATCTTGTCTATCACAAAGATCTCATCTGTAAAAGTCTGCTCATACCCCTTTTGAAATACCCCCTTGCATCTAGATACCCTAACATGATCACCTTTTTTGAGCGTGTTTTTTGAAACAGGGTTGTTGGTGAACACGGACCCGTACACAGTTCTCCAAATTTTCAACTCATTTTGCGGGGATACTTCTACAGGGGACGTCTTAATGGTTCTATGATAGCTATGATTGTAACTTTCAATAAAATCTTGTAAACGATCTATATAACGAAATGTGTTGTACGCTGTAAAATACCGCCAAATTCGTGCCTTGAGAGTTCTGTTGAATCTTTCTACAATCGCCGCCTTCACTTCGTTGTTTGTAACAAAATGTTTTACACCATACTTGTTCAGCAGAGCTTTTAGCGTCTTGTTTTCAAACTCTTTTCCTCTATCTGTTTGTAACTTTTTAGGAATTCTCCCGCTGCTGAAAATGTAATCAAAGGCTTTTGTGACCGAGCTCCCCGATTTTTCCTTCAGGCCAACGGCGAATGCATACTTTGACAGTACGTCTATCACCGTTAATATAAATTTTACACCATCATTAACCGCGGCATGTTCACGGACGTCTAGAAGGTCCGCCTGCCATTGATGATTTAAGCCGCTGACTATCACACGCCGTCTTTGAAAGCGCTTTCTCGACCCCTTATGTAGCGTGTAGGCATCTTCGCCCGATAACCAGTCGCGTACCTGTGTTCTTTTAACACCGTCGTTGTGGATTTTGCTCTCCTTGTACAAGGCTTCTACACCGCCAAAACTACCAACTTTCGAGGGGTTGTAATAAACTCTTTTGAAAAGCTTCTGCATCGTAGCGCTTCTTGAACTAAAATACCGCAACCCCTACTCCCGCCCCCCTATTCTATTAATTCACTTTTGTTTTATTATTTTTCTTTATCAAATAATCAGAACTAGAAGCCGGTTTATTTTACAATAGTAGATTATTTAATAACACACGAATTAAACAGTGTATGATTTAAACTGGTAATATAGGAATGTACAGCGCTATAAACGATAATAACGATAAAAACATAGATATTTAACACAATGCTCTCAAAAACTCGTGACGTAGAATCAATATTTGGATTTTGCTAGCTATGAACGGTACCAGTCTTCTTACATCCTCCCCACGCCCCTTCAAGAAGGCTCGACAAAACAAATCAGATATTGTATTCATGAAATTGAAAAACTGTTTCTTATTCAGAGTAGTTCCTAGGGTGCAAAATGTCCGCCTGATATAATTGTCGATGCAATCTTCGAGCACGTCGTCAGCGCCCAAGAAGATTTTGCTCTTTTCAACGTCGTAAAAGCCTCTAGGTTTCTGACCCAGTTCTTTTTCAAGCTCTTCGATGATTTCACATCGCTTGTTACGACATAGCGCGGTCGGGCGAAACACTGGTTTGGGGTACGCCATCTTTGCTCTGATCAGAAAATAAAAAGCGTCTTCCAGGCATCTAACGCTCGGTCGCACGCCGATCTCAACCATGTGTCGAAACACACTTTCCTGCAACGGAAAAACACACATACATAATAGTAGCAATCGCGAAGATCATCATGTTTTCATTTACTCTACATTAAGAAATGTCATGTTCCTCGGTTTTAAACTCCTGTAAAGATACTTGATCTTAAAATATCTACGGTAATTCTTCCTTCTCAAATGCTGTTTCATTATCAAGCGTATGTCTTCATCACCCGCTTCATACATACTTTTCACATGCTCTGATGGGGACTGTACTCTCTTAATATACTTTAAAACATTCGCAATCATCTTACTACAATCTTCGGGTACTGACATTTCTTTCAAGCCATAGACCGCCCCCAACGTCGCCATAATCTTATAGGGGTCCAGCTTGTAACATAGTTTCCGTATCAAACTGTCTTCATATTCATCACCCGTCGTGAGACAGTCGTGATGCAACTGACTCGGGTCGTCAATTTTACAACCTTCGCATTCGTCGTACCACCCCGCCTTTAAGCACAATTTTATGATCGCGGCTATCGTTGTCAAAAGTCCGCGATATCGATCCGTGCTCCAACTTTCACCACGACAAAATTGTACAATTGCGTCTAAGCGCTTACAGCTGCAGTTTTTATGCGTTACGGCAAGTTTTTTCTGTCTTGAGCAGCAGAGACATGAAAAACGTAGCGATGGCTGTGTGACTTCCATAGTCGTGCTAGCGGTTTTGTCGCCTGGGGCTCCTCCTCCTCTCTTTTGCTGATAAAAAGAAAAAAGGGGTTTTTCGACCTCAGCCTTCCTCACAACTACACGCCTCATCATCACACTCTTAAACACCCCAGAGGATTTGCCGAAAAATTGCGGTTCGTACTTACTTTTCGTTTTCCAACTTCGCACTTTTCTGTTTCGTTTACAGATTCTTCTCCGGAATCCATCTCTGTACAGTCGCTGGAGTCCTCGGGTTCAGGCTCTTGCAGGTCAATACCCTCGTCATCTTCACTTGGTTCCGCTCTTCCACCGCCGTCTGTAGCATCGGAGGTATTGCTCGCCATTTTAGCAACGCCACCAACCGCCTCTTCGCAGGCTCCGGTCTCGGGCTTTATATTCGGCATAGCCGATGCCTCGACGTCTGTCTCGGGCTTTTTATTCAGCATCGCCGACGACATCTCCGACGTAGTACCCGCAGGCGTTGTTGGCGCGCAATTTTCCTTATCACTATCGTCGAGTTCTGCAGCGTCGTCTGCAGCATTTGCCGCTTCCTTCAGCATCGCTGTTATAGTTTCTCCAAGGGGTCCCGCTTCCACGCTAGAGCAAGACATTCTCAAAGTTGTCTTAAAGCTCGAGCTTTTCTTTGTCGGCAAAAAGCGGGGGTTTCTTAACACACGGTCCTCGGAATGCTGGCTTATATCCTCTGTGAACATACTAGACACGCCCCGCGGTATGTTTGTAGACTCGTATTTCACACTACCCCCACTTCTTAGCAACCCTCCTGCATGCGTGGTCGATTCATACGTTTTTGATTTCATCGCAGTATCATTTTATAAGCCTTGATTCACAAATCCTAACTTATCGTTTTATACGCTTTTTGATTTCATCGCCGTATCATTTTATAAGCCATGATTCACAAAATAACGACCTATAAAACAATAAAATGCTATAATCTTATCAATACGTTATAAGGACCGATTAAAACCCCGATTAAAATCAGACTTGGAACGCGTCCAATATAGACACACGGACCAAAGGGGCGTGGTCAAAGGGGCGTGGCCACCTGTCAAAAAATACATGGTGACGAGTAGTATACAACCTATACTACTGTGGTACTGTAGGTCTATGCTTGTACCATGTATATATCATTACATAAGAAAAGTGGGTATTCTCATTGCATGATATCGTCTCATCCTGCTATGCCATTTATGGACGTAAGGGATGACAGCCCACACCAGCCCTGGCAATAGTCATATTTGCATGCTGTATATCCAATCCTCTTTCCTCACTTAATTTTCTTTTCCTTCATCTTCAACTGCGTGGCAGTCTGTAGGCCCGGTGGAAGATGTGCTATCATTGGTTGTAGTTCAAGTTGCAATAATTTGTACCTTCAAAAGCTAAAATTTTCATTACTAACAAAGGTAATGTTTTCCTTACAAATGTTAAAAAAGATATTGGCATGTATAGGACAAGAGGAGGGAGAGAAGAAAGCACCCAAGAGTTAATTCTTGATCAATAAGTGTAAATGTATAGATCCATAGTTCGCCAGCTTTCAAATTTAAATGCCTTAACCTCTTTCTTCACTGATACGCAATAAATACAGCAATAGGTTTTATTTGCTTTTTTTTTTTTTTTTTTTTGCTTCACCCTCTTATGCATCATCTGCTTGTAGCTTTTTGTGAGCTACTTCGCTTACTTTGCTCAGTATAGCTGTAGATCTGTTGGGCTACTTTTATTATGCAGTGGTCTTTCCTATTCTGCTATACAAGCCAAAGTATTTTAGAACCCAATGACAGTTCAGAGAACAGACATGTCATTTAAGACACAGTAGTGGTGTATATGGCTGTAGTTTGACTTTTTGTGAGTGTAATCCAAATTATAACCCGCCAGTCAGCGATTTGCAAGGAAAGTAACAACCAGCTCCCTCTTTTTAGTTAAACAGAGTAGCAGCACCCTACTTTGCATCTGATGCTGACAAGATAGTCACTGGAATTTTTTATTATTAAGTCAGGTAATCCTAAGTGTAGGGAAACCCAGACTGGATAGCTGTTGTGCTATGCAAGTATTTTAACTTAACATAATATAACATAACCCTTAAATCGATAGAGATAATCTAGCTTACCTTTTACCTTCCCAAGCACTATTTTGGAATGTATCCGAGTGCTTGAAATCTTTCTAAAAGTAAGTCTGTATTTTAGTAAAACATAACATATTAATGATGGGGAGTAACTGCTGGCTGTCTATAAATTTACACAGTTTAGCCCTCCAATTTTCAGAGACCATATAATGGAAACCAACGTTTTTCAGTGTGTATATATATATATATATATATAACTACATATTTTTTTTTTTATTTTTTTTAGAGGCTGTCTACCAATAAGAATCTAGAAACTTATGAAACATGGACACTGCAGCATGCACAGAAGAACATCAAACTGAGTTGAGAAGATGTACTGAGGAAGGAGATGAAACTGTATCGAAGGTTGCAGGAGAAGCCGCCTCTAAGCCTGCAGGAGAAGCCGCCTCTAAGCCTGCAGGAGAAGCCGCCTCTAAGCCTGCAGGAGAAGCCGCCTCTAAGCCTGCAGGAGAAGCCGCCGCTAAGCCTGCAGGAGAAGACGCCGCTAAGCCTGCAGGAGAAGACGCCGCTAAGCCTGCAGGAGAAGACGCCGCTAAGCCTGCAGGAGAAGACGCCGCTAAGCCTGCAGGAGAAGACGCCGCTAAGCCTGCAGGAGAAGACGCCGCTAAGCCTGCAGGAGAAGACGCCGCTAAGCCTGCAGGAGAAGACACCGCTAAGCCTGCAGGAGAAGACGCCGCTAAGCCTGCAGGAGAAGACGCCGCTAAGCCTGCAGGAGAAGACGCCGCTAAGCCTGCAGGAGAAGACGCCGCTAAGCCTGCAGGAGAAGACGCCGCTAAGCCTGCAGGAGAAGACGCCGCTAAGCCTTCAGGAGACGACACCATCAAGGATGCCGGGCCCAGTGCCCTGAATGCCACAGAAGAAAGCAATGGGGCTTTGGGAGTCATTCCAGTGTCTACTACGTCGCCAAAGCGGAGGCCACTAGAGACTGAAGAGCCACCTGCAAAGTACAAAGCAAGTACATCAAGACCTATTGGGTCAGCTGTGATCAAAAGGAATTCATATGCTTTGGTTTCTTAATATTTTATATTGAAATTTGATTTCATTATTGAAGAACTGTATCTTTTAACTATCACAGAGGGAAGCCAGAGAAAATATAAGCGTATATCAATTGTAAGGGTCCATTTTTGAAACTTTTTCTCAGGTGAGGACAGCATACCAGAGAAGAATAAGCAGGTTTTTTCGATTAGATATGAGTTGGAATATGCAGGCCTTCACCCGCTCAGAATTACTTCCTATATATGGAATTATGGGGCAGGAAAAGTTAAAAGTACGTGGCAGAACACAATAAAATATAAATGAAGGAAGAGTTAAGACCTTTCCCAATTGTCCTATTTTAATTTTGGGGTGTTACAGACCAGCTGTCAGTCAGACCCATTACTAGTAATATTCATGTAGTGGGATTTGGATCCACCCGTTTCAACTGTTGGTTTACTCTGACAAGCCACTTTTAACCATTGACTTGATGTTTTGTCGCACACCTCGGCTTTCCAAGTGGAATATTAATCTTTCAATGCTATTGGCTGTCTGGATGGTGGATTCTGCCTTCATTTAGTACCTGCACTGAATTGCAAGTGGGACTGCTTTACATCTTTTGCTTCCACTGTCTGCCCCTATGTCGCACTCTGTCTGAACATGCCCCTTCCTGCTTCCCCTATTTGCTCCTGATATGTTTTCGAGAAATATAGAGTTGGTTTTTCTTTGACCCTTGGGCACTAAGGGCATAGTCAGTGTGCCAACCAGAGACAAAAAAACTATTGGGTCCAACTACCTCACAACCCAATGAGGACTATTTGAGTGAATTTGTTTCAGGTACCATTTAATTCCATCAGACATTACAGGGATAGTTAGCGAAACTCCAAACCTTCTTTCATTAAGGAATAACACTGTCAAGAACACAATTACACGAGGGATACATTTAAAATATTTATTTAAAATCAAAACCCTATTCTAATGCACATAATATGAATTGTAACTACACTAAAGACAAATAAAATGGCAGCAGCAATGTTTACCAAAATTGTGAACCAAAAACTCCCAACATGATTGCTGTTTGACATTTTATAGAAACTCTTTCCCATTGTGCTACTGCTAAAGGCTAAGCTAATTCTAGCACAACTTAAAATAAAAACCTGTTTTGAGTTTGAGAGAGAGCTCACACCTGCATACCTGTTTGAACAATAGAGCTTCCGCTCAATATAATAGCAGGGTATGCTATTCTTGTCGTGCGAGTTCAGCTGCACTGATAATTTTAGCAAGCTACGGCTAAGTGCCTCCCTTCCCGGTAGCCTTTGAATCAGTGCTATGATTATGTACTGCCTTTCCTGTTTTCGCCTGCTGTGAAGATTATTTTCTAACACCTGACTCTCTGTGCTCATCTTTTATAACATTGTTTCATTATTGTCAAAACTCTCAGAATAACCATTAGCAGAGAGTGGCTTGATGTCCTTTCACTTATTTTCATTCTAAGAGACTGTTTTCTTTTGAACAACAACAATAAATCAGACACACAGTCTCAACCTTCAGGAAACTCTTTAGAAATCAATAACAAATAATGTGAAACCGACCCAATCAGTATCTAGGTTAAATACTGCAAATCTATTCAAGCAAACCTGATTATCACATTGCAGAATAGAATAATATAAACTACATGTTCATTGTATTAATCACACATATGCACTCTCAACTGATTGATGAGCACATGTAACTTTTGAAGGGGACTACCTGGAAACGAAAAACATAATATTCACGACATTCTGCTACCTTCTCACATTCACCCCTTACATCCCCCTTTTTCTCAGTGTGCTCCTCGTTTACTCATAAATACTAAACAAAGGTAATTTGGGAAGGTAGTCTTCTTTTTAGTCTTTCCTTCCTTGCTGTGTTAGAGAAAAAACAGAAGGGCTTTATTAAAGGCTCCCTTGCCATTCAAAGTTTATATTCAGTAAGAATAAAAACAAGACTGTACTGAAAGCTAGAAAGCCTTCAATATAGTCCTCCTTTTCACTTTTCTGCTTGGCTTTAATGTGCATGCATAGCATATTAAACCCTGATCTATTGGGTTTGCCAATACTACTTTTCTTAGTAAAATCAGACTGCATTATACCTGCACTTACAACTTGCCTTTGTCCTCATTAGCATCAATGTCACATGGTAAATTGTGATCACAATCGAGCCCTGTTCCTTTGTCCTCCTGGTTCTTCTTCTCCATTTTCGCCTCAAGCTTTTTTTTCATCCGAAGAAAGGAAAATATGTTTTAAATTTTGATCTGTTTTTATTATATGACTCTTTGTGTTCACCATTCAGTGAGTCCCTATAAGAGTCAAGCTAGTCTGCCAAATAAATCCATTGGTGTGCTTTAAAACCCCTTGTGCTTGGTGAGGCTAGTACAGTTTTGTTTCACCAGTTTACTTTCTCTAAAGCTTTCTTTTTGCGTGTAGAGGCTTGAAGGCCATGGGTCAAAAGTAGCTGCTCATTACAACGAGCTTCAGGAGTGTGGACTGGAACAACGCAGCCAAAGTCGCATTTTCCATCTCCGGAACTTCAATAACTGGATGAAGAGTATTCTCATTGGTAAGAGCACCATTGTCTACTTAAAGATTATTGCATACTTTTAATTATAAATAGGGCTCCTGGTTTTATGACATTTCAGTCTGTATTTATCCATATTTATTTTTTGATAATTTTATCTATAGTTATTCATTATTTTAGTTTTTGCAAACAAAATGAAGCTGAAACTAGTATTTTTTCCACCTTTATTTAACAGATAAATGTTTACTAATACTTGAATGCCTGGCATTTCAATGATATAAACATCCACTGATGATAAATCAGTGCACTTACATGAAAACATGCACATTTTCCTATCAGTCTTGTGCATAGCTACTACTGTTTAAGCTTCATTCCTAAAATCCCTTTGGTTTTTAACTCCCTTCCCCATACAGCTTTTGGCCTTGCAGTCATGACTGACCGCTTTTAGAACCCCTAAAAAACACAACCTAATTTGCATTTTTTCCACATTTAAAAATCAATACAGACTGGAAAATGTATGGTAACTGTCGGTATTTATCTGTAAAAATCAGTTAAAACAGGAAACAATTGAGCTTTAATTGTAAGACATCTAATGTAGATAGTTCTTATTGACATCTTTTCCTAATATGTTCCATGTGCATAAACCGTGTTACGTTGTAAATGTTAAACACAAAGTTTCTGCTTTTCCAAAATCAGTCTTTCTTCATTAGTAAGGCCTCAGGTGGTAGGATTGGTTCCATTTAATGAGTAAAATGCATTTCTTCTAACTGCCAAGTGATTTCCTCATGCTGAACTTCTGTTAGACAGGGTGTTGGCACTGAAGATTGCTCCATTGTTGAAGAAGGTACATTAATATGTGCCCTAGTTACAAGTAATCACCATTGTTGCCATTTTATAAAGTAAATAAAGAAGTGTTCAAATTTGCACAGGAAGCTGGCAAAATAAAGAAAATCAAATCCAGCAAAAGTTTTTCCTGTAACATTAAAGACCTATTTCTTTCACTAGAATTTCTTATTTCTAAGATAAGTCTGTGGAATTCTTTACTAGTTTGCGGGAATTGCCAGACCCAAAAGTGAACATTTTTTCTCTTGTTTTGAATTATGGAAACATATTTATTTTTCATTGTTAACACTCATAAAATTGAACTCTGGTTAACTACTCTGTTTGAGCTTATGGTGAGCCCAGTCTTGTATCTCTTTATGAGCTAAAATAAATATCCATGATTATCATTTAAAGGGCCGAATGAGTAGGGGTCTGTCCCCAGCAGGGGGGGAGGGGGGCAAGAAATCCCACTAGGTCTCCAGGCATTTTTTAAAGGGGGAGTGGCCCCCGTGGCAATGGGCTTATTTCTCCCAGCTGAAAAGTCTTATTCACCTCCTGGGCCCAGATTGGAGGTTCTTACCCCTGGGTGAGGCAGATAAGAAGTCTTTAACTCCAATCTGCTCTGGGGAGAAAGGGACAGAAGGCCCATTAGACACCAGGGAGTCCTTTTAAAAAAAAAAAAAAATTGCTACAAGGTGTGGGGATGGCCTCCCCACCCGTCCACACACCGGGCCTAGCCTCCACCTCCAAAATGGCCCGAACAGTCTTTCTGCCCCCGGGGACTAAAGCATCCCCTTCTTTTTTGGCAAGAAGGGAAATTTTGACTTTGGATGTTTAAATTTTTTTTTTTTATATATCTATATACACATATGGGTAGTAGAGTTGGGCCAAATCCCAATATCGTCCTACTTTTATGCTGAATGGCTGCACTTTTTGGGCTCTGGTCAGCTGCCACCTGGCGACACCTACCAAACCCAAATCTTTCTGAAAACTAGAAATCCGGGGCTGTCTAGGGTGGTATGCCTTGTGTGGACCCCATTAAGTTTTCTTACCCACATTGCTTTGCAAAACTCAAACTTTGCCTAAAATTGCACATTTACCTTGCGTTTCTGTGACGTAAACTTCTGGAATTATTCGGAATCCACAAAACTCCTACCACCCAGCATTCCCCCACTTGTGCCAATAAAAATGCTACCCCACTTGTGTGTATTGGCCTTGGAGGGTCGGAGAAAGGTATTCTAGTCGGCGTTGGTCCCTTGACGTAAGTGTGACTACAGGGCGATGCCCCCGCTCCCACCCCGGGTTAAGAGTTAGCATTCAGAAACCAGGAAAAATCCTGATTTCAGGAATGTAGGTGACAAGTAAGGTCGCTTCATGATGTAATCGTTTCACAGATCACTAAGGAGAAGGATTGACTGCCGGTGACAGTGGATGTAGGGATCTTAGTCCTGAAGAAGGCCACCAACACAGAGTTGTGATTGAGGGGTGGCCGAAACATGAGAGATGGTAGGGTAATAATATCCCATGACCATCATATGTTGTTTTTAACCCTACCTAGGAAACCCAGAATAAATTAGATTTACTTATGAGTGGATACTCCTATGGTAGTTTTAACTATACATTGAATTGTAAATCCCCCTCTAACTGTACTATGATTGATAGGTAAAACAATACCTCCACACTTGCTGAGGGTGACAAAGGGTGTGTAGTGGCAGCCCTATGATGAACCATGGTACTATTATTGGGTGAGGGCACTTTTATCCCATTATAAGGGACTCTAGAAAAAGTAATAATTTCGGGATGTTACCTCTTCAACTTCTTGGCGTATGATTGAGCATGACCTTTGCAGGGCATTGTGGGTAAGAAAACTTTGTGGGATTCATGCGAGTAGGGTGACCAACCGTCCGTAAATTTCACGGACAGTCTGTAATTTCGGCCGTCTGTCCGTTGTCCGTGAAGGATTCTTTAACGGACGCCATTTGTCCGTAATTTTAACCGGGCACCGGTCTTACCACCCTAAAGCCGGCACAGCTTCCACCCACCTCCCTGCTTGACTCCGATGCTGTTGAGGTCAGGTGTAACAGACTCCGATGCAGTACCAAAGCTCAGATACCCAGCAGCATTGGAGAGGCACAGCGGGATGGCACACCTTCAGCCCTTGATGAGCTGTTAAGAGGTGCTTGAAGGTGACTGAGAGGGAGGGGCTGCAGCTTCAGGGGCATCTATTCAGATGCAAACAGCCCTGAATGCGTCATGTCTCTGCAATTTAGAGGGGCCTCACACATTCCCTTTCTGCCCAGGGCCCCAAACATCCTAGAACCGGCCCTGATTACACAGAGGCAGCACGTGGTTCTCTGCACAAAGCTTAATCACTGTCACTAAATTGTAAGCAAACCTAGGTTCTTCAAACATGCAGTCTTTAATGTAATAAAATAAAGAAATGGCACAATCGCACCCACACTGATTAACAAAGTATGGAGGACAATCCGTTAAATCAGTTCTCTTGGAGTATCTCCTTTAAGTACTGTACATCACAGTGGGGGGTGGCAAAACTAACATTTTGGATAGAGAGCCTGTCTTCTTGTTATCTTCTCCAGGAGGGGGTGAGGAGCCCTACCCCACCCTGGAAGAGACCAAGATGATACTAGAATACTGCATGCCCACCCCTGTGCCCACCCTGGTGGATCCTGTTCCCCCCTCCTGTGATGGCTCCTACCCTTCCCTCAGTGATGGCTCCTGTCCCCCCTGTGGTGCATCCTGTCTACGCCCTGGGCGGCTTTTGTCCCAGTCCTGGAAGGGCTCCTGCAGCGAGGGTGAAGTTCTTGATGGGCCTCTGCTCAAAAAGGCTCTGCTCAAAATTCATATGAAAAGGTGGGTAAGTGAGTAAGTGAAGGGATGGGTGGATGGCTGGATGAATTAGTGAAAGGGTGAATGGATGAATGAAAGATTGAATAGATGGATAATGAGAGAGGGTGGGTGGATTGATGAGTGAGTGGAAGGATGGATGAGAGAAAAGATAAATAGCTGGATGAATGGGTGGAAGGGTAGCTGGATGAGTGAAATGATGGCTGGATTGATGAATTGATAAGTGCAAGGGTGAATGGATGGACGGATGAGTGAAAGGGTGGATGTAAGGATGGATGAGAGTGAAAGGGAGGGTATATGGACAAAAGGATGAATAGATGAGTGAAGGAGTGAAAGGATAGATGGATGAGAGAAAGGATGGATGAGCGATAGGGTCAATGGAAGAATTCATGAGTAGATGGATGGATGGAAGGAAGGATGGCTAAGTGAAAAGGTCGATTGAGAGAGAAAGGGAGGATGGAAGGATGACAAAGGGTGGATGGGTGGAAGGATGAGTGACTGGGTGGACGGATGAGTAAGTTAAGGGATGACTGGATCGGTGAAAGGGTAAATGGCTGGATGGATGAGTGAATGGCTGGATGGGTAGAATAGTGGATGGATAAGTGTACAGATGGATAGGGTGGATGGATGGATGAGTGGAAGGATGGATGAAGGGATGAATGAGTGAAATGATAGATGAAGGATACATTATGGATAGGTTTGCAAATGGTTGAATATGTTTGGATATGGCTGGGCTTACTTGTATACTATTGCACGACCTCCTCTGATGTGTCTGTAAAACTTACCTATTGTCCTGAAGTTTTGTCCTGAAGTTTGACCTCCTGTCCTGAATTTGTGTCCTGAATTTTGACCCTTTGTCCTGAATTTTTACACTCACCGTCCTGAATTTGCACCAATGCCAGTTGGTCACCCTACATGCGAGGCATACCACGCTAGACTCCCCTTAGTGTTTAGTTTTCAGTAATGTTTGGGTTTGGTAGGTTTCCCTGGGTTACCGTCGATCCCCGGCAACAAAAAAACGCTGCTACCTCCATTGCCAAATCAGATTTTTAAAAATTTTGTGGCAGGAAATGTTGATGTCTTCACATTGTAGTTTGGGTCCTTTCCTGTTGCTGGCTACCCACACACGTGAGGTACAATATTTTTATCAGAAGACTGAGTGGAAGGAGGTTTGTGGCTCCTTGTTGATTCCAGAACTTTCCACCTCAAAAATGTGAAGAAAATGTGTTTTCTTTAGTCAGAGTTTGAGGTTTGTAAGTGATTCTGGGTAAAACAACCTGGTGAAAGCCACACAAGTCACCCCATCCTGGATTTACCTAGGTGTCCAGTTTGAAAAAATGTACAGATTTGCTAGGTTTCCCTAAGTGCCGGCTTAGCTAAGGCCCACAATCCACAGCTACTCGCTTTGCAAAAACGGGTCTTTTTGAGTGGAGAAATGTGATGTATCCATATTGCGTTTTGGGCCGTTTCCTGTCACAGTAGGCCCACCCACACCGGTGAGGTACCATTTTTATCAGTAGACATCTAGGAGCATAGAATAGTAGTTTACTTATTATTACCAATTGGATTTCGCTGCATTTGTGCCTTACAAATGTAAGCCAATGTATAAGAAAGACATTTTGAAAATGGCCCTCTAAATCATGGGCTCGTACAGGTAACCACAAATTAATAGATGTACAAATACCCACTACTCCTAAACTCCATATCTTGTGCCCATTTCAGAAATACATAGGTTACCATTTTTCACTCCACATATTTGATCATATGAATTGGTCTATACTAAGTACACAATGAAAAACCATTGTGCTATGCAACTCAGTGGTTGGCTCTGGGAACCTCTGGTTCTTGGAGAACCTACAACCCCTTTATATCCCCACAAACAAAAGGGTTTAGCAAAAGTGTTTTTGTAAATCGGTCATTGTGACAAAAAGTTACATGTGAAAACATTGTCACAAATGGCTGTATTTCTTGCTCATTTTCAATATTTCTTTATTTCATCAGTTAGTTTCTTTGGGAAAACCTTGAGGGATCTACACATATGACCACTTGCTGGATGCGGAATGATGTCTTCGTTTCAGAAATACATAGCTTTCTTGGATCACCCATGGGTTTCACACTGGTTTGGACCACAAACTGGAAGTAGGTTGAAAGCACAAAACATTGGAAAAAAGAGCTACCTCTTTGAAAAATGCCTAAACTGTGGTAAAGAAATTAGGTTGTTTGATTCAGCTCTGCATGTTCCTGAAAGGTGGGAAAAGGGTTACTTTAGCACATCAAACCGCTTGATGTCATTTCTATTAAAAGATCCACACTTTTACCCAGAACACTATTTTCTCAAAATGTAGCTATATTTTGGCTATTTCCTCCATTCCCCTCCAGGAAAATTCACAAACCCTGGTTACGTTTCAAATCCCCTGGATGTTGGAAGGAAAGGACGCACATTTGGAGTGAATAGCTTATGTGGACAAAACGTTATGGAGGCCTAAGCACAAACTATCCCAAATAGGCAAAAAAGGGTGCTGGACTGTTACTTGGGGGTTGGGTGGAGGGGTGAAGGCGTAGCAGCGTAAGGGTTAAAGTGTTGTTGAAAGCACAGTGGCACATGGTTGGATAATGTTAAGGGTGACCGCAGATGGCATGTGAGATTGGATGCATGGGTAAAAGCAGATTTTATAGGGGAGGGGGGTCAGGAGAAAGGGGATGAATGAGGAGGTCACATGAATAATGTGTGGAGAAGGGATTTTGGAGCTGGTGGATTGAGGTAAGAAATGGTTGAGAGTACGAATTTGAGATAGAGAACGTTGTGAAAGGAGGTGCTGAGAAAGGGATTGATCGTTGAGTTACAGTCCTCAGAATGTAGGTAAGCAGATTGTAAATGGGTGTTTCATAGATGAGCATATTTTCCGTTCTGTTTCTGATGTCTGAAATATTTTACTATTACTTATTCAGGTATAAGAAGTTTGATTTGAAACCTGTAATTTTTGACTGGAGAGCTATTCTTTAATTTGGTGCCTTCTGTAATTTGTGTGCTTGACGATCTACATTGATAGATCTCTGGCACAGTTGATGCCGGCCATCAACATGTTTTTAACTTGGGTATTCCAGATGGGAAGCCATTGTTTGCCCTGAGATGGTTGAAGTTCTGCCTCACTGTTTGAGAAAAGGACCTTGTCCCATTTTAAATCTGTACTGTCGTAGCTGGTACGCTACATCAGCTGGTTTGATGGTGTAGAAATTCCCATGTTTTTTGATTGCCTGTTCTACTTGTATGCAGAAATTATAATTTCCTCCAACTGGATGGATGCCTAGGTGCGTCCACTAATGAATTAAAAGCTTGGTTGTCCACTACACTCTTTCGGTGTGTTGTAACTGGCGTAAGTTGAAAGGGAAATTGTAGCTCAGGAGGCTTTTTGGCCAATGTGTGGTTTCCTGTCACCTATTCTCTGACATTAATAATCTGAGACATACACAAGACCTTCAGCTGTATCTCTCTCCCAAATATTGACATGCTGCCATTTACATTTCTTTTTTTATAATAACCATTTTTGCTTTCTGTTATCCACAATCTTTTTGTTTTCCTTCCCCCCCCAGAAAGTGGTGCTGATAAACAAGTTTGGGCACTTTGGCTTGAATTACTGAAATTAATTGTATTTTGTTATTCCCAAGTTTATGCCCGTCTCCTCAGAATTCAGCAGAAAGACCTTGTTGCCCTTGCTCTGCTATTCCTCCATTGGTGTGCCAGTGACTAAGTGTGCCAAGTATGGAACTTTGTTTTAGACGTGCAGAGCTATTTTTACAAAACCTCTACCGGATCAATATTTCCTTGTTACTTTTGAAATGAGTTACACTCTAAGCATCACGTAGCGTATTGGTAGTTCAAGCTGTGACACCTCAGTTGACTTTCAGGCTTTTTCGTAATAGACTGGCACTTTGAGCAACTCCCTCCAGAACATTTGCACCATGTTGAGGACCTCCCAGTTTAAGGGAATCCCTTAATAGCGGTCTCTTCTCACTGTGCTCGGTCTGCTGTCATGACTGTTGCCCTTCACAAATCAGCACCAAGATACCTTATTAAATTGAGTATTTGTATTGTATAAAAGTAACAGTAGAACTATATCCTACGTCTTAATGGGCAGAACATTTGCTTGCCATGACATAACTTCAGAACAAACTCCATTCAAATAATCATATATATCCAAAAGTTTACCAAATCAATTACTTCCTGTCATCCCCTGTAAGTATCCCACTTGGCGTGGATTGAGTGACATTTGTTATGCATTGTTGGAAAGCAGCAGCTAAGTTAGCTACTTTTTGGGTCTGGCATTTAAAGCAGCTATAGTTGTTTCTAGACAATTGGTTTCCAAAAAATTCCATTCACGTAGTACATACAGAGTAATGTTTGGTCGGTAAGCTTCATCCATTGGTCTTTTAAATTGTCCTTCACATTTTGCTTCTTTCCACTACTGCATACTGCATGGGGAGTGGGTCACCGTTCTTTTACCTATTAACTTTCTTCAATTTGAGGCTCTTTCCAGAATCTGTGCACATTAACATCCATCTAAAAATAATTCCTTTCTCTTCAGTGACAAAGCTTGTATTTTTTTAGTGTATTTATTTTTTATATAAACTTTAAGCATCAGCTATTTATTTTGGCTGTTGAGACAGGGCTATCCCCTGAAAGGCAAACTGGTATGTTTCTCTGTCCTGAGTGTCTTATTGCTTGTATCTGGTATCCTGACTGTTTGATTTCTGGCCCTGGTGTCACGCTAATCTAATGTGTGCGCAGAAGTCTAGCCCTGTGCTTGATATGGTCTCGATCTTGTCTTGTGACCTAGAGGGACACACCAAGTGTGCTCTCATGAACCTACTGTGGACTACTGTCCCTGTCATGGGTTAGCCTGTAGTGGTGCTGGCAGCATCTTACCCTCTGACAAGCTTACCTGCTTACAGGTGAAATCAGTTCTGACTGCTCATTGTCAGCCTGCCTGGTGCTTTGGGGGCATGCCCGCACTCTCCCATAAATGGTGTAGTGCTGGGAGGCAGTTTCCAAGTGTCTCCTGCCTCGAGCACTGAGCTGAGTTCAGCAGAGCATTTGTTTTGAGTCTACAGGTCTGTGCGAGGGGCAGGCAGCATTTCTGATGCAGCAGATTTCCATCTGGAGTGAAGTGTCCTGGGCCTTTTGGTCTGGCGATGGGCTGGGCACCAGGCCAATGTGCCCATGGTGAAGCTCCCAACAGGGCCTGGTGGTGCTAGGTATATGCAGCTCCTTAGTCGACTGATCACTAATTCAGCTGATACAGTCCTGCACAGGCTCATCTCAACTTTAGCAATGGTAGCCCCCATGGGCTGATGACAAAATTGTTTCCGCTGCTGTAGTGTGTAGTATTGAGCATTATTGTGTAATAAAGTGCTTTATTTTCTAAAAAGACAAGTAACGGGCTAAACATGCTCTTTATTGGGTTGTTGATTACTTGTTAATCTCCGAACTCGAGCACCTGCAAACTACCTCCATTAGAAGTGTTTGACTGTTCCTCCTTGATATACTAAGAGTCCGGTATGAAAAGGCCAAGTTTGCTGAGCCATCGTAGCGTGGACCGCAGAACATCCGAGACAGTCAGCCTCAACCCCAGAGTTGAAGAGAAATAGCCCCTGCTTGCTTCTCTGAATGGGGAGTGACACCTGCACTGTGGGTGCTGCCCAGTAGATGCTGATTTATATTTCTTGCCTACTTTTTTTTAAAGTGTTTAAATGACAAGGTTGCATTATAGCAGCCTGCTATTGGAGTTTTTAATTAGGCGATGATCTCTTCACAAATAAAATTAATAAAAAGAGCGAAAGGCTTCTTTTTTTTAGTTTTTTTTAAAACCTCACTAGTAAAACAGACACATCAGTGAATTTTATTTATTATTATTTTTTATTTTTATGATAGGTGTACAGCAGCCACCCTTTTTTTGTGGCACATATTTCAGAATAAAAAAAAGTCATCGTATCAGCTTGCCATAGCCAGACAGATTGGCCTCACCGGTGTTTGTTGCATGTTGACGTGATTTCAGAATCTAAAGCTCCTTAGTGTTTAATACCAAACTCATGCCGCCATCAAACTGTATTGTGTGGCGTGAGACTGTGAACTCTGTTGCAAGTCTGTTTTATTTGCAAGATAAGCATGGATGTGGTTAATTGATATTTGAGAGCTGACTACCCATCATACTACTTCGATCACAGGAGAGTTTATTGAAAAGGTGCGACAGAGGAAAAGAAGAGATATTACAGTGCTTGATCTCGGATGTGGCAAAGGAGGAGATTTGCTGAAGTGGAGAAAAGGCAGGATTGACAAACTTGTGTGTACAGGTAAGCACATGGCTTTTCACAGATGTTGCTGTTTTTACTTTGCTCTTCTCAGTTGTTCCATAATGTGAGGCATGAGTAAGCCATCACTTTTTTAAATCTCTTTTGTGATACTTTTAGTTTTTTTGTATTCCTGTTATATCTGTACTCCCAGTCAAAGGGCCTGGTGTGTTGAGGCATGATCTGCATCGATATGGGTCTTTCATTGCTGCAATATAAGTAGATGGTTTGAATGTCTACAGCAGAGTTTGTGTGCATTTCTATTACCTTTTCTTCACATGCTGAAATCTCTTTGAAATGGCCCTTGGGTGAGAAGTTAGGCATATGTGGGCGTTTTTTGTGTAACTGCAGATAACTTGGTTTAATCCAGCAAGTGACGATTTAGCTTTTCAGCTTTTTCAGGTCCATAAAATGAGCATTATTGAGTTGGTCATAAACTTATAAACCTCAATTAGGTTTGAACTGGAGACCTTCAGATTACAACCAGATCTATGTAGCAACTGCATATTCTATTAAGGTATTGAAAACTCAATTTTTTGCTTGCAAGAATTGAGTTTTTAAGTCGCCGCTGTCTGGTATGCCAAAGACATCTTGGGGACTTTCAGAAAGTTGACCTGGGAATGCATTTCGCTCGTGACCTGCTATTTGCTTTGTGGTTTGTAACTCAAGTTTTCTGACTTCAGATTTGCTGGTTTCATTTGCTTTAGACTGTGCAGTTGAAGTTCGTACCTCCCCATGCTAAAGATGTTTTTACAGTATTCTTCCATAAACTCCTTTTCTGTAATAAACAGGCTTTTTAAAACTTTAATTTTATCTTGTCACATATGCTGGGCATTCAAGGACTGAGGTCAAATGACAAGCTGTGTTTTCGTGGGAGCCTTGTCATTTTGCTTTCTGCTGACTTCAAAGTGAGAGCGTTTATAGGAAAGAGGAATGCAGTGTACTTTCTTCATGGAGCCTGCTTGTGCCCTTTTTAGGTCGAGCCTGGGCCGAGCATGCACTGCTCTGCGAGCCATGCTGTATTGGAGTATGGAATAGAAGCCCTGCCCACTCTCCGCCCATATTTGTCATTGGCTTGTGCGATTGTCCTTCATAAATGCTGGCTTTTGATTCCTTATTAAGCTTGTTAGTCCCTCCTTAGTACCGCCTTGTCTTCATTTGTAACCTCCCATGAGGACTGGCCCTTTTACTTCGGTTGTTACATGGTACCTCTTCTTTAGTCTATAAGCACTATTTTCTTTTACGAGTTTCTCTTACTGCAGGAGGGTCTCTTGTGCGCAGTTGTAACCACCTGTTTGTTTAACTCGTAGCCAGCTGGGAGCTCTTTAGGGGCAATGGGAGACAGAAGGGGGCAGCTCAGCGATGCCTTCAAGCATTTGCATTGCAATATGACTCGCATTTGCGAGAGTTTAAGCTATTGGCATTGTAAATGACAATGCCTTTTGTTTGTTTTTAAAAACCAAAAACTAAATTAAAGGCATTGTCATTTACAATGTCAATAGCTCAAACTCGCATAAATGCGAGACCTATTGCATTGCAGATGTTTGTTTAAATTTTATTTTGGACATAGCCATCTCAAAAGGTACCATCTGCCCAAAACATTAGCGCACTTTTTTGCAAAATTCCTCTTCTTTGGTGATTCCATTCTATTTGTGAAACTGCACAAAGTACAAAACTGCATTTCAGTCTCAGTGCCAGCCTAACATATGATCATCTTGGGCAATTTACACTGTTTGTGGTCCATTCACTGTCGAGCACAGGATAAGATCTTTTCACACAAAAGAGCCAGACACATTCATTTTGATGTGGAAAGCATGTGCTTTTTATGACCTCTATGGCAACTCATTTTTGAGAGTTGGATAAGTTTAAAGGCAATTTTTAATGAATGCTTTTGTGTGTATTTACCGCCCCGATAATCATGTAGTCCATCTGCACCTGTGCCTTTTTCGTAACACATCCATTACTGGATATAAAATATTCCCTCATTTGTTCTTGCAGGCACTAGGGCATAGGTCTACAAACTGTGGGGTGTGCTCCCCTGGGGAAGGGGGGGGGGGGGGCGCAGCACCCCTTCAGGGGGGGCACGCACTTCACCTTCTATTGTTGCTTCCAGGCGCCACTCGTGTATCTCAGCCCGGGCTGCTGCAGCCCCAGCTGCTAGGGGCTCCGCTGAGAGTGTCTGGAGTCACAGGTATTTAAAGGACAGAGGCGCAACAATTCCGGGGGTGGGGGGACTAATTCTTTCAGCAATAGGAAGAGTGGAGATGCAGGGGCTCTAAGAAGGGGTGAAAAAACAATAAAGACTCGTTAATGCGTAAATGGTCTTTTAAAGACCTGTGAAGTACTTGGGTGCGGCTGTATGTGTACCCGGAAGGCTGTCTCAGCCCGAGCTGACACACACGGCATTAGAGGGGGGTGGGGGGCGAGGGTGCTGAAACCCTTTGAGCCCTATGGGCGTTGCGCACCTGATGTGAAGGCATTTGTATCCCCAGGTCTTAGTCAGAAGCCTCTTTATGGGCAGCACCCTTATCTGGTCAAAATACTCCACTGGGCCCAGCAGCTACCTCATCCCTCTGGTCTTCGCAACTGGTCAAAAGAGTATACCTTTGTTCCAGATTTCTCTTGTCTCTGATCCACACTTTGGGGACCCTCCTGCACCCACAGGGTGTGTCCGAACTGCGACCCTTTGCAAGTCCAAACTGGTCAGACAGGAGGTCCTGTATGGTTTTTCTAAGGCCTTTGACATGGCTGCCGCCACCGATTAAGATACTGTCAATTCTCACATGATGATCAAATCTGTGTCCATAACATATCTCACTGTTGTGTCCTGCCTCGTGTACCCCTTCTCTTCAGCCATGTCTGCGTGGAGGTGAGTGACAAAGTGGTACTACGGATTATCAGTGTTCGGCAATGCAATTAGACCCCACGGCCCTAGCTGCTGTTGAAACTTGCAGGGAGGGCAGAGATTGAAATGGGACGGCTCACAGGGGAGACTGCTCACTGGAGCTTTCCTCGATCCATGTGACGTCTAAAACCGGAAGCATGGCCTTCTGCTGCAACATGTGCTGAGGAGATGGCACCTGGCACCTGTCGCAGCATCACTGTAGCAAACCATAGTCGCACCCACACTGGCACCACGTCAAAGCGGGTGTTGCACACTGTCCAGAATGAGATGCCAACAGATTTTATTCCGGAATCAAAGATACTTCTTTATCTGATATCTTGTTTAGGGGCATGGATGTGGCACAACACCCAGAGCTGAAGACTGGGGAGCTGGGGAGCCAGGGTCAATTCTTGGTGTCTGCTCAACATCTTGGCATTCTGGGCAAATCACCTAATCTCCCTGTGCCTACAAAAAATGAATGTGTGCATGTGTAATGTAAAAGATGCTCCTGTGAAGCGCTCCAATACCTTTGGGTCATGTTGGAAGAAAATGTATTACAAAGTTTTGTGAGCACTCCTGTTTCCAGGTACTGCTCAAGACTGGAAGTGGAGCACAACCTAAGGATGGCAGAAGCAAGAATCCATCCACACATTGACTGTGTCTGTGGAAAAAAGGGCACAACACTCACCTGTGTTTTGGGAGTGTTTTTTACTAATGTATCCTAAATTTTGTGTTTTATGTGAAAAATAAAGCACCGAATGTAATTTTTTTGTGCAAATTTTTTCTTGGAGACTTTTCATTTGAACTTTACAATCAGCACAAGCACTACAAAAACTTCAGTTTACTAAACACTCTTACTTTATTTAATATTACTTGCCCTATACCACCTGGGCTCTGCAGGAAGGAATGGCCATCAATGATGCAGAATACCAGCTTCCAGAACTTTTTTGTCAGATGGTGGTGGCGGTGGGGGGAGGGCTCGACGTGTAAAAAGGTTTAGATGGGGGTGCTCGACCGACAAAAGTTTGAAGACCTCTGCACTAGGGTCATGATTTGTATGGTGCATCAGGCGCAGTGGCACAGGGGCCAAAAGGTTTAGGAAACCCACTGAACACTGATTATTGCTATTTGTTACTACTAAACAAGCAGTCACAAGTGCAGTTGCCTTGCAGGCACTAGGGCCATGGTTTGAATGGTGCTGCAGGTGCTGTGGCACAGGGGCTAAAAGGTTCAGGAAACCCACTAACCACAGATTAGTGCTATGTGTTACTAGTAAACAAGCAGTCACAAGTGCAGTTACTTTGCAGGCACGAGGGTCATGGTTTGAATGGTGCAGCAGGTGCAGTGGCACAGGGGCCAAACGTTCTAGGATGCCCCCCCGAACACCGATTATTGGTATATGTAGAAAGCTGGCTCTTTATGTGATGTATAAAAACATCTGATATACTGTGTAAAGAGTCCAGGGGTTCCCTTATGAGTGGACAGGGGCTTACTATGCAATCCCAAGGTGCTCCGTTAGGGGGTAGTGTGTTCGAGCAGCCTTAGGTTTAACACAGAGGAGTGCAAGACTTTTGCAAATTCACACAATGATTATTAAAGAACACACACAACTCAAGAAGAAGATCCACACCAATTTATAAAACTAGGAAGTATCTTTGTGTTCGCATAAGAGAAAAATCGCTCAGGTAAGTATGTTTTAAAATATGAATTCTTTTCACTGTAAAACGCGGACACATTGCAATTTTTGAGTTCTGCAGTGTTATCCTAGGGAAGGAAGAACAAATTCTGCAACCAGGTATAGTACAGCGACTTACTAGTTCGAGTTGGGGGGTTTGGTGGGCAAGGTTCATCAAGCAGCACCAGCAGGACACCAGCAGTGGCATGAGGGTGGCTGGGTGCAAACCAGAGGCAGGAGCCCAACGCATTTCAATGGAGATTGGTCACTTTGGAAAGAGGCTTCAGTCTCTGGCAAGGAGGCCAGTCGGGCTGAACCAGCAAGTGGGCTCCTGTCGTGTGATGGTTTTGGTCGGGGGGACACCTTTGGTCCTCTTCTCCAAGGGCCAGGGGCGCCAGGTTTAGAGGTGTCCTCGGGCGCCTGGCTTTTCCGTACCAGAGCAGTCTCAGTCGAGGTGGCCTGTGCTGCAGGTAGAGGCTGCAGGCGACATCCGGGAGTCCAGGAGGAGTGAAATCTATATGATGGACCCGTGCGCCGGATAGCCGGGGAACCTAGTTGACACCGTTGGCCCATTTCAACTCGGGCTGGAGGCGACGGATGCAGTGGTTGCTTCAGGTGTCGGGTTTTGGAAGTTTCCGAGGCCTCAAAGTCTTTTCTTTTGGAGTTTCTGCAAGATGCAGGGAACAGTTCCGCTGTTCTTCGGTAGGTCTTTGTCTTTAGTGAAGGCAGGCTGTCCTCCCAGGTTTTGGAGGCACACAGCTGCAGGAAGAGTCGTCTTGGTACAGGTTCGACAGAGGGCAGCAGACAAGTCAGCAGGGCTGGGGCCAAGTCAGGTGCCTTTTTCAGTCTTCTGCTTTTGAGACTCTTCGTGTCCTTCTTGGTAGGTCGTCAGGATCTGCTTCTCTTGTACCAGGGGCTCCGCTAAATAATTAATTTAGAGGTGTTGGGTGAGTGTAGGATAGTAACCAATGGGCTACTGATCCTTGGGGCCACTATGCCTCCTGTTTGACCACTTCCTGTGGAAAGTGGGCATAGACCTGTCCAGAATTCATTCCTAAGTATACCATCATAAAGATGGATACTAATGAAAAATCGTGTCCACCTCTCTGTAGCCAACCTTAGGAGTGGTAATAGCCTGGAGTTGGCACGCCTACCTGACTAGCTAATTTTTCCGCCTTTCCACACCTACCTAATGTTCCTGCCTGTCCAGGTGTCAAGGGGGCTCTGGACAGAGCTGGGGTGGGGAGAAAAGGTGGGCTTCCTCTCCAATGAGGAGAGCCAGATTCACATTCCAAAGGAGGCACCTTCTTTGAGGCTTGCTGGTCCACAGAGGCTAATCAGCAGGTCATCCTGTGCGGGGTGGGGCAGGGGAGGGGTTGTGTTACACACTCTTCCTGTGCAGACTTTTGTTCTGGGTCTCCTGAGAGCAAAGATTCTCACCCTAGGAGGTCAGAACAGTGTCTTGGGTGGCAGGCTGGCAGAAACCAATCAGCAAGTAAACTAGAGGCTGGTAAGTTTTCAGGGGGCACATCTAAGATTCCCTCTGGGTGCATGTATTGATAAATTCAACACTGGAATCAGTGTGGGTTTACTACTACGAGGTGTTTGATACCAAACTTCCATATTTTCAGTGAAGTCATCATGTAGCTGGTAAACTTGTTTTCACTTCTGTCCAGCACGTCTTAAGATGGCTTCCCTGGTCACTAGTACAGACAGTAATAAGACTGACCAGCATGCTTGTATGCCCTCACATGTAATTTTCAGCACCCTACCTTAGACTGTCAGGCCTGCTGTAGGGGTGACTTACAAATATTACATGTAGTGTGGGGAACATGGCATATAGGGATGTGTGACATGTTGTGTTTTCACTTTTGTTTGCACCAAGACAAGCAGCTGCAATGACAGTCGTGAATGCGCTTGGTGAGGGGTCCATTAGGGTGGCACAATTCGTGCTGCTGCCCTTAGGGACCCTCTTTAGTACCTCAGGCCCTAGGTAGCAGGGATACAACTTACTAGGGACTTACAAAGTGTGCTAATGGCATTGCCAATTGGGGGAGTGTGAGCAAGTGCCTCTATTGACATGTTTATCCCCCACTTTTTGCCTGGGTTTTATGTAGTATTCGATTGTAGTGCACAGGGTCCCTTCAAACCAGGTCCCCTGTGCCAGTGCCGCTTCCAGTGCCACTGCTTGTGCAGGTAAGGGCTATGGGGCCGGGTAAAGTTTCCCTCGTCGTCTGTCGAAATTCCCCCCCACTGCTTTTACCTGCATGAGCTGCGGCTGGCTGCTTCTCTAAAAAAATCCACAATTGGCTCTGTAACCCCCTAGTACAAGGTACCTGGGTACCAACGGCATGGAGACTAAAGAGGGTCCCCTAAGGACTCCTCACCTAGCCATGCAGACTGCCACTGCAGCATACATGGCTTGGTGCAGACAAAGACAATGAAGTCCACTTGACACCCTGTCTGTGTGCCATGCCGCCTAGCACTGCCTAAGATATAGGTAAGTCATCCCTCTAGCAGGCCTTACCATCCCTGAGGCAGGGTGCACTATTTCTAAGGTGAGGGCAGATATACTTGAGCAGATACGCCCCTACAGTATTGGAGTCCATTGGTTGATATTGTAAGTGCCAGGGATGCCATAGAGAGTACATGGGCTGGGAACTCAACAACTCGAGATCCACAGCACCATGATGGCTTCACTGAAACCAAGAATGTTTGGTACCAAACTACTCCTCTCAATAAATCCCCACTGATGCAAGTGTAGGATTTATTGTACCAAGTACCCAGTGGGCACCTCCTGAGGTGCCCCCTGAAAACCTGTCAACCCTGGTGTAGTCTTTGACCGGCTGTAGCCAGCCAGCCACCACCAGACATGTTTCTGGACCGCTAGGGTTGAGAGCCCCTGCTCTCCGGGAACAGAAACAATGCACATCATGGGCAGATGTTTCACACCTCCTCCCCTAGGATGGGCCAGTGCTCGAAGGGGAAGCTTCAATGGCATGCTGCCTTTGTAATGCAACCCCCAGCCTCTGCTGCTAGCAGCAGATGGCAGTCCCAGGTTTACATCCCCACTTTGGGTGGGAAACTAAGGACGGCTAGGAGGTGTACCCACATTTGCCAACTCCACCCCTCGAGTGGAGGAGACTGGGTTAAGCATACTTTCCAGTCCGATCCAACTTGAAGATGAGGGGATCCCTCCAATCAGGGCTATACGTATGCCCCCTCCCACAGGAGGGTGGCATTATAGAGGGTGTCGTCACCCCAGGTGAGGTGCCCATTGGCCCTACCTATTGCTTCCCTAAAACGCCCCCTAAATCTAGTATTTAGGAGGCTCCCTCAGGCCCTGAAATCAGATCTGCAACGACCAAAGAAGAAAGAAGGCGACCCTACAGAGAAGCCTGAAGACCACTGCTTTGGCCCTGTCTTGCAGTAAGCAACCTCTGAAACGCTGGGAGGAATGCTGCCTTTGAAAAAGGCTCACATCTCCCATAGATAGTCGACCTGTCCAAAAGATCCTAACTCCAAGGACTCTGTATCCCGGCGGATCTGCGATGCCTACACCACTCTGCACCCGACTCCTACAGCCCGAGTCTGAGTGGCCCACTGACACAGTGAAGTCTCCTCAGCATTCCTAACCTCAAGTCCAGCGTTGGCTGACTGCTTCTGACCTCCACGTAGACGCCTGCAACCTGAATCCAAAGGCTCCCCCTGGCCGTGACCACGTTCCGGTAAGAAGACTCTGACATCGAAAGGCACCCCTGCACGCGAAGCCTCAGGGCCTTGATGAGCTGAACCGATGGTGCCCTACATCTCTACTTCCCTCTGCTGTAGTTGGTGTTCTTACTGCGACCTACTGTGTGACGTCTGCAGCCTGTTTGTCAAAAGAAGAAACTCCATTGAAAAACATTGGGCGCCCTACGCTGATTTGGCACTGTGCACCTGGCCGCCCCTGTTCTGCTGGTGTGCTGCTGGTGGTGTAATTGTTTCTGCTTTGTGTCCCCGCCCCTCCCCCCTCTTGTGCTTGTGGTGACCCCCTAAGTTTGGCCTCTGCAACCGATTTACCTACCTGCAAGTAGTGTGGCTTCGAGCATCCCCTGTCTCCATTGAAACGCATTGGGCCGAACTCTTATTCTGACCTTTGCACCCGGCCACCCCTGTGCCGCTGGTGGTGCAGTTTTAGCACTCATCTTACCCACTGCTGGCCTTTGGTTCTGAAGACTGGAACTGCAAGTTGCGTACATACTTGTTTAACCGCATAATTATTTTTCCTCCATGGGATAACATTGAACCGTTCAGAAATTGCACTAAGTGTTGCCTTTTGAAAGTGAAAAGTATTTTTAATTGAAGATGTGCTTACCTTATTGCGAAGATCTTGGTCTTAAAATAAAATACATTATTTTTCTAAAATCGTGTGGATCTCGTTCTTGAGTCGTGTACCAGTTATTGATAATCTGTGTGCAATAAATGTCTTACACTCCTCTGTGTTAGACCTAAGACTGCTCCACCACACTTCCACAAATAGAGCATTTTGGGTTTACATTGAGTCCTGTACACTTCAGGGGGAATCTCTGGACTCTGAGCACTGTGTAACCACCTAGTGGTATACTATATTCCGAGCCAGCTGCCTACAGAGAGCAATTGTACAGTTTTGGGAATGAGCTCTGGATCTGATCAGCAGAAACCCAGTGCACTTTCAGTCGAAATCACATAATTTACCAGGCAAAAAGTGGGGGTGACCAAGTCAAGAAGCATTTGCAATGCAAGGGTCTTGTATTACTGAAAGTTTGAGCTAATGGAGTTGCAAATAATAATGTTTAAAAAAAAAAAAATTTTAGAAATTATCACAGCAGTAGCATAAGTAAGGTTGCAGAACCTTATGTTGCCAATATAGGTCCCTTTACAACTCCAAAGGAACGAAATCACAAAAATGGAAAGGAACGTCTTAGAGTAATGTCCATATCAACAATGTATTATTGTATTTCTTCAGCAAACAGTCAGCAGGCCAAGTTCCAATAAAATATTCCAATTTTTCATTCCAAAATTATTGCAGATGAATCAATATGTCACATATTCATGAAGTCTTTTCAGCCTACGCGTTTCGTCCTATACCGGACGTCATCAGGGCTCTTTATTCAAATATTACAACCAGTGTTGATAGATTTCAGTCTTAATAATTATTCAGTTGGTTTCTTCTTGTACTCCATTCAATTAATTCTAAATGATGAACAATTCTAATTATATATATTAATCTTTAATTATTCGGTCCACCTCTTCTGGCTCTCCAGACAATTCTAGCCAGAAAAATATTAAATTCTTAATATATACACATAAATATTCGGTCTTCGTAAGCAGTTTCCCACAGAATCCACTGCTCCACAGTATCTATTTGTTCCTAGTTTTGCATTATCAGCTAAGGCCTCGATAAGCCTTCTCTGTGAACAGCCGGTCCGATAATTCCCGCTTACAGGAACACCTTGTAACAGCCTGTGGTACGGCACCCTTTTCTTGCTTTGTGGATTTTATCTTATTACTTATGCTACTGCTGGGATATTTTTTAACAAAAAAAGAAACCTTACAAACATAAAACTTTTTCCTAAAAAATATATAATATCAATAATAAAGTCTTCAATTTCTTAAGCCAATATGCACCTCAACCTCAGATTTGTTGAGCCTAGTAACGTTTATCACTATGGACTGCATCTTGAATACACTGTACTGTATACATTAATGGCGCTATATTTCATGTTGTGATCATAGGAGTATGATGCTGTAATGCCAATGTATGCACAGTTCTTACAAAGTTAAAATGTGTGTAGCCCATTGTTCAACTACGTAGCGCATAATCCTATTTTCTCAAGTGTTAGTGACATCTCCAATAAAATCACAAGAGCCTGTGTTACCAGTGTGATGCACCATAATATGTGCATTTAGGGATGTTCAGTCATTAGTAATAACGCCAGGGTTACATTGATTAAAGCGATGTGAGTGTAGTGTAACTTCCAAATAATAGAAATGTATCTTAAAATTCGGTTCCTACAGGATCAACCTATCTTTTACAAGGATTCTCAAGGTCTCTTCAACTATGCCTGCAGAGTTGACAACAGCTGGTAACAAGGTTGCTACGGACATTAAAGTTACTAGGTGTGGCCTCGTAGCACTTTAAATAACGGGTGCTATTTCATACTTTGGGGGGACTGCAAGGGGTGCGCTGAGCCCCAACAATTTCCTTAATAATCAATCAATCGGAAAACGGTTAGCATATCAGACAAAAAACGAAGAAATGTTTCAGTCCTCAAACCACTCTTTAATATGCTACAAATAAGATGATTAAAAATAATAAACCCTTTCAGCTTCCTGGAGCGATGAGAAGTGTTTTGAAAGCCATGAGGGAGAAAGAACAAAAGCGGAACAACTTTCCAATCAACAAGAGGCTCTTGATGCTCGCTCCTGCGACAATAAACCGTGTCAAAATTACAACTTTAATTCGAGAGTTCGCTTAACGCTTTGTCATTGTAGTAGTACATCAAAGAGTTTCCACCCATGCTCGGGAAAAAAATAGTGCTCACCACCTAAATAACACATACCATGCAACACTCGAAGTAAAGGGGCCAGTAGCCATGGAAGGATACAAAAGACCATAATAAGGCGAGACTAACAAGCCTCACAATCAATCGGAGGGCAGCATTTATGAATGACAATGACATGAGCCAATTAAAAACGTGGGCGGAGCTTCCACTCCATGCTAGATAACTGCATGCCTCGCAAAGCGAGCAGCGTATGCCCGCTGCCGCTATAGGCTCAACCTAAAAAGGGGCAATTTCCTACACTATATTTTACTACTAAACAAGCAGTCACAAGTGCAGTTGCCTTGCAGGCACTTGGGCCGTGATTCGAATGGTGCACCAGGTGCGGTGGTACAGGAGCCAAAAGCTCTATGAAACCCACTAAACTCAGATTATTGCTATATGTTACTACTAAACAAGCAGTCACAAGTGCAGTTACCTTGCAGGCACTAGGGCCATGGTTTGAATGGTGCAGGTGTACAGGGGTCAAAAGCTCTAGGAACCCCACTGAACATTGGTTATTGCTATGGTTTACTACTAAACAAGCAGTCAAGTGCTTTTTTGGTTCTTTTGTAACCATTCCACCCAAAGTAATACATAGCCAAAAGCATCATTGTAGTAAAAGCTGTAACCTATTGGACTTTTCTGTCTACCTACAGTGTATGTTACATTCAACACATTTATATGGCACATTTTCACAGTCTAAAATGCTTCTGAATCTGGACACACTAGCACCTTGGCAAGGGCATTCTCTATTCTATAACTTTAGAACTTCAGCCATTGTAAACACTATATAAATACTTAACTTATGGCATTCCATACCAAGCATTGGCAAAGAATAGGTCTCGCCTATGCGAGGTCTATTGGCTTTGTCAATGTTTTTTTTAGCCGTTTTATACAGCAGCGCTAGCTTCTGTGCAGCATAACTGAAAATAAAAAGCGCTATAACATGGACTGGCTGTGTCATATAACTTTTTTACATGACTTTAAGCCATTTGCAACATATCTAAACAAGCATTTACGATGCAATGGTCTCGGCATTGTTAAAGTTAGAGCTATTGGCATTGCTCATGACATTATTTTTGTTTGTTTTTGTTTCTAAAACATTTAAAGAAACGGCATTGTAATTTACAATGTCAATAGCTTAATCACTCTCAAATGCGAGACCTATTGCATTTGCACCCACACACACAGAGCCACCCACACACACCGAGCACTCACATAGAGCAACCAACACACAAATAGAGCCACCCACAGAGCCAACTACATACACACACACACACCAAGGTAGTTATATGGAGACACAGAGCACAGTTAATCATTGCCTAAATGCCAACTTCGATTAATGCTACCTGCCCCAATGCATTAGACCTCTAATAAAGATCAGGATTTTGGTCCTGTTGATTAGCCACCAAAATGCTGTATTACAGACATCTAACTTTGGGACTCAAAGTAAGCCAACATGAGTGTGATCAATTATTACCCATTAGCCAAATCTATTTCTGGACAAAACAAGCATTTGCAATGCAATCGGTCTTGACTTTGGGACCTTGTAAGTATTTAGCCATGCAGCACATTATACTGGGCACTGTAACATCTACTGTTCTTTAACATAGAATTCTTGTGAAAGTTGGGGGTTGCTTAAAACAAGATATTTAAAGGGGGAATGAACAATGAAAAAGGTATTATTTGCTTTCACCTGTTCAAAATGTCGGTGTCACCGTTGATGGAATGTATCAGACAGGGCAAGCTTTGAGTGAGTGTGAAAGAGCTTTAGTGAGAGTGTGTGTGTGTGAGGGTGAAACAGTGTGTGAGAGAAGGGAGATGTGTCTGAAAGCATGAGCGAGAGAAAGAGAGAGAGAAAGCGAAAGAGAGAGAGAGAGATTAAATTGATAGTAGTGCAGCGAAAAATGAGGCAAAACCAGTAGAGAGCAATGCAGCAACATAGGAGAGCTGGGCAATCCGAAACTTGACAGCTAGTGCAGATTCTGCAACGTTGGAGAGAGCGCGCTGCAGCCTAGCAGTGTTTGTTGTGCAGACAGCATAGCCTGGCAGTCTTACTCGTGTATCTGCTAGGGAAGGGAGGAGAAAAGTTGGCTATGGCCCCTTGGACCAACACTGACGTGCTGCAGTGGGGGCACACCAGGGAGGCATTAAGTGACAGAATTAACTCAGCAGAGCCTTGCACGATACTCCAAGCCCTCAGCCGATACTCTCCAACTCTCTCGATGTCCAGACCTACATGTTCCCAGGTGCACATCTGTGTGATGTGTGACAGAGCTGTAGGGCAATAGCTCTAATCCCTGAAGCAGTGCACACAGGCAAGAAGGAGGCTACGGACTGTTCTTTTAATGGCCGAAGCGGTCCCTTTTCATGTGTGACACCTTCAGCAGTCCTGCTACTTTCCGAGACTCGTTCCTTCTCCTGTTGTAGCGTCTCTCTCTGTAACTGAGGCTGGGATGCTGATGGGGATGTAACGAGGAAAATAGCGATTAACATCTTACGGTGTTCTCCTGATCCAGGGCGTACAGGTTTGTCTTACTGAAGGGTGTGTTTGCGAGCTGGGAACAGAGGGTGATGCTGGGAAGGGACGTACAGCTGTTTCACGATCACCTACCTCCTGGGGTGCGGGCAGATCGAGCCCTGTCGCTCTATGCCTGGATCGAAGACACGTCCGTACAGAATATGCATGTGTGCTCAAAGTGACCATCTCTCAGCTACTTACAACGCCCATCTGTGAATTCAACCTAAGTCCGTTGCTGGCGATTGATCTTATAAAATCAGACACTAACCACAATTGTAGTACTTCCAGGTCGCATGACAGCCAGTAGCAGTGCTTCAACGGTAAATACGCTTTAAACGTTCTATTCAGTGAATGGATTCGACAGCACCAGATATGCAGAGGTAGAGGTGCTGTTAGCTCACAATGTATGCCCATATAGTACTGGTATTACAAGAAAAACAAACTCGTTTACCAGTCTTGTGTGTCCCGACAAAGGCAAGTGCCGGATCCAAAGTTTACACCACGCGCCACGTCCACAGCTGCCTGAGCTCCTCCAAGTCAAGGCGGGCTGGGTCGGGTGGATACAGGATCCGGTGCTAAAGTCTGTCGTGGAACGGCGCTGCACGCCGAGCTTGATGCCCGAAGGTCTCTATGTAGAAGTACATGATGACATGTTACAAATGCAGCCTCATGCAGCTGAGGAAATGGGCAGCCCCTTCGCAGCGCGTGGTGCCTCGGTCATGGCTTTCTACACAGCTACTCGATGCGTGGGGCTGAACTCGCAACAGCAGGGCGCCCTTACCCCCATGCAGCATCCTGCGCTGCTCTGTCACAATCAGGGCAGCATCTGGATCCCCCTATCCAGCCTTGGAGCAATTGGGGAAGCTCCGTCTTCCACTGGCCGGTGTGCGGGGCTCTCCTTGGAGCACGGGTGCCCCGCACACACTCAGGGGTGAGACGCCTCACGTCCGGTGTTTGCGCTTACTATTCGCGAGATGCAATACGACTCGCATTTATGCGAGGCGTATTGCATTAGAAATGGCAGCCTCCAGGTTTAAATAAGTGTTCTCACTGAACGAGATAAACAAGGGCATCTGAAGGGCCCCTGGAGGGACCGGGTTTAGACCGAGGAGCAACGGGGATGACGCCATGAACACCACCGCCTTTCGCCGAGGTCAAGCAGAAATGCCTCGGAGAAACGCAGCGGCATTTTCGGATTCGGGGCGTGTTTTTCTTTTTCTCTCCTCTTGCCATTGGCTGGAATGTTTCCATTCCAGAGGAGAGAAAGAAAGTAAAAAACACGCCCCCGAATCCGAAAAAGACTGGGCTTCTTTGGAGAGACAAAGCTCTTCTCCAATGGCTGACCAGCATTTAAGAGGCCAGCCAATGGAGAAGAGGGGAGAAGAGGGGCGGGTTCAAGCCCCTCTTCTGAAAATATTAAATCTCGGAGCGAGACTGCGCAAGTGCAGCCTTCGCAGCCGAGACCTAAAAATTACTATCACCGGCCACCCAAGTCATTCTTATAGCTTTGGGGGCCTGAAATAGTCTGGATCGTCACACTTGTAGAAGTGTGACGGTTAGTAGTTGAGTTGTTACTATCATTGGCAGCATAGCAGGGGCAATGTGTGGTACACAATTCCAGTGACCTCCTGACGTGAGCTCTGGCACTTATTATTTTACAAATTAATCACTGCTTGTGAGTCCAGCACACTGACCCACTGAAGAGAGCAACTCGCTCTGCTCACCACTGAGGACCTATCTCACCACGCGTCACTGCGGATTGCTCCTAACACTCACGAGTTCGAGCTTTTGGCACTAGTCACCAGTGTGGGCAACTGTCACTGTCACGTGGGAAGAGCTTTAAATCGCCCTCAATCACTGCTCAGTGGAACTGCTTAAGTGCAAGGACTTATCACTGGCTTCTGTTCAAGTTTCTCACTACTGAGTATCCTCATGTGATATCTTTAGATTGTAGAGATATTCTAATTGGTTACGCTTTATAAATAAGGTGCAGCAACATGTTGATTACATTAGTCCGCGTGCTGCATTAAACTGGGGAATAACGGAGTTTCTTTGGCGAATGAGTGTGTTGTTGGTTGTGACGTGCAGATTGTAGACCACCACACAATTTTGATGCCCCACATTTCAAGCTCCTAATATGGCGCGTCAAATCAAGCGCCTCACACTGCCCCGGTGTGAGATACCACTACTGGCCACCACTGCAAGCTCTCACATTCCTCACACTACCCCATTCACCACCCTGCTGTACTGCCGCCGTGCAAACTCCTCACATGGGGTCTTCGTGGGCAGCTGCCCACACTCCCCCAGGCCCGGAATGAAACTCACACTGCCCTAGCGTGATAGCGAGTTACAGACTGTAACAGTCTACAATGGACGAGCCTCGGTGCAGTTCCGGGACGAACAGGTGGACCACGGGCTCCATTTGACCCCCTTCTGGAGAGGCCGCTGCACATATGTGAGATGCAGCGCAAGTATCAGGAGATATACCGCTCGGCCCCTTACTTGCGCTTGATTTTCTTTGCGCTAGGATTTGAAACGATGCCAGATCAAGCTATTTAAAGAAATCTGTCTTTCTACCAAAACCTGCTCCACCTAGGCACGCGCCTTGCATGCATCCATCACCTGTGGACGGAGCAAAAGGGGTTGTGCGCACTGCGCAGCACGAGGGTTGTCAGTCCAAAATAACCTTTGCACCTGAACCTTGATCCGTGACCGTTACTACTGTTTGTGGCGCTTCGCGTTGCGCTAGGTCAACCCCTTAGTATATATAGCCCATTGTATTTTAACGTTTAATTTTAATGTGTTATTTTAGTTATACATTATAACGTATTTGAGACTGCATGAGTCCTCATTGGTTGGATTTAGGGAGGAATCATACATGTTAAAAACACTTTCGAATGTCTAAACAAACGAGATAAGACGGTAAAGTATTTGTGTTAAATATGTTATTTAATGAACATCTATAACAAAAGATAAAGAATTAATGATCTAAGCGTTCTTTCTTTTTTAAACTATCGCATTACCCTCGTCTGCTTCATAAAAATCGCCTCACGTCGCTCTCCAGTGATTTGTTTCCACACTACTCTGCTACTGCTGGTGCAAGCTTCTCACACAGCGCTCTGGTAAGACCTGCTCGGGGCTCATTACTGCCAGCTTCTCACACTACTCCCCAGGGCAACATGTTCGCCTCACCTGCCATAGAATTCCCCCTTCCCCGTCACACGGCGGTTGTGACTGCTGGGCTCTGTCACAATCAGGGCAGCATCTGGATCCCCCTCTCCAGCCTTGGAGCAATTGGGGAAGCTCCGTCTTCCACTGGCCGGTGTGCGGGGCTCTCCTTGGTGCACGGGAGCCCCGCACACACTCACGCGTGAGACGCCTCCCGTCCGGTGTTTGCGCTTACTATTCGCGAGATGCAATACGACTCGCATTTACGCGAGACGTATTGCATTACAAATGGCAGGCTCCAGGTTTAATCAAGTGTTCTCACTGAACGAGATAAACAAGGGCATCTGAAGGGCCCCTGGAGGGACCGTGTTTAGACCGAGGAGCAACGGGGATGACGCCATGAACATCACCGCCTTTCTCCGAGGTCAAGCAGAAATGCCTCGGAGAAACGCAGCGGCATTTTCGGATTCGGGGGCGTGTTTTCTTTTTCTCTCCTTGCCATTGGCTGGAATGTTTACATTCCAGAGGAGAGAAAGAAAGTAAAAAACACGCCCCCGAATCCGAAAAAGACGGGGCTTCTTTGGAGAGACAAAGCTCTTCTCCAATGGCTGACCAGCATTTAAGAGGCCAGCCAATGGAGAAGAGGGGCGGGTTCAAGCCCCTCTTCTGAAAACATTAAATCTCGGAGCGAGACTGCGCAAGCGCAGCCGAGGCCTAAAAACATTAGCAAAGCCAATACATCTCTCGTAGGCAAGACCTATTGGGTTTGTCAGTGCTTACTTTTTTTTTGCCTCTCCGAATGCTTGTTTTGCAGCACCCATAAATTTGGCATGTTTCCTATGGATAGGTTAAGGCATCAACAGCTGTGGTCTTTAAATGTAGTTACTAAAACTGTCAGCATTCCCAACATATCTGAGTGTACATAGTGTGCTCAACTTTAAACACAAATCATGAAAATTCAGGTAATCTGCCGTTTGTCTGTACTAGTGGAGCTCTCCCTAGTTATCAGCAATCTTTAATACACCATGTGTTAGACTTTTTTTTCTAACCGATTACCATCTTGGTGCCCTAAATCTATCATCCTTGTTGAACCCTACTGCTTCAACACACTATTTCTATCTTTATTGCTGATTCTTTTGCTGTTCTACATGTTTGTCTCTATATTGCCTTGATTATTTTGTAAATAGACAAGATGTACTGCTGAACTGTAACCGTGTTTCTGCAGTCCACTTCCATGAGTGATTTTGTCTGATTATGTAACATGGACATAGATCAGCAACACTGTTAGTGATTTGAACATGTGACGTAGTGCTAAATAAAGACTAAATAATAATTTATGCACAACAAGCAATGGATGAGCTGGGGAACGTAAGTGTAAACACATGAGTCAGGTTCAGGTTGAGTTCCGCGTTTTGTCTTTGTCCCATCGTAGGTCTGTGATCAGTCTCTGCATGATAGTAGACAAGACCTGTTGATAAGCAGTCTTGTATAGCAACATTGTTTCAACTGAATCCACTCCAGTCACTTTTTATGTTTTTTAGTACGGGGTTGAACCCGCCCCTCTTCTCCATTGGCTGGCTTCCTAAACGGAAGCCAGCCATTGGAGGAGAGGCGCGTCTGTCAGTTTAAGCCCCGTCTTTTTCGGATTTGGGGGCGTGATTTTTACTTCCTTTCTCTCCTTTGGAATGTAAACATTCCAGCCAATGGGAAGAGGAGAGAAAGAAAAACACTCTTTCTCCTCCCCCCACCCCCCCCCCCCCCCCCCCCCCCGCCCCCAATCCGAAAACGCCGAGGCATTTCTGCTTGACCTCTGAGAAAGGCGGTGGTGTTCATGGCGTCATTCCCGTCCACCACTCCCCCTGCTCTCGGCTCCCTCGGTGCATCATTTTTGTACATATTATCACCGGTATAAAAGCAGACTAAATTGTGGCACACACCTACGCCGTCGCTCCCACGAGCACATCACGCGCTGCGACTCCTGCCCATGCAGCACATTGCCACATAACTTTACTAATAGAAAAGTAGTCTTTAGAAATGAATTCTTTCATTCCGTCACTGAAATATCTGAAATCTCGCCCAAAAGTCTTTTAGTCTGAAGTGAAGTTTTCTTACCTGTGCGCCTTAGCCGCGCGCACCCTCCCTTGAGCCCTTGTGCAGGCTGGCGTTCTTACAAGCAAAAACATGAAAAGGAATGTTTACTGATTAGCTAATGGCCCGCCCTACCACGTGACATCACTAAGCCGGTCTATTTATGGTGCTATAGGAGAGCCTGACTTCACAACCTGCGAAGCGGGGCTCGAGCTTGCTCTGGAGTCTCTATGGTCTCGCTTTAACTGCAGGTCACTGGAAACACAATTTCCGGAGGTTCCTTTACCTGAGCACTACTTAGCACCTCGTGGTGAAACAAATTCTAAGGATATTTCCACATAGAGATGCAAATGCGAGCTTCTTATAAACTGTTAATATAAGTTTACCAGGCGTAACATGCTCCAGCATGGGGCTTTCTTCTAAGAAGTCCCCTATTTTGGCTCAGTTGGTCCAGACGAACAAAGACTACAAGTCCCAGAATGCACCAAATTGCAAAACAAAGAAAAGAACAGGACTAGAAAACGGAGTCCCTAGTGGCACAGAGCCATCTGGAAACATGATTTTATTGGTTGTTGCTACACAACTTTCCTTTCTGGTTATTTAATTATTTTATTTCACTCCCGCAATATTCACGCGGTTGATGTTGCAATCGCATACTAAATAGCTACAGCAATAGAGCTGGTTCCAGGGTGATCAGTGCCTCTGTAAGGGATCCCGGATGTGATGGACAGTGGTAATTAGCGCCACTCGTTCATATCGCCATGTTTTCTTACCGAGAAACTCCCCTTTTCCCTGGAAGAGGTAAGAGGAATAGATCTTTATTTCAGAAATGGGAGTAGATGATAGTGTCATTCTAATTTAACACTAGTGAGTGAATTAGTGGGACTCCCAGTAAATTACTTAACCTCTCTGTGTCAATTGTAAATACACATGTAATGGCATTGCAAATATGTGAACTGCAATATCACTGTACAAATAATTAAAGGTGTATTAATGTAAAGGTTCATTAATGTAAAGGGTATTGCACTGTCCCCTGCACAACCGCTGTTGTTCAGTGCTGTATCTAAGTTTTCAGGGCACAAGTCGGAGGTACACGCGGGTGCACGGTGTCCACCCACTATTTACACAGAGTGGATGCCGTCTACCGTGCCAGGAATTTGGGCCCTACAGAAAAAAACTGAACTTGTCCTGGTGTAATTTTCAGATACAGGGAGACGTTCAGCAGCGCCTGGAAGTTGTCTCCTTTCCTTTCGCAGTGGCAACATATAGGCAATCAGCTCGCCACACAGCGCCCGGCCACGTTCTAAGAGCTAAGGCTGAGACATGGTTTGCACAGGGGTCAATTTTACCACATCCTCCGCTTTTGGGGCAGTCCTGCCCGGGGAAGAGAGCTGGTTCTATCTTTACAGCTAGATGTCTGTAAGCGTGTGTTTGTCTGTGGGCTGTGTGTTTGTGTGGTGTGCGCACCTATTCACTCGCCTGTACGTGTTTGTTCACCTCTTTGTGTGTGTTTGCCAGAGTGTGCATTGTTTGTGTGTGGGCACTAATCTATACATAATAGTGTGTTTGTACAGATGTATGTGTTCGTGCATATTCCTGTCTGTGTTGGTGTGTGTGCCTATTTACTCGCTTATCCGTGTTTGTGTGTGCCTCTTCATTCGTGTGTGTGTGCGCCTCTTCGTGTGTGTTTGCATTGTGTCTGTGTGGGCACAGATTAGTGTGTTTGTACGGATGTGTGTGTATGTGTTCATGCCTATTCATGTCTGTGTGCATGTGTGTGCCTATTCACTCGCGGGTGCGTGTTTGTGTGTGCCTCTTCATTCATATAAAGTTTCCAGAGTGTGGGCATTGTGTTGGTGTGGGCACTCATCTATGCATATTAGTGTGTTTGTAAGGATGTGTGTATATGCGTGCTTTGCGGCGAATGGCTATACCGGTTGGGTTTGTGTATTTAGAGCAGACGATTGTCACGCCATCATAAACACCTTTTAAAAACTCTGTGTGTTTGTGTGTAGGTGGCTCTGTGGGTGGCTCTATTTGTGTGTGGGTTGCTCTATGTGAGTGGCTCTCTGTGGGTGGCTCTGTGTGTGTGGGTGGCTCTATTTGTGTGGGAGGCTCTGTGTGTGGGTGCAAATGCAATAGGTCTCGCATTTGAGAGTGATTAACTCCTTCAGTGCCCATGACGAGATGGTCTCGTCATGGAGCGCGGTTGAGCTGTGCCCATGACGAGACTATCTCGTCATGAACCCCGCCCGCTAATGCAACGCCCGGCACAGGGCGGGGAAAGGGCGGGGCACTGAAGGGGTTAAGCTATTGACATTGTAAATAACAATGCCGTTTCTTTAACCCCTTCAGCGCGGCGTGGATTTCCGTGCCACGCTGAACGTTCCGTGCGCGGGCGGGGCCATGACGGAACGGTTCTGTCATGCGCACAGCGCAACCGACGTGCATGACGGAACCGTTCCGTCATGCGCGCCGAAGGGGTTAAATGTTTTGAAAACAAAAACATAAACAAAAATAATGTCATGAGCAATGCCAATAGCTCTAACTTTAACAATGCCAAGACCATTGCATTGTAAATGCTTGTTGACCATGGAGGAGTGTTTGAAGGCAAAATTAACGAAGGTGAGTTTTTAGTTATTTTTCTGACTAATCCTTCTTGCTAACATTAAAATGAAAAAAGTATGTGCATTTTCTATTTGCAGATATTGCAGATGTGTCAGTGCAGCAGTGCAAGCAGCGGTATCTTGATCTGAAAAACCGATGTCGTTCCAATGAAATTATATTCAATGCAGAATTTGTGACAGCAGATTCTACCAAGGTACAGTGAGTCCAGCTGCAACTCATCTGTTTTGGTATCAACTTCATCAATGCGTTTGTTTTTAGTCACAGGGTGACATGATGTTTATAGGTGTGTGTGCGGTTTTTTTTTCTCTAAGTAAATGTTGTAAGCTCTGACTGCACTACTGACAGTGATTCCTGTATAAAAATGTGGACACACGTTTTCAAAGTTAATTATCAATATGAGGCTATGTATAATGCTCCCAGAATGCTCTCTGATTTGAAGCAAATATTTATAGAAGCTTGAAAGCAAGATTGATGATCTTTGCTTTCAAAATAAAATGTTAATAAAAAGTGAAAGCAGGAAAAATACATTATGCTAAACTTCTGTAAAATTTCAGATTCCATTTCTTTGCAGCATCATTTAGTAACATGTTGATGCATGCTAGTATTTTGCAAAAATATTCATAATGGAAAATCAGTATAACCAGTTTTAATAAAGTTCTAGGAAACAAAAATAAACATGCTTTGGCAAAGCCAGTAGGTCTGAAATTGGTGGTAAGCTTTTTAGTTTTGTCAATGTATGAATTGTTTTGGCATGGTTTTTTTAAAACCGTATTTGTGTGGGAGCTCCAAGCCCTAAGCATTATAACAAACATTGGCAAAAGCAAAAATAGTTTTTGGTCTAAAAAAGCACACACTGCCACAGTAGTTACTGGCACTGAACAAAACTACTTTGTGTGCTGATATGCTCCTTGTGAAAGAGCAGAATGCCGTCACTCACAGTAAAGCCAGCTGATACAGTGAGAGATGGACAGAATTTTAATAAACGCAAAAGGTCATGGTCCATGCTAGACCAAATTAGGGGCCCAATTATTAAAACAAAGACTCAAAAGTGCACCCATGGTAATATGTCCTTGCATTAAGTGCAGCTATACGGCTTTCGTGAATTCCCAAGAATTTACAGAAGTAGGACAAGAAATAGTACTCCAAGAAAATATTTGTGAACTGCATTTTAGCATGAGCAAATGTGCATTTGTAGATTTGCTCAGGCGAAAATCTGAGCGTTCGCAACTGCGAAAGAAGGGTTATGTCAGGAGTAAATTTCCAACATTTCTCAGTATGGGAAAAGATTAGAGAAGAGTTGTTGAAAACCCTTAAAACATGCAAGTTAGTAGGCTTGCACAGACTCAAAAGGGCATTCTAACCCTAGAACTATTGCTTACCACTACCTTCAGTCCCAGTATGTAGATTAGCGGAAACGTGGCAACATAAGGTGATTGCAAGTATTCAAACACTGCTATGGTATGAGCTCTGGCATAATCAGAGAAGCTATATTAGAGCTCTTGTATAATGAGATTGCTGCCCTAATTTGTCGCCACACTACATGGCACCAAGGGACAAGTGGATTTTGTTTTAGGACAAGTAGATTTACGAAGCAACCTGCCCCATGGACAAGTAGATATTTTATTAAATTTCACACCCCTGAAAATGTATTTTTGTTACACACTTGCTTAAATTTGAAAGGCACAAACTTAGAGATATTCGATTGATAATAACAAATGTTCTACTTTTTTTTAGTCCCCCATGTCTCCCTATAGAAATTGTATCCCACTAGTGGGTGGGCCTTGTGTCTGCGACACAAAACACCCCAAAACTTGACTTAGGAGACAATGTATTCCGTCGAGCAGAATCCATATTTTAGCTGTGTATTTTGGGCTCCAGCTCAACCGGGACCTAGGTAAAACTATGAAATCAGCACATCTTCTACAGCTAGAAACCTGTGGGAGTCCAGGATGGGGTGACTTGCGAGGATCTCTCCAGATTTTTTTTCTTTTTTACCCAGAACCCCTTTCTAATTGCTAACTTTGCCTAAAAAACACATTTTTCTTGCATTTATGTGAGGAAAAGTCTTGGAATCTGCAGGGACCCACAAATCTCCTACCAACCAGTGATTCTCAAGTCTCCTGAGCGAAATGGTGCCTCACTTGTGTGGGGTAGGCCAAGTGCCAGCGACCAGAAAGGCTGAACAACCCAAAATAGACGCATCCCATTTTTCCACAGAAAAACAATGTGTTTTTACAAAGTTGGTAGCTGTTGTTTTTTGGCCACAGCTCAGCCCGGCACCTAGGAAACCTATCCAACCAGCTCTTTCTTGCAAAACTAGACCCCCGGGGGGGGGGGGGGTCCAGGGTGGGGTGACTTCCGTAGCTCTCACCAGGTTTTTTTTTTTTAACCCAGAATACAGTGCAACGCTCAAACTGTGCCTAAAAACATATTTTCCTTGCATTTCTGTTAGTCCTGGGCTCTGCATGGAACCCCAAATTTCCTAGCACCCAGTGTTTACCTAAGTCTCCCGAGGAAAATCGTTAAATGTTCCCACAAGTCTACTGAGAAAAACGGTATCTCACTTGTGTGAGTGGGCCAAGTGCCTGCGACAGGGAAGGGTCCAAAATGTATTGTGGAGACATCAAAATGAACTATTACAAAAACAACCTGGTTTTGCAAGGGAGGCACCTCCATTTTTGGTCCCGGGTTCTGTGGCCATCTAAGGAACCAACCAAATGCTGACATTTCTGAAAACTAGACACCCAGTGGAGTCCAGGGTTGTTTGGCTTTCGTGGATCTCCAGTGTTCATCATCATCATAAAGCTTTATTTCGGTTATTTGCTAACCATAAAAGACACATAAAATATACAATACATTGTCACAAAAAAACAACCATTTCATCAGGTACAAATGCAAAGGAAAGAGTACTTTGGCAATATAGACAGCAAGATGGGGCAGAGTTTCACTGGTCCAGGCATTTTCTCAATCTAATACATAATTTTAAAAACTCCTTGAGTTGGAGGATACTGTCACTGTGCAAAAGCTGCAAATACAAAAGTGCCGGCCTGATTTGTTTAAAACCAAGTTTTTTAAAAAGAATCACTAAATATTGATCTCCAGTGTTTTCTTACCCAGAATCCCCTATAAGCCTCAAATTTAGCTAAAAACTCGCACCTTCCTCACATTTCTGTGTTGTAGGATCACCAGGCGGCACACATTTTCTACCACCCAGCTTTCCCCCAGGTCTCCTGATAAAAATGATACCTCACTTGTGTGGTTGGGTGGGTGTGCAAAGCTGGCTCTGTATATGGTATACCAATAATTTGTTATATCGTTCACTTGAGTCCAGATATTCCCCTCCGAAGGGTACATGGCTCGATGTAAACCCAAAGTGCTCTATTTGTGGTAGTGTGGTCGAGCAGCCTTACTTACTTACTGCAGTTCAGTTTCGTGTCCCTTGAAGATTTCACTAATGTTAATGTAATGGCTCCGTTGGATCTCCATCAAAACCATTTCCGGCTGATCCTTTTAGCAACATCCTCTTAAAGAGGTCTTCAGCTTGCCCCATCAAATCCGTCAACAACAACTTGTTGGCTACAAGGGGTGTTCAAAATGGCCTATGTGAAACTGATTCTAAAGCCACATGACTTTGAACTTGCCAATCTTTCTAACTCCTAACCTATATTCAGTGACTCATTCTTTGGGCAAATAGTGCTATTTGTAGAAAAAAGAACGTTCTCTCATACTTTCAAACCGTCTTCTTCCAAGACTGCCGCATGGAAGCTGCTTTACCTGCCAAATGGCATTATCTTCAAAATACTGTTGACTCAAAGAAGTTGTAGTATTGTTCTTGGTTATATTTTCTGTGTTTTATACTGTCCTTTAACATAAAGTTGTACCGTGCATTGGTGTGCAAGGAACTGGATAGTTTCCTTCACTGACCGAGCCCCCATAGTTTCAGTTCCTCATTTCTATGCACAATTATATTAAATCTCCGGGGTACCTCAAGGCTCGCCCATTGCCCTCCTCCTCGTAGCTATTTTTCTTCTCCCTCTGCCTCACTTCATGTGCGGAAGTCTAAAATTAATGACACAGAGCAGTCTGGTTATAAGTGTAGCTTTTTCATTCAACAGCTGTGAGGAGCCAAGTGCCAGGGTGGACTTACTCACGTTACGGAAGTTAACTTGAGGTTTTACAGATTACAGTACATATTGTTAAACTGCACAAGTTGAACACATCTCAGTGCAACAGTATGTAGTTTATAATCCTTTATCCACTCATTAATCAGAATAATATCTTTGGATTTAAATGGGCATTGATTTATGAAATCGGCAAATGAAGAATAGCATCAGCTTGTCACAAACACATGTGACAATTTAATTTCTCAAAGTCCTGCAGTTACAGCAAAACTGCAGACAGTTCAAGTTCACTTAGAGGCTAACCGGCCTGTACACCTTCTGCGGGCTTGCTCCTATTGAGTGTCGCAAAATGAAACCTGAACCAAAGTGGATTTCACACACAGCCTCCTATGCCGAGGAAGATTCCCTCAGATGACCGTATCTAAGCAATTTTTGTCATTTAGGGTAGAATCATTGTTTCATGTTGAACAAAACCAACTCTTACTGGAGCTGCTTGTCAGTGGTTTTGTAATCTACTTCTTGGTTTCCAGCAGTGCAGTCTGCTCGAGATTCACCAAATGGAGATGATTGGAATTTTAGACTTGTGCTTAAATTTGGCCTAGGGGAATATCCAGTCCATTTGTATTCAGTTGATGTTGGTCTTGGGAAATCTCTTCCGTTGCATTTGTGCCTTGCGTGAACTATTCCCTAAATGTTAATTGGTTAACGTTTTGGAGCTAGGTGACCTCAAATGTTCAGTGGCTCCTTTAGCCTGTGAACCTGCAGGCAGAACATCCGTTCAGGGGAACTTTAAATAGCTCTGTTCAGTTATGATGAATTGAGTTCTACTTTTGTACGGCAGGCCTCAACACATCATAAAAACTTTATTAGACTTTCAGGACTAGTCACTTAAATAATCTACTCCACTTAATTATAATGTTCTTGATCCATAAACTGGTTTCAAATTACGTGATCCTGGGCAAATACTCAAATTCATTGAGCCGCCTTTGCCACATATGGGAGCACCTTCAGCTATGCAAGCTCACCATGTGTGCTGTACAAAAAACGCATATGTTTAATTCAATAGACTAAACTTTATCTCCTTTTAAAATGCAAATCCAGCCACATATAAGTTACATATGATCACTGACTTGCGTCTTAGTTCATTAACCGCGTTGTCATAAGGTCAGAGGCAGGAATGTTTCTCAAATCATGTTTAAAAACTATCACTTTTAATAAATGCATACCTGAAGCATGAAATGGTAGCACACTCATTTGCAATCAGCAGATTTTCCATTGAAATGGCCACAACACTTCCCACTGACATGTGGTTTTACTGTTAAAACTATATTGTGTACAATGTTTGGGAGCCAAGTTTCTGCAAATATTTGTCCTTTGCTCATTGCCAAGTAAAGTGTTGTGATTTGTTTTGATCCTGTTTAAGTCTTTGTTTGCATCACACTTCTGAATTACAAAACGCATTTCTTTTTTAACTCTGGATATATTTTGAAATGTTTGTGCTATTCATATACAAGCCGTTTAAATGTTGTGTGTTAGAAACAAATACTGACATTTTACAGCCTATGGTTTCACATTGATTGTCAGTCAGCTCACTTGACAAAAACCTCAAACTGTAATAAGAGAAAAACCAATTTCCAGGATTGAGCAACAATTTGTAAAAAGACAAACTGACTTTTGACCTCTTTCCTTGATCAGACGGAAAATGTGCCACGAAAAATACTAGATTTAAAGGCATCTTTATTGCTCATTCACTTTCTGAAAGAACAGAACACCGGCTCCTTCCAGCTTAGATTCATTCACCAGAAAGGACGAGTAGGTGCTAAAAATAGCTTGACCTGATAAAATCTGACTCCCCATAGCGAGTGGGCGAGTAGATTTTTCGAGGCCTATAATACTTGGGGACATGCTTTTGTTTGCTTCCCTCAGCATATAGAATGGAGTCTCACAGCCTCGGGCGATGTTCAAAATTAGCAATTTGACTCTCCTTAAACCTATGTTTCATGTCTCTCTTCACACTAAGTGTAATAAGCTGGCTTTGTATATACTATATGCACACTATACCTGACTTTGGTAGAGTCCAGGAGTCCCCAGAGGTATAGGAGAGGCTAGATTAGGTAAGTACTAACAGCTCTCCTTGTGTTAGTGTGGGCGAGCAGTTAGGCTTATCCAGAGGGTGTTTTAATCTTGCAATGTTTTCGCTCAATCAAGACTGATAGCAAACTCTGACTGAATCCAGACCAATTGGGTAAGTATAAAAAAGGTAGAATTATAATTTATTTCTGGAACCAAGCAGGACTTGGTACAGTTAGGAATAATATACTTTCAATTGTAAACCTTTACACAGAAATGCAATTGATGATGGTTTTGCAATTGTTATAGGTTAGAATGGTTTTAAAAAGCAGGTTATGCTGCACAGTAATGACTTTTTACAATACTTTTTAGAATACTTTTTGATTACTTTCAGATTACATTGATTACTGGGGGTGGTATGCCTAGATACCACTACTAAGTATCTCACAATACAAGGTAAGTAAGACTTTTCTTGGGTTCGGTTATAATGACTATTTTTCCCCATACAAAACAACAATTCAACACTGAACATTTTAGGCCCAAAATCTCATAACGTGGGTTAAAAATTGGGAACAAATAGGTTTCACAGGTAAGGTGACGTCTTACAAGTGAGAGTTTTGGCGGTTAGGACCAAGTTTCCCCAAGGTCTAGGTATGCACTCAAGTTACACCACCAGCGGCACTGGGGAAGCCGGGTGCTGAGTGCAGGGGCCCAATGTTAGCCAATGGGGCTAAGGGGACCTTCGGTTAGGTACTGCTTATGAGCAGGCCACTCTGGTGCGGGAGCAAAGCTCATGTGGTTATGGTCAGCACTGCAGGGGCCAATAATCAGCACAGGAGCTGCACCACCAGCGGCACTGGGGTGGCCGGGTGCAGGGTGCCAAGAAGATGTCGGGGACCCTTTGATTCTCAATGGGGACCATCGGGTCTGTAAAGTTGCTGCATGCTCTTGCAGGGAGACTTACTGAAAGCGACCAGCGGGTGGAGGGGTAAGTTGGGTTCCTGGGGGATGCCTGTACACTGTTGGTTGGGCCACCCAAGGCCGTGGAGCATCGGGTGAAGGGTTGTCTTTTGGTATCTGATTTCTTTACCAGCTCCGGTCCTAGGGGCTGCAGGCATTGTCTTGAAGCTTGAGGTAGGTCGGGGATCACCACATCCCAGGGCAGGATAGCGGTGGAGACCTCCTCGTGGTGTTGGGCCACTCGGGCCATGGGCGTCGGGCGCAGAGTGGTGCAGAATCGCAGCGTTGTTAGAATCCCGATTCTGGTCTTTGAGTCTTTAGCTTGAGCAAATCTGGTGCTCGCAAGAGATAGAGTTCGTGAGATGAGTGCAGGGCAGGTCCTCCTGGCTCTGCGGGGGCTGCTGGACAGGCTGGTTTCTTCGCTGTAGGCATGTCGGAGTCGGGACAGGCCAGTAGGGCTGGGGCCAAAGCATTAGGTGTCCTCTTCTTCCTGGGTCAGCACGCCTCTTTGTTCCTCCTTCGAATCTGATGAGGCAAGGTTCATGGTTGCCCCAAATGCTAAATTTAGGGACGTTTAAAGGAGTGTTCAGTTGGGACCAATGGGTCCCTTCCTTTGGGTGGGTACACCCCCTATTATGCCACCTTCCAGTGGGAGGGAGCATGAGCCTCTCCCTAATTATCTGAGTCCCCATCATCTCCAAGATAGAGGGAACTGAGATGTGTTCTTCACCTCGTCTCCCCCACCTGCGGGTTGGGGTTGGCAAAGGTGGGCACACCTCTCTTCCTGGCTTGGTTTTCCTGCCAATTCTCCAGCTCAATGTGGGGGCAGAACCGGTGGGAGCCAGTTGCTGGGAAATACAAAAGGCAGGGACAGCTCCCAAAGGCGGCAGGCCTTTGAAGCTTCCCCTTCGTGCACTCAGTCCATCCTGGGAAGGAGGCATGACACCTCTGCCTAGATAGAATGGGCTTTGCTTCTGGGTCTCAAAGAGCAGAGGCTCTCTAAGCAGGGGTCCAGAGACCTGTCTGGTGGTGGAAAAAGGCAGGCATCCATTCAGGAACCACACCAGGGCTGGTCAATTATCAGGGGGCTTCTCTAAGATGCACTCTGAGTGCATTTTATATTAAATCCCACACTGTTATCAGTGTGGGTTTAATGTGCTGAGAAGTTTGCTACCAAACTTCCCAGTGTTTAGTAAAGCCATTATGAAGCTGTGGAGTTCGTAATGACCAACTCCCAGACAATATACTCTTATTGGCTTTAGTACACTTACAATGTCTAAGAATGGACTTAAACACTGTAGGTGTACAGGGCTCATGTCACTGTACCATCACCTGAGAGCTAGTGCACCCTGCTAGAGGGGTAACTTACCTAGGCCCCAGGCAGTGGGTGGCAGGCCACTCTTAACTTTTCTCTGCACCAAAACACACAGCCTCCAATGGCTGGGTGTGGGTGTTACGGTTTACCCACACCAAGGTTGGCAAAGTAGGTGCTGGAGCTCTTAGAGGCCTTCCCTGGTCACAGTGTCCTTTGTACCCATGGTACCTTTTACAAGCAACTAATCTGTGGCCAGAGATGTACCAATTGTAGGTACAAAGGTACAGTCTTGGGAAAGAACAGGCCCAGGGAACCTGATTGGCAGAGACGCAGGGCACATCAAGTCATGTTGCATCAGATGTCCTTCAAAAAGTGGGGGAGTAACAATGCAAAAAGGGGCACTTTCCTACACTAAGGAAATTAGATTGGCTTGTCTTCTTTTTATTTGGTCAATTGTTATTTGCCACATGCTGCTCATAGGTCACTTGGTAGTTCAGTTAATTTTGAGTCGTGTGGGAGCGTTTTTGTAGCAAGCACAAGATGCACAAACGAGTTAAGGGCACTTAACCAAATACCACACTTATGTTCCCTGCCATTTGTAAACATAAATGCTCTAGTTTGTGGTTTCTTAAATTACAGTCTTGGATAAGGAGTGTATATTCAACTTTTTTCAGACCTATGGTGATTCCATCAGAGAAACAGCACGGGTTGAAATGTAGTAGATGCATATGGGACATTTGTTTCATGGCCTCTACAGCTTTATATTGAATGATGCTTGTGTTTTGAGCAATGCTGTAACGTTACGTAGACGAGAATTTAAATGCACAATTGTATTTTAGAAATTAGTTGAAGCAATGAAGCTTCTCAATGATGGTGGCGTAATGTTGAGCTGCGCAGTATTGCAAAGTTTGTGCAGAGTAAATGTTGACAGCATATTTCTGACCAGGATGCACTTGCCGTGTACTGCATTTACAGAAAAAATGCACAGATTTTCAAAGGTTCAAACACCCCATGTGCCAATCTAATCGCCATCCGAATCTCTCTTAGGAACTTCTGGCTGACAAGTATAGCAATCGGCAAATGTGCTTTGACATCTGCAGCTGTCAGTTTGTGTACCACTATTCCTTTGAGACGCATGAGCAGGCTGACCTGATGCTTCGGAATGCCTGCGAGAATCTCTGCCCCGGAGGATATTTCATTGGCACCACTCCAGATAGCTATGAGCTTGTGTAAGTGTTCCTTCATTGTTTTTTGTCTATTTACCTACTTTTTTCTGCTGTGGTATTTGAAGCAATGTTGCCATTAAAACAACTTTCCATTGAGGATGAGATTCATCTTTGGTTTGTTGGTGTTTGGTCCTCAATATCCTGGCTGTTTCAGGCTTTATATAGTACACAAGGGGGTAGCTGTTCTTTAGGAAATAGTGAAATACAGGTAGGCGAATACAAGAAGCATGCTAGGGGGATAAAAGGGGAAAGTGGGAAGCTTCCTTATTAGGAAGTGTTGCCCTCACACACCTGCGAAGGAGTCGTGCTTCATCTTTGGGGGTTTTTTGCTCCTCATGGGGTCGGCGCTGCAATACCCCCACAGGCCCCACAAGAGGGCTCTTTGGCGGAGATCTTTTAAATCAACACGCCGTGATGGTGAGTGCAAATATAGAAAGACTCTAAAGTTTTCTTGAGATACCGGTGGTTCTCCACTGATTTCCTGGTAATATTGTTTCTTGAAAAAGTGATTTCTGCTTCGGTAATTTGTGACATGTACTCATAGCAAAACATTGCTGAGGGAAATCAAAATCAGGCATGATTTCTAGGCATTAATCTTTTTAATAAAATCCCACTTTTGAAACTGAAGTAATACAGCTGCCCTGCTCTCTGGACATCAATTGTACATTGAGGCCCTCTTCCATCTCTGGGTTGCCAAACCATTTTATGCTAGGATTCTGTCTCCTCTCCTCTTCTCTAAGTCTCAGTCTTTCTTCCGATTAACATCATTAACTCTGTATGATGTAGTTAAGTGTGTGTTCTACCAGTTAGCATTCCCTTCAGTCCACCTTTCCGATCTTCCAGTTTAGATGATGCCAGAATCGCTGACCCTAAAGTGGAGATTTGTTGGCTAGGAAACATAATAATGATTGTAATGATCGCTCCTTGAAAACTTGATATTCTCTCATATAGTTTCACACTGCTCTGCGAGTTGAGTGCAGTAGGTAATTGAGGAAACATAGCAAGATCACCCCAGATCTTATAATTCCCAGGTGCATCCCTTGTATTGCAATCTATTTACCTATTAAAGGTTTCTCATGCACTTTTGCCTTTTGTTGCCATTACCTCTTTGGCTCTTAAGTTGTGGTTACTCCCTGCAATGCTATACTTCCCAAGTACTCTAGCAGACAGTGGGGTGGCCATAGTCAGTCTTCCTCAGAGATCTCAAGGGTGGTGAACTACTGGCTGCAGACCGTTTTTGTTTTTTAAGCTTCACGATATAAACTAGAGGAAAACCGAGATCAGCATATTGATTTGGCAACATGTTGGGTTCAGAGCCTAAGGAAAGAGCCGCATCCAGTTGATACATTGCCTAAGGAGCTCTCCGAGAAGGACATATTAGCCATAATGTTCTAAAACCCTGGTGAAACAACCTGCTGATTTAGTGTTTACAAAAACGGTAAAAGACTACAAGAGAGCAAGCTTCTCTTGGTTCTTGAGTGCTTGTTTGCTTTTATGGGGAGCTGCATTGAGCATGTGCTGTTACTGCCTCTGGTCGCCCCACATTGGTTTTGACCATAGTTGATGCATGCTGGAAGCGGGTATTGCTGTCAACAACCTGTCTGAAAGCTCCCACAGAGATGTACAGCAATACTGCAAGAGGAGAGAAATGCTGAAGCCACCCAGGTTGATGTGCGCCAAAGATCATATCAGGGGGAGGCATCTCTATCCAAGTGTTGGTGTTGGGTCTGGAGTTAGCGGAGCCCGTCAGTGATTTGATTCAGGAGAGCAGAGCTTACTGGCGCACTGGCTTTCTGCACCTGCTCGCCAGAGTTAGACCATAAACCAAGACTGCTCATCCCTTGTTTAGAGGAGACCTGGTCATGGATATAGTGCTCCTCTCCCAAGCACAGAGAAGAAGCGGCTCCAGAAATGCCAACCCTCTGTGTAGATTCAAATCACACTGATGGCAGCCAACATGAAAGAGACCAATGGGACCATGTGTGAGAAAGTGCCATCTTTCTTGCATGGTATGCCACCACCTTTTGCTGAATTGCTGAATGTACTTTGACTGAGTGTGCCCTGGACTCCTGCCAATCAGGTGCCCAGGGCCTATGTTCCTTCCCTAAAACAAACCCAGCCCAAATTGCCAAACCCTGGCCACATGTCAGCCCCTGGTAAATGGTACCCTAGGTACCCAGGGCCTTGTGACCAGGGAAGGCCTCCAAGGGCTGCAGCATTCCTTGTGCCACCCTTAGAGGCCCTGTACCCTTACGCACACACACACTGCCTTTGCAGGCTGAGTGTTTGGGTGCAAGACAAAAACAAAGTCGACATGGCACACATCCCTGTGTGCCATGCCCATCACCTACACTGCCATGGCATACATCAGTCACCCCTCCAGCTGGATGCCTTATGCCAATGGTGTGGGCACAGGAGCCCTGTGCCCCTACAGTGCCCAGGTCCATTCCTGAGCACTGTAAGTGCAGTGCTGCCATTTAAGAGTACATGGTGCTGAGAGCTCGTCAAACACGAGCTCCAAAGCACCATAATGGCAACACTAAAGACTGGGAAGTTTGGTATCAAACTTCTCAGCACATTAAACCCACACTGTTGCCAGTGTGGGATTTAATGTACCCAGCACCCCAGAGGGCACCTTAGAGGTGTCCCCTTAAACCTAACCTACAATCCACGTCTGCTCTGAGGCTGCCTAGGCTGCCACCCAGCAGACATGTTGCTGGACCCCTGGGTAGGAGAGCCCCTGCTCTCCTGGGCCCGCAACAATGCACATCCTGGGCGAGGTGCTAAATCTCCTCCCCCAGGATGGGAAGGGGGAAGCTTCAAAGGCAAGCCGCCTCTGTGAGCTTCCCCAGGCCCCTGCAACCCCCCACTCTGACGGGAAGCTTTGGCCGGAAACCCCAAATAAGGGCAGAGGATGTGCCAGCCTGCCAACCCCACCCCTCAGGTGGGGGAGGCGAGGTGAAGCACATCTCCGGGCTCTCGCCATCTTGAAGATGGGGAGCCCTACCCTATCAAGACTAGGCTACTGCCCCCCTCCCACAGGAGAGAGGCAGGATAGGGTGTGTACCCACCCCAGGACAGGGACCCATTGGTCCCTGCCCTTCACCTACCTGTAACGCCCCTAAATCTAGTATTTTGGGGCACCCTGAACCTTCCTTCCCCAGATATCAGATTCAGAACTACAAAGAGCAAGAAGAAAGAAGACCTGCCCTGCAGCTGCTGAAAAGAGGAAGACACCAACTGCTTTGGCCCCAGCCCTACCGGCCTGTCGACCCTCGAACCTGCTCCTGCTGCAACCCGGCATCTCTTGTGGCCAGCAACCTCACCAACCCCGGAGGACCTGGCTACCTTTTGGCTCTAAGCCCCTGGGACTCCCATGAGTAGAGGCTCTACTCAAAACCTACCTCTAATCCCTGGCAGCAGCCCGGAACCCCAAACCCAGCACACTCTGCACCAGCCAAGCCTGGCCAGTGCCAGAGTGAAGAAAGACCCTGAGGACGACCCCACGGCGACTGTGACCCCGAGTCCGGCACCCAAGGACCTCCCTCGACACTCCTGAAGAAGCCTGCAGCCTCAGAACAAGGTGCCCCCCCCCCCCCCAACCGCGATCAACAGAGGGTAAGATTTCCCGACACCTAAAGGCACCCCTGCACGCGGCCCCTGTGCCCAATCCCGGGGTACCTACCTATCCTCCAACTACCCAACTTACCTCTCGAAGTGGTGGTGGCACCTGAAGAGTCCTCGTCCCCGAGCTTGCAGTCTTTTTCTAAACCGGAGATTTCCTATTGAAATCAATTGAGCGCCCGAAGGCTCAAAAGCTCTCTGCACCCAGCCGCCCGAGTGGCCCTGGCATTGAAAACTCTACTCCTTCCTACTTCCCCACTTGCCCCGAGTAATTGACCAGGAGCCCAGCTCCCACAGCCGCGTGGCTTGCCAGTCAGCAGCCACCAACCAAGGCCCTATCCTTCATAGGATAACATTGGGCCTAACTCTCTCTGCACCCGACCGCCCTAGAGCCGCTGAGGGTCAACCAACTGTACCTACCTGACCCTGGGGGACCCCTGTGTCTATGCCCAGAACCTCAACTCTGCCAGTCGAGTACTTACCCTTAAACCGCAAACTCTATTTTTCTCATAGGGTAGTATTGACTGGCTTTTTCCTGAAATTTATTCTAAGTGTGGACTTTTCAAATCTTAAAATATTCCCCAAAAAATCAGCCGAGTAACGAAAACAAAATTACTCACCTGCACCTAGGTGAGCTCCCAGTGCTGGATCTTGGTGCCCAGCACTGACTCTGAAAAATACTTATAACTGTACTTACCCTTAACTCAATTTTCTTCCATAGGAAACCATTGACAGTTTTTCTGTGAAATTTCTTCTAAGTGTCGATTTCTGCAATCTTTAAATATTCTTCAAAAATCGTATAATATCTGAAAACGTAATTGCTTACCTGTTGTGGATAAAGGTCTCAGTACTGAGTCTACGCACCCAGTACTGGATTACATAAGTAACGAGAACATACTGTACCTGTAACCTGAATTTTCTTCCATAGGGAATCATTGACTGTTTTCTTTGAAATATTTTCTGTGTCAACTTTAAAAATAGCTAAATATTGTTTAAAAATCATTACAGTAATGAAGTCTACTTTCATCACTTGATTCTGAGTACTGACCCAGGACTGAATCTAGGATCCAGTCCTGGAAATCCAAAAGTAATCTAAAAAGTAATCTGTTGCAAATAACTTGAATTTACCATTGAACTCAATGCATTGTTGTGTTTAAAAGTAGAGTTGCCTACTGCAACCACTTGTAACTGTTTACAAAAGTCTATTGCATATTGCAAAAGTATTTATATGAAACATCTCATGCTGAGAAAGTATATTTTAAATCCAAGTGTTGGTTCTAAAATAAAACAAGCATATATGTTTTTATATATAAACAATTGGCCTAGAGTTCAGTTATTGAGTGTGAGGGACCATTTGCTGACTGAGCGTGTACTACAAATGCTTTACACTGTCCTCTGATACTGCCTTACTGCTCGATCAAGCTACCACTTTAGAGAGTAAGGTTATATCTAACTTTAACCTCTGTCAAACCCTGTGGGACTGTGGACCCTGTACACCCTGTACCTATTAAGGACCAGTATACACAGAGCCACTTTCTCACACCATGGCGCTGGGCCATACAAGAAACCTTTATTAGAGCCTAAATATTCAGGAGTTAGAACAACCTCGATCCAGACGCAAGCTCATGGTTTCTGACGGTAGATAATAGTTATAGGCACAAGTGACTGCCCATTGTGCTTCGGTACCTTGTAGCTGGAGCCATGTCTAACTCCTTAAATAGCATATGTTCATCGTGGTTGCTGGTTATTTTGTCCTTGTTTTCTGTTATTCTTCTTCTTTGTCAATTATTGTACTCAATGCATCTCCCTAAAATTGTTTCCCCATGAACTAGACGAGGTACCAGGAGTTGTTGGGCAATTGGAACTTTGGAAGAGTGAGGGAAGCAAGGCTCCATGAGCCCCATAATTCTGACTCCAGAATAAAGCAGTGAAGTTCCTATGGTGGCATATGGTACTTTGGGTGTTGAGCATAGCAAGCTCAAATCGATTTCTGGCGAATGACTGAGGCCACATTTGCTTTGGTGATGAGGGTGTAATCTGATAAGGTGCTCTCGCCCTCTCCTCCTCCAATCCTGCAAAAGAAATAAACAGTAGCACTTCACCATAGTTGAGGAAAAAGCACATCATAGAAATAGTCCAGAGAGCCTAAAGTATGTAGAATCAGACCTTGCCATGATCATGCCGCCGTACATCTCTGTCAAGAGTGTCGCATCCTGCAGGTGTGCCTAGTCTTTACAAGTGCTGAATGGGTTCTCACTCTTAAATATTATGAGTGGTTTATATCCCCTTCATAGAAAATAAAATACACCTCAGCCACCTACTCATGAATCCGATGGAAGGATTGGATTGGATTCCTCTTCTGTAATGGAAGCAACTGTGCTGGCAGACTGTAGCTATTCGGAACAGTGAATGACAATATGAAACCATGTAACCGCTGCACATTTTTTCAGGTCTGTCCTTGCCTTGTTTACTAGCAAGGTGATCTGCGATCCTTTGCTTTGCAAATCAAGCTTCACTATAATAAAATATAACTTTTGCAACTCACCAACTCTTTATTCACCTGCATGGAAATTCTACCAGGATTAATTATATTTATTTCCTGCAGTCTTGCCATTATAGTACTGTTTCACAAATATGTGAAATGTAGAAGTGGTGAAGGATTGCGCTCTTGTTTTTCAATATGTCCACTTTGGCGAAGCTAGGGTGCTACCTCTGATGGGGTGTTGGGTAGGTTAAGAAGGTGAAGTGAGAACTAACTTTCAGTGAGTAAAGGAGGAAAAGAGTCTATCACTGCCCATTTGAGAGAGGACAGCCTTCTGTGTGTGTCTGTGGCATTGAGATCACCGTTAATCTTTAGTTCTATTATTTAAAAGAGGAGAGTTATTTGCGGGAACTCATGTCGCCTTTAGTGGTTTGATCTTTACAGCAGTAGCAGCTGTATATTTCAAGTATTTATTTTCATCTGTCCTTTCTTAAGAACCAGCACATGTACTATTGAAGGAGACTCTAAAAAATATTTTTAAATGTAAAGAAGTGAAATGCATTTAAGGGAAAGCCAGTTGAAAATAAATTTGTCTTACCACCAGCACCAACAACACGAATGATTTGAGAAATGATCAACATTCTGTTATACAAGAGAAGCCACGTTTTGCAAATATCATCTTTGCTTTTGTAGGTTGTAAAATGTTTGGCCAATTAAAGGGAAACAGACTGTCTGTTCTTCGGCTAGTCAGGGTAGAATATGGTAAGCCTTTCAAAAAAGGAAATGTGCTGGTTTGCTAGCCCAAGTTAAGAGGTTACTAATTGAAATAGAGTAGAATGTTTGCAAATCTACTTTTTAGAGAATGAGGAAGAAATAGGTATACCAGATTTATGTCTAGAGAAGACAGTACTGCCTTTGGGTGGAAAAGTCCTGATTTGGAGACTTGCGATGTCTCATATGAAGTGATTGTTAAGTAGATGAGTGATGTCTTAATGAGTGGCATATTACTCTTTGGAAATTAATCAGTAGAGTTGGTTGTAAGCTACAAAGGAGTGAGCCAGAGGGGGTGCAGGACAGCAGAAAGTGGTTTGAAGAAGTTAAGCAAGCACAGTCGAAGGTGCTTAGAAGATGTGGAGTAGGAGAACAGATAATGGTGTATAAAGCATATGCTTTAACTATTTTGTTCTTGTAAGATAATGGAATTGCATTAGTGGTTGATCTTTAAACTTTGGTCTGCTAAGGGAATTGCTAAATTCTTATATTGTGAACTAATATTACCCCAGTATTGGAACTTTCATAGATTCTCATGCTTTGTATCATTCCCCGTCGTCGGAATGGGAGCCTCGGTAACAAAAATATATATATATATATACATATGTATAACCATAGAAACAAAAGAGAAAAAATAGGCCTAGGCCTCATCTCATTTTGTAGTATATCACCCTCTTTGTGTAAAAGAGCCCAAACTTTTGCCAGGACCAATCAGCACAGCCTCACCCTCTGGAACCTTCCTGAGAGAGCTCAGAGCCTCAGATTTTTCTACCGCACGTTGTGCTAGGGAGTCTCCACTGAGCTCTGCTCAGTTTATCAGAATTTTACTATTGGTTATCTTTATTGCCATCTTTTGTGACAGAATGTCAGAAAAGGAGAAGAAAGCTTTATTCAGATCTTGTGCTTCTTGTGAGAAGAAGAGACTGTTTGTGGAAGATAAGCATGAAAACTGCATATACTGCCTGTACCCGGAACACAAGGCCACAGACTGTAAAATTTGTCGGACCTTCTCTACCAAGACCTTGAGAGACAGAGAGGGTCGGTTGCTGACGTAGCTGCAGAAGCTAAAGACCAGGACGGAGGTCCTCTCTTCGGATGAGGAGGAATCAATCTCTGGTACCTCCTCCAGGAGATCTAAGAAGAGGGGTAGGTCATCTCCCTCCACCTCTGTGGAACCCCCTCTCAAAGCCCCTCACGGGATCTCTGACAGGTCTGAGGAGGCTGGTCCCATTAAATCTCCTCAAGGCAGTGTAAAGGAGAGGCAGGGACGGGCTGCTGGTGTGGACGTAGCCCTTAAGGACAAGAAGGAGGTTGCAACATCTTCCCCTCCGTCCCAGAAGGAGAAATCTGTGAAAAAACATGCTGCAGAAACTCCTCAGTCAATTCCAGTGAAGAAACCGCGTCCGTCGACGCAGGCTAAAGCAGGTACGTCGACGACGATCTCCATAGTTAAGACTGTTTCCATGGGGTCGTCGACGAGACCGGCGACGATATCTACTTCATCGTCTACGACGGCTACTTTCTCGTCTTCGACGGCGGTGTCGACGACGAAGACCACGTCGACGATGACGACGAGTTCGTCGATGTTGCTGACGACGAGTTCGTCGACGAGACCGTCGACGGGTGCTCCGCCGACGATGAAACATGCTCCGTCGACGAAGAAGAAAGCTCCGTCGACGACTGCTCCGTCGACTACGATTCCGGAACTGTCGACGGCCTCATCGTCGACGACGATTCTAGCCCCGTCGACGACAGTTACCCTTCAGTCGACGATGTCGTCGTCTAGTTTGTCGACGCTGGGAATCCCTTTGCCATCGACTCCGTCGACGGGACCGTCGACGACGAAAAATTCAGGATTTGCCATCCAAAGATTAAAGATTACGCCGGACACGACTTCTCCTAGGCGGGTCACGCCTTTGCCACCAACCATGCTTCTCGATGACTCGGAGGAAGAGGATGGGCAGTATGGGGACGCCTACAGCCCTTCAGACCTGAATGTGAAACAGCAGGACACAGATGCTGAGGACTTTTATGGTCCAGAGGTGCAGGAGGGGCGGCAAAGCTTGACACAGGAAGTACACCCCCGCTCTCTTAGGCAGGATATGATAGCCTTGCCAGTGGCTTTAGTGACGGATTTGCAACTGATGCTGCAAGACTATAAAACTCGTTTTCCGACATTACCGGATCTCACTCCGGTGTGTCCTTCTACGTCTGTAGTGCCACGTGACATGGCAATGGACTTGCCACCTCTGCCAAGGGACATGCCTCGTACCACTTCACCGGTGGTACCCTTAGTGGTTCCCCAACCTTCAGGTACGGAACCTGCCGATCGAGACACACAAGATTTGGATACTGATGAGGACGACGAGGGACAGGTGATCCCTCTTACTGATCCAGGGGTTCCTGATGGGGACCCTGATGATACGCATGATCCGGATGCTGTGGGCCGGGAGACAAATATATCGCCTCCAGCAGACATTGGTGGTTTCCATAATTTGATGGAACGGGCATCCAAGAGGTTTGGTCTGCCCCTTACAGTGGAGCAGTCCGACTGCTTCCTATATGACTTTAAAGCTCAGTATAAGAAGTCGGTCAGATCAATTCCCATCATAGAACATGTCTGGGATGAGGGAATTAAGACGATGCAGAATCCGGCGACGGTCATTCCGGTTCTTCCCCGGCTGGAGAAGAAATACAAGGCCCCTGAGGGCAGTCCTGCATGTCTTCTAGGACAACCTAAGCCGGATTCCGTTATTTCACAAGCCGCACAAAGCAAGTCAAAAAATCTGTCCACTCCGTTAACCACGCCTCCAGATAAAGAAGGCAGAAGGTTGGACAATGTGGGTAAAAGATTCTCCACCATGGCCAGCTTGTTGGTGCGTGCAGCTAATTCTCTGGCTATTCTAGGCAGGTACGACCGCCAGATGTGGTGTGATATGGAGCCGTTCATGGACCAGCTACCAGACTCGAGTCAAGAGGAAGCCAAACAGGTTCTGATGGAAGGAGAAAGATGCTCTTCGGAAGTCATTGACTGTGCGATGGACATAGCTTCTACTGCTTTCAGGGCTTTGGCAGGGTCAGCGGTCTTGCGCCGTCAGGGCTGGTTGAAGGCGACCTGGTTTCGCCAGGAGGTCCAGAATAAGATCTTGGACCTTCCCTTTGACGGGGAGATACTTTTTGGTAAGCATGTGGATGACGCCCTCCAAAGCATAAAAAAGGACACAGACACAGCTAAGTCCTTGGGATCTTTGAACTATCGCAAAGTGCCATTCAGAGGGGCACGTGGTCGGGGGTTTTCTAATTACAGAGGAAACCAACGTCAATATTCCACACAATCCGGACAGTCCTATAAAGGTCAATACTCCAGCCAGCGCCAAGGACAGTCGGCGTCTTTCTCTCGACAGTCCCAGAGAGGACGTCAGAATCGTCAGGGAAGAGACAACGCCAAGAGGCAATAGCGGCCTCCTGGCTCTGGCTACTGTTCCTCCCCTACCACAAACACCGGTTGGGGGCAGGATATCTTTTTGTCTGGACAGCTGGGTTCGTTTAACATCAGACCGGTGGGTCTTGAATATCGTTCAGAGTGGCCATACGTTGGAGTTCCAAGATCTACCTCCAACAAGAGCTCCGGACGCCCGTGCATCGAAACATCTCCGACTATTACATCTCGAAGCCCACCAACTTTTCATCAAGGGGGCGATAGAGCCCGTGCCGCTTTCACAAAGGGGCAAGGGGTTTTATTCCAGGTTCTTCCTGGTTCGGAAGACGGAGGATACATGGCGTCCTATACTAGACCTCAGGGAGCTCAACACCTATCTCATCAAACTCTCTTTCAGGATGGTCACTCTCCAGGATATTCTACGACTACTCAATGCTGGAGATTTATTGGCGTCCCTGGATTTAGAGGATGCATACTTTCATGTTCCGATCCACCCAGCTCACAGGCAATATCTACGCTTCACAGTAGGCAAGAGCCATTTCCAGTTCAAGGTGCTCCCGTTTGGCCTTCGGTCGGCACCCCGAATTTTCACGAAGATGCTGGCACCAGTCGCTGCTTTTCTAAGGAAGCAGTCCTTGGAAGTGTTCCCGTACTTGGACGACTGGCTCGTCAAGGCTCCGTCGTTCAGGGCAACGTCTCAGGCTGTGTCAACTTGCATACGATTGTTCACCCATTTGGGTCTTCAGCTCAATATGTCCAAGTCGGTGCTGATACCCTCCAGGTCACGGAAGTTCCTTGGGGCTATTCTGGACACGAAACGATGCACGGCTCGACCGTCGGAGGAGCGTCAGGGCAAACTGACCACTTCCGCTCGTCAAATGCTGCACAAGAGACATGTATCGGTTCGACAGTACAAGTCCTTGCTCGGATCAATCTCATCCTGCATACCTTTGATACCGCATTGCAGGCTTCATATGCGTCCTCTACAGGAGGAGTTGGACAAACAATGGCGCCAGGCAGAAGGCTCGTTCGACGACAGGGTGTGGATAACGCCTGCCATGCGCAAAGCCTGCGAATGGTGGCTGGTGAAGGAGAACATCGCAGGAGGATTAACGTTCCGGATCCCTCCTTCTCCTATGGTGGTGACCACAGATGCTTCCCTAGAAGGATGGGGAGCTGTCCTCCAGGAGCTTCAGGTCAGCGGTCACTGGAGTCCAGCAGACAGACTACGCCACATCAATCTTTTGGAGCTGAGGGCCATTCACTTAGCCTTGCTGGCGTTCCTTCCCAGACTTCAGAATCGTGCAGTGCTGGTCCGGACAGACAACACGACGGCCATGCACTATATCAACAAGCAAGGAGGAACAAGGTCGCGGACTCTGTCTAAAGAAGCTCAGATGATCTGGGATTTTGCGATCTCTCACAAGATCACTCTGCAAGCCGAGCACCTAGCAGGGTGTCTCAACATCACAGCGGATGCTCTAAGTCGACAGACGGAAGTGACACACGAGTGGGAGTTAAATCACGCCACGCTGGAGGCAGTGTTCAAGAGATGGGGTACTCCGACCATAGACCTCTTTGCGTCCCCGGAGAACGCCAAGTGCCGGTTTTACGCAAGCAAGGTTCCCCAGCAAGGGTCTCTGGGGAATGCCCTTTCGATTGCTTGGTTCGGCGCATTTTGCTACGCCTTTCCTCCAATTCCCCTCATTCCTCGAGTTCTCAGGAAAGTCAGGGCGGAACCATGCAAGATGATTCTCATTGCTCCAGCATGGGCGCGACAGTTCTGGTACACGGAACTCCTGCTTCTCTCCCAGGATCGCCCGATTCGCTTGCCACTGATTCCATCTCTGTTGTCGCGAGATCAGGGGCAGGTGCTCCATCCGGATCCGAAGTCACTTCACTTGACAGCGTGGCTCCTGAACACAGAGAATTCCGTCATCTGAATCTCTCCAAGGAGTGCAGGGATGTTTTATCTCAGGCGCGGGCCCCAAGCACTAATAAGACTTACAGGGCAAAATGGAAGAGATTTTGTCTGTGGTGCCAGAGGAATAAAATCCATCCTTACAAATCCCGGCCACATCAAGTTTTGCCTTACATCCTGTCTCTGGCTAAATCAGGTCTGGCGCACTCTTCGGTCAAGGTGCATCTGGCTGCCATATCCCGCTTTCGACGGAAGACATCGGGGCCATCTCTATGGTCCGCAAGGATTGTTAAGCAGTTCCTTAAGGGGTTATTTCGGATGTTTCCTCCGGTCCGACCACCCCCTCCTATCTGGCAGCTTAACCTAGTACTGGCTCAACTGATGAAAGCGCCCTTTGAGCCTATTCACAAGGCGGACTTGAAGTTCCTATCGTGGAAACTAGCCCATCTCTTGGCATTAACTTCGGCTAGGAGGGTTAGTGAACTCCAGGCTCTCTCTATAGTGGAGCCTTTTCTGCAGTTCAAGAGGGATGTGATGATTTTGAGAACCAACCCAAAATTCATCCCGAAGGTGCCTTCGGAGTTTCATTTGAATGAACCCTTAATTTTGAACTCCTTTTTTCCGCGTCCTTCCACCCAGGCGGAACGAACATTGCATTCTTTGGATGTCCAAAGATGTCTGAAATTCTATCTCGAGCGCACACGCTCTTTCAGAAAGTCTACTCAGCTATTTATTGCCTACAGTGCACCACGGAAGGGGTTGCCGCTCGCCAAGAGTGGCATTTCCCGCTGGATCTCCAGTGCAATTCAATACTGTCATCAGGCTGCGGGCAAACCTTTGGATAAAAGGGCCCGGGCTCATTCTACGAGAGCGATGGCGTCTTCAGTGGCTCTCTTTGCTGGAGTGGCGATCAAGGACATTTGCAGGGCAGCAACGTGGAGCAGTGTACATACCTTCACGAAGCACTACTGCCTGGAATCGGTGGGACGAGCTGACGCTGCTGTTGGTCAAGCAGTCCTCCGGAATCTTTTTCAATGAGAGGTGAGCTTTCCCTACAATCCCTCCATCCTGGTAAGCACATTTAGTTTCAGTAATGGTTGTTTTATCATGTACACTGAGATGATTTTGTAAAGCCATGTGTTTTCCGAAATGTGCTTGTCGTGATTTAGTGCTTGCTATTCTGATACAAAGCATGAGAATCTATGAAAGTTCCAATACTGGGGTAAGAAAACAAGTTACTTACCTGTAACTTTGGTTCCCCAGTATTGGTAACTTTCATAGATTCTCATGCGCCCACCCACCTCCCCTGGGAAAGCTCTGCCGGTTTACTGAGGTAGTGGCTGTTGGCACAACGGCTACGAAAATCTGAGGCTCTGAGCTCTCTCAGGAAGGTTCCAGAGGGTGAGGCTGTGCTGATTGGTCCTGGCAAAAGTTTGGGCTCTTTTACACAAAGAGGGTGATATACTACAAAATGAGATGAGGCCTAGGCCTATTTTTTCTCTTTTGTTTCTATGGTTATACATATGTATATATATATATATTTGTGTTACCCAGGCTCCCATTCCGACGACGGGGAATGATACAAAGCATGAGAATCTATGAAAGTTACCAATACTGGGGAACCAAAGTAACAGGTAAGTAACTTGTTTTCTTAATTTGAAAATATGTTTTGATTACTATGTGAACAAGTCGTAGAACACACATTTCTGATACGCGAATATGAAGAATTACACTTTGCTGCACCTATGTTGTTTCTCTGTCTTCGTCCTCCACTTTTGCATCTTATCTGCAAATGAGGATATTTTAGTATGAGGTACGCTTGTGTTCCTTGATTGATTTCTATTTTACTACAGAATCATAGCTCATGTAATATCTATAGTTAATCTAATTTATTGAAAAACATTATAGCTTCTCCACTTGATTTTGCAGTCAAAATTGCGAAATGTATTGTGCTTCGTGCAGGTAGGTGTTCCTATAAACCTTTCATTGAGTTGCTGTATGTTATTTTGCTAACTGCTGTTTTGTTATCTTCTGTGCAGAAAGCGTCTGGAAGCATCTGAATGTGACTCCTTTGGGAATGAGGTGTACAGGGTCAAGTTTCAAAAAAAGGGGGACTACCCTTTGTATGGCTGCAAATACGACTTCCACTTGGAGGGAGTGGTTGATGTCCCAGAGTTCTTGGTCTATTTTCCTTTATTGATAGAGTAAGTCTGTTTTATTTCTCTTGCTCCTTTATTTGTTTTTTTCATTTATGTACGTTTTGAGCCACATCAGCAAGAAATCAGCTGATATTCCCTTCACTTGAAGGCGTATTGTTATCCAGTTCATGCCTGCGACATGCCCCGATGACCTACAATAACATCATTTTCAAAGTCTAATTTTTGTGCCTAACTTTATCCTTCTGAATTGTTTGATTTACCTAGAACTCTGATGTTCAGTAGTTGCCTATTTAGAAATAAAACAGCAGTCCCATTTGCGAGGGATTAATACTTGGCAAAATTTGTTGACTTTTTCAAAGGTGCCTTTTTATGTCCTTGAGATTCACTCTTAGCATAGGAGTTACCACCATTTCTCTTGGACCCTTTATCGTATTAGTGGTATGTTGTTCTGCACATGATATCAGTATGTTTATATCATGTGGAAGATAGCGGTTGTTCATCTTTGCTCTCTTGCTTAGTATCGCCCAGATGTCCTTTCAGCCAACTTCTCCTAAACTTTTCTTCTTCTGCTCTCAGGCCCCGCTCCTACTGCCTCCTTGTGTTGGAGCACACCTCTTCTGCTTTTATCTTCTTTTTCCATTACTCCTCTCATCCGCCATACCTGTTTTCTTTATCCCTCTGGTCTTCCACATTCTTTTCATTACCTCATGTTCATTTCTCCTTTTTTATCGCCTCTCCTATCTCCCCCCCAACCCCCCCCCCCCCACTATCTTTACTTGTCATCCTCCTTCTAATCACCACCTGACTTTCTTACTCCATCTCCTTCCACTTGTCTAAAACTTTTGAATTATCTTACGTCGCCTCTTTGCTGTTACCCATACCGGTCTCCATTTCCAGTTTGCCCATGTCTTTTCCACTGCGTCCTCCGTCTCCTCCCAGAGTCAATACTGAGCATTTGCTCAGTCTGTGTCTTTCCAGCACAAGATAAGCGTGTATATTTCTTGGGCCAGACTACTTCAATGAACCCCTGAGGAATCGATTTAATAAGTACATTGATTGATTGATGCTTTTTTTTCTTTCTCGTTCTCCTGTCATACTGTATTCTCACATCCGGCTGTGAAGCAGGCCACAAACACTTTTGCACAAGGCTGCCATATTTCAAACCTAAAATGTCTGTTCAAGAAAGGAGACCAAAGATTCAGAAGTATTTATGAGCAAGGAAGTACAATCGCAGTAAAACTTGTGAACTCCCGGGGCAGTAAAAACTGCTCTCAAAGGTAGCAAAGGAGCCGGTTACATTCTCGGAACTGTGCAGCTCAGAGTTTCTCTAGAGACTGTATTCTGAATAAAAGTGATCCTCTACTAACTAAAGACCATTTTGATGCTTCCTCTGCAAAATCCAAAGAATATGTAGTGTTATTTATTTTCTTTCTTTTTCTTAAATCCTTTATTGCACTAGAATTAAGCAGGACGCTTCAATAAAATCTTCTCCATTTTGTAGGAAAAGTGCTCCTGATGTTCCACAGTTGCAGTTGAAGTACTTGCCTAAAACTAGAAGATAGGTGTTATCCCCACCTGCTCATACATGCCTATCTGGCCAGACTCCCACCTGTCGGCCAAATAGACTCTGCATTTACAAATTCACCTTAACCGTTAGATTGAACCCTTGGATGAACTTGCTTGCCATTCACTCGCTCCTCTGTCTACATTTATGGATGGGAGGCATTTGCTGCTCCTTTGTCCCGTTATGGAACAAGCTGCCTCTCTGCATCAAGGTCCTGCATCTCATCTCTACTTCAGGAAGTCAATAAAAAAACTCCAATATTCAGTCACTAGGGTTGGTTTGTTGTGCGCCTAAGCCAAAAGATACTTCAGGGTGCTCACCAGCAGTATTTGAATTTCTTTTTGGAACCCCCAAGTTTCAGAGTTTTATCTACAAGTAACAAGAGCTACATCCATTATTCGGGCACTGCTAACCAGGGTGGTTTTTCCAACAACTGTGTGTGTTAAAAAGAGCAACCGTGGACTGCCCCAAAGAGGTTGACCTCAAGGGTCTGATCTGGATAGATCACTGAGTGTATTTCCATTGAGCTCCAAATGAGATGGAAATTACATTTAGAACACTAGTCTATATTTTAAGATCCCTGAACCAAAACAGCAGGGACCGCTGGAGTCTTTTTAGTGTGGTCTCACCTGCCACCACATTTGCTGCATAATTTTGTATATTTTTTGTGTGCATGCAGGCAGCAGTGTTATTCAGGACTTGGTAACAAGCTATTACAATAATAAGGAAGAAAACATGATTACTCCATAAATGGCAAGTCTTCTTTGTTCGGAAAAAATAACACAATTTTTTCAGTAGTTGGATAAATACCCTGTTTATTTCCAGTGCTTTGACCTAATTTTTCGTTATGGTATTGGTTGAATACAAAACACATGGTTTTTCAGTAGTTGGAGAGGCTAATAAATGTCCTATCATTGAGCAGTTGGTCATAAGAGAGAGCCTGCTATGGGCGTAGACCTTTAGGACCTAATCAATGTAAACCTGGTCTTGTTGGCATTACAATCAAGGCAGTTTTCTTTATTTTTGTTTAAATCTACACTATTTGTGTTTACTGTCGTTCAAGATTCAGGCAAATAGTCCTGTTAGCGAAAATGTGAAACCCAACTTTGAGTTCTATCTGTTCCGTCGATAATCTGATATCCTTAAGTGTTGTGTGACATTACCACACATTCCTTTACCACACACGTTTTTACAACGCAGATGTAAAAATGCATACCACTACCACACATTTACTTGCATCTGAAATACCTTCACCACGCAGTCCACTACCACTCGCACTTTTATCACGCTTTCAGTAAAATCCAGTCAGTCTAACACTGCCACCTGCTGTTCAAAAATTATACAATGAATCTTAAAACACTATTGTAAAGGATATATATATATATATCACCAAAAAGGCCCTCCATCAGGAACCAAACCGGAGCACTCTAAGAGGTAAAAAAGCATGCATACATTCTGCTCAGCATTTACAAAATGCATCCGTTCCACTCAGCATGACGCGTTTCAAATGCTTTGAGTGAAAGTCATTATCGGGCCGGTGATTAAGTAGTCCACTTAGCTCCTCCTGCACTGTGATCAACAAGAAAGGAATATAATCTCGCTGTAGTCCCTTCTGTGCGTAACACTGCCATCTTTGTGTGTTTGATTCAATCATAGTGATATTTCATCTTAGTGATGGTATTTATTTTAGTAATTTTTGCCACATTGATAGTGTTCACATCATGCTAAAGTGTGCTGTAAATATCGGAGTGGCTACATTGCACGTTCTCCCTTTCGACAGCCGCATTATTGTTCATTAGAAATCCTGTACCTGAAGGTGCTAATCTCAAATTGCTGGAGTATATATATATATATATATATATATAATATATATATATATATATATATTCACTTAAAAAACCATAGGTTTCACGCAGGTTATAGTTAGGTGGACATTTCACTCGTAAAAAAACAATGAAATTCCCCCGTTATAGTTAGTTCAGATAACTATAACTCGCGCGCCCGCAATCCACTGCTCATGACGTCTCACATTACATCACTCATGACATGGTCAGTGGCATCACTCATGACATCATCCTTGTGATAGAGTGGCGGTCGCGCGAGTTATAGTTATCTGAACTAACTATAACGGGGGAATTTCATTGGTTTTTTACGAGTGAAATGTCCACCTAACTATAACCTGTGTGAAACCTATGGTTTTTTAAGTGAATTTGTACGTTTTTTTAAATGCTGCTAAGTTATGTATTTTTTTTTTAAGGTTTTTCACCGTGTGCGCGCGGTAAGCCCAAGGTGCACTGCGCGCACCGTGCACCGCGCGCGCACCTCGCGATTTTTATTAAAAAAAAATGTTTATTTCACCCATGGGGGTCCTTCGGTGACCCCCTGACAAAGGCTAGGGGGTCAGGAACTCTCTTCCATGCCCCCTTTTCACGTTTTCTACCTTTTTTCCCCCTTTCCTTTTCAGTGCGAGAGACAAAATGGCGGCAGACACTTCCTGATTTCGACCGATTCGAATGTTGACTGACATCTAACAACCAATCAGAATTTTGCTCGCGCACGACACCGTGCGGTGCGCGCGTATAGATATTTATATGCTTTTAAATGCTGTTTTCTCAGGAAATACTGAACAGATTGACACCAGACCTGCAAAAGGCACTTCCCTGACCTGAGGACTACCTCTCTGCCAAATTTCAAGTAATTCTGTTCAGCCGTTCGGGCTATACCTTCGACTAAAGGTCCTATGGAAAAATGCATGGGGAAAACGCGTTTTGGGACCCCCCTTTTTTCTCGGCCCCCGCTTGACGAATCGCTGCGAGACATTAAGGGTAGGAGCTGAGCGGAGCGCCCCATTAGTTTTGAAAATTTCGCGAAGATTCGTCAACCGGCTATAAAGTTATTCAAAATAAAATTGAGGTTCGAGGTGGGCTGCTGAATTCATATCTGTGCATAGATCGCCGCCTAGTGTTGGGTCCGGATGTTTGCACGTTGTTGTCCTGGAAGAGTCTTCGAAGTATCACGAGATAGATGACTCCTCCCCTGGACCACAGTGCGCATGGGCATCCTCTCCATCCTTAGATTGTTTTTTTCCGCCATTGGGTTCGGATGTGCTTATCTTAGCTCAAGTTAGGAAAATTCAGTTTAAGGCCAAAAGGCCTTTAGTTTTCGTCGGTACTGTTCCCGCTCGGTATCGACTACTTTCTTTACAAATTTAGAACCTTCTTCCAGCCTTTCGGATCCGTTTGGTCCGAACATCGAACTTACATCGAAGATGGAATCGAGGACTCCATTCAAACGGTGTCCTTTATGCCACGCAAAATACCCACACATAGACGTCCATCCGGTATGCAACAAATGTCTCTCACCGGATCACGATGAGTCGAAATGTATGGCCTGTGCCCGTTTTCCGATTGAAGAAGACTCTCCGGAATCGACGGGCGGCGAGATTAGAAGCGCAGCAATCTGCGCCTGCCCCGGCCAACATCTTCAGCACCGAGGACGCAGAGAGCGTGGAAGAAGTAATCTCCAGCCCCGCTTCCGAACACGATTCCCGATCGGAAGACGACGATGAAGTGCTTTTTCAAAGGGAAGAAGTCATCGACGAGGTAGGAGACTACGATGAGGCCTTTGGGGCCGAAGAAGATAGCTCTAGCGAGGAGACATGCCCACCCGTTGATACGGAGGCCGTCAGAGTGCGTCATTCTAAGGCTCAGGTCGAGGGATCGCCTCTGGGCCTTACCCGAGATCAATCTCAAAGTTCTTCGGCCCCGGCCTCGAACATCCCGCACGAGCCATTATTAACGAAGACTACTGGATTCCCTTCAACGAAACCGAAACCAATCGTCGCACCAGTTCCACCGAAACCAAAAGTGAAACTGGCTGTAAACGGATCGAAGGCCTCGAAGCCCTCCACTCCTTCGACGCCAGCAAAGGCCGTCGGCCCCGAACGCAGTAAAAGGGATTTCGGCCCGAACTCACTGCAGCGGATATCGGTACCGACCTGAAGAAAAAGGCCCTAGGTCCCCCCAAAGCGCCTCGGCCTCTGGCACCAAAGCCGTCGGCCCCGACCACCAAAGTCAAAATGGCCGCTCCATCTGCGTCCACGTCGAAGACAGCGACACACGCCAAGTCGTCAACTCCAACGACCGTCGATACCTGTCCTCGGATCGATGACCCCATGGCTCCGAAGCAGTCGACGCCTACCTCCACGGTGCCGACCGGCTCCAAAGAGCCTTCTGCGTTCTCAGTGCAACAAGTCGCGGCGTCGTTGCAACGCATCAGGGAACGGGCAGCCCTCCGATCCACGTCAGGCCCCGACACGCACAAGGCTCCGAAAGCACCCTCCGCGCCAACCAACATCACTTTTGGCTTGCCGCCGTCCACGGCGCCGAAGATGTTCGAGATCCGAACACGTGTCCGCCAGACACAGTCCCCGTCTACTGGACACACAGATTCTGAGCCTTCACAGCCACAATTCATCGACGCCGACACTGGTAAACTGATGCTCCGCAAGCGGAAAATCCCACCAGAGAGGGGATTAGACTCCTACAGAATACCTCTCAAGCACAAATTGCCAGCAGGGTCGGAACCAGTTCTGTATGAACGATTACAGACCTCCTATCAGGATCCCCAGTCCTTTTCTCCTACGCCTTCAGAGACGGACGCAGTAGAGGACTACATGGGAGATGATACCACCTACCCTGGGGATGTCGATCCTGATGAGCATCTACAGGACCCAGATCAGGCATGGGATGACCCTACAGACCAGGGTACCGTGCCAGATACCCAGGACCCACAGCTTTACAGCGCCGAGAAATCTCCCACAGAGGGCACTGCTGCCTTCAATACCCTCATAGAACGAGCTGCCGCCAATCATGGAGTAGAACTCCATTCTGACACTGTTGAAGAAGACTTCTTAGTGGACACTTTCGCCTCCTCCGAAAGAACTGTCAAAACTCTGCCCATGTTAAAAGGAGTTCTCAAACCTGCAAAGGACATTTTCAAAGAAACAACCAGGGCACGGGTGCTAAACCCCAGGATTGAAAAAAAATCCAAGCCTGCGCCCGGAGACCCTATGTACATTAGAGGTCAGTTACCTCTGGACTCCATGGTGGTTGCTAACGCTCGCAAACGAGCCCATTCACAGACAACGGGTGATGCTCCTCCCCCAGACAAGGAGTCCAAAGTGCTGGAGACATCGGGCAAAAGAATTGCAGCGCGAGCAGCAAACATCTGGCGCATTGCCAACACACAGGCACTCCTGGCCCGTTATGATCGTTCACACTACGACACGCTAGAATCACTACTCCAGCATTTGCCAGATGAATACAAAGAGGCAGCGGAGCTCCTCATCAGAGAGGGACAACTACTTACCAATGCATCCATCAAGTGCGCCCTGGATGCTGCCGACACAGCAGCAAGGGCAATCAACACCAGCGTCATGTTAAGACGACACGCATGGTTGAGAATCTCAGGATTCAAGCCGGAGATTCAAAACAACATCCTAAATCAGCCAGTCAATCCCGACTACTTATTCGGCCCGGAAGTTGACACTACCCTAGAAAAAATTAAAAGACACTGACACTGCGAAATCAATGGGGGCTCTGCAGACGCAGCAATTTCGTAGTGGCTCCTTTCGTCGCCCCGGGAACAGAGGAGCAGCTAGAGGCCAGGGGTCACAGCAGCAATACACTAAAGGGGGCACACAAAGTACCTACAATAAAACCAACAGAGGTGGATATCGTGGCTCCAGCACCAAGGGCAGGGGACGTGGTTACGGCAACACCAGATCCTCCCCCAAAAACAAACAGTGACGCCCTCTCCCTTCCCCCCGACCACATAACACCTGTCGGGGGGAGACTCCAGCGGTTCCTGTCCACGTGGAAAACCATCACCACAGACAGGTGGGTCAAGGACATTATCCAGCACGGTTACTGTCTCAAATTAACCTCCACTCCACCCAACATACCGCCAAAGCACCGTCCTATGTCCGTAGAGCACTTAGCATTATTGCAGCAGGAAGTGCTAAGTATGCTGCAAAAAGATGCAATAGAGGTCGTGCCCGTCAACCAGCAGGGGACAGGGGTGTACTCTCTGTACTTCTTAATCCCAAAAAAGGACGGGTCACTCAGACCTATACTAGACCGGAGACCCCTCAACCACTACATTCTCTCAGAGCATTTCCATATGCTCACCCTACAGCAGGTTCTCCCGCTGCTCAGCCAGGGAGACTTCCTAGCCACACTAGACCTCAAAGATGCGTATTTCCACATTCCCTTACACCCATCACACAGGAAATATCTCAGGTTCACTATTCAGGAACATCACTATCAATTCAAAGTTCTCCCCTTCGGAGTGACAACAGCACCCAGGGTTTTCACCAAGTGCCTAGCTACACATCTACGGAGACAACACATCTACGGAGACAACACATTCACGTCTACCCTTACCTGGACGACTGGCTTGTTCAGGCAAAGTCAGCCCAGCAATGTGCCAGCCACATGTCCCTCACCATTCACCTTCTTCACAGTCTAGGATTCTCACTAAATTACCCAAAATCACATCTTCAACCCGCACACGTACGACAGTACCTGGGCGCGACCATAGTCACTCTGGCAGCCACAGCTCAGCCAAATTTGGTGAGGATCAACAGCATACAACTGCTGATCTCAAAGTTCAAACCTCAACACTCCCTTCCTGCGCGAGTGTTCATGCAGTTGATAGGCATGATGGCCTCCTGCATTTTCATAGTCCCGCACGCGAGACTACATATGCCCCCGCTTCAGGAGTGCTTGGCACGTCAATGGAATCAGGCTCACGGCCAATTAAGACCTAGTGTTGGTGAGCGGTCGGGCATACAACTCTCTGCATTGGTGGAATCCACAAAACCTTTGCAAGGGCCGACCGTTCCAAGAGCCTGTTCCACAAATAATACTGACAGCGGACGCCTCTCTCCAGGGTTGGGGAGCTCATGTACTCACTTACACAGTGCAGGGACTATGGACAACGCAACAAAAGAAGATGCACATCAACGTTCTGGAACTGATGGCAATCTTCCTAGCCATGAAGGCATTCAAAGTACACTTGTGCAACAAAGTCGTGTTGATCCGGACGGACAACATGACTGCCATGTACTACATACAAAAGCAGGGAGGAACACACTCTCCACAGTTCTCTCATCTGGCTCAGAGCATGTGGAAGTGGGCCATTCAGAGGAACATCTTCCTCATGGCGGAACACCTCCCCGGCAAGGACAACCAGATGGCGGATCTGCTCAGCAGACACAGCCACCAGATGCACGAGTGGGAGCTACATCCGTCAGTTCTCCAACCGTACTTCCAAAAGTGGGGTCATCCAGAGATAGACCTATTCGCCACAAACGAAAACGCAAAATGTCAAAGCTTTGCCGCCAGGTTCCCACATCCACAGTCACAGGGCATGCGATATGGATGAACTGGTCCGGCAGATTTGCGTACGCTTTTCCCCCAGCGCCACTAATACCTCTAGTGCAAAAATAACCATTGATGGACAGAATGCAGAACAATGTCATACATTCACCCCAGTACAGAGATCTGGGCCTAAATCCATCGTTTTTTTGCTCACCATGCCATTCCAGTTTGAACCCAGCCATATGCAAATCAGTCTTGACCCTGTGCCCCATGGGAACAGTCCAGCCCGAACTGCCAAGCCAGGTCCTCCCTGGACTGGAAACAAGCATCCTAGGACCGGTTTCGGGCTTTCAGCCCTCGTCAGCCAGGATAGCTTGATTCCAGTGGCATGGAGAGCAAGGGACTCACGTCTGAACATACCCTTCCCACTCGGGGTGACAAATGCAAAAATAACAATTGATGGACAGAATGCAGAACAATGTCATACATTCACCCCAGTACAGAGATCTAGGCCTAAATCCATCGTTTTTCTGCTCACCATGCCATTCCAGTTTTAACCCAGCCATATGCAAATCAGTCTTGACCCTGTGCCCCATGGGAACAGTCCAGCCCGAACTGCCAAGCCAGGTCCTCCCTGGACTGGAAACAAGCATCCTAGGACCGGTTTCGGGCTTTCAGCCCTCGTCAGCCAGGATAGCTTGATTCCAGTGGCATGGAGAGCAAGGGACTCACGTCTGAGCATACCCTTCCCACTCGGGGTGACAAATGCAAAAATAGCATCCCGAACGCCTTTCCTACTACCCCTCCTGATCACAAATCCAAGGTCATGGAAGTGTTTGACATGCACATGTTTTTCTGTGCCAATCATGCCCTTTGTTCGGTAAAAGCAGTGGCCTTTTTTTGGTGCTGTGCCCATGCTCTATAGGACACGGTTGGTCATATCTTCCTGGCATTCCCTGACACTTATGGGCCTGTCTGTGGATACATTTGTTTTCTGTTCTGGCCTAGATACGACCGACTGCTTGGGTCAGGCAATTTGCACAAGCCTGGTGCTTCGGAGCCATGCTTGAATGAAGTCCAAGAGCTTCTCAGGGGATGTCAAAGCATACTTGGTGGATATGCCATTTCATGGGTGCTGCCTCTTGGTTGAGACGGCTGAGTTGGCTCTCGAATGGTTTGAAGACAGTCATGCCACAGTTAGTTCATTGGTCTCTCCACACATGCCAGGCAGTATCCCCAGCAATTTTGTTAATTTTGTGGCTACAGGAGGGGTTTGGACCACTCCTTCTGCTCTACAAGCCCCTGGATCCTTTCGAGGTTGGGCTGCAGCTCCCAGAGGCAATTTCCAGGGCATCAGTGATGACTCACAGCTCAGTTTGCTTCTCCAGCAACAACCTCAAAATTGCTTTGTTGTGTCCTTGCATCCTTTGCAACACTCCGCCACCCTGTAGCAGACAGGATATACCATTCTCTTCAAGGTTGTCCTCATATCTCTTTCAACAGATGTGTCCTCCAAACTGTCCAGTGGGGCTATGCCCTTCCATTTCTTTGTACCCCACCATACCTTCCCCTAGCTCAGGATAACTGATCGAGGACCACACGTCTGTTTTGAAGCGCTGGTCCTTTTGCCAAACGAGCCATAAAAGAGGGTTCTGGACTCAGAAGTAGGAAATGGGTTCCGCTATTTCCTTGGGCCAGAGAATGACAGAGGACTCTGTCCTGTTTTTAGACCTTCATCCTCTTAAAGCCTTCCTGTGAAAACCAAATTCAAGATGCTCATGCTGGCCAAGGTCCTATCTGCACTGGATCCGGAAGACTAGGTGGTAGCATTGGGCCTGCAGGATGCTTAGTCCAGTAGACCCACGTGTCACTATCTTCAGTTCACAGTAATCTTAAGAGCATTTGCGGTGCTCCCTTTTTGGCCTCGTGTGTATCCCTTCGGTGCTCATGAAAGTGATGGTGGTGGTCACAGCACACCTGTGTAAGTTTGGGGTTCCAGCCATCTCCTATCTTGATGACTCTCTGTTGAAGACTGGCTTGCCCCAGACATTAGTAAACCACCTTCTGAATATGGCGTACTTTCTAACATCCTTGAGGTACTCTATCAATGTGCCTACGCTGCTTTGAGGACCTCTCTAAATTCGTGCACCAGGGAAATCTTTTCTGTCATCTATGCTGATATTTTGGGGGGAATTGAACCTTTTGAACAATTGCGTTTGTGGTCTGTATTTTAAAAATGTAGCTGTTTTTAATCCAATTGCACTATTTGCACTTTTAATAGCTACTTAGTATTGAGAACCTCTATAAAATGAGAGGCGGGGTGCAGATGTGTCTTAGGCACGCCTAAGATAAGCCAGTCTGCGCCAGTCCATGTCCGAACGGAATCGGGGGGCCAGGAACCCTGGTCCTCTTCTGCCTAGTAAGCTAGTCTACTCTCCTTTATAGCTTTACGCATTAAGAGGGAATGTTAAAGAAAGACGTCTCCACTCAACAGATCTTAGTCTAGACTAAACTCATGTAATAGCTGTACCCTGTCCTTTCATAAAAGACAGGACCCGAATTTAGATGCTATTGACAACGCTCGCTGGTGCACGTATGTAATTAATTGGCACTTGCTTCCAGACCATACATTAGAGCTTTTTGCTCTCACCGAAGATAAACAACCTGATACAGTCTTTCTTTCAGAGACTTAGCTTCATGCTGATTCGGGCCAGATATTTTTCAAGCCTTGTCCCCGGGATATTTTAACCTATTAAAAGACCGGGAGAGTAAGAAAGATGGAGGATTAACTATTATTCTGAAGACAGAATAAAGATGTTTTTTCGAACCTGCACATACTGTTGATTGTGAGAGTGTCTGATTTGCAATCTTTCTCGCCAGCTACCTCTTTTTCTGGGATTCTCCTGTATAGACCACCCAGACCCAAGGGCAATTTTTCCCATTCGCTCCTGGAAGTAACAGCAAACTTAGCCAGCACTAGGGCAAATTTCTCCATATTGGGGGATTTTATTGTTCATTTTGATGAGCCAATGCATGTCCAAGCCACAGGCCACCTTCAGGATTTTATGGCGGTTCAACTTTCACAAAAGGTGGCAGGCCCCTCTCATAGAACAGGGCATTTACTTAATCCTGCGTTTCTCTTCGGATTTTTTTTTTTTTATTTTTTTTTTTTTTTTTAAAGGTATTTGCATCTATTTCTGTTACTTGGTCAGACCATTTTTCTTCCGGATCATGCTTAATTCCAGTCTGCCTCAGTCAAATCCTCCTCCTTTTGCCTGGAAGGTCCGGGCCTGGTCCAAGCTATCTATAATTACTTGGAAAAAATTTCTTAAGTATTCAAAATCTTTTTGGGGCCCGATACAACCCTAGCAAGTGAATGAATCTCACAGTGACTGGAATCCTCACTTGATTCAGTGATTCCCCCAAAATTCAGAGCAGAAGAGCAAATAATTAAATCTGCTCCTTGAAACTCAAACAAGACCGCCAAAAAGCAGAAAGAATTTGGAGAAAAAACTATGGAGAGGGCTCTGAACGGTTTTAGGGAAAAGACTAGAGTTTATCATGCGACAATTAAAAAGGCTCAAGCGACCTATTACGAGAAGAAAATAAACGCTGCAACCTATTTTAGAACCGGCATAGTTGTCACCATTTTGGAGTCTACATCTGAACGGTGTTCTGATTTGGCCTACTTTTTTTCATCGGAAATTCCAGCCCATTTATGATACATTTCAGTCTGCTCCTCAAGCCAACATCGAGGGCTCCAATGAATTTGGATCCTCACTCACCCCAATAAAACTGTCCCCCTTCCCTCCCCTAACACTAGATATCCTCTCAGATATATTGAGCAGAATCCAGTCAGGCTCTCCTTAGAGACCGGTTCACCCACGTATTCTAGCCATGGATGTGGCTGAGGTAATTGGTCACACTTTACTGGATATGTCCAAATCTTTTTCTGATCTCAGTCATTGTTCCAATGGCATGGAAACATGCGGAATTCTTAGAAAAGTATGACGTACTACATGCCACTCAGACTGGATTTCGACACTGAGACTGCTCTCCTGGCAGTTGTGGAACAAGCCAAAGATCTTCTTGATCAGGGAGGTTCAGCAGTCCTCATTCTCTTAGACCTTAGCTCCGCTCAGCGTTCAGCACCGTAAACCAAAACAGGACTTTTTACGTTTTTTAAGGGGACTGCAGTTCTGATGGCCTTCTTCTTAAATGTGTAGTTCCACAAGGCTCCTTGTTGAGCCCTATTCTTTTTAACCTTTATATGAGACCTCTCGCCAGTCTCGCCCTCTTTTGGGATTTCACTGATTTAATGTTGCTGAGTGGAGGAAGAGGGAATTAAAAATTGGTCCGTGACAGCTATTTAGAAGAGAGATAAATCACAATCTGTCTGCAGTGTGTTGTAAAGGTAACTAACACTGATTATTAATATCATATAACAAAATAAATGTTATCTTAAATGCATACAGTTAATGTAAGGAACACTATGTTAGAGAGACAACTACCATGCAGTTAATGTCAAAAAAGAAGAGAGAAAAGAGCGCCACGAAATGTTCAATAGCAGTATATTTATTCAATAAACTTAAGAACACATTATGCATTTGTAGTCGTAGTAAGGTTGCAAGAAAAGGAGAAAGGGTTTGGGATGGTTGTGCTCGTGGTGGAGAGGAGTGGGTAGAAGTCACTGGTTAAGGAATGCACATTATTTCAATCATTGCGAGATCAGACTGGTAAAGAAGACCAGTGGACAGAACCTGCCCTTGCCAATTCTTTAGATCACAGTTATACAGTATACTAAAGCATTAATGCAACGTCAGGCAATGGGGCGAGGGAGAGAAAGGTACAGGTCCCATGTGAGTGGATGGCATCGACGTTTCGACTCGGCTAACGCATAGAGGGTGACTAGTACCTCCGCTACGAGTCTTCAGGACGAAAAGGGGGCGGGGTCAACCTAATCCTGGTGCCGCATTGGCATCTCGGGTTTAGCACTGAAGGATGAGTGTCTAACAGTACAGTCAGAGCTTTCCAAAGGAGTGAGCTGAATTCCACTCGTGAGGGCCCAACTTGTGAAGTCCTCACCGGTATTTAAAACCGTGAATACATTATCCAGTGGTCATCTGACATCTGAATTAATCTGGTATGTCAAGACCTTGAAAGAAAAGTACGGGCGCCGCACGCCTCGAAACTGCCTCCTGCCAATTTAAAGTGCGAGGAATAAATATACTGCTATTGAACATTTCTTGGCGCTCTTTTATCTATTCTTTTTTGACATTAACTGCATGTTTTACAATGATTTCTTGGTACGTAGTTGTCTCTCTAACATAGTGTTCCTTACATTAACTCTATGCATTTAAGATAAAAAAAAAATCGTTATATGATATTATTAATCAGTGTTGGTTACCTTTACAACATGCCGCAGACAGATTGTGATTTATCTCTCCTCTAAATAGCTGTCACGGACCAATTTTTCATTCCCGCATTGTACCCAGGTCTGGTGACCATCATTGGGTTACCCATTATTCTGGAGTGAATGAAGAGGTCATGTCTTAAACTGAATGGAGACAAAACATTGCTGATGTTTCTGGGCAACAACCCTATGTATTCTGTGGCCCTAAGTTGGCCAAGTAGTTTAAGCTGGCCTCTAACCCCAAAATCGTCGATAAAAAGCCTCAGAATGTGGCTGGATGAGTCGCCCAGCTTTGAGAGCCAAGCTAGCAAAATGCTACAGCTTGTTAAGGATGCTGCAGAAGATTCTTTCTCTTCTCCTGGTGACTGCATAAAGAGTAGCTGACCAGGCCCTTATTCTCTCTCGCCCTCACTATGGCAACTCGCTTTACTTGGGAGCACCTAAAGCTATCATAAAGTAGCTGCAGATGGTGGAGAATGCCGCTGCTCAGTACTACATAACATTCCTAGATATCGATCTGCCCGACAGTCATTACGCCTTCTTCAGTGGCTTCCCGTTTCTGTGAGGATAAAATTTAAGTCCATCTGCATTGCCCAAAGGTCGCTTTGAGACCGAGAACCATCAATCTCTCGGCTATTGATTTCTCCTTGCATTCCTGGGCGAACACTGCGTTTTTCAAACGCCTATCTGGCCAAGATGCCTCCCATAAAAAAAGCTAAATACTGAAGGCGGGCGTTCTCTATAAGGTGGCTAAAATGTGGAACAGCCTTCCCCTTCCTCTTCGAGCAGAAGAGAAATACTTTTGTACCGGAAATAACTGAAAATGCGGCTTTTTCGTGGGGCAGGGGGTGGGGATCATAGTCTACTTCTTTTGTTCTCTGTGACGCACTACCAGCGCTGGGATACCTACGGGTAGCTATGGACTATATAAATGCTTCTAGAATAGAATAGAAGTTGCACTTGACTTTGCAGACGATCCTGCTCAGTGGAGCTATCTTGGATACTGTGCAATTCTGTGCCTTTCCACCAGAGTGAAGAGTCCAGGACATTCAGGCTATAATCCTGAAGTTTCAGCCTCAATCCTGGATCTCAGTGAGATCGGCTCTCGGGCCTTTGGGACTTTTGGCCTCCTAAATCCTGCCCGTCGACCATGCCAGATGGTAAATGCAGACTTTGCAGTGGGATCAGAAGTCCCAATAAGCACAGCGCCAAGGGAACCTATTTAACTTCATACATGTTTTTTAAAGAGACTAAAATTGTTTGAAGTGTTGGCTGATCGACTGTAATTGGACCAGCGGCAGACTTCTCTCTTCAGGACATGCAGAGCCAACAGTTTTGACTGATTCATTATTGATTGGTTGAGAAGGACATCTGGGAGAAATGGAGATCAGAGAACTCTGGTCTCTGGTGGAAACCCAGCTCCACATCAATCTTTAGAGTTGTGGGGGATTTGCTTGGCGTTGAAGGCATTCCTGCCAAACATCAAGGGGAGACTGGTTCATTATCTTACGGACACCACCACTGCCATGTAGTACTGCAACAAGCAGGGCGGGGTGATGTCTTCCGTCCTGTGCCCGAAGGTTCTTCACCTTTGGAAATGGCTGAGTCATCAGCGCATCTCCTTAAATAATGAACTGCTTGGAATAATCTTTATACGCCAGTGCAGACAAACTCAGATGCCATCACTTAGCAGCTTGCGAATGGCAGTTAACACCCAGAGGTGGCTCAAGGCATTTACCAGCAATGGGGAGAACCTTGGTTTGATCTTTGTTACCACTGAGAATGTTCAATGTCAATAATTTTGCACACTAGAGTTTTCAAGAAGGCTCTCTTGGAGATGCTTTCTACCTAGAGTGGGGCTGTGGGCTTCTATTTACCTTCCTGCCTTTACCTCTCCTTGCTTAAGTTCTGAAGAAGATCAGGAATGAATGGGCCCGAATCTGTCCTCCGAACAAGCTGCCAGTTTGTGAGGATCTTCCGTCACAGCAGCAGAGCTGGGTTCAGAACCGGGCCTGTCCAATCTGCACCTCCATGTGTGGAGTTTGAGCAGCAACAATTGATCCTGTTTGATCTCTCGTCTGATGTTGTTGTTACCTTGAAAGCCCGGCACCCTTCCACAAATTCATTGTATTCCGGGTGCTGTGGTAAGTTTGTGGTTTGGTGCAGCAACCGCCAAGCAGACTGCCGGAAGTCTGTTGTTCATTTTATCCTTGGGCCAGCAAGGACTTGCAGTGGGCAGTGTTAAAAGTTGTTGGGAGCCTCTCTGCTATTTTGCAGTTGCTGATCAGCCCTCACTGTTTAGTTCATCTGATATGAGGAGATTTCCTAAAGGTTTGCAACACATGATGTTGGCGAAGCCTTTTGTGATGCCACTGGGGGAAATTTAATTTGATTTTCACCTCTTTCATTTTATTCTCACCTCTTTCATTTGATTCTCACCATTTTAATGTGTACTAATTTGAGCTGATGCACAGTTACCTGCCATGCCTCTTGACACTGAAAACAGTCTCTTTGTTTGCTGTCGCATTGGCTGGTTGTGCAAGTCAACTTCAGTCCCCCGCAGTCCAGCTGCCTTCCACCAGCTTTTTTCTAGAAAAACTAGTGTTGAGAAATTGAGCTGCTTTTCTGCTGAAAGTATTCACGATTTTTCTAGCTTTCTTTGACCCGCCTCATCCCTTGAAATAGGAGTAGAGAGTCCATTGATAGGTTCCCAAAAGATCCCTCAGTTACTATATTGATTGCATCAGAAACTATTGGGTGGATCATCATCTTTGTGTTTCTCAGAGGGCAATGAAAGGCAAGGCAGTGCAGAAAAGAAACCCCATTAGTTGTAGAGTCCTCTGCATTAGTATCTGCTAAGAACCACCTAGGAAGCAGCATCCTTAGGGATGAAGGTCCCATTCCACTGGAGCCAAGGCTGTTACTACTGCGTTAGCATGCGGATTGCCTATGCTGGACATCTGTCAGGTTGCTACCTGGGCTTCATTGCACACGATCACAAAGCACTACTGTCTTGTCTTGACAGGTCCCACCACCTTGGGAGGTAATGCTGTGGTAGCTATTCACAAGGTCAGGAATCTGGGGTTAGAAGTATCCATCAGAAGATCGATTTACTTACCATTGGTAATGGTCTTTCTGCTCAATACTTTATCTAAGTGCAGATGCCTCACTGCTGCCCCACCGCCCGATGCTGTGGTATTGAGTGTTTTTTTCCATTTAAAAATGTCTCAATCTAGAGATCTGCACACTGGTAATTTTTGGGTAGTATTTTTATGCGGTTCCATTCATCACTTCCAAAGCTGAGCGAGCTCGGTGTGGAGCTGCATTGTGTTATTTATTGATTCCCAGGAGTACTGCTTTTGAGTTTTCCGAATTCAGTCTGGCACCAAACAATATTCACAAGGTTAGAAATCTGCACTTAGAGGGAAATATCCCGAACAACGAGGCCAGAGCCACAAGTTCCGTAAGCCCGCAAGCCGAACAACAAATTGCCTGAACAATGACTTTGCCTTAACCATGACTTTGCCTTAACCACGCATGTGCGTGGTTAAGGCAAAGTCTTTCTAGTGTTCAGGATGGGTGGGTAGAGAGGAGCGTCGGAAAGAGAAGAGGACAGGTAAGAGGGGTTTGGGGTAGTTTGCAGGGGGTAGGGGGGTCAGGGTTGTTTTTAGGGGGTGGCGGGTCTGGGGTAGTTTTTAGGGGTGGCGTAGTTTGGGGTAGTTTTTAGGGGGTGGCGTGGTTCGGGGTAGTTTTTATGGGGTTGGGGTAGTTTTTAGGGTTCGGGGGTTGGGGTAGTTTTTAGGGTTGGGGGTTTGGGGTAGTTTTTAGGGGTGGGTGGTTTGGGGTAGTTTTTAGGCGGGGTGGGGGTATGGGGTAGGTTTTAGGCGGGATGAGGGTTTGTGGTAGTTTTTAGGGGGTGAGAGGGGTTCGGAGTAGTTTTTAGGAAGTGAGAGGGGTTCAGAGTAGTTTTTAGGGGGTGAGAGGGGTTCAGAGTAGTTTTAAGGGGATGAGTTCAGAGTAGTTTTTAGGGGGTGGGGGTTTGGGGTAGCTTTTAGGAGGTTGGGTGTATATTTGGTGCTCAGGGGAGTGGGAGGGGTGGTAAACTTAGCCACGGATAGCTGTTTACCATGCATGTCTTTACCACGAAAATTTGTGGTAAAGCAATTCGTGGTTAAGACGCGGTCGTTCTAGAGACCGCGTTGTAAAGGTAGTTGTTGTAGAGGAACTTGTTCCAACATACAACCACACTTCGAGTATCCACCGAAAAGAGTGTTACTGAAGATAAGTATTCTTTCTTTTTTGGGGAGGGTTTTTTCGGTCTCTTCTTGTGCTTTTTATTTGTGCAGCAATTCTTAGATTCTTTGATTGTATTTTAGCACTGACCTTGGGGAACCTAATAAAGCAGCCTAGCAGTGAAGCACCTCCAAGGCATAAGCAGCCGAAGGGCATGCCTCCTACACAGGACCACTACATATTTCAGTGGAAACAAGCTCTATAGCCTTATTCAGTTGATGTGGGCACTGCAGCAGTTGTCCTGTTTGGGAACAACACAAATTTCCCTTCTTCGCCTCAAGATTAATTGTGGTGGGGATTTGAAATGGAGGGGCCTTTTTGCTGAGTGTCAGTATAGGATAAGATTTCGCCTTTCCTCTTCCTCCCCTTTTTAGGTCTCGGCTGTCGTGGGCTGCGCACATGCGCAGTCTCGCTTGCGAGATTGAATGTTTTTGGGTATATTTTGTAAAGGACTTTAAGCCCCGCCCCTCTTTCCCATTGGCCGGCGTCAACGTTTATGCTAAACGGTGGCCAGCCATTGGGAAAGAGCTCTTTGTGACGTTCACTTTTGGCTTTTTGAGCCATCCCACTTGGACTGGCTCGTCTGTCTTCAGTGCGTCGCAAAAGGTTTCTTATCTTTTTCAAACACATGGCCCCATAAAGACAAGCTCCACAGCGTGTTTATTTTTGCATCTCGCTTTCAGAAAGCGAGATGCAAAAATAAACCGTGGCTGCCTGGCGAGCACTTGTTAACATTTGAACCAACTCTCTCACTGACAGATTTGGCTCTGTTTAAGATCCACTTGTTTTACGCGGGCTGTTAATACCACAACTCACGCCGCGTTGAGACAGGTTAACAGTTTTCAATTTGGCTCCTTTTCGCTTTTGCTAGACAGGTAATTAGAAGAAGATATTTGCGTGTTGCTAGCAATAATGCATTTGTGTTATTTGCCTTTAATATTAGAATTATAGCCCATTGACTTTCACACTGCAGTTCCATTATACAAATCGGTATTGAGATGGGTGTGATACGCCGGCTGAACAAAGCCAACGCGTTTGTATGCGGAGTAGTACTTTATCCCTTTTGTTTTAATGCTGTGATAACATATTTTAGTTTCGGGTGACCTTTTCAAGAAGGCGTGGCTAAGGGTTCCAGTCTGCAAACTATGATATGGTGACCAATGGAACAGGGTGGGTGTCTTTAAAGTGCTTTTTTTGAGGGGTGGGCATGATTCTTGGCTGGGAATGCCACGGGTCTCCCTGGACTATATTACATAAATGCCCTCAGGGCACTATGTATTACAGATGGTTCAGCAGAAGCTTGTACACCCCCTTCTGTGATACTGACTGTTAGGGGGGGCACCTTCTGCGCCCACTCCATGACAAAGGAACATCCACGAATGCAGATGAGGGAAAGCCTTTGTTCTTGCGCCCCATTATCGAGGCAGATGCAAGTGGGCAATGCCACATGGGACACGATACACAGAAGGCACCCCCCTTGGGAGGGGGCAGAGGGTTCTGGCTCCAAGGGATGCCCCTGGGCGTCGACCCGCAGGCAAATCTCACACACTCCACCTGCCTGGGCTGAACCAGAGAACCCTCTTTAATACCAGGCCAGCCACCCTGTAGAGAAAGATATTTCGGCTTCCTGAATTCCATGATTCTTTGCTGCAGCGTCGGCTGAGTGGGCCCAAGCTCACGCCCGCATAGAGGAGAATGGATTTTGTTTTAGAATATGTTCCGCTGCCTTTGTCTGTGTCATTTTATTTGTAGCTGCTCTAGGAAGGCACTCACTCCGGGAGTGAGGAGGCACAGGCGTGTCTACACAATGCCCACTCACTGAACGTTTGTAAGCTGTCCCAGGAATCCAAATACTGCTGTGTTCACATTGACACCCAGCATACAAAGGCCCTGATTCTGAGTTCATCGGCCAAGTTTATGGTACCTCATAAAAAACAATGCCCCAGGTACTCTATTTATCGGATGCCTATTCTGAGTTTTTGGGGAAGAAAATATGTATTTTAGTGCTTAATGAACCATAATCTTCATGATACATTAAATACTTTTCACATGGTAACTTTCGACAGGCTTGATCTGTCGAAATTTAACGAAGGGTGAGGTATTTAATGCACCCAGTGTTAACACACAACATGGAATTCTGACCAGAAAACACCGACCCCCTCATGATCAGGTCAAAAGATGCATACAACACCACACACTCAAAGGCAGGCAGCCAGTTAATCACAGGTAAACCTACTTGACACACACACTCACTCACATTTTTATTTACTAAAATGTTTTATAAAGCACTAAATACCAAGTGAATTATTTTGACTACTGGAAGAAAAGCAATCTAACGGCAGGGAGTTAGATTCCAGGAGGACAGGTGATTAACAGTGTCTGAAATTCTCAAATAACGGTCACTATCAGTACTGAGTTCGGTTAAAGGCAGCTCTGAACAGTTCAGTTTTCTAACGTTTTAGGAATTGAATTTTGTATGGTTCAGACTGCTGAATCAAGGCAAAGGCGCACCAGAGTCTAGTCTTATTTACCCAATCATCTGCCTCCATGCGTCTCTCTCTTGAATGATCACTGGGTGATCCGATGGGCTGCTATTGATTGAAGGGCTCTGATTGGAGCACAGCAAGGTGCCAATTTGTGTAGCTATGCAGTCTCTTTTGCCCCCATTATGCTTAATGGATAGTGCACAATGTTGTGTCCTGCGTCTGCACCGGACCCCAAGGAACACACCAGGATCGTCTCCTACTTTATTTGCACTCCTTGTCGCGTGCTCGCAGGCACGTCCTGGTTCTTCCCTTGTCTCCCCAATCTTGCCCCGTCCCCCTTCCCTGACCGGAAGTGGTGTCCGGTGGCTGGCCCCTCCCTTCACCCTAGTGCAGGGTCCTAGTGCTCTCTGCCTCTCTACTCACTCTCTCCTACTCACTCTCTCCTACTCACTCTCTCCTACTCACTCTCTCCTACTCACTCTCTCCTACTCACTCTCTCCTACCCCCTCTCTCCTACCCCCTCTCTCTTACTCACTCTCTCTTACTCACTCTCTCTTACTCACTCTCTCTTACTCACTCTCTCTTACTCCCTCTCTCTTACTCCCTCTCTCTTACTCCCTCTCTCTTACTCCCTCTCTCTTACTCCCTCTCTCTTACTCCCTCTCTCTTACTCCCTCTCTCTTACTCCCTCTCCTACTCTCTCTCCTACTCTCTCTCCTACTCTCTCTCCTACTCTCTCTCCTACTCGCTCTCTCCTACTCGCTCTCTCCTACTCGCTCTCTCCTACTCGCTCTCTCCTACTCGCTCTCTCCTACTCGCTCTCTCCTACTCGCTCTCTCCTACTCGCTCTCTCCTACTCGCTCTCTCCTACTCGCTCTCTCCTACTCGCTCTCCTACTCGCTCTCCTACTCGCTCTCCTACTCGCTCTCCTACTCGCTCTCCTACTCGCTCTCCTACTCACTCTCCTACTCACTCTCCTACTCACTCTCCTACTCACTCTCCTACTCACTCTCCTACTCACTCTCCTACTCACTCTCCTACTCACTCTCCTACTCACTCTCCTACTCACTCTCCTACTCACTCTCCTACTCACTCTCCTACTCACTCTCCTACTCACTCTCCTACTCACTCTCCTACTCACTCTCCTACTCACTCTCCTACTCCCTCTCTGCTACTCCCTCTCTGCTACTCCCTCTCTGCTACTCCCTCTCTGCTACTCCCTCTCTGCTACTCCCTCTCTGCTACTCCCTCTCTGCTACTCCCTCTCTGCTACTCCCTCTCTGCTACTCCCTCTCTGCTACTCCCTCTCTGCTACTCCCTCTCTGCTACTCCCTCTCTGCTACTCCCTCTCTGCTACTCCCTCTCTGCTACTCCCTCTCTGCTACTCCCTCTCTGCTACTCACTCTCTGCTACTCACTCTCTGCTACTCACTCTCTGCTACTCACTCTCTACTACTCACTCTCTACTACTCAAGTGAAGTTTCAAATTTCAATGAACCCACAGTTGTAACCCCCGCCCCATGCCCCTGCTGCCCTCCTCAATGCGTCTACAGGCATTCTATACCCAAGCGCTGCAGTAGGAATATATACTGTTACAACGCATGCGGATACATCGCATGCGATTACAACAGTTGTTAGAATGACTGCGTTGTTACTGCGTATACAATTACATCGTAAGTCATTACTACAAGTTGCTGTAGGGGGTGCGCTGGACTTGGGAATAGTATTATTTACTATCCCTACTCCAGTTTGTGCAACAGCAGGGAAGGTGTTGGATTCTAAATCCAACACCAGTGCGCCCCCTACAGAAAGTCGTAGTAATGACTTGCGATGCAAATGTATGCGTGGTAACAACGTGGTCGTTGTAACGACCACGTTGTAATGGTACCGCGTTGTGAAGATAGTGTTATAAACGAGGTTTCCCCTGCAGAACAGTCATTTAGTTCAATTCACATATATTGACTAAAACTGAACCCATTAAATAACACCCCAAAAAAGGTTCTAACAAAAGTTCGCTGTATTTCAAGAAACGTCTGTTCAGTCCTGTTCTGAATTGCATACATTAATAACCCTGATAATTTTGTTTAGCCAACCTTGAAACAGGGTGCTTTGAGATTTCCAATAATATGTAATTAGTGACTTGGCCACAGTCATAGAGATAACAAGCATTGAAAATGCAATAGGTCTCGCCTTTAAGTTAAAGCCATTTGCTTTCCTATTGGTATTCTAAAGCAAATGGCTTTAACTTAATGAAAGGCGAGACCTATTGCATTTTCAATGCTTGTTCTCAGCTAGTCACCAACTTCATAGTATTTAAATGGCATAAGGTTACGATCACAGCCTTTTAATTATCTGGCAGCAGAAGACCAAAATGTGCGGCAGGGTTGACAAAATTATTCATCACGAAAAGGCAAATAATGCTTCGTTGTATGTCTCATTCTAATACTGTATAATCTTGCTGCTTTTACACACATTGATTAAAAAGGTGGTCCCAGAGCTGTGTAATATACAGTGTTCCCAAATATTGAAAATAGTTTTCACCAACAGCTAAGGATTCTGTCTTGCACGGCAGCTTAGGAGCACTATTTTACCACCACTGATCCTCCTAACTCCAAAAGCAAAAAACACTGTGTTAGAAGATATTTGCACATGTAGGCTTGTTATCTATTCCGCGCTCAGCAGGAAACCAGCCTACATGCTCTTATTTCTTGTAAGAAATCTGGTCTTCTTTTACTATGTCAATCCCAGTTGTGTTTTGAGTCTTGATTCGGTTTTGTGTTGACTCTGTTGTCACAGTACGAGCTTTCAAAGCACTTGTGCCCATTAATAGAGCACCCTTCTGAATAGTATTGCCGCTACATGTATATGATTTAGGGCTCTCATTATGCAGCACAGTACTATCTAAGGCATCAGACCTTGAAAAGAGAGGTGAAGTGTCTTTAACTGAGGACATTCACACTATCTGGGCAAGAGTGTAACCTCATTTGCAGCAGACCGATTTACAGCATCTGAAAGGTGAACAGTTAACTTTTCCAAATAACTGCCAATGCGGCACCAGCAACATAATTTTCCATCACTTCTTGATGAATTTGAACTAGAAGGAAACGTTTAATTTTGTTGAAATCAACAAATTACACAGCAGAAGTCTAAAAGTGTCACTTCTGACTGCATAATTCCCGTGGTCCTCAATGGGCGCACTAAGACTTGGGACCTTGATTTAATACAGATGTCCATCAGCTGGCATCTACCTATCAAGGCGCCTTCTTGCTGCTACCTATGAAACCAGAGCAAGAATATCCACCTCAACTCCAGACATCTTAATTTTTCACTTTAGCTTATGACGGATTCACATTTTACCTGCAGTAACCTTCGGGCTGCAAAAGCAGTCCTGTCTAGCCCAATAATAAAAGCCTGTGATGTGGCAAAGTGAACAACTGTGGATGTGGTGGCAGACTGCGATATTTTGCAGCCATTTTAGGTCTTTCCCCTAGACGATGCTCGTCCAGGTGTCCTTTCCACTGCTTATGTTCTAGGTGCTACCTTTTTAGGTCGCGCCTGGTGTGAGCAGCACATGCGCTGCGCTCGCCATGTGAGGGCTTCTTGGAATCAATACGGATTCCAAAGCTTTCAGAGGGGGACTTGACTCCCCGCCCCATCCCTTTCATTCGCTGGCGTCACCCTCCATGCTAAATGCTGGCTCATGATTGAAAAGGAGGCTTCTTAGTCCCTCCTTGTTACCGCCCTGTTCACTTTTGGCCCCGCCCACCGGGATTGGATCTCTCACTTGCGGCGTTGCACTCTCTCCTTCATTAGCTGCTAAACACTATATTTTTCGCACAACGCCAACAGCTTGTTTAAAATGTGCCTCGGCATGCTCCTGTTGCCACCTCCCACCACTTTTTGCTAGTTATTGATTTAAAACGTCAAGTAAACCCCTTCTATATCTTGGCACCTAATGCAGGACATTCTTTTACGTACACTATGTTCTGAAAGATAACTCAGGAGTATTGTTTTGACCAAGGTTCCAACAGGAAAAATCATGCTCTTAATTATGTAAAAGCTTCAGACTAGTTCAGCCTTTTACACGATATCTCTGGGAAGCCCATGTGTGCAGAAGAAAGGTCATTTCTGTATTTCTATAAAGCAGTGCTGCAAGAAACGAAAAGTATTCCACCCTACTGCCTGCCCAGAGGGAACAAAACAATCCAACAGTATGCGACGACCACAAAGGGACACATCTGAGGTGGTCTCACGCTTTAGGCTTGGTTTCCCGTAGTGCTGCTCCTCTGACTTAAGCTGGTCGTGAGCGTTCTTGGTGCATTGCATGTTTTCCATGGTAAGTGGTATAAAGTATGATGACATCGGTGTGCGACACAGCATTTTTCTGCGGATGGTGAAGTTGTCTTTGCTTCATGGAAAAGACCCATTGAATTTCCTGTAAATGTGTAAATGCCGGGAAACACCAGCACGGGTTTAGTTGTTATGGCAACTGCATTTGTAAGTTGATTGCTATGCTTTGTCGGAGCGCAGTGAATGTAAATGCTCAAAATATCTTACAACTAGTGCCGATACTGCAGAGCCGAGGCCGCTCGTACTTCATACTCATTTCTGTTGCGCATATCTTGTTCCTCTTTTTATTTATTGCCTGTAGTATTTGCTTGATTGCCCTTTTCTCCGTTTGTTGCCATTACTTCCGGTTCATTGTTTCTTGGCTCTCTTCGTCGTCCTATTTCTTTCTCGTTCCCCTTCTGCTTCTTGTTTATACTCTTTTGTTTGTAGCCACTCCAATTCTCTTTCATGGCGCGATCCATCATCCGATTGCTTCTTTTTGGCTTCTTCTTTCAATTCCTTGCCTGTACTCATCCCTTTGGTCTTCTTCCTTCTTTGTTGTCATTACTTCCAGTTCTCTATTTCTTGGCTCCATCTCTTGACCTTCTGTTGCTTTTAATTATTCCCCGTTCTGTTTGCCTGTGTTCTTCCGTTTGACAGACTTCTTCCTTAAGTTGCATTTTCCTCGTTCTAATGCTTCTTCCTTGGATCCCTTTCTGTTTGTCTGTATTTTTCCTTTGTTGGCCTTCTTCCTATCCTTGTTGCCATTACACCTTGTTCTCTGGTTTCTTGGTTGTGTCCCTCTGCTGTTTCTTCCTGGTTCCCCATTGTGTTTCTTGTCTGCACAATGCCCTTTGTTGGCCTTCTTCCCCCTTATGTTGCCATTACTACCTGTTCGCTCTGTTTCTTGCCTCCATAAGCCCTCCTTTAGTTCTCTCTAGGTTATTTGTTCAGTTTCCTGGCTCTGTTCCTCTATATGTATGTTCTTCCTAGCTCTGTGCTTCCTTTTTCAATTTCAAGGTTTTCTGTTTCCAGGATCCATATTTCTTTCGCTTGATATTGTACCCGATTCTCTTTTCTTGGCCTCCATTTGCTCGTGGTTTGTCAGCTTTTGAATACCTCCTGGGTGATGAGGAAGTTGTAGGTTTATAGTGCATATAAAAGTCCAGTCCGTGGCATGTTTCCTAAATTATATTTCCATTCTGCAGCTACAGGCGTCATATGGGTGGTGATTGCATTCCTATTGCCAGCGTCAAGCATGGTACGAGCAATGCTGTTTGCAGTATTACTAATAGTCTCTCATTAGTTCACGTTCAGCAAAAATTGGTGTGTAGGTCCTGCCTTATGCTGCTCTGTCCATACTTTATGCAAACAAGTATTAGCAAAGCCAATGTATTTGCGTTTGCATATAATTGGAGAGACCTATTGGGTTTGCCAATATTTCGTACAAGTTATATTGTAATGCATTAATGGATTTGATTCTTCAGTGAAGAACTTTGATACACCAGTATCATACATCTTCAGATCACTGACTGGCATTGCCACCTAACGAGAGACTGAGCAAAATATTGTGTTGAAAACCTCAATCGTGAAATGAGGCACCCTAGTAAGTGGACAGATATACCAGGCTATACTACTGACAGACTAAACAAATGCAAAAAAAGTTTCCTTTTGCCCTCCATCCTATTCCCCTTTTGTGTTGCGTCCTTCCCTCTTCTGTGTCCCTTCAGTGCTTTGAAGTTGCCCACTTGGTTAACATTACAAACAAACCTTTACAGGCCTCTTTAAAAATAATAGAGGTCGCTGTATAGATACTGTAATAAGGTCGTTTTCATGTATTAGGAAATCTTATTGTGTATTGCACTTGGTCACTACTTGTATGCGGTTTCTATTGTTCACTTGGGACACTGAGCACTCTTGATGTATCACCTTTTATAAATATGCTATCTTGTGCAAACAGTATCTGGTTTCTAGAGTATGCTTTTCTTACGACACCCTAATTCCAGTAATTGAATGCTATTATGCTTTTTTCTTAATAACCATAGATTGTCTGTAATAACCTTTGTTTCAATATATATAGGTGCACAACGCCCATAGGGCTGAAAGGGCTTACTCACTCTGCTGTGGGCTTGACTGGGCAGTGTCTGGAGTATCTCCGGCACGCCCCAAGTTGTTCACAGGTCTTTAAAGACCATTTGCATATCTTTGTAAACTGGTTACCCAGGCTTAGTTTTTTTTTTCTGGTTCTAGTAACCCCTGGGCCCCCACTCTGCCTATTCTTTACGCTTGTATTTAACTTTTACTGCCGTAGTGTGAGAATGAATTTCATGAAAAGAAATCTAAAGTAGGGTTGCTAAAAGAACAAGCATGTGCAATGCAATAGGTCTCGCATTTACGCAAGTTTGAGCTATTGGCATTGTAAATGACAATTTTATTTTTTTGTTTGTAAAACGTAAATAAAAGTCTTTCATTTACAATGCCAATAGCTCTAAATCTCGCAATCTTGAGACCTATTGCATTGCAAATGCTTGTTTCTTTCTGTTTAGGCACGTTACCAGGGTAGGTCTTTTTTATCTGGCTCCCGCGTGTACTCCACCCACCCCCCTCCCTTTGTTCCTTCCACCGGCCCTCGTCAGTGTTTCTTGCCCACACCCTCCTTCCTTGTCCGTGTTTCTTTCCCACACACCTGTCTTCGCCCGTGCAGGCGTAAGGGCGGGTGGTTGTGCGCGCATTGCCTGCCGTGCCCCCAACCGCCCTCTGGTGTGCGTGCTTCGTCCATGCGCGTGCTGGCTGTCCTCTCCCATGACCTTAAGTTGAAGTATATGCTCTTGTATCATCAGTGCAGTGCGCTCTAGCTGAAAGTTAGAGGCCTGGCGTCTCCAGTGCCCCTTTCTTTCTCCCAAGTTATCAGGCACTTGAAAGAATCGGGCTGAGAAGGTTGTGCATTAACATGTGTACATTAAATATGTGTAATACTGTATCCAGGCACAAGATGTCACTCTGGCAACAGAAATGTATTGCTTCTAGTAAAATGTGCTTTTTTGTATTTTATCTGTTTTTTTACAGAATGGCAAAGAAGTACAAGATGAAACTTGTATACAAAAAGACATTTCGAGAATTCTATGAAGAAAGGATTGTAGATAAAGAGCACAGAAATCTGTTGGAGCGCATGCAGTCATTAGAGGTAATTGAGAAATGAGTCGCGCGTGTACCCTGAGTGGCTCTTATTCGTAATGGCCTTCTGTTTCTGTACCCTTGTGTATCCAACGTAGGAAGGGATTCAGTGGCTTTCTATCACAAAAATTCGAAGAGATGCTTTGGACAATGCGGAGTTCATCCGTAGCATGTTGTGCACCAAACAGTATTAAGCTGAGCTCGCAACTGACTGCCGGTCACCCCTGCCTGCCTGATAGCTGCTGTACAAAAGTGAAGCTAGCAGCAGGCTCCCAGAATGAGCCCAAACATTCCTTGTCGCATACAGTAGTCTCATTATTCAGATGTCCTCTATTTATCTGAACAATAGTGCCTTTTCCGGCGCTGTAACAGCATACAGAACAATGTGTATAAATGCCCCTTTTTATTGTTATGAATTTTTTGAAGCCACATTTGTATGAATAGAAAAAATGCTGCCTTGTGTGTGCCGATTCCACACAAGACGGATTCCCATTGTATGAATCAATGTGAAGGGACACATTTCGTTTCTACTGTTTATTTAGTGCATGATTTAAAATGAATCTAGCCAAGCGCTTGCAGTGCATTGTTTACTATTAGGCCGGTAAAGCATAAAAATAGCACTCCATTAAAAGGGTTCTGAAAATTACTACCTTATGGTTCATAACGTTGTGTTCCTTCCTTGAATTTTTAAATAGGTTCTGTTGTTGAGCTGGGAATTCTTTACATTTACATGACTGTACGAAAGGAGCATATTTGCTTCAGTAGTCTGTGTTGAGCCATGTGGGTCTTTCTGTTTTCACCACTGATGCCAATAGTCTTAACCTGCTCTCTAAGGCTGTTTTAACATTCTTACTGTACGTCTGGCATCAACAAATCTTTGAGGGTTATCTCTAGCTGCGCTTAGTGTTCTAGATCTGTTACAGTTGCAAACTTTTTTTTAACACAAGCTCCTCAGACTTGAGTAAAGATTCATTGTTCTTTCAGATACTTTATTTTCATGGCTGTCCTTTGCCCTCAAGTTGTTTCCCCTAGAGATGTTTCCCCTTTTGGCCGCCTTCTGTTTGGATCGGTCAGGATGATTTTAATCTTTGATCTACCTCACCCAACGAATATACTGATTTGCAATTCTCGCCCAAGTCTCTGCATTCTCGGTCTGTTGTGAGATATGTTATTATCTTAAGGTGGTCTTAGAACCCGTCCATTGTTTAGCCCCTTAACTGCTGGGCCTCCCTCCCCCCAGTGCTGACCCCTTTTTTGGCTATTTGGGATAGTTTGTGTTTAGGGCTTCATAACTTTTTTTCCACATGAGGTATCCAGGCCAAATTTGCGCCCCCTTTATCCAGTAACCTGGGAATTCTAAAGGTACCTACGGTTTGTGGATTTCTCTGGAGGGGTCTGAAAAATTAGCCAAAATACAATTAACTTTTGTTTTTGGGGGAAAAATGGGAAAAAAGTGCTGAAGTAGGAAGCCTCTGTTTTTTGCCTGCAAATGGTATCAACCAAGGGTTTGCAGTGCTAAAATCACCATCTTCCCAGCTTTCAGGAGCAGGCAGACTTTCTTCAGAAAACCAATATTTTCTACAGTTTAGGCATTTAACTGGGACATAGCCTATTTTTCCTATTTTTTGTGCTTTCAACCTCCTTCAGTTAGTGGTAGAAATGGGCGTGAAACCAATAATGGATTCCGGACAACTATACATTTCTGAAAAGGAGACACAATTCTGAATTTAGCAAGAGGTCATTTGTGTAGATCCATCAAGGTTTTCCTATAGAAAGTAACAGTTGAAATAAAAAAATAAATTGAAATTGAGTTGAGAAAAACAGCCATTTGTGCCAAAGTTTTCACCTGTAACTTCTAAGCATAGCATATTTTTGAAAGCAGTATACCGTTGCGTCCGCTGGACCCTTGTGGTTGCGGGGACATATAGGACTTGTAGGTTCAACAAGAACTTGAGGTACTCGGCGGCAATAACTGACCTGCGCCTTGCAATTGTTTTTCATTGTGTACCGGATATACAGCAATTTATTTTGTAAAATATAGAGTGAAAAATAGTTATCAAGGCAATTTATGTATTTCCGAAATAGGAACAAGATATGGAGATTAGAAGTAGTGGTTATTTGCACATCTCCGAATTTGTGGGTACCCATACTAGCATGTGAATTAGAGGGCATTTTCAAAATTAATTTTTTCACATACTCTTACATTCGGAAGGAAATGATGCATATAAAGTCAATCGGTATTAACACTTGTTCTACTATTGTGTTCTTCGAAGTCTCCCAATAAAAATGGTACCTTACTTGTGTGGGTAGGCCTAGTGCCCGCGATAGGAAACTGCCCAAAAGGCAACGTGTAGACTTCACCTTTTTCCAGTGAAATTTGACCCTTTTTTTGTAAAATGTGCCTAGCCGTCTATTTTTCAAAAATGTACAGGTTTGCTAGGTTTAGCTAGGGTCCAAAATATACAAACAGGGAAATCCAGGATGGAGGGACTTGTGTGGCTCTCACCAAGTTCTGTTATCCAGAATCCCTTGCAAACCTCAAACTGTGTCTAAAAAACCAAATTTTCTTCACATTTCTGTGATGGAAAGTTCTGGAATCTGCAGCAAGCCACAAACGTCCTCCCACCCAGCATTCCCCCAAGTCTCCCAATAAAAATGCTACCTCACTTGTGTAGGTAGGTCTAGTGTCTGCACCAGGAAATGGCCCAAAATGCAATGTGGGCACATAACATTTTTCCAGTGAAAAATGACACTTTTTTTGCAATGTGACTAGCTGTTGATTTTGGACCCAGGTCAGCCGACACCTAGGGAAACCTAGCAAGCCTGTACATTTTAAAAAGCTAGACATCCAGGGTGGGGTGACTTGTGTGGCTCTCACAGGGTTCTGTTATCTAGAATCCCTTCACACTTTGTCTAAAAAACACATTGTCCTCACATTTCTGTGATGGAAAGTTCTTGAATCTGCATGGAGCCTCACCTTTCCAACCACCCAGCATTCCTACAAGCGTCCTGATAACAATGGTACCTCACTTGTGTGGGTAGGCATAGTGCCCGCAACAGGGAAGGGCCCAAAACAGACTGTGGAGACTTCAAAATGATCTATCACAAAACAACCTGGTTTTGCAAGGGGGCACCTGTGTTTTTTGTCCCCGGCCCCGTGGCCATCTAGGCAAACCTATCCAACCCAGACATTTCTGAAAACGACACCCAGGTGAGTCCAATAAGGTGTGGCTTGCGTGGATCCCCCATTGTTTTTCTACCCAAAATCTCCTGCAAACCTCAAATTTAGTTTTAAAAAAATAAAGACATTTTCCTTACACTTCTGTGGTTTCCTACCACTCGCTCTCTCTCTGTGTATATACAGATATATATCAGAGAAACCACACCTATAAAAATGAATTTTAAAAAATGATATGGGGGGTGGGCGGGGGAGAGCGAGAGAGACTCAATACAATATCCTTTTAGGCATAGAGTGATGCATCAATTATGCAAAAAAAGAAGCAGAGAACTCTGGGTAGAAAGCAGCTCCTGTATAGAGCACTCTCAACACCAGCGACACTCTAGGTCTGCTCACCCCAAATGGCTGCTTTTCTATCAAAGTCTTTAAGCATATTATTAACACAGTGCCATCCACTTTTAAATATTGAACAGGCCTTTGATTCTGTAGATTGGCACTATATTTGGCGAGTTCTGGGAAAGGTTGGTGTGGGAGCAAAGTTCCATGAGTGGGTCCAGCTGCTCTATACAACCCCCAATGGCAAGAATCAAAATTGGTAGGGTGGTATCCAAACGGCTTGCTCTGGGTCGAGGCACCCATCAGGGATGCCCTTTATCTCCATTGTTGTTTGCAGTGGCTATGGAGCCGCCCTTCGGAAAACAATGGAACCATGGGGAATCCGGCTGGCGGAGACCACTCACGTTGTTTCTCTCTATTCTGATGACACATTGATCTATTTACGAAGGCCGGAACACTCTGTCCTGGTGCTCCTTGGAGAGATGCGCTGGTTTGGAGAGATCTCTAGTCTCCATATAAATCTCCGGTAATCTAAACTGATTCCCAATGGACGCCTGGCACACTTGGTGCGTGCGGTGCCTCCGCAGGTAGAGCTGTCGGTGGAAGAGGGATCGGGATCCCTGGGATTAAGATTGGCAAATACTGCCCCTACATATCTTGATTTCAACTTTGGGAGAGTGATTGAGAGTATTAGAGACTCCGTACGATTTTGGAAGCAGCTACCGCTATCATTAATGGGCCGAATTTCTCTATTGAAAATGATCATCCTATCCCGATGCCTTTACACACTGCAGCACTCCATATATATGATACCATGAAATTATTTTAAAACATTAGATGTTGTAGTGAAACTAACACTGCAAAGAACATGGGGTGGGGGGGAGGGAGGGAGGGTTGGAGGTGCCCTGCCTGGTACTCTACTTTATGGCTTCTCAATTGCAACATGCAACTCATTGGTTGGTCAAGGACTATAATTGGGAATGGCAGCTGTTGCTGGGCACACATCAGAACCGGCCGCTACCAGAGTTTTTAATGCTTGGGAGGGGCGAAATCCCCTCAGCTTCATATATCGTGCGTCATGTGGCCATGGTATGGGACACTGTAGTGCAACTAGTGTTAAAAAGGGCACCTTTCTCACAGGATATGCCTATATGGGTGCTGCATTCCTTTGCCTGTATTGCGGACTCTATGTCCGTGAACGGGTAGAAGGAAAGGGGATGTCTTCCACCAGGCGATTTATATATAGGGAAGATTTATCACACGTGCAGAGGCCACCTTTAACTTGGGGACTGGTCAGTTTCTGCAATATGTGAAAATTTTGAGTGTGGTAAGAAAAATCTAGCCAACATTTCCTGAAGAACCCCCTAGCAATAATACGTTGAAAGTGATACTATATATGGCACAGGGCAGATGACTGATATCGCACCTTTACAGGGCTATAGGAGAGAATCTGCTGGGCAGAGAGCTTCAGGTCCCAACAAAATGGGCAAGGATACTGGAGGAACCTTTGATAGACAAGGAATGGGAAAAAGTACACGAGGGGGTACGAACAGTGAGTTTTAACTTGCGCTTTAAGCTCCTTCACTTTAATATGGTACATCAGACATACCTCCGCCCTTGCACACTGCCTATCATATACCCTACTTTCAATGACGAATGCCCAAGATGTAGGGAGCGCGCAACAGATTTTCTACATATGGTCTGAGCCTGTCTGGTGCTTTGTGCCTACTGGAGCGGTGTACTTGCTTGCCTTAGGAAAACCATGAGGTGGATGGTGCCCGAGGAGATAGACGGGTATTAGGCTTAATACCCTCACCTTAGGGCAAGAAACTGAGTAGACAGTTTGTTATGCTGGGTCTTGTGCTGGCAAAACGACGGATTGCTATTGCATTGCTCTATCCTAGACCTCCGCAGAGTGAAATTTCGATGAGAGATCTGCATGAATAGGCCACACCGGAAAGGGTCTGAATGAAATTAGTGAGAAGAGACGAAAAGCTTGAAAGAGGATCTACAGGCATGGTCTCATATGTTAGCAGAGCTAAAGGAGGAACAGACCTTGGACATGATGAATGTCTCTGGTGACAGGGGGATTGATCCCGGATTACAGAGCCTCCACTAGGGGCATGGGAAAGGTATAGATGGGGAATACTACTTGACATCCAAAAGATCATGTGAACTAGCATAATGTTACTTTATTATGCATTCTAATGCACAACACAGATGGGGGAAGAGGGTGGATGGGGGTTGATGTTTGTTATGGCATAATACATACTGTTGTCAAATAGTAGGAAACTTTACTGAACTAGTAGCTTTAAATATGTAAGAGAAAAGTGACTTGGCTCTTGTGCGCATGTCATGATGTATATGATACCTAAAATGCCAATAAATGTGTTTTAAAAAAAGGAAAGCATGGCATTTGATGCTTGCTGTTAGCCTGTATGATATTCTGCCACAGCAAAGCAAAGAGCCCTCTAGGAAGTAAAGTGACTGCACAAGCCACCAGATGTTTGTCTGCAACATTCACACTCTAAGCAGGAGTGACAAATATTATCAACATGCATAACTGCAGTTCTAAATAAGGGACTAGCTTTGTATTTTGCTAAAGTACTCCTGTTTCAAATTGTGAGGGTAAGGTGAAAGGCCTTCATACTCTGCACGGGCCCAACACCTAATGCACAGAGAATAAAACAATGTACGATTGTTAAATAAATTGTAACTTAACATGCTCATTAGGTGAGAGCGCAGGAGCATGGAAGCATTTCTAAACAAACCAAGTAAACCCAATAATGTGAAACTCATCTAAAACACTTCCTGCTGTCTTCAAGTGGACAGTGTCGGAGCAAAAATGGTTTCCTCAAATTAAATTGGTAATAGCTCCCTTAAATACGTATTTGAGAGGTGCATTGGTATTTCTTGTATAGTGAAATCTAGGCAGAGCCTATTTTGAGAAATAGTATTGTAGCACAGGATGTCCCTTTTATTTTCCTGTTACTCCTTTCCAATGTAGACAACGCCAAACCAATGCCAGAGTCACTATGAAGGGAATTGTTATCCTTTTAGGTCTCGCCTGAGTAGGCTGTGCGCATGCGCAGTCTCGCTGGCGAGATTTAATGAGATGTGGGTATTTCTGTAAGGGGCATTAAGCCCCGCCCCTCTTTTCCATTGGCTGGCATCACCGTTTATGCTAAATGGTGGCCAGCCATTGGAAAAGAGGTGTTGGTGATGTATTTGCTTGGCTTTCTGAGCCGTCCCATTTGGACGGCCTGGCCTGCTTTGCATTCGTCGCAAAAGGTTTCCTATCTTTATGGGGCCAAACACATGGCCCCATAAAGACAAGAAACCCATTAACAGGCGAGGCCATCCAAGTGGCTCGGCAGAGAAAAGCACAAGCAAATAGGTCATGGCGTCATGGCGATCTGCTCCGTGCCCGCAGTCGACACCCGCCACCAAACCGCCGCCGCCATGTTGAACAGCAGCTGCCTTCTTGGAGGAGCGAAGAGGAGCGCCGTGCTGCAGCTGAGCGTGTGCTGCGGAGTGCCACGCCCCGCGCTCGGGGAAGCGGATTGCGGGTGTAGCGACAGCTACAGCTCGGCCTCCAATTCCAGCCCCTGCAGCCCGACTGCGGAGTCTCTGCGCTTCCTGGTACCGGAAGCCTCCCCGCCTGCCACCACTGGTGTAATTTAGGAGTCGGTGAGTTCACAACTACCACGGAGAGTGTGTACTAACACAGTCAGCGGCCCAATTCCCTTCATGTGTGCGTCCTCCCATTGCCCTGAATCATGGCTTTCACACCTGAACTTCTCTTTGGCGGTCATGTGTGCGTGCTCTTACACAAAACATCCCCAAATCCTCTGTGGGTGAACACTGCATACATACATCCCCCCGGAGTCATTGCTGGGTGCACAGACACTAATATATTTACTGTTGTAAAGAGTGTGTTCACACGCATTAACATCCCATTGTCCTCAGTGTGCGCTCATACATTAAAAATCTGTGTTTCCACTAGCATGAGGTCACACTATCACCCGAGAGCCTCCTGAGCCGGAACGTGAACTCACACCCTGCACACCCACGAGTCTGTAGTGACTGTGTTCACGCAGATCGTCTAGGAGCACATACGAGTGTTTGTTCACACTCCACATACAAGGGCATGCAGTGAATGTCTATTGACAAGCGGAGCATCTGCAAATACTTAATGAATGTGAAATCACACAAAGACCATCAAAGAGCCCGTTGTGAGTGCCTGCTCACAGTGAATATTCAAGTGTCTGTAGTGAGTGTGTGTGACACTGGATATTGAGCAGGATGTTGAGCAGACGCCGCGCCTAAGTCAGCAGCTCTGACTGTTACGCCACACCCCCCCCAAGTAAATATGCTTAGTTAATAATGCCAACACCCCTTCCCATTTGAATATTGCTCCAGAGAGCTGCTAGAAGACATCTTATCTAAGTAGGCGCTTGCAAGAAATTGTATTTGTATCTAGCGCTTCCTATGCCTGAGGAGGCGGCTTCGATGCACCAAGCCTTTGTTCCAGAGCCGGAATCCCCTCTCTTGTTTGGTCCTCGGGAAAGGATGGTGACCCTCGTACAGCACCGCCCAGCAGCCTCTTAAAATGCACGGATTCTGCAAGCAGCTGAACTCGCACTGCATCAAAGAGTGGCGCTGCGGGTGGTCAAGATGCCGTTTTCAACCCGGTGGTTACAATCCCATGACGTCACAGCCACACCCACATCCCAGGGTTATCTTCGTAGTTCTATGTCTTTGCATGAGGTTATTAGCTGACCCGCTGTCTCGAACATCAATAACTTAGAGAGGTTACAGGAAAAGGTGCAAAAGAAGGAACTGATGACAACCAAGCACATGAAGACACAGGCACAAGCACAGCCAGGCATACACGCATACGCTCAGCACACAAACACACATGCACTCATACACCCAAAAACATGTATATACCCTTAGCGCAAACACAGAGGCACACGCACAGCCACGCGCACAAACCAGCACAGATGCAAACACGCATGCACAGTTTGACACAAACTCACACACACGCACAACACACTCACCCAAGGCGTATTTCCTTTGTGCTGCCAAACGGGCATTCCTCTCCCACAGCGGCACACGAAACAGGGCTTTTCAGGGGTAAATAATATGTGTCAAATCTACGCGGGAAAGTAGGCCACAAGCCGCCTCACACTAGCCACTGGTGCAGTGTCTGATCAAACACATGCCATCTTGGGCGACTAAATACACACACACAGGGCAGGCTGTGTGGGAGCTCTCACTGTATTTTTACTTGTGACATTTGACACCACCAGCTGGAGTAGCGGCATATAAATGGAAGAACCAATAAATAAAATAAACGACACTCCGTGCACTGGAAATAATAATAAACAAGCACTGGCAGAGCCAATAGGTCTCGTGTTTAGAGAGAGCTATTGGCTTTAACGTTTTTAATATGTGTTGCAGAGCATTGTGAATGTTGCGCAGCATGTTTAAAAGTTATGAGTAATAATTAAAGTGTTATTACCATTTGTCACTTTATATATGACCTAGAAAACATTATATACAACTGAAGTATCCTAATACAAGCATTTGCAATGCAATAGGTCTGGCATTTATGCGAGTTTAAGCTATTGGCATTGTAAATGACAATGCCTTTTATTTATGTTTAAAAAAACTAAAACAAAAATAAAAGGCATCGTCATTTGCAATATCAATAGCTCAAACTTGCGTAAATGCGAGACCTATTGCATTGTAAATGCTTGTTTTTCTTGTTTCCTCTATTTCCAGCAATGTTTCAAAATGCATTCCCATAATGAAATTTGGGAATGTATTTTAATCTTGTGCAACATTGCTACCAGAGGCTGTCTGACCTCAAGAATGTTAAACTTTTCTTGCCCAGGAGAAAAAGTAGAATTTATTAACTTTTAGATCATTCTTCCAAAATTACTAGGCCCTCCTTTTCTGAGCGGAAACCTTCTGTATATTTTCTTAGCAACATGAGTGACTGTGTCTTTTCAATTTCAGCAATATCCTGCTGGGGAAAACTCCAAACTAGTGTCCAGCAGCACAGAACAATATGGACATGCAGAGAGGTATTTGAAGAATGGGCATGCAAAGCCACCTTTGGTAAGGACGTTTTTTTTTTTTTTTACACAGCTCTTATTACCATCGACTAAATTTAGCTTGCAGTACACTACCAAATGACATTGTAAAATATTGTGACTGTTTTGATATTCTAGCTTCTACTTAAAAAGCCGTGGGTTCCCTTTCAAACCACATTTTGGAAGACAATGAGTACAAGGTTCTTCACTAATGTCATAAAGTGGTTCGAAGTTAATGGCAGCGCCTGTGTTGAGTATTATGTCCTCAGAGTATTGCCGATAGTTTTAAAGGTCAAAGGAGGGATGTACTCTGCTGACATGCTGGAAGACCACCAGCCTTACTTGGAGACCTCTGCCAGGCAGGTGAAGATATCTACCTTCAGTAGTGTTGCTGCTGCCAAGTTAAACCTGTTGTAGGCTGAGAATTGTTCCTCGTGGATGCCATGTTTAAAGTGCGCACTAAGCACACTTTTTGTTTTTCAAAAACAAGTTGCAAAAGCAGGATTTTAGTACTAGAAAATAAAAGTCCCTGACATGCTGGGAGTTTTCTGTCAGTGCCTGGGGTCATTTCTTTGAGTTTCTGTTCGGGACTTCCAGGCTTTCACTGGTAGTCCCAAAGAGGAATAACATTATGACTGAACAGCCAACCTCAATATGGTGGACGTTATGTTGTGCATTGACCAGCAGCCTCGTGGCAGAAGATCCATCGGTCAAAGATTTCCAGTGCCATTGAAATGTCCCACGTATCTGACTCTAAATAGAGCGGGAAGAGTCACGAGTTTGGGTGGCGGAACAAATGCTGCTTTTTCACATATGTCCGCATCCACAATACCCTGAAGGAGTTGCGAAAGAGATGCAAAGGGCTTTTATTGCAGATTTGAATCTTAATGTATGCTTGACAACAACACTTGCACGTTTTGATATGAAGTTAATGTTTGGTGTTTTTAAAATAGTGTTTTGCTAGAGCATTAAGTGTTTGATGTACGACTATCATGAATCACATAAAAGTTAGTCAGTCAGGGCAAGCTCCAGGGCAGTCAATGTTAGATGTTGGTTAAGCGGCTAGTCTGCTCATGCTTGTCTTCAGTGCAAATTATCTGTCTATAGTAAAATAGAAAGTCTACAGGCTCAAGCTGTGCCTTCCAGTAGCGAGACGTTCAGGGACAGTGTATAATTGACAGAGCCCTGTAGTGCAACATTAAATGAATGACTTGTAAATAATTACACTATGTTAGCTATTTTCTAATTGCAGACTTGAGTATAGAAACAGCAAAGAACAATACTTTACCAGCCCATTCTGCCCGCCAGATCGGTGTAAAGTTGTCACTGGTGTTAAACACAGCAGTTATTTTTATAGTAGTGTAGTAGTGAGGATAGGTTGAAGTCTTAAAAACTTGCCAGACTATCGGGGCTCTTTAAGCTGTTTGCTAGTGAGGTTTTAATAATTAATCTTACAGGCACAACGGTGACGTTGCCAAATAAAGGGTAAGCACTGTAGGCCACCTCCTGCATGATACCAAAGAACATTGTTACTTTAAGACCCAGTTTAGGTTTAAGAAGCCTTAACAAATAAGTAGCAAATCAGTTTTAAGGCTGGCATGCCCAGTTAGGACAGGTAGCATATCAATTTTCATTTCAGAATCGTCTAAATGAAAACCAATTATTCCATTTTTTCCAATCATTGCATAAGGGTTATCCACATAAATCTATGTGACATAACGGACTAGCCCTGCTCATGAAGCAAGTAATTTGACAATAAAACTGTTCCATAGACTCACACACCACCTGCTCAACCACCATTGAGGTTGAAGAGATAAGATGGTCGTAAATACATACCCAAAGATATTGAGCATAACAGCGGTTTTAAAAAGGCACAGACCATGCAGGGCTTAGGGTCAATATATCTCTGGGAGTATACTTTTATGGTTTCATCCCTAGTTGTTTTATTATTAAATTGAAATTGTAAGGCGCACAGCTACCGCATGGGGTTTCCCGGCACAGTCATGGTAGGGAAAGAAGTAGCTACTAATGGAGGAAATTGGAGATTGAAAAACCAAGTCTTCAAACTTTTGCGGAACACACCATACACCGTTTCATTTCATAATGGGACAGGTAGGGAGTTCCACAGGGATTGTCCTAATAAGAAAAGGATCGACCAAGCATACAAGAAAGTCTGATATTTGGAACAATAAATCTAGTCTGCTGGGCGGATTGTCGAATTCATCCAGACAAGCTGTGCTAAAGCTAAAAGAGCCCTACTTTCCTGCCTACAGGTCACACACCATCTGCGACAGGACTACTACTATGGCTCTCCTGGAGAATATGCCCATAGCAGACATGTGTAGAGCTGCCACATGGTCCACTCTTCACACATTTACAAAACACTACTGTGTGAACATTCTAGCAAGTGAGCATGCCAGAGTTGGTTAAGCTACCCTCAGGAATTTGTTTCAGACCGCTGCTATAACCACTAGCTAGCCATCGGTTAGAGTACTGCTTTACAGTCTCTGCAGAGCATGTGTATCTACTGGCACACATGCTACGAACAGAATGTTACCCTGTAAGGATCTTTTTGTTGCATGTAGTGCTGTAGATTCACATGTGCCCAACCTCCTCCCCAGAAGCCGGTGGCTAGTGCAGACATCTTTCACTATAAAATTGTTTTCTTCTTGCATGGTCACTATTTCTTCTGCACACACTACTCCATATGTACTCTCACCCATTGGGTGAAAAACAATGTAACAATGGATTTGGTGACCATGTGCATCTGCGACCCGAGGAGGAGTCATCGAGGCCTCATGACTCGAAAGAGTGCCTAAAAAAAAAACAATGTGCAACGTTCAAGCCCTAAATAGTAGGAGTATGGAGAGCATGTGAATGTACAGCACTATATGCAACAGGGTAAGTAACCTATTCCTTACTGGCCAAGAGATTTACAATGATGTCTAAAGTTTTTAGGCATTGTTGAGAAAAAGATGTAAGACATGGCTTGCAGGCCAATATTAGTCACTTGCTTAAGGGCCCTTTTCACTGCCACTCTTTTGATTCATGTTTCTTTTATCACATAGCCACTTTTTCTGCCTCTGCGGTAATTGTAATCTTCTGTCTAGATAACAGTCCAATGTGTGATCCTGTGTCTTATGAAAAACCTTTCTATTCTTACACAACGTGTGTCCGCTTCTCAGCATACCTGATGGAAAGGTCCTGAACACAGTTGCAAGTGTAAGAACCTCATCAACTTTTGGTGATTTGCAGATGCATTGTTGCCTCAGCCACTATTGCCACTATAACAAGAGCACCTTCACAGTCCCAATCAACACCTTTATACCTCCAACCCAGTGGCAGCTCCTCCGCTAAGGCGGAGGAGCGTTGCTCAACTGCACAGAAATAAAAAATAAAATGACAACGTATCGTTATTATCATTTTATTTTTCCTATTGCATGCAATCAGTGGCCTGAGTGCAGTGTGGGGCGGGGCTGGCCTGAGCAGGGGAGGAGTGGTTTGCACTCCCAAAGTGCACATAAACTGTTTGGCTGGCCCTCTTGGGCTGACCAAACAGTTCATGCTCACTTTGCATGTTCCTACCAGGGTGTATTACACAGCATGGTTAGGAACATATTCAGGCTTCCTGTTCCAGTCTGAGCTCCGATCCACGGCGCGCAAACCAGTCACAACTCTGCATTGCAGTGTTGCGATTTGCTATGGGGAGCCTGTGTGCCGGGTTCTTCCTGCTGCTGGTCGAACTGCAGAAATGAAGAAGGAAGAGGATGCAGGGGAGGCGGCAGCCGGCCTTCCGTTATAAGGTAAGTTTTTTTTTCTTTTTTGATTAATTAACCCAGTCTGCCCCCTCCCCGCCCAGCTCTACCATTCCCGTCCGGTAGCAGCCGCTACTGCACCAACCTTCCGCGCCCTGCTTCTTCAAAGGCTAACATTTAGGTGACAGAGTCGAGGGCAAAAGATTTAAGAGCTCCCTGTCTTTTCTCATCTGGTACACCTCCTCTTAGGACGAGGCCTTGAAGCTACACTGGAAGTTTGATTTTTCTCCTACACTTCTGTTAATGTTTTGCTATTGCACCACTTGAGTTGTGTATAGATGCGGTTAAATTTATTCTGTTCTTTTTGTGTGTTTTTACTAGGGTACAATGAGTAAATCTGAATGGGAAGCTACAAGTAAGTAGCAATTGTGTTTTTTCATTCTTGAGCCATTGTGTTAATATGTGGTTTAATTGTGATGCAGTTATACCGTTGTGAACTGCAACTGTTTAGTGTTAGAGTAGAGTCCCCCATTTTTATTATATTTTTAATATCCTAGCCTACCCACTGGAAGATGGTTTTAGGTTTCTGGTTTGAAGATGGGCAGTAATTGCACTTATGTTTCTGCTGATCCTGAGCAGTGTGGCATAATTATGGTCACCAACACAGCCCTCCCAAGAGGGATGCAGGCAAACCTTGCGTTACTTCTTGACAATCCTACATGATTTGAATTGAAAATAATGGTAATGATTCAGAGCTGTTGAGCATGTGTGGAAAAGGCGAATTTTGCGGACTACCCACATACTACGCAACAGTTTTTTTTAATGCAGAGGTGGTGAGCCACTTTTAATTATTTTATGGTTTATCTGCCTCCTGTAGTTTAAGAACTGTAGGCATATCTAATGGAGTGGCACAGAGCAAGATCACCAGCAACATTTGAGGCAATTGCCTCTTTACTGGAAACTCCGAAACAAGAAAACATTGCTTAGGCATGTCAATTGTGGTTGTTAGAGAGGTTTCTGAAGGTAAATTTAAAAATAATGGCAAGTTTTTCATAGAAAAAAATATTGAATGAAGATATATCTTGGCCTATCTTTCTTATGTTCTGAAATGTCACAAACTCCAAAGTTTGTCTTTACCTCTGGTTATCAAAATGTTCAAGTTCCTGTTGATGGATATACATCACCAAAATTGCTACAACGTTGGTTTAATCTTAGCACCGCTTATAGGCTGCTGTTAGCTATTGCATTGTGTACAATACTAATGAAAATATTTATTTGATTACAGAACATTGTTCATTTAAAGGTTTTACTGTGTACACTCTATGGTTTACGAAGGAAATGCAAACCCTTTCAGGCTTGCACATCTGCAGTAATGTATGCACTTCCAGAAAGGGAGGTAACCTGGTTAAAATGGATGTTTGCAGTGCCTAATGGAGTAGTGATGACAGTTTATAGAACCTGAACAGATTTTTGTTCATCCTAAAGACTTCCTTTCTCCAATCAGCTATGAGTGAATGAATCCACTGTACTTGTAATGTTTGTACATGATTTGCTTAGTCAACTGAGCTGAACCACTGCTTGTGCCGCATTGTATCTGCCATAGATTGAATTGTACTTGGTCTTCAGGCTGAGACCCTGTGATGACATTAGAAATAGAAGTAAAAGCCTATGACCTCAATCTCACTGATAATCCACCCCTTCTCAGTGACTGCTCGATTGAATTGTACTTGGTCTTCAGGCTGAGACCCTGTGATGACATTAGAAATAGAAGTAAAAGCCTATGACCTCAATCTCACTGATAATCCACCCCTTCTCAGTGACTGCTCTTGTTCATGAGCTGCGCCACTTCATCTACCATGCATCGTCAGGGGCCACATCTACAAGCAGATCCTATTAATTGAGCTTCTCGCTGACAGCCCCCTTTCAGGTATCACAATTAATTAATCAATCAACAACTATTAACCAGTGGCTCTATCAGAGAAAACATTTAGGCAAGCATGGGAATAAGAATAATTTCAGCCCCCTTCCTGCATTTTTACATGCAAGTAGATATCTCCATAGCACTACACAGGTGTGGTAGAAAATTACTTAAAACAGAAGGATGTTAGATAGACTTAGTTTGTCTAAAGATTCTAGTTCACCAGATCCCCGGCGACCTAACCCATTGGAGCTTCACATGAACACCTGCAGGAAATTCAACACAAGTTGTTGCTAATGCAACTGAAGTGGATCCTAGAAATTACACCTAAGAGCCAGAAGAACAAAGAACTATACTGTTATTTCCTGGCTTCTAAATAATTTACAGTTTGAATGCCTACCTTTTGATCTCATTTAGCTAAATAAGTTCCTCTTTAACTGAAAACATGTTCTCCTATTGATTTGGTAACATTTAGATTATCTTCTCTTTAAAGAGTTCTTGGTCTTGTTTCTGTTTTCTTAAAGCTTCACAAGTATCAATAAGTTGGGACAGGATAGCACAAGTATCAGTTTTTTGGGGCAGGAAAGCTCTAGTATCAATATGTTTGGGGCAGGATAGCACTACCAGTTCAGCGTTCTTCCCCTGTACCACAAATGATGGCCATAGGCATCAGTATTTTCATACATGAACAATCGTCAATTAACCTGAATTGGGCTTGATACTGTGCAAGCCAAGCCTTCCCCTTGGAAGACAGAAAAACATAAACTGAAGGATAAAAGCTTGGTCTTGTAAACCTACTTTTCACATTTAGAGGTGATGTCACCCTACATTCCTCACTGGCATCCACAAAGGAGACTAGTATAAGAGGAGCTATCTGTGAGCAATAAGGCTGCGCGTACCTCCAACTCCCGGCTGCCGCTATTGCTGTATGAGCCCTACGAATATTATGGCGGGTCGCCCGCTGGGGCATAAACCCGGCTTCATCCGGATGAACAATAGACAAGACATGGGGATGGAGGCGATTAGCAAGCGCCTTGGCCAGAACCTTGGCCTCGACGTTGAGAAGAGAGATGGGCCGGTAAGATGCATGGTGTTCGGGAGTCCTGCCGGGTTTGTGAAAAACCACCACCTTAGCATGCCGCCAGTCTCTGGGCAAACGACCAAACTCCCTGGCCTCTTTCACGATGGCTTTTTTTTTTTTTTTAAATAACTTTTTATTGGTTTTTCCATAACATATATAACAATCTGTGACATTGCATACCTTGAGAATCGTTCCACCAGTATCTGCAGTTTCATTGCACATCAAAAACAGCATTACAATAATTGTCGAGTACATTATCTCGGTTCTCCGCGCCAGTGCTCTAGCTAGGACTTCAGCATTGCCCACCCGTCTCCCAGACAGTCCCCCAACCCGCCTATTCACTGAGTTCTGGATCTGAGTTCTCCACAGGGGGTTCGCATATATCCCCTCGGTAACTGTTCCATTTCCCCCATATCTGTGTCCATTTCTTGGGGCACCCTCTGTGGATATACACTGCCTTCTCCGCAATCATGATGGAGTCCATGTCACCACATCACTGGGGGAGGGTAGGGGTCTGGCTGGATCCCCACCTCTGCACTATGTTTCGTTTTGCCACCATCACACGACCGCGATTTTAAATGAAAATTAACAAGTGTTTGGAAAAGGGTGAGTCCTAGAAGAGCCTTTGTGTTTATAATGTGTAGATGATAAATACAACTAAAACAGGATGCAGTCTTTCAAGTTGTTAAGGAATATCCTGTTGCCTTTCTCTAAGAAATGTACTCCTTAACTTCTATATATATGTTCTTTTTAAAGAGTAAATTGGTGAGGATGGAGGCCATTTCGTGGTCTCTGAGGAATGCAGAAGCAGTTTTATTTACATGTTTTCTGGTTGTCTTTCTGTGGGCAGAATTTGTTTGACCACTTCCATTTATGCCTTTGGCAAATGTGAGGGTACACTGAAGCAGTGTGAGGGAAAAGTGTAATTAATTGACCAAAGGTATCCTCCATTAGCATTTTCAGTCCTACCCCAGTAAGTGTGCCAAGGTCATTGCCACCACAGAGCACAATTAAGAGGTCTGGATGTTAGCAATCCGCAATGCTTTCAAACAAAGGAAGCAATTGATACTACTGTAACCCTCTGTAGCCAATCTAGATAATGTCCACATTAAGCAAACCCAAGTCCCTAACAATGCCACTCTTTCTAGCACACTCGTTGGCCCGAAAGACATAGATAGCTGTGACCCACAATCCACGTTCTAACCATTTTGAAGGCAAGGAGCAGTAGCACACAGGAGAAGGATGGAGCTGAAGGAGACAGTTTGCAAAATGAAAGGCAGGACCTTTTTGTGTATTGTAGATATATTGGTAGCTAAAAATAGGTAGTGATTTAATTGGTAAAGTAAGTAGATCTGTGATTGACTCTGGATGGAATAAAAAAAGTTAATCTATTTTGAATATGCTTACATTTTCACACTGTCAACTGCACCTACTAAAGTTCAACTTGAAGCTAGTATGCTGCTGATAGAAAGTGGTGTGAACTTTTGACCTACTCATACAATAGTGCTCCAATGAGGTTGCTATGGCAACTGAGGTAAAACCGTGTATGAGGAAGCGTTGTAAATATACAGTATTTTCAAACTATAAAGGAAAGTGGTTTAGATATAGTACTTATTCTGAAATACACATTTCCTGAATTAACACTATTATAGAATGTCAAATGTAGATGAAAAATGATAGTAGTATAATGGTAAATGCCTCCATTGCAAAGTTACATGGAAATTTTGCAGCAGTACCTCTGCAGGCCGGGGGTGGCGTCAAATGATTCCATATTAACATCTACTCCGGTTGTGACGTTAGCGGAGAACATATAAGTTCCCTCCAGCATGTGGCTGTCACTTTCTTCATTTGTGTGTTGCAACTCAGATCCGGAGAAGCGGTTCCTCGGGCTGTTTCCTGGCCTACTTAGACATTTTTTGTTGGTTGGAACAGTATGCCTTTTTTTCCCTCACGTCTTCAGGCTTTAAGCCTTGTGGTTCTTGTACACAACAGATGTCTGCTACGGACCCTCATTCCTTTTGCATAGGGTGTTTGGAAGAACACCACGACTCCGAGGATTGCAACTCATGTTGGAAGCTGAAGCCAAAGGCGCTCAAACGTCAGATGAAACTCCTGGCGGCATGGGTGATGCGGTCCTTAGAGACTTCTCATCGACCTTGGTCTCCTTATTGTTTGACGGTCCATTAGCGTGCCTGAGCCATTCCCGTGGACGTCCCAAGGTAAGCGCAGGCGGTTGACGTTGCGGCACACCCTTACTTTGCTGCATAGAGACTCAGTCTCTCACGGCTCCTCCCGTTCGCCGGTTGAGTAGTCAGTACATGACTCTTCCCCGTGCCTCCCCGTATTACTGGAAGCCGGGGCGTCGATGACCCAGATGAGAGATTATTATAACTCTCTACCTATTATCTTTGGGTCTTCGCCTGGAGCGCCTTTAGGCCCAAAGGCGGGGAGAAGAGGCACTCCAGCGGGTTCGCCCTCAGTGTCATTTGGGACCTCTGGGTCAATGGGTCACTGCTAACTGACACTGTCTCGACACCGAGACCTGGAACACCCTGCCCCTCTACCTCAGGCAATCCCCGTCGATGACCCAATTCAAGAAGGATCTCAAAACCTGGCTCTTTGACTGAACCCAGACGGAGCAGCAGTCCCCTGCCCCCCTACCCCATATAAAGTGAAGACCGCAGGAGACCTTTGCTCTTTGGATCCTGCTAATGTTTGTAATTATTTTAACCACAGGTTTCAAGCCATGCTGTCTTTCATCTGCAACAAAAGAAATCCTCCTCTTAGCAAAGTAACTGAATTCTTTTGGCGTAAAGAGTAACAAGCAAGAGGTGCTCCTCATATTCACATGCTGTTATGACTAAAAGATGCACTGAAATTTGAAACCGTGATTACTCTGCTATCTTTCATAGAGCAGTATGCAACGTGCACCATCGCGAAAGACGGTAGTGAAAAAAACCTGAGACAACAAGCTCTGCGCTTTCAAACACATAGATGTCACTCACACCTACAAAGCCCTCCACAACGCTGGACCAGTGTACCTGAACTATCTCCTCACATTCCACGTACCTGCCAGACACCTCCACTCCGCCCAACTGTCCCTTGGATCCACAAGGCATGAACCGGACTAAGATCCTTCTCCTTCCTCGCCGCCAAGACCTGGAACACCCTGCCCCTCCACCTCAGGCAATCCCCGTCGATGATCCAATTCAAGAAGGATCTCAATACCTGGCTCTTCGACTGAACCCAGATGGAGCAGCAGTTCCCCGCCCCCCTACCCCCAGCGCCGTGAGCTCTCACGGGTGAGTAGCTGCACTGTACAAACCCCTGATTGATTGATTGATTGATAGATAGATTTTGGAAGTACTGCCGTCAAATACAGATGCAAAGGGAAATTTTACACAAGAAGCCGATTTGGCTTCCCATGACCTGTCATTTCCCAAGGAAGAGTGAACAGATTTTTGTCTGCAGTCAAACATACACTGACACGGAAATCAAAGAAAAAACACGTACAACCTGAGAAGAGCAGAGGCCTCCAAGTATATTAATGACTATAACCCTGTGATTCTCAAAATGTGGAATGCAAATATGGATATGCAATTTATTGCAGATAACTCCATAGCTGTTGCTTGGTATGTCACTCATACATTACGAAATAGCAAAGACCAAGTTGAAGGAGATTTGGGAGGAGATTTCTGCAGAAAAGACTAACCAAAAAATTGCACAGCTTCAGCTTGAAAACGCTTTCCCATAGCGGGATGGGGTCCTATGAGTGCTGTCATCGGTTGAGCTCAACCGCTTTGTTCTCTAAGTCTAGGCCTAGCAAGTACGCAAAATAAAGTGTTAAATTCTTTCTCTTAAATTCAGTACCTAGCAGAGTTTGGCCCAGAAAGTATAGACATTGTGAAATCAAATCTGTTGGATACGTACTATCCAAGAAGGAGTCCATATCAACAAAACCTGCGCCTTTATGAAGTACTTCAACACTACAGATACAAAAGCAATGTAACAGAAAAAGAAATAAGTAAATCTAATTAACCACAGAAAGCTTAGTTGTCAAACTACAGACTGAAAGAGTTATTCTATTTGGCACTTCTACAACTCATCAAGCCTGGGCGTGCTGGATCAAAATTACTTTGCGGTTATGACTGCTACAAAGATTCCTTCAATGCTGTAAAATACAGCATTCAGTGTTCAATCTTCCCAAACTATTTGCAAATGTTAAATGATGAGAATGAGCAAGAAGAAATGATCGATGTTTAGGTAGCTACGAAGAGTTCCCAAAACAGTCAAAGTTCTGCACCACTAAGTCAAGATCCTCTTGGACAACTCATTATTGAAAACTAAGTCACAATAGCCATGAATGAGGTGAAAATTGCAATGAAATAAGCAAGAAAGTGTTGATTTAGATCAGTTGGACAACTGAATGACGAACAGAAAGAAGTTTATATAGAGGTAAAAGAGAAAATAGAGTAGGGATTCCTCCACAATAAGAAAGAAAGCAAATGCTCATCATTTAAGCCAGTACTATTATAAGTGGTCAAGCTGGCACTGGGAAAAGCTTTTAATTAAAGTTCTCAATGCTTGCCTACAGAAGACAACAGAATCAAATTTATTGTGTGTAGTAACAGCACCAACTGGATTTGCTTCACACAGCATTAAAGTAATTACTTATATCAACTACTTAAGCTACCTGTTGATTATGGCAATAAACTGGAGTACCAGAAGTTATGCGGTGAAAGATTTGAAGTCTCGAGTACATAAGAAACTGAAGCTTTTAATCATTGATGAGGTGAGCATGGGCTCAAACTTAATGTTTGCCTTCCTACACTTGAGAATGCAACAGATTTTAAAAACAGTATGATGTGCTGTTTGGAGTAAAGCGTTTACTTGGCTTCGGTGATCTACTGCAGCTTTCCCCATCAAAGGACAGCCTGTTTTCAAGACAATTCTGCATGATGAAACTTGTGCAACGATGCAAGTTGTGTCAAAGAGTACAATAGTTTAAGAAGTGTATACGCTCCTCATTTAGGACATTATCCCATTTATGAAAAATGGATAATGCGTCCAAATCGGAATCTCACAAAAGAGTCTATGAATGTTGCTGAAAAGAACAAAAAGGAGAACAAAGAAGGTGTTAAGGGGAAAAAAAAAACTGGAGAAGAGCGAGATATTTTAGGTTACCAGTTGTCAAACACTTCTTGTGTCAACTGATAGGCAAATGTTCTTCTCAATGTACTGTTTAATTTACCACACAAGAGATTATGTTCTGCACTGTGTGCTTTACTGCAACATTTACATAGTCATAGGACTGTAATACATTGTGCCACCACTAATACAGCCATCACTTAACCATAAAACTAATTACACACTCACTTTTTCACTCATACAGATAGTCACACACAAACTCCCTCACTCACCCAAAGAGCCACTCACACCCACTCATGAATACACCACTCACCCGTTCAGGCTCTCATGCACCCATTAATTCACTCATACACCACTGATGTATGCCCTCACTCACCTAAACACTACTGATGGATCCACTAACTCACCCATACAGCCACTTGTGCACCCTTTCACTTACCCATACATCTACTGACTAACCCACTCACTCATCCATCCATATAGCACTCACGTATCCACTTACCCACCCATACAGCCACTAGGACACCAACTCACACCTGTACTCTTCTGACACACACTTGCACTATTTAATACAGGCACTAACACACCCAGTCACTCACCTATACAGACACAAATATACTCACGCACTCACACATACACCAACTAACACACACCCACCCATACAGTCAGTAGCACATCCACCAAGTCACCCATACAACTACTTACATACACAGCCACTCAAACATATACACAGTCACACGTTAGTAAATACTCACACCCACTTACTCTTGTATACGGTCACTAACTCACCCTTGTAGGTAGTTATACTCGCATGCACTCAATCACTCATCGATAGAGGCACTGACACAGCCACTCAACCATAGACACATACTCTCCCATATACCACTCAAGCACTCAGCTACGCACCCATACAGCTACTAAAGCACCCACTCATACTTATACTGGACTTACACACCCTTACACTCACACAGACACTAACACACCAGTCACTCACACATACAGCCACTAAAACCAACAAACACACACTCGTAGTCAGTCACACACCCACTTACTCATTTATACAAACACTTGTGTGTCGATTATCTCAGCTAGAGCAGGGATTGACTGCGCCCCCATGCTAAAAATGTTTGGCTCATGAGGCAAAATTGTCTCACATTGGTAAATTGAGGAACAGTTGCTGGAATGTCTAATGTCAGCTGAGCAGCTGATGAGGTGCCTGCTTCTCCATAGCCTCCATCAGATGTTGCTTGCCGGCTCTCTTCTTTTTGTCTCTCTGCTCTTCTTAGATGATTTGAATGGATAGTTTTGAGGTGCTTCAGCATGCTAGAGGTACTACAGGAGCAGTGGCGGCTCCTCCACTATGGCGGAGGAGCGTCGTCTCACTGATTTCAAGCAGTGTGAGAAGTAGAAACAAAATGACGATAACTTTCAGTTATCATTTTATGTTCATGGTGCGTTGCGGGCAGATGTGTGGGCGGGGCTGCTCTTGGAGCTGGCAGTGGAGGATTGGTTTGCCCTTTCCTAGGTGCGCAATGACTGTTTGGTCGACCCTCGCAGCAAAGTAAGTTAACATTTTTTAGGTCTCGCCTGGCGTAAGCAGCGCACATGCGCTGCACTCGCCCTGAATGAATGAATGAAATTATATTTATATAGCGCCTAGCTACCCTGAGGCCTCCTAGCGCTTAGTCATGCGAGGGTTTCTTGGAATCGATACGGTTCCAGAAGTCGTGTCACTGCTCCGCCTGCAATTTTGATTTGTACGCGTTGTTTTGCGTCATGGGAAGCACAGTGTAATGATTGCACCAGAGGCAATCATTACACTGAGGGTTGCCACCCGGTCCGCTTTTGGCCCCGCCCACCGGGATTGGATCGTTTACTTGCGGAGGGACACGGCCTCCTTCAATTACTTGGTAAGAGCACAATATTTGTTATTACTATATGTGTTCGTATTTTCTCTGCCAGCATGGCTGGACAGCTCGGCCGCTTTTGTTGTTATCTACTGTGGGTAGAAACTTTCTGGAGAAGTTGTCCATCTTTGCGTTGCTGGCAACATATGCAGTAAGAATGTGTGCACTGGCTGCATGTGTTTTAAGGTGGTTGCTTTATGGGATGCGTCGTAAGCAGCTTCCTGGTCAGGTGGTGGGGTAGAGTGGGGTGCGCGGTGGCCGGGGAGAGGGACCCCACTTTGGTATGGAGGGAGAGCTGCTATGGCGAGGAAGCTGAGGCTAGCCTATCTGGTGATGGGCAGTATCTGAAGGAGACAAGGACCAGCCGTGAGGATAGGGCACGCACCGGCCATGATTATTAGTGAATGACCAGGGCACGCACCGGCTGTGAGTATAGGCCACGCACCAGCCATGAGTTTAGGGCACGCATCAGCTGCGAGGACAAACACCTGCTCTGGGGTTAGCGTATACCAGCTCTGAGACTCACAAGGGTAAATCAGGACCCTGCAGCCCCTGCGATGCATCCATTTAGGGGCCACCCATTCATCTAAAGACCAATGAACATCTGAGATATGGGAGACTCTGGGCCCCTCTTCACATTCCACAGGGGGCCCATTCATTTTCCGTCACCCAACTGCTGATACTGAAGACAGCCCAGAGGCGCAGCCAACTGGGAGCGGAGCCTCGCGCTCTTACCATAGGGCAGGCACTCCTCTGAGCAGAGTCCCGGCGCCTGCTGTGAGGGCAGCAGCTCTGAGTGCCACAGACACACCAACCAGCTCGTGGTCAGAGGGCAGCCAGCCCCGTGCCTGCGGGGCTTCCCTGCTCAGAGTCTGAGTGCGGCAGGCCAGCCCTGAGCAGTTGCTGCCCCCTCTTTGCAGCAGGCACCAGCTAGGAAAGCAGTCACTAGCACCGATGACAAGAACTTCCTCTGAATTTGAAGCAGGCACCACCGGTATCTCCGGGGATGCTTCCAGCTCTGACCCAGGGGCAGCGTGTATCTGTTGTGAGGCTGTGTGTAGCAGGCACCAGGTCTGAGCCTGGGAGTTTCGAGAATTATATATGTTCATGCAATCTATCCGTGTGCAATTTCCCCATACCACCTTTCTCTCCCCAGTAGGCGTGCACAGTTCTCTCTGTGCACCAGTTCCTCCCCTTCTTTATCCAGTGGTGGCTGGTGGGTTTTGAAAGTGGTGGGGCAAAAAATGTTGTACCCTAATGCAAGAAGCGAGCGAGATTACAAGTCAAGAACTATGGCTATATAAATAAAGCACCAGTGCATGTTCAAGAGTATAAAAAGTCACCATTGACAAAATAAAGTTCCAAGCATTCTGGATAGAAAAACACCCCTGGAGCAAAACCCAGCGAATACATCATGAACCAGCACAAGCAAGTACTTTCTCAAGGCTCGCAATCATTTGTAGAGTGCTTGTGCATGGCAGTGGTACTATATGTTCGAGGCATATGAGCTGCAGATTACACACTTGTGCATAGATCGCCATCTGGTGTTGGGCCCGGATGTTTGCAGTTTGTTTTTCCTCTTGGAAAGTCTTTGGAAGTCACGAGTTCGGTGACTCCTCCCTTGGATCGTATTGCGCATGGGCTTTGGCTCCATCCTCAGATTGTTTTTTTCCGCCATCGGGCTCGGATGTAATGTTTGCGCCCCGGTTCCGAACAGCTTCCAGTTCGACGATCAACGCACAATCCTCACCCCAATTCTCGGTATTGTTTCGAACGCGATCTCCCCACTCGAAGCGACTTCTGATCGGCACAGACCTTCGGTTCCAGTCGTCGACGGCGGCCTTCGGGCCTACCCAAGCTCCGGTCCTGGCTAATGGAAAGGACTCCATTTAAAAAGTGCCCTCGATGTGGGTCCAAATTCCCCCACACCGATCTCCACGAGGTATGCAATCTCTGCCTCTCCGCTAAACACGAGGCTCGAGACTGTCCGGCGTGCAAGTCCTTCCGGTCCAAAAAGACTATTCAAGACCGAAGAGCCAGAAGAACCATGGCACACTCCTCGACAACGATCGATTTCGGACGACATCTTCGGAGAAGGCGTCGACGCTCCAGAACAGCCTCACACCGACGAGGGACTCGTCAGGGCCTCCGAAGCCGACGACTCAGATGTGGACGACCTTACTCCGGCACAGAGGGTCGTGAGTACTAATCTTACCCCCCCCTCCCCCCCCCCCCCCCCCCCCCCCACACACACCCTTGCCGGCACCGAAAAAGGCTTCGGTCACGCCTTCGCCTCCGGGCCTAGGCAAGACCAGAGACACTGCTTCACACACCGCACCCTCGGGTCCGGTAAAGAAGCCAAGTAAGCCTTCCGGCGGCTCGGGCTCGAGCCAGCCCACCGGTGGTGCCGATAAACACTCTTCGGCACCGAAAAAGAAACCGGCCTCTATCTAGACACCGAGCCACGCACCGAAACACTCGCGGTCGAAACCCAGCTCTTCGGTACTGACACCACCTTCGGTACCGACCAAAGCACACAAGGCCACCGACACTTCGAAGCCGAAACCCATCTCGGCGCCTACCAAACCCCCCGGAATTTCCTAAGCATGGTTCCAAACAGCGAACCAGCACGGAAGAACATTAGAAACCAACGACCCAACGTCTTCGACGCCGACGGACCAACCAGCCTCACCAGAACTTTTTACACCGGATCCCTTACAAAAAACTTTAACCAAGGATCCCAAAACTGGACATTTAATGCTCTCTATCAAAAAGAGACAATTGGAGAAACCGGCTCCGCCTCCACCTCCAAAGAGGAAGGACTCTGCTACCTCCACTTTCAGACTACCTTCCCCACCTCCTCCACCGCCTCCACCTTCTCCTCATCCACCTCCACCGCCCTCTCCACCCCCACCTCATCATTCCCAAACTCCATCTCCGGATGATGATGATCCGGGGGGATCCATATGACAACATAGGGGATGCACCCCAAGATCTACCTACACGGGACCCCACCCCCACAGGATCCCCAGACCCATGGGACGAATATAATATCCCTGATGTCCCTAACGTCCCACAGGATGATCTTTACCCTTACAGACCTTCTCCACCAGAAGACTCATTGGGGTTCAACCACCTATTGCAAAGGGCGGCACACTATCACGGGGTAGATCTACACACCGACCCCGTGGAGGAGGATTTCCTCCTCGATCCATTCGACACCACACATAGGACCACCTCCATATTGCCTATGCTCAAAGGAGTTATAAAGCATGCGCCAGAGGTCTTTAAGGACCCAGTCAGAGCCAGGGTCATTAACCCGTGTATCAAAAAGAAATACAAATCTGCCCCTACAGATCCCTCCTACATTAGAGGGCCTGCACCACTAGATTCTCTAGTAGTCTCCACCGCACGTAAAAGGGCCAACTCCCAGGCATCAGACGAAGCACCACCACCTGACAAAGAGTCTAAACTCTTGGACGCATCTGGCAAGCATACTGCATCCCAAGCTGCCAACATATAGCGTATCGCCAATACACAGGCGCTACTCGCCAGATATGACAGGGCCCATTATGACGAATTGGAAGCCATAATGAACCATCTCCCTGATAAACATAAAGCTAGGGCCAACGAACTTATTCAGGAGGGCAAAACCATTACTAATACCTCCATACGTTGTGCCTTAGACGCAGCAGACACAGCGTCCAGGGCTATCCATACTAGTGTCCTTCGCCGCCGCCATGCCTGGCTAAGGATATCGGGTTTTAAACCAGAGGTACAAGCCTCCATCCTTAACCATCCCTTTGACCAGGAACACCTATTTGGCCCCAAAGTGGATGACGCCCTGGAGAAAATGAAAAAGGACACGGACGCAGCAAAATCCATGGGAGCCTTACAATCTCACCCTCCCAGACGTTCCTTTCGCCGCTCTTCCTTTCGGAGCACATCCAGAGGCTACTCCTCAGACTCCGCTTCCACTGCATACAAATCCCCTACTCGGTCCTCGTTTACAAGGGGTTACCAAAGAGGCGGCTACAGGGGCAACAATAACAAAGGCAGAGGCAAAACAAATACCGCCCGCTCTGCCACCGCGCCTCCCCAATGACTTCCCTCCACTTCCCCCAGACCATCACACTCCGGTCGGGGGCAGAATCCAACATTTCCTTCCGGTCTGGACTACCATCACCTCAGACAAATGGGTAACACAAATAATTCGGTCAGGCTACTGCCTAGTACCAACATCTACCCCCCAAACATTCCACCCAGACAACGCCCGATGTCACCAGAACATCTACGGCTACTCAAGCAGGAGGTAATCTCCCTCCTAGACAAGGAGGCAATAGAACATGTTCCAACCAACCAACAAAATATGGGGGTCTACTCCCTGTATTTTCTTATACCAAAAAGGCACGAAACTCTACGGCCCATCCTAGACCTTCGCCCTTTAAACACATACATACACTCAGACCACTTTCATATGGTAACGCTTCAGCAGGTACTTCCGCTACTTTCCCAAAACGACTTCCTCACCACTTTGGACATAAAAGATGCTTACTTCCACATTCCAGTGCACAAGGCCCACAGGAAGTACCTCAGATTCGTAGTGGACGGCCACCACTACCAATTCAAAGTGCTCCCGTTCGGAGTCACAACCGCACCACGAGTATTCACCAAGTGCCTAGTAGTGGTGGCAGCACATCTGCGAAGACCACACATTCACGTCTTCCTTTAACTAGACGACTGGCTAATAAAAGCCAGTTCATACAATCAGTGTGTACAACACACACACACCACCATCCAGCTACTTCATCAGCTGGGCTTCACGGTAAACCACAAAAAGTCCCATCTCCACCCATCCCACATAAAACAATATCTAGGTGCCACTATAGACACCTCAAAAGCGCTCGCCTACCCCAATCCTGCCAGGGTTGCAAGCATCCAGGCTCTGCGCGCAAAATATATAGCACTACACCCCCTTCCAGCTTGCGTGTTCATGCAACTAATAGGGATGATGGCCTCTTGCATCTTCATAATACCTCACGCAAGACTCCAGATGCGTCCTCTCCAAGAGTGCTTGGTGCACCAATGGAACCAAGCCCAGGGTCAATTAACAGATCTGGTGTTGGTAGACGGTCGTACCCATCGCTCTCTGCAGTGGTGGACTACCACAAACCTTTCCAAAGGTCGACCGTTCCTCTGCCCGGTTCCACAGGTAGTACTAACAACAGACGCATCGATCTCCGGCTGGGGAGCTCATCTATTACATCTCACCGTGCAAGGCAAGTGGTCACCTCAACAGAAGCTACTCCATATCAATCATCTGGAGTTACTAGTGATCTTCCTAGCCCTAAAATCCTTTCAGGCACAAATTTTGGGCAAAGCAGTCCTGATCCGCACAGACAACATGACAGCCATGTATTATATTCAAAAACAAGGCGGGACACACTCTCCACAGCTCTCTCATTTAGCACAGAGCATATGGAGATGGACCATACCCCGGAAAATCTTTCTCCTCGCCCAGCATGTCCCAGGAGTACAAAACACTATAGCAGATCTACTCAGCAGGCAAACACCACAACTCCACGAGTGAGAACTTCACCCGCAAGTTCTTTACCCATACTTTCAAATGTGGGGGCATCCACAGATAGACCTCTTCGCTACCCACGAAAACAAAAACTGCCCAAGCTTCGCCGCCAGATACCCACACCCATTGTCCAAAGGCAATGCGATCTGGATGAACTGGTCAGGCAGATTTGCGTACGCTTTTCTGCCTTTCCCACTAATTCCATTAGTAGTGCGCAACCTAAAGCAGCACTCCCTCACACTAATATTAGTAGCGCCAACTTGGGCCAGACAACTGTGGTACACCACACTACAGGAACTATCGGTAGTACCACACCAAAAATTACGCGTCTCTCCACACCTCTTAACCCAGAACCATGGAGAGATCAGACACCCGGACCCAGCTCAGCTCAACCTTGCGATCTGGCTCCTGAAATCCTAGAATTCGGATACCTAAATCTTCCTCCTGACTGTATGAACGTCATCAAGGAAGCTAGGCGCCCTACCATTAGACCGTGCTACGCCGCCAAGTGGAAACGTTTTGTTATCTATTGTCATAACAACACCATCAATCCACTAGATGTGTCCATTCAACACATCATAGGCTACTTACTCCACCTACAAAGGTGCAATCTAGCCTATACGTCCATTCGACTACACCTCACAGCCATAGCAGCTTACCTGCAAAACAGGCAACATCTCTCTCACTCTTTCGAGTACCTGCCATTAAAGCCTTCATGGAAGGCCTTAAAATAATAATTCCCCCCAGAGTGCCACCCTCACCTGTGTGGAACTTAAATATTCTCACCAGACTAATGGGACCTCCTTTTGAACCCCTACACAAATGTGAACTTCAATTCCTAACATGGAAAACCGCTTTTCTTGTAGCCATCACTTCCCTCAGAAGGGTCAGTGAGATACAAGCATTTACTATTCAAGAACCTTTTTTACAAATGCACCATAATAAGGTGGTTCTCCGTACCAACCCAAAATTCCTCCCCAAAGTCATTTCTCCTTTTCACCTAAACCAATCTGTAGAACTACCAGTATTCTTCTCGCAACCACAAACTGTTGCAGAAAGAGCTCTTCACACACTAGATGTCAAACGAGCCTTACTCTACTACATCGCGAGAACACAACCCTTCCGTAAGACCAAACAACTGTTTGTCTCTTTCTCTCCACCTCACAAGGGCAACCCCATCTCCAAATCGGGGATAGCTAGGTGGATTGTCAAATGTATTCAAATTTGCTACCATAAGGCAAAACGAGCGCTATCCGTTCCCCCTAAAGCCCACTCTACACGTAAACATCCCATTAGATGATATCTGCAAAGCAACTACATGGTCAACACCGCACACTTTCACCAAACACTATTGTGTAGATATGCAAACTAAGCAACGAGCTAGTGTGGGTCAGGCTGTACTCAAAACATTATTTCAAACCACTGCAACAGATAAAGGTGGTCGCCGCTAACGGTGGGTACTGCTATATAATCTATGCACAAGTGTGTAATCTACAGCTCATATGCCTTGAACGGAATATGCCACTTACCAGTATGCATCTGTTTTTGGCATGTAGAGCTGCAGATCCACACACGCCCACACGCCTCCCCGGCTACCTGCGTCTGTTCCAGCTTATCTTATTTAGATAACACACACATGGGCATCTTCACTGTTATTACTACGCTCCATCTTTCCCTGCTGCCGAAAAACAATCTAAGAATGGAGCCGAAGCCCATGCGCAATACGATCCACAGGAGGAGTCACCGAACTCGTGACTTCCAAAGACTTTCCAAGAGGAAAAACAAACTGCAAACATCCGGGCCCAACACCAGATGGCGGGCGATCTATGCACATACTGGTAAGTAGCATATTCCTTACACAGGATCATCACATCCTGCAGGGGATCTTGTCGTTTAGTGTTACGCCACTGATTTCAGGGAGCTGCTTTCATTTTCAAAGCACATTTTAGTCAGTTAATTGTGACGAAAGACACTGTTTTTACAGAGGTTTGTGAGGCAGGTACAGTCTTGCGCCCTCCAGCGTTGGGATCCACCCCGCTATTCAGCGCTGAGGTACTCGCCTTGAGACCCACCCTGCAGCAAATCAGCACCTGGCTGTCCCTACATGCCAACGAGGGAGAAGCCCCCTCAGAGCCTGCCTGGCGGCGATATGTCCTCACACACATTCAGAGACCTCAAAACTGTAAAAGAATACTGGGAAACAGGGCTCTCACGGACACTGGCTCTGCACCAGCCACACTGCTATGTACCCAGCACTACACCAGGCACACACACACAGTCACACCCCAGGTCAGATGTGATTCAAGCAGCCTGCTGTACATGAGACGCCCAATCACTTCAGCTGTGCAACAGTGTGCCAGGCTGTGTTACGACAGACACCCACCCATCCCAGCTGTGCACTAGTGTGTCAGGCAACCTGCTGTACACCAGACGCCCACGTGCAGCAGGTGTCCCCTGGTCCCCCTTGCCAGCTTTATGGCGGGCACCCACCCAGCCCGGCTGTGCGCAAAGTGTCTCAGACATGCACCCCAGCTCTAAGCCGACACTGCGCCATAGCAGCAAGCGTCACAGGTTGGAATCCCAATGCATCCGACTCCTAGAATATCACCCCCCAGATCGTGCCGCTCTGACTCTCTTCCTGCAGCTGCCCTCCGTTCTCCATCACCTGCCTCTCCAACCACAACCCCGACTTCTCCCCTCACAGACTCCATCTCTTCCTAGCTTGTCCCTCCATCACAACCCAGCTCCGTCACATGGCTATTGCTTTGCTCTTCTGCCATCACCTTTCCTAACCACTGCTTCTAGGTGCTCTCAATATGTTACCCATTACCTCTGCCATACTCTCCCCACCGCAACACCCGACCTCTTCTCTTAATTCCTACTAACCTCCCCCTTTGATCCTCTCCCGCATCCCACCACCTCTTCTCCAAACCGTGCCCCTGCTCCAAATCCACCGCTCCCACTTTCCACTAATGCGGCTCTCGTCATCTCCTAACCCCAGCCACCTCAACAGCACCCCCCCCCCCTCAGAGCCTCTACGCACCTCAACTTGCACCCTCCCCACCCACGGCCTGCGCCGGCGCCATCTCATGCAATACTTATAACGATTGATCAAAAGTCTCAAATTAACGACTGGGCCTCTCACCGACCCCATCAACAGGGCCTCCCTCACCATATCCACAGACACGCATCACGCTCCCGACCCCCCCCCCCCCCCCCCCACATAGCGACAGCCTAGGAGGTTAAATCAGGCCCCTGCAGCACGGGCATAGGGCCGGCTGAGGAAGGGGCAAACATTAAGAGCCTACCAACGCATCACACGGCCAATTAATATTGTGAGAAATGGAAGACTCTGGGGGGGGCCCCTCATCATAGTTAACAATGGGTGCAACGTTTGCTTTACGCCACAGCCCCTCTTAATACCACCAAAATATCTCATCACCATTTCCAGACCACAGCCTCGCTCGCCTCCGTCCTAACCAGCTAACCCCATCACCACCCCACAGTCTCTCGGTGTCACTTTTAAAAGCCTCTGTTCCATTTGGAATTTTGAAGAGCGAAACACGCGCCCGGAATGTGCTCTCTTGGCGCTATGGGCCCCAACTAAACAAGGGTTTAAGTTTGTTCGAGTTTACACTTTCCTTCTTAATTTAGACAAATCCCGACACCCCCTCCCCGTCTGTGGCTACTTTCAGCCACATTCGCCATTTACCGTACAGCTGCTCAGCTTCAGAATCAGACAAACTCCGACTCCCGCCGTCCTGCCTTTTCGTCATGAGGAAAGCCAGCCTCCCTCCCCTCCACCAATCACGACGATGCAATGGCAGCGTTGTGATTGGTGGCCCACGTCGGAGAGCGCCCTACAGGCGGGCCATTTTCTCTACATAGAGAAAAAAGGGAGAGTGGCCCGTCCTGCTCGAGGGCAGGGGGGGAGTGGCTTGTCCACTGTTGTGCATACTGACTGTTGGTTGTCACTGACCTATTCACCTAACTGTGAATTTTGAATCTTTAAAAAAAAAATAAAAGATAATTTCATCACACCCAACTATAACATTACCTTAGCCTTTGTGTTTTTTGTGTGTAATATTTATCACCATATGAAAAGCCAACCCCCCCCCCCCCTACTAAGGCCATGCACAGCAGTGAGTTGGCGACAGGGCCCAACCCACTTGGAGACAGCCAACCCAATTCTGCATGCAGCCTTTTGTTGCTGTGGAGTTGGCTATAGGCGTCCAACCCCTGCAGGCTGCCTGCCCTACACTGCGCACGGCCTTTGGTCGTGCGTGGCGTGGGGTTAGTGGCGGGGCCTGTGTTGCAGCCAGACCCTGGGTTGCAGCCAGACCCTGCTTTCAACTTCCCCGCAGGCAGCCGGCCCCACGCTGTACACAGCCTTTGGCCATGTACAGCAGGTAATTGCCCACAGCGCATGGCCTGCCGCCAGGCCCTGTGGCCAAACCCCCAGCAGGCTGCAAACCTCACACTGCGCACAGCCTTTGGCGTGGGCAGCATAGGGTTGCCCTTCGGGCCCCAGGGCCCCATCCCCTTGGACAAAAACATATATAATAAGGGAAGGAGGCATGCAGCCCCCTCCCCGATCTTTAATTGGCACCGTGGACTCCATCCCCTGGGGCCAGTTCCAATAAAAAGTGGAGGGGGCTGTGCGGCCCCCCTCCCCAAGCATTAAAAGGCCCCAGGGACCCTATCCCTTGGGTCTAAATACAATAAAAACGAGAAGGGTCCCCTCTCCCTGAGGCTAAAATATATATCGAGTGGGTGGTGTCAGTAGGGACCTCATCCTTTCGAGCCGTATATATTTAAGGGGAAGGGGAGGTGTGGCTCCTCCCCAAGCCTCATTGGGTCCTGGGGACCCATTAAAGGCTCAGGGAGGGGGGTGTCCCCTCCCCTGATTAAATATATTAGGCTGGGTGGGGCTGAATATGGTTCGGGGAGGGGGGAGTCCGTACGCCCCCTTCCCTTAACTAAAGAATGCAGCCCTGGTCTGCCATTTTGTTGGAGGTGGGAGGGAGAGAATCTGACTGAGCGCAAGTCCCGCAGGATTGTGGCAAAAAGTTTGATTTCCCCCTCCCACCGTCCCCAATTTTGGTGCGGGGGGTAGGGGACACTCTGAATTACCCCCCGCCACCATGGGACCTCCTTATATCATTATTTGTGTTTTAAATTCAGGACAAGGCACAGGATGGCTCTAGAGAACAAGCATTTGCAATGCAATAGGTCTCACATTTACACGAGTTTGAGCTATTGGCATTGTAAATGACAATGCCTTTTATTTATGTTTTGGTTTTTGAAACATAAATCTAAGGCATTGTCATTTACAATGCCAATAGCTCAAACCCGCGTAAATGCGAGAACTATTGCATTGCAAATGCTTGTTCTAAAGCTGGTACAATTATTTTTGTCAGGTTAAATCCAAAATCACCAGTAAGTTTTAGCTATGTCCGATAGACAATCGCTCTTTTGCGGGTCGCTTAACTGCAGTCTGAAATATCTGAACTTATCGGCACTAATCATTTATGTTAGGTGTGGGTTTTTTATGGTCGCTATCGGTAACTCGTGAAACAAATATGGACTCAAACTGCGCTCTTTTCACTCGTGCACCCCCCTTAAGCAGCTGTTCTTTGTCCCCCTTCTGCCAGACCAGCTTGGCGGATGTCACTCAAAAGCGTATTGCTGTCTGGAGTAGATTCAGTCGCCATTCCATGTTTGCATTTGAATTTAGCTCTGTCACAACTGATAAGAGTGATAAATGTGACATTTCTGCGTCTAAAGATCATTAAATGTCAGCGCGTGCACTGGCAGCAAGATGGCTGGCAGAAAGTCAATGATGCAGGGGCTGTATGAAGTGCGAAGAGCGGAGATGGATTTGCGACAGCGGGGAGTCCTGAAGGCTGCAAGGAATCAATCACCCGTTCATGCGCAGTAAGAGGAGACACACATGTGAGGGGAACTCAGTGTGTGTACACACTCCAAGAGGCAGACATATCACGGAAGTCTGCACTAGCTGCAACGATGCGGCATCAATTGAAATGAGAACCCCAACATAACTTTAAATCATTTTTTCTCTTTGGGGCAGCTGAAATGATAAACTATATTACATGATTATACATAATGAAGTGTATGTGCATCTGGGGAGAAAACATACGTGGGAGAAAGAGCATGCTGGCAGCAGGAAGTGAGTTTTGCGAGATTGGAGTGTAGCAAATGTCATGGAGTGCCTGTTGCCTGGAAGGGGAAAACAAGTGCTCACCAGGCAGCCACGGCAGAACAACGAAAGAACGCACGCAAAGTGAAAGTAATAATTTCACGGCCGCTTTGATGTTCTCAGTGGCCGCGCGGCTCACTGAGAACATCAAAGCGGCCGCGAAATGATCACGCAGGCTGCCAAATGGTTCGTGCGCCCGGTGCACATGCACTGTAGTTGGCTGCCTGAAAGCACTGGTTTGCACTTCCAGATCCCCCTTTTACAAAAGTTCTCGCGAGAGCAGCGCTAAAGCGCTGGCTCAGGCGAGACCTAAAAAGGGCTCCCTGGGCTAATCAAAATACCCGTTTTTAGGTCTCGCCTGACCTTGCGCTGGTCTGGCGAGACTTTAAAGGCTTCAAAAAATGCTACCGCCGGCCACAGCTTGCAGTGCATGTGCGCGGGCGCGCGCTTGAGCAGAGGCGCCATATGGCGTGATTACTGCTGCACATGCACGGCAAACTGTGGCCGGCGGTAGCATTCTTCCCCTGCGATCACTTTGGCCCCGCGGTTAACTTCCTTTTTGCCCGCGCGCACACAACTCTCGCTTCTCCCCCTCCCCCACCACATATCTCGTCTCGCGGCCGCTCACGTGCGCGCGGCCAATGCTTGTTTTAAGCAGGAAATAGAATTCTACAGGAAACAAAACTACCGAAGACCATTCGAGGGTGTGAGCTCAATGCCACGGAAGAGTAAGTACAATTCTTATACTTAAAGTTCAGTCTACCACTCTTGTGCGGCTTTTGAAGTACAGATAACCTTTGAAGAGAGCGAAAAGCACCGTAAGAAGCAACACTGCCTCCTAACCTCCAATCACTGCAAGAAGAGCTTCGGCATCGTAAGCCCATCTCACTGCACTGCACACCCGGCGTCATTCATGACATTACTCACTCAGCGTCAGCTGCCACCGGGCCCTGCCAGACTTACACTTCGCTGCGTTAGTCTGCCTGGGCGCCTCTTACGTTACACACACACACAGCAGCAGGAGTCCCCTGAACTGTCATCCTAGGGGTGAGTTAGAAGAGTTCTCGTACTTGTCTGTTGCTGTCCCTTGCCTCACAGACACACAGATGCATCAGTGCCCCCCGGACAGGACGCGCACACACAGCCAGCGCCTTCACTCAGCTTTGAAGGAAATCGCTACACTCTCAAAGCTGATATGGGCTCCCCAAAGGTACAGATTTGCGTGAGGAGTATAATTTGGACCTTAAATGGACACGAGGTATGCCCCCGCTATTTTAAGAGGCATTGCGCCGGCATTTTTTAAAAAGACTATTTTTAAGGAAAAGAGGTTTTTTTTTTAAGCACGTTTCTTCCTCTTTAGTGGCTTGGCTCCTCTGCTATTTTCAAGAGGAATGTTTCCTTTTCAAAGAGGAATTCCGACTCTGTTTTTTTTTTTTTTATAGATGAATCATTAAATGTTTCTACATATTTTTCAAAGGAATGAGTTCCTCTTGTATTTTTGCTGGGAGATCAGCGCAGCTCGCTGCCTGGACATAAGGGTTGACTCATCTGCCTAGCTACAAAGTGAAGGTGCCTGTAATTAAAATCGATAATAGGAGTATGTGCTAACATCGCTTAGAAACGGATGAAGTGGTATATAAAACACTTTGTTATTACACATTTGCTAAAAAATACATTATCCAGAAATAAGAAATCAATATACATTATATCCTTAAGGCCATGAGTAACCAAGGCAACAATCACATTGCTGTGAAACATTGGGCTGTATTACACAGACTGCACTGAGTGGTGTGAAGTTTATCTCAGTCCTGAACGGCACAATGATGGTGTTACTCATCAACTGGAAATGCTTAAAAATGAAAAGGATTTTCCTAAATGTCCTTGCGAACACGAGCGAGATAAAGATCTAAAACCTTGTGGCAATTATTAAGTTCTGTACTTAATTGCATTTTTTTCCATACAGACCTACATGCCTAGTTATAAAGTTCTCTATAATTACATATTTGTATTTACACCAGCACCATCACATGGCTTAAAACAGTTTGGCAGAATTTTCAGTAAGCATGTAGGGCACAATTCACAAAGCGATTGCTGCGACCTACCCATGTAGTACCCCAGGCTTACCTCTACTTATCAGGAGTAAACCGGGAGTACTTCTGAACTTCTCATAGGATTCAGGGGTAACCACAGTGCACTGTAACAGTAAGTCACACCACCTCACAGCAACATTTTTGTAAATCCGGTATACAGCATTTAGTGAAGCTATAGGACTTGGGTATCATTTTTCGAACAGTGTAGCCTTCTTCAGCCTCCAGATGCCTGACAGTTTATTTGAGAGTGAACCCCTGCTTGAAATTGGCCTCGCCCAGAAAAAGGGATATAGGTTGTAATTAATTTTCTCTAGGAATACATCTATACATTTGAGAGGTTTCAGGATTAGTCTGGCGCTGTCTAGAACTAGTAAGTGCCTCTGTTATTCACTTTACATTTCATTCCTCTAAACGTTTACATGATCCAGATGGCCAACAATATTTACATATGTAGAGTATAATCCTATATATTTTTATTTAGCGTGTAGATCACAGTTGGTATGACTGAACATGAAATACATCCTCTTTACTTACATACAAGTCCCTTCTTGACTTTCAGTTAACAAACGCATAACAATTTAGTGTAGGTTAACTAAACAAGCATTGGCATAGCCAATAGGTCTCGCCTTTGGGACATTATAAGTGTTTAACCATGCAACAGTTGATGGTGCACCAAGGATATTGTGCTGCATAATTAAATGCTTATAAGGTCCCAAAGGCGAGACCTATTGGCTATGCCAATGCTTGTTTAAATTGCCGCTCCCGCGACCCTCTGGAGAATCTTGTAGACTCGACCATCTAGATCTACAAATATTTTTAAACCTTAATTTCTCAAACATTACTAAATAGATTTACACCAAATCGCAAAACCCACAATCCACCTGACCAAGATCTAGTTTCCTGACAGATTTGGTGTAATTCTGTTCAGCAGTTTTTGCTGTAGCGCTTCCTACGTCTATGGAAAATGCGTGGATATTTTATGTTTTGGGACCCCTCTCTTTTGTTGGCCACCACTTGACGGATCATCCCATAATCATCCAAGCACCATTGGGCAAAAACGAGCACTTTTTGTGAAAAGTTGAATGCAGATCTGTCAAACGGTACCAAAGTTATTAGCAACACAAAAACCACATTTCTTTTGGAAGCGCTGGCCTAACTAGAACTACCCAGTGGCCATTTATATAATGGGTAACTGTAATATGGTCCAATATTGCCATCATTGGCTTCTGGTGACGACTTAAACCACGATGCCGATGGCTAAGTGGTTTGTAAATGTCACTAGAAATAAAAGATAGCAATATAGGAAAGTGTTTCCCGATATATAGCTTTTTTCAACAGCAAGCTTGAAAAAGCTGTTTACTTCGAATTGCAGCTCATAATGAGCACTGATTAGAATTGGGATATTTCGTTTTTAATTTTTTTAAATAAATTGTTCTTGTACACTGGGCAGTGTTGATGGTCCATATATTTATAAAACTCGGTAGCTACAGCGTTTACTGGATATTTATGGATTTACCACATTTGGCGCACGTGCTGTATAATTTGGATTTGTTTGCTGTACAATGTAGATAACTTGTTGCATAATCTGGTCTTTCATGCCAGCATTGTAAAGCTTCTTTGGGGGGAGGGGCAGGAACACATCCTGTACAGAAAATCCTCTAAAGTACAAAGGCAGCACTCCATTTCTTTCAGTCTACACATGCAGCTTAGTACTTCTACACAAGCAACTCGCTTCTGCCCCTAAAGTATATTTGTAGCACACATTGTCCCTTACCACACATCAGTGAAGCGCATACCATCCTTGGGTCATGTAGCATACTAATGACTTCCATGTGCACATTCTGCACAATTATTTCTTACATTGAGACAAGCATGCTTGGGTTCGCAATAGATCTATATAGCTTGTACACATGAATTACACTGTTCCATTTTTACACAAATGCAGTAGAATTATTTTGTACACATGCAGCACCCTGCTCCCTTCGATAGACCAGCACTCCCTTCCTCCTACGCAGCATGCTACAATTTGCATAATGCAGCACTTAGCTCTCTGGTTTAACACATGCAGCAAAAAGCTCCCATTCATATACACTTGAAGTGCACATTCCTTTTATATCACAAAAGCAGATCACTACTTTTCATATACAAACTACGCACACAGTCCTTTACCATCACAAATAATGAACACACTGCCATATTTCATATACATCTCCAGACCACTATCTCCTTCCATTTACACAGAAGTGCATGGTGTCATGGACACACGTGGCTCTACCCTAGCCATGCCCCAAAGTAGCACAGTATCACATCCCAGTTGTACACTGCACTCTTTCATACAGACCCAGTGCTACCTGCCCGAGAAGCCTTCTATACAAATAGCCACTCAACAGGCTCTTCTCCTTCATCCCTCCCAGATCATCACAGGGAAACGGGAGGCCCATCTCTAGCACAAACATTTAAAGTACATCATTTTATTTTGTGTTTTCCTTCCATCGGATTCTGCGGGAAAACAAAATCTATTTATTTAATATGTGCCAATGGGCGATGGTGGTGTGTGCGCGCGCTGTGGTGTTCTTTTGGCTCACAGTGAGATTGCAACAGGTGCAAATAATGTAAATTCTTTTTACAGGATTGCATGCCGTCTCAAAAACCCTCCACAATATTCCTAAAACCCTGCATGAAAATTGAGTTTGACTTAAAACGTCCAACTCATAACGTTTAATTTGAATCGACTCTGTCCTTCCTTACCATCCCCTACATGCCTCTGCTCTGAGTACAGCTGACTCTAAATCATATATGGCTATCCAAGTTTGAGAGTAGAGGTATTTTATTATTGTTTCCAAGTAGTATATACCATGTCGAACTTATTCCCAGCCTACACTCCTTTAATGGATGTAATGCATTTCTGGTTCGAAGCACGAAAACTACCATATGCATATTTTTTGCCAGTTTTAACGACATAAAGTTATTTTAATGTTTTATAAGCACACGCATTAGTTTAGCAGTAGTTTTTGTTCTCCCAGGAATGTTTATCAGAAAGGACATTTTTTAGTAATCTGGGCAAGTTAACAAAGTGTGTGTTAATTTAGACATTGCTACCATTCGGATTTTACTTTGCCAGTATCTTGAAGTCAGTGTATTAATATAATCCTGTATTTCGTGTTTTTGCAGGTATCTATTTGGTTTTTGCATTCGAAAAGCAGTTATGATGCTAAACCATACTTGTGTTGGAGCAGACTGAAATCCTCTTTGCAAGTTTTCAAGCGATCCAAAATGAGTTGCATCTATCTTAATGTTTTCTTTAAAAGCATTTTTGTTATTACTACTGTTGTGTGCAGGACACTGCAAAGAAAGTTGTGGTGTGCTGCTGAATGTCAAGGATTCACTTTCCAGTTTCCTGTCTGTGACAGATGGACTTTTCTGTGTGTAAAAAGACTGAGACCAAGACTGACGTTGGGGATTTTTAAGCCTATTTTTTTAAGTGACAATGGCATGTTTCCAGAAATGCTTTGTAGAATGTCGTTTGTTTTCATACACGTTTCCCTGCTGAAAGATCACTTGAACTAAAGCCCCTGTTAATAAATGTTAACTGACCATGTGGTGCCCTTTACTGTTGTCGTGTGTGCTTGGGATCAAATAAGTTCAGAGCATTGTTCTAAGGTTACTAAAAATGGATGTTTTAAAAGTGCATGCAGATTGTATTCCATCGTACCTTCCAACTCCCCCCTCCCCCGGCAAAACACAATCCATTTGAGTTTGGTTTCGGTGGAATCTTGAGTCAGCATACATTTCACCGATATTCAGACATATTTCAAATTATTCTTCCTTTTATTTATTCCATCTAATTAGAATGTACATGTACTATTGTTTTTCAATTGCTGGATTTTCTGATATTCGAGAGTCCAAATGCTTCAAGGGTAATTTGATATTTTGCTCATCATAGGTGGCCAAGTTGAGCATTCGTTAAATAGTGGGTTATTTATTTTTACAATAGTTAACAAAACATTGTGCTTTAAGTCACTGCTGCTCTAGTGCTTTGCTTTCTTAATCCTGCCTCTTTCAGCCATTGGTTTGAGACTTTGTCAATCATGTCTTGACTCAGCCCAGTGCAGTATTCATCTCAAATTTAATGTTAATTTTGGCTGTTTGAGTGCATTTTTCTGCCTCCACTCTAGTGCTTGCATTAAACTGCAAGAGTGACTTCTTTACAACTGTAGCCCTCTGTCTGCTCATACTGGCTCCATCCTCTGTGTCTCACTGTAATATGCGAACCCTGCAAGGGTTGGCATATCACACCCAGGCCTGTTGGCTTTCCCCATTGTTGTTTTATTTTACTTTTAGCATTCCGTTGGAGGGCTTAAGTATCTTAGCTCTGTCTGTTCTCCAGGTTCCTCTCCCCACGGTTTCTTCATTCTGCCCCTCCTTACCTTCACCTCAATACGGCCTGCTCTTGTTGTACGTTGAATGTATTATTGAGTTCTGTTTTTTAGGACCCTGCCTGAGGGTGCTATGTGCTGGTGGGCCGCTTGCATTCATTTTCGAGCTTAATGCGCAATTTTATGGTTTTTTTGTACATTTTAATTTTCCATTTTAAGATGGCTTTCCATCATTAGATCGGTAAATTAAAAACAGCATCCTTTGTCATGGCGCGCACAGACTCCTCATGACATGGGCCATGATGCAGGCATGCATATCTGCCTCAGTTTTAGAACAAGTTCTGTTTAATACACAATCCATTTCAAGATTGCTATCTATGCATGTGCATGGTGTCTTTGCACATGTGTGCAGTCGGCGAAGAATTGCCAGGGCCAATTCATTGACAGCATGAGCATGTGTCTTTGCACATATGTGCAGTCGGCAAAAGCATTGCCAAGGCCTGTACCTTGACAGACACAAAATCTGGTTTTCCCAGTGTTAGTTCTTCCTGTGCCTTTACTTCCTCCACCCTTCCTTTTGCTCTTTATGAAATATCTATTGGTTTTTAGAAGTTACAAATTAGGGTAGGCTGCAAGTTTTGACCTGCTGTACAGCTTCAACAACATGGGATCCTCATTAAATTCATGTGGGCTGAATATTGTAACCCACGTGCAAGGTTACAGCAACACTTACCTCAAGAGGGAATAATAAATGTTGCTTATCTGAAGATATATTTGGTCTACTTTTTTCCTAGTTAAAAAAGTCACTTATGGGTTTATCAGAAGTGTTTTAAATTATTTGTGGAACAAGCAGAGAATGTGTGCCCTCTGAAAATGACTGGCTTTAAGCAATGTCTAAACTGTGCAAGTAGATGTTGCTCATGAACCAATCTTCCCTGCCCTCATTGTATGCCTGGGCTTCGGTCATGACCACAAGTCATATGGCCAATGCACCTGAAGGTGATTCACGACCAGGGATGAAGCTGTACATTGCCGAGCATACATAGTAGTTGTGGTGTTCCTACGGGTCCTGTTCCAAGCAGCAGGCTAGGTCTTGGTCCCAGTCCCACTCACAAGCCCGTTACTGTAACCATTCCACTTTGTGCTCAATCTTCAGGTAAGTTAAAGTCCAAGCACAAGAAAGTGAAGCAGGACTGCCCTATATCCCATCCATTTAGTTCCAAAGACAGGTTGCAAGGGCTTTAAGGTCTGAGCCACACTTCTTTAAGGGTGCCGGCCATGTAGCAAATGCCTCAGTTAGTCCTGACATGTCCCAAGTTCCCCGGGCCATAGCTGACCCCTACAGCAGACTGAAACCTTTAAGGAGGCCATGCTGCAAAGTTTTTTTGTGTGCCGTTTTTTTATTTTTTTTTATTACGTTTTTAAACCTCAACAACATGAGACTCGCATAACTTCATGTTCGAGGCATGTGGGCTGCTGAATTCATATCTGTGCATAGATCGCCGCCTAGTGTTGGGTCCGGATGTTTGCACGTTGTTGTCCTGGAAGAGTCTTCGAAGTATCCTTGGATAGGTGACTCCTCCCCTGGACTACAGTGCGCATGGGCATCCTCTCCATCCTCAGATTGTTTTTTTCCGCCATTGGGTTCGGATGTGCTATCTTAGCTCAAGTTAGGAAAATATTTTTTCGAGGCCAAAAGGCCTTTAGTTCGCGTCGGTACTGTTTATCGATCGGGTTTCGATAGAATTCGTTAGTTTACTAACTTTCAGCACCGACTGCTTTCGCATTTACCTGTCCATCGACTACTTCGACGATGGAATCCAGGACGCCATTCAAAAGGTGTCCGGTATGCAATGCGAAGTACCCACACATCGACGTCCATCCGGTGTGCAACAAATGCCTTTCGCCGGACCACGACGAATCAACATGCATGGCCTGTGCCCGGTTCCGCTCGAAGAAGACTCTGCGGAATCGACGAGCGGCGAGACTCGAGGCGCAGCACGCGGCACCGGCCCCAACAGACATCTTCGGCGAGGCCGAAGACGTCGAGGAATTGGAAGTCTTGCCCTCCAGTCCCGTTTCCGAACACGAACCCGGATCGGACGAGGAAGACGAGTCACTCTTCCACAGAGGTGAAGACGACACCGAGGTAGGAGACGACGAGGAGGCCTTCGGGGCCGAAGAAAGTAGCTCCAATGATGAACAAGGCCTACCTGTTCAAACCGTTCAAACACCAGTGCCACAGCCTATGGCTCCGGTCGAGGGATCGCCTTCGGGCCTTACCCGAGACCCATCCCGCAGTTCTTCGGCCCCGCCCTCGGGCCCGGCCTCGGACGTTCAGCGGCAGCCATTACTACATAAACAGGCTGGTTTCCCTACCACAAAACCGAAAGCTGCTCAGGTTCCACCGAAACCGAAACTGAAAGTAGCGCTGGTCGGATCGAGGCCTTCGACGCCAGCGCACCGCGTCGGCACCGACCGCACCAAGAGGGACTTCGGTGCCGAACTTGAAGCGGGCGACGTTGGAGTCGACAAACGGAAAAAAGCCATCGGCACCGACAAACCTGCTCGGCTACCGGCACCGACGACACCAAGGGCCGTACCGCCTGCTGTGTCTCACATCGCTCCCTCGACGACACCTAAGCCTCAGGTATCGAAGACTTCGACGGTGATCTCTTCACCCCGACTCGATGACCCGCCGGCACCGAAAAAATCTACGGCCGCCTCTACGAGCCTGGCCGGTGCCAAAGCCTCGAAGGCGCCCCAAGTACGACCTGGTGTGACGCAAGGCAGCAAAACCACACCTGTCCTCCAGGACACGTCGGGCTCCGGTTCGGTCGGAGCTCCCGCAGCCTCTTCGGTGCCGACCAACATTACCTTCGGTTTGCCTCCGTCAACAATCCCAAAAATGTTCCAACTCAGGACACGGGTCACCCAACCTACGGTCACACCTGCTGAGACGTCTCCGGCACGTATCATCGACGCCGGCACTGGCAGGATGATTCTCCAGGACCGAAGGATAACTTCGGAGCCGCCATTGGACCCTTTCAGGATCCCACTAAAAAGGAAGTTGCCTGCAGAATCGGAACCTCTCCTTTATGAACCCTTCCATTCATCCTACCAGGATCCACACCGGTTCTCCCCCACACGCTCCGATACAGACGCATTGGAGGACTACATGGCTGACCAAGTCCCCTACCATGTAGACACGGACCCTGATGACCAGCAGGACCCTGATCAAACTTGGGGCGACCCTGCAGACCCCAGTGCACCTCTCGATGCACAGGATCCACAACTCTATGGGGCAAAGACATCTCCTACGGAGGATACTGCGGCGTTCAATGCTCTTATCGAACGTGCTGCCAATAACCATGGGGTGCAGCTTCACTCTGATACCATCGAAGATGACTTTCTAATGGACACCTTTGCATCCTCAGAAAGACATGTAAAGACTCTGCCAATGTTGAAGGGGGTCCTCAAACCAGCCAAGGACATTTTCAAAGAACCCACCAGGGCACGAGTGATAAACCCCAGGATTGATAAAAAATACAGATCAGCACCTGGGGATCCTACTTACATCAGAGGACAATTACCACTCGACTCCATCGTCGTAGCGAATGCACGCAAGAGGGCACACTCGCAAACAACAGGTGACGCTCCTCCCCCGGACAAAGAGTCCAAGGTGTTAGAAACCTCTGGCAAGCGAGTTGCCGCCCAAGCTGCCAACATATGGCGCATAGCCAACACTCAGGCGCTCCTTGCTCGCTATGATAGAGCGCACTATGACACACTTGAGCAAATATTCCAACATCTCCCTGACCAGTTCAAGGAAGGCGCAGAAATGCTCATCAGAGAAGGACAGCTACTAACGAACGCTTCCATCAAATGCGCACTAGATGCTGCAGACACGGCTGCCAGAGCCATAAACACAAGCGTCATGTTGCGACGACATGCCTGGCTACGGATCTCAGGATTCAAGCCTGAGGTACAAAACAATATACTGAACCAGCCCGTCAACCCCGACTATTTATTCGGGCCAGAGGTTGACACCACCCTCGAAAAGATAAAAAAGGATACGGACACTGCAAAGTCCATGGGCGCACTACAAACTCAGTCCTTTCGGAGCGGCTCCTTTCGTCGCCCCGGAAACAAGGGAGCAGGTAGAGGACAGGGGTCACAACAAACATATAACAAAGGCAATACACAGACCACCTATGATAAAAACACCCGAGGTGGATATCGTGGCTCCAGCACAAAGGGCAGAGGACGCGGCTACGGCAACACCAGGTCCTCCCCCAAGAACAAGCAGTGACGCCCTCTCCCTTCCTCCCGACCACGTAACACCTGTCGGGGGAAGGCTACAAAGGTTCCTGTCCACGTGGAATTCCATCACCACGGACAGGTGGGTCAAAGATATTATAAAATACGGTTACTGTCTGGAGTTAACCTCCACTCCACCCACAATACCACCAAGAAGCCGTCCTATGTCCTCAGAGCACTTAACGCTCTTACAGCAAAAAGTGCAAAGTATGCTTCTAAAAGGCGCTATAGAGGTCGTACCCATCCACGAGCAGGGTGCGGGAGTGTACTCCCTCTACTTCTTAATTCCAAAAAAGGACGGGTCGCTCAGACCTATATTGGACCTGAGACCCCTGAACCAGTACATTCTTTCAGAGCACTTTCATATGCTCACTCTACAGCAAGTCCTTCCGCTTCTCAAGCAGGGAGACTTCCTAGCCACACTGGACCTCAAGGATGCGTACTTTCACATACCCATCCACCCCTCACACAAAAAATACCTCAGGTTCACTGTTCAGGGGCAGCACTATCAGTTCAAAGTCCTTCCCTTCGGCGTGACAACAGCGCCCAGGGTTTTCACGAAGTGCCTAGCTACGGTGGCAGCACATCTACGGAGGCAGCATATACACGTCTACCCCTACCTAGACGACTGGCTCGTTCAAGCGAAGTCAGCCCAGCAATGTGCAAGCCACATGTCCCGCACCATTCACCTTCTTCACAGTCTGGGATTCTCACTGAATTATCCAAAGTCCCATCTCCAGCCCGCACACGTACAACAGTACCTAGGTGCGACTATAGACACTCTGGCGGCCACAGCTCAGCCAAATTTAGTGAGGATCAACAGCATACAACTGCTGATCTCCAAATTCAAACCCAATCACTCACTTCCAGCGCGAGTGTTTATGCAGTTGATAGGCATGATGGCCTCCTGCATCTTCATAGTCCCGCACGCGAGATTACATATGCGCCCACTTCAGGAGTGCCTAGCACGTCAGTGGAATCAGGCTCAAGGACAGTTAAAGGACCTAGTGTTGGTGAGCGGTCGGGCATACAACTCTCTGCATTGGTGGAATCCACAAAACCTTTGCAAGGGCCGACCGTTCCAAGAGCCTGTCCCACAAATAGTACTGACAGCGGACGCGTCTCTCCAGGGATGGGGAGCTCATGTACTCCACTACACAGTGCAAGGACTATGGACAACACAACAAAAGAAGTTGCACATCAACCTTCTGGAATTGATGGCAATCTTCCTAGCCATGAAGGCATTCAAAGTACATCTATGCAACAAGGTCGTGTTGATCCGGACGGACAACATGACCGCAATGTACTACATACAGAAAGAGGGAGGCACACACTCTCCACAGTTGTCTCATCTGGCTCAGAGCATGTGGAAGTGGGCCATTCAAAGGAACATGTTCCTCATGGCGGAACACCTCCCTGGCAAGGACAACCAGATGGCGGATCTGCTCAGCAGACACAGCCACCAAATGCACGAGTGGGAGTTACACCCATCAGTACTCCAACCGTACTTTCAGCAGTGGGGTCATCCGGAGATAGACCTATTCGCGACAAGCGAAAACGCAAAATGCCCAAGCTTCGCCGCCAGATTCCCACATCCGCAGTCGCAGGGCAATGCGATATGGATGAACTGGTCCGGCAGATTTGCGTACGCTTTTCCCCCAGCGCCATTGATACCGCTAGTGGCCCGCAAACTCCGACAACACTCCCTGACACTCGTCCTAGTTGCTCCCACGTGGGCACGCCAGCCGTGGTACACCACCTTCCTCGAACTTTCCGTGGTGCCGCATCAAAGGCTGCGGATCAAACCCGCGCATTTGACGCAGAACCATGGAGAGGTTCAGCACCCAGATCCGCAACAGCTGAATCTGGCGATCTGGCTCCTGAAGTCCTAGAGTTTGGCTATCTCAACCTGCCACCTGACTGTATGGACATCATCAAGGAGGCCAGGAGACCCACTACCAGAGCTTGCTATGCAGCCAAATGGAAAAGGTTCGTCATTTATTGCGGTAATAATGACATCAACCCGCTGGACGCATCCATCCAAAACATCATCTGTTATCTCTTACACCTATATCGATGCAATCTGGCGTACACCTCTATACGTGTCCATTTGACCGCAATATCAGCCTATCTGCAAACCAGGCAGCACCTCTCTCTATTCAGAGTGCCTGCCATCAAAGCATTCTTGGAAGGGCTCAAACGAGTCATTCCACCTAGTCACCCACCGGCTCCAATGTGGAACCTCAACTTGGTCCTCACACGCCTGATGGGTCCACCCTTTGAACCTCTACACTCATGCGAGATTCAATTCCTTACCTGGAAAGTGGCCTTCCTAGTAGCGATCACTTCCCTCAGAAGAGTTAGTGAACTCCAGGCACTAACCGTTCAAGAGCCATTTATTCAGGTTCACGCCAACAGGGTCGTACTACGTACCAACCCCAAGTTCATGCCCAAGGTAATATCGCAGTTCCACATGAACCAGACTATTGAACTGCCCGTTTTCTTCCAAAACCCACAAACTGTTGCAGAAAGGGCACTACATACACTAGATGTACGGAGGGCCCTCATGTACTACATCGACAGGACTAAACCATTCAGGAAGACAAAACAACTGTTCGTTGCCTTTGCCCCACACCACAAAGGTAACGCCATCTCCAAAGCAGGGATAGCCAGATGGATAGTTAAGTGTATTCAAATCTGTTATCAAAAGGCAAAACGCACATTAACTATTCCACCACGAGCCCACTCAACACGTAAGTTGGGGGCTTCCATGGCCTTCCTAGGAAATATTCCCCTGCATGATATATGCAGAGCAGCCACATGGTCCACTACACACACATTTACAAAACACTATTGCGTAGATGTGCAGTCAAAACAGCAGGCAGCTGTAGGACAGGCTGTTCTCAAAACACTTTTTCAGACCGCTGCAGCTGGCACGGGTAGCCGCCGCTAATAGAGGGCACTGCTATGTATTCTATGCACAGATATGAATTCAGCAGCCCACATGCCTCGAACTGAATATGCTACTTACCAGTATGCATCTGTTCTTGGCATGTAGGGCTGCTGACATTCATATCGCCCTCCCTCCTCCCCGGCGCCTGTCGCAGCTGCAGCTCTCAGAATTACTGCAAGCATGGTCATCACTTTCTGTATCTACTCCATCACTGCCACAATGGCGAAAAACAATCTGAGGATGGAGAGGATGCCCATGCGCACTGTAGTCCAGGGGAGGAGTCACCTATCCAAGGATACTTCGAAGACTCTTCCAGGACAACAACGTGCAAACATCCGGACCCAACACTAGGCGGCGATCTATGCACAGATATGAATGTCAGCAGCCCTACATGCCAAGAACAGATGCATACTGGTAAGTAGCATATTCAATACATCTTAGTAGTGATTTGCAGTTGAATATTTTGTTACAGTACAATTGTCAGAGACATCTGTTGTACATTACACTCGTGCCTTTCCTGGTTACACACTCTTAGCATTTATTACAAACAAAGTTTCATCGGACCCGATTGCAATGGGTTAGAACAGAGACACAGTTATCGCCAGTTCAGTTGTGCATCTTAGGGCTCAGATGTAGCATCTACTGTCCCCTCATTTGCAATCTCATCATTGTTATAATTCTTTCCCTCCTTATAGGTTTTATACAATGCCCAGAATATTTTTGGTCTGTTTTGTGGTGGGAGCAGATCACTATAAACTTCAGTTTGCGTACTACAATATAGCATATCTCTCGACCATTGCTCAAGTTAGGGATTGGTCCTTGCATCCAGCATGTCGCTACACATCGTTTTGCTAGCAACAGTCCCATATCCATTAATCTCCGTACCCCCTTTGGTATTGGTTTAGATTATCCCAGTAAGGCTAGTGTCGGTTCCGGCCTTAGCGTTAATTGTGTCACTTGGTTTAGTTCCGTGGAAATCCGTACCCAGAAATGCGCTATACTCTGGCAGGTCCAGGCCAGATGAAGAAAATCAGCAGCTTGTGCATTGCATCTATCACAGGTCGACTCCTCTCGGAGTCCATACCTTTGCAGTCTTTCTGGGGTATAATAAGTCCTGTTTAGGTATTTAAAAATGTATCAGTCTATGCCTCCCATTCAAGGATATACATTTTGTGCTGAGACATCAGTATGTCCACATATCACCTCTAGATCAGGCTGCCAGGCTAATCTCGCCTTAGCGTAGTCTCCTCTCCTAGTAGACATCGAGATATGGTAGATCCTAGAAACTATTCTGGTAGAGACCTGTGTGTTTGAGGTTGGACAGGGCTTTCAGTTCTGGGGTTCTGCCATATCATCACCTAGTAGCTCACTGAGCGCGTGACGGACTTTGTGGAATCGGAATCACATGAGTAAGGTCGGGGTCTCTCCTTCCGTGCCCAGATCCCCCCAGCTTTTTGCCACACCATTTGTAAACAGGTCTCCTATTGTATGTATCCCAAGTGTTCTCATTGCAGTGACTACCCCATTATCCGCGCATGGTGATAACCATTGGCACCAATCCAGTCTAGCAACCGGGGTATAGAGGATGACACCAGCCTGAAGCTGTAATAAATAATGCCAGGCGTGTACTACGGTGTTTAGGGATTCCATTATCCCCGTACGTCTATCTGGGGGTTTAAATAACAAAGCCGGAAGTGGAGTGGGGTGTGCTTCGACAGATTCAATACGAATGTATGGTATTTTAAGTGGTCCATGAACCCAATGGTATGCTTGCAAGCTTTGAGCAGCTCTATAATATAGGTCCAGGTCAGGGGCTCCGAGTCCTCCCATAGCATACAGGAGAGAAAGGGTCCGCGAACTGACTCGTGCCTGTTTACCCACCCAAGCTAGATGGACCATCAGAGCTTGGAGTCATTGGAAAAAAGTCCTTGGCAACACCATGGGAATATTTGTGAATAGGAATAAGAACCGTGGCTGTATGACCATTTTCATAATAGACACCCTACCCATTAAGGACAGTGGTCATTGTATCCACCTCGCTTTGTTGTCTTCGAGCTTTTTAATCGCCACCCCATCGTTTTTTCGGAACACTACCTCCGAGTCTATGTGCAGTTTAATACCCAGGTATCTCACCGCTTCCGTGGTCCATCGCAGCGGGTACTCTGGCCCAAAGACCACAGTGGATGGAGTTAAAGGAAATATAATAGACTTGTTCCAGTTGACACGCAAACCCGATGTAACCCCAAAATGCACCACTTCTCGCTGTATGGGGGAGAGGTTGTCTTCAGGTTTACGAACATACAAAGTGTCATCCACGTAGGTAGAGACAATCAGTGCATATCCCGGAAACCTTATACCTCTATGGCTATGATATTTCCGTAGAGCGCAGGCTAGGGGTTCGGCCACTAGAGCATATAATATAGGGGGCAGGGGGGGCAACCCTGCCTGGTACCTCTGGAAATTCGTATAGGGTCCGTAACTAGGTTGCCTATTTTTGTACAGGCTGTCGGGGTGTTATACAAAACTTGGTGTAATTGAATAAAGATCAGCCCCACCCCCATCCGTATGAGGACATGCTGCAAAAATGGCCACTCTACAGAATCAAATGCTTTCTCCATATCTAAAAAGACCGCAGTGGCAGGAATCTCTGGTCTGGTATGCTGTAGCGTGGCAAACACCGTAAGCAGATTATACGTAAGATTTCTGCCCGGCACAAAGCCAGCTTGTTCGGGCGCTACCAGAGTAGGCACTAATGGGATCAGGCAGTTCGCTAATATTTTTGCAAAAATCTTTGTGTCCACATTCATTAAGGACAGTGACCTGTGTATAATCGCTTCCCTCGTGGATGGCAGCATAGTCCCAGTAACGCACATATCCTCGAACAGCGCCGTCAGATGTGGCAGTAGTAGTTCTAATAACGCCTTGTAGAAGGCGACCGTCAGGCCATCCCCTCCTGGAGCGCTCCCCGCTCTCATGCTCAAAATCTCCAGCAATAGTTCCTCCCACTCAATAGGTCGCATAAAAAATTCCCGATGGGTGTTAGTGAGCCATGGTAGTTTAATATGGGTCAGGTAAGTGAGTACTTGCTCGTCCGAGCTGCCCCCTCGGGAGGTATACAGTGCCGAGTAGTATTGGCGAAATTGCTCCGCTACGACCAAGTCGGTTAGCAGTGTGTCGCCGTCCAGCGACATGACATCCGGTACCACTGGTTGTCCCTTGCGCTGCCTGAGTAGCTGCGCGAATACCGGCCTGGGGCGCTCCCCTTCTCCATATACTCGAGCTGTGGCATACTTGCCCAGGTGTTTAACCTCCACATCCGCCTCTTTATTGAACTCTGCCAGGGTCGATTTTAGCTCTTGTGCTATCGTCTCATCTGTCCCATCTAGTTGGGCCCTTTCCAGGGAGATCAGCTTCCGCTCCAAATCCACTAAACGTTGACGGATCAACCGGAGTACCCCCGCGTGTTTAGACATAGCCACTCCTCTTATGTATACCTTAAACGCTTCCCACACTGGAAGCTATCTACAGATCCCACGTTTTTCTCAAAAAATATTTAAATCTCTTCCGCCATTTCTTCTTTGAAGACTGCGTCTAACAGTGAGTAGGGGGGAATCTCCAAGTGAAAGGGGGTATACGTGCTTTTGGAGTGTCGAGCACCAGCAGTAGTGGGGAGTGATCAGAGTAGTTGCGGGGGAGGATCTTACATGTGCGAATAGTTGTAAGCAGTTGCCTAGTAACAAACCAATAGTCTATTCTGGTGTGGAGGTTGTAGTATGCAGAATAGTGTGCATCCCCCTTGCGTCAGGTGCCGATGGCACCATATGTCACACATGTCTAAGCAGACTAGTGCATTATCCATGGCTTTAGCAACCGACGACACATGTCTCTCCGGTCCACCTGAACTGTTCAGTGTCGGGTCTCTGATTAAGTTAAAATCACCACCCCAGAGAAGACGATCACCCAAGTGAGGACTTACTGTGTCAGTTAGTTTCAAGTAAAAGTCTGGGTCATCATAATTTGGTCCATATACATTAACCAACAGGAAGTCAACCCCCTTCCCCTTGCATCGTGTGATTACAAATCGGCCCTCCGTGTCTTTCTCTACAGGTTCAAGTTGCAATGCCTTCTTCGGGTTCACCCACATCAAGACCCCTCTTGCGTGTGTAGTGAATCCAGCAGCATGAGTATTACCTTGTAACCCCCTAAGGCGCAGCATAGGGCTGTCCAGTGGCAAATGTGTTTCCTGTAACATTGCAACGTCTACGTTGTGCCAAGTCAGATAACTCAAGACCTTCGTATTTTCCGCTGGTCGTTCAGGCCTCGTACGTTCCATGTGAGTGCATTTACTGTGTCAAGGCCAGTGTTTCTTGGGGGGCTATCCATACTGTCTTTGAGACAGATCTACATGTTTCCGCCTTTTTTGGTCCACCACCATGTAAATGTACATTTTATACATGCCTATTCTAATTGTACTTGTACTACGGGCAAACATTGAGAGTCTCAATACTGTCCCACCCCCCACCCACGCCGGGCAAATCCCAACTGTGCCTGGCAGACGATACCCCTCCCTTCTTACCTTGAGAAACCTCCAATAATGAACTTAAACAGTGGGATTCACCTAAGGGCAGATGTTGCGAGCCTGGACCGTACATAACCTATAGGGAAATCTAGCGCAAACTCCAATACGCCGCCCAACTATCGTAGTTCTGTCGCATTAGTCACCACCAATACGGAACATTTAACTTATGGAAGTGCATCATCAATATTCCCCCGATAAGCACCCTTTAGTTTGTATAGCTGTAGGTTCCCTGCTAGTATTTTTGGAAACTTACATATCGTCACACATCAATACTGCACCACGAAAGTCCCTCCCCCACCCTCAATGTAAAACAGCAAGCCACGCCATGATGTTGCTTATTAGAACCTTAATAGTGGCAAGCTCAGTCCTGCTCATCTAGGTTGCCACTAACAGCTCCTAGCATCTCCTCTCTGTCCGGACTGGGGCATTTCTCTTTGGACCACTCTTTCAAATCCTTTTGGAGAGTCTTGGGTTCCGTGAAGATTCGGGAGTGTCCATTCCGGTTAACTCATAACCTGGCAGGGTATAACATGGCATAGTCTATATTCAGGTCTCTCAGCTGCCGTTTCAAAGGAGCAAACTGTCTGCGTGCCTCCTGGACCCGCGCCGTGAAGTCCGGATTCAGAGAGACGGGTGATCCTCATACTGCAGAGATTGCTTGTTCCGAGCTGCTACCAACGCTGAGTCTGTCCCTATAGTTCAACAGTCGTGCTATAATAGGTCGAGGGGGTTCCCCTGGTGGAGGGCGGGGACCCAATGACCGATGTGTTCTCAACACCTCTAATATTGAAGGGAACACTTCAATTCCAAGCAATGTGGTCAGCATCTTCTCAACTAACTTCTCCATATTACCAGTGGGCGTAGATTCAGGGATACCCGCGATCCGTAAATTATTGTGGCGTGAACGCGCTTCCAAATCCTCTGCCTTGTCTTGGAGAACCTGTAGGACTTTACCCATCTGTTTGTGGCCTATGTCCATCGACGTCTGCGCCCCCTCCACTTCGGTGACCCTGCGCTCCACCATATCGAGGCGTTCTGCATGCTTGTCGAGTCTTTCAGACATCCTATCCATCCGTTATGAGGGCACATCTATTTTGGTGCCCAAACCCGCCATGCTACCCTGTAGGTTTTTCTCCATTGAAACCAGCATCGAGCGTATGTCTCCTTCGTTTTCGGGTGCTATATCTTGGGTGTTATCTCCCTCATCTGTACTATTGTCCCGACCATTCGACTTCTTGGGGTCAAACGTGAGCTTAGGCTGGGTTCGATCTACTCTGCCCATGTTGGTATGCGTTGTGCGGTCAAGGGCAGGTCAGTACACCGGGAGCCGGATCGGCACGCGGTCGTCGCACTGCTCCTGTCTCTATGCTTCCGTACTCCATAGCTCCCCGCTATTTCCAGACTCCGCTTGTTTAGCCAAGAACAAGTCTATTTGTAGTGGGAGTCTTGCTTCAATCCAGATCTGTGACCAAACAGACCCACAGGGGCGCCAGGGCCGCAGGCACACTGTACAGACCTAGAGTGCACCCCACATCAGTTAGGTCTGGTCCGTCCCTCAGAGCTGCCCTACACTTGTCCTTCAGCTTAGTATAGCCTTGCCAATTACTCACTGTCAGATGCCAGACTCTCCCTCTATAACCACTTGTCTTCTGCCGGCAGGGCTCTGCGTTAAGTGCCAGTTAGGCCTGAGGTAGTGTTGACTCACACGCTGTGATGGGACAATCTGGAGCAGGGCGCTGCAGCATAGGTACTCACCCCCTCAAGTGCTGCAGCTAGGCTTTCCAGGGGAGCAGTACAAAGGGGTGCCGTCCAGTCGATTGTGCGAGGCGTAGCGGTCGCCACTCTGCGTCACCAGCGGCCGCGTCCCGGATCACCAGCAAGGTCTATCCTGGTGCAGTTGCTGTGCATGTGTGTCTGGGAGGTCAATTGCGAGGTCCCAGCAACTGGGAGTGTGGCCGTCCCAGCGTCTCCTGTCCCTCACCGCAGATCCTACACGATCACCCTCAGAGCGACGTTCCAGGACCTCGACGTCTGAGTTCAAGATGGTGGCCGCGCCCGATGCTCGGTGTCCGCAGGTTGCACAGTCGCTCCGGCGGGCTCCGCGTACGTTCCCAGAAGGTGCCTCTGACTTCCTCCCAGCACCAGCCGTCGTCTTCCTTACCCCACTCCGAAGGCTGTTGTCTCTGTGTACAGTTTTCCCTCCTCGATCTAGCCACACACAGCGCTCGCGGATCTCATCGAGGTAACCCCTCAGACCCACTCAGTCGGTCTCCCTAACTGGCCGTGGTCCCGGGCTGACTCCCAGGCTTCTCGCCGAAACATCCGCAGTGAACCGCTCACCTAACCGGATCTAATATGCAGCCGATATCTTCTTCCAATCTATGTTGCCTCAGGGCATCCGCGGGTGCATCAGCATACGTCCACACATCGCTTCCCCACATGTCTCCAGCCAGGCCGGCAGACGGTGTTCAGGCAACGCAGCATTCGCCTCCGCTAGAGTCAGGGAGGGCACAGGGTCTCGGGCAGCGCTATGTAGGGCTCTGCTCCATCGGTCATCATGGGCAGCCCTCTGCTCCCAAGCGTCCCGAGTGTCCAGGACTGTGAATCACTCCGATCGCGATGTGCGCAATCCTACGCCCCCGCCTCTTCGCACTCCAGGCCGGTGTCTTCATTCCATTCTAAGGCCGCAACGGTGCATCTCTCACAGCTCTCTGTAGCAGCGACATAGAGGTGCTCGGAGCAGTTCCGCGTGTTGTCTGAGTTCTCGAGTCACCGCGCTGCGGTGTTACCGGGCTGAAATGTCCAACAGAACCAACAGAGTGGAGGAGTGTGGCTCAATGGTTAGAGCGGCAGACCCTGAAGCAGAGTTCTGGCCAGAGACCAGGGTTCGATTCCCGCCTCGGCGGGGCTCGGGCTCAATTTCCTCGGACCTGTCTATTCTCGCCTCGGTGCCTATTCTAATCACGGGCCCCACGCTGCAACTCTGGGCAATAGCTTGCTTAGCCTCCACACCGGCCCCAACAGCGCTAAGGATACCTGGCTTCACCCTGGGGGTGCCCAGGAGTGGACACTTCACAGGGAAAGCCAGGAGGGGTTCCACAGCGGTATGAGTATCAGCGCCAGGAAACCGCAAAGGCGACACCGCAAGGTGGCCGTCTGGTGACAGTGCGCTCTATAAGTACCTTGACGTTTACATTTGACATTTAACCAGGATATTGATAGGATTGTTCAACGGCTGCTTGGAGCCGAGCGCTCAAGCGCCCATCTTGCAGCTAGCAAGCTCCGCTCCCTTTTGTGTGTCTTAAACTCCCTTTGGCCAAAGAAGCTCAGGGGCATCCAGTTGTTTTACCGCTGGTGGGTATTCTACCATTTGTCTCCTTGGGACCCGTTTCTGGGCCCATACCTCCTCCTTGTCAGCAACGTCAGATGGTGCATGCAGGTCTTTCAGATGGCAACAAAAAACAACAAAATATAGAGCACTAAACCCCTTATAACATACTCACATCCTATATAGGTTAATCAAGAATGTCCCAAAGAGAGAAGAACAATGTTTTTCTTATAATTAAAGAATATTTTCTTTTTATTATCAAAATAGTCAAGTACTTATTTCTTTCTTGCAATTATTTCTAAATAAATACATATACAATCACTCTATTTGAAATTCATAATATACACAGGAGCCCCAAAAGGAGGGGGAGCAATCCAATTGATTACGGAACATGTTTCCAAATAGAACAAAAAGGCAAACACAGAAAAACATATACTCAAAAAAAATCACAGTTTAACAAAGACAATACATTACAATTATTGACACCATAAACAATTCAGCAAACAGAATTGCGCCGACGCGCTTTTCGGAAATTCCATGTACCATCCTTCATCAGGGCGCTGATGTAGTATAGTGTTTCCAATGTAGAAAATATGGATAACAAATACTGCGACACAATGTTATTTTGAGGCTCTGTCAATTAAATCGAACCATCTCTCAGATATAGAATGCCAAAACACTACTGAAGATAATAATAGTGATCAATATCAGTCACAATGGTCAGATCAATCGATGCCAGAAATGAATGGTCAAAAAGCGGCAAAACTATGGCAATGACGATGAGTGTTTCCAAGTCAAACCACATGTAGGTCCAAACCGTATTAGATATAGAACAATGTGGTAGTTATTCCTCCTCCGTAATGCTCAAGAGGGTTATGTAGTCGGGGAGCAACTCGGTCGGTGTCCAACCATAAAGCTTCCGCACTTGTAGGACCGGGTCCTATTTAATTGACGGAGCCTCAAAATAACATTGTGTCGCCGTATTGTTATACATATTTTCTACATTGGAAACCTGGTTTTCCCCTTTACATTTGCTTCACAGGGACCCTCTTGTGTATATTTGGATAGGTCCTTCAGATGGACCTGGAATCTGAGGTTGCTGTGTCACAGCTGCATCTGTGACTCTATCAAGGTCTGAAAGGAAACTGCCCAAGAGCTGCAGTGGTGGCTGACCGATCCCAGTATGTTATGTGGCAGGACCACTCGGAGCTCACATTGGTGACGGGTGCATTGCTGCTGGGTTCATCTAGGGGAGATGCAGATCAACAGTTTCTCTAGTCTCCAGCGGAAAGTCAGCACTACGTCATACATCTGGAACAGAGCTTCAGGTTATTCATTTAGCCTTGAAGGCTTTCCTGCCTGTCATCAAGGGGATGGCGATGCAGGTTCTCATGGACAACGTCAACCATCTAGTGGTACTGCAAGGTGGGCTGGGGTTCTGTGCCAGGAGACTTTGTCTCTGGAGGTGTCTGGCGAAACAGAACATTTTTCTAGCCACCAACCACCTGCCAGAATCACTTTATTCTGGAGGGGATGAATTGAGCAGACATTGTCTGGAAGAACACAGATGGCAGCTTGATCTCGAGGTGGCACAGGGCATAGTCAGTGGGTGAGAGCCCTGGTTAGACCTATTTGCCACTATATGCTGTGAATGGTGTCATATATTGGTGTTTCCACAAGAGTCATTAGGAGCTGTGTACTAGCGGGAATGGAACACGGTACTCTTTTACCGCTTTCTCCCACTACCTCTTCTGCTCCTGAGTTAGGAAGAAGATCAAGAACGACTAGGCCCAAGTCAGCAGAGTGCGATATAAAGAACTTCTGTATATAAGGAACTGTCTTCTGAGCAGACTACCACTTTAGGCGTACCTCCTATCTCAGCAGTAGGGCAGTCATTCACAAAATCCATCTGTGCAGATGTCAGAGATTTGTTGCCAGGTGCGATGCCTGAAATAGTGATCACTCAGAAACTAAGCTGTCAGATGTTCTGTTGTATTTTTCTTTAGCCAGGCAAAGCCTTACTTTGGGCACTGGAAGAAGTTATTTGGTGGCTCTGTTGCCCTTTCTGTGCTTGCTGGATTAGCTGTCCTTGTTTAAATCTACAGTTATGATTTAATTTATTAAAGATTTGACACATTTGCTTCCTCCCGAATTGTTTATGAAGTCCCAGTGGGACCTTCATTTTATCTTGACCTTCCTTATACGTACACCCTCCAAGCCTATGCATTGTTGATTGCATGACCTCTTGACCCTGGATACTGTCTCTTGTGATTCCATCAGTTCATTGCATGAATTAACTGCAGACAGATTCAGTGCACCCGCCTTACATGCCCACCTTTCTGGACAAATTGGTGCTTAGGATTCAGATGGCCTTTTTACCAAAGGCTATGGCTCCTTTCCACTTTGGACAATCTGTCTCTCTACTGACATTCTTTTCTTCAATCGATTAGACCCCCCTACAGAGCTTTGACTTTTTATATTGATCTTACCAAGAGCGATTGAGCGGACAATCAGAAGTTTGTGGGATTTTCTGGTGTGAAGGAAGGTTGTGCAGAAGACGACCCGGTTAATGGTCTTCTGCATCAAGATCTGCCACACACTGGCCAGGAAACAGCCCCCTGAAAGTCTGAAGACCCATTCCACCAGAGCCACGCCTGCTGTTAACCGTATTAGCACAAGAATTGCCTGTACTTGATATCTTCCAGGCTGCAACATGGGTGTCGGTGCATATGTTCATGAAACACTACTGCCTTGACAGGCAGGTCTGAAGAGAAGGTCACTTCGCTCGCCTGGTCCTGGAGGACTTTTGATCTGAATGTACTGCTTTGGTATCTGTTCTAATGGTGCAGAAGCTGCAGTTAGGAGTATGCATCAGAAAAACAAAGTTGGTAACCTTCAGTAATGCTCTTTCTGGTAGATACTCTAGCTCAGTGGTTCCCAAACTTTTGACTCCTAAGGACCCCCATTGAGTCACCACTGGAAGCCGGGGACCCCCAAGCAATTTGTAGGATTTACATTTCAAACATTAAAACAGTAATTCGAAAAAAATAAACGTGTGCACACAAAACAAATACTCAAATTACTAAGGATTTTAGGGGCATATTTACAAGTCCCTATCGCCATGGGAACGTCACTTTTTGTGATGTTCCTGTGGCAATAGGGGCTTTGTCTTATTTACAAGGCACAGTTACGCCACTTATTGTGGCTTAACGCTGCCTTGTAAATAAGGCCCCCTTTCATGGAATGCTTAGCGTGAAAAAGGTGGGCAGTGGGAGTTGCAGTGGGCGTTTCACTCCAACACCCATTGATTTTGACGCTGCCCTCTATTTACAAGGTCAGCTTAAATAGGAGTCAGCACCAAAATTAAGACCATGAAAAACCTGGTCTTAACTTGGCGAAATGAGAACTGCCTTATTTCTCCTCGTTTTTGCTTTTTCCAATGGAAAAACGAAACCCCTTTGATTGTTTATGTTCAGGATGGTGACCCTTCCTGCACATAAACAATCTTTAATAAAAATGACGTTTTGTAACATCCATGTGTGCTGCATTAGGAAGCACACTTGGAAGTGACCAAAAGGCATTACAAAATTGTTCATGTGCAGGAAGTGGGAACATAGCAGCATCAGGATGATAGACTGGGAATAAACATATGTTGCTAACTTTTACCATGAAGTTTGCAAGCAGCTCTTTGACAGTTTATAGGACACTGTGCCAGATTACGATTGTCCCTTATTAATTGCACAGGGACAAAAGAATCTCTGTGACAAAATCAGTAGCCCACTGACCTATGCACATAAAATAATGTTTTTTTAAATGCATTGCACACGTTCTTTGCAGTAGGCATATTAACCCTCTGCATCACATTAGATAAGTCAAAGCTGCCACTAAACAAAACTCTCATCCCTCTCCAGCAGGTACATTAATCACTGGCATTTTCTTGACACTTTTATAGTTGCTCAAAAACTGCTAATTTTACAAGGAACTTTGCAGTGCTTTTAAAACTGCTGCCTGCGGACCCCCTGGGAATGTGCCACGGACCCCTGGGGGTCCTCGGACCCCAGTTTGGGAAACACTGCTCTAGCTAACAGCAGATTCTGCACTGCCCTCTCACCTCCCTGTTCTTTCAAGAGATCTCTTTTTAAAATATGAAAAGGTCCCAAGTTAGAGATCAGCACACTGTCACAAGCAGTTCTTTTATGCTTTGCGTCTGAGAGCTCTTAAGAGGAAAAGACAAACTTATGTCAACATGCAGGGATGGCACGTTTATCAAGTGCTGCTGTTGTCACTCCCAGTTAGTGTGGAGCCAGAACAGATCTGCTTTGCAACACCTAGTAGCGTGCAGGAGCTTTGCTGAAGAGAATTCTCTGCATCCAGTCTGGCCCCTGGGGAAATTCTAAAATTAAGGAATCCGTGGTTAGATTGAGTATCCACCAGAAGGAGCATTACCAAAGGTAACCTGTTTATTTACATTTGGAATACTTTTCCAATTAGTATTTTTCAAATCATGAAGAATTTCACATGCTGTCCTGGTATACTGAAACTGCTGCATATTCCAAGGTATATACATATGCCTCGCTACTCTGCATACGGAAATGTATCAAAATGTGATGCACAAACCCATTTAGAATTTTTCTTTCTCCTCCACAGAGTGAATATTTTATGCACCCATGGATAAATCCATTCTGCTACACCACATCAATCTTGGGGATGTTGCGTCCTCATTCCTTCCACAAAAATGCACTTACTCCTGTCAGACCTAAATCCAGCCGTATTTGTTGTTGTGGGAAACTATCTGCAAAGCTTTTGGTGGACATCAGCAACGTTCGAGTTTGCGGAGGTGGTTCTTGGCCAACATTTTGATTGCGAGGCCTGGAAAGGCAACTGACCCACCCTGAAAATATTTTTCTCACTAAAATTCACCAATTATGGTAGAATTTCTGGATTATTAAATCCAGTTTCTCACTGTTCCTGAGGGTCTGAATCATATATTTGTGATTCACTGAATCAGAAATAAGATTTTGCCCTCATAAGCAACATATTTGCTCACCTAAGTTGTATGTGTAAGCACATAGTGGTGTTTGAACTTGTCTCTCTGCAGGATCACCCCAAACCGTTTTGCCTTCACCCCCTCCTGTTTTCTGAATTTCATTTTTGTTTGATTAAGGACTCTGTGCACTTTACCACTCCTGACCAGTGCTAAGAACCTAGGTGTTCTCCCTAAAACATGGTACAATTGGTTTACACCCGATTGGCATATTTATTTACTTATATGTTCCTAGTATATGGTAATACATGTCTCCAGGGCCAGTAAATTAAATGGTACTAGAGGGCCTGCATCAATCATTATGCCACCCGCTTACGTAGTCGTTTAATACATGTCTCAGGCCTGCCCCTGTAGTCTGTAATGCAGTTTTAAACTGCAGATATTACCTGGCAAAATAAAACTTTGCCAGATTGAAAACATTTTTTTAATACCTATAAATCACCCTGGATGTAGGAGATTGACAACCAATCAGGCAGAGTGCATTGTATTTAAAAAGTAGGGCATCTGCTTTTAAGTTTTGTACATGTACTGGGGGTGAAAAACTCCTTAATTCGTTTTTTACTACTGCAAGGCCTATCCCTCCCATTGAGTTAACTGTTTAACAAGTGCTGACCTTTGATTAGGAACATATAGGAATGTCAAGTTTGAGCTAAATGAATTGTAATTTAAAACCCTCTTTAAGTCAGATTTTAAGTCTCAATCCTAAAAATTCCACTTTTCGAATCGTTACATTGTTGTGTCCTAAGCATTTGGTGCCTGCAGACTGTGTCCTGGGTCACATGACTGTGAATAGTTTGGCAGCTGGCCTTTGTGTATTCCTCCCAGACAGTGAGACAAGGGGGTAGGGCTGGGAGGGGGGACTAGGAGTTGGAAGGATGGGCCATCCTGCTAGGATAGTCTTTTGTCACTGCAGACTGCTTGGAGCCTTGGGAGGTGAAGGAAAGAGCATTCCAGAACCAGATGTGGATGTAGCCAGCAAGTCAGCCTACTTTAGAGGCTGGCACTGGGTGTAAATATAGAAATTTGTGACGCTCCTCGGTAGTACACTCCTTGACCTGTGGACTGCAGAATCTGCATAGATATCTGTATTCTTAATAACAATATCCTTATTGACCAATTTCCTTTACCACACATCAATGAAATGTTAGGCTTTCACTAAAGGTATGACATGTTTTACAGTTAATGACCTAAAGACTGCATATCATCAGGTTTCTTTACATCCAGAGAGCAGAAGTCATACCACGTTCATTACACCATTCGGGTGCTACAGATTTAAAAGTACCGTTTGGGTTTGCGTCTGCTGCGGCCATGTTCCAGAGGTTGATGCTTGTGATTTTTAAAGAAGTTAAAAACCTGTTAAATTTCCAGAATGATATCCTAATAATGGGCAAATCTAGAGAAGAACATGCTAAAAAATTGTTTCAAGTTCTCAGTATTCTAGAGAATAGAGGTCTAATAGTGGAATAATGTATTCACATTTAATCAAGTCACATACTTAAAACATCTAGTAACAGAAGATATTAAAGCTAAGAAAGAGCTGTTAGATGTGATTAGAAATGTGCCCATCCCAAAGAACAAGAATGAGTTAGGTGCATTCCTAGGATTAGTGGAATTTTATTCCAAATTTGTTAAATACCTTTCCACATAAAACATAAGAGCAACAGCACTATGATGAAGCATGACATCCCTCGGGATGTGTGAGGGCAACATGATACAGTCTTGTTGACTTTTGCTCTACATGTGCCCAATCTTTGTTCAAACTGTTCAATTTGGTTATACAGCTCCTTTTTTAGGTCTCGCCTGACCCAGCGCATGCGCTGGTCTGGCGAGACTTATTGAGAGGGCTCCAAAAAGTGCTACCAGGCCAGCCTAGAGCCACAGTGCATGTGCGCGGGCGCGCGCGCCGCGCTTTACCGCGAATACTTTCACTTTCGCGGCCGCATGGCCGCTTTGATGTTTGATCGTGATCGCGATTGCTATCACTTTCACTTTCGCGGCTGCAGGGCCGCTTTGCATAGCCAATAGGTCTCGCTTTTGGCACCTTATAAGTATTTAGTTATGCAACTGTTGCATGGCTAAACACTTATAAGGTCCCAAAGGCGAGACCTATTGGCTATGCCAATGCTTGTTCTACTATGAACAGCGACCGCAGTTTTTGCATTTTTCTCAACCCCTGGAGCACGGGCAGTGGACCACCTTCCAGCTTCTAGTACCCCCTCCCCCTGTACTTTTTTGATAGGTAAATGTCAAGACACAATTTCTCTTAAAATATTTTTAAGGCACCTCCATTGCAAGGTTTAACCCCGATTTACGTATTATAGTCACCACTGATGCTAGTTTCAGAGGAATTGGGGCAATACTCACAAAAGAATGATTCTGGCAAGGCGGGCACGTTTGAGTCCCATTCGTTGACCACCACGGAGGAAAAGTATTCTGTCATCAAGCGGGAAGCACTTGTGTGGGGGTTAGAACACTTCAGGCATTATGTCTAGAGAAATAAAATTAGTTTGTGCGGTGACCACAAACCTCTTCCCAAAGTCCTAACTACTAAAGGACTTTATGGAGCTTCACCTAGACTAGCTTGTATGTCTGTCTGTCTTTTTGATTACAATGGACAGTATGAACCAGGTGCAGAGAATGTGATGGCAGATTTTTTGAGTCGTATGCCATTACCATTGAATGAGGTGTGTGACGATGTGGTGGAAGAATTTTTTGTGGCAAACGTTATGGAGGAATTTCAAGCCATTTCTAAAGAATGTAAGAGTGAACAGGATGAGCTACTTGAAAAGGTTTGCAGTATGGTTTCAAGGGGCTGGCTGGAAAAGAAGCTAATTCAGAAAGAAATATTGCCCTTTTAGGAAGTGAGAAATAAATTATCGTTTAAAGGAGGTTTGATCTTAAGAAATGGTAAAGTTATTCCTCCTGAGAACCAAGATTCTAGAATTATGTCATGGAGGACATTTAGGAATTGACAAAACCAAGAGCAGAGTAAAAAATTGGTGCTGATGGATATGGAAATAGAAAGGAAGGTCAAAGAATGCTTACAATTTTAAAACTGACTAATCCCAAGTTACCCTCAGACCACACCTACACCCCATTTCTAGTGTCGGTATGCCATGGGAAAATCTAGGTGTAGACATAATGGAGCCTATTTGTGAACAGGTGTTAGTTTTAATTGGTCACTTTGGGGCCAGAAGTAGAAACGTTGCAAAAAGCTGACACCAACAGTATTTTGAAATTCTTTCATAGGATTTACATGAGCGAGGGGTTGCTCAAGAGTATTTTGAGTGACAACGGGCCTCATTATTACATCTGATTGTTATAAGGCGTACTTAAAATGAAATTGTATTGTGCACAAGACTACTACTGTGTAGCATCCAGCAGGGAACAGAGCAGTTGAACATTTTAACCGTGTGATCAACGGAATCCTCCAACTAACTAGTAATAACAGCTAAGTCTAGAGGAGAGAATTGCTTAATACCGGGGGCATTCAGGATCACTCTGTGCAAGAGCACAGACTCAAGCCCTTTTGAACTTATGAGGGGGAGAACCCCAATGTCCAAGGATAACGGTTGGCTGAAAGCAGCGAGGGTGTATAGGTCACCAAACGGAATTAAAAGTAATTTGGAGAAAGCACAGAGTGTGCGTAAAAAGTATCAAGACTTAAAGCATAACAGCGCACATTAACATTGGGGATGCTGTATGAATAAAAAGAAGTGGTCACATTGGAAAGAACCAAAGTTCGTTTTCACAACCTCTTATAGTAGAGAAAAGTTTTGCAATTCAGTACGATTAAGTGATGGGAATGTGTGGTATTTATCTTCCATCTCTGTAAACAAAAGAATATCCTCATCTACAGGGCAAGGATGGTGGTATGAGACGAGTGTGAGAGTGGTAGTAAGAGGATGATTTTGACCTGCCTAACAACCTAGGTCATCAGATTCTACAGACGAGTGAAGGTACCTCTGCCAGACAATGACGGTACCACTACCAGCAATAAAATGAGCAGGGTGGCTTTTCTTGTAGTCAAACCAAGGGGATTACAGGATTGCATTTGCGCGTAGTACCAATAATTGAGGGGGTCCTAGCATATGCTTTTTTGTGTAAAATTACTCTTAGGAATGAACTCTTAGAAGGACGGTTTTATATTAAATGAGTTATCATTTACTGTTTGACTGCTGTGGAAGCTGATGCATACTTATTGCATGACCTTATTATTTCACTCACCAGGAATTTTTATGTTGAGCATTTCAGATGGCAAAGGGGGAGATGTGTAATGTTATTATCTTATACATATGTTCCGAATGGGACACATTACTTGGTGTTATCAACTGTATGCCATTGTCACCAGCTGGATGTTCTGGAATGTTGACAGAACGTGCAATGTGCAGCAAGTACTGCTGGAGCCAGTTGATTGAGTAGAAATGCTTTATTCAGGTAGTAATTCTTCCATGAGGGGCAGCGACCAATTGGCTCTGATCCCAGACCGTCCGCTGCAATCTTCACATGCCAGCATAGGCCTTACATTAAAATACATACACTTTTAAACCTCAACATGTCGCAGTGTGACTCCGGCTCACGAGCGTGTAGGCACGTGATGTCCATGAGCCACACCGCTTTATGCTACATCACCTTCCTCCTTTAAACAAAAAACATAACAATTATAGAGTTTGCAGCAAAAGACGTGAAGGAAGCAGAACAATGCTATAAACTAAAAAAAATTGAGGAGAACAAAAGAAAATATAAAGAGGAAACACTAGTATATCGCATAGTTCTTCAATTTCTCTCCTAATCGCACAAGACATAGTCCATGCTGTTGTGGGTGCATCACCAATGAAGGTGTGAGCACTTTCAGCTGCACTGGTGACAAACCCACAACCTGGGGTGGTCACCTCATTACCTCTAGCAGGTTGAATCCACTGAGTTGAATCTAAATTTAGGCCAGAACTTTTCTTCTGATTGATTGATGTTGGCCTGCTGATGAGATAGCCTCACTAGATTCCGTACATTTCACCAGCCTTGTCAGGCCATGCTTCCGTACACTAACTTGCAGGGTTGTCCAGCGGGGTGATGGTAGTTACTTGGTCCCTTAATTCTCTAGGTGCTATCACACTGAGCGTGAACCAAAACACAGCTGCTCTTGTGTGTAAGCACATTGGGGGAAAAACAGGGGAAGAACAGAAAATGCTGCCTGCTGCCACGGCCAGAAACTCTCTGGAGAAGGAGGGTCACCAAAGTACTGAAGAGGCCTCAGGGTTGTGCCGGATAGTCTGTATGAGACAAAGGAAAGAGGTTATAACCAGTCTATACACTTGTCACTTCCCTTACTTGCACCACGAGCACAATAGATCTTACCTACACCGCTCTGCGCACTGCTACTAGACCAAAGGCATGCCACTTCAACACCAGGCAGGAATTGGGGGGAAGAAATAAAATGGGGACCACACATCTGTGAGAGATTTGCTCGCAGAGAACAGTCCCTTCTCTACTCCAGGTGAGTACTTGGAAAACGATACAAAAGAAAATAGTCCCTGGAGCGGCCACTTCAACACCAGGCAGGAATTGGGGGGAAGAAATAAAATGGGGACCACACATCTGTGAGAGATTTGCTCGCAGAGAACAGTCCCTTCTCTACTCCAGGTGAGTACTTGGAAAATGATACAAAAGAAAATAGTCCCTGGAGCGAGTGCACTCTGAAGTGCTCCACAAGTTCCAAAAAAGAAAACACGAAAAGAATACTGCTAAATCCAAAGTCAGGGACGGAAGAGATCCGGAAGCCCCTTGTTACTTCACAGGAGCCAATACAGTCACTGAGTGATGTCCTCGACCGCCTCCAGAATGCCGCTTCAACACTACGGCGTGTTGGAGCGCAGCATACCTGAATTTCTGCGTTCTGCCGGTAATCCTTCTGGCAGACACGCGGGGCAGCTCTGAAGGCGTCGAGGTTACAGGCAAGGTCTTTCCTCCAGGAACAGGCGGTGAACAAGGAACACCGCTGGCTGAGACACGCTTCCCGTTGCAGAGCAGAGAAGCGCTCCCAGAGCAAGTGCGGAAAAAAGGGAATTGGAAATTCAGGAGCAGGAACACGGAACATGAAGAAGTTCCCAAACCCGGATCATAGGATGACAAGTGAAATTGGCAAGCACCGGGGCAGCGTATAGGAGGAGCTTATATCTTCCTCCTCCTCCAAATGGCTCCACATGGTGCCCATGAGCGCCCCAAGGAATTCTGGGGCTTGTAGTCCGTGAAACCCATTTGCTTGCTGGTCATACTGCAGTAGCGGATGTAGTGATGTGCATGACCCTCGCCCATATCTGACCGCGCCTCGGGATACCACCATGACAGTACCCCCCCACAAGGACCACTGTCTCAGCGGTCTGCCAGGTTTAGCGGTGAACCGATCATGGAAGCTTCTTAGCAACCGTGGACAATTGAGGTTTTGAGCAGGTTCCCAAGTTCTTTACTCTGGCCTATACCCTTTCCACTCAATCAAATACTGTACTTGCCCTCTAACTAGCCTGGAATACAGTATGTTCTGTACTTCGTACTCCTCCTCATGCTTGATCTCTATAGGAGGTGGTTTATCCAGTACTCATGTTTGTGCATGGAAAGGTTTTAGCAAAGACACATGAAACACAGGATGAATTCTCCTGGCAGGAGGCAAAGTCAATCTTAAGACCACAGGATTAATGACTTTTGAAACAGCGTAGGGGCCTATTTACTTGGGCTTTAGTTTATTAGTCCCCTTCAGGCGTAGATTCTTGGTTGCCAGCCATACCTTATCCCCCACATGATATTCCGGTTCCTTTACACGCTTCTGGTCTGCATAACGCTGGTCGTCGTTTTGTGCCTTGAGTAAATGTGCCTTTGCCTCTGTGAGGGTCAAACGCAGACGTGCGTGTTCTTTCTGTACTGAAGGATGCTTGGAGGTTGTTGGCCACTCGAAGGGAAGGATATTAGGATGGACTCCTGTCAGGCAGTAGAAAGGGGACCATCCCAATGAAGAGTGTTCCGCATTGCTGTATGCAAATACCGACATCCACAGGAGGGTGCTCCATTCCTCTTCGTTTTTTATTGAGAAACAACACAGATATTGTTCCAGGGTCTGGTTGAGGCGTTTGGGTTTGCCATCCATCTGAGGATGGTAACTGGATGATAGACTGGCATCGATTCTCATGGTCTCACACAGTGCCTCCCAGAAACGAGAGGTGAACTGTGAGTCTCGGTCAGTGATGATTACTGCTGGTATACCATGAAGATGCACAATGTGCTGTAGAAAAGATTGCGCTAGCTCAGAGGAAGACAGTAACTTTTGCAGGGGGCTAAAATGTCCCATCTTAGTTAAGTGGTCAACCACTGCCAGGACTACAGTATATCCATTACTTATGGGCATTTCCACAATAAAGTCAATTGATACAGTGTGCCATGGAGAGGGAGGAATAGGGATTGAGCGTAGAAGGCCTGTGGGTTTGGTATGACTAGATTTTCCCTGAATGCAGACGGCACACCTGTTTTCATACTGTATTCCATCCCGATGCAATGTAGGCCCCCAAAAGTATAGTGCAGTTAATGTAGTGGTTTTGTGTATGCCCATATGTCTCCCTACTGTGGAATTGTGTGTCCAGGCCAAGGCTTGCTTTCTGAGGGAGTCTTCTGGAAGGAAGAGCGCCTGAGCTCGATATAACAAACCGTCCTGGTTGCGGAGGTCAGACTCTTCTTGGACCCATGCCTGGTGGTCCATTGAAGCCACATGAGCCTTTAGGTCTGTCAAAAAGGATTCAGTGGTTATGGTTGCTTGCACCATGCCTTGGAATACAGCCTTTTGGAGGATTTTGGGTGGTTCTTCCTGTTCATCTGTTGTGGTTTCTGCGACTAACCAGGAAAGGGCATCTGCCTTGCCGTTCCTTAGGCCTGGCCGGTACTTAATCATGAAATAAAATCCAAGAAGAAGAGTGACCACCTTAGCTGTCTCGTGTCAAGGCCCTAGCCATCTTTAAGAACAACAGGTTCCTATGGTCTGTGAAGATCTCGATGGTGTGGTTGGCCCCTAACAAGTAGTGTCTCCATTCTTGGCATGCCCTTTTAATGACATGTAGTTCTTTGTCTCTTATGCTGTAGTTGATTTTGCTGGGGGTTAGCGTTCGGGAGTAGAATGCCTCAGGATGCAGTTGGCCGGTCTCTGGATGTCTTTGTAAAAGCACCCCTCCCAACGCATACTGGGGTGCATCAGTTTCCATCATGAATGGCAATTCAAGGTGTCTGAGGATAGGAGCTTGTGTGAACTTTTCCTTTAGTTCCTGAAAGGCTTGTTCAGCTTCACCGGTCCATTCAAAAACCGTGTTTTTTTCGCAATAAACAGGTGATAGATTGCACTACACAAGAGAAGTCTTTGATGAACCTCCTATAAAAGTTGGTAAAGCCTAGAAAACTGTGCACACCCTTTATGTTCCTGGGGGAGGTCCACTGTGTAATAGCCAACACCTTGCGTTGGTCCATGCGTAAGCCCTTATTATTTATTACGTATTCCAGGAATTCCACATCAGGGACATGAAACAAACACTTCTCCAATTCAGCATATAGAGAAAACTTTTGCAGTCTGGCTAGCACCGCCCGGACATGCTTCACATGTTCAGGCAAAGATGCAGAGTAGATGAGACTATCGTCTATGTATAAGATACAGAACAGGTCAAGATAGCCACGCAACACTTCGTCCATGAAATATTGAAAGGCAGCTGGAGTGTTGCAGAACCCGAAGGGCTCATACAATCCGAACTTAGTCCGAAACGCAGTCTTCCATTCATCTCCGTTTCGAACGTGGACCAAATGGTATGCTCCACTTAGATCCAGCTTGGTGCAGATACAGGTCCCCTTCAGCTGATCCAACAACTCTGGGGTGAGAGGCAACGGGTAACAGTTTTTCACTGTCACTCGGTTAAGTGCTCGATAGTCTATACAAGTCCTGAGATCTCCCTCCTTCTCAGGGATGAAGAACAAAAGTGAGGAAGCGGGAGATGAGGAGGGCCGGATAAAACCGGACTGGAGGTATTCATCGATGTAATCCCTCAGATGCTGCGCCTCAGGTTCCGTCAAGGTGTACACTCGACTGCATGGTATTGATGCTCTGGGTATGCGGTCTATTTGGTAGTCGTATTCCCGATGGGGTGGTAGCTGGCTGGCTTGTTGCTTGCTAAATACAAGGCGCTACTGATCATAGACTGAGGGTAGTGCTATGACAGAACAAACAAGGGAAGCCTCACATCCTGCTGCCAGGTATCAAGACGGCGGTTCCTGATACTTTAGTTGCTGAACACTCTCTTCCTTGCAATGTCTTTTGCAGAACTCGGAGTTCATGGTCACAGAGCGATCAGCCCAGCTCACCAAAGGATCGTGCAGAGTCAACCAGGGCATTCCCAATATTAAACGGAATTGAGGCACGTCAATCAGATCAAACTGTATATACTTGTGATGTTCTTCCCCAAACTGCATCCATATGGGCTGTGTATGGTACTTTACGGGTCCTGAGGTTAAAGCGGTTCCATCCACTTCTTTCACGGGTTCTGGAACTTCTTTCTCGATACAGGGTATGTTCAATTGTCGTGCATACGATTGATCAATAAAGTTGCCGGCGGCACTGGAATCCAATAATGTTGATACCTTGTGATATTGTTCGGTTCTCAACCTGAATATCACATCCACATTGAGGTGTGCTACTGTTGTCTGCAGAGTATTGGCCATGCTGGGGGAGATCTCGACCGGGATTAACCTCGGATAAGGAATCTCAATCTTATCCGAGTCACTTAGATTCCCGACTGCATGCCCAAGTCCCCGTCGTGTTGCAGAGCAGCTTGCATGCGTGCCCTTGGTGTCTTTTCAGCCGCTTTCGTTCGAGCCTTGCATTCATTTAGAAAATGTCCCCATTGCCGCAATATAAGCAAACCCGTAGTTTTCTTCTCTTTTCGCGCTCTTCTGCTGTTAAAGGGCCTCGTATGCCATTAATTTTCATGGGTTCCACGCCATCGGTTAACCGAGATCCCTCTTCGGTAATTGGATTAGGCCGAGGAGGGAAATACCGGGGCTCAGTCTTCTCTCTATCCCCTTTTCTCTCCTGAAGGCGATGGTACAACTGCACTGTGAGGTCAATTAGTTCTTCACAGGACTGAGGCATGTGTACTACTTGAGCAAGGGCGTCCTTTAATTCTCCCCTTAACCCCTGATACAAGAGTGAGGCTCTTTTACTCTCTGGCCAATTGGTTTTAAAAAGCAGTAGGTTAGGAGGTCTTGATTGCCTTGTTTTAGGGTAATCAGTTCTTTTTCCAGTGCCTTGTGATGGAACCTCCGGTCAAACAATCTACGCATTTCGCTGCAAAGCGCTGGGTAGTCATGGAGTACAGGATCGTCTTTCTCAATTAGCGGAATAGATCAATTGGCTGCGTTACCCCCAAGGTATGTCTTGAAAAAGGCGGTTTTGGCCTGGTCGCCATGAAATACTGCTGGTTTGTAGAGGAAGTGCAAGCGATACTGGTTTAAGAACATTCCAAACTTCTTTGGATCACCATAAAATTGTTCAGGGGGACCGAGTGGTAGCTGTGGTTGCTGTAGCACGTTGATCTGAACCATGTGACCTTCTCCCTGTGGGTAGGTATGGCTGGCACCAAAAAACCTGGGATAAGGGATGGGTCATCCGACCCAATGGGAGCACTGTGTACCGGGGGCACCCCTCCCCCTTGTGTGGGAGGTGGCAATGTCCATTCTTTAGTGTACGACCTAGTGCTACTCTCTGGTTTCCCTTGTCTAGCAAGACCTGCCATTTCCCGGCGCACTGACCCCAATTCTTTGCGCAGGTCCTGGTTCTCTGCCCGAAAAGCGTACACCTCTATCTGCAACGTAGTCACTGCTTCAAGAACAGTGGCCAACATTTTGTTGGTTTCCATCACCCAGGCTGTACAGTATTCGTGGGCTTGCCAATCTGTCAGGCCACGTTCCAGTAGACTAACTTGCAGAGTTGTCCAGCGGGGGTGATGGTAGTTGCTTGGTCCTTAATTTCTCAAGGTGCTATCACGCTGAGCGTGAACCAAAACACAGCTGCTCATGTGTGTAAGCACCCCGGGGAAAAACAGGGAAAGGGGAAGAACAGAAAACTCTGCCTCCTACCACAGCAGCCACGTCCAGAAACCCTCTGGAGAAGGCGGGTCACCAAAGTGCTGGAAGAGGCCACAGGGTTGTGCCGGATAGTCTGTATATAACAAAGGAAAGCGGTTATAACCAGTCTATACACTTGTCCCTTCCCTTACTTGCACCCCCGAGCACAATAGATCTTACATACACTTCTCTGCGCAATGCTAGTAGACCACAGGCATGCCACTTCAACACCAAGCAGGAATTGGGGAGGAGAAATAAAATGGGGACCACACGTCTAAGAGATTTGCTCTCAGGCAACAGTCCTTTCTCTCCTCCAGGCGAGTACTTGAAAAACAACGATACAAAAGAAAATAGTCCCTGGAGCGAGTACACTCTGAAGTGCTCCACAACTTTCAAAAAAGAAAAAACAAAAAGAATACTGCTAAATCCCAAGTCCGGGACGGAAGAGATCAGGAAGTCCCTTGTTACTTCACAGGAGCCAATACAGTCACTAAGCGATGTCCTTGATCTCCTCCAGAAGACGAGGAAGTCCAACGTACATGAAGGCAAACGCCGCTTCAACACTACCGCGTTTTGGAGCTCAGCATACCTGAATCTCCGTGTTCTGCCTTTTCCTCACCATGACAAGTTTTTTGATCTGGATGCCCTCTTCAACCTTGGGGTATGAAGGAAGGGGTACGACTGAGTGTTGCCACCACCCTGTGCCATTTTGGCCTGTTTCACCTCAACCCTTGGGATGGCTTTCTCCTTAACCATCACACCAACATCTGTTTCCTTGATGTCCAGTTGATCCTTCTCCAGGTTGGAAACAAAACAGACCGAACTTTCCTCCGCCTCAACCTTCACGAATGGAGTAACACCTGTGGTGCAATGCGGTGTTGTGTTATACTCCCAGACTTTCTGTTTGAGAAACTGTTTCATGTCCACTACAGCTGCAATGGCGGTTTGCACACCTTCCTTTATTACCTTGTTCCCTCTCTCCACCAGAACACCGTTGTTGTGTTATGCTCCCAGACTTTCTGTTTGAGAAACTGTTTCATGTCCAATCCAGCTGCAATGGCGGTTTGCACACCTTCCTTTGTTAACTTGTTCCCTCTCACCACCAGACCATTGGAAGATGGTGAGTAAAGTGCGACCTGTAGTTGCTTGACATCATGTTTGGCCAAATATTAGATCATTTGCTCTGACACGAAATGTGACAGATTGTCTGTTTCTAAAGATCTGGGTGGCCCTTGCATAGAGAATATCTACTCCAAATATTTGATTGCTGTGTCTAGAGTTCACAAAAGAAAAATATAACCACTTTGAAAAGTAATCAACCAATAATATTGCAAATCTCATTTTCTCTGGTATGGTGACATAAGGTCCTGAAAAGTCGAGACCAAGTTTGTCCCAGGGCGAGTTGTGAAATGGAACAGGACGCAAAGGCGTCTTGTTCAACTTCTAGTGTTTACCTGAAAGTAAGCACTCTGGACACTTGTCCACTGTCAGTTTCACCTGGCTATCTGAGGCAGGCCACCAGTAGTGTTCCTTGATACACTTTCATGTCTTAGCGGTGCCTAGATGCCCCTGATGTGCCTTGGAAATGATAGAGGGGTGCATTTTGGGGGGGGGAACATGTAAATCACCTCTCAAAATCATCCCATTGACAAGTGACAGCTTGCTCGCTACTTCTGCAGGTGTTTTTAGATCACCCTGTAAACACCTAACAGGTCAACCTTCAACAACGTATGTGCAAACTTGTTTCACCACCTCATCCTCTTGAAGTACTTTTGACCACTCATCAGCTATAAATGTGGACTCCCCACCTTGGAAAGCATGAGTAGCATCAATGAAGCAACACATTCAATGTCCTCATTGTCATTACCTTCATCAAACTGGCAATGGCATCCAAGAAAGGCAGTCTGCCCTGAATTTTTCCCCCCGTACACATGGCTGATAGTGAGAGTGTATTTGTGTAGTTTTGTCACAAGTGTGGTCAACCTTGCTGATATATTGGTATGAATGCCCCCTATAAAGATGAAAACTAAGGGTTTATGATTCATATGAAGTTCAAACCACCTGCACCAGATGTACATCTTGAACTTTTGAACTGCCCAGATGCATGCTCCTCCCTTTCTAGGGTGCTGTACTGTTTCTCAAAATTCTTGACGGATCTGGAGGCAGAAGCTATAGTCTATTCTTTGCCGCCTACTTTCTGGCTCAAAACAGACAGCTCGTAGCGCCTGAAGACTGACAGCTACTGTGATTTTTAAGTGCAGTCTTCCCTGAATGCAAAGAGTTCTGGTGCTTCTACAATTAAGTCTTTTACCTTAGCGAAGGCAGTTTGTACCTCCTCAGACCCAAAAATGTCTGCCCTTTCCCAAGTAAAAAAACCTGAGGGGTTTTACTGCTAGGGCATGTCCTGGAACGAAACGTACATAGTATTCGACAAGACCTAAAAAGAAGCAAAGCGCATCAGTGTATGTGGGTGCGCTGCCTCCTTAACCCTTTCGCTGCAGCGGGAATTCCGCCGCAGTGCTGGGGGGGGTTGGGGGGCAGCGCGGTGGCGCTGTGCTCATGACGGAGCCACTCCGTCATGAGCCACGGTTGAGCTGTGCTCATGACGGAGTGGTTCCGTCATGACTCCGCCCAGTTGCATTGTCCCCCCGCACATGCGGGGAAACAGCGCCGCGTGGGCGGAGCGGCCGCCAACGGCAACCGTGGCTCCGTCATGAGCAGGGGAGGGGTTAATGGCCTTCACCAAAGAACATTTGGGTTGGATGCCAGATTCTGATAGAGCGTGACCCAAATTTTCCAATAATTTGGTGGCAAATTTACACTTGCCCTCCCTAACCGTCTTGCCCCTGTGCATTGGAATAGACAGTACCCTGTCAAGAATGATATTGTCTTTTTCTATAGATTCAGCGAAGACCAGTATATCATCCTGGTAGGCCTGGGCCCTTTTTATATCAGCAAGAAAAACATCCATAAGCTTTTGAAAGAGGCTGGCAGCTGATGTCAGCCCAAAAGGTAGCCTTTGATATTTATAGGCACCAAAAGGTGTGTCAAATGCTGCCAGCTCCTGAGGGGCCTCATCAAGGGCAAACTACCCAAGTTAGCCAACATCTCCTGTATCCTAGGTATGGTTTGGCAGTCTACTAAAATGTTAGCATTCAGATTTCTCAAGTCAGCACAGAGCCTGATCTTGCCTGAATTTTTTTGTACAACTACGACTAGAGCCACCTACTGTGGTGACTCTACAGGAGCTAATATGCCTTGGGTGCAAAAATCTTTAAGCATTTATTTAAGCTCTCCTCTGACAGACAAAGTAATTTGTCGTACCTGAAGAAGAAGTGGTTTAGAATTCGGTTTGACCCTGATACCATGCACAAAACCCTAGACCGTCCCAACTTGTTCACTGAAGAGCTCCTTGTGCATATCCAGAATTGCCTCAAGCGGTTCCTCCAGGCTACATATTGACTGCACAGGCACGTCGCTAACCGCTATAGGAGTGTATGAACCAGGAACTAGGTATAGACGTTTTGGGCTGGAGCCTGCCAGCCAATGATGTTCTTGCCTTTGATGGCAACAAACACTTTGGTAATGGTTTCTCTACTCAGACACTGTATTTTAGCTGTAAAGAAACCTAACAAGTCTATGGGTTTCTCACCAAATGTTTTAGGATTAACATCAGATGTAGTGAGAACATTCTCCGGACCCCATTTATTATAGAAGGTAGTGTCATGGAGGATAGTGATTGGTGAACCTGAGACCGCCATTACCTGTAAAGAAAAGTCATCCATTAATGCTTCACAAGTAGAACCTTTAACAGATGTGCACAACATATTACAATCAACAGTCAAAACCACACTTCTGATCAACGTTACTGATGCCCACAGGAGTTTTGCCACTCCTGCACACCACTTCGAAGAGCCCTAATTTTTTGCAAGACTTTCAGCATTTGCCCACTGCAGAACAACCATGAATGGTTCTTACATCTGCATCGGTAACAGTACGTCAAAGCTTTCTTTGTATTTCCCCTCTGTGCAGAAGGTTTTGCTTTACTGAAAACTGCACACAAGGCATCACTTTCCTGTCCAGGAACTGTGGTTTGAAACCGAATAAACTCTGAAAGCAGGAGTCAACACTTTTGGGGGAGATTAAAGACCTCTATACTCTTGGCCAGTACAAGCGGTACATAAACACGCTCTTTGTACTTATAATCCTTGCTTACTGGGCTGGCAGTAAAAGAGGCATAGTTACTGCCAGCCTTGCTTCTCGTAGGCAACAACTATAAGTACAAAGTGCGTGTTTACGCACCGCTTGTAGGTTTTCAAAACAGATCAATAAAAGGCATTGTCATTTACAATGCCAACAGCTCAAATTCTTGCAAATGTGAGACCTATTACATTGCAATTGTGTCCAGTTGTGTGACGCAAGGAACATTGTGTACAGTTGTGTGGGAAGTAACTTTATGGCATTGAGTGAAATTATGCTAATAGATATTATGTGGCAGAGTGTGGAGTGTATTTATATGGATCATAGCTATGTGGCATAGAGTGGTTTCAAGTGGGGGTGAATTTATGTGGTATTGAGTAGAGTGTAATTATGTGGTTGTGGCTACCTGTCGTTCATATTCTAGTGTCCTCTAAGTATTACATGCTTTAGATGACTTCTTTGCACATTCTGCTGCTATTTGTACAGGTTAAAATACAATTTTTTAAATTAATTTTTTTAAAGATGCTCAGTCGGCCATTCCTCAATTAAGCAACTATTTCATGAATCATACCCAGACTGACCATGGGGTCTCACGACAAGTTGTCAAAAATGTGCTGAGCTGTCAGCCCTAAACTACCTTACTTAAATGCGAATGTCTGTTCAGAACAGTAACTGCCCGCAACAATTGCCACTAAGTGGTTTTCAAACAAATGAAACCAATGTGGCCACTTTATGGTATGCTTGCCTGGTTGAGAAAAAAAAGGGAGGAAGTCGAGTAATTTGATGTGGTGTGGCCATACTAAAGGAAAAGGCAACAAAGCTCTTTTGAGGTAAAACTGTGAAAAACAAATATAATAAAGTTAGCAAGAATCTTCCAAGTAAACAAGTAAAAATGTAGTAGTTAAAATAGAAAACCTGCTAATAATAGTAGGTGTGGTTACCAAGGACCCCTCCTTGTAGTACAGCGAAACGGCGGAAGATACAATAACACATGCAAGTCACGGCAAAGACAAAGTACCTGTGTGAGCCAAAAATGAAATAGATATCACTGGGGTGCCAGGACAATCCACAGAGCAGGTGAAGATTCCAGAAGCCCAGAACACCATACGTCAGTTGAGATCACTGAACTTACCTCAAGTGTGTGGTCGGCAGTGTGAAATTAAGCAAAACACTTGAAAGAGGCCAATCCAAGATGGCTGCTGCACGTGATGTCACCATGTTGCTTGCTGTGTGCTGGGGAGCTCTTGCTACCCAACGGATACTGAGGAACTTCGATTTCTGATCGCGATCGAATCGACCCGCCATTTTGTGTTGCCATCACTCAGGCAGCACGGCGAACAAAGTCTATTCTGCTTTTTCTGCAGCCTGGTGTCGAAATACGCTGTCTGCCTCTATTTGCGAAGCTGGTGTTAGGACTGGCCGAGGACACTAATCCCTGTCTGGCTTTTCTAATCCCCGTCTCAACTATCTGTTGGTTCACACTATTCTCTTCTGACTTTATCTTATCGTCTGGCCTTCACCGTCTTCTGCTAGCATTCTCTCGTTTCACAACTGTCCTCCAACACACACAAACGTATCTCGCCACCTGCAAGTTCGTTACGAACCTGTTAATAAATTAGATTGAGGGAGGGGTGACAAACATAATTGGAGGAGAGGTTTCTTCGAGTCATCTGACACTTTTGTTTTCGTTAATGTATATGTTTCCATATAGTATTTAAACTTGTGCGCCACAGAGTGAAGTGGCAGTCTCCTGAGAACCTACCTTGTGTACTTCTGGGATAACTGTACTAGCTGCAGCTAAATAAATCTGATCTTCTAACGCCGACAGAGTTTCCCGTGTCTCTGTGTAGCTGAGCAGGAGAACTCCGGAGACTAGGGCGTACCCTGCTCCGCCAGGCCCAAAAGGTTCTGGTTCTTCAACTGGCGCCCAACGTGGGGCGGCTTCAGTGGTACCGGTTCTGCCTGAAGGTCGTGAGGAACCCCGGAAGAAAATTCCGGAGGGTTCGCGAGCCACATTAAGCGACCCCTGTATGTCGAAAGTGGTCTGAAGGTCTTTTGCAGCACGGTTACTCCTTCCTGACGGCTACTAACAACCGCTGCCCTGACTGCCGCCCTGCTTTGGCCCTTCCTTTGATGATGTATGGTAAGGCGAGACGATAGACGGGCCTCTGTTGGTGGGAGAAGACGTCCTTAGTTAAGTATCTTCGTGGGTCGCACCCACAATTTTTGTTCTTTGGTTATTTTGGTATTTGTAGTCCTTAGATTCGACTATTGCAATAGCCGAAGCCGAGGGTAAGTGCATTTGTGCTGCGTAAACTGAGTTTTACCCCCTTGAAGTTTGTGAACAGTCCCGTGATATCACGAGATGCCTGGTCTGACTAAGTTTGGAAGAATTTGTTGTTTTGGTTGTAATAGGGATTCCTGACTTGAGGACTCTTGTCCGATTCCTTCGGTTGGAACTCCCACATATGAGCTCTATTCGAAACATGGTATTGGCCCCATTGCCTTTAGCGAGACATGGATCCGATACACGAAGAAGATGATGTTCTAAAATGGCCAGAAAAATGGTAGTTTTGATCCTGATGTGCTAGACAATTTGCAAACCGTTTTATTCAAAAGAAAAGCCCGGCCGGCAATGTTTGACTCTTTCCGCCTTTGGCGTAAGGAAGCCAAACAGAAAGAAATTAAGCAAGCAAAACAAGATAGGAAAGCACAAGGTATGACAATTATACATGCTGCCCAACAGTTTAAAGACGATGAAATTGATAATGCGACTGAGATTTCAGAAAGACAGCATCGCATGGCGATAGATAAATTCTAGCCGGTGTTGCCTGTTTCCCCTTCTGATAATAAGAAAGATATAGAAGAAGATCCCCTAATGTCCCACTTATTAAGGTTGCCTCCGCCCTATGCACAAAGTGCCAATGCACCTCAGCTGTTACAGCCTGTCCAGCTGCCAGCGGTACCTCCGCCTGTTCCGGCTTTTCCGCATTTGCTTCCTCCAGTATTACCGCCTTTGCCGGTTATACCGTTGGCTTCAACTTCTTTGCTCTCATCTCCTGATCTTAGATCTCCTTTGCCTTCTGCTCCTCCTGCAATTATCGGTTCTTCTCCTGTCAGTTCTCCTAATACTTTGTCTCCAATTCTTATGTTTAATTCTCCGTCTGTGCGTAAGCGTCTCACAGACAGTCACTGGTATTTTATCTCCTTTCTTCGAAGCTTTAAATGTGTCTCCGGCTTTTTGCTCGAAGACAGTCTCGTAGTCAGTTCTCAGATTTTGAAGAACGAGAAAAGTTGGACTCTCTTGCACGTAAATGGATCAAAAAGGGTCCTCAACACAGTGTGCTTGATCTTATGCCTACTTTCTCGCAATGGAACACGCCTACGCAAAGATATGTTTTTAATGTAATGTGTGATACTCTCATTAAAGAATGGGAAGATGTGAGTTCGAGTCCAATCCCACAAGATCTGTTAGATGTTCAAACTGATTTTGATAAAGGACTTATTGTGGGTTCCAAGGTGGAGAAAGCTGTAAGGACACTTATTTCTTATAGATCCTTATTGTCCTCTCAGGTTTTCCTTGATTCTGATCCGTCAGTTAAACTAACATTAAAAAATTATCCTATGAGAGAGGTTCCTCCAGTATGGAAGGAAGAGGTTCCAGCAGCAGGCAACGTACCACTTATTCTTGCTCATTTCCAACGCATATGGGTACATGTCCCCTGAAAGAGATCTGAAGTTTTAGCCCTTAAGCAGACTCTACCGGATCCTCGTAAAAACCCTGCAGATTATTATAAAGAATTGTCACAGACAGTTGATTCTTGCATTATGAACCTAGCTGATATTGATATGCTAATGGGAAATGTAGTTCCACAGACAATATGGGCTAAGATTCGTAGAGAGGATCACGCGCAGGAACTAGGTGCTACTTGGGATGTTATAACTACCACTGATAGAGACCCAATGGGTGGTGCAAAGCCTGACGCTTTGATCTCTGAACTTCCTGGTAGGATTATTACATTAATGAAAACTATGATGCCTGCATTGAGAGTTAATTGGGATAAACTAGCAGAATGCAAACAAAAGAAAGATGAAAGTGTCTCTGATTTCTTTACTCTTTTCGAGGAGACCTTTATTGATCACAGTGGTCAAGACATGGCTACAGAGGGTGGACAGCGATTATTTGTGGACAAATTCGTATTTAATCTGCTTCCCGAACTGTCACACAAATTGAAAGATTCTGAAAGTTCATGGGCTGTTTCTTCCTCTGCCCAGATATTGGCTACTGCGCAATATTATGAAAACAGGGATAAAGAAGAAAAAGAAAAGCAAGAGAAAAAGACGAAAGAATGAAAAACGAAGGTTCTCTTGCAACAAGTCTATCCTCCTCGTTATGCTCAGCCTCAGTCTCAACAGCCTCCGCAGTTTCAGAGGTTGTATCAAAAACCTGAGCCATGCATTCCGCGACCTTTGTTAGGACCTAATCAATGTGCCTATTGTAGAGAGGAAGGTCATTTTAAGAATAGTTGTCCGGTTTTATTGCAGCGCAACGGAGCATTATCTGCTCCACAAGGTCGTGCTGGCCTCCAGTCAGCAAACAGAGGTAGAGGTCGGGGTATGTTGACTCAAGAACAGCGTGCCCTTCCTTCTCCCAATTCCATGAACTACTTCGATCAGCAGAATGTCAGGTCTGCACAGTATTACAATGAAGACCATTATATTGAAGGCGAGAATGAAAGTCTTCATGCTAACTAGGACAGCCATGGACAAAGTAAGGGAGTTGTGTCGATTCCAGTAGATCAGAATGGACCTTATGTTAACGTCACTACAATGGGTGTTTTAGAGCCATTTCTTCTAGATACTGGGGCAATGAGAAGTTCTATCATTCATTCTAAACTCCCTGGGGCACCTTTGTCTGGCTTAACAAATGTTTCTGTAGGATTTTCTGGCGCCCCTGTTCGTAATCCAGTTTCTTGTCCTTTGCCTATTTCAGTTGGTCCTTATGATTTGGAAGCTCCACTTCTGTTAACGAATGGTTGCGGTGAGAATCTGTTGGGTCTAGACCTATTGAAAAGAATGCATGCTACGATATATTGTTCTCCTTCTGGTGTACATCTTACTTTAGGACAAAAATCGATCTCTCCAATGTATTTGTCCAAAGATCAGTTCCCACCTGAATTGCTTTCCCTTCCGGTGACGCTTTGGGCCATGGGTCCGAATGATGTGGGTTGTCTTGAGATACCACCTTATGTTGTCACCCTCAAGCCCAATGTTGAATTACCGCGCATCCCGCAGTATAGAATTTCTGCTGAAGGTGAGAAAGCACTTTTGGAAATCATTCATGATTTAATCCAGAAGGATGTGGTTGAAGAAACAAGAGGTAACACATGCAATAGTCCTATTCTTCCTGTTCTTAAACACACTGATCCTTCTCAACCACCTGTATATCGTTTCGTAATTGATCTGCGGGAGGTAAATAAAATTGTTGTACCGCAATTCCCTGTTGTTCCAGATATCACTGCTCTGTTGACAATGATACCTTCCACAGTGACTTGGTTCTCTGTTATCGATCTAAAGAATGCCTTCTTTAGTATTCCTATAGCAGAAGAGAGTAGGGACATTTTTGGCTTCTCTCTTGGAGGCCGAAGCTTCCGGTTTAAGCGCGCACCTCAGGGCTATTGTGAAAGTCCCCACATTTACAGTCAAGCTTTAAAATGTCCTCTTGATACTTTTCATTTGCCGTCTGGTGCTGCTCTTATACAGTACATGGACGACTTGTTAGTCGCCGCCGATTCAGAAGATATTTGCAAAAATGTCACTGTTGCATTATACGCCATTTGTTTAATCTGAATCATAAGGTTTCACCTTCCAAATTACAATATGTTTGTCGAGAGGTTACCTACTTGGGTCATCTCCTATCAAAGGAGGGACGACGATTGACACCAGAACGAATTCAGGCGATTACGCAAATGTCTGTGCCATCCACACAAAGGGAGATACGTGCCTTTCTGGGTATCACCTCTTATTGTAGGCAGTGGATCCCTAACTTCTCTCTGTTGGCCAAACCTTTACTGGCACTCACTTTAAAGGATACGCCTCAGCCCCTTCCTTGGACTGATGAGTGCCAAAAGAGTTTCACTGATTTACGCACCGCTCTGTGTTCTGCTCCTGTCCTAGGCACCCCTGATTACACTAAGCCTTTTACGCTCTATGTTCACGAGAGAGAGGGTTGTGCATTGTCAGTTTTAACACAGCAATTTGGAGACAAACAGCGGCCATGTGCCTATTTTTCGGCTACCTTAGATCCTGTAGCTAAAGTATTGCCCAGTTGTCTCAAAGCGACAGCAGCAGCAGCAATTTCTATTTGACAGTCTGCTGGAGTGGTGCTAGATAATACTCTCATTGTCATGGTACCACATGCAGTGGATACCTTATTAAACAGAACGAAAACGCAGCATCTTACGAGTGCTCGTCTAACTGGATACGAGCTGACGCTTTTGGCTAGTCACGTACACATTAAACTATGTAATACCCTGAACCCAGCTACTCTGTTGCCCCTTCCAGATGAGGAAAGTGTTGAGGAGCAACATGATTGTTTCTTCCGTACTGAGGAAGAGACAAAAGGAAGAATTGACTTGAAAGACACACCACTAGAGAATCCGGATGGAACTCTATTGGTAGACGGTTCTTGTTTTAAAATGCCTAATGGAGATACAGTCTCAGCCTATGCTGTAACTACTTTACATACAGTTATGGAAACTGCACGCATTAGACACAGTTCAGCGCAAGCAACAGAATTGATAGCATTAACAAGAGCTTGTGCATTGTCAAAAGGGAAGAGAGTGAACGTATACACTGACAGCCAATATGCCTTTGGTGTAGCGTTCAACTTCGGACGTCTCTGGAAGGAAAGGGGTTTTCTCACTTCACATGGCACCAAAATACAACATGGCCAGTTAGTGACTGATCTCCTCGAATCACTTGCCTTACCCACCCAAATAGCAATTGTGAAGTGTAGTGCGCACAAAAAGATTACAGACGATGTTGGCCGAGGAAATGCATTTGCAGATGAAACAGCGAAAAAGACAGCGAGAGATGCTACAAGTCGAATGTATGTGGCGGGTCCTGCGAATTGGGTTAGAGAGAGAGGAATGTATGAGGATACATTGGAAAGTGTAAAAGCGATTCAGAAAGAGGCTTCAGAGAAGGAGTTAAGCAAGTGGGAAGAAAGTACAGGAATGTTGGATGAGATGGGTTGTTGGGTGGAATTATCTGAACATCAACGTTGGCTGTTACCAGATGCCTATGTACTCCCAGTGGTTACTATGGCACATGGTCCAGCCCACTTAAGTGCAAAAGGTATATGCAAACTTCTAGCTCCAGTGTGGAAAAATGAACAAATCCCAAAATGCGCAGACAATGTAGTGAAACATTGTATTATTTGTTTAATGTACAACCCGGGAAAGGGAACCCCAACTCCAGCAGGTCACTTTGCTCCTCCGACATATCCATTTGAGGTGTTGCAGATCGATTATATTCATATGGAGCGATGCAATAACCTCAAATATGTTCTGGTGGTAGTATGCGCCTTTTCAAGATGGATAGAAGCATACCCTCTAAAAGATAACACAGCCTTATCCACAGCTAAAGTTCTACTAAAAGAATTCTTCTCCAGGTTTGGTTTGCCGCGCATTGTCTGGAGTGACAATGGGAGCGAATTTGTTGGCCAAGTCATGCAGAAAGTTTATGTGGGTCTTGGTATCAAGCAAAAGTTCCATGCGGCAAATCATCCACAGTCAGCGGGTTTAGTAGAATGTTACAACGGAACCTTAAAATTAAAACTATCAAAGGTTCAAGCGAGTACAGGACTCAATTGGCCCGATGCTTTGCCATTAGCTCTGCTGTTCACCAGAACCTCAGTACACTCTCGTTTGGGACTTAGCCCTTACGAAGTGGTTTTTGGACGCCCGGCTAATGTATGGGGAGTCCCTCGCCCTAAGAAATACTCAGACTTGCCATATCCAATGTTGATTGACTACCTGCATGATCTTACGACTAAATTGCGTGTTCTCCATCAACAGGTTCAGAGTGCTCTGCCGGAGGCCTCCACAGACCCAGGTCATTCCATTCGACCAGGTGACTGGGTCTGTACCAAAAACTTCCAGAGGACAAGGAATTTGGAACCCAGATGGCGGGAGCCCCGGATGGTTTTGCTCACCACGAGAACAGCAGTTAAAGTCGAAGGAAAGAAAAATTGGATTCACGGTGTGCATTGTAAGAAAGTGCCTTTGCCTTTGCCCTACGATCAATGGGTACGCAGGGGAATTGGTGACTTTGAAAGTGAGAAGGTTCCACGATTCGTACCCTTTAGTGATGCACACCTAAATGGGACACTGTCTGAGAAAGAGGACGACGACATTCTGCAGGAAGCAATACCATCACATCGCCGCTTAGATACGACTAATCCACGAACATTGTTCCAAGATCAAAACACTCCTGGGAAGAAACGATACCATTTGAGACCTAGACCAAAGAACACTTAAGATTTTTCTCTCTTGTGTAGTATTCTGTCCCGGTTGCAGGGTCACGGTAGGAGTCTGAATTGCGACCTGAGTAGTGGCAATAGGCCTGCAGGACTTGCAGTGTCATAGGACGGCAGACAATCGTGATTGAGTGATCGAGGAAGATTGCCGTGAGCATCCATTAGAAAGATGGAAAACTACACTAGGGAAAAGAGAGAGAAAAGATGAAATGAAGAAAAGATCCTGTAAAATAATGTACAGTTGTTTCAGTATAACTTTATGTATTATTATATCATTGTGTATTGCTTTGGCGTTTATAGGTTGGATTATTTATGCTCTGCAGCCAAAAGTTGTCTCTCCTTCTTCTTCCTCCCCATCTTCTTCAACTGTCTCTCCACATCTCTTTCATACTCTTCCTCCACATGAACTCATTAGAAGAACTGAATATTATAACAATTCTTTCATCCAGTTATTACATCAACATCAGTTAGTGGTCAATACGACTGACTGTTGGGTGTGTGGACTTATGCCACATACCACAGAGAAAGGAATGCCATATTTAGTTCTCCCGTTTTCTTATGAGGGTTCTGCTTGGGCTTATTTTGTCATCTTCTCCAATGCTTATCAAAGCAAATTCAGACGATCTGTTAGTTCACATGTTAGTGATCCGGATTTTAGTCATAGTTCTTTGATTAAGGGAATGGTAGCTATGGCTAAAATCATGGAAAATAGTAAAATCTCCATTGACGAAAGAAAAGCGTACACTAACTGGAACGTCACCCAATATATGTCTAGTCTTAGTGATAAAGTTAAGAAAGGAAAGTCTTCACCGATTTGGACTATACCAAATCAGGGCAATTTCTGCTTACAGATAAACGATCGCTCTTCTGACACTATACAAGGAAATAACTGCTCCCACACGTACGTTTATTCCTCTCAGAACTCGCCTCCTCTAGTGCCGTCCCAAGGCACCTATTTCATTTGCTATAATAGGGCTTATACGTGGTTACCAACGGGTTTCTCCGATACTTGTTATATAGCTTTCCTTCTTCCCCCTACTTACACAGCTTCCGCAAATCATCATCGACACAGATACGGCAGAGGGATTATTGATTCGAAGGACACAGCAGGACAAGAGGGAGGAGATTTCCTCAAAGGATTTCTTCCCTTCTGGGGTCCCATGGCTAACAGCAGAAATATAAGGCAACTGGTTTGTGTCGTAGAGACCACAATAGACATCACTGTAGGAGCCTTAAGTACCATCATGGCAGAACTACAGGCGGATCGTCTTATGACCTTACAGAATCGAGTTGCCTTAGATTTTGTTCTCGCAGATCGTGTTGGAGTGTGCAAATTGATCGGGTCAAGTTGCTGTATTTTCATACCTAATGACGCTCCAACAGTATACCAAGCTATCTCCAAGTTGCACATAATCTCTCAGTCTATTCACCAGGACGAAGGAGATTGGTCTTTTACGGAGTGGTTTTGGGGACTACTGTCCAAATGGGGTTGGAAAGCATTGACATTTCTTGGAATAATTCTGACCATTATTTTCTCCTGTTGCCTTTGTATGCACTGTGGTCCCGCTATCTGTGTTACAACAAACAAATGATGGACGGAATGCTGACAATGCAGACATTCTCCCCCAGTCAAGAGATCTGGGTTAAATCCATCGTTCTTTTGCCCACTACGCCACCCCAGTTTAGACATGGCCATATGCAAATCAGTCTTGACCCTGTGCCTCATGGGAACAGTCCAGCCCGAACTGCCAAGCCATGTCTTCCCTGGACCGGAATCAAGCATCCTAGGACCGGTTTCTGGCCATCAGCCAGGATAGCTTGACTCCAGTGGCGTAGTGAGCACGGGTCCCACGTCTGGGAATACCCATCCCACTTAGGGCGAAAAGCGTTACAACAAACAAATGATGGACGGAATGCTGACAATGCAGACATTCTCCCCCAGTCAAGAGATCTGGGTTAAATCCATCGTTCTTTTGCCCACTACGCCACCCCAGTTTAGACATGGCCATATGCAAATCAGTCTTGACCCTGTGCCTCATGGGAACAGTCCAGCCCGAACTGCCAAGCCATGCCTTCCCTGGACCGGAATCAACCATCCTAGGACCGGTTTCTGGCTATCAGCCGTCATCAGCCAGGATAGCTTGACTCCAGTGGCGTAGTGAGCACGGGTCCCACGTCTGGGAATACCCATCCCACTTGGGGCGAAAAGCGTTACAACAAACAAATGATGGACGGAATGCTGACAATGCAGACATTCTCCCCCAGTCAAGAGATCTGGGTTAAATCCATCGTTCTTTTGCCCACTACGCCACCCCAATTTAGACATGGCCATATGCAAATCAGTCTTGACCCTGTGCCTCATGGGAACAGTCCAGCCCGAACTGCCAAGCCATGTCTTCCCTGGACCGGAATCAAGCACCCTAGGACCGGTTTCTGGCTATCAGCCGTCATCAGCCAGGATAGCTTGACTCCAGTGGCGTAGTGAGCACGGGTCCCACGTCTGGGAATACCCATCCCACTTAGGGCGAAAAGCGTTACAACAAACAAATGATGGACGGAATGCTGACAATGCAGACATTCTCCCCCAGTCAAGAGATCTGGGTTAAATCCATCGTTCTTTTGCCCACTACGCCACCCCAGTTTAGACATTGCCATATGCAAATCAGTCTTGACCCTGTGCCTCATGGGAACAGTCCAGCCCGAACTGCCAAGCCATGTCTTCCCTGGACCGGAATCAAGCATCCTAGGACCGGTTTCTGGCTATCAGCCGTCATCAGCCAGGATAGCTTGACTCCAGTGGCGTAGTGAGCACGGGTCCCACGTCTGGGAATACCCATCCCACTTAGGGCGAAAAGCGTTACAACAAACAAATGATGGACGGAATGCTGACAATGCAGACATTCTCCCCCAGTCAAGAGATCTGGGTTAAATCCATCGTTCTCTTGCCCACTACGCCACCCCAGTTTAGACATGGCCATATGCAAATCAGTCTTGACCCTGTGCCTCATGGGAACAGTCCAGCCCGAACTGCCAAGCCATGTCTTCCCTGGACCGGAATCAAGCATCCTAGGACCGGTTTCTGGCTATCAGCCGTCATCAGCCAGGATAGCTTAACTCCAGTGGCGTAGTGAGCACGGGTCCCACGTCTGGGAATACCCATCCCACTTAGGGCGAAAAGCGTTACAACAAACAAATGATGGACGGAATGCTGACAATGCAGACATTCTCCCCCAGTCAAGAGATCTGGGTTAAATCCATCGTTCTTTTGCCCACTACGCCACCCCAGTTTAGACATGGCCATATGCAAATCAGTCTTGACCCTGTACCTCATGGGAACAGTCCAGCCCGAACTGCCAAGCCATGTCTTCCCTGGACCAGAATCAAGCATCCTAGGACCGGTTTCTGGCTATCAGCCGTCATCAGCCAGGATAGCTTGACTCCAGTGGCGTAGTGAGCACGGATCCCACGTCTGGGAATACCCATCCCACTTAGGGCGAAAAGCGTTACAACAAACAAATGATGGACGGAATGCTGACAATGCAGACATTCTCCCCCAGTCAAGAGATCTGGGTTAAATCCATCGTTCTTTTGCCCACTACGCCACCCCAGTTTAGACATGGCCATATGCAAATCAGTCTTGACCCTGTGCCTCATGGGAACAGTCCAGCCCGAACTGCCAAGCCATGTCTTCCCTGGACCGGAATCAAGCATCCTAGGACCGGTTTCTGGCTATCAGCCGTCATCAGCCAGGATAGCTTGACTCCAGTGGCGTAGTGAGCACGGGTCCCACGTCTGGGAATACCCATCCCACTTAGGGCGAAAAGCGTTACAACAAACAAATGATGGACGGAATGCTGACAATGCAGACATTCTCCCCCAGTCAAGAGATCTGGGTTAAATCCATCGTTCTTTTGCCCACTACGCCACCCCAGTTTAGACATGGCCATATGCAAATCAGTCTTGACCCTGTGCCTCATGGGAACAGTCCAGCCCGAACTGCCAAGCCATGTCTTCCCTGGACCGGAATCAAGCATCCTAGGACCGGTTTCTGGCTATCAGCTGTCATCAGCCAGGATAGCTTGACTCCAGTGGCGTAGTGAGCACGGATCCCACGTCTGGGAATACCCATCCCACTTAGGGCGAAAAGCATTACAACAAACAAATGATGGACGGAATGCTGACAATGCAGACATTCTCCCCCAGTCAAGAGATCTGGGTTAAATCCATCGTTCTTTTGCCCACTACGCCACCCCAGTTTAGACATGGCCATATGCAAATCAGTCTTGACCCTGTGCCTCATGGGAACAGTCCAGCCCGAACTGCCAAGCCATGTCTTCCCTGGACCGGAATCAAGCATCCTAGGACCGGTTTCTGGCTATCAGCCGTCATCAGCCAGGATAGCTTGACTCCAGTGGCGTAGTGAGCACGGGTCCCACGTCTGGGAATACCCATCCCACTTAGGGCGAAAAGCGTTACAACAAACAAATGATGGACGGAATGCTGACAATGCAGACATTCTCCCCCAGTCAAGAGATCTGGGTTAAATCCATCGTTCTTTTGCCCACTACGCCACCCCAGTTTAGACATGGCCATATGCAAATCAGTCTTGACCCTGTGCCTCATGGGAACAGTCCAGCCCGAACTGCCAAGCCATGTCTTCCCTGGACCGGAATCTGTGACCTTTGTGCTACTATGTGCATCCCGAAACCCAAACCACAAGTAACAGAAAACATAAGAATGATGTTACAGCAACAGCTCGATGACCTCATGGCTATCGACATTGACTCAGATTAGTATCTTGCCTGAGTTCTGGCAAAAGGAAGGTCTGAGGGACTTCGATTTCTGATCGCGATCGAATCGACCCGCCATTTTGTGCTCCGCCGTCATTTTGTGTTGCCATCACTCAGGCAGCACGGCGAACAAAGTCTATTCTGCTTTTTCTGCAGCCTGGTGTCGAAATACGCTTTCTGCCTCTATTTGCGAAGCTGTTGTTAGGACTGGCCGAGTACACTAATCCCTGTCTGGCTTTTCTAATCCCCGTCTCAACTATCTGTTGGTTCACACTATTCTCTTCTGACTTTATCTTATCGTCTGGCCTTCACTGTCTTCTGCTAGCATTCTCTCGTTTCACAACTGTCCTCCAACACACACAAATGTATCTCGCCACCTGCAAGTTAGTTACAAACCTGTTAATAAATTAGATTGAGGGAGGGGTGACAAACATAATTGGAGGAGAGGTTTCTTCGAGTCATCTGACACTTTTGTTTTCCAATCTCTCCTATTGGTTCTGTCCTGTTTTCCAACTTTCCTTATTGGCTCTTTCTTGTATGTTCTGGGAGTGTGTTTTTGTTAATGTATATGTTTCCATATAGTATTTAAACTTGTGCGCCACAGAGTGAAGTGGCAGTCTCCTGAGAACCTACCTTGTGTACTTCTGGGATAACTGTACTAGCTGCAGCTAAATAAATCTGCTCTTCTAACGCCGACAGAGTGTCCCGTGTCTCTGTGTAGCTGAGCAGGAGAACTCCGGAGACTAGGGCGTACCCTGCGCCGCCAGGCCCAAAAGGTTCTGGTTCTTCAATGCCTTCTCCAAAATCTGGCGCAGGGTTGCTAGGGTGCTCTCCAGAGCTTATAGCAGGGGTCACTGGGAAGCGCAGGGGTGCCTCATAGAAACAGACACAAGGGAGGCATAATGAACGCTGCAGGTGCAGAATCTCTAGGCTGTAAGACGAAGCGGAAAACTCAGCTGGAAAACTCAGAAAATCACAAAATGTGAAAATCAGATGCTGATACGGGTCAATGGGTGAGGATGAATTGTCGCCAAATGTGGTAATTACTGCTGGAGCCAGTTGATTGAGTAGAAATGCTTTATTCGGGTAGTACTTCACCCACGACGGGCAGCGACCACCCGGTTCAGATCCCAGGAGAAAATGACCACCGTCAGCTGGAATCTTCGCCTGCCGCTCACTGCCAGCAAGGGCCTTACATTTAAATACATACACTTTTGAACATCAACATGCCGCGGTGTGACTCTGGCTCACAAGCATGTAGGCGCAAGAGGACCACGAGTCACACTTCTATATACTACACACGGGGAGACTGACTAGTGAGGACGTGAATGTGAGGTGTCCTTGACTAATCCTCTCTTGTGTTATTGGTACAATAAATGCGTCAACATCTCTCCAGGTGTGTGGGGCCATCTTTACAGGAATGCTGCGGAGTGAACAAACAAAAGGCCTTATCAAAAGAAACTCAAGATTCGGTTTAATTCGTCCCCAAAATAATACAAAAAGTAGCGAGAGACATTAGCCACCACTAAAACCAAGTGTCAAGTCAGACTCTAGCAGCAGTTTTGGTAGGAGGATCTTCCGGGCCCAGATGTATGTGATCCTGTCTTCCCTACCACTCTAGATCTTGGAGTCACATGAACTTGCAGTTGATTCCTTAAAGCATCCCATGCTGAGGCCCTTTGGGAGTCTGTCATCACTGGTAGCTGATCTCCTTGGGACTCAATCACTTCTGGATTTCCTGGGCTGGTCACCTTTCTCAAGGAATGTTTAGGCCATGGTGGGTAAGTTGGACTCATCTGAATGTGGAATTGCTTCGACTATTGCAACTTCCCAATGAGGCAAGCATCTATTTTGCTTCCTTGTTCTCTTTACATAGGTTTGTTTCCTTCTGGATGCTCGGCGTGTGATGCTAAAGATTAGGGAAACCATTCCACAGATTCCAGTTACATTCCTGTGCTCCTGATACAGCTCCCAACACCTGAAGGCTAGCTCTAGGCACCACACATTGCCTCTCCCAGCACTGCCGGTTCATCCCACAGCTGCTGAGTCCAGATGAACCTCCTGATGCCCCATATAGGATGGGCAAGGCTCTTATGAATCCATACTCTCCGTACCAAAGCTCTTTAGCTTTAGGCCTCACACACGTTTGTGGTCCGGATAACACCATGTCGGCCCAACTCTTGGTTTCTGGTCCTGAGCTTTAGAACATCCGTGCACCTTCGGAGTTTCAGGCTTAGTCCAGTTCTATAGAAGTGTGAGAAAGTGCCATCTTTCTTGGCTGGTATGCCCCCACTTTTAGCTGAATTGCTGAATGTACTTTGATTGAGTGTGCCCTGGACTCCTGCCAATCAGGTGCCCAGGGCCTCTGTTCCTTCCCTAAAACAAACCAAACCCAAATTGGCAAACCTTGGCCACATGTCAGCCCCTGGTAAATGGTACCCTAAGTACCCAGGGCTTTGTGACCCAGGAAGGCCTCTAAGAGCTGCAGCACTCATTGCGCCACTCTTAGAGGCCCTGTACCCTTACACACACACACTGCCTTTGCAGGTTGAGTGTTTGGGTGCAAGACAAAAACAAAGTCGACATGGCACACATCCCTGTGTGCCATGCCCATCACATACACTGCCATGGCATACATCAGTCACCCCTCTAGCTGGGTGCCTTATGCCAATGGTGTGGGCACAGGAGCAAGAGCCCTGTGCCCCTACAGTGCCCAGGTCCATCCCTGAGCCCTGTAAGTGCAGTGCTGCCATTTAAAGAGTACATGGTGCGGGAGCTCGTCAAACACGAGCTCCACAGCACCATAATGGCAACACTAAAGACTGGGAAGTTTGGTATCAAACTTCTCATCACATTAAACCCACACTGATGCCAGTGTGGGATTTAATGTACCCAGCACCCCAGAGGGCATCTTAGAGGTGCCCCCTCGAACCTAACCTACAAATCCACGTCTGCTCTGAGGCTGCCTAGGCTGCCACCCAGCAGACATGTTGCTGGACCCCTGGGTAGGAGAGCCCCTGCTCTCCTGGTCCTGCAACAATGCACATCCTGAGCGAGGTGCTAAATCTCCTCCCCCAGGATGGACAGGGGGAAGCTTCAAAGGCATACCACCTCTGTGAGTTTCCCCAGGCCCCTGCAACCCCCCACTCTGGCGGGAAGCTTTGGCCGGAAACCCCAAATAAGGACAGGGGATGTGCCAGCCTGCCAACCCCACCCCTCAGGTGGGGGAGGCGAGGTGAAGCACATCTCCGGGCTCTCGCCATCTTGAAGATGGGGAGCCCTACCCTATCAGGACTAGGCTACTGCCCCCCTCCCACAGGAGAGAGGCAGGATAGGGGGTGTACCCACCCCAGGACGGGAACCCATTGGTCCCTGCCCTTCACCTACCTGTAACACCCCTACATCTAGTATTTAGGGGCACCCTGAACCTTCCTTCCCCAGATTCCAGATTCGAAACTACAAGAAGAGCAAGAAGAACAAAGACCTGCCCTGCAGCTGCTAAAAAGAGGAAGACACCAACTGCTTTGGCCCCAGCCCTACCGGCCTGTCGACCCTCAAACCTGCTCCTGCTCCAGCGCGGCATCTCTGGTGGCCAGAAACCTTAACAACCCCGGAGGACCTGGCTACCTTTTGGCTCTAAGCCCCTGGGACTCCCATGAGTAGAGGCTCTACTCGAAACCTATTTCTAACCCCTGGCAGCAGCCCGGAACCGCGAACCCAGCACACTCTGCACCAGCCGAGCCTGGCCAGTGCCGGAGTGAACAAAGACCCTGAGGACGACCCCACGGCGACTGTGACCCCGAGTCCGGCACCCAAGGACCTCCCTCGACATTCCTGAAGAAGCCTGCAGCCTCAGAACCAGATGCCCCCCCAGCTGCGATCAACTGAGGGTAAGATTTCCCGACACCGAAAGGCATCCCTGCACGCGGCGCCCCACGGCCCCCTGTGTCCAACCCCGGGGTACCTACCTATCCTCCAACTACCCAACTTACCTCTCGAAGTGGTGGTGGCACCTGAAGAGTCCTTGTCCCCGAGCTTGCAGTCTTTTTCCTAACCGGAGATTTCCCATTGACATCCATTGAGCGCCCGAAGGCTCAAAAGCACTCTGCACCCAGCCGCCCGAGTGGCCCTGGCAGTGAAAACACTATTCCTTCCTACTTCCCCACTTGCCCTGAGTAAGTGACCAGGAGCCCAGCTCCCACAGCCGCGTGGCTTGCCAGTCAGCAGCCACCAAACAAGGCCCCCCTATCCCTCATAGGATAACATTGGGCCTCAGTCTGTGCCCAGAACCTCAACTCTGCCAGTCGAGTACTTACCCTTAAACCGCAAACTCTATTTTCCTCATAGGGTAACATTGACTGGCTTTTTCCTGAAATTTCTTCCACGTGTGGACTTTTCAAATCTTCAAATATTCACCAAAAATCAGCCGAGTGACAAAAACGAATTTACTCACCTGTTCCTAGGTGAACTCCCAGTGCTGGATCTTGGTGCCCAGCACTGACTCTGAAAAATCTCTACAACTGTACTTACCCTTAACTCAATTTTCTTCCTTAGGAAACCATTGACTGTTTTTCTGTGAAATTTCTTCTAAGAGTCGATTTCTGCAATCTTTAAATATTCTTCAAAAATCGTATAATATCTGAAAACGTAATTGCTTACCTGTTTTGGATAAAGGTCCCAGTACTGAGTCTAGGCACCCAGTACTGGATTACAAAAGTAACGAGAGCGTACTGTACCTGTAACCTGCATTTTCTTCCATAGGGAATCATTGATTGTTTTCTCTGAAATATTTTCTAAGTGTCAACTTTTAAAATAGGTAAATATTAGTTAAAAATCATTACAGTACTAAAGTCGACTTTCATCCCTTGATTCTGAGAACTGACCCAGGACTGAATCTAGCATTCAGTCCTGGAATTCCAAAAGTAATCTAAAAAGTAATCTGTTGCAAATAACTTGAATTTACCATTGAGCTCAATGTATTGTTGTGTTTAAAAATAGAGTTGACTACTGCAACCTCTTGTAACTGTTTGCTAAAATCTACTGCATATTGCAAAAGTATTTATATGAAACATCTACTTTTGAGAAAGTATATTTTAACTCCAAGTGTTGGTTCTAAAATAAAACAAGCGTATATTTTTTATATATAAACCATTGGCCTAGAGTTCAGTTATTGAGTGTGTGAAACCATTTGCTGACTGAGTGTGTACAACAAATGCTTTACACTGTCCTCTGGTACTACCTTACTGCTCGACCAAGCTACCACTTCAGAGAGTAAGGTTATACCTAACTTTAACCTCTGTCAAACCCTGGGGGACTGTGGACTCTGTACACCCTGTACCTATTAAGGAACAGTATATACAGAGCCCCTTTCTCACATTGGTGGATCAGCGGTGGGATACAAACTTGTATTTGTTGGACTACTTGGTTACCATCTGATCACACGACCGAACTCTTAAAAATTGCCTTTAGAATTCTGATTGGTCTTTTCCAAAATTACTAAAAGTCTTGCTAGGGCCTTGCTTAAGTCCCATTAGAATTTTAGAAAAATAAAAGTCACTACAGTCAGGGTAGAGGGTTAGAACTGTCAGGTTAAAATGTCTCAAACAAACCCAGCTGTTAGTGATAATAATAACATGGACCTGGTGGAGGAGCTCGACCTCACACCTTACTTACACTTGTCTTTCAAGTAATTGAGGTCCTTATGCAAACTTAAAAATTTAACAATGGGCCTGCATCCAACCAAACTAGGGCTCCAGGAGCTCTTGGCTTAGTATGCTAAGGACCACCCATCTGAACATGGTGATGGCCAGTCAGATGAGGAAAGGGAAGCAGAGGAGGTTGACAATAACCACCCCCCCATGCTATTACCTAGGGAGGAGAGGGCACCCATACCCTCCAATCCAAGAATTAGCATCTGGGCACCTAGAGACTAGACAGGTGGCTCTGGTACCAGAGAGAACACTGGGGGACCCACCGGTGAAGAGGGCAGCCTTTTGAGGCTGGCCAAAAGACTAGAGGTAGAGTCCAGACTCCTGGCTCTAGAAAAAGAAAGGAGAGAGATGGGTTTAGCACCCATCAATGGTGGCAGCAATAATAAAAATAAGGATAGGGAGGAAACTTCTGACCTTAAAATCCCCAAAGGAGTTGTCCCTAAATTTGAGGAAGGTGATGATATCACCAAATGGTTCACAGCCTTTGAGAGGGCTTGTGATATCAGAAAAGTAAAGAAACCTCTCTGGGGGGCCCTCCTGTGGGAACTGTTCTCTGGTAACTACAGAGACAGGCTTCTGACCCTTTCTGGGCCAGAAGCAGGATCCTATGACCTCATGAAGAGAGCTCTGATTGAGGGATTTGGATTCACCACTGAGGAGTATAGAATTAGATTCAGGGGGGCTCACAAAACCCAGACCCAGTCCTGGATTGATTTTGTAGACTTCTCAGTGAAGACACTGGATGGTTGGTTAGCTGGACATGGTGTGCAGGATTTTACTGGATTGTATAATTTATTCATGAAGGAACATATATTGAGTAACTGCACAAATGAAAAGTTGCATCAGCATTTGGTAGACCTAGGTCTAATTTCTCCCCAAGAATTGGGAAAGAAGGCAGACCACTGGGTCAAGACTAGGGTGACCAAGACAGCCACTGGGGGTGACCAAAAGAAAGTGGTCCCAAAACCTCCCCAGGGGAAAGGTGGTGAGAATCCCCAAGATAAAAAGTCTGAGTCTTCCAAAGGGCCCCAAAAATCTGTTCAGGTGGGTGGGACCCAAACTACTCCCTATGTGCCCCAACCATAGAGGGGGAAGAACTTTGATCCCTTAAAGGCCTGGTGTAATTACTGTAAGAAGCAAGGACACCTAACTGTAGCTTGCCCCCAAAACAAAGCCCCTAAGGCACCCAGTACAGCTACTCTTGGGGCAGCAAGCATACAAACGGGATCAGAGGTGTACCCTGAGCAAATCTGGGAACACACTGAAGCAAGTCTAGTCTCCTTGGGAGAAGTGGAGTTTGCCACTGTAGCTGTGTGGCCCCCCAACCTAAAGAAATACTTACAGTACCCCTGGGTGAATGGAACTAGGGTAGAAGCTCTGAGGGATACAGGTGCCAGTGTCACTATGGTGAAAGACACACTGGTTTCCCCTGAGCAATACTTGATTGGGAAGTCTTACCCAGTCACCAAAGCTGACAGTGTCACCACTAGTCATCCCATGGCCATGGTAATATTAGGCTGGGGGGGGGGGGTTACCGGCCTGAAACAGGTAGTGGTCTCTCCAAAGTTGCCAGCTGCCTGTCTGCTTGGAAATGATCTGGAAACCTCAGCCTGGGCTGAGGTTGAGTTAAAGGCCCATGCAGCCATGCTGGGCATCCCTGAATTGGTGTGTGTGCAAACCAGAGCACAGAGCAAGAGGAGGGGTGACAAAGTAGGTCTGGAGCCTGAAATATTGGCCCAGCCAACCAAGAGAAAAGGAAAGAAGGCTGGGGAACCAGCTTCTACACAGCAAAACATTCAGGACCCCTCTCCCCAGGGAGAGGATTTGGAGTCCATGGAGCTTGACCCTTACCAGGTTGAACTCTTGGGCCCAGGGGGACCCTCTAGGGAAGAGCTGTGCCAGGGTCAGCGAGACTGTCCCACTCTTGAAAGCCTGAGGCAGCAAGCTGTTTCAGAAGCAAGGGGAGATGTCAGTGGTACTCACAGAGCTTATTGGGAAGAGGGATTACTGTGTGCTGAGGCAAGAAACCCCACTCCTGGAGCCACCAGGAGGGTGGTAGTGCCACAGAAATACAGGGAGTTCCTCCTAACTTTGGCTAATGCCATCCCCCTAGCTGGACATCTGGGGCAACCCAAAACTTGGGAAAGGCTAGTAAGTCACTTTTACTGGCCCCAGATGCACCAAAAGGTGAAGGAGTTTGTCAGCTCCTGTGTTACCTGTCAGGCCAGTGGCAAGACAGGTGGCCACCCAAAGGCCCCCCTCATCCCACTACCAGTGGTGGGGGTCCCCTTTGAAAGGGTAGGAGTGGACATTGTGGGTCTACTTGAACCACCCACAGCCTCAGGGAACAAATTTATTCTAGTGGTAGTGGATCATGCCACTAGGTACCCTGAAGCAATTCCACTTAGGACTACTACAGCTCCTGCAGTAGCCAAAGCCCTCCTGGATGTCTTCACCAGGGTGGGTTTTCTTAAGGAGGTGGTTTCAGACAGAGGTTCCAACTTCATGTCTGCTTACCTAACACACATGTGGAAAGAGTGTGGGGTGCAGTATACGTTTACTATCCCCTACCACCCACAAACCAATGGCCTTGTTGAGAGATTCAACAAGACATTGAAATGTATGATCATTGGTCTCCCTGACAAACTCAAAAGGAGATGGGATGTCCTGTTACCATGCCTGCTTTTCGCTTACAGGGAAGTACCACAGAAGGGAGTAGGTTTCTCACCCTTTGAACTTCTGTTTGGTCATCCTGTAAGGGGACCACTTTGTCTTGTAAAAGAGGGCTGGGAGAGGCCTCTTCAAGAGCCCAAACAAGACATAGTGGACTATGTGCTTGGCCTAAGGTCCAGAATGGCTGAGTACATGGAAAAAGCATCCAAGAACCTTGAGGCCAGCCAGGAGCTCCAGAAGCCCTGGTATGACCAAAAAGCTGCACTGGTTGAATTTCAACCTGGGCAACAGGTGTGGGTTTTGGAGCCAGTGGCACCAAGGGCTCTCCAAGATAAATGGAGTGGCCCTTACCCTATCCTAGAAAGAAAGAGTGAGGTCACCTACTTAGTTGACCTGGGCACTAGCAGGACACCCAAAAGTGTTATCCAGGTGAACCACCTCAAGCTCTACAATGACAGGGCTGACATCACCATGCTGATGGTGACTGATGAGGAGCAGGAAGCAGAAAGTGAACCTCTCCCTGACCTCCTCTCCTACAGCCCAAAAGATGGATCAGTAGATGGTGTGATCTTCTCAGACACCCTCTCTGCCCAACAGCAAACTGACTGCAAGCAAGTCTTGCAGCAGTATGCTAGCCTCTTTTCCCTGACCCCTGGTCTGACAAACTGGTGTACCCATGATGTGGACACTGGTGACAGTGCACCTGTCAAAAACAAAATCTATCGACAGTCAGACCAAGTCAAGGAGAGCATCAAAGCTGAGGTCAGCAAGATGCTGGAGTTAGGGGTCATTGAACCCTCTGAGAGCCCCTGGGCCAGCCCAGTGGTTCTAGTTCCCAAACCTCATCAACAAGGTGAAAAGAGAGAGATGAGGTTCTGTGTGGACTATAGAGGGCTCAACTCTGTCACTATGACAGATGCTCACCCTATCCCAAGAGCAGATGAGCTGATAGATAAATTAGGGGTTGCCCAATTCCTCAGTACCTTTGACTTAACTGCAGGGTACTGGCAGATTGGCATGGCCCCAGGAGCAAACGAAAAGACAGCATTCTCCACCCCTGATGGGCATTACCAGTTTACTGTGATGCCCTTTGGGTTAAAGAATGCCCCTGCCACTTTCAAGAGGCTGGTGAACCATGTCCTGGCTGGACTGGAGTCCTTTAGTGCAGCATATCTTGATGATATTGCTGTCTTTAGCTCCACCTGGCAGGATCACCTGATCCACCTTGGGAAAGTTTTAGAGGCTCTGCATAATGCAGGTCTCACTATCAAGGCATCCAAATGCCAGATAGGGCAGGGCACTGTGGTGTACTTGGGTCACCTTGTAGGTGGAGGCCAGGTACAGCCCTTACAACCCAATATCCAGGCCATCATGGACTGGATAGCTCCAACAACCCAGACCCAAGTCAGGGCATTCCTTGGCTTGACTGGGTACTACTGGAGGTTTGTGAAGGGGTATGGGTCCATTGTGACCCCCCTCACAGAACTCACCTCCAAGAAAATGCCCAAGAAAGTGAACTGGACAGTTAGTTGCTAAAAGGCTTTTGACAACCTAAAAGAAGCAATGTGCTCAGCACCAATTCTAAAAGCTCCAGATTATGCCAAGCAGTTCATAGTGCAGACTGATGCCTCTGAGCTAGGGATAGGAGCGGTCCTATCCCAGACCAATGATGAAGGCCAAGACCAACCTGTTGCTTTTATAAGCAGGAGGCTACTCCCCAGAGAGCAGCGTTGGAGTGCCATTGAGAGGAGAGGCCTTTGCTGTGGTTTGGTCTCTTAAGAAGTTGAGGCCATACCTGTTTGGTACTCACTTCCTGGTTCAAACTGACCACAGACCTCTCAGATAGCTAATGCAGATTAAAGGGGAAAATCCAAAACTACTAAGGTGGTACATCTCCCTACAGGGAATGGACTTTGAAACGGAACACAGACCAGGGACTGCCCATGCCAATGCAGATGGACTTTCCAGGTTCTTCCACTTAGACAATGAAGACTCCATAGGACAAGGTTAGTCTCATCACCTTTCGTTTGGGGGGGGGGGGTTGTATGAGAAAGTGCCATCTTTCTTGCCTGGTATGCCCCCACTTTTTGCTGAATTGCTGAATGTACTTTGATTGAGTGTGCCCTGGACTCCTGCCAATCAGGTGCCCAGGGCCTATGTTCCTTCCCTAAAACAAACCAAACCCAAATTGGCAAACCTTGGCCACATGTCAGCCCCTGGTAAATGGTACCCTACGTACCCAGGGCTTTGTGACCCAGGAATGCATCTAAGAGCTGCAACACTCATTGTGCCACTCTTAGAGGCCCTGTACCCTTACACACACACACACTGCCTGTGTGCCATGCCCATCACATACCACGAACCCAGCACACTCTGCACCAGCCGAGCCTGGCCAGTGCCGGAGTGAACAAAGACCCTGAGGACGACCCCACGGCGACTGTGACCCCGAGTCCGGCACCCAAGGACCTCCCTCGACATTCCTGAAGAAGCCTGCAGCCTCAGAACCAGGTGCCCCCCCAACTGCGATCAACTGAGGGTAAGATTTCCCGACACCTAAAGGCACCCCTGCACGCGGCGCCCCACGGCCCCCTGTGTCCAACCCCGGGGTACCTACCTATCCTCCAACTACCCAACTTACCTCTCGAAGTGGTGGTGGCACCTGAAGAGTCCTCGTCCCCGAGCTTGCAGTCTTTTTCCTAACTGGAGATTTCCCATTGACATCCATTGAGCGCCTGAAGGCTCAAAAGCACTCAGCACCCAGCCGCCCGAGTGGCCCTGGTAGTGAAACCTCTATTCCTTCCTACTTCCCCACTTGCCCTGAGTAAGTGACCAGGAGCCCAGCTCCCACAGCCGCGTGGCTTGCCAATCAGCAGCCACCAAACAAGGCCCCCCTATCCCTCATAGGATAACATTGGGCCTAACTCTCTCTGCACCCGGCCGCCCTAGAGCCGCTGAGGGTGAACCAACTGTACCTACCTGACCCTGGGAGACCCCTGAGTCTGTGCCCAGAACCTCAACTCTGCCAGTCGAGTACTTACCCTTAAACCGCAAACTCTATTTTCCTCATAGGGTAACATTGACTGGCTTTTTCCTGAAATTTCTTCGAAGTGTGGACTATTCAAAGCTTCAAATATTCACCAAAAATCAGCCGAGTGACAAAAACGAATTTACTCACCTGTTCCTAGGTGAACTCCCAGTGCTGGATCTTGGTGCCCAGCACTGACTCTGAAAAATCTCTACAACTGTACTTACCCTTAACTCAATTTTCTTCCTTAGGAAACCATTGACTGTTTTTCTGTGAAATTTCTTCTATGTGTCGATTTCTGCAATCTTTAAATATTCTTCAAAAATCGAATAATATCTGAAAACGTAATTGCTTACCTGTTTTGGATAAAGGTCCCAGTACTGAGTCTAGGCACCCAGTACTGGATTACAAAAGTAACGAGAACGTACTGTACCTGTAACCTGCATTTTCTTCCATAGGGAATCATTGATTGTTTTCTCTGAAATATTTTCTAAGTGTCAACTTTTAAAATACGTAAATATTAGTTAAAAATCATTACAGTACTAAAGTCGACTTTCATCACTTGATTCTGAGAACTGACCCAGGACTGAATCTAGGATCCAGTCCTGGAATTCCAAAAGTAATCTAAAAAGTAATCTGTTGCAAATAACTTGAATTTACCATTGAGCTCAATGTATTGTTGTGTTTAAAAATAGAGTTGCCTACTGCAACCTCTTGTAACTGTTTGCTAAAATCTACTGCATATTGCAAAAGTATTTATATGAAACATCTACTGTTGAGTAAGTATATTTTAACTCAAAGTGTTGGTTCTAAAATAAAACAAGCATATATTTTTTATATATAAACCATTGGCGTAGAGTTCAGTTATTTAGTGTGTGAAACCATTTGCTGACTGAGTGTGTACAACAAATGCTTTACACTGTCCTCTGGTACTGCCTTACTGCTCAACCAAGCTACCACTTCAGAGAGTAAGGTTATACCTAACTTTAACCTCTGTCAAACTCTGGGGGACTGTGGACTCTGTACACCCTGTACCTATTAAGGAACAGTATATACAGAGCCACTTTCTCACATTGGTGGATCAGCGGTGGGATACAAACTTGCATTTGTTGGACTACTTGGTTACCATCTGATCACACGACAGAACTCATAAAAATTACCTTTAGAATTCTGATTGGTCTTTTCCAAAATTACTAAAAGTCTTGCTAGGGCCTTGCTTAAGTCCCATTAGAATTTTAGAAAAATAAAAGTCACTACAGTCAGGGTAGAGGGTTAGAACTGTCAGGTTAAAATGTCTCAAACAAACCCAGCTGTTAGTGATAATAATAACATGGACCTGGTGGAGGAGCTCGACCTCACACCTTACTTACACTTGTCTTTCAAGGAATTGAGGTCCGCTATTCCCTAGGGAGGAGAGGGCACCCATACCCTCCAATCAAAGAATTAGCATCTGGGCACCTAGAGACTACACAGGTGGCTCTGGTACCAGAGAGAACACTGGGGGACCCACCAGTGAAGAGGACAGCCTCTTGAGGCTGGCCAAAAGACTAGAGCTAGAGTCCAGACTCCTGGCTCTAGAAAAAGAAAGGAGAGAGATGGGTTTAGCACCCATCAATGGTGGCAGCAATAATAAAAATAAGGATAGGGAGGAAACTTCTGACCTTAAAATCCCCAAAGGGATTATCCCTAAATTTTAGGAAGGTGATGATATCACCAAATGGTTCACAGCCTTTGAGAGGGCTTGTGATATCAGAAAGGTAAAGAAACCTCTCTGGGGGGGCCTCCTGTGGGAACTGTTCTTTGGTAACTGCAGAGACAGGCTTCTGACCCTTTCTGGGCCAGAAGCAGGATCCTATGACCTCATGAAGAGAGCGCTGATTGAGGGATTTGGATTCACCACTGAGGAGTATAGAATTAGATTCAGGGGGGCTCACAAAACCCAGACCCAGTCCTGGATTGATTTTGTAGACTTCTCAGTGAAGACACTGGATGGTGGTTAGCTGGACATGGTGTGCAGGATTTTACTGGATTGTATAATTTATTCATGAAGGAACATATATTGAGTAACTGCACAAATGAAAAGTTGCATCAGCATTTGGTAGACCTAGGTCTAATTTCTCCCCAAGAATTGGGAAAGAAGGCAGACCACTGGGTCAAGACTAGGGTGACCAAGACAGCCACTGGGGGTGACCAAAAGAAAGTGGTCCCAAAACCTCCCCAGGGGAAAGGTGGTGAGATAAAAAGTCTGAGTCTTCCAAAGGGCCCCAAAAACCTGTTCAGGTGGGTGGGACCCAAACTACTCCCTATGTGCCCCAACCATATAGGGGGAAGAACTTTGATCCCTTAAAGGCCTGGTGTAATTACTGTAAGAAGCAAGGACACCTAACTGTAGCTTGCCCCAAAACAAAGCCCCTAAGGCACCCAGTACAGCTACTCCTGGGGCAGCAAGCATACAAACGGGATCAGAGGTGTACCCTGAGCAAATCTGGGAACACACTGAAGCAAGTCTAGTCTCCTTGGGAGAAGTGGAGTTTGCCACTGTAGCTGTGTGGCCCCCCAACCTAAAGAAATACTTACAGTACCCCTGGGTGAATGGAACTAGGGTAGAAGCTCTGAGGGATACAGGTGCCAGTGTCACTATGGTGAAAGACACACTGGTTTCCCCTGAGCAATACTTGATTGGGAAGTCTTACCCAGTCACCAACGCTGACAGTGTCACCACTAGTCATCCCATGGCCATGGTAACATTAGGCTGGGGGGGGGGTTACTGGCCTGAAACAGGTAGTGGTCTCTCCAAAGTTGCCAGCTGCCTGTCTGCTTGGATATGATCTGGAATCCTCAGCCGGGGCTGAGGTTGAGTTAAAGGCCCATGCAGCCATGCTGGGCATCCCTGAATTGGTGTGTGTGCAAACCAGAGCACAGAGCAAGAGGAAGGGTGACAAAGTAGGTCTGGAGCCTGAAATAATGGCCCAGCCAACCAAGAGAAAAGGAAAGAAGGCTGGGGAACCAGCTTCTACACAGCAAAACATTCAGGACCCCTCTCCCCAGGGAGAGGATTTGGATACCCCTGAGGGAACTGAGTCCATGGAGCTTGAACCTTACCAGGTTGAACTCTTGGGCCCAGGGGGACCCTCTAGGGAAGAGCTGTGCCAGGGTCAGCAAGACTGTCCCACTCTTGAAAGCCTGAGGCAGCATGCTGTTTCAGAAGCATGGGGATATGTCAGTGGTACTCACAGAGCTTATTGGGAAGAGGGATTACTGTATCCTGAGGCAAGAAACCCCACTCCTGGAGCCACCAGGAGGGTGGTAGTGCCACAGAAATACAGGGAGTTCCTCCTAACTTTGGCTCATGACATCCCCCTAGCTGGACATCTGGGGCAATCCAAAACTTGGGAAAGGCTAGTAAGTTACTTTTACTGGCCCCAGATGCACCAAAAGGTGAAGGAGTTTGTCAGCTCCTGTGTTACCTGTCAGGCCAGTGGCAAGACAGGTGGCCACCCAAAGGCCCCCCTCATCCCACTACCAGTGGCGGGGTTCCCCTTTGAAAGGGTAGGAGTAGACATTGTGGGTCTACTTGAACCACCCACAGCCTCAGGGAACAAATGTATTCTAGTGGTAGTGGATCATGCCACTAGGTACCCTGAAGCAATTCCACTTAGGACTACTACAGCTCCTGCAGTAGCCAAAGCCCTCCTGGGTGTCTTCACCAGGGTGGGTTTTCCTAAGGAGGTGGTTTCAGACAGAGGTTCCAACTTCATGTCTGCTTACCTAACACACATGTGGAAAGAGTGTGGGGTGCAGTATAAGTTTACTACCCCCTACCACCCACAAACCAATGGCCTTGTTGAGAGATTCAACAAGACATTGAAAGGTATGATCATGGGGCTCCCTGACAAACTCTAAAGGAGATGGGATGTCCTGTTACCATGCCTGCTTTTCGCTTACAGGGAAGTACCACAGAAGGGAGTAGGTTTCTCACCCTTTGAACTTCTGTTTGGTCATCCTGTAAGGGGACCACTTTGTCTTGTAAAAGAGGGCTGGGAGACGCCTCTTCAAGAGCCCAAACAAGACATAGTGGACTATGTGCTTGGCCTAAGGTCCAGAATGGCTGAGTACATGGAAAAAGCATTCAAGAACCTTGAGGACAGCCAGGAGCTCCAGAAGCCCTGGTATGACCAAAAAACTGCACTGGTTGAATTTCAACCTGGGCAACAGGTGTGGGTTTTGGAGCCAGTGGCACCAAGGGCTCTCCAAGATAAATGGAGTGGCCCTTACCCTATCCTAGAAAGAAAGAGTGAGGTCACCTACTTAGTTGACCTGGGCACTAGCAGGACACCCAAAAGGGTTATCCATGTGAACCGCCTCAAGCTCTACAATGACAGGGCTGACATCACCATGCTGATGGTGACTGATGAGGAGCAGGAAGCAGAAAGTGAACCTCTCCCTGACCTCCTCTCCTACAGCCCAAAAGATGGATCAGTAGATGGTGTGATCTTCTCAGACACCCTCTCTGCCCAACAGCAAACTGACTGCAAGCAAGTCTTGCAGCAGTATGCTAGCCTCTTTTCCCTGACCCCTGGTCTGATAAACTGGTGTACCCATGATGTGGACACTGGTGACAGTGCACCTGTCGAAAACAAAATCTATCGACAGTCAGACCAAGTCAAGGAGAGCATCAAAGCTGAGGTCAGCAAGATGCTGGAGTTAGGGGTCATTGAACCCTCTGAGAGCCCCTGGGCCAGCCCAGTGGTTCTAGTTCCCAAACCTCATCAACAAGGTGAAAAGAGAGAGATGAGGTTCTGTGTGGACTATAGAGGTCTCAACTCTGTCACTAAGACAGATGCTCACCCTATCCCAAGAGCAGATGAGCTGATAGATAAATTAGGGGCTGCCCAATTCCTCAGTACCTTTGACTTAACTGCAGGGTACTGGCAGATTGGCATGGCCCCAGGAGCAAAAGAAAAGACAGCATTCTCCACCCCTGATGGGCATTACCAGTTTACTGTGATGCCCTTTGGGTTAAAGAATGCCCCTGCCACTTTCCAGAGGCTGGTGAACCATGTCCTGGCTGGGCTGGAGTCCTTTAGTGCAGCTTATCTTGATGATATTGCTGTCTTTAGCTCCACCTCGCAGGATTACCTGATCCACCTTGGGAAAGTTTTAGAGGCTCTGCACAATGCAGGTCTCACTATCAAGGCATCCAAATGCCAGATAGGGCAGGGCACTGTGGTGTACTTGGGCCACCTTGTAGGTGGAGGCCAGGTACAGCCCTTACAACCCAAGATCCAGGCCATCATGGACTGGATAGCTCCAACAACCCAGACCAAAGTCAGGGCATTCCTTGGCTTGACTGGGTACTACAGGAGGTTTGTGAAGGGGTATGGGTCCATTGTGACCCCCCTCACAGAACTCACCTCCAAGAAAATGCCCAAGAAAGTGAACTGGACAGTTAGTTGCCAAAAGGCTTTTGACACCCTAAAAGAAGCAATGTGCTCAGCACCAAATCTAAAAGCTCCAGATTATGCCAAGCAGTTCATAGTGCAGACTGATGCCTCTGAGCTAGGGATAGGAGCGGTCCTATCCCAGACCAAGGATGAAGGCCAAGACCAACCTGTTGCTTTTATAAGCAGGAGGCTACTCCCCAAAGAGCAGCGTTGGAGTGCCATTGAGAGGGAGGCCTTTGCTGTGGTTTGGTCCCTGAAGAAGTTGAGGCCATACCTGTTTGGTACTCACTTCCTGGTTCAAACTGACCACAGACCTCTCAGATGGCTAATGCAGATGAAAGGGGAAAATCAAAAACTACTAAGGTGGTACATCTCCCGACAGGGAATGGACTTTGAAGTGGAACACAGACCAGGGACTGCCCATGCCAATGCAGATGGACTTTCCAGGTTCTTCCACTTAGACAATGAAGACTCCATAGGACAAGGTTAGTCTCATCACCTTTCGTTTGAGGGGGGGGGGTGAGAAAGTGCCATCTTTCTTGCCTGGTATGCCCCCACTTTTTGCTGAAATGCTGAATGTACTTTGATTGAGTGTGCCCTGGACTCCTGCCAATCAGGTGCCCAGGGCCTATGTTCCTTCCCTAAAACAAACCAAACCCAAATTGGCAAACCTTGGCCACATGTCAGCCTCTGGTAAATGGTACCCTAAGTACCCAGGGCTTTGTGACCCAGGAAGGCCTCTAAGAGCTGCAGCACTCATTGTGCCACTCTTAGAGGCCCTGTACCCTTACACACACACACTGCCTTTGCAGGCTGTGTGTTTGGGCGCAAGACAAAAACATAGTCGACATGGCAGACATCCCTGTGTGCCATGCCCATCACATACACTGCCATGGCATACATCAGTCACCCCTCTAGCTGGGTGCCTTATGCCAATGGTGTGGGCACAGGAGCAAGAGCCCTGTGCCCCTACAGTGCCCAGGTCCATCCCTGAGCCCTGTAAGTGCAGTGCTGCCATTTAAAGAGTACATGGTGCTGGGAGCTCGTCAAACACGAGCTCCACAGCACCATAATGGCAACACTAAAGACTGGGAAGTTTGGTATCAAACTTCTCAGCACATTAAACCCACACTGATGCCAGTGTGGGATTTAATGTACCCAGCACCCCAGAGGGCATCTTAGAGGTGCCCCCTCGAACCTAACCTACAAATCCACGTCTGCTCTGAGGCTGCCTAGGCTGCCACCCAGCAGACATGTTGCTGGACCCCTGGGTAGGAGAGCCCCTGCTCTCCTGGTCCTGCAACAATGCACATCCTGGGCGAGGTGCTAAATCTCCTCCCCCAGGATGGGCAGGGGGAAGCTTCAAAGGCATGCCGCCTCTGTGAGTTTCCCCAGGCCCCTGCAACCCCCCACTCTGACGGGAAGCTTTGGCCGGAAACCCCAAATAAGGACAGGGGATGTGCCAGCCTGCCAACCCCACCCCTCAGGTGGGGGAGGCGTGGTGAAGCACATCTCCGGGCTCTCGCCATTTTGAAGATGGGGAGCCCTACCCTATCAGGACTAGGCTACTGCCCCCCTCCCACAGGAGAGAGGCAGGATAGGGGGTGTACCCACCCCAGGACGGAACCCATTGGTCCCTGCCCTTCACCTACCAGTAACGCCCCTAAATCTAGTATTTAGGGGCACCCTGAACCTTCCTTCCCCAGATTCCAGATTCAAAACTACAAGAAGAGCAAGAAGAACAAAGACCTGCCCTGCAGCTGCTAAAAAGAGGAAGACACCAACTGCTTTGGCCCCAGCCCTACCGGCCTGTCGACCCTCGAACCTGCTCCTGCTCCAGCGCGGCATCTCTCGTGGCCAGCAACCACACCAACCCTGGAGGACCTGGCTACCTTTTGGCTCTAAGCCCCTGGGACTCCCATGAGTAGAGGCTCTACTCGAAACCTATTTCTAACCCCTGGCAGCATCCCGGAACCGCGAACCCAGCACACTCTGCACCAGCCGAGCCTGGCCAGTGCCGGAGTGAACAAAGACCCTGAGGACGACCCCACGGCGACTGTGACCCCAAGTCCGGCACCCAAGGACCTCCCTCGACATTCCTGAAGAAGCCTGCAGCCTCAGAACTAGGTGCCCCCCCAACTGCGATCAACTGAGGGTAAGATTTCCCGACACCTAAAGGCACCCCTGCACGCGGCGCCCCACGGCCCCCTGTGTCCAACCCCGGGGTACCTACCCATCCTCCAACTACCCAACTTACCTCTCGAAGTGGTGGTGTCACGTGAAGAGTCCTCGTCCCCGAGCTTGCAGTCTTTTTCCTAACCGGAGATTTCCCATTGACATCCATTGAGCGCCCGAAGGCTCAAAAGCACTCAGCACCCAGCCGCCCGAGTGGCCCTGGCAGTGAAAACTCTATTCCTTCCTACTTCCCCACTTGCCCTGAGTAAGTGACCAGGAGCCCAGCTCCCACAGCCGCGTGGCTTGCAAAGTCAGCAGCCACCAAACAAGGCCCCCCTATCCCTCATAGGATAACATTGGGCCTAACTCTCTCTGCACCCGGCCGCCCTAGAGCCGCTGAGGGTGAACCAACTGTACCTACCTGACCCTGGGAGACCCCTGAGTCTGTGCCCAGAACCTTAACTCTGCCAGTCGAGTACTTACCCTTAAACCGCAAACTCTATTTTCCTCATAGGGTAACATTGACTGGCTTTTTCCTGAAATTTCTTCGAAGTGTGGACTATTCAAATCTTCAAATATTCACCAAAAATCAGCCGAGTGACAAAAACGAATTTACTCACCTGTTCCTAGGTGAACTCCCAGTGCTGGATCTTGGTGCCCAGCACTGACTCTGAAAAATCTCTACAACTGTACTTACCCTTAACTCAATTTTCTTCCTTAGGAAACCATTGACTGTTTTTCTGTGAAATTTCTTCTATGTGTCGATTTCTGCAATCTTTAAATATTCTTCAAAAATCGTATAATATCTGAAAACGTAATTGCTTACCTGTTTTGGATAAAGGTCCCAGTACTGAGTCTAGGCACCCAGTGCTGGATTACAAAAGTAACGAGAACGTACTGTACCTGTAACCTGCATTTTCTTCCATAGGGAATCATTGATTGTTTTCTCTGAAATATTTTCTAAGTGTCAACTTTTAAAATAGCTAAATATTAGTTAAAAATCATTACAGTACTAAAGTCGACTTTCATCACTTGATTCTGAGAACTGACCCAGGACTGAATCTAGGATCCAGTCCTGGAATTCCAAAAGTAATCTAAAAAGTAATCTGTTGCAAATAACTTGAATTTACCATTGAGCTCAATGTATTGTTGTGTTTAAAAATAGAGTTGCCTACTGCAACCTCTTGTAACTGTTTGCTAAAATCTACTGCATATTGCAAAAGTATTTATATGAAACATCTACTGTTGAGTAAGTATATTTTAACTCAAAGTGTTGGTTCTAAAATAAAACAAGCATATATTTTTTATATATAAACCATTGGCGTAGAGTTCAGTTATTTAGTGTGTGAAACCATTTGCTGACTGAGTGTGTACAACAAATGCTTTACACTGTCCTCTGGTACTGCCTTACTGCTCGACCAAGCTACCACTTCAGAGAGTAAGGTTATACCTAACTTTAACCTCTGTCAAACCCTGGGGGACTGTGGACTCTGTACACCCTGTACATATTAAGGAACAGTATATACAGAGCCACTTTCTCACAAGAAGCACTGCTAAAATCGAAGATTTGGAAAAGGAAAGTCCTGGACTCGAAAGCTAATGTTTCACCAGGCATTACGTCATCTGGTAGCCCTTCTCGGGATGCTTATAACAGTTCAGTGTGATGAACTAGCAGATGTACTTGTTGTGTCCTCTCCCAGGTCACACCCTCACTATGTTACCAAAGAATTGTCTTTAACATATGCAACTATTCAATCTGGCAATCGCTCGAGTCTGATCCAATTCAACTCATAATAAAAGACCTGCAATGGAGGTGGGTAGCAGGGGTATTCATGAGAGACCCCCAGTAGATGTTTAGAACTGCTGAGTCTGCAGTATTTGAATTTCATGCCATCTGAGCTTAGTTAATTAAAAGAAAGATAGAGAAAATCTCAGGAGACAAGCTTCCCGGAGCCTTCTCAGAATAAACCTTTTGGGTATCTCAACATCGACAGCTCATTAGACCAACCACTGGAAGGCGCAAACGTTAATAAAAATAAACTATCGCCACTACAGATGCGATGTTATCCGTGATGCCGTTTCTCGGTACAATATATTCTGAATGCATATCACATTCATTCAGGCTCCGGCTATTGTTTGAAAAAAGGATCACATATGCAAATTAACACCGATTAAAATTGATGATCTGCAACGCCACATAAAGAATCTGTGTTACCACTGCATTCACATTAATCCAGTCCAGCCCTAGTCTCTCCTTAATGCAAAACCGAGAAACGATCTGTGCATCCCTTACCTGTCTTTTATGGAAGCAAAGAATATGCTGGCATTTGTAGTTTGAGGGACCAAGAGGGAACAGGGGCACAGATCAAAATCGATCCATTCACCATCTGTAATTTGAGTCGGAAAATCGTGCACCCAAATTAACCTCCTGAAGTTCCCAGAGGAAAGAAAAGTTTTGGCTTTGCAGGCTCATATTTTTCATTCTTAAGGCCCGAAAACTGTCATGCTGCAGTTTCTTTAAATGAAGATACATGTTTATTTCTGTAAATATTATTTATTACTTTTCTCCAATACTAGAGTGTAGAGCTGCGTATTGCAATTTGCCTCCTATCCTTCCACCTTTGTATGTGGTTATCTTTATGTGAAATGTTCCCAAAGTCTATGCAGATTTACATAGCAGAAACTTTGGGTCAACTCTATCACAAATTTTAATAACAGCCTCATCTAATCACTCCTCCAGTAGCAGCCGCTCTTCACATTGGGCCTTGTTAAAATCTTACTTAGCCAGGAAATATACGCTCAACATATAAAACATATTTCACAGAGCATCTCATGCACTCAGTCTGACAGAAATATGGCTCGAAAAATGCTCACCAGCCATCTTCAACAACCGCATCCCAGGGGGTGCAATATCACCCACAAAACCTCGGAAGCCAAACCAGAGTGGAGCGGATCGGGGGCAGTATGGCTCTGTTCCACATGGCAGAACTGCCCTGCATGGAAAATTCGGTCTTTTACTCCTCCAAGTGTGTGACCACAGGGGTTTAGACTGAACTCAAAAAATTCCCTTCGTGATTGAAGTCATCTATATACTTAACACCAGGCTATGACTTGAAAAATTACATAGGCTGCCTTGCAGATGCAAATCTTAAAATTGAGTTCATAGACATCAATTTATAGGCACTGAGACCTCAGTGGAGGCCTACAGAGGAGGGATCGGAAAAAATAATGCAAACTTTATGTCAAATTGTTAGCAACACATTGCAGAACCCACAGTCAACATATTATCCAAGCATAACGTTGTAAAATGCAAAACCCTGGCCCAGTTTCATATTTCGTTGGACCATTCATTCATCACGTTGTTCTATGCACACCCGTCCCTTACCCCTGCAACAGAACTTAATGAAATCCCGTCTCAGCCAGATGCCTCACAAAGCCAAGAGAGGTAGAATTTCATGCACAGTACCAAGTAGTAGGGCCAAATACAATACTCGGAGACCTTATTCGAGAAAATCTAACACCCCCTTTATATGGTAAGAGCCCCCCACCCCTCCAAAATTAGGAAATCCCTCAAATTCATCAATAAATGACAGAGGTGGCAGAACCGAAAAGGCAGTACCAAAAACACAGAAATCCATGAGCGAAGATCATTCTCTGAGATTGGCAAGATCATATCAAGAGGAGTGGTAACCGCAACGTGGAGGGAACCTAGTAAGACCAGAACCTACCAAGCGCATCAACCAGGCCCCAAAGCAAAGAAAATATTTAATGTTTAGGCGGAAATGGTACATCTTGAAGTATAAAAGAACATGTTGTGCGCAACTCAACATTAGAAGGACTGTCTGCTATACTATGAGCCAACATTTTGTAAACTTAGCACAGCTGTATTAAATAGCCCTGAGTTTCCACCCTGCACTTCCCCGTGCCCTCTCCCTTCTTCTTTCCTCCATTTCAAAGTTGTAGATTCTAATGAGTTCACAAGATAAGCTCTGAAGATCAGATCTACTAACCTACCAGTCGAGCCGAGCTCTGGTGCTTCATACACGTGTTCTTTTCTTCACCTGATGCTGACATGGACATTTTGATCCAAACAATCTTCACAAACGGGCTTGACCTTAACCATGCGAAGCTTGCAGTAATCTGACCACTCTTGTAAAAAAAAAAAAAAAAAACACCTGACACAGCCCTTTTTCAAATACCTACAGAACAAAATCCTCCTTCCCATATCCTTGCAAAATTCTGAAAAGAGTGGTCACATCATTACAAGAATACGTAGAACATGCTACACGCTCTCCAGTCTCATTTTGGGGTTCTGATCCAAGAACCAAATACGCTGGCTGACCTCGAAGAGCTCCTCATAGTCCACAACATAGGCAAACAAATGACTTTCATCCTTCTTGACATCTGGATATCCTGTCATATGACACATTGGAAGGTGATGTGTTTTATTCCTTCTGAAAGAGTAGTTTGAGCTGCTAGAGAAGGCTTTCAGTTACATTTCCGATTCCTACATGACAGCAGTCAAGACCTCTTTGGCTGGATTCAATACGTCTTGCATACAATGTCATGAGAGTACAGTAGGGACTCCCCCCTGATTGTAGACTGAGACATATGCCATTTTGCTCAGGTGTCTCAACAATGTCACATGGCTTTCCATATGTCCGGCAATGTCAAGTTTGGCAAGACCGCACCTGACTAGAAATAGTGTGGGTAGTCTGCAAAATGTCTCCTGAGGCCTAAACATCATCCCACAATGGAGAAGATAAAGCCTCCAATGCTTGTACTTAGCCTAGTACTAGAGCGGCAGACCCTCAAATCAATGTTGTTTGAGATGGTGAAAATGTAAATCTCAATGTTGTGGAAACTACTTCCAAACCTGTAAAGTGGGATGACAAGAGGTTACGGCACGACTTGACTATTACAATGTTATTTCCTGTTGGCTACCACAGTAGGTCTCGTATAAGTTACAAATCTTTTAAAAATAGTTAACAAAGATGTGTTTGAGTCTGTGGAGACCTCACCAGCCCCAGCACTCCAGACTGTGGTGTCTAGAATAAAATTCCAAGCTTTTCAACATGTGCAAGACCTACTGGAACATTGACCCTACATAACTACAAAAGTTAAGCACAGGGTACTTCCAGGCAGCCAGCTACCTCTTAATTCTCCAGCATCTCTTATAATGGTAATATATAGTAGTTGAACACCAGGGGTGCCGGGTCCCAAACTCTGGAATGCTCTGGACTCATGCCTGACAACACAACCAACCTACGACTGAGGAAACTTCTCTAAACAAAGCCGTTCAGTCATTTGACTGCAGAAATGACCTTGGGTCTAATTATAGACCACTCATATCATTCTATCCCTACCTCAAATCCTACTAAACAAACAAGAAATCAAGAGCAGAATCCTAACACAGCTAACACACAAGAGAAAAACACAACACAAATTGTACTAACCTACTAATTATATGTTCCAGAATAGCATGCTGCTGGCCACAAAAAGCACTTCAATGTCTCGTCAGGAGTAGTAAGCACTACATTTATGAATACATTACAACTTAAAACTGCTGCACGTTGACTTTCACGTGCATCTGCCTAGAATCTGCACATTTTCAGCATTTTATCCATGGTTCTCTGTTTATGGGCGCGCTGCTGAAGCTGTACAGGGACACTTTACCATATACACACACAAATAAACATATTTTTGTGTCCATTGTGATAGATTATTTGGGACATATGGGGAAATTGGATGGTACAGGGGAATTCTAAAAATCAATCAAGTGACTTGCAAAGTGCGACTACTCACTTGTAAGGGTCTCAAGGTGCTCGGGGTGGGGGGATGCTGATCCGTCGAAGGCACTGTGGTTCAGTCGAAGAGCCAAATATCATGATGGGTTCTTTGCTGTACATAATCTCTTATACTTTGTGGTCAAATATGCACAACTGATTCATCAGAAATGCTCTGTGGAGCACTTGGGTCATAATGCTCATCATAATTACCTAGAAGATAAGAGTAAACACCCAGTGTTCCTCCATTAAATGTGTCTGAGAACTGTGCACTGTACAGAGTTTACCTACGTGAAATGATATGCCACCCGATTATGGTTAGTCACAGAGGGCCTGGCTAAACTTTGAAACATGAAGTTCTCTGCGGGATTCTTTTTCATTCAATTGAAAGTAGAACAAACCAAGAACAATGTGTTCTGTTATGCTCGAACTTGAAGTTTTCTGAAAATGTATCACACCTTTACAGTAATGCAACATCTAAATTTCTCTATAATACACCACCCAATTTTCTGTAAAAGTGTTGGTGGTAGCTTCATTCATGTAAGTAAATCTAGTTTTCTTCTCATTAATAGGCTAATGCTTAATCCCTATTCATCAGCGCTTTTCTCTCACAGACATTTTTTGCAATACATTTCTAGATTTCTAGTTTGACTAAGCTGCCTTTTGAAGAGGGCATCAGGTCTTGTTGTTAAATTGGGACCTTGGAATCTGGGGCTCTTGGTTTAAAACCCATCTCTGCTCTTGCTGTCTAATTCAGGACAAATCGCTTAATATCATTGTAGCTGTGAAAAATTGGGTTGTTCGTTGAGCGGGGTGAAACCCTACTCAAGCAACAGCCTCAATCCTTGTCACGGTGAACCACAGAAGTTCTCTAAATTAACCATCCATCTGGTAGCTTTGCACAAAAGGAGCCAGGCTTGACTTAGAGGCAATGTGTAAAGTATTTATGCTGCACTTCCAACAATAATAAAGTGAAAAAATAACACCAGAAAAATACCACACTAAGTTAGAAAAAATAGAGTAGAATATTATAATTAGTGGACACCAAAATAACAAAAATCCAATTACTAGAACCAAAGCTATGCAAGTTTAAAGGTTTTGTAGCAATCAAGCACCAAGAAGCAAAAAGTGCCAACGCCAGGTATCATGTCACGGTAGACTGGGCCCAGATTACAAGTTAAGTTCAATGTTGATAGAGCACGGGCCAGATAAAGAACTGAGTTCAGTCCGTTGTCAAAAGTACCTTGTGTCCTGGGCCATCAAGATGCAAAGTCCTGTGTCAGCCTCTGTTGTGCTGGAGTCGAGAAGCCTTCGAAGGGAGTTGCGGTCAGAGGTCCTGCGTCAAGATGCATCGTGCTGAGTTGGTGCCGGTGAAGCCACTGAACAGGAGATGTGATGCAAGCATGGAGGTGCGTCATGCTGCGTCTAGGTCAATTAAGCTGTTTGGGCTGCAAGGACTTGCATCGAGGTGCGTCAAGTGTCGCTGGTTGTCAGTGTTGAGATGCTTTGTGCTGGCTCGATTCTTGAGAAGCCGCAGTACAGATCTGCCTGGTGTAGTCTGGTGTCCAGATGCATTGAGCTGGGCCAGTTGTCGGTGTTGAGATACTTGTACTGGGTTGGTTCCTGCAAAGCCGCCGAACAGAAGCTACAATGCGCGGTCCTGTATCGAGTTGCGTCTGAGCCATAGAGCCTGTTATGTCCCTGTAGCTCATCCAGGTTAGCCTGAAGAAACAAAAACCTTTTTAGGGGTTCGTTGATGCACCTGGTCCTTTAACCCAACAAAGAAGAGATTGGCACGGAAGCTGTAATATCAAAAAGAAGTATTTATTAACCTCACATGAGGGAGACTGCGTCATACAGTACCCTCAGGCCACTGTAGGAGACAGTCTGTGAGAAGATGGCCTGATATATGCTGTCCACTAGTTCTAGTGGGCCCCTTGAATCAGTCAAAACAACCCCTTATGGTGATAGGTTAAAGACAACCTTTATTGAAAGCTATCCTAGTGGTAGCAATAGAGAGCAGCCTTCCGGCTAAGTCTTGAAGGAATGTAAAGCAGCTTGTTTTACCAGTCTATAATCTCCTGAATGACCAAATGAAAGGACAACCACACCAGGTATATATTTAAAATATATGTATTTAGGTTAACACACACCCCTCTAGTCTCTTTATGAGACTGGAGTTCGAAGTACTTAAGGTACAAGATAGAAATCATCAGTAATAGCACAAATACACAGGGCCCAAGGGGCGTACCAAACCATATACCAAAAAAGTGGTATAAGAACCACGTCTGGAATAGACACTAGGCCGATAGCCTGTAGAATCGCTGGGACCCCAAGGAACCACCCAAGGTAGTGACACAGGGGACCCACGGTGACTGTATGCAGTGTGTAAACACAACCGCAGGTTCCCGTTATCTTCTATGGGCAATGTCACAGTTGGAAATTTAAAGATTAGGGACACTTCTAAACGAGTCAGGACCAAACACTTTTGGACTTAAGAAGTTCTAGGGCTAGCACCCACGGGAGCACCGGAGTACTCGAGTTACCTCACCCAGGGAAGCCGGGTGCATAGATGTCTTTTGGTGACGGGTCGCGTCGTCGATTTCAATGGGAGCCTGCAAAGAACTGCTGTTGCTGTGAAGAGGAGAAGTGTCCGGAGTGATCCAAGCCTGGTTCTGGGATGGAGGGAACCTGAAAGCAGAGGGGACAGAGTCTGGGTCACTTGCCAGTGACCGAGGGCAGGATGGACCAATGCCCACAGATGTCAGGTGCTTCAGGGGAGTTGATGGGTGTCTTGACTCTTCAGCCACGAGGTCCAGGAGGTGTCGATGAAGTCCACAAGCCGGATTCGAGCTGTCCCACGAAGTCTGTCGAGTGCTGCGGTGTCAGCGACGAGATTTGAGCCAACAAGCCTTGGCAACGGCAAGTCACTGGAATTCAGAGAAAAGACTGCGGTGCAGACCAGCAAGGTCTGAGGGACTCACCCAGCGAAGGTAAGTCAGGGCACGTCTGAAGCAACCAGGAAAGCCCAAGCAGAAAAGGAGTTACCTTCGTGGGGACCTGCTAGCGAATGGGCTAGTGATCGCGAAGGAGCCTCGAGTGGTCACACTTGAAACTGGCCCACGGGTCACTTGTGAAGTGGAGGCCAGCAATCTTCGAAGCAGGATGTGCTCAAGGCTGGGGCTACTCGGAGCCCAAAGCACAACTTGAAGGAGGACCAGGAAGATGCTGTTGCTGCAAAAGATTACGGTGTCCAGGGGTCACGGTTCCACGTCACCCAAGATAGCCACGGGCCTCAGCTTTGCTGTGGACTCAGGGTAGCCTCGGAGAAGTCTGAAAATCTACCTCTGGTGATGCAAAGACTTCGGCGTCTGGTGGGAGCTTCAGCAATGCAGACTGGTCAGTTGCTTCTTTGGTGCCTGCCAAGCAGGGGAGTCACTCCTTGACCCAAAGGGAGATTTCTTCCGTCTTCTAGTCGTGATAGAAAGTGGAAGGTCCAGGATATATGTTGCAGAGTTTCGTCCAGGGTAATCTAAAGTCCTAGGGACTGGATTCCCATACTTATAGTAAGTTTAGGGAATGGACTAACTCTAAGGCCCCACCTATGGGTGGGTCTGGAAAGAGGGGTGGTTACACCCATTACCTTTGTCCAGTTTCGCGCCAAAGCAGGGGCAGGTAGCCCCTGCAACCGGTTTGAACTGGACTATGCACAGGGACACCAAGTGTGCCCCCAGTGCAGGACTTCAAAGCACCAGAGAGTGCTCCCGCCCAGCCCCAATACAGATCTGCCTGTATGTGGAGGTGGTTACACTTCCCCTCTACAGGAAACCTATTGTCCAGGCCTCCCCTGCCAGAGTTTCGGTCAGCAGCAGGAGGCCAGACCCGTGTCTGTGGCAGAGGCATCCATTTTGTGATGCCAGGGCTCAGGAAAGTCCTACCGGGTTTAGCCAGTGTGAACATGTCTCTCCCTCTAGAAGGGCGGAATGCTACCCCCGCCACCAGAATTGGCGGGTGGGGGGTAGTATTCCAAAGCATTTGACACCAAACACGACATGGTTTGATGCAGCCATTCCAAAGTGAGCATTTACCGCGAGGTTATAATGCGCTTAAGAGTATATGGTATGGCTGTATCACAGAACAGCCATAAGGAAGTATTTCCGAAAGCTGCAGAGGGGCTCAGCTCATGCTTGGGCACCCTCTCACACAAAACCAAGCACTCTGCCTTCAGGATTGTCAAGGCCTGCCATAGGAGTGGCTTATAGGTTTATATGTGTCTGTATAATGGTAGTGATATAGGTAGCCTATACCACTGTAAGGGGTGCAAGCACACCCTTACCCAGGCTGCAGTAGCAGACCTGTGGTGCCATTTTGGAGTGCTTCCCAGGGGTGGCATAATACATGCTTCAGCCCCTGGTAGGCCTCTGAGGTACCTATGCCCTAGGTACATAGTATACCATATACTAGGGGCTTATAAGGCACTCCAGAATCCAATTAGATATGTAGCTAAGGTACATGCAAACCATTTTAGAGAGGAAGCAGCTAGGCTGTGGACATTAAACTAACCTTGACCAGTTGAGTCTTCATGTTCTAAGTGAAAATACCTAGAGAGTCCATCTGCATTGGCATGGTTACTTCCAGGTCTATGTTCCACTGTAAAGTCAATCCCCTGTAGGGAAATGGACCACCTAAGCAATTTGGGGTTTTCATTTTGGGGTTCTGATCCAAGAACCAAATACGCTGGCTGACCTCGAAGAGCTCCTCATAGTCCACAACATAGGCAAACAAATGACTTTCATCCTTCCTGACATCTGGATATCCTATCATATGACACATTGGATGGTGATGTGTTTTATTCCTACTGAAAGAGTAGTTTGAGCTGCTAGAGAAGGCTTTCAGTTACATTTCCGATTCCTACATGACAGCACACAGTCAAGGCCTCTTTGGCTGGATTCAATCCGTCTTGCATACAATGTCATGAGAGTACAGTAGGGACTCACCCCTGATTTTAGATTGATACATATGCCATTTTGCTCAGGTGTCTGAACAATGTCACATGGCTTTCCATATGTACGGCAATGTCAAGTATGGCAAGACCGCACCTGACTAGAAGTAGTGTGGGTAGTCTGCAAAATGTCTCCTGAGGCTTAAACATCATCCCACAATGGAGAAGAGAAAGCCTCCATTGCTTGTACTTAGCCTAGTACTAGAGCAGCAGACCCTCAAATCAATGTTGTTTAAGATGGTGAAAATGTAAATCTCAATGTTGTGGAAAATACTTCCAAACCTGTAAAGTGCTCCCCGGGTTGGGATGACTAGAGGTTACGGCACGACTTGACTATTACAATGTTATTTCCTTTTGTCTACCACAGTAGGTCTCGTATAGGTTACAAATCTTTTTAAAATAGTTAACAAAGACGTGTTTGAGTCTGTGGAGACCTCACCACTTGAAACCAGCCCCAGAACTCCAGACTGTGGTGTCTAGGATAAAAGTCCAAGCTTTTCAACATGTGCAAGACCAACTGGAACATTGACCCTACATAACTACAAAAGTTAAGCACAGGGTACTTCCAGGCACTTCTCTTGATTCTCCAGCATCTCTTATAATGGTAATACATAGTAGTCGAACACCGGGGGTGCCGGGTCCCAAACTCCGGAATGCTCTGGACTCATGCCGGACAACACAACCAACCAATGACTGAGGAAACTTCTCTAAACAAAGCCGTTCAGTCATTTGACTGCAGAAATGACCTTGGGTCTAATTATAGACCACTCATATCATTCTATCCCTACCTCAAATTCTACTAAACACAAAATAAATCAAGAGCAGAATCCTAACACAGCTAACACACAAGAGAAAAACACAACACAAATTGTACTAACCTACTAATTATGTGTTCCAGAATAGCATGCTACTGGCCACAAAAAGCACTTCAATGTCTCGTCAGGAGTCGTAAGCACTACATTTATGAATACATTACAACTTAAAACTGCTGCACAGTGACTTTCACGTGCATCTGCCTAGAATCTGCACATTTTCAGCATTTTATCCATGGTTCTCTGTTTATGGGCGCGCTGCTGAAGCTGTACAGGGACACTTTACCATATAAACACACAAATAAACATATTTTTGTGTCCATTGTGATAGATTATTTGGGACATATGGGGAAATTGGATGGTACAGGGGAATTCTAAAAATCAATCAAGTGACTTGCAAAGTGCGACTACTCACTTGTAAGGGTCTCAAGGTGCTCGGGGTGGGGGGATGCTGATCCGTCGAAGGCACTGTGGTTCAGTCGAAGAGCCAAATATCATGATGGGTTCTTTGCTGTACATAATCTCTTATACTTTGTGGTCAAATATGCACAACTGATTCGTCAGAAATGCTCTGTGGAGCACTTGAGTCTTAATACTCATCATAATTACCTAGAAGATAAGGGTACTTATCCCCCAAATGATCTGTCATTGGCCCCGAGATACATATTGCTCAAACCAGAGTATATCACAAAAGGTCGCCACGACCTGCTGAATCAAGGTAACGTTTTAAAATTACCCCGGGCCATACCCACTTTAGCAGACCTGAATACAACAGATTTACTCGCAATTGAGTTTTTTACTGCAGATAATCCAGCCAACCCAGAAACAACAAGGGCTCTATGGAAAACTGCCGCAACAGCGCAGTGAGTACTAAAGCACCATCTTACTTTCAAAGACTGGGGCATCCAAATCAGCCCCTACCAACCTCCACCCTATCCAGCACCACTACTAAACCTGAGCCCAAGGCCAGGTACCAAACAATGCTCAAGGCCCTCAACCTCTGTTTTAAGAGGGGCCCTTGCCCACTCAACGCCAAGTAGGGCTTTCATCCAAGGCACACAACATGGATCTCCAAGGGCTGATATGCCACATGGACGCAACTCCTTGTACGCTGTTCCAATCACAAGAACCATAACCCTTGAGACAGCAACTCAATGACATAACAACTATACAGATCTCAGTAACAACAGACAAAAAGAACCAGCGATACGTCTTTGCTCGTGGAACGTAAACGGCTTTGAGTCAAAAATCCAAGACCCTGAATTCCTGCAATATCTTAATAACTTTGATATCATTATGCTACAGGAAACTTGGCTCATGGAACCACTATTCATACACGGTTTCCTTTGCTTTGACCGACCTGCCGTCAAGGGTAGCAAAATGGAACATTCTTCTGGGGGGCTGGCAACCTATATTTCAACAACATCTATAACAACAGCAGTGGCAATTGGCCAGGAAACAGATGTAGCTTTAGCAGTCAAACTTACTCTTTACTTGGCAGGGGCACAACACGAAGCAACACTGTTTAACACATATATCCACCCAAAACGAACAGCAATGGATTCAGTAAAGATAATTGATCAAATAACTTCCTACCTAGGTAGCGCCGAAACCCCAAATCTAATTCTATCGGGGGACATGAATCTATACCTAATGGGCTCATCCAAAGCAAAGGAAGTCTCCCTCCAATCGTTAAATTACAATTTACCAACACAGGGTTCCTCTACGTACGGGAGGCCTAACAGGGTAAATAGACTCCTGTTGGAAGAACTAGAACACCTAAATCTTAGGGCCCTCAATGGAAGAATTGACGGCGATACTCCCCCTGTGACAAGCTATCACACTGAAATAACAAGGTTGCTCCTAGATTACACGTTTGTCAGCCTCCCGTTGTTCCAACACGTAACAGGCTTTAGAATGGGAGACAAAGGGGACAGTGATGACCATTCACAAGAGACCACTCTAGCGGCAACTAATGCGACTAGTATTCATCCTGCCCCATACCTAGGCTCAAGTTACACAACGAATTACAAGAGGATCAAGTTTACAACAGAAAGCATAGAGTTCCTAACAGATACTGCAATCAAGCTTCTACTCGCTCAACCGCTCGGAAAGAACCTGATACAAACCTGGGAATGCTTCACAACTAACCTCAGTAACTTAAAGGCAACAGTCATAAAACAAGGAGCGTTCCGGCGCAGACACAAGAGAAAAAGATAACCAAGGTTCAAAGAGCGCAAATAAAGGCACTTAAGAGATTGATAAATGGCTCCATAAGATCTCTACGCCATGATCCAGGTAACACACTGCTCCTCTTATCCCTGCGGCTACAAAGAACTCAACTAAAGAGGCTGAAATGGAACATTAATAATAACAACGAACAGGTTTTCTGGGCAAAACTCTTGCACAATATAAAGCACAATGCCAGCGATCGTTTCTGGAAAACAGTAAACACTATCATACACCCGCATCAGCCTACAATGGAGCAGAACAGAGCAGCCACGGACGGACAGAATACCAACATAGGAAGAAGGGAAAGAGGCAACAACTACTTCCCTGACAGCTCCACTGCCGTTAGCAGCTCAAGGGCAAATGACACACTGAATTTTTCTGACTCAAGCCATCATGAAGAGGAAAGGCCACTCGCCACCGATCAACTAACAATCAGGAAACAGATCAGGAGGGGAAGAAAGGAAGGAGCGCCGGGCCCGAATTGAATCCCACCAGCAGTGTTTAAAGAAAGGCCGGAAGACTGGGCAGAAATATTCCATCCACTATTTTTGGAAGTAAGATGACTAAGCATAATCCCAGACTCGAAAAAAGGTTCAACGATCATTCCAATTCATAAAAGTGGTAGCAAGGTTCTGCCAGCCATTTATCGGTTAGTAGCACTGATCGATAATGAGGCTAAATACTTTGCGGGAACCCTGCTGGAGGAACTGACAACTTGGGCCGAAAATAATGAAATAATTCCGCTAAACCAGACAGGATTCCGAAAAAAAACTCCGGCACGATATCCAATATCATGGCAATATCATTGTGGTTTTATTCTTGCATGTATTGCATTGGTTTTAAGTAACTTTGCAAATAAAATAAACTACAAACTAGAAGATAAGGGTAAACACCCAGTGTTCCTCCATTAAATGTGTCTGACAACTGTGCATTGTACAGAGTTTACCTACGTGAAATGATATGCCACCCGATTATGGTTAGTCACAGAAGGCCTGGCTAAACTTTGAAACAAGAAGTTCTCTGGGGGACTCTTTATCATTCAATTGAAAGTAGAACAAACCAAGAACAATGTGTTCTGTCATGCTCGAACTTGAAGTTTTGTGAAAATGTATCACACCTTTACAGTGATGCAACATCTAAATTTCTCTGTAATACACCACCCAATTTTCAGTAAAAGTGTTGGTGGTAGCTTCATTCACGTAAGTAAATAAGGTTTTCTTCTCATTAATAGGCTAATACTTAATCCATATTCATCAGCGCTATTCTCTCACAGACATTTTTAGCAATACATTTCTAGATATTAGTTTGACTAAAATGCCTTTTGAGGAGGAAATCTGGTCTTGTCGTTAAACTGGGACCTTGGAATCTGTGGCCCTTGGTTTAAAACCCATCTCTGCTCTTGCTGTCTAATTCAGGACAAATCGCTTAATTGAAGCTGTGAGAAATTGGATTGTTCGTTGAGGGGGGTAAAACCCTTCTCAAGCAACAGCCACAATCCTTGTTAGGGTGAACCACAGAAGTTCTCTAAATCAACCATCCATCTGGTAGCTTTGCACAAAAGGAGCCAGGCTTGACTTAGAGGCAATGTGTAAAGTATTTATGCTGCACTTCCAACCGTAATAAAGTGAAAAAACCGACACCAGAAAAATACCACACAAAGTTGGAAAAAATAGAGTAAAATATTATAATTAGTGGACACCAAAATGACAAAAATCCAATTACTGGAACCAAAGCTATGCAATTGTAAAGGTTTTGTAGCAATCAAGCATCAAGAAGCAAAAAGTGCCAACTACAGTTATCAGGTCGGGGTAGACTGGGCCCAGATCACAGGTTCAGTTTGACGTTGATGGAGCATGGGCCAGATACAGAACTGAGTTCAGTCCGTTGTCAAAAGTACCTTGTGTCCTGGGCCATCAAGATGCAAAGTCCTGTGTCAGCCTGTGTTGTGCTGGCGTCGAGAAGCCTTCGAAGGGAGTTGCGGTCAGAAGTCCTGCATCAAGATGCATCGCGCTGAGTTGGTGCTGGTGAAGCCACTGAACAGGAGCTGCGATGCAAGCATTGAGACGCATCATGCTGCGTCAAGGTCAATGAAGCTGTTGGGGCTGCAAGGACTTGCATCAAGGTGCGTCAAGCGGCGCTGGTTGTCCTTGTTGAGATGCTTTGTGCTGTCTCTATTCTTGTGAAGCCGCAGTACAGATCTGCCTGGTGTAGTCTGGGGTCGAGATACGTCGAGCTGGGCCAGTTGTCGGTGTTGAGATGCTTGTACTGGGTTGGTGCCTGCAAAGCTGCCGAACAAAAGCTGCAATGCGCGTTCCTGGATCAAGTTGCATCTGAGCCGTGGAGCCTGTTAAGTCCCTGTAGCTCAACCAGGTCAGCCGACTGACTCTTGGAGACACTCTGGAGGTTTGGGGTCCAAACAGACAGGCTGGCCTCAGAAGGTTAGTCCTCAGCATCAGGAGAGTCATTGAGCAGCAAAGCAGGTTTGGGCAGCGGAGCAGTTTTTCGTCAGCAGGACAGAATTCACGCAGTTAGGCAGTCCTGTCGAATCCACTGGTCCAGAAATGATATGAAGCGTGGGTCTTGAGGTCCCCTTTTTATGCCTAGTGCTCACTGTGAAGTGGGAGAAACTTCTGGAGTTTCCCCCTAAAGAGGTGTTTGGAATTTCCTACCTCCCTTCCCTGGTCCCAGTCTGTCTGGGAGCACAATATGATAGGGTGTAGTCATTTGTGTGTGAGCTGAGCTAGTGTCTTTGAAGTTCAAGTGTGGTAGGTGACAGCACCGCCCCCATGCTGCTAGAAATGCCCCATTCAGGAGCGCCTAGTCCCTCTATTGTGACACTGGCTGGGAGGAATACACAAAGGCCATCTACCAACTACACCTAGTCATGTGAACTAGGGGTAGGCTGTAGGCACCAAATATTTAGGACATGGAACACCAAATTTCTAAAAGTGCTGCACAAACTAACGATGGACGCAATGCTGAACAAATCAAACATTCACCCCCAGACAAGAGATCTGGGTTAAATCCATTGTTCTATTGTCAGCATGCCACCCCAGTTTGGACCCAGCTATATGTAAATCAGTCTTGACCCTGCTCCTCATGGGAACAGTCTGGTCCGAACTGCCAAGCCAGGGCATCCCTGCACCGGAAACAAGCATCCGGGACCAGTATCAGGGTATCACCCCTTATCAACCAGGCTAGCTTGAATCCAGTGGCACAGCGAGCAAGGGACCCACATCTGGGCATACCCATCCCACTTAGGGTGAAAAATGCTACACAAACAAATGATGGACGGAATGCTGAACAAATCAAACTTTCACCCTCAGTCAAGAGATCTGGGTTAAATCCATCTTTTTTTGCCTCCCCATTCCACCCCAGTTTGGACACAGCCATATGCAAATCAGTCTTGACCCTACTCCTCATGGGAACAGTCCAGCCCAAACTGCCAAGCCAGGCCCTCCCTGGACATAAATCGAGCATCCTGGGACCAGTGTCCGGATATCACCCCTTATCAGCCAGGCTAGCTTGATTCCAGTGGAAGAGCGAGCAAGGGACCCACGCCTGGGCATACCCATCCCACTTAGGGCAAAAAATGCTGCGATAACAAAATAGCGGCATTTTTTCAGAATTGTGGCTTAAAATCCAACTTTACCATTAGAGAGGGTTTTAAATTGTTATTCCTCAGACACAAACCACGACTTTCCTACCTGCTCCTACTCAGCGTTTTCACTTAGGAAATGTTAAAAGATAACCTAATGTTATCTTATGGGAGAAGTAGGCCTTGCAGTAGTTAAATGTAGGAGTTTTTCTCTACCAGGGCATGTAAAACTTAAAAGTATATGTCCAACTTTTTTACTACATTCCACTCTGCCTTAAGGGCTGTTTAGGACTTGCCTTAGGGGTGACATATGTATTAAAAAAAAAGATTTGGGCCTGGCAAAAGGTTTCTTTTGCCAGGTCGAAATGGCAGTTTAAAACTGCACACAAAGGCAAGCCTGAGTCATGTTTAAAGGGCTTCATAAGTGGGTGACACAATAAGTGCTGCAGGCCCACTAATAGCATTTAATTTACTGGCCCTGGGTACTTGTGGTACTACTTTCCTAGGTATTTACATGCAAATCAAATTTCCTGTTAAACCTGTCATCCTTAGGGTAGTCCTCCCCCCAACATTTTGCCTTCCTGCTCCATTTTTGCGTGGATCTCACTTTTGCTGGCCTTGGGACTCTGTGCACTTTACCACTGCTAACCAGTGCTAAAGTGTTTGTGCTCTCTCCTCTAAACATGGTAATATTTGCTTACCTCAAATTGGCATATTTTATTTAATTAAATGTCCCCAGGAAAGTGTCACTACATGTGCCCATTGCCTGTAAATTAAATGTTACTAGTGGACCTGCAGCACTGATTGTGCCACCCACTTCAACATTTCTCAGGCCTACCATTGCAGCATGCATGTGTGCAGTTTAAAGTGCCATTTCGACCTGGCAAAGTAAAACTCTTCCCAGTCCCAAAACTTTGTTTTTAATATCACCGGGTTTCAGGGTGCAATGTATTTAAAAGGTAGAACATGTACTTTTAAGTTGTTTACTCTTTTAAATAGGTATTTCACGGTCTACCTCGCAAGGTGGCCAAGATGGCGGTCGAGCATTAGAGGAGCTCCCCGTTGCCTGAGGAAGATCCGCCAATATCCGGCCTGGCAACGACTACGTCCTGATCGGCTTTTTGCCAGGCTCTAGGGCGCTGAGCGGACCCTACTTACCTGACCCTGGGGCCACTGGCTGCTTCTGAAGGACAGTGGCTTGGCGCCTTGCTGGGCCATCGCGGTGACCACACCTAGGGGCAGGGCCGCCGCGCGCTGTGAGCACCTCACTACGTCATCTGCCAGGACCGATGGGATTCTGCAGGGGCTGTGGAGCCCGCCTACTGCGAGTCACCCCGGCGGGAGGTGTACCCCATCCTGGTGAGCGGGTGCAGAGTGAAGACAGTCGCACCACCCTCAGGTCAAGGAAGTGGCGCAGAGGGACGCAAACTCGCCTGGAGCCTTGGACCGCTTCGTCCGTAGTCGGAGTGACGAAAGCCACTGAGGTACTATCCGCCAGTTGCAGAAGCATGGTGTGGTGCGGCTGGGCCTGAGGTTGGCCTGCGTTTCAGCCCGGACGGTGGAGGGCTGGTCCCTTCTCTCTTCCGCGGTGCTCACCCCCGTCTGAAGGGGTTGAGGTCATGGGGTGGGGGACCCACAGCGTTGCTGGTGGATGGGTCACAAGGGCTGCGGTGGTGGTCTCACAACTTGGAACCTTGGTGGCTGAGTCTTACCTCGCCATGATGAAGGCTGGATTGGACCTGACTGGGCTTTGGTGACTCTGGCTGGTGGCCACGGTGGTGGACTGCTGAGAGATCCCTCATGGGGCAGGTGAGATGGAATGGACTGGACTGCTCTAGGTGCAGTGGGGGTGAGCCCCAAGGATTTGGACGTATTAACCTGAACTGTCTGGGGACGGTATCCTGCGTTGGGCCTCCCATGTTTTGAGTGGGGTGTGGCGCAGACTAAACGTGTGTGGAGGCTGATCCGGGGCCCTGGGTGATTAGCAATGGTGTCACGTGAACTGTGAGTTAGCTGCCTCCCAGGTGCAGAGGAGGGGGTGAGGTGCCCCTTGGAAGCAGACTGGGGGCAGTGTGGGCTGTTCTGGGCACATCCTTTCCTCTTCAGGCTAACTTCGGCTATTGGGGCTTGCTGCCTGGTGGTCGGGCTGGTTGGTGGCTGTCCCCCCCCTCCTTTTGAGCTGCCCTGGGCCTTGAGTGATTGGTGTGTTTGCCCGTTACGTCCCTGGTTTGGACTCTTACTCCTGAAGGATGAGGCGAGGGAAGGTTCCACCTCCATCTCCGGTTGGAATGTTAATGGCCTTCTGGACCGTATTAAGCATTCTGCAATATTGCAATTTTTAAGCGCCACAGGCCGACGGTCATTTTCTTGCAGGAGACTAACCTACTAGCTACGAACTGTCCCTTTCTGGGTCGTTTTGGCTATGACAGGTTTTACCACTCAGGTTTTTCACGTGGCTCCAGAGGAGACACCAGGTTGTTGCACAAGTCGTTCCCCTTGGCGGTCACAGCCCATCATATGGACATTCAGGCTTGTTACGTGGGTATTGAGGGTCATTTGGAAGCGAGGCACTACAACCTCATATCTGGTTATATCTCCCTTCTTTTGCAGCCTTCCTTGTTCTCACTGAGATCCTTCATCTTGACTCTCCCTCAGGGTGTCATGGTGATTGGGGGAGACTTTAACGTGCTTCTGGAACCAGTCTCAGATGCCTCCTCTGTCCCTTATCATGCCAGGTGCTCCCTGTCGACCAGTTTGTCCTCCTGGGTGGAGTCGCTGGGGCTTTGTGATGCCTGCTCAGTAGGCATATACTCACCAATCTGCAGTCCATGCCGTGGAGTTCCGCATTGACCTGGTGTGGTAACCGACTGCAGATCTTCTTTTGGTTCAATCAGTTTTCCTTCTCCTGCGCGGTATTTCCGAACATTGCCGGTTGTTACTGTCATGGGTAGTCCAACCAGGCATCTTGCGCCCGGCCTGGAGCTTCAGCGCCAGGCATCTGCAGACTTCAGAATGTGAGGCCTTCGTAGAGGAGGAAATGAGGCAGTTTTGTTAGGCCACAGCTGTCTCTGTAGCATTGACGGCAACGTTTTGGACAGCTAGTGAGCCTTCTTTGAGAGGCTGTATTACAGGCTATATCCGTCAAGCTGGGGTGCTCCGGATGGCGTGCCTGATTGACTTATAGATTCAGATCTTTACAAGTGGAAGCCGGACTCTAGTGCCGGGACACCGAGCATTCCCGTTGTGTCTTGGCCATAGCCCAAAAAGTACTATGGCAGGTTTCTTTGGAGGAGGACAGACAATGATGGGGGGCCCTCTATACAGAGGGTGTCTGCCTTGGACGATAAATCTGGCAAGCTTTTGTACCAGCTGGCTACTCGTGGGATATCCGACAGAGTGGTCCAGGTGATTTGGGATTCGGCGGGCTCCCACCAGGAGGAGCTCATGGCAATTGCACAAACCTTTGCGGACTTTTACCGGGGGTTATATGTGCGATGCTCTCCACCGGCAGCAGAAATCACAAATCCTCTTCTAGATAGCATACCACTGCCGACTATACCAACTGCCCTGGCCCAAGAGCTGGACGAAGCTCTGACACTTGAGGAGGAGACTGCCTCAGTGATGGGGCTGCAAGCTGGGAAGACAGTTGGCCCAGGTGGCTATCCCATTGAATATTACAAAGATGCTCTTCCTCCATCTTTTGAATTTTTACATGGCCGCACTGCTGCAGGGTTCCTTTCCACCAGAGTTGGATTGCGCCACAATCGTAGTCCTGCCTAAGGAGGGTCTCCCGAAAGGACCAGTGTTCCGCATACTGGCCAATTTCACTGATCAACGCCAACATCAAGATTTATGCGAAAGTGTTAGCTGCGCGGTTGGGAAGAGCCTTGCCCCACCGAATCCACCCGTATTAATGTGGGTTCATGTCTGTCTGTAGCACATGCCATTGTATCAGAAGAGTTCACATGGCGCTGTCCAGGGAGCCCACTCTCGATGGCACACTTGCCCTTTTGCTAGTTAATTCCACAAAGCATTTGATACGGTGTTGTGGGCCTTTATGGATGGGGTTCTTCAGTGGGCTGGGCTGGGACAAGGTTCCAAAACATGGGTTGGTTCCTGTATCGCTTGCCGATGGCTCAGATTTGGGTAAACGGGGTCCAATCCCCTGAATTCTCCATCGAGCGTGGCATGCACCGGGGTGCCCACTGTCCCCATTGCTATTTGCCCTGGTGATGGAGCCTCTGGCGTGGCTTATAAGCTTCTATGCCCAGGTTTTTGGCTGGCAGTGGGGACTTGGCCTGGTGGACTGCATTGCGCTCTATGCGGATGATATGCTCTTATTTTTTAAGGATCTCCAGCTGTACAGCCAGGCGTCTGGGCTTCGGGTCGATGAAGGGAAATCTTGCTTGGTGGAGGTTAAGGGCAAAGCTCTGGGTTGGATATGGTGCCCCAACTTACCTTCTCGACATAATTCCTTTAAGTACCTGGGCATACATGTTTCCCCCCTCACGGATTTGGCTCGGGCTCTTAATTTCAAGGATTTAAATCTGCAGCTTGATCACGATCTTGGCCACTGGGCCACAATGCCATTGAACCCAATGTGGTGGCCTGCCCTTTTTAAAATGGTATGCCTGCCGTACTATTTGTATGCACTGAGTTACTACCCCTATCCCATCCCCCGCAAGTGGTTCCACTCCCTAACCACAAAGGTTACCAACTTTGTGTGGGCTGGAGGCTGACACAGAGTGGCGTTCCAGTCGTTGCGTAAATCTCCCTTTGATGGGGGTTTGGGGCAATCCGACATCTACTTGTACTATCTCGCTGCACATATGGTGCTGATTAATGACTGGTTTACCGGGGGTGGGATGATCCAGCTTACCGATTGGAAATATACTCGTTGGGGTTGGAGGGCCTGCTTGACTTCCTATGTGGAATGCCTCTCCCGAATACCCTGCCTTCCCCCACGAGGGTGCCGTTCACTTGTTGGAGGGCGGCCCTCTGCCTTACTGGTTGGAACTGCAGCTTCACTGGGATGACCCCCCTTATGGCGGGGTACTTGGCTTGGTCAGGTCTCGGCCCTGGAGGGGTTCCAGCCTTGGGATCTGGTACCTGGGAGACGTTTATAAGGGGAGACTCTTATGTCTTTTCAGGAGTTGAAGGACAAGTACTCCTTGTCCAACTCTCAGTTCTTTCTGTACTTTCAACTGCGCCATGCCCTACTAGCTCAGGATTTGCCAGAGGGGACATTGCCTAAATACTATCCGTTGGAGGTGAAGATTTTTCAGGGGAGGCTAGGTAAAAGGGCGATTTCAGTGATCTACTGATTGTTAGTGATCCATGCGTCGGATGGACTGGGGAAGGTCTGGCAAAGGTGGGCATCCTGGGTGGGGGACAGAGCTGGCAATTTTGTCGCAGTTGCGCATGATACAATTTAACTACTTGCATGCGACATATCCTATGCCGAAGCACCTGCAACACTCGCTCCCTGATGCACAAGCGGTATCCTCACGGTGCACGCTTCCCAATGTGGATTTCTATCATGTAGCCTGAACCTGCCCGGTTCTGTGGCCCATTTGGGAGGAGGTGGGTCAAGTCTTGTCCATGGTCCTGGCTGTTCCTTGGAGTTAATGCCTCTTACTGCATTACTTGGACTGATGGAGGAGGTGGGGGGCCCTAGAGCGGAACGTGGCAAAACGAGGAGTGGGCCATGCATGGAAACAACAGCAGTTGCTGACGATTAAGAGTTGGTGTGCAGGGGTGGATTGGTGCGCCCACCAGGAGAAGCCAGTGTTTGAAGCTCGTGGCTGTCCAAAAAAGCACAAATGCAATATGGGGAAAATGGTGTGCCTATTACGGCCTATCGATCTGATATCGCAATGTTATATATATATTTGATGTTGGACTGCAGCTAACTCATGCAAATTTATCAACCATACTTTGCATTGTGCGATGCTGTTGGTTATAAAAAAACACGTACATGTTTTACTACTGCCAGGCCTATCTCTCCCATAGGATAACTTTAGAGTTGCCTTATTGCATTCTATAAGTGTAATATCCACATGGGAAGGGATGACCAGTTCATGTTTGCCGTCTCTGGAATCACAATTTAAAATTCTAGCTTATGGTGAAGTTGGTTTTAAATTGCAACTCTGAAAATGCCACTGCTAGAATGTTGTTTTTTTCTTGCCTTAGCCATTTAGTGCCTGTAGCCTGTCTCTGGTCACATGACTGGGTATAACTGACATTTGAGCTTTGTGTATTCTTCCTAGACAGCCACACACAATAGGGAGCTTAGGTAAAGTCATTCCAGATGGGGGACTATTTGGGCAGAGAAGGTGTTGTAAAACTCGACTGGGAGGCCATCGATGCCTGGTGTCTTATTGCGTGGGAGTTCCCTAATAGCTTCTTTGATCTCTGCTTTGGTGATTGGGGCCGCTAGTGCTTTTTGGTCTGTGGCTGATAGTTGTGGGTAGTTGAGATTGTTTAAGAAATTATCTATTTCTTTATTGTCTATCAATGAGAGGGGCATCGTTTAGTAACTCATAATAGTCACGAAAGGCAGAGTTAATCTCTTTCTGGGTGGTAACCGTGGCCATGTCGGGGGTGGGGATTTCAAGAATGGGAGCTGGTGTTGGGGCATTTCGTAGTATTTGTGCTAGAAGGGTGCCTGCTCTGTCAGCTTCTGTATGGATTTTCTGGGTATATGACTGATAGTCTCGAGTAATTCGGCATAGGCAATGCGTGCTTCTTGCAATTCCGTTGTTTTAACAGGGTCATTTACAGCAGCTTGTTCTAGAGCCCCTATTTTGTTTCCTACCCCTTTCAGCTCATTGTGTACAGTTTGGTGTGCTCCTACTACTGCACTAATGGATGTGCCTCTAATGACTGTTTTGAATGCTTCCCATTCGATTAGTCGTTGTCGTGTCGTGATGCCCCCCCAGGAACGACCGACACAAGGGACTTACTTGACGGAATCCTTTATTTTCCTTCCTCTCACTTTCTCGTCCCTACTCTAACTGCCCGCTCTTCCCGTCACTCCTCCTCTTCCCCTCACCACAGCTCCGCCCCACCAACTACTAGCATGCTCACAACATTACATCTCCCCCTTTGTTAATAAAGCTTGTGACCAGTGCTCACATCTCTTCGATCAGCCGTCTCGGTTTTTTGAATGTCTCTTCTTGGCCGGAGGGACATGCTTTCAGACACAGTTCCATTGTCGCCCTCAGTGTCCCGTTCCTGACCTATAGGTGTCCGATCATGTCCTTCACAGTGTTTAGTCACAGACGTTGTAGGCCCCAGCGTGAGTGTCTCTTTCATGGTGGGACTGCATCTTTGAAAGTGGGGGACATTGCGAGTGGTGCACCCGTTCTCCGACTCGGCCGTCGGCGCGGTGCCCGTTCGTCTAGTGGCTGTGAGGGGCTTTGCCCAGAACCAACAGTCCGTTTCCTTACTTGGCTCTTGTTTGACCACGACGCAGTCCCCTTCATGAGGCGAGAGGGATCTAGCTCGTCTCTTGTGGGCCGTAGAAGTTTTCGTGCTCTCCTCGTCAGCGCGATCAGCATCAGGTGCTACTCCTTGGTGAGGACGACCTGATGGCACCGGTCTTAATGCATCCTCCCACGTGGGTATCCGCGTCCAGCTGGGGCGCCCTAACATGAGTGTCGCTGGACATTTGCCTGTCGCGGCATGGGGTGTTGTTCGATATGCTTGAAGCACTTCGTTGAGAGCCATTTGCAAATCTCGTCTATCACGGGTAGCCTGCTGGAAAGTCTCTTTCAGTATGGCCATAAACCTTTCGCCAGTGCCATTGGCTTGTGACCACACAGGTGTTATCCGCCGATGCCGGACACCCACGGATTTCGCAAACTCGCTGAATGTCCGTCCAGTGAACGATGGACTGTTGTCTGTTTTCAGTTCCTTGGGCACACCCCAAGCTGCAAAGACTTCATCTAGGACCGCAATGGTGGCGGCAGCACTGGTGGACGGCACAAACTGGGCAATGGGAAACCGGGAGTATTCGTCCATTATTACGAGAACATATTTGCCTGATTGCATTGGGCCATAAAAGTCCAGGGCTAGTTCGTGCCACACTTCAGGCGGCGGCGGTGTCATCTGACTCGGGGCCGGGGGATCACCGTGCCCTACTGCTGGACACTGTGGACACTCTTTCAGGGTGACATGTGGGGTGGTCTCCAGGGAGACCGCAGGCGGTCGTGCTTGATCCTCCACTAGATGGACATCTTCCTCTACACCAGACAGTCCTAGTGGGTGTGGTGCCCTGGGGTGTCGCGACTTGTAATCAGCCAGGCTGACTGATTTGCCTGGCTTGTACGCGATGTCAGTGCCATTGTTGACGCGATAGAGAACCTCCACCAGACGCAGCCGCTCGGCCGTCGGCAGGCTAAGAAGACAGTCAGCCTCCGGCCCTTCTATGACGTGGATCACAGCGGGAACTGACATTGTGTTGTGTCTCAGCGTAGTTGAAAACTTCCCGAGACAGGGAAGGGGCTTCCTGGACATCCAGGTGTAGACCCGAACAAATGCAGGACTCAGACGCGGGAGGGGGTTCATTTTTTTGTACTCCGTCACCGGAATGTAATTTAGTGACGCTCCACTATCCATCACAAATTTTGTGGCATGTCCGCCGACGCTGATGTCCAGTCGGGAATACGTCTCCAGTTGGTCCGGGTCAGCGACCATGCTCGCGTATTCAACTGAATATTCTTGTTCGTCTGATGTCGATCTAGAGTCCCGAGAGGGTGATCTCCTTGACCATCGCGATGTCCGCGACTCCCTACTGGAGTGCGATGATCTTGATGACGACTTCGGACGACTATGCACAGCTCGCGCATGGTATCGGCGAGTATCGCTCCGCGGCGTCGCGGGCGAATTCTTTTCTTTCTCGCGGCGATACTCCCCGCACATGGCTTCAAAGTGGTTGCTCCGACCACACTTGCGGCACTGCTGTCCCATAGCCGGGCACACTCCGGAGTGCGGGAAGTCGTACCCGCATCTGTAGCATTTTTGTGCTGTCGCCTTCTTCGCATGATCATGTCGCCTGTTGTTTCTCCCCGAGTCCGGTCGACGGCGCCCAGCATGGCGCCGGCGCGATGATGGCCGATCGTGTTGCCTGCGCTCCCTGGACCCTTGGCGAGGGCGACCTGTTCGCACCTGACATATCTGCTCTCGGCGTTCCGTACGCCCTGCTTCCATGGTCTTGGCCTGTTCCTCAGTCTGGTCATGCACTCTCGTCAGTTCTTCTATTTCGTCTAGGGTGTGACTTTTCTTTAACAATTTTCTTCGGAGGGTCTCAGACTGACAGCCATCGATGACACGCAGCCGTATGGCATCATCCGTTGAGAACGCTTCAAAGTTGCAGTGGCGGGCCAACCGTCGTAGTCGAGTTATGTATGTGGTCATCGCTTCATCTTTTATTTGGTGCGCCCGCTGGAACACATACCTCTCGTAGTCTACATTTTTTTTGTGTACAAATTTCTTATCCAGGGCTTCCCGTACCTTGGCGTACGTCCCTGCATCCGCAGCTGGGATTTCCTTAATTATCTTGCTAATGTCCTTCCCCACGAGATTGCGGAGTGCGATTAGTTGATCTTCATCACCAAGTACCTTAGAGCCTTTGATGTAGTCCTCGAAATCTTCGATCCACTCCTCCCAGCGAGGTCCCATGCTGCTCCCTACCACAAGCGCCAGAGGCTCTGGGGGTCGCAAGTGAGACAGTCCCAGGACGATGGGTTTCACCTCCTGACGCGCCGGTGATCCTTGATTTGACATCGTGCCTTCGCCTGAGTGTGTTGTAGAGCTTTCCTTGCTTTTACTTGTGCTTGTTTATATATATATATATATATTTTTTTTTTTTTTTTTTTTTTTGTTCTTGTCTTGGCTTGGGTATGTTTGACTTGCTTATTTTTTGTTTTCGCCTTTGTTTGAGGGTATCATAATTTTTCTCCCTTTTTTTTTTTTTTTTTTGCTTTTACTTGTGCTTGTTAGTTTTAATTCTTGTCTTGGCTTGGGTTTGTTGTGGATGTTCCTTGCTGGTTCCCAGGTGCCTGATCCCAAGATGGCCGCCTACACAATTTGAAAGGGGGTGTCCCAAGTGACTGCCTGATTCAAAGATGGCCGCTGGGCTGACACGGTATCCGGAGCTCACCACGAGGTTTGGCAATCTTTCAGTCCTCCCTGCTCGATCACGCTGCTCCCGAGCTTCTCACCGGCACTCTGGGATCTCAGTCAGTGTAGGGTATGTGTGCTTCTCTGTCGCCGCTCTTCCTGCTGCACGCGACACCCACGCTTCCCGTTTTTTTTTTTTTTTTTTTTCCGCAAGGGGGGGGGGGGGTCCTTTGAATTTCGCGCGCCGATCCTCTCTCTGCGTCTCCGCTGGTGCCACGCTCCGGTCCACGCAGCAGCGACCAGACTCAGGGGCTCACCATCGCCCTGGTTATTTCATGACATTTACTCCGGCGTGGCTCCCAGCTGCAGTGCGCACGGCGGCGGCTTCACTTGCTGTTCGCTGTTCTTCGTGCCGGGCAGACCGCTTCTCGCCTTGGGGTTCGGGATGGCACAGCGCCGATCCCACCCTCGTCGCCAGCTGTCGTGTCGTGATGCCCCCCCAGGAACGACCGACACAAGGGACTTACTTGACGGAATCCTTTATTTTCCTTCCTCTCACTTTCTCGTCCCTACTCTAACTGCCCGCTCTTCCCGTCACTCCTCCTCTTCCCCTCACCACAGCTCCGCCCCACCAACTACTAGCATGCTCACAACATTACAGTCGTGAGGAGGCTGTATTGGTGTTTTCAGTGAAGTAGTTATTTATAGTAGCTATAGTGTCTCGGAACACTGCATCTCCCAATACCCCAGGGTGCTATCTCCATGTGGGGACCGGTATAGGGATTCGTCCCCACGTCAGTGTAAGCTCCAAGGGGTTATGGTCCGATAGTGTCTTCCTGAGTTAGGTAGTCTGTGTGACCTGTGTTATGAGGTTAGTAGAGCAGAATATGCGGTCAAGTCTGGTATGTAACATGTGTGGCGGGGAGTTATACGAATATTCACGTAGGCCCATGTTTTTACTACGCCATGCATCCAAAGGTGTCCATCTGTATGCCCATATACAAAGGGCTTTGGCTTGCCAAATGGCCGCTGTGCCCTGCAGTGGGGGATGTGAGTGGTCTAGTTCAACATCTAGTACTGCGTTGTAATCCCCTTAGCACCCATGGGTATCCCGACCAATCTGCTAGAGTTAAGTTTAGGTGTTCGAGGAATTTATCCTGATCAGTGTTTGAGGCATAAATACTACTTAGGACCATGTGTATCCCATCTAAGGTACCATGTATTAGTACATATCTGCCTTTAGTGTCTATTCGTTTCTCCAATGCAACAAAGGGGAGTCCAGTTTTTAGGTCTCGGCCTGACGTAGGCTGCCTCGTCATACGAGGCTTCTTGGAATCGATACGATTCCAGAAGCCTCGTCCCAGCTCTGCCTTAACTTTTGATTCGAATTATGCCAAAGGCAGTGCAATGATTGCACTGAAGGCATATCACTCACTTATTGTTGCCACCCTGTCTCCTTTTATCTATGCCCTGCGGGATTGGATCTTTTACCCGCGGCGTTACACTGGTGCCTTTATTTACTGGGGAAGCACTATTTGTTTCCCCTTCTGTTTGCCTCTCTGAGACGCAGCTGCTTGTTGAACCCAGCTATCAGCGCAACTTCAATTGTATTTGATGAATGTGTAAATTATAGTGTTACAAAAGAAAACTTTATTTGCGAGAGTAGTCGAGCACTGGCTACTTACAAAGCTTAGATTGATTAGACGGTGAGACTCGGTTACTACTCACGGCGACTAAGCTTTAGACAGTTGAAGTAGCCACTCGAATTTAGCTGTGAAACTTCTACTATTGGCTACTGAGACTTCGCTTCACCACTGTTCAGGAAAATATAAAACGTCCTGGCTGAGCGTTCTTTTAATTTTTGAGTGAGGACGGTTCGGTGTTGCCTCTTTTAATACACCTTTATACTCCCATGCTGTCTCAGATGGTTCAATGTTAAAGTCCCGCAGATCAATATCATATGCTTACTCTTTCTGCCTTCCCCACGCATTCTTGTGTCCGGTACTTGGATTAACAATTAACAGCATGTTGGTGTGATATGAAGGCTTCATGGAAAAACACTAAGAAGTATGGAGATGTTTGTCTCAGTGGGGAATTTTCATATGATATTGGCAAGTCTATGAGCCGTTTGTAGACTGTTTCTGATGCGTGGGAAGAGTTGAAGAGTTTGCAGGAAGAGGTGCCAGAATGTGAGCAGGAGAGGCGGATAAAAGCAGGGTGTACCAAAATGGAGAATGAGATGTGCGTTTTAGCGGATTGTTGACCTGTGTTACCAGACTTTATTTTGCCCCCTATGGCCCAATGTTTGCATGGTGCCGCCCATATAGGTAGAGATCCAATGGTCTGTCTCATTAATATCCCGGTAAATCCTTGCAACAGTACTCTGCCATTTGTGTGTCAGATGCCGACAGTGAAATGCAGGGAGGAGAACGTCCGTCTTTACAAGCCATATAGGGAGATCAGTTAAACCCAATTGGTCGCACACTGCTACACCTACCAGTCGTGTTCCCCCAATGAAAATGGTCCCTGAAGGTCAGCGTCGGCGGATACACCTATGCTCGAGTGTGAATGCAAGTATGCGTGGCGTGTGCCATCCCTGGACACGTGTTTCGAGGTAGTTGCCTCTCGTCAGCAGGGAGTAGGAAAATGAGTGTGGGGTTGCTGTGTAAGCTGCTAAAATCGTTATCAGGTCTAGTACCTCTCGTAGCGCGCAGGTGCGTAACCAGAGTCCGTCGACTCCACCGGCTCAAGGGAGCCTGAATATAAAGTTAAACCCAATTGGTCGCACACTGCTACACCTACCAGTCGTGTTCCCCCAATGAAAATGGTCCCTGAAGGTCAGCGTCGGCGGATACACCTATGCTCGAGTGTGAATGCAAGTATGCGTGGCGTGTGCCATCCCTGGACACGTGTTTCGAGGTAGTTGCCTCTCGTCAGCAGGGAGTAGGAAAATGAGTGTGGGGTTGCTGTGTAAGCTGCTAAAATCGTTATCAGGTCTAGTACCTCTCGTAGCGCGCAGGTGCGTAACCAGAGTCCGTCGACTCCACCGGCTCAAGGGAGCCTGAATATAAAGTTAAACCCAATTGGTCGCACACTGCTACACCTACCAGTCGTGTTCCCCCAATGAAAATGGTCCCTGAAGGTCAGCGTCGGCGGATACACCTATGCTCGAGTGTGAATGCAAGTATGCGTGGCGTGTGCCATCCCTGGACACGTGTTTCAAGGTAGTTGCCTCTCGTCAGCAGGGAGTAGGAAAATGAGTGTGGGGTTGCTGTGTAAGCTGCTAAAATCGTTATCAGGTCTAGTACCTCTCGTAGCGCGCAGGTGCGTAACCAGAGTCCGTCGACTCCACCGGCTCAAGGGAGCCTGAATATAAAGTTAAACCCAATTGGTCGCACACTGCTACACCTACCAGTCGTGTTCCCCCAATGAAAATGGTCCCTGAAGGTCAGCGTCGGCGGATACACCTATGCTCGAGTGTGAATGCAAGTATGCGTGGCGTGTGCCATCCCTGGACACGTGTTTCGAGGTAGTTGCCTCTCGTCAGCAGGGAGTAGGAAAATGAGTGTGGGGTTGCTGTGTAAGCTGCTAAAATCGTTATCAGGTCTAGTACCTCTCGTAGCGCGCAGGTGCGTAACCAGAGTCCGTCGACTCCACCGGCTCAAGGGAGCCTGAATATAAAGTTAAACCCAATTGGTCGCACACTGCTACACCTACCAGTCGTGTTCCCCCAATGAAAATGGTCCCTGAAGGTCAGCGTCGGCGGATACACCTATGCTCGAGTGTGAATGCAAGTATGCGTGGCGTGTGCCATCCCTGGACACGTGTTTCGAGGTAGTTGCCTCTCGTCAGCAGGGAGTAGGAAAATGAGTGTGGGGTTGCTGTGTAAGCTGCTAAAATCGTTATCAGGTCTAGTACCTCTCGTAGCGCGCAGGTGCGTAACCAGAGTCCGTCGACTCCACCGGCTCAAGGGAGCCTGAATATAAAGTTAAACCCAATTGGTCGCACACTGCTACACCTACCAGTCGTGTTCCCCCAATGAAAATGGTCCCTGAAGGTCAGCGTCGGCGGATACACCTATGCTCGAGTGTGAATGCAAGTATGCGTGGCGTGTGCCATCCCTGGACACGTGTTTCGAGGTAGTTGCCTCTCGTCAGCAGGGAGTAGGAAAATGAGTGTGGGGTTGCTGTGTAAGCTGCTAAAATCGTTATCAGGTCTAGTACCTCTCGTAGCGCGCAGGTGCGTAACCAGAGTCCGTCGACTCCACCGGCTCAAGGGAGCCTGAATATAAAGTTAAACCCAATTGGTCGCACACTGCTACACCTACCAATCGTGTTCCCCCAATGAAAATGGTCCCTGAAGGTCAGCGTCGGCGGATACACCTATGCTCGAGTGTGAATGCAAGTATGCGTGGCGTGTGCCATCCCTGGACACGTGTTTCGAGGTAGTTGCCTCTCGTCAGCAGGGAGTAGGAAAATGAGTGTGGGGTTGCTGTGTAAGCTGCTAAAATCGTTATCAGGTCTAGTACCTTTCGTAGCGCGCAGGTGCGTAACCAGAGTCCGTCGACTCCACCGGCTCAAGGGAGCCTGAATATAAAGTTAAACCCAATTGGTCGCACACTGCTACACCTACCAGTCGTGTTCCCCCAATGAAAATGGTCCCTGAAGGTCAGCGTCGGCGGATACACCTATGCTCGAGTGTGAATGCAAGTATGCGTGGCGTGTGCCATCCCTGGACACGTGTTTCGAGGTAGTTGCCTCTCGTCAGCAGGGAGTAGGAAAATGAGTGTGGGGTTGCTGTGTAAGCTGCTAAAATCGTTATCAGGTCTAGTACCTCTCGTAGCGCGCAGGTGCGTAACCAGAGTCCGTCGACTCCACCGGCTCAAGGGAGCCTGAATATAAAGTTAAACCCAATTGGTCGCACACTGCTACACCTACCAGTCGTGTTCCCCCAATGAAAATGGTCCCTGAAGGTCAGCGTCGGCGGATACACCTATGCTCGAGTGTGAATGCAAGTATGCGTGGCGTGTGCCATCCCTGGACACGTGTTTCGAGGTAGTTGCCTCTCGTCAGCAGGGAGTAGGAAAATGAGTGTGGGGTTGCTGTGTAAGCTGCTAAAATCGTTATCAGGTCTAGTACCTCTCGTAGCGCGCAGGTGCGTAACCAGAGTCCGTCGACTCCACCGGCTCAAGGGAGCCTGAATATAAAGTTAAACCCAATTGGTCGCACACTGCTACACCTACCAGTCGTGTTCCCCCAATGAAAATGGTCCCTGAAGGTCAGCGTCGGCGGATACACCTATGCTCGAGTGTGAATGCAAGTATGCGTGGCGTGTGCCATCCCTGGACACGTGTTTCGTGGTAGTTGCCTCTCGTCAGCAGGGAGTAGGAAAATGAGTGTGGGGTTGCTGTGTAAGCTGCTAAAATCGTTATCAGGTCTAGTACCTCTCGTAGCGCGCAGGTGCGTAACCAGAGTCCGTCGACTCCACCGGCTCAAGGGAGCCTGAATATAAAGTTAAACCCAATTGGTCGCACACTGCTACACCTACCAGTCGTGTTCCCCCAATGAAAATGGTCCCTGAAGGTCAGCGTCGGCGGATACACCTATGCTCGAGTGTGAATGCAAGTATGTGTGGCGTGTGCCATCCCTGGACACGTGTTTCGAGGTAGTTGCCTCTCGTCAGCAGGGAGTAGGAAAATGAGTGTGGGGTTGCTGTGTAAGCTGCTAAAATCGTTATCAGGTCTAGTACCTCTCGTAGCGCGCAGGTGCGTAACCAGAGTCCGTCGACTCCACTGGCTCAAGGGAGCCTGAATATAAAGTTAAACCCAATTGGTCGCACACTGCTACACCTACCAGTCGTGTTCCCCCAATGAAAATGGTCCCTGAAGGTCAGCGTCGGCGGATACACCTATGCTCGAGTGTGAATGCAAGTATGCGTGGCGTGTGCCATCCCTGGACACGTGTTTCGAGGTAGTTGCCTCTCGTCAGCAGGGAGTAGGAAAATGAGTGTGGGGTTGCTGTGTAAGCTGCTAAAATCGTTATCAGGTCTAGTACCTCTCGTAGCGCGCAGGTGCGTAACCAGAGTCCGTCGACTCCACCGGCTCAAGGGAGCCTGAATATAAAGTTAAACCCAATTGGTCGCACACTGCTACACCTACCAGTCGTGTTCCCCCAATGAAAATGGTCCCTGAAGGTCAGCGTCGGCGGATACACCTATGCTCGAGTGTGAATGCAAGTATGCGTGGCGTGTGCCATCCCTGGACACGTGTTTCGAGGTAGTTGCCTCTCGTCAGCAGGGAGTAGGAAAATGAGTGTGGGGTTGCTGTGTAAGCTGCTAAAATCGTTATCAGGTCTAGTACCTCTCGTAGCGCGCAGGTGCGTAACCAGAGTCCGTCGACTCCACCGGCTCAAGGGAGCCTGAATATAAAGTTAAACCCAATTGGTCGCACACTGCTACACCTACCAGTCGTGTTCCCCCAATGAAAATGGTCCCTGAAGGTCAGCGTCGGCGGATACACCTATGCTCGAGTGTGAATGCAAGTATGCGTGGCGTGTGCCATCCCTGGACACGTGTTTTGAGGTAGTTGCCTCTCGTCAGCAGGGAGTAGGAAAATGAGTGTGGGGTTGCTGTGTAAGCTGCTAAAATCGTTATCAGGTCTAGTACCTCTCGTAGCGCGCAGGTGCGTAACCAGAGTCCGTCGACTCCACCGGCTCAAGGGAGCCTGAATATAAAGTTAAACCCAATTGGTCGCACACTGCTACACCTACCAGTCGTGTTCCCCCAATGAAAATGGTCCCTGAAGGTCAGCGTCGGCGGATACACCTATGCTCGAGTGTGAATGCAAGTATGCGTGGCGTGTGCCATCCCTGGACACGTGTTTCGAGGTAGTTGCCTCTCGTCAGCAGGGAGTAGGAAAATGAGTGTGGGGTTGCTGTGTAAGCTGCTAAAATCGTTATCAGGTCTAGTACCTCTCGTAGCGCGCAGGTGCGTAACCAGAGTCCGTCGACTCCACCGGCTCAAGGGAGCCTGAATATAAAGTTAAACCCAATTGGTCGCACACTGCTACACCTACCAGTCGTGTTCCCCCAATGAAAATGGTCCCTGAAGGTCAGCGTCGGCGGATACACCTATGCTCGAGTGTGAATGCAAGTATGCGTGGCGTGTGCCATCCCTGGACACGTGTTTCGAGGTAGTTGCCTCTCGTCAGCAGGGAGTAGGAAAATGAGTGTGGGGTTGCTGTGTAAGCTGCTAAAATCGTTATCAGGTCTAGTACCTCTCGTAGCGCGCAGGTGCGTAACCAGAGTCCGTCGACTCCACCGGCTCAAGGGAGCCTGAATATAAAGTTAAACCCAATTGGTCGCACACTGCTACACCTACCAGTCGTGTTCCCCCAATGAAAATGGTCCCTGAAGGTCAGCGTCGGCGGATACACCTATGCTCGAGTGTGAATGCAAGTATGCGTGGCGTGTGCCATCCCTGGACACGTGTTTCGAGGTAGTTGCCTCTCGTCAGCAGGGAGTAGGAAAATGAGTGTGGGGTTGCTGTGTAAGCTGCTAAAATCGTTATCAGGTCTAGTACCTCTCGTAGCGCGCAGGTGCGTAACCAGAGTCCGTTGACTCCACCGGCTCAAGGGAGCCTGAATATAAAGTTAAACCTAATTGGTCGCACACTGCTACACCTACCAGTCGTGTTCCCCCAATGAAAATGGTCCCTGAAGGTCAGCGTCGGCGGATACACCTATGCTCGAGTGTGAATGCAAGTATGCGTGGCGTGTGCCATCCCTGGACACGTGTTTCGAGGTAGTTGCCTCTCGTCAGCAGGGAGTAGGAAAATGAGTGTGGGGTTGCTGTGTAAGCTGCTAAAATCGTTATCAGGTATGATTTTAGCAGCCTACACATGCAACCCCACACTCTTCCTACTCCCTGCTGACAAGCGGCAACTACCGCGAAACACATGTCCAGGGATGGCTAACGTTACTCTGACTTGCACGCACCACTGAGCATAGGCGTACCCGCCGACGCTGACTACAGGGACCACAGTTCTTCGGGGTAACACGCTAGTGGGTGGAGCAGTGTGCGACCATTTGTTTAGTTATTTAGTGGCTCCCTGAGCCCCGACAGCCGACGGGCTGTAGGTTACGCACCTGCGTTGCTACGAGAGGTACCAGACCTGATATGATTTTAGCAGCCTACACATGCAACCCCACACTCTTCCTACTCCCTGCTGACGAGCGGCAACTACCGCGAAACACGTGTCCAGGGATGGCTAACGTTACTCTGACTTGCACGCACCACTGAGCATAGGCGTACCCGCCGACGCTGACTACAGGGACCACAGTTCTTCGGGGTAACACGCTAGTGGGTGGAGCAGTGTGCGACCATTTGTTTAGTCATATAGGGAGATCAGGAGGTCCCTGCAATTGCTTCTAACTAGACTTTGTTGAGATGCTTGAATGCAATGGACTTCACTATAACTGGGTGGTAGTTTGTCACTTTTCTCGATGAGTGGAGGCATACCCTACCATGAGAAATGGCAGTTTCCTCATCATCCTATCATTGCACTATCAACCCCTAGGTTTTCATTTTGTGCTAGAGCAATGCTAGCCACTTTCCCTTTGATTCTATCATCCTACTCAAAAAACCTCAGTGCAGAACCCATGCACTGCATATATGTCTCAATTACTAGCCACAAATACTTTCAATTGCTGACTGTAAAAACCCTATAATTAGCTTAACTTCAGCTGTTTAATAAGGGTACTTGCGTTTTAGTCTATCAAACATTGTTCAGCATTATTAAAGAGAGAAATACTGTTAAATTGACTCATTTGCATGGTACTTCCAGTACAACCTGAAGATATCTGATTTTGTATCCAGGCAATATTATATTTGGATGGTTTTCTGACCTCCTGATTGCTTCAGGTTCTCTGGAAAATGGGAAAATGAATGTTGTCTCCAAAAGAGTTTCCTAATGTCTTCACCAATGTCTATGGTGAGAAATAAATCACCTCTTTTGTTAGACCTGTTATTATTAGGGCAGTCTTCCCCCCAACGTTTGGGGGAAAACTCTAGAAGTTTTTTCCACTTCAAAGTTGGCACCATGTTTAAAAATAGGACCCTAAGACCCACTTTCAGTTTACTCCTGGACCTGCGAAGGACACCCAGAAGGCCTGCCCTGCACTTCATAGGACTGCCCCACTGCTTGAAGCCTGCTTTGTTCTTCAGAGGACTGCCCTGCTGCTGGAAGCCCTCCTTGAACCCCTGAACCCAGGACTACCTGGGTCCTCCAATAGCTAGTTGGCTGGCCTCCTGTTATGAGCTAAAGGGACACAAAAAGCTCCAACAACTTGAACTCTGCACCTGAACCCTGCATGAAATGAATCCTGCCCTCTAAGTGGTGTCCAATAGGTCCTGGCCCCTTGAAGACAGTGCTAAAGGTGCCCAAACAGCAGCCTAAATCCATAACTTGGGACTTAAAACATTTTCAGCAGAAAAGTGTCTTGAGAACCGAGAGGAGACCTGGACCTACCTGCCGTAGACTCATCCAAGTCCAGGGTGTATCGCTGGTCGACCTGACCACAGTAGATCCTGCTATGTTCTTTTCCACATCAGCAAATCTTGTTCAGCAGCTCTTCACAGAAGGAGTATCTGTCTTCGTTTCCCAGGAAATTTATTGACTTAAAAAAAATAGACTAAGTCCGAACATTGAAATCCACACTGCGACTTTGTCCAGCGACTACCCGACGGCGATACCTCCTCCTTGGAAACCCGCCAGCTGCCTTGCCCCGGTGAACATTATCTTCTCAGACATTTTTCTTCGAAAAAATTCTTCTAAGTCTGAAGGCAAGTGTAGACTCGCACCAATCCACCTTGTGTACCCGATCCGCGCTCTATCACGGTCAGCCGTAATTTAACATTGGCCCTGTCTCGCACAACTAGATGTCCACAGTTGCGCTTTGATTTTTAGGGACTAGTTCTTACTAATAACTTTGGCAAAAATCATAACATTGGTTTTACTGATTGAATTTTTTGTTGTTTTGGTGTCAAATGATTTATTAAATTTTACTCAATTTTTCTAAATTGGTGTAAGATATTTTTTGTTTTGTGTTTTCTCTTTATGATTGTTAATGTGCTGCATAAATACTTTACTGCCTGTAAGTTAATCCAGACTGCTTATGTGCCAAGCTACCAGAGGGTTAAGCACAGGTTAAATTAGTGACTTTATGTGGTTCACCGTGATAGGGAGTGTGGGTGTTGCTGGAGAAGGGCTCCCACGCACACCCTCAACCAAAAACCAAATTTCTAATATTATTTCTCCTGATAAAGGGGCATCCTTGAACTAATTCTAAGGTTTGAAACCCACATTCCTATTTGTATCTTGTCATACTTTTCTCACAAATCGGAGTCAAATAAAATATTTGCAGTACAACAAAACAGTAGATAGATTTGAAGGCTGAAGAAATGCCTTCATAAGTATAATTAACTAACTAGGCAGCTTTTGCAATACGGCTCCAGGATTTTTGCTCATAACACTGATGTTTTATGCATGCAGATAAGCAGAGTCAGAACGCGAGGGGTGCCAAGTATGCTCCAACTCTATGGTATAAAGGTTTTCAGGTGTTAGAAGGAAGTGAGACCATTCATTATGCTTATGAACGAATGCACTTTAGAAGCGTAATCATGGAATGAAATGATTAATGTCAATATAATCCTACTGGGAGTAGCAGCCAGGAAAAGGGTGATTGCATATGGTCTTGCCTTTAAATTGTAATGACTCAAGGGGGAACGAGATCTTTAGGGGACAGTCACTTGAAGACAAAGGGCATATTTACAAGAAAGTGGTGGTGCGCTGGTTAGTTCCAAAATTGCTAACGCTGTGCTCCGTCTTTTGAGAAACGCATGGATGTACCATATTAACAATAATATGCACCTTCCCTGCGTTTCTCCCTGTGCTGGTGCTAAATTCAGCTGCCTAGCGCCCACGCAGGCACCCTTGCATCATAGCGCAAGGGTTCCTGGGTTCAGGGAATGATTGTTTATGTGCAGGAAGGGGCCCCTTCCTGCACATAAACAATCCAGAATGGGATTTACAACTCTTATGTGTGCTGCATTGTGCAGCACACTTAGAAGTTGCAAATTGTCATTTTTTTTTAAAAAATCTCTTTTTATTAACATTTTCATTTCCAACCATTTCTGCAATACCATGTGGTTCCTCACTACATACATTACATCTCCATCGTTTCAGCCTTTGTAATACATTAAGGACCCATGCATTATTTCCCTTTACCTTTTCATCCATCTCTTTACCCACATCAAATCACCTCTTCTCAGTGTCCTCTATATACACCTTTGCTAGTTGGAGCTGTCTGATAGGGATTCTTCCTGCCGGGGATCACAGATGTTGCCCCGATACTTGTTCCATTTCCCCCATATCTTAGTCCATTTTTTGGGCCATCTTCTGTGTATGTATACCGATTTTTCGGTTACCATTAATTCGTCCATACCATTACACCATTTTCGTAGTGTCTGGTCTTGCCTGGCTCCCCACAGCTGCGCAATTGTCATTTTTGTAATGATTGTTTATGCGCAGGAAGGGACACTTTCCTGCACATAAACAATCATTCCCTGAACCCACGCACCCTTGTGCCTGAGTTCAAGGAACCTCTTGGCAATCTGCTGTTTCTTTGTGTGCTGCACAAAGCAGCCAACATAAAAACGTCAAAAACAAGGAGAAATAAAGCATTTCTTTTTGTTTCGCAATATTAAGACCAGGTTTTCCCTGGTCTTAATTTTGGTGCGGCTTCCTATTTACGCCAGCCTTGTAAATAGGGGGAATCGTCAAAATCAATGGGTGTTGCGGCGAAACGCCCACCGCAACACCCATTACTCACCCCTTTCACGTTAGGTCTAGCGTGAAAGGGGGCCTTATTTACAAGGCAGCGTTAAGTGGCTTAACGCTGCCTTGTAAATGAGGCAAAGCCCCTATCGCCTCAGGAACGTCGTAAAAAGTGACGTACCTGTGGAGATAGGGGCTTTTAAATATGCCCCCGAGATTCTTAAATCCTAATTATTATGCCTAGTGTTACCCAAGACGTTTTGTGTTTAATACAAATAAATGTATTGGTCTGCTGCAGGGTCTTTCAAATTTTGCTTCCATCCATCACAGTATACAGCATGGGAATAAGGGTCAGCCCACTGCAGTCATTGGCTTACCCGCCGTATGTGGTGGCCGATATACTGATCTTGCAACATAAGCACAGCGTGACAATGACTAATCCCCTTCATTGCCAGAGACTACTGGTGCAATGTGTGCTTTTACAGTAAAAAAAATACAAGTGGCTCTTAGAATTTTCTTGTTCAACTTGTGTGTGGGTTATTCAGCTACATAAATGCTGCTTCATGGCTGCTGGTGCATCACATATCTTCATACTAGAAACATTCAGAAACAAATAAGCATTGATAAAAAACAGCAAATGACAGGCCTACTGGTTTTGCCAATGTGTGTTAAATGTGAAAGGGACACACTGGCTGGTGCACTTGAGGCAGCATCAGTACAAGAGATTACACACAGATGCACTGTTGGCCTTGATCTCCATCTAGTGGGACAAACCTGTTTAACAAGTGAATATATCATTGCCCTGTGTACTGGGGCAAAACTCAAGTTTTCACCAAAGGAACTTACACACAAGAGGGCTAGGCCGCGTGTGTAATGTATCTGCGGAATGATAATTGTCATAATACATTTTAACATCTTCTGCAGGAGTAAAATTATTTCTACATTCAAGATTTACTAATTAAGGAGGGTGGTGGACTGCAGCTAGAAAGCCAGAGCTGCAGTTTTCAAGGAATCTTGTTTGAGGCCACCAGGTGGAACTCTAACACTGTGAGCACTTTGGGCATGAATATCATAGCTTCTCTAACAAAGAGAGCCAATTTCAGCACTTTTGGAGTGACACGTTTCATGCCATTGTCCTGCAGAAACGTTTTTACGCACTTAAGTGCCACTCACAGAGACAAGTAATAGAGCTATCTGTTAATAAGCTATTGTGTAAAACGATATAGCTATCTTTAAATATAGCTTTAAGGTATAATCCACATTATATAAAGCCAATTAGTCTAAAGTAAGCTAAAGTGGCAGTAAGCTATATTTAGGTGTTGGGGCATCCTGCCAATGCTGCTGTTAAGCATTAGACTGAGTTTTAAGGATAATGTACCAAAGACCATTATGTGTGTCTTCCTCAAAGGTAGCAACAGGATTTCTTTCTTATGAAATTGATGCCTTTTATAACATAATCAGCTTTATGCGATTTAAGGTCGATAAAGATAATAACAGTACCAATGACACCATTTATTGCAGCGATTGTATATGTTACCTTAATAGTGATGAGGAATCTTAAGTGCAAAGCATCAAACTAACACGAATGTCATTGCTTTCCTTAGCTACAGAGGATGCGTGTCTAATACATGTCACTGGTACAGGTTTGCGAAATTGCGTATTTTCTTTCTGCACAATTTCAGTAAGTGCCATGCAAAGTTTGTAAAATTACGCTTTCAGAGAAAATTCTGTTTGCTGGCATCTCGCATAACTTTTTTTTTGGGAGTGTGGACTGTGGGACATATTTACAAGCCCCTATCGCCACAGGAACATCACTTTTTTTACGTTTCTGTGGTGATACGGGCTTCACCTTATTTATAAGGCAGTGTTAAGCCATTTAATGTGGCTTAACACTGCCTTGTAAATAAGGCACTCATTCACGCTATACGTAGCTTGAAAGGGGAGAGCAATAGGTGTTGCGGTGGGCGTTCTGCCGCAACACCCATTGATTTTGACGCTGCCCTATACTTACAAGGGTGGCATAAATATGCGGCAGCGTCAAACTGAAGACCAAAAAAACATGGGCCTTATTTACAAGGAATTAATGCAGTGCGGTGCCGCTAGCCATTTGGCTGTGCCACTGTGCATTAATTCCGAAGCAAAGGGATGCGTCATATCTACAACTATATCAGTTGCCTAGCAAAGGTGCCATGGACTTTATGCTGGCAAGGATGGCCCCTGTACACCCAATGACAAATTAAAACCAGTCATAATTGGGATGATGGGCTTCAGAGTCATTGCACATGCTTTCCTAATGACAGTTGTTCACCCGCTGCAAAGTCTCACTATGGCACATGTTCTACACCTGGTACCGAGTCTAACAGCAGTGCCAAGATGCCAAGGAACTGGCAAATGCTGCACCCTGACAAAAAAATGCATAGCACAACTAAAGGCTTATGGACAGAGGAGCAGTGTGAACTAATCAGCTTAACAAAATATCTCTGTAAAATAGCTTGGTGGGCTAATGCACCTGTGACCAACGTTGTTGGTCAGTCAATCTACACATCAAAGGTTGCAATATAACAGGACATACTGTGCCTCTTATTCTTCTTAGGCACACCAAAAGAATATCCTAGACATCATCTATATTTTAAAAGACAATTCACTTGGTGGTGATATTCGTTTTGTGAAGTACTAAAAAAATTGCTGTTTGTACTTGAATGTATTTGAACAACTGGCCATTGCTCTGGACACATTCCTTTCCATTGTCTTTAGCTCCTCTGTACCAATAAATTAGGGCGCTATCCCTAATTATGCACAAATCAGGTTTGCTTCCTCCTTATAAGAAGCACTCCATCCGAAAGTGGCATGCCTTGTTCCCTCTGATCAGAAACATAAGCAACCTCAGATAAGTCTCATCTTGTTGGGCTTTATTTGTAAGGTGCTACTGCAGTTCTAGAGCACAAAGAACAAGGAACTCAAAAAATTAACAAACAAGTATTGGAATTAGGTCGGGCTAATGAATGAAAATACCCTTTGTTTCATTGAGTCATCATTTATGCACTCTGTCACTCATCTTTGCACACATGCATCCATTCATCCATCTACTGACTAATTCTCGCATTCACCCACTGACACAATCACGATAAAGCACACACAAATTCAACAACATATGCAAGATAAATTAAAAGAATACAAGTAGAAAAAAGAAAACGTACTGCTGCCTAAACACAGTGGGAATATGCTTACAATAATGAAACTACATATTGCAGTGGGTGTCCATCATGAAGTGGTATTGTCCACCATCTATCGTTGTTTTAAAGTTCCAGCATGCCCAGCATGTTTAGACCCGATCTGTTGGCCATCTTAGAATGATAAAAAAGTACACCCTGTGGACTATAGCTTTCCATAAGAGTCTCCTGGTTTAGAGAAAGTACCCATGTTGAATGCCGCACACTGCAGAACAAATGGGCAGAAAGCACGTGGCCCATTAGCACTGTTTGAGGAGCTGTAGTACCCTCTCGATTAAAATGTTAATAAAAAGTGTAGAAGCTAAGTAAGGCAGCCAACCCTGGAGGGGTGCATAAAGCTCATCCCCTGGAGCCTGCCACATTTTTTTAGAGGAGGGGGTACATAGCCCCTTAACCTGGCCGTATTTGGCCCCGAGGACCCCATCCCACGGGGTCCATTGCTCAATTTATGGTGGAGGGGGGGACGCATCCATCCTCCCCTGGTCGTTTTCAGCCTCTTGAACCCTTCTCCCGGTGCTCAGCCTTAATGTAAACGGGGACAGGGCATACAGCCCTTTCCCCCGGGGCTGATTTTGGGCCCCGTGGACCCCAACTTCCAAGACCCGGCCATATTAAGAGGGGGAGTGTGCTCCCAACCCCCATCTCTGGGTCAATTTGGCCCTGGGGACCTCATCCCCCAGGGCCTATCCAATAATTAATTAAAGTACTCAATAGGTAATTGCGGGTTTCAGCAGGGGCACTACAGCGTCCAGAAGCCCTTCCCTGGGTTGACCTCCCACAGTGCAGCTGTAACCAGGAGGTGCTGCTTTCAAAAGCAGCAAGCCGTTCCCGCAGTGTGGAAGTCGAAGGACTGGAGAGGTGTGCCCAGGTGAAGACTAGGCCAAGAGCAGGCCCGTGTGCACCCATCTGCGACAGGCCGAAACTGGACTGGGCCTGCTCTCTTGGCCATGGGATACTACACCTGGAAGTAAGTGGTCTGCCTCTGTTGGGAACATTGAGCTTGGATTTGCCTCCCTCATCTTCCTTGGCTTGCATTGACGTTATCACCTATACTTTGTTGCCTCAACTATTCTGCATGTATTGAAACCTTCTCCTTTGAGTGGGTATCACCTGGTCCCTGTGGGGAAAAGTAGGGCAGTGGGTGTCAAATTGATTATGGGCATGAACCATACTACTATTGATTCCTTTCTTGCTAGAGAAGTGAGAGTTATCTTGAAAGAAATTGACCTGGAGGAATGTCGTCTGTCTCTGAGTCTCGATGGCCCAGTTGGGCTTCCAGAGCAAGTTGGTGGGGAAGCTGTAAATCCGGCTGTTAAGCAGTTGGCAGCACAGATTTTGGGCCAGGAGGATTTGGACAGGCCTGCCTTTATCCTGGTATCAGATGAGCCTTCCCCTGGACCTTCCTCCTCCCGGCCAATCACTGTCCCTCCTTTCTCAGCTCCGCCCTCGTAGGTTTGTTCACCTTCTGCGAAACGCAAGCAAAAGAGTTGAAGGGGTCCTGAAGTTTCTCACAGCCAGTCTGGCTCTGTTAGCTCCTCGGCCCTCCCTAACGATGACTCTTTATGGGCTCCTGTCTTCTATAAATTGGCAGCTACCGTTAAAGATCTTTTTTCAGTACTCTGGGAGAAGTTGGACAAGTTGGGGACCGAAGTCAGGCAGATTCTTGCTTTTTTCCAGAACCAGCAAAAGCCTGCTGTAACAGAGCCTTCACTTTTGTCTAAGGTTGATGGTAACATTCCTGCAATATCAGTAGTCGATCAGCCACCATTTGTGGCACATTCAGTTCCCCCATCAGCTGCGGTGGGTTCACTGCTCCTTCTTTCACCTGTGAAACAGTAGGCATTGAGTCCAGCCCCTCAGTATCCAGCAAACGTGTATCTCAGGCACCCCGTGTGCCACGCACTGTGTTTTCGCTGTCGATTATCAGCCTTCCACTTGCTTGCTGCCCTTACACTGTGGTGATGGCTGGCGTCCCCCCGTTGCCAAAGGCTGCTCAGGAGGTTACTGTCCAGCTTTGCAATAAGGCGTGCAACTGGCTTGCCAATCATTCCAGTTTCCACACTAAGGACCATGAGAACATTCTGCTGGTACGCCGTGTGGCATGGATTGGGCCTAATACAGTGGTAGAAGTGGGTGGGATCGGAAGGGCATTTCAGTCCGTGCCCCTACTTCTTTGTTTTAAAAAAGCGTCCTGGGATGGCAAGAATAGTTTTACTTAAAAATTATGACTTTTTAATTCTGCCTGTGTGGTGCACATCGAGGAAGGCCTCTGCAGTGACCACGACCCCCCATTCCCCTTGTATCTAGGGGCCTGCAAAGCAACACTGAAAGGGCCATCAGTCTTAGGTTGGGGCGAAAACGGCTACCTCTGATGGCCCTGCAGTGATTCACGCCTCATTAAGGGCCTCATGTAGGTAAATAAATTTTACCGGTTCATAAATACCGAGCCGTACCGAATCGGTAAATTAGAACCGGTAAGTTATATGTAGGTAAAAATTCGGTAACAGTTACCGATTCGGTAACATTCGGTAAATACGAATCGGAAGTCACCGAATCGGTAAATACCGAGGTGGTATCCACCGAATCGGTAAATACCGAGGTGGTATTTAGCTAATCGGAAAATACCGAGGTGGTATTTAGCGAATCGGAAAATACCGAGGACACTACCACCTTCCCTTAACTAAGTAGCCAATATCACAATCATGTCATCATAGAAGGTCACTCAGGCTTGAATAGGGGACCCCATACCTCAAAGATCAGCTGAGTGAAATCACATCACAGGAGCATCAGGAGTCTCCTCGCAGGAAGGCTCGTCTTCGGTCTGAATAATAAACATGACGTCTGAGATATGAAAAGCACCAACTGTCAGGTATGTGCAGCTGCGCGTGTGCCATGGCTAAATCGTGGGTCGAACAACCTAGAGTGGAAAACATGCATTGTGTAAAATTCCAGACTGTGTGTCACAGCATGTACAGACCAAGGTCGCTGCGCAGAGCTTGGGATGGGAACAACAGAATGCACTCGTCTGAAGGAAGTCTCGAGTCAGCAGTTTATTCAAGAAAGAACATGTAAACGCAGTGTCGTGTGCAAAGACACAAACATGGCTACATAACATTCAACGTGGTAATGCCAACTGAACAATGCATGTACGTATTCAGGGAGAACTCACTACACGCCCCCTTGAGCGAAGCAATATGCAATAGGCAAGAAAAGAGAGAACGCAGAGTTCAGTTTCGTCAGAGCAGAACAGGGCGTAACCAATGCAGCGCCAAAGTCCTACAGTCCAATTAATTGCAGCATACAATTCCAAAAACACAATGCAAGTATAGTAAAAAACTCAAGCAGACCATCAGGAAGAGAAAAACGAGAACTAAAAGAAATAAATGTTGCGCCAGGGTGCTGTCCAGTAGCACAGGCGCAATGGACGACAATCCAGTTAATCCATGAATGTATAGGCAGCATATGTGGCCACGGCTTCCAACAAGCAATCGTTTTCAGGGCCACTAAAAGTCTCAGCCATCCAATTGAGTAAAGAAAAGGAACATACGTGTTCTCCAACCAACGGAGCCTCTAGCACAATCAGAGGGCACCCGGAATGTTCCTCCAAATAGCTCATGGACAAGAAGTCGTATGCTGCCGCTGAGATGTCCCAATTACCCAGGATACCATGCGCCGCTCCACACGCCATGATCCGGACACCAGAACAGGACAACTCGTGAGACACTAAGGGCCTCATCAGTCGATCGAAATCCGGCACCGGAGACACCATGTTGGTCAAGCACAAATCCACAGGCCATTCAAAGGGACAATCCAGGCAGTGCAATACAGGTTGTACTCAGGTGAAGTAGGAATACCTGAAGGATAATCCATAAGCCAGGCTCAAAGTCGCCAATGGCAAAGTACCATAGAAGTCAAGCATCCTATCACGAAGAAGATGCAGACGGGACAGGTGCTCGTGTGGCACAGAAGGAGCAGCCATTCCGTAGTATGAAAAGTAAAAGCAGCACACCTGCCACCAGCGCCAGAAGCAGCGGAACACCTCCAAAGATGCTCGAGAACAGTGAATGAACAAATGCCGGAATTACACCACAAATTGTGTGGAAAGAGGTCACGAGACCCGAGCCCCACATGTTAGAAAAAATTGAGCCAGGCCGGTCGTGGTCGAGGCATTGATAATACTTTGGATCAAAGAGCCGAAATGCAGGGGGAGGTCAGTATTCAGAGGCGCCTGTTCCTCAGTGCGCGTAGTAGCAACGTGAAGGACAAATATTTTAACGAGAGGAAGTCAAAGGCACCTCTTTGTGGGACAATGGCGCTCTATTCTGCTCAACTTGTTGGACTCTGCTTTCAAGGTTGGAATCGAAGGCCAGATGGAAACATCCCGCCGCCCATGCGGGGGTGGAAAAAGAACAGTATTGCAGCAGACAACTTCATGCGAGACAGTTATGTACGGGATTACCACTCACATCCCGCAGCAAACTTCATCAATCATTATTAAATGAATACCGTTTGCAAGCACAGTGAAAGAAGGTGTAATCACAGGCACTGGGATACCTCGTAGGACGCACGCCAAAATCGGGGCTTGTACATTGCATGCGCCGTGTACTTGCATGTGCCTATTGTCTCATGTATGAATCCTAGAAGTGAGAGTGCTAGAGCTAATATCTATATCGGCTTAGGCCTTCTCCATGTTTGCTTGGTCAATAGCTCTCAGTCTGGAAGCCGCCTCACTGTGCGACAACTTGCAGACCTCGTTGTAAATAGCATACGCGCACCTTTTGGTTCTGCCATCCACGGGACCATTCACAATATCATTCCATTCGGTATGCACATTGATGGAGTGGGTGGACTTCCTGATCCTGTAGATGTGCTCTGTGTCAGCTGGTGGACAGAGTGGGATGTGTGTCCCATCAATGCAGCCAATATAATGGGGGAAGTAATTCCTGAAGGAACGGGACAGGCAACTCTGGGATACACCACCCACCGCAGCTGTCACCACCTGAGAAATGCCGGATGCCAGCAGATGTGGGCTGCAGAGCACCTGCACATGTGGGGGTATGGCGTGCGCCCTTCTCATTGGCTGGTCCAGGAGTGGGTGCGGGTCCCTGATTGAGTCCATGATGGTTTCGGGGTGTAGCCTGTACCTGTCATGTATCTCTGCATCAGTCAGCTGGAATAGTGTGATGCGCTGTCTGTGGATGCGTTCCTTCCGTCGCCAAACCCTCAGTCCTGCTGCCTGTAGACGTAGGCGCATTGCAATGACGTACATAGCTGCCAGGGTGTCCACGCTGTTGCATTTTGGGATTGCTTAGCTGCACTGTTGTTGGTTACCACCTGCTTTCAATCCGTGTTAATTACCGACTCTTATTTACCGATTTTCTTGGATTTCTTAATTACCGAGTGCTCCTACATGTCATTTTAACTTTTTACCACTTCATATTTACCACTTCATGTTTACCGATTCGTTAATTATGTATTCGGTGAATATGAATCGGTATTTACCGCCTCATATTTACCGAAAAGTGGTTTTTGGTCTCCTACATCTCACTTGTCTGAATACCGGTCGGTAACGGAATAATTACCGAAATTGGGCCGTTACCGACCGGTATTTCGCTACCTACATGAGGCCCTTAGTGAGGATGCTACCTGCCTGTCCCCACTGTGACCAATACAATGGTCACATCAGGATGCTTTGGTGGCCCTGCCCTTGAACTTCTCTGCCCCTTTATTTTCGGGCTCACGCAGACTGATCGACAGCACCTGGAAAAGAAGAAAAGGGCAAAGGTGAGGAATTCGTGGCTTGCTGCAAATCTGCTCTCCACCCAGCCAGAACTGGAAAATAGGAGGAGGGCAGCTGCTGTAGCAGAGGCCCTCCGCTGGTCTATGTACCCACAGCTGACCTTGCCCAGAGGTCCCCAGCCCCTCCTTTACATCTCTGGTCTTTTCCCTGCAATGGGGCCTGCAAGAGGAGCTTGGACAGCCTCTGAACTCCACGCTTTTAAATAGACATCAAGTAAGTTGAGAAAAAGAAACAATACCCAGTGCATTCTTTTTTAAATAACTGGAAAATGTCTTATCAGCTGTTTTTCGTATGTTATTTTTTTAATGTGTACCACTGCTTTGTCTGTGTTCAGGGATGTGGTCTTTTAAAACAAGTATTTGCAATGCAATAGGTCTTGCATTACTGAAAGTTTGACCTATTAACGTTGTAAATAATAATGCTACGCCAGAAGCTCAAACTTTCAGTAATGTGAGGCCTATTGCATTGCAAATACTTGCTTTTTTAGGCACGAGGAGACTTAGTGATTTGCCCAGAATCAAAGGATGCTTGAGCCTCCTGCCAGACCCGATCCTGGTTCCCCAGCTTCAGTCTTGTAGGGCACCGAAATATGGTGATTATGGCTACTTCTAGAGTTGCCCCTCAGTGGCAGCCTTGTTCACTCTGAAGCAAGGTAGAGGTCAAAAAGACAAGGGCTGACAAAATACTGTAAATACTAAAAATAATCTGTTTCCAAGCAATTGAGCAGTGCTAGTGCAAAGCCAGCATTGCAGCACCAGCCTGTGGTTCGTTGGTAAATTGCAACATTAGTCAATATTACTTGCAAAGCGCTTTATACCACTTCTGCCGTTTCTAAGCATTATGGATCCAATCTAGCGATACTCAAATTGACCGATCTGGGAAGGATTAATTGGTTTTGCCTGCTTTATCCATACACATGAGCACATGAGACGTTAATGACTAGTATTAATTCACTAAGGTATGTTGGCACCTTAGAAATACTGTCCATAGTGCCTGCTAGCTGTTTCAGTGCGCTTTGTGTTGGTTACAAGGTGGAAGCTATGCGTGGTATACGCTACCACAAGGGTTGCACAGATACAGAAGAGACATTTACTCAGGTAGAGAGGGGCACAGGGGAGGAGCTTTATTGAGAACCAGGTCAAGTGCCAAATCATGTGTAATTAAACTGCTGGACCATTGTGTACAGGTTTTGACAACATTTTACAGTGAACGATGCAATGACGATCAGTTACAAATCCTAATTTGCACTGATAAATCAACTACACATAACATTTTATTTTTCTACCAATGGTAGGGTCCAAATATTGGTACAAAAATTCCCAGCATCCCGACAAAACTACATGCCACTTGTGCAGATCACTAGGCCTGGTCCATAGGGTTTCACACCTATGCCTCTGCACTCAAGACAGCCAGTAAAGTGACTGCGCTGTCCCTGCTCAGTTCATGATGAAGCCTGCAGCCAGTGCTTAATTTGAGCTGGTGGTTGCAGGTGTGGATATTCGGCAGGGTGGTTCCATGAGTTAAACACTCACCGCTGAGATCTGTGGGCCATTAGTCGGAATCACAGAAAGGCTAACTGAGACCTCAGTCCTTCAGAGGATGGTAAATGAAATCTTGTTTCACAGGGTAACAGTTACATATATTGTTTACAATGCTTGGAAGCGTGGGTTGAAACTTGGCATGAAACAGGTTATTACCCTTAAAATATGGACAGTTATAGGACAGGATGTGAATAAGGCAGACGAGAGACAAAGCCACCTGCCTAATGTTAACTTCACTTTAAGAGCCACTTGTGGCTGAGCACGCTGAGGGGGTCCATTGAGACCCACCCCCACCGCCGAAAGGAAGAGTCTTGCCCGTTCGATTGACCCCATCCCCTGTTACCAACTCAATTCTCAGCGGCCTGGATGCCATCTCTGCACAATACAGCTTCTCTTCAACTCAAAATCACAGGACTGCAGAACAGATTATTGCATTCTGCCTTTACTTCTATTCTGTATGGCATGGCCCTAAACAATTTAGAAAATTGTCTAGTAGTTAAAAAAAAATATTATATTGCTTGTTAGAAAGATTATGTTAAAGGTGCAAACTTTAAAACATCTGCCAAAATGATTATGCATAGTAAAGAACAGGCAGGAATTGTACAGGAGGGTCAAAAAGGTAAGTGGTCCTGTGTGAGGGTCCTTATGAATAACAATAATGTGCCTACCTCAGAGGTCTATCCAGAGGCCTTCTTTTGTGTATCAAACTGCTCATGTGTATCATTCAGGCAGGAACCCAATTCAAAGGATATTCAGGAAGAATCTGTGTCTTACACTAACAGTGATCCATGACGTTTATATCAAATGAGCATACATATCTGCACTATTGCATTGAAAAACGCTTTACAGTAACTAGGCTGGACTGGCCGTTCCAGGTATCAGGAGTTTCCCCGGGTGACTGGAAGGGTAGGGGGCTGGTTTAGTTTGTGGGGGCCGGTTTTGTAGCAGTGCAGAAGTTTTAAAAACACTGCAAAGTTCTTTGTATATTCAGCAGGTTTCGAGCAACAATAAAAGTGCCAAGATAACTCTGATCAATGTGATCAATGTACCTGCTGGAGAGAGATGGGAGGGTGTTTTGTCCAATGGCTGTTTTGACTCATCTAAGGTAGCGCAGAGGGTTAATATGCCTGCTGCAAAGAATGTGTACCATGCAGATCAAAGAGCAATATTTTATGTGCATAGCTCAGTGGGTTACTGCTTTGTGTTCACTTCAACAATGAAAGGACACTTGTATACATATGTACTATACTATGTTTGAGGAGCTAGCTAGCTGACATGAACATGAAGGAGCCCTTGTGGGTTTCTGTAAGTTAGATCAGACTCTCCTGAAGAGTCCCTGTCTCTTCAGATCCCTGCTTAACACATGTGTACAGGAGGAGCTCTGTATTCATGTCCTCAATATTTGAGACAAAAAATACTAATTGATTTCTGAACAATGAGAGTAAAAGCGTTAAGGTAACATGTTCCTGTTTATATTTTGCACGCTTTACACAAACCTGTATTCCCTCGGAGTGTTTGCTTTTTCCTGAATTAAACCTCAAATGAGCATGTTTATCCATTGCTTGAATTAAATAACGTTATAAGCTGTAACTGGTCAGTGAAATGCCAAACGTACCAAAAATTGTTATGTTTTGCTATTTCTAGCCACACCCCTGACTCCGCCCACTGATACAAACCTCGGGTTAGTACCGCCCCTGATTCTCCGCCCACAGTTCCCCTACTTTTTTTTCCCCCACTTCGACTACTGGCCCAATACCAGGACATTACAAAGGGACTGTGTGATAGTACATTCTAGGTATCCTGCTTTGATTAAAAGTATTTTCTCGCTGGGAGCATCAATATTCTACCACTGGGCTTCTTTTACAGACCTCTTTATCTGCGCCAACATCCTTCCCCACCGCAAGGCCTGGCTGGCAATAGCTTCCCAGAGGGTAGCCGCATTTTATGCAAGAAACGGTTTGCGCCTTTAACGGATCTAAATGTGTTGGATTAACTTAGTCTGACTGAAAGGTGCTCTCGATGTCCTTGATCGCAATTGGACTGCGGTTGCCCGCTCTGATTGGGCCGAGTGGGTCGATAAGTAGCCATAGGGCTGTTAGTACACCGTATGCTACCGTGATGAGCATTACTACAAATTTGCAGCCCTCCACCCCCCACGAGGCCTATTTATATAATAATGATTTTTCTAGTTCTTCTACTTGTTTGTTTCAGGATCTGTTTGCTTTTGTTATGGGCCTGGAAATGCGAGGAACGGTGCATGCTCAGCAGCCATGGATCCTATTATGTGGAGATTTTAATGCTAAACTGGTGGATGGGATTGTGGAACTCAGCTGTGTGAGCTCGGCCGCTAATTGAGCACCTGGGGGCTGAGCTGACGAAACTCAGCGCCATGTCGGAGTTTAGTAGATGTTATGGAGAATTTTAGTGGCACTGGGCCCGGTAAACCCACATACATGGGAGGGGCGGGGTTTGGTCACAGATTACATGTTCGCCTCCAGGCAATGGCGCATTGGTGTTTAGCTAGCAAGGTGGTTGAAACCCAGTGGGGCGATCATAACGCACTATTGATTATTGGGGCTTTCCTCTGTTGAGAGATGATCCTTCCCCACCATTTGATCTAACCAATAAACATTTTGCGGATGGACTGAGGGTGGTATGGCATCTTAAAGTTCCTAAGGCCACATTGAGTACTTTACTTAAAAATGTGTCTACTTTTCTGGGCTGCTTAAGTAAAGATTCAGGGGAAGCTCTTGCAGTTTATCAGCTTTTTGTGTCTTCATCAGGGGGTCATATGTTGAAAAAAGCTGTTTCCAAGACAGAGCACCCACGCTGGTTTGACGCTAGCTGCTCTGAGGTTCATCATCATTTGAGGCAGACTCTGTCCAGGATCCCCAGAGATGTTGGGGCACTTAGAGCAGCAAGGTAAGCTTACAAGCTTGCTCTCAAGAAAATGAAGTATTCTTTGTTTTAAAAGGACTGGGAAAGTCTAGAAGTTGCAGCCACAGGTAAGTGTAGAAAGGATTTTTGGGACATGGTTAATCGCCTTCGACATCATGATGCAGCCCAAATCAACTCCTGAAGGATAACATCTCCGGTCAGGATTGGGTTAGGCACTTTACAGCGATCTATCCTCAGCCTGGAGACGATGTATGTAAAAGCAGGGTTCAGGAACTCCTTGTGCTTTCCTCACCTCTTCAGATCTTCCTTCAGGAAGTTGAGGAAGCACTTAAACATAGCCCAAATTGTAAAACTCCAGACCCGGATGGGATCCCTATGGACCTGTTTAAATGTAACTTGGATTTATGGGCCCCCTTGTTAGTAAATGTTTTTAACAACTCTCTGCGCACCCGCATCCCGGAGTGCTGGACTTTATCCGCCATAGTTCCAATTTTCAAAAAGGGGGACAGAAGCTCACATACCTGCTATAGGCCCATCTCCCTTATTGATAGTTCTGTGAAGGTTTTAGGGAGGGTTGTCTTTAATCACCTAAAGGCTTGGGCTAATGATAACAACATTCTGTCTCCTTGTCAGTTTGGCTTCTGTCCTGGGTAAGGTAGAGTAGAGCAGTGCCTGCATTTACATCTGATTGTAAGTATACAGTTACCGGGCACTGCCCTCTGTACCTGACCTTCATGGACTTGTCATCAGCCTTTGATTTGGTGAACAGAAGTAAACTGTGGCTGATACTGCTTAATTTAGGAGTTGATGTCCCTATCGTTAATTTCCTATACTCCCTTCACGAAAACCTGGGCGCCTGTGTGCGGTGTGGACAGGCAGGAGAACTTAGGGATGTTTTTTCCTTAGTGAGTAGGAATCGCCAGGGGTGCATTTTAGCTCCCCCTGTTATTTTTTTGTATTTACATCAATGGTCTTTGCAACCAGTTATCAATTTCTAATGAGGACATCCCCAGGGTTGCAAGTCTTCCTTTCCCTGCGTTATTATATGCTGATGACGCTGTGCTTAGAACAAGGACGCTGCTTGTTCTGCGCTCACTAGTTGAATCATTTGTGATGTTTATTGGTAGCCTAGGCATAAACACAAACTTCGGTAAGTCACATATATTGGCCTGTGGCGTGGGACGGAAGTCTCTGTCTTCCTTAAAGATACAGGAGTAGTCTTTCTTTGTGCTCCGTGCAAAATTTCTGATATTTGGGTATTATGTTTGATGCAAATAACTCCTGCCAATCGCAGGTGAACATTGCATGTGCAAAGCTAGGAAAGGCGACAGGGTCCCTATCCAACCTCTCCCAGAAGGGAGGTAAGAGCACCATTTTACCATATTTCAAGATTTAAAGATTGCAATGTGTCCCCATGGCCACCTTCCGGGCGGGGGTATGGGGAAACCAAAATGCTACTCCAATACAGTCAGAGGGACACAGGATTTGCAGGCGTTTAATGTGATGACCACCCTCCAGTTCCAACTTTGCCTAGCATTGTAAGCTTAACTTAGCCTACATAACTGACCACATTAAGATGGCCCCCCTTCTATTATGGGTGAGCGTGTGGTCCAATAACAAAGCTGTTTTCAATAGAGAGGTTATTCGTGAATGTATTAATCTTAACAAGGGCCTGTCCATTCTTTGGCTGAACTTTATAAACAAGTACTTAGCTGAGATTGGACTCCCAGACCTGTTTTCTGCACCAGATACTATTAGCAAGTTGGATAAGGGATGGGTTAAGACCCGCTTTAAAGAGATGACTTTCTCTCTCTCTCGAAGATTTAATGACGCTTTACTGCAACACTCTGTAAGTAATTATTTTTTTACCATATCTTTAGGAGATCTCGCCCTTTATCTAAGCCTGGAATTAACACGTTGGGAGAGGTTGCTTCTTTTTAGCTTAAGGTTAGGCACAGCATGCCGCTCTCTGTGCTTCCCTGAAGGTGCAAAAGTATGAGAATCTCATCTTCCTCCATGTTCCTGTAATGGATTGACAGAACCGTTGTAAAATCGGTGGCTTTTAAAAAGTGCAGGGAGGCCCTTCTGTATTTACAAATGTTAAATAATCAGCGTATATGTTTTGGTGTTTGCTCCTTTTAAAAAAATGTCCATTCGTAGCACAACGTCTATAGAGGGGTAATTGTTCGTAAACTTTTTAGTTTTGTGAATTGTCTTTTTACCAACTATGATGCTTTTTAACCTTTTCTGTATTGTTTGTATTTTGTACTTTTATGATCTTTTGCTAAGATTGAATAAAGGTGTACAACATGACATGAGAATTAATTGGAGAGGGGGGCCTTGCAGACCCCTTCCCACCACGATTTTGGGCCCCGGACTCCATTGTCTGCGGTCCAGCCACATTATGAAGTGGGGGGGCAATACAGCCCCTCTCCCTGGGCCAATATTGACCCTGGGGACCCTATCCCTCGGGGCCCATCCAATAAAGGGTGGATACCGGCATCTCTCCCACCTGCAGAGAGCAGCTAAAAATGCTGCTCCCTGCGGGCGGTAGCAATTTTTTCATCTGTTTCCCTGCCCGCTTCAGTGAGGGCAGGGAAACAGATGAAAAGTCTACTCTCAGTGGGTGGGAGCATTTTTGCTGCATCTGCCCACTGGGAGCGGATTTAGAGTTTGCTCTCGCTTGATGGGAGCTTTAAAATTGCTCCCACCTAGCAAAAGAAAACACAAGTTTCCCTGCCTGCACCAGTGCGGGCAGAGAACCCGATCTGTCCTGTGGTGGGCACCACCGGACATGGCTGAAGCCGGCCCTGGGAGCTGGGGTCTCCAAAGCCATTAAGGGCTCTGGGAGGGGGGCCATGTGGCTCCCCTCATCTTTATTTGCATGCCCAGGCCAAAGGGTTGGGGAGGGGGCTCCTTTTTTCATGGCCAGACCCTGGGAGTTTTCAGTCCCGGGGCAGAAAACAACCCAGGGAGGGGGGCCATGTGGCTCACCCCTTTTTTTATGGCTAGACCCCAGGGAATGGGGGTTCCTGGGGCCAAAATCAGCCCGGGAGGAAGGCCGTGTGCTCTCTCTCAATATTACAAGAGGGAGGCAGTGTGCCCCCTCCCAATAGTACAAAATGATCGGTCCTGGGGGATGTGGTCCCTGTGGCCAAAATCGGCTCAGGGAGGGGGCTGCGTGCACCCCCGCCAAACAAAATGCCAATTAATGCCCTAGGACCTGGCCCACCCGGGGGGCTAATAACAACCACAGGAAGCCATGCTTGTTTTTTTTTTTTTAAATCAAGTCAAAAATACTTTATTTCGACCACCAGGGACTTAAAAGTACAGTTACAATACTAATAAAAATATCATAAAATAAGCAACATTTAAATACAATTCAGTTTGTCGTATGTCGTAGAAAATATCTATTAATGTTAAAATAGATAAAACCATATTAAAACTTCTGAGTTCAGGTACAGTAAAAGAAGGATGTCAGCTGCATCACGAGAGAGACAAAAGCTTTCTGCGCCATGTCCATATGGCCCCAAGGAACTTGGCAACAGGAATGGCTAAGGATAAACTGCAGTCTGCCCTCAAAATGCAAAGTGCTGCTAACTGGCTATGCTGGCGTAAATGCCTGCAAGTAGGGGCTAGCCAGTACTTGCCGGGGCAAGCATAAGCAGGACAAACAAAAAACAAAATGTGCAACACACACTCAGTCATGGAGGGACATAGTGGACAAGAATCACTAGCCACTTTGGAACAGCGCTTCATACAGGGTCTTAGGGAGATGGTACCAACTTTAAATTGATAGTACATCTTTCTATTGCTGGGAGAGGATCCACGTATCCTCCACAAATTTGTGGGAACATTTTAAAAATACAGTTCTGGCCCCTGGAGGGGTCCTTGTGGGACCCCACTACCAGGCCTAGGGGGTTGGGGTGTTCCTACTATGCCCCCTTCTTTTTTTGTGTGTATTGTTTTGGGACTCAGGCTGAGGCCAGAGTCCCAAGATAGTGGCCACCACTTCCTGGTTGAAGTGGTGGCAGCCAATCAGATCTCATCATGAAATCTGTCGGATTCACAGAGGGTTCGCATCCCTAGATATATTTAAATCTTTTTTCTTTAATAACTCCAAAACTACTGAATGGATTTACACTAAATTACTAAAAAGGGCTCTTTCTGGACCAAGATCTACCTTTCTGCCAAACCTTTGCCATTCTGTTCAGCAGTTCGGGCTGTAGTTGTGTCTAAAATACTTATGGTAAATTGAATGGTGAGAACGCGTTTTGGGATCCCCGCTTCACGGATCACCCCGAAACTTTCCAGACAGCAGCTGAAGTGATTGAGGTGCTAGTTTCAAAATATTTGTGAAGATTCATCAAATGACACCAGACTTATTAGCAAAACAAGAAAACGCTTTGTCTAGCTCCTAACTATGACTACCAACATGAATTTTAAGCATAGGGTTTGTCAAAGGGGCTAACCACACCAAAAACCCTTCCCAATAAGTTAACCAATGAGATTTTATGTACCAAAATACCGAACTGAAGGCGTTTTCATGGCACAAAAACAACCCACCCATAAAGACTTAGTGGCTTTAAGATATGTGTTACATAGCAAATAAATCAGGCCTATCCCCTTTGTCATAACTTTTCATAATAAACATATCAGACCTATGGCATCTGAAATACATTTTCCTAGTGAACCCATCAGTCCTGTAGCTGTTATAACTGGTTTATCACCATAACTAACCCGGGCCTACTGCATCAAGCTTAAATGTTCCCTCAAGGCAAACATTAGAGGGCATACAGTCATAAAATTACAAAATTAAATACAGTTACAGTTATGAAAACAAAATACTATCTCTCCTAAGGTGATCTTACAAGGATTTTCACAGTACAAATCACCTATACCCATGGCATGTCAGAGGAGGTAACCAGCACCAAACTCTTGCCTATTATGGCAATCTGTGGCATTCTATGTATCAACATACCTATCTGTGGGCTATAACACAGAGTAAGAACAATCCACCTTTAAAAGGCCTATTAATTTTAACATATGTTTTCCACAAACAATATTTCAGGCCTACTGCCTTTATTGTGACTTTTACTATAAAATAATCCAGATTATAATCTTTATCATTTGTCTCCATATCCAACTCAGACCTACTGTGTTGGGTGTAATCTGCCACTTAAGCATTCTGTAATATGTTACACATATGTAGGTAATTAAAGTTGTCGAAAAATAATGTAAAATTCATCCTAAGAGAGGCGAATAAGGGTTATTGTAGTACACATCTGTCCCCATGGTTTGTTTGGATGGGCCACCAAAACCCTTGCTTACTGTGGTAATCTGTGAGAATCCATGTAACAAAATACACCCCAACAGGCTTTAGCACAGTGTAATAACAATCCATACCTAAAAGCCTATTGCCTTTAACAGACGTTTTACACAGTATGTAAGTCAGACCTACTGGCTTTGTCATAGTGTTTCATAATAAACAGATCAAACCTATGAAATCTGGCATACCCATTCCCAATGACCCAATAAGGCCTATAGTAACACAGTCCTATTCTAGTGCACATAAACTGACAACTATCATGCACATAGTTTTAAAATTGCAAATATTTAGAAAATACAGTTTGCAAACAATATGTAACACCTCTCAATAGGGCCTAACAAGAGTCATCACAGTAGAAAACCTTCAGGCTTTGTCAGAGTAGGAGGCCAGCACAAAACCCTTGCCTACTATGGTAATCTGTAAGATTACATGTCACAAAATACCTCTTTATAGCCTGTAACATAACGTGATAACAACCCACTGTTAAAAGCCTACTGGTTTCTACAAATGCTTTTCACAATACCTGTGCTAGGCCTACTGCCTTTGTCATAACTTTTCATTATAAGCAGATCAGGAATATGAAATTGGACATAACTTTTCCCAGTGCAGCAATCAGGCCTTTCCTTTGTCACTATAACCAACTCAGGCCTACTGTTCTGAGTGTAAGTTATCCAATTTTGCAACCATCAAGCACACAATCATGAAATTACAGTTGGTAAAGCCCAATACTATCTTTCCTAAGAAGGCTTAACAAGGATTGACACAGAGAAAACCCTCTATAGCCATTGAATGTCACCGGGAGTAACCAACCCTTAAACCCTTGTCTACCACAGTAATCTGTGATATTTCATGTAACAAAATTGTTCTCTGCAGACTTTCAAACATAGTAATAACATTCCACCCTTAAATAGTTTGATGTTAACATAGATTTACAATCAATATGTCAGACCTACTGCCTTTATTGTAACATTTCCTAAAAACTACTATCAGGCTTTCAGGCATGATCATTTGCTTAGCGGTACAAAAGGGGGTGGTAATGGACGGAGCATCAGAACCAATCAAACACTCACCGGTCCTAGGATGCTTGTTTCCAGTCCAGGGAGGACCTGGCTTGGCAGTTCGGGCTGGACTGTTCCCATGGGGCACAGGGTCAAGACTGATTTGCATATGGCTGGGTTCAAACTGGAATGGCATGGTGAGCAAAAAAACGATGGATTTAGGCCCAGATCTCTGTACTGGGGTGAATGTATGACATTGTTCTGCATTCTGTCCATCAATTGTTGTTTTTGCAATGATCATTTGCTTGCCACAATATCCAACCCAGTCCTGATCTATTGACTGTTAGTTTTCCCACAAGATAAAGTTCGATACAAGCACTCTCTTCATTAGAAGCGCACAACTTCAGTCCTACCAAATGCAGTACACTGGGGAACTCACATGTGGCTGGAATCTAAGCCCCTCTCCCTGTACTCTGAATTCTATATTTTGCTGTTCGCTTAAGGTTACAGACAGCTACGCTGTGAAGCCAAACCTAATAATGCATGTAGATTAGCATAGGCCTGGGCATCCTATGCTGCTCTTAGACATACAACTGCTCTCTGAACTCTAAAGTTAAGGATGGAAAGGGAATGGGATGGGGCTGGGACAGGAAAGCAATATATACCTCATGATTGCCCTTCTCCTATCTTGTGCTGCTACCAGAGCAAAACAAACACAGTACATGATCTAATGCCACGTGAGTGTCACCGAAACAAGGCCATGTTCAAATAACATTCACATTTGATACTTCATGCATGGCAGCTGTACTGCTGCTGCTTAGGATCAGGCAGCTGGATAAGCAAAAAAAATAATTATAACTGCATGCAGGGGAAGCACTTTTTTCTGTGGAAGCACAACACTTCTGCCCAATCAGTACATGTACCCTTGTTCACCAACATGTGGGCAGAGCCAAAGTCTCTCTCTGCAGTACCACTGAACGCTCTTTTTAAGTTGATCACATAGGATCTAGTGACAGTTGTGCTGTCAAGCCAGGCCTAAACATGACAGGGTATCTCATGGAGGTTCTGACCAATCAAGCTTTTACAACATTCTGGTTGAAAACAGTTAGCTGTCTCCCATATCTCCTGTGAGCACAACAGAAGATACATAGATGAGTCTTTGGGGCCACCTTCATCAGTCTTTGCTTGTTTGGGCAATCCCCCATCAGGCATAGGCTTACTGGTTGTTATATTTTGGAAGTGGCCCATAGAATTTTGAAGACTGCACTTGACTTTGGATTTATAGAGTGCACCAACTACCACACTGAGGACTGTTTGCACTTCATTTTCCAAAGTTGGAGTTTGCATTTGGTGGGTGGTTAGTTCATTTTGCTACTCTTGCTATGGCAACATCATGGGATCTGTACGACAGCAGCAGTGCTCCGGCCCTGGTCTTCTGACTCCTGTGAGTGAGGCGGGGTGGGGCAGGAGGCTGCTGCACGAGTGGGGATGCCACATCATCCTTGCACTACTCCTGCCACTGCACCATCAAGCAGGTCATTAAGATACAACAGCAGCATTCAGAGCAGCCAGTGGCAGCATCATGGTATTTTATGCATTTCATTTGCATTGGGTCCTGAATCCTGCATGGCCCCTGCTCCACAAATCAAAATAACTGCACCATCATATGGAGAGAGCCTGCAGGTCAGGTGTTGATGGTGTTAAGCCCCCCCCACCCTCTGGTGATAGCTTTGTCTGAGTCTGCAGGAGTTCGTGGGGACTGATAATGTAGTCTGTACTCAGAACATGGTGCTTTTTTCTAGATTCTGCATCCTAGGACAGGCCTCACTCGATAGCCCATCACCATCTGCTTTAAAAAAAGAATCACTTCTCTCGCACATAAACGATTCATCTGCATTGTCCTACAAAAAAATACAACTGCTTACAAAATCATGAACTGAAAGACTTTTTCTTCAAAGTTGTCTCAACTTTTAAAGAGTGCAAGTACTTTTTATGTTTCACTAAGAAAACATATGAGTGTTTTGATGTGGCTTTTAAAAAGTGCTGCTTGTCACATGACTGCCACACTCTTTATTTTAACTGTGTTCCAATATCATGTATTTAATTCAATACACAGAGCTTTACTTTTCAAATGTCAAGAGTAATGTTCTGCCTTCACATTTTGGTACATGGAGCTCTGTATTTTCACATGTAAAACAACAAATAGAATTTATCATTAAAAATAGGAATGTATTGTAGGCATAGAATTAAGGGGGTGAATTTGATGGATTGTACTCCAATAGGGCGAGCGAGTAAATTACTCCATTTCCCTGACGGAGTATCCACCTGCCAACTTTTGAAAATGTCCATCAGTCCGACAGACATTTCACCCATTGACAGGAACCGTCGTTAAGGCGGTTCCTGTCACTGTATTGGAACTTGACAGAGCTGTACTGTAAAGTTTCAACCACATTTTTTTATTTTAACCTCTTGAGTGCCCATGACGAGATGGTCTCGTCATGGGCCGCGGTTGCGCTGTGCCCATGACGAGACTATCTCGTCATGAGTCCCGCCCGCTAATGAAACGCCCGGCACAGGGCGTGGAAAGGGCGGGGCACTCAAGGGGTTAAAGAACAAAACCCCAAAGTGTTTTTTTTTTTTTTTTTTTTAAAGAAACCTTTATTACACAATAAAATACATACAAGGGCCTACAACCACCGAGGCCGGCCGCTACAGAGCCCGAGGGCCCGCAATGAAACGCCACACATTCAAATAAACCAGAAGCGAAGCTCCCGGCAGTTCGTGAGCACATGCAACAGCATAGGCCAAGAGCAATCGGGAAAAACAGTTTCATTTTCTGTTAAATGCAAAACACACTCAAGGCAATAAGAGTCCGAAATAGCAGCGTGCGCTTCCTAGGACGGGGGACAACGTAGAGTATCAGAAGCAGTTCTTGACAGGAAGTGGCAGCGGGGGGCAACGGGAAGACAAAACTTGGAACACACTTCACACAATCCCGCAGAATGCGTGGCTAGGGGGACAAAGCAATATCGACCTCTAACGGCAGAGGCGGGGTGCAGATATGTCCACGATATGAATTCCATGGACCCCATACCTTCGTCCACTTCCCAGGCTTGCCTCTCGCCACATACACCGTCTTTTCCCTAAACATACACCAGTCCATATTCTCCTTCCATACCGCAATCGTGGGCGGCCTCGGGGAGCCCCACAGCTGTGCTATGTTACGCTTAGCCACCATGTACCCCAGAGTCACCCACTGCGTCTGTGCCACATTATAGTCATTCGGTTCCCAGACATTCAACAAACACCTCCTAGCCTCCGGCGACAGAGCAACGTGCGTGACCTCCTCCATTACGGCGTGGATACCGTTCCAAAATCGCACAACCTCCGAACATTCCCATAGGATATGAAGAAAGGTACCCGACAGGCCACATCCACGCTTGCACATTCCATCCCTCGAGTAACCCATACGTAGCAAACCGGGCCCCGTAACATACACTCTATGGAGGATCTTCAGCTGTACGATTCGTAAGCGGGCCGGGATCGCCACCTCTTTCGGGGAGGCCACCGCCGATACCCAGTCCTCATCGTCCAGTTCCAAGCCGTCGCCCATCCATGCCTCCCGCAGACGGATCAGCAAGTCCGCGCGATCATTAATAAGTTTTTTGTAGATCAGAGAAATAGTGCTGTCGGGCACAAAGCCATCCAACACTCTATCCTCCAGCGGGGAGTATTCGGGGATAGCAGCAACGTCCAGAAAGACCGAACACAGCGCATGGTAGACTTGTGCATACCGGAAGTACTCTCTATCATTTAATTTGTATTCAGTTTTAAGCATTTCAAACGTTTTGAAAGACCCCTTCGCCCAAAGATCACCCACCTTACATATACCAATCATATCCCATTTCTCAAAGCCTTTCGTTTTCCACAAACAACCCAGCCGCCCGGAGGCGTACAATGGCGTCGCCCGAGTCAAGCGATCCCTCCACCCCATCGCAGCATTTGCCGCATGCCACACACGTACCGCGACCTGCGTGGGTCCTGTCAACCGCGCATCCGGGGTCACCGAATACAGCGCCCTATTATAATCCCCACCCGGGAGCAGTAATTTATCCATCTCGAAGGCCGGATTTAAGGCAGGACCGTATATCCCGTGGTTCACCGCCGCCAATTGAGACGCCCAATAGTATCTTTTAATATCGGGGAGGGCGACCCCCCCATCGTACCAAGGGAGCGTCAACTTGGCGAGAGCGATCCGCGGCCGCCCGTCCCAAAACAGTTGGCGCTGAAGACCCTCCACCTCACGAAAATAACGGGCTGGCACGACATCTAGAGTGTTTTGCAAAGCGTACAAGAAGCGAGGTAGCGACATCATTTTAAACAATGCCGCCCATCCGAGCGGCGAGAGCGGCAGTCGTCGCCACCTCGCGACGTCGGCCTTCAATCGCTGGAGGGGAGGGAGAAGGTTTCGCTCATAGCGGACCGCGGGATCCAGAGAGATAAAGATTCCCAAATATTTAAACCCCAGTGTAGCAATCTGGATAGGGCAATCCTGCGGTAGGAGGGGGGCCTCGCCCGAGAGGACGTAAACACATGACTTGGCCCAGTTGATAACCAGGCCAGAGTTGCGACCAAAGGAATTCAATACATCCACCAATACAATTAGCGACTGTCGGGGAGAGGTAAGATACAGAAGGATGTCATCCGCGTAAAGGGAGACACGGTCCTCGAACTCCGGCGTCCATCTAATACCCCGCAGCGACGGCTCCCAACGCAACCAAGCGGCAAGAGGCTCCAAAGAAAGTGCAAAAAGAAGGGGTGATAACGGACAACCCTGCCGCGTACCTCTCCCCAGTGCGAAGGGAGCCGACACCCTACCATTCACAGCAACCTGAGCCAATGGGTCAGTATACAGTAATTTTACCCAACCAATAAACTCAGGGCCGAACCCGAATTTCACCAACACGGCCCAAATATACGGCCACTCCAAAGTGTCGAACGCCATAGTAGCATCTAAGGATGCCAAGATGGCCGGCTCACGTATAAACTCCGCTCTAGCAAGCACGCCGTGCAAGCGCCTCAAATTCAGGGCGGTATTCCGATGGGGTATAAAACCGGACTGAACCTGATGAATCAGGTCGCCCACGACCCGAACCAGCCGATTAGCCAATACCTTAGCCAGGATTTTGGGTTCTGCGTTCAACAGCGAAATGGGCCTATAGGAGGCGCAGCGATCTCGCGGCTTCCCCTCTTTGTGTATCACAACTATAGTGGCGAGACGTTGGTCAGGGGGAAGGAAACCCGCCGCACGTGCCGCGAAAAACATGTCCCGAAGATACGGCGCTATCTTATCGGGACGCAACTTATATAGTTCAATGGGAAGACCATTGGGACCCACAGCCTTACCAGACGCGATCGAGCGAGTGGCCAAAGCGATCTCATCTGACGACAACTTCGCCTCCATCAGTGCTGCATCAGCCTCCGATAGGGTTGGCAGTGCGATGTCTCTAAGCAACAGATGAGAATCCTCCTCCGAACGCACAGAAACCGGAGAGTATACCCCGCGGAAGTAATCCGCGAAGCAGTCAACAATCTCCACGGGGTCAATCACACGGACTCCATCCATTCTCTCCACCACGGGCACCACCCTGCTCGCTCTCTCCTTCTTATCCAACCAAGCAATCAGCTTTCCGGCCTTATCCCCCACATCATACAGTCGTCCTTGCTGCTCTCTACTCATCCCTTTAGCGGCATCCGTGACTAACGCTCTATAATCTGATTGTTTGAGGCTGAGAACGTGCAATTTCTCGTCAGTGACCCCCCGCGCCAAGTCCTCCTCCATTTCAGCTATTTCAGTTTCCAGGCGAACCACCTCTGCTCTCCCGCACCTCTTAACATAGGAGATAAGTGACAAGGCCTGCCCTCTGACCACCGCTTTATAACCCTCCCATAGGGAGACAGCCGACGATACCGACCCCACATTATCGTGGAAGTAGTGATCGGTGGACTTGACCATCTCCGCGCGGATCTTAGGGTTACGCAAATACCAGGGGTTAATGGGCACTACTCTCCCCTCTGTCACAGGGACAACCTTCAGTTGCAACCATACAGGGGAATGGTCAGAAATACCTCGGGCCAAATGACGCACCTCCCCAATCATCCCAGCTTGGATCGCCGGCATGAGCATGTAATCGAGTCTCGAGTGACTCCCGTGGGCCCCCGAGTGAAAGGTGTACTGCGCCTGTCCCGGGTGCATCAATCTCCAGCAATCCACAAGCCCCAAAGTGTCCAGAAAGCCACCCAACCAGGCCTGAGCCCTAGGGAGATCCCTGGGGGGGCGACGGTCCTCCAACCCGGATACAACAGCGTTAAAGTCACCCCCCAACATCAGAACCCCCCCAGGGAGTCCCAGGACCAGACGCCCTAAATCAGCAAATGTAGCCGTCTGTAACCCCGGAGGCACATAAACAGCAACGAGCGAAACAGTCCTACCCTCCCATCTCCCCACCAGTGCCACATAACGCCCCCTATCATCGTGAAGCACCTCGTCCACCTCCAGTGGGAGAGAGGCCCTCACCAAAATGCCCACTCCCCTAGAGCCAGAAGTGAAACCAGAGTGAGCAGCAAGGCGATAGCCCCTCCTATTTAGGGCATGGAAGGAGTTCCCAATCAAATGTGTCTCCTACAGGAAAACAATGTCGGGTGAAATCAGTTTCAAAAACTGCAACACCACCCCGCGCTTGATCCTGTCCCCCAATCCATTCACATTCCACGAAAGGATTCTCAATCCCCTACCCCCCACTCCACTCCCGTGCATGATACCCACATCCCGGAAAGCACAACCCGGACAAGTCAGCAGAGAACTTCACATTGCCTTGCGAAACAAACAAACAGTCCCCAACACCCCCCTCCCCCACAATCCCCAAACCACAACTCCCCCCTCCCTGCACCCCTGCTTGAGCCCAAACAGCCCCCCCAACTCGCAGTGTGCCTGTCGCCCTAACATATACCACGAAAAGAACCCCAGAAGGAGGAAAGGGCCCCAATAAGCTCCCCACAACCTCCAGGCATTTGAAGGGCATATTGTGTCTAACTAGCGTCCAGTGGAGCCAAGGTACAAAACGTCACCAGTCTAGTCCATCACCAGGAATCAAGTTCTAGTCCTGCTCCACCAAATCCTCTCCGCTCTCCGCCATCCGAGTGTCTCGATCCTGTCCCCGAGGCAGGGCATCCAACCAGTCTCCAACCGCCTCCGGCCGATCGAAGAAGTGTGAGCGACCCCGGAACTCAACCCGCAGCCTAGCCGGGAATAACATTGCGTATTTCAGCTCCATGTCCCTCAAGCGCCGTTTGACGCCCAAAAATCCCAGCCGTTGTTTTTGAACCGCTTGCGTGAAGTCCGGGTAAAAGCTGACATTAGAGTTCTCAAACTTCAGAGGTCCGGCCACCCTCGACGCCTGAAGGATAGCATCCCTATCTCGAAAGTTAAAGAGTCGGGCGATTATAGGCCGTGGGGGAGCACCCACTTTGGGCGCACCACCCGGAATCCTGTGGGCCCGTTCCACCGCAAAGAACTTGCTCAGTCCCTTGGGCGCGAGGCGATTGAGCACCAGATCCTCAACAAAAAGATCAGCAGCAGATTCCTCCGATCTTTCCGGCACCCCTATAATACGAACATTGTTCCGTCTAGCCCTGCTTTCGGAGTCCTCAAGTCGACGATCCGTCAGGTCACTGGCTAGCCGCAACCTACGGACCTCCGTCTGCAGGGCGGCCACATCCACAGTTAGGCTCGACGCCGCTTGAGTCAAGGAGTCGACCCGTTCGTTAGTTTTGGACAGGTCTGCCCTGACCAAATTCACATCGATCAGGACCGCGTCCAATTTATGAGCCAGGGTATCAAACCGCTGACCCACAGCAGCCTTCATCTCCTCAATGGCGCCCATGACGTCCTGCAAGGTCAATTCTGACGATGGGCCCGAGACTTCTTTGGACCTCTCAGGCGATTTATTCGAGCCACTAGGGGATCCCTTTGGCTGTGCATAACGATCCATGTTGTTGACCTGAGTATAGGCGCCCCTCCGGGTTGACTTAGGTTTCGACTTGTCTCCGTCTAGTCTCGCCGCCATCGTCCGGAGGCCACCAAGGCCGGCACCCGCCAGCACCAGGGACAGGGACCAGGTAGTTAATTCAATGGAACACAGCAGTCGCAGACAGGAAGCCCGTGTATAGTCCGAAAGTCAGGCCAGACACTCCGCCATCCGCGCTCCTCTGAAACACCAAAGTCCCTCAGCCGGTATCAGAAAACAAACTTGAAAACGAAAGTGAAAGTGCGGGGTACGTGGCAGGTCAAGCCCAGCATGCCGCTGTTGTTCACTTCGTACCCGGACACCTCACCAACTCGAGATCGGGACCAAGGCAATAGCAGGCCGCAAACTTCGGGGCGCAACCATTCGGGTTCCCGGCGTCCGATCTGAATTTGGAAAACGGGTGGCACCTCAGCGCAAGTTCATCAGCAAAAGCCCGTCAAATTAACCAGGATTTAGTCAGGATAGACGTGGGAGGTTGCGGAGGCCCTCGAGAGCCGTAAGCCTACGCGGCCATCTTGGTTGCGCGCTAGGCTCCCCCCCCCCCCCAAAGTGTGTTTTTGATTTTGAAAATAAAAAACAATTCCCCTCTCGCCATGGAAGTCATGTCCGAGGAGAGGGGGGGCATTCTTAGTTTTTTACTGCCCCTTACCACCAGGGTTTTCCTGGCAGTGACAGTCAGCAGAAATCGGCTATATGTCCACCTATCATAATTGGACAGGTGGACATATAGCCATTTCTCCGACGGCCCTTTCTCCGTTGAGTTGTTGAAGAAGTTTGGCCACGGCAGAGATGGAGTAGTCTCCACCAATGCCAAACTATGGTCCGTCTGCATCTAAATTCAGCATTCTGACCATTCTATTGGTGGTAAGGATACTCCGTCACTCTTGCAACAAAGTAAGCTTACCGCCAATATATAAAACAGGACTTGAGTTCTCTGTAGATGCTTAGCAACAGGAATTATCCTTGATTTCACAGCCAACCTCAAGAATAGGAACGTAGGAGCATGTTTACAAGTGACGTTGTGGTGGCAAAAGGGCTTCGCAAAAGGGCTTCACCTTATTTACAAGGCAGTGTTAAGCCACTTAACAAGGCTTAACACTGCCTTGTAAATAATGTGCCCTTTCACGCTGTACTTAGCATGAAAGGCGAGGGCAATGGGTGTTGTGGTGGGCGTTCCACCACAACAGCCATTGATTTTAACGCTTGCCCCTATTTACAAGGGAGGCGTAAATAGGAGGCGGCAGCAAAATTAAGACCAGGGAACTGGTCTTAAACAGGCAAAACTAGGAGAAATGCTTTAATTCTCCTCGTTTTTGCTGTTTCCGAATGCAGCACACATAGAAACAGCAAATGGCCATTGATTGTTTATGTGCAGAAAGGTGACCCATCCTGCTCATAAACGATCCCCAAAAAATTATGTTTTGCAACTTCTATGTGTGCTGCATTAAAGCACACATAAAGTTACGAAACGTCATTTAAATATTGTTTATATGCAGGAAGGGAGACCGTCTTGCACATAAACAATCTTCCTGTCAACGCAGACACCCTTGCACAATGGTGCAAGGGTCCCTGTGTTGGCTCTAGGCTGCTAAGTTTAGCACCAGTGCCGGGGGAAACGCAGAGCTGCACCATATTGTTTTAAATATGGTGCAGCCCTGCGTTTCTGAAGTGGCGGTGAACCGCGTTTAGCCAAGAATGCTAACACCGCACTCCGTCACTTCGTTGTAAATATGCTCCATAGTGTAATAACTGTGCATACTCTCAGCATTTATGATAGCTACTTATGAAAATAATAGCATTTTATATTGCACTCCGAAAATGTCCCTCTTAAATTGCCAAGCTCTACAAATAATGATACTATTGCATAGCTCAAGGGTCATTGATTTAAGAAGCTCAGAAGGATGAGGTGATCTTACCAGTATTCAAAATTATAGCATTTACAGAATATCAGATGTCAACAGTGAGCTTTAACTCCCAGAAATAGATGTGTTTAATGAGAAAGCTGAACTATGGTTTTTTACTATTACTAGTGGATTTCATAATTAATCTTCCTAAGTCTTCATATGCAGATTTGTATTACTTGAGCGAAAAGAAATTACCATAGTTGCAAAGAAGTATTTCAATTCAAATAGTCATCCCTTGAGGCCTGGTATACATGCTGTGTACCAGAAAACAGAGTAGAGAAGGTCCTCAGAGACGGAGGATAAAGGAGAAAAGCTAGCGTGACAGATATTTAGTGACTGGTGAAGAGAGAGTGGCAGGAAAATAATGATGAGAGGAGAGTGACAGAGAGCTACGAGGTAAGAAGAGTGACAGGGAAAAATGGATAGCAATGCATACATTGTGATAGAAAGAATAAAGCGACAGCGCGATAGTGATGAAGTGAAAGGGAGATAGTAAATTGAAGAAAATGAACTGACTTCGTGAAAAGACGCGACTAGCAGGACTGCGCAATCTTCTATTTATTTAAATAGAAATTAAAGTCCTTATGTACAAAAGTGTTTGGCTGTTTTAAAGCCTTCGATTTCAACAAAGATAGCGTCTGGATCCACAAAAAACCTTCTTACAATGTATTCAATTTCCATTCAAAGTCTAAAAGATCCAACCCATAAAACCGATTTTGCCATCCATTACAAATCATAAATAGAAAAGGGCATGACAGGAGCATCCTTCCTCCATTTGGGAGTTGCAGTGGAATCTGTACAAAAGGTATGACTGCAATTGATCAGTTACTTACCTCTAATTTGCGGTGGTAATCAATCAATCAGGGGTTTGTAAAGCGCAGCTACTCACCAACGACGGTCTCAAGGCGCTAGGGGGGGCGGCTCCTTGGAGTGCTGGGGTCATCCAAAGAGCCAGGTCTTGAGGTCCTACCTGAACTGAAGCAGTGTAGGGCTTTGTCAAAGGTGGAGGGGGAGGATGTTCCAGGTCTTGGCTGCGAGGTAGGAGAAGGACTTTCCTCCCGTTCTGGTCTTGTAGATGCGTGAGATGATGGCCAGAGAGAGGCCGGCTGATCAGAGGTTTCCCTTGGGTGCGTGGAAGGAGAGGCAGTTGTTTAAATATGCTGGTCTGATGCTCTGGAGGGCCTTGTAACTGGTACCTGATTCACAAAGGGGAAGCCGTCCCTTAAAGTGGAACCTGTCCCTGTGGGGCATCTTCCACTTTGGGAGACTGTTTTGGCGGCATACGTGTCAGCAATCTGTGATTCTGTTGACCATTTACTGCTCCCTCTGATGTGATTTCAAACCGGACCATTTTTTTTTGTTTTAACCACACCTGTCCCTGTAATGTACACATTTTTTGTTTTATGTTTTGCTTGGGAATGCAAACGCAGGACTGGTGGTCTGCTGTCTGGGGTTTGCAAATTTCGACCTTCTAATACATTTTCATTAAGCAGGTTGTTTTGCCACTCACTGTCAATGGACAATTTTCCATATGATTTATACTTTATATGCTACATTGCAAACAGTATTTCTGTTCGCAAATCAGTCAGTGTAGGAATTCCTTGCTTGCGAGTGGGAATGATGCACCATGCCTGGAACATTTAAATATCAATACGATTTACTTTTGCTTGGAGCATTTGGCCCCAGGTAGGAATTGGGGCCCAAACATCACGTTGAAGTGGCCCCTTCTCACCTTTAGCAAGCACTGAACAAAGCAGTTTGAAGTTTTCGTTCGGGCGTGCATTTTAATATACATGTCAAACCTTCTAGCGTCACCATTGGTTGTTCTTATCCCCCCTTTTATCTGTTCCCGAATGTTAGTATATTGGCTGCAGGAGTCTGGTTTGGATTTGCTTCACTTAAAAGTGTTTGTCTGAGAGCTCAGAAGTAAGATTAGAGTGAAGAGCACTCGTGCTGTTCTGCTTGCGTCACACTCGTTAAATGGTAATACACTTCTAATTGGTGATACACTTCTAATGTGTGTTTGTGGCATTTCTAATCAAAGAGTCGAGGTACACAACGCTGAAGAACATCTAATCAGGTTGTAGGAGAGCACAGTACCTCTTCAAGATGAGAACATGGTTAAGTGAATGACCTGGCATAACCTGGGCACAGGCCCTTTTGTGATTAGTGGAAAGAGGACTTTTTTATTTTTTTTACATATTACTATGCTAATAACACAACACATTATTTTAGTCTCATGTCTTATTAAAACTTACTGGACTCTTTTAAAGCGTGCTTTCACTGTCACATTTAAGTTAGATATTTTAAATAGGTCTCAATGGTCTTCAATACAATCCTCAGGTGTCATGACTCAGGGTGAATTAATGTTGGTTTTTGACATCTCACTTTGTCAGAAAACGTTATTTTTCTGGTAAGGTCACAATTCTCTCTCATCATTATACACTGTCGAATGTTCCAGACGCATAAGCGCCACTACAGTAGATTGCAGTAGTATACATTTCGAGAAAATTGAAAAGTTTAAAATCCACGGGGCATATTATCAAGCAGGGCGTTAAAATTAAAGCGGCGATAATGGGCTTGATAATATGCCGCGGAGAATTCCAATAGAAGCCCATCTTGACACCAGAACATGGGCTTCTATGGCAAGCCAAAGGAAGCAATATCAGAGGAGAACAAGAAGTGCAGCCTCTAGCAATGGAAGAAAGCAAAAAAGAACTTCTTGGTAGTTCACAATATGGGGGACAACCTAATTCTTGAGATCTTAGACAAGGTAGGGCTGCTAACCTTGGGCTTTAAACAAGTTATTTTCCATTTCATTCTTGAATAAGAAACATGCTTACAAAAAACTGAAAATAGACTTGCAGGAACATCTTTTTGATTGGGAAATCTTTCAGCAGTTAAAACAATAACAATACAACCACATTGGTTAATTTTGTAAATGGTTTACACTCGGCATACACAGAAGCTCCAGACTTTTTCTGACTAAGGCCCTCATGTAGGTAGCTAAATACCAGTCGGGAACGGCCGAAATTCGGTAAATATCCCATTACCGACCGGTATTTAGGCATTTGAGATGTAGGAGGCATGATTTAAGGATTCAGTCATTTACCGAATCGGTAAGTGATCGGTAAAATACCGAATCGGTAAAATACAGATTCGGTAAATTACCGAATCCTTAAATCATATGTAGGGAGCACTCAAGTGAGTGAATTTCAGTAGTAAGGATTCGGTATTTAACACCAACTACAGGTTGATGTTAAATAACGAATACCTTTCAAAAAGCTAAATTTGGCTGCTTTAAAAGTGCCATGTGGCAGACATACATGCCCTTAGGGCATGTATGTGCGCCACATGTGCACACATGCACGAATCAGGGGTGCAACAGGGTGTCAATGTGACACCCTGCCACCCATGATTATGCTTCCCCTATTACCGATTCGGTATTTACCGAATCGGTAATAGTAAATGGCTTCCCATTCATTCCTATGGGCCTCCAGGCCCATAGGAATGAATGGGAAGGGATGCATTATTACCGATTCGGTAAATACCTATTCATAAATACCGATATTTACCGAATCGGTAATAATTAACGATTGTTTACCTACATACTATTTACCGATTCATAAATACCGAATCGGTAAAATTCGGTATTTATGAATCGGTAAATATAATTTATCTACATATGGCCCTAAGTCCCAGTTTTTGTAAATCCCCCTCATTGACCCTTCTCGAGTGCTTGTTTGGCCTGGACTGATCCTGCTGGAACAGGACCACGGTTGATTTACAGTTGACTGTGTCTAAACTGAGGTGGCATGGTGAGCAAAATAATGATGGCTTGTTATGCGGCCCAATGTAATTACCAGTGGCTGAGATTAATGCAACCATTGCTTTTTTGTTTACCTCAGTGTGATGCCTTAAGTGTACAGGTGTGCCTGGATGTAGATTCTGTAGTCATTGAGCCACTGGAACCAAGTTTTACTAACCGAAGAGGCACAAATAGACTGAAACTGGTCTTCAGTTGTTTGTATTCTGGTTCGGAGAGGACCTGGCTTGGCAGTTCTGGACGGACTCTTCCCACTGGAGCAGGATCAAGACTGATTTGCTTATGGCTGGGTCCAAATTAAGGTGGCATGGTGTGCAAAATAATGATGGCTTGGGATGCGGCCTGAGTGATTACACTACAGTGTTTTGCCCTAAGGGGGATGGGTATGTCCAGATGTGTGCCCCATGCACACAGTGCCACTGGAATCAAGCTATATCCTTCTGTTGAGCCCTAATAAGGGCAAAACTGGTACTGGGTTGCATGTGTGACGGTTCATGGAGGACCAGGACTAGCGGTTCAAGCTGAGCTGTTCCCATTGGAGCAGGGTCAAGATTGATTTGCATATAGCTGGGTCAAAACTGCGGTGGCATAGCGTGCACTGCATCGCATTTTGCGATGCAGCGCGCGCAAAGGAATTTGTTTTATTTATTTAAATGTGTACTTACCTCCGTTCATCCATATTCCGGTGTTTACATTCCCCCACCCTGCCCCTCCCCCGCCCCGCCTCACCGCCCCACGGAACTCCCTCCACGGACCGCTACTGATGATGGAAACCCTGGATACAAAAGCTGGAGAAACTTTGGTAGCAGACTGGACAGAGTTGTTATATGAGAACTCTGCTAGGGTAAATATTCTGCCCAGTTGTTTTGAGTGGCATTGCAGAAACAGCTCAGATACTGTTCATGGCTCTGGTTGACTCTCTCAGTCTGTCCATTGATCTAGAGGTGCTAACCTGAGGACAGGGCTTGATGGATACCTAGCCTAGAACAAATGGAGCACCGTAAATTAGAAATATGTTGAGAGCCCCTGTCTGAGATTAGGGTGGCAGAGGTTCCATGAAGACAGACTATATCAGCCAGAAATGTCCTTGCCATCATACTGACTGATGGAACCTTCAAGAACAAAATAAAATGAGTAATCTTGGAAAAGAAGTCTACAGTGAATATGTGCACTCAGTTTTCTCCAGAAGGTGGTAAGTCCACAATAAAGTTAAAGGAAAGCATGGATGGGGAGGGACAGACAAAGGCTGAAGAAATCCAAAAGGCATATTGTGGACTACCTAGGGTTATGAGTACATAGGACATGATGTAACATAAAGATCTACATCCTGACAAACTGTTGGTCAACAGCAGGAATGTAAGACTAACTTTAAGGTGGATTTAACTCCCTGATGACGGCTTCCTGTTGCAACACATTACCAGAACCTTGGTTTGAGGATCTTTAGTCGGGGTTAACAAGGCCTGCTGGAAAAGATAGTGTTTCTGATGGTAGGTAGGGGCACAAGCATCAATGTTTCCAAGAGTGATTTCAGCACGAGCATTCATCACACGCTTTAAAAATGATTTTGCCAGACATATAACTTTGTCTGGTAGCAAAAGGGCAGGTGTATCAGATTGCTTAATGATGTCCTGTCAAGACAAGGCATGACAAGAATATTCTGTGTGTACTGCATGTGAGTAACATAACAATCATATTGAGAAAATAAATAGGCTCACAGAGCTAATTTTCGATGCTTGTGCTGCTGTGCAACATGTTGAAAACATGGAGAAAGCCACTAGATCTCACATAGGTGAAACCTATTGACTTTACCAATGCTTGTCTGCTAAACTGCCCTGCGAGTCATTGCAGTTTATTTTTGTTTTCCCAGGAAGGTTAAAGTGAGGGCAGGCAACAGCAGGGGACCATGTTGAAAGTTCATTGCCTTGCCTGCCCCGCCCACAGAACAGCCCATCTTTGATAACGTGCAATAGCATCTTCCCACAATGCCTATAGGCATAACAACCTCATGCAGCACTCTTTAGTCAGAACAGGTCTGGTTGTGATGTTATTTTTATATTATTCGTTTTTGTTTTGCAAAGTGTTTGCCATACTGGTGCTCTTGCTTGTCTACTGTTCCTGGTGTTGGGATATCCCTTGGGGGAAGGGGCTTGTTTTCGGAGTGTGATCATTAGATGTTATCTTTTAATAGAAGATCATTATTTCCCTCTGCCTGAACTTACAATGCATTTCTTATGAAAATAAATGCATTTGGTATTTTTCATATTGGTTGGTGTTTGGCACTGCTTTAAATCTTAAATCTGTGTGGGGGTGGCCTACTGTTCAAGCTATAACAGGCAGAGGAGGGAGGCAAGCAACAATAGGGCAAGCAGAGCTGGGGTGGACCTGGTACAAAAAATGCTGGTGTAAGATATTCTTACATTCAAATATTTCTAAAAAGCATCTCACAGCACTTGTCTTTGTGGAACATCAGGTGCTGTGAAACCTCAAAAGAGGGGCAATTATGCAGCAGGAGGTCCCAGTGGTGCTGAGCAGTGGGCCGGAGGCCATTTTTAAAAGGTACAAAAGATGTAATTACAATAATTGCTTATGTTAATCAGTGCTTTTTCTTGGAAAATGGTGTTCTGTGTAGCAATTTTAAGCACACATGGCTGAATTCAATAGACGCTAACAAAATGGGCCAAGAAGCAACTGGGGTGGCAAGCAGTGAAGGGAGGTGGACAGTGGAAGAGATGGGGCAAGCAGCAATGAAATTCAGGTGGGCTGGGAGGGGTGTGTTTCAGACAGCTTGCAAAATGTGTGCTACAGTAGAAAGTAAAACAGAAATTACCTCTCGGAGCATGTGGCATGTGGAAGAACACTGGCTGTAGACTGGAAACTGTACTTGGTCTATGCTCCATGGCTAAAAACAGGCAGAGAAAGCAATGGAGGAGGTGCTGACCACTGAGAATCAAGGAAATAAGAGTGATGTAAAAGCAAACTAGTGGTAAGTAATAGGCGGGCTCTAAGCCCCTTTTATGTTTTTCTTTTAATTTACAACAAATTTTACAAGCACAACTCAAGCACAGTGAAGTCGAAACCTAAAAAGTGGGATGTTCCAAGTTGTCCTTCTCCTGGAGCTGAAGAAGAACTGTTCCAACAGCAAAAGTTGAAGTGTCAGTGACCAGAATGAATTTCCGGCAGGGATCTATATGCCTGAGAAAAGGAGCTTTGGTGAAACCCTTCTTGGGATTAACAATGGCCTCCTGGGCTTTATTGGTTCAAGAAAAAACTTTAGTTAGGTCCTCCTTCATCATAGTGGCAGATATATGGCTACTCATAGTGGCAAAGTTCTTTATGAACTGCCTATAAACATTAGTTAGTCCCAACAAAATCAGGGTGTCCTTGATGGACTTAGGAGACAGCCATACAAAGACAACAGAGATTTTATGATGGTCCATAGATAATCCACTCGCAGGGACGTGATACCCCAGATACTCCGCTTCTGTTCTCTCAGATTCACACTTCACCACTTTACAGTATAGATGGCTTTCCCTGAGATGTAGAAGAACAGAATGAACATGGGGTTGATGCTCCAGAAGGGAAGCAGAGAAGATCAGGATATCGGCCAGGTACACCACAAGAAACTAGTTCATGACATCCGAAAATATGCTATTAATAAATCTGTAAAAACTACTGGAGCATTTGTAAGACCAAAGCGCATGACTTGATACACATAGTGTCCAAGGGGTGTCTGAAAGGCCTTCTTCAACTTATCACAATCCTTTATCTGTAACAGATGGTAAGCTCCACGGCGATATAACTTTATGAAACATTCAGAATAGACTGAAGGATATCTTTGATAAGTGAAAGAGGGTAACAGTCCTTAATGTGGACCTTATTCAATCCATTGTAATCGATACAGGGTCTTAGCTCTTTGGACCTTTTTTAAATGAAGAAGAGGGGATATCCAGCTGGGGTCGTTGGCAGGACAATCCGGTCATTTAGTAGATTTTTGTCCAAATATTTCTTCAGACTCTGCTTCTTGTGCTTGGAAAGAGACTATATCCTACCATAGAGAACCATGCCTCTGGGCACAGTTGGAATGACACAATCAAATTCTCTGTTAGGGGGGAGTGACACAGAAATAGGTTTCTGAAAACCATCAGAAACTTTTTGATAAGTTACAGGGATGGACGAGATCTGAACAATAGTGGAAGAGACTAGTCTTCAGAAGGTTCATGTGACACTGAAGCACACCAGCTCCTGCTGAATCACAATTATCTCTTCAGAACTGGGAGGAAAGTGTCAAAATCCTGTTCTTCCAGTTGATGTAGAAATTGTGTCATTCAAGCTAGGGTATCAGAAGCAGTATGTCATAGTTTAGTTCTAATTGTAAAGGCAGTAAAAGAACAACCATGATGGAGGTCATGAGAACCGATATTAATGGAGATCCGTCAATCATTTGTACATGATCCGGAGAGAACTTCTGGCTGACCAGAATTTGAATACTCTGAACACAACTCAAGTCCATATATATTCTGGAGAAACTGAAATCTTAGTAGGCTTGAACAGAGATAGACTGGCCAGGATAGACTTGAATAATTATATTCAACACAAATAAGCTTTAACTGGACCCATCAGAGAAACTGAAAACTTTAGGGAGTGTAGATTCTCCTGTAATTTGTCTTTCATAAAGGAAGAGATCTGGTGTTTCTCTGTGGCCTGGATGGTCCAACAATACAGTCTTGCAGCAGGTGATTTGCTCTTGCACGGTAGAGACAGAAGGCTCTGTTGTGTCTTAGATCCTTTTCAGTGCTGGACAATGGGCTTCTCGCTGAGCTGGGCTGAATTAGTTTATCAGGCATGCCAGGCAAAGGATCAATAGGGTCAGTAGTAGGCTCAGTCTGCCTTACAAATCGGGGAGGAGTAGAAGTGACCCTCTGAACAAATCGGGGAGGAGTAGAAGTGAACCTTTGACTTCTTCACATTTTCCTTTATTCTTTCTTTTAATCTGTGCTCTTTGAGGATAACTTGATATAGAAATTCAGTAATTGAGGAAGTCCCGGGAACTCTTGCTTGCTCACCCTTCGATTTCTCCTTTAGCTCTCTTTGTAACAAGGTCATGTGAGTGCATTCTACCCAGATAGCTTCAGTAACAAGCTCACAAAACTGCGTACAATAGGGCAGAAAATCAGATGTTCCTTGAGATATCTCATAAAAAGGCATCCTGTGTGGAAGCTTCAAAATAGGGTCTCTCCAACATCTTCTTGAAGTTTGCCCCCCAAAATGGCATATATGTTTAGACAGGGGTCTTTGGAGACAACTATGGGAATTGGCCAAGCGAGATCTGCAACGGTCAAGAAACCAATCAAATACCCTACTTTGGCTCTGTCAGAGGAAACCTGTCCAGACTGAAAGGCAAAATAAACCACCCAGTCATCCAAAAACTCCTTCAACCATGAGGGGTCTCCAAACAAAGTTGAAGGGCTGGAAGTTTGCAAGGCCTGGAGTGGATTGCTTGGTGCAGGTGTCAGAAACCCATGGCACGGTCATAAGAACACCTGTAAGCCCATCAGAATACCTGCAACCCCACCGCAACATCACCATATCTATGATCCCCATAACCTGTACTCCCTAGCCACACTTCTTCACCTGAGAGAGTTTTGCCCCGCCCCATTGCTTTCTCTCTGTTTGGTCCAAGTTAGAGGAGATCTCAGCCTCCCGGCACTTTGGAGCGTTTCACTTTCTTGGTGTGGTAAAAGAGATTTCGGCCCCTGACACTTGAAAGAGTGTTTTACTTTATTGTGCGTGGGTTACTTTTTGTTATTAAGGGCAGTAGCGCCTTACTCTGGTCTGATTTTTGTGGAAATCAAAAAACGTGGAACTTGCTGAAATCTCGCAAGAAGCAGTGGGGCATATTTTCAAGGATCTATCGCTGAGTTGCCGGCACTTTATCGCAGCCAAAGTCACAATAAATTTACCACCCCATTCACAAGCTGGTGCTAACAGCCGATACCACCAGTTTCCCTGCGATAGCATTCGCAAAAAACATCACCACAGATTACCCCGGCAATCATCGCTAATGAGATGCAGAGTTGGCGTTCCCGAACAAAAATCCACAACAAAACCACACCTCCACATTTTCAACGACCAGACAGATTGGCGATAAGACCACAAAACAGACGATACGGCGCGTTAGCAGTAGGAAATTAACACCTGCTCTGACCTGGTGTAAAGTCGGACGACAACCTGCACCATCAAACGGAGCCCAGCCTAGAGCCGCACATGAAGAACAACAGATGCCATGAAGCCACTGACCATGCATCCCGGAGCCCTGAGAGGGCAACAACACATACCGCCACCACCCCCAGGACTGCTCCCCCCCGTAATGCCCATGCCCCCCCCGAAGCACCACAGAGACAGCGCAGACAAAGACAGCGGACCACAGGCTGACTGTACCAACACAGCGGACAACCAACATCCCACCTCAGAAAAAGCTGCAGGCTGTGCTGCACCTGCTGGCCTCTGGTACCTCCAAACACACAACGGCCAGAGTCGGAGGAGTCTCACAGCCAGCCCCATCCTAGTTCCTTACACCTGTCGTGGATGCCATCATCAGCTATGTACCCCAGTACCTATACGTCCCCCACAATGCGCAGGAAATGCTGGAGACCAAGCAAGGACTATACGCCATAGCTGGATTCCCGCACGTGTTGGGGGCAATCGACTGCACACATGTCCTACTTGTTCCCCCTGCCGACACTGCACACAATTACCGCAACAGAAAGCACTAGCATTCCATCAATGTGCAGGCAATAGTGGACCACCGGGGACTCTTCACCAATGTCGTCGCCAACTACCCAGGCAGTGTGCATGATACCTCATCTTTCGACAGTCCAACCTCAACCAGCGCTTCCAGGATGGCACCTATGGGAATGCACTGCTCGTTGGCAAGTACCAAATGAACACACCACACACCTCAACTCCACAATCATGCAACTCACAACTCTGGCAATGCACAGGTCACAACATCACATACAACATGCCAAACAACATGCCCACCCACCAGACACAACAGCACAACTTACTGTGGTAACCTTGGTTAGCCATGTACATGAGCCATCAACGGCATGTCACCTCAGCCACACAATAGCGGAATGTGGGGAGAGGTGGGAACCAGGCATGTGCGAAGGAGGCAAGTGACCCATAAATCAGAATGTACACAATGCCAAGTGTGGCGGAGATGTGCTGGACAGACTGCAGTATGCAGACCACAGACATATCCATGTCTACATGCACTGCTGGTGTTTGGAGTGTAGTGGACAGTGGATGCAACCATGCCACCCCAGCCAGTGGGGAAGATCGCGGAAATGTAGCTTGTGACGTCGCCCCATGTAAGCGTGTGCAGAGTGGGCTGGCCAAGCGTTCGCCAGGCCAGCATAGGGGTGTGAATAAAAAGCACGTAGCTCTGGGCGTGGTTCTCTTCCGGAATGCCCAACATGTCTGCCAGCCACCCACGAGGCCATCGCCATGAGCTGTGTGGCCCGCGATCCTGTGCTCCTGCTGCACCCCGGGCCGCTGGTCCCAGAACCCGTCATGCCTGCCCCTGCGCAGCCAGGCCTCACTGCTCACCTGCCGACACCGGCATGTGTCAAAATGGGCCCACCACATGCTGGCGCAAGCTCCAAGCCCAAGGCCCACGACCTTGGCAGCCTCCTCAGACCAACACGGCCTTCGCGACACAGGCCCGCTTTACTCCTTTCTCGTTGACATACTCTACCGCTGCCTCCGGCCTACACTACAGTCAAGTAGTTCCCTTAAAAATCTCCACCATCTCCTGAGGCGGAAGCCGGGAGACCACTCGCCACAACTTTTTAAAAATGTAGTAACTTACTGTGTTTTTATTGGCACGTTCTCCCCCTGAGCATAATACCATTGGAACTTAGACTCACTCGAGCACCCCAAACAGCGGATATTAGCGCTGTCACGGGCTCCGTGAAAAGATTGCCGCCATTGCAGGGCATACCAGGATACGCCCACTACCGTGAGGCCACGTCCCCCACCAGAAGTATAAATAAAGGGCGCTGAATACAAGCGCAACCTTGAAAATCTCCACCATCTCCCGAGGCGGAAGCCGGGAGACCACTCGCCACAACTTTTTAAAATTATAGTAACTTACTGTGTTTTTATTGGCACGTTCTCCCCCCGAGCATAATACCATTGGAACTTAGACTCACTTGAGCACCCCAAACAGCGGATATTAGCGCTGTCACGGGCTCCGAGAAAAGATTGCCGCCATTGCCGAGCATACCAGGACACGCCCACTACCGTGTGGCCACGCCCCCCGCCTGAAGTTCCCTTCTATAAAACATGTGCATTCCTAGGACGCGCAGCGGACGAGCGCAGCGGGCGCGACGATGGCGCGCCAAAGGCGTGCCTAAGGCAAGCCCGTCTGCGCCCGTCCGCGCCAGAACGAGCCAGGAGCCAGGGTCGGGGGCTCGAGCGAGGATCTCATACTCCAGAGATTCCTTATGCCACCTCAATCTGCCTGTTCTACCGCCATGTTCCCATTCACTGAGAGGAGATTCATGCTTCACCCACTGTCCCCACTGTCCTTTCAAACGCACTCCCTCTATAAACAAGCACCTCCCTCAGACGATCATTAATATGGCTCTGATCAACTGCAGGTCTCTGCCCAAACACGCCCATGAAATACACTTACTTATCGAGGAACACCATCTAGAGATCCTGTTTCTTACAGAAACATGGCTTGCGCCTGATTCAGACGCCGATATAGTACAGGCACTACCCCACGGATTCCTGATTCAACACCTGAACTGTCCCAAGGGCAGGGGAGGAGGAATTGCCGTTATCTTTAAAGAGTCTTTCTCTTGCAGATTCCTTGACAGCCCCCTGACGGACTGTGAAAATACACACTTCACTATCCAAATGTCCCCCTGTATCTCCCTCTCAGGAGTTCTCATTTACCGTCCACCAGGAGCCATGGGGCAATTCCACAATTCACTTCTGGAATGCTCTTTGGCCATGGCCAGTACACGGCCCAATCTCCTAATTTTAGGGGACCTCAATGTCCACTTTGACAATAGTAAAGACGAAATAGCCACAGAACTGATTTTAGACCTGGCAGCCCATCAGCTCCACTTACTAAACGATCTTCCCACACATAATCGTGGATACCTGCTTGATCCCATCTTTTGCAACTTTCCTGACCTTGTGGTGGGAACACCGATCCCTGTACCATGGTCCGACCATCTGCTCATCCCTTTTAGTTGGCGAATTCAGTCCACTCCTCCTTCCACCCAAGCACCTAGCAGACCTTCTCGTCCATGGGCGAAACTTGACATCGACAAATGGAAACAAGCACTAGAGGACACCAGGCCACATCCCGAAATGAACCCTTACTTAGCAGACGTGAAGTTCACGTCCTGGATTGCTAAATCTTTAGATACAGTCCTTCCCAAAAAACTGCATCGGAAACTTAGGAAAAAAGCCACCTCCCCGTGGTTCACCCATGAGGTACGCCTCTTAAAGTAAATTTGCAAGAGAGCGGAAAGAGTATGGAGGAAAGATTTCGATCCCAATAGCAAATATGACTACAAACGCACTATCCTCAATTACAAAAAGGCTCTAAAAAACGCTCAAATATCCTTTTTTAATGAAAAGATTAGTGAGGCATCCTGTTCGTCCAGAGAAACGTTCCAAATTGTGAAAAAACTTTTAAAGACCCCAGTACCATCTGTCACGCATAATCTTTCGGACAATCATTGTAATGAGTTAGCCACGTTCTTTGACCTGAAAATACAAAATATCCTTCAACACCTCCCCCCTCTTCTCCCTGTGGACCCCCCTCCTCTTCACTCGCCGCAGTGCCAGAACAGGGATACAGAACTAATCAGGTTTTTTTCCATCAGTGAGGCAACCTTAGGGCCCATCCTTCAATCCCTCAAAAGCGGGTCCCCGCATGACCCAGCGCCAGTCAGACATCTAAAACAGGTCGCCCCTACCATCCTAGCACCAATGGTGAAACTGATAAACTCTTCTATAGAAAGTGGAACGGTGCCCGCAAGCTGGAAGAAGGCTGTGGTAAAAGCCTTAATCAAAAAACCCAACCTTGACCCTGGTAATCTGGCCAACTTCAGGCCGATTTCTCTTCTCCCTGGCATTAGCAAGATGGCTGAAAAATTCATCAATGGTCAGCTATCAAACTATTTGGAATCCAACGATTTGCTAAAAACATCACAGACTGGCTTCCGCCCGGGCCAGGGCACGGAAACAGCGATGGTGGCGGTTGTCGAGGAGGCCAGGAAGATCATTGATGCAGGAGGATCAGTGGCAGTGATCCTTCTGGATCTCAGCGCGGCATTCGACACCGTCAACCACATCATCCTGGCACAGCGGCTTGAAAACCTTGGTATTTCAGGGCCGGCCCTCTCTTGGCTCAAATCTTATCTCCATAATCGATCTTTCCAGGTGGCGGAAGGCGACTCTATCTCCAGGGAGACCCCTATACGTTGCGGAGTGCCTCAGGGCGCGTCATTGAGCCCGACGCTCTTCAACGTGTATATGTCGCCCCTGGAAAAAATTGTCGTCCCGTATGGTATTAAACTCCTGACCTACGCGGACGACACCCAGCTGGTTGTCTCCCTCAGTCGGCCAGATAATCTCACCATCGACCTGCACTCCTGCCTGGGGGACATAGTCAGCTGGATGAACGCCTCCCATCTAAAACTCAATGGGGATAAAACGGAGATAATGGTGATGGGCAATCAGTCCCACTTCCGACCGGAGTCTCTATGGCCCCCGTGCATGGGTCCTCCCCCAACCCCCAAAACTGACATCAAAAGCTTGGGGATTTGGTTGGACCATAACCTGACCCTAAACACCCAGGCAAGGAAAACGGCTGGAACCTGCTTTGGCCTACTACGTACCACCCGCAAGATCCTCCACCTGCTTCCTTTCCAGTCGAGAAAGCTACTCCTACAGGGCCTCATCCTGTCCAGAATGGACTATGGAAATGCCCTATATCTCGGTGCACCAAAAAAAGTCACAGCCAGGCTGCAGGTGGTGCAAAATGCTGCCGCTCGGATTCTCACGGGCACAAAAAACTGCTGCTCTGCCAAACCGGCGATCAGAGCACTCCACTGGCTGCCCGTGGAGCAAAGGCTGCAGTTCAAGGCCCTGTGCGTAACCCATAAAATCCTTCATGGAAAAGCCCCACCCATCCTTAAAGACCTCGTGGTCCCTCATACCACGACTAGAACCCTCCGATCCTCTAATGCCCACCTTACCCAAATACCCAGGATTAAGAAAGCACGCTCCGGAGGCCGGCGGTTTTCCTATCAGGCGTCCAAGATGTGGAATGCCCTTCCACGGGACCTCCGTGCCCAACCTAACCTTCTGCCCTTTCGAAAGTCTTTAAAGACTTGGCTGTTCCCTTAACCACCTTCACGCTTCCGCCTAAACTATCCAGATTTTCTGTCAGCGCTGGGACGCTCTCGGGCAGCCATGCGCTTTAAAAATCTCATTTCATTTCATTTCATTTGGAGCTGAGTCTTGATTATGCAATGGCAGAGTACACACTTTATGACTGAGTTTATATCTGTGTACTCCCTTCGATGTGGTGCCCCCAACTCTGTGCATAGTATACGAACGGCACCTGTCTGTGGTCCCTTGCTGACTACTGCCTCCGGCTTACACTGCGGTCGAGTAGGTCACAGATTTGGAACTGAGTCTTGATTACTGCATGGCGGAGTTCACATCATTGATTGCAAGGAGACGAGTAAGAGGAAGACGCGGTTCAGTCCGGAGGAGAAATGGATCATCGTTACGGAGGTGATCGAACATTGCCAACAACTGCTCTGGTGTCACTGACTTTGTGCATCGCAAGCCAACGACACGTGGCTGTGGGCCCATGTGTACCACTTCCTCCGGCCTACACTGCGGTCGAGTAGGTCACACATTGGGAACTCAGTCTTGATTTATTTATGGCAGATTATAGCTTATTGTACTGGTCTCATCGCAGACTGCATCCTCTTTCAGCTCCGGTGCCACTAAGCCTGTTCCCTGACATCCATGGACACTTTCTGGTTGAAGTTTGGTGGCAACTGAGTCTATGGACTGGGGGTTGTCTTCATCATCCTGTCGGTGATACTGACTTTGTGGCAAAAACGAGGCTGTAGGATTCCAATCCTCCATTTGCCGCTTCTGGCCGGCTTCTGCCCTCTGCATCATGCCCTGGAGGACACCATCCACTGTCCCCCACAACCCTCCGCTACATTCACCTTCGACATCGAGGAGGACCCGCTTAGCTCGCGTGGGCCTATCTCACTGCACTGCAAGTCACCGTCCCGTGGCAGTGTGCCTGTGCCGTCTGCAGTGCATCCGGGGCCACTAAATCCGTGCAGCTCAAGTCATGGGCCCTGTCTGATGGCATATTGGATGGCCTCTGAGTCAATGGATTGTGGGTCATCAAGGCCATGTGTTTGTGGCCCTGCGCTGTTCGCTGCTTCCGGCCTCAACTGCGGCCCACCTGGGCTCACACATCAAATCGGGTCCTGACCTGCCCAGACGTCGCATCACCGCAGGATGCTCACGCCACCACCGCCAGGACCAACTCCAAACAACAGGTGCCAGAGTCGGAAGTGTCTTACTGCCAGACTATCAGAGATGCTCACACCTGTCGTGGGTGTCATCATCAGCTTGATACCCTGATCAACTCTTCAGGTGCCACTAACTCAGTGCACCACAAATCATGGACCAATCTGCTTGCATGTTGGGTGAACACTGTACTTTCTCCGGCTACCACCATGATGCTTCACAGTTGTTCATGTTTTGCTGGTGTATTCTGTATCCGCTTTAATTGTGATCACTGTACAATTTGTTGCCAGCACCAACGACTCCATGAGGGCTGGCTTACACTCACCCCACACACATCCAGCACATGCGTCACTGTACATGTGACCATGGCAATAAAGGTGTCGAGCGCACGTGCCCGTAGCCAGTTCAACGAACTATCTGAGTGTGTTCTTGATCTCATGATGTATGCATTAGGGCCCCGGGCCCTACAACATTACATTGTGCTGTGTACAGCTGACGCAGCTATGCCACAGCAGGCAGCGGGTGAGACCTTGCACATGTAACTTTGTTTCCCCCCCTCTAACCGTAAGAGAAGTGAATTGGGCCGGCGTACGCAGGTCCAGCGTGGGGGTGTGGATGATTATCCCATGGCTCTGAGTGTGGTTCAGTACTGGAAATGTGCAAAGGCATGTGTCTCTGTTGCAGTGTGGGTCTCCATTGGGGAGTATAGGTGGTTCCTGATGGGACTTAGACACCCATGTATGTGATCTAGTTCGGCTTCCATGAGGTAGTACCCCATCCACACCTGTTCGGCCACACCCTTCTGGCAGTCTGACACCTAGCTTTGGAATGCGATGTGTGCTTCGGTGGGCTGCTGGGAGCCAGCCGGGGTTGTGGGTGCATCCAGCTGTGTTGTCTGTGCAGGGGGTGGGGTATCCTCGATGCAGCTGGGCTGCCCTGCTCCTGGAGGTCGATTGCCTAAAATGTCCATGAACTGTTGTAGGGCGTCGGTGTCTAAAGTGTGGAGGTCCTCTTCAGCATCACTGTAGAGTTGTTTGGTCTTCTCTGCTGGAGGTGTTGTTTGTCCCTCTGCAATGTGAAGGGGAGAGGCTTGTTGACATTGTGTTGGCATGTATGTTGACGCATTATTCAAGTTTACATACGGAATGCATGACAATGTACATTGTGACTGTTTGGGAGGAGCGGACTATTCGATGCGGGACAGTGGACATTTGGACTACATGACGTAGGTGAAGTTGTACACGTACATTTTCATCTCAACGTTTCCTGCTATGTCAGATGTGATTTGCCATTTCCTACGCACAAGCGGACCCAGTTGTGTCCTCTGTTCTGCAGTGTAAGTGTTGCACTGTGTACCTCATTGTCGTCCATGTGGATGTGCTGTCATTGCTATGTGTGTGTGCTGCATTGTGGGAGAGTCACACCTGCAGCTGTGATTTTACTGCTCCTTATCCCTTTGAGTTGGTGCGCCTTTGGCTTTTTGCTTTTAGGGTGCTGTAATGTTGGCGGCTTGGGTCATCTGTGCTCTTGGACGTTTTTTGTACTCTTGTGCATTGTTTGTCTGCAGATGTATTGTTGACGTTAGGGGTTGTTTGTGCACGTGGATGTGTCAGAGTGCGACCTGCTCCTTTCTGGATGTGGTTCACACTCAGTCACCTCAGTGTCGTGGCATGCACAATGTCATGGTGATTGTACTCCAGCCATGCTGCTCGTCATGTGGTGTCACTTGCATTGTCAGTGTGGCTCTCACATACTCATCTTTTCTGTGTTTTGCACAGGTGCATGTGTGTGTTGTGGAATTGGTGGTGTGTGGTATCTGACCCCTTTGGGCACATGGTGGACGGGGGCCTACGTGATGTTTGTATGTGTGCAACAGTGTGCCACCGGGATCAGGGACATGACCCAGGGTCATTGTGGGTGTGCGGTGTGCTACACGTCATTGTGCATGTGTGCCATTGTGCCCATTCCCCCGTCCCTCCAGTCCCTGTTAGTTACTCACTTTGTTGATGTTGTGTCAGGTCATGTCGAGCAGTGTCCGGACTCCCGACTCCTTGCACCGTCTCCACACTGATGACTGTGGCCACCATTTGCTCCAGCACCTCCTGTGGCGCAGGACTCCCACCTCCATTCGCCGTTGCTGCCTTCCTGTTGCCAGCGGGTTTCTGCTTGGTTTGGCTTTTCACATCGCGCCAGCACATTTTGGCCTCCTCGACACTCCAACTGCGTTCACGATGGAATGCAATTTTTCTGTCTGTGTTACAAATGACACGTTGGAGGTGACGGGCAGTTGTTGTTAGTGTTCTGTCACCTCCGTGACGACGATCTGGTTGTCTGCGGACTGGCCCCCGTCTTCCTCTTCCTCTTCTCCTTGGCCTTCCCCGCCCCAAGGTTCCTTATAGGTGGTCTGTGGGGCTTGTGGGGTTCGCCTTGACCTGGGCACTCGTTCCTGGTGAATCCATGTTGCTACGCTGTTTTTTTTTTCTTGTTCAGTTTTTATAGTGCATTTTCCCGCATGACGGGTGGGAATTGCAGGCCTGTCACTGGTTATCGCAGATTTTTGTATCGCGGTTGGCCTCATCGCAACTTTATTCGACTTCGTGTTTCGCATTTTAGCAGCGTCGCGTTCATTTTAACGCGGTCATTTGATACGTTATCGTGGGACTATCGCATGGTGCCGCCAGGTTGAGAATACTACGTCAACACAGCGTTGTTTTCCCGTGATAGGCTGCGATATGCAACGTTGCGTTAAGCTAAATTTGCGATGGTTATCACACGTTCTTGAGAATATCCCCCCAGTGATATTTAAACCATGCCCAAGCCAGGAGCGCTTTGCCTCTAGGAAGTCAGAAGAGAAGGTTCTCTTCATCCTTACCTGAGAAGAATCCGTTGTACAGAAATGTCGTGCTACACTTCATATTTTTTAAAAGAAAGAAAGGCAACATTAGTAAGCGCTTATCATTGCTTTATAGAGACTTTAAAGGTACCAAACTGTTTAAAGTATAGATTCAAGAACTAATTCACAGAAAACTGTACAATTCCTTAGAGTGTCGAACTATACTTGATTGTTGTTTGTACTTGAACTTGATTGGAACTAATCCTTTTATACCATATTTAATTGGACATGCTTGTGTAACAAAGCGAATTGGGGAATAATGTTGGGCGGGACCCTGAGGGTAGAATCATATTGTGATTTAGTGCTTGTTTGATCACCCTAGGCTACAAGAGCACAGGTCCAGGAAACCTTGGCTCTACACGTATATATATACCCTAAAACTCAAAGCCAACCCAAAGACTCAGAGGTGTTAATCTGGCTCGTCAATGTAGATGCCAAGTCCTCAAATCTCCAGTTGATCGCAGGTACATAGTAATATACATGTGAACTTTCAAGACATAAGGGTAAGCGGGAGTCTCAACCCGACTCACAGCACACTAAGTAATTATGTTTGTTGTACTTTAAAGGTTTGAAAAGGGGAATAAGAACACAGCAGAAACGTAACACAAGACCTTCTTCCCAGGGGGCATGACCATCTTTCTAGCAGTTATTCTACATCTCTGGAATGAAAGGTAGAGCATAGAGAAGGTGGGTTCAACTCGCCTCTGTGAAGCTTTGGTTCAAATCTCTAAGGTAAGACTTGTATCGTAAAGTCTGTCGGCAGGGCAGCATTCTTGTTCCTTAACAGGTTCAGTTCCTGAGTTTGAACAGCACCAGATCAACAACCGGAACCATGTTGAAAAGAATCAGAAATATTTGGCACTGCAAGCTGTTCAGGGATAGGTGCATTCTTGTAATCTAGATCCAGGTCTTCCGCTGTACGAGGTAAGGGTGAGGGTTTTCAGACGCCATGATTCCATCACTCATTGGAATATGTGGCAGGCAAGGGTCTTCGATAAACTGCCACCTTAACTGGAGTAAAAAGGTAAAACGAAACCTTGCTGGATAAAGACTTCAAATGATTGAAGAGACAGGAATCAGTTATTCAACATCGGAATTCTACTGAGCCAAAGAGTCCGAATTCACAAGTGGAGCGAGCAGAGGAATAAGGTACACTCAGCTTTGTTGCAACAGACCATCCAATCACATTAGCGCCCTTATATAGTAATAGATCAAGAAAAGGAAATGGCATCTAATACCACATGGCAGACAGATTATGAAAATCAGGTAGGAACCAAGGAAGCCATGATGAAAAAGGAAAAGAAAAGCGAATGAAAAAGCTAAACTTGACTAACCGCGGAGCAGCTTTAAAAGGCAGCTTCAAATACTTAAAATGGCAGGTGATTGCCAATTTAGTGGTGGAAGAGCAGGGAGCAGCAGCCAGGAACCCAAGAGCTTAAGAATAGGCAGCCCCAGATGAGTAAACCTAACAGCCCGCAGCTGTAGGCAGCTTGTGGCATTTTCTGAGCCCCAGTAATCATGGGACCATGCAGGGTTCCATGACTCTTGGGCACCCGGGCTGTGGTGATGCCATAGATGCAACAATCTTGGTGAAAACAGCTCTGTGTCTTCTGGGTCTGTTGGCCTCATCCAGCTTTTCCACTTTGGCAGGTGGCATACATGGAGTCTATAATGGGAGCTGAAGCCTCAGGAAGCCCAGCATCAAGAAAACCTGTATAATGTCATCCAGTTTCAGAGAAGACTACACATGGTCTACAGTGGTGGTTGCTAGACTGCAACTTGACCAGTGGCAGACCCCTCTCTATTCCCCACCCAGAGTTGACAATGGTGAAGGATGCTTCCCTACTGGGCTGGAACGTTCTTTTGGACGAGGAGGAGCTCAGAGAACTCTGGTATCTTGTAGAATCCCAGCTCCACATACATCTGCTGAAGCTCATGGCCATTTGCTTGGTTGTAAAAGCCTTCTTGCTGTTTTTTCCAGGGAAGACAAGTACAGGTTCTCACAAACAACCATATAGCCAAGTGGTACTTCAACAAGTGGAGCGGAGTGGGGTCCAGTGACAAGAGACACTGCACCTCCAAACTTGGTTAGAGCATCATGGCATCTCCCTGATCGTGAAGCACCTGGTGGGATTTTTTTTCCTCAGGGCAGCCAAGCTCAGTCAGTGGCAGCTGGCAGATCACAAATGGCAGTTGTATCCCCAGGTAGCATAGGACATCATCCGAAAGTAGAGAGCACCCTGGCTGGATCTTTTTGTGTCAAGATATCTGTCTGCTGGAGTTCTTAGAAATGATCTCTCTATGAGACACATTCAGACTAGAGCACAGCACAGGACTCCTGTGCACCTTCCTGCCAAAGCCTCTCCTGAAGATGTTCAGGAAAGACCGGGACCAAATCATCCCAGTGGCTCTGGATTGTGCCAGGAGAGTGTGGTACTGGGAACAGTGGCGTAGCTAGGGGGGGGCGGTGGGGGTGGTCCGCCCCCGGCGGCACTATTTTGAGGGCGGCGGCGGCTGCGCGGCACTGGTGGACCGTGGCGGCGGCCTTTATAATTGATTTGGACACTCGCTGACACTACTGTCAGTCACTACAGGCAGTAGTGTCCATGTCCCCAAATAAATTATAAAGACCGCTGCCACGGTCCACCAGTGCCGCGCGGCCCCCTTGTGAACAGCAAGCAACGTACGTACCCCGTTTGTGGTTCCAGACAGTCCCAGGGCCGTCAATCTTGTAGCGCGCGAAAGCGCTACCAATGACGGCCCTGGGTATAAAGTTTGGCCAGCCCTCGCGCTGAAATGTAGTGCAGCACAACAGCAGTGACGCGGCATCACTCGCTTGCCTCTCGTGAGCGGCCGCGGCGCCAGCTGTCCGAAGGGTCGCGCCTTGCCTGGTTTTATTTTTGCATATTTATATAGCGCGAAATCGACCAGAAGGTATTGGAGCGCTTTACATAGCACCGTATTTACATTACACATTCAGGCACGGGGAGATGAAGGGATTTGACCAGAATCACAGGATGTGGACGCGACCTCGAGGCTCGAACCCTGGTTTCCTGCACCAAAGTCGGCAGAGCACAGCTCAGGTAGCGGGCAGCAGCAGCAGCTTTGTTTTTCGTTGGTGAGCTGGCCTTCTTCCGCCACAGTCAGTAGCGCATTTCAATACGGTCCATGTGTGAATATGGAGGCGGTCATGCTTGCTTGCAGGCAGTATGTTTTTTTAAGTCCTGACCTGTGCGGCCCAATGCCTCAGCAGCCCTCCCTGACCTCTTACCTGCCTCAACGTGGGTTGCTGGGGTCGCTGGTGGGGCACTTACACAACCGGTCTGCGTCCTGTCTTTAAAAGGCAGCCAGCTGACCTTTGACTGGACCACATGAACTTGCAGCAGCACGCATCACTTGCTACCCTCCTCTTGTGTTGAAGGGTGGGTGGCACAGACAGAGCTGCGTCTTTTGACTGTCGATGGCGACGCCAAACTACAGTGACCCTTCGATTTGATATTCAATTGCAGCAGCACTAAAGCCCACCAAGAGGATCCGGATGAGTGCGATGGATGCTGTCCTCGAGTCTGCATTGAGGCAATTATCAGAAAAGACATAATGGAGAGACTTCAAGTAAGTGCTTTTTTCCAACTTTAACCCTGGGCTCCATGCGATCGATGTGTGTTTGTGTGTGTGTTCAGTTTAGTAGTTGCATCAGGCGGCCAGCACGAGTCCGACTATCACTGGAGGCGGGCCGCCAAACTAAAATTGCCGCGGCCTGCTGTGACTCACGGACTGAACCTGCCTGCAGCCAGCCGGCTGAGCCTGCACCTTTGCAGCCTGGAGGGTAAATGTTATAATGAGGCGGCAGGCAAACCCGAATTGCCACAGCGCGCAGTAGCGGCCTAATCGAGCCTGCAGCCACTGCCTTGAGAGACGGTGTGTCAAGCAATTCTTGGAGCGCCATCGCCACACTCCTCCAGACTCTGGACCACTGCCCAAGTAAGTGCCACCTTCCTCTGGGTGATTTACACAATAAATGGCAGCACGCGGTCAGACAGCGAGATCATTGTTAGGTGGCACATGTTTGAACTCTTTCTTATGTCAGGCATGGAGTGTGGAGGGGTGCAGCTTGGGTTGGAAGGCAGAACATGTACTGTTAAGAGTGGTGTAAAAAAATCTGGACTAGTGGACTGGGAAGGCAGTCAGCGAGGGTGACACCCACAGTAAGGGTAAAGTCGGGGTACCTGCACAAGCAGTGCTTTAAATGAGCAGGTACCGATTGCCCTCGGGGCTTTTTATCAGTGAGAGTACCTGCACTTCAGTGGACAATGATATCTGGCACCCTTTTGTCTTCGTCACGCTCAAAATTTCCAATATCATGTGGCCAAAATAGAAAGGCTTTTTGAAATTTAATAATGCTCATTAGGATACTGATGATCTCATTTGAATTGACCTTTGTACATTACAAGCGCGTAACTATGACGACACAACACACAAATCTCTTCAATCAGCCTTAACCCACATGCCATATAAGCATCTAGATTTAGACAAAAAAATAGTATGGGTGAGATAGCTCGGTGGGTTAAAGCCTGTGCCTGCCTGCCTGTATTGGTACTAAGGTGACATTGCGGGATATTTTCAGTTTCAAATATCCAACTGGCTTGGGCCCCCAGTTGCTATTTTCAAATGTGTGCTCTATTTCTTGTAGTACACCTGGCAAAATGCTTGTGAACACTGCAAATCACTTCAGCTTCATAACTACCTATGAAACCACTTCAGATGTTGTCATGGGAGATGTGCTACCAACAACATGTTGCTAGCCTGGAATACCCACGAAAGAGTCATTGTGTTGGTATAATGTTTGTCTGATGTAAAGTGCTCTGGCACCCTTCATTGGTATGAGCAGCACTAGAAAACAAATGAAAAATTTGTGAGAGAGGGGCTGAAAGATGTTAGAGTGCTTTACAAATAAAGATATAAGGCATATACATGATACCACACAATGGCGTTGGGCATTGATAAAGAGCATAAAAATAGAAATTACAGCAGTCACAAATATTGAGTAACAGCAAAGCCACAGGTCATTTGCAGCAGTTTTCAGATCTTCTTAGAGTTTCTTGTTGCTCAAATGGGTGCAATTTCCTATATTTATATGCTTCAGTCGTCTTCATTGCTTTATTTTGCTCGTGCCGAAGTGTCACTCATAGTCATTGAAATGCCACTCATATTTACACTGAAATTATGAAAATGTCACACATAAGCAATCTGACACCTTGGCAGCTATGGAAGGTGTTTAGGTTCTCGTCAGCAGGCACTTGACGTGTACACTTCATGATGGTAAGACACTTTTTTCATAAATTGATACTGTGACTTACATACAGAGAGGTGCTAACCTCGAGCTTTGGGTGGGAAAGGTTTGTGTTTTTCCTGAATAGATGTCCCATACAGTGACTGCTTCCTAAATTAATTTAAAGCATTGTATTATGTTTTATTAGCTCTTCTGCTTTTGCATTCACCGTCCTGTAGCACTGAAAATCGCAACATATATTATTGTCGTTGAACAACATAATTCAGAAAGTTATTCTTGTCAAATACATGCTCAGAAAGAGATTTAAAACGGTGCACGTTGTATTTTATCACCTAAGGCAACTGATGCAGCCCAGCATCAGTCCACACAGATATTAGGTACCTGAACTCACTGTCTCTCCAGTGCAGCTCTTTTATTCTCTCTCTGTTTGGCTGAAAGCGCTTACCTGTTTATGTGCCACAGAACATTTATATATAGCTTTCTTTGTGCTCATGACTTCTCTTCAACGTTAGAAATGGGGAATGTAATTTTCCGAATGGCCGTTAGTCTAGACACTTTCCACATTATTACCATTACTCTTTCTGACTTTGATAGTTGTTCCAGGCTTTTGTGTTTAACATTAATGGGACATCTGTCGTCAGCTGGGAAACTGATAAAGCAGTACGAAACTGCACACCCCTTTTGATGCCTATGTCAAACATTAACCCCTCCTCTTTTGGTGTGTCAGCGTCTGCTATGTTTGGATTTTCTCATAACGGGACGTACCATTTTACACACAACACTGCCCTGGCAAGCTGTAACTTATGTGGGCCTCACCCTCACTCCCCTGAGTCTGGCAGGATGCAGAGTGTCTGAGGCGAGTGTCTGAGGCCACTGTCCAATCAGGTTACATGGGCACTAGGGTAGTTCCCTTCCTTTCTGGTGCTTGCAGCTGTTACAGTTTCTCTTTGCTCAAATGGGAGTAATTTGTGATATTTATATGTTTCCCTCGTCTTCATTGCTTGATTTTGCTCGGGAGAAAGTGTCACTCATAGTCATTGAAATGTCACTCAGAATTACACTAAAATTATGAAAATTTCACACATAGTAATCTGAAATCTTGGCAGTTATGAGTCGAGTCTGGGGCAGTGGCCGTCGCAGTGCTGGGCGATTTGCTGCAGACTGCAGCAGAACCAACCCCTACGGTAGAGACCCTGCCAACACTGTGGAGTACTGGAGCCTGAGGAAGGTAAGAGCTAAACAGTTGTCACGAGGGGAAGAAAGGATCTTTGGTGAGTGCAGGGCAGTGGGCACAAGTCCTATAAAAAGAAGTGGGGGGACTAACCAAGTTAAGCAGTCAGCAAATGACTTCATGACAGGTGCCATCCATAGCTGCCAAGGTTTCAGATTGCTATGTGTGACATGTTCATAATTTCAGTGTGGTTATGCGTGACATTTGACACTTTCTTGCGAGCAAAAAACAAGCAATGAAGATGAGGAAACATAAATTCTCAGAAATTAGACCCATTTGAGCAACGAAAAACTCTTAGAAAATCTAAAACTGCTGCAAACGCCTGCTGCAGCTGACTATAATTAAAATGACAGCTATGGACCTCTAGAAAGCAGGTCACATGGCTCCGCTAAGAATTAACACCAAAAATAGCAAGGACCTGCGGTTAGGCTGTAGAACTGCTGGAGTGAAGCTGTGCAATAAGAGCCACTGACAATACAAGACAAAAGTTTAGTAGAGAACGCAGATCTTTACTGGACCCTACTAATGTAGAAGGGGTATTGCTGGGTGCACATGAGGCATTCAGAGTTGTAGTGGCATGAGCAACACGGAGGTGCATGGAAGTGAGGGACGATCCTGCCTATTTGATATAAACCAGGCGCCCTCCCCTCCAGTGTGTGCTCGTGAAGCCTGAACATTACGCCAAAAGAACATACCTAATTGGTTTGAGTTTCTCGGGGTCATTATACCCCTTGCTCGCAGATCTCAATATTTGTTATAGGTCGGGCACATCGGAATAATAGGCATACGAACCACCTTATTTAATTCTATTCTAGTGTTATAGGGATTATCTATTGGTCCTGATGAGTAAAGCAGTGGGGACTGCTTACGAAACATGTCGACCTAGTAGGTAGCCGCAAACTTGTGGCATTTCCTACTTTCTTCCCCATTTTTAACGCTCCCAGCTAGAGAACAGAATAAAATTGTTTTTTCTACTAGCCAGGGTCCTTTTAATCATTCCCTCACATCTTACACATAATCCCAACACTCACATTCCTTCACTACACATAGCCTATTCATCATAAACAACAGTGCTCCCACGTATTCGTAGGTAGTAGCACGCCCCGCCCCGTAGAGGGACGGGAAGACCCCCATGATGAAGCATGACACTATGGGATTCATAGTGTGTGAGGGGTATTTTAAAAACACATAGTGCTTTCCATGACAGCTCATGGATCACTTTAATTCACCTAACTGATCATCACCTTAAAGTACAAAAATTAAAAAACTAGTATTTTCTAGTAGGGCAGAACCACTTTGTTTATTACGTGGCATGAGCATCACCAGAGCCTGCCTTGATGTCCTGGCATATATATATCTCTAGTGTCGCACAGCGAGTGACAAGTTACACACCAAGAGTAAATACACCAGACAACACTACAGGCAAAGATTTAAATTCTTTTTATCTGCCTATGGCACAGAAGCAGCTTGGTCTTCAGTCGGGTATTCAGTTCACCCTGCATTGCTGTTTAAAGCCTGCAGCACAGCAGGTGTCGAAAGACCCCTAAATCCAACACCCCACCTTCAGATCCAGATTCATGCAGTTAAGTGCAAAAGTAGTCTGTCTTGAGTGACAGTCACAACGCACGCTGATGAGAGTACCTGTCTGTGAACATGTGGCATTGCGGCTGTTTGGAGAGAGCTCAAATAATAAACCAGGAGAGAAGAATCACTAAACTCCATACTGCTCTCTCTGTCCTACAGGAGACCTGGGCCCAGACTATAACAGGGTGTGAGAGACCCTAACACAAATCTCAATTGCCTCAGGCCTATATCATAAATTCATTAGTCAGCTCACTCACGGACTCTGTCCACCACAGTGAGCATGTGTGTGATAGCATGATTGCTGGGCAAGCCTCGGTAGAGCCTGTGAGACACCAATAGCGGTCACAGTCAGGCAGGATGACAAATATGTTTAAAAGTATTTTAAAAAATCACACCAGTATAATTAAGCGAGTTGCCCCAGGGTGCTGTGCGCAGCCCTCTACAACTGCAAGTTCAGATAGTTAACACTTACTTGCACTAGTTAATAGACCAATGTAAAACTAGCATTCCAATGATACATGTGAGAAGCAGTTGTGCCCGAAATTTGACAGTGAGGTGAGATTCAAAATTCGAGTCCGAGACTTAAGCTCACACAATCACAGGGCTGCGGATGCCATGGGCGGCAATCTGAGGGATAGCCCCGGGCGCCACAAGCTCTAGCTATGCCCCTGACTGGGAACTTCTGGGCATGAGCATTCTTCCTTTATTGGGCTACCACTACAGGAGGATCTTCTGCTGCAGCAGCAGGACAGGGTCCTGCACCCGAACCTGCACAATCTAAACATGTTTGAAGATTGAGAGGTGGCAGTTGAGTGCATTCGGTCTGCCACTTGAAGTTGTATATATCATCTTTGCATCCGGATGTGCATCTACAAAGTCTATCTATGCTGGACTCTGGGAGAAATATGTGGGCTGGTTTGGCGTTCACAACACAGACCCCTTACAAGCCAAACTGTCAGATGTACTACTGTTTTTTTTTCTTGATTCAGCAAGGTCTTGCAGTGGCACTCTTAAAGGTTATTTGTTGGCTCTTTCAGTCTTTTTGTGTTTACCAGACCAACCGTCCTTGTTTAAATCACCTGTTGTAAAGTGTTTTATTAAAGGTTTGAAACACATGTTCCCTCCCAAACCATTTGTGATGCCAACACTGGGATTTCAGTTTGGTCCTGACTTTCCTTATGTGTACCCCTTTTGAACACATGCACAGCTGCACAAGTTGTCTTCTCACTTCCAAAACAGTCTTTCTCATTGTGGTCATTATAACTCATTGCATGAGTAAGCTCCAGGCACTCTCTGTGAGGCTGCCTTACACCACCCTTTTTTCTCAGATAAGCTGGTATTTCGGGCCAAGGCAGTCTGCTTTCTGAAATATTGACTTCATTTCACATTGGGTAATCCACCACCCTGGACTGCGAGTGTGGAAAACCACTACTAGAAAGTTTATGAACAAAAAACTTACACAATACAGAACCAATGATTATACGCCCCATAGCTAACTGTGGGCATATCCCTTTTCAGGACAAAATCCCTCACTCACAAGAGGTGACATGATTCATCATATGGGATTCTCCTCCCAGAGTAAAAACCTAGTTCCTCTGGGGGCTACAACCCCCCTCTCTGAGAGGGAGGAGCTCAGGGATGTTTTGAATATTTGGTAGGATATTCTAAATCCACATATGAAGAGACAGCTGTGTGAATGAGGGCGCAGCGCAAAGTAAGAAGAAAAGGTGAGGAAGGTGAAGTTAAAACTAGCTAAGGAGCGTAAAAATAATACTTTATTGAGATACATCCCCCCGCCAGGATTAAAAAACAGTGCACCAGTGGTATAGATTTAAACCGCAATGGTGAGAACGAAAGTGATGGTCAACATGTTTCAGCCATAAACCCAAGATTTAGGCGAGGCTTTCGTCAGGACCTATGATGCTGCTGCTGGATAAGTGTAGGTGATACAACAAAAAAAGGATACAAAGACAGAAGTGGTTCTTAATCTGTCTGTTCCATAGGGAAGAATTACCCGCCACTGCTGGGTAAGCAACCACACCTCTACCTGGCGACAGCTCAGGAAAGGTGCACCGCTCTCTCCGGTCACAGGCTCTACACGCACCGGCGTACCCATGGAGAGAGCAGTGCGCCTTTCCTGAGCTGTGGTCTTGAAATTTCCCTAGGACCCTCTGGCTTTGAACCGTTTTTTGTTTGGTAATCCACCACCCTTCCAGAGCTCCACCTCACCCCTCGAAAGAGGATGAGAGACTCCATCAACTGGATCCCGAGAAAGAGAGTTGAGTTTCTATATTGATTGCAACAAAGGCCATTGGATGGATGATCAGCTCTTTGTGTGAATCTCCGGCGCAAACAAAGGCAAGGCAGTATAGAAACGGAATCTGTCACGTGGATAGTCCTCTGCATTAAGACCAGCTGTGCATTGGCCAAGAAGCTACCATTGTGTTGGCCCACAGAGTTCCTGTTCTTGACATCTACCAAGCTTCAATTCACATATTCACAAAGCACTACAGCCTTAACAGCCAGGTCGTACAGGAAGGGCAGTTCGCCCTTTCGGTCCTGCAAGACTTTGATCTGAGCCTACTCCACGACTCTCCGCCTTTGGGAGGTACTGCTTTGATATCTATTCTAAGGGTGAGAAATCTGAGGTTCAAAGTATCCATCAGAACAAAAGTTACCTTCAGTAATGCTGTTTCTGGTGAATACTCTATCTATCCACAGATTCCTCACCTCACTCACCACTCCCCATTCTGTGTCTGGTCTCCTTTTGTTAACTAAAAAGGTCCAAATTAGAGGTCTGCCCACTGATACCCCCAATTGTTTTTTGATGCTCTACATTCCCAAGCCAGGAAAGAATCAAGCAAGAAGGTGACATCGGCGTGCAGGAGTGGCTCTACACCATCTCTTCCGTGGTGGTATGATGCTAACATGGAGCCACATGATGAGGGCACAATTACCAAGGGTCCTATTCTATTTTGAAGGTACCACTGTGATGAGGGTGGGCGAGCGCAAAACTTTGCAACTCCACTGCAGGGTGTTTAGAGCAGCAACCTCTGGGCTGTAGTTGAGAGAACAGCCTTAATGCACTGACCTTTGTATTTCAATTTCGTTTTTCACATTTTGAGCAGGGCACAAGCTCATAATGTTGAGTAGTAAAACATGCAAGGTGTGTAAAACAAGTATGTTTCAGTGGTAACAGCAACCAATGCGCCTTCCTGCAAAGACCGATGGCATCTTTCGATTAACAAAGCTGGCAATGTTTTAAAAACCATATTTATGTATTACCAAGGGTTTGAATTTCAATCATAAAAAGGCTGTGCTTAAAGACTCGTATTACCTAAAGGCAGTCAGGATGACCTGTCATTTTCCCTCACCTACTACAGACCAGACCAAGGGAAAAAGCCTTTTGATGTAGGCTTTCACCCAGTGAAGCTAGGGGTAATGGTATTGTGGAAAAACTATAGTTTTAGATTCTCGAGGCATTAGAACCCACTACGGTGTTACTGCTCTAACAATGTTACTTTGAACCCCCTAGAATTCGGAACGCTGCTTAAAGTGAAGAATACAGACAACCATGCAAAAGGAATACTTCTGTCACCCAAAGAAAAACGGGTGGAAATCTGTCGTCTCTTGTATCCCCAGAGCTGAAAGCCATTCTTAGAACCAGGAAAGGTGATTCCCTAGCAAACCACTGGAAGAAGAATACTTATACAGGAAAGTCATCTCTGTGTCCTGACTCATTTCTGGGATTGAAGGAAGGAAGAGGGACCCAGGAACTAAATGTACAGGTTTGAATAAAATCAGCAAGGCCAATTGACTGTGAACATATGACTGTGTTCCTGAAGAGAGTGGTTGCGGAGTCTGCATTCTACTGACATCCCATGCATGTAGCCACAGAAAGAGTTCTTGAATGTTTGAGAGCAAGTAAAGCATCCAGGAATGAGATATTTAACTTATGGTAAAGTTGGGACTTAGAATTGTCTTGACTGCTAAGGGATAGGGACATGGCATGAAGTTGATGGCCACTTATTCCAGATTTGTCTTGCTTGGAGCTGTAGAGCAGATAGTTCAAAGCTATCAAACGATTTTGAACTGTAAGTGCACTGGGTCCCTGCTAACCAGGTTCCCAGTGCCAGATCTCTTTCCCCAAAACTGTACCACAATTGGCACAACTTCAGCCACGCATTTAAGTCCCTGGTAAATGGTAGCTCTGGTACCTAGGGCATGGGCACTGAAGAGAGTCTCTGGGGCTGCAGCACTATGTGTACCACCCCAGGGCCTCCTCACCAAGACTCTGCACTCTGCCACTGCAGGCTGCAGGTCCTGGTGCAGGAAAATCCAAAGAGTCGACATGGCACCCAGCCCTGTGCCATGCCTCCCATGCACTGCATAAGTTATAGGTAAGCCACACCTACTGCAGGCCTTCAACCCTAAGGCCAGGCACACTATATCCTATGTGTGGGCCTATCTGCATCAGCAGATAGGCCCAAACAAAGTCCAGCCTATTCTGTGATGATGTAAGTGAACAGAGAAGCCAAAAAGAGTGCATGGGCTGGATACTCGTCAACACGGGTTTCCTAGTCCATGATGGCTTCACTGATTTCTAAGGTGTTTGGTATCAAACACCTTGTATTAATAAATCCTCACTGATGCCAGTGGTAGATTTAATAATAAATTCACACAGGAGATGCTTTTAGAGGGTCCCTAAAAACCTAACAAAAACTAGTAGGATCCTTGGCTGGATTTCACCAGCCTGCCACCACCAGACAAGTGTCTGACCTCATGGGCTGAGAGCCAGCGCTTTCGGTGGACAGAAACAATACCGGATCTGGGTGTGGATGTTTCACACCTCCTACTGGACAGGATGATCTTCCTGGGCAGGAAGCGGCAAAGGCGATGTCACCTTTGAAATCTAACCGAGGGACCCCCAGATAGTGGGGGAGGCCAAGCCCCCTTCTCTGCTGTGCGAAAATTAGTTAGTTGAGGAGGAGGGTCCCCCCTCAGCCTACAACACCCCTAGGGTGGGGCATGCGAGGGGAACCCCTCTCCTCAAATTCCACCATCTTAAGATTGTGAGAAAACCTCTAATCAGGGCTAGGGTATTGCCTCTTCCCACAGGAAGTAGTCACTAGTAGGTGTAGACACCCTAAAAGTAAGTAGCCCATTGGCTACTACCTCTCTCCCATTGTAATGCTCCTAAATTCAGTATTTAGGTGGCTCCCCGAGACTTTGACTTTAGATTCCATGGACATAAAGAAGATAAAGGAAGAAGACGTGCTGCTGATCCAGGAACTGAGCCCAGCTGCAGAAGAAACCAGCACCAAACCCTGCCAACTGCAAAAGGACTCAGCAACTATGGTCTGCCATCCCTACCTGAGACCTTTGCAGCCTCCAAGAACCCCGGAGCCCTGCCAGCCTTCGCCAATTGCCTGGGACCTCCCTTTGGACTAGTGGTACTAGTCCCCGGCACACCATCGGTAAAAGACCTCCATGAGGTGAACACTGGCACAGACTGTGTGACGCAATTCACCTCGTCACCCAAAAGTTGCAGCAGCCAAGGCCTGTTGGTCATCGGTCCGGTAACCAACCCCTTCAATGCATCCACCAGTCTAAGGGATCCTCACAATACGTGTGACTGTTGCTGGAAACAGCCCCGCTCCTGTGAGCCTGTACCAGCTTTCTGGTTGTTTCGACTGCATGAAAGCAGCAACTTGGGCACAACTGCCCCTACCGTGACAGACTGCCCGCACCACACCTGTAGCTGAACGCCACTGGTGAAGAACCATTTCTGCATCACAAGACCTCCAGCACCTCCGATCCTGGTAATCCCGAACTGCCTGCTGTCTTGGAGCCCATGGACTTCCAAAGCTCTGACTCCCCTGAACTAGAACTTCTCCTGAACTCTGGGAAACCATTGTCCCCCCAAAACTCCGTGGAGGAGTGTTGCTATCCTCGACCGTGATGGTAAATATGTGGGCGGTACTGCGCTATCTAACCCTATACCTTTGTTTCCTTTGACCACAACGGTCTCTGCCTGACGGCTTGACTGCTGTTGCTTAAAAACCTGTAAACATTTGTGTCTTGAACTGCATTTATGAGGGAGAGGTGTGGTGCAGCGGCCAGAGTGGCTGACTCCGGAACACTGGCTTCACGGTTCAAACCCTGGCGCCGGCGGCAGGTCAGTTCAGCTCTGCACCTTGTGACTCTGCGCAATAGTTCACTTATTCTCCCTGATGGTCTCCAGCGCCTTGAGACTCCTAAGGGCGATTAGTTCGCACTTTACATATACCGGGTACATACAGGGTGGCAGCCCTCAGGGACACGGGTGCCAGCATCACCATGGTGGCTGAGCCACTGGTGTCCCCAGACCAATATCTCTAAGGACATACCTATACCGTCCTCAACGCTGATAATCAGGCTAATGAACATTCAATGGCCTTGGTGACCTGAGATTAGGGAGGGGTTAGTGGCCCCAAAAGTGTAGTGGTGACTTCTGATATCCTGGTACAGTGTCTGCTTAGAAAAAATTTGGATGGCTCAGCATGGGCTGGGGTAGAGAAGAAACCCCATGCAGCAATGCTGGGAATACCTGAATGGTTGTGTGTAAAAGCAAGGGCACAAAGCAAAACCCAATGTGACAAAGAACATTCCAAGAGAAAAGTCAGGAAGACTGAGGGACCAGCCTCAAAACAGACACTAGATCAAGTCCCCTCTCCTCAGAGAGAAGACTTGTCAGCCCCAGGGGGAACTGAGCCCCAGGAGTTTGGGTCTTATATGGCAGCGCTCTTAGAACTAGGGAAGATTTGTGCTGGGCAAAAACCTGTCCCTCTCTTGAAAGCCTGAGACAGCAAGTTGGTGATCGGGAAAAGGGAAGTTTCAGTGGTTCCCACAGGACCTATTGGGAGGAGGGACTCCTATACACTGGTATTAAGTCAAAATACCGAGTTTTAAAAGTCAACTTACACTAATATCGAGTTTTAAATATCGTGACACAGAAATGTCGACAGCAAGAATATCGTGGTCAAGAATATCGACTTCAAGCTAAAAAATATTGATTTAAAAATATAGAAGTCATTATTATTGTTTGCATAAATATAGTTGTTTAAAATATCGATTTTATACTTAGTGTTATCTATTTTAGTATATATTTTAAATGTATGTGTTGTATTTTTCTGCATTAGTATTGTTTATATTTTTTAATAAATGTTTTACATTTTTTGTAGTTATTAATATTCTTTTATTTAAATTTTTTGTTTTTTTAGTTCCGTAGCAGGTTCTGGGTTTATAGGGGAATAGGGTGGGAAGTATTTTAAATATAATAAATTAATGAATATATTTTATAATGCTAATTGTGTTTTGAACTTTTTTTGGGTACATTTTAGGTCCGGGTTGTGGTTTTTATAGGGGTAAAGGGTGGGAAGTCATTTATTTTGTATTAATTAATAATTAGTTGTTAAGTAATTGTTAATTATTTATGGTAATTGTGTCATTATTTTAGGTGCGGGTTGTGGGGTTTATAGGGGTAAAGGATACGAAGTAATTTATTTCTAATTAATTAATGATTAGTTGATAATTAATATTAGTTAATTAATTGATCATTAATTAGCATAATTGTATAGTTATTTTTTTGTGTGGGGGTTTTGGGTTTATAGGGGTAAAGGGTGGGGAGTAAATTAATTTTAGTTACTTTATAAATAGTTGCTAAATACTATTAGTTATTTAATTGAAAACTTTTTTTATTGTGTAATTAATTTTTTACAGTTTAATTTTAGGTGTGGGTTGTGGGGATTATAGTTGTAAAGGGATGGAAGTTGATTACATTTTATGTGTTTTCATTTGTTGTTTAATTAATAATATTTGTTTAGTTGATAATTAATTATGGGAAACATGCAAATGCATTTTTTTTATTTTCGATGTGTGTTGTGAATTGTGTGGTGTTATAGGGTGGCAAGTAAATAGACTAAATGTATGTAATAATTAAAGGTTTTGTTAATAAATATTTTCTAAAAAAAACATTTATTTGTTTGAAAATAATTTTTCATTTAATTTAATATAATATTTGTGGGTATTTGTGATATGTATTTAACATTATATTATGTTTGAATTTTTTAATATGAAATATGTTTTTAATTACATCATATTTATATATATATATATCTTTTACTTATTTCAAAATTATTTTTATTTTGTTGAAGATATTTTGTTTGCTTTTAATTTTGAACTTACTGGCGTGAGATTAGTAAATTTTACCCCTCCGCATTCCAACACTTTCCCTATTGAGGCACTGACTGGAGTGGGAATAGTAAATTTTGCCCCTCCGCTATCCAACACTTTCCCTATTGCACTAATTGAAGTGGACATAGACATGTTTACCTCTCCTCTATCCAGCACTTTCCATACCGTTGCACTGACTGGAGTGTGAATAGTAATTTTTACCCCTCCTCTATCCAACATTTTCCCTGCTGTTGCACTCATTGGAGTGGGAATAGTAATTTGTACCCCTCCACTATTTAACACTTTCCCTACTGTTGCACTCACTTGAGTGGTAATAGTAAATTGTACCCATCCGCTATTCAGCACATTCCGTACTGTTGCACTGACTGGAGTGAGAATAGTATTTTTTACCCCTCCGATATCCAACACTTTCCCTACTGTTGCACTCATTGGAGTGGGAAAAGTAATTTTTCCCCTCCGCTAAATAACACTTTCTCTACTGTTGCACTCATTAGCATAGAAATAGACATTTTTACCTCTCCACTATCCAACAGTTTCCCTCCTGTTGCACTCACTGGAGTGGGAATAGTAGATTGTATCCCTCTGCTATCCAACACTTTCCCTACAGTTGCACTGACTGGAGTGGGAATAGTAATTTTTACCCCTCCACTGTCCAACGCTTTCCCTACTGCGACAACCTGAAGACCTGCTGACCTTCAGGAGACAACTCAAGACCTGGCTCTTCGACCAATAGCAGCAGCACCCCCCACCCCCAGCGCCTTGAAACCCTCACGGGTATGTAGTGCGCTTTACAAATTATTGATTGATTGATTGATTGATTCATTGGAGTGGGAATAGTAATTTTTACCCCTCCGCTATCCAACACTTTTCCTACTGTTGCACTCACTTGAGTGGGATTAGTAAATGTTATCCCTCCGCTATTCAGCACTTTCCCTACTGTTGCACTGACTGAAGTGAGAATAGTAATTTTTACCCCACCGATATCTAACACTTTTTCCCTACTGTTGCACTCGTTGGAGTTGGAATAGTAATTTTTACCCCTCCCCTATCCAACACTTTCCCTACTGTTACACTCACTGGAGTGGGAATAGTAATTTTTACCCCTCTGCTATCCAACACTTTCCCTACTGTTGCACTCATTGGAATGGGAATAATAATTGTTTCCCCTCTGCTATACAACCCTTTCCATGCTGTTGCACTTACTGGAGTGGGAAAAGTAATTTGTACCCCTCCGCTATCCAACACTCTCCCTACTGTTTCACTCATTAGAGTGGGAATAGTAATTTTACCCTTCTGCTATCCAACACTTTCCCTACTGTTGCACTCACTGGAGTGGTAAATTTAAGTTTAAAGATTTTTAAATACTTTAATGTTTTAAATTATAATAGAATAATTTTTTAAGTTGAATTTATGTCATTGGTATACATATATATATATATTTGTTTGTTAAAATAAATTAAAATTATTAGTTTAATAATTGTTCTAAAGTAAATATATATTAATTATTAGATATGTGTTTAACTTTTTTAAATGTAGCGTATTTGTTGTATTTGTAATGTATATTAAATCAATTTTTTTTAAATAAATGTTATTCTTTTATATATTAAATATGTATCAATTCATTTTATATATATAAAAAAACGATATTTTGTACAACTATATTTATGATATTGATATTTTTTTCTCAACATTGTTGTACTTACCATTATAAGTATAGGATGCAGATATTTTTGACTTTTTTGGTCATGATATTTTTGTATCGGAGTATTTTGGGTGTCGATATTTTGTCAGTGTACCCTGTACACAGAGGTAGACCTGGGTGTAAGACTCCCCTCCGCTTGCGGAATTTCCGGAGTTCGGCAACTCTGCGTTACGTGTAGAATGTGGAGTTACCGATAAACTCCGCACTCCGCAATGGAGCGGGATTCTTTTTTCTTTGCATGTTCAAAATATCCTTTCTCACACGCAAGAGTGATTTGCCGGGCGCTCCCGATCTCCCTCGAGATTTCAGAGCTGCTTGGGAGCACCACGAGATTTCCTAGCTTGTTGCAAGCTTCCGTGAGATTTTGCGGTCGCCAACAAGTCTTTTGGACTCACCAGCGACTTCCGGTAGATATTTTGTGACGCACGCGATCCTGAACACGCAGGATCTCCCGCAGCTGTAATCTGGGGAAGATTCTATCCTTGAGAAGCATCAAAATTGTCCCAAAATGATGATTTGGAGTAAAAAAACTCCTCAAATGGATGGTTGGCGTTGTTTTCTTTTTTGTGAGGAGTCCTTTTAAAAAAAACGTTTTTTCTGACACAAAGGAATTGCACCAGAGTCCCCAATTTCCTTTTCCTGCACATCAGGCTCCTCCCAGTGCTTTGCCCCTCTACTGGTCACTCCTCAATTGGATTTGGAGCTGGAAGGATCACTCTCCTTGTCTGCTTCATATATATATTTGGATTTAGGACTTTGTATTCGAGATTTCACAAGTAAGTTGAAAAACTGGTGTATAAGAGTGTTGTTTGTTTGTTTAGGGTCATGCACCTGGATTTATTTGTACTTTTAGTCAATTTTTAAAATGTATTGCGGAATTGCCACTGGTAACAGACATAGATGCAGCACTGCCTAGAGGACTTAAAATGTGGGAATTAGAATGAGGAATGTTTCTTCTTTTATAAAGGAAACATGTTTCACAGTTCACTAAATTTCTCCATGTTTTTTAAAAATAAATTTGCAATATTGATTTATTTCACTTTGTGGCCTAGTCTGCCAATGGGCCTAACAGTCAGTAGGCCCAGTGCTAGTCATGGGTGCATTAAACAACTGTTTATGTAGTGTCTGTTGAATTGAAACATCATTTAGGCCATGGATATCATTGGAGTCAATTATAAAATTAATATTTTTTGTTGGCATTTCACGTTTCTTTTCTTCCCACAGTTTATAAGTGTGGTGATGCCTTTGGAGGATGTGTGTTGTTGTGAATATTTTTAGCCCTGTTCATTTTCATGTTTGGCATTGCTGTATTAATGCTGTGTTCTCTGTGATACCATGCCTCCTTTGTCTGGTCAGTGTGTGTGTGTGTTTGCCATAGGTCACCTTTTGCCTTTGTTCCACATGCCATGTGGCCAGGGGCCATTTTGTAAAGTCTGTGTCCATAGATCTCCATGTGTTCTTTGTTTCCAGGCCTCCTACTTCTTGTTGTGAACATGTGGCTGTTGGCAAATTTGTGTAGCCAGCCAGTGTGCTTTTGACATAGGCCTGCATGTCTTCTCTTTGTTCACAATGCCTTCTTGCTTAGTGTTGTTGTTGTTGATGACCATGTGGCACTACAACCATTTCGTGCCCTACATCCAGCCAGTGTTGCCCTTTGCCATAGCCTTGCATGGATGGTTGAGAAATGAGATAGCAGTTTAATAAATTATATATGCTTGACAATAATTTCACTTATTCATAATTTTAGTTTTTTAATTTTTTAATTTTTTTTTAATTTAATTTTTTACTTTTATTTCATTTCAATTTTTAAATATTTTTTTAACCATTTTCATAACATCTGGCATTAATGAATGAACCCCATGTCTGCTATAGGTGCACAACAGCAATCATTGTCTAGGGATTATTCCATTGTCATAATTTGTCAGCTTTGCCTCTCTGAGTGCCACATCCCATGTGGTGCAGATAAAGCAAAGAGTTACATCTGTATGTTGTTGTTGCTCTTTCCTACCCTTCCTGAGTGTACACACCATGAACGTTTATGTAGGTGTGGTTTTACAAATGTATAGTGGATGCACTGTATTGGTAATTGTAGGAGAGTAGGATCTGCACTTATGTTGCCCCCACTTTTTTTCTGATGTATACACTGGTTTCTGCCAATAGTCTGGCTGGGTCCCTGCTAATCAGGGCCCCAGTCTCTCTATTCTCTCTACACGACTTGGTGTGCATATTAGATGCACTAGTGATTGGATACTGTGGTACCTTATGAGCCCCTAGTATGTGGTACATTAGGTACCTAGGGCATAGGCACTTCACAGGCCTACCAGGGGCTGCAGCATGTATTATGCCACCCCTGGGAAGCATTCTCAATCTGAAACCACAGGCCTGCTACTGCAGTCTGTGTGAGGTAGTGTTAGCACTCCTCACTGAGGTATAGGTTCCTATATCTCACCATACACACACATATACACATATCAGCCACCCCTGTGGCAGGCCCTATCAATCCTGAGGGCAGGGTGCTTGGTTTACAATGTGAGGGGGTGCCTCTGCATGAGCAGGACCCCTCTGCAGCTGGCAGAGTCTATTCTCTGTGGCTGTTTGTGGATGCGGTTATACCATATACTCTTAAGTGCATTAAAATGCTAACTTTGGAATGACTGCATCAAAACATGTCGTGTTTGGTGTCAAACAACTTGGAATCATACCCCCACATCAGTCTATGATGTGGGAGCATGATCCCACCCTTCTAGAGGGGGACGACATGTAAAACAACAGAAATCCTATAAAGCCCTGGCATCACAAAATGGATGCCACCAGCACAGACACTGGGCTGCCCTCCTGCTGCTGACTGAAACTCACAGTGGAGGAAGCCCAACAAAAGGCATCCTCTCACAGGGAGGTGTCACCACCTTCCAGACAGGATTTAGTGTATTGGGGCTGGGTGGGTGCACTCCTAGAGTGCTTTGAAGTCCTGCACTGGGGGAGCAGTAGGCTCCTCTGTGCATATGCCAGCTCAAACCGGTTCAGGGGCTACCTGTCCCTGCTCTGGTGCGAAACTGGACAAAGGGAAGTGGGTGTAACCACCCCCTACCCTGACCCTCCCAGAGGAGTGGTCATAGAGCTAGTTCGTCCCCTATCTTCACTATAAGATAGCAAACTTTGCCATTGCAAATCAGACATAACCCTGGACGACGCTCTACAAAGAAGAATCCTGGCCCTTCGACGTTCCACTACCTTTGGAAGACAGAAGAATCTCCCTTGGAGTCAAGGAGTGACTCCCCTGCTTGGCAGGCACCAAAAACCTTAATCAACGGTTACAAACTTTCCCGCTCCCGCCGGAGTTCGAAGTCCCTGCAGCCCCGGAAGTGGATTTCCTGACTTCTCGACGGCCATTGTGAGTCCCCAGCAGAGCTGTGGTGAGTGGACCCCACAAGTGACGAGGGACAGCAATATCCGGGGACCGTGCACTATTGTCGAGTGCAACCCCTTCACGACGTTCAATGAACTTGTGCATTGGACCATTTGTGGTCTAAGCCTCCAGCAGGTCTTGCAGCGACAATCAGCTGCCTACCCCATCCTGAGTGTCCGTGGGCTCCTGTGAAGCATTTCCTGAAGAGGCGTCTTCGCAATCCCTTGCCCGTTGGCTTGCGGGTCCCCCGAAGACTTTCTTATCGACTCAAAGGGCTCAAAAGAGATTAGGAGAGTGTGTCTAGAAATAAATACATATGTATTTGATATATATACCTGTGTGGTGTCCTTTCATTTGGTAATTCAAGAGATTATAAGGTAAAACAAGCTGCTTTACATTCCTCTGAGACTTAGCCTGAAGGCTGCTCTCCACAGCTACCAATAGGATAGCTTTCTTTAAAAAGGTTATCTTAAACCTATCTACCATAAGAGTCGAATTGGACTGGTGCAAGGTGGCCACTATAACTAGTGACCAGCATATGCCAGGCCAACTTCTCACATTGGTGGGCAGCGAGTGGGATTCCAGCTTGCCATTGTTTTACCAGAAAATCTCTATTTGAATTACTAACTGAAAACCACTAAAGGTACTCAAGGTACATATAAAGTCAAGCTTAGTATCAATACGTTCTACTGAACTTAGAGCTGTTTGTGAAGGGATAGCACACCCTTGCTACAGCTCAAGCTAGGTTCAGTAGGCCACAAACTAGTGTAGGTAGTGCAACACTGCATAACACTAGAATGTCCTCAAGGGATGGAGCCAGTGGGTCCACCCAGCCTCAGTACAAGGACATGCCCTACTTTGACTTGAAGGCCATGTGTGTTGAAAGACACCTGAAGCAAGGACAGAGCCCTCCACACAACACCTGATAAATCTACTAGGAGCAGATGATCTCAGACTGGCTCTAGAAGCTGGTGGATCTGAATCAGGGGGTGGGTCAATTACAGTGTCTGGGTCTGATGATGAAAATCAAGATGACCAGGACTCTGTGATTGAAGGGCCAGACCCAGAAAGGTCTGAACAGGACAGAGGAATCCTCCCTAAGAGGTCTGATAGAGTGGAAGAGAGGCCTAGGTCCCCTTCAAGGGAATCTGACCATTCAGATCACTCTAACAGAGAATCTGTCCATCATAGGAACTCATACTTACATAGAGACCTCCTCTGAAAGAAGGTACAAGATGCTCCAGTATGAGGAAGCTAGGCTTGCCCTCAGAACCAAGCAATTGGCCTTAGATAGAGAAGCCTTTGAGCTCCAGAGTGCTTCTAGAAAAGAGGGGTTAGATACCCCTGGTGGCAGCAACAGTGTCCCTAGAGGCAGAGATTACATTCCAGACCATAGGAACCTGTCCAAGGTTGTTCCTCACTACCAGAGTGGGGATGATATCTACAAATGGATAACTGCTATGGGGAGGGCCTGTAAAGTTCAACAGGTCCCCCAGGAACAGTGGGCAGCAATCTTGTGGCTCTCCTTTTCTGATAAAGGTAGAGACAAGCTCCTCACTGCTAGAGAAGAGGATGCTAATAACTATGAAGCCATGAAGAGTGCATTAATAGATGGGTTTGGCTTAACCACTGAACAGTACAGGTTGAAGTTCTGAGATACCCAGAAAGCACAGACTCAGGATTGGACTGACTTTGTTGATTGTGCAACCAAGGCTCTAGAAGGTTGGCTGGTTGGTAGTAGAGTTACTGATTTTAAGGGATTGTATATTCTTATCATGAGAGAACAGATCCTTAATAATTGCCAAAAGCAGTTGTTGCATCAATACCTGGTGGACTCTGATCTGACCTCTCCCCAAGAATTGAGAAAGAAGGCAGACAAATGGGTCAGAACCAGGGTGAGGCAGAAAACCCAGAATCAAGGGGGTGACACTAAGAAGCAGGATCCTAAAGGCTCTGACAAAGGTGAGGATAAGGCAAAAGACCAGAAGTCTTCACAAGGGGCCGCAAAAATCTGCATCTGGTGGGGATTCACAGTCTACAAAGGGAAAAGGCCCAAAGAAGCCCTGGTGCAAATTCTGTAAACAGAAAGGGCACTGGACTTCTGATTGTACCAAGTCCAGAGACCAAACCACCACAACTCCAGCCCCTAAGGCAGCTGTTCCCCCTAGTGCAGTCATTGGTAGAGGTGGTAATCAGAATAAGGGTGGAGTAGGGTTGACCCTGGGTTCTGATGTGGACTCTGGCCTAGTCAGACTACCAACACAGGCGTTGCTAGTTTGTGAGGGAGACCTTGATATGTTCTTCCTAGTGAGCCCCAGTAATCTGGGAAACTACAAACTGCAGCCTATTATAAATGGCAAACAGACTTTGGCATTCAGGGACACAGGTGCTAGTGTCACCATGGTGGCAGAGGATCTAGTGGACCCTGCACAGATCATCCTGGGTGAAATGTATCAGGTTACCAATGCAAGCAATGTCAGGACCAACCATAGTCTGGCAGTTGTGAACTTCTCCTGGGGAGGGGTAACTGGCCTCAAAAAGGTAGTAGTTACTGCAGACCTCCCTGTCGAATGTTTGTTGGGCTATGATCTGGAGACTTCAGCCTGGTCTGAAGTAGAATTATGGACTCATGCTGCGATGTTGGGCATACCTGCAGAGGTGTTTGCTGTGACCAGGTCACAGGCCAAAATGCATAAAGCTGAAACAGCTCTGGATCCTGAAACTATGGACCAGATGCTACCCAAGAGAAGGAGCAGTAGGATTAAGGCTGGGCCTTCCCCTCTGTCTCAGATCTCAGATTCACCTCTTGAGGGAGGAGAAGCGGAGCCTGAAGAAGGAACTGCCCCAGAGGAACTTGAGCCTGGTCAGGTTGAGTTCTTGGGGGCAGGGGGACCTTCCAGGGAGGATCTGAGTAAGGAGCAACCGTGCTGCCCCTCTCTTGAACCCCTCAGACAGCAAGCTGCTGCTGAGGCTGCTGGGAGTGCTAGTGGGTCCCATAAAGTTTATTGGGATGAGGGGCTCCTATATTCTGAGGCCAGAGATCCTACCCCTGGAGCCACCAGGAGGTTGATAATACCTCAGATGTTTAGGGGGTTCCTCTTGACCCTAGCACATGACATCCTATTGGCAGGACACTTGGGCCAAAACAAGACCTGGGACAGGCTTGTCCCTCATTTGCATTGGCGACACATGTCTGAGGACACCATGGAGTTTTGTCGCTCCTGTGTCACTTGCCAAGCCAGTGTCAAGTCAGGTGGCACAACAAAGCCCCCCCCTGATACCACTACCTGTGGTAGGGGTTCCCTTTGAAAGGGTAGGGATTGACATTGTTGGTCCCCTTGACCCTCCAACTGCATCTGGGCACAGATTTATACTGGTGGTAGTGGATTATGCCACCAGGTATCCAGAAGCTATACCCCTAAGGACTACTACAGCCCCTGTGGTAGCAAGAGCCCTCATTGGAGTTTTCTCCAGAGTGGGTTTCCCTAAGGAGGTCATATCTGACAGAGAACAAACTTTATGTCAGCAATGTGGAAGGAGTGTGGTGTCAACTACAAGTTCACTACTCCCTATCACCCACAATGCAATGGGTTAGTTGAGAGATTCAACAAAACCCTAAGGGGAATGATTAAAGGCCACCCAGAAAAGCTTAGGCGAAAATTGGACCTTTTACTTCCCTGCCTTCTGTTTGCATACAGGGAGGTTCCACAGAAGGGGGTTGGCTACAGCCCTTTTGAACTTCTGTTTGGGCACCCTGTAAGAGGACCCTTATGTCTGGTGAAGGAGGGATGGGAGTTACCTATCAAACCTCCCAAACAGGATGTGATGGACTATGTACTTGGTCTCCGCTCCCGGATGGCAGAGTACATGAAGAAGGCAACTAAAAACCTTGAGGCTAGCCAAGAATTACAAAAAGCTTGGCATGACCAAAAGGCTGTCCTGACTGTTTATCAGCCAGGCCAGAAAGTGTGGGTTTTGGAGCCTGTGGCCCCAGCAGCTCTCCAGGACAAATGGAGTGGCCCCCATACAATTGTTGAGAAAAAGGGAGAAGTCACCTACTTGGTGGATCTTGGAACTCCCAGGAGCCCCCTTAGGGTGCTCCATGTCAACAGACTTAAGCCATATGTGGACAGGGCTGACATGGGCTTGCTCATGGCAACTGATGAGGACCAGGAGAAGGAGAGTGACCCTCTCCCTGACCTGCTCTCACAGAACCCTGATGATGGGTCAGTTGATGGTGTTGCTTTGGGAAGCAGCCTCACTGATCATCAACAAACTGAATGCAGACAAGTTCTGCAACAGTTCAGACATATGTTTAGCCTTACCCCAAGTCAGACTTCCTGGTGCACCCATGAGGTGGACACTGGAGACAGTCTGCCTGTAAAGAGTAAAGTCTACAGGCAACCTGACCATGTCAGAGACTGTATCAGGACTGAAGTCCAGACAATGTTGGAACTAGGGCTAGCCCAGTAGTCCTTGTACCTAAAACTCATACCCAGGGTGGTAAGAAAGAAATTAGGTTTTGTGTTGACTACAGAGGCCTCAATGCAGTCACCAGGACTGATGCCTACCCAATACCAAGGGCAGATGAACTTATAGACACTTTGACCTCAGCCAAGTATCTTAGTACATTTGACCTAACAGCTGGCTACTAGCAAATCAAGTTAGATGCGGATGACAAGGCCAAAACAGCATTTTCAACCCCTGATGGGCACTATCACTTTGTGGTAATGCCCTTTGGTTTGAAGAATGCACCTGCCACTTTTCAGAGGTTGGTGAATAAAGTTCTGACTGGTATGGAATCTTATTGCTCAGCTTATCTTGATGATATTGCTGTCTTTAGTTCCACCTGGCAGGATCACCTGGTCCACCTCAGGAATGTTTTGGAGGCCCTGCAAAAAGCAGGCCTCACTATCAAGGCCACCAAGTGCTAGATAGGGCAGAGTCAGGTTGTGTACCTGGGCCACCTTGCAGGTGGAGGCCAGGTTCAACCATTGCAGAGCAAAATCCAAACCATAATGGAATGGGTAGCTCCAACAACCCAGACACAGGTTAGAGCCTTTTTAGGCCAGACTGGGTACTATCAGAGTTTTTTTTTTAAGGGAAATGGATCTATAGTGACCCCTTAAATGATCTGACCTCTAAGAAAATGCCAAAAAAGGTTCAGTGGACAGCTAGCTGTCAAAAGGCATTTCATGACCTCAAGCAGGCAATGTGCACTGTCCCCATCTTGCAGATTCCAGATTACAAAAAGAAGTTCATTGTTCAAACAGATGCTTCAGAGCTGGGTGTGGGAGCTGTACTGTCTCAACTTAATGATGAAGGTCAAGACCAGCCAGTAGCTTTCATAAGCAGAAGGCTGACCCCTAGAGAGAAACGTTGGTCAGCTATAGAGAGGGAGGCCTTTGCTGTGGTGTGGGCCCTGAAGAAGCTGAGGCCATACTTGTTTGGCACTCACTTCATTGTTCAGACTGACCACAAGCCCCTCCTATGGCTCAAACAGATGAAAGGTGAAAATCCTAAACAGCTCAGGTGTTCCATTTCCCTACAGGGGATGGACTATACAGTGGAACATAGACCTGGGACCCAACATGCCAATGCAGATGGACTCTCAAGGTATTTCCAATTAGAACATGAAGACTCAACTGGTCAAGGTTAGTTTAATGTCCCTGCGTTTGGGGGGGGGGTGGGTTGTGTAGGAGAGTAGGATCCACACTTATGTTGCCCCCACTTTTTTTCTGATGTTTACACTGGTTTCTGGCTATAGTCTGGCTGGGTCCCTGCTAATCAGGGCCCCAGTCTCTCTGTTCTCTCTAAACGACTTGGTGTGCATATTAGATGCACTAGTGATTGGATACTGTGGTACCTTATGAGCTCCTAGTATATGGTACCTTAGGTACCTAGGGCATAGGCACTTCACAGGCCTACCAGGGGCTGCAGCATGTATTATGCCACCCCTGGGAAGCATTCTCAATCTGAAACCACAGGCCTGCTACTGCAGTCTGTGTGAGGTAGTGTTAGCACTCCTCACAGAGATATAGGTTTCTATATCTCACAATACACACACATATAAACCTATCAGCCACCCCTATGGCAGGCCCTATCAATCCTGGGGGCAGGGAGCGTGGTTTACAATGTGAGGGGGTGCCTCTGTCTGAGAAGGGCCCCTCTGCAGCTACCAGAGTCTATTCTCTATGGCTGTTTGTGGATGCGGTTAAACCATATACTCTTAAGTGCATTAAAATGCTAACTTTGGAATGACTGCATCAAAACATGTCGTGTTTGGTATCAAACAACTTGGAATCATACCCCAACATCAGTCCATGATGTGGGAGCATGATCCCACCCTTCTAGAGGGGGACGACATGTAAAACGACAGAAATCCTGTAGAGCCCTGGCATCACAAAATGGATGCCACCAGAACAGACACTGGGCTGCCCTCCTGCTGCTGACTGAAACTTGCAGTGGAGGAAACCCAACAAAAGGCATCCTGTCACAGGGAGATGTCACCACCATCCAGACAGGATTTAGTGTATTGGGGCTGGGTGGGTGCACTCCTAGAGTTCTTTGAAGTCCTGCACTGGGGGAGCAGTAGGCTCCTCTGTGCATATGCCACCTCAAACCGGTTCAGGGGCTACCTGTCCCTGCTCTGGCGTGAAACTGGACAAAAGGAAGTGGGTGTAACCACCCCCTACCCTGACCCTCCCAGAGGAGTGGTCATAGAGCTAGCCCCTCCCCTATCTTCACTATAAGATAGCAAACTTTGCCATTGCAAATCAGACATAACCCTGGACGACACTCTACAAAGAAAAATCCTGGCCCTTCGACGTTCCACTACCTTTGGAAGGCAGAAGAATCTCCCTTGGAGTCAAGGAGTGACTCCCCTGCTTGGCAGGCACCAAAAACCTTAATCAACTGTTGTAAACTTTCCTGCTCCCGCCGGAGTTCAAAGTCCCTGCAGCCCCAGAAGAAGATTTCCTGACTTCTCGATGGCCATTGTGAGTCCCCAGCAGAACTGTGGTGAGTGGACTCCATGAGTGATGAGGAACAGCAATACCCGAGGACCGTGCACTATTGTTGAGTGCAACCCCTTCACGATGTTCAACGAACTTGTGCATTGGACCATTTGTGGCCCAAGCCTCCAGCAGGTCTTAGAGTGAAAATCAGTGGCCTACCCTGTCCCGAGTGACCGTAGGCACCTGTGAAGCATTTCCTGAAGAGGCATCTTTGTGATCCCTTGCCCATTGGCTTGCGGGTCCCCCGAAGACTTTCTTATCAACTCAAAGGACTCCCCTGGTTGCTCCAGGCCTGCCCTCACTTACCTTTGCTGGGTGAGCCCCTCAGACCTTGCTGGTCTGCACCATCGACTTTCTTTACTCTACAAAATACTTGCAGTTGCGAAGGCTTGTTGGCTCCAATCCAGTTGCCGACACCGCCATCAGCTGCAGACATTATGGAACACTCTGAATCCAGCTGCTGGTCATCGTCGAGCCTTCCTGGACCTCGTGAGCGAAGAGTCAAAACACCATTGACAACCTGAAATCACCCAACATCTGTGGTCATCCATCTTCCTGGCCACTGGTCCCTGGCAAGTGACTTTGAACACTGTCCCTTCAATTTTCAGGTCTTCAGCATCTTGAATCCACCCTTGGATTCCACCAGACACTTCTTCAGTGGACGTAAGCAGCAAGTCTTCTTTGGTCCCCATAGAAAACAGCGACGCGACCCGACACCAAAAGACACCTATGCACCCGGCTTCCCTGGGTGAGGTAACTCGTGCACTCCAGTGCCCTAGTGTGTGTTGGCCCTCGAATTACTTACCTTGTAAATGGCTTGCTTGTAGACTTCCTCGAAGTACCCTAAAACTTTAAAAATCAAACCGCGACTTGCACCTTTATTATCAATAGGGAACACGTGGCTGTGTTCACACTCTGCACACGTCTCCCGTGGGCCTGTTACTTACCTGCTAACACTGCAGTAGTGAAGCCCCAGCGATTCCCCAGGCCCTAGGCCTTGTCATTTTGCAAGTCGACATTCTTATACCATTTTTTTAGTATATGGTCTGGTACGCCCCTAGGGGTCCAGCCATATTTGTGCTTAACTTATTGAGAAACGTTGAATTTTGAATGTGCATCAGGCTTCTAATCTCATAAAGAGATTAGTAGAGTGTTTCTAGAAATAAATACATATATATTTGATATATATACCTGTGTGGTGTCCTTTCATTTGGTAATTCAAGAGATTATAAGGTAAAACAAGCTGCTTTACATTCCTTTGAGACTTAGCCTAAAGGCTGCTCTCCACAGCTACCACTAGGATAGCTTTCTTTAAAAAGGTTGTCTTAAACCTATCTACCATAAGAGTCGAATTGGACTGGTGCAAGGTGGCCACTATAACTAGTGACCAGCATATGCCAGGCCAACTTCTCACAGAGATTAGTAGAGTGTGTCTAGAAATAAATACTTATATATTTGATATATATACCTGTGTGGTGTCCTTTCATTTGGTGATGCAAAAGATTATAAGTTAAAACAAGCTGCTTTACATTCCTCTGAAACTTAGCCTGAAGGCTGCTCTCCACAGCTACCACTAGGATAGCTTTCTTTAAAAGGTTGTCTTAAACCTATCTACCATAAGAGTCGAATTGGACTGGTGCAAGGTGGCCACTATAACTAGTGACCAGCATATGCCAGGCCAACTTCTCACATTAGTGGGCAGCGTGTGGAATTCCAGCTTGCTATTGTTTTACCAGAAAATCTCCATTTGAATTACTAACTGAAAACCACTAAAGGTACTCAAGGTACATATAAAAGTCAGGCTTAGTATCAATAAGTTCTACTAAACTTAGAGTTGTTTGTGAAGGGATAGCACACCCTTGCTACAGCTCAAGCTAGGATCAGTAGGCCACAAACTAGTGTAGGTAGTGCAACACTGCATAACACTAGAATGTCCTCAAGGGATGGAGCCAGTGGGTCCACCCAACCCCAGTATGAGGACATGACCTTCTTTGACTTGAAGGCCATGTGTGTTGCAAGACACCTGGGATTAGGACAGAGTCCCTCCACACAACACCTGATGAATCTACTTATAGCAGATGATCTTAGACTGGCTCTAGGAGCTGGTGGATCTGGATCAGGGGCTGGGTCAGCCATAGTCTCTGGGTCAGATGATGAAATTCAAGATGACCTGGAGTCTGTGATTGAAGGGCCAGACCCAGAAAGGTCTGAACAGGACAGAGGAATTCTCCCTAAGAGAGTTGACATAGTGGGAGAGAGGCGTAGGTCCCCTTCAAGGGAATCTAACCACTCATATCACTCTGACAAGGATTCTGTCCATCAGAGGAACTCATACTATAATAGAGAGACCTCCTCTGAAAGAAGGTACAAGATGCTCCAGTATGAGGAAGCTAGGCTTGCCGTCAGAACCAAGCAATTGGCCTTAGATAGAGAAGCCTTTGAGCTCCAGAGAGCTTCTAGAAAAGAGGGGTTAGAAACCCCTGGTGGCAGCAACAGTGTCCCTAGAGGCAGAGATTACATTCCAGACCATAGGAACCTGTCCAAGGTTGTTCCTCCCTACCAGAGTGGGGATGATATCCACAAATGGATAACTGCTATGGAGAGGGCCTGTAAAGTTCAGCAGGTCCCCCAGAAACAGTGGGCAGCAATCTTGTGGCTCTCCTTTTCTGATAAAGGTAGAGACAAGCTCCTCACTGTTAGAGAAGAGGATACTAATGACTATGAAGCCCTGAAGAGTGCATTAATAGATGGGTTTGGCTTAACCACTGAACAGTACAGGTTGAAGTTCAGAGATACCCAGAAAGCGCAGACTCAGGATTGGACTGACTTTGTTGATTGTGCAACTAAGGCTCTGGAAGGTTGGCTGGTTGGTAGTAGAGTTATTGATTTTAAGGGATTGTATAATCTTATCATGAGAGAACGGATCCTTAATTATTGCCAAAACCAGTTGTTGCATCAGTACCTGGTGGACTCTGAACTGACCTCTCCCCAAGAATTGGGAAAGAAGGCAGACAAATGGGTCAGAACCAGAGTGAGGCAGAAAACCCAGAATCAAGGGGGTGACACTAAGAAGCAGGATCCTAAAGGCTCTGACAAAGGTGGGGATAAGGCAAAAGACCAGAAGTCTTCACAAGGGGCTGCAAAAATCTGCATCTGGTGGGGATTCACAGTCTACAAAGGGAAAAGGCCCAGAGAAGCCCTGGTGCAAATTCTGTAAACAGAAAGGGCACTGGACTTCTGATTGTACCAAGTCCAGAGACCAAACCACCACAACTCCAGCCCCTAAGGCAGCTGTTCCCCCTAGTGCAGTCATTGGTGGAGGTGGTAATCAGAATAAGGGTGGAGTAGGGTTGACCCTGGGTTCTGATGTGGACTCTGGCCTAGTCAGAGTACCAACACAGGTGTTGCTAGTTTGTGAGGGAGACCTTGATATGTTCTTCCTAGTGAGCCCCAGTAATCTGGGCAAGTACAAACAGCAGCCTATAATTAATGGCAAACAGACTTTGGCATTCAGGGACACAGGTGCTAGTGTCACCCTGGTGGCAGAGGATCTAGTGGACCCTGCACAGATCATCCTGGGTGAAATGTACCAGGTTACCAATGCAAGCAATGTCAGGACCAACCATAGTCTGGCAGTTGTGAATTTCTCCTGGGGAGGGGTAACTGGCCTCAAAAAGGTAGTAGTGAGTGCAGACCTCCCTGTCGAATGTCTATTGGGCAATGATCTGGAGACTTCAGCCTGGTCTGAAGTAGAGTTATGGACTCATGCTGAGATGTTGGACATACCTGCAGAGGTATTTGCTGTGACCAGGTCACAGGCCAAAATGCATAAAGCTGAACCAGCTCTGGATCCTGCAACTATGGACCAGATGCTACCCAAGAGGAGGAGCAGTAGGGTTAAGGCTGTGCCTTCCCCTCTGTCTCAGATTCCCCTCCTGAGGGAAGAGAAGCAGAGCCTGAAGAAGGAACTGCCCCAGAGGAACTTGAGCCTGGTCAGGTTGAGTTCTTGGGGGCAGGGGGACGTTCCAGGGAAGATCTGAGTAAGGAGCAACAGTGCTGCCCCTCTCTTGAACCCCTCAGACAGCAAGCTGCTGCTGAGGCTGCTGGGAGTGCTAGTGGGTCCCATAAGGTTTATTGGGATGAGGGACTCCTATATTCTGAGGCTAGAGATCCTACCCCTGGAGCCACCAGGAGGTTGGTAATACCTCAGAAGTTTAGGAGGTTCCTCTTGACCCTAGCACATGACATCCCATCGGCAGGACACTTGGGCCAAAACAAGACCTGGGACAGGCTTGTCCCTCATTTTCATTGGCCACACATGTCAGAGGACACAAAGGAGTTTTGTCGCTCCTGTGTCACTTGCCAAGCCAGTGGCAAGTCAGGTGGCACAACAAAGCCCCCCCTGATACCACTACCTGTGGTGGGGGTTCCCTTTGAAAGGGTAGGGATTGACATTGTTGGTCCCCTTGACCCTCCAACAGCATCTGGGCACATGGTTATCCTGGTGGTAGTGGATCATGCCACCAGGTACCCAGAAACAATTCCCCTCAGGACCACCACAGCCCCTGTGGTGGCAAGAGCCCTCATTGGAGTCTTCTCCAGAGTGAGTTTCCCTAAGGAGGTTATATCTGAAAGAGATACAAACTTCATGTCAGAGTATCTAAAAGCAATGTGGAAGGAGTGTGGTGTAAACTACAAGTTCACTACTCCCTATCACCCACAATGCAATGGGTTAGTTGAAAGGTTCAACAAAACCCTAAAGGGAATGATTAAAGGCCTCCCAGAAAAGCTCAGGCGAAAATGGGACCTTTTACTTCCCTGCCTTCTGTTTGCATACAGGGAGGTCCCACAGAAGGGGGTTGGCTACAGCCCTTTTTAACTTCTGTTTGGGCACCCTGTCAGAGGCCCATTATGTTTGGTGAAGGACTGATGGGAGTTACCTCTCAAGCCTCCCAAACAGGATGTGATGGACTATGTACTTGGTCTCCGATCCTGGATGGCAGAGTACATGAAGAAGGCAACCAAAAACCTTGAGGCTAGCCAAGAATTACAAAAAGCTTGGCATGACCAAAAGGCTGTCCTGACTGTTTATCAGCCAGGCCAGAAAGTGTGGGTGTTGGAGCCTGTGGCCCCAGCAGCTCTCCAGGACAAATGGAGTGGCCCCCATACAATTGTTGAGAAAAAGGGAGAAGTCACCTACTTGGTGGATCTTGGAACTCCCAGGAGCCCCCTGAGGGTGCTCCATGTCAACAGATTAAAGCCATATGTGGACAGGGCTGACATGGGCTTGCTCATGGCAACTGATGAGGACCAGGAGGAGGAGCGTGACCCTCTCCCTGACCTGCTCTCACAGAACCCCGATGATGGGTCAGTTGATGGTGTTGCATTGGCAAGCAACCTCACTGATCATCAGCAAACTGAATGCAGACAAGTTCTGCAACAGTTCAGACATATGTTTAGCCTGATCCCAAGACAGACTTCCTGGTGCACCCATGAGGTGGACACTGGAGACAGTCTGCCTGTAAAGAGTAAAATCTGCAGGCAACCTGACCATGTCAGGGACTGTATCAGGACTGAAGTCCAGAAAATGTTGGAACTAGGTGTAATTGAGCCTTCAGATAGCCCTTGGGCTAGTCCAGTAGTCCTTGTGCCTAAACCTCATACCCAGGGTGGTAAGAAAGAAATTAGGTTTTGTTTTGACTACAGAGGCCCCAATGCAGTCACCAGGACTGATGCCTATCCAATTCCCAGGGCAGTTGAACTAATAGATACTTTGGCCTCTGCCAAGTACCTCAGTACATTTGACCTAACAGCCGGCTACTGGCAAACCAAGTTAGCTGATGATGTCAAGTCCAAAACAGCATTTTCAACCCCTGGTGGGCACTATCACTTTGTGGTAATGCCCTTTGGTTTGAAAAATGCACCTGTCACTTTTCAGAGGTTGGTGAATAAAGTTCTGAATGGTATGGAAACGTATTGCTCAGCTTATCTAGATGATATTGCTGTCTTTAGTTCCACCTGGTAGGATCACCTGGTCCACCTCAGAAATGTTTTGGAGGCCCTGCAAAAAGCAGGCCTCACTATCAAGGCCACTAAGTGCCAGATAGGGCAGAGTCAAGTTGTGCATCTGGGCCACCTTGTAGGTGGAGGCCAGGTTCAACCATTGCAGAGCAAAATCCAGACCATAATGGAATGGGTAGCTCCAGCAACCCAGACACAGATTAGAACCTTTTTAGCCCTGACTGGGTACTATAGGAGGTTTGTTAAGGGAAATGGATCTATAGTGACCCCGTTAAATGATCTAACCTCTAAGACAATGCCAAAAAAGGTTCAGTGGACAGCTAGCTGTCAAAAGGCATTTGATGACCTAAAGCAGGCAATGTGCACTGCCCCCATCTTGCAGAGTCCAGACTACAAAAATAAGTTAATTGTTCAAACAGATGCTTCAGAGCTGGGTGTGGGAGCTGTACTGTCTTATCCTAATGATGAAGGTTAAGACCAGCCAGTAGCTTTCATAAGCAGAAGGCTGACCCCTAGAGGGAAACGTTGGTCAGCTATAGAGAGGGAGGCCTTTGCTGTGGTGTGGGCCCTGAAGAACCTGAAGCCATACTTGTTTGGCACTCACTTCATAGTTCAGACTGACCACAAGCCCCTCCTATGGCTCAAATAGATGAAAGGTGAAAATCCTAAACTGCTCAGGTGGTCCATTTCCCTACAGGGGATGGACTATACAGTGGAACATAGACCTGGGACCCAACATGCCAATGCAGATGGACTCTCAAGGTATGTCCACTTAGAACACGAAGACTCAACTGGTCAAAGTTAGTTTAGTGACCCTGCGCTGGGGGGGGGGGGGGGGAGTTGTGTAGGAGAGTAGGATCTGCACTTATGTTGCCCCCACTTTTTTTCTGATGTATACACTGGTTTCTGGCTATAGTCTGGCTGGGTCCCTGCTAATCAGGGCCCCAGTTTCTCTGTTCTCTCTAAACGACTTGCTGTGCATATTAGATGCACTAGTGACTGGATACTGTGGTACCTAATGAACCCCTAGTATATGGTACCTTAGGTACCTAGGGCATAGGCACTTCACAGGCCTACCAGGGGCTGAAGTATGTATTATACCACCCCTGGGAAGCAGACTCAATCTGACACCACAGGCCTGCTACTGCAGCTTGGGTGAGATAGTGTTAGCACTCCTCACTGAGGTATAGGTTCCTATATCTCACCATACACACACATATAAACCTATCAGCCACCCCTATGGCAGGCCCTATCAATCCTGAGGACAGGGTGCTTGGTTTACAATGTGAAGGGGTTCCTCTGCATGAGCAGAACCCCTCTGCAGCTGGCAGAGTCTATTCTCTGTGGCTGTTTGTGGATGCGGTTAAACCATATACTCTTAAGTGCATTATAAATGCTAACTTTGGAATGACTGCATCAAAACATGTCGTGTTTGGTGGCAAACAACTTGGAATCATACCCCCACATCAGTCCATGATGTGAGAGTATGATCCCACCCTTCTAGAGGGGACGACATGTGCCTACTGTGGTAACACGGTAGAAATTTGAAAGAGCCCTGGCATCACAAAATGGAGGCCACCAGCACAGGCACTGGGCTTCCCTCCTGCTGCTGACTGAAATTCGCAGTGGAGGAGGCCGAACAATAGGCATCCTGTCACAGGGAGGTGTCACCACCTTCCAGACAGGATTTAGTGTATTGAGGCTGGGTGGGTGCCCTCCTAGAGTGGTTTGAAGTCCTGCACTGGGGGAGAAGTAGGCTCCTCTGTGCATATGCCAGCTCAAACCGGTTCAGGGGCTACCTGTCCCTGCTCTGGTGTGAAACTGGACTAAGGGAAGTGGGTGTAACCACCCCCTACCCTGACCCTCCCAGAGGAGTGGTCCTAGAGCTAATCCCTCCCCTATATTCAGTATAAGATAGGAAACCTTGCCATTGCAAAGTAGATAACCCTGGACGATGCTCTACAAAGAAGAATCCTGGCTCTTCGATGTTCCATTACCTTTGGAAGACAGAAGAATCTCCCTTAGAGTCAAGGAGTGACTCCCCTGCTTGGCAGGCACCAGAAACTCTAATCAACGGTCGCAAACTTTCCCGTTCTCGCCAGAGTTTGAAGTCCCTGCAGCCCCAGAAGTAAATTTCCTGACTTCTTGACGGCCATTGTGAGTCCCCAGCAAAGCTGAGGCGAGTGGACCCCACGAGTGATGAGGAACTGCAATACCTGGGAACCGAGCACTATTGTCGAGTGCAACCCCTTCATGACGTTCTACGAACTTGTGGTTTGGACCATTTGTGGCCCAAGCCGCCAGCAAGTTGTGCACCGAAAATCAGAGGCCTACCCTATCTCGAGTGACCGTAGGCTCCTGTAAAGCATTTCCTCACGAGGCGTCTTCATGTTTCCTTGCCCGTTGGCTTGTGGGTCCCCTGAAGACTTTCTGAACAAACCAAAGAGCTCCCCTGATTGCTCCAGGCCTACCCTCACTTACCCTTGCTGGGTGAGTCCCTCAGACCTTGCTGGTCTGCAACGCTGACCTTCTTTGATTTCTATGAGACTTGCTGTTGCCAAGGCTTGTTGGCTCCAATCCGGTTGCCAACACCTTAGTAAGCTGCAGACGTTGTGGAAAACTCCGAATCCAGCTGCTGGTCATCGTCAATCCTTCCTGGACCTCGTGAGCAAAGAGTCAAAACACCCTTGATCACCTGAAATCACCCGACTTCCGTGGACAACCAGCTTCCTGGCCCCCGGTCACTGACAAGTGACTGTGAACACTATCCCTTCAATTTTCAGGTCATCTGCATCTCGAATCCACCCTTGGATTCCACCAAACACTTCTCCAGTCTTCGCAAGCAGCAAATCTTCTTTGGTCTCCATAGAAAACAGCGACGCGACCCGACACCAAAAGTAACCTATGCACCCGGCTTCCCTGGGTGAGGTAACTCGTGCACTCCGGTGCCCTAGTGTGTGTTGGCCCTCGAATTATTTACCTTGTAAGTGGCTTGCTTGTTGACTTCCTCGAAGTACCCTAAAACTTTAAAAATCAAACGGCGACTTGCTCCATTGTAATCAATAGGGAACCCGTGACTGTGTTTACACACTGCATGCGTCTCCCGTGGATCTGTTACTTGCCTGCTTTTACTGCATTAGTGAAGTCCCAGCGATTCTACAGGCCCTAGGCCTTGTCATTCTGCAAGTCAACTTTCCTAAACCTCTTTTTTAGTATATGGTCTGGTACGCCCCTAGGGCCCCAGCCATATTTGTGCTTAACTTATTGTGAAACGTTGATATTTGAATGTGTTCCTGGCTTCTAATCTCATAAAGAGACACCAAAAGACACCTATGCACCCGGCTTCCCTGGGTGAGGTAACTCGTGCACTCCAGTGCCCTAGTGTGTGTTGGCCCTCGAATTACTTACCTTGTAAATGGCTTGCTTGTAGACTTCCTCGAAGTACCCTAAAACTTTAAAAATCAAACCGCGACTTGCACCTTTATTATCAATAGGGAACACGCGGCTGTGTTCACACACTGCACACGTCTCCCGTGGGCCTGTTACTTACCTGCTAACACTGCAGTAGTGAAGCCCCAGCGATTCCCCAGGCCCTAGGCCTTGTCATTTTGCAAGTCGACATTCTTATACCATTTTTTTAGTATATGGTCTGGTACGCCCCAAGGGCTCCAGCCATATTTGTGCTTAACTTATTGAGAAACGTTGAATTTTGAATGTGTATCAGGCTTCTAATCTCATAAAGAGATTAGTAGAGTGTGTCTAGAAATAAATACATATATATTTGATATATATACCTGTGTGGTGTCCTTTCATTTGGTAATTCAAGAAATTATAAGGTAAAACAAGCTACTTTACATTCCTCTGAGACTTAGCCTGAAGGCTGCTCTCCACAGCTACCACTAGGATTGCTTTCTTTAAAAGGTTGTCTTAAACCTATCTACCATAAGAGTCGAATTGGACTGGTGCACGGTGGCTACTATAACTAGTGACCAGCATATGCCAGGCCAACTTCTCACAGTAATTCTTTATAATAACTTAAGTAACCAGTAACCACACTGAATGACATTGTTTGTACTAATAATTGAATTGCAACAATGCCATGTTTCACTAATGTTCTTCTTGCTTGTTTGCTTTTACCCCCTTTCCCCTCATTTTTTCTGCTTTTTCCGCTCATATTTCTTCTTTTTTCTTTCTTACTATGTTTTTCCTCACTTACTCTTTACTTTTTCTTTTCCTCTTTTTTCTCTTTTCTCTTCTTCTTTTTTTCATTTGCAACATCATGCTAACGCAATTATTAGTTGTATGTAATTGATCGATGAAAAGAATCTTTTTTCAGACAAACTCAGCATTGTAATATTAAAGCTGTAGCACAGACATGTATGTTTAATAATTTTTGTTCTCATTAATTATTTAGATCTGTTGTGGCTACTCCTGACGAAGGCACTCTGTGCCGAAACGCGCGTCGTGAAGATATTTTAAGTTCTGCCACTACTTATAATTGATATTATTGAATTGTACCATTGTAATTTTCAATTTTATTGTATATTGTCAATTCACACTATGTGATTTTTTATCTTCTTTTTTAATTAAAATTGTAAACTACACTATTTGTTTGTTTTACTACTTCTGTGCTTATCAATTTGTACCATTATTGTGTATGTTTGCCTGGGAACTATATTTTCCATTGTGTCTATACCCTGTCCCAGGAATCAGACTATTCCACAGGGGGTCCTTGATACTCACATGTTGTTTGCTTTTAGGTGCACAAGAGAAAACATTACCCACGGTACTGCCAGACAGAAAGCCTGTGCACAACATGACGCGTGACCACACATCACTGATATCTCTTCAACTTGTGAAGCTAAGCACCACTGCCAACTGACAGCTTCAAGATGGCCACAAAGAAAGGTGCTATCAAGGAAGTGGCCAGTGATAAGGAGCTTGCCACCACTGGTATGTTGACCCAGACCTTTTTAAGGAAAAACAAAACATGTGCCTGAAACACCGGCCTCTGGGGAGCAAGTTGGGACCAGCACCTCCGCATCAGCGGATCCACCCCAACTTATGCCAGAGCCCTTGTCTGTCACAAAGGCAGCCAGTCTAATCACAACACCGACGAGCAGTGACGATGAAACTGACTTATCTCTTTCACAAAGTAGTTCCCAATTGTTCGAGGAAACTCAGATAAAAAGACAACAACAGCTGCAGTCAGCAACAGTAGTTTCTCCCGAATTAGGAGCAGTTCAGGAGATTGAGCTTCATGCTGAGGAAGTAGAGGAAGCCACTCTTTCAGAAGATCCATTGTCTTCCAGATCTCCAGCAAGAGAACGGAGGGTTAGAACACCATATTCTTCTCCAAGACCCCCTCAGACTGATCCTGCCTCAGTCTGAAAGTGAGACACGCCACGAGAGGCTAGGGAAAAGGTAGGTTCCTGAAAGCCTTAGACTTATACATGTTGAGGAGGAGGATGACGAGCCAGTCATAATGGATGTTAGCCCAGCCCAAGTGGAGACCAACATTACCCCACCCCAAACTGCTGTGAGAGATGTGACACCACAGATACCATCACCAACTCCAGCTGCCATATTTGCAGAGTCCCAGCAGTGACCTACATCCACAACCACCTCAGCAGAAATAGGTACAGCAGAGAGGCAAATGTCAAAACTCCCACCTTCCGCCAGTTCACAGTTGACATTGGCATCAGAAAGTGGACCTCCCCATTTTGAGACTTCTTTACAAACAGAAAGGAGCAGAACATTGCCATATGTTCCATTTGCACAGCAAGTGTTAGTCGGGGTAAGCCTGGTGCAATCTATGGTACCGGGGCCAAACAACCTATTTGAGAAAACACCACACAATCTAGTGGGAGATGCACCTTAGCAGCCAAAAAAACTGCAAATGGTGTTGGAGAACGGGGTGAAAAGCTGAGCAGGGAATCCAATCTGATCATGGTGGAAGGTGAAGAAGAGGAGGACATTTTTGTTTATGCAAAGCAGCCCTGTCCCCAGCAGTGCAGTAGTTTTGCCCACATCAGCAACATCACAATGGCACAAGACTCAGGTCAAGACACCAAGGCAAGAGAGTACAGTGACTGCCCCGCTGAGACACACATTGAGCCTACCACAGTCTGCTCTCATGATTTCACCTGCATCAGTGTCACCAGAAAAGAAAAAAAATCCAGACTACAATTCCCAGCATGTTTAGGCAGGAGGGGCAGTACGAACACAACCGCCCAATGGCACGTTCATACACTGCGACGCTGGCTAAAATGTTAGCACTTTTATTTTGTGGAAGGAGTGGGTTTTCTAGAATTTGTGGCATTCATCTGCCTGAAATGGAAGCTTCCCAGTCGGTCCTATATTGCCAGAGTTGCTGTTCCAGCACTACATCATGCTATGCTGGAATTACTTGGACAAGCTTTGCAGCAAAGTGCTGTTCACATTATCCACTTGAAGGCAGACATGTGGACCAGTTGCCAAGCACACTGATTACATTTGCATCACTGCATACTAGATCTCTTTCGTGGGGGTTAGAGAAAAAATATCTGCAGGTGTTGACACTGTTGCGAATTTTAATGGTGCTCGGAAGCATGCAGCAGTGGCCATGTTTGCCATGGAGAAATTCCATACTGCTGCAAACATTTTGGAAGACTTTAACAACAAGATCTTTGAGTGGTTACGAGCAAGAGGGTTTAACACTAGATTTGTTGCCACAGACAATGGCAGTAACATAGTTAAGGCCATGGCAGATGGTGGATATTTCAAGGTCCTTTGTTTGACACACTGCATCAACATCATTGTACAGGACTTTCTTAAAAATAGAAGACCAGGCCAGCAAGTTGCTGTCTACCTGCAGAAGTATCTGCACTCATTTCATCCATTCATTTAAAGCCTGGAAGCAGCTGAGGGTCATTCAGCTTGATCATAGAATGCCAATTAAAGCACTCATACAGGCGGTCCGAACAGGTTGGAACTCTACTTATTACATGTTGCAACATCTGTTTGAGCAGGACAGACCAATCAATGAACATGTCATGCAAAGAGGGGATGCAACTATGAAAGGTATGATCATTGAGATGGACCAATGGGGCCTAGTCAATTGTCTGACAGAGATGTTGCTTCCTTTTGAGATTGTTCACGTGGGAAGTCAACAAGGAGGATAGTACTATGGGTCAAGCTATCCCATTGTTGGACATACTACAGGAACAGCTCAAGAAGCTGTCTGAAAAGTAGGGGTGGGCGGAATTTGCGAAATTAACTTCCGCAAATTATCGCGAAAATGCAGAAAATCTCCGCAAACACGCCGGAAATATCGCGAAGACGTGGAAGTTTTTTGCCGCCTGTTCGCGGTATTTTTTGCGTGATCGCGGGTCGCCAACTTACCCATGCGGTTGCTCACGGGCGCGACCATCTTGTTTTCACTTGTCCCGCCCTCTCGCGATGCTTACTTCCTGTTCCGGGTCGCGCAATGCATGTTCGCGCCTGTTCGCGGTCGATATTTCCTGTTCGCGACCGCTTTTACTTGATCGCGTTGCTTTTTGCTTGCTCGGGGAGAAAATATTGCGCGAACTTGCGCACGTGGTCTTGTTTTTCACTCTATTGCATGGTTCTGGGGCCTGATTTTCAATCCTCCCTAAATCTTTTCAATCCTTTGTTTATAGCCACTTTTTTTGGATCTTTATTACTTATTATTTCTCTAACTATTTTCCTGCTTCTATATTTTTGGTTTTTGTCTACTTTTTTTTAGTTTTTTAGCTACTTTTTCACTCTTTCTATTGCCTATTTATTTCCTTTACTTACTTTTTTAATTTTATTACCTTTTCTTTCCCACCCCGTCTCTCATCCCCAGAACCATGTCGAAGGGTAGGGCTCGCCGCAGCCAGAGCCGCGACCGCCTTCCATGTGGAAGGCGGAGCCCACAAGGGGTGCAGGCACAGGCCTTATTTGGGGAGGTGGAGTTGGCTGCACTCATTTTCTTTGTGCAGCGCCACCTCCCCTCAACCCTGGCAGCAGGTGGCAGGCCTGGGTCCGGGTACGGCCTCCGGGAGCGTCGGCAGCGGTGGGGGGAGTGTTGCGCATCTCTGGGGTCCGGCGCACCCAGGCACAGCTGACGCACCGGTGGTCCGACATCCTGGACCGTGAGCAGGACCTGCTGGACCTGCTAGGAGTGGAGGTCCCGGGGCTTGGTGAGTACCTATTTAATTTATTACAACTTTGTGTCTGTTCTTCTGCTCTATGTTATATATTGCGAATATCTTTTTTTCCTTCCAACCAGCTAGAATGTTGCTGCTTACAATACATTCCAGGTTAAAAACGTTTAAAAGTCTTCTGTGATTATGACACAGGTGCTCTTCTGCGCTACTACTAATCTTACTTGTTTGCAGCTTTGCGTTTGCGCTTGCTTAGCGTGATTCTTTACGAGTTTATTTGAGAGAAATTAAGTTACGTAATGCTACAGTGACTCACGTCTACTCCTTACTTTGTCCTGTCACTAATAGATAGGGGCGGATTGATACTTAGGTTTAGGTACTTTGTAAGGACCTTCTAATTGGTTATTGGTATGCGTGATGCCCCCCCTCACTCAGTTACGTGACGTGCTGCTAGTACGGCAGTCTTTAGAACCTTTTCTAGTTTGTTCAATGAGTGGAGGTAGGCTTAGCAGTTACTTAGCAGTAGCAGATCAGCATCAATCAAACCAAAATTGGTGTATACAAAAAATGTAGTCATGTTCATGTGTCTTCCATGATTGGACCATACGCATTGTTGAGGAATACAGTGGAAATGTATACTTAATGTACAATTGGCATGCCTGGAATAGGTGGGCTAGGTTGGGTGGTACGTTTTACTACTACTTAGGCTTAGTTGTAACTTAGTTTTCTTTAATCAGAATGGAAGACTGGATTACTGTTGATAAATAGTAACTTAAGTAGTCGAACTGCGAATCCCCCGATATTACATGTTGACCAGATGAGATCGGTCAATGTAGTTATTGCAATTGTTGTTTACATAAGTGTTTTTTGACCGTTATTGAAAAATATTGTATTTGTTTAACACCATCCATCAATGTTTGTCTCTTTCTTATATCTTTCCTGTCCATCAGCACCCAGGGGCAGACCGACAGGGACTGGGCAGTCGGCGGGACAGGAACACCACTAGGAGGACACCGCTGAGGGCTCCTCTGCTGGCCCCAGTAAGTCTTCTTGTTTTTAATAATATTTCTTATTCCATAACTTTTACTGCCCCATTTCTCCCGAACTATAGTGTGTTTCCAAATGCTATTTTTTTACCACCAATTATCCTTCGATCTGTACGGTTTCAAAAATCTTATCCCTGCCTCCGCTATGATGACTCTGAGTACTACTGCATCCTATCAATCTGTCTGTACTGTAGTAGCTAGTCTTGCCCAGTTGGCCAGTGCCACTCTTTGTGAAAGGTTGTAATATAAAACTCATATTCGCCAGTAGCTTGTACAATCCGTTCGGTCGTTGTCTTGTACTACTTTTACTCTTATTGATGTTGAGGCTTTGAAAATTCACAGCAACAGCCCTACCAGATTTCTTAATATTTTGATATGATACCCTATAGGACATACCACTGTTGTAGGGATCTTGCACATACATTTGCACCAGAAAATAGGATGTTGGTGATGGTAGGTTGGACCTTCCTTGCACACCTCAATCAGAAATTCCGCACCCACCACAATTCCACTGCTTGACTATAGTACTGTCTTGTCATACCTATTAGGTCTCGGAACCCTCCCCTCAAGATACCCAACAAGTAGACAACCCAGAACATAACACACCCAACCTCTGTCGTGGAAGCAATTCACATGCACACCCTTACTTTAATTTGCTCACTCGTGTAACTTAGTCCACTCCACACCAAATACCACGAAGTCTATGTAAGTTTAAAATGTTTATTTCAATTTGAGAAGGTCTGTACACTGTTTTCTTAGCAGCACCAACCGGCAAATCAATAACATTAAAACAATATACATTGTTACACTTATACAGTTGGGAATTAAATCATGATAACTGAACAGTGGTGGAAGGCAGCACCACCATCCCATAGCAATTTAGTTTATATACATTTATAAATGAAGATGTGAGTGAATGGACCCCTCACCTCAGAAGAACCTAGTACTGGTAGTTGGTGCATCGTTCAGAAGCTCTGGTTCGTAGAAGGGAATCTTGCGTCTGTAATGCGAAAAAAGAAATGGTGTGCGTTAGTATATTGCAACTTGCAAGCATTTCTCAGCCGTGCCAAAAAGTGTAGCATCTATGGATAAGCAATATGGACTAACAGTAACAGTAGTACACCAGTTCTTCCTAAAAAAGTGGCTTGTTAATGTTTGTTGACCGCTTGTACGCAGCGCGTAGACTAGACAGTAGCAGTGTGAGGCAGGTCATGTGGGCTCAAAGGTGTCTTAAGAAGCTGCAAGGTAAAGGTAACGTCACATGTGCATGGCTAGGGCTAATCAAGCAAAGGCTACAATGATCATATAACTATTAGTGTCTACTCTACTACTACCTGATTTGTACTAGTGATGTATGTTAGTATTAACTCATTTTTCAACCTTGCTACTGATCAATAGGGGGGAGGTGTATATGACGCCTAATAAATGTGTAATGTTTTCTAGGCGCACTACCGACCACCATTGCTGGGGCCAGCGAAGGCGACGCCGAGGGCGAGGATGCGGCAGTTGCAGATAGCAACGGAGCGGTAGGGGGAGTGGCAGCACCAGTGGCAGGCGGTGGTAAGTTAGATTCATAATCTTTAACTATTGTTGAACTTGACAGCACACTCACTGCAAGGGTGTACTGTATGTATATGTATACTGTACAGTTGTGACTTAGGGCCCCCATTAGGATGGTGGGCGTATTGCCCCCGCCGGGCCGGCTGGAATTCACTGCCGTCACCGCAGGGGCATACCTCCCGCCATCCCTGTAGAAAATATTCAGACATGTCCAGGCGGAAAAGGGTTCAATATGGCGGTGGTGTCTCTCTCACCACACCGCCAGCCATATAATCTGCATTTTGGAATGCCTTTGCGTGGCGGCATTGCCGTCCGCCATGGAAAGGCATGCACACATTGCAGAGTATGCTTGGGGGCCCCCATGGAGGGTACCTACTGATGCTATGGTACCCCCCCGACTTTCAAAGCAAAACGTGACAGGCTCCGTGCGGGGCCCGTCATGTTGTGCTTGGAAAAGCAGCACAACATTTTAGCATTGCTTTCAGCAAAGCCAACCAGAATTTAAATAAAAAAAAACAGGGTGCACCCGCCACTGTGCCGGGCGCATCATCCTAATTAATTGTCCCCACGGGACCCCCACCCTTTTTAGCAGTCGGATGGCGGGCGGACAAAGTCCGCCCGCTATCCGATGTCGTAAGTAAGTATGAGTTCTTGGGGACGTTTGAAGAGTGAACTAGAAGACTAGAATTCCCTTTAATTGGTATAGGACTAGGAGCCGGAGTATTGAGTAACCAATGGCCTCATCTATCTGATTTGAACTCCGCTTTGAAAGTTTTATGGAGAAGAGCACCTGGTGCACTGTTCAACTAAAAAGTGTAAGACAGGTGGAAGGAAGAAGGACGGGCGCCATTTAAAATGTTATGTACTACTGTGCTTTATTTTATAGTGCTACTCTACCATGCCACTATGTGTATAAATAATTACCTTGTCCTACTGTTTTATTAAGACTATATTTTACAATTGTCTTGTTTTTTCTTTTTGATACACAGCAACTCCGAAACTCAACCGGAAGGAGTTGGCCGCCAAGGCACGGCGCCGGAAGCTGGAGGCAATCCAGCATGAATACCGGCGGCTGGTGGTCCTAGCCGAGGAGGAGGAGGAGACTGCAGCAGCTATTGAAGCCTCCTCCAGTGCCCCGGGCCCCAGCCACCGCCCTCCAGCGTTACGGCGCCACCGCCTGGCGGCTGCCCGCCGCCACTGTGTCATCTCCGGTGCCCCCCCCACTGTGGCTGCAACTGCCGCGGCCTTAGACGCCGCGTCGCCCATTTAGAGGACGAGATGCGCCAGATGCGTGTCCTCCTCCAGTCCCGCCCCACCAGTTAGTCCCTGTCACTGCCCCTTTTTAAATTCCTGTTCTTTACTCGTTTGGCGTTTGACTTTTTTCTACTGTGGACAGTGGTTGGGGTTAGGGAGGTGGGTGGGTCAGCTTTTGTGGGTTTAGTTTATTTGTTAGGGTAAATTAAATATATTTTTCTATGTTACATGCAATGTTGTTAATGTTTTGTAGGTGGGGTAACTGTTTTACATCACACTGTTTCCTTGCTGGTGCATGGCCGCCCATAGCCTGTGTTTGATTTCAATAATTTGCTGACTGTATAAGACACAAACAGATAGATGCGACACACCTCACTCATTGACTGGTCCTTCTAGTACTTTCAGTCTGTCCTCTAGTCTATGCATTCTTTGGAGTGGTGTTTGAAAATGAAATCATTGACAACATGTCCATTATTAATTCTGCCTCCCCCAAACTTCTCTCTTACCGGTGCTTGATGTTTATGTCCAACTGTGGCACAGCACTGGCTGCATGGTGAAGATGGTTTCCTTTTTCATACATGCCATGATTGGGGTGGTGGTAGTATAGTAGTAGTAGTATACACTGGCCGGGTGGCAGCATTTCCAAAAAAAGAAAAGGAGATAGTCAATCGCCTTTGAGAGACTGTTAGAGGAGTAGTTGAATGAAGTACATCACAGAATGTACCGAGCAACAATTATATGCTCAAATATTTGACAAAAAAACTGAATGGTGGTTATTATGAGGATAGCCTACTAGACAGAGTTACAAACTATAGTTTTGTCGACTCGAGTCACTTGACTATGCCTACAGTCTAACAGTTAGTGCTGTATTTGAGGAATGACAACAAACAAATCCAATCAATGCCGGCAATTCATGCTGAGGTATATGTTCCTTTGTTAAATAAAATAACCTCTGAAATATCCTACTCATGGGTGGGCAAGCAGAAGAAGATCATCGCTCTGCATTGAAATTGAAGTAGTGTTGCTTTCACCAGATCCGCCCCAGCAAGTATGTGATTAAGTATTGGTGTACATTTAATTTAGTTACACCTCGACAATAAGTCACACAGCCCGGGGGAAGAGGGTTAGGGTTTGTTGAATGGATGGGAAGGGGGATTTTGGGAAAGGTTTGACATAGAAAAACAGTATGCATACATAGACAAACAAACGACAATCATTGAAGACTACCATACCATATCCATTCCATATGTTAAGGGAGAAAAAGGCAATGCATGCATGATGATGAGACCCGGATTACATACACTTCTATTTCTTGTTCTGTTCCGGCCTTAATACTTTAACAGATAGCAAATAGAAATTTTAAATATTGGTAGTGAAGAATCGTAAACACAGAGCAAACGTAATGATGATTGATAATAACAACTCCAAGAACACACTGTTGTAAAGATTGTATACAAGATATTAATCAAATTATTGAAAAGAAGTTAAAAGTGGATACTGTTACTGTCTTATCCTGGTCAAAAATGTGGACTGGTTTTTTGCATCTCGGCATTCCTCTTGCTCCTCTCGTCCATCAATCTTGGGTGTGTCGCCTCGCCACTCGCCACTGCCCGGCTGGAAAAAAAAGGTGATTGATTGGTAAGGTAATTAATATGCATTGTAATGTTTTACAAAGTTTTGGCCAAGGCCCGGCCTGTAATTTTAAATTGTAAACCAAAGGGGATATTGAGAAAGAAAGTGAAAACAAATGCACAAGTGATGGTGTAGTGCAACAAGAACACTTTCCGAGGTGGCATGTATGCATATGCATCATCTCTACTCTAGTCTGTTTCCAGCATTGACCTTCAACAGTAACAGGAGAGATCAGGCCCACAGTGCTTACCAATTTAGCACATCCTATGTTAACACTTTAGAGTCCTTTTTTTTTCTCTCAAAGAGTTGGACAAACGCAAAGCACATTATCCTTTCCAAACATAGCATTTTACAGTTAAAGTTAGTAAAATCAATGCACTGCAGTCATCCCACCGCTACACTCTATTCAACTTCTACACAGACATTTGGGTCTGCTGTGGTTGTTGTTGACGTGTTTACCTTTAGGCTTTTCCGTTTTATGCCACTCCTGAAACATCCTCCTCCTGACTTCATCATCATCTCTGATACTTTTACTGACTGAAGATTGGCCTGCAGTACAAGTATAATTTTTATGAATCACCCAGAGTAGAAATATAAATATTACTGACTTGAGTCATTCTTTATTGTGTACAGAAAGATAGATTACTACTAGTACACTTTGACATCACTTTGTGCACAACAAACAACGCAAACACAAAGACCAATAGCTCAGAGTCAGGTGTCCAATGCATGCCATTAATTGTCATCATTCATTACCTGTTCCTTCTCATCTTAAGTTAACGGGCCGTCTCTTTCGCCATCATCATGATGGACGGTGCTGTTAAGTCACAGTAATTTGCATTGCGCAGATTGAGTGAGTCCCCTTCCTGTATTGAATTAAAAGCAATGTATCACCAAGATGCAGGAGAAGTACACATTTCTTGTTTGCAAGAAGGGGAAAATTAGTGTGTTCTGTAGAAAGTTGATTAGTGGCAGTGCACAATTACATCAATTCATGCGCAACACACACAACAAAATCTACATCATTCAGTCTGCCATTCTGCGGCCAATGCATGGCATCAATCATTACCTGTTGCATCTTATTTTCAGTTAATGGCCAGTCTCTCTCGGCTCTGAAGGAGGATAGCTATAGAAGTCATCAGATTCATGGTCCACTTGTTTTGGAAGGACGAGGAAAGTTTGAATTTGTTGTTACCATCATCCAATCATCATTCATGAGGGAAATGGAATTGACCAGGAGATGCAGTATGATCGAGCGGAGGAGCTGGATTCTGAGGACTGTAGTGTCAAATGGCAGACACCTGAAACTTGTATCTTAAATTAGAAGAGTAGAAGACGGTGATAATGCATTTGTTGCGATTCACAAGTTTATAACCGGAACGACAGACACAAACAAAGGGGGAAAAAAGGGAGGAAGACAGTAAGTGCGAGCCTAATTGTCAGGGAAGTATAGCTCGTCCTCAAACTCTGGGGGATCTTCCAGTAGTAGGTAATCATCTGACACAATACTTCCGTCACCTGAGCCGCTGTCCTCATCTTCCTCTGTTGATTCATGCATTGTGTAATTCGGTGGTATGAAGTGCTGATTCATTTTGATCATTGTTAACCTCTCCACGTTTTTGGGAGATAGACTGGTCCTTCTCAAGGTTATAATGGAACCAGCAGCACTGAAAACACGTTCGGAAGAGACACTTGCGACAGGGCAAGCCAGATAGCTTATCGCCAGCCTGCTGAGCTGTGGCCAATCAGACCTTTTCCTATACCAATACTGCACTGGGTTTTGATCAACGTACACCTCTGTTGGGTCGTCCAGATAGGCCTGGACCATCTGCTCAATGTTCAGGGTTGCTGCTGGTAAGCTTTTGTGCTGTTTTTTCTGTGCATCAGCACTGTGCTTAAGGCCCATCTTTACATACCAATCTGATAATGATTGTACTCGGCCGAATGAATTATTGTTTTTGTAGTCGATGGTGATGGTGAGTGTTGCGATTGTGAGCCAACCGCACTGCCCTCAGCCGACAAAGTTGCACTTGATTCTGCATGGCCTGCTTCAGTATCAGTACTTGTTGTGGGTTGATGTGGCGGGCTTTTAATTAGCAGCCCTTCGTTTTCAAACTTGATGGCTGCTTCAGCTATACAACTTTTGTAGCGGGCAACATCATTGTTGGAAAAAGAAAGGAATAGTCCTAATTTTGCACGTGGATCCAGAATTGTGGCACAAATGTAATGTTCTTGTGACAACATTTTATTTTGTATCCTTACATTTTCTGATAAGCGCCTGGATAAGCTCTCCACCAAGTCATGGGCTTGCCTTCTGTCCTCTACACCTTTGTAGGATTCAGACACATTATTCAGCTCATGCTCTAGCATTTGCAACAATGGGATAGCTTGGCCCATTGTACAGTCCTCCTTGCTGACTTCACGTGTGAAGACCTCAAAAGGAGACAGCATCTCAGTCAGGCATTGAATTAGGGTCCATTGCTCCCTCTGAAGGGTCATGCCTTTAACACTAGCATCACTGCTTCTGTACCAGACATATTCATTGAGTGACCTGTGCTGTTCGTACAGACGATCAAGCATGTAATACGTTGAGTTCCAACGTGTTGCCACCTCCTGGATGAGTGCCTTGACTGGCATCCTAAGTTCACGTTGGACGATCCTCAGCTGCTTCCGAGCTTTAAAAGAATGGCTGAAATGAGTGCATATTCTTCGGCAGATGGCCAGTAAATTGCTTACTATGGGTTCTTTTTTCAGAAAGTCTTGCACTATAATGTTTATGCAGTGTGCCAAACACGGAACCCTGAAATAGGAACCAAGTTCCATGGCCTTCAGTACATTACTGCCATTGTCTGTGGCAACAAAGCCAATACCAAGCCCTCTGGGCCGCAGCCATTCCAAAACCTTGGTGCGAAACTCTTCTAAAATGTTTTCAGCCGTATGAGATTTCTCCATGGCGAACATGGCTACAGTTGCATGTTTCCGAGTACCTTCAAAAATCGCAGCTGTGTCAACAACACCTCGTGCAGATAGTTGATCTCTAACCCCCACAAAAGAGATCCAGTGTGCAGTGATGCACATGTAATCTGTGGCTTGGCAACTGCTCCACATGTCTGTTGTCAGGTGGATATTGTGCACAGCACTCTGCCGCAAACCATGACCAACCAATTCCAGCACATCATGATGTAGTGCCGGAACAGCAATTCTTGCGAAATAGGACCGGCTGGGAACTTTCCATTTCGGGCAGATGGCAGACACAAATTCAAGGAAACCCACCCCTTCCACAAATGAAAAAGGAAGAAGGTCCAGCGCTAACATTTTAGCCAGCTTCGCATTGTACAATCGTGCCATTGGGTGGTTGCGTTGGAACTGCCCCTCCAACCTAAACATGCTGTCAATGGTAGGCTGGCTTACTTTCCTTAGTGGTGCTGTTTTCATTAACCCACTAAGGCTCAACGACACAGATTGTCTCATTGAGGTACTCGCCGGTCGCCTTGGTGTCTCACCCACACTCTGAGTATGGCTCTTACTGCGGTGCCACTCTGATGTTACTGAGGAGGATGTGGGCGTTACCACTGCAGTGACTGCACTACTGGAGACAGGGCTAGAAATGCCTCCCTGTTCTTCACCTGCCACCACAATAATATCGCTCCCTGATTCCTGACTAACTTCAAAGGGTTTAGTTTTTCTACTTTCTTTTAACTTACGTAGGTGATCCTCCCACACGATATTGTGGTGTATTTTTAGATGACTTGCTTGTCCTCCGGTACCATAGTTTGTACCAAGCTTACCACGCCGAACACCTTGCCGACAAATTGCGCATATAGCAACGTTCTCCTCCTTGGCGCTAACAGAAAAGAAGTCCCAAACTGGGGAGGAGAACTTTCTGGCACTGCTGGATGTGCCACTTTCAACACCAGATGAACTTGAGGGGGTGCTTGAAAATATGTGACCCTGTCCACCTACACTGTGACTTTTACTACCACTTCCTACTGAGATGGTTGAGCTGGATGTAGGTCCCTGCCGGGCCTTGGAAAATATGGCAGCTGGAGGTAGTGGTGGTGTAACCTGTGTTGGTGAGATCCGTGCTACATCCCGCTCAGTAGCAGCCTTTCTGGATAGGGTGAGAATGTCGGTCTCCAATCCCTTTGGGGCGGGAGTAATGTGCATGATGACTGGCTCATCTTCATCAACATCATCACCCCCCTCTTCTACATCTACCTCCATAACTCTAAGTTTTTCTGGGACCTTCCTTTTCAGAAGCAATGTCTTGTGGCGTACTTCACTCTCAGACCGAGCTGGTGGGACCCAAGTGTCATCACGATCATCAGAAGCGGGGCTTGAAGAAGAAGATGATGGACTAAGCCTCCTTTTCCTTGCTGGTGGTCTGGAAGACAATTGATCTTCTGAAACAGTGGTTTGACTTCGCTCCACTTTGTCTGCAGGAAGCTCGATTTCCTGAATTGCCCCTACGTCAGGAGCAACAACTACTATGGTGGGCTGTTGCGGCGGCTGCTGCTGTTCTGGTTGCGGCGGCTGCTGCTGTTCTGGTTGCTGTGGCTGCTGCTGTTCTGGTTGCGGCGGCTGCTGCTGTTCTGGTTGCGGCGGCTGCTGCTGTTCTGGTTGCGGCGGCTTGACACTGATCTGCTGAGTTTGCGCCTGCGTTGAACTTGATTGTGTACTACTTTGCGGTAATTACATTTATTCAACATCGCTGCTCGTTAGTAGACTGGCTACCTCTGCGACACTAAAGCTCTTGGGCCTAGGTTGGTGGGGTTGGACCGCTGTGCTGCTCCCAGCTTGGTTCCCGGACAACGCTTTGGTGCCAAAAAAAACATTGGCCGGCACACCACCAGTCGTGGTTAATGGCACTTCCTTTTTCTGTTCCTTCTTCTCACCGGCAACTTTCTTGGTACTGGACCTGGTACCTTTCTTTGGGGCCATCTTCTTCAGATGTCAGGAAGGAGGCAGATGCACAACAAGTTCTGGTCACACGTGGGCGTGATGCGCAGCAGGACTTCTGTCTGGCTGGCAGTACAACGGGTAGCCAGGTGATGCCGATGACACCTCCTACTCTGTCTTTTGTGCACCTAAAAGCAAAGAAGACAGGAGAAGAACATCAGTGAAATGTTGCATTTGTTTTTGTGGTTCAGTTACTTAGTACTGTACTAGTGCAAACAAAAGATAGTCTAGCCATTTATGACTATTTTTTTTAACTAGAGCTAAGTTATACTACTAGTACTGTGTACAGCCACACACTACACTCTCAGGAAGGATAGGAAAGTTAATAATAAACAACAAAATAAAAAAATAATGGAAGTGGGGTGGACCATTGCATTATTATGCTGCTGGCAAAGGGGGTGGATGGATGGAAGCAGTAAGCCAATAGGAAAACCATGCAGGCCTATATGGCAAAAGCAGGACACTAATAACTCCCAACACAAAAAAAAGACACCAGCCACATGGACACTCACACATCACTAACAAGCAGGGGGCCTGGGAAACACCAGGAGCTGACAAAAGGCCTATGAAAGTCAGGTAAAGGATGCATGCTGAAGCACACTGCTCTGCCTTTTTAATGCAACAAAATGCAAATACGAACATTCACAGGCCCCAAAAAGGTCTGCACGGAGCATGCATCGCACACCAACACTCACCAGACACACACAACAAAAGCATGTCTTTAAGACAACCAACATCAGAAAGCCCACCCCAAAAAAACACACTTCCCCAACTCAATCCAATGCCATCCATGCCCTAAATGATGTCTAAATTCAACAGAGCACACAGAAAACAGTAGATTAATAAAGCTGTGGCTACCTGCTCTGGTCCTAGTGGATGAAAGCAGGCCTGTTGGCAGACAAGGCCGGTTAAGCTTGCAGGCCTAGGCCTCAAAATGGCCACCAGCCACATGGCCAGGCCCAACAACATCAGCAAGGCCACCCCAAAAAACACACTTCCCCAACTCAATCCAATGCCATCCATGCCCTAAATGATGTCTAAATTCAACAGAGCACACAGAAAACAGTAGATTACTAAAGCTGTGGCTACCTGCTCTGGTCCTAGTGGATGAAAGCAGGCCTGTTGGCAGACAAGGCCAGGCAAGCTTGCAGGCCTAGGCCTCAAAATGGCCACCAGCCACATGGCCAGGCCCAACAACATCAGCAAGGCCACCCCAAAAAACACACTTCCCCAACTCAATCCAATGCCATCCATGCCCTAAATGATGTCTAAATTCAACAGAGCACACAGCAAACAGTAGATTACTAAAGCTGTGGCTACCTGCTCTGGTCCTAGTGGATGAAAGCAGGCCTGTTGGCAGACAAGGCCAGGCAAGCTTGCAGGCCTAGGCCTTAAAATGGCAACCAGCCACATGGCCAGGCCCAACAACATCAGCAAGGCCACCCCAAAAAACACACTTCCCCAACTCAATCCAATGCCATCCATGCCCTAAATTATGTCTAAATTCAACAGAGCACACAGCAAACAGTAGATTACTAAAGCTGTGGCTACCTGCTCTGGTCCTAGTGGATGAAAGCAGGCCTGTTGGCAGACAAGGCCAGGCAAGCTTGCAGGCCTAGGCCTCAAAATGGCCACCAGCCACATGGCCAGGCCCAACAACATCAGCAAGGCCGCCCCAAAAAACACACTTCCCCAACTCAATCCAATGCCATCCATGCCCTAAATGATGTCTAAATTCAACAGAGCACACAGAAAACAGTAGATTAATAAAGCTGTGGCTACCTGCTCTGGTCCTAGTGGATGAAAGCAGGCCTGTTGGCAGACAAGGCCAGGCAAGCTTGCAGGCCTAGGCCTCAAAATGGCCACCAGCCACATGGCCAGGCCCAACAACATCAGCAAGGCCGCCCCAAAAAACACACTTCCCCAACTCAATCCAATGCCATCCATGCCCTAAATGATGTCTAAATTCAACAGAGCACACAGAAAACAGTAGATTACTAAAGCTGTGGCTACCTGCTCTGGTCCTAGTGGATGAAAGCAGGCCTGTTGGCAGACAAGGCCAGGCAAGCTTGCAGGCCTAGGCCTCAAAATGGCCACCAGCCACATGGCCAGGCCCAACAACATCAGCAAGGCCACCCCAAAAAACACACTTCCCCAACTCAATCCAATGCTATCCATGCCCTAAATGATGTCTAAATTCAACAGAGCACACAGAAAACAGTAGATTAATAAAGCTGTGGCTACCTGCTCTGGTCCTAGTGGATGAAAGCAGGCCTGTTGGCAGACAAGGCCAGGCAAGCTTGCAGGCCTAGGCCTCAAAATGGCCACCAGCCACATGGCCAGGCCCAACAACATCAGCAAGGCCACCCCAAAAAACACACTTCCCCAACTCAATCCAATGCCATCCATGCCCTAAATGATGTCTAAATTCAACAGAGCACACAGCAAACAGTAGATTACTAAAGCTGTGGCTACCTGCTCTGGTCCTAGTGGATGAAAGCAGGCCTGTTGGCAGACAAGGCCAGGCAAGCTTGCAGGCCTAGGCCTCAAAATGGCCACCAGCCACATGACCAGGCCCAACAACATCAGCAAGGCCGCCCCAAAAAACACACTTCCCCAACTCAATCCAATGCCATCCATGCCCTAAATGATGTCTAAATTCAACAGAGCACACAGAAAACAGTAGATTAATAAAGCTGTGGCTACCTGCTCTGGTCCTATGGGATGAAAGCAGGCCTGTTGGCAGACAAGGCCAGGCAAGCTTGCAGGCCTAGGCCTCAAAATGGCCACCAGCCACATGGCCAGGCCCAACAACATCAGCAAGGCCACCCCAAAAAACACACTTCCCCAACTCAATCCAATGCCATCCATGCCCTAAATGATGTCTAAATTCAACAGAGCACACAGAAAACAGTAGATTACTAAAGCTGTGGCTACCTGCTCTGGTCCTAGTGGATGAAAGCAGGCCTGTTGGCAGACAAGGCCAGGCAAGCTTGCAGGCCTAGGCCTCAAAATGGCCACCAGCCACATGGCCAGGCCCAACAACATCAGCAAGGCCACCCCAAAAAACACACTTCCCCAACTCAATCCAATGCCATCCATGCCCTAAATGATGTCTAAATTCAACAGAGCACACAGAAAACAGTAGATTACTAAAGCTGTGGCTACCTGCTCTGGTCCTAGTGGATGAAAGCAGGCCTGTTGGCAGACAAGGCCAGGCAAGCTTGCAGGCCTAGGCCTCAAAATGGCCACCAGCCACATGGCCAGGCCCAACAACATCAGCAAGGCCACCCCAAAAAACACACTTCCCCAACTCAATCCAATGCCATCCATGCCCTAAATGATGTCTAAATTCAACAGAGCACACAGCAAACAGTAGATTACTAAAGCTGTGGCTACCTGCTCTGGTCCTAGTGGATGAAAGCAGGCCTGTTGGCAGACAAGGCCAGGCAAGCTAGCAGGCCTAGGCCTCTAAATGGCCACCAGCCACATGGCCAGGCCCAACAACATCACAAAGGCCACCCCAAAAAACACACTTCCCCAACTCAATCCAATGCCATCCATGCCCTAAATGTGCTTGAAAATGAAATATATTCAAAAAACAAAAGGAACAGTTGCTTCATCATGCACACACACACCCATGAGGCCATGCCCATGGCTAGCTCGGGCCTACTACTACAACCCACAAAATTAAAAAAAAAAAAAGGAATGATGATAATTAATTAACACAAATAAATTGTAGTTACACAACAACTGCAATGCCCACAATCAAACACAACAACCACTTACTTGTAAAATATCCTATTCCAAAAATCCTGAAATCCAATTGCAATGATGCAGCAGACAAAAAGAGTGATCTTTCCAGCTCCAAATCCAAAGGCAGAATGAGCAGGAGATGGACAAAGCACTGGGAGGAGCCTGCTGGACAGGAACAGGAAGTTGGAGATTCTGTGTCACTTCCTCCCTCTCTCCACCTTGTAAAAAAATGACTCCTTGCTCAAAAAAGGAAAGCCAAATGTCAATGTAAGGAGTTCTTTTCATCCAAAATCAGTATTTGCAGATGGTTTCATGCTGCTAGAGCCGATATTCCTCTCCAAATTATAAATTTTACGTTGTTGAGTTCTCGAGCTTCACATTACTTCCGCCGGCGTGTCGAAAACGATATGATCGCGTTCTCTTCTTTGTCCCTGTCGCGTTGGATATGACGTGTTCGCGGTCTCTTTCTCCTGTTCGCGTTCGATTTCACGTGCCCGCGTCCTCATCCTCTGGCTCGCGATGTAGAATGACATGTTCGAGATCTCAATCTTCTCATACTCGCGCGGTGCATGATCGCGAGAAGAAAGACGTGATCGCACGACAAATGACGTGATCGCGTGAAAAATGACGTTAATGCGGCCGCGAACTCTCGCGAGACAGCGCAAAATGGCTACCAAAATCCAACATCTCGTGGAGAACGCGACCGGGTCAAGAAAACTTATCGGAGAACGCAGGGATTCAGGTAAGGCGATCGCTCGCGCACGAGAATGTATTATTTTACAGCGCGAGCAAGAAAGAAATTATCGCTAAGCTGCGGAATGCGGAAATTTTTACATTTTCGCGCTTTCCGCGGAACGCGAAAATGCCAAAATATCGCAATTTCCGCGAACGGAACGGAATTTTGGCCCAGGCCTACTGAAAAGTACACTAGTGTGGGGGAAAAAGATGCTTATGAGTTGGTGGAGAGCTTAATCCTTCACTTATCTGTTAATGTGAGGCTTTAAAGAAACATTATGTCATCCAAACTTTACATCTGTGCCACAATTCTTGATTCATGGTACAAACCATCGAGTCTACTTTCATTCCTTTTTCAGATGGGGATGTTACAAACTACAAAACATGGATTGCTGAGCAATCCAGTGAGCTAGAAAAAGAACAGCCGGGAATTAGAGGCCCTCTCCTTCAGGGCACAAGTTCTGTGGTGCAGCCTTCAACTTCAGAGCCTGAGGGAAGAGCTGTTGACTCACAGCGGCCAAAACCAATAACAAGAACACCAACACCAACAGGAACAGGAGCATCAGCCCCAAAATGCATGTGATTGGTCTCTACTGGCAGGGCTTAAGTCCAGTGCAGAGGCGACGGCAAAAGAGGTCGAGCAAGGTGGAGCACCAATGACTATTGAGCGGATGGTTCAGGCCTATCTGGATGACTCAACAGAGGTCTATCTTGATCAAAACCCATTGGCATATTGGTATGGAAAAAGGCGCCAATGGCCAGAGCTCAGCAAGCTGGCAATAAACTGTCCGGCTTGTCCGGTAGCCAGTGTCTCAGCTGAGCGTGTTTTCAGTGCTGCTAGTGCAGTTTTCACAGTGAGAAGGACCAGTCTCTTGCCTCAAAACGTGGAGAGATTAACTATGATGAAAATGAATCAGCACTTTATACCACCGAATTACTCCATACCTGAAGGGCAACAGGAGGGAGATAAGGGTTATTGGTCCAACTCAGATCATGGAACTAGTGTGTTAGCTGGCAAAATGTTGAGCAAACCACCTGAGTTTGAGGACAAACTCTACTTCCCTGACTACTAGGCCTGGGCCATCAACCAATGAACTTTCTTTCTCTATTGCTGATCTGCTTTGATGCCAAAAAAAAAGATATAGCTAGGGGAACATTATTTTATTTGTTTGTGTCTGACTAACTATTGCAGCCCCACCGTCTTAGACACATTAGATTGCCAAAATTTTAATTTGCACGAATGTGCAGTGAAGAAGGCCCCTCTGCAACCCATTTCCCCCTAGGACATTAGAGATACAAATTTGTGCCTGCCTTCATCCCGTGCCTATCTATCCTTTTCTAGTTTATTCCCCTAGCCGGACTGACCCACCTTATTTGGTTTACGAGACTGACTGATGTCTGTTTTGTGAACAACGGATTGGCAACGTACCACGGTGACCACGCCTGAATTAGAAGAAGAGGTAAATGGCTTGCTTTGCACATTGAGTGATAGTTGTTTGTGAGTGTGTTGAGATGATTCATGTGGTGGCAGGCAGTGACACTGGGTGTTTGTTTACCTATAACTATTATGCCTGAATGTGTTTGTGATGATTTACAACGTTGGTGGCCTAAGTAACAACGGCTGATACTTTTTTCCCTAAAGCTGATTTTTTACTTCCCCTTTGAGACTTAGCAAGATTTGTTCACCGTGCCCACTCCACACTGCTTTGTTTTTTGCTTCACACTCCTCAAAGACCCAACCAGTTGGTACGGAGTTTGACACCTTACTCGAAGTCAGGAGGATGATGGAAGGACTCTGGGCGTGAGCATGACTACTTCGAGAACTGCTAACAGAAGAAGGAAGTTTTCAACTTCACTGAAATCAACCGATTTGGTGATGACTTTAAAGTGGCCCACCCAACTCTGTGGAGTGGTGGCAACAGTGGTCCGTTGATTTTACTTGTTTTGGAAAATCCAATGTTCCTGGGTGTGTGTACGCAGTGCTGCCTGGCTCAAATTTGAATCTAAGTGGTGGGGGGCCTATTGTTGTAGGTATCTGGAGACAGAGATGTGGTCATGAATGATCATCACACTATGCATGTGCTGTTAGGCTACATATCATTGTTATGATTTATGAGGATACATTGATGATCATTACAGTTGCAAGTTTGATCAGCCCGATGCCGATAGTTACATGTGGCCACTTTTGTGTGATTGTTGGTTGTTGTAAAATTGCTTTCACCTAACTGTTTACACATCAGTCATAAAATGAATGAGTGAAAGTGGGTAGGAATGTATTGCTTGCATGTAACAGCGGTATTACCCCATAGCGTCTAGGTAGTTGTAGTTCAGTTTTACGCACACAGTTCATATTATTTTTCAGCTAATGCAGTCTTTCGAAATCGTATCTACGGACACCAGTTTTTCAGGATTCCTCCCTCATCAGTAGAGAATATTTGGGGGTTGCTGGACATACTGGCAATTTTCTCAGGTATAATCCCACTCATAGCGTACAGGCAATCCGAAGCTTGTCAGCATGGGGGCGGCTCACAAGAGCCTTTTCTCAGTGAAAGTGGGAAGAAACACATTGAAAGAGTGCAAAAAAGACTTTTCTTCTCCTCTGTCTTGCGCTGCCGCTGAGTCGTCTCGGTGCACACCTTATGAAGTTTACCTTCTGCCGTTCTCCTTGAATCTACAATATCATTTTTGTTTTACAATCCGCTGGCCTTTTCTTATCCTGCGCCAAACAGGAAAAGCACCATAACACTCACACTTACCTTACCGGACCACATCAGCCAGGCACCCAAGATTGATGGACCGTCCAAGAAGAATGCAGATGCAACTCACAATTTTGTGTGTTATTAACTTGACTCCAACATGATTTGTAATATATTTGCTATCTTTCAAAGCTAGGTAACAGAACATTTAGATATAGTATAACTTGGGTCTTTATGGGGACAGAAAGACTATTTGGTTTGCATTGCATTTACGTTACCTGAACTCATTTCTTCATTTCTTTTTTCTCTGATAACAGATTTACAATGGTTGGTTGGTCATTGCCCAGATGAATATTGTCCTTGTGTAGTGTTTGTCTTTGTCAAACCTTTCCTCAAATCTCCCTTTCCATCCATTCATCAAACCCCTAACCCTCTTCCTCCGGGCTCTGTGATTTATTGAGGTGTGGCTTAATTTACACCAACAATGGATCACACACTTGGTGGGGCAGATGTGGTGAAAGCAACGCCAACTCAGTGCAGGATCTTCAGTTTTACTCCTGTCACTGAAATAATAGTCCTCACTGGCCCTGTTTAACCACCCATGCATAAAAGTGATCAGTATTTTAGTTATAGAAGAACAACATTCATCAGTATCATCATCACTTGTTGTGGTAAATGCTTAACTAATAACCATGTCCACTTTAAGTCCTCTTAACAAATCACAATGCGAGACTAAGAGTCACTTTTGTTTCCTCTAAATGCCAGCTCACTACCCATTGCTCTGACTATTTTAGTATTGTTTCTTGTTTGTTATTCTGCATCAGGTATTCTTTGTTGTGTGATAGTCTGGTCTCAAGTGTGTGTATAGGTGTGTGTATAGATAACATATAACCCACTAACTCGTTTTTTTTAAATTTCTATTTAGTTGCCTGCGATGAATAAAACTTCAGATTACAGTCCTACAGTTGAAGTTCACCCAAGTGGGAGTGGGACCTGACTTCTGATAGCTACACTGTTGTTAGTGCGCTAGCCTGCTACTACTACTAGCACCATGGCACCTTGGGAAACCCTGCAGCCCTCGCTTCTTCTATTTAGTAAGAGAATATGGTTCGTTGTTCTACTAAGTTGTTGTAAGCAAGGCAATAGCAAACTCCCAAACTCTCTTTAGTGGCCAATATAGCTGCAGACTGCAGAGACTAGGAGAGTAATAGGCCTAGAGCACCATGTAGGCATAGCACATACTTAATTGTTGTTACAGACTTTAAGCAAATTTAAAAAATACGTTGCACTAAAAGGCAGCTTTGAAAAGTAAAACCCCCCCAAAGACCTTGATTAGCGTCATAAATAAAGAAACAAATATTTATTATTCTAGTCAAACAAAAAACACACTTCTCCACCCACCTCCAACAACAACTGGCCCGCCACTTTCCCCAAACAAATGAAATTTCCCTGTCCCCATCCATTGTCCGTGAAAAAGTCCAGAAACCACGATCCCAACTCCCACAGCCCCACCCTCCCCACCAATTACAACAAACAAGTCCCACCTACCTAAATAAAAGTTAAAAAAGGGGCAGAGGGAGCTAGACATGGCATGGTATCTCCTTAAGGAGCCGGTCCATTCTTCTCTGCTGAGCTTCTATGTGCGCCAGTCTTGACAGATTGCATCACAGTAGGGTGTGGTATGAGACTGAGAGGGAGGCTGCAGTGTGTGTTGTTGGATGGCGGGCAGCTGCCTGCCTGCAGAATATGGCACATATGTTGTGGTTGGCAAGCTGGAGGTGCTGGGGCCTGGCTGGGGCTCTGGGTCACCGCTTCCTCCTCTTCCTGGACCACCAGCTGCTGGTCTTTGGCCCATATTGCCTCCAGCTGCCTCTGCCCCATCCAGGCTGCTGCATCATGATGAGATGATTGAAGTACTGGGTATTTTAGACCCAGCGGTGCAGGGGCACACACCCTATGACTTCTGGGTTCACCCTGTTCCAGACCTACAGAAACACAGAGTCTTCTGGGTGAAGTCAAAGATTCATTTATTGGCTGCAGACCAATTACAGGTATCCTAGAAGTACAACAGCGTGTATGTTCTCAGGAGACTGCTGAAAATCATAGGAACGGACTTCATCTTAAATACCCTTTTTCTTGCCTCAAGCATACATTCCTAGGTTTTATGATACGGCCATTACAAGTGTACATTACAAAGAAAAGGCAGAGTCATGATGACCATCCCACATTCCAGTTCGGCCAGCCCACAATGATTTACACAGTAAGGTTCAGATCCCACATTTGATATCAATAGGCCCCCCAATAAACATGAGCATCTCCTGTTTTGGGAAACAAGTCATAAAGCAGGAACAAGCAGGTGTGAAAGAGATTAGCCGGAGGATTGTGTAGAATGAAAAGGGTTTTATGACGGGTCAAGCCCTGATGCTAATCACAGGTGGACGGAGGAAGGGGAGCTCGTGAGACCAGTTTGACCCGGGGCAGCAGAGCCAGCTGCCCAGGTCACAGAGAAGTCAGAGGAGAAGCCCATGTACTGTGAGGCCCGTATTTACTCCATTATAGCCTATGTGAGGGCAATGACAAGATGGCCACTGCTTCCAAAATGGAACCCGCGTAGTGAAGCAGAATAGCGTGTACACAGTGCATTCATAGCTAGAACGATATATAAAGCACTCGTACATACCGCATTAACCATTTGCGGTTTGCTAATACCAAGATAGACAGGGGTAGGGCCCTGTCCCCTATGCGGTCCCGAATATTAAAGTAGGACAGACCCTCCTTTTGCCCTTACATAGGCAATCACTATACTCATCTTAATCCGAGTCCAGGTCGATGTTCACGAAGTCATGGAGATGTTGCTGTAGCATCATCCTATTACTTAGCTCGTCCCTCGATACAGGTTTCCTTACACATAAGGTAGCACAGAGGCCACATATCGTAGGAGCACACTGTATACACAGACAGAACAGGAAAAGAATGGCTAAGATCATTCCAATGACCATCAGAACTTTCCAACCCCAGGCAGATATCAATTCCCAGAACCACCCCACCAGTGACCAATCTCCCTTATCCACGTGTATGGATTCAGATATTTTATGGAGTTTGGAGATGGCTTGATACACTGTTGGAGCGTTATCTGGTATGAAAATGCAGCAACTGGATTGAATAACCTTACATACCCCACCGCGGTCTGCAAGAATAACGTCTAGAACCATGCGGTTCTGCAAAGTCATAAGGCGATCCGCTTGGAGCTCAGCCGTCAGATTACCAAGGGCACCAGCCGTTACATTTATAGTGGATTCAACCACACGTGTCAGTTGTCTCAGGTTCCTACTATTCACCATAGGTCCCCAAAACGGCAGGAAACCCAAGAAGAAGTCTCCCGCTTCCTGACCGGCAGTATCCTCCTTACTAATCACACCTCTCACAACTCTGGTCTTGTGATAGTCAGAGGCAGCAGTAAATGTCGGCGGTAGCAAGTTCGCAATATAACATGTGCCCGAGAAATCAGGGGGCAGCCATGTATATGCTCGGTCATTACAGATGAAATATGTGCCCTTGGCAGCCAAAAACGCAGGGGAGAACTGTGACGGGAAAGTGTACGTTTCAGTACAGTCACTTCTTCCCAGCTGAGCTCTAGGATTCTGACCATTACCCTGTAAGCAGAACCGACCCATGTGGGGTACGACCCAGATTGGAGATGAGATTTTTCGCTGTCTTTCACCCAGACTAATACTATACCCCGTCGCGTTCCATCCTACATAAGGTCTCAATTCTTCTTTGGGAATGGATGAGTATGCATCGATATCTCTACTCATATCGGCAACTCCTTTCATCAAAGCCTTATTATTGGTGATAGGTCTGATGGAACGCGGTTGGCGAGGGGAGTACGTATCTAGAGCATAGAGAAACATGGTTTGGAATGCCCATGACGATCCATTGTAACTATACGGCAGCACCAAATAAGGAATACCTTTGTTGATGGTATGTGGCATTAACCCACACACCCAGCAATTGGTCGTGTTCATTACTAGTTGGTGCTGGTGCAAAAGCTGGATAAACGAGTTATTTACAAATTCGGATCGTCTGGTCTGTTCGTGCTCAGGCAGAGGGTGAAAAGAGTGAGAGGAGGCAGTAGAAAGAGGTATAGGCTGTTCAGTGGGTTCAATGGGCTTTTGAGAGGAGAAAAACACAAATCCTACAATAAACATTGTGATACTACACAGTGTAAAAAGGCACAAAAATACAAAACATTTACTTCTTACTATTCTACACATCCTTGCTTTAAAGTTCATTTCCTCAATCGGTCTCTCCATCTTGAAAAACTCCATCCTCTAATCGGGCCGCTCGCGGCGGATGAGTTTCTTCTGCTAAGGAGTACGCCTGTCAGTCCAGGGAAACGCCCTAGACCAACCAGAACCGTTGACCTAACGTCTTCGGCCTGTACCCCAAAGTCTTGGCACCGCGACCCTGCGGCAGAACCCGGATGGTGGTTCGAAAAACAAAAATCAAGAAAGTCCTTCAGATGGGAGAGCCAAAAATGTCAAAAAGGGAATAGTAAAGAAATCTTTATTTGTCCATGGGCCTTGGTCTCAAATTATAGCGGAGACGGCCAGGTGCTGTTTGGTCTTGGAACAAAAGTTCAGGCTCAGTGGTGTCCAGTCGATTTGATGGTGGCACAGCTTCTTGCAGAATATTGTCACTCTCTTGGTCTGAAACTGTGCCTCTTATGCGTGCGTCACTGAATGGTACAAAACGAGGTACAGTGTCTGCCTCAGAGTCGGCGATACCCTCCTTGACCCACTGGTCATATGGCAGAGGCAAGGGGACTACTTTGCAGTGGGTACCATGGATCCAGTGTTTCTTCCCTTTTACTCGTACCGCTGATCTTGTCGACAGAAGCACAAGGTGAGGGCCGATCCAGCGAGGCTCGTCGTTGCTCTTACGCTGGAAATTTCGGACCAGGACCCACGAGCCAGGGTTGATAGGGTGTCCGGGAGGTTCAGAAGCTTGGGGAAGAGTATCATGTACCTGTTGGTGCAAAACACGCAGTTTAACAGTCAAATCATACAGGTAATCGAGTAGTACTGGATGCTCAATCTCACTAAACTTCGTAGGCCTCGGTACACCCCATACGTTGGCTGGGCGGCCAAAAACCACTTCGTAGGGACTAAGTCCCACTCGTGAGTGTACAGTCATTCTGGTGGACAGGAGTGCTAAAGGCAGAGCGTCAGGCCATTTAAGACCGGTGCTCGCCTGGATTTTGGCCAGCTTGAGCTTTAAGGCTCCGTTGTAGCGCTCTACTAGTCCAGCTGATTGGGGGTGATTTGCAGCGTGGAACTTCTGCTTTATCCCTAGCCCTTCACATACATTCTTCATCACTTTACCCACAAACTCACTTCCATTATCACACCACACCATTCTTGGCATTCCAAACCTGGGGAAAAATTCTTTCACAAGGGCTTTGGCTGTGGATAGGGCAGTGTTATCTTTCAGAGGATAAGCCTCTATCCATTTTGAGAAAGCACAAACAACCACCAGTACATATTTCAGGTTGTTGCATCTTTCCATGTGAATAAAGTCCAGCTGCAAGACTTCGAATGGACATGATGGGGGTGCAAAGTGACCAGCTGGAGTTGGGGTTCCCCTACCAGGGTTGTACTTCAAGCATACCATGCAATTCTTGACCACATTCTCTGCACACTTGGGAATCCCAGCATTCTGCCATACTGGAGCCAACAACTTGCATATACCTTTCGTACTGACGTGTGCCATTCCGTGTGCCATAGTAACCACTGGAAGCACATATGCATCAGGCAACAACCATCGCCTATGTTCTGTCAGATCAATCCAACAACCATTCTCATCCAACTTACCCATACTTTCTCTCCACTTGCTTAACTCTTCCTCTGTGGCTTCAGCTTGAAGCGACTTCACACTCTCTATTGTGTTCTCACACATCCCAACATCGTCAACCCATCTTGCGGGGCCTGCAACATACATTCTGTGCTGTTTCTTTCGCGGTCTCATCAGCAAACGCATTCCCACGTCCAACGTCATCTGTGACTTTCCTGTGCGCACTGCATTTCATGATCGCAACTTGCAACGGTAGGGTCAGTGACTCAAGGAGATCATTCACCAACTTGCCATTCTGAATTTTAGCTCCATGCGACGTCAGGAACCCACGCTCTTTCCACAAACGCCCGAAATTATGAGCCACGCCAAAGGCGTACTGGCTATCTGTGTAAATATTCACTCTCATTCCTTCAGACAACACGCACGCCCTCATGAGGGCGATTAATTCCGCTGCTTGGGCCGAATTATGTGGCACTCGTGCAGTTTCCACGACCGTGTGTAAAGTCGTGATAGCATATGCAGCAGTCGTGTCACCATTAGGGAGCTTGAAACACGAACCATCCACCCATAAAGTGCCATCACACTCAGTCAGGGGAGTATCTTTTAGATCTACTCTCCCTTTCGTCTCTTCTTCTGTTCTGAACAGACAGTCATGTTGCTCAATCTCATCTGAGTCTGCTGGAATTGGCAATAACGTAGCTGGATTCAGCGTGTTGCATCTCTTTATGTGTATGTGATTTGCTAACAGTGTAAGCTCATAGCCTGATAATCGCGCACTAGTCAAGTGTTGTGTCTTGGTCCTATTTAATAATGTGTCTACAGCATGTGGAACCATAACGATCAATGTGTTGTCCATTACCAAACCAGCAGATTGTCGGATAGACATTGCTGCAGCAGCTGTCGCTCTCAGACAGCTTGGCAATGCCCTCGCTACAGGGTCCAAGGTGGATGAAAAATATGCGCATGGGCGCGGTCTGTCGCCAAAGGGCTGTGTTAACACTGACAACGCACATCCATCTTTCTCGTGAACATACAATGTAAAAGGCTTGCTATAGTCAGGAGTGCCCAACACAGGTGCTGAACACAATGCATTGCGCAACTCCACAAAACTTTTCTGGCACTCTTCAGACCATGGGATAGGATTCGGTGTGTCTTTGCATGTTAAGGCTAACAAAGGTTTTGCCAACAAGGAAAAACTTGGTATCCAATGCCTACAGTATGAAGTGATGCCCAAGAAAGCACGCACTTCTCTCTGTGTTTTTGGCACACTCAACTGTGCAATGGCTTGAATTCTTTCTGGGGTCAGTTTCCTTCCCTCCTTCGACAAGAGATGACCTAAGTAGGTCACCTCTTGTCGACAATATTGCAGCTTAGAGAGAGACACTTTGTGATGGAAAGCGGATAAATGGCGCAACAATGACAATGTGGCTTCTTTACAGACGTTTTCAGTATCCGCGGCGATTAGTAAATCGTCCACGTATTGAATCAGAATAGCGCCACTAGGTAAAACAAGTGCATCAAGCTGCGCTTTCAAAGCTTGACTGTATATGGATGGACTCTCACAGTAGCCCTGGGGAGCGCGTTTGAAGCGGAAGCTTCGGCCTCCCAGACTAAAGCCAAAAATGTCTCTGCTCTCTTCTGCAATTGGGATGCTAAAGAAAGCATTCTTTAAATCAATCACTGAAAACCATGCAGCAGAGGCTGGAATCATCGTTAACAAGGCAGTTATATCAGGGACAACTGGAAACTGTGGCACAACAATCTTATTAACCTCTCTAAGATCAATCACAAATCTGTAAACAGGTGGCTGTGAAGGGTCCGTTCGTTTTAAGACAGGTAAAATCGGACTATTGCAAACGTTGCCTCTTGTCTCTTCAATCACACCCTTATTAATCAAGTCGCTGACAATGTCTAACAATGCTTTCTGGCCTTCATTAGAGATCTTGTACTGGGGAATACGTGGCAGTCTGACATTAGCCTTTAAAGTCACCACGTATGGCGGTATCTCCAAGAGGCCCACATCATTGGGACCAGTAGCCCAAAGGGCATCCGGAAGGGACGACAATTCAGGTGGCATTGTATTTTTAGACAAGTACATTGGGGAAATCACTTTCTTGCCTAATGTAAGTTGTACTCCTGAAGGAGAACAATACAGTGTAGCGTGCAATCTTTTCAACAAATCTAATCCTAGCAAATTCTCACCACAACCTGTTGTTAGGATCAGGGGTGCTTTCAGCTCGAAAGGCCCAACAGAAAGTGACATGGGACTAGAAATCGGGTTCCTAACCGGGGCGCCAGAAAAACCTACTGAAACATTTATATCGCCAGACAAAGGTGCGCCAGGGAGTTTTGAATGCATGATTGAACTCTTTGCAGCACCAGTGTCTAGCAGAAAGGGCTCCGTTACATTTGCGGTAGTCACCTCAACATACGGTCCGCTCTGATCCACTGGCACTGAAACAACTCCCTCTCTCTGTCTACGACTATCCTAGTAATCATTATTTTCTGCATCGCCGTCTTCTGCATAATAATCATTATTATAATACTGTGCTGTATTACTAGTCGCGTTAGCTTGCTGATCAAAGCTATTAATGGTATTTTGAGGCGGCAGAGGACGCGCGTTCTGGGCAGCATTTCCATGCCCTCGGCCTCTAGGAGCTTGCTGACCACCCCTACCTCTTGCGCCATACGCATTACCGTTCCGCTGCATTAATTTAGGGCAACTATATTTATAATGACCTTCCTCTTTGCAGTATGAACATTGGTTGGGACCTACAGGGACACGTGGTTGATAATACCTATTCATTTGCTGGTTGTTCTGAAACTGTTGGGGTTGGTGATAGACACCTTGGGGTTGTCTATAATTGTTCTGACCTCCTCGTGGTGGGTAAGCCTGCTGTAAAAGGACTTTTGTCTTTAATTCCTTCGTTTTCTTCTCTGTTCTATCTTTCTCGTCTTTATCTCTATTTTCATAATACTGTGCAGTAGCCAGTATTTGCGCTGAAGAGGAAACAGCCCAAGAACTTTCTGAATCTTTTAACTTTTTACACAGGTCAGGAAGTAGATTCTGCACAAACTTATCCACAAATAACCGTTGGCCACCCTCAGTACTCATATCCTGCCCACTGTGATCAATAAACGTTTCTTCAAACCTAGTGAAGAAGTCTGACACTGTCTCATCTTTCTTCTGCTTGCATGCAGATAACTTGTCCCAATTTACGCGCATCGCGGGCATTATTGTCTTCATATACGTGATGATTCTACCAGGCAGTTCAGCTACTAAAGGTTCTGGTTTCGCGCCACCAGTTTGTCTAGCATCAGCAGCAATAATGTTAGCCCATGTGTCCCCTAGTTCTGCATCGTGATCTACATTACGGATTGACCCCCATAGAGGTTGTGGAACAACATTACCAAACAACATGTCTATGTCGGCCAGATTCATAACGCATGACCCTGCCGTCTGTGACAACTCTTTATAATAACCTGCTGGGTTTTTACGGGGATCAGGTAAGGACTGCTTAAGCGCTAACACCTCAGAGCGCTTCCATGGAACATGCACCCAAACACGCTGGAAATGCGCTGGCACAGCGGCGATACCGGCACCGGCATCAGCTGCAACTGCTTCCTTCCATACCGGGGGAACTTCTCTCATGGGGTATTGTCGCGCTTTTACCTTTTTCCCCACAAGGACATCTTGTTCAAACAATGACTGTTGACAATCATCATTCCTGAAGGACAATACAACCGCAACTGCTTTATCTACTTCGCGGTCCACAATTATACCAGTTCCAAAGTCAAACCTCACTCTACACAACTCCTGCGGGCTCGGGTCTTTACCACTATCCTCCAATTCTTCACAGAGAATTTCGCACATTTTCTCAAACACATATCTCTGTTTTGGGGCATCCCATTGATGGAAAACGTTGACAACTGATTCCACATCATACAGTGAAGGGAAAACAATCCATCTACGCGCCATGCTATCTATTACCTTTTTCTCATCGGGGTTAGGCAATTGACTGCGCAGTTGCTTACGCTGTAAACCAGGAGTCGCACCAGATGACTCAAAGAGAGGAGACATTAATGTAGTAACCACATTAGCTAAACGCTGTCGCGCCGAAGGAGAAGTTGAGGCGAAAACAGGGGGAAAAACAGAGGGAAGAAAAGAGGATGCAGAAACAGGTACTGGAGTGGTGCAAAGAAGAGTTTCAGGGGAGGCAGCTGCTGAATTAGGCAAAGTCGCAGGAAGCGCGGGGGCAGTCGGGAACACAGCTGGCGGCCCTTGAGAGGGCTGCGCTATATGGAGAAGAGCCGGCTGCGCAGCAGCCGGCGGTAGTGACAAGGCTTGCAGTATATTCACTGGAGGTGGCATATTCACAAGCTGGGGAGGTGCCGTGGCATTTTGAACATACGGGGGTGGCGAACTCAACAAATGTGACATCAGGGGATCTTTCTCCTTTTCTTCTAACTCATTCTGCTTAGAATGTGGTAAAGCTGGGTAACATTTGTCAATCCCTAACTTACGCTGTCTGTGCAATTGCTCATTCATCTGTTCCTCCTCATTGTCTTTAAATTGTACAGCTGCTTGCATTACTGTCATACCTCTCTCTCTTTTATTCTTTTTCGCTAACTTAATTTCCTTTTGTTTGGCTTCCTTTCGCCATAAGCGGAAAGAGTCAAACATCGCCGGCCGGGCTTTCTTTTTGAACAATTTAATTTCCAAATTATCTAAAATATCGGTATCGAAACTACCATTTTGGGGCCATTTTAAAACACCGTCTTTCCTGGTGTAGTGGATCCACACTTCGTTATATGCAATGGGGCCTACGCCATGTTTTACATAGAGCTCATAAGTTGGAGTTCCAACCGGAGGGACCGGGCATGATTCCTCCAGCTGGAAATCTTTTCCACAACCCAAACAGAATAATCTACCAAATATTCCAGAACCAGGCATCTTCGCTCACTAGTCTAGATCCAAACGTCAAAGGATTATCGATTACGATAGTCTCGTGAATACACGAGTCCTCTGGCTTTGGCGTTTGCAAACTCCAAATTACCAAATTACCAAATCAAACGATCCCGAAGGATACCAAAACAAATGGGAGACGCTCCACTTATACTTAACTGAATATTGCCGATCGATGACGTCACCAGAAGACTCTCTCGATTGTTTCGCTCTCTCAAACTCGTCAAGGGTCCAAAACAGGTCGATTAATCAGGGCAGCAGTCCTTCGTAGCCGTCGGGACGCGGAGAACCTCGCAGAAAAGACTTTCGGACCACGTCGACATGCAGGGGTCGATGAAGTGGCGGCCTTCCTCCGGAATTTCCATACGAAGCTCCTCACGAACCTCTGGCTTGGACTGGTACCGCTGAAATCGCCCCACGTTGGGCCCCAAACTGAAGTACTGGGTATTTTAGACCCAGCGGTGCAGGGGCACACACCCTATGACTTCTGGGTTCACCCTGTTCCAGACCTACAGAAACACAGAGTCTTCTGGGTGAAGTCAAAGATTCATTTATTGGCTGCAGACCAATTACAGGTATCCTAGAAGTACAACAGCGTGTATGTTCTCAGGAGACTGCTGAAAATCATAGGAACGGACTTCATCTTAAATACCCTTTTTCTTGCCTCAAGCATACATTCCTAGGTTTTATGATACGGCCATTACAAGTGTACATTACAAAGAAAAGGCAGAGTCATGATGACCATCCCACATTCCAGTTCGGCCAGCCCACAATGATTTACACAGTAAGGTTCAGATCCCACATTTGATATCAATAGGCCCCCCAATAAACATGAGCATCTCCTGTTTTGGGAAACAAGTCATAAAGCAGGAACAAGCAGGTGTGAAAGAGATTAGCCGGAGAATTGTGTAGAATGAAAAGGGTTTTATGACGGGTCAAGCCCTGATGCTAATCACAGGTGGACGGAGGAAGGGGAGCTCGTGAGACCAGTTTGACCCGGGGCAGCAGAGCCAGCTGCCCAGGTCACAGAGAAGTCAGAGGAGAAGCCCATGTACTGTGAGGCCCGTATTTACTCCATTATAGCCTATGTGAGGGCAATGACAAGATGGCCACTGCTTCCAAAATGGAACCCGCGTAGTGAAGCAGAATAGCGTGTACACAGTGCATTCATAGCTAGAACGATATATAAAGCACTCGTACATACCGCATTAACCATTTGCGGTTTGCTAATACCAAGATAGACAGGGGTAGGGCCCTGTCCCCTACGCGGTCCCGAATATTAAAGTACGACATGATAGGCCCTGGGGACCAGGAGCAACTAGAAAGCAAAAAAAGAAAAATTGTAAACAATGTTCTGTCACTCTGTGCCAAAAACCTCTTTAAAATTATGTAGTGGGTGGCACAGTAGCAACATGTTGATGGTCCCATAGGGCCATTTGATTTGATGTGATTAGAGTCACATCTCCCCTTACCCGCTCTCATAAAACTAAAGAGAAATGGCACAAGCTCTAACTGTCTGAAAGAGATTAAGGCAGAATAAACGCAGCAACACACCAGTTTAAAAAAACTGCAGTTTTATTTCTTTTGAAAGATTTCCTAGTAAAGTGCTTATATGGTTTTGGGCTTCACGAATTAGGCACATCTACTATTGAATGGTCTAGGTTTAGCTACAATAATGATTCTGATATAATCAGACAATTTGAATTTTCTTTAATCATCTCTAGTCTGACCTTTTTATTTGCATATTTTTCATAGATCAGTCCACTACAAACTGTCCAAAGTGATCGGACCCTTGTCTCTGTGAGGTTTTGGGAAGCCTGTTGAATCTTGGGTCAAAGTATTTAGATTTTATCTTAATACCTGGTCATACAAGCTGTCAACAGGGATTGCCAAACAAGAATCCTTGTGTTGCTATGTGCATGTTAATGCTGTGATCACCTCAGGCCTATTTACCCTTTAACTTCCTCAGCTATAAACTACATCCTTTTGAGCAAGTAGAAAGTGGGAAAAGCGATGTACTGCAGTTCAGTCAGTGAAAGGATGAAGGACCTGGATATAGCTTTGGCACATTCGTCACAGACTATCTCAACCACAGAAGTTAATCAAATTACATTATCTATTCAGCATTGCATTGTTCTTCTAGTATTCTTAATCTTCACCCTTGGGTTTGATAGGCACCATTTAAGCTTTACCTTCTCTCAGCCATTCTTTCCCCATAGAAAACTAGTCATCCTTATCCAATCAATCCATCCATCCAAACATAGCTCCGAAAAAACCTTTCACCAACATCCATTTACACACCCATGCATCCTTGCTTTCACCCATTCCATTAACCCATCCTGCTTTGCCTTAAACCACCCAAGCATTCCTTTCATCCACCCTCCTCCCAGCCATGCAGATTGATTCCTATCATCATCACCTTCTTTATGCGTTCTTTAACACACATGTCCTTTCACTCATATATTACATACTATCGTGCATGCCTTGGTTCTGTCTCAACTAGACTATGACAGTACCCTATCTGGGGCGAACAAAGGAAGTCTGACCAGGCTTCAACACAATAGGAATGCCGCAGCTCTCCTGGTATTGGGTCTCCCCAGAAGATCCGCAGCCTCCAAAGCACTGAACACTCTACATTGGCTGTCTGTCGAGAAAAGAATTACCTATAAAGTGATGTGCTACTGCCATAAAATCTGGTGGAATAGGAGCCCCAGCTACCTGCGCCCTTTAATCACGCCTTATACTTCTTCTCGCACACCTAGATCGAGCGGAACCTTTCAGGCTAAGGTTCCCAAAATCCAGAAAGCAAGAATGGGCGCCAGCTCCTCCAGCTACCTGCAGCAAAACTTTGGAACTCCCTACCCGTGCCATTGAAATTTTGTCCAATGGAACACAACTTCCGTAAACAACTGAAAACCTGGCTATTCATGTCATAATTCTGGGCCTTCTTTGTATCTTCTATATCCCTTCTCTTTATGCTCATGCAGGTTTGTTCTGATTCTAGCGAGGGGAAACACTGTTTGTGTAACGAGACACTTTTTAAATGTCATTTGATTGATTGATTGACATGTCACCCATCCTTTCTCCTTCCATCCTGTTTCATTTTGAGCATATTACTATTTGTCAAAAAGTAAGCAATGTGACTTGCCACTGCCCACCCCTGCTGCCGCTGGTTATCCCCCTCACTGGTTACCGCTGCAGCTGTGTCCCCTCCGCTGGCGCAGTCTCCAGCACTGGTGGTCTGTGCAGCTAGATAAAACATTACACATTTATAATTTTAGATGTCAGATACGCCTACCCCTGTTTTTTTTTTTTTTAAAGCAAAATACAATCCACAAAACGAAATATCACTACAGTTTGGTTACAGTATCTTAATCTTCTATCAAAAATAAATTCAGAACATCACATTGGGCATTTTGTTGGTTGGCAATCATTGAAAAGCTAAGTAGTCAAGCCAAACACAAACATTTTGTAATTATGGAAGGGCAGAGCTATAATGAATCTGAGTTATTAAAGCGCAATGAAGTGGTTCAATAATTGGTCAAAGAAGGACATATGGTCTTAGTTAGCAAATGCAATGGGGCCGTCCTCCTTGTCATACTTTCAGCCATGCTGCACAGTCATTAACTGATGGCATACCATGATAATAATACATGCACAACACTGCATGGTCCACCATGACCATGGCCACTCTCTCATTTTATAGTACTGTTTGAGAATGAGCAAGAAAAAGTAAGCCTTCTCAACAAACATGTGTAGAATACCTTAACTGCATGCAATCTTCACAGTAGACTACCTGACCTAAATTGGGTTCTCTGAGTCTTACTGTACCATCAGTCTATAAGGGGAGAGGGAAAGGGAAAGCTTACTGACAAAGCAGAAGAAAAATGAAGCTACAGACTAGTACAGATAGTTTTGAAGTCAATTACCGAAACCTGAAATATAGAGAAAGTCAGTAATAAATAGGATAGTGTAGGGATAAGAAGGATTTAGGAAACAGATCAAAGTGGAGTTGGTAAAAAATTAGGAGACAGGTACAGTAAAAAGGAATAAAATAATTCCAAATGTAGAGTGGTAAAAGAAAAATCAAGATAGGGAAATTAATAATACTAACAGGAGGACTTACTGGGCCCAGTAGAGCCATCTGCACCCATGGAGATACCTCCAGCTCCCTCACCCGCCTGCACAGCGGTGGTGGTACTCGCCGTATCCCTCCTGCCCAAGGATACTGATGTAAGAAATAAAAAAAATTAAACTAAAAAAAGATTAGTGGTACAGTGAATTTACCCCAAAAGAATTTGACTGGAAGAGGCAAACGCAGTAACAGTTGATTTAACGTTTATAAATCTCCACTACTATTACTATCGTGGACCTATTCCTTAATTTCCTAACCCTATTCCAAATTATTTGAACTACATTGGAACTACTCATAAATTGCAACGATTCATCTTTGCTTCTCATCTATTTCTCGATCTCTCAACCTTTGGCGGGTCACCTCAGTCGGCCTTTTTTTTCAATGCATACATGCGGATGTATGCATAATTACTAGTTACTTACTACACATCACTGGGAAATCGCTTGGGGTTGGGAGTTGGGACTGTACGAGCTACAAAAAATAAAGGCACTGAGAAGTGAGGGATTCCGCTAGTTCACTAATCGCAATAACTACCCCTATCTCAGTGACAGGACAGAGGAGTCTCTGCATGACTTCTTAAATAAGCAGTCCAAGCGAACGCCAATGACACGAGTAAGATTAGTTAGCGCTGCCGAGCACCTGTCTACTCTAGGAGGATCATCACAAAATATTTGTAAGATAAACTTAAATTACCTGAGTATGAGCAGCATGCTTGCTATTTGAGTTTTTTTAGCATAGATAAAACACAATAAATAACTAATTATCAGTCACCAAACCCTGCAACCTCCACGCCCAGCAGGTCTAACAGGTCCTGGCCCGATCCAGTATGCCGGCCCACCGCTGCGTCAGCTGTGGTTGGGTGCGTCGGATCCCAGAACAACGGTGAACAGCCAAATGCACCCTCACCCAATGTTGCTTCAGCTACTGGAAGGCGTAGCCACTACCAGGCCTGCCGCCTGCTGCCAGGGTGGAGTAAGGTGGTGCTGCACATAAAAAACTAGTGCTGCCACCTCCACCTCTGTGAATAGTGCGCAGGCTGCACCATTTTGCAGAGTGGGCTACCGCAAGATAGGCTGCTGCGGCTGGTGGTTCATGGGGCCTGGTGCTGCCGCTCCCCTGCTCTGCCATGGCACTTTGTGGGGCAAAAGAATAAAGTAGAAGAAGGAAAAAGAAGGAAAGAAGGAAAAAGAAAGCAAAGCAAAAAATAAAAGTACAAAAGTTACCCAAAAAACACAAATAATTTGAAAAAACGTCAGATACAAAAACACAAAGACCCGGGGTAATGTTATAATAAAATGAGGGATAGATAGGTTTTAGAGGAGTAGGATTAAGAAGATTTAGGTGGAGATTGAAAAATAGGCCCAGCACCATAAAACAGAGCAAAACCAAGATGGGCGCATCCATGCGAACCACGTGGTGCCGTTCACGTGCGATTTCTGGCACGAGAACGCACTCTGCGTTACGTATGCCGAAAACATCATGCAAATGGGAGCGTTAAGCAACTTTTTTTGCCACTTCACCGAGTTCCGCGTATCATAGCTGCGTGAACTCCGCTCGGGCATACACTACACTTCCTCCCTTCCTCCCTCCCTTCCTACCCTTCCTCCCTCCCTCTTAAAGGCAAGATGCTTTCAACCAATGCCAAAATGATTGACTTTTTTAGGTCTGTGTTGGCCAAGATGTGTATAACATAGCTACTTACAGGGGTTACCGCCAGATTTTTATCCCTTAGTCTGTGGTTGTTTCATTCACATATTTCTTCCACCCACTTCAACCTGAATTACGAGCCAATGTATCAGCTCAATTGTACCACCGGCTGACTTTACGACGAATTACAGCATGCTACCCTTTCGCAAGGGACACATCCACACACAAAGTAGTTCCATTCAGTGCCAGGGAGTACTATGGTAATGTGTATTTTTTGTAGACCCCCAAAATAATTTTGCCTGTAGCAAATATTTTTTTTCGATTTATAACGACCCGTTATATTGCCAAATATTTAAAATTTTGCAAAAACCATGACACAAAAGAAACAAGAATTGCCAGAAGGCTGGCTGCCAACGCCAGACCTTTTGGTTTTGACAGTGCTTCTTGTTAAATGGAATTTCCGAGGAAATGTTTGATGGCATTAGCAGTAACAGCTGTGTGTCCTGTTGTAGATGCGAACTTGGTTGAAAAGAATGCTTAACGCTGGTGCTTTGGAATCGCTCACATTCTTCACGTATGCCCCCTGTTTGCCATCAACAATAAAAGCCTCAACAGGCCATAGCAGCTTTCTGCTCATCATACATTTACAAGGAAATAGCTTCTGCGGGTCATAATATTTTGCAGTAATACATATTTCATTTTCTCGGTGACATTATTTTCGGAGGGGAAAGGTACAGGAAAAAGATGCGCATATATTTCACACGCCTATCATTTCTGGCTCAATGTAGAAAACAAAAAGTCACGATATTCAGTTTTCCTTTCTTGACCTTGGGGCAAAATATTTTCTTATCTCAGCCCCGATGCAGAACATTTTATACTATAAATGGAAGTGACAGAATAATAAAAATGAAGGTTTTGAATTTAAAATTTGGGAAAGAAAAGTGATTCATCCTCCCCTTTATTATACATTGTATGCCGTTTCGGCGTTGTCCCTTTTTATATAGTTCACTTACAGTTTTCCATTTAACCAGGCCTCTCTGTAAAGGAACTTTAAAATATTTAATTACCGTAATAAACGCACATCTTTTATGGAGCATAGAAATTATCTTGTGCATTCACGTTTCAAGCCTTTGATTGGTTACCTCTTGCAATGCATGCGGAAGGCACCCTTGCCTCCTCACATTGTTCGACCCAAACTCGGTGCAGAATTATTCGAGTTTTTCTTAGCTTACAAGAAAGCTAAACTGTTCTCGAAAGAGGCACAATTTAATAGAACAAGGAAAGCGGCACAATTTCATATAACAATAGAACTCCCAATCCACACACATCTGTGGGCTGCCAAACCACTTACAGGAAGTAATAACTGGAGGCCTTTGTTAGTGACTGTGCTTGGAGTGAACATTGTCGCTCTAGGCTCGCACGCGGGAGCCCTTGAAAATAGCTGGCTTTTGTGTCTCTATGCATTTCAATGAGGGAAGTAGTAGCCAATAGCTTACAACTGAAAGCTCCATCCATTAATGCACACACTCATCTCTCCTTTAATGCTCTCTATCACTCACATCTTTTTACTCAGTGACTCATTTTTGATCTCATGCATTTATTAAACCACCCATGACTTATCCTTGCATTCACTCACTCATCCATCTACAATGCCAGATGTACAGGGTCAACAATCATTGAAGGGTGCTTTTAGTTTCAGGTCCGTTGGCTTTGTTGGTGGTTATTGAGAGAGCTTTCGGTAGTATGTGACTGCTAATCTATGAAGGATGTCAGAATTTTTCCTAGTGGTGTGAGCCTACTACTCTGATGGGGAGCTGTAGGAGAGCTGGATATTCATGCTCCCCGCCTGGAGCCACATCCTTTCACCCCCTTCTCACCACTTGGCGATGCCACCTCAGCAAAGCTATTATTGGATCTATTGATTATAGCAGCAAATGACTCTTGCTATTCTTATGTTACATGTTATGACGTTTTTACGCTATTCTGTATATAGCGGGAACCATGGCTGATTTGCACCCCTGGATATCATGAGATATTCCAGCAACTTGTTAAAGATTGTATCCTGGTGCAGACGCACCACAGTGCAACTAGAGGTACCTGTAGCCACAGAGTGCAATTAGAGGTACCTAGTGCCACACAGTGCAACTAGAGGTACCTAGTGCCACACAGTACAATTAGAGGTGCCTCGCATCTCCGCCCCTTGCAGCTCCTGATTGGCGACCTCAACAGAACCAGCTCAGCACGAAGCAACTTGATGCAGGACCTTGCATCACAGCCCCTATCAGCTCCTGATCAGCAGCATAATCGGAACCGATACAGGGCAAAACAACTAGATGCTGACCTTGTAGCTCCTGATTGGCCGCCTCATCGGAACGCCACTCAGTGCAACTAAAGGTACATGCTGCTAATGCTGTATGAAGAATACGGCATGCCTAGAGTCCGGTGAAGTGTACTTTGAACTGATTAAAGTTCATACTCACTGTAAATCTTGCTTTGTGAAGTTTAATGGATCACCTTAAGCTTGAAAATCAATAAAGAAAGTTTTTTTTAATTAAAGTGAGACTACTGCTCTGTGAGGAGTGTGAGTTTGTGCGCGCTTTGCATTCCCTCTCAGCTCCTGATCGGAGGCCTCATTGGAACCAACACAACGCAACTATATGCAGCATCTTCTAGCTCCTGATCGGAGGCCTCATCGGAACCAACGCAACGCAACTATATGCAGAATCTTCTAGCTCCTGATTGGTGGCCTCATTGGAACGCCACACAGTACAACTACAGGTACATGCCACTAATGCTGTATGAACAATACAGCATGCCTAGAGAACTGTGCATTTAATTTGAAGATCATACTCACTGTTAATCTTGCTTTGTGATGTTTAATGTATCACCTAAAGCTTGAAAATCAATAAAGAAAGTTTTTTAAAGAAAAGTTAGACTACTGCTCTGTGAGGAGTGTGAGTGTGCTTTGTTAGAGAGTAACTGGTAGTCTCTGAGGGGAATTGCGATTCTCATATTAACATGACTAGAGAATCTGGATTTCATTAAAGACACGGAGGCTATCATTATGCATTAATCCTTTTAATGCGTCACAGACAGCCGCACTACATCACAAAGAAAGGAAACAGTTCTAGAATGTAGTGCCCAGGATACAAATGGCATGAGACACAAACAGACTGCCTCTTTTAAATGCAAATAACAAAAAATAAGTTCAGAATAGTGGTCCAACTTGGTCTTGAAATTGTAGGTAACAACGAGTCCGAATGGAGGCTGGAGGATAGATGATTATGAAGAAATATCTGAAAGGAAAAAGAGATCGGATGTAGAAAGGGTAATATAATACGAAAGTCACAATTGATAAGCAAAAGATAAACATCAACAAGAGAACATGGTTTCAGAACATCATGAAAGAACATAGCTTAAAATACATAGTTCAACAAAATACCAACAAAGGGAGTGGAGCAGAAGGGAGGGATAATGATAGCCTCCGTGTCTTTAATGAAATCCAGATTCTCTAGTCATGTTAATAGGAGAATCGCAATTTCATTACAAGACCGGAGGCTACATTATGCATGTTGGTAGCCATGAAGTACTACATCCGACATGTGTTCGATAGGTTTACAGTAGTGGTGAGCGAAGGTTGAGGCATTAGACCAGTCTGCTGCTTTAAGAATATCATCCAACTTACCTCCGGACCAGAAGGATTTGCTTGCCATAGCACCTCTGAGAGAATGAGCTTGGAACTTAGAAAGATCAATTCCAGCTAGATTCATTACACATTTGACCCATCTAGAGATGGAGGAGGAGGCAACTGGTTTAAAGGGTTTAACAAAAGAGATAAGGAGTTGATTGGCATCTGGAGGACGAAGGTCTTTCGTTCTCAAGTCATATTCTCTCATACAGTCTAAGACGCACAATTTCTTGCAAAGGTCAAAACGAGGATAGAAAATGGAATCTGACATGGTCTTAGTTCTTCTAAATATGTCAAATTTAACACCAAACATATCGTAAGATCTATGAGAAATATCCAGGGATTTAACATCTGAAACTCTACGACAAGAGATTAAACATAAGAGAGTAGCGAGTTTAAAAGAAAGGTATTTCCTGTTAAGGTATGCGTTATCTGGCCAGGAACAGAAAAGGTCTAGAATAGCTTTAACATCCCTCATGGAATTGTATTTAGGTCTGGGAGGTCTTTTAAGTCTTATGCTTTTCATTACCCTACAAATAATATTGTTCTTACCTACCGTTTTACCATTGACCAGAGAGTGTCCTGCGGAAATTGCGGATCTATAACAATTAATAGATCTATAAGATAAACCCCTGTCGAATTGTTCTACTAGGAAGTTAACTATATTGACGATAGGAGCCTCCAAGGGATCCAAGTCCCTCTCCATGCACCAACAAACCCATTTTTTCCAAATGTTGTTGTATCTATAATGAGTTCCGGGTGCCCAAGATTCTCCGAGGAGGGACAGAGCTGATGACGAAAGGCCAGACAGTTCGTTGGATTGCCTGACACTTTCCAAGCAAGAAGGTTCAAATTCCCTGAAGAGATTAGGTGGTGATCTTCTCCGTCTGCGTTGGTGACCAGACCCCTCTCCGCTGGAATGAGGAAGGGGATGTCGCAAGAAAGTTCGAGTGTGGTGGGGAACCAGGCCTGAGAGGGCCAGAATGGGGTTATCAGGATCAAGCAACATTGGTATATTCTGACCTTCTGTAGGACTCTTTGAATCATTGCAAAGGGAGGGAATGCGTAAGCTCGGAGGCTTGACCAGGATTGAAGAAAGGCATTCACCGCTAGGGCTCCCGGGTCTGGCATCCAACTGAAATATTTCGGGAGTTGGAAAGTTAATCTGCTTGCAAATAAATCCACATCTAGTGGACCCCAAAAGAGAGAAAGGGTGTTGAAAACGTTCACATTGAGCTTCCAATCTGTACAATCTGAGAGGAATCTTGAGTTCCAATCTGCAGCAAGATTCGACTTCCCTGGAAGATATTCTGCCTTCAGGGAAATCTTGTGTTCTAGACAGAACATCCAAAGTTTCTTCGCTAAGGCGGATAAATCTGCAGATTTTGTTCCGCCAAGGCGGTTGATATAGGATACTGCAGAGATGTTGTCCATCTTGAGGAGGACAGATCTGCCTTGAAGAGAGTGTTTGAAACTCATTAGGGCATATAATCCAGCTGTTATTTCCAAGAAATGTATGTGGTGGGAGGATTCCGAAGAGGACCATGCGCCACCGGTGTTCTGATCGAGGAAACGAGCGCCCAAACCATGGAGGCTCGCATCCGATTCCAAGACAAATTCCGGGACAGAACCGAAAATTGCTTTGCCATTCCACGCGTCCAGGTTCTCTAGCCACCATGAGAGTTCTAATCTCCCTTCTTGGTTGAGAGTCACAGAGTCCTCGTACCAGAGACCAGAATTCAGAGCTTTCCTCTTTATTCTCTGAAGGGCACGGTAGTTCAGAGGCCCAGGAAAGATAGCTTGGATGCTGGAAGAGAGGAGACCAAGAAGACGGGCTAACTCTCGAAGAGTTAAAGAATCTTTTTTTAGGACATACCTGATTTCTTTGCGGATCTTGGCGATCTTCTTGGGAGGGAGAAGGAGGAGACAGTTCGAGGTATCTACGGTGAAGCCGAGAAATTCGAGGGATTTTGAAGGTGTAAGGATGGATTTCTCTCTGTTTATAATGAAGCCGAGGCTTTCGATAAGGTGGATGGAGGTAACGAGATCTTTCTGAATTTGGGAGAAGACTTGAGACATGATAAGAATGTCGTCTAGGTAAATAATGAGCCGGATACCCCTCTCTCTTAGAACAGAGACAATAGTCCTCATTATTTTGGTAAAGCACCAGGGTGCGGAAGAGAGACCGAAAGGAAGAGCTTTGAATTGGTATAGACGCTCCTTCCAAGTAAACTGAAGGAAGGGTTGGTGTTCTACTGCCATCGGAATCGTAAAGTAGGCGTCCTTGAGGTCTAACTTGACCAACCAGTCTCCTTTCAAGAGAAGGTCCCTTAGAAGATGAATACCCTCCATCTTGAAGTGTCTGTAAACTAAATATTTGTTCACCTCTCGAAGATTTATAACTGGTCTCCAACCCTTGTCTTTTTTCTGAACTAAGAAAAGGGTACTGATAAATGTTTTTGATGACCAAGGTACCTCTACGATAGCTCCTTTTTTGAGCATTGAAGAGATTTCCTCTTCGACGATCTTCTGGTGATCGACAGAAAGGATTAGAGGATTCGGGGAATGACATTGAAAGGGGATTTCTAGAAAATCTATTTTGAAACCCTGGACAGTCTCTAGAACCCAAGGGTCTTGAGTTAGGGACTCCCAAATGTGATAAAAGAGTTTTAACCTGCCCCCTACTTGGGAAGAAGGAGAAAGAGGAGGAAGACTTACTTGCAGTATTTGAGATGTTTTGATTTCCGCAGGATCTGTAGCCCCTATTACGAGGTCCTCCCCTGGCTCGGCGGGTGTAGAATTGTTGGTTTGAAGGGTAGAAGCCTCTACCAGAACCTCTGAATGAGGAAAAGGGCCGCTGTGAATGCGGCCGAAAGAACGGCCCCTTGTTCCGGCCTGACCAAAAAGGCTTGTGTTGAATACACGTTTCATATTTGATTGAGCCCTGTCGAGGGCTGTAAAAGTGGCGACGTATTTGCCGATGGACTTGATCATGTCCTCCCCGAAGAGAAGACCTTTAGGGTTGTCTGAAGGTTCTTTTTCTGCCAGATCGCTGAGTTTTGGATTAATCTTGGACAGAATAGTTCTCATCCTTTCGATATTCAGACTCGAGTTGGCGTTACCAAGGAGGACGATAGCTCTCTGGCTCCATCCGCGAATAAGATTGGTATCAAGAGGCGTATTAGAAATATGAGATTCCTCTGCAAGATCTAAGATCCTGGTAAGGGGCCCGAGCACGTCAAGAAGGTGGTCTTGGCAGCTCTTGAGAGCTCTCTCCAGACCCTTTCTAGGGTCTTTCCCTAATTTAAATAAAAATTTAATTAGGTCGGGTCGAGGTTGGGGGTTTGAGACACCTTATCATGGATGGTGGGTCTCGGGCATTCAGATTTGAGGGTATTCCTGCTCTCTCTTTCTAGCCAGTTTCTCAGCCATCTCCTAATGAACTTGGAAACATGTTCTTGGGGAAACCACTTACAGCTGTTATGGTGAGAAATATTTAGGGGGGAGAACATTTCCTCTCCTAAAGGATTGAGGATGATGTTGTCAGAAGAGGAAGGCGATTCTCCTTCGCCAGGGTTAAGATCTAGGTCTTGGTTAGGGACATCAAGGTCCAAGACGAATTCGTCATAGGGGTTGTTGAAATTTTCTTCCTCTGAATCAGAGTCTGCAACATCCTTCCCGTCAAAACGGGATGTACCGCGAGGGGTACCAGTCAAATTTGTACCGCTAAGGGCACCCATCAGATTTATGCCGTGAGTGGCGAAGTTCTCGTTTGAGGCGCGGGGGCCTCCCAAGTCGGAAGAGGAGTTAGGACCAGCTTGGTCAACCGAGGTACCACGACCTCTTGTAGTAAGATCATAAGGATGTTCGCAGTATTTAATTTTTTTAGTCTTTTTCCATGACTTGTGAGGGAAGGGTCATCAAGACCAGGGGGTAGAGGCCTTTTAGAGGAGCGCACTTCTTTGAAGGTGGATAGCATGCAGGAACGCATTTCCTTCTGTAAGAAATGTTTGAATGAATCATTATCATGTAGGGGTGAGCTAGCAGTAGCATCATCCGAGTCAAGATCTGACATTCTTGAAACCGTAGTCAAATAGAATAATGTATTATTAGGTTCTCTCCCCTTTATTCCACTTTTCTCTTTTTTTTTTTTTTTTTTGAGGTGGCAGAAGGTAAGTATTAATTTCTTAATTTCTCTCCTCTTTTTTTTTTTTTTTTTTTGAGATGGCAACAACTTTCAGATGGCAGAGGTATGTATTAATTTAACTCCTTTTTGACAGTAAGTGGTTAAAAACGAAATTGTATTGTTGTTTGGCGAAGAAATCCGTTGAGACACGATCCCTGGCAGCAGCAGCAGCTGATCGGCGGAGTAAACGAAGCTCTCGCAAGAGATCAGCTGTTGCCAGGGAGGCGTCATAGTTAGAGGAAAGAGCCCGGGGAAAGGGCTCGAAAACGTGCACCGTTTCGGAGGTGCATTCCTCCAAAGTATGACGCGCTCGCTCCGATTAGCGCGAGCACGTTGGGTAGCCCAAGGGAGACTAAGAGGGTCGTGATTGTTTGGGGATAAAATAGGTAAGCCAGTTAAACAAGATGTTGTTAAATTGGGTGAAATATGAAAAATATTGATGGCATTGAAGGATGTAACAAAACACACGAAATTTAAGGGAATCGACAACCTAAATAGGAAGTCGATCGGGGTTGAGGGGGGAGGGGTGAGCCCAGAAAGGTTAATGGTGCGAGGGAAACGCTGTAGGAAAGACGATAGTTATGAGTAAGTGCATCTCTATGAAAGAAACACCAATGAAAGCAGCTTGAAGCATGAAGAACAGTAAATTGCAGTAACTGTTAGCAGTAAATCCCCTTTTTAAAAGATTAAATGAATAACAAAGTAATAGCATACAAGGAGAGTAATTGTTACTAATCTGCCGGTGAGCCGCATTTAAAAGAGGCAGTCTGTTTGTGTCTCATGCCATTTGTATCCTGGGCACTACATTCTAGAACTGTTTCCTTTCTTTGTGATGTAGTGCGGCTGTCTGTGACGCATTAAAAGGATTAATGCATAATGTAGCCTCCGGTCTTGTAATGAAATCAGACTACTGTTGGTAGACTGTGATGGCCAGTGTCATCTTAAGGATTTGGGGGCACCGGGCAAGAAATATTTTGAGGGGCCCCTATTGGGATCAGTTTTTAATTTTATGAACCATCTTCTGCAAGTTCAAACTTCATGATTTTAAACACTCTTGAATTATGAGTTAATGGTTGAGTCAGATTAGGAAGAAATGAAACTGAAGTTAGAAACAAAGTTCACTTTCCTAGGGGCCCCTTGGAAGGTAGGGGCCCTCGGCAATTGCCCACTTTTCCTATGCCTTTAGATCCTTGACCCTTGGCTAGCATCAGAGTGTACTGCTCCTTGCTCAACTGTGGGTTCCCTCAGAGCCGACGCAGCAGACGCACCTCGATGTAGGACCTCGCATCGCAGCACCTCGCAGCTCCTGATCAGTGACCTCATTAGAACCAACATAGTGCAATGCATTTCAGTTCAGTACTCTGCATTGCAGCCTCTCTCAGCCTCTCTCAGCCTCTCTCAGCTCCTGAGCGGCAGCCTCATTAAAACGGATTGAAACTGATGCAGTGCGATGCAACTCGATGCAAGACTCTGCATCACAGTCTCTCTCATCTCTTATCTCTCATCTCCTGATCGGCGGCCTCATCGGAATCTACGCAACTAGATGCTGCATCTTGTAGCTCCTGATTGGGAGCCTCATCGGAGCCATTGCCGGGCGATGCACCTTGCAGCTCCTAATAAGCAACCTCATTGGAACCGAGGCAACTTCATGCAGCATGATGCAGGACCTTACATCTCAGCCCAAGTACAACTAGGTTCCCTTCCCAGTGGGCCAAACTTGGTCCTGTACCTGGCCCATACTCTATCGCGGTCAGCCTGAACCTGTGACCTTGTCAAACGGCAGGGTGACCAGATACCTACAGATGATGGACAGAGCGCTGAAACGTTTCAGACACTCACCCCGAGTCACAGATCTGGGTTGAATCCATCATCGTTCTTGAACCCAGCTATATGTAAATCAGTCTTGACCCTGTTCCTCATGGGAACAGTCCAGTCCGAACTGCCAAGCCAGGTCTTCCCTGGACCGCACACAAGCAACCTGGGACCAGTTTCGGGGTAACACCCTTCATCAGCCAGGCCAACTTGAATCCAGTGGCAAAGTGAGGAAGTGACCCACATCTGGGCATACCCTGCCAATTTAGGGTGAACAAAGCAAACACAAGCCTGGCTGATGAGGGTTGATTCCCCGAACCCGGTCCCAGAATGCTTGTTTCTGGTCCAGGAAGGACCTGGTGTGGCAGTTTTGAGCTGGACTGTTTTCATAAGAAGCAGGGTCAAGACTGATTTGCATATAGTAAAGAACTTTTCTAAAATATTTGTCAGGGAGACGTTAAGTGGTGAAAAGTGCACATCCAGAAATTGTTAGGTATTTATGAACATTCCAAATAACCTGTCTTTAGTTTACAAAAATGTTGAGTAAATGAGACAATTCAAAGTAAATTTATAGGTGCCTCCCAGACCCCATACCGGAGGTCCAGGGGTAAGGGGGGCCCCCTAGGGGCCCCCAGAGTCACTTTCTGCCTGCCTTTTCATGGCAGCGTAACCAACATGAAACAGCTGGCGTAAAGGGACATTGTAATGCTTATGGCAGTGACTGAAGGCAAAAGACACAAAATTGATGGACGGAATGCAGAACAAATAAAAAAAATTCACCTCCAGTCAAGAGATCTGGGTTAAATCCATCATTCTTTTGCTCACCATGCCACCCCAGTTTAGACCTGGCCATATGCAAATCAGTCTTGAGCCTGTGCCTCATGGGAACAGTCCAGCCCGAACTGCCAAGCCAGGTCCTCCCTGGACCGGAAACAAGCATCCTAGGACCGGTTTCGGGGTTTCAACCCTCTTCAGCCAGGATAGCTTGATTCCAGTGGCACAGTGAGCCCAGGTACCGCCACTATTGTAGGGATTGCAGTCCCTCCAACGGTCCGAAGGGCTCAAGGAGCCCATCGGATGTGTGGCAGTCAGTCTCTCAGCTATCCCTACATCCGCCCACCATCGTAATGCGGTTAGTGGTCCTGCATGGTCCGATGGCAGTGGGACCGCCACTGACGGCAGCGGCCCCACCCCCATCGTAATGAGGCCCCATGTTACACATGTAATTTTACTCTTAACACTTTTGAGTAACTTTACTACTTTTGGATATTTACCATTTGCGTCTAAAGCTACTCATAAGTGTAGACTTGCAGGTATCCAACCCCTGAAACAGGAGAAGGAGCCACATTTACAAATGTACTGCTACTGCCAAAAATGAGCAGAAGTATGTCCAGCACCACATATGGCCAACCACTGATCTGGCAACTCCCTACAGCTACCGGTCACAGTAAAAATAGCCCCCGCAAACAATCAAATGGCTTAATTTTTTAATTTGCACAACTGCAGGACTCTTGCGGAACTCTCGTGGAATCAGCCATTCAGACATACAAATATTTTTTTAAACCTAATTTCTCAAACACTACTGAAAGGATTTATACCAAATCACAAAAAGAATGCTTTCTGGACCAAGGTCTAACTTCCGCCATTCAGCCGTATGGGCTGTAGCCCTTTTCAAAAAAGTTTTTATTGTACTATGGGACCCCCTTTTTCTTGCCATTCCTTTTTGACGGTCACCCCAAAACTTTCCATGAAGAAACTAAGCGAAAAAGTGTACTTTTTGGAAAAGTTTCATGACAATTCATCAAATGGCACAAAAGTTTTTAGCAAATCAAAAAAAGGCATTTCTATGGAAATGTGGCAGCCACTGGGTAGTATCTATCTATCTATCTATCTATCTATCTATCTATCTATCTATCTATCTATCTATCTATCTATCTATCTATCTATCTATCTATCTATCTATCTATCTATCTATCTATCTATCTATCTATCTATCTATCTATCTATCTATCTATCTATCTATCTATCTATCTATCTATCTATCTATCTATCTATCTATCTATCTATCTATCTATCTATCTATCTATCCCCTGCCATCTGCCTGTTTATTAGGGTGCAGGAATTGCCCTATTTTTTAGCCCTACCGGGTATGTCAATGTCCCCTAACTGATTTTTCAGAAAATGCTAATGTATAGGAGTGGGAACGTGGCATTTGAATTATTCCCTCCTGTAACAGGGTTACAACACCAAAATAGGAAGGGATAAATAGCATAGTGGCAACATGTTTCTGTGTGCATATAACCCCAGGTGTCTTAGATATTCATTAGGGCTGCATCTGTGCCAGATCAGCATAAAACACAAGGATGATTTCACCTGCTCCGCACCCTTTTTTCAGAAATTAAATACAAGTGCCTAGATTTCACTGAGCTCCTGGAACCACTATGGTTGTGGTGATGGACCTGCAAGAGATGGCAGATATCTTACTATCCGTACATCATTGCACCATTTAAGTGCTACCTGGAACCATTAGTTATAGAACTAAAATGTCAAATGTTACATTTGTGTTCAGGAGGCCTCATTGGGGTTATTACTATAAATAGGGCAGAATAAAATAAAATATAAGGGCCACCGCAATCCAGTTTACTCCCCCCAAGTTATCCAGTTTTCACTAAGGGGCAGATTTATTATTTTTGCCTCGACGGAGCTCCGCAACCAAAGTTTCTGCACTCTTGCACGAGGAAAAGAAAGCAGCGCAGACCCATATTTATTAAAACGCCTTGGCAAAGCCAGTAGGTCTCACCTTTTGGACCTATTGCCCTTACCAATCCAGTAAGCATCCGCAAAAAAAAGGAAAAAAAGATACGAAATCCAACTTGCATTTTAACTTATATGCTAGACCTGTTGCTTTTGCTAACAGACATTCTAATAAATAGACTTAGGAGGGTTGGTGTATCAGGTGGTGCGAGTACCTGGCTCCAATCTTACTTAGACGGTGGAACATTCCAGCTTTTCTCAGGGGAGTCGACTATCTAGGAGCCAAGAGCTCAGCTTTGAAGTCCCTCAGGCTCGTCTCTGAGCCCCACATTATTCAATGTGTATATGAGACCACTTGCTGACCTCATCCTGCCTTATGGGATTAAAATTGTCACTTATGATGATGATAAGCAGCTGGTAATCGCCCTCAACAAACCTCAGAACTTTCCCACTGATTTCGAATCCTGTCTGGAGAAAGTGGCCATTTGGATGGAGCACCCCTGCCTCAGGCTCAACGGAGGAAAAACTGAACTAATGCTCTTGGGCAACTCCACTAGCATGGATCTTAAACAGACATGGCCAATTTGCCTTGGCCCCGCTCCAACCCTCAACACTAAGATCAAACGCCTGGGTGTTTGATTGGATAACAACTTTACATTTTACCACAAAGAAGTGAAAGTGGCAGGTGCCTGTTTCAGCATTCTCAGACTGCTCCGGTAAGTTCTCCATCTCCTTCCTTTGGGGATAAGGAGAATCCTGCTCCAGGCCTTGGTACTCTCTCGTCTGGACTATGGCGATTCTCCTTACCTTCGAGCCCTAAAGCAATGACAAAGAAACTCCAAGTCGCGCATAACTGCGCTGCGCGGCTGTTGCTCAGGATTCCTAAAACCCAGTCGGCCAAGCCGGCCCTGAAGACCCTACACCAGTTGCCAATTCCGGAAAGAGTAAAATTCAAATCTTTGTGTATAGCCCATAAGAACCTATGGGAAAAGGGCCTAGTAATTAATAGCTCCCTCACTACCTTTTACCGCCCTATGAAATGCCATTGCTCAGCTAACCTTAACCTTGCATTCATTCACAAAATCAAGGGGGTAAAAAGTGGAGGAAGATGTTTCTCTTAGAATGTAGCTAGACTCTGGAACACCCTGCCCTTTCACCTTCTCTCGGAATCCTTCCAGCTCCCCTTTCGAAAACTTCTTAAAACATGGGGGTATATTATCAAGAAACGGGGTTAAAATTATCGCCGTTTAGCTTGATAATATGCCCTTGAGAATTCCCATAGAAGCTCATGTTCTGGTGTCAACATGGGCTTCTATTGGAATTCCCTGCGGCATATTATCAAGCCCATTATTGCCGCTTTAGCGGCAGTTTTCTGCCGCGAAAGCGGCGATAATTTTAACGCCATGCTTGACAATATGCCTCTTGGTTTTTTCAACATTCTACCTTAGAATTTTCTCAGTCTCCCTCCTGTTCGGCCACAAGCGCTGGGATGCCTTAGGGTAGCCACGCGCTTAAATAAATGCTGAATAATGATTAAAAGGGATGTCTGTTTTCCACATTATTGCATTATGAGTGCCAATAATTGGAACCATAAACAATGATTTTGCCAGGATGTGCAAGGATATGGTTTTTTCCTTAGGCTCTGTGTTACCTGCTTTCTTATTACAATGCTTTTGTGCACCCACTGTCGCACTACTCTTTTGCGCATCTATCATCATGCATTTCTCTTACAGAATAACTTTGTACCACCATGCCTCACTTCACAGGTGAAATTATAACCTTTCCCTCCCTTATGCATTTTGAATGCAACTCTCCTTCCCTTCAACCTTCTGCATCCCTCTTTTATATATAGACTACTCTAAATCTATTGTGTTCTATTTTAATCTTTTTTTTACCATATCCCTTCAATCTAACAATATCTATTAACTCCAGCATGCATTTGTTTCTCACATAGCCCCATTTAATGATCAAACCTAAGTCATTAACGTACCAAAAAAGAAATTATAGAGTAAATGCACAAATGGTTTCCTTCAGCAAACAAGACTTATCCCAATAATCAATTGACTAACCACTAACTTTGGGCTCCCAGATAGCGTGCTACGCACAGTATAGCACTTCAATGCCTCGTTAAGGGTAGAAAGCACTATATAAATGCAATTTCAATTCAATTCATGACAACAGCAACTGAGCAGTAGTGCCTCATGCACAATAAGTGGTAGCAAAAATGCAAACCACCATTGCACACAAAACAAGCACGCCATAGAAAGAAGCAGTGCAAGCTTCTCTCATACACAAGTGTCAAGGGCAGCAGCTCAGAAAGCCCCCATCACAAAACAGATAAAGCCCGGGCAGCAGCATCACAACATTCCCTCGTGCAAAACATACAAAGCAGGAAGCAGCTGTGAGGCCTCACTCACACCAACCAGTGAAGCATGGGTAGCAGTTGGCCAAAGCTTCCATGGCTGTCAGGTATACCCCCATCATGTGCTGTGCCTTCAGCCGTCCAGGCTTTTTAGCTGATATTCCACGTAGGGTCAAGATTCTTTAACATTCTGTGTGGGGATGGGTCAGCTACTATTCAGGCTTTCAAAATAATCTGCTTTTGGCTACTAACAATATGTGCTGCAGAGCCTCCTCCTGCTTCCCATGTCGGTTATGCCACCTTCCTATATTAAAGGACTGTATCTAATAAATCGCATCCTTTTTATCGTTCATCATTTGCGGTGAGGCACATAGGCAGCAGCTTTTGAAAATACAGCTCAGGAAGAAGTGGGAAGAATGCTAAGATGTCGCGTAAGAGCCAGAGCTGACGACGCTGGAACTGGGGAGCCAGGTTGGAGTCTTGGGATCGGCTCAACATCTTGTGTTTCTGGGCAAATCACTTAACCTCCCCGGGCCTACCAAAAAACAAAATGAATGTGTCCTTGTTTACTGTAACTGGTGCTCAGATAAAGCTATTCAATGACTTCAGGTGGAGTTTGCGCTATATAAATCTGCAACAAAAAAACTGCTGCAAAGCAGCTTGCCTAGCCTGCAAGGAGAAGTATTATATGTTAAGGTTTAAACAAATTGCAAATGTGAAACTGTAGTTCCTGCATCTCGCGTTGCAATATCAACCAAACAATAAAGGTCATATGCATCCATAAACATGCTGTAAACATGCATACATAACTACATGCACACATGTGTTTACATTCACTTAACAGTAACACCCTGATAAAACCGGATTCTTATCTGTCTTACCATCACCAAGAATCCTCTCAGGTCGCCAGGATCTTTTTAGCTGCTAAATAGTGTAGAGGGGAGGAAATCCAATTTTTAGCACATAATCAAACGAATCAAATTTGATCTCTAAAGAACCACTGACTCCGAATCTCACATTTTAGGGATTTATAACAAAGCCAAAAATAATTGCACATACAAGCACCTCAGCACGAGGTTAAGGAAATAAAGGGGCACTAGTACAAAAAATATCCTACGCAGGAGTCTCATCCGACTCAGAATAAGCAGAATAGTCAGTTCCAGAAGCATTAGACAAGCAATAACAACTCCAATCTCTATATTAGAAGTCATTAACCTAAAAGGAAATCAGTTAGTCTATCCCTAATCTATCTCTAAGGTGACATCCCTTCTTAGCATTTTCCTCAGGCAAGAGGACGAAAAGGTGTCAGAAGTGAAGACTTCCTTAGAAGTACACTCACTTTGTCGAGAGCTCGTTCTAAGATGCTCCTTCTAGCTTCCCGTCTAAACCTCAACTGCTCACCCACAGGGTACTGTCCCTAATTCAAAATCCCAAAAACGTAGAACACGCCCTCCGGCACACCTCTCCAAACAGGTCTTCTTCCAGTGTTTTTCCACTGAAACTGGTATCCCATCCAATGACGGTTAGCTTGTCCTTGGGTCCCAGGCACTTTCTGCGCCGAAAGTATCATCCCTGCATTCCAGTATACTCCCATGTTGGCTTCTCATGCCATCCTAACTCCTGAAACAAAGGGTTAGTTTCTCTAGCGAGCTAGGTGTCCTAGCACCTGCAATAGAAACTTGGGAACGAGAAACTTTCCACTTCTCCGAGATTCTCTAACATCCCTGAAGCCCAAAGCCTTTCCAAGGGAAACCATTTTCGGCCTATAAGATTTAGCTAACATAAGAAACAAACAGGCCTTCTCTTTAAACGTATATGCGATCAGGCCTTTACACAACTTAAACACACTCTTATAAGATCACACTATAAGCACTGATGTCATTACATTCCATATATGAATAAGCAAAACTACACATGCAGGCTTTAATAAGGTGCACGTTTAAACCTAATGCATCACATTATACGGGAACCAATCATTATGCATTGTCTAAAATACATTTTCGGTTAACCACTAATAGTGGGTACAATCTATCCCCCTCAATCGTTTTCACTCTCCACCAAATCTCTAGTGCATTCCACCTCGCATCTTGGAATGCCCTGATTGACTTCTTCACTCTTTCTTGACTTCTGTCTCTTTTCCTGTCATACGCTGCTCTGATCCATGCATGTAGTGCCTCAAACTGGGTCGGTCTAGGCAGAGGTCGCAAGGAAGACATCACAGATTTCAACTGATGCAACACATCCAACCTGAAAGTACCATATCATGGGAAAGTCAGTTCTCCCTCTCCGTGAGTCATCTTATGCCAACTTTCAAGCCAAATTATAGTATGCAATCCCACATTCGTTGACATATAATGTACTGGAGTATCCTCGGGAGGGGCTTCTTCTCCTCCCCCAGTAACCACATGTCTGTCACCTCTACACAATTCTCGGAAAACCTTAAAACATTTCATGATGAACAAATCTTTGATTGCGCACAATGTTTTCGTCCACTTCCTGATGTCAATCCACCAATAGCAGTGCGACTCACACCAACCGACCTATCGCAGCGCGACACCTTCTGACGTCACTCTTCCTCTGCTCGCAGCAGTTCCCTTCCTTCACAAATCACTTCTCACCCTTGCATTCGTCCCATTGACACTCTGAAGTAATTATCTGTCCACGAAACGACCAGACAATCACTTCTCTGACTGCCTATTACAGTCTCTCGAAATTGTTGACCTCAAATCTGGCAACTGTCTGATCACGAAACGACCGGCCAATCGCCTCAACTGATAGGTTTCAAACACTCGATGTTTCACATACAGCAACCCACGACCAGCGTCTGTTACTCACACACTCATACATTCTCTCCCCCTATCTCGGTCTGGGTAATCGATGACATCTCACGATTCCCCTCTCAATGGTCAACAAAGTCTACCTTGGGTGTCTTCTACACCACAACTTCTCAGACTACTCGTTGAGCCTAAGGATCCCTGGGCTGCGCCGCTCACAGCCCGATCTCACAATCACTCAACTCTCATTCCAACTCCGCAAGACATCACACAATCAAATCAACACTACAATTTACAAAACACATCACCCTGTTCATACTCACTCTACCACAAACTGCTGCTTTCCGCCGCACCGCTACTCTCCGTCAGTCTCCATCATCTGCCGTCGTCTGCCGCTCACCATCCAATGGGTCAGCATCGCTCGAGTTCTATGGGCCTCGGTAATCTCTTATCTTAATCTAGATCTCCCCTCACTATCAGAGATAACCATACTCTGCTATCAACTGATAAAACCAGATTCTTATCTGTCTTACCATCACCAAGAATCCTCTCAGGTCGCCAGGACCTTTTTATCTGCTGAATAGTGAAGAGGGGAGGAAATCCAATTTTTAGCACATACTCAAACAAATCAAATTTGATCTCTAAAGAACCACTGACTCCGAATCTCAAATTTAGGGATAATTCTAGCTTCCCGTCTAAACCTCAACTGCTCTCCCACAGGGCACTGTCCCTAATTCAAAATCCCAAAAACGTAGAACACGCCCTCCGGCACACCTCTCCAAACAGGTCTTCTTCCAGTACTTTTCCACTGAAACTGGTATCCCATCCAATGACGGTTAGCTTGTCCTTGGGTCCCAGGCACCTTCTGCGCCGAAAGTATCATCCCTGCATTCCAGTATACTCCCATGTTGGCTTCTCATGCCATTCTAACTCCTGAAACAAAGGGTTAGTTTCTCTAACGAGCTAGGTGTCCTTGCACCTGCAACAGAAACGTGGGAACGAGAAACTTTCCACTTCTCCGAGATTCTCTAACATCCCTGAAGCCCAAAGCCTTTCCAAGGGAAACCATTTTCGGCCTACAAGATTTAGCTAACATAAGAAACAAACAGGCCTTCTCTTTAAACGTATATGCGATCAGGCCTTTACACAACTTAAACACACTCTTATAAGATCACACTATAAGCACTGATGTCATTACATTCCATATATGAATAAGCAAAACTACACATGCAGACTTTAATAAGGTGCACGTTTAAACCTAACGCATCACATTATACGGGAACCAATCATTATGCATTGTCTAAAATACATTTTCGGTTAACCACTACATTGATCTTCATAAATGACATGATTACATTTCTAATTCGTTCTAATATATGATGCTTTTAGTAGTACAATTCTAAGTCACACGTTAATACAATTCCACTAAATATATGGGTGCAAACTAACAGTGATTACCTGGTCTGTTCCCTGACTCATCTGGTTCACCATTCCCTGTTATCCTACCATTCTGATTCCTCACAGGTGGTACCCACATTTTCAGATCTGATCTTGACTCGGCCAAAGACCTTGGTCTTACCGGTCTCACATCCACCTGTCCTCTAGAAGAGTCTGCGCTGGCTGGCAATGGTGTACTCCATTCTATAGGTCTTGGAGCCTGTTCCATCTCGCTCACTGTACCATTTCCCTCAACAGTATTTCTTTGTCCCGCAGTTGACTGTGCTAGACTACCAACTTTCTCTTGGTCTGGGTCATAGACTGAAACTAAGGGTCCAATAGTAACCAGTACTTTTAAAGCATCTGGAAACCTCACACCTCTTGCAGCTTCTCTACTTGCTAAAGACTGGATTCTCATGTCCTCCGTTTCTGTCGAGATTTTCCCTACTACTCTCACATCTGGCTGAGTCTGTAATCCACTAGTCCCTTCTGCTGGGGTCGACTTTCCTTCATAGGAATCTGGATTAAACGGAGGCGGTCTTTCTGACAACAACCTTTCTACCAAGCTGTCATCCGTATCACTATCATCCTCTTCTACGCTCTTTGCCTTCGCACTTTCTGTTTTCTCTAATAGTGGGTACAATCTATCCCCCTCAATCGTTTTCACTCTCCACCAAATCTCTAGTGCATTCCACCTCGCATCTTGGAATGCCCTGATTAACTTATCCACTCTTTCTTGACTTCTGTCTCTTTTCCTGTCATACGCTGCTCTGATCCATGCATGTAGTGCCTCAAACTGGGTCGGTCTAGGCAGAGGTCGCAAGGAAGACATCACAGATTTCAACTGATGCAACACATCCAACCTGAAAGTACCATATCATGGGAAAGTCAGTTCTCCCTCTCCGTGAGTCATCTTATGCCAATTTTCAAGCTAAATTATAGTATGCAATCCCACATTCGTTGACATATAATGTGCTGGAGTATCCTCGGGAGGGGCTTCTTCTCCTCCCCCAGTAACCACATGTCTGTCACCTCTACACAATTCTCAGAAAACCTTAAAACATTTCATGATGAACAAATTTTTGATTGCGCACAATGTTTTCGTCCACTTCCTGATGTCAATCCACCAATAGCAGTGCGACTCACACCAACCGACCTATCGCAGCGCGACACCTTCTGACGTCACTCTTCCTCTGCTCGCAGCAGTTCCCTTCCTTCACAAATCACTTCTTACCCTTGCATTCGTCCCATTGACACTCTGAAGTAATTATCTGTCCACGAAACGACCGGACAATCACTTCTCTGACTGCCTATTACAGTCTCTCGAAATTGTTGACCTCAAATCTGGCAACTGTCTGTCCACGAAACGACCGGCCAATCGCCTCAACTGATAGGTTTCAAACACTCGATGTTTCACATACAGCAACCCACGACCAGCGTCGGTTACTCACACACTCATACATTCTCTCCCCCTATCTCGGTCTGGGTAATCGATGACGTCTCACGATTCCCCTCTCAATGGTCAACAAAGTCTACCTTGGGTGTCTTCTACACCACAACTTCTCAGACTACTCGTCGAGCCTAAGGATCCCTGGGCTGCGCGCGCTCACAGCCCAATCTCACAATCACTCAACTCTCATTCCAACTCCGCAAGACATCACACAATCAAATCAACACTGCAATTTACAAAACACATCACCCTGTTCATACTCACTCTACCATGAACTGCTGCTTTCCGCCACACCGCTACTCTCTGTCAGTCTCCATCATCTGCCGTCGTCTGCCGCTCACCATCCAATGGGTCAGCATCGCTCGAGTTCTATGGGCCTCGGTAATCTCTTATCTTAATCTAGATCTCCCCTCACTATCAGAGATAACCATACTCTGCTATCAACTGATAAAACCAGATTCTTATCTGTCTTACCATCACCAAGAATCCTCTCAGGTCGCCAGGACCTTTTTATCTGCTGAATAGTGAAAAGGGGAGGAAATCCAATTTTTAGCACATAATCAAACAAATCAAATTTGATCTCTAAAGAACCACTGACTCCGAATCTCAAATTTTAGGGATTTATTACAAAGCCAAAAATAATTGCACATACAAGCACCTCAGCACGAGGTTAAGGAAATAAAGGGGCTCTAGTACAAAAAATATTGTACGCAGGAGTCTCATCCGACTCAGAATAAGAAGAATAGTCAGTTCCAGAAGCATTAGACAAGCAATAACAACTCCAATCTCTATGTTAGAAGTCATTAACCTAAAAGGAAATCAGTTAGTCTATCCCTACTCTATCTCTAAGGTGACATCCCTACTTAGTATTTTCCCCAGACAAGAGGACAAAAAGGTGTCAGAAGTGAAGACTTCCTTACAGGTACACTCACTTTGTCGAGAGCTCGTTCTAAGATGCTCCTTCTAGCTTCCCGTCTAAACCTCAACTGCTCAACCCACAGGGCACTGTCCTTAATTCAAAATCCCAAAAACGTAGAACACGCCCTCCGGCACACCTCTCTAAACAGGTCTTCTTCCAGTACTTTTCCACTGAAATTTGTAACCCATCCAACGACGGTTAGCTTGTCCTTGGGTCCCAGGCACCTTCTCCGCTGAAAGTATCATCCCTGCATTCCAGTATACTCCCATGTTGGCTTCTCATGCCATTCTAACTCCTGAAAGAAATGGTTAGTTTCTCTAATGAGCTAGGTGTCCTTGCACCTGCAACAGAAACATGTGAATGAGAAACTTTTCACTTCTCCGAGATTCTCTAACATCCATGAAGCCCAAAGCCTTTCCAAGGGAAACCATTTTTGGCCTACAAGATTTAGCGAACATTAGAAACGTACAAGCCTTCCCTTAAACGTATATGCGATCAGGCCTTTACACAACTTAAACACACTCTTATAAAATCACACTATAAGCATTGATGTCGTTACACTCCATATATGAATAAGCAAAACTACACATGCAGACTTTAACAAGGTGCACGTGTAAACCTACTGCATCACATTATACGGGAACCAATCATTATGCATTGTCTAAAATTCATTTTCGATTAACCACTACATTAAGCTCCATAAATGACATGATTACATTTTTAATTCATTCTAATATATGCTACTTTTAGTATTACAATTCTAAGTCACACGTTAACACAATTCCACTAAATATATGGGTGCAGACTAACAGTGATTATGATGCACCCATATAAATTTCAGCATAACATGGTGCTCTATCAACCCTGAGATATGTAAATAAAGACAGGAGTGCAAGCACGCGCAGAATCACAGATAAATACACAGACACACATAAATGCATGTATATACTTATATAGTCTTAAACACTCATACATACACACAGCTACACAAACTCATCCAAGGATACCAATACACAAAAACATACCATCCCCACTTAAACTCATATATGTACCTGAGTGCTATAAGATAAATACAGTGAAAACGTGTTAACTTTGTTTCACTGTCTGGACACTGATGTATAAAGCTGCGCTGTCTCATGAGAGATAAAGAAGTCTCTACATTTTTAGGTCTCGCCTAGGCAGTGCTTGCGCTGTCTCTTTGAGAGATGCTGTATTTAGGATATGAGGGAACATCTTGAAGACAACAAAATGAACCTTAGACCTTTCTTTTCGTCGAATTAATCGATAAATTCTTTTATTTAATTTCCATTTTTTTCACCTTCCATTTTCGAAATTAATCAAAACCTCAACAGTCTCTCAATGCATCATACTATAGCAAATTTCATATCACAACATTCATTTATTCACTCCATACATCCTATTCATACAAATAAATCATTGTGTACCTTCAAACATTCTGAACATACATAAACTTGATTCTACAAAACCATATTCAAAAAAATCATAAAGTTCTTTTCATATAAGCCACAGAAGCAAAGCTAAACAAAGTTGTCCCTATGTTCCACACTTTTTAATGAATTCATAGTTCTTATGGCCAATTATCAAGGTCTATGCGTTTCGAGACCCCTTCAATCATGGGGCTCTCATCAGGACCTGTAGACTAAAAACAAAAACACTTTTTCAGTAAAACTAGACGCCCAATTCGTCTTAATGCAATAAAACGTCTTTTTGACTACTTAAGTTACCTCATAGTAGGGGGCAAGAGTCAGCGTTGAGTATCTGTCGAACTTTAAACTCACATTCATTCTTTCATACTCTTCTGTTACTTACATAGTAAGTTATTTTTTCTTGCTTTAAATCTAGATGTGTCTTTTGTTGTTTGAAAACCTGAAGTGAAGTGAGAGAACTTTTTACTTACACTTCTATCGAATATTTAGAACAAAAAAGTCATTCTAAATTAATTAAAACGTGACTTACTTGAAAAAACGTCGCTTGAAAACCGTTGGTGAAAGGTGATTTTTATATCAGTTGACCAATACGATCTAATTACCTGCTGTGGAGAATGTGTATGAACAATCCTTAAGTATATTTGTTTATAATAGCAAAATGAGACTTTTTTTAAAAAGAATGATATCCCGAAATGAATTACCTTAGTTCTTTAGCCAGCAGATGTTAGTCATTTACATGGGATTCATCGGTTTTATTTGCGTTCTTTGTTGTCAACTATAAAAAATTCAAAAGTTGTAGTTTTCTCTATCATTTCAACTAGTTTATGTTACGCAAGTGGAACTGAGTACGATTGACATACCTGAATCCTTCTGTTGTATGGTAGTATTCTTTTCTGCTACGTCTGGCAAACGGTTCGTGCCGATTGTATTCACGTCGCTTTACGTGGCGGAACTGGTTGTATTTACGGAAGTTTGGGATTTGAAGGAAATAGAAGAAAGACTTCCTCATGTTTTCTACTTAATCTTAGTTAATCGACTGACTGAATGCTAACTTGGAATTTGAAAAGTCTCCATAATTGTAACATTCTTTAGATACCAATTGCGTTTTAGTTCTTTCGATGTTTGATCTAATTATTGCCGCTTGAGGTCTCGTGATTCTACATCTTGAGCCATATTGCAGAGTGGTCACGGGAGTTGTAGTTTTTAAGGCGTATAGAGAGGAACTTTCTAAGTTATTCATATTCAGATAGACTCGATAATTTCAAAATACGAACACGGAATTTCTGAGTTGTTCATTTGGTATCTAATTTCAAATTGGTGAGAAATATAAAAATGTAAGTCAGTTAATTCGTGGTGCTTATTGAAGTAAACAAAACTTTATTGACACCAGTATATAAAAACATCTCGTTGGTTTTACAAAATCAATTGAATTTTGTTATCAAAGAACGACACTTATTAGAATTGTCACAATTAATAGTGCATTGTGAGAAGATTATTAGCTCAATTTATAAAGTTCTGAAAACTCATTTAGTCCATTGATGGCTGTATTGAACTTTACTATCAACATGGCTTCTCTTCTTGACAATTTTAGTTCAAGGTCACCTCCTCTCTCATCTTGTTCGACTTTCGAGATCACTGCCCATTTAAGGTCCTTAGTTGAATGGTTATTGGTTTTCCAATGGTTGACCAATGGCGCTGTTTGTACATTTTTATTGATCCGTGATTTGTGTTGAGACACTCTTATTCGAATTTCTTGATTCGTTTTACCTATATACAATAGGTTACAGGGACAACGTATCCCATAGATGACAAACTTACTTTTACAATTAGTAAAAGATTCGTGTTTCCAATAAATGGAATTGTGTTCAAACAGGACCCCTTCTTCTGTGGATTCGCAACAAATACAGGTTCCACATTTGTGGTGACCACGTACTGGTGGGAGTCCTATATAATCTCGTAAGGTATTTTGTTTTATTTTTGGCATTGCTGCTCGCACTATTTGATTGGCTATGTTGCGATCTTTTTTAGAGGCAAAGAGTGGATTGAGCCTTAATGAATGATGTAGATTTTTTATCAAATGGCAGTTTTGATTAATGATTGTTTTCAAAGTGTTTGAATTTGGACAAAATGTAGAGACACAGACAATCCTTTCTAGTGATGGTTTTTCATTTTTTTCAAGAAGAACTTCTCTTGGGGTCCACCATGCTCTTTTAATCACCCTTTTTAATCGTTTTTTAGGGTAACCTCTTTTTTTCACATTTTCAAGTAGTTTTGTTGCATGTGCCATATATTCATCTTTGAAGAAACAATTGCGTCTCACTCGTAGGAATTGCCCATAGGGCAAATTCTCTTTTAAATTCCTAGGGTGGTTACTTGTGAAATGTAACGCCTTATTGCGATCAGTTGGCTTTTTAAATGTGAGATTAAAGTTCGACATATACTCAACGCTGACTCTTGCCCCCTACTATCCGTTTTGTTTCCAAAAATGTAGATTTCTTCTGGTTGTTAGATCGGCTGATCTCCCATCATCTTACTGAGGTAACTTAAGTAGTCAAAAAGACGTTTTATTGCATTAAGACGAATTGGGCGTCTAGTTTTACTGAAAAAGTGTTTTTGTTTTTAGTCTACAGGTCCTGATGAGAGCCCCATGATTGAAGGGGTCTCGAAACACGTAGACCTTGATAATTGGCCATAAGAACTATGAATTCATTAAAAAGTGTGGAACATAGGGACAACTTTGTTTAGCATTGCTTCTGTGGCTTATATGAAAAGAACTTTATGATTTTTTTGAATATGGTTTTGTAGAATCAAGTTTATGTATGTTCAGAATGTTTGAAGGTGCACAATGATTGATTTGTATGAATAGGATGTATGGAGTGAATAAATGAATGTTGTGATATGAAATTTGCTATAGTATGATGCATTGAGAGACTGTTGAGGTTTTGATTAATTTCGAAAATGGAAGGTGAAAAAAAGGAAATTAAATAAAAGAATTTATCGATTAATTCGTCGAAAAGAAAGGTCTAAGGTTAATTTGTTGTCCTCAAGATGTTCCCTTATAATTGAACATGAGCACAAAGAGTAGTTGCAGTATTGGCGATATTGTTGTTATTTATTTGTAGAGGCTTGGCTTTACTGTCTTTAGTCTAAACCCAGTTTTGGTATTGGTGTATTTAGGATATGGGCATGAAAATCGCCAACTTTATGCCCATCTTTTTAACTGCTTCCTTTCACTGTCCTTTGTATTTTTTTATACAAACGTTATTATGTTTTCAAAAGGTGTATACAAGTCTCACAATTGTGAAAAATAGATAAGCAAATATTATCCAGACGTTCAACATGATACAATTACGTATACATGGTAAAGTGGATTGTGTCATTTGCCACTAAGAACTCATAGAGCAAAATGTTTCCCTAAACGTTCCTCCCTCCCCACATTCCCCTTGCTGGCGTCACTTTTCTTTGTAAATGGTGGCTTTTCATTGGTCAATAGGCTTAGTAGTCCCTCCTTAGTATTGCCTATTCTCTCCTTGTAACCTCCCATGATGACAACCCGTTACATATGTTGTTACTCGGTAGGTTTTAGTTACAGCCTCTGAGCACTATTTTCTTTATTGGTTTTCTCCTTCATGCTGTTGCAGGCAGGAGGTGATCTCCCGCAACACTTTTTGTTATGTATGCAGCGCGGCATGCCTCTGCAGGGTTAATGGGGGCAGCACCTTTCTTTTAATATTTGCGGTACCGTAAGCGGCCGCATGCCTTACTTTTTCTCTTTCTTTTACTTTTTTTTTACAATGGGGGCCCCCGCACTTCAAAAGCAAAGAAATAGCATTTTTTTTCAAATTCTTAACTTTTTAAGCAATTGCAGCTTTAGCTTTAAAAATCTTAAGCTAGAGTGCAAGTGCTGTGATGGCTTTGCAATGCAATAGCTCTCTTATTACTGAAAGATTGAGCTGTTGGCGATGCATTAATATTAGTAATGCCAATAGCTCAAACTTACAGCAATGCGAGACCTATTGCATTGCAAATGCTTGTTTAACTTATGCTCCTAAGCAAAGGACATGGCGTTACGGCGCTATGCATAAAAAAAAGACAGACGTACGTGGGCAAGACAGTAGTGGAGCGGAGGTTGGGCAGAAGCATACTGTGCTTCAGTGAGACATGACCTGGGATGGGGTGAGGTGGGTGGGGGTTCCTAGAGAAGCAAACATGGGAGACAGTTGAATAAAGCCTGCACTTTCATGGAGTGCTTCAAGAAAAAAAAAGAGTGCCCAAAAAGCAGGCACTCGTAAAAGAACAGAAGGAGCCAATCAGAGAGGTGGTAAAAAGGCTGTAAACCATGGAAGGGACAAAGACATGATGGAGGGACGGGGACAAACAGAGCCAAGGAATAGAAAGGAAGCATCTGTGAGTAACAAAACGCAAAGCCAATGGTAAGCAATGAGCAGAACCAGTGCTTAATTTGTGAAAGAATGAGTGTCAGTGGACGGAGCTCTTCTCAGAAGCCCGCGGCTGGCGCTGTTACATGTCTGTGCACCGAACACCAAGGCTGTGTAGTCTTGAATCCATCGCAGGTCTCTTTAATCAACTGCCAGACTCACCCCAATATTTTTTTCAACTAGACACCTGCAATGACTGGTAGCTTCAATCTAAGAATGTCCTGCTCCTGCTCTCATTCTTGCACTGGCTCACAAACAGGCTGCCTAGCCAGGGTCGGACTGGCCTATAGGGCAGTAGGGCAGTGCCTGATGGACTGGTCCGACACATCAGGGTGTGGTCCAGTTTTTTGGCTGTTTGTGGGCCTGTCCTATGGTCTGGTAGGCCGGTGTTTAGTGTTAAGTTTTCTGAAATTAATACAAACACTGCCTGCCGTAAGCTCAAATCCATGCAGTCTTTCCTATCATTCAAAAACACCCATATGGCGTGTCAATACAAGCTCAAAACTGCCCTGGTTTGCAAATATGTGCCTCTTTTTAAGCTCTGTAATTCATTAATGGTGGCAACTTTTATTTTGGTGCCCCTGACTATTTTCAATCCCAGTCCAACCCTGTGCCTTGCACCACACACAACCTTTACTCCACGGTGCCGAGGTGTGTGGGTGGGTGATTTCTGTCACAGTATTTGTACTGCAAGCCTACTCTTAAAGGCTGCCCCTACTTATTTAATAATGCAACCTTCTCTTTCTATTCATGTAATAAAATGATCGTATACCTTCATGGCTAGTTCTTTAGTGCGGTGAGTCACCTGTGACCTGCCTGAGCTGTACAGACAATAACATTATTTTATTTTTAAACTATTTTCTATGACTTTTACTATAAAGGTAAAGCCTCAAAGTTCAGAGTTGCATAATGTAAGTACTCCTCGTGTACTAGTGTATACATGCACCTTGTAGACTAGTATGTATAAATCACACTATCAGTGTTTCTCCATTCCTCAACACTAAGCGTTGGAGCAGGTGTTCCAAATTATATTTGTGATTGACTGACTGATGTGTATGTATGAAAATTAATGTGCGGTTTGCTCAAGTCTTTTTACCTTACAGTGACTAAATGTTTGGTGGACAGTGCATTTTCTTCTTTAAAAAAAAAAAAAGTATGATCGGTCAGAATATATGCTTACTACGTCCTCTGGGCCAGAAGTATCTATATGATGAGAATTGGTTTTAAAAGCGGTCTTGATTCTAAAAGTATCCTGGGCCTCATTTCCCAAACATAACATTTACACCAGTAGATTTCCTTATGTGTAAATCTACACTTTTTAAAATATTTACCATTTCCTTTTTATGTAATTCACCATACCGAAGTCAAGACGTACACCTAAATGTAGACTTACATGTCTCCATTCTCCTGGTGGAGTCTCCTATGTTAGGATTTAGGAGTATAAAGTCACTAATAGTAACTTTTCTCATGTAAGTGGAGATCTCCACAACTGTAGAGGAGATCTCCCTATAGGAAAGTAGAGGGAAAAATATAAAAGTTTATTCTATAATTTAAAAAAGTAGTTCAATATAAAATATAAATGTAAAATATTTGAAAAAATATATACTTAGAACTTTTAAAATGAAATGGCACAGCACAAACACATCAAATTAAGTGGGTATTAAATAATTATATACTAGGAATATATTTTTCTTATTTGTATAAAATAGTTATTAAACAATAATTTCAAAAAATTCACACCCATAGTAATAATTTTATTTTTATTTAATATGTATTACATTTTGCTAAAAGTTATGCGTGTGATTAATTTAAATTATTTGTTTAAAAGTTTCATTTAATTTTTAAATTAAATTTTCTACAAATTTAAAATAATTATATAATTATATATATATGTAATTTATGACCCAGTTGAAGGCTACTGCCCAAATGCGTCAGTCAGTCATTGATCTGTCTTTCAGAATGAGAATAATTGAATAAAAAGATATCACGCAACTCACCAAAGCTGTGCCAATGTGTTTGTGACTCTCCTTCCCGTGGAAACGGAGAAACGAGGTCCAAGAGAGCATTTGTGGAATATATATATATATATATATCTTTATTTAACCTTACTTCCTGTGAGTGTTATTTTAATTCCCTTGCTCCATTATTTTCCATGGGAGTGTGGTGCAGTGCCTGTAATTGGCCATTTATGGTGCTTGAATTGCTCCAAGGCTAGGCTGGAGTGTATTTACTAATATTTTGTCACCTTTGGGCTATAGTAACTTTAGAAGTGAACTTTGTGAATAGCAATGGGCTTACTCCTTACAGAGGTGGGTGTTTTTTAGAAGCCCGCACAGCCTTAAACATCTCCTTACTTTCCCTAAAGGCCTTCCATTTTGTAGCAAGTATTCCCAATTTTCCAGGCACTCCCCCTTGTCCTTCCCGCATTTACTACTAAAACATAGGCTTACGAGTGTCGAGATCTCTGCCACTCTGGTAGAGATTTCTGCATAGAAAAGATGGGCGAGGCTGAGGTCTCTGCCCGTAGGTTTGTGAATAGCATTTTATAGTATGTGAGTAGTACTGTTGTAGTACTAGTTCACATAGTACAAAATGCAGTTTCTGAATATGACAATGCATGTTTTCAGTGCAGAAAGATAAAATATTTTCTTCTACCTGACATTCCGTATATGTACTCCGTGCAAGTGTGCCTGCACACAGAAAATTTACCAGAGTGGTGCTTCTGACAATTTTAATTAATATTGGTTAGTATTTAAATAGAGTGCACATTTCCTTATGGTTATACTTGAAGTTTTCATAAGAGGCCATAGCAAGGTTGCACAGTGACAAAATATAATTTGAAATTGCACTGGGAAACTTGTAAACCCAGTGATGCACCAACAATTATATCTAATAAAAGAAACCTGCCTAGCTCCTCTATCATCTTTTTCCAGTGCAATTCATACTTATCTAAGCTGTGAATTTTCACAAACTATGGGGGCAATAACCACTTGAACAATTTGAAATTCTGGAGCCATCAGTGTGGATCAGGACACATTTTCCTAGTCCAAACTCAGAATGTTCAAAAAGATCATTCAAAAAGCGTTACACGTTTGGTTTATTCATTTTGGAGGCTGAGGCTAACAACCTAATCAACAAAATCAGATTAGGCCAAAACACAGTTCTAGGAGAATCTCTGCTCAATTCCTAGCTGCTATGGCACAAACAGCAGGTAATTCATCAGATAAACTCTTGTTAAATCCACACAGCACCAAAGATTTAAAGCTGAACATCAACACAGTAAAATATTCCTTAACTAATTTAGAATAAGAGAGAAGAAAATAATCAGCAAAAAGAAACCAACAGGAGTGCAATCAAATAAAGGAGTCAAAGGTTTGAGTTTTCTTTAATGAGTTTTTCCTACTGCAGGCACCACATGCTTTCCTGCAACATTCAGCGCGCCATGCGCGCTTTCACTTTCCAAGCAGCCTGTGACTTGTTTTAAATAATTGTGGACATACTCTATCAGCGAGACTCCCATTTCACCAGCACCGCATTAGGGTGTTGTGGTCCCCACACATTAAAAAGTGGAAGACTGTGCTTCAGCACCAAGCATCGGCTATTTATAAAAAAAAACCACCAGGCATCATTCACAAGAGCCCTACTCCCTGCCATGGAAGTGCATCAGCTAAATGCCCAATCTGCGGCACTCTATGGTCATGTGAATACTGAGCTATTGACCCTGAGCGAGAATAAGTTTGTTCGCTCTCTTCGGCATCTCCTCAAAGGTCCTTCCCTGATCCCAATGTTTTTTGATGTAGCACTCGTAAGAGTGGGCTGTAATGCCTGGTTACGAACTCTGTTATACTGGGTGAGGCTATGTCCTAGTTAGGGGCTTTTGCCATTTAGAAATGCTGCGAAGGAACTGCTAGCCTTAGACAAGAAAATCACCTTCCCACGGTTTAGGCATATTCAAAAATGGTTCCTTGGGCTGGGCTTTTGTAGGTTCTGGACAGATCCAGAAGATCTATCTATAGCCTCTAAAATGCAATTGAAGTGTACATCGACAACAGGCATATTCATCGGGAACAAAAAGCATACATGACTCACAGGACAAACGCCCTATCATTTGCCTTCAGGTACTTAGCAAAAAAATTTAAGGGGCCATCATTTAAACCCTAATTAGCAGTAATAACAGCTAAAATGTTACTGACATTATCATATGGCAGTACTGCATTATTTGGGAAAGACGCCGACCTGTTAAACAAATCACAAGTGGCAATATATAAAAGAGTCTTTCAAATCCATCAGGCAGCATCCCCAGCACAGGTGAGACTAGAATTTAGGGTAACCAACGAAACGCTGGGGAGAATGTACGCAACCATTAAGCAATGGTATAGATTGAAGCAAAATACAGCAGAATTGGAACTGAACAAGGCTCTGTGGGAGGAACTAGAGAAAGACGAAAAGTCTCCCTACAACCAATACCTACAAAAAGCATTATCAGCAACTTGTACAGATGAGCTCTGGAAAACCAGCCTCTCCTACCCATCCTTCAAACAAGCTATAAACAAATTGGCAAAATTTCAATCTCTGCTAGTTGACAAAAACATCCTCAGTAAGAGAAAACACGCCTAAATGTTAATCACCAATTATAAGACACTCACCCCAGCGCCGTATCTAAATATCACGTTCTCGGCCTATTGAAAGTTACAACTAATTGCCCTGAGCTTAGAAAAAACTGCTGTCCATCGCGGATCAGCCAACATGGGTCCACAAAGGGCCGAAAGAATGTAGATTATGCGGAAGCGGCAAAGAGGAGTTCATCCACCTAGTCTGCACATGTCCCACACTGTTAAAAGCACGAGCCACTTTACTAAAATACACCATGAACATCAGAGGAACAAGGACGTGCAGATCTGCAATTATAGCGGGCTTGGACCCAACTGACACCTCACTGAACTGTCAATTAATAAAGTTTCTTACCATACAAGAGCAAGCATAAAAAAAATCCAATCTCGAGCTACTGCACGCTAACATTAAATAGGACTGGAGAGAACTTTCTAATCTGAAGATAATGGACAGCAGGGCGAGAACATCTGATAAACACTCTCTTTCGTACAGTGAACTATGACTTAACTAATGCACCAGACTTATTAATCGTTAATCTCGTATTTTTGTAAACATCTGTATATTATTAAGTGATCAACTAACTGTTTAATGACATTTCTTATACATACTTGAGTGTTAACAATTGCTAAACAAAAGATTTTTATGATTTTATGATTTACAAAAAAAACATTTTATTGTTTTTCTCAGCTTTTTTATAAGAAATTGCATTGTTGTAGTTTTAATTAATTGAAACAATAAATATTTTGAACTTGAACTTGAACAATTGAAGTGCGTTTACTGGGATAATATTACAGTTAATTATTCTCACAACTCAGCTCTGGGGATATTATCAGAAGAGTTCTTGTCCATCAAGGATACTTCATATTATGAGCCTTTTTTGGACATGCCACATCAACATCTGGCAAAAAGCCTCGATCTTAAGTTCTTCTGCGGCCCACTAGAAATAGGGTCATTTACATTTTTGTGGACCGTAGGAAGGTCAACAGACCCTACTGATATATACCCAATGTGCTGAATGCCTTCCAAGGAAAATATCAGTCATGTGCTGTCCTTTTGTCATGCCTATGCAAATCCAAGAGCCAAGTGGATTCGACCACTGTGCATTCAGCTTGGCTTCAGACGTCATCATGAAGCTTTAAGGGCCCTGAAGGGTGACACATTGGTTAACATTGTGTTTCCTTGAGTAAATATTTATAAGGGGTGGGGCTATTGTGAAAAAATAAGGATTTAAAGCTTTTGCCCTTCTTTATTTTTATGGTTTGGTTATTGTGCTCCAGGTTTCTTTTTTGTACCAGATTCTAGTCAGCATCTTTAGTAATCTAACATTTACAATACTGTTTCCAAAATGCTGTTGAGTATTCATAAATCTTAGAGACATTGGTGCTATTTTATGCAAGTTTGTTCACTGTTTTAAACAAGCCTTCATGTAATGGACTGTACCTAGCACTTTATCAGACACAGTGTTAGCATAAACTTTTGAGACTATAGGTTTTAGGACCCATTTTCTATCTTGTGTAAGAGTGGAATTGTTGCCAATTGTTTTATTTTGAGTAAACTCTTTTATTGCTTAAGTAAGTTTTGATTTTTGGGCAGCGCTAGCACTTTACTATGATTGCTGCCAATTTCGAGGAGGCGTGGCTAACAAGTCAAGATGGCGGACGCAAGATTCTAAAGTTCTGCGCCAACACCCTCAATTATCCTGACAGATCTCAGTAATCGTGCCCGATCGAACAACTGATCACGGCGAGATACTATCCTATATGAAGGACACACAAACTTGGTGAACCTGATAGCCAAAGGATGGTGTACAGTGGCAGGGGACAGTAAAAGGCCCTGCTTGTGGCATACCTTCCCAGCTCTGAAGCCGCGCAGAGCCGATCGCACCTGACTGGAGACGACACCGCCAGCTTCTTGGTTAGCAGGGGACACGATGCTGTGAGATTGGCCCTGGAGGAACCCAGGAGGGCGACTGAAGCTGGTTGTGACACTCACGGCCCCCACAGATACCCTGAGGTAGAGCCGCGGAACGGCAAACACCTCAGAACGGTGCGTCTACCAGGCAGAGCTGAGTGCGCTGATTCCCCTATTCCGGACCTGGGATACGGGAGTCAGATCACAGCAACCACGATCCAGCCTCCATACACAGAACGGAACATCAAAGCGGTGACTGAAGCCAGAGGCAAGACCCTCACCAAAATACAAGAGCAAAGACGTGGCTAGAGAGGCCTGATGGTGCAACCCAACACTGGCTGCGCTGGCTCGGTGCAGGGAAAGCAGCCGTGTGTGGTCGGGTGGATCACCGCCTCGGGCTGGAGGTGAGATGGAGCAAACTATCGAGCTCTCAGCATAAGACGTGGCACGGGGACCAGATGAGCCCTATGATTCGCTGCGGAAATACGGGACCGGGCATGAGAGTCGGTTTGGGCCTAGGCCCTTACAAAGTGAGGAGCGAGAGGAGCAGGGCTATCTGAGTGTTGGTGCCCAAGAGTCGAGGCAGCTGCTATGTGAGGGGAGACACACAGGCTGTCTTAAATGTCCAGGATCACCACTGCTTGACTCGCAACTGTATGAGGCATCCCTGGCGGTGGCCTATTGATGCTCAATGAGGTCATGTGGGATCCGGGGGCTTGTTTGGGCCTAGATCCCCACGCTGGTGGAGGCAAAGAGAGGGCCTGAGACTGGGCAGTAGTGCTCAAAACCCCAGTGGCACCTGCGGCAGGAGGCCCCCACGGGAGGCGGCGCCACAAACGGCTCGGAGCAATACATCAGCTTGGCAAAACCAGATACATTGATTACCCCACACCGACCCTAGGACACAGAAGTCAAGTGGTGGCTGTTGCGTTACAGGCATCCACCTACTCAGAACAGAAGTGGCAATACCTCTGGTTGGCGAAGTCAGCCGGGGACGAGGCCAACATCACAGCACAGGAGCGAAGCTGGGGCCTGAGGGAATAATCCCAAGCTGACGGCGCTGGTCCGGGGTAGAGAGGACGTCTGTGTGCGGTCCAACAGACCATCGCCCCCAACAGGAGGTGAGACCGCACACATTTTAGTGTTCTTTACACAGAATGTTATGCGGTGGCTAGACGTAGCCTAAGATTTGCCGCAAAGACCGGTCACGAGGGTAGGGTCAGGCCCAGGCCCAGGCCCATACATAGTGGTGCATGTAAGACACAGAGACATTCACACTGTCTGTGCTCTGAACCCAGGGCAGTGGCGGTGTACACAACAGTATCCCGACTGGTATGAAAAACTAGAGGGCAGCCCTGAGTAGTTTGGCCTGACCTGCACGCAGCACCCTCTGCGAAGTCGCATAGAGGCCTAACGTGAACATGAGAAACTCAGGGGTTGGCTCGTGCTTCGGTCTCTCAAAAAATGGAAAAAAGAGGCTGACTCTATCACACTCAGGCAGCGAACCCCACCGCCTTCCAATACCCTCTAGCCCCTGCTGACGCCGATTTAAACATTGTGGAAAATACAGGCCCCGGGGCCATAACCTATCACTACCTAACAAACACATAATTGAAAAGCAGTTCCGACTGGCGCTTGAGGAGATGGCTAGCAACTGCAGAATAAACTTCATTAGTGCCTTTGGTCAGCAACAAGAGACCCCACAGCTCCCGGAAAGGAGCTCTCCGTAAACTTTATAGGCCCTCAGCGCAAAAGCTAGTTATTGGTTGCCTGCGGTCGAATGCCCCGCAATTGGCTACGCTCTGCAAGACACATGACAACTCACCTGCAGATGATGACAGAGCCCACAACATCCAGCACTCTGTATTATCCACAAAAACTTGACTTCATCCTCACCGCGTTAGAGAGACTAGGCACATCACTGGACCAAACACATAAGTCCCTTGAAACAAAAATAGTTAAGGTCATGTCTGCCTTTACGCTACTGAGAGCAGACCACCAAAAATTAACTGACAAGGTCCAGGCCAACGAGCTTGCACTCTCGGATTTACAACCAACCACCCGTAGTCACGTGTGTCTGGTTTTGTGAGTGACAGGGGCTGGGGGAATCCAGGAGAAAGGGTGAGTCAGCACAGGGCTGAATAGAGAGATCTGCATGTAGATGGGTGGGACCTGAATAGGGCTGTGCCTTCCCTCCACAATGGTGGCTCCACCTCCTGTTGTGCGTCTGATGTCCTTGGCCTGCACTGTGAAAGGAAAGAAGGAGTCTTGTCAACAAAGTGCTCCAGAACTGACCAAAACTGATTTGGACTAGGCAAAGGCCTCTCAGCCTTCAGAGAACAAAGAGAAAAGTAGTATAAGTATGGGGACCAAGACCCCAAGACTTTAGATCACTTCTGGAACAACAAGACAAACCTCTGCCAAGGAGAAGAACCAAAGGAAGCTGTAGGAGTTGTACTGCCCCCCCCCCGCCAGTGTGCTGTGTTGCTGAGTTGGCCTACAGTGGTGTCTTCAATGACAAGGAGAGGAGAAGGAACTTTCAAAGGACTTTCATCATTTGCAGTAAACTTCACCCCCAGCTCCCCTCTGAATTTCCTTGCTGGGAATTCTATCTGCAGAAGCCTACGTGTCGCTGGGAGCTGGAAGCGCGACGCAACAAGAAGAAGCGTGTCGCTGCCGCAGCTGTAGTCGTCGCATTGCCGGAGAAGCGGGCCTGTCGCGGCTCCAAAGTACAGAGTCGCCGCAAGGCTGCCAGGGCGTGCACGCATCGTCTTAACATCATCGCATCAAGGGCGCCATCTTATCGCTTCGCATTGAGGCGCCATCTTGCCGCATCGCAACCGGGCCGCAGTACGAGAATCTATGCATCACCTCCTCTTCGGTAAGGATCAAGACGCATCCCCTACTCTGCGCAAGCATTGAGGCGCGACGCATCGTCTCCCCCAAAGCAAGGAACCGTCGCATCTCCAACGCTGCGAGCCTTTTGTTTATTTCGCGTTACGCATCCAGGTACTTTTGTGAGAACTGTGTCGCATTTACCATCAACTTGAACTAAGTTAATTCTACCATCTCTAAGTCCATTTTTAGTACAGTATTGTGGATTTTTGTCGTTTGTGGTCTTGTGTTAAGTCTATAAGAATACTTATTTTTATAAAACCTGTGTGGTGTCCATCTGTAGTGTTGTCACTGTATTACTATATGTGTTCACAATTGCTTGACACACTGCCTCTGAGATAAGCCTGTCTGCTCGTGCCAAGCTACCAAGGGGGTGAGCAGGGGTTATCCAGTAGTGTAATCCCCTTTCCCTGACTTAGAAGCAAGGGTCCCTATTTGGTCAAAGGTACCTACCTCTGCCAACTAGAGACCCCCAGTTCTAACAGCACACATAACAGAAGGCCAAAACTCCTTCCACAGGCCTCAATGCTATTTAATTCACAGACTCACTCCTTCAGAATTAAAACATTTCTAATGCTAATTATTTCTAAAAAATCATTGTTGTCACTCATTTATTTTAAACAGCTAACACCCATTGACAAAACCAATGGTAGTGAAAGGTTTTAATTTCTATATGACTGGTTGGAGCCAGCAGCTGTGGGTGCTTCCTGAAGCCTGGTGGTTAGAGCATTCTTTTCTAAAGTTAATGCTGCATGCAGTGCAATACAGTGGGCAAGAATACATTTTAAAGTGCAAATGTTGTCACATATTGATGCAGTAAGATATGGGGCAGTTTTTAATGTGTTTAATATTTCAAGACTATTTTTTCCCACTGCTTTATAAGCCTTGCTTTATCACTACATACTTGAAATATACCATTTGGCAATCTTTTTTTCATTTCTTTCTCGGGAGAGGGTCCCACCCTGGATCCCAGGTTTTTCCATTAAACCTGTTAACGTCGCACTCTATATAACGGTTATGCCTAATGTTTACGCACACCACTTTTAAATGTCACCAGCCGCCACTGGCTGTGCATGGTGCCGTTTGCAATAATTTCACAGCGCAGACAAAAACGCGGTGCTGAAAATTACCGCAAACTGCATTTTTTCTAACTCAGTCTGCCGCTGGCGGAGCTCTGCGTAGCACATTGAGTTTTGTTTTGCACTTCGCAGAGTTCCGCATCCCGGAACTCTGCGAACTCTGCCCAGGCTTATGAGAGACTTCATTTGGGGCAGCTCCCGACACCGAGTGGCAATGAGGAAACTATTCTTGCCCACGGACCAGGAAGGCCTCGCCGCTCCATATCTGGAACATTATCTAGCAGCACAACTAAAATGGGGGGCAAGATGACTGGTGGATCGCCAACTCTGTGACTCGACGACTACTTACCCACCATGCTCTTTAGCTGCCCTGACCAGACTATTCCACCCTTGTGTGAAGATAAAACCACTGGAATCATTGTTACTCGGTGTGGCGCATAGGTGTTACCGTAGGAGCCTATACATTACCTGACACGTGACGCCATACTCACCCTCTCTACCAGGATGGGATTCAGGATACAGAAGATCTACACCAGGAGGGTGTCCTCACCCCATATGACATACTAGTAGAAGATTACAGGTTACACCCTAGTCAATTCTTACTACATCCCTTGCTATTGGCTACCCTTGCTTTCAAATGGGAGGATTTAACTAATGAAACCCACCTCACCATACAGTATTTACACATAATGGGACGCAGCGAGCACCTCACCCTCTGGTTCGCTGCTTCGCTGAGACAACACACAGCAGTCACATCGGCCCCGCTTCGATGTCACTGGGAGGCAGACTTGCACCATCCGCACACGGACCCCGAGTGGGCCTCAGTGCTGGAGAGCTCTGTGCACATCCCCAGGAATGCACGCCTATGCCAAATACAATATTACATTACACAGAGAGAATATCTCACACCCGCAAAAATTAACCGTTAATTTGTCCGAGTGGACGGTGCCTGTCCTCGTTGCTCCCTCATAGACGCAGATCTACTGCATATGCCATGGAGATGCCCCAACTTAACAGAGGTAGCAGACACCCTTACCCAATGCTCAGACAGTTCCCTTCCATTGGAATGGAAATTTTACATTTTTCATCTCTATGGTAGAAGCCAGAAACATAAAGTGACTTCGAGATTTCTCAATCTGGGCATCGAGGTAGCGAAGAGATTGATCACCCGGAGATGGAAGGCTCCAGATTCCCCTCACATACTAGCATGGAGAACCTCGATGCTGACATGGGTTAAGGCTGAGAGTATTGTGCTACATCAAAAAGACACCCTGGGTATCCTCAGGACTCCATTCGCCGCAAGCTGGGAGTTGGTGCTAACCGAGCTGCAAAACATACACAATACCAATATGGAAGGTTCACCATCGGCTAACGCCACTGCATAGGGGTACACAGTAGAAGAGGAGGGCAATGGCTGCAAAAAACCTGATCTGAGAACATACGAGGTGGACATAAATATGTGTTACCCAATACTGCCCCTTAGACGCATATCAGATTCCCTTATCTATGTGACAGTTCAGAAGGCACACTAAGTGGGGGGACCAGGGAATGCTCCGGTTTATTATCATGCAAATACCTGTTAAGTTGCCCCTGTTACATTATTACCCGCCTCCCCAGTTCACAGACCCCACAAAGAGAGAGCTAGTAGAGTCGACATGTGACATGCACACGTGTCGCAGAGCCTACATGAACACCAGCGATAAATACTCAAGACACTAGTAAACATAGGGCCATATTCTCAAGGAGCTATCGACGAGTTAACAGCACTTTAGCACAGCCAATGTTGCGATAAATGTATCACTTCATTTACAAGCTGGTGTAAACAGCCCATATCACCAGTTTACCTGCGATAGCAGCCACAAAAATCATCGCCACATATGACCCCGGCAACTATCGCTAATGAGATGCAGAGTAGGCGTTCCCGTGCAAAAAGCCGCTACAACACCACTCCACAACATTCTCAACAACCAGCCACATCGTCGAAAAGACCACAAAACATGCAATAAGGCGCGTTAGCAGCAGGAAACTAACACCTGCTCTGACCTGGTGCAAAGTCGGACGGCAACCGAAAAGGGAGCCCAACCCAGAGACACACCTGAAGAACAACAGATGCCATGGAGCCACTGAACATGCGTGCCGGACACCCAAGAGGGCAACTTCACCCACCACCACCACACCCAGGACCACAACCCCCCCGGAATCCCCCCAGACCACCACAGAGGCAGCACGGAGAAAGACAGCGGACCCACAGGAAACGCACCAGCCTCACAGACTCAACACCAGAGGATGTCATTGCCAACCACAGGCTCAAAAGGACAACCATCCTACGCATCCTGACCATCATCGCCCAACAGGCCGATGGCACCAACACAGCAACATCCCACCCCACACAAAGCTGCTGGCTGTACTGCACCAGTTGGCCTCTGGTACCCCCAACCAACAACCGCCAGAGTCCGAGGAGTCACACAGCCAGCCACATCCAAGCCCCCCCCAACTGTCTTGGATGCCATCATCAGCTTGGTACCACACTACCTATCCTTCCCCCACACTGCGCAGGAACAGCTGTAGACCAAGCAAGGCGTCAAAGCCATAGCTGGATTCCCTCATGTGTCAGGGGGCAATTGAATGCACACATGTCCTACTTGTGCCCCCTGGTGACACGGAACACAATATCCGCAACCGAAAGCACACGCATACCATCACTGTGCAGGCAATAGTGGACCACCTGGGAATCTCCACCAACCTCGACGCCAACCACCCATTCCGAGTGCATGAGTCCTACATCTTCCGACAGCCCATCATCACCCGGCGCTTCCTGGCTGGCACCTACGGAAATGCGCTGCTCGTTGGCAAGTACCAAATGAGCACACCACACACCTCAACTCCACAACCAAGCAACTCACAACACTGGGAATGCACACGTCACAAACTCACATAAAACATGCCAAACAACATGCGCAGCCACCAAACACAACAGCACAACTCACTCTGGCAACCTGGGCCAGCCATGCACATAAGCCATCAACTGCATGGCACCTCAGCCACACGATAGCAGATTGTGGGAAGAGGTGGGAAGCAGGCATGTCCGAAGGAGGCAACTGACCTATGAATGACAATGTACACAATGCCAAGTGTGGCGTCGAAGCGCTGGCCAGACTGCACTATGCAGACCACACACATATCCATGTTGACATACACCGCTGGTGTATGGAGTGTAGGGGACATTGGATGCAACCATGTCACCCCAGCCAGTGGGGAAAATCCCAGAAATGTAGCTTGTTACGTCCCCCCCTGTAAGCGTGAGCGGAGTGGGTGGCCCGGCATACGCCGGGCACACGTAGGGGTGTGAATAAAAAGCACATAGCTCTGGGCGTGGTCCTCTTCCGGAATGCCCAACAACTCTACCAGGGTGGTTCCCATCACCCCGCCACGAGGCCGACGCCGTCGCCGTGAGCGGTGTTGCCTGCGTTCCTGTGTGCCTGCTGCACTCTGGGCCGCAGGGCCCCGTACCAGTCCTGCCAGGCCCGGCGCACCCAGGCCTCAATGCACACCTGCTGACACCGGCATGTGTTGATGAGGGCCCACCACATGCCGGATTCAAGCTCCAAACCAGAGTGCCGAGAACCTGGCAGCCTCCTCAGACCAATCCGGCCTCAGTGACACCGGCCCGCTGTAATATCTTCTTGTTGAGTTACTCCACCTGCATGCACTGCAGAAAAGTAGGTCACACATTTGAAACTGAGTCTTGATTACACTATGGCAGAGAACATCAATCATGGCATATTTTATCTCACTATACTCCCATCGATGTGGTGACACCAAGTCTGTGCACAGCAGTCCATCAACAGGTGTCCGTGGGCCCACGCGGACTACTGCCCTCGGGCCACGCTGCGTTCGAGTTGTTCGCACATGTGGGACTGAGTCTTGATTTGTTAATGGCAGCGTACACATCATTGTACACAAGGAGAGGAGTAAGAGGATGATGCGTTTCAGTCCGGAGGATAAAAGGATCATCGTTACGGAGGTGATCGAACACTACCAACAACTGCCCTGGTGTCAGCAACTCGCGAGTCAACGACACGTGGCTGTGGGCCACTGCTGACAGCTGGCTCCGGCCTACACTGCAGTCCAGCAGGCCTCACGCCAATCCAATCCTGTCTGTACCGGGCAGGACACGTCATTGTCGCTGACTGAACATCTGCTCGGCTCTGGTGCTTTTGCCTACGTCAACCACAAGTCCTCCCCAAATGACATGTCAACGTCGTGTGTTAGAGTTCCAGGAGGAGCTCTCTGAACCACGCTAACCACTGCCTCAGGCCTATACTGCGGTCGAGTAGGTCACACACTATTCAAATTCAGTCTTGATTTATTTATGGCTAACTTGATGTCATTGTATAGGCCTCAACGCAGACTGCATCCCCTTTCAGCCCCGGTGCCACCAAGTCTGTTCCCCGAGACCCATGGACACTTTCTTGTTGAACTTTGGTAGCGATTGAGTCCATGGACTTGGGGTTGTCATTGCCATCATGTCGGTGATTTTGATTTGTGGCTAAAACAATGCCGTGGCATTCCACTCCTCCATTTCCTGCTTCTGGGCAGCTTCCACCCTCTGCATCATGCCCTGGAGGACACCTTCCACTGTCCCCCGCAATCCTCTGCCACGTCCCCCTTGGACATCGACGAGGACACGCTCCGCACTTCATTTGCCCCTATCCCACTGCACTACAAGTCACCATCCCGTGGCGGTGTGCCTGTGCCAGCCGCAGTGCATCCGGGGCCACTAACTCTGTGCTGGTCAGGTCAGGGACCCCTTCTTCTGAGATGTTGGAAGGCCTCTGAGCGATGGTCTTGGGGTCATCAACACCATGTGTCTGTGGCCCTGCGCTGTCCGCTGCCTACGGCCTCAAATGCAGCCCACCAGGGCTCACACATCAAATCGAGTCCTGACCGGCACGGACGTCGCATCACCACAGGAGGCATACGCTACCACCGCCAGGACCAACTCCAACCGCCAACTCCCAGTGTCTAAACTGTTGTACTGGCAGACTGACAGAGTTGCCCGCACCTGTCGCGGATGCCATCTTCTGCCTGTTCCCCTGCTCAGCACTCCAGGTGCCACTAGCTCTGTGCAACATGAATCATCATCCATTACTGTTTTGGTTATGTGCTGTGGAGAGCTCACACAGCAATGTCACCTCAGGCAGTGTGGGAGACCGGGGACGGCGATGCGATGAGGAAGATGATGCAGGTGTGACCCCCCCCCACCACTGCAGCTGCATCAGGAATGTCCAGAAGGGACACAATCCTAGACATTTTCTTCACATGTGCACGCTCAGCTCTGGGGCCCCAACCGCAGAGCACTGAAACTCACGGACACTTCTGTTTGTATGTTGGGTGACCTCTGTACTTGCTCCGGCTCCCTCCATGCTGCTCAGCAGTTGACTCTGTTATTTAGGTGTTTACTGTTTCCATTGCACTGGTGTCCACTGTTCAAGCTGTTGCCAGCACCAAGCACTCCGTGCGGGCTGCCTTATACTCACCCCACACACATCTAGCACAGGCGTCACTGTACATGTGGCCCTACCAATAAAGGGGCCGGGCACACGTGCCAGTAGCCAGGTCAACATGATATCTGCGTGTGTCCCTGTCGTCTTGTATGCATGAGGGCCCTAGGACATTGCATTGTGCGGTGTACAGTGGATGCAGACATGTCACCGCAGGCAGCAGATTAGAACTTGGACATGTAGCTTTGTCGTCACCCACACAATTCGTAAGGGCAGTGGACTGTGCCATCATACGCAGAGCCAATGTGGGTGTGTGACTGATATGTGCGTGCCCCTGGGCGTGGTTCTGTACTGGGAATGTGCATCTGCATGTGTCTCTATGGCAGTGTGGGTCTCCTTTGTGGGACGTCAGTGGTCCCTGAAGGGTAATAGACACCCACGTATGTGCAATAGTTTGCCTTGCATGGGTTCGGAACACACCCTCACCTGTTGGGCCACCTCCTTTTGACGTTCTGACACCTGGCATTGGGGTGCCATGTGTGGTTCCGTGAAGTGTTGTGAGCCTGCCGTGCTTGCAGCTGCTTCATGCTGTGTGGTCTGTTTCAGGGGCTGGGTTCTCCTCTAAGTAGCCTGGCTGCCCTGGTTCTGGTGGTGGGTTGCGTCGGATGTCCATGGGCTGTTGTAGGGCGTCGGTGTCGGAGGTGTGGTGGTCCTCTTCGGCATCACTGATGTGTGGTCTTCTGTGCTCTGCTGGAGGTGTTGTGTGTCCCTCTGCAATGTGGAGGGGAGATGCATGTTGACATTGTGTTGACATGTGTGTTGGCACATTGTTCTTGTTTACATGCAGACTGTATGACAGTGTACATTGTGACTGTTTTGGAGGTGCTGGATTTAGATGCGGTACAGTGTACATTTGGACTACATGACATGTGTGAGGTTTTACGCGTACATTTCCATTTCACAGTTTCCAGCTCTGTCAGATGTAGTGGGCCTGTTTCAGCGAGTGTGCTGAGCCAGTTGTGTCCTCTGTTCTGCAGTGTTGGGGTTGCACATTTTAACACATTGTCGTCAATGTGGATGTGCTGTTATTGCTATGTGTATGTGCTGCAGTGTGCCACGGGGATGAGGGACATGATCCAGGATCATTGTGGGTGTGCAGTGTGCTCTGCTTATTTGTGCATGTGTGCCATTGTGCCCATCTCCCCCGTCCCCCCAGTCCCTGGTCTTTACTCACCCTGTTGATATTGTGTCAGGTCCTCCCGAGCTGTGTCCGCACTCCCGATTCCTTGCACCGTCTCTGCACTGTTGACTGTGGCCTCCGTTTTCTCCAGCTCCTCCTGTGGCGCAGGACTCCCACCTTCTGTTGCCGTTGCTGCTTTCCTGTTGGCAGCGTCTTTGTGCCTGGTTTAGATTTTCACGTCATGCCAGCGCCTCTTGGCTCCTCGACACTACGGCTGCATTCAAGGTAGTCTGATTGTGGGTCAGTTGCTGGTTGTGTTCTGTCACCTCTGTGACGCTGGTCTTGTTTTCCTGCAGAATGCACCCCGTCTTCCTCTCCCTCTTCTCCTTGGCCTTCACCGACCCCGTTGTTCCTTGCTGGTGGTCTGTGGGGCTTGTGGGGCTCCCGTTGGCCTCTGCGCTCGGTCAGGGTGCATCCATGTTGCTACGCACTTTGGCTTCTTTCTAGTGTGTTGTTTTTGTTGCTTTTATAGTGCATTTTCCCGCCAGACACGTAGGATTTGCAGGCCTGACGCTGGTTTTTGCTGCTTTTTGTATCACGTTTGGCCTCATTCCCAGCTTTTTTGACGTTCGTGTTTCGCATTTTTGCTGTGTGGTGTTGATTTTAACAGGTCAGTTGACGCGTTATCTGGTGACTATCACATGGTACCGCCGTGTTGTGAATACTTGGTTAAGTCGTTAGCTGCGGCGTAAAATCTGCCGCGGAGCAGACGTTTCCGTGCGCGGGCGGGGCCGCGTCAGCCAACGGACGTGTGCAGCACTACGGAGGGAGTTCTCGCGACGGCCGTTGGCCGATGCACGCAGCGAACGGATTAACACGCGTAAATTTCCCATGATAGACTGCGATGTTGTAGGTTGCGTTAAGTTACTTTTGCGCTGATTATCACTCGTTCTTGAGAACATGCCCATAGCAGTCACATATGTACGCTGCAATCGGGAATGTGGCTTTAGTTTGCTTAATTCAGCTTTGATGTATATTCAATATCAATGTACCCAACAAATGGCCACTATTAACAGGAATTTATACTGTGAATGTCTGCCCTGTTTAAGAAAACCTAATAAAGACAGATTTTAAAAAATGCTGCCGATTTCAAAACTGCGAGATTTCTTGCTCCTGTGAATCACTTCTTGCTTTGTCTGAGTTTTATAAAATATTCCTTGCTATTTCACTGTATTAGCACTTTAGCTCGCACAATATTGAACCAAACGCTGCTATACATACATAAACTACTAGTTTCTAATGCCATATTAGGTGGTGTCATAAATTGTGTTAAACATTTTTTTTGATCGCATTAGCGCTCGACTCAAAGGCTCTAATGTCGTGTTGTGCAGTACAGGAGCGAGTTTACCGTGCGGTAATTTTTTACATTTTTTTTTTTTTACCAGTGGAACTATCGTGTGCGGTCTTAAACCACATAGGCTTCACCACCCCATTGAATTTTTCCACATACATTTACCACCCGCTTTGGGGAGGTGGTAAATGTATGGCGAGGCCACTGCGTGGAGTGGGGTGAGGAAAGGATGTGGGGGGAGAAGGGGATGGAAAGGGCAGTGTTTTTCTTCCAGGGGGATGCATTGTAGGATTACACCTGCTAGGAAAAAAGGTGTACTCACACCTGTCATCGCTGCAGCCAACGGTTTACCAGCTGGAAAAATACAGTCAGGTTCTTCCACATCTGGTAAAACAGAGTGAGGAAAAACTAGTATTAATCAGATGGAGCGAAATTAAGGTATAAAGGCATAAGTAGTATAGGTTGTATACTACTCGTCACCATGTATTTTTTGACAGGTGGCCACGCCCCTTTGACCACGCCCCTTTGGTCCGTGTGTCTATATTGGACGCGTTCCAAGTCTGCTTTTAATCGGGGTTTTAATCGGTCCTTATAACGTATTGATAAGATTATAGCATTTTATTGTTTTATAGGTCGTTATTTTGTGAATCATGGCTTATAAAATGATACGGCGATGAAATAAAAAAAATAAATAAAAAAAAAAAGCGTATAAAACGATAAGTTAGGATTTGTGAATCAAGGCTTATAAAATGATACGGCGATGAAATCATAAAGCGTATAAAACGATAAGTTAGGAATTGTGAATCAAGGCTTATAAAATGATACTGCGATGAAATCAAAAACGTATGAATCGACCACGCATGCAGGAGGGTTGCTAAGAAGTGGGGGTAGTGTGAAATACGAGTCTACAAACATACCGCGGGGCGTGTCTAGTATGTTCACAGAGGATATAAGCCAGCATTCCGAGGACCGTGTGTTAAGAAACCCCCGCTTTTTGCCGACAAAGAAAAGCTCGAGCTTTAAGACAACTTTGAGAATGTCTTGCTCTAGCGTGGAAGCGGGACCCCTTGGAGAAACTATAACAGCGATGCTGAAGGAAGCGGCAAATGCTGCAGACGACGCTGCAGAACTCGACGATAGTGATAAGGAAAATTGCGCGCCAACAACGCCTGCGGGTACTACGTCGGAGATGTCGTCGGCGATGCTGAATAAAAAGCCCGAGACAGACGTCGAGGCATCGGCTATGCCGAATATAAAGCCCGAGACCGGAGCCTGCGAAGAGGCGGTTGGTGGCGTTGCTAAAATGGCGAGCAATACCTCCGATGCTACAGACGGCGGTGGAAGAGCGGAACCAAGTGAAGATGACGAGGGTATTGACCTGCAAGAGCCTGAACCCGAGGACTCCAGCGACTGTACAGAGATGGATTCCGGAGAAGAATCTGTAAACGAAACAGAAAAGTGCGAAGTTGGAAAACGAAAAGTAAGTACGAACCGCAATTTTTCGGCAAATCCTCTGGGGTGTTTAAGAGTGTGATGATGAGGCGTGTAGTTGTGAGGAAGGCTGAGGTCGAAAAACCCCTTTTTTCTTTTTATCAGCAAAAGAGAGGAGGAGGAGCCCCAGGCGACAAAACCGCTAGCACGACTATGGAAGTCACACAGCCATCGCTACGTTTTTCATGTCTCTGCTGCTCAAGACAGAAAAAACTTGCCGTAACGCATAAAAACTGCAGCTGTAAGCGCTTAGACGCAATTGTACAATTTTGTCGTGGTGAAAGTTGGAGCACGGATCGATATCGCGGACTTTTGACAGCGATAGCCGCGATCATAAAATTGTGCTTAAAGGCGGGGTGGTACGACGAATGCGAAGGTTGTAAAATTGACGACCCGAGTCAGTTGCATCACGACTGTCTCACGACGGGTGATGAATATGAAGACAGTTTGATACGGAAACTATGTTACAAGCTGGACCCCTATAAGATTATGGCGACGTTGGGGGCGGTCTATGGCTTGAAAGAAATGTCAGTACCCGAAGATTGTAGTAAGATGATTGCGAATGTTTTAAAGTATATTAAGAGAGTACAGTCCCCATCAGAGCATGTGAAAAGTATGTATGAAGCGGGTGATGAAGACATACGCTTGATAATGAAACAGCATTTGAGAAGGAAGAATTACCGTAGATATTTTAAGATCAAGTATCTTTACAGGAGTTTAAAACCGAGGAACATGACATTTCTTAATGTAGAGTAAATGAAAACATGATGATCTTCGCGATTGCTACTATTATGTATGTGTGTTTTTCCGTTGCAGGAAAGTGTGTTTCGACACATGGTTGAGATCGGCGTGCGACCGAGCGTTAGATGCCTGGAAGACGCTTTTTATTTTCTGATCAGAGCAAAGATGGCGTACCCCAAACCAGTGTTTCGCCCGACCGCGCTATGTCGTAACAAGCGATGTGAAATCATCGAAGAGCTTGAAAAAGAACTGGGTCAGAAACCTAGAGGCTTTTACGACGTTGAAAAGAGCAAAATCTTCTTGGGCGCTGACGACGTGCTCGAAGATTGCATCGACAATTATATCAGGCGGACATTTTGCACCCTAGGAACTACTCTGAATAAGAAACAGTTTTTCAATTTCATGAATACAATATCTGATTTGTTTTGTCGAGCCTTCTTGAAGGGGCGTGGGGAGGATGTAAGAAGACTGGTACCGTTCATAGCTAGCAAAATCCAAATATTGATTCTACGTCACGAGTTTTTGAGAGCATTGTGTTAAATATCTATGTTTTTATCGTTATTATCGTTTATAGCGCTGTACATTCCTATATTACCAGTTTAAATCATACACTGTTTAATTCGTGTGTTATTAAATAATCTACTATTGTAAAATAAACCGGCTTCTAGTTCTGATTATCTGATAAAGAAAAATAATAAAACAAAAGTGAATTAATAGAATAGGGGGGCGGGAGTAGGGGTTGCGGTATTTTAGTTCAAGAAGCGCTACGATGCAGAAGCTTTTCAAAAGAGTTTATTACAACCCCTCGAAAGTTGGTAGTTTTGGCGGTGTAGAAGCCTTGTACAAGGAGAGCAAAATCCACAACGACGGTGTTAAAAGAACACAGGTACGCGCCTGGTTATCGGGCGAAGATGCCTACACGCTACATAAGGGGTCGAGAAAGCGCTTTCAAAGACGGCGTGTGATAGTCAGCGGCTTAAATCATCAATGGCAAGCGGACCTTCTAGACGTCCGTGAACATGCCGCGGTTAATGATGGTGTAAAATTTATATTAACGGTGATAGACGTACTGTCAAAGTATGCATTCGCCGTTGGCCTGAAGGAAAAATCGGGGAGCTCGGTCACAAAAGCCTTTGATTACATTTTCAGCAGCGGGAGAATTCCTAAAAAGTTACAAACAGATAGAGGAAAAGAGTTTGAAAACAAGACGCTAAAAGCTCTGCTGAACAAGTATGGTGTAAAACATTTTGTTACAAACAACGAAATGAAGGCGGCGATTGTAGAAAGATTCAACAGAACTCTCAAGGCACGAATTTGGCGGTATTTTACAGCGTACAACACATTTCGTTATATAGATCGTTTACAAGATTTTATTGAAAGTTACAATCATAGCTATCATAGAACCATTAAGACGTCCCCTGTAGAAGTATCCCCGCAAAATGAGTTGAAAATTTGGAGAACTGTGTACGGGTCCGTGTTCACCAACAACCCTGTTTCAAAAAACACGCTCAAAAAAGGTGATCATGTTAGGGTATCTAGATGCAAGGGGGTATTTCAAAAGGGGTATGAGCAGACTTTTACAGATGAGATCTTTGTGATAGACAAGATTTCCAAGCATTCAGGCGTTACAGTTTTTAACTTAAAAGACTATGCTGGGGAGGAGGTCGAAGGGTGTTTTTACAAAGAAGAGCTGCAAAAAATAAAACAGGATCAAGATCGTGTGTACCGTATTGAGAACGTTTTGGCAAAGAAGGGGCACGGGGCACAAAGACAGTGCCTAGTTAAATGGCGGGGATGGCCTGATAAATTTAATAGTTGGGTCTCTGAGAGTGAATTAAAGGATATACAAAGTCTACAACAGCGGATATAGGCATTTAGGTACCGCGGAAGCGCCATGGAGGTCGGACCTTTTTATCTGACGCTCCCGAGTAACGCGTCTTTGGACACTTTCCCTAATAACAAAATTTCAAATTTTACGGTGAAACTAGCAAAACCTATTCATCTACAAGGAGATTGGGAGGTGGCCCTAACAGAAATTCAGTACCCGCACACGTGGGACACTTTTGAAACAGAGGATGTTAGATTTACGGTGGTACGCAAGAAGGAAAGCGCCCACGAACTTTCTTTCCCGCCGGGGCACTATGACAACATACGAGACATTGTAGAAGTAATGAATAAATCCATTGGTAACATATCGGAACTTGTTGACCTTAGATTAACGTATGAACCACGACTTCGAAAAGTGCAGTTGAGGAATGCTCAAGACTACGGTATTTTGGTGCGTGAAAAACTGGGGAGAGTGTTGGGGCTGACGCCTAACGTTCACCACTCTTCATCAGCGGGGAAAGCCTACACGGATGTACACGGCGGATTTTATATGATGTTTGTATACTGCGACGTGATAGAGCATCAGAGAGTGGGGGATAGCTACGTGCCTCTCCTCCGGTGCGTGGAAATCACAGGCAAGAATAATAGCATGATAAACATCATTTACACCAAAAGAGATTATGTACCGATCAGCAAAAAACATTTTCACACAATAACTTTGGAACTGAAGGACGATTTGAACACTAATATAAGATTTAAAGTGGGTAAAGTCATAGCGAAGCTTCATTTCAGGCCGCGACGTGGTGAAGTGTACTAGAATAATGATTTTACCTGAAAATTACGGCGACGCGTCGCTCTATAGGGATTACTATAGAGCACAAGCCGGCTCAGGCCTCCCGGGGTTCCACGGGGCACCTATTATGTACGGGGCGGGTGTTGGCGGTATATTCAGAAGCCTTTTCAGAAAAGCAGTACCGCTTTTAAGAAGAGGGTTCCAGTTGGTAAAACCGCACGTGAAAACCGCTGCAGCAAATATTGCCCGAGACGTCGCAGGGCACGTTTCGGGGGCGGTGATGAAAAAGTTTACCAAAACGGGTCAAGAAGGCTCAGGTTTAATCTATCTCGAAAGAGGAAGGAAGAGAAAAAGGGGTGTATCACTAAGGGGGCCGCCCGCGTTCCTTCAAAGCGTTGTGAAGCGCCGGCGACCGGCTCAAAAGAGTTCGCTTAAGACCCGGAGAAGACACGGAAAAAAACGAGTCTCTAAGGGCAACATATTTTAAATCGGACCATGGCCTCCGTCCCTTGCGGTTCCCAGGAATGCACAAAGTCAGAGTTGGACCTATTCCAAGTACCACCAACGCAAACCAGCATTGAAAGTTCTCTATATGTCGAAGTACCGCCACTTTCAGCCCTGTCAGACACAGCCCCCTTAGAGTTCTTCATAGCTCGGTCGGATGACTACCTGGACCTTTCAGCTACCCTGATTTATCTGTCGTGCAAAATTACTAACGCAGACGGATCCGATTTGGACGCCGCAGCCCGAGTGGCGTTTTCTCCATACCCCATAGCCTCACTTTTTAACCAACTGGATGTGAGCCTCGGCGACCGGCTCATCAGCCAGTCAAACAACACGTATCCATACAGGGCTTATCTCGAAACGGTACTTAATTATGGGGACCCCACTTTAAAACGCCAACTTTCTGCAGGTCTCTTCTACAGAGACACCGCTGGAGAGCACGAGGACACGACTTTAAACGGTGCTAACGCGGGATTTAAGAGCAGAGCTAGCTTTACAGCCCGAAGTCGTAAAGTGGAACTGATTGGGCAATTACACTGCGATTTATTTTTCCAAGACAAATTAATGCTTAACGGTCTAGATGTGAAGATTAAACTGATTCGAAATAAAGACACTTTTTGCTTAATGAGCGGCGACGCAGAAAATTACAAAGTGCATATCTTAGCGGCGTCACTATTTGTGAAACGTGTCAAAGTGAGCCCGGTGGTGCGTTTAGCTCACGCCGAGACTCTGTTAACCAGTAATGCCAAGTACCCCATCGAAAGAGTGGAGCTCAAAGTGTTCAGCATCCCAGCCGGTGCGCTACTATCGAATACTGAGAATATTTTTTTCGGATTTTTGCCAAGAACTGTAATAGTAGCGCTGGTCGATAACGCAGCATTTAGCGGTGAATATGGCAGAAACCCCTTTAATTTCAAGCATTATAATATATCTCACAGCAGCCTCTCCGTAGACGGCCAAGCTATACCGGCAAAACCATACACGCCGTCATTTGGAACTGGGGGTGTGGCTAGAGAATATTTGGGTGTGCTGCAAGTTGCTGGGAAGTACGCATCAGACCGACCCTTCTTTGTGGATCGTGTAGAGTATTCGAAAGGCTATTCTATGCTGGCTTTCGATCTATGCCCTGACAACGACGTGGGTGGCGGCCATTTTTCGATACAAAAATCAGGCAATGTACGTCTGGAGCTCCGTTTTAGCGCCGCTCTACCGTCTACTATAAACCTTCTGATTTACGCTGTCTTTCAGAATGTTATACAGATTAACCATAGGCGAGAGGTGCTAATCGACTATATGTGATGAATACGTGGCAACTGGAACGTTTTCTCGCCAAAGACGAGACGGCAAAACATTCATTTTTAGGTGTATTCGCAGCTGACACTCTACCAATGTATCTGGGTAATCGCCAGCGACCGCTTCATTTAATAGTCAATACAGACGGTAAAGATCAAAGGGGTCGACACTGGTTAGCAATATTTCTAACAGAAAAGGACTCTGAGTTTTTTGACTCCTATGGCGTGCCACCAAACAGTTATCTGTACCCCAATACCATATGGCAATTTTTAAAAAGAAACACTTCAGGCCTAATAACATTTCATGAAAACCAGATTCAGGATGATGTATCATTTACCTGCGGGGCACATTGTTTGTTTTATTTATTTCATAGATGCCGTGGTGTAGACTTTGAAAGCATTTTAAAAATGTATTCAGCTGATTTGAAGGCAAATGATGCTCTAGTAACAAGGTTTGTGTTGAGGCAATTACGCAGATTGAAAAGAGGCCGTGTAAATAACAGACCGATGCAAAATTGTATTTCATTCACTGATAATATACATGTTTACAGTGTTTATGATAACTAGCAGACATCCACAAGGTCTATTTTACGCTCTCATTGGACTTTTAAAATCATATTTGTACCGAACATTTTTACTCTGTGATATAAAATGTATCTAAATAAATTGCATGAAAAAAGCCCTTAACTTTACGTGTCGGTCTGACTTTTTTCAGCACCTAGATGCCACGTTAATGCACCGTGGTTTATATTCATCCTGAAATGCTTAGACAGGCTATTGTCCGCATATGGTGCCTGGTGTGCTGTCGAGGTTTGCAAAAAATATGAATAAAAAAAGGGGGGCCTAACTTTACGTGGCGGTCTGACTTTTTTCAGCACCTAGCTGCCACGTTAATGCACCGCTGTTTATATTCATCCTGAAATGCTTAGACAGGCTATTGTCCGCATATGGTGCCTAGTGTGCTGTCGAGGTTTGCAAAAAATATGGATAAAATAAGGGGGGCCTAACTTTACGTGGCGGTCTGACTTTTTTCAGCACCTTGCTGCCACGTTAATGCACAGCTGTTTATATTCAACCTGAAATGCTTAGTGGATTATACCGTTTAATTCTCGACACACGAAGACATACGTGGTATTGTGAGTTGTGGCGGGAAACTGTCGGGTTTTGGGTATAAAAACGTGAGGTCTGCAAGAACATTCAGGCTGGAGCTCTCAGGAAAGCTACGACGCTCCAACCAACGGCGCTGGTGACACCTTCATTCTCCCACCACATCGGGCGCTTGAAAAGCTGAAGCCCCTGAAAGATTTCACCACCTGATGACTGAGCACCGTTTCCATTTATGAACATGTCTGAGGACCAAGAATTGTTGGTAAGAAGATTGTTTTATGTTTTTTATATAATCCTCTAGCTCTTTTTGAAGTTGCGCTTCTATTAGCGTCATCTCTCAAAGGTTAAATGCTTTTTTATCAGGGATGTAAGCTTTTTTTCCGGCTCAGACTGTCACACTAAGACGAATTAGACCGAAGTCCCGGGCAATGTTCTAACATGTGGTTCTAATTAAGTCTTTCGCTCCTCTGTCAAAAGGTTTTAAGCAATAGATAAAATTAGGTGAAACTCGGGGTGTTTTGAATTAACTGTAACTGCTAGTCAGGAACCGTGAAAGATGCATAAAAAAACAAAAAGTGTGTGTGTGTGTGTGTGTGTGTTTGCGTTTTTTTTTTTTTTTGTTTTGCCGGACCCCGTCTGAAATGCTCTAGCATGTGGTTCTAATTCAGTTTTTCACGTCGTCGTCAAAAGACTTTTAGTACTGTTACAGCAGCTGGCATTTTAAGCAATAGGAAATATGACATGACTCTCGGTGTGTTTAGATTTTGCACATGCTCTTACCTCAAAGACTATCTGCTCATTGATCCGTGTTTTTAAGTCAAGGACTAGTCCGCCTCCTTGCTTTACAGATCATGATTTAATAACGCCCGAGGTCTTAAATAATGTCACTATATAGCCTGGGGCCAGCGAGCCGGGGTTGAGCTGCGGCTTGAAAAGCAGCTAATTTGACAACTAAGGTCTGGGTCTATTTCTGCGGTCGTGTGTGTGTGTGTGTGTGTGTGTGTACTTTTGTTTGCATGAGCTTGTAAATACGTATAGCGGTGCTTTCAAGTAATTTAATTTAAACCGATATAGGAAATGTGTTACAGCTGTTTGCATTTTTGTCTTCGCAGGAAGTGGCCGAGGCGGCAGACGCACTTTTATTCGACACTGCGCTTGAAGGCCCTAATCCTATCGCAGCCAGTCAAATTTGCGGCTTCAGCGCGCATGCTGGTAAGAATTAATTCTCTTTTCTACTGGTAGTATGTTCTACCATAGACCATGCTGATGTGCGCGTGCTTGTGCGTGTGTGTGTGTGTGTGTGTGTGTGTGTGTGTGTGTGTGTGCTTATGTGTGTGTGTGTGTGTGTGTGGGTTTGTGTTACTATCCTTGTGGGGACTTGGGTGTGATAACACACTCACGCTGTGGGGACTTGATCGCACTGTGGGGACCTGAACCCAGGTCCCCACAAGGCAATGTCTTCTAAATGATAAAAAACGGTGTCAGGAACATCTGTGCCAATTTTTACAACTTTTTAAAAAATTGCCTTGTGGGGACCTGTGTTTCATCAAGTGTGTTTATATTTCTGCTCAGCTCTGCCTCTGTAGGCAGGAGGCGGTACTGCAGTCTTAAACACACTTTGCATTTAAACACACTTTGCTGACTAGAAACACACACTAGCAGCAGAAAGGACAGGAAAAGCTGCATAACCTTGTGTTTATCCAAATATTTCACATGCAAATTAACCTTTTCTGTATTTATTAAAATTAAACTTTATTTACATGAAGTATTAAATTTAGATTTTTGTGTCTTAATTTTGTTAGTGGTCTTATAAATATTGCTAAAAGCAATTTGGATCAGTTTCCAATCCCACAATACTTTACTATTGTCGTTAGATTCTTGTCTGTAATTAAAGAATGATGGTGCACTGCAATACAATATAAACTGGTTTTATCATTTTTAGCAAATAACTTAAAGGCATCAATGCTTAATGTTACATTTTAATGCTTGTACAAGGTATTCAGAGTCTTCATGTTGCTTTGCCTTTGTTTACATATTAATATGCTATGCATTATTGAATATGTTCTTTTAGATGATAGCTTGATGGGAAACAGCCTTTACAACATTGCCTGTACCACGAAGCCAAAACCATACATACCTTTACCATGCAGGTACATTTTTGTTGCTTAACCATGCCTCCCTTTATCCCGCATTTTATATATATATATATATATATATATATATATATATATATATATATATATATATATATATATATATATATATATATATATGGGTAATGAGTGGGCAGCGGTAAAGGGTGGTAATGGTGTTTTCAGGATATAGGGGTGAGAAGTGGTAGAGGGCAGGAAGGGTCATTTTATAGCTTATGGGGTGGGTAGTGCTAAAGGGTGGTAAAGGTAATTTCAGGGTTTAGGGGTAGGTACTGGTAAGGGTAGACTTTAGGGATGATATATATATATATATATATTCTCATATCTATGTGGATATATATATATATATATATATATATATATACATACATATATGTGCGTGTGTTTAAGGCTGCAGTACCACCTGGTGTGTCCGGGGCAGAGTTTAGCAAAAAGAAATAAACACACATAATGAAACACAGGTCCTCACAAGACAATTTTTAAAAAAAAGTTGTATAGATTGGCACACATGCTTCTGGAGTCATGTATGTATTGTGTAGAAGACATTACCTCTTCTTGAAGATTCATCAAACTGTGCCAAAGTTATTACAAAAACAAAATATGCTTCATCTATGGGAAACGTTGGTCCTCACAGGGTTGGTGTTTGAACAGCTTGTAGTCCCCAAGGGATTATTTGTGGTCTGATAGAGATTATGGCTGGGATATAGAGTGATCATATTCAAGTCCTCCCAGGGAAGATGGGGGACCAAATTCAAAACCCAGGTTGGTGTGAGATCATATTGAGGTGCACAACAATCATGTGAGGTAATCACTGGGATATTGTGTGATCACACTGAATCCTTTATAGGGATAGTCCACTTTCGTAACGAAGTCCTCATAGTGATAGTGTGCGATCATAGTGACAGCCTCACAGACATAGTGCATGTACATACCGAAACCTTAACATGGATGTTGGGGGTTCATACCAACATCTTCTCAGGGTTGAGGCATGATCATATTGATGTCTCCGATGTATGGCATGTAATCATATGGAAATGTCCACATGGATGCAGGGATGGTGTGTGATCATACTGAAGGACTCACAGGATGTGCTGTAATGGCCAGAGCTGCCGATTTTGAATCTGGAGAACCAGGTTCGAGTCTCAGCATCAGCTCAACATCCTGTGATTCTGGGGAAATAACTTAATCTTCCTGTGCCTACCAAAATATGAATGTGTCCTTGTATAATGTAACTGCTGCTCATGTAAAGCACTCCAATACCTTCGGGGCGAGTTTGCGCAATATAATGCTACAAAAAAACTGAACTGCTAACATGGTTCTTTGTTGTCATCTTTAATTCCCGTGGAGATAGAGTGTGATTGTATTAAGGTCCAAAAAGGAACAATGTGTGAATGTATTGACGTTGTCACTGGGTTGTTGTGTGATTATATTAAAGTCTGCACACGCATGGTTATTGTATTGAAGCCTGAACAGTGGTGGTGTGTCATAGAAAAAAGCCAGAATGAAGGTGTGTAATCATATTGATGATCTCGGGAGCATGTTGTCTGATTATACTTAGACTTTCTCAGGCGTCTGTGTTGTTATCTTCAAGTACCCACAGAGCTGCTGTGTGATAATATTGACGTCCTCAAATGGATGGTATGTGATTATATAGAAATCCCCACAGGAATGCTGTGTGATCAAACTTAAGCTTTCCATGGATGCTTTTTCATCATACTGTTCCCACAGAGATGCCATTTGATTATATCGAAGTCCCCACAGGGATGGTGTGTGATCATATTGAAGTCCCCACAGGGATGGTGTGTGATCATATCGAAGTCCCCACAGGGATGGTGTGTGATCATATCGAAGTCCCCACAGGGATGGTGTGTGATCATATCGAAGTCCCCACAGGGAAGGTGTGTGATCATATTGAAGTCCCCACAGGGATGGTGTGTGATCATATCAAAGTCCCCACATGGATGGTGTGTGATTATATTGAAGTCCCCACATGGATGGTGTGTGATTATATTGAAGTCCCCACATGGATGGTGTGTGATCAAACTGAAACCTATCCAGGGATTACATGGTTATATTGAAGCCTCCCAGAGTTGGTGTGTGATCATATTGAAGTCTTCAGAGGGTTTTGTGTTATAGTAATAACGTCCTCACAGGGATGGTGTGTCTTCATACTGAAGTGCCTGCAGTATTCTATGTTATCATTTTTGAATTCCCACAGGAAGAGGTGTGGCGCTGCGGCCAGGGCGACTGACTCTGGAATCTGGGGATCACGGTTCAATCCCCAGATTAGCCCATCACCATGTGACTCTGGGTAATAGCTTGCTTAATCTTCCTGACGGCCCCCAGCGCCTAGAGACCCTTACGGGTGATTGTTCGCACATTACAAATGTGGATATTATTATAGTGTGTGATCATATTAAGGCCTAAACAGGGACAATGTGTGAATATATTGATGTTGTCACTAGGATGTTGTTTCATCATAGTAAAATCATCACAAGCATGGTGTGTTATTGTATTGAAGTCTAGATAGTCTTGGTGTGTGATCATTTTGAAGTCCTCTCAGAGATAGTGCATGATCATATAGAAGCACCCACAGAGATGGAGTGCGATCATATTGAAGCCCCCACAGGAAGAGAGTGTGATCATATTAAGGTCCAAGCAGGGACAAGGTGATCATATATTGATGTTGTCGCTTGGATATTGTGTAATCATATTGACGTTTTCGCAGGCATGGTGTGTTAGTGTATTGAGGTCTGCACAGTGGTGGTGTTTCACAGTGATTGCCCCGTAGGGATGATGTGTAATCATATGGAAGCTATCACAGACATGGTGTCCAATTATACTGAGTTCTTCGCAGAGTTCTGTTTTACCATCTTGAAGTTCCAACACAGATTGTGTGTGATCATTTTGAAGGCCTCACAGGGATAGTGTATAATCATATACAGGTCCCCACAGAGATGGTGTGGGACAATTTAGATGCCCCGCCACAGGGATAGTGTCTGATCATATTAAGGTCCAAGCAGGGGTAAGGTGGGAATAGATTGATGTTGCCACTTGTATGTGTGATCATATTGAAGTCCTCACAGGCATGGTGTTTTATTGTATTGAAGTCTGCTCAGTGGTGATGTGTCATAGTAAATACCCCATAGTGATGATTTGCAATCATATTGACTCTCTCAGGGGTATGTTGTCTGATTATATTAAGGTCTTTTCAGGGTTTTGTGTGATCATCTTGAAGTCACCACAAAGATGGCATATGATCATATTGAAGTCCCCACAGAGATGGTGTGTGATCATATAGAAGTCCTCACAGGGATGGTGTGTGATCATATTGAAGTTCCCACAGAAATGGTGTGTGATCATATTGAAGTCCCTACAGGGATGGTGTGTGATCATATTGAAGTCCCCACAGAGATGGTGTGTGATCATAGTGAAGTCCCCACAGAGATGGTGTGTGATCACACTAAAACTTGTATGGGGTGACATGGTCATTTTGATGTACCCACAAGGATGCTGTGCAATCATATTGAAGTTAGGTCTGGAAGTAATTTTAATTATGCTGGAGTAATCTGAGTAATTTTGCTAAATCCGCATTACACTTTGACATGGATTTAGCAATAATAATGCATTTACATCTGCAAGGATGATGAAGAGTAATCTGGGGGGAAAATAACAAGTGTGAGTGAACTGCTGGTTATATTGTGTTGCATATAGCATTATTTTCTTACCACATAAAGCATTCCTGTGTCCATTTTGAATGCAAGTGTTCATTTTGTGCTTACAAACTCATGCTAGAAACCATCAGTAAATTGGTGGAAAATCCCACCCCAAATCCACATTTAGCGAGCAGCTGTTCTATCATGCCAATCATGTTCTGTTGCAATTAGTGCTATTTCGTAGTGCAATAGCATCCTCGCATCCATTGTGGAAGTGAATGGGCATTTTATTTCTAAGAAAATAGCACCAATTGGAAAATTACTCTTCTCGCGTAATTCTGCATAATAGTGCTGAATTTTAGAAACCTGCACAGGGATGACATGGTTGTATTGATGCCCCCACAAGGATGGTGTGTGATCATATTGAAGTCCTGAGAGGGTTTTGTGGTACAGTAATGATGTCTTCACATGGGTTGCACATGTTTATATTGAAGTGCCTACATGATTATATGTTATCATTTTAAATTCCTCACAGTGATAGTGTACTATAATATTTAGGCCCAAACAGGGACGAGATATAAATGTATTGACATTGTCACTTGCATGTTGTGTAATCATATTGAAGTCTTCACAAGTATGGCTATTATTGTGTTCAAATCTGCACAGTGATAGTGTGTCAAAGTAAAAACCACCTAAATAATGATGTGTAATCATACTGAAGTTAGCACAGACATGCTGTCCGATGATACAGAGATCCAGTCAGGGTTCTGTGTTATCATATTGAAGTCCCCACAGAGACTGTGTGTAATCATATAAGAGTCCCCTTAGGGATGGTGTGTGATCATATTAAGGTCCAAGCAAGGACAATATGTGAATTTATTGATGTTGTCACTTGAATGCTGTGTCATCGTATAGAAGTTACGCCTGGAAATGTTTTTAATTACACCACAGTAATCTGAGTAATTTTGGTAAATCCTCATTACTCTTTCCATTTAAAACCCTCACTACAGAGATCAGGAACTCTTTTGCCCAGGGAATGAAAGCAGTGGCACACTGGATGGCGTCCAACTATTTGCAATGTAATGTTGCTAAAACAGAGGTGATGTTATTCGGTGAGGCCAAACTCCTGTGGACTCCGGACTGATGGCCTCAAGATCTTGGGCCAGTCCCTGAGCCTAAACTGGTAGTGAAGAACTTGGGTGTCAGGCTGGACCAGGAGCTTTCCTTAAAACAACATGGTAATCAAGTGGTGGGCTCATGCTTTCACATCATTGGGCTGCTTCGGAAAGTGTTTCCTTTACTTCCAGACGCCACAAGAAAGACCTTGGTGAAAGCGCTAGTTTTGAGCAGACTAGACTATTGTAACGGTCTGTTACTATCAGCAAACGAAGGAGTCATCTCAAGATTGCAGGTGGTTCAGAACACTGCTGCTCGCCTTGTACTAAACGCACCCCCCCGAACACCTTCCAAACCCCTGTTGGTTAAACTTCATTGGTTACCAGTGAAACAGAGGGTGAAGTTTAAAATATGCTGTATCATACAGAAATGCCTGACTGGGAGAGGCCCGGCCTACCTGGCCAACAAATTTACTCCGTATGTCCCCACACGCTCTCTCAGATCTAGTGAACAGGCCTTGCTATGGGTCCCCAGAGCTAGAAAAGCAAGACAGGGGTCCAGAGCTTTATCTGTGGCAGGTCCTATGTTGTGGAACAGCCTCCCCATAGCTATCAGACTGTACAGAGAACATTTTCCTTTCAGGAAACAATTAAAAACTTTCCTTTTTCAGAATTAGGATACCACTTCAATGTTTATAATGGTACACGGCTAGTGTCTGTTCTTTTGTTTATTGATGGTGCTAAAGGGCGCGGAGATACTCCTCAGGGAGTCGATTCCAGCGCGGTACAAACATGCAAATAAATAAATAAATAAATAAATGTGGAATTACAGATCATAATGTAATTATACTTGCTTGCGCAATTAAGAGTAATTTGGGGGGCTAATCCTACCACAAGAGCACATTTAGCAAGCGTGAGCGAGTGCTCACGATGCTAGATATGTTATGTAGCATTTCGAGCTATTTTTCTTTTAAAAATATATATATATATATATATATATATATTGCATGACGTTGGTGTGATTAACATAGTTAATGCATCTGCCATACATTATTTTAACTCTGTGTCAGGAGAAGGAAGTCAGAAATCATGCAATCAGTTGTGGTCCCATATCCCCTGGATATATGTACATTGGGCCCCCCCGCCCTCAAAGGCACCTCCCTACTCCTGGGTAAGACCAGGTGCTAGGCCTAACAGGGATATAGTATTTTTCAATAATGGGCCAGTGACACAAGTTTTGATTCCTTGGTTATCCTGTCTACTAACAGTACAGCAAAAGGTACAGTGTATTCACATCTTAACAAACAGTTTCAATCAACAATAAAGAGACAAGGTAATACAAGGAAAAGAATAAAACAAAGAAAATATACCTGTCCTGTGAGTGTCTGTATGGTTGTGACTCAGTTCACTACTCTATCTCCAATGGCTATTTTGCTCCTCATTGAAGGTCACACTATAGATGGAGAGTGTACTGCTTGTCACCTGAGGATAGTCCCTGGGTGGTGCCCACACCTAGATATCTGATTGTCCTGCTAAGGGTTATGATCAGGGGCACTATAGTGCTAAGAAACTAGTGCTAAATACCAGGAGTAAGTTGGGGGAAAATCCAGCCCCAAGTGCACATTTAGCGAGCAGCTGTTCACGCTCACTATTCATGTTCTGTTGTATTTAGAGCTATTAGTGCTAAATGCAATCCTTACATACTTTTTGGATGTGAGGGGGCATTTTTGCGCTAAGAAAAAACTGACAAATGCAAAATTACTCTTCTCACGTATTTCCACATAATTTCACAGAACTTCTTGGTAATTCTGCTTGATTACACTACACAGAATTACGCAAAATATGCGTGTGATCATATTAAGGCACAAACAGAGACGAGGTGTGAAAATATTGATGTTGTCACTTGGATGTTGTGTGATCATATTGAAGTCCTCGCAGGCATGGTTCGTTATTGTATTGAAGTCTGTACAGTGGTGGTGAGTCAGAGTGAATACCGCATAGTGATGATGTGTAATCATATTGAAGCTTTCATTGGCATAGTGTCTGATTATAATAAGATCCTTTCTGGGTTCTGTGTTATCGTCTTAAAGTCCCCACAGAGACAGGGTGTGATCATATTTAAGTCCTCACAGTGATAGTGTATGATCATATTGAATCCTTGATGTGAATGTTGTGGGTTCATGCTAAAATCGCCACAGGTTTGAGTTTTGATCGTATTGAAGTCCTCAAATGTATGGTGTGTGGTCATATTGATTTCCTTAAAGGATTTTGTGTTATCATAATGATATTCTCTCAAAGAATGTGTGCTACCATAAAGAAGCACTCACATGCATGGAGTATGGTCATATTGAAGAACCCTCTGTTATCATCTTGAATTTCCCACAGGGATAACGTGTGATCAAATTAAGGCCCAAACAGAGATGAGGTGTGAATATAATGCCGTTCTCTGTGGGATATTGCAGGATCATATTGTAGTCCTCATAGGCATGTGTGTTATTGTTTTGAAGTCCGTACGGGGTATGTCGTAGTAAAAACCCCATAATGATTAATTGTAATCATATTGAAGCTATCACAGACATGGTTTCTGGTTATACTGAGACAATCTCAGGGTTCTGTGCTATCATCTTGAAGTCCCCACAGAGATGGTGTGTGATCATATACAAGTCTCCACAGGGGCGGTGTGAGATGATATTGAAGTACTCACTCACAGTTATAGTGTATGTTAATATAGAGGTCCGCACAGGGATGGTGGGTGATTATATAGAAACCCCTACTGGGATAATGTGTAATCATATTAAGGTCCAAGCAAGGACAAAGTGTGAATATATTAATTTTGTCACATGGATGTTGTGTAATGATATTGAAGTTACCCCTGGAAATAATTTTAATTACGTCGGTGTAGTCCGAGTAATTTTGCCAAATCTGCATTACTCTTTGGCGTGGTAATTTCGATAAACCTTTCATAATTAAAAGTAATTTGTTTTTTGTTTTGTTGAAACGAACCATTATTGATGAGGGTTATTTCAGCAAAACAAAAAATCAATGGCCCTGACTTGGTGGAAGTTCTCTTTTGTTTCATGTTCAGTGTAGGTTGACTGGCCACGTAGTGAATGGGCCATTGGTCAAAGGTTTCCAGTTTACAAATATTTACCATATAGTCTTCTAAATTGCACCTGTTGAGAGCTTGTTCAAATAGTGGGAAACCTGCATTCACCAGTTATGTTCTTTAGGCAGACTGTGATTCAGCAATACGTACGAAGTGACAGTACAGTTTCATGATTTATGATCCACAAAAACACAGTGTGAGTAAAATTACACTCAATTTATACCATGGAATAAATGTTGAAAGACATAGTAAAAAAAAGGCAAGGAAAAATAACCACACTGGATGTCAACACACATACACATGTTTGAATGAGATTCAATGCTACTTACTGGGTTTAATTCCTAAAATCCTCAGTGCAGGCTGAAGGCTAAATATTTAAGTCCCAAAGCAATAAATCCAGAAGGAGGTAAAAATCCAATCCCAGGAGCTGGGGCCTACATAATGCTAGTTGCATTTTGTTGACTTGCGGTGGAATATTTACAATAAAGTGGTGAAGTGTGTTCCAAGAAAGCTAACAGCACACTTCGTCACTCTAGAAACGCAGGGCTGCACCATATTTACAAGAATATGGTGCAGCCCTGCGTTTCCCCCTGCACTAACATTAGCTGCCTAGTGCCAACGCAGGCACCCTTGCACCATAGTGCAAGGGTGCCTGTGTTGAGGGGAAGATTTTTATGTGCAGGAAGGTCTCCCTTCATGCACATAAACAATCTTTAAATGCCGTTTTGTAACTTCTATGTGTGCTGCTTAATGCGGCACACATAGAAGTTGCAAAACTGCATTTTTAAAAAAAATGATTGCTTATGTGCAGGAAGGGGGTTCTTCCTGCACATAAACAATCATAGTCAGCTCGCTATTTCTATGTGTGGTGCACAAGGCAGTGTGCCATGGAAACAGCAAAAACGAGAAGAAACAAAATAATTTGTCCTCGTTTCGCCTGTTTAAGCCCAGGTTTTCCTTGGTCTTTACTTTGGCTCTGCCTCCTATTTAGGCTGCCGTTGTAAATAGGGGGCAGCGTCAAAATCAATTATTGTTGCAGTGGAATATCCACAGCAACACCCATTGCCCTCCCCTTTCACGCTAAATACAGCATGAAAGGGTGCCTTATTTATAAGGCGCGGCCCCTATGACCATCACAGTGTCACTGAAAGTGACGTTGTGGTAGCAATAGGGGCTTGTAAATATGCCCCGCGGAGTCAGAAGTAGAGTAGAGGTATATAACCAAAGAAGTCAGTTTGCATCTCGAGGAGAGAAAATCAGGATACCAGGCAACGATGTGCTGCTGGCTTCCTTAGCCCTCATAAATACCTAGCTGAGGACTAATGGTCAATGCTTTGAGCATCCGAAGAAAACAATGCTTTGAAACTCAGGGAAATTGCACTACAATCTTGAATTATTTCTCAAACTGTTATGTGCTGGTGCCTTTACTCTCGATGTTTGAGGGTCATAGACTAAAGGATTTATTTGTACAATCAAATTTGTTTAGTTTGTGTTTCCTTTGTAAGTGACACTTACAAAAAGATTATATTTGTTTAAAAAATACTTAAGTTGCATTGTGCATAGCCCATCTGGCAGTATACTTGTACTAGCACTTTTAAGCACTTTTAAGCGTTACATATCCGTTGAGCTACAAAATACTGCAAAATTAGCTCTTTGCAGTTTAAAATCATGCCTTCTGGTCATTCATGGAGTACATATGAAATGTAGACTGTGGCATGCATGTCGTTTTCATTGTACTAAAAAACGAAACTTCCTTGATAGTTTAAGTAAATTCTGTGCCGTTATTATTTCAGATATTGCTCACAGGTCTCCGCCTTTCCTAATCCTTCTTCCCCTTGTAATTCCAATTGCAAATAAAATTTGGATTGAAGGGCTGGGGGAGGTTCCTGTAACTCTGGACTTTGTAAGGCTCAGCTCCGTGACCTCTGCCTTCCAGGCTGAAAAGTTAAACACAAAAGTCCCAATATGTATATGTTAACACCTTAGTGACTGCTACTCAAAGTGTTCCCCTAGAAACCTTTGTGTTGTTAATATAGCTTACTCAACCTGTCCCAGACTGGTGGACGTTTGCTTTCTTTACTGTACCCTTGCTTGCAGTCTCATGTTACATGTTGTGCCCCCTTGGAATTGCACCATGGTGCATGGACTGTGTGGCATGCCACACTGTGCACACATGTGCTGGAGCCTAACATATCCACTGCTGACACCGCTGCCGCACTGCACACCCACCCTAGATCTAACTCGGAATCCGACAGGTGGATTCATCATGGGCATGGCGGTCTTCCTGGGACCCCGCAGTGGTGGTCCTACAAGAAGACCGCCAAACTCTTAAAAAGGCTCGTAGCAGTGGAAATGTTGAATTGATATATTCTCTGACGAGGTTTGGTGGAGCTTTGCCAGAGATCTGGGGCCCAGATTTACAACTCTAAATACTGTATTGCGCAAACGATAGAAAAATGTGCAGTGCCATATCTATAGAGTCATGCGTCAGTGATGTCACTGGGTGCACATTTCAAAAACTCTGTTTTGCTCAATTCTAAGCACTGCACTATGGCTATAATGTAACAGGTGTCAGTGTGAGAACTATATTCAAGGTATATCCTCCAGAACAAATGTTATCATCTTGACACACACGCTGTGTTAATCCATGTAAAATGTATGATTTCATTCAAAGCACAAATTTTACTTAGACATATCACTGGATTTTCCCATAGCCCCTTGTTTGAGCTTGGCTTCTACTGGCTTAAGGAGCTGATGCAGGTCTGGGTCTGTCTACTTTAGGAAATCTGGATTTGCGTTAATCAAAGGCATCAACCCAGAGGGTTGATACTTCACAATACAAAGTGATTTTAGCATTGCGCAAACAATTCTCTGCAATCAAATACTATCAAATGCTTTCATTGCTCATAGTTATTAGAAATATTGTTAATGCAGATCCAATGTCAAATACAGTAAGAAAATGTTTTTATTATGTGAAATCTGTGTGCCACAGCATCTCCATCCCAATGGATGGTAACTGCATTGAACATGGTCTATTCTTTGCTGTGCTGGTTTATCTAGGTTAGCAGTAAGATAAAATAATACTGCAATAGCATGGTTTGTAGCTATGACATATATTAATAAAAAAAACATACATAATTAACATAAGCTAAAACGTGATACTCATCTGATGCTTCTAAATTGTTCTACCCCAGTGTACCTAACCTAAGTGCAGTACCAGGTTGAAGTATGTGCCATTTCTAAAATATAGCTAGCTGTATTTTAGTTTAGCCAAGAGTTGCCAAAAGTTTCTCTAAGTTCTAGTCAGCTCCATACCTTAGAATGAGAGAGGCTGGAATCTCTTTTCTGGACTCGATAGTCTAACCCCCCGCAAGGGAAGTCGGAGAGCACAGGAGCTTGATTCTCTGTGAGGAGGATGGCAGCGTCAGGTCAGGTCAGTGCATCAGGCTGGATCTCAATCTCCTTCCAAACTTGCCGTGGCGAACTGCTTAGTCTGGGTTGGATCGAATCCTCCGGGAACCGCAATTTGCCAGGGCAAGTGCTGGTATATTTATACCTTGAAGGTGTCTAGGAATGCCAGTATTGACGTAAAAGTCGGGCAGAGGAACGTCATGAATAAACCCCTAAGGAATAGATGTTCATGCATACTTAATGAGTTCTTGGAGAAATCAATATTCAAGCCGAGGGAAATTCCTAAAGGCTTAAGGGTCTGGTTTTCCAAGAATTCGTTGTGACGTGGATGGACGGATGTAGGTGGCCATGCCTGTATTTGGTTTGTACGGACAATGTCTTAATAAGGGCCAGATTTCTATGTCCAAATAAGGGCAATGTGAATTGTACCTATATAAGGGCATAAATCGGGAAACCTATATCCGGAATCTAAATCTGAACACAACAGCCCATGATGCTCAAACCTAGTCCCCCTTTGTGTTGCTGTTTGGGAGGAACATACAAAAGCCAACAGCTATTTTATTCACAGTCATGTGACTCAGGACAGAGGCTGCAGGCACCAAATGGTTAGGCAAGACAATGCCAACTTTCTAAAAGTGCAATTTTCTGAATTGTAACTTAAAATCAGACGTACCATTGAAGAGGATTTTAAATTACAATTTGTTCGAGGTCAAACAAGATATTTCTACCTGTTCCCAATCAAGAGTTAGTACTTATTAAATGTAATAAGGTAACATAATGTTATCCTACATGAGAGGCGCACCTCACTGTAGTGATAAAATGAATTCAGGAGGTTTTTACTTCCACGCCATATAAAACTTAAACGTACAAGTCCAATTCTTTTAATACAATGCACCCTGCCCTATGGGGGGTTAGGGCCTAACTTAGGGGAGACTTGTGCATTAAAAAAGGAGGTTTAGGCCTGGCAAAATATTCATTTTGCCAAGTCAAGTAGGCAGTTTAATATTACACATATGGCTGCAATGGCAGACATGCAACATGTTTTAAAGGGCTAATTATGTGGGTGGATAGTAGGTGCTGCAGGCCCCCTAGTAGCATTTAATTTACAGGCACTGGGAACATGTAGTACAGCTTTACTAGGGGTTTACAGGTAAATTAGATGTGCCCATTAGGTGTACACAATTTTACCATGAATAAAGGAGTGAGCACAAGCACTTTAGCACTGTTAGTAGTGGTAAAGTGCCCAGAGTCCAAAGGTCACCAAAAACAAAACTCAGAACACAGGAGGGGTGAAGGCAAAATGTTTCTGTGTGACCCTGCTGGGAGGTCCAAGTCCAACAGGATACATTTCAACAAAAGCAAACTGCTCAATTTGTGTTAATTTGTATACAGCGATTGGTGTGTAATTATGCGAAGTGGCATAAAGGTGTAATTACGGGAATTTCGCATAACAAGAGTAACATGAAATTCATGAAATTCCGAGAATTATGCCAGCATAATTTTAATTCTATGCATGTCTAGCACTAAGTTGCATATGTGCACTATGTGTGCATGCACACAGGTCAGCTAGAGTGGTCGTAGTGTTAGCCAAGCATAGAAACTGGTAGGAACTGATGCAGAGCTATTAATGTGACAACATATACTGACATCGGATCAACTGGCAGGTGTCATAAGTAGTAGGGATCGGCAGGGGCTGAGGCTTTGTATACCAATGTAACTTTTGCTTGATAAAAACAGTAAGCACAACCAGTTATGTTGTTACTTAAATACTCTGCAGTTTTTCATCCCTGGCCTCAATGAAACATAAGTGGAACTGTTAACTCCATCACAGTGAATAAACAAAAAACCCTAAATACTGAGAGCTCTCTCACACCCATCACAGACTGGCTGTCACACTGTACCAGAAGCACTTGCACCAATGAATGAATGGATAGATAAGTAGAGGCATAAGTAAAGTGGTGAATGATTGAGTGCATGGATGATGAGCGTTTGAGTGCATGAAGGAATGAATGGAAACATCCAAGTCTGAACCATTGGTTTGTATACCGCAGTTTGGTCTTTGTATGCTTGATGATCAATTCCATGCACAACCCTTGTTTTATGGAAATTATAATGTCCTTGGTTCCACCTTCTTTAGGAGTGAGCAAAGCTTTTTTAACCTGCAAAGACTTGCAAAGTTTCTGACTGCTGCTGTCCAAGACGTTTGCAATTTGACCTACAGACTAATATTCACTTTGCGACCCATAGACATAAATACCTGACCATTTTTGAAGGTGTTTGTTTTGTGGATTACACCCATGCTGCTTCTAGGTGCCCTGCTGGGTGCATATTGATTACTTTTGGTACATTCAACCCTTCGGTTCCTGTGGATAATGCCTAGGCCACCTTTAGGAGACCCTCACATAGGACTGTTGTTAGATGTTACATCTCCAGCCTTCTCATTGGATCATGCTACTCTTGCTCCCTACAAAGACACTGACTACCAGAGTAACTTGTAATCCAACAGCAACTGAAGCTAAACATGTCCCACTCATATACTAGCCACATCTATCTCATTGCCTTACCAGCCTCTGCTAACCCAGTTACTACTTGACCTCTTTGATAATTATAAAAGATATCTTCAATCTCCTTACCTCTACTCTACCTTTCCACCATTCTGCTGTGCATTTACCTCCCCCTTGTCCCTAAACTTTCACTAAAAACTCAGGTTTTCCTTTCTCTTCTGTCTTAAATACTTCTTCATCTGAACTACCACAAGAATCAATTAAACATTTTTGACTTGCCATTAATCTCGAAATGAGACCTATCCTTTTTTACCAAAACCTGGTTAAACAATTGTTTACTAGTACTGCATGAGATAGTCACACTTAAATTTCAAATACTGACACTAAACCACAAGAGGAGGAACAGCTGTTGGTTTCAAATAATCATTGCAAACTAGTCTAGAAGATATCATCATGTCACATTGTGAATGACTCCATTCTGCTTCACACCCTCATGCACCTTCTTGCTTGCATTTCTGAATACCAAAAGATCACTGCCAAACAACCCTCCTTGGTAACCTGGATATCTGGTTTGACCAACTTTTCTCCCATACCATAAATTAGCATGGCAAGCCGGGAGGCTCTTAACATTATTAAGTTCATCAATGGACCCGTACACATTTCTGACCACATTCTGGATGCAATATTCTTCCCATCTGGCCTCATCACAATGCTACGACACCTAACGATCATCTGGAGCAACCACTATCTCATCTCTCAAGGTTCCCACAAGATCAAGCAATACACAATAATGACCTCAGCCATCTACAGATAGTGAACAGGTTTAATATCTCTGCACCTGACTCATCTCTCGGCAGTCTCACCTTCCAACTAAATAACGTAAATGAATCAGCTTCACAAATTGCTCTCAAAAGCTTTTGACAAATGTATTCCTCTTTTAATATCCACATAGAAACCATATTCATGAGAACCACTAGTACAACAAAAAGATAAAGATGAAAACAGAAATCACTTCATCTCAAGGAAAATGGATGAAATCCATCATCTCTGTGATAAAGCCATTCTTAGGTGTTTTAACTGGTTCTACATATCCTATATTAGGAAAGCGAAAATAACAAGCCTGGGAAAAACACTGAGCATTGCCGTGAGGAGAACGGCCTTCCAGAACTCCGGTCCCCAGCAGCCAGTGGGGCTGCAACGCTTCTCCCTGCACCCGGAGGCACGATAAAGTTGCCGGCGGGCTCCCGCAGCATTGGAAGCCTGGGAAAAACACCGAGCATTCCCGTGAGGGGAACGGGTGTCCAGAACCCAAGTCACCAGCAGTCAGTGGGGCTGCAACGCTTCTCTCTGCACCCGGAGGTGCGATAAAGTTGCCGCCGGGCTCCCGCAGCACGGGATGCATGTGGGCGGCCTGGGCAAAGACCGGCCCAAGGGCTGGCCCGTCCTTGCCCGTCATGGTCCGGAGGAGAAAGGGCTGCGCCACCCCCCTGTCACTACAGGCTGGAAGCCCCAGGCCACATCTCGCAAAGGTACTGTTGCCAGTCCATCCTTGCTATTCTACTGATTATTGGACCCTTAGTCGGACTTATAGCCTGTTGGGGCTAATACTGTGTTGTAGTACTATTGTTGAGGCTTGATTGTTTAATTGGTGTCATGGGGAAAAGGAAAGGGACTGAGATTGGGCTGGGTGGTGCTACTAGGAAAAGATCTAAAAACGTCCACAGTCACTTGTACAGGGAACTGGGTGTGAAGGGAGAGAAGGTGGGCCAGGAGATGAAATCCTCGGCCGCATTGAAAACATTGCTGCCGACTGTGAAGAGTTGCTAACTTCACCTGCACAAATTCCTGTTACCCCCACTATTGATACCAACAACACCAAGTCCCCCTGTCCCCAAAACTCCACCGGACCTACCGCTATAGGGTATGGGAACATCCCCAACCTATTTAAGAAAGCAGCAAGAAAAAGTAAAATGTCCCTAGCTGCAGATGTGCGCAATAGTCACACCTCAAGCTTCCCGTATGCCCAAAGGGAAGCGAGTCTCTCCGATAGCGCTACACTAGATGAGCTCCCTTTGAGTAATCGTTATTCCCTCCTTGCTGACAAGCCACCCATCACCAATGTGCATACAGACACGGATCACACCCACTCAATTAATAATGACTTAAGTACAAACTCATTGCAGGGAGCAAGGGAAGTTGATAACGGCTCCATACCCTCTAACCTTGATCTTCAGAGGGAGATTATAACCTTAAGAAGTAGCGTCGAGGCATTAACCTCCTTGGTATCCAAACTTTCAGCAGATAGACGGAAGCAATAGACTACACTTACTGCCGCCATCACTACAATTATCTGCATTATCCAATCAAGCAGGCTCAAAGACGGAGCTTCCAATGCCGCCTGTGAAGCAACCTGATTGTAATGCTTTATCTTTGCATTCTGACTACCAACCCACTCACAACACCAGAGAAACCAAAAGTACATTTCTAGAGTAACATAGGTCAAATGTTGATCATGGTGGGAAAAGTACGGGCCTGCCACAGACCCAAGGTGGGCATGGGCTAATGATAAGGCCAGCCTTGCTGAGCATGGCCACATGTTGCAATAGGGTGTCCCTACCTCGCCAGCCTTCTCTATTATCTCATTGCAGGCAAAACAATCCTTTGTCTCTACCAATTTACACGACCAATGTTCCTAAAGTAGACCTAAATTGTATTAAGTACGAGAATGTTGAATCTTTAAAAAACAAAGCCAGCCATTGGTTGAGGCATATCGGGGAGTGCAGATCAGTAATTAGAGATGACATTGTATCTGCCAAAAGGTGCTTCTCAAATCATAGTACAGTTGATGCAATAGAGCAAATCATAGCTTCTGAGCACCTGGTACATGATCTAATTGCCCTAGAGGCTAGATATTTCCCAATTCCATCCACAAAAATTAGGTTGAGATTAAGCATCACCTCAATACCAGACCAAGCCGAAAATGCACGCCAGATTCTTGGGGATTCTCCTATCCCATCCCTATTGCAGAATGACTGACTAATCTCAGTCCCCACCAAGGATCATTTGAGTAATACTACTATAGGTCCTATGAACACCACTGACCCAGTATACTCTTATCTTGATGAATCTCCCAGCGAGCCAGTGAGTACGTTACCTTTCTTACAGATGGCCCAAGATTCCGACCCACTATTAGTGTTGAGTGATTGTACCCGGGCCAGCGGCCCAGATACAAAAGTTGATTGCCAAGCATCGCCTAAATCGAATGTCCCAATTTCTTTTCTGGCTCCCATTCCTAAAGGTAATGAGCAAACGCTGAGAATTATTTCATGGAATGTGGCGGGTATAAGGGGGAAGCTTGATTGCCCGCATTGGCTGGAGTTTCTCTCCAACTGAGATATGTACTCTCCAAGAAACCTGGAGTTTGACACCTACATTCATTTCAAGGTTTAAATCTTTTCATAGACCAGCAATACAATCCAAACATGGCCGGTCTTCAGGTGGGCTACTTACATTTGTAAACATTACACTAAATTGTGAAGCAAAAGAGTTGGTTATCAATATCCCGGATATTCTTGGGATTAGGTTAACCAATGGCAAGGGTAAGACGGCCGATACATGTAACGTATGTGCTAGGAGCACTAGAGGTGGTAGTTCTCCAACCCTCCAGGTCCTGGGTAATTTATTGGAAGCCAGGCATGAAAGTCATCCACTAATAGTCAGTGGTGACTTCAACATAACATTTGAGCCACTAGACTGGGCTGAGGCCAATGATGTGAACGAGGAGGACATAGTCTGGAGGGTACCTCCCCTGGAGCTTACTCCGATTAAAAAATGCTCGCAAGCTGCTCTCCAGTTGAATGTGATATCTCTAGAATATAGGTTAAGGGCCACTAACGGTAGAACCATCTCAGACAAAGGAGGAGGAATGACCTTCACTGGACCAAATGGGTCAAGTAGGATTGACTACCTACTGGTGGATTTGACACTTTGGCCCTTGGTACAGGACATGGCCATAGTCCCGTCCTGTGATAGTGATCACAACCCCCTTATTCTGTCTTTTGATAACCTCTGGGGAGACACCGGAAGTGAGCCCCCAATATCATTAAGCACAAAGGCTCTAATCCCCACAAATAATAAGCGCCAACTTAAATGCCCTGTGGTTTTGGCAGACGAATCTAAGACCCAATCGATTAAGGATGCCTTAACTGAGCATTTAGCGACTCTCATATCAGCGACCACGGATTCGCCTATACAGAGCAGTTGTAGTATCCTCCATAGGGAATTTTTTGATCACCTGCCCTGCTTTTTTCATGCCCCTATTAACAGGACCTGGATATCACAGGGAAGGCTTCTAGGAAAACACGCATGGTTTAATAAAGAGTGTAGGGACCTGAGAGGGAGACTGACTGTTGCTATTAGGAATAGAGATCCAGCTAGTATTTGTAAAGCCAGGAAGGAATATAAACAGGTGCAGGGCAAAGCCAAAAAATAATGAGATGAAAGGAGATGGGAAGACCGAGGGGAGGCCATTGGGCATCCTGACAGTCGGATGGTTTGGTCCCTTGTGTCTAAAAGCAACTTCGAACGTACACCTCCCTTGGCAAACAACGTTCCGGCCGTAGAATGACAAACATTTTAGTGAGTTATACTCCAGTGGTAACACTATTGACAGTTTCCAGATGCTCCACAATATAGGTGTTCCAACATGTACCCTTACATTTACCAGGGAGGAGATAATGCACTCCTTATATGCTAGTATCCCTGCAAAAGCCCTCGGACTCGATGGCATCCCTGGCGACCTTTTTTCGTGTTGATAGGGGCAACTGGGCAACCTGTTTCATGAAACTGGCCAATGATATTGCTGGCGGGGGGAATATTCCGGACACATGGAAGGGGGCGGAAGTAGTACCCATTTTTAAGAAAGGGGACAGGTCGTAGTCCGCCAACTACCGTCCAATTAGCCTGATAGATTGTGCCCAGAAGGTCTTCTGCCGCTCGCTCCTAGCTAAAATCGAGACCTGGATGGATGAGAACGACATTCTGTCTCCTCTCCAGGCGGGCTTTCGCGGAAAATCTACATCATCGATCAGGCGTTTCGCCTTGTTTTGCTGTATTTGAAGGTAGTTGTGCTGGGTAAAGGCAGCTTATCTCTTGCCTTTATAGATGTAAAACAGCTTTCTACCTAGTCCCCAGGGATCTACTTTGGCAAGTCCTTCGGGACATGGGAATGCCTTTGGAAATTCTAGAACCACTGATCAATCTACATGAGGACAATTTTGCCTGTGTGAGGTGGGGGAATCAGGGGCTAACCACTGAGCCATTTAAGATCCGGCAGGGGGTACGCCAAGGGTGTGTCTTGGCCCCCACTCTTTTCTCCCTATAAGTAAATCAGGTGGCCGACCTCTTGTGTTCCATTCGGGCCGACGCCCCCTCCCTGGCAAATCATAAAATAGCCACATTATTGTTTGCGGACGATACCCTTGTGGTGTTCAAAATACCCATGGGCCTACAAAAACTTCTAAATCATTTTAAGGCCTTTTGTGATTTGAGGGGTCTGGTCATCAATACTACTAAAACTAAGTTGATGATGCTAATTCCCCATAAATCCTTTAATGGTAACTTGGTCTTAGACAATGTTCCGCTTGAGAGGATTGGTTCTTTTGAGTACCTGGGAATCAAGTTGTCCAAGGGAATGGCTTGGAAGAAACTCTTAGAGAAGGCGTCCCTGAAATTTTCCCAGTTAACTGGGGCTTTGCGGCGGGAGCACTGTCTTTCTCATACCAAATCTATAGCCCCTCCCCTCAAATTGTACAGTTGTGAGGTAGTGAGTAGTGTGCCTTATGGGGCAGAACTGTGGGGTGCAATAAATGTAAACACTCTTTCAATAGTGGAAAACAAGTTCCTCAGGAGCTTGGTATCACTTCCCAAAAGCACTCCTCTTCTCCCCTTGAAACTTGACCTGGGTGTCAAGTCTATTAATGACCAGGCGAGTCTACGCCCACTGCTCTTTCGGCATAGATTGGTCACTACCCCTGAGCTGGCCCACTATGCCGCTGCTTTTACCGAAGTTTCTGCTCTGGACGAAAACCATAAAATTGGGTGGATTACACACATAGACACCATCCGGGCAGGCATAGGCATGCCTAAGGAGCTTAATGGTCTCCCACCCACATACTCTAGGGACCAATTAAAATCTCAGGGCCTTATTTATGAGGCCTTGCGACAGTTTTGCGCCTCCGTTGCGTCATTTTTATGACGCATCGGCAGCGTAAAACATGCCTCCCGGTGCACCCTATTTACAAAGTGCCACATCTAAGCAGATGCATCACTTTGTAATTCCCTGCGCTACATTATACCTGCATCAGGTATAATGTATGCAGGGGGGCATCCCACGTAAGTAAGCCTCGTAAAAGTGACGCAGTGAAATCTACGAAAGTTCACTGCGTCACTTCTAGGGTGCAAATGCGTAAAAAAATAACGCCTGCTTCACAGCAGGCATAAGACTGACGCAGGTCGGACACATTGATGGAGTTGCATCACTTTTGTGACACACTCCAGCAATGCTTCACTTTTGCGCCTGCAGATACCTCAGAAATACTGACGTATTTGTAGCTCCTTGCGACATGATGCGTCATACAGTAAATCTGACGCATCCATCATGTTGCAGGGAGGGCGCACTGAGAAGTGATGCATCGCTGCTTTCACGCAGCGATGCGTCACTTCTAATAAATGAGGCCCTTAGTATTGGGCATGGGTAGAACAGAAGAATTTCCTGAAAATTCGTCATGGCTGTTTAACTGATGTTTTTACTGATATGAAATCCATCAGCCGGCTAGAATGCTATCTTGATTTTATTAAGGTGCCGACAGACAGGAAATTGTATACTCAGTTCAGACATGGCAGTCTACCCATTAATGTCTTCACTAATTCCTGGCTGACAAATAAAGCACAGCCTAAGAGCTGTCCCTCCTGTTCATGCCATTACGAAACAATAGGCCACATCTTTTTTGCTTGTGCTGCCTATGCCAGACCTAGAAGGAATTGGCTAGCTCCGGCATGTAGACAACTTGGGACACACAGCCACAAAGATGCCCTACGTATTTTAAAGTCAGATGCAAGACCACTCTATGCTTGTGCAACTGCAAAATTTTGGGGCCAGCTTTGGGCTATTAGAAGGAGGGCTTTAACTATTTCCCCGACTAACATGAATAAAACAAACTGAAATCATATCAGATCAGTCCAGATGGGTGTGTTTCTTACACTCGTACATCGTCCTTGTAAATAATTGGTTTTTATGTCATTATTTTAAGCTTTTTATCCCTTTTATTGGTCACTCGGGGCATGGGTTTTTAAAAATGGCTGATGCTGCTTAATCGGGCTGTATACACCAGCTATCGAGATATAAACAATATGTATTAATGCATTAGCACTTTAGCTTGCGTCCCGATAAGTAGAATCATTTAATAACGAGATCTGTCTAGTCTTGATCCTTTTCTGTGCTTGTACAGTTGTATTAAGAATTTGTTAATTCTTATTTTTCTTTTTTCATTTTTAAGAGTTTATATATGGAGCATTTTATAGTACACTTTACCCTGAATATTATTAACCAAGATTCATGTGTTTATTTATTTTATGGTACTGTAATACCAAAAGAAAGACTTGATGATGATGATGAACATATTGTTTTAATCAGTTCTCCAATGCCAAACAACCTTCAAAGGAACATCCGAGGAGCCTAAAAGAATTCCACAGTCCTGAGTGCAACACCACAAGGATTACCTAATTGGATGGTTTCTATGATTTCTTTGCAGCTAAACTTGGTGCCAGAGGACAGATACAGGAGCATCACCTCTGGATGAGAACACTAGCCACCCAGTCCACCAGGACCTATAATCTGAATACATCAAATGATAGACACTGGTCTTTCGCCTCCTTAAAACAACTCCCAGCCTCTAAATCCTATGATCAAATGGTGGATCTGCAGGCTCACTGTCAAAAAAGCTTTGAAGGACAACTTAACTTCAACCGTTACCGCAATCCAAGCGATAACTATTGTCAACAACTTCCTATCTTATCCCAACTTCCTCTCAGCCTTTAAGGTATCATACATAGAAAACCTCATAAGAATAATGTTCTAGATGCATAAAACCTGAAATGCAATGCTTTGTTCTTAGGTAAACTGATGAAAAGAGCAGTGCTCACTCAGATCTGAAATGTATTGCAAGAAAAAAGTACATTTTAGATCAATAATTTAGATTTCACACTTGGAGAGGCACAAACTCTACTCTGATTTCCATTTGAGAGAATGGGAAAACCTCTATGGACAGCAACAGAGTTGCTGCATTTCTACTGCTGGTTCTGACTGCTTCTTTGGACACAGTTCTCCATTGCTCCATCTTGGTGAAACTAGGGGAACTTAGCGTCAATGGAAGTATTTGTGAGGAGATCTCCTTGTACCTTTCCAATAGATCCAGAATAACCTTGGTGCCCAATTCACATAACTAAATTTCAACATTAATGATGCTGTTCTTCAAGAATCAATCATCTCATCACTGCTCTTCAAAGCCTACCTAAGCCCTGTACCTACATGAGTCCCTTAACCTAACATTCTACAACTGTGCTAACCACATGCAGGTAATCTTAAAGTTGGGAAGCCAGAGGGATCTGGACACCTCAAGTCTAAACCACTGCCTCCAAATCACTGACCAAGGGATGCTGAGAATTCACGTTAAACTTACCTTGTCCAAAACAGATATCATAACATGCAGCGATTGGAAGAACTATTGGCCTACAAGTATCTGAAGTCAGGAACAGGGTGCCACCACTCTGATGTTGACAGAAGTGAGAAACCTTGGAGTTACTATGGATTTGCCTGGTCCCTTAAATGAAACAAATCACAAGAAATGCTTTAAACTCTATTGTGAAGTTTCCTCACTTTTTCTTTCTTCTCTTGACAATGCAATGGACTGTAGTCCAGGGCCTTGTCCTTTCTGCTCCTAAGACTCCAACAAATCCATCTTCATGACCACTTCACCTATTCTCCGTGCTAACTTCCAATTACCAGATGCTCTGGTTTTAAGACTTAACTGCATTACCTGTAGGGCCATTTATAGAAACAGACTATCAAAAATCTATCTATCAAAAATTAGAACTACCAGGGGAATCAAGAATCCAACAACCCAATAATTCCTCATTTTGCCTGCTTTCAGAAGGTAAGGCCCCCGGTTGAAAAATCCAACTCCGTGGAGTTACTGCAGAACCTATATTTCCAATAAGGATCAGCAGCTTCAATTACAGGTCCCATTAAAATTAACGAGGTTACTCTTAATGAGGGCCTCAGTGTACCTTCTCTTGGTTTTGCTTCACTGCATGCCAAGGCACAGTAAAAATAGTCATGATAAAAACACAACTGTGGTTCTCATACATGGCACAGCACACACACTTGCATGACGTAGCATGCTATCCCTCTTAAAGTGCACTTTGGTACTGCATCAGTGGATTGAAGCACTATTTAAATGTAACTATAACATATCACCAAAAACATCCAGTCACACACATTCAACAGAGTAGCTCATGAAATTCCCATGAAGCCCAAAAATACTTCATATAATCAGTTATGTCAAAGCCTCTTTTGATACCACTCCTGCTTTTCAAGTCCCCCGAGCATGCCCTCCATTTATTCTGGTATACTTTGAAAACTGTCTTACGGTGGGAAAGGACAAGATGAGCATAAAGTGAGACTTACAGTGTGTCTCCTCTACATGGGCTTTTCAGCACCAGCACCCACCCGCCTTAATCTCAACCCCCTTCTCCAACTGGTTTTAGATGGAAATAGGGGGTGACTGCAGTGGCCAGGTTTGCAGTGCAGAATTGCCACGGAGTTGGAATTCCCATTGGAGCAGGGTCAAGAATGATTTGCATATGGATGGGTCCAAAGTCAGGTGGCATATTGTACAAAAAAAAATCAATAGACAGGGATGCGGCCAGAGTAGCTACCTGTGGCTGAGATGAATAAAAACATTCCATTCATAATTTTTTTTTATACGTTAGTGTGTTGCCCTAAAACTAGTCATAGTATGGAATATGGGAATATTTTCATTTGGCAACTTTCATGCAACAGAGTTTTGGAACACTCTATATATATCAAGTCAGAAAATGACCCTTAAGTTACTGAAATAATATCCATTAAGGGAAAATATGCATCCTTCCACCACCTCTACCCTCCTTCCACCCAGTGAAATGCAATTTGAATCGTATCCTGTCTTTTCATTTGCTTCTGCTACTTTAAGGGTCTCATGTACAAAAAGTAATTTTTCCAGTTCCTATTTAGAAAAAGCAAAATATTATGTACTATGGGTCCGGAGTCTTAAATAGCAACTTTTATGATTCATTACTTAAGAATTCTTAGGGGTATATTTACTAAGATTTAGCGCTGTGTTTGCATCTCAAAAGTGCCGCAAATCAATGCTAAATCCTTTTTTACTAATTCACTTTCCAGCGCAAAACTTGTTGTGCACTGGAAAATCACTTGAAATTAGTGCAAAGCAGCGGCAAGGGAGCATTCCATGGGTGCTACATGGGTGTTCCCATCCAACCACCCAAGGTTTCTGACACAAAACCCTATTTACTTAAAAAGTAGACAGGGTTTTGTGTCAAAAAATAGTTAACACTTCAACCAGGCGCTATCTCTGAGAAATGCTTTTATTTCTTTTTTTTCCGACTTTGCATGTGTGCTGCACTGTACAGCAAACATACAAGGTGTGAAAAGTTTTAAAGTTAGTCTAAGCATAGTATTTTGTCCTGGAAGGGTAGCCTTCCAGGACAAATCCTATGCTAGACTCACACAGACACCCTTGCACTAAGGTGTATGCATGGTGCACAGAAGCATATTTCTGCGCCGGTGCTAGGGAGAGTGCCATATTTCTGTAAATATGATGCTCTCTCCTCACGCAGTGCAGCATTTGTAGCTGCTCCACTGCGCCCCTTGATAATGTATTATGTCTGGTACAATGGGTTGCAATTTGCACATTGAATTTCACCGAATGCATCTGTATTTTGCGAACCAACCAATGTACTAGTAGGTCAGTTCACATAATACAGAATCGTAGTAAGTCGCAATTTGACCTACCTTATTAGTATGCATGAGCTAGGTCGCAAATTGCAACCCATTATGATTGGCTACAATCACAGGGATGTTGGCCTGCATGGGTGTTTAAAAATATTGCATGTAAGGCGCCTCTCACCCATTTCACATCACCCCAAATCTATCCATCTGAACTTCTCTACATATTCCTCACGCCATTCCTGTAATTCTTTTCCTTCTCTAAAGTTCCACTAAAGCCTTATACATATTTCTCTGATCTTATACAGTTCTGCACACTTTCTACATGTTATTTCTCTTCAAAAAGCAATTCCCAAACACTTAGTGTTCTTTTTAAGTCATGTCTCTCCGTGGTCTCCTCTTTAAATGTTTTATTTTTTATTAATTAAATGAACAACTTGACAAAACATAACTCCAAGAGTTCACTTTGTGACGGGCTCGAGATATGAGGCCCTTTCCTACTGCACAAAACCATGGCAGAGATGCAGCTATTTAATTACAAATAAAAGAAAGTGTACTTTAAAGTTAGTTCTGCCCTTTAAAATAATAAACGCTGCGTGATTGTTGCAATTGTAAATTTATTTGGAGATGGAGTTTCTGCTCACAGACAGCTTTTGTCTGCACGCCTCAGCCTCATCCTGGCTGCAATCACGGCCGCATATCAGAGCTTTCCCATGCACTTGAACGAAGGTGTGTTGTTAGGAGCAAACCCATCCCCCAGTCTGGGAAGGTAGCAGACTTCAGGGGTTTTCGGCCGCAGGGGTCTCTTGCGATGCTAATGACCCTTTTGTTATGCACAGAGACGCGCATTTGCAACTCTGGCCTGCCGATCTGAAGTCCTGCCTTGAGTTTCCGGTCAAGGCAGAGAGTATTCCACTTGATGTTTGGAAGGAAGGCCTTTCTTTTATCCTCTTCAGGATGCAACAAAACATTAAATTCTTTCATGCCTTTCAATAAAGGCGCGAAAAGCGTGTTCTTTGTCCTGAACATGTTTGGTTTTAAATCGACAGACATTCTCATGTTTGCATTACATGCATTGTCCTGAAATTAGGGGCCTTTCACTGCCACTGTTGTAAACACAGTACTTTTTCCAATAGGTCTCAGATTTTAGAATAACCCCAAAACAACTCTTAGATGTATTCAGCGCCTGAGTGCTCCAATTGACATTAATAATAATTACATTTTTGTACGGATTGCCAGGGCTTTTTCTAATGGAAGGAGGTGCTTCCAGAGGCCCAATGTGAACAATTGGTACACCCAAAATTAAAAACACAGTTTTAAACCAAAAACAAGGCATTCCTATTAGTACACTGGTGCTTTTGTGCTTTTATTGTCTTTTTATTTCAACATTTTTGTTTTACACTCGCTCCTTTAATGGGGAGGATGTGGCATATGGCCAGAGCTGCTAATGCTGGAACTGGAGATCGTGGTGCGAGTCTCAGCATCAGTCCAGTAATTCTGGGCAAATCGCTTAATCTCCCCATGCTTGGAATAAAATATGTCCTTGTGTAATGTAAGTGGTGCTCTAGTAAAGTGCTCCAATACCTTGGGGTCGATTTTGCGCTATATAAAAGTTGCCCAAAAACATATAAGAGCTTCAATGAACAGCATTCATAAAATGGTGTTCTGGGGCATCCATGCACAAATTACACACTATTATGTTGGTAAATAACAATTTGATTATCACCTACTGTTAAGTTTCTTAAACCACTGCGCCTTCTGCAACATTGGAATTTGTATCAATGTATGTTAAATGGTAAAAATACTAGGAATAAAGCCTTAGAATCTGATGCAGAATTTCACTTTAGATGCATAGTTCACACATATTTTGTAATTTTCTGTGCATAATTTGCTTTTTTTATTTCGTGAAGGCTGACATTGTTCCATAGGCTGTGAGTATGCCCTTCACAATGTATTTGCTTAATTCTGCAAAGTACATGCATTCAATACTGATGTGGTATGAGTTACAAGAGGCATTACACACTCTCATTAAGGGGCACATTGATCAACAAATCATGCGATGCAATGCAGCAAGCCACCTTGCTGCGCTGCACTGCTTGATAGGTAAAGAGCAGGAATGCACTGTACTTTACATTATAAAGGGCATTCCTGTCATTTCCCAGCGCTGGCGCACGATGGACTGCCTAGCACCAGCGCAGGCACCCATGCACCATCGTGCAAGGGTGCCTGCGTTGTAAGCAGGATTGTTTTTGTGCAGGAAGAGAGGCCTTTCTGCACACAAAAAAAATCCTGAGAGGTGTTAGAAAGAAGAAACAAGCATTGGCATAGCCAATAGGTCTCGCCTTTGGGACCTTATAAGTATTTAGTTTTGCAGCACAATATCCTTGGTGCAACTACATCAACTGTTGCATGGCTAAACACTTATAAGGTCCCAAAGGCGAGACCTATTGGCTATGCCAATGCTTGTTTTCTATTGTTTTACACTTCGTCTCCCAGCTGAAGGCATCCTGGCTGCAAAAGTGCAGACAGTCACAGGAGACGGTGATCTTGTTATCAAGTAAGCGTGAATATAAGCCTTGAAGGCTTTGTAGATGATGCAGCTGGCTTTGAAGGTGGTGTGGGCTTACAAGGGGTACTGGTGGAATTCTATCAAGGTAGGGTGATGTCATATTTGTTCCTAATTCTTAAAGAGGCTTGCTAAATATAGGATGCCCTAGAGGGGTTGCCAGTGTGAACTGAAATTCCAAGATGGTTTCACAGATACCCAGTGCAAGATAAGGTGTGTGACACATACATTTTGTGAGAAAGAAAAATATGAAAGCAAACAAAACTGTTGAAAACCGTTTGACTTGAGATATATCGGAGTTCTGATACATATACATTTGTATTCAAAATATTAATGAAGCTCATGTCAGACTTAGAAAAAGTTCTGCACAAACAAACAATGGTTATTTAGGGTTTCCGTGAGAGTTATAAGTATTTTGGGACTTTTTAGCACAAATGAACATTATTCAATGTGAAAATAGCAGAACAACATAATACGCTGACTATAATGATTCAATGGTAGTTGCCCTGGAATTGATTATAAGATCCCTATCGACCCACTCTAGAGTATTTAAACATTCTGATATGATTTATTAGCATAAACTTAGGGGGTTCCAGAGTACATTTTGTTTTGCAAATTAGCATGATACAGATTTAATTAACAGTTCTGAGATGTATATATCATTTCACTTGCATACAATGATTTTTCACAATTTTTAAAGAACACTTAGAAAGCAAACATTCAAATGCAATTAAAATATGCTGCAAGTCTGGTTCATTAATCTGTTCCAAACCAAGGACCTCACGGTGCTGGGCTATATTTGCAAGGCACAGGTTGCCACTTGGCAAGTATTTTAGCAGCATGGCCACTATATTCATATGTAAACCTTGCATGTGGTCAGTCCTCACCTGTAGCAGACCGAACAAAAAAATGATGGCCTGAAATGTGCACTACAATAATTACCAGGGGCTAAAATTAATTCAACCAGTCTACTATTCACCTTGTTCTTCCTCCCAGTGAAACTTTCTAAGTACAATGGGGATATCCAGATGTGAGCACGTTAGTTCACTGGACCATATGACTCAACCTGCACCTCTTTAAGGAGGCCTGGCAAGTCTTAGACCAGTCTGGGGTTGTTTGTGTTTAGATGGGGCATGGCTTGACTGTTACTACTCCCAGGGTCCACCCTTATGCAAATAAGTGTTGGTCCTGCTCAGAAAATTAACATAATAAATAAAAACATGAACTGGAAATCCTCTCAAATAATGACCAGAGTCTGAAATTAATTCAAGGTTTCCTCCAATCACTTTTTGCTTTTAACAAAACAAATGAGTGAACAGCTTAACAGAAGGTCTTGATAGATTACGATATGGAACAAAAAAATAACTGGTTCTCAGAAAAATTTAAATTTCTCAAGTTGGAAGTGGCACAGTATAACAAAAATGATGTGAAGACTATGCTATACATAAAAGAACAGAATATAACAGAGCTGTCACCTAGAAATTGAAATCGGAGTAGCCAAGAAAAGCTACTTCTTTGATAATATCTTCCAAGCTTCAACAATGTTGAAATAATTATTCCATATTGTATCAGAACTACAATCTCCTTCAGCTTCCTTGGCTACCATACACCACTCTGAACTATGGGATCATTGTGCTCTATTTTTCTTCAACAAGATTAAAGTAATACATGGCAACATCCAGGCAGAAAAAAAATTCTACATCTGGTGGTCTGTCGAGGACCAGGCATAACATCTAAACTGTGACTACTTTAAATTATTTCACACCAATTAATGGGAGCCGGTCTTGATGCAGCTATTACAACCTGCCGTCAGACCAGCTAAATTCAGGAAACTTATTTTCCCTTCGATCAAATCTCAACTGCTGGACTTGTTGAACAGTCGTTTAGGACAAAGTATTTTCCCCATTGCGTGGAAAACTGACATTGTAAAATCCCTTTAAAAAAAAAAAAAAACACCTTTGACCCACAAGATCAAGACATTTTGGCCAAGTTCTCTTCTACCAAAATTGGCTTATGTTTTGAAAAAGTGGCTGTTAAACTGCTCCAGCTATTTGTCAAAGATATTAATCTTTTGGAAGCCTTCCAAGCTAGATTATTGGTAATACACAGTATGGAACTGTTCTCCTTTTTTGATAATCAGAACCTGCTTCATCAGGAACAGTTTAAGTTTAATTAAACAGAACTGGTGGTCCTACAGGTTTTGGGTATATCCTTTGACACCTGACAATGGGAGAGTCGGGACACTGATACATAAAGATCTGCCAGCAGCCTTCAATACCATAGCATTTAATTCGACCCCTAAGCAATTGGACTGTGGTGCCCACAAGGGTCAGTCTTGCCCCCGCCCACACTTTTCAAACCACTCTCCTACAAAGTCTAAGGTTCAGTTTCTATTTGGAAGACACTCAAATAATGTTTAGCCTGTCTAACAGCTAATGTAAATCTTGCACAAAATTAAACTACTTTGACCAACTGCCTTACTGCAACACACTAGTGGATGCCTTCTAACTTCATGAAGGTAAATTCTACCATAACAAAGGTGCTGCCAATCCGTAAAATATTTTCATGTCTCATGGCCTGAATTTATGCAATATTCTCCATCCTCATGCAAACTCATCTGAACTCTGGGCATCAATCTTTACACCAATATATACCTCGAAACACAAGTGACATAAGTGTAGAGTATGTTTTTGCCAGCTTAACATCTCAAAAGAAACTTTTACCTTTCATCGACAGCAATTGGCACATACCAGTCGTCAAAGTCTTAATTCAGTCTAGGTGGATTAGACTACAGTCATTTATTTAGGTCTCCCTGACAAACTCCTCTATCAACTTCCACTTGCAAAAAAGGCCACTGCCTGCCTTGATATTTGGCATATCAAGACATGAAAGTATGTCCCCATTATTAATTATTCTGCACGAGCTGTCTATTCAATCTAGGCAGCCCTTATGATCATACATCAAATCTTATACTGTCGTACCTTTATATCTTTCAAATCTTTACTTTATCAGCCAAATAAATTCTCATCCTCCACCAATCAACTGTTGCTAACCCTATTACAAACTAGAACGGATGCATAAAGGAACAGATTCTTCGCTATTTAGGCTGCAAATTCTGGAACTCTCTCCAAGCTGCCTTTCACTCAGAACCAATTTTATTAAAAATCAGGAAAGCCTTCAGAACCTTGCTCTTTAATCAATAACGTCTATTTCTCTCTCTTTAAGTAGTGTTACCTGCTGCTGCGCCAAGAACCTTAGTCTAAGTGCGCTCCGCATATAAATGTAGAATACCATATTATTTGTTTTATCTCCAGACCTGGGCGTGAGACAGCTAAAGTAAAACTGAAAGTCATGTAGACTACGTATATGAACGAAAGTGGGAAACTGGAAGACTGAATATATTACTATTCAATATATGCCATTAACGCAACCCTGGTCACATGCTTGGTACAATAAGTTATATATTGTACAATTTCAGTAATTCCTAGCAAAAGTATGTGGATTGTCTTTTAGCATAACACAAAAGATTAGCTTCTTCACACGTAAAAGATCTTTGTTGAATGGACATAGCCATATCCAATCTGAAGTATCACGGTGCAACAAACGGTTGAGGGGATTTTGCGCACAGATTGGTTGGGATCTGGGAACATCCGTGCCAGTTTGTATACAGAAAAGTAAATGAAAGCATCTATTCTTTGAAGTTCACAAGGAATCAAAAACAAACCTAACTCCACCCCCCCCTTCCCGGAGCCTTTCAGTGCTTGACCAGGCTGTGAGGTCTAAGGGAGAGAGAACTCCACCTTGTGATTCGCACCCAGGGTATGGCTCTCCCTCCCTTGCAGCCCTTGGCCATATATCTGAGGCTCAAAGGAAATGAGGTGCGGGGCCATCCCCAGGGCTTCACAGCACTGGGAGGTCCAGGGAAGTGCCTCCATCCCATAGGCCTTATGGCACACGCAAGGGGGCCCGTTGTGTAGCAATTATGCCACGGCCCTGGTGCAAACAAGTTAACTAAGCCCTGTCTGCTGGCTGAACACTACAAATCAGACATAATTTGGGAGCATTGGGTCCATAATTCAAAAGTGCTACATCATTTGCTGCACTATTGAAATATATGGCCCTCAGAGAGCCTTTTCTCTTTAGCCTTGCAGCAAAGATCCAGTACTGTGAGATCCAGGGAAAGGTGGGCCTCTTCTGGGTCTTGTAGCTCTATATAATGTGAAATGCCCTTGAGAGAGGGGCCAGTTGTTCTGAAATAATGCCACAGGCCCTGATGCAAACGAATTAAATTGCAACCCCCTTCATTTGGTTATCAGTAAAACAAAGCTATAATTTAGTGAAATTAGGTCCCTAACATCACTGAGCCCTAGAGCCACTGCATTTGCTGCACTACTGATATCTACACCTCTGAGCATGACCGCACCCCATGGTTTTCACAGACATTATCCAGCACTGTGACCTCCATGGCAGTATGCCACCGCCACAAGCCATACAGCACTCAACCACAACTATGAGGCCCCGGGCAGGGAGGGCATCTCCTGAATCTTGTAGCCCTGGAACATGACTTCAGGCCACATGGAGGAAAGGCAAGTAGCTTAGCAATGTTAACATGGTGCAAAATGAAAGCTTCAACACCCTCCTCCAATAGCTGCAAAATAAATTTAAGTCAAAATTTGGGAACATGAGGCACTTAATACACCTGGGACCCAATGTTATTGCACCATCTGCACTATTCATGGCTCTGCCCCGACTTGGGTCCATGCAAACAGCCACGATACAGTGTTGTGAGGCTCTCTCGCATAGGCCGCATAACCATGGTCTAGAGCTGAACGGTCCAGGGGACGAAAGACCCATTCCCTGGGACTTGTAGTCGTGGACTAGCACTGCGAAACCCCGGGGGCAGAGGTCCCCTCCCCTGTACCTCACCACCATAATCCAGAGCTGCAAAGGCAATGGCAAGAGATCCTATCCCCTTGGATTCACAGCCATGTTCTAGTGCTGCAAGGACCAGTAGAGGGGGTGCCACTTCCTGTATCTCACAGCTATGGTGTAACGCTGAGAGGCCTAGGGCGGGGAGTACTCTTCTACGGACATCGCAGCTATGACCCAGCACTGTTAGGAGACACATGGGGCAGGTTCCCTGGCCTGGGCATCACATGTATAGCCCAGTACTGAGGCCGGGCAGAGGAAGTATAAAAATAAATATAAAATGAGGCCCTTAATTTATTTTACCTCCGGTGCACATAGCCCTTGTGGACAGAGACGAGTTTATACAGAGCAAACAGTTTCGGCTATAAAAGCGCCTAGTTACAGATCCACGGTAGTGGAATAGCACTAGCAGGCTCCTGTATACGTTAAGCATAATTGCAGTGCATTGGGAGTGCTTCTAGGCGCTAGCCGGAGGCGGAAGCTTCGAGTGCTCCACAGCAGTGACAGCTCACGTCTGCTTCAGATGGGTGAGGAGGTTCCGCAAGGAGAGCACGAACCTTACCACTCCTCTGAGTCCTGGACTGAATTACCCGCAGGGTGCAATTTAAAGTTCTGTCCTGGGCGGGAGCCAGGAAGCTCTGTTCTCAGGAGGTGCTGATTTGGTGAAACAGCAATTCCGCTCAGGCTTGAAAGAGCAAGCGAGGCCCAGGAGGCAAGAGGGTTGTTTCCCCAAGTAGGGGTACGTAGATCCTGCCCACAGAGTGACTCTCGGGGCCCCCTATGGGAAGGAAACTATGGGAGGCAGAGAGGCGAAACTGGCACTGGTCCAGCCTCCAGTGTCTGCAAACAAGTCACCAGGGGAGAAAAGCAGTATAAACATCAAAGCGGCCTTGCGGCCACGAAAGTTAAAGTAATCGCTGTGAAGCGCAGCACGTGCGCCCGCGCACATGCACTGTAGCTCTAGGCTGGCCTGGTAGCACTTTTTGGAGCCCTCTCAAAAAGTCTCGCCAGACCAGCGCATGCGCTGGGTCAGGCGAGACCTAAAAACAAGGAGAAATAAATATATTTCCCCTCATTACGCCTCACCTGGGGAGAAGTAGAATTTTGACGCATTCCAAGGTTTATCAGTGTTAGTAGCTCTGGGAAAGTGCCAAAAGCCATTGGTGGAAACCCCAGAAATAGGTTTCGTTCAATGAACAGACATGACTATTTGAGGCCTCACCTTCCTTCTACACCTACAAATCCTATCAGGGCTCCAGAGACTGTCTGTGTATATATGCCCAGAAAAGACATGGACCTTACCCACACCCCTCCTCGTTGAGTGTGCAACTTAAGTATCTACATATAGCTATTAGGGTCAGACTTCCATTCCTGGAAAGTTATGAGATTTCCCTCTGTGAGGAGCACATTCTTTTTGCAACATCTATTGTCATGTAAAGCCGGGTCTGGTGGCTCAGTGGACTAATGCGTCTGCTGCAGGTGCCTGTGTTCGACCTCATGGTCACAGGTTCAAATCCCGGCGGGTCCACTCAGCCTTTCATCCATCTGAGGTCGATAAAATGAGTACCATTGAGTTGGGTAACAATAAACATCTGTTATTCAGCGCCAAGATACCCGTAGTGGTGAACGTGCGCTTTACAAATACACGTGTTATGTTATGTTATGTTAAAGTCATTGTTTCTTTTGAATATTCCCAAATTTTGTACCAGTATGTGTGAAGAGCTGTACAATACCATAGAATATGTACAATGCCAGTCTATTGGTTGGCATCTCTAGCCAGAGAGAGGAATGTGCAGGTGTTGATGCAACCTATGCCAGCCTTGGATTACTTTGAAGAAGTTTAGTTTAAAGTGGGCCTGTCTCAAGTCAAGGTCATGTAATGACAATATCTCTGACTAACAGTCCACCAAGAAAGTTGTTTGGGGTCAATCCTGCCAGCCGAGTATCAGACAAGTTTCATTTTATTTAGAAGGTGCATTCTGAGATGATTGTTTTGTACATATCCGGCACAACTCTGCATTTTCAAAAAGTAATTGATTGGTGCATTCCTCTTTAGTGCAATCACAGGTCAATGAATGGTTCCTCAGGCACTGTCAGTATTTCCATTTTCATTACTAGACAGATGAAATTCCTGTCACAGAGATTCAAATGTTTTAATTTGACCATCTCACAGGTGGTGCTTTGGCTATAAAAAACCTTTCATTTTCTAGGTGTGCCAAAAGAATTTTTAGCCACCAAAAATCAGACCTTAAATGGGCCAAATCAGAGCATTTGAACATTTTAGCTTGTTGATCTTCAGTGTTTATGTATGGAGTGCCAGGTGGGAAACTTTGCATTTAACATAGGTCATCAGTGTCTAGTGGGGCTAGCTTTTGTGTACAGGATGCCTGTTGCTGAGAATTAGAATTGTAATAGTCCCTTTTCGATTAGAAGCCAACCGGCATCCTGAGCACTGGCTATGAGGGATTTCAACTGCAAAATGTAACGGGCCTCACAGTAAGATTGCATGATCCGCAATCACAGTCCGACTTTTGTTGTAGCTGCATATAGTTTAAACATTTGCAACAGAAGTTTGGAGTTGTTTCACACAATGTATTATTAGGTTCTGAGACTGTTGTAACAGATGGTTGTGATTTTGAGGGAGAGCATCCTAAAGAGGCAGTTATATCTGGCTCCTACAACCCTTTCAACAGTTTGCAATCTTCTGATATGGAAAGTTGCAAAGGCTTTAATTTGACATCATTTGCTGAGGTTTTGGCATTAAGGGGGAGTCTAATTGTCATGTGCCATGTTTGCTAATCCCATATGGAATGCTTCACTTTACAATCAGTTGATTTTATAATCCACGAAAGAAGAAAAGTCAGTCATCAGGTCTTCAAGGATGTAATTGAATCATCAGGCTCCAAAATGTTTACCTGTAGTTGCAGCTCCCCTGCCTGCTTCACTACGCTGTCCAGATTTTCTAAAGGCTACCTCCAGATGTTATAGAGTCAGAATGAACATGAGGGGGAAGCAAGACAGCTATGGTGCATGCCTCTGTGAATATGGATGACATTTGACAGAAATCATCACCTTTGAATCTAGCTTGTGAGATTTGTACAGCTACTTAAATTGTGCTATAAAGTTTGGTTGAATACCAGTTCTGGAGAGAATGCTATTCATATATTCACATTCAACCCTGTCAAATACTTTATCGGCATCCAAGGAATGCCTCTTTTTCTCATCTGAGACATTACAAGTTTACAATAGGAGGTGTTGGAGCAGTCTGAGGTAGTTCCTAGATTATCTTCCAGAGAGAAAGCCTAGTTGAGAGCAGTGGGGACTGGGGATCACTTTCTTTAATTGACTGACAACTACATTTGCTTAAATCTTCACATCGGAGTTGGTCAGTGAGATTAGTCTGCAGCTGGAGCAAAGTAGTTGGTCTTTCCCTGATTTGGATATTAACGTGATAGTTAAAATCCATTTGGAGGTATTAACTATCTTTGGCTTCCTTGAAAACTGTGTACAACAGAGAGGCTAGCCTGTTGGGATTGATTTTCCAAGAAATTAATAGGGAAACCACCATCTCTCACTGCCTTGACAGTGGAAACTAAATTAATTCCCTCCTTGAACTCTGCTTCTATGATCTTGCTTGAGTCTGAATACTTCAGTGTGACGTGAATGCCCAGGCATATGTACCGTGCTCACTGTGCCACTGGAACTAGTTTCACCTGTCTGAAGGGCCCCAATCAGGGAGAAACCAATCTTGGATTGCTTGTGCTCAGGTTCAGAAAGGGCCTGGCAGTTTAGGCAGGATGCTCCTATTGGAGCAGGGTCTAGACTGATGTGCATACAGCTTGTCCAAATAGAGGTAGCATGGTGTGCAAAATTACGACGGACTGGGATGCAGCCCTCAATAATTACCTGTGGCGGAGGTTTATTTAAGCATTCCATTCTATCATCACTCTTTTCTATACTTCCCTCTGAACCCAGGGTAAACATTTTTCAGTCATCAAACAAGATAGCTGGGGTCTATAGCTTTCATCACAACCAGCATCTCACTACTGATGTCTTTGTATGTAGGCTAAACCTAATGTGTGGTAGTTAAGGTGCATTCAATATCAAGAAAATGTATATTTCTTCTACCAGGCCAATTTATTGTCTCTGAGTTCAGGATAATGCCTAACTGTAAAAAGAGGTTGAAAAAATTGCATGTGCAGAATCAGTCAGGTAGAAATCACATATTACTAATATCTCCATTTTATCAATCAATCAATCAGGGAATTGTAAGCGCCACTCACCCGTGAGGGTCTCAAGGCACTGGGGGGGGACGCAGATCTGTTTAGCCAAAGAGCCAGGTCTGAAGGTGTTCAGGGAGGGGGCCTGTCTGATGTCTGCCAGTAGCTCATTCCAGGTCTTGGCTGCAATGTGAGAGAATGATTTCCGCCTGCTCTGGCTCTGTGGATGCACAGGGTTTTGGCCAATGCGAGGTTGGAAGATCTGAGATTTCTTCTGGGTACATGGAAGTCGATTCTGTCATTGAGGTACTTCTGTCTGTTGTTGTGTAGGCATTTGTAGGTGTGGGTGAGGACTTTGAAGGGGACTCTCTTCTTCACAGGGAGCCAGTGGAGTCTCCGTAGGTGTTGGCTGATGTGTTTGTGCCGGGGGATGCCGAGGACGAGTCTGGCCATGGTGTTCTGTATTGTCTGGAGTTTGCCGAGTAGGGACTTGTTGATGCCGGCGTGGAGTGCGTTTCCATAGTCCAATCTGCTGGTGATGAGTACGTGGGTGACTGTCTTCCTTGACTCAGGGGGGATCCATTTGAAGGTCTTGCGAAGGATGCGGAGGGTGTTGAAGCAGCTGGAACTGACGGCGTTGACCTGTGTTGTCGGACGATGGCTGCGAGGGGGGCCACATAGATGTTGAAGAGGGTCTGGCTCAGTGATGACCCCTGTGGGACTACGCAGGTGATATTCGTAGGGGCGGAGAGGAAGGGTGGTAGTCTGATCCTTTGGCTTCTTCATGTGAGGAACGATCAGATCCAGTCCAGGGCTGTTCCTTGTATACCGGAGTCGTGTAGTCTGGCGACTAGTGTGCGGTGAGAGACGGTGTCGAAGGCTGTTGACAGGTCGAGTAGGATGAGGGCTGCAGAGTCGCCTTGGTCCAGGAGGGTGCGGATGTCATCTGTGGTGGCGAGTTGGGGGGTCTCGGTGCTGTGGTCACTTCGGAATCCGGATTGGGATGGGTCAAGGACGCCGTTCTCTCGAGGAAACGTGTCAGTTCCCTGTTGACTGTTTTCTCTGCTACTTTGGCTGCAAAGGGGAGGAGCGAGATGGGCCGGCAGTTCTTGAGGATGGTGGGGTCAGGTGTGGGCTTCTTGAGCAGGGGCCTGACTTCTGCATGCTTCCAGTCGTCTGGGAAGGTGCCTTATTTGAAGGTGGTGTTGATGGTGCATTGTAGTTTGAGTGCAATGGTGTTTGCGACTCTGTGGTAGATGTGCGTTGGGCAGGGGTCAGTGGGGGCCCCCGAGGGGATGTCTTTCATGGTCGCGGCAGTTTAGTTGGTCGTGATCGGTGTCCAGTTGGAGATGGTGGGCTGGCTGGTGTCTCGGGGGGCTGGGGGCTGGCTGTGGCATCTTGTGGGTGGTCGACGAAGTTGTTGTAGAGTGTTTTGATCTTGAGGTGGAAGTAGGTTCCAAGTTTGTCGCAGAGGTCTTGGGACAGGGTTGCTGTTGCTTCGCTGCGTGGGTTGGTGAATTCCTGTATGACACTGAAGAGTTCCTTGGAATTGGTGGAGTTAGCGAGGATTTTTTTGTGGATGAAGTTCCTCTTGATGGTTCTGATTTGGTTGTGGTAGTCCGTCATGGCGTCCTTGCAGGTAGAGTAGTTCTCGGTTGTCTTGGTGTTCCTCCAGTTCTTCTCCAGGCATCTGCAGATGCGCCTGGCTTCTGGGAGATCGGTGGTGAACCAGGCATATTTCCTGGTGTGCTGTTTGCTGGGGTTGTGTGGCCGGGTGAGCTCGTCTGCACGTTGAAGATCCAAGTGTGGAGTCCTCTGGCTGTGGTGTTGGCGTCGATGCCCAGGTGTGGTTGTCTCGGGTGGAGTTCAGATACTCATCAGTAACCTTGCTCCAGTTTCTTCGTGGTGGGCGAGGGGCTGGTTTAGGTGCCTTGTGTTTGTCGATGGTGAAGTGTATGCAGTGGTGGTCGGTCCATCGCGGGTGCGTTGTGTGGCTGAAGTGAATGCTGTTACCTGCAGTGAAGATGGGGTCGAGGGTGTGTCCTGCTCTGTGGGTCAGTGTGGTGATGAGTTGGTTAAGTCCGATGTTGGTGAGGTTGTCATGAAGGATGGTGGAGTTGGGGTCACTGGGGTTGTTGAGGTGGAAGTTGAGGTCTCCAATGAGCATGTAGTTCATTAATGCGATGGCGTGGGTGTGATGAATTCAGTAATGGTGGTGGCAAAGGGTGTCTAGGAACGGGGGGTCTGTATTCGAGGGTTCCTCGGAGTGTGGTGTGGGGGCTGGTCTGGATCTGGAAGTTCAGGTCTTCGGCGGGGGTAAGGTTTTGCTGGAGGTGGTGAGGCGGAGGGTGCTCTTGTGGGAGATGGCGAGGCCCTTCCCATGTGGTTGAGGCAGTCCTTCCTCTGGATCTTGAATCCGTCTGGGATGGCAGTGTTGATGTCTGGGCGGAGGCAGCATTGGTCCAGGTTTCCATAAAGAAGGCGATGTCGGGCGAGAGAGGGTTGAGTAGGTTCCAGATTTCCATGGCGTGTTTGTGTACGGAGCGCACGTTGAGGAGGATGCATCTGAGGGTGTCATCGGTGCTGGCGTCTGTGGTGTTCGGGACCGGGGTGGTGGTGAAGGTCTGGCGGCAGTGGAGGCAGGAGAACTGGCCGTGGGTCCTGTAGGTGAGGTCTGTTGGCAGTCTGAGTGTTTAGGGGTTGAGTGCGAGGTTCTCCTGGGGGGCAAAAAGCATTAAAAAAAATAAATCCTAACTTTAAGACTTTCAGTATTCACAGAAGGCATTGAGGAGTCCTAAAGTTAGTACTCCAAACTTCTGTGAATACAGAAATGAGCAAGTGCCTTCTGTGAATACCAAAATGAGTAAGTGCCTTCTGTGAATACTAAAATGGTAGTAAGTTTAGGATTTTGTCTTAAGTTAGTTCTGTGAATCAGGCCCCAAGTTCCCACTCCAGTCTAAGCAACAGTAGGGAAAGTGTTGGACTTCAGAGTGGTTGAATTTACTATTTATACTCCAGTCTAAGCAACAGTAGGGAAGGTGTTGAACTTCTGAGGGGTCAAATTTACTATTCCCATTCCGCACTAAGCAAACGCAGGGAAAGTCTTGCATTTTGTAGAGGTTAGAGTTACTATTCCCACTGCAATGTGTGAAACAGCTGGAAACGTGTTGGGCTTTAGAGGGATTAAATTTACTATTAGCACCCCAATATATACAACAGAAGGAAAAGTTTTGGACTTCCAAGGGGTTTAATTTTGATGTGGCCTTAATACGTTTTGTGACCTTGCATGTGGTGGCTACTTGGGCCTCCCACACGAGTGAGGCACCATTTTTATCAGAAGACCTGGGGGAACGCTGGGTGGTAGGAAATTTGTGTCAGCCTGGTGATGCCACAACTTTCCACACACAATGTGTGAAAAAAGTATTTTTTTTCAGCAAAATTTCAGGTTTGCTGGGGATTCTGGGTAAGAAAACGTTGGGAGATCCACGCAAGCCATACCTGGAATACCTCGGGTATCTAGTTTTCAGAAATGTATGGTTTGGTAGTTTTCCCTAGGTGGCCGCCGAGCTCCGGGCCAAAAAGTCATGGGACCCCCCCTAACAAAATCAGGTTGGTTTGTGATAGATAATTTTGATGTCGCCTCAATAGGTTTTGGGCCCTTGCCTGTCGCGGGTACTTGACCCACCCATGCAAGTAAGGTACCATTTGTCTCGAAAGACTTTGGGGAACTCGAGGTGGGTGGAAATTTGTGGATCCACGCAGATTGCAGAACTTTCCGCCACAGAAATGTGGGGAAAATTTGTTTTTTTTGGACAATCTTGTAGGTTTGCAAGGTATTCTGGGTAACAGAACCTGGTGAGAGCCAGTCAAGTCACCCCATCCTAGATTCCCATGTGTGTCTAGTTTTCAAAAATGTATAGGTTTGCTTGGTTTCCCTAGGTGCCGGAAGAGCTAGGGTTCAAAAACTACAGCTAGGTACTTTGCCAAAAAAGGGTCATTTTTCACTGTGAAATTGTGGTGTCGTTGTGTTTTGCGCCGTTTCCTGTCACGGGCACTAGGCCTACCCACACAAGTGTGGTATAATTTTTCTTGGAAGACTTCGGGGAATGCGGAGTGTGTGGAAATTTGTGGATCCACGCTGATTCCAGAACTTTCCACCACAGAAATGTGGGGGAAATGTGCTTTGTTGACAATTTTGTAGGTTTGCAAGGGATTCTGGGTAAGAGAAACTGACCTGGTGAAAGCCAGTCAAGTCACCCCATCCTGGATACCACTGGGTGTCTAGTTTTCAAAAATGTATAGGTTTGCTAGGTTTCCCTAGGTGCCGGAAGAACTAGGGTTCAAAAACTACAGCTGGGCACTCTCCCAAAAAAGGGTCATTTTTCACTGTGAAATTGTGGTGTGTCCACGTTGCGTTTTGTGCCGTTTCCTGTTGCGGGCACTAGGCCTTACCACACAAGTGAGGTACCATTTTTCTCAGAAGACTTTGGGGAACGTGGGGTGGGTGGAAATTTGTGGATCCACGCAGATTCCAGAACTTTCCACCACAGAAATATGAGGAAAATGTGTTTTTTTGACAATTGTTTAGGTTTGCAAGGGATTCTGGGTAACAGAACCTGGTGAGAGCCAGTCAAATCACCCCATCCTGGATTCCCCTGGGTGTCTAGTTTAAAAAAATGTATAGGTTTGCTAGGTTTCCCTAGGTGCCGGCAGAGCTAGGGTTCAAAAACTACAGCTAAGCACTTTGCAAATATAGGGTAATTTTTCATTGTGAAATTGTGGTGTGTTCACGTTGCGTTTTGAGCCGCATCCTGTCATGGGCACTATGCCTACCCACACAAGTGAGGTACCATTCTTATCGGGAGACTTAGGGTAATTCAGATTTGTAAAGCAAATTTTATTACCTATTGGCTTTTGATGCATTTCTGCCTTCCAACTGAAAGACAATGTGTTAAAAAGAAGTCATTTTGAAAAATGACTGATAATTCTCATGTTAGTATGAGTATTCCCAATTTCGGAAATGTGCAAATATCTACTGTTTCTAAACTCTATATTTTGTTCCCATTTCAGAAATACCTAGGTGTCTTTCATACCGATTTTTCCATGTATACATTTTCCAAGAATAATTGCTATATACCCGGTACATAATAAAAAAACATTGCAAGCCGCTGCTCAGTTTTTGGCTCTGGGTTCGTCGGGTTCTTGGTAAACCTACAAGTCCTATATATCCCCACAACCAGTAAGGTCCAGCGGATGTAACGGTATATTGCTTTCAAAGAGTTGTCATAATTAGAAGAAGTTACAGGTGAAAACGTCGACACAAAAGGCTTTTTTTTTCAACTAATTTTCAATTGTTCCTATATTTAAATGTTAGTTTCTATAAGGAAACCTTGAAGGGTCTACACAAATGACCCCTTGCTGAATTCAGAATGTTGTCTACTTTTCAAAAATGTATAGCTTTCCTGGATCCATTATTACTTTCATACCCATTTCTACCATTAACTGGAAGGAGGTTGAAAGCACAAAAAATAGCAAAAATAGGCTATGTCCCAGAAAAATGGCAAGACTGTGTAAAAATTTTAGTTTTTCTGACAAATGTTTGCCATTACCTAAAAGGTGGGAAAATTGCGATTTCAGACCCCACAAACCCTTTTTTGATACCATTTGCAGGGAAAAAACAGACACTTTCATTTGTAGCAGTTTTTTCCCATTTTTCCCCAAAAAAACTAAATTTAGCTGTATTTTGTCTAATTTCTGGGTCCTCTCCAAGGGAATCCACAAACCCTGGGTACCTTTAGAATCCCCATGATGTTGAAAGAAAAGGACGCAAATGGCGTGGATACCTTATGTGATCAAAAAGTTACAGGGGCCTAAGTGCAAACTCCCCCAAATAACCAAAAAAAGGCTTAGTACAGTGGGGAAAAGGCCGAGCAGCGAAGGGGTTAAAATATAAATAAAAATAATAATAACATTAAAATAAATCAAATAAATGAAACATATAAAAATAATAAATAAAATATGTACTTTTTTAATATAAACATTATTTGCAGAAAGTGGAAAACGCTTTTTTACGATATTTATTGGCGGTTCCACCTTCTACATCTACCTTTGTATGTCACGCGGAGCTGGGAGTCCCCTATCTTACAGACATCATAAAAATTCAACCCGCCATCCTGTGGCATCGTATCTGGAAGTCAGAGACCAATCGATTCAATCAGCTAGTCCTACAGGACGCTCTTAAACTGGATCACTCATGTGACATAGAATGGATAAGATATGTGAGGGACTTCATGAAAGACATTGGGAATCCTGAATATTTTGACAACCCTCTCTCCATGTTGACTGTCTCAAGGAAAGATTTTAAGAAACACTGTCTGAATCACATGGAGAGACTGAGATTTACGAGTGAAGCTTCAAAATCTTCTGTCAGCCATAACCTTATGATTTCATCCTCAATTGGCATACAACTTTATTTACTTAAAAGTGAAAAAGGATATGACAGATTTGTTCTTACTCGTTTTCGGTTGAACATTTTTCATAGGCTGGTGGCATTTCCAACTGTTAACAACTGGTCAAAAACTTTACCAAAATGTCCATGTGATTCTGTCTCTGAACAATCAACCATTCATGTCATTTTATTTTGTAAATTCTATAAAGACCTGAGAATGAAATGGTTAACCCCAATTCTTAAAATCTGGGGCATTCGCCAATGTCGCCCAGCCTTTCTGGCTCTCCAATGTCTTGATAATGAGTGTATGAATTTTAATGTTACTATTTTTTTGAAAAATCTTATCAAAACCCGAAAGAGTATTGCTTTAGACTCTTTTAATAGTGATAGCACACAAGTATAATTGAGGATAGAGCATATTGTCTATTAGAGCTGTTGTGAGGAAGTATTGTAAATAATAGGTACCAAACGCTGTTTTGGAGTTAGCCCCCGACGCATCCTAATACTGCAGACGTGGGTTATTTTTTCTTCTTTCCCGCTCTAAAAACATCATTAATCCCTTTTTATTATGTCTGATTACCCAAAAATAGTACTTTTATAAATTCTATCGACTGTTTTAGAGCTGTTGTGATGAAGTATTGTAAATAATAGGTACCAAACGTTGTTTTGGAGTTAGCCCCCGTTGCATCCTAATACTGCAGACGTGGGTTATTTTTTCTTCTTTCCCTCTCTAAAAACATCATTAATCTTTTTATTATGTCCGATTACCCAAAAAATAGTACTTTTATAAGTTGTATCGACTGTTCTATATCACTCTTTTCGTAATTGAAAGCAAAACCCTTAAATTTATGAATTAAAGATGAATTAACTACATGCCCATAGTTTGCCATTTGCACTTACACTAATTAGTACTATCTACATGAAAGTCTCTTGCTACCTAACTTGTACATATATTTTTAACGTTATTTGTTTTTATTGTATAAAATGAAATATAACATTGTATATGCTTTTATGGACTGAAATTAACTTTCCGAATAAAGCTTATTTGATTTGATTTGATTTATAAACATTATTATTTCTTACATAGTCTAAATGAAACGACAATTTTACAGATTAAATAATCAAGGAAACAAGTATATAATGATTTATAAATTAAACATTTAAATAACATAAAAAGTGAATAAAGAAAACTCTGTTAAATTTAAATCATTTCTCTCCTTATTCCCCTATAAACTGAACAACATGCTACTAAATTGTAGATGACTAATTATCCTACACAAAGAAATACTTTGAGAGAAAGAAGAGCTTTGTGAGGAGAGGACCATTACATTCTCCAATTATAGAGACAAAAATTGTAAAGATGTGCCAGTTCTTAAATCTATTTCTGTATTGTAATAATCCTAAAGGGTCAGAACAAATCAGTATGGGGAGTTTGTTGCAATCAGAAATAAAGTTTAATTTTCCTTATGGATACTAGAGTTCATAAGATGGCGGCTAGGAATTAAATTGATAACTCAGATACTTACATTTTGAAGGAGGTGTGGACCTTCATAGATGAACACAGTATAAATTCTTTGATGCTGCATTTGAAGCGGGATTAATAGATATGGGATAATTCCAGTCTATCTCTGGTGGTGGCTTTAGTATCACTATCATCAAATCTCATGTGCATATTTAAAGTACACATTAACACCTAGAGGTATCTTGGTTCTGAATACCATATGTTTATTGTTATCCAAGTAAATAGCACTTATTGTACGACATCTCTATAATCACACACTATCTCTGTGGAGACCTGGTCATGTCTATAATCACACACTATCGCTGTGGGGACCTCGACATCTCTATAATCACACACTATCTCTGTGGGGACCTGTGCATGTCTATAATCACACACTATCTCTGTGGGGACCTCGACATCTCTATAATCACACACTATCTCTGTGGGGACCTGGGCATTTCTATTATCACACACATTCTCTTTGGCGACCCTGGTAATGCTATAGTCACACACCATCTCTGGGGACTTGAACATTCATGTAATTACACTCAAACTCTGTTTTGGATTGAGCATCATCAGCTTTGCCTTCTCTGTATGGGGCTTTGTGAATACTGAAAAGTAGTAAAGTTAGACTTTTGGTCAAAGTTTACATTGATGAAACTGAAAAGTAGAAAAGTTAGATTTTTTGTCTAAGTTTACCATTGTGAATCGGGCCCTATTTTAATGAGGAATTAAACACAATCTTCTTCATGCACTATCTCTGTGGGGACTTAAACATCGCTATAAAACACTATCTTTGTGGGGACTTGAACATCACTATAAAAACATACCATCTCTGTGGTGATTTGAGCATTCCTGTAATCAAACGCAAGCTCTGTTTTGACAGGAAGCACCAGGGGGTGCCGTGAGGTACAGGGTCAAGACTTATTTGCATATAGCTGGGTCTGAACTGGGGTGGCAAAGTGAGCTAAAAAACGATGATGGATTCAACTCAGATCTGTGACTGGGGATGAGTGACTGAAAAGTTTCAGCACTCCGTCCATCATCTCCTTGTGTTTGCTTTGTTTGCCAATTTGGCAGGGTATGCCCAGATGTGGGTCCCTTGCTCACTGTGCCACTGGATTCAAGCTAGACTGGCTGATGACTGGGTGTTACCCCGAAACTGGTTCCAGGATGCTTGTTTCCGGTCCAGGGAAGACCTGGCTTAGCAGTTCGGGCTGGACTGTTCCCATGAGGCACAGGGTCAAGTCTGATTTACATATAGCTAGGTCTGAACTGGGGTGGCGAAGTGAGCTAAAGAACGATGATGGATTCCACCCAGATCTGTGACTGGGGGTGAGTGACTGAAAGGTTTCAGCACTCCGTCCATCATCTCCTTGTGTTTGCTTCGACTTTAACATCATCAGCTTCACATTCTCTGTATGGGGCTTTGTGAATATTGAAAAGTGGTAAAGTTAGACTTTTGGTCTAGATTTATCTTTGTGAATACTGAAAAGTAGTAAAGGTAGACTTTTTGTCCAAGTTTACCTTTGTGAATTGGGCTCTAATTTAATAAGGACTTAAACACAATCACCTTCATACACTATCTCTGTGGGGACTTAAACATCGCTATAATAACACACTATCTATGTGGGGACTTGAACAACACTGTAATAACACACTATCTCTGTGGGGACTTGAACATCACTATAATAACACACCATCTCTGTGGGGACTTGAACATCTCCATGGTAACACACTATCTCTGTGGGGACTTAAACATCGCTATAATAACATACTATCTCTGTGGGGACTTGAGCATACCTATAATTACACACAACCTCTGTGTGGAGTTCAACATCATTAGCTTCACACTCTTTATAATGGGATGTAAGGTTTGAATGTACACACTATTTCTATGGAGGCTTAAACACAATGATCTTCACCAACTATCTCTATGGGAACTTAAACATCTATTTTGGCAAAAATGTAAGCAGCTAATCAAGCTCTGGGTTCCACTTGACCATATTCCTTGTTTCCATATGTTAATTTCTTTTGTTTGTTAGTTCCCTTATCTCCTAAGATTTTAAGCACTAATAAATAGGTTAAATACAGCTTTAAGTGTCTTTCTTTAAGCATGATATGATATTTTTAGGCACATTAACATAATCTGTTTTTAATTTATACCCCTAGTATATATGCAGCAATTCATATATGAATAGATTACAATGTTGTTTGTGTATATTGTTGATAAAATAAACATTTAGCCATGTACCTTCAACTGTATTCAATCACAAATAGTGTTACGGACTAGGTCCCCATAAGGATGGTAGCACGTGTTCAAGTCCCCACAAGGATGGTGCAGTGCGCACGATTAAATAACAATATATTTGCAAATTTGAAGCAGGATCCTGTATCATGAATTTTTTCTTAACATTTTTCTGTTATTAGTGTATTATAAAAACATTGGGAAAGGTTAGTCCCCACAAGGCAGGTATTCACACATAGTCCCCACAAGGATGGTAACACGTGTATGTGTGTGTGTGTGTGTGTGTGTGTGTGTGCTTGCGCTGCCACTCTCAGTCTAGTTGTAGCACTGATGACTATTGAGGACTCTTCCGACTGTTCATTGCTTGAATTAAAATTGTGTTTTTTGCTCTTACTTAGATAAAACTGATGATGCAATCTCCATCCAACACGTGCAGCAATCAAATACACAACAACCGGTTGTACAAAGGAGTTCAAGGTTGCCGCCTGACGATCTGAAAAGCAAAGGTCAGAAGCGTAAAGAAGCGAGGCGGCGAGGGCCACCACAAACATTGCAGGGTGGTTTTGGGGGGAGTACTGTTGGGGGGCCTGCATTGCATGAGTTTCCACCGGTGTCTGTAAATGGTGGCGGTTTGAGAAAGAGACACTCTGGCTGTAAAGAAAAGGGTGATCAAAAGCGCAATAGGAAAGCGAATGCTAATGATAACAATTCTGCTACTCTACAGACCTTCCAGGTTTCGAATTCAAACACGCCTACCCCTGGTTGCGTTCTCCCCAGCCGAAATTCAGAACAGATTCTAGGTGTCACAACGCACCCTTGCAGCGATACTCCGGTATTAGTGCACCCCCCACCTACTCCTACCCCCAAGTCTCACTCTCAACCATCAAAGAACTTGCATGCGCAACCAGCAAACGCCATTATTCCCCCCGATGAACAAGAAATAATTTCGCTGCTTGACGATGATGACTGTTGGGGGGAAAACGCGAATGTACCCGTTCAACAAAACAGATCAAAAGCAGGGCCAGCTGTACACAGCGAATGCTCCAAGAACCCACGCTCACAAGGGGGGTGTCACACAGATGTTACAATAGGAGGAGGACCCGCCATCACCAGTCCCCCAGTAAGGTTCGCACCAGGTGCTATTCACCATAATTTAAAGACTGAAATTGCCCACAGTGCTGCAGCAAACGGGGCGTCCGCAGCGGCGCTACAAGCTCCTAGACATAACCCCACACCACCCCTAAACATTACCGCAGTAACATCAGCATGCCACGATATTTTACCTTTAATAACAAACCTTAGGGGAAGCACTCTTAACACAGCATCTATCTGCGAAGCTATTATTTTTGCTTTAAGTAATCGTGATACAGTAGCTCAGATACAAGCCATTGAACGCATCAAAGCTGGCATCGTACGTATACAGCAAAATTTAGAGAAATCACTTTCAGCTGCTTTAGTAACTGCTCAAAATCAGCTCGAGACCTCTGTCTCCTCGCGCGCCATAGATGATGTCCTAAGTGTCAAAAAACCACTTAACGTTGAGATAAAGACACCACTTGACCCCCGCAGTGGGGCTGCTGCTGCTGCTGTTAAAGCTTCACTTCCCAGCGACGCGGCTGTACTTCAGGCAATTTACGCCATTTTTCCCCTAATAAATACCCTAGAAGGATTAGGCTTGAACTCTGCACCCGTCAGTTCATCCGTTTTTAATGTTCTACGTGTACAGGAAGCTTCCGGACATATCGGCGGCATAACAGATGTCAAACTAGCAGTAGAGGACGTGATCCAAAATACTCAGACTTCGCTCGCATCTATTTTAGCAGATGCCCAAGCCAACCTTGATTCCTTGAGTCTCGACTCGGGAAACTGATAATGACCCCCAAAGAGCATAGGTCGCCGAGAAGGTCTGAAACTACAGTCGCCAAACGTAAAGAGAAATGGTTAGCCGCTAAAGTAGTCAGAAATCGGTTAGCCAAAAACCTAAAAAGAGCCAAAAACCATTTGAGAAATATACGCCGTAATATTCAAAGCAACAATGGGTATTTACCACCGAGCCCCACGCAGTTAGAGCAAACACCTCAGAGAACAGCTGTCGCTTGCGATAATTCTAGCATCAGTAACAACCCTGCGCCGGTGTTTTTAGAAAGCGTGCGACAATATCAAAGAGTTATCAAAAAATTTAGAGCTATAGAATTTTATGAAGAATTTCGTTTTGTCAATTTTCATCTCATAGATTCTATTAGACTGGCCCTAGAAGCGGTTATTAACTCTATCCAACTGCTGCTGGACCAAATGGCCCCAGACATAGGCCCCAACGATTATGTACAAATTCGCCTGAGCGGCGGTGGTCTGGCTAACTCTTTTTACACTCGCAGGCTACCGCATCACGACCTAGATGCCTCAGATTTCTTAAACAAAATTGTTGACATGATGAATAGCAATGCAGAGATTCTGGGGTCACAAAGTTTAACACTTGTTGTGACTGTGATAAAAAGTAGGGGCGGCGGTGCCAGACGGGCTCTAAATTCTGTATTGTTTACTAAGATCATTCAAAAGAAACGTCGATGGTTGATTGATTTGAACAACACAGCTGGAAATTTGTGCCTGGCGGGGTGTTTGGCAGGGTTATTGGCTCACGGTCAATCTACGGATAGAACGTTGACAGAGCAGGCACAGTTAATGCACGATGCCCTAAACATCCCCCCAGATACGGATGTCTCTTTGCAAGACATAGAAGCATTTGAAAATTACTTGGGTGTGACGATTAAAGTATTATATCACGAAGGCGGCTGGCGTTATTTCACCAGCGGTACCGCCAACAAATCTAAAATTCTGTTTGTTCTTTTACATGAAAGCCATTTTTACGGTGTGAAAGATATAAAAAAATTCCTCGGCGCTAGGTATTACTGCGAATATTGCCATTCGGCCTATACCCACAAATACAATCACTCGTGCGCAGACTTCTGCAAAGCGTGCGTTACGAACGATTGCCATGACATTGCCAACGATCTCCAAAGGTGTCCGCGGTGTCGACTGTTTTGTCGTTCTTCGGAGTGTTTAGAGCGTCATCGTGCTTTAGCCGTGGCGGGGGAGGTGAGCTGTCTCAGCAAAAAGTTGTGTGATTCGTGCGGTCTCTACGGCCCCGAAAGTCATGAATGCGAAGGCCTTGAATGCGGTGTCTGTAAAGCCCGGGTGTTTTCATTTGATTCACATCTCTGCTTTATGAGCAGACTCAAACCGCCGACCAAAACAAATGATTATATATTCTACGATATGGAGTGCCGTCAGGAAAATATCATTCACGAGCCAAATTATATTTTTGCCAGACATATTAATGGTGAGCCTACTTGGGAGTTTTCAGGTCCTACATGCGTCAATGATTTTATCAACACATTCATTACACCCCGATTTCAAAACTATAGTTTTCTCGCACATTTCTCTAAAGGATATGACTGTTATTTTGTAGTGAAAGCTCTAGTGCTTGAAAAGGTGGCAATGTCACTGATCACTCAGGGAGGAAAGCTCATGTGCGTTACAACCAAAGTACTCAATATCAGGTTTATAGACTCTATAAACTTTTTGCCCATGAAACTCAGTAAACTTCCACAGGCAATGGGTTTCCAAGAGTCTAAAGGGTATTTCCCGCATTACTTTAACACTTTGCAGAACCAAAAATACGTTGGTGCTATGCCCTCAGCAGAATTTTACGGTGTAAACTATATGTCACCCTCTGAGAAAACAGAATTTGTGTCCTGGTATGAATCGAACAAAGATCGGGAGTTTGATTTCCAGAAGGAGCTGTCTCATTACTGCCAACAAGATGTGAACATTTTAAGAGAGGCGTGTATCCGCTTTAGAGAAGGCGTCATTGCCATGTCTAGCAAGCAAATCTTGGTGAACCCGGGTCAGGCCAATGAGTATGCCTATGTTGACTTCATCGACCCCTTTCAGTACATCACTTTAGCTTCAGTCTGCTTGGCGATGTTCAGATTTTGTTTTTTAAAACCTTACACATTAGCGTTGCTACCTCGTGATAATTATCACAGACAGCAAAAGAGATTCTCAACACCCGCTATTCAATGGTTGATGTATTTGGAATACAGTGAAAAAATCACCATCCGTCACGCTTTGAGGGGCGGGGAGCTTAAAATTGGGTCCTATTTTTTAGATGGTTATGCCAATATTGACGGGGTCCCTACTGCCTTTGAATTTAATGGTTGCTTTTTTCACGGCTGTCCAATTTGTTACGCCGGAAACGATTTTAACAAGATGACCGGTTGTACATATGGTCAGTTGCTTAACCGCACAACTATTAAACAGGAGTTTTTAAAAAGACGCGGCTTCAACGTCAGAAGTATTTGGGAACACGCGTGGCGTGAGCAGTTAACATGTAATCTAGATCTGCAGACTTTTATCAAGGATCGTGACTTACCCGAGCCCTTGAAACCGCGTGATTCTCTCTACGGAGGACGAACCAACGCCGTTACTCTTTATCGAAAGGCCTCTGGTGATGAAAAGATTTTTTACTATGATTTTACCAGCTTATACCCCTTTGTTAACAAGACAAAAGTCTACCCTGTGGGACATCCTAAGATCCTTTATAAAGATTTTGGAGCCCCTCAAATGTATTTCGGTCTAATCAGATGTAGAATTCGTCCGCCTAGAGGACTTTTTTTCCCGGTGCTTCCTTACAGATTCGAGGGAAAACTATTATTTACCCTGTGCCGCTCCTGCACAGAAGCCAGACAGACCTTCCGGTGTGATCACTCTGATGACGAACGTGCTCTGACCGGCACCTGGTGCACTGTAGAAGTGAATGTAGCTCTGAAAAAAGGCTATGTGATAGATCGCATTTATGAGATATGGCATTTTGAAAATGTTTCTAGTGATCTGTTTACCGACTACATCAACTTGCACCTTAGAGACAAGCAAGAAGCTTCGGGTTACCCCCAGTGGTGTAGTGATAATGCCGAGAAACAGAAGTACCGGAGGGAATATTTTCAGAAAGAGGGTATTCGATTGCGCTCTAATAAAATCCATGTGAACCCCACTAAAAGACAGATTGCTAAACTGTTTCTCAACTCTCTATGGGGAAAACTGGGGCAGAGAGAAGACCGCTCAGAAACTACTCTAGTGACAGAGCCGGATGAATTTGATCAGTACTTTTTTACTTCCTACTGCGAGGTGTCATCTTGCGAGTTCATAGATGATGATACCGCTTGTGTGTGTTGGCGGTATACCAAAGAACATTACCCGCCTTCATGCAACGCTAACATATTTATTGCCAGTTTCACCACCGCTTATGCTAGATTGGAGTTGTACAAGCTCCTGGAGTTGCTTCAAGACCGCTGTCTTTACCACGACACAGACTCTGTGATTTTTGTGAGCAAAAAGGGCGATGTTAACCCTCCGGTGGGTGACTATCTGGGGGAACTCACTAGCGAAACACCTCCCGATGAACACATCACAGAGTTTGTTTCAGCCGGCCCCAAAACCTACGGTTACCGCTTATCAGGCGGTAAAATCTGCTTGAAGGTGAAGGGGATCACCCTCAATGTTCAGAACCGCGAAAAAGTAAATTTTCAAAACTTAAAAGAGCTGGTCACTCAATATGCCAAGCACGCCGAAAGAGGTGAATGTGTTCCAGAAGATGAAAGCTTAGTAGTGCAGCACCCCTGCATTGTGAGAATTAAAAAACGTTGGGATATTGAGACACGCCCGCTTCGCAAAACGTTGAGGGTTGTATATGATAAGCGCGTTCTTAAAGAGGACTATAAAACCCTGCCCTACGGCTTTTAAGAGTTATGCAGCCTCTGTGTAAACACGGGGCTAGCGAGAAAAAGGACTTTCCGCTTTTGGTGTGTATAGTTTATTAGAGGTTGTTTAAAGTATGGATATTAGATTGCAACATCCGTTCTCATGCATCCTCGCAGGTCCTTCCAATTCTGGTAAAAGTTACTTTGTAAAAAAACTTTTGGAAAATGCGCATCAAATGCTGACCCAGCCACCCACCAACGTAGTGTGGGCCTATTCCTGTTGGCAGCGGCTCTATCAAGAACTCGCGCTAAAGCTTCCACACCTCAAATTTGTCGAGGGGCTCCCCGCCGCCTTAAATGATGACATTTTATTTCCACCCTCTAGTGTTAATATGTTAATTGTAGATGATCTAATGGCCTCTGCTTGTGACAGCGGTGAAATTGAAAAAGCTTTTACTCAGTATGTTCACCATCGTAATCTTAGCATTTTATACATTGTGCAAAACGTCTTCTGCCAAGGTAAGAGCTCACGAACCATCGCTCTGAACACCAAGTACATGGTGCTTTTCAAAAACCCCCGAGACAAGCTTCAAATAACGACTCTAGCCAGACAGATGTACCCGGGTCGCTCTAGTTTCTTTCTAGAAGCCTTTGAGGACGCCACTCAGAGCCCCTATGGGTATCTTTTTGTAGATTTAAACGCCGGCACGCCGGAGGATTACAGATTAAGGACCGGGCTTTTCCCACCGGATCTTCCTGTTGCTTATACTCTAAAAAAGTCCTACCCGGCTATAAAAAGAAGATAAATAAAAAGCAGCGCTCCAGTTTAGAGCTCCAACACACTCATGACCATGTCCAGCCGGATAGCGCGCAATCTAGCTCTTTTAAGACTGTTGGTTTCATCATCCCCACAACAAAGGAAAGCTCTTCTATGCTCCGCGTCTGACGATTTAGTAGCAGCGATATCGGAGATAGCCCTAAATACCTTGAAGGGCAATGTCCCTTTGAGTCCTCAACAGATCCGAGTGCTTAAAAAGAAAAGTAATCTTGTTAAAAAACTGAGCAATAAGAGGATCTCTATTAAAACAAAAAAAAGTCTTGTCAAGCAGTCTGGGGGCTTCATAGGATCGCTGCTAGGCATTGCTATCCCGCTTCTCTCGGGCCTGCTGCGCCGCCGGTGATGGCTCACATTGAAAAAATGTATCTCGTTCCTAAACATCAGCTAGACAGAATGCGGAGTCCCCCAAGCGCCGATACCGACATTAGAAAATCAGCCACGGATCTGTTGGACGCTGAGATGCGCGAAATTCTTCATCGTAGTGATTTACCGGTGCACGAGAAAGCTAAGCTTTATACCGCTATCCTTCAAAAGTATCTGAACTTTGTCCATCATGGTAAAATGGAAAAAGAGGGCCTGACTTTATTCATGCCTGAAAGTCAAGAGCCACCCGTTTCACCGGTCAGAGAGCCAGAATCACACGCCTTTAATCTAGTTAATGAAATCCTTGACAACGTTAACCCCCGGCACAAAAAGAAAGCAGAATTACTTCTTAATAAAATTCATCAAAATAAAGACATCGCTTTCTGGAATGATAAGGGGGAACTTCTTTATAAAGGTAATGTTATACGTGGTTCAAACCTGCATGATTTGATCAGAGGCGCCACCCAAACACACTCTTTTGCAAATAATAAAGCGCCTGTCGGTTGGGATGCCTTCATGCAGAGCCTAGCAGAACTGAACATTCCGACATCGGTGCTAGGAAATGGTGGTCATCGTATCCACTTAGAAGATTTAAAGAACAACGCCGTTGCACCATTTGTTATCCCTTCTCCCCCCGCATCACCATTTTCACTGACCCCTCGAAGAGCACCGACGCTTGCCCTCCGTGATACCGCTGACAATGCTCACGAACCCGTAACAACACACGGCCAAGCACTCCCGCCAAAAAAAAGAAAACACTTCGCGAGATTGCCATGGTTGTCTGTTTAGCACCCGTGACTTATAATAGAGACCTATGCTTTTTACTGGGTAACTAAATATTTTTTTATGTAAATACCTCATCTGTATCACAACATATAGTTTTTGTATAATTTTATGCCCGGTGGCCATACTGCGTATTACTGGTTGATGTTAATACGCTATGGTTTCTTGATTTTTATGTACATCATTTTGTTTTCAGTGTTGATACTGTGATTTATATGCCAAGGTGCATAATGTATTTGCTAACTACGGCTACCTCATTATTCAACTATAAGCTTAAATATGTGAATTCTATATTTATATATGTATTATCGCTATCCGTGATTATTATAAGTTAACAACGATAAGCTGTGATTCCTCTTTTAAAAAATTTATGTAACTTCCGCATATTTGATGTCTGCTGTTGATACTGTGATTCATATGTCTTGGTTTATAATGTATTTGAGAACTACCGCTACCTCACTATTCAACTATAAGCTTGACTATGTGTTTTCTATACTTTACAAATGTTTTATAGCTATCTGTGATTATTACCGGGTACCAAAAATATGCTGTGATTCCTTTTTTAATGTAACTTCCGCAGATTTTATGTGTGCTGTTGATACTGTGATTTATATGCAATGGTGCATATTATATTTGATAACTACCTCTACCTCATTATTCAACTATAAGCTTGATTTTCTTTTTTTTTTCTATTGTCACTAAATGCTGTCAGTATATGTAATTCCATATAATGAAACTGTAATTACATAAAATGTGATTTTCTGTTATGTAAAAAATGGTTTCAATTAAATTGTAAATATTGACCCAAAATAAAACTTCTCCGAGCTTTCATTTTACATTTAATAAAAGCAATTTGTTCTAAAACGCGTTATTATTCTTTTCAATAATGTGATGATGGGAAATGTATAAAATATCATTTTAATTCGTAGCTGCACCCCATATATCCGATTACTGAGCCCCCATAAACACGCCTAAAGCAAGACATGCCCGGGCATGCCTGGTCGATTTATACGTACTGAGTCCCCCATAAACATGCCTAAAGCAAGACATGCCCGGGCATGCCTGGTTGTTTTACACGCTTTATGATTTCATCGCCGTATCATTTTATAAGCCTTGATTCACAAATCCTAACTTATCGTTTTATACGCTTTTTGATTTCATCGCCGTATCATTTTATAAGCCATGATTCACAAAATAACGACCTATAAAACAATAAAATGCTATAATCTTATCAATACGTTATAAGGACCGATTAAAACCCCGATTAAAATCAGACTTGGAACGCGTCCAATATAGACACACGGACCAAAGGGGCGTGGTCAAAGGGGCGTGGCCACCTGTCAAAAAATACATGGTGACGAGTAGTATACAACCTATACTACTGGCATATAAGCAAATGAATAATCTTATGATGACATAATAGATTGGTAAAACTCCAGGTAGCACTCAGGCCTTAATCACGAGTTGTACAGAATGGGATTTGGAGGAGGTCCAATTACGTGTAGAGGGGCAGGCATATCAAAGGTAATCGATAATTCCATTTCTGCGGCCTCTGCACCCTGCAACTTGTAATCAGGGCCTTAATCTTAGCAGAGAACAGCACACTAATAGAGCAACAGACAGTCGACGATGGCCGCAATCAGAATTACCTATTAGCCATTGCAAGTTCTCAGAGAAAGGCTTTGTTGCAAAAGTCACATTTAATGTCTACCTCGGGCAATTTTGTATTTCGTTAATTCACTGTATTCTTCCCAGCAGCTTTTGTGAAATATTCCTGGCTCTCAACGCTCGCGCCCTGCGTGTATATTCTCCCGCGCTTCTGAAGAGGAATCGTTACCATGGTGAGTCCGGAAATGTGATTTCTCACATGCGTGTTTGTTCTCCTGCATTGCCACCTTATTATAGATAAAGTAGATAGATGCAGGCTGTATCTATCGAGCAGTGAGACGTGCACACGAGTCATAAAACAGAGTTAGACATGTATAGGGTCTGAGCAGCAGGAGCATGTCTCGTGAAAGGGGATATTAGGTCAGATGTGTTATCAGTCAGGTCGCACTGCCGTACTGTGTTTTGCAGATATTCGACCCCATTAATAGTCATGAGACAAGATTCCTGCAAAAAAGTCTGCGTGACTAATAGAGAATGCACAGATCTGGAGGCCTGCAAGGAACAGCGAACCTCTCTTTCGGCATCCACACTGGTTATGCGGCAGTATTTCAAGTTTGTAGTTTAAGTGACCAGCAAGGTGCAATGGCAAGCAAGGGGTGGCATACTGCAGAATAGACATATTGGGAGTAGGCAGTCACCCCTGGAGTCACTGTTTATCCAATTTCTCTAACTAAACCTCTCTCCCTCTCTGTCTACCTCCGAGTCTGCCTCTCTACTCTGTATCATTTGAAAGATTTTTGGGTGCCTAAAGAAATATATATTTTAACAGTTTTTGTGTGACCAAGTTAATATTTAACATGTAATTTAGGGGCTGATTACTAGTTTAGCGGTCCAATGGACCGCCAAACCTGCGGTGGCAGTGCGACTACTGCTGCACCTGCGGTGTGACTGCCATATTATGACTTTGGCGGTCGTACTGCCATGAAACCGCTGCTACTGCCGGGGATCCCTGATCCTTTCGAGGGCTTGCAGCGGTCTGAGGCCGCAATATGCTTGCGGTGCTGCTGCTGCACCACCAAACATATTACGAGTTTCCTCACTACCGCTGTTTTCATGGGGGTGAGCCTGCCATAAAAAAGTGTGACAGTGAAGAAACTAAAGGGGCCCTGCAGGGCCCCCAGGTGCCTCTGTGCATGGGGGTGCATGCAGGGGAACACATGGTTTGCCCCCTGTCTGTATTCACCCCCATCTCCCCACACGGAACAAAATGTGCAACATTGTACATTTTAGTCTGTGCAGGAACGGGCTGCAGCGTTCCCACGGCGGTGCCTTTCTAAGGTTCTCCTATGAGCCTTAGAAAGACTCTTCCACCGCAGGACCGCTCGCCAGGATTATAACTCATAATCCGACGGGCAGACTGACTATGGGTTTGGCGGCCTTGGAGTGGGACGCTGGTGTGGTGGCCCGCTCCAAGACCACCAAACTCCTAATCAGGTTCTAAGTATTGTTTGGCATCATGTGGACTTGAATCAGCAATATTATGTTTTTTTTTTTATTCAAATTTGTTGCGTACGGGGACCCCCAAATATGACTTGTTCAGGGCCCCCTTAAAATATTTTAAATGACACTGTCCACCAGAACAGCTTTCATTTGGGCACTCAGACCCTTTCAAAGTGTTGGAACTCTCAGCATTTCCTTCTGATTGACAAAGAAGAGGGGAATGAAAAGAAAGGGGTAATGCCATTTAAATATATTTAGGTCCTGTTTTGGAATTTGGAGGATTGGATCCTCCTTCCCAAACGTGGCAGATGCACGATCTGATGTTTTACAACTCTATCACTGCTACAAGACTTGTGATATGGTCGCTGGGACATCCCTCAAGTTTACACAGAATATCTCATTCATCAAACTCTAAAGAAGGTCAGAAGTTATTCTGGTTTCCCGCCTCACAAAGCCTGCCACTTTGCACAGAGCAGATTTCAAGTGGGTGAAAAAGACCTCATTTATGGGCCTGTGAATCCCAAAGTCATCTCATATTATTATTTCATATAACAAAGGGAAATTTACTAAGACTATAAAGAAAGACCTACTAAGGGTGCTACTTAAATGTCTTCCAATGAATAGTTGTTTAGCGCTCAGTCTCATAAGGGGGTACACACTACCTTTCTGATCATTTGAATTCTCTCAAAATGCTGCCCAAGGTTTCTAGGATTTTCTTTTTGACAAAAAACGTAGTTTGTTGCAAATATATTTCAGAAATCATGGTTCCAAAACGGATCCATTTGGAAAGTTAAGATTTGTCAGAGGCACTGTAAGCATCCCTGGAGATTACCCATGAGAACCCTATATCCATAGTATTGCTGGATTCATGATCCATTTTACAGAGTCCAGACCTCCAGGAGGACTCCTCTAGGGGTTGGAGTGTTGGAGGGGGGAATATTGCAGTAACCAGGAATCAGGCAGTTGCTATAGTTGTGGAAGGGAGTTTGGCTAATCTTAGGACTCACCCTAGGATGAGGATTCTGTGGCAATGCATGACGTTGATTGGTGTATATGGGCTAAAGTTAGGATGGATTAGAAAACAAGTCAGTTTAATGTGACCTCTGTGCTTATCTGTTTCTAATTTGCAAAACTATATTTCAGTATTTCACACAGGGCGAAACAAAGGCTCTTGCACGACTTGGATATCATTTTCAGCAAGAGTTGCTACTATATGGAATAAAGGTATATACTTGCCCAACATCCAATATATAATTTAAATTCAAACTAAAGTACCAGCTGGAAAAGTACTTCCCACATTACACCCACAACAGAAAATGTTTTAATGCCAAGAGTGATTGTAAATCTTTCTAATTCAATTAATTAATTGCTTCAGTTTCATGTACAAAATTCAAAAATTGCAATTATTAGAGGCCTAAATAACGCAGTTAGCAGTGAAGAGACAATATATTATTCTGGCCAAATCGGTATTGCTGAAAGTTGTATTCCTCCTCGTAAGAGAATTTACTTAATGGAGGTTCAGCCCTTACCTCAAGAAGGGAACAACACTTAGGGGGTTTACAGCCGCCAAAATGGACCAATGTCCTGTCCACCAATTTAGAATGGATACACTGCTATACACGCTAAAGAGGATGAACTGTACAGCCACTAATGTTTTGCAGGTGCCCTTCATCTGAAAAACAAAAAAAAAAGGCTGTTTAGTTGTAATTCTTTATTAAACACTTTTGTACAATCTACATCCTTCCTCTAACGGTCGTAGGATAGGAAGGAGCTGGTAGCCTGAGACAAATAAACCATCGTGTGCAGATGACAGTTAGGGCTCTTGTAATCACTAGAAAGAGGGAAATATGCTTGGTCATTTAATTTTAGTTTGGGAGGCGAGAGTGTTTGCCTGTTTTGATTCTAGAACTACATTATCATTTTCAGCAAGTGTAACAAATATCAGTGTATCCTGAGGAAACTTATGGCTGCTCAGCCAAGTTAAACTGTGGCCACTAGTGCTCATTAAAGGAGGCACGGAACTAATAGGTGCGGTACTACCAATAACGCAAAGTTTTGCCGCAGTTGTGCTTGGTGCAAGTTTAAAATCTGGAATGGGAATAATATGATGGAAATGGAGTTTCAGCTCCTTTTTTCTGCATGTTATTCTTCACTTTCTGATGGGATTTTATCCAACCCTTTTCCCTAATTTTAGCAGGTAAACAGCAGGGGCGGCTTCTCTGTGACGGCGGAAGAGCGTCGCCCCCCAGCCCAGCCCCAGAAGATGATAAATAAAATGACAAGAACACAATGTTATTCATTTAATTCATGCTGTCTGAGCCGTGCTATGGGAATTGGGAGGGGTGGGGCAGGGCATGGCAAGGAGGAGGAGTAGCGTGCACTTATAAGTGCGCATTTCTGTTTGGCCATCCGTCTTAGGCCGGCCAAACAGACATGCGCACTTCTGTTTCTCCAACCTAGCTGTGTTGCACAGCTAGGTTGGAGAAAAGTCAAAGGCTCCAATGCACTATCTAAGCAGCAAACGAGGCCACTCAGACCAATCCAGTCCTGGCGCTGCTCTCATAGTATGTGAGCAGCATCTGGATTGGGTGCAGAGCCTGTATCTTGAGAGCCCACCCTCTTCTGGCCGGACGAGGGGAGCAACATGGTGGCTGACAGAGGGAGCGGAGGGGCAGTTAAGTCTTTTTTATAATATTATTTCTCCGCGCCCAACCCACAGCCGCCCTACCACTTTAGATAGGCAGCGGCCACCACTGGTAAACAGACAATTTTACTATGTTTTTATGCAACACGGGGCAACCAAAGTTGCAACTCTGTTGTTTGAAAGGAAAAAGCAGAAAAATAGCATATCTACTAAGATATGGCCCTGTTTCTCTCTCACCCTGCGCTGGGGTACTTAAGACTGCCTTGGGCCAACACATACACTTTCTTCATAGTGCCTGATGTCAAGCACAGATTTTGTACTGCAAGTGGACCCACTATTTTCACAGGGTGGACCCGGTCCTCCCTGCTAAAAAAGTTGGGTGCCACAGAAATATGTTGAACTTGTCCCAGTGTAATTTTTAAACACCGGGATACGTTCATCCGCTCCTGCACGTTGTCTGCTTTCGATTCCCAGCAGCAACATGCAGGCAGCCAGGGGGCTTTGTCTTTTTCACCTCCAGCTGGGCAACGATAAAGACAGAAGTTAAGGGGCCACCAGGCCTCCTTTTGGTCGAGTATAAGACTGGAGGCATCCTGGAAACTCAAAAATGCAAATTCACCAGGGAGGAAACAAAAGCACACAGCCTGTTATCTGTTCACAGGTACTTAAAAGAGATGCATGCTTTTTACTTTGTTGTATATAAATGCATGCACTGTAAGAATGTCAGATGTCTTAGTCTGTCCCAGTATTTACACAAAAAACTATTTAAATAGCACTATTTTATTTCTTTTATAGCGCTACTCATCCCAATGCAGAGTGTTAGAGCGCTTTACATGCCATACACATTATCCATTCCAAATAAATCATGTAAGTGTGTAAATCAATGTTGAAGACGTGTTACATGAGACAGTCAGGGTTACAAGGTGTAGGAGTCACATGCCCTTCATAGCTCATTGTGGTCATCTAGAAGGATTACAATTTATGAACTGCAAGGAACAAAAGGATCTCTGTGTTCATAGCAGTAATCCACTTACCTATCCACATAAAATAAAAATCTGTCATCTGCACGTTACATAATGTGCTTTGGAGGAGACAACTTAAAAAAAAAAAACCATATTTTATTGCATTTTCAGTTGGTATATGTTATTAACATACACAGAGCATCACTTCCAGTGAGGTCACTTCCTGTGATGCTACGTGGAATGTCACGCGTCGTGACGTCATGTGCTTTGATAGCACACTTCATGATGTCACTTGCATATTGCTTGACTTGGTCAGTCCCCCACTTCTTTTTTTAGTACTTGTGCCCTTTCTGTATCACAACACATTGGTGGTTGCATAGGAATGTCCGTGTACCACCCATGGAACGCCTTCTTGACGCCAAGTAGCACAAAACACTATTTTATATTACTTGAGGCTAAACTTTAGAAAGTAAATGCTATCAAACCACTTTGCACTGTGATGCAAGCAAGGCACACGAGTGTTACTAAATTTCCACCAATGTGTCAGAGGGGAGGACTTGTGACCCGCGTTCCCGATCACATTGCAATTAACAGGCCACTCGTAATTTGGGCCTATATGTAGCAAAAGGCTGAGGGTGCCCAAAGAACTGCGACTCTCATTAGGAGCTATTGGATGAGTAGCAGCTGCTCTACTCGATACTGAATCTGTATCAAATGTATCTCTCTGGATTCAGCATACCTAGAGTTCAAACACCGAAGGCACGTATGACCAGAGTTTGTTAACAGTTTTATTAAACTGTCTAAGTTCACTCAGCCTGACGGCAGTGAATGAAGTAGGCGGCAAACGAGGTTACTTTAATCCAGTCACAGACAGTTTTTCAAAAGTACAGCGTGACAGCAGGTGTTCTTTTATTAATGATAAGTGTGGCCGTTTCTGCTCTTGTGACGTTAGTGAGAACAGTCCGTCATTACTGTTGATTGTGTCGCGTTCTTCCCAGAAGTAACGCTGCTGCTGGGTTCAGTGTAGATTGGACCACATGAAACAGACGGAATTCAAATTATAAAGCCGCAGTTTCACACTATGCACAGAGGGACCTTGGGCACACCACATGAAATTATATCTGTTCTGTTTGTTCAATCCAATTTGACGCATTAGGGGAAACTGAAATAGATTCCGTAGTGGCACCTCACAGCGAGGAATGGGTTACTCCGCTTGATTGGACCGCACCAGTAAAGCGGATGGACTCAGGGGTACACATTATTAAAATTGTATGTAGTGTTCACTGTAAAAATATAAATAACGACATGAATAACATGGTACAGCCCTGGTTTCGTTTTACGCATCATAGTGTTTCTCGCCATAAGGTGTAAACAGACTTACCATGAAGGAAAGAGAGCCAGCCGTAAAATGAACAGATTCTCCTCCGTTCCGGGAACACAGTAAGATGATAAAGATATTACATTTTCTGATCTGGTAAATCAAAAAAGTAGCCTCAATGTTACATTCCCTTTTAAATCTGTCTTTCCTTCCTTCGGTCCTTTTAAGGGAAGTCTGCTCATCTCCCAGACAGTTACTACCCTGCAGAGCACTACATATCTAAAACCTTTCACTCCTAACGATCTCTGGAGGCATGAAAAGCCCCACTGCAGGTGGCCACCTCTTAGGAGCCCTCGTTCCACTAGAATTATGCGGCAGGGGAGGACCAAGATCCTGCAGGAGGGTTAACTAAATTATGCAGCAAGAAAAGCCAAATTATGTATTACGTTTTGTGGTATTATTATTTCATTGTTTTGGAATTTCTCCACATTTTAAAACTATATAGGTAAGGGTTTGACCTCATTAGTACCACTTTGACACCCAAATACAGAAATCAGTAGCAGATAGTCGACTAGTCAATCTTTGCGAAAGCCTTTTCGCTGGACGGCAACACATGTCGCTGAGTTTTTAGTAAATTATGAATGATCCATTTGAACTAGAAACCATTAAAAAACAATCTGCGGATTACACAGCAGATGATGCCTTATGCGGCAAATGCAGCAAAGCTATAATTTCAGGGAAAACACAGAGGCAGTAAATTCACATAATTCCAGATAATCACTCATGATTATGATGAGGTAGGGTTTTGCTGATCGGCCTGTAGAGGGTTACCTTGAAAAGTCTGTTTTTGGGCATGGGACTGAGCTGTTGATAATGGTACCCCCCACTCGGGTCACCCAGCAGAGTGTAGAGCAATAACTAGGCAGAGATGTGCTGATTCGCTAGACTGGGGGAGGGAAGCAGTTAGCAGGGTTTCAGGAAACCAACAGGAGTGAGATGTTTGAACCAGGGCTCATCACCTTAAACCCTCTCCCAGCTTTAAGGAGGAAGAGAGGTACTGGGACCTGCGCATATAATCCTCCTGCACTACACCTAAGGGCAATCAGACACCCAGAGAAACATGTGGGGCCATGTTGGAATGAGTGCTTTATACAGTTTGAAGCTTGAGTTTGCTTTGCACACTGATATGAGTGTGCTTTGAGTCAGGCTTCCTAATTGTGACCTTTTTAAATCTAAGAACACTTTTTTTGTCTGGGAGCGTCACTGTCCTCTTCTTCTTTGTACCCTTCCTCACATTAGTCCTGGAGGTTAGTGTTAGAGCTCCCCAAGTATGATGTAGAGGCGAGGTAAATGAAAAAGATGATCCAGACCGTGGGGAAAGGCATATTTGGTTATTTGTAGTATCAGAGGTCCATTGTGGTATCAAAAGTGGACAAGCATATGGAGTGCAAGGATTCTCCCAATCTGCCCTGAAGATGTTTGTATAGGTGCTGGTATTGCTGGTGGTATGCTGCATGACAAGAGCATTGCAGCTCACCCGTTTGGATGGCTGAATTGTAAGTCATGGGTTCAGATGGATGTCTACACAAGGATATGTGATCTACCCAATACCCATGAAACTCTGATCAACCATGAGAGATCATGTCTCATCTGGGCCATTCACAAGGTCTCCAAATCCATGGACGCTGATTCACCAAAACCCCAGGGGTAAACATCACTTGCCCTTAAACTATTGATAACATCACAAGACGTGATGCTACATGATCGTCCTTAACCCCATGACATCATAGGAAGTGATTTCATATTACCTTTGCATGCTGTCATTGAAAAAGGTCAGTGAGCCCTGGACTGGTGCATTTTAATGTAATTCTGGCTAACTGTAAAGGAGATTTAGTAAAATGTTCCATTAGCATGACTTGCTCACCCTCAGCTACGTTTAAAAGTAGGTGAGGCCCTGATATTGACAACATTAATATTTAGTCAAACACGTGTTTCTTGCTGAGACAATCAATTCATTTTTTACTCAGTTAAATGCTTTTCAGTAGTTCATCTTGAATATTTGGACCAGCAGTTTAGTATCAGGGTGGCTTCACCTCTTCTGAAAGATTGTGAGCCATGCACACTGCCCAATAACAGAAATTCAAAATGCAACATTTCAAGTTCTGGACATCTTGCCCAGATTTAGAAAAATCAAAATAATAATTCACAAGCAAATGACCACCAATGACTTTAAAAGTTTTGGGCTCGATGCACAATGGTACAAAACATGTGTAGATCTACTTGAGTGTAGCTCCACTCCTATACCTAGGGATAACTCTCCGCGCTTTTGTTATTCAGCACTTCAGGTGGAGGTTTACACCTGAATTTAGACTTATTTACATATCTTCACTTCCTTAACTGAGGTGGCAGTGCCTCCCGCTACATAGTTTATGAGTGTAAAGCTACTATTAGTAACTTTTCTTATGTTCTGTTCTTATTAAAAATAGGAAAATTCAATGAAGTTTATTGCTTTTGAAAATAAATATTCACGAATATTTTAATCTAAAACATAAGAAATATAGTGTAAAATAATTAATATTAATCTGAAACAAATAAAATAAAAAATAATTAATATTAATCTGAAACAAATAAAATAAAATGTTGCAGCACATTACCTCCTCAAATTAACCATGCAATAAGTAATAACATAATTTGATTATATCCATGTCATTTACAAATACTAGATCAAAAAAATAATTAAAAAATACACACCTTAAGTATCATTTTAATTATTATTCAATTTGTGGTACATTCGGTGAATCACCATGCATTTAATTAATTGAAATACTTGCCCCCACATTGTTTAACCTATACACCGCTGACCTGGGGAAGAATCTTCACAATGCCAGTTTGGTAACTCCGAAAATTGGAACCAACAAACTGCAAATATTACAATACGCAGATGACTTAGTGGTAATGGACCACACAAAAATCGGGCTACAAAGGGGCCTAGACTCCCTCAATAATTATAACGAAAGACATGAGCTTATTATAAATGCTCAAAAAACAAAAGTAGTCATTTTCGGTAATTTTTCTAAAAAAGCCTTACTGAAATGGCATGTGGGCAAAGAAATTATCGCCACTGCGAAATCCTACAACTTCCTTGGGTGCTGGTTAAGGGAAACAGGTAAAGCAACTTTACATCTCCACAAAATGAAGGCCAGAGCACAGTCAAAAACTTATGCCATATGCAAACTAAATGAGTTAATGCATAGTCCAACAACAGCCCCTATCAGAAAAGAAATACAAGCCAAAATTAGGGCAACTGCAGGTTATGCACAGCAGGCATTCCCGGGAAAAATGAAAGCAATGTTGGACAAAGCACAATGCCTGGCCTATAAACGCATTTTCAAACTGCCCAAATACACTCGCAACAGCCTAATTCGTTTGGAATTTGGACTGAACCAACAAAGTAAAGAATGCTTGGGAATACATGCAAAATATTACAATCAAGTATTGACAGCCCCACCCGGAAGCTTAAAAAGCATGCTGAAGTCAATTTATGGAGGATCAATTAACCCGTGGCAATGCTACACGGAGAAAGCAGTGAAAACGCTGAGTTCAGCAATTGAAAATTGGGACAAAGGGTCTATAAACAATTTGGCCATTATTAATAAACAATGTTACCAACTGTCTCATACAAACGACCTAGCAGAACATGTTACGGGAAGAGGTCCTCCAGGGCTGTCAACATCATATACAGGGCACAAAATCCAGCCCTATCTCAATCAAGCTCTGGGAAGGAAAGCACTCAAAAACATTGTATGGGCCAGATTAGTGCCCCTCCCAATTAAAGAACTAAATCCTGTGTGGAATTCCCTTGAACACAAAATCTGATGTAGAATCTGCAACTTCAAACATGAATCTCTGCTACACTTGATTTGTTGTTGTCCCGGTATGCTTCAGCCCCGTCAGATACTTCTAAAACAAATATGGCTGCGTAACGGGGTCCGGACTGTAAAAGAAGCTGCCTCGGTACTCTTTTCCTGTACTCTACCGCCAGACGTGGCCAGGTTTGGGAGATACATGGCCGAGCTTCGATTTAGGCTTATGGTAGAAGAGGGGCCAGGAAACACGAAAGACAATCTGGTTTATTAAATAATTAGTCTCCAGTATCCAGCCGGTGAAGATGTTATTTTTAACTATTAAACTATAGAACTTGTATTAAATTTGCTAAAAGGTTGCACTGGCAATCTCTTGCTGTTTTACTAATGTATATAATCCATCTTTTTATCATGTTTTTGATAATGTTGTATGTAAACGCATCTTATGAATGGTTCCTTTAACTCTCTTTTAAATTGTTTGTAAGTCATATTGCAAATGGTTTTAAGTAACTGTGCAATACAAATAAAAATTCATTCATTCATTCATTCATTGCTCTATTTTTTGAAAAAAGTAAAAAGTTAGTTATTATTTTAATTTAATGTGCTATTCTATTTGAAAAAATGAATACAATTAGTCAATAAGTAAAAATAAATGTTGTACTCATTTTAATGATTTTCCATATGGTCTTTTTAAAATTACATGTTGGGGAGAGGATGTGGCTTAATGGCTAGGGCAGCCAACCTCAAATCTGGTGAACTGGGTTCGAGTCTCGGCAACGACGCTCAACATCCTTTGACTCTGGGCAAATCACTTAATCTCCCTGTGCCTAAAAAAAAAATGAATGTGTCCTTCTGTAACGCAACTGGTGCTCAAGTAAAGCGCTCTGATACCTTCGGGTCAAGTTAGAGCTATATAAAACTGTTTTATACGGACATGTGTTGCACTACCAGTGGTCGGTTACGTATGGTGCTCGACTTATTCGAAGGCTGGGTTGGAGTACATTTACATCTGTTTTGACACTTTAGGACTGTAGCAACTTTAGAACTGTATTTTGTGAAGTGCAAAGGACTTAGGGCCTGATTACGAGCTTGGCGGTGTTGCAGTGGATCGCCACGCCAGCAACACCCCCAAACCCAGAGTCAGACTACCCGGCAGATTATCAGTTTAAACCAGGACAGGCAGTCTTGCTTTGGCGGTCCCACGGTGGTGCCTTTCAAAGGCTCACATGTGAGCCTTTGAAAGGCAGCACAGTGGGAGCACCAAAGCACGTTCCTGCACGGGGGGCGCATACAGACAAGGGGGCACTCCATGTGCCCCCCTTCATGCACCTCCATGCACACACAATATGTCACTTATTTGAACTCAAATAAGTACACAATCTGTGAAGGGAGATGTGGCCATTGAGTATTTGAAAAAGCTAACAATACCAGGATCCACACTTGTGTCACTGTTGTAATACGGATGTGTACCATGTAAATGACATATTGTGGTTGTCTATTTTCTGTACTCTCTTTATATTTATTTTTGCTTTTTAGTTAATTTTTCATTAACTCTTGGTCAGGACTTTGTGATTATGTACTGGGTTCATGTGATCACTGTTGAGTAGTTACTTGATGGATTGTGTTATTTCGACACATTGTTCTTTTTAAACTTGAGCTTGATTTTATTATTTTTTAACGAATAAATCGATTTATATTTTTTGCATACTTATGTGTTTTATCATCTTTGGAAGATATATGGCACGCTCCTCTCAAGTGTGAATGAGACTGTAGGAAGGTATTACTTATGCTGAATGGATTGTGTAGACTGGACCAGTTTCTAATATCCAAAAATCAACCAAAGGATACTGTTTCCTGACTACTGTATAGTGCCCTATTCCTTTGGTTTTAAGGGGCTCCTCTTTGTTTCTTTACTCAAGTGTGCTTGCATCATGATGCTTGCATGTGCATCAGGCCCAGAAATCCTTTTACAACATCGGCGGCCATATGCACTCATGGGTCTTGATGCATGCGTGTACATGCTAGTGCCATCAATCATTGGAAAAGTAAAAAAAAATCATAATTCAAACGCCGAGACCTACTGGCTTTGTCAATGCTTGTTTCTCTGTTTTTGGACTGTTTTGATTGTCTTTCTCATCTACATTTTATTTTGCCATGCTTGCGTGGGGTGTGTTAAGAGATCTGTGCGTGTTGGTCAATATCAAGAGCTGCCACAACTCTATACAACCTTTTAGACAGCTGTGAGCTGTAAAAGTACAAAAAATAAATAAAAAAATAAATAAATAAACAAACAAATAAATAAATAAATAAATAAATAAGTGTCTTAACTGAATTTCTGAATCTGAGGAAAGTCGAAGAAATTCTTATATCGATGGGGATAGTGTGCCAAGTCTGTTGGTGTATTGATGTAGATGGCCTGTCTTCTGTTTTTTTCCTTTTTGTGTATTTTCCTCTCCAGTCTGGCTGTGTCCTGATTCCTGCCTCTGGATCTGGCTAATTTCTGGTTGATGTGTCAGGATACCGTTTCTGATGTCATTGTGGGTGATGCAGCTGTTCTTGACGTTAGTACTACTTGAAGGAGAACCGGCCCACTTCCTTTAGTGTTGAGGTGGATACATGTTCCCTCTTGTAATGGTTTGTCTTGTCACATTTTCTCTGAACAGTCCTTTAAATAATGGTTAACAGTGTAATGTTTTCTCCAAACAGTCCTTTACATGAGGCCTTTGATAATGAGAAAACAAGCATTGGCCAAGCTGATAGATATAAACTATGGGCAAGCTATTGGCTTCGTCAATTGGGTTGAGGTGGAGAACGGGTGAGCGTTTGGAGGTGGAGAACAGGAGAGCACGTGCATTATGGTGCTCTCCCGCTCTTGTGTTAATTATCAATCAGCTCCACACTCATATACTCGTATAGCTTGACTGTAGGGAACGTGGCGGGCATCTTGTACTACCATTGCGTCAAAATGGCATCCCTTGTGTAGCAATCAAGTTTTCTGAAAAGCATGTTGTTGGGCATTTGAACTAAAGTCTCCTGCTCAATATTGGTGTGTTCTATGTAAGGTTAAATGTATGATTCAGAAATAAACATGAATGCAGTTTAGATGAGTTTTTCTTTATTGAAATGAACTGATCACTTTAGAAGGGTCATTCTCATATGAAGAGTACAACATCTGACTGAAACGCCCTAATCCGACAACACAGGAAGGGTACTTAGAGTTATTTTGTGATGGCGGCCTCGGGTGGGAGAAAAGGCGGTGCCTTGCTGCTGATTGTTGTGCTTTGAGTGATACACACCCTCTGCTTGTTCTGCCGGGAGATGGTGCAGCATCCTTTGAGAAGATGATGGGTGGGGAGGGGAGGCTAGCCTGCCAGACGAAACAAGCGCTGCCCCCTACCAGAGAGGAAGCACTCACTGCTAAGGGGATGCGACTACAGCAGGCCAAAGGCTTTCATGACAGAGAAACTGCAGCTGTGTACAGGCCAAGTAGACATTCTCCTCCAGAGCCTGCATAGTACCAACCACATTGGATGTGAGAGCTGCAACGGGCAACAACAAAAGGATGGATGCAGTCTTCAACAGAAAGAGTGAGGGTGGGGAAGGGCAACAACCAAATGAGAGAGGGGAAGTGAGTGGGTGGGGAAAGCGACAATAGAACACCAACAGAGGGAGGGCCGGTGGGAGCAAGCAACACTGAAGAGAGAGGAAGGAGCACTGATGGGGAAGAAGTACAAAACATGACAGAGCTAGCTGAATAAGACACACTCTGATACACTGCTGAAACAGAAAGAAAAGGGTAGCACCTAAAAGAAAAAACAGTGGAGGGACACATGAATTGCATCGATGCTCCAAGAAAGTGACAAACACATGAAAAAGGAGGGAAGCCTGGGGCATCTGACCAATAAATAGCAAGGAAATTAGTGACAATGAAGTGAACCAATGGTAAGTAATATGTGGGCTCCAAGTCCACTGAAAGAAAACAAAATGCCTTGAAGAGACAGCACTTGTGCTGTTTAGGCAAAATCTAAAAACAATTGCGTTCACCGTTGGCAGACTAGACCTGATATGCCAATGATATGGCTATGTGCCTGTCAAGAGGATATACTACTTACAACATGAGTGACAGTTACAGCCATCAATGGCTGTAATCTTTACTGATCAAAATGTGACTGACACTGCAATGAAGGTCTGTGGGGTACTGACTCCTTTCCCTCTTTGAGTGTCTCATGGTGTAAGCTTGGTGAGATATTGCTGCAGATCGGAGCTTATAAATTCTCCCTACTTCCACGGACAGAGTAATTCCACAGTCATACGCACATACTCTCATCATACGCTAGGGCCCATCACACTAACATTCATTCTATTACTCTATCCACACTGAATTTACGAGAGAACTCCTAAATCAATCTGCATCTAAACTGAGGTCAATGCAACCTAATTGATATGTCTCGAGTCATGATTTAAACAATAAGAACACATCTGAGATTCCAATAAATTGACAAAGAAATAACCACCCGACACTGTGATTCAAACAAAAGGTTATTTTATCTAAATTAGTTCAAATGAAGATCAATCAATAGCAAAATCATTATTCTCATAATTACCTATTCTAGCTAAATGTCGTATTTAGGTCAGGACAGGTCTCTCAGTAAAGTCTCCCGAGTCGCCGTCCTCTCAATCAGCGTCGATCCTCTCGAGTATAGGTTCGGGAAGAAGTGGCCTTAGACCCTCTCTAGTCTAACAATATTTATAGTAAAACTTACACATTAAAAGTTACAAACAAGCTCTAAACGTCCGTTGAGCAGAGCGAGCAGGAAAGGATGTTGACTCGCAACATTTAGAAAAACCTCCGCTCTCGAAAATCTCAAAAATAAAAACACGGAAGAAGGAAACACAAACTAAAAAATGTAACATCCATGAATGCTCTTCCTCGGAATCATAGTGAAGCCACCGCAAGTTTATCAAAGTTCATTGTGGCTTTTATTCTCTCCCAAGGATAACTGGTGACAACTGGCATCAAGCCCAGAGCTGCCGTCCTCACGGAAACTTTTAATACAGACAGAGGCCGAGGTCAGGATTTCAACCATATTCAGCGAGGTCTCTCTTCTCGTATTTCATCTACTCAAATGTAGGCTGTAATTGTCGGCCATCTTTCACTAGGCCAGAATGGACAATCTTAATTAAAAGAAACACAAAACAACGTTACTACATCGTAATGATTATACAGTGTTAATTCCCACTTAAACCCTTATGTGTATGTATTTATCTAGCCACTTGCGACATAAAGAAGCATTAAAGCATATTATTTCAAAGCGCAAACACATAACAAATAGCACTTTAGCTACACATATTTAATTAATTTGCTCACCAACTTAGTTCACGTATTAATAAAGCAACACAAATGCATCCCCACGTGTAATTCTTTCATTAGTAAGGTTGATTAGTCAGAAAGTTGACAAAATTAATATCTAGTAATTAATTATTAGTAATTTTAATTATGACATATAAAAATATAAGCTGATGTTCGGGTTTTAACAGAAAACCCTGCTCCAGCAATCCCCCCTTTGGTGATATATTATCACCACAAAAACCAACCCAAAAAAAAATGTAGTCCCCATTTCTTAGGAGAAATTCAAATGTCTTTTTGCACAACATTACACACCGGACTCTCTTTCATCATCTCTTTTCGATTCTAGATACACACTCTCCCGAAATTCCTCTAATTCTATTTCTTGTGGGTCTCTCTTTGACCTCTTTTGTTTCTTTTCTATATTATCTCTAACTATTTTCTTTTTCCCTCCCCTGTTTTTACAACACAAACACCCTAATCTAAGTATCAATAAAGCAACAATCACACATGTCAAAGAAAACAATATCTTACCAAATATGGTACTACCTATCTTAGCAATAAAGTTCTTAACAGCAATCATCTTATTAGCCATTTTAGTCCAGATACTTTCAGCTTCCAGTGGTACTAATTCTTCATGCAAATCTGTAATATTTTTGATATAGATCTTTAGATCTTTGCTTTCGTCAGGAATGTAAGTACAACAATGTTGAACCTTCAGCATTCCACAGACTCCACCATCTTTGGCCAATAGAATATCAAGGGCAAGTCGATTTTGCATAGACATGGCACATAAGGCAACCATCTCCGTATTCACCAATAGAAACCCTCCAGCAGTGCTTGTCGATAAGCGATCCACCACTGTTGACAGCTTCCGAATTCCATATGCATTTAATGAAATTCCCACTGCTGGAATCAAAGCTCCAAAAATATCTCCTACAATTTCTGACCATGTTTCTCTCTTAAAGCGTGTTAGTCAATTAATTTGTTCTACATCCTCAATCTTATCTATATGAAAAATCTTTGGAAAGACCAGGCTGTGGAAATATGGATTTTTCTGGTCAGTTATGTCCCCTATCTTGGACCCCAACGGTTCTATGTGCATGTTACAAGTACATGTATGTTCCCTCTAGTTCCAGTTATGAAGACGCAAATACATGTGCGTCCACCGTTAACATGTCCTCTGTTGATCCGCCATGAATGGGCCGGATATTCCATTCCTAAGTACGAAAGGCCACCGCCTTTATATGGTTCACTTATGCCATTTTACAGTCCAGGCAAGTAGGCCCTGATTCTGTCATCAAGCTTCTCTTGCTTTCTGTCTCTGAAGCTCCAGTCCGAGCCTGCATCTGTGACCATGAACTTTGTCTCATTCTCTGCGCGGCTCACGAAGCCTGACATCAGCTTGCTGCCTGCCAAGAACTGTATTTCACCTTCGAAAATTATCTGCTCCGCTCCCTGCCCAATGCATTCCTGTCTAGTAGCTTAAGTAAACATTCTTCCAGCTACCAAGCAAAGGCCCGACTTCTCTGTCTTCATACAAGTAATTCATAGCCCTGTTACTATGGAAGATTCCGCCCTCGCATCTGGTGTAGACACTTAGACGCTTGTACACGCACTAACCGTCAGTATAGTCAGTATAGAATAAGATTCTACTCTAAGAGACCTCTCTTTTGGATAACATAGTTCTTTAAACATAGGATGTTAGATATGATTTGGGATTAGGTTGACTTGACCCTCCAGACTTCTGTCGCCACATGTAGAGCTAAATATCAAGTCCCCTTCACCCCCTAGTTGCACGTCAATCACACGTCATACTGCTGCGCGCGCATCTCCGCCAAGTATTTCTGCTGATACTGCGAAATTATCTCATAGATCCACCCATTTGTGACATCACAACCAATGACGTTTCTCTGTTACGCCCTATTACGCCTCTTTTCATTACGTATGTGTATTCTTGTCTGTATTATCAGCTGTTACGCCTCCTGCATCTGTCTTAATGTAAATGCTTTTCATATATATATTGTTACCTGTCAATAATGTATGGCCTTCACTTCCTGAACCTTCGTGGTGATGGAACCTGAAATCCCTGATTCGAATCAGTATTGGAATAAAGCCCATTCCGAACCTCTAATACCACGGATCCTGCCTCTTATTTACTGAGCTATTTTTATTATGTTTCCGTATCAAATTAAGTCCCGGTAATTAAATTATTTACCACATGAATGGCGCCCGAACAGGGACACTTTCTCATCTCACGCGCCGGCGGTGCATTGCAGGCCCGGTCTCCTGCCACAGCTGGACGGACAATAACGCGTACCAGCAGGATTTCCTGTGTCTCCCTCCGGTCAAGCGGGGGCGACTGAGGCTGCGATCAACACCCAGACGAGGCGGTGAGAAGTGCGAAGTATCCCGACCAGAGCCTAGCTGAGAGAGCAAGATCCGAGGTATACAGAGGCCCACCAGTTTCCGAAGTCCCAAGTCGAGTCCAGTGTCCGAAGCGTTCGAGTCGAGTCCAGTCCAGTCCGGTTCAAGTTCAGTCCAGTTTCTGAGGCCTTCCGTTTCCGAGCTACCCGGTGAGTACCATTACTGGGGAGGCGTTCTGGCGTGCACATAAGTTGTGCCGGTCCAGACGGGTTTGGGTACACAAATCCGGTCTGCACTGTTTCAGCAGTGTATCTGTACTGTTTAGCAGTGTATCTAGTATATCAAGTATATAAATTCAGAATAATTCAGTTCAAGTCGAGTATCATGTTTAATGATTAAGTTTTCCTTAGATCGTCATCATCATTTTTGCTCAGTTAAATGTTAAATGTTAAATGTTTATAGTACGTTCTGCATATTGTGGTATGAATGACTGTTCATTATTGTGATTACTGTATTAAGTTTGTTCAAGATCAAGTATCAGATCAGTTCTCAATATGCCGCTCTTTTCGAAACTAAGACAGATCACAACTAGAAAAGGGGTACTCGAAGAAGCTGTTCCCATTCCTCCTAGGGACACTCCAGGGTACTTCATGTATCATAAACATGGCCTAGACGCCATATTATTTCTTGATCTATGGGTAGACTACACTAAGGAATTACCAGAAAGTCAGAGGTGGCCCGCAGCGGGGACCTGGGATGCAGAGTGCATCGTGAAAGTAGAGGAAGAATTATGGAAAAAGAAAGCTAGACAATCACAGAAAGACGCCATTGAATTATGGCGTAAAGAATCACATAGACGAACAGAAAAAGCACGTAGACAGGAAGAGAAGAGTAAAGAGAATTCTAATGAAGTCCGAGAAAATCTATTAATTAAAGAAGGTGCACGAGTGAAATCAGAACAAGTAGACAGACAAAGAAATGCCCTTATGAATGGTATGTATCCCCTTCTGGCTGAAGGATTACCGAAGGCTACTCCAGGGATACCAAAAGACTTGCCAGCCCCATTATTTCCAATAAAGGTACATCCTAAGGGGCATCCTAGAACCGCAGAAGATGTTTTTCTTTCCTCATATTTAGATGACGCAGCTCCCGAGTATGCTCATCCCGCCCCACATAGACCGCCTGCCAGGGAGGTTCAACGCCAAGATCCAGTACCCGTATCGTTACAGCAACAAGTTCTGACACAAGTTCCGGCAAGCACATCTGTTTCTGCATCTGTTCCTACAGCTACTTCTATAGCTGTATCCACGCCTATAGTTGCTGTATCACGTTCAACGAATCCTTTCACACCCGATACCCCAGATGGGGCTACCGGAGGTGCTACCAATATCTTTTCTACGCCACCTAGAATAAATAAACTTACTTTTCAAGAGTCAGCACATTCACGTACCCCCAAACTCATAAATGCCCGTACGCTTAAGGAACTTCTTATAGATTGTAGATATGACCCTGTGCCCGGAAAAGAGGACGAAATGACCCTAGCATCATTACGTATCAGACGAGCCGCAGTGTATTTAGGGAAATTACCAGGAATGACTGCACATCTAGATAATATATATCATTTTGTCCAAACCGGGCGAGATTCTGAATGTATTAACAGAGCTATGGAATACCAGAAAGTGGAAATACAGGGGGAACTGTTGCGTTTCCTCATAAATTGTGTGATCAGAAATCAAGACCGACCGGGGGTAGACCCGGAAGCAATGCAGATTCTTACCAGATGGAGCCAGAATATATCAGAAGGGAGACATGATAAGCAAAACTGTATAATAGCCATGTGCCGAAAGATCCGTAAAGAAATAGAACGCCTACACGAAGAAAGATTAGCGGTAGACCAGTTCGAACAAAGCGAGGAAGAAGCATCAGGACTGCCCACAGGACAGTCAGAAACTATAGCCTATGTAGGTAGAAGAAGATCTTGTAATAGTACTAGATGTCTTACTGATCCGATACGTCCGATGTGTCTAGAAAATAACAGGAAATTTCAAACACCAATAATAAATATAAGGTGTAACGAGCATTCATTCCAAGCAGCAGATAAATTACTCCGAGAACGAAGGGGTTATCATTTTCTCGATTCTATGGATGAACAAGAATTAGCCAGGTCAGCTGTCCATTGGGTTGACAGTCCCGGGAAGTATAGTGATGACACAGTAGCTCACACATTTTTGAATCTCACCCCAGATGAACAGCGTTTAGCTGGGATTTATATGATTCAACAACTTCTTATACTATATAAAAGCCAACATTCAGATCCTGGTCCCTTACCTGATATATTGACCGAATTACTCACGAATAGATGGAGAGGTTCAGGTACTAAGCTAATTAAAGAAATACTAGAATCAAGAAAGCAGTACATTCTTTTTATATGCCCAGAACATGTCTCACTGCCCATCAAGGAAAGAACCATGTATTACATGGACAGACAGAATCCCTTACGAGAAGTGCACCCAATAAAGGGCGAGGACAATGAGTTTAAACGTGTATATGTGTATACGCCCATATCGAAAATAGAATTGTTGGAAATGAAGAAAGTGGTACCCAGTCATGACAAAGACCCAGCGGGTTTCCACCGAGAAATTAAAGACATGTTACTCATGGGAGAGTATACCTATCCCGACATTATGACAATATTAAAGGTATTGATGCCTGCTGGCATTTATGAAAAACTCAAGGAAAAAGAGTGGGAGGTAGGAGACCAAAAGATAGATTGGACAGCATTAGAAGCAGAAGAAAAGGCCCGAGGTCCAGGTTCGGGGCTTGGGGACAAAACTAAAGCACTACCAGGTCTACTAGTACAGGTACTGCCACGTTTATTAACCACGAAAAAGGAAGACTGGGGTGCAATTTCAGCCTGTAAACAAAAGCAAGATGAAGACACTAGTGATTTCTATGCACGATTTGAAAAATGTTTTGGTATAAATAGTGGTATAAAAGCGAGTAGCGAATCATACCCACATCTGTTTGTGACAAAATTAGTTGAAAATTCCTTGCCCCAAGTGAAGAATAGAGTATTAAAATTCGAGAGTACCTGGCAAGGTAACACTCCATCACAAATGTTACAAATGTTACAGTATCATCACAATAGAATTAGAGAGGAACAAGATCATGAACAAAGACGCATGAAAGACACGAAAATGAAAATGCTAGTCTCCCAGACAGTTCCAGTTGAAGGACATAAAAAGGGTACGACACATTCTGGCGATTTAGCGGGACCTGTAAAAGGGACATGCAACTATTGTAAACAACTAGGTCATCATGTACACGATTGTCCAGTCCTGAAACGTAATATCGCCACGGGCATTACAAAAGAAAGACCACGGCCACTTAGACAGGATCAGAATGAACAAGGAGCCTTGCAGCATGCACAGTCCATGCCAGCTCCACAACAGACTATACAGTTTGTGCCAGCTGCACCAGCGCTGCCTGTTGCTGCCACGCAAACCACGACACGACAACTGTACCAGACCGCACAGTATGACTATCCTGATTATCAACGATATGCATGAACCAGCCTAGAGAGGGAAGTTGACTTACCCCTTATCGAGATCCCTGTAGATCAAGAAGGACCTTATGTACATAGTGAATTATTAGGCCAAGACAGAACATTTTTACTCGATACAGGGGCAAGTCGAACAACAATAAAACGTAGTGAAGTTCCAGGGGCACCCCTCTCAGGCTCACAGAATATTTCCCTTGGTTTTTCAGGAAAACCTATTGTTAATGAAGTGTCACAACCTCTTCCACTTACGATAGGACCTTTGACCCGAACTACAGATTTATTGCTTACTAAATCATGTCCAGAAAACCTGTTAGGAATAAAAACACTGAAGGCTCTAGGAGCTATAATATGTTGTTCTCCGGAAGGAGTAAGATTGTTTTTACGTGATTTTAAAGGTCATTATGTGTCTAGAGACATGGATCCCCGATTACAGACTTTACCTACACATCTATGGGCACAAGGCCCTACTGATGTTGGTTGCATGAATATTACACCATATCGAGTCACACTAAAGGCAGGAGTGGTACTACCACGAATGCGACAATACAAGTTACCACCAGATGCTGTAGTGGCTTTACTACAAATCATTGACGAGCTCATTGCCCAAGGAGTGGTTGTAGAAACAGACTCCAATGTATGTAATTCACCGATAATTCCGATTCTCAAACGAACAGATCCGAAGGCCCCGCCAGTATATCGATTGGTTGTTGATCTGCGCGAATTAAATAAGTGTATTGTGCCGCAATTCCCTGTGGTCCCCGATATCTCATCATTACTGACAGCTATTGATTCCGAAGCAACATCTTTACTGTAATTGATCTCAAAAATGCCTTTTTCAGCGTCCCAATAGATCCGGAAAGCCAATATTTGTTCGGATTTAGTTTAAATGGACGTAGCTTCAAATTCTCACGCGCACCTCAAGGATTTACAGAAAGCCCCAGCATCTATAGCCAAGCACTGAAACGAGAACTCAACAGCATCCACATGCCAGTTAACACTGCCTTGCTTCAATATGTCGATGATCTGCTGATCACCGCCCGAAGCGAACCTGAATGTGAAAAAGCATCACTGACAGTTTTACAATTTCTAGCCGAAAAGGGGCACAAGGTGTCCCCTTCTAAGCTGCAATTCTGTGTCCAGCGAGTTATTTACCTTGGTCACTCGCTGTCCAAGGAGGGAAGGCAGCTTACACCAGACCGCATTCAGTTAATAGCTAACATGCCAATACCCAAGACACAAAAGGAGGTGCGGGCTTTCATAGGCCTCACTTCATATTGTAGACAGTGGATCCCTCAGTATGCATTTTTAGCAAAACCACTCATTCAGTTGACAACACAGGAGGCAGCCACATCGACTGTTCTCCCTTGGACTCAGGAACATACACAAGTTTTTGAAAGCTTAAAGAAAGCTCTATGCCAAGCACCTGTTTTAGCAACACCATGTTACAGTAAACAGTTTACACTCTTTATTACAGAACGCGAAGGTACTGCCTTGTCAGTACTCACACAGGAACAAGCAGGAGCACACAAACCATGTGCTTATTTTTCTAGTACATTAGATCCCGTAGCTCAGGCTCTGCCTGCGTGCCTAAAATCAGTGGCAGCGACAGCTTTAGCAATCAGACAAAGCGATGCCATAGTGTTAGGACATCCATTGACAGTACAAGTACCACATGCAGTGGAGGTTCTTGTGAATCGAACGCAAACACAACATTTGACTATAGCAAGACTTACAGGGTATGAACTAACACTGTTTCAGCCACATATAGAAATCAGACGTTGTAACACATTGAATCCTGCCACACTTTTACCTGTAAATGGAACAGACCCACTAGCCCATGACTGTATTGATGTTATTACAATCACGACGAAACCCAGACAAGACTTGACAGACGTCCCATTGTCAGACCCAGACCTGACGTTGTATGTAGATGGTTCATGTATGAGAACAAGTACAGGAGAGCTAGTGGCTGCTTATGCAGTCACAACAGACACTGAAGTCGTTGAAACAAATCGTATTAATACCTTGTCAGCTCAAGCAGCAGAGCTCGTCGCTCTGACACAAGCCTGTATTCGAGCCACAAATAAAAAAGTCAACATATACACTGATTCACGTTATGCATTCGGAGTCGTACATGACTTCGGCGTGCTGTGGCGAGAGAGAGGTTATTTAACTTCTCACGGTGCCCACATTCAGCACGGACCCCTCATTCATGCCTTATTAGATGCAATACATTTACCCATTGCAATATCGATTATGAAATGCAAAGCACATACGAAAGTTACTGATATCATTTCTCAAGGCAATGATCTAGCTGATAGAACAGCTAAACAGACTGCTCAAACTCAAACATCCGAGATGACAAAGACAATAGTCCAGACGCCAACACATTGTATGACGGTTAAAGATCCTACTCTTGACGTAATTGATATACAGACACATGCTACACCAGAAGAAATAAAGAAATGGACGGAATTAGGAGGGATCCAAACGGATCAAGGATGGTTGATGAAGGAAAAGTCTGTGTGGTTCCTTCCTGATTCAATGGTCCAAGTCATTATTAACACTATCCATAGTCCAGCGCATCTAGGAGAGAAAGCTATGCTAGACAGCATTCAACATATTTGGTTCAACAAGCATTTACGAGCTGCAGCCAAACAAAAGGTTCGTACCTGTCTGATCTGTTGCCAGTTCAACCCAGGAAAAAGCGTTCCCGTAGAACAGGGTGGATTTCATCCTCCTGATCACCCTTTTGAAGTCCTCCAGATGGATTATATCCAGATGGAACGATGCAGAGGATTCAAATATGTTCTCGTAGTTGTGTGTGCTCTTTCCCGTTGGACGGAGGCATACCCGGTTTCAGATTACACTGCCCCGACTACTGCCAAACAGTTGGTTCGAGAATTCTTCCCACGATACGGTTTACCACGTGTTGTTCACTCAGATAACGGCCAGCCGTTCTCATCCGAATTAATGAAACACGTTTCACTTTTGTTAGGCTATCAGTGGAAATTCCACTGTGTCCGACACCCCGAAGCAGCGGGTCTCGTAGAAAGACATAATCAGACTCTGAAAATAAGATTATCCAAAATATGCAGAGAAAAAGGTGTCGACTGGGTAGTAGCATTACCAGTTGCACTCTTTTACACAAGAATGGTAGCACACTCTCGAACAGGGCTATCCCCGTATGAAGTGATCTTCGGCAGACCACCAAATATGTGGGGGACGCCTATACCACGCAAAATAACTGATATTGACTGTAACATGCTGACAGATTACTTGGCTTCCTTGATGTCTACACTACAATCTTGTCGTTCACAGGTAGCTGCAGCTTTTCCTGACAACACTGAGGTGAAACCCCATGACGTGGTTCCGGGAGACTTAGTCCTCGTGAGGAACTTTGATCGAAAGACGCAGCTGGAACCTAGGTGGAGGTCACCTCAGCTGGTGTTGCTCACAACAAGAACAGCCGTGAAGATCGAAGGCAGAAAAGGATGGATTCATTCAAGTCATATCAAGAAATTTCATGGACTGAAATCAGATGTGAATACCACACCTTGTGTGTCTTCACCCATTGACTCAAAACTTCCTTTTGTGGAAAAAAGTGACTCCGAACTTTATAAATTAAAGCTCAGGCCCAATCAGTCGAGCAATTTGATTGTTTAAGTCCTCTCCAAGGTGAAGCGGTTGAATTGTCTCTGACATGTATCCCTTGGACCTGAATAGAGAAAACACCCGAAAAATGTTGAAACGACAGGCGTACTGTAAATCACTGCGTAGTCATTGCATAGTGACGTTATTAATTTTGTTTTTCTCAAGTCTTTTAATAATTACTACAAGTATATTGTTGCACATATATTATCCTATTTCTAGACATGTTTACAATGTTACTGCTGAACATTATTTTAGTGAATTACCTCCGCTTGAATTGTCATACAGATTTGCGCTGCGCAATAACACTTTTATTAGTATGTTACATCATTCCCATCAGGTTAGCAATGCTACAAACTGTTGGATATGTGGCCGACTCCCTCCCTATCAGAATGATAAAGGAATTCTACCTCTTTTTCCATACCCGTTCACACACAACGGCTCCTGTGGAGCATGGTTTAGCCTAATTAATTCTCTGGATTCGAATTCTGCAGTTTATCAAGATAACTGGGTATGGGGACATTTGAATTTAGTTTTACTTAAGGTCTGCTATCCTAACAAGGAGGGACTTCCCAAAAGAACAGGAACTGATCTAGAAAATGAAGTATATGGATTAGGTAATTTTACGCTTAATCTTATGATCCTAAATGTCGAATCCGAAGCTACTCCAATTTTGCCCGCTATGTCAATATTTCCAGTAAAAGGTGAATTATGTGTAAGAAAGAATGGTTCCATACATATGGGCCATAGTAGATGCACCACTGTAGTAGAATTTAGTGATCAAGGCAAGTCTACATTTAGAGCTTCCCGCCATTCCTATTTTATATGTGGTCAGACGGCATATGTACGTTTGCCTCTAGATTGGGATGGTACCTGCTACATTGGATTCCTTTTGCCACCTGTTTTCCTAGCTCCTCCTGATTATCACAGAAATATTAATTTAGTATATAATAGAGTAAGGAGAGATCTCCCGATAGTCGACTACACTGAAACAGCATGGGAAAAATACACCGATTTCAATAAAGGTCTCTTTCCCTATATAGGTACCGTTACTAATAGTAAACTGATACGTAGATTGACTAGAACCCTTGAAGCAGTAGTGAACGAAACTATTTCCGCCTTAGGCAATTTAACAGAAGAGCAGTCTGCTATGCGGATTGTTGTGCTTCAAAATCGTCTTGTCCTTGACGTCATTCTGGCCGATAGGGGTGGAGCTTGTAGGGTCATCGGATCAAGCTGTTGCATATTCATACCAGAAAATTCGCCATCTGTATATAAGGCCATAACTCGCCTTCATAAGATTGTAAGCCAGATACACCAGAATCCAGGCACCTGGACTTGGTCCGGTTGGTTTTGGAGCGTGATATCAGCCTGGGGATGGAGAGTTCTATCCTTCCTAGGTATTGGCCTTCTCATATTATTCAGTTGCTGCTTATGCCTGCAATGTGGACCAGCGATTTGTGGTCTGTGTGCCACATCGTGCATTCCACATCAAGATTTTCATTCAAGATCCCGGAAGAAGAAAGAAGAACAAATGATGCTATATGAACAGATCAATGGATTAATGAAGATTGATATCTCTTGACGGGCAAGTAGGGGACAAGGAGGGATACTTCATGTATCATAAACATGGCCTAGACGCCATATTATTTCTTGATCTATGGGTAGACTACACTAAGGAATTACCAGAAAGTCAGAGGTGGCCCGCAGCGGGGACCTGGGATGCAGAGTGCATCGTGAAAGTAGAGGAAGAATTATGGAAAAAGAAAGCTAGACAATCACAGAAAGACGCCATTGAATTATGGCGTAAAGAATCACATAGACGAACAGAAAAAGCACGTAGACAGGAAGAGAAGAGTAAAGAGAATTCTAATGAAGTCCGAGAAAATCTATTAATTAAAGAAGGTGCACGAGTGAAATCAGAACAAGTAGACAGACAAAGAAATGCCCTTATGAATGGTATGTATCCCCTTCTGGCTGAAGGATTACCTAAGGCTACTCCAGGGATACCAAAAGACTTGCCAACCCCATTATTTCCAATAAAGGTACATCCTAAGGGGCATCCTAGAACCGCAGAAGATGTTTTTCTTTCCTCATATTTAGATGACGCAGCTCCCGAGTATGCTCATCCCGCCCCACATAGACCGCCTGCCAGGGAGGTTCAACGCCAAGATCCAGTACCCGTATCGTTACAGCAACAAGTTCTGACACAAGTTCCGGCAAGCACATCTGTTTCTGCATCTGTTCCTACAGCTACTTCTATAGCTGTATCCACGCCTATAGTTGCTGTATCACGTTCAACAAATCCTTTCACACCCGATACCCCAGATGGGGCTACCGGAGGTGCTACCAATATCTTTTCTACGCCACCTAGAATAAATAAACTTACTTTTCAAGAGTCAGCACATTCACGTACCCCCAAACTCATAAATGCCCGTACGCTTAAGGAACTTCTTATAGATTGTAGATATGACCCTGTGCCCGGAAAAGAGGACGAAATGACCCTAGCATCATTACGTATCAGACGAGCCGCAGTGTATTTAGGGAAATTACCAGGAATGACTGCACATCTAGATAATATATATCATTTTGTCCAAACCGGGCGAGATTCTGAATGTATTAACAGAGCTATGGAATACCAGAAAGTGGAAATACAGGGGGAACTGTTGCGTTTCCTCATAAATTGTGTGATCAGAAATCAAGACCGACCGGGGGTAGACCCGGAAGCAATGCAGATTCTTACCAGATGGAGCCAGAATATATCAGAAGGGAGACATGATAAGCAAAACTGTATAATAGCCATGTGCCGAAAGATCCGTAAAGAAATAGAACGCCTACACGAAGAAAGATTAGCGGTAGACCAGTTCGAACAAAGCGAGGAAGAAGCATCAGGACTGCCCACAGGACAGTCAGAAACTATAGCCTATGTAGGTAGAAGAAGATCTTGTAATAGTACTAGATGTCTTACTGATCCGATACGTCCGATGTGTCTAGAAAATAACAGGAAATTTCAAACACCAATAATAAATATAAGGTCTAACGAGCATTCATTACAAGCATGCCTTTTCATGCATGCTCACTCTCCTTTTCTCTACCATATCCAGAAAAGCTTTTTCTTCCTCTTTCAAACTACAAGTTAAATTGTTTCTAAAAATGTAATCTAATGTTAATTCTTCTGTCTCAATAAAAATCTCACCAAAAATGTTAACTTCTTTTGCAGGATTCAGTTTCTTATTCATAGGCAATTGCCCAAAAATGTTATCCTTATTAGACATCTCATAATCTATTTCCCCTAACAGATAGAAAACACTACTCAACATACTACATGAAATCCCATACGTAGCTGGAAGATGATGATAAGTAACTCCCTCTGAAACGGATGCAGGCAATTGCATACAGACGTAGCAATCCCTTACTTCCATTGTCTTTACGTATTCGTACAACAACTTTGAAAAAACATTGCTAGAAAAATCATTAATTGATCTATCTTTATGTATATAAATGTTACTAATTCTAGTTGGAACTATTTTCTGTGAACTCTTCCCTATGTTAGTCATATTCTCAGTATGTATTCCAAAAGTATCTATTGTAACCCTAAAAGTAACTAATAAAGCAAGTACACTCCATAGTAGCATTAATAATCCTGTTCAGCAGCAGCACATTCTACACCATCTTTTCAAGAAGGTACATCTACTTTGATTATTTTCTGTGTTAGCCATCTTATTACTTTGGCAGTGTCTTTTGACTTAGCCTCTACTACTCCACTACTGAATCAACTGAATCACTAGAACACTAGATTAATTCAATCTGCTAAATTTTAGATTTCTTCTTTTTCACTCTTCTCCAAGTGACTCCCCAAATCACTCAATTTGGATTTTCATCACTTTTCACTTCTTCTTCAGCAACATCAAATTGTATCAAATCTTCAATATCCTGAGCATCTGACTCTTCTCCAATGTCAGTCAAGATAACTTTCAGGACTCCAACAGTTCTCTCCTCCTCAACCACTTCCCGTAAGGTCCCCTCTGGATTTCCTTGACTTTCTGTCTCTTCTTCTTCAGACAGTGCCACGGACGTCCATTCCGGTGACCTATACTTCTGGTTAGGCTTTCTGATTCTCTTGATCTCCTCTGGTTCTCTTTATTCCTCTTGTTTTTCACCCTTTGCTTGATTTTGACTCGACACCTCGTTCACCTGTTCAGCTTTTGATGAATTCGCTCGTGTCAGTCGGTACCTCAGCCTCTTTATCTTGTTGGGCCAAAGATCTCCTTTTACACTCCTTTTCGATCTCACTTCTTTATTATTTCTTTCTCCGATCCAAGTTCTCTTTCTCAGAACTCGACCCTCTGGTTTCCCATTCTCACTCTCATCCGATTCTGTCTCATTTGCCTCTTGTTCATCAACAATTTTCTTTTGCTCCACAGACTTCTTCCCCACCAATTGAGATTTTCCCACTACTGTCCCTCCTCGGGTCTCCGACACGCAATCTTCTTGCTGTCTACTTGTCCCTTCACCTAGCTTATCAGGAATGTTCCCTACACCTCCTCAGGGGTCTTCCGCAATCTGTCCCTCTCTATCTTCTTCTGACCCTACTTCTTCAGGAGTAATCTCAGGTGGATCCTCAATCTCTTCATCTGATTCAGGTGTAGTCTCTGTGAAATTGCTCTTTTCTTTCCTTTTTCCTCCTTTATTTTCTCCACTGTTTGTTGGAACTTCAGGCACTCTTACAGAATCTGAACTCTCCTCTGAAGCTCTCAATGATTCTCTTGAAGCTTCTCTCGGTAAGAAAAAAGCATCACCTGACTCTCTTTCCAACTCTCCTTCCCCCCTTTCAGGATTCTTTTTTCTTCTCACTGTTTCAGCGTCTGCATCATCACTGGAATCTGACTCTTCAAAATACTCTTTCCCAATCCCATCCTTTGGTTTTGGAACTCTCAGAGTATGACTTGCATGAACCCAGTTCTTCACATCAGCACACTTTACTGCAGTTGTCGTAGTCAGAATTACTTGTCTTGGCCTTCCCCACCTTGGAAGCAAGCAATTTCTTCTTCTGTGCACTTTTATCCTCACCCAGTCCCCTGGACTCAGATCATGGGCTTGCTTCTTTTCAAGTGTGGTGGCGTCTCCTCCAACCTGGTGAAACACAGAATGAACTGCGTCAGCCAGGCCTTTACAGTAATCCAAAATCATGTCATCAGTTATTGTCATCAATTTGTTGACAGGCACGAATGCATGTCTCATTGCTCGTCCCATCAATATTTCATTTGGAGCCAACCCTGTAGTTCTATCTGGAGTAGACCTAATAGTCATTAGCACTAGAGGCAAGACATCAGGCCATTTCATTCCAGTGGCTAAACACATCTTACCAATTCTGTTTTTGATTGTGCCATTCATCTGTTCAACAACGCCAGAAGCCTCTGGCCTGTATGCACAATGTAGCTTCTGCTGTATGCTCAATGCTTCACAAATTAAAGAAGTGTCCCCCTCTGTCTGACTCAATTGTCACTGGGAACTCGTACCTAGGAATCAACTCTCTTAACAGTAACTTTGCCACTGTTATTCCATCATTTCTCCTAGTCGGATAGGCTTCTACCCATCTTGAGAACAAACAGACTACCACTAGAACATACCTCAATCTATTGACCTGAGGCATTTCAATGAAATCTATTTGCATTCTGGTAAAAGGACCTCCTTCTCTGCCTATTGTTCCTAGGCTCACCACTGTCTTCTTTCCAGTATTGAACTGCTGACAAACCAAACATCTTTGACAAATGCTCTCTGCAATCAGCCTGAACTTTGCATTGTACCAGGTTTGTTTAAAGGGCCTAATCATAGCGTCCCTCCCCAGATGTCCCTGGCCATGATACATTCTTGCCATTGTTGATAGCATTGAGTTTGGCATACCTGGTCTTCCATCTCTATAGATCCAAACATGATCTTTCTCTCTTGGAGCACAACCTGCCTTGATCCAATCCCTCATTTCCTCATCTCCTGCTTCATCCTGCAACTGTTTCACCTCATCCCATGTTTCCAGGACATTAGTAAACATTACAGAACAAAAAGACATTTCCCTTTCTCTTACCTTGTTAATCGAATGATCGTTCTTTGCACAATACTGTGCTATGTCATTTGCAAAGCGATTACCAAGGGTAACAAAATCATCTCCTTGTCCATGAGCAGCACATTTTACAACTGCTAGTTCTTTAGGCAGCTGTATCGCCTCAAGCAACTTTCCAATCACTTCAGCATTCTTTATAGGAGTCCCACTCGACGTCAAGAAACCTCTCTGCAGCCAAAGTTGGCCAAAATCATGAACCACTCCAAATCCATACTGACTATCAGTCATCACAGTCACTCTCAAATTCTTCCCAATCTTGCAAGCTTTCGTCAATGCCACCAATTCAGCTACTTGAGCAGACCTTACTCCTTTCAAAGACGAAGCTTCCATAACCTCTGAAACTTTGCACACCGCATATGCTGCACATAGCACACCATCATCAGTTCTCAAACATGATCCATCCACAAACAACACATGATCACTCTCAGGTAGTGGCAGATCTCTTATGTCTGGTCTCGGTTTTGTACAGTAATCAAGCACATCCAAGCAATCATGATCAACATCATCTCTCACACTCACATTTCCAGCATCTGGCAAGAGTGTTGCTGGATTCACATTCACACATCTCTCAAGAGTCACATTTGATGCTCCCAGAATGATTTTCTCATATTTAGTCAGCTGACTATGTGACATATATTGAGTCCTGCTTCTTGTCAAAAGAATTGCCACATCATGAGGTACAAACACCCTTACAGGATATCCCATTATTATACCCTCACTCTGTTCTAAGCTTCTGCATGTAGCAGCTACTGCTTTCAGGCAACCTGGCAAACCCACAGCTACTGGGTCAAGTGTTGATGAGAAGTACGCAATTGGCCTTCTCAGTCGTCCATGTTTCTGGATTAACACTGAAAGTGCACATCCATTTCTCTCACTACAGTACAATTCAAACTCCTTCTCATAGTCTGGCATTCCCAAAGCAGGAGCTTCACACATTCTGCTCTTCAATTCTTCAAATGCTGCCATTTGTTCTGCATTCAGTTCCAATGGGTCTTTCACTTCACTTTTGGTCAATTTAATCAGTGGCTTTGCTATCAGGGAAAAATTACTTATCCACTGACGACAATAACCCACCATCCCCAGAAACATCCTCACTTCTCTCTGGGTCATTGGGGCTCTCATTCCTCTGATAATTTTGATCCTATCATTGGTCACTTTTCTCAGACCCTTTTCAATATTGTGTCCAAGATAATGTACTTCTTTCTTGCAAAACTGCAATTTGGCTGGAGATACCTTTAACCCTCCATCTGCCAGATGATTCAGTAAAGCTATGGTATCTACTTCACAAGCTTCATGTGTCTTCGATGCCACAAGTAGGTCATCGATATACTGTACTGGTACCGAACTCTCAGGCATGATCAAACTTTCCAAAGACTTCTTTAACAACTGATTGAATATTGATGGACTCTCTGTATACCCCTGTGGGATACGGCACCATGCCAAAATACGCTGTCCAAACCGAAATGCAAAAATCGGCTGGCTGTCATGATGCAATGGAATTGAAAAGAAAGCATGACGCAAATCAATCACTGTGTACCATTTAGCATCATGAGGAATCTGATACAAAATCACTGACGGATTTGGCCCAATGGGACAGCATGCTACCACAATTTTGTTAATCTTTCTCAAATCTTGTACAATCCTGAACTTCCCATTAGGTTTCTTCAGCCCCATTATCGGTGAATTACATGGGCTACTCAGTAACTCTCTCAAAACACCTTGTTGAATCATCTTGTCAATTATAGGGGTAATTCCCTCAATTATCTCTGGTGTCAATCTGTACTGTGGGATATTAGGATAAGTGATTCCCTCTTTCACTGAAATCTTCACTGGATCTACATTATTTATCAATCCCACATCTTCTCCAGTAAAATCCCAAACCGCTGCTTTTTCTGTATTCCTCAACTCTTGAGGCAAGTCATCTGGATTAAATACAGCATATGTCCCAACAATCTCACTTTCTCTATTATCTAGAGTCATCCTGTACAAGACATCCTCATCTGGTGTCTCAAAAGCTATTCCATCCGGAGTACAAAAAATTGTGCAATTCATTTTACACAATAAATCCCTACCTAACAAGTTCACTGGACTAGTGTCACAAACTACAAACCTGTGCATGTCTGAAAATTTCCCTATTCTTACCCTTACTGGTTCAGTAAGTCGAGTCTTAATCTGTGTATTAGCTACACCAACCACTTGGATTGCTTCGTCCGAGAGAGGAAGATTTCTTATATCTGCTGACCTGACAGTTGATCTCGTCGCTCCTGTGTCTACCAAAAAAGTAACACCTTCCCCATTTATTTTCCCATCTACAAATGGTCCTGCCTGGTCTATTTCTAGAGTTGCACCAAGTATGCACTCTTCCTCCTCTCTTCGGCACCGTCAGTAGTCCCCTTCAGACTCACTACCCTCATTCTTTAGCCAGTACTGCTGTACTGGGTTAGTACGCCTCGGTTTGTTTACCTGCTCATCCTTGTAGAATCCTGAGTCCTGGTTATATTTCTGGGACCCTCTATTCTGCGGCAAGGGCGGTTTTGGCTCTTGACTCTGCTGTCTGACAACCTTCTGCTGTTGCTGCTGATGATTACACCCCTCGTTCTGCACCTGTTGATTCAATGATTTATTCTCATTACTCACTAATGGTGGATTCGTACACTCGGATCTCCAATGCCCCAATTGTCCACAGTTGTGACATGGGAACTTCTTTTTGGCCTCCTCTAAATTCCCCTTTCCTTTTCCTGCACCATATCTGGGCCTATTTCCTTGATTATTTGCTTGTTCAACCAGCTGTGCTTCTTGTCTTTCTGCAACTTTCACCTGTGCCCACATTGCTTTCTCCTTCAGCTTTCTTTGTTTTGCCTCAATTTCATCACTGAAGTATTTCGCATGTCTCAAGATCTCATCAATCTTTTTACTCTGCCAATCGACTGTGTGCTCTCGAATCCTTTCACTGATTTCAGGTCTCAAGCCATATACAAATCTGTATACAAAATGACTCAAATCCTTATCACCCAGGTGTTCATCCCCACTGAACTGTTTAAAAGCCAGTATCAGCCTTTCATAAAAAGCATGAACTGATTCTTTTGCTTCCTGATGTGTTCGATCTATCTTAACCCAGTCTGTTTCTTTAGGGGGTACCTTATTCTTCAGAAACACAATAACCTGCTCATACTTCTTCATGACCTCTGGGTCTGGAGCTCCTGTTTTCTGATCTCTCAGGTACTCCTTAGCAGGCCAATCTACAACTATTTTGCACTCTGCCCACAAGTCTGCTGGAACAATTATATCAAACAGACTATTCAGGTCAATCCACAGCACTTTTGACAATTTCACAAACCTGTCTACCTGCCTATACCACTCGACGGGCTTTTCTCTCAGTCGAGGGAAATCATTCGTAAATGACAAAATATCCTGTCTAGTCCATGGGACATGTACATATCCTCCTCCAGGAATCTCTCTCATAGGATAAGCATCCACTGTTTTTTCCTTTTCTCTCATGGGAAATGCTGAGTAAGTCCTGTCCACTGAATCTTCCCTTTTCTTGTACCACCTATCCTTCCATTTTTCCATATCACCCCATTTTGGCAATAAGGAAATCATCTCCTTAATCTGCCCTGTTCTTCCAACATCATTTAGATTCTCAATGTCTTTGTCAGAGAAATCCACCCTGTAAGGCTTCTGCAAAGCTTTCACCTTATCCATATCAACTCCCATTTCACTCGCTATTCCTTTCAACCTGTCATGTGTACTCTTAGCCCTCCATGTAATACTCTTGCACATGAATAACAACTCTCCATCATGATGATTTTTCAACATCTCTGTAGGAATTGTTCCTGCTATGAGTTCCTCCAGTTCTATGCGCAACCTGGCTACATCCACTGCCTGTGAATCTTTATCCTTCTTTTGGAGAACTTTCAACCAATCATTCAAATCCTCAGCCGTTATTTCTGTAGATCTTTTCACTGTACTCACTTGTTCTGCCATCCTCTGTGGTTCTAAAATCGATCTTCCTAAAGAACCAGCATTCAATCCTGAATTAGGCTGTACATCTGACCCTCCACCACATGTGTCATGTCTCAGCTGTCTCAAATAATTTTCTTCCATCCTCATTCCTGACTCTCCCGAAGAATTAACCAAACCATTTCCTACGTAGGGAACCATCAAACCATTTTCACCCATTCTTTGCTTATCAAAAATAGGCATAACCGGACCTATGGTTACAGGCACTGTAACAGCTTCTAGATTCTTCGTTAATTCTCTGATCTTTTCTGTCAACTCAGATGTTGTTCTTGCTAACTCTCTTGTTTTCTCATCCCCGATTGCACTCTCTCTCTCTCGCTCTCTCTCTCTCTCTCTTTCCGCGAAAGAGCTACCACTTTTCAAATCAGGTGTCGCAACTTCTGTTTTAATGATCTGCAAAGTATCTCTTATTGGAGTAGCAACTGGTGTTCTCACTTCTGGTTCTGGTCTATATGGAGGTGGTCTCCCTACATTCACGCGCTTTTACACTAGAAAATGTAGCACATCCACACAGAATCCTGCCTTTCCCGAGAACAGCAAACAGTCTGTCCTACTACAGAATTATAACACACGTCAACCAAGCAGCGCTTACCTCTGCCCAGTCCTTCAATCAAGCTCAGAGAATACCTATTACTTCTCCAGCGATAAGCTTTAACGGCGAACCTTACGGATCCCTGGGACTTAAGACCAGAGTTTCACAGATAACCTTCGCTACCATACACACTCCTCTTATACAGAAAATATCTCTCTAATAGTAACACACGGCGATGTCACTGATTCCGAACCCAGACAATGCGACGCGCAACTTCAATTGTCACACGCTCTTCCCTGCATACGTACAGGGCCAACAATCCCGTCTTTCCCGAGAGCAGCACTCACTTCCTTCTGCCCTACTACGGAACCGTCACCAGCTCCCCACGTTCCAGAAGCCGTACACACTACATAGAACTCAATACGACGACTTCAACATATAATGTTAGTACATGTATCAACATCAATCAATAAATCAATAAATCCAAAAGCCTATGTACAAGCAATCTATCAGATCAAGACAATAATCAAAACCATCATACTGCTACCAGAAAACTGCTGCAGATCGGAGCTTATAAATTCTCCCTACTTCCACGGACAGAGTAATTCCACAGTCATACGCACATACTCTCATCATACGCTAGGGCCCATCACACTAACATTCATTCTATTACTCTATCCACACTGAATTTACGAGAGAACTCCTAAATCAATCTGCATCTAAACTGAGGTCAATGCAACCTAATTGATATGTCTCGAGTCATGATTTAAACAATAAGAACACATCTGAGATTCCAATAAATTGACAAAGAAATAACCACCCGACACTGTGATTCAAACAAAAGGTCATTTTATCTAAATTAGTTCAAATGAAGATCAATCAATAGCAAAATCATTATTCTCATAATTACCTATTCTAGCTAAATGTCGTATTTAGGTCAGGACAGGTCTCTCAGTAAAGTCTCCCGAGTCGCCGTCCTCTCAATCAGCGTCGATCCTCTCGAGCATAGGTTCGGGAAGAAGTGGCCTTAGACCCTCTCTAGTCTAACAATATTTATAGTAAATCTCAAAAATAAAAACACGGAAGAAGGAAACACAAACTAAAAAATGTAACATCCATGAATGCTCTTCCTCGGAATCATAGTGAAGCCACCGCAAGTTTATCAAAGTTCATTGTGGCTTTTATTCTCTCCCAAGGATAACTGGTGACAACTGGCATCAAGCCCAGAGCTGCCGTCCTCACGGAAACTTTTAATACAGACAGAGGCCGAGGTCAGGATTTCAACCATATTCAGCGAGGCCTCTCTTCGTATTTCATCTACTCAAATGCAGGCTGTAATTGTCGGCCATCTTTCACTAGGCCAGAATGGACAATCTTAATTAAAAGAAACACAAAACAATGTTACTACATCGTAATGATTATACAGTGTTAATTCCCACTTAAACCCTTATGTGTATGTATTTATCTAGCCACTTGCGACATAAAGAAGCATTAAAGCATATTATTTCAAAGCGCAAACACATAACAAATAGCACTTTAGCTACACATATTTAATTAATTTGCTCACCAACTTAGTTCACGTATTAATAAAGCAACACAAATGCATCCCCACGTGTAATTCTTTCATTAGTAAGGTTGATTAGTCAGAAACTTGACAAAATTAATATCTAGTAATTAATTATTAGTAATTTTAATTATGACATATAAAAATATAAGCTGATGTTCGGGTTTTAACAGAAAACCCTGCTCCAGCAATATCTATAGCCCTCTATAGCCAGAACTAAAAACGAATGTCCCCATGTGTGGATTCACCTATGCACCAATGAAATGGCTGTATGTAGTGTAATTGCAAAAAACATTTTTTTTGTACACAGTTACACCAAATGTATTCTGTTACAATCAACGAATGACTCATCAGTGTAGGTTGATCAATATCTGAATGTCGCTCACAACAACTAATGGTTGCTGGGGGAAGACCTTGTGCCCCTCTCTCTGTATAGCTCTTAGTAGTTCAATGAAACAACTAAAGATGTCTGCGATTTACCCTGATGCTTAGCATGCCATATTAGGCTATCTCGGTGATTGCATTACAGGAGCAAACAAGTAACTAAGATATTTTTATGGGAAAGGGCAGTTGCTGTGATTAATGTTTATTTGAGAGGTCAGTAAATGTAGGGTCTATAATCTCTATGCACAGTTACTTAGTGAGGGATGAATGTTGTTTGTACCTTTAAGACACAGCTGTTTCTTCCATTTTTATTACATTTCTTGATCTGCCATGTTCTGTGTAGTACTTTTTGCCCCGCCTGTAACTACCTTTGGTCCTGTTTGCAAAATGCATGTTTGCCAAAAGAAAAAGACTTTTATTCAACACTGTTGTGAAGTAAGACAGATAGTTTCACACAAGTGTTTTAAATGAGGTGTGAGGAAACGAAGGAGTAAAAAGTTTTAAAGCACAGTAGAACCATGCTTGAAATGAATTTAGATAGTAAACTCAGGGATATATAGACAAGGAAATGGCGGAGCACAATGGCAAATTAATTGGCGCTGTGTCCTTTAAAAAATGCAAGGATGTGCCATATTTACAAGAATATGGCGCACCCCTGTGTTTTCCCTTGCACCATCACATACACCCTTGCGCCATAGTGCAAGGTGGCCTACGTTGCATGGATGATTATTTATTATTTAAATTGATTGTTTATGTGCAGGAAGGGTCACCTTCCTGCACATAAACAATCAATAATGTCAATCTGCTACTTCTATATGTGCTGCTTTTTGCAACACACATAAAAGTAGCAAATCGTCATTAGAGACACCTTCCTGCTCACAAAACAATAATTAGTGGCATTTTGCTCTTTCTCTGTGCATTGCGGAATGCAGCACATATAGAAAAAGCAAAAACAAGGAATTGAGCCAATCTAACGCATGCTTTAGCATGGTGATAGTTTTTGATGCTGCCTCAGGTTTACACATATTTGTAAATCTGAAGCAGCGTCAAAAAGCAATGGAATGTCCACAGCAACACCAATTGCACGTGCCTTTTGCGCAGATCCCTGTGTGAAAGGGTACCAGTGAAAGGGTACCATATTTACAAAGTGGCGTTAAGCCATGCAAAGTGGCTTAACGCTGCTTTGTAAATATGGTGCACGGTATTGCGCCCCCGGAGCGTCAGAAAAAGTGATGCTCTGGTGGTACATATGCACCTGAGTTCTGAGTTTTTGGGACAATTTGTGAATCAACCATTTTCTAAAGAAGAGTTGTGTTATCTTTTGCATTCAGGTGGACAATATTCTGCATTCAATGTCGACAATACTCAGGGCTACTGGCACTGGAATTGTGTGGGTGGGCGGAATTTGCGAAATCCACTTTCGCAAATTATCGCGAAAATGTTAAAAATTATCGCAAACACGCGGAAATATCGCGAAGATGCGGACATTTTTTTCCCGCATGTTCGCGAGATTTTCTGCATGGTTGCGGCTCGCCAACTTACCCATGTGGTTGCTCGCGGGCGCGGCCATCTTGTTTTCAGTTGTCTCGCGGTGCATGATCGCGAGAAGAAAGACGTGATAGCGCGATGCATGACATCACTGCGGGCGCGAACTGTCGCGAGACAGCGCAAATGGCTTAAAACAATACAACATCTCATGGAGAACGCGAACGGATCAAGAAAACTTGTCGGCGAACGCAGGGATTCAGGTAAGGCGATCGCGCGTGCTCGAGAATGTATTATTTTACAGCACGAGCAAGAAGCAAATTATCGCCAAGCTGTGGAATGCGGAAATTTTGACATTTTCACGCTTTCCGCGGAACGCGAAAATGTCAAATTATCGCAATTTACGCGAATTCAGGCCTAGTGATTATGAGGCTGCAACATTTTTCCTCATAATTATGCGTTTGCCACATAATCGACCATCTTCTGCATAATCTGCAGGTTTTAACAAAACATTTTTTTGTTTCTAGCTAAAACAGTTCAAAGGTTACTAATGACGCATGAGACATGTTGCTGTGCAGGGGAAGGCCCTTTGCAAAGGTTGACTGGTCACCTTTTTGTTGCTTAGTACTGTATTTAGGTGTTAAACTGGTACCAATGCGGTACAACCTATGCCCAAACAGTGTTCACAAGTGTAAAAACAAGCATTTGTAATACAATAGGTCTCGCATTACTGAAAGTTTGAGCTGTTGGCGTTGCATTATTATCAGCAACGCCAATAGCTCAAACTTTCAGTCATGCAAGAGCTATTACATTACAAAGCAACTGCAGCACTTGTGCTTAAGCTTTAAACATCTAAAGGACGAGTGCTGCAGTCCATTTGTAATGCATTAGCTCTCCCATTACTGAAAGTTTGAGCTGTTGGCGTTGCATTATTATCAGCAACGCCAAGAGCTCAAACTTTCAGCAATGCGAGACCTATTGCATTGTAAATGCTTGATCTAATCTTACTGCTGATATCACTTAAGTATTTCTCTTTCTTAATGGAGTATTTGTCTCATTGTTTCATTTCAGATGTCCCTTATCTTAAGGTCCCGATGAGACCCCCAACCGTTTACGGGGTTGAAACATCATCAACTATTGTTAAAAATAACCTTTTCCGGACTCTTTGAATTTCAAAGGTGGCTCGTGTAGTACATTGTTCAACTTTGTATGATCGTTGATGTAAATTAAGAAACCCTATACATAATGTAATATGTCACATTTTCTTTTTGGTTCTTTTCACATGGGGCACTGAGCACTATCTATTTCTTAATACAGATATTGCTTGTATAAATTAAGATTCAACTGCTTATTGTTTTTTGTATAAAAATTTCTACATTTGACAACCTTTTTGCTGGGTTTTATTTGCGATTTGCAGTTACGTATCATTTATTGGTACATTGTCCACAAGAACCACTGTTTCTGTAATACAATATATGCCCTGGTTCCTGGTGAGTATGGTTACCCTTGTCTTCTTATAATAACTTTTAGAAAGTGGGAATTTTCTTGCTTAACCATCCGGTGTAACTGTGCCTGCTTATGGATTTACTGTCTGTGTTTAGACTGACAGGGGCTGTTTGTGCATTCCCTTCAGACACTCACACAAAGAAAGCTGAGGTGTGCTCTGTATATGCTGATGGGCCATCCTGGGGTGAAGTGGTGGGAGGAGCTGTCACCGACACTTGAATAGGCTGTGGCTGCACTGCACAATGCTGTCTCCACCTACTGTATTGAAGCTGGGCCATGGGGGACGGAACTGGTTTTTACTGAGCAAGAGAGACTTTTTGTCAAAGAGGAAAGTAGTATACATTTTGGGGCCCTCACCCAAGGTTTTTAGAACACTTTTGGACTGTGTACCCTACTAAAAAGAATAGCTGGAAGAGCTGCTAGGAGGAGTACTACCCCTTTGCTGTTTGCTGCTTTGTTGGGTTGGGCTGCAGTTGCAGCTTCTGTCTTGGGCGTGAAAGGACTGGACTGAACTTTCTTAAATCCTGCTATTAAAGTTGAAGTTGAGAGTGCCTGTTGCTGGAAGTTTCAGGTCCACCATAGACTTCACTATCCTTTCGGTACCTGCACCTGGAACTGTGTGTTTCAGCTGCCACAGAGGGAAAAAGCAACCTGACACCGTCCCCAATGCCGGTGCCGCCCCTTGAGATGTTGGCACCGCATCGAGCATCGCTGCACTTTGCACTGCAACCCTGGTCTCACCGATGCCATCTGACAGTGTCACTGAGCCACTGCTTGCACCATGGCCTGTGGGCAGCACATGACACACCACCTTGCTTCACATCGCCGCCCTGGTCTGACCGATGCTGATGCTTCAAGCTGAAGACGATGACGCTGCCTGCAACGTGGCCTGGGGGCACGCTCATAAGGTATATGAAGCACCGCCCTGTCCCACACGGCAGCCTTGGTCCACTAACCCCACCGCCATTGATTCCAGATTATCAACCAATGCCACTGCCTGCACATGACCTGTGGATCCCACACACTGCATTGCCCCACTTCACATTGGAGCCTTGGGTCTACCGACGACAGCGCTTCAGCAACGACGACGACGCTGCTTGCACCATGACTGCAATGAGCACTGCCCCACTTCACACAACAGCCCTGGTCTGGATGCCGTCACCAACACGCTGCTTGCACCGCAAACTGAGGGCACCACATGCCGCACCGCTCCACTCGGCACCACAGTCTTGACGCCTCCCAGGTTTTCTACATGACAATTTTGAATGTATTAATTGTTATACTGATTTTTTTGATACTGATTTATTACATTTTCTAAACTATTTATTTTTAGATATATTTTTTTAATTACATTATAATTACATTATACATTACAATACAAAATATACTTTCTCAGAATAAATTACTTTAGTTTAAATACTTGGCAAATAGGCAACAGACTTTTAAGTACAGTAGTTACAGTTGTTGCAATGGGCAACACAATTTCAAACACAAAGCAACATTGAGCTCAATTTGAATTTCTAGTTAAATGCAATTAGTTACTTTATGGATTACTTTTCTAACCACAAGACTGGATCCTAGATTTAACCTCTCGGAGTTCGATCTGCAACACGCCCAAAGGGCCCAAAGACTTGTGCGCCGACCACCAAAACTGAGGCCGCCTCTTCAGAGCTCATTGCAAGGTCCACGATGCCTTGCATTTCCAAGGTACTATTTGAGGGTCTTCCTGACACTGTAGGTGGCCTGCGACCTCGTCACGCATTGGCTCTGAGACAAGCCTGACTGCTCGTGCCAAGCTACCAAAGGGGTGAGTAGGGGTTATTTTAGAAGTGTAACTCCCTTGTCCTGGCTAGAAGGACGGGTCCCTACTTGGATAGGGTACAAACCTGCCAGACAGAGACTCCCATTTCTAACACGCAGGCACCTGTGGAGCTTGATGCACAAAAGACTATGCCCCTCGATATTAAATGAAAACTAATGGAAGTTCCTAACATGGAACATTTGCGGCTTGGGTCAGTTGAACAAGTGCCACAAGTGTATTCTTACTTGAGAGGATAGCGGGGTCTCTGTAGCCTTTCTTCAGGAAACTCATGTATGGTGCTATTGTATTGGTCTTCTGAGGCGGAGATGGAGAGGACAGATATTCACAACCTCTTATTCTGGCTTTGCAGTTTGGGCATGATATGGGTGGCACCTGGGACTCCCTTTTGCGCTAGAGCAGTTAAGGTGGATACAGAGGCTAGATATGTGATCATATTCGGGACCCTGGATGCCAGGGAGATATATTTTGTGAACATCTATGCATCTAATGTAGATGATGCAGGATTTTTTTGGGAGGTTACAGGAGCAGCCGCAGAGTATTTCAGGTCAGAGGTAATGTTGGTTGGAGACATTGACTGTGAACTCGATGGCACCATTAATCGCTCTCTGCCAAACGCGGACACTAAGCTGGCCATGACAGGTGCCCTAAGGGAGGTAATGGGGGACCTGGGATTGCAAGATGTCTGGAGCGATTATATTCTTGTTATGCTCCAGTGGCTGAGACCCATAGTATATTAGATTACTGCCTGGTGTTGAGTAGCATGGTGCACCATGTAGTGGATGTACTGTATCTGGTGTGATATTTGTCCACTCACTTCTCCCTTTTGACTACATATGATGTGGGAAGGAAGGCACCAAGGGTCCCGCTTTGGAAAATTGATGCAGAAGCACTACTGGACCTGGTTTTCGCTCACACAGTCACTGAGGTCCTAGATCATTATTTTGAGAAGAATTGGAGTAGTACGGCTCATAGAGCCAGAGATTGGGATACCATGAAGGTGGTACTACGTGGGGCTAAAGTAAATATTGGAGGGGGGCCATGGGGAGCCGTACATGGCCCTGGGGACCGCCACCCCTCAGGGTCTGCTCCTGCTATGTCCCGAGGTGCCACACCCTGGACATAGCTGTTTGCTATGGCTTGGCAGGAGCTTACCCGCTTCTGTCACACCATAGCAAACTGTGCTCTGCTTTGAGCCTCTCGCTGTCTCAAAGCGGAGCACAATTGTTTTGACAGAGATGGAGCTGCATGTTAGCAGCTCCCTCTTTGTCAAAGCAATGCCAGCTTCCGCAGGAGGCAGGAACCCGCAGGGGCTGAAGGGGCCTTGAGGCTGCCTCGCGGTCCCCAACATTGCTAAGTGGGTGCCCTGGGTGGGACCTGGGCACCCACACTAGAGGCCCGGCTCCGGGGGACTAGGTCCCCGGAGCCAAAATCATCTTGGGGGAAGATTGGTACCCCTCCCATTAATTTATTTAAAAAAATATATATTCAAATAGGCCGCACCCTGGGGGCTGAAAGGTTAGAGGGGCCACGTGGCCCATCTTCCTGAATAAATTAAAAACTATTTTTAAAAAGGCTGCCCGGTAAATCGTTCGGGGTCCCACCACCATTTCGCCGCAGGGAGCCTCGACCTCAGCAGGGTGGCCTCGGTGTTCAGGACCGGACCATCCCGACCATATCCAAACACACTTCCTTCCCAAGTGGTGATGGATGTAATTGGAGTGTCCCTGACCTCCCGCCCTACACCAAAAATGAAAGGTACGGAAACGCTCCAACCCTTTAAATTTGGAGGTGACAGCGGGTAAGGGGAGTGAAAACAAGGACTTTGATTTCACGTTTGACTTTGGAGACTTTGGAAGCTTCAGGAAGTGGCAGCGTAGCTCTTTAATAAGCGAAGGAATCAGCACTTTTAAAGTTTTATTTAAATAAGTAACTGCAGGATCACAACAAAAAAGAGATATTTGGAAAAATGAACTGCAGCAGCATTCAATACACTGATACTCTTTTAAAGTGCACCCTGGGAATTGTAGTGTTCATGTAGTACGGCGACACCTAGTAGTCTGTGATTGGCGTATATAAAGCACGTGATTTGTCTGCAATCATGGAACTTTTTTGCTTACCTGTGAACAAGACTCGTAACGAGCCGAAACATGTCAGGATGAATATTTTAAGCAACTGCCATATTGCGCATTTAATAAATCGCCTTAATCCTTCTGGAGTTGGTGTGCAGCGTTGTTTCAAGTGGGAAGGAAGTGTGTTTGGATAAGATCAGGATGCTCGGGTCCCGAACGCCGAGGCCAACCTGCTGGGTTTGAGGCTCCCTGTGGAGACGAATGGTGATGGATGTAATTGGAGTGAGCCTGACCTGCCACCACTACACCAAAAATGAAAGGTACGGAAATGCTCCAACCCATAAAATTTGGAGGTGACAGCGGGTAAGGGGAGTGAAACCAAGGACTTTGATCTCACGTTTGATTTTGGAGACCTTGGACACTTCAGGAAGTGGCTAAGTATGTGGCAACTTAGCCCTTTAATAAGTGAAGGAATCAGCACTTTTAAAGTTTTGTTTAAATGAAAAGCGACTGCAGGTTCACCATAAAAAAGAGATATTTGGAAAAACAAACTGCCGCAGCATTCAATACACTGATACTCATTCATGGACTATGGCGACACCTAGTAGTCTGTGATTGGTGTAAATAAAGTACGTGATTTGGTTGCAATCATGGGATTGTTTTGCTTACCTGTGAACAAGGCTCGTAAGGAGCCGAAACGCATCAGGATGATATTCTAAGAAACTGCCACATTGCATTTTCAAGAAAGTGCCTGAATCCTTCTGAAGTTGGTGTGCGGTGTTCTTCTTTCAATTGGGAAGGAAGTGTGTTTGGATATATATATATATTTATATATATATTACCTACTGGAGGTCGCCAGTAGGTAGATATAGTTAGGACCTATTTTCCATAGGAAATCTGCAACATTCTATTTGGAATAACTTTGGAGCCGATTGACGAATCTTCGCGAAAGTTTCAAAACTTTTGGCCAGCTCCGGTCCGCTCCTATCCTGAAAGTTTCACGGTGATTTGTCAAGCAGCGGCCGAGAAAAATGGGGGTCCCAAAACACGTTTTCCCCATGCAATTTCCCATAGGACCTTTAGCCGCAGCTACAGCCGGAACTGCTGAACGGAATTACACCAAATTTGGCAAAGAGGTAGACCTTAGTTCAGACTTGTGCCTTTTGCTTAAATGGTGTAAATCCTTTCAGCAGTTCCTGAGAAAATGACATTTAAAAGTACATATATATCTATGGCCTCGGAGGGTCCGTGTACCCTAAGTGCAGCTTAAGCGCACCCTGCCGTGCACGAGCTGCATTCTAATTGGCTGTCAACACTCCAAATCAGGAAGTGTTGGCAGCCATCTTGTGCCTCGGTAGAACCGAGGCACAAGAAACCAAAGAAAAAACCTCGCAAAACGCGAAAAGGGGGCAGGGTAGAAACACCCTGACCCCCTAGGCCTGCTCTGGGGGTCCCACAAGGACCCCCAAGCCCAAAAAAACAATATATACATTTTTAAAAATGGGAGGATGTGCACAGGATGCGCGCATCCTGCCGATAGAAAAACAAATTCAGCGCGGGCTCCCGTGCTAAATATGCTAATTTGCCCCCGGGGGGCCAAATCCCAGGAGCATATTAAAAAATAGTGTGGGGAGGTCCCAATCCCCCCCACACTGCCCCAGGGACCGCCACCCCCTGGGGCTCTAACATAATATAGGCGGGGCTTCTTTAAAATGGGTGGGGGGCTCTCAGGCCCCCCCAGCCCCGGGGACCGCCACCCCCCGGGGCTTCTTCAAAATGTGGGAGGGGCTGCGCGGCCCCCCTCCTGGAGTCTTGTATAGGCCCTGGGGACCGCCACCCCCTCGGGCCGGGTCCTGCAGTGACCCGGGGTGCCCACCCCCGGGACACTGTACTTTGCAATGACAGGGCAGGAGCCTCACGGCTCCCGCCCTGTCATTGTAAACTGCTGTGCTTCATTGAAGCGAGAGCAGGGAAATCTGCTCTCGCTTCAATGATGCAAAGCAGATAGCTTTTCTACATGGGGAGCAGCATGTTAGCTGCTACCCATGTGGAAAAGCAATGTCGGCTCCCGCAGGACGCGGGGAGCCGGCTGGGACCGTGGGGGGATTGGGGAACCCCCCACGGCCCCCAACGAAGAGGGTCAGCCCAGGGGGAAGGGGTCCCCGGGGCTAGTAGTGGCCCGGGAGGGGGGCCAGGTGGCCCCCTCCTAAAAAAAAAGAAGAAAAAAAAAGAAACAGCCCGGGGGATGGGGTACCCGGGGCCATAACTGGCCACAGGAGGGGGGCAAGGCAGCCCCCCTCCAAAATATTTTTTTTATTTAAAAAAGGGCCATGCCCCGGGGGATGGGGTCCCCGGGCAAATTATGGCCTCGGGAGGGTGGCCACGCGGCACCCTTCCCAATTTTTTAATTATTTGGGTGCAGGCCCTGGGGGATGGGGTCCCCAGGGCCAATAAATTAGAAAAAGAAGGGGGGCTACACAGTCCCCCTTCTTAAAAAAGAAATAAACGGGATCGGGCCGGAGGCCACGCCCCCTCCTTGCACCACTTTGCAAATGCGACCCCTGGTGCGTTTGCAGAGGGGGAACTAATTCCCCTTGATTACTGGGGGTCCCTGGGGGCCAACTAGCCCACCAGGAACCTCCAGTATGTGCCAGGGGGCTGCGTTGCAGAGAGGTGTAATGAGGCCATGCCCCTTTTTACACCTCTCTGCAATGCTGCTCCGTGTCACTTACTGGAGGTACCTGGTGGGCTAGTTGGCTGCCAGGGGACCTCAGGATTCAAGGGGACTTAATCCCCCAACTTACAACGCGCCACGGAGCGTGTTTGCACAGTGGTGAAGGTAGGGGGCGGGGCCTGAGGTGATATGTATGCAAACATGCCCTGTGGCGCGTTTTAAGTTGGGGAATTCATTCCTCTTCAATCCAGAGGTCCCCTAGGGGCCAACTAGCCCACTAGGTACCTCCCTTATGCACCAGGGAGCTGCATTGCAGAGAGGTATTCAGAGGCCACACCCCTTTTTACAACACTCTGCAACACAGCTCCGTGGCGCTTACTGGAGGTACCTGGTGGGCTAGTTTGTCCTCAGGGACCCTCAGGATTGAAGAGGATTTAATTCCCCAACATAAAAAGTGCCACAGTGCGTGTTTGCACAGATCTCACCTCAGGCCCCGCCCCCTACCTTCACCACTGTGCAAACGCGCCCCGTGGCGCGTATTAAGTTGGGAGATTAAGTCCCCTTGAATCCTGAGGTCCCCTGGCGGCCAACTAGCCCACCAGGTACCTCCACTAAGCGCCACGGAGCTGCGTTGCAGAGTGTTGTAAAAAGGGGCATGGCCTCTGAACACCTCTCTGTAATGCTGCTCCCTGGCGCATAGTGGAGGTACCTGGTGGGCTAGTTGGCCCCCAGGGGACCTCAGGATTGAAGAGGGATTAATACCCCATCTTAAAATGCACCTCAGGGCGAGTTTGCACACATGTCACCTAAGGCCCTGCCCCCTTCCTTCACCATTGTGCAAATATTCCTCTAAAATCAGCCGAACTACTAATTCCGATATACTCACCTGTTATCAGGAGAGACTTTATCTTTGAGCCCAGTACTGATCCTGAAAAGTAATTTTAACCGTACTTACCAGTTACTTGAATTTCCATCCATAGGCTAACATTGACTGGTTTCACTTGGAAATTCTTCGAAGTGTGGAGTTTTGGGACTTACAAATATTCCTCTAAAATCAGCCGAACTACGAATTCCGATTTACTCACCTGTTATCAGGAGAGACCTCAGTGCTGCTTCTTTGAGCCCAGTACTGATCCTGAAAAGTAATTCTAACCGTACTTACCAGTAACTTGTATTTCCTTCCATAGGAATCCATTGTGTGGTTTTCACCAGAAAAGTTTCTAAGTGTGGAGTTTTGGAACTTTAAAATATTCCTATAAAATCAGCAGAACTACGAATTCCGATTTACTCACCTGTTATCAGGAGTGACCTCAGTGCTGCAACTTTGAGCCCAGTACTGATCCTGAAAAGTAATTTTAACCGTACTTACCAGTTACTTGAATTTCCTTCCATAGGCTAACATTGACTGCTTTCACTTGGAAATTCTTCTAAGTGTGGAGTTTTGGAACTTACAAATATTCCTCTAAAATCAGCCGAACTACGAATTTCAATTTACTCACCTGTTATCAAGAGAGACCTCAGTGCTGCTTCTTTGAGCCCAGTACTGATCATGAAAAGTAATTCTAACCGTACTTACCAGTAACTTGTATTTCCTTCCATAGGAATCCATTGTGTGGTTTTCCCCAGAAAAGTTTCTAAGTGTGGAGTTTTGGAACTTTAAAATATTCCTATAAAATCAGCAGAACTACGAATTCCGATTTACTCACCTGTTATCAGGAGTGACCTCAGTGCTGCAACTTTGAGCCCAGTACTGATCCTGAAAAGTAATTATAACCGTACTTACCAGTTACTTGAATTTCCTTCCATAGGCTAACATTGACTGCTTTCACTTGGAAATTCTTCTAAGTGTGGAGTTTTGGAACTTACAAATATTCCTCTAAAATCAGCCGAACTACGAATTCCAATTTACTCACCTGTTATCAAGAGAGACCTCAGTGCTGTTTCTTTGAGTCCAGTACTGATCATGAAAAGTAATTCTAACCGTACTTACCAGTAACTTGTATTTCCTTCCATAGGAATCCATTGTGTGGTTTTCACCAGAAAAGTTTTTAAGTGTGGAGCTTTGGAACTTACAAATATTCCTCTAAAATCAGCCGAACTACGAATTCCGATTTACTCACCTGTTATCAGGAGAGACCTCAGTGCTGCTTCTTTGAGCTCAGTACTGATCCTGAAAAGTAATTCTAACCGTACTTACCAGTAACTTGTATTTCCTTCCATAGGAATCCATTGTGTGGTTTTCACCAGAAAAGTTTCTAAGTGTGGAGTTTTGGAACTTACAAATATTCCTCTAAAATCATCCGCACTACGAATTCCGATTTACTCACCTGTTATCAGGAGTGACCTCAGTGCTGCAACTTTGAGCCCAGTACTGATCCTGAAAAGTAATTCTAACCGTACTTACCAGTAACTTGTATTTCCTTCCATAGGAATCCATTGTGTGGTTTTCACCAGAAAAGTTTCTAAGTGTGGAGTTTTGGAACTTACAAATATTCCTCTAAAATCAGCCGCACTACGAATTCCGATTTACTCACCTGTTATCAGGAGTGACCTCAGTGCTGCAACTTTGAGCCCAGTACTGATCCTGAAAAGTAATTTTAACCTTACTTACCAGTTACTTGAATTTCCTTCCATAGGCTAACATTGACTGCTTTCACTTGGAAATTATTCTAAGTGTGGAGTTTTGGAACTTACAAATATTCCTCTAAAATCAGCCGAACTACGAATTCCGATTTACTCACATGTTATCAGGAGAGACCTCAGTGCTGCTTCTTTGAGCCCAGTACTGATCCTGAAAAGAAATTCTAACCGTACTTACCAGTTACTTGTATTTCCTTCCATAGGAATCCATTGTGTGGTTTTCACCAGAAAAGTTTCTAAGTGATGGTCAGTGATGTCACTGACCATGTCATGAGTGATGTAATATGTGACATCATCAGCAGTGCATTGCGGGGGCGCGAGTTATAGTTAGCTGAACTAACTATAACAGGGGAATTTCTAGCGTTTTGTATGAGGGAAATGTCCAGCTAACTATAATGCCCCTGAGACCTATGTTTTTTTCAGTGAATTTCTAATGTTTTTTAAATGCCAATTCCTAACTATATCAGGCCTGAAACCTATGGTTTTTTCAGTGAATTTCAAAGGTTTTCTACATGACAATTTTGAATGTATTAATTGTTATACTGATTTTTTTGATACTGATTTATTACATTTTCTAAACTATTTATTTTTAGATATATTTTTTTAATTACATTATAATTACATTATACATTACAATACAAAATATACTTTCTCAGAATGAATTACTTTAGTTTAAATACTTGGCAAATAGGCAACAGACTTTTAAGTACAGTAGTTACAGTTGTTGCAATGGGCAACACAATTTCAAAGACAAAGCAACATTGAGCTCAATTTGAATTTCTAGTTAAATGCAATTAGTTACTTTATGGATTACTTTTCTAACCACAAGAAAGGATCCTAGATTCAGTCCTTGGACATCTCCTGTAAACAGTTGAGTAAAAGCGCTTTGGTTACAGTAGTGATTTTTAAGGAATAATATTGTATTTTAAAAGTTGACACTTAGAAACTTTTTTCCCATAGAATCCCCAATGTTATCCTATGGCAGAAAATTCACTTAGCAGGTAAGTAGTGTTATCGTTACTTTTTCTTACTCAGTGGTGGATCCTGGATCCAGCACTGGCCAACCTCCTGTAAACAGTTGAAAGAATGTGTTTAAGTCATACAGACGATTTTTTAGGAATATTTTTAGTTTGTGAAAATAGACACTTAGAAAATTTTCTGGTGAAAACCGCACAATGGATTCCTATGGAAGGAAATACACTTTACTGGTAAGTACGCTTAGAATTACTTTTCAAGGTCAGTGCTGGGCTAAAAGATGCAGCCCTGGGTTCTCTCCTGATAACAGGTGAGTAAATCGGAATTCATAGTTCGGCTGATTTTAGAGGAATATTTGTACATTCAAAAAATGGACACTTAGAAAATTTTCTTGTGAAAACCACACAATGGATTCCTATGGAAGGAAATACAAGTTACTGGTAAGTACGCTTAGAATTACTTTTCAGGGTCAGTGCTGGGCTGAAAGATGCAGCCCTGGGTTCTCTCCTGATAACAGGTGAGTAAATCAAAATTCGTAGTTCGGCTGATTTTAGAGGAATATTTGTACGTTTCAAAAATGGACACTTTGAAAATTTTCTGGTGAAAACCACACAATGGATTCTTATGGAAGGAAATGCAAGTTACTGGTAATTACGCTTAGAATTACTTTTCAGGGTCAGTGCTGGGCTAAAAGATGCAGCAGTGGGTTCTCTCCTGATTACAGGTGAGTAAATCGGAATTCGTAGTTCGGCTGATTTTAGAGGAATATTTTCACATTTAAAAAATGGACACTTAGAAAATTTTCTTGTGAAATCCACACAATGGATTCCTATGGAAGGAAATACAAGTTACTGGTAAGTACGCTTAGAATTACTTTTCAGGGTCAGTGCTGGGCTGAAAGATGCAGCCCTGGGTTCTCTCCTGATAACAGGTGAGTAAATCAAAATTCGTAGTTCGGCTGATTTTAGAGGAATATTTGTACGTTTCAAAAATGGACACTTAGAAAATTTTCTGGTGAAAACCACACAATGGATTCCTATGGAAGGAAATACAAGTTACTGCTAAGTACGCTTAGAATTACTTTTCAGGGTCAGTGCTGGGCTACAAGATGCAGCACTGGGTTCTCTCCTGATTACAGGTGAGTAAATCGGAATTTGTAATTCGGCTGATTTTAGAGGAATATTTGCACATTTCAAAAATGGACACAGAACATTTTCTGGTGAAAACCACACAATGGATTCCTATGGAAGGAAATACAAGTTACTGGTAAGTACGCTTAGAATTACTTTTCAGGGTCAGTGCTGGGCTAAAAGATGCAGCACTGGGTTCTCTCCTGATTACAGGTGAGTAAATCGGAATTCGTAGTTCGGCTGATTTTAGAGGAATATTTGTACAATTGTGAAGGAAGGGGGAGGGGCCTGAGGTGACGTGTGTAAACACGCCCTGTGGCGTGTTTTAAGTTGGGGAATTAATTCCTCTTCAATCCTGAGGTCCCCTGGGGGCCAACTAGCCCACCAGGTACCTCCCTTATGCGCCAGGGAGCTGCATTGCAGAGAGGTATTCAGAGGCCACGCCCCTTTTTACAACACTCTGCAACACAGCTCCGTGGCTCTTACTGGAGGTACCTGGTGGGCTAGTTTGTCCTCAGGGACCCTCAGGATTGAAGAGGAATTAATTCCCCAACGTAAAAAGCGCCACAGTGCGTGTTTGCACAGATCTCACCTCAGGCCCCGCCCCCTACCTTCACCACTGTGCAAACGCGCCCCGTGGCGCGTTTTAAGTTGGGAGATTAAGTCCCCTTGAATCCTGAAGTCCCCTGGCGGCCAACTAGCCCACCAGGTACCTCCAGTAAGCGCCAGGGAGCTGCGTTGCAGAGAGGTGTAAAAAGGGGCATGGCCTCATTACACCTCTCTGCAACACAGCCCCCTGGTGCATACTGGAGGTTCCTGGTGGGCTAGTTGGCCCCCAGGGACCCCCAGTATTGAAGGGGAATTCGTTCCCCCTCTGCAAATGCGCCAGGGGGCGCGTTTGCAGAGTGATGAAAGGAGGGCCCGATCACGTCGTTTTATTTTTTTTAAGAAGTGTAACCCCCCTACTTTTTCTTATTTTTTGGCCATGGGTACCCCATCCCCCAGGGCCTGCCCCCAATTTGTTTTTTTTATTTAAAAAAAAAAAAGAAAATTCGGGAAGGGGCCCCCCCTCCCGAGGCCATAATTTGCCCCGGGTACCCCATCCCCCGGGCCATGGCCCTTTTTTTTTTTATGGAGGGGGGCTGCGTAGCCCCCCTCCTGTGGCCCAGGAGGGGGGCTAATTATTTTTAAAAATGGCCCCGGGGGATGGGGTCCCCGGGGCCATTTTTTAAAATTATTTTTTTATTCACTTTTGGGACGGGGGCCGCGTGGCCCCCCTCCCGGGCCACTACTGGCCCCGGAGACCCCATCCCCCGGGGCCTGGCCTTCACGTTGGGGGCCGTGGGGAGGTCCCAATCCCCCCACGACCCCGCCGGCTCCTCGCGTCCTGCGGGAGCCGGCATTGCTTTTCCACATGGGGAGCAGCTAACATGCTGCTCCCCATGTGGAAAAGCAATCGTCTTTGGTATTTGGAAGAGAGAGCAGGTTTCCTGCTCTATCTTCCAAATACCAAAGCAGTTTGCTATGGCAGGATGGGAGCCGCGAGGCTCCCACCCTGCCATAGCAAACAGCAGTGTCCCAGGGGTGGGCACCCCGGGACACTGCAGGAGCCGGCCCTGGGGGGTTGCGGTCCCCAGGGCCACGACAAGGCTCCAGGAGGGGGGCCGCGTGGCCCCCCTCCCACTGAATTTTAAGCCCCGGGGGGTGGTGGTCCCCGGGGCGTGTGGGGGGGGCTCGAGCCCCCCACACTGGTATATATTTTTTTCAAAACAAGCCCCGGGGGTGGCGGTCCCCGGGGCTGCGGGGGGGCCATGAGCCCCCCGCATACATTCAGTTAAGCCCCGGGGGTGGCGGTCCCTGAGACTGGGGGGCCCCTCTAGGACCCCCATTATGTTAAACACATTGCCCCCGGGACTTGGCCCCCCGGGGGCTAAATAAAAACGAAGCGCGGGATACCGCGCTTTGGTTTTTTTTCATTGGCCTTGGGGGTCCTTGTGGGACCCCCTGAGCAGGCCTAGGGGGTCAGGGTGTTTCTACCCTGCCCCCTTATCGCGTTTTGCGTCTTTGTTTTTGTGCTTTCTTGTGCCTCGGTTCTACCGAGGCACAAGATGGCTGCCAACACTTCCTGATTCAGAGTCTTGGCAGCCAATTAGCATTCAGCTCGTGCTCGGGAGGGTTCGGGGAGGGTGCGGGGATGATCCGCGGATCCTCCCCGGCCATAGATATATATGTACTTTTAACTCTAATTTACTCAGGAACTACTGAACGGATTTACCATTTAAGCAAAAGGCACGAGTCCGAACTGAGGACTACCTCTTTGCCAAATTTGGTGTCATTCCGTTCAGCGGTTCGGGCTGTAGCTGCGACAACAGATCCTATGGGAAATTGCATGGGGAAAATGTGTTTGGGGACCCCCCTTTTTTCTCAGACCCCGCTTGACGGATCACCGCAAAACTTTCAGGGTAGGAGCGGAGCGGAGCTGGCCAAAAGTTTGGAAAATTTCGCAAGGATTGGTCAACCGGCGCCAGACTTATTGGGAATAGAATGTTGCGGATTTCTTATGGAAAATAGGTCCTAACTATAACTACCTACTGGCGACCGCCAGTAGGTAATATATATATATATATATATATTATCTACTGGCGGTCGCCAGTAGATAGTTATAGTTAGGACCGTGTTTCCATAGGAAATCTGAAAATTCTATTTTGAATAACTTTGGCGCCGGTTGACGAATCCTCGCGAAATTTTCAAAACTAATGGGGCGCTCCGCTCAGCTCCTACCCTGAAAGTCTCGGGGCGATTTGTCAAGTGGGGGCCAAGAAAAAAGGGCGGTCCCAAAACGCGTTTTCCCCATGCATTTTCCCATAGGACCTTTAGTCGAAGATACAGCCCGAACGGCTGAACAGAATTACTTGAAATTTGGCAGAGAGGTAGTCCTCAGGTCAGGGAAGTGACAATCTGTTCAGTAGGTCCTAAGAAAATAGCATTTAAAAGCATATAAATATCTATAAGCGCGTACCGTGCGCGCACCGTGCGCGCACCGTGCGAGCACCCTAACGTGCGCGAGCGTAATTCTGATTGGTGGTTACATGTTAGTCAACGTTCGAATCGGTCGAAATCAGGAAGTGTCGGCCGCCAATTTGTTTGTTTTCAGTGCGAGAGTGAAAAAGGAAGGTGGCGAACGTGAAAAGGGGGCAGGGTAGAGAGTTCCTGACCCCCTAGCCTTTGTCAGGGGGTCCCTAAAGGACCCCGAAGGCAGAAAACATTTTTTAAATTTTTTTTAAAAAAAATCGCGGGGGTGCGCGCACCGTGCGCGCACGGTGTAAAACCCCCCCCCAAAAAGAAACATTTTTAATACGTAGTTTATTGTAAAATAAATATATAAAAAAAATAATAATACATACATAACTTGCCATTTAAAAAAATGTACAAATTCACTGAAAAAACCATAGGTTTCATACACGTCATAGTTAGGAATTAGCATTAAAAAACCTTGCAAATTCACTCAAAAAACCATAGGTTTCACACATGTGATAGTTAGGTGGATATTTCACTCGTAAAAAACCAATGAAATTCCCCCGTTATAGTTAGTTCAGATAACTATAACTCGCGCAACTGCCACTCTAGCACAAGGATGATGTCATCAGTGATGTCATGAGTGATGTCACTGACCATGTCATGAGTGATGTATTATGTGACGTCATCAGCAGTGCATTGCGGGCGCGCGAGTTATAGTTGTCTGAACTAACTATAACTGGGGAATTTCATTGGTTTGTTACGAGTGAAATATCCACCTAACTATAACAAGGGTTTTTATTCACCCCCTCATTTCCCCATAGGAGCCTGTGTTGTCTGGCTGAACACGGGCTCCCATTTAAGTCAATGGGAATCCGATCAAATAGTGTTTGGTCGCATCGTAATCGGTCAGGTGGACCCGCTGTCGGTTCCAATTCCGAGACGGAGTCGGGCGGAGAATTTCCGCCGACATCCTAATGAGGCCGTAAGTATCCATATCCAATTTTAATAATATATATATATATTCCTCCAAGTAAGCTTCTTCCGGAAACCCTGGGACCCTTGAGAAGTGGCACACTTGCCGGCAGAGCGTACTGGCAATTAACACAACCAAAAGTCCAACAATGTGTGTGCTCTTAGGAAAAATCAGAATCCACGACCTGAAATTTTGGCAAAGCGTTTATTACACGATGCGTTTTGACTGCAGCCGCAGTCTTGGACACGTGTAAAGTGCACAAAACGTGATAGGCTTAAATAAAATCACATGGTCCTGAATGCAGGAAGTGTCCATCCAGAATAAAGCGCGGTGGCCATCTTACAGTGGTAAAATTGTATGCAAATGCAAATGCCAACACATGTAGTTTACAATCAATGCACACAGCAAAAGATGCCAGTAGCATGGTAGATGCCAACACATTGCTGTAAAGCGGAAAAGTCATCATAATTAAATCATACATAAATGCATTGCACAGTGCGTAGATGATAAGATGACATGCTAAACGTCCAAATGGGAAAGCTGTTGCCCTTCCTAAAAAAGGCAATGAAACTGCAAAGTTGCAGAACAAAAATGCAATGCAGCCTGTGTGGGCAAAAAATACAACACGGCCAAGGCGAACACACTGTGACTGAAACCCCAAGGGTTGTGAAAGGGTACTATGGGTGGCAAGTGCCTAAGTCACAGAGAATGTAATGAGCCCATGTGAGCAGATTCATCATGGCTGTGATGCAAGTGATCGAACCGGGTTGCGCAAATAAGTTCCCCAGTAATCCACTGGCAAGTGCCCATGAAAATTGTGCGGGAGGGGGAGGGACAGGCTGAACTAGGCCCAACATAAGTGAAACAGTGGCGCAAGCTGGCAATAGTAAAAACATCAACATGTGTGATCCACGCTGGATAGATATGGAACCAGATTACCATGTGAAGAAGTGGTCAGGTGAGGTGAAAAATGAAGAAAAGGTTGGGTGGCCCGTGCTCGTGATATCTGGTGATGCGGGCCCCCTCCTTTCCTCCTGCAAAGGAAACAAAACAAAACAGATGTTAAAATGATAGACCCCACCAAGGGTCTAAAAATACAATGTTCCAAATGCACTACTTAGAAAAAGGAGGTGGGAAACTGATGAATATCATAAAATACAGGAATATGATTGTAGCAAGATGGAGCTGCAGCCAAGCAAGGATGAAACAAATCAGATAGCAAAACAAGATAGAAAAAGCCTATTCTGTTCTTAAGTGTATGGCTAATTCCTCATCTTGATTCAACCCTCCTGGGGTCTTGGTTTGATAGTCTATTATATACGTGGATTCTTTCTGCCTGAGCCTCAGTGTTCTATCCCCACCTCTGGGGTCAGAGCAAATCTGCTCCAAGATAAAATACCTCAGGGTAGAGGCATCAGAGAAATGTGAGGCTTGATAGTGTCGGGCAACTGGATACTTGGGATCTCTGTTAGTTATGGCCCGCTTATGTTCAAGGATAAGTTTTTGGGCCATCAATGTGGTACTGCCAAGGTACCATAATTTACAGGGACATTCTATGGCGTAGATCACATATTTGAAACTACAAGTGAGAAATTGCGTGATGTTCTTTCTCTGAGTACCCACTGTGTATTCTTTACGAAACATGCTGTGTTTGCAAGTCCACAGGGAAAAAATCCCTGTAGACTGTGTTCGCTGCTGGTCATGTGTCTCGTGACATCGCTGTGCACAAGCATATCCCTGAGGTTCCTGTTCCTCCTGTATGTAATACTAGGTCTTTCTTGTATATCTCTCCCTATAGTGTTGTAATTTTTCAGGTTGTCCCAATTCTTCACTAGAATCCGTCTGATGTTGTCAGCGTCAGAATGGTATGTAAGTATGATCCTAGTGCTGTCGCTTTCTGTCATGTCCACGGATGCTTTCTCCTTGAGTGTGTCGTTTCTACTAATCAAGTCCACTTTGTCCTTGGCTTTCTTAAGTACCCAATTAGAGTAGCCTCTTTCTCTGAATCTGTTCAGCATGATACTGCTCTCTTGTGAAAAAGCACCATCCGTGTTGCAGTTTCTTTTGGCCCTCAGCAGTTCCCCAAAGGGGATGCTCCACTTAAGCGTCTCTGGATGGCTGCTGAGGGCATGAAGAATACTATTACCAGCCATCATTTTGTGAAAAAGTTAGGTGTGGAACCTACTGTCTCTGATCTCAAGTTTAACATCCAAGTATTCTGCCTCAGTGTTACAGATGTTCCCAGACAGTCTGATGTTACGTGCATTGGTATTCAGTTTGTTGATGAAGTTCCTTGCTGCAGGCTCCGAACCCCGCCAAACAATGAACAAGTCCTCAATGTCGCGAAGCCACATAGCTACCTGTTCAAAGTCACTGGAGAGGTCCGGATGGCAAAGGATCTCCTCTTCCCATAGTCCCATGGAGAGATTGGCAAAACTTGGAGCAAGGCAAGATCCCATCGCTGTTCCGGTGTTCTGATAAACAGTGCACCATCGAATAGGAAGATGTTGTTCTTGAGACAGAACTCTGTCATGTCTAGGATCATTTGGCTGTACTCCAGGAATCTAACCTGTCTTCTCAAGAGAAAATGTTTGCAGACATCCAAGCCTTGTTTGTGATCAATTAAGGTATAAAGGGAATGAACGTCAAGTAGATGAACATGTCATTGACCACCCGAGGGTGGAGTAGGTACTGTGTGGTCCCCCGGCCGTGGTTAGACGCCCCTTTTTCGATGGTTTCCGCCTTGCTTTTTGGTGTTATTTTATTTTTTTTTCTTTGTTTGTATTTCTAAAATTTATGTATCCTGATAACCTCTGAGGTGCACTCAGTATTTTGTGAATTCGGCTGAGCCCCAGGGGGCCTATTGCTTCCTTGATGTTGTCGAACATGTATATATTAGCGGCCGGCCCTAGTGGTTGTAGGCCCATGTTTGTATTGAGTTTTTATGTGCAATAAAGGTTTTCGCAAAAAAAAAAAAAAAAAAAAGGTACGATGAACATGTATTTGTCTTCCCACCTCTGATTTTTTATCTTGACTAAAAAACTCTTTGGTGTCTTTGACATAACTGGAGAGATTCATGACGTGTTCCCTGAGAAAATGATCGATGTACTTGGACACATGTTCTGCCACACTGCTCCTGGAAGATACAATGGGTCTTCCAGGTGGGTTGTTGATGTCTTTCAGAATTGTAACAACAAAGGATCTCCTCAGATCGGTGTATAATTTGCAGAAGAACAGGGTGTGAATAGTGGATTGATTGGACAAGTTCTCACAGGGACACAACATTAATTCCCTTGAACAATTGTCAAGCGGTGAAATATATTTAATCTAAAACGCGTTGAAACAAATCTATCTTGTGCATTTTAAACATTAAAAAGGTATGGCTGCATAGAGCATGTAGTTAAAACCATTCGATTGTGATAAACTGAAGGTTTGAATAATTGCACTGATAGTCTCAGTTCCTCCAGGTGATTTATACACTCTGATTTAAGTGCCTTCCCTGTGATGTCATTCAGAGACTCCGGTTGTTCATAAAATTCTGGGTGGCTGATATCTACCATAAAGTTCTTAATAAACTTTAGCCATGGAACATTTAGTGAAAGCTCAGATAGCAGCAGTCCTTTAATAATGCACGATTATATTTCATGTGCTCTGAAGTCCAGATCTTGTGCCAGAGAAGGATTGGCTGTATTCTTATCAAATCTGTTAAATAAGTGGCACCCAGATCAGAATGGCACATAACCTTTGAACAGCTAGAAGGAAGAGCCAGAAGGTTTTAAAAATAAGCATTTTCAATCACCTGTAGTGGTTCCAGATTTACATAACCCCATAGCTCAGAGGCGTACATGACAATTGTTCTACGTTTTGCATTGTAGATCATTAACATTTCTTTTGGTTGTTTCAAGCCTATTTTCCTTGCAAAATTACACAAGGCCACAACAGATCTAATAAACTGCAGTTTTTTAGATTTGATGGCACTTTTCCAAATCCACTTGCAGTCAAATAAAATACCCAGATACGAAAAAGTGGAAGTTAGTGGAATGACATCTTTTCCTACAAAAATGTTGTGCATTTTAGTAGAGCTACAGTCTACTTTCATAACGAAGGTTTTACTAATATTAAGTCTCAGCCCCAGGTTCTCCATAAATTGCACAAAGCTATCAAGAAGTTGCTGGAGTGCCAATGGAGTACGTGCCAGGAGTACTGCATCGTCTGCATAAAGCAGGACAGGTATTGGGCTTTGTTTAATTTGTGGCAGATCCAGATGTAAATTGGCAAGGGTATCACCTAAGTTATTGATGTAAAAATTGAATAAAATTGGTGCAAGCACACACCCTTGGCGAACTCCTCTTTCAATGTTAAAATAACGTGTACATTCACCCTTTCAACCGAAACAAACCCTAGCACAACTTGTGGAATATAAATATCTCAGAAAACTAATGACTATATGATCAATTCCCATTGAGGTCATAACGGACCAAAGTTTATCATGAATTACAGGATCAAAAGCGGTCGACAGGTCAACAAAAACCAAAAACAAATTAGGGGGCATATTATCAAGACAGGCGATAAAATTATCGCCGCTTTAGTGGCAGAAAACTGCCGCTAAAACGGCGATAATGGGCTTGATAATATGCTCTATGGAATTCCAGTTGAAGCCCATGTTAGATGTGAAGGACATCTAACATGGGCTTCGATTGGAATTCCATAGAGCATATTATCAAGCTCATTATCGCCGCTTTAGCGACAGAAAACTGCCGCTAAAACGGCGATAATTTTATCACCTGTCTTAATAATATGCCCCTACCTCTTTTAATGAGGGCATACTTGCTCATAAGCAGATTTAAATTGATGGATTGATCCATAGTCCCTGTTCCTTTTCAGAATCCATACTGTAAATCCGAAATAATAATATTACAATCTGCCCAATTTTGCAATCTATTTAGGATTATGTGACCCACGGCCTTGACTAGAGAATCTAGCAGGGAGATCTTTCTATAATTTGCAGGGTAGTTTCGGTCGCCTTTTTTAAATATAGGTACAATATGGGACTCATCTCATGAAGGGGAAAACCCTATACTATGGCATGATCTAAAAACAAGAGTCAAGAGGGGGCCCCAAAGCTCCATATTAGCCTTAAACAAATCAATAGGGACCCCATCAGGCCCTGGTGCTTTACCTCCCTTACTCGAGCTTATAGCCAGGGTGACTTCTTCCAAAGTAAAATTGAGGTTAGGCCAGTCATGTGCCGTAATGGAGGATGAAGTGTCCATCGACGGGGCCAATATAATGTTTTTTTCCCCACACTTTGTAGAATCAGAATATAGTTTAGAATAGTGTGATACCCAAACCTCTTCATTCACTGCCACCTCTATTTTAGGCTTGTTGTCCTCCCTAAAAAAGGGTGAATTGACTACATGCCAAAATGCAGTAGGATCATTATTACAGCTGGCATCATACAATTTGTCCCAAGCCTCCGCTTTCAGACTTTTTTTTCAGTTTGTTATTGCAAGCCTGTACAGCCATCTCCTAAGCTGAACCTCCAAATAGTTCCTAGGTGTACACTTGAAATCCAGGATCAAGTTTCTGTGTGCCTCTGAGCATGCATGATCAAACCAGGGCATCCTATTTGCTTTGCTTCCTTTCTGCTTTGCAATTAGGCTCGCTTTAATTGCCTCTGTAATTTTATCGAATGATTCCATTATAACGAAGGACCTGCTGAATCATCCAAACATACCTCAAAGGCCTTTCTTTGCTGGTAAATTAGTTGCTCCAAAAAACTTTTTGGTTCAACCATGGACCACCTTAGAGGATAACCATTTGTTCACTATAATTCTATGTTCTCTACAGACATAGTGTTGTGACAAACCCCTTGTTTTATTAAACAGCCAGAGTTCAGCGTTAGGCTCTGGGATAAGTGGTCACTCATTACTAAATCATACAGTTTTAAAGCGGTAACTAATGCCGAATAGCGGTTAGGAAAAAATATAAAATCAACAACACTTTTACCCATGCCACTATCGTAAGTACATGATACCACAACTGGTCTGACCACAAATTTGTTGCTAAAACCCAGATCATATTTGGAGATAAGTTAGTTAAGTTTTTCACCATACTCTGAGTGTAGAAAATTGGTAACATTGTCATTTGTCGGAGAAGTAAAACCACAGACCTTGTTCGATGACATTTTACACAATTTGATATTAAAATCCCCCCAACATCAACATTTTTTCCTCATTCCCCTTGGTGAATAAAGCTTCTAGATCAGCATTAAGTTGATCCAGAATAAGCAATATATCAGAATACCAAGCATTATTATAGAAGTTAACTAAGATCAGATGTGTAGAGCCTAAAAGTTCAATAGAAACAATTTGGTAAAAATCATTAGAAAATGTTACATTTACAATGAAAGAAGTTACATTGTTTGACACATAAATGCAGATACCCCCCTTAGGTCTGCCATGTCTTGAAGGAACGGTTGATAAATTAAATGCTTTATATCCATTCATAATGGATTGGTTCCACGACCCAAGTTTCCTGTAAACAAAGAATGTTAAAACCCATGCCAAATTCTAGCCATTCAGGTAAACTAATCTGACTACGAAGCTTGCTACATTCCAACTTTGGACAGTAACCATACTTGAGTCGGAAGTTGTGCAACCCAAGTTTGTCTCCTCCCTCCATACAATCTGCTCCATAGATCGTTGAGCCTCCAGTACATCCCCCTCTATCAGTGAGTTGCTAGCAGGTATTAGGGAAGTAGGGACATCGTTAACTACAGATGCTCCTACCATTAAATTGGCCTGTAGTCAGTCTACCCCAGTAAGGCTAAAAAGACAATCATATCTATTGGATGTTGCAATAGAGTACATCAGGGGAGATGGTTTATTTAAATTTAAGATTGTCGATTGAAGGCCTGGTTGTCGTAAGGATGGTCGCTACTTCTCAAAAGACAGCTAACTAGGCAATTGTAACGGAGGCCTATTAAAAAAAACAAGCGGTAATACTGGAATCTGATTTGGAAATATCGGCATTGAATTTGTACTTCCAAATATCGTTCTAGCTTGTGCTGGGTAATTAAAAGAAAGCCACACAGGGTCACCCTGAAACACCTTGGGGCCCCTACTGACCCACCCTACATTTTACCATCTTAAAATCAGCAAAAAGAGCTCCCCAATCCTAACCCCAGAATTTAACCAATTAAGAGACTTATTTCTCAACGAGTCCCACGTTTCTGGAAAGGGGGTGCCTAAGGTCGGGACATTAGCCAGCACAATTACATATGGGGTAGCAGCGGGGGAAGATCTAATCGATCATTGACGTGCATGGAATTAGTATGGTGAGTTGGGTGGGTGGCGGATGATCCCACCCGGGAGGTACTGGGCATGAGAGCTATTGATGCCATTTCATTATAATGTCTGTCGACATCATTTGCTTGCACTATATGGGGCTGCTGAAGCAGGTTTGACATTTGTTGAGTAGGGGGCTCAGGATTCTCCATAACAGGGTGTTGTAGCGGTAAAATTATGGAGGATCTGGTGGTTATACCAACAGTATTATCCCTGGCAGAATCGTTTGACCCACTATGGGAATTTACTGCACCTAATCACTCAATACAAGTTAACATAGCACATTCAACAGCTTTCAATCGGTCTGTAAGGTTACAAACAGCAGTTTTAATAAGATCAGTCAGGGCGTGAACAGATGTCACCAATGAGGAGCAGTCCTGAGGTGCAGCAGATACTAGTTTTTGGGCTGGTTTAGGGGGCTCTGAGGTCTCTATCGGCTTCTGCACTGGAACCCTCTTCTTAGCTTTAGTAGACCCGCCGGATAATGCCAGAATGGGGTCCACGGGGTAATTCCTTGAAGTCTTTGGATGTTTGGAAGAAGGATGGGTATGCGAAGTACCCAGTGAAGATGAGTTATGCACAGACTCGTTGCGTTCTTTAGTCAAGGAGCCAAATCCCTCAGTCTGCGTTTGCGTCGCTTGAGCTATATTTGGGGTGATTAACCAAAGAGTTGCTGGTTCAGGGACGTTCTCAGAGCAGCTCGTTGAAGTTTCCTCCACACTTAGAATTTTCTTCTCTATAGCCCCCATTGCCCCTGTTATATAGTTTATAATAGACTGCCTTGACTTGGATGGTGACTTTGCTAGTGCAAAGCTCAGGTGTTTCCTTTTCCACATTTCAGAAGTTTTGCACCTCTAATCTAGACCAATTTAGATTGTAACAAAACAAAAGGTCATGAGAGCATTGCTGTGAGCAGAAACACTTAGTTTGACAAAATTTACAGTATCAGTGATTCGCTCCTCGGTAAGGGACAGGATAGCTGGATGAAAACTTCTCAGGGCGCAGAACCAAGAAGGGGGGCCCAGCCCTGCCTCTTACTGCCGCTGAAGGGTGCAGACGAGCCTGCCCTTGGCTTGGGCTTTGCCCGGGCAGGCCCGCGTGCATCCTGTTCTGCGTGAGGACCGGGGCCTTGAAGTACGCCTCCTAAAGCATGTGAGCGTCACCCGCGTGCAGTAGCTTGCCAGGAAATGTACACCACTGCCTCTCAACAGTAAAGTGCTTGGTGCTCAGTGCCAAGTCAATTATGGTGTCCCACACTGCAGGAGGACCGAGGCCTTGAAGTACGTCTCCTGGAGCGTGTGAGCGTCACTGCGTGCAGCAGCCTGTCAGGCAATATAGTCCCCCACCTCTCTACAGTAAAGTGCTCGGTGCTCAGTGCCAAGTCAATACGGTCTCCTGTGCTGCGGGGGGACCGGGGCCTTGAAGTACGCCTCCTGGTGTGTGTGAGCGTCACTTGCGTGCAGCAGCCTGCCGGGAAATGTAGTACCCCGCCTCTCCACAGTAAAGTGCTCTGTGCCAAGTCAATTACGGTCTCCCGTGCTGCAGGAGGACCAGGGCCTTGAAGTACACCTCCTGGCATGGGTGAGCATCACCCGCGTGCAGCAGCCTGCCGGGTAATGTAGTCCCCTGCCTCTCCACAATAAAGTGCTCGGTGCTCAGTGCCAAGTCAATTACGGTCTCCCGCGCTGCAGGAGGACCGGGGTCTTGAAGTACGCCTCCTGGCGCATGTGAGTGTCACCCACGTGCAGCAGCCTGCCGGGAAATGTAGTCCCCCGCCTCTCCACAGTAAAGTGCTCGGTGTTCAGTGCCAAGTCAATACGGTCTGCTGTGCTGCGGGGGGACCGGGGCCTTGAAGTACGCCTCCTGGTGCGTGTGAGCGTCACTTGCGTGCAGCAGCCTGCCGAGAAATGTAGTAACTCGCCTCTCCACAGTAAAGTGCTCTGTGCCAAGTCAATTACAGTCTCCCGCGCTGCAGGAGGACCAGGGCCTTAAAGTACACCTCCTGGCATGGGTGAGCGTCACCCACGTGCAGCAGCCTGCCGGGAAATGTAGTCCCCCGCCTCTCCACAGTAAAGTGCTCAGTGTTCATTGCCAAGTCAATTACGGTCTCTGAAGATGGTAGTGAATATCCATTAGGAATGATGTAACACTGTATCTTCCGTTGCACTACCTTTTGGATTTGGCTTTTGAACGTGTTATTTAGTGTCTCAGAGTTCTTCCTGCTACTGTTCACGCCATGACACAAAATAATAATTATAGGAGTAACATTACATATAAATAATTATCAATTAATCATTCACATATAAATAACAATTTAAATAAATAATTAGGACTTTAATATCTTCCCACCCTATTCCTGTCTTACAAATAACAGTTTTAAAACAATAAATGCATAATAAACATATACAAATTACCAATATACATTTAAAGGAATAAAACACTAAACATATAAAACAATGAATAAATGCAGCTATTTACATAATTAATATTTTATTCGTATTTAATTAACATAAAAATAAGTTAATATTAAACTCAAATTCAATTTATTTTAACAACGCCCCACTAAAATTCAACTTCTTATTATTATTAATATCATTACAATATTCATTACAATCAAGAAATTAAACTTAAAATATAATTTAACAATTTACAAATGCATATAATTTATAATCAATTAAATAATTTACAATAACAAAACGAATTACCATTACATTTTAATTATGTATAATTTAACTTCCCACTCCTTTAGCCTATAAACAGAAAGGCCAGAAATTAAAATATAACTTACTGTTACTAATAATAAAATTTAATTTTACATTCCAATTAACAAATTAAACTATAAAAACATTATAGCAATTGAACAATTTAAGTTATTAATAATCAACTAAATAATTAATTAATAATAAAAAACGAATTACCATTACGTTAATTATAATTTCATTTAACTTTCCACTCTATTCCCCTGCAAACCTAACAACCTGCTGCTTCATTATGTTATTGATTAAATGTAAAAACAAATGACTGAAACACTAAAAATTACAAACTATATTTAAGGAAATTTATATCAATTATGCTAACAATTCTAACACCTACAATTAATATGTTAACTAAAACATATTAAATACATTTTTAAAAAACATATTTTTCACGACAATCTTAGAGAAAACAATATGAGGAACAAAATTATTCTTGAAGATAATATTCTACACCAAAAAACAATATACTTGACAATGATACTGTATCCCACAGTATTTTGGTAGTAAACATATGTTTTAAACAATATTATGTCCCAGGATATTTAAAACTCAATATTTTGTCCAAACACTGATACTTGCCTGGCTGTGCCTTATTTGTTGACTGGTAGCCACATGAGCAGGTGTGTATCAGTCCAAGTAGTTTTGTGTGACACTGCTAATAGGCAGGAGAGCATTTATTATTGTACTCATTCGTAATTTCATTAAGTGGTAATAGAATGTGGCTTACACTTTACAACTTCTTATTTATTTATCCGGTTTAATAGTTGCCTACATAAAAGGTATCTTAGAATAAAACCAAAGCCAGCCAGTACACAGTCAGTGAAAAGCAGAAATTTACATTTTATTATCACTTAAATCGATACAACTTTAGCAAGCTTGTCAGTTAAATTTGATTCTAGAGATATTTTTGCATAACAGAGAAAGAAATCACTGACATAACAGCATTTGCTAAAAGTAAATTGGATTGAATGTCTAAGACAATTACATTTGACATTCGAAATTAGGAACACATTTTCTCAGCTGCTGTACAATTAAACTGGAGGTAGTGGGAACTCGTTCACATCTCATAAGATTACATTATTCTCGTGAAATAAGATAGAAGTTTGCCACTACTAACCTTAAAAGATCTCACAGTCACAATTAGGGACAGTTTCAATTTCTCATGTACTTTGCCCATTTTCCATTATTTCTCCTATAATTTCAATAACTGCAAATACCTTATGAAGGGAACACTGCAAGAAGACAATTTAAACCAAGAAATTACTCAAATTGATTTCTTAGAAAATGCAAAATGAAGCTGTGTTCAGCCTAAAAACCCCATACCGTGACCGAATGCGCACACACTTCACCACTAGATACCAGTGATATTGGATGTCTTTTTTAACAACCAGGTCTATACATTGAGCAGTTTCATGAGCTTTTTGTCTGTTGCCTGTTCCCCCACTGCTGTAGTTTTGCCCACTGGGACTATGACACAGCCTTAAAGCCCTCTCAAATTCACTAGTGTTTTCTCTATTGTATTTTATGCTTTTGTAACTTTCTTTTCTGTCCTACCACTGTTGTTGTTTGTGTGTTTGGTTTTTGCAGTGCTCCAGCTGTTTTTCCCCACTCCATCCCTCGTGCTTCTCAATTCCTTGCTAGCCCCTCCCACCTCCCAGGACTAATTATGGAAGCAGTAGCGCTGACGCGCTGTGGGTGCATCGCCGGTGCTCCAAAAGCAAGCCCATCTGTGCCTGTCCGTGCCTGGATTGCGTCCAGTGCCAGGAACCATGGCTCTGCCGCCACCCAAAGATAGACTGCTGCTCAGTTCCAAGCCCTGGACCCAGGACTCTGCAACAACAAGTGCTGCTGCACCTCTCTCCGATCCACTGTAGGACTTTTCACTTGTTGGCACTGCCTCTTCTCCTGCAACACCGAAGCCCCAGCACGCATGACACGCACACCCACTATGACCACTACAAACACCCTCCACTGCCTCCTGCTCAATGCACTATCTCTCTGCAACCACATCACTGAGATCTGGGACACCACCACCTCCCTCACCACCTCCCTCACCCAATGCCATCTTCCTTACCAAGACCTGGCTCAACCCCAAATCTGCGCCAGACATTGCCTCAGCTACGCCCAACGGCTACAAGATTGCACACGAGACCGCATCAAGAAGCACGGAGGTGGTATTGTGAACATCCGCAAAGAAACCATCCACTGCACCACCACCGCAGAAACATCAGCCCGATCATGGAATACCTCAACTTCCAACTCTGAACCGACAGCAAAACTACCATCAGAGGCGCCCTCGCCTACAGACCTACAGGATCTCGCCCCAGTTTCTGCAATGCCATTCCCAAATTCATTGCTCCTTGTTGACATTGATTCCAAGAACTACATCTTTATCGGCGCTCTCAACTTTGACCTCGATGACTCCAATGATACCAATGCTACAAACCTCCTCTAGAGCATGAGCAACACCTGCCTTACCCAATTTCTCCCCAACCCCACACACATCGCAGGACACACACTCGACCCCATCTTCACAGCCAGCATCAGAGCCAAGTACAGCCATGCCACAGACCTCACCTGGACAGACCACACCATCGTCCACTTCACCATCTCGGGGTCCTTCCGCACCGCCCCCAATCCACCCAGCACTTCACACCATAGCTGAAACAAGGTCTCAGAAAGCATCAACACCTCCCATCCTGACTCTGCAACCAACCAAGAACAAACAGTCAAGAACTTCTCTGCCTGAATCAGAGACTGTGCTGACAGAGTCAAACCCACTATACTCAGAAGGTTCTCCAAGCAAGCCAGTTGGTACACTACTAAAATTAAGAACCATCAAACCAACATGCAAACAACTTGAAAGGGAATGGCACATCATCATGGAGCCCGTGGACCGAGGTCATTCAAAACATCCCTCAACCAATACCACCGACTCCTAAAAAGACAAAAAGAAGCACCCTGGTTGACCGCATCAAAGCAAGCTCAAACCATAGCAAGGAACTCTACAACATTGCTAGAGAGTCTCCAGCCCTACAGCCACTGAAAATGTCATCATCCTTTCCCAGGAACCGTATGACACCCTGGCAGACTTCTTCCATGAGAAGATCTCCACAATCTACAGAAACTTCGAACCCCAACCCACTGACATCCTTAGCCATCTCACCCCCACGAATAAGGAACATGACCACTTGCTCACCACTTGGGACCTGTTCATAACGCAAGACACCACAGTCATCATGAACTCCATCCACTCAGGAGTACCCACAGATCCCTGCCCCCAACACATCTTCATCCTCTGTAGTAAGACGATCATCAGCAAGCTCACCATCACCTTCAACATGTCCATTACCAAGGCCATCTTCCCCAAAGAATGGAAACACACAGAAGTCAAGCCTCTACTTAAGAAACCATCCACTGACCCCAGCAAACTCAAGAACTACTGCCCCTTCTCTCTGTTGTCCTTTCCAGCCAAAGTTCTTGAGAAAGCCATCAACCGCCAACTCACATAACACCTGGAGAACAACAATCTTCTGGACACTTCACAATCAAGACTCTCCACCAACCACAGCACGAATCTGCCCTGATAGCTGCACATGTGACGTTAGATTGCTCCTAAGCCAAGGGAAAGCTGCAGCCTTGATCCTCCTCATACTCTCTGCAGCATTCAACATAGTAAAACACCACACCCTGATGAAAAGGCTTCACAACATTGGAATACAAAGAGACACCCTCAAATGGATTGCCTCCTTCCTCACCAGAAGAACCTACAGAATCCTCTTTCCTCTCTTCGCCTAGGAACCCAAAAACATAATATGCGGTGTCCCTCAAAGCTCATCCCTCAACCCTACACTGTTCGACACCTACAAGACTCCCTTGGCCAACATCATCAGATCGCATGGACTGAACAGCATATCCTACGATGATGACAACCAGCTCACCCCCTTGCTATCAGCAGATCCCCCTGCCACACTGACCAATTTCCGCAGATGCATCATGATCAATGCCAACTGGATGAAAAGCAACTGGCTTAAACTCAACACAGACAAGACTGAAGTGCTGATCTTTGGCAACAACACCTCCTCATGGAATGAGTTTTGGTGGCGTCCTAAGCTATAACCCTAAACCACTTTGACCAACCATGCCCGCAACCTTGGCATCATCTTGGACTGTGGGCTCACCATCAGAAACAGATCAATGCAGTTTCATCCATCTGCTTCCTCACCCTTTGCATATGCCGCAAGATTTTCAAGTGGCTCCACTTTGACACCAGACAGACCTTGACACAAGCCAATCTCACCGCTGATTGGACTACAGTAACACACTCTACATAGGAATCAGATTGCACCTCCTCAAATGACTACAAACAATACCGAACTCAGCAGCCAGACTCATCCTAGGCCTCCCGAAAAGGACCCACATCACCCCCATCTCAAGAAGCTCCACTGGCTCCCCATTCAGAAGAAATGCCAGTTAAAGATGTTGATTAACACCTTCAAGGCCCTCCACAACCAGGGACATCAACCACCGTCTGAACTTCCACCTTACCCCCAGACACCTGCACTATGCCTCCCTTCACCTTGCCCTCACGCCTCACATCCGCTGCAGCCACAGTGGAGGACGCTCTTTCTCCTACCTCGCTGCAAACGTCTGGAACGACCTTCACATCACCTCTGGACCACATAATCTCTGCAGAATTCAGAAAGGGACTCAAGACCTGGCTATTCAGTGGATCCCCCTGCAGCATTGCTCTCAGCACCTGGATACTCTCACGGGTGATTAGCCGTGCTATACAAATCCAGTTTGATTGATTGACACATTACAACATACTAATAAGTTGTGGTTCCACTGTCTCCAAATCAGAGTTGCTCAAGTCATCCTTAAACTCTGGCAGCATATTAGGATGCAACAAAGAAGCAATTTTGTGTGAATGCCAACTTTCTCTCCTGTGCCCGACAGTTGCCCTATTTTTTTAAATAAATCTTTTATTGAGTTTGTACATTTTTATCTGCATTTGGCTACATACACAATGCCTCATTCATGACAGATATAGGTGTGATATTGTCAACAATTTAACAGATCATCGGTGTAGTATCAGCCTAGTCTCTGTGACTGTTCTCTAGGTTACCATGACAGCAGTTACGAATTTGAGAGCATTGGTTTTGTGTAACTGTTAGTCGCTGTCTCACATCATATAATGTACATAACTAAATGCTTTTAGGCACAAATTACAGCTGACATAGACTTATGGCAGAGTTTGTTCAGTCTAAACAAGCATAACATAAGGTAGACAAAACCATAATAAAACATTGACCCCCGCAGCCCTCCTCCACTTCCCTTCATACATTTGTGTGTTATTGCACTGCTAACGTAGTTCCCGGTGCCTCCCAGCTGTGCCGTATCGGCTTGTGGAATATCAGAGCCGACACACATTTTGCTAGTATGGTAGCATGGAATATATGCAAGCGACACACCCGCATAGGTCTGCTACCCATGCATGCCTCAGCTGATGGAGCCCCCCCCCCGAGTCCCCGCCTGTGTGCTGCTGTAGCTCGGTTAAACACGCGTTCCAGTCTGTTGCTATGGTAACCTGTCTCAGACCCACCGTTTCCTCATGTCTGATGGCAAGGCTTTCCGCTTTGGCCCAAGCAAGCAGTGAATGGAGCCATGCCTGCGTGTGCAGATCTGCTGACCTCCACCATTTAGTGAGCAATCTTTTGGCCACCACTATCCCCAGGTCCAGGAACCTGGATGTCACTTTGGTGGCCGTCGATCTCCGGAATGTGTGCAATAAGTATACTGGCCAATTAAAGAGTAGTTTGCGTCCCGTGCAGGTGTGTAATAGATGGGCTACCTCACTCCAATATGCACCGATCCGGGGGGCAGTTCCATAACATATGTATTAGGTCAGCACCCACCTGAGCACATCTCGGGCACGCCGCGTCCGCTCTTTTGAAGTATCTGTTGATGTTAGCAGGTCTAAGGTAAGCCCTATGAAGTATAAACAGCTGAATTTGTGCTGAACCGCATGTTTCTGGGTATGCGCATTGGGCTTTCTAATGTCTGAGTCCACTCTTTATCAGTGAGCAGGCGCCCCAGGTCTAATTCCCACTTTGTGCGGAGGGAGTCCAGTTTAATCGCTGCATGAACTCTGAATGACACGGCAAACCAGCATATAAGATGTCTACCCCGCCCCATAAAATGTAAGTATTGCATGACGAGGTGTGTCTGCGGTTCCGTGGTCATGTCTCCCCATTTGGTCTTTAGTGTGGCGATCAGTGAAGGGTGTACAAGAAACTGTCCTGGCGGAAATGCATTATCCTCTACTAGGACTAGGACATGTATGGTATAAGTGCTCCTTCTCGGTAGAGATCCCCAAGGACCTGGACACCTCTCTCCTGCCACCCCTCAATTGTTTGTGCTGTCAGCACTGCATGGCCACTAGGGGACCCCTCTAATGGTATTGTCGGCGCGTAGGGAATCATGGCCCGGGTGATGTACAAACTCCTGCAGAGACATTTGTATGCCACTACAAGCAACAATGGTTTAGGTGTCCTTGCCTTCGCACTAGGGTGAAAGAGCCCAACGGTCTTACTCAGTGAATAGGGGGGCTGTGTGGTTGCCGTATCTGCACTGTATCTATCGGCCAACCACCAGGCTATCCACTGCAATTGAGCAGCTAAGTAGTAGTGTTCGAAACAGGGCGCTGCTAACCCCCCTTGGTATGTAAGGATTTCGTAGCATCATTCTGTGTCGTGCCTTGCCCCATATGAAGTCCCTAACCTGGCTCTCCAGCGTAGCAAAAAAGGAAGCTGGAACATACATAGGTAGGTTAGGGAAATAATACAGAAGTCGTGGTAGGACTACCATTTTGGCTAGCGCCACCCTTCCTGTCACAGTAAGTGGGAGTGTGCCCCAGAACTGCATTTGTGATTGGATGGCCATCAGACTCTGCCCAAGTTCCCATCAAATAGGTCTTGTGGCTGCCGATAGATCCGTATGCCTAGATAGCGACATGTGTCTTCCTTCCACGGCATTACTTTACCACTTATGGTGACGCTTGGGTCGCGATTCCCCTCACTAAATGCATAGATGTAAGATTTTTCAACATTAACCCGGAGCCCTGATATGGTGGCAAAGTTCTGTAGCAAGTGTGTCAGCTGGCTAGGGACCTTCTCAGTATCCCTTATATAAACTAGGAGGTCGTCGGCGTATAGTGATACCTTGTGCACGGCATCGCCTAGGGGTATACCGCCTCCTAATGTGGTGCGCAACGCTTCTGCCAGCGGCTCAATCGTGAGCGAAAAAAGGAGGGGGGATAAGGGGCACCCCTGCCTGGTTCCTCTACGCACTGGGATAGCATCCAATAGGTAAGGCCCCATTCGGACCCTGATGGTGGGGTCAATGTAAAGCAAGTTGACTAGTTGTAGGAACTCTGGGCCCAAGTCGTACTTTTGCAGCGTCGCCGCTAGGTAGTCCCATTCTAGGGAATCAAAAGCCTTTTCCAGGTCTAATATGAGGCATCCTGCTCCTGGCCAATCCTGTACAGCATCGGTCGCTACTCTGAAAAAATGCCTCAGGTTAACCTCTTCCGTGCTCATGACGTCTCCCGGCCGTCATGAGTCACGATGGGCGTGTGCGGACGACGGCCGGGAGACGTCATGACCACGCCCGCGATCGGAATGTCAGCACTGCGGGAGCGCTGCGGCGGAATTTGCGCCGCAGCGAAGAGGTTAAGGGAAGTCCTCTGGGATGGCACAAAACCGTTTTGGTCGGCATGGACCAGTAGAGGGACCACCGGCACCAGCCGATCCGCTAACACCTTTGCCAAAAGTTTGTAGTCCGTATTGAGCAGGGCTAAAGGCCTATAAGACCCAAGTTCTATGGGGTCTTTGTCTGGTTTTATCAGCGACACCAGATACACTTCTTGCGTTGAGGGTGGAAGCTTTTGCTCTTCGAGAGCTGTGGTGCACATGGCAAGGAGTCATGTTGCGAGTAAGTCTCTGTAGGCTTTATAAAATTCCGCCGATAAGCCATCGGGCCCGGGGGTCCTTTCGGAGGCTATTGATCCAATGGCGTCCCCAATCTCCTTCAGGGATAGCTGTTCGTTCAGCATTGCCCGATGCTCATCTGTTGGTATGGGCAACTGTATGGAGCTCAAGAACTCCTCCAGCCTCAGCGTGTCGCAGCGCCCGCGACTTTGATATAGTTGGGCGTAATGTTGTGTCATCGCGCGGTGTATCTAGCGCTGGTTAAATAGCATATGCGGAGTAGGATGCACTCTTTTAGAAGCTGCTGAAGGAATTTGTTTTGAACCTGTTTTAACTGGGGAACTGTATTGCACATGTGGGGGGCTCTTGAATTTAGAGTTTTGGACTCTTTTTAATTTTACCTGACTGGTGGCACAAAGTCTCCTGTTGCGAGGACGGCTCTCCGTTCCACCGCAATCGGTTTTCCGATTGATTGATGTGGAGAGAGTCCTCCCTCTAGCTCTATTCTTGCCGCGCAGGGTACCAGGAGAGCAGTTAGCGCTCTAGTGGTCGGCCTGCCGGTTATAAATCTCAGGCATTTCCGGCCACGCAGCGGGTGCTCCGCGGGCACGCCAACGATGCCCCTAAGGCAAGCCCGTCTGCGGCCAGACGCTGCCGGCTGCCAGGGAATGCCGCCCGTCCCTTCACAGATACCCCCGCTGCCTAGGCTGATCTACTCTCATGATAGGTTGGTGGAACTTAGTCCCTCGGTACAGTGTGTAGGAGGATTAACCACCCTTCAATTAGGGAGCACCGCCCCGGCCGGGAGGTGCAGAGGCTGTGGCTGGGCCTGTAAAGAACGCATACATTCATCCCCTAATAAACTCTTACACTTACCCCCCAAACCCCTGCAGACTATACACACAAAATGGACCAAAAGTGACTGAGAAGGAGGGCCAGGAGTGCCCTTCAAGGGGCTTTATTTAAATGTTAGATACATCCCTAAACACAAGGCTGAAATTTGGGACCTATTGGATGAATCCAGACCGGATATAGTCTCTTTACTGAGACTTAGTTAAACAATGAAGCAACCCCTCCATTGGCAATAGCATTTCCAGCGGACTACTCTGTGGTCTGGCTGGACAGACTGGGCAAGCGGGGTGGAGGGCTGGCCATTGCATCGCGCTTTCCATATCATTAACAGACTGCAATACGGCCAAAACGCGGCTGCCAGACTCCTAACCGGGACCACATCCAGATGCTCCGCCAAACCGGCCCTCAAAAGCCTACACTGGCTCCCGATTAAGGAAAGGATCACCTTTAAGACCCTTTGCATTTCACACAAAATAATGCAAGGCAGAGGCCCGCCGATCCTGAGATCCCTTGTCAAACCCCATCAGTCTAACAGACAACTCAGATCAGACTCCCTCTCCCTGGCCAGCGTCCCCAGAATAAAAAAGGCCCGCTCTGGGGGGCGATTGTTCTCCTACAATGCTCCAAAACTGTGGAACTCCCTTCCACTTTCCATCCGAAGCGAACACAACCTACTTGCCTTCCGTAGGCAACTAAAAACATGGCTCTTCCCATAATTCTTCACCTCCTCTTCCCCCCCGCCTGAACAATAGGTCGACTGACTGCGCTGGGACGCCCCAGGGTAGCTACGCGCTTTATAAATCCGTATTCAAATTCAAATTCAAATGTTAAGACTCTAGATACCATCTCTTCTCCCAATCTAGAGTTGTTGATATTTAGGGTATTGCGGGGCCAAATCATCGAATGGACGGGTGCCCTAGTGTATCATCCCCCTTGAGGCAATAGGAGAGAATTCTGCTCTACTCTGTTGGAAAGGCTGGCCCCGTATACGTTTTTAACGGATGGGTTCCTGCTGGTGGGGGACTTCAACTATCATCTGGAGGCACCGTCCAGTAGTGAATCTGCCTGTCTTATAAAGGCAATGGAGGCTCTTGATCTCTCCTCTAGAGTTACTGGTGCCACCCATGTGGCGGGTCATACGCTGGACACCATCTTCACTAACATCAAGGAGGTGGTGGTAGAACCCGCGCAGAAGATGGGCTGGACTGATCATTCAGCTCTTAGCTTCTCGTGGGTGCCCATAGAATCTTTCAGACCCCCTCTTAGCCACTGGGATCTTCGTAGACCCTGGAAAAAGGTGACATCGGATACCTTTAGTGGGGCCTTTCTCTCTCCCACATTTGAGGAGGACGATGATGGTGATATGGGCTTGGATCGATTCGAAGTAGCCATAACTAACGCCCTAGACTCCATTGCCTCTTTTAAGAGGGTAAAGATTCAGGCAAGGACTGCTCCCGCCCCCTGGTACTCAGACAGCCTCAGGAGAGAGAAAGCCACCTGTAGAACCAAGGAGAGAAGATGGAGAAGGTCCAAGTTGGAGCAGGATGAACTGCGCTATCGAACCACACACAGATCATACTTGAACAGCTGTAATTCAGCTAGAAGATTGTATCTGGGTGCCCGTATTGTGAAAGCAAAAAATTCATCCTAGGAACTCTCAGTCATCGTAAAGGAGTTTACTAATCCCAGAGCCAATAACCCACTTCCATCGCCTACACAGGAATTATGTGAGAACTTAGGCAGCCATTTCATTAACAAAATTGACGTGATCTACAGTACCTTTGATTCTGAAGAGGGCGCTCATGGTAAAGCCTCTATCTCGGAGAATCAGAGTCAGTCAACTCTGGAACTTATCCCTAATGTTACGATAGAAGCAGTGTGCTCTCTATTGGCGTGAGCAAAATCCGGCTCTCCATCAGATCTAATACCTCCCGCTGTTAAATCAGCGTTATCTCCAGTTCTTGCCGAGGCCCTTACAAATGTCTGCAACATCTCGCTTGCAACCTCCACTGTCCCGCGCAAGTGGGAAAATGCACGTATAAAACCCCTTCTGAAGAAGGTACTAGAGGATCCTAGCGACCTTCAGAATTTTAGACCAATCTCTCTTTTGCCATGTTGTGCAAAAATTATGGAGGCCTTAGTTAACCGACATCTCTACTATTATCTGGAAGCAGAACAACATACTGGATGCCTCCCAGTCGGGCTTCCATGCATCACACAGCACGGAGGCGGCACTGTTGGAGGTAACAGACACCATGTCCTTGGATAGGGATGTTCCTGTGATATTGGTGCTGTTGGATCTGTCGTCTGCCTTCGACAACATCTCCCATCGGATCCTTCTGGACCGGTTGCGAGAGATCGGTGTCGGAGGCAGGACCCTTAAATGGCTCCAGAATATTTTGGTGGACAGAACCCAATGTGTTCAGCTTGGGTCATTTAGCTCCCAAACTACTAGCATTGACAAAGGGGTTCCTCAGGGCTCAGTTTTTGAGCCCTACTCTGTTCAACATATATGTGGCCCCCCTGGCCTGAATCATCAGAGAGTATGGGTTTGAAACCATATCTTATGCTGATGACACCCAGGTGATAGTCCCTATTGAGGAAAGTCCTGTGGCTACCAGACTCAAATTTCGCCATTGTATGATCAGCATAGCGAAGTGGATGAGGAAGAACTTTCTCCAGCTTAACTCTTCAAAGACCGAGATCGTCCTATATGGCAAGGCGAAGGAGATGTGGACCCCTGAGTGGTGGCCATCTGAGCTAGGAAATGCACCTGCCCCTAGAGGTTGGGTGAAGAATCTGGGCATAAAAATTGATAATATCTTAGCAATGGATGAGCAGGTAAAGTCAGTGGCAGGTGCCTGCTTTGGAACCATGTGAATGCTCAGAAGGATTTTTCCATGGATTCCGTTTATGGCCAGACAGACCCTTATCCAGTCACTTCTGATTAGTCGACTGGACTATGGTAATTCACTGTTGGTTGGGATGAGGGAGGATCTGGCCGCCAAATTACAGGTGGTCCAAAACACGGTGGCCCGTCTTGTTCTTAACAAGCCGGCTCGGACCCCCTCGCTACCTCTCCTCCGCCAACTACTGAGGAACCTGACTATTAAGGGCCAAGCGGCGCAGAGTACGCCTGAAATCCTCTAGTTCTCCTGCCTTGCAATACAGAGACACTGGACACTCCGTCTGGCGTAAAAGATCGAGTTTTATTAACTGCAGCAAGTACAGTTGTCCGTGAAGTCACACAGGGATGGGTTCACAAGAGACTGCCGCCTGACCTCCGTGGCGCACAAGCTTTTATACAGTGAAATACAATGGATACAATGGATAACCTGAAAACATATAGAATTTGAGACATCGACAAATGTTACCAACAATGGTTTAAGCTAAAAGCTGACTCAGTTTCCAGGTGATGTTTGTTGCTGGCCCCTTTAAGCAAATTGCAAAGAGAATCCACATGATACAGTTTACAAGGAGAGAAAACATGGTTGTATGTTCTAGAAGGACAGTCGTGGAGCCAGAGAATGCATGAGATGTGTAGCGAAGGGCAGTAGATAAGATAAGCGAGAGGAAAGAATGGTGTGAGCTAACAGATAGTTCAGGCGGGGCTTATCCAGCTCAGACATGAATTAGTGTATTCGGCCAGACCCTGACACTAGTTAATAAACACGGGACGAAAGGCTACCTGACACGCAAGGGCAGAAATGACAAAAACATCTCATTTACCAGCTGCCTGAGTGAGGGCAACCTAAGATGGCGGAAAACACAAGATGGAGTCTGGGTGCGATCGAGCAAAGACAAATTTCAGAACCTCAGACCCTCCTTTTGCCATTACTCAGGCAATAACACAATGACTGGGCTCATGTTAGTCTGAGTCGGAGTCGATATCAATTGCCATAAGGTCGTTTAACTGTTGCTGGACCATCATCTTACTATTCTCTGTTTGTTGGGTTACGGGCTTTGATACACATAAGGTAGCGAACAGACCACAGATAGCAGGACCACAGTGTATGCACAAGCAACAAGAGAATATGATGGCCAGAATTGCTCCAAGGAATGTTAGTATCTTCCATCCCCAGGTAGATAACAATCCCCATAACCATCCCATGAGGGACCAATCTCCTTCGTCCTGATGGATCGATGCGGAGATGGTATGTAATTTTGAGATGGCCTGATATACAGTCGGGCGTCATCAGGAATGTATATACAGCAGCTTGATCCAATTAATTTACAGACTCCTCCTCGGTCTGCTAGGATCACATCTAGCGCAATTCTGTTTTGTAACGTCATGAGACAGTCCGCTCGGAGTTCTGCAGTGATGTTACTTAAGGCACCTGCAGTAACATCGATGGTTGTCTCAACCACGCGAACTAATCGCCTAATGTTTCCGCTGTTAATCATTGGTCCCCAGAAGGGAATGAATCCTTTGAAGAAATCTCCTCCCTAGTGGCCAACTGTGTCTTTGGCATCAAATACGCCTCTACCATCTCTGTGTCTGTGATGGTCTGAGGGTGCAGTATACGTTGGGGGAAGCAAGAATGCTATGTAACATGTTCCCGAAAAGTCAGAAGGGAGCCATGTATATGCTTTGTCATAGCAGACAAAATAGGTTCCTTGTGATAGGATCAATGGAGGGTTATTTTGAGACGTGAATACATATATCTGGGAACAGTCTTGTTGAGTGTCATTCTCCTTGCTATTGATTCAGAGGCAAAAGTTGCCTTGGTGGGGTACAGTCCATGCTGGGGAAGACTTCTCTTGTTTGGTCTTGTTATTAAGACTGGAAATATAATGAGTTACATTCCAACCTTCGTAGGCTTTCTTTTCATCCAAAGGAATCTTACTCTTCCCTAGAATTTTATCCATGGCCACTATACCCTTTATCAAAGTACCGTGGCTAAAATCCATTCCTTTCTCAAATGTACCTATCGGATATCGAAGTCTGTTGTGGTAGGCAGCTGTAAACATGGTCAGGTAAGCCCATGCTGAACCTTCATATGAGAAAGGCAATACTAAATAGGGCATCCCTTTATGGGCAGTGTGAGGCATGAGTCCACATACCCAACAGTCAGATATGTTGACAACTAACTGGAGTTGGTGTAACAGCTGGATAAACAAATTATTTTGATACTCCATCCTTCTTATTTGTTCATGTAAGGAAAGGGCACTTATCTTGTGTTGAATTTTAGTGGGACGAGAAGGTACAGAAGGAGATAAAGGAACAGTTTTTAGTTGTAACACATGGACAATCCAACCTATACATGCTAGTAAAACACATAGAATCAGCAACACACACAAGGTTACGCCAAAACGACTACGTAATGATTTACAATATTTGGTTTGCATATTCTGTCTCCTATCTACCTGACGTGATGTACCATCCATCCTGGCTAGAAAAATTTGTCGCTCGCGGCAATCTTCCTCAATCACTTGGCTATTTGATAATCCTAAACCTAGCGGATCTTGACCATAAACCAGGTTCAGTCCAAGACTCCTACCAAGACCCTGCGACGGGGACAGATGTCACAAATACTATCTAAAAAGGAAAAAATAGTTCATTGGTGGCAAAAGTAACAAATGTTCAAGTCTTTGCTTCAGGCCTGGTCCTCAGGTTGTATCGTTTCTTTGTTGGAATCGTTTGGTCCTGAAAGATTATTTCCGGATTAGTAGTGTTCACTTGTAATGGGATGTTTCTTCGAAGAGTGTCATCACTTTCTTTCTCAGTCTGGCTGTCTTCCAGCATGCGTTACTAAATGGTACGAACCGGGGAGTCTTGTCTCCTTCAGATTCACCTATGCCCCCGCGGACCCACTGGTCAAAAGGCAAGGGCAAGGGTACCTTTTTGCAATGCACGGCGTGGACCCAGTTTTTCTTGCCTTCCATCCTTACTGCTGTCCGCGTAGCCAGTAGAACCTGGCGAGGAGGTGACCAGCGAGGATCAAGATTTTTCTTTCGTTGAAAGTTCTTGGTGCAGACCCAATCTCCCGGTTTGATAGAGTGACCTGGGTCTGTTGAGGCCTCTGGCAGGGCACTTTGAACCTGTTGGCGAAGAACACTTAATTTAGCAGTCAAGTCATGAAGGTAATCAATAAGCATAGGGTACGGTATGTCTGAGTACTTCCTAGGACGAGGAACTCCCCAAATATTGGCGGGGCGTCCGAATATCACTTCATATGGACTAAGTCCCATACGAGAGTGTACAGTAGTTCTGGTGGATAGTAAGGCCAATGGTAAAGCGTCAGGCCAGGCAAGACCTGTGCTGGCCTGAATCTTTGCCAATTTCAGTTTGAGAGTGCCATTGTAGCACTCTACCAAACCCGCTGACTGTGGATGGTTTGCCGCATGGAATTTCTGTCTAATACCAAGACCCGTACATACTTTCTGCATGATTTTGCCTACAAATTCACTTCCATTGTCACTCCAGACAATTCGCGGCAAACCGAATCTAGGAAAAAACTCTTTCAGTAATACTTTAGCAGTTGATACAGCTGTGTTATCTTTTATGGGGTAAGCCTCTATCCATCTAGAGAATGCACATACTACCACCAGAACATACTTGAGATTGTTGCATCGATCCATGTGTATATAATCAATCTGTAATACTTCAAAGGGGTACGTAGGGGGAGAGAAATGGCCTGCAGGAGTTGGAGTACCCTTCCCTGGGTTATGCATTAAGCATATGATGCAATGTTTTACCACATTGTCTGCACATTTCGGAATTCCTTCATTTTGCCAAACTGGAGCCAGGAGTTTGCATATGCCTTTAGCACTAATGTGAGCTGGTCCATGAGCCATAGTCACTACAGGTAATACATATGCATCTGGCAACATCCATCGCTGATGCTCTGACAATTCTGTCCAACATCCATTCAAATCCAACATTCCCGTACTTTCTTTCCACTTACTCAATTCTTTCTCTGTAGCCTCTTCCTGAATCGTTCTTACGCTCTCAATTGTGTCCTCACACATTCCTCTTTCTGGGATCTGATTTGCAGGGCCTGCAACATACATGTGACTTGTGATGTCCCTAGCTTTGTTTTTCGCTATCTCGTCTGCGAAAGCATTCCCGCGACCAATGTCATCTGTGACTCTTTTATGTGCACTACACTTGATGATGGCAATTTGTGGTAGGTAATGTGAGAGAGTCAAGAAGATCGGTGACCAACTGGCCATGTTGAATCTTCGTTCCATGGGAAGTAAAGAATCCTCTTTCCTTCCATAAACGACCAAAACTGTGTGCCACGCCAAAGGCATATTGGCTGTCTGTGTAAACATTCACTCTTTTCCCTTTCGACAGCACACATGCTCTAGTCAAGGCTATCAATTCTGCAGCCTGGGCTGAATTGTATCTGATACACGCTGTCTCCACTACTGTATGTAATGTGGTGACTGCATAAGCTGAGGTAGTCTCGCCATTGGGTAATTTGGAACAGGAACCGTCAACCCACAAGGTTCCATCCGGATCCTCGAGCGCAGTATCCTTTAAATCTATTCTTCCTTTTGTTTCTTCTTCTGTGCGAAGAAAGCAGTCATGACGATCCTGAGGATCTCTTTCATCTGGGAGTGGTAACAAAGTAGCTGGATTCAAGCTGTTACATCGCTTTATACGTATGTGGCTTGCTAAGAGAGTCAACTCGTAACCAGACAACCGAGCACTCGTGAGATGTTGTGTTTTAGTTCTATTCAATAAAGTGTCCACAGCATGTGGTACCATGACAGTGAGAATGTGGTCCAATACTACTCCAGCTGATTGACGAATAGAGATTGCTGTCGCCGCCGTAGCTCTGAGACAGCTAGGTACCGCTTTAGCTACCGGGTCTAACGTAGCAGAAAAGTAAGCACATGGCCTCTGTTTGTCTCCAAATAGTTGTGTCAAAACTGATAATGCACAACCTTCTCTCTCATGGACATAGAGCGTGAAACATTTAGTGTAATCAGGGGTACCTAACACAGGAGCAGAACACAGGGCTGATCGTAAGTCAGAAAAACTCTTCTGACATTCATCAGTCCATGGGAGTGGATGGGGCGTGTCTTTCTGTGTAAGTGCTAATAAAGGTTTGGCCAATAAAGAGAAATTAGGTATCCATTGTCTGCAGTAGGAAGTAATGCCCAAGAAAGCACGTACTCTCTCTGCGTCGATGGTACCGACATGTGCGTAATTGCTTCAATGCGTTCAGGGGTTAGTCGCCTTCCCTCCTTTGATAAGAGATGACCTAAGTATGTAACTTCTTGGCACACGTATTGTAGTTTAGAAGGTGATACCTTATGATTGAGATCAGACAAATGCCGCAACAATGCCACAGTCACATCTTAACACACATCCTTTGAATCAGTCGCGATCAACAAATCATCCACATACTGAATAAGGGTGGCTCCTGGAGGCAAAGGGAATGTATCAAGCTGTGATTTAAGAGCTTGACTATAAATGGATGGACTTTCACAATAGCCTTGTGGTGCTCTCTTGAATCGGAAGCTTCGGCCTCCTAGACAAAATCCAAAAATATCTCTGCTCTCTTTAGCAATAGGAATGCTGAAGAAAGCGCTCTTTAAGTCAATCACGGTGAACCAAGCTGCTGAAGCTGGTATCATCGTCAGTAAGGCTGTAATGTCTGGGACAACAGGGAACTGTGGTGAAACAATTTTGTTCACCTCTCGAAGATCAATCACAAATCTATAGACTGGTGGTTGAGAAGGATCAGTTCGCTTAAGAATCGGAAGAATAGGGCTGTTACACACATTTCCTCTCGTTTCTTCCACCACACCCTTCTGGACCAAATCTTGAACAATAGCCAATAATGCTTTTTCACCTTTGTTGGAAATCTTATACTGAGCTATACGTGGCAGTTTAACATTAGGCTTGAGAGTGACAACATATGGTGGAATCGCAAGACAACCCACATCATTCGGACCCGTAGCCCAAAGACTTTCAGGAAGAGATAGTAATTCAGGTGGAAACTTATCTCTAGACAGATGCATTGATGATGTTAGTTTCTTACCTAGTGTAAGATACACACCAGAAGGGGAGCAGTGTAACGTGGCATGTAACTTTTTCAACAGATCCAAACCCAATAGATTCTCACCACAACCAGTTGTAAGGATAAGTGATGCTTCCAGGTCATATGGACCAATCGAAACAGGTAAAGGGCAAGAGACTGGGTTACGAACTGGGGCGCCGGAAAATCCTCCAGACGTGTTTATTAAGCCAGACAAAGGTGCCCCAGGGAGTTTAGAATGAATAATAGAGCTTCTCATTGCACCAGTATCTAAAAGAAATGGCTCTGAAATACCCATTGCATTGACAGTGACATAAGGACCATTCTGATCTACTGGAATTGATACTACTCCCTTACTTTGTCCATGGCTGGCCTATTCATTTTGGACACTTTCGTCGCCACTTTCAACATAATAGTCGCTATAATATTGTGTAGACTGGACTCTCTGTTGGTCAAAAGAATTCACAGCGTTAGGAGAGGGAAAGGGACGCTTCTCTTGGAGGGACGTACCTCTACCTCTACCCCTGGAGACTGACTGGAAATTACCACGGCCTCGTGGGATAAACACTCCATTATTACGTTGGAGCAAAACTGGACAATTACTCTTAAAGTGTCCCTCTTCCTTACAGTAAGCACATTGCTTTGACCTAGCATAGATCGGGGTACATAATGTTCGGGCTTCTGAAACACTTTCTGAAACTGTGTGGGCTGAGAAGACTGGTGCTGAGCAGGACGTGGAGGATAAGCCTGCTGTAAAAGAACCTTTGTTTTTAAATCTTTATTTTTCTTCTCCTGCTTATCTTTCTCTTCCTTGTCCCTGTTTTCATAATATTGTGCTGTAGCCAATATTTTAGCAGTAGAAGAAACAGCCCATGCACTCTCGGAACTTCTTAATTTATTTGATAATTCGGGAAGCAAGTTAAATACGAACTTGTCCACAAATAAGCGTTGGCCACCTTCCGTGCTCATATTCTGGCCACTATGATCCAGAAAGGTCTCCTCAAAACGAGTGAAGAAATCGGAGACGCTCTCGTCTTTCTTTTGCTTACAGGCGGTTAACTTATCCCAATTTACTCGTACTGCAGGCATAATAGTCTTCATTAAATCAATGATTCTACCAGGAAGTGCTGTAATCAGATCGTCAAGCTTTGCACCGCCAACTTGTGCTGTGTCAGCAGCTCTAATAGCTGCCCAAACACCACCTAGTTCGGCAGCATGATCTTCCCTACGAATTTTCGCCCATATTGCTTGTGGAACAACATTCCCAAATAACATATCAATGTCAGCTAAGTTCATAACGCAAGCCTCAACTGTCTGGGATAGCTCCTTATAATAGCCAGCAGGATTTTTACGTGGGTCTGGAAGTGTTTGTTTAAGGGCTAAAACTTCGGCTCTTTTCCAAGGTTCATGTACCCATATACGCTGGAAATGAGCAGCCACCGGCTGAGCACCACCTACCGCCTCTCTCCATACTGGGGGAACTTCACGCATTGGATAGTGTTTAGTTTTGTCAATAAGATCAGTTTCGGGGAGTTTTAGAGAGAGAAATGAAGTCCTCAATTCAATCAGCATAATCAGCGCTTTCTCAACGTCTGCTCCTACTATAAAACCTTTATCAAAATCGGCTTGGAGCTTCATCAGTTCCATAGGAGCCGTGTCTAATTCCATATCGTCCCAACCCTTAATGAGAGTGTCGCACATTACGTCAAAAACATATCTTTAATGGGCTCTGTCCATTGACAAAAGGTGCTCAAAATATCCCGTGCACTATATATTGGACCTTTCTCAATCCATTTACGGGCGAGGGAACCTAATACTGCTTTTTCTTCCGTAAGAGGAAGCTGTCAACGAGATTGTCGTCTAGAAAAAGACGGAGACAGATTCAGGGCTCCAATTAAGGGAGAAAAGAAACTTGTGACAGCATTTGTGAGTCTCCCCGTTGTACCTAGAGAGTTTCTCACCAGAACAGGGGATAGAGAGGAATTTAAGGGAGATGGAATAACAGGAGGAGGAGAAAACAAAGGCTGAGGAAGAAGTGAAGTATTATTTGGCTGAGCAGGTCGCTGAGCAGCTGCTGGCTGAGCCACAGGAGGTGCATTAGGAGTTTGCACATAGGGTGGAGGAGAATTCAACAAACAAGACATTAAAGGGTCTTCCTCTATATCTTTACTCTTCTCTGAAGGGGAGGTAGGCAACACCGGATAGCATCTATCTACTGCCATGCAATGTTGTCTTTCTGATACCTCCCTAGCAGAGTCTACTTCGTTATTTCTTAACTGCTGGGCAGCCTGTAAAATCGACATATTTTTATCCTTTTGATCTCTTCTTGCTTGTTTCATTTCTTTCTGTTTGGCTTCCTTCCGCCAAAGGCGGAACGAGTCAAACATTGCCGGATGGCCTTTTCTTCTAAACAAAGTGGTTTCTAAATTGTCTAATATATTGGGCTCAAAACTGCCATTTTGTGGCCACTGTAAAACACCATCTCTTCTGGTATATCGGACCCATGTTTTGTTAAAAGTAATGGGGCCAATACCATGTTTTGAATAGAGCTCATAAGTGGGAGTTCCAACCGGAGGAATCGGACAAGAGTCCTCGAGCTGGGAGTCCCTAGTACAACCTAAGCAACAAAATCGACGAAACTTACTTAGACCAGGCATCGTTATTTCTCTGGACTGTTCTACAAACTTCAAAAAGGGGAGCGTGTCAATTCTTAAGAAAACAGCACAAAGGTACTCACCCCTTGGCTTCAATTATTGCAACAATTGAAATACAAAAGGGAAACTCAAAGACCCAAAACCAAAATTTTGTGGGAGCGACCCACCAATAAAATACTTAACTAAGTATCTTCTTACGCCAACCGGAGGTCGGTCTATCGTCTCGCTCTACCAAATCGTCACAAAAACCGGGGCCAAGGCAGGACGGCAGTCAGGGCAGCAGTCGCATCAGCCGTCTGAAAGGAGTAGCCACGCCGCAAAATCCTTCGGTCCACTTCCGACATACAGGGGTCAATCACGTGGGGCGCCTCCTCCGGACTTTCCTTGCGGGGCCCCTCACGATCCTCTGGCTGCACCGCTAACACTGAAGCCGTCCCTTCGTGGTCGCCATTTGAGGAACCTGACCATTAAGGGCCAAGCGGCGCAGAGTACGCCTGAAATCCTCTAGTTCTCCTGCCTTGCAATACAGAGACACTGGACACTCCGTCTGGCGTAAAAGATCGAGTTTTATTAGCTGCAGCTGCATTTGTCCGTGAAGTCACACAGGGATGGGTTCACAAGAGACTGCCGCCTGACCTCCGTGGCGCACAAGCTTTTATACAGTGAAATACAATGGATACAATGGATAACCTGAAAACATATAGAATTTGAGACATCGACAAATGTTACCAACAATGGTTTAAGCTAAAAGCTGACTCGGTTTCCAGGTGATGTTTGTTGCTGGCCCCTTTAAGCAAATTGCAAAGAGAATCCACATGATACAGTTTACAAGGAGAGAAAACATGGTTGTATGTTCTAGAAGGACAGTCGTGGAGCCAGAGAATGCATGAGATGTGTAGCGAAGGGCAGTAGATAAGATAAGCGAGAGGTAAGAATGGTGTGAGCTAACAGATAGATTGGGCGGGGGTTATCCAGCTCAGACATGAATTAGTGTATTCGGCCAGACCCTGACACTAGTTAATGAACACGGGACAAAAGGCTACCTGACACGCAAGGGCAGAAATGACAAAAACATCTCGTTTACCAGCTGCCTGAGTGAGGGCAACCTAAGATGGCGGAAAACACAAGATGGAGTCTGGGTGCGATCGAGAAACGACAAATTTCAGAACCTCACTACACTGGCTTCCTATTAAAAAGAGGTCCACCTTTAAACTGCTATGTCTAGTTTATAAATCCCTCCATGGGCTGGGCCCAGCCTACCTTACAAAGAAGCTCGAATGGTACCATCCTATACGACTGCTGAGATCCAGCAATCAAAATTTGCTCTGTGTTTGCAGATTCAGGAAGGTTAGGATGGACGGCCGGGCTTTCTCGTACCTGGCTCCCACTCTGTGGAATTCCTTGCCAGACGAGATCCGTGCCTGTACCAATTTTAGCTGCCTTAAAACGCTGCTCAAGACCTGGCTATTCTAAATGTCTCCTCCACCTCTTGGTGTTCCTCTCTCATGCACCGAGAGATCCCCCTGGGGATGATTCGTTGCGCAATACAAATGAGTAAATAAATAAAAATATGCCCATTGTCCGCGCGTATGGCCCCAATTGGAACCCGGGCAAACTCTTGCTTTATCAGCCAGGCGAGCAGTCGGCCTGCCCGATCTGCCGTGGCATGCTTGCGGGCTGTGTGAGCAGTGTAGTTGTGGCATTTAAGGCCCTCTAACAGGTCAGCGTGCTCAGCACGCAGATGCACGAGGCATCGCGAGTCTCTACCGATTCCCTCACTTTCCTGCTCCCGATGTAGCAGCTGGGACTCTATTGTCTTAAGGGAGGTGGATATTTGCTTGCAGATATTCCAAGTGGCTCCCATACAGTGCCCCCTAATCGTTATTTTAAAAGCTTCCCACTCCACTGCTACGCTACTCGCCGTGTCCTTGTTAAGCACGAAATACATGAGAGTGTCTGTCCCTAGTGACGAGCGGAACTCTGGGTCTTCCAGGGCGCCAGTCTGAAGGCGCCACATCGGTTTTGGGGGACAGTCTGCCTCCCACCCAAGTTGCATCCACAAATGATTATGATTGGAAGGGGTCTGACCCAGATATTCTGTGTTTTTAATGAGCGGGAGTAGCGACGGTGAGCCCACTAGCCTGTCAAGGCGCACATGTAGCCCATGGACCGCCGAGTAATGCGAGTAGACTCGCGTTACAGGGTTAAGAGCAAGCCAGAGGTCTACCAGCATCCAGTGCGTATGCCAGTCTGTGAGAGCTTGATCATTGGATGTGGTAGGAGTTCTGTTAAGGGGCAGGAATGACCTGCCTAGGTCTATGTTAAGCACCGAATTAAAATCCCCTCCCACCAGCCAGGGGAGTCCAGCACATGGAGCTAGCTTTTCTGATAGACGCACAAGGAAAGATGCTTGGTCCACATTGGGGGCGTATACGGAACCCAGTAACATTAACTGACCGTTGAGGCACCCTCTGACAAAGGTGTATCGACCCTCAGAGTCGGCAATGTCTTCCTCGTACACAAACTTCGATGGAGCCAGTAACAGAAGTTAACATCCCCATCAGAATTATGAGATCGGAGGTGCTTCCGCAGATCTGTTTCTTTTTTTCTGGAGATTTTAGCTGCTGAAGGCGTGAAAATCCAATAGAACATATGGAACTGCCACGAGAATTGCACGTGGATTTATCGCTATCCCTGTGCAATTCCTCACTTGTTAGGGGACACTAAGGCTATCAGTACTCCATGGGTGGGAAAAAATATGAGAGCAATAAGTTAATCAGTCCAAAAAAGGTGGGAAAGAAAAAGGATTACAGCAGGCTAGAAATGAGGATAATGGGATATGAGTGCAAAGGTGTAGAGGCAAAGTTGAAGGGATTTAGATAGTTCTCTCCCATAATATTCTCGGCCCTCTCTATCACTCACTCAGGAGTGAAAAATAGCTCTGAAGCATATAATCATATCTGTAGAATTGAAGCCACAGATACTTGTCAAGAATGTGCAGAAGGGGGTAACATCACAAAAAGATCAGGTAATGAATCATAGACGAAAATGGGCAGTAGAAGGAAAGAAACAGATCAGGCTACAGTTCCAAGGGAAGCCCACAGAAAAAAGAAATAGAGGCTTTAAGGTTGGTTGGAAGTAGAGGAGATCGGTTTGTGGAAATTAGGAGCAAGATCGACAGTGCTTAATTTGTAAAAGAAAGAGTGCCCGTGAGCGAAGTTCTTTTCAAATGCCCATAGCCAATGCAATTAAACCTCAGGCACAGAATACCTAATCTAGTTGTCCTTAATCCATCATTAGACACTCCCTGATCTAATATCCCACTCGTGCAAGTTCAGGGAATCTCATTGCAAAAGATTTTCCATTGTTTCATTCCTCCTTCTTTCAGATGTGTGTGTTTTTCCCTGGCTTGCTCTCTGCAAGTATCTGATGCGGGAAAACAAGTGTTGGTCCCCAAAATTAAGTACAGGGGTCCCCCACTGGCAACCACCGGCTCAAACTAAGAACTGGATCTAGACACCTAACCTGTTTGTGCACTCCCTTCTGGGTTTAGCCCACCACTTTCGGGACACTTTAGGCAGCGAGAGTGTTTAAGCTCAGAACTAGTGTGCAGAAGCTGCTTGCCAATTTTCTATTTAGTTGGATGGCTTTGTGTTTTGGTTCACCATATTTCCATCTCCTCACACCTTTCTTGTTTTTCTTCTTGCAAGTTTTCTCATGTTAGTGGCAGTGGTAACTAGTAGGGAATGGGGGTAGCGGGGCGGGGGGACGATGATGGGGGGGGGTTGAAAATATATTTTTTTAAATGCACTAACCTTTTCCGCTGGCCGCAACTCTCGTCCGCTTCTCTGCTCTTCCTGACTCCAGTCCGGAAAAAGATGCAGGAAGCACCTGGGCACACAGGCTCCCTTGAGCTAATTACAACGCTGCAAAGCAAAGTTGTGATTGGTCTGACTGCCATGGATTGATGCTCAGAAAAGCACAGGGAGCCAGTGCACATTCCCTACCAGGTTGTCCATTACAGCCTGGTGGGTAATATACAATGTGCTCATGACTGCTTAGCCAGCCAAAACAGCTAGCCAAGCAGTCATGCACACTAAGAGTAAACTGAGCAACCAGCCCACCCCACCCTAACCCAGCCCCGCAGCAACCAAAAATAAAATGATAACTTACAATTATTATTATTTCATTTTTCCCTCTATAACTGCTCTAAGAGCAGTGGGGCGACGCTCCTCCACCTTAGTGGAGAAGCCGCCACTGGTTTGTGGAGATAAGCAAGATAGTCGGTACTTGTTTGTTTACATATAGCTGCAGCTATTAGCTTCCATGGCTTCCTTGCTACCACATCTGCACCTTGCTCAGTGTGGGGCTCATTACTGAGGCTTCCGCAATTAAGTCCGGTAAGCACCAGTGGTGTAGTGAAACTTGAGGGGGCCTCCTGCAAAGTACCCAGAGGGGGCCCTCCATGCTCTACAGCCAGTCAGGAGCTCTTAGGCCAGGGGCCCACTGCCTGTTCACAGTGCTGGAGGGAGCCCCTTGAATCTTGGGTGCCCCACCGCACTGCAGAAGCTGTGGGGGCTAATGTTACAACAATAGTAGAACACCACACACTTTTACTAACTGTGATGCTTTATGACGTTGTTATTCCTTTTTTTGGACTTATATACTTATTTGTATCTCTTCATCTCAAGTTTTGTCACCTGTGCCGAGAAGCCACCTCTTTGCTGAATTCATCAAGCTGGTGATTGCCGCCTGCGTATTTCTCTTGCTCCCTTCCCCTCATTCTCTCTGATTGTTGTGCGCGCACTGTTACCTATAAAGTGGTAGCGGCAGATTTCTCATAAGAAGCACAGTTTATCTACTAAATCCGAATGGTTGTTTAAATGAGTCCATGTTGAACCCCTGTGCTATATTACCGGTTCCAGGAGGTAGTAGTATATTATGGGAATGCAGAGCTGATCTGAAGTAGTGGGCTGGGTGTGCCAGGAAGAGAGGTTTCAATTGCTCGTTTTCAGAATCTCTGGAAATATGATACCACAAAACACTTTTACTGTGGGTTATGGTTAAATTCAAGCAAAGTTCTAATTATTAGCTTCAGCAAAGCCCAGTCAAATACAGGAGAGGTGAGAGAGCTTATAATCTGGGAAGCATTGGTGGGTATTGGTTCAAACTGAGGGAGCTGCCTATGGCTTGTTTGGGAATGTGGTATAAAGACCAGAGCGCCAAGAGCGCCAATTTCATGTGCCATATGAATTGCAGGCTATTGATTCATCCAGGTCAGGTTACAGATACTTGCCAAGATATGTAGTGTTGGTCCTGGAGCAGTGGGAGTTTAACTTAAAGGGGACACTTGTTTTGAGGTTTATGAGATTAATCCCTAGAAGGGTTGTGGTTATTTTAGCAGGTTTGGAGTGCCAACGTTGAAAGTGTGGCCAATAACCAGTTTAAGCTAGTCTCTGAGGGTCGGCCTCTGTGGTAGAGGTCAGTCCTTCTGAAAAGGGGGATTTTATAGACATGGGGGCCAATCAAGGCCTCAGTGTTACCTGTGAACTGAGGGAATGTATAGCAACAAGAACTAGAGCTAGCAAAACCTTCTTTGATTTCCAAAGCCCTGAGGAAGATTTTGGCACATCAAAACACATTCAAGCCAATTAATCAATGGCATCCATGCGCCAGCAGCACTGCAAGACTGATCTGCAGACAGAAATACATAAGACAGTACTTCCTATAGGTAGTATTGGTAGCTTTCTTTAATGTTATGGCTGGGATTGGGGTTTATGTGGGGGGCAGGAGGTGCTGGTACCTCAGCTAGGAGGAGCCAACTGTAGTTTGGCTTAATTGGTCAAGTTAAGGAAGGGCAACCTAAAGGAAAGAATACCACTCAAGAATGTTTACCCATCTGAACCAAGAAAAAGCCAACTCTACAGAATCCACCTATGAGCAAACTCAATGTCACTCACAAGAATGAAGTTTACTCAATAATTAAAGATTGTTAATCTATTGAGCATAAACCACTATTGTACATCAGTCTGAGGATCTCATCCAGGGGCAACAGAACTGCATCCCACTGGAAGGTGCAGGGTACAATGCCACCCAAGAATATTAATCTGTAGAGTTTCAACTACTAATGTATGCTGCCACATTGGGTCCCTAAAGGAGCTAAGTGCACCATAATAGGGCAGTCGTTCAAGGATAAGCCAGGACATTATGACATTTTATGGTATTTACTCAGGAATGAGAAGGATACAACCAATGCTTAATTTCTGAAAGAAAGAGTGCTGGTGCCTGTAGCTGTGCTGAGAAGCCTGTCAATGCTTTATTCAAACGTCAGCCAGTTGAACACCAAGGGCCTTATTCTGACTTTGGTGGTCTCTGAGCGGGGCCGCCACACCAGAGTACAACTTATTTTTACTCTGGCGGGCAGTTCTTTGGCAGTCCCACTGCAATGCCTTTAAAAAAGGCACTGTATTAGGAGCATTAGAGGCAGTTCCTGCAGGGCATAGACTTTTAAGTCCAAGTCTTCCAGGACCTGGGGTGCATGCACACAGGGGGGCAGAACATGTGTCCCCCTGCATGCACCCCATGATACATAGGCTGAAGGGGGCCCTGTAGGGCCCCTTTTTTTCCTCATGCCACACTTTTCATGGCTGTCGCACCGCCATGAAAAGTGCTGCGGTGATCAAACTCCTAATATGCCTGACGGTGCCACAGTGGCACCGCAAGCATATTAGGGGCCTCAGACCGCTGCGCCACAGTCAGGGATTGTGGATCCCTGGCGGCAGCAACGGTCCTGTGGCAGTCCAACTGCCACAGTTCTAATGCAGCGGATGGACAGCCACCACGGGTTCGGCAGTCCATTGGACTGCCGAACTATTAATAAGGATCTAAGACTTATAGTTTTAAATTCACCTTGTGCATCTTTAATCCACTACTAGGTGCTTAATTTTTGCTGGTGGTTGTTGGCGTTGTACACATTTTTTTACACTAGCACTTATTTCCTGATTAGACATCACAGGAAAGCAAGACAGGGAAGATACAAAGGAGAAATAAGTATGATACATTTAATTAACAAGGTAACAACTGGCGTGTTCCACAATGCTGTTCTATATTGTTATCTTATAAAGAAAGAGCTGATCAACAGGCTATTGAGATATCAATCAACAAATCAATCAGCCATTTGTAAAGCACTACAATGTCACCGCTAGCGGTATCTGGGCAATGAGGGTGCTAGGTTTCCGTCAAAGAGTTAGGTCTTGAGTCTCTTTCTGAAGTCTGCCAGAGAGAGTGCTGTTCGAAGGTGGAGGGGCAGGTCATTCCAGGTCTTGGAGATGTAGGAGAAGGAGCGACCCGCAATGCACCTGCATCGAATGCAGAGGATATGTGTGAAGGCGAGTGAAGCGGAGCACACGTGCCTTGAGGGCAGATGGAAGTTCACTCGGTGGTTGATGTAGGATGGTCCTTGGTCGTGAAGAGCTTTGAAGATGTGTGTATCTTGAAGTGACATCTTTTCTGGATGGTGAGCCAGTGAAGGTTTCTGAGGTAAGAAGTGATGTGGGACCATTTTGGGAAGTCCAAGATGAGTCTGGCTGCATCGATCTGTATGGTCTGGAGTTTTTTGACGAGATGGATGGGGATTTTGGCCTAGAGAGATTTGCTGTAGTCAAGGCGTCTGGTGATAAGGGCCTGTGTGAGGTTTGTCTGGTGTTGACTGGGATCCATGTGAAGCTTCTGCAGAGCATGCAGAGGGTGTGGAAGCAGGAGGAGGCAACTGTTTTGACTTGTCATTTCATGGTCAGTTGACTGTCGAGGATGATGCAGAGGTTGCATGCATGGTAGGTCGGTGTGGTTGGGTGGCCGAGTTCTTCTGGCCACCAGCTGTGGTCCCATGCGGAGGCAATCATTACAAAGATCAGAACGTCTGTTATGTTTGATTTGAGTTTGACGTAGTTGTCTCCCATCCAAATGGCTAGGCTGGTCATTGCATTGCAGAAGGTGGTTTTGGCATTGGAGGGGTCTTCAGTAGGCAAGAGTATGAGTTGAGTATTGTCTGCATAGGAAATAATACTGAATCTGTGAGATCTGCTGACTTCTGTGAGGGGGGTCATGTAGAAGTTGAATGGGGTGGGGCTGAGGGATGATCCTTGTGGTACGCCGCATATGATGTCCCTGGGTGCGAAGGTGAAGGGAGGCAATCGGATGCTCTGTTTGCGTCCTGTAAGGAAGGGGGCGATCCACTTACGGTCATTTTGCTGAATGCTGATGTTGTAGAGTCTGCCGTGAGGGTGTGGTGTGAGACGGTGTTGAATGCAGCAGAGAGGTTAAGGAGGATCAGGGCCACATTTTCTCTGTGGTTGAGGCAGTGGTTGAAGTAGGCGGGATCAGCAGGACATGGCCTGCCCCAACTACTTTAATGCCATAGATTCAGTTACCTTACTTTTTAAATTTGAACAAGCGTCCCAGGGCAGCAGAAATAGGCAAGGCCTATAGATAAGGCCGTTAGGGGACGGGCTGGGCAGGTCGGGCAGAGAAGGAACATGACTGTCTTTTCCTTCTTCCCCAGAGACTACAACGACAGTGTCCACTTCTGCTCTGCCACCCCCCTTCTTTCTTCCTATTATTCTCTTTCTTTCTGTCTAGCAGCCCCTCTCACTTACTGAAAACCATGACTTCAAGAAATGGTTCTCACCCTTTCTTACCTTCGATCATTTATTTGTTCTCCTGTGAAATTGATCTAAAAAAGAAAAACACTTTTGCTGGAAGTTTCGTCTTTTTCTGATATTTTTCTATTCCAAAGTGCAGCCTCAGGAATAAAAGGTTAAAAATATGAAAAATAAATAAAGCAAGACAGAGTGGTAGCAATTTTTTTGTGAGATTGATTTTATTCACACTCAAACAAATTAGGTCCACTTTACAGAGTTTGGCAGTGAAGCGCTACTTTTGTTTTCTTATTTTTCTTTGCACAGCATTGTTTTCCCCGGGCGGGGAACTAGTGCACCAATCCTGGAGGTACTGCAATGCGTAGACTGAAAAGCAAATTGTGTACTGTGGCTCTGTATTCAGGGATGTGGTATTTTTACCATACTGCTTACGTTTTGTAAGGATATAAGCAATGGACATTAAAATGGGCTCTTCCTGGGCCCTGTAGTCATGTCCTTACATTTTCAGGCAAAAGAACTCACTGATTTTTGAATGGTGAGTGTAAAAGCATTAAGGTAACCATGTTGTTCCTGCTTACATTTCACATGCTTTGCCTTCCCTATGAGTGTTTGCTTTTTCCAGGATGTTGTTTATTTTGTAGGCAGCATATTGCTCTTGCCTAGTGCATAATTTAAATTGAGCCACATCCAGGTGTTTATAGCAGGGCCCAGTTGGGTTGTAGTTGAAGGCAGTGCAAGTTTCTCTCAGTGGGGCAGTATAGTGTCTGTGGGGGAGAGGATGTGGCACTATGGTCAGAGCTGCCGAATTTGGAACTGGAGAACCAGGTTCAGCCTTCATGACCAGTCCACCAGACCACTCTCCTGAGGGAGCACATTACCTTGCTAGACCTTAAAAGGCCCACATGACCTTAGAAGGCCTTGTGTCTTAGCACCAGCAGGTGGACCCTAGCGGTGAAAAGTGTGGGATAACCTTCAAGGCTTGTCCACCACAATGCATACTGAAGTTCGCCGACAGTCTGCGGGCAAGCCTATGAAGCAGCACACCCTAGAGCAACAGTGACTCTGTCACTGAGGTCACAGGACCCTTGAGAAGGGCCAGCTCTAGGGTGGTGTAACCGGTGTGACCGCATCGGCCGCTTACTTTGGGTGGGGGCATCGTGCTCGCAAGTATATTATGGTTTTAAAAGCTCTTGCTGCCTCCTTCCTGGACTCCAGCAATTTTCAACAACAATAAAAACGTCATGATTACTCTGGTGAATACTTTTCTTCCTAGAGAGAGATCAGAGTTTGTCTAGTGGAAGTTGTGACTCATGGAAAGGTAGCACAGGGGATTAATGTGCCTGCTGCAAATAACATGTACCATGCAGATCACAAAGTCACATAATGTAAAATGGTCAATGCATTACTGTTATTATCAGAGAGATCCTTTTGTTACTTGCAGTTCATGAGTTAAAATCCTAACATAGAACAGTGAGCTATCGACCGTCATCTAAGAGCTGCATACAAGCTGCAAGGTATAAATTAGAGCATTATGTTTTCCCCACAGTGTTCTTTTGGATAGAAATCAATTCTGATTATTAAAGAGAACCCCAACCATGGTATTAAAAATTCAATTATGAGTTTGTGTTTCTCCATATCTATCAATATTAAACTATACAGCCTACTAGTATGGTTGTCATGTGACTCCTACACCTTGTAGTCCTTAGTCTTATGTAACATTTTCTATACAGTGATTTACAAACATATAATTGATTGTCTCTGTGTAATGTGTGTGATGTAAAGTGCTCTGACACCCTACTTTGGTATTAGTGGCGCTGTAAATCAAATTAAATGCATCTGAGAGAGAGTGTGGTTATGGAGACTTGAGGGGCACTGTGAAAGGGTGGGAGTGAGGGAATCGATGGCGGATGTGGTCATTGGGGGGCACTAACAAACATTGTTGCACAGGGTGCCACCAGTGCTAAAGCCAGCCTTTCCCTTGAGGTCAGTTGGCCTCACCCATTGGTACCTCCATTGGCTTTGTTTCAGCAGCAGTAGCTGCAACTCACCAGGGATCGGCAATGCAGGATTTGCACGCACACCAAACTAAGTTTGCAAACTTCACAGTCTCTCTACTTTATTCACACGCACTTTTAACATGTGCTGCCTGCTTTGGAGGCACTGGAATTATGCAGCAAAGGAGGACAAAAGTATGCCCGAGTGTTGACTATATATTATGCAGCAAAAAAAAGGCTGCAGCGTAATGCAGTATATTTTCTGATATTTTATTATTTTAAAATTTGTACATATGCTTATAGTCTCTGTAAAGATTTTGCCGCATTAGTACTAGTATTTTATAACAACAACGGTCTCATACAAGAGAAATAGATATGGTATCGCAATCAAAAACTGGAATTATCTAGAAACTAAGGTATTAGTACTAGTGTAATATACAAATGCAGCAGTGAGTAAGGTGGTCAGTCAACTTTTTCGAAGCGCCGTCCACTTTGCAGCAACATAAGTCACATTTTCTAGTAACTTTTGAACCGTTTGAGCTAAAAACAATGTATATTTTAAAATTGTCAGATTATGCAGCAGATCTTGTATTATGTGGCAAATATAGCAGAGCCATAATTATATAGAAGACATTTGCAAACTAGGATATTTTGCCATTAATGTATGAACTGCTGTTGTGGAAAAAGGGAGGAGAAGTGCTGATGAAAGAAACTCCATGGCTTGGAGACAAATGGCTTGTGCTTCCAGTTTTAAGCATTGGGACATTCTGTGATTGGAAACATATCCCACTTTGTATATGTATTTTAATGTCAATAACTCATATTAAGCCCTAAATAATCATGTGTATCCATTGGTTGAATCAAATAGCATAATAAGCTGTAACTGGGCAATGAAATGCCACAGAAATATTGAAAATTGGGATGTTGACCTCTGACTTCGCCCACTGATCCAGTCCTTGGGTTAATCCCGCCCTCTGATTCTCTGCCCACAGTTCCCCTACTTTCTTTTCCCCACTTCGACCACTGGGTTGAGGAGAGTTCTGATGTCATCTGTGAATGCAATCGGCGTGGTCTCAGCGCTGTGGTTGGCAAGGAATCCTGATTAGGAGGCGTCAAGGAGGTGGCTTTGCTCCAGGTATTCGGTGAGCTGTTGTTTGATGGTTTTCTCAAGTACTTTGGTGGGGTAGGAGAGTAGGGAGATTGGTCAATAGTTTTTGAGGTTGCTGGGGTCGGCAGAGAGTTTCTTCGGGGGGGGGGAGGGTTCTATTTGGGTTGGTCGTGAGGTTCAAAAGATAGTGGGAGCAGGACTTGGTGGGCACCCCGGAGTGGATGGATGACATGATGGCTTTGGTGCTCTGAGTGTTGACCAGGTGGTGATCGTTCTGCTGGTGCTTGCTGGGAAGTTGAGGTTATCGAGGCTGAGATAGCTGGGTTGGGGGTGGAAGTTGTTGAGATGATGGCGATTTTGCCATGGAAATAGTACACGAGGGTGTCGCAGAGATCTTGGTAGGGGTGGATGGTGTTTTCTGTGGCTGTTGGGTTGGAGATTCTCTTGAATATTTTAAAGAGCTCCTTTGCGTGGTCGGCCGCAGCATTGATGCGGGCCGTGATAGTTGCTCTCTTGGCTTCCTTGAGGTGCAGGTGGTAGTTGCTGAGGGCAGTTTTGTGAGCTGCTCTGTTGGCGGGGTTCTTGGTGGTGCACCAAAGCTTCTCGAGTCGGTAGCAGCTGCGCTTGGTGAGCATGAGTTATGGGGGTGTACCAGGTGACTTGTTTTGAGGTTTTGTTGGCTATCGGTGCTTTCAACGGGGCGACGATGTCTGCGTATTTGGTGATCCAGGTGGGGAAGTTCTGGATGGCCTGGTCAAGGTCTGCAGACGTTTCAGGTTGGGTGGAGCTAAGGGCCTGTGTCTATTGAGTCTTGGTTACCTTGCCTAAGCTTTGGTGGGGGGGCAGTGGTGCTTGGCCGTAGTGTCGGTGATGGTAAAGTAGACAAAGGCATGGTCAATCCAGGTGAGTTCAGTGACATGGGTGAATCTGACTTTGTCGCTGGAGGTGAAGATGGAATCGAGTGTTCATTCAGCTTTGTGCGTGGGTTCAGCGACCAGTTGGGTGAGGCCAATGTTGTTGATGTTCTCTAGGAGGGTGATGGAGTTGGCTTAGTTGTCAATGTTGAACTTGAGGTCACCAAGTGGGATGCATTGGTGGGAGGCGATGGCTAGTGGGTAATGGAGATGGCATCACAGATAGCTGGTCGGGTTCCCGGGTACTGTAGGCGAGGGTTCCTCTTAGCCTCGGTCTATAAGCGGAAGTTAAGGTGTTTCTTTTTGCAAGGGGGCCTGCACTGCAGGAGTGATTTTTTATGTGCAGGAAGAGACACCTTCCTGCACATAAACAACCAATAATGGCAATTTGCTCTTTCTATGTGTGCTGCAAAGTGCAGCACACATGGAAAGAGCGAAAAACGAATAGAAATTAATTATTTCTCCTCGTATCGCCATTCTAAGACTAGGTATTGCCCGGCCTTAGTTTTAGGAGATACCCCAGCCTTGTAAATCTGGGGCAGTGTCAAAAAGCAATGGGCAACACCCATTGCTCGCCCCTTTGCCGCAGCAGAATGCAGCGGTAAGGGGCATATTAACAAGGTAGCGTTAAGCCACGTTAAGTGGCTTAACGCCACCATGTAAATATGTGAAATGGTGCTATGCCACCGAAGCATCAGAAAATATTGGACCCCGTGGTGAAAGGTGCTTGTAAATATGCCCCCTGGTCTTGGACTGGCGATAGGAGGAGAAATTATAAATTTCTCCTAATTTTTTGCTCTTTCCATGTGTGCTGCAATTTGCTCTTTCTATATGTGCTGAGATGAAGTTAAGCCACGTTAAGTGACTTAACGCTGCTTTGTAGAGACGATGAAGAGGATATTGCCACTAAAATGTTGCTAAAAGTGATGTTCTGGTAGCGATATCCTCTTGCAAATATGCCCCCATGGGTGTTGCGTGGAAACGCCCTGTTGGAAACAGCCCCACTCCCACTCCGCAGGGTGGTGGTGGACCTTCCCAACACAATGGGGTAGCTTGGCTCGAGTGGTCAGGAAACAGGCGCAGTGCTAAGCATACAATATACCCATACAAGAACCATGCGTGCATCCGTTCCAAAAACGACTCTACACCGTAAAAATTATGAAAATATTCTTTCTTTATCTTTTTCTCTTAGTTGCTGATTGGAAAAATAAATAGGTCAATCACAATATACAAGTTTCAATTAGTGCAGGTCAAATAAATATTGGCTGTTTGATGAAATAAATAGGGGTGATCATAAATAACAGGGCATAAATACAAGTGCAATATATACAGACAATTAAATACTTTGAGGCAATAAATACTGTACCAATAAATATTGTACACCAACAAGTCCTGTGGACCTATAAATATAGTGCAGCAATAAATAGGTAAAAACTCAATAAATACAGTATCCCCAATAAATAATTAAAAGTATACCGCAACCCTCATATAATCAGATGACACTTCAATTCTTAAGGGCTGATATGGCCCAGGCACAGCTTGTAGGGTTGTGGAAGGCTTGAGGGGGGCTACTCCCTGGCTGGGACAAGGCTGAGGCCTAAGCTGAGGTAGATCAAAGGGGGGAATACCAGTGCCCTGGCTTTCTCTCTCCACACAACCTCTCTAGGTTAGTCCCAGTTCACCCCTTGCACAGTCAGGTTGGTTTCAGCACCTCCCTAGCCCCTTAGAGCAGTCTCTCAGGTCTCCACAGGGCCTTAGGCGCCCTCTACTCCACTTACTGCCCTTTTTCTGATGTTCCGACGCCGCTGGAGTCGTGTCGACGCCGTGAGGCGGTTCCGGTTCGGTCTCGGCGGCCTCGGCACAATGTCAGTTCTTTGACGACGCCGGCAGGCGGTTCCGGTCCGATGTCGGTGGCCTCGGTTCGATCTCGACCTCCGATTCGACGGCGTCGGGCAGTCTCTTCACGATGTCGACTTCGGGCGGCTCCGGTCCGATGGCGCTCTCGGCTCCGATGACGTCGGCCGGCCTGGCCTCGATGTCGACTTCCGGCGACTCCGGGGTGCGATCCTCACCCCCGACCTCCGGTGCTCCTCCTCACAGGCTCCGGGCGACTCCGGAGTGCGATCCTCACTCCCGACCTCCGGTGCTCCTCTACCTCGGTCTCCAACGACTCCGGAGGGCGGACTTCACTCCTCCGATGACGCCGCTCGCTCGACCTCGGTTCACTTCCTCCTCGACCTCTGGTATTCCTCACGACCTCCGTCGGCGCCCTCTCACGACCTCAGGCGGCTCCGGGTACGACGTCTGCTACTTCAGTCAGCGCCGCTTCTCCACCTCGGGCTCCAGGTCTTCAGGCTACTCGACGCCGGACTCCAGGGAAACCAGTTCTCAGGTCAGAATCTTGCTGTTTTCTTGGTTCTAAGGCCTGTTCCTGCTGTCCAGGTCCTTAGGATAAGTTTCTTCTGTCTTCTTCCCACACAGGGCTATAGGCTGGGATCCATCAGTAGGGACAAGTATCAAGGGTGGGTTTATGGACCCCACTCCAGGCACAAGTTTCCACCCCTGCTGCTTCACTCCTTCCTCCTTCACTGTTGTGCTCCTCTCTCTTCACCAGTCAGGTGCCAACTGCCAGCTCCAACTGCCAACTGCCTCTCTTATCCTCCCAACATTCTAAACGGTCTCCAACTGTCACAGAGTTCTGGAATCTCCTGGAATGTTCTGGAAGGTGCTGGTAGGTTCCAGTGGATGCTGGTGATGTCACAGGTGGCCACCATCTTGTGCTCCAGGCCCTCAGACAGAAGTTTCAGGGGTAGCTAAAATGGCTCCCTGAATCTGCAGCAACACGAAAAAGTCTGGTGGTTCCCAAAAAGGAAAAAATTCAAACAGGGTTTGAGGCAAAAGTGGGACAAAATAAATAATGATGAGGAGGGACCACCCAAAGGGCTGACAGGTCTAACACGCGTCCCCCCCAGCTGAAAGTGGGGAGAGCTACCCAACCCCTTGGGAGTTCTCATCACTAAGGCGGAAATACCTTGAGAGACCGTCTGCATTGGCGTGGTCCACTCCAGGCCGATGTTCCACCTGAAAGTCCATCCCCTGTAGGGAAATAGACCACCTCAACAACTTGGGATTCTCCCCCTTCATTTGCATCAGCCAACGAAGGGGTCTGTGGTCGGTCTGAACAAGGAAGTGCGAGCCAAACAGGTATGGCCGCAACTTCTTCAGAGCCCATACCACTGCAAAGGCTTCACGCTCTATTGCACTCCACTTCTGTTCCCTGGGAAGTAGTCTCCTGGATAGGAAGACCACGGGTTGATCCAGGCCCTCTTCGTTGAGTTGCGATAACACTGCCCCAATGCCATGTTCTGATGCATCTGTCTGGACAATGAACTTCTTGGAAAAGTCTGGGGCCCTTAAGACCGGGGCCTCGCACATGGCTTTCTTCAATTTCTCAAAGGCTTGCTGACAAGCCTCCGTCCAGACTACCCGTCGAGGTTGTTTCTTGGACGTGAGCTCCGTGAGAGGGGCTACGATGGTACCGTACCCCTTCACGAAGCGGCGATAGTATCCCGTGAGGCCCAAAAATGCTCGGACCTCAGTCTGTGTCTTGGGGGGTTCCCAGGCCATGATGGCCTCGATCTTCGCCTGGAGGGGTTGCACCGTTCCCCTACCCACCAAGTGTCCAAGGTACACTACCGACCCCTGCCCGATCTGGCACTTGCTGGCCTTGATCGTCAATCCAGCTTGTCTCAGGGCCTGGAGAACAGCTTGCAGGTGACGCAAGTGATCCTCCCAGCTGTTACTGAAGACGGCTATGTCATCCAGATAAGCAGCAGAGAAACTCTCCATTCCGGTGAGGATCTGGTTTACCAGGCGCTGAAACGTGGCAGGTGCGTTCTTGAGCCCAAAGGGCATCACACAGAACTGGTAGTGGCCATTGGGCGTGGAGAAGGCTGACCTTTCCCTTGCTCCATCAGTCAAAGAGATCTGCCAGTACCCAGAGGTAAGGTCAAAGGTACTTAGATATTGGGCAGCTCCCAGCCGGTCAATTAATTCATCCGCCCTAGGGATCGGATGTGCATCAGTCTTTGTCACTGAATTCAGTCCCCGGTAGTCCACACAGAACCTCAGTTCTGGTTGGGCACCCGGTGGTGCAGCTTTCGGTACTAACACCACCGGACTGGACCAGGGGCTGCTAGAAGGTTCAATCACTCCTAGCTCCAGCATCTTAGTGACTTCACTATGAATGCTGGCCTTCACCTTGTCTGACATCCGGTAGATCTTGGACTTCACAGGTGGGCTGTCTCCTGTGTCCACGTCATGGACGCACAGGTGAGTCCTACCCGGGACAAGGGAGAACAACGAAGAGTACTGCCCCAGGACCTGGCGACAGTCCTCCTGCTGTTCAGGAGTTAGAGATGGGGAGAGAATCACTCCCTCCACCGACCCATCCTTTTCTTGAGACGCAAACAGATCAGGGAGAGGCTCGCTTTCCACGTCCTCTCCTCCGTCAGTCACCATCATCAAGATGACTTCGGGCCTCTCGTGGTGGGGTTTGAGGCGGTTGGCATGCAGCACCCGCAGGGGCTGACGAGGGGTCTTCAGGTCCACCAAGTAGGTAGCCTTACCCTTCTTCTCCAACACCTCAAAGGGTCCTGACCAGCGATCCTGGAGGGCACTAAGCTCTCCTGGTTCGATCACCCACACCTTCTGGCCAGGCTCCAACTCCACCGGGTGAGCGTTGTGGTCATACCACGCCTTCATCACTGCTTGGCTGGCTTCCAAGTTGTCAGAAGCTTGCTTCCACAACTTAGCCATTTGGCTCCGGAAGGCCAGCATGTAGCTCACCACATCCTGGGGGAGCTTTCTGGGAGTTCTTTCCCATCCGTCTCTCACCAGGTTAAGAGGTCCGCGTACAGGGTGCCCATACAAAAGCTCGAAGGGGCTGAAGCCCACTCCCTTCTGTGGCACTTCCCTGTATGAAAAAAGTAAACAGGGTAGGAGGACGTCCCATTTCCTCCGCAGGCTTTCAGGCAGACTTCTGATCATGCCTTTCAAGGTTTTGTTAAACCTTTCCACTAGACCATTTGTCTAGGGGTGGTAAGGAGTGGTGAACCGGTAGGTCACTCCACACTCCTTCCACATTGCCCGCATATATGCTGACATGAAGTTGGTCCCCCTGTCGGACACAACTTCCTTGGGAAAACCCACTCGGGTAAAGATTCCCATCAGGGCCCTAGCCACAACAGGTGCTGTTATGGTCCTCAGAGGTATTGCCTCTGGGTACCGTGTGGCATGATCCACCAGAACCAGGATAAACCTGTGACCAGCTGTAGTTGGTGGATCTAATGGACCCACAATGTCGATGCCCACCCTTTCAAAGGGGGTGCTAACGACAGGAAGTGGTTCCAGGGGAGCTTTCAGCTTCACCCCTGTTTTCCCACTGGCTTGGCAAGACACACATGTCCGGCAGTAGGTATCGGACGACACTTTCATCTGAGGCCAATAAAAGTGTGGGACAAGACGGGCGAAGGTCTTGTCTTGCCCCAGGTGTCCTGCCAATGGTATCTCGTGAGCCAACTCCAGAAGGAAGGCTCGATAACGTTGAGGAACTACCAAGGCTCGTGACGATCCATGTAGGGGTGCCTTGGGTTCACTGTAGAGGAGGCCATCCTCCCAGTAAACACTGTAGTTCCCTTCAACGTTCCCTGCTGCCTGGGCTTCGGCCTGTCGCCTCAGCCCCTCAAGGGTAGGGCACTCCCTCTGGCCCTGGCAGAATTCCTCCCTGGACGGGCCTCCCTCCACGTGCCACTCGGCCGGGATGGGTAAGTCCTCCAGGTTGGTAACGTCCCCCTCCGCAGACTCCTGGCCCACCACCTCCGGTGGCCTATCCGTCCTACGGGGTGGAGACGCCGAGGCAGGCTCCTCCTGTCCTCGGTTCTTCCCTTGACTGGCAGCTGGCTGGGCCTTTGTTCCAGGCTCCAGCCGGAATGAACTCCCTCTTCGGGTAGTCTCGGACCTTGTGCTAACACAGGCCCAGTCAGGTGTACCCAGCATCTCGGTGTGAGTCCGGTATTCCACCTCCTTCCAAGCGTTGTGCTCCATGTCATTGCCCAGCAGACAATCGACTGGCACGGCAGGGCTTACGGCAACTCGAAGTGAACCTGCAACCCCCCCCCATTCAAAGGGAACCTCGGCCACGGGATAGTGACCTGTTCTGCCGTCAGCCATCGCGGCTGGGTGGAGTACATCGGGAATTACCTGCTCTGGAGACACCAGCTGGCTACGCACCATAGTCATACTGGCTCCTGTGTCTCTCAGAGCCTCCCCTCTTTGGCCGTTGATGGTGATCCACTGCCCATACTTTGCGGTATTTGCGGGCACCTGGATCTTAGGAACCATCTCCCGTTCTCCCAGGGACACTAGAGTGACACCCGCCCACTCCCTTCCCTTAGTTAAGGGCATCTCCTCCCCGAGCACTACACTAGCTACTCCGGGGGGCTTTCCTCCAGTGGGAGGGGGTGATCGTTTCTGACACTTCGGATCTCCTTTATAGTGTCCAACGCCACCGCACTCGTAGCAATGGACAACCCTTGGCTGCTGACTCTGGCCAGGATTAGGGTTTCTGGGTGGGTTAGCCTTAGAGGTGAATCCTGTTCCCTTCCCTTGGAAGTTATTTTGGGGGCCTTTGGAGAACTCCTTTTTCTTTTCCCCTCCTTCTTTCTTCTGGGGGGCGCCCTGTCCGGCCTTTTGAGTATCCCCTCCAGTCCCCCTTGTGGACACCCGGGTACTAGCCCAAATGTCCGCCTCCTCAGCAAGCTTCCGGGGGCTGGTCAGCTTGCTATCCACCAGGTGTTGCCGCAGTTCAGGGAAACATTTCTCGAGTAGGTGTTCCTTCAGTACTAGGTCAAACAGCTCCTCGTAGTTCCTTACTTCACTGCCCTGAATCCAACCTTCCAGTGCCTTCTTTGCATAGTCCAGGAAGTCCACCCAATTCTGTGTGCCCAGTTTGTGACTACCCCTGAACTTCTGTCTGTACTTTTCAGGTGTTAGTCCAAACTTTCTGATGAGCGCCAGTTTCATGGTGGGGTAGTGGGTCTGCTCATCCTCTTCGAGGGCCAATAAAGCATCCCTACCAGCTGGAGGCATGTACCTATACAATCCTCCTCCCCAATACTTCACTGGAACCCCATGGGCCCTCAACGAGACCTCATAGGCTGCTAGCCACTTGGCGATGTCGTCACCCGCCCCATAGCTAGCTACTATGTCCTTTGGCAGGTAAGGTTTGGATTCCCTGGTGATTTCTTGGTCTTTGCTGCCACCATTAGGAACAGTTGGTGCCCCAATTCTTAGGATCTGAAGCTCTATCTCTTTCAGTCTTATCTCATGAGCCATCCTCTCTTTCTCCGTCTCATGAGCCAACCTCTGTTCCTCCTTCTCCTTCTCCAGCTTTGCTAAATCCCATGTGAGCTGTCTTTTCTCTCTCCGATCTGCTAACTCCACGCTGGATAAGCCCCCGCTAGAGACAGTGCTGCCCTTCCTAGAAAGTGTCCTGGGCCCTGCTGACAGGTTCCCCACCTCAGGTTGGTACATCTCAGCCCCCTCGGGGTCAGGCTCTCCATCCCTGTCTTCCTCCTCAGCCTTGCTTTCTCGGCGTGCCTCCCCCCAAGCCCTTAAGCTGGTTTGGAGTGCACCCTTCTTTGCTCCTGGGGGACAGTACACCCCCTCCCGCTGGCAAAACTCCCTGAGTTGGGCCACAGTGTACGTTTCTAGATTCTCTAGTACAAACTCCATCTTGCCCACTCAGGTTAGAGGACAGGTTTTGTGCAGTAACAATGTAGGGGGGTACCTTTAGTAATACCTCCTCCCACCACCAGAGTAAATTTGGAAAAAACAAAAACCCACAATTAGGAAGGCCGCTGTGAGAAAACTCCCGGTGTAGGCCTATGGACTACCCACAGTTATTGTTGAGTATATGTAGGCACAGCTCTATCCCACCACTGAACACCAATTTATGTTGGAAACAGCCCCACTCCCACTCCGCAGGGTGGTGGTGGACCTTCCCAACACAATGGGGTAGCTTGGCTCGAGTGGTCAGGAAACAGGCGCAGTGCTAAGCATACAATATACCCATACAAGAACCATGCGTGCATCCGTTCCAAAAACGACTCTACACCGTAAAAATTATGAAAATATTCTTTCTTTATCTTTTTCTCTTAGTTGCTGATTGGAAAAATAAATAGGTCAATCACAATATACAAGTTTCAATTAGTGCAGGTCAAATAAATATTGGCTGTTTGATGAAATAAATAGGGGTGATCATAAATAACAGGGCATAAATACAAGTGCAATATATACAGACAATTAAATACTTTGAGGCAATAAATACTGTACCAATAAATATTGTACACCAACAAGTCCTGTGGACCTATAAATATAGTGCAGCAATAAATAGGTAAAAACTCAATAAATACAGTATCCCCAATAAATAATTAAAAGTATACCGCAACCCTCATATAATCAGATGACACTTCAATTCTTAAGGGCTGATATGGCCCAGGCACAGCTTGTAGGGTTGTGGAAGGCTTGAGGGGGGCTACTCCCTGGCTGGGACAAGGCTGAGGCCTAAGCTGAGGTAGATCAAAGGGGGGAATACCAGTGCCCTGGCTTTCTCTCTCCACACAACCTCTCTAGGTTAGTCCCAGTTCACCCCTTGCACAGTCAGGTTGGTTTCAGCACCTCCCTAGCCCCTTAGAGCAGTCTCTCAGGTCTCCACAGGGCCTTAGGCGCCCTCTACTCCACTTACTGCCCTTTTTCTGATGTTCCGACGCCGCTGGAGTCGTGTCGACGCCGTGAGGCGGTTCCGGTTCGGTCTCGGCGGCCTCGGCACAATGTCAGTTCTTTGACGACGCCGGCAGGCGGTTCCGGTCCGATGTCGGTGGCCTCGGTTCGATCTCGACCTCCGATTCGACGGCGTCGGGCAGTCTCTTCACGATGTCGACTTCGGGCGGCTCCGGTCCGATGGCGCTCTCGGCTCCGATGACGTCGGCCGGCCTGGCCTCGATGTCGACTTCCGGCGACTCCGGGGTGCGATCCTCACCCCCGACCTCCGGTGCTCCTCCTCACAGGCTCCGGGCGACTCCGGAGTGCGATCCTCACTCCCGACCTCCGGTGCTCCTCTACCTCGGTCTCCAACGACTCCGGAGGGCGGACTTCACTCCTCCGATGACGCCGCTCGCTCGACCTCGGTTCACTTCCTCCTCGACCTCTGGTATTCCTCACGACCTCCGTCGGCGCCCTCTCACGACCTCAGGCGGCTCCGGGTACGACGTCTGCTACTTCAGTCAGCGCCGCTTCTCCACCTCGGGCTCCAGGTCTTCAGGCTACTCGACGCCGGACTCCAGGGAAACCAGTTCTCAGGTCAGAATCTTGCTGTTTTCTTGGTTCTAAGGCCTGTTCCTGCTGTCCAGGTCCTTAGGATAAGTTTCTTCTGTCTTCTTCCCACACAGGGCTATAGGCTGGGATCCATCAGTAGGGACAAGTATCAAGGGTGGGTTTATGGACCCCACTCCAGGCACAAGTTTCCACCCCTGCTGCTTCACTCCTTCCTCCTTCACTGTTGTGCTCCTCTCTCTTCACCAGTCAGGTGCCAACTGCCAGCTCCAACTGCCAACTGCCTCTCTTATCCTCCCAACATTCTAAACGGTCTCCAACTGTCACAGAGTTCTGGAATCTCCTGGAATGTTCTGGAAGGTGCTGGTAGGTTCCAGTGGATGCTGGTGATGTCACAGGTGGCCACCATCTTGTGCTCCAGGCCCTCAGACAGAAGTTTCAGGGGTAGCTAAAATGGCTCCCTGAATCTGCAGCAACACGAAAAAGTCTGGTGGTTCCCAAAAAGGAAAAAATTCAAACAGGGTTTGAGGCAAAAGTGGGACAAAATAAATAATGATGAGGAGGGACCACCCAAAGGGCTGACAGGTCTAACACGCCCACAGTAACATCTATGGAACGCCCCTTTCAAGTAGTGCTCTTTGTGAAAGGGGCACATTTACAAGGCCATGAAAAGCCAAGCAAAGTGGTTATGCGTGGCCTCGTAAATATGTAGCTGCATATTGCGCACTGGAGCATCAAAAAAGTGATGCTCCGATGGCACAAAATTGCCGCTAGGGGCTTCCTAAAGAAGGCCCAAAATGTCTTCATTTACGTCAGCTACACACAAAAGCTACACACCTCAACCTACCCCATATTTTTAACTTGTGAAACTTTTGTTTATGTTCTTTGAGACAACAGATCCAGAGGAGCAGCATTTTAAGCATGTATCCACACGCTTACACGTCTCAAACGCAGTCGCTCAGTTTAGACCACAGAGGTCTCATTTCTGATTCCAAATGAGTGTACTGAAATCTTGGGGCACATTTACCAGCCCCTATCGCCACCACAATGTCACTTTTAGTGACGCTGTGGTGCCGATGGGGGCTTAGCCTTAGTTACAAGGCAGCGTTAAGCCACTTAACGTGCCTTAACGCTGCCTTGTAAATAAGGCACCCTTTCACGCTGTACTTAGCGTGAAAGGGGAGGGCAAGGGGTGTTGCGGTGGGCGTTCCACCACAACACCCATTGATTTTGATGCTGCTCCATATTTATAAGGGTGGCATAAATATGGGGCAATGCCAAAATTAAGACCAGGGAAAACGTGGCCTTACCCTGACGCAACGAGGAGAAATGTTTCATTTCTCCTTGTTTTTGCTGTTTCCATGTGTGCTGTTTTGTACAGCACCCATGGAAAAAGCAAAACACCAATGATTGTTTATGTGCAGGAAGATGTCCCTTCCTCCAAATAAACAATCATTTAAAAAAACAAAAAAAAGACATTTTGAAATTTCTTTGTGTGCTGCATTACAGCACATAAAAGTTTCAAAACGCCATTTAAAGATTGTTTATGTACAGGAAGGGAGACCTTCCTGCACATAAACAATCTTCCCCCCAACGCAGACTATGGTGCAATGGTGCCTGCATTGGCACTAGGCTGCTAAGTTTAGCGCCAGTGCAGGGAGACACACAGGGCTGCACCATATTATTGTAAATATGGTGCAGCCCTGCGTTTCTAAAGTGACCAAGCGTCTCGTTAGCCTCCATGACTTAACGACACGCTCCGCCACTCTATTCTAAATATGCCCCTTACAATCTTCCCTTCAACACAGACAACCTTGCACTATGGTGCAAGGGTGCATGTGTTGGCGCTAGGCTGCTAAGTTTAGCGCCAGGGCAGGGGGAAACGCAGGGCTGCGCTGCACCATATTGTTGTAAATAGGGAGGCTAAGACTGCTCCGTTTTCACTGTCACCACAGCACTGATACCGTCATGAAGAATGAGGTATTCTGAGAAAAACATTAACTGGGGGGACGCTGTCTCTTCAGGAAGATACGGGGGGCGTCCACCTTATAATGGCAACTCCTTCACTCAGAATAGCTTGATTGCTTCTACCTGATAGAACACTCGTGGGAAGCATTAGGCAGACTGCGAGCTCTCTGTGGCAGAAACAATACCGCTGTTTAAGTAGTCGCTTTTCCATTTCCTCGTTAACGTTAGCGCGGTATCCAGAGCGACCCGTGTCTATACTCACTGCTTCAGAATGAAAAGGGCTTTTTCGAAATCATAATCATTTTCCAGCACACTTTCGTATTCCGGAAGCGGCCATGTACCGACAGCTTTCCTTGAAATATAGCCAGAGTTCCTGAAAATCAGTATTGAAATGCAAAAATGGGCTGCTTGTTATTTATCCACATCACAGGCCGACAGCAGGAATATAAAAAAGACGCCATATTTCATCAAGCTACTTAAAAGAGATACATGACCAGCGTTACCATTGTACCCCAAACTGGGGAAAGTGCATTTGTACTCTGTTGTGCATAATCTCAAGACTACACTGGCAATTTCATATTTATCGAAATAACACGTTCATGTGTTTCTTAAACTGAAACATGACTTTTTTTCATATAAGAGAGCAAGAACAGGATTTATTTGAAAGGAATGTGCTCCCATGTGCGTGTTAAGAATAAATAGCATTTTTTTTTAAGTAGACTATTTTCTTACAAAATCTTTTTGAAGCCAAACCACCACCCGAGGTCAGTGGAGCTCTGATATTAAGATAAATCCTCAATGGTTGGAAAAGTGACTGGCACATACCCTGTTGTTATGCCCAGCCCTCGCATTGCGACAGACCGGAATTATGTTTCACACACACTGTGATGTTTAAAATGCGGAAAGCTCTGTGCCTTGGCTGCTTAGTCTGGTCTACATGGATGTTATCTATCCTGCATCTGTCCTATTACAAGCAAGGGCAGCTCCTTCATAAGTAGAAGTAAGGCAGCAGCTGGCAGAGGATTGGCAGTAACTCTGGGCTTTGAAAGAAAAGAAGTCAGCATATCAATGGGTTTGCCATGGCACGATTCACGCTGTACCTACCAACAGGTTAGGTCTAAACTGGGGCGACATGTTGAGCAAAAGAACAAAGGATTTAACCCAGATCTCTTGACTGGGGGTGAATGTTTTGATTTGTTCTGCATTCCGTCCATCATTTCTGTGTCTTTAGCATTCTCACCTTAAGTGCGCCGGGTATGCTTTTGTGTGTAGCGGGCTCACTGTGCTACTGGATTCAAGCTAGCCTGGCCGATGAGGGGTGAAACCCCGAAGCCGGTCCTAGGATGCTTTTTTCTGGTCCAGGGAGGACCTGGCCAGTTTGGGTAGTAGAAATTTCCGTGTGCTCGCATGCTCTGTGCTGCTCCTTGATACCCTCAGTTTCTCTTTTAAATTGCTGCTTGATCCAGGACTGTATTTCACTTTCAGAGGCTTACTCCTGCAACTGAGATTAGTCTTTTAATGTTGGTAAAGGAAATACATCATTTCTCGTCACTTACATATCAGCATCAGCAGGCTTAGACAGTGCAGCATTTTAGCAGCGAATCAGCTAGGGTATTGCCCCTTGAAACACCATCACAAAGATGCTGGTGTGTAGCCCACTTTTTCACTGCCACCTTTTCTGGTAACTGGAATGTGTTTGAAAGATTTTGGACAAATTGCCAATCTTTAAGTCGAGCATTCAAGACCTCTTGTATATACTTTAGTATATACTTATATGTGTATGTACTTTGTGGGCTCTGGAGATCATCCCTAGGACTTGTCTGCTTCCGCTTAGGGACTTTTCTTCTGTTCAACTGCATCTATTTAACTGTCTTAATAGAAAACGACCAGTAGAGGTCAGTAAAATACCAGAATTGCTGTCTGCTTTTTCAACTGCCTCTATTTAACTGTCGTGATAGAAAACGACCAGTAGCGGTCAGTAAAATACCAGAATTGCTTTCTGCTGATGGAATTTCTTTTTTTTCTTCTGGCAACTGCCTCTATTTAGCAGTCTCGATAGAAAACAGCCAGCAGAGGTCAGTAAAATACCAGAATCACTTTAGCATTCTCTAGATTCCAGTCCACAGAATTTGTCTTCCACAAGCACCCGTAGACAATAATATTTTTCTCAAATCTTGTATTTTCTGTGATATGACCACTGAAGGCCCTGATTTTATTTTAAAAACATGGCTTTGGACCATACCATTTCCAGCTGAAAGGTAATATGTCTCTCCATGTGTTCCCATACCTGGCTTGTCACGCAGTTTGGTGCTTACTTTCCCTCCATATTAAAGAACAGTAGATGTTTCAGCACCCAGGCTAATGTGCTGCATAGCTAAATACATATAAGGTCCCAAAGGCGAGACCAATTGCATTGCAAATGCTTTTTAATCATCACTCCAAATGCGTACTTGCAGTCTGTGGATACAGTAACAATCTTTTCTTTGGCTAGGATGTAGATAAAGATAAAATATAGATAACACTCTCCACAATTTGATACACAGTGCATACAGCTTAAATGGCAGCTACGAAACTGTAATAATTTCTGAGACATAATCCATCAAAAACGTGTCAATTCACAGTCAGTAATTAGCACATCAATCAGGTCAATGCAGGGTTTAATGATATGAGCAGTAACGAGCGTGCTACCTATCCTCATTGGTGAGCATTAAAGAAGCAGAGTTCAAAGCAGGACAGTGGGCCAGAGTAATATGGAAAGCAGAGAATAACAATACTTCATATCATGACAATTGGGCTGTGGAGAGGTGCTGGGTTTTTGCAGTGGGAAAGAGCACAATCAGAAAATGGGGCACAACAATGGGTTGTGGTACAAGCTCCCTCTTCTAAGGAAGGTCAAACCATTTCTTCCAGAAAGTAACTTCAGAACTGCTGTTCAAGCACGCATACTCTTGCATCTGGATGGTGGAAATGCCTTGCTCCATGGCCTCCCTGACTCAACAATGGCATCCTTTAAGGGTATCCTACACCCTGCAGCACATCTCATCCAGGGTCTGAAGAAATATGATCATATCAACTCCCATCCTGATGGACCACCGTTAGCTCCCCTTACTGACCACACCATCCTCAAAACCAACTGCATCATTTACAAAACCATCACGACCAGCACCCCAGCTTATCTTGCAGACAAATGCACCTTCCCTGACGGTTTTCAGCACACAGCATTCAGCACACCATCAGACTGCAGCCTAAGAAGTGTAAAAAAGAAAAAAACAAGACAGCATGCTGTTTTAGTCTATGAACCCAGGATCACGTACAACAATTGTATATCCCTCAGGACTGCCCCAATGCTGTTTCAATTTATTAAAGTGTTAAAGACTCAACTTTTTAAAGAACACTGCATCACAATGCATTTACCGTCCACAACACAGCTTCCTCTCTAATTACTTGTTGACTTTATGCTTGTGTTTGACTATGTACAGCGCTCTGCTGCCTTTTGGCTAAGTTTGCTTTATAGAAATACCAAATACATACATAGATCCATCAATACAATATTTTCAACAAGATTTGTGGCAGCATGGGAGCGTAGCTGTGCCTATATCCTGAATTGAAGAGTAATAAGCTAAGTTTTTTTTCTTTAGAACCAACATTCCAAGGGCAAATTCATTACATTCATGACAATATAAAGTAAAATGTTTGGCATAATTAGGGAATCCTATGGCAGGTGCAAAAGTTAACACTAGTTTAATTTTTACCAATACATTTTCGGCTTTACTAGTTAACTACAGGGTTTATAATTTCAGACATAATCTTGCTGAGGCTTTGCCGTCTCAGTCCAGAATCCACTGTCTACATTACCCAGCATTCCCAGAAAGGTACGTACTTGGGAGACAGTTACATGGCAAGGCAACTTATGAATGGCTTCAACTCATTCAGAGGACCGGTGATGCTTAGCAGAGATTTCATGACCAAAGTTTCTCGCTCAAGGAAGATAGGATTCTAACATCTCTTGTGAGGTCTTGCGCTATATATTAGCCAATTCGTCAAGGAGTCGGACCAAGTCCTCCTTGCACTTATCTAGAATATCAGATGCCAAAAGTAAGTCATCTACTTTAAATTATCTGGAAAACCTGGACTCTCAATCGCTTTCCGTACTGCGAGGGGCTCGCAGCAATACCCCTGACAATGCAGATCGAAAAGAGCAAGGCATCAGAAGGCAATGTGCTATGAAAGATGCGACCCATATAGATTGGAGCTGGCTGTCCAGGACCATAAACATCAAATCGGAAAAACATTGACAAAGCAGGCCTGATGCCGGTGAAACCTCTAACACTCTCAAATTGTGGTCCTGGAGTATAAACGGCCTAGGAGATAAGCTCATGGATATGGGACTAAATCTTTACATGCAAAGATTCAACCTTATTGCATTGCAAGAAACATGGACCGACTCCCCACCAGCACTTCCAGGCTATAACCTGAATTTCATCCCTCCTACACAGAGCGCAATATTTGGTCACAAAAAGGGAGGCCTTGCCACATATAGCTCAATAAGAAGTATATATGCAGTAGTGCCTCTGGCACACAAATTAGATCCACCGAATGCAATGCAAGCACTACGAATTTCCATTCGGGAACAGGTTAAAAAAAGAGGAGATAATTCTGTCAAATCTTTACTTACACCCCAGAGGAAAGAATCAAGGGGCCCAACAGCTGAAAGAAGAACTCATAAAATGACTAACCACTGAGAAAACAAACAGTCTGATCATCAGCGGTGACTTCAACCTGAACATGCTTAACAACCCAGTCACAGAAATCACCGCAGATGAGGACCCATTCGCAAGGGAATCAAGCCCCCAAGATAACACGTCCGGAGGCAGAAGCACAAAAATAGCACAGCGACTTCTAGCGACACTAGAAGAACAGGGTCTCCGAGCACTTAACGGAAGACTCCCAGGAGACCACCCCCAAGTGGCAATGTTCCATAGCACAATGACCAATTCCACAATTGACTTCACCTTCCTCTCCGGCAACCTGTTCCAATTGGCAAGAGACTTTCACATCGGCTCACTAGATTTCAGTGATCACTTACCTCAAGAAGTCACGATAGAGGCCTTCACAATCCTAAACCCTTTACAAGCCAAGGAGCACAGCTCAGTCTATGCCACGAATGATAGGCGAATTATAGGCAGATAAAATGCAGAACAGATGACCCTCAGCGCCTTCTGCTCCACGCTAAGCAAGCATTCAGCGAAGCTCAAAATGTAACAACAGACTTAATTGAGAGCTGGGAAGAGTTTGTAGAAATACTACGCAACAATATGGTAATAAAACAGGGAAACAACCGGCCTGAAGGAGCTGGTAAACCCGAGAAGCACACAAGGTACCATAACTTTAGAAACAACGCTCATCTAAAAAACCCAAAGACCCTCATCAATCAAGCACTACGAAGTCTGAGGGTAGATCCTGCCGCTAAAGAACAGCGGAGGCGGCTAAAGCGCGACCGCAGGAGGCTGATCTGGCAACTTTAGAGAGAAGCCGATGAGTCTCTCTGGGCCAAACTCTTACACAATGCCAAAACTAGCAACAGCGCACAATTTTGGCAAAAGATCAACAATCTGACCAAGGAGCGGAGTCAGGGCATTAACTCTTACGTCACAGAAGATGACTGGACAACCTTTCTTAGTATGAATTTTAATGAAACTGACACAAACAGTTAAAGAATACTTAATCCCACAAAGGACACTGAGGGACGACTACTGCTGCGTTGCGAACACCATGAATCTCAACATCCAGATCAGGAAATCGTAATCACGAGTGCACTGATAAGCAAAAGAATCTCAAAGGGAAGACGCAAGGGGGCACCTGGACCAAATGGTATTCCCCCTATACTCTTCAAGCAAGAGCCGGAATATTGGGCCGCCGCACTCAAGACAATGTTTGAAAAAATCCTACGGACATCAATAATTCCATCATCATGGAGGGGAGCTATCATCTCACCTATCTGCAAAAAAGGAAACAGAAACGACCGAAGATGCTATTGGCTAGTGGCCTTGCTTGACAACGAGGCCAAATATTTCGCAGGCCTCTTACTTGAGGAATTGACATTGTGGGCAGCTGAGGTTTCAGCAATTCCATACAATCAAGCAGGCTTCTGTAAAAGCATGGGGACTACCACCAACATACTAGCTCTTTCACTATTAATCGATGCTGCCCTCGAAGCAAAGCAACCTCTATTTCTGTGCTACATTGACTACAGTTCTGCATTCGACCACATCAATAGAAACCTTCTGTGGGTAAAATTTAAAAAGCTGAATATTCCCCCGCTGCTCTTAAACCAACTAATTCCCCTGCACAGCGAGACATGGGTGCAAGTCAAACTAGGCTCTGGTGAATATCTAACAAGGAAGATCTCAACAAGCACAGGGCTGCGTACTTGCTCCAATACTTTTTAATCTTTTCATGGGAGAGCTATCGCCGCTGCTAAATTAAAGTAACTCGCATGCACCAAGGTTAGGGGGCACCCAGCTGTCGAACCTCTTCTACGCAGACGACCTGGTACTTATTAGCCGTACCCCTGTAGGCCTACAGCCGCTACTGGACATTACGTTGAGATACTCTGCAGCTAATAGGCTTAGCACCAATCAAGAAAAATCTAAAGTTATGTGCATTAATCTCCCCAAAAAGAAAATAACACTGGATTGGCTCTTGGCATCAAGGAAGCTGGAAACGGTCTGTGAATATAGATATTTGGGGGTCATCATAGACTGCAAAGGCTACTTCAAGCCACAATGTGACACCATAATAAGGAGAGGGCTAATGGTTGTGGTAGCACTTAGAAACCTAAAAAACGAGGTCACTGGACCAAGCCTATTACCCCTCATAAAGGTGATCCAGGCAAAATGAATCCCAGCCATCACTTACGGCAGTAAAGCTATGAGGGGGAGGGATGCTTCTTCAGTAGATGGAACGGTAGCAAAGGCGCTACGCATGATCTTTGGCCTTCCTAGGTACACATCGCCCGCACAGATGAGGGTAGAATTCGGGCTGCCAAAAGACGGGCTGGCACGCAAAGTAACATGCATAAAAAGCTGGCACAAAGTAAGCAGGGGCGATCCGAAAACACTAAATGCACTCCTGTGAAAGGAACTTCAAGACAAAGAAACTTGCCCAGAAATGCTGTTCTTGGAAGCCGCAATTAATCAGCTTGGTTAACGGCAACTATGGGAACTCCCAGGCTCTCCAGCAGGTTTTAAAAAGGTGGTTAACAACATAGTCCGAAAAGAATCATTGTTGCAGGACAAAGCCGCCTTGATACAGCTTGCTCATGGCTGGCTTACAGTTCAATCTTATGTCAAGCCCTCGCCCCAAGTATACCTACAGACAGGCTTTTCCAAAAAAACAAAAGAGAAGTTCCTGAAATTTCACCTAGTGTTATTGCCGTCCACGAATCACCTACCCCCGTGGTTACGCTCCCAGCTACCAACAAAATGCCGTCTTTGCGGGAACGGCAAAGAAAACACTGTAAATCTCATCGTCATTTGCAGCGAACTTATACAAGAACGCCGCTCCCTCTTGAGACCGCTTCTTAATAACCGCAGGATACGGACCTGCAGGCAAGCGGTGTTGGCTTGCTTCCAAGGCGACGACATCCAACTGAGCTGCCGAGAGGTAAAATTCTTTGAAGCGGCGGAAATCTGCTTTAAAATACTGAATGATAGCCAAAAATCTAGTAGCAACGCGAAAGACAAGAGGAACAATTCACTCTAATCCTCAAAGAGAAAGCACCAGCTTGCGCTGGCAAATAAACAGGTGGCACAATGTGGGCACGAGGTGCGTCCATTGCTCCCAAGCGACTACAAACCAACTTTATGAGAGTGTGGCCCTGGCAGGGAAACTGAAAGGCACCAACGTTTACTGCTTTAACCATCAGGAAAGACAACAGTTTTACCCTTACCGAGAGAGTGGAACAAACTAGCAGCCCACTTATGATGCCAGCGGGCAGGGGCCCAACAGATAGGCCAAGCAGATTCCATCAAACCATCTGCTGAGAATGTCCAGGAACACTGCACCGCACTTAATCACATCAGCCCCTTGAGTATCGAGATTCTAAGAGTGCTTGCACCAAGGTCTAGCCTGCTCCAACCAATGATTGCTTTTATACAGCACTAGCACCGCTCCAGACATTTGGGGCCTCATGTAGGTAAATAAATTTTACCGTTTCTTAAATACCGAGCCGTACCGAATCGGTAAATTAGAATCGGTAAGTTATATGTAGGTAAAAATTCGGTAACAGTTACCGATTCGGTAACATTCGGTAATCACGAATCGGAATTCACCGAATCGGAAAATACCGAGGTGGTATTTACCGAATCGGAAAATACCGAGGTGGTATTCACCGAATCGGAAAATACCGAATCGGTATGTACGGAATCGGTAAATAAAATCACATGACTTGACGAAACAGCTAATCCTGTGCAACCACAGCCCACCCAACCAGGAAGTGGCCACACCCAGGCAGGTGTACATAATTAGCCGACCCTGGAGAGGCTTGGAGTGCAGAGGAGAGGCAGGGAGCCGGTGCCTGTGCGAGCGGGAAAACGAACATCATGTCCAGCCAGAGAACACAGAGAGACGGAGGGGAAAGGAGGAGGAAGCTGAAATTTAGCCCCAAGGAACTCCAGGTGCTGGTGGAAGAGGTGGTGAAGCAGCACCAGAAGCTGTTTGGAAGGCAATCCCTGCAAGTGCCTGAGGCTGAAAAGCGCAACATATGGCTGGCCATCCAGGCCCAGGTGAATGCTGTGGGAGTGACCCACAGGGACATAGAGGTCCTAAAGAAGCGCTGGTATGACCTGAGGATTGTAACCAAGAGGAAGATGGGCGACATCCAGAAGGAGGCCAGCCAGACTGGAGGTGGAACCAACAGGGCACCTGCCCTCACCGAACTGGAGGAGCTGGTGGGGGCCACAATCGAGCAAGAGAGCGTCGTGGGTCTTGGGGACGCCGACAGCTCTGCCAGAGCCGCCACACAACAAGGTAAGACGAAAGCACAGCAATGTAGCACCCCCTATCCCTATCCCACATCCCCCATTGTGAAACGAGAATCACACTGCAGTCCACACGTGTCAGTGCAGACAGGCAATGCATTCCGGGAGATGTAGTCAGGGAAACACCAACCATGACGTAAATGTTACAGGGCAACAAGGCATGTCACGCACTCGAGGCACAAGGAGACAGAGGACATTTTGGAATGTGAAATTATTTATTGTGACGCTTTCAATGCAGCCCTTCGGGGACACTGAGCCAATGTTGTATTTCTGTCCACAGATGTGACATCATGCAGGACAGGGCATGCTGCAGGAGAGACGGCACACCGGCCACAAATATCACCTCTAGCCAGCACAAGTTCAGACCAGGGAGCAGGCCCACTGGCAGCCGCACCACCAACACAGGCAGCCTCGCCGCAGCCAGAGCCAGCATCACCTCACCCAGAGCCAGCATCACCTCACCCAGAGCCAGCATCACCTCACCCAGAGCCAGCATCGCCACTCATGTTTGAATCACCGGCCACATCTCCGCTTGCAGGTGTGGGAATGAGGAGGCGTCCAGCAGCCAGGCTACAAGCCTTAGACACCTCGTCAGACGACAGCATGGGCCCTGAAGAACTCACCAGGCCCCAGGAAGGGAGCCATGCCACTGTGCCCCACACCTCACAGGCAGCACAGACGGGAGCAAGAGGGCGCCGCAGGTCGCGTGTCCAGAGTCCACCAGCACCCATTGACGGCCATGGTGTCTTCTTGGGTCTCGAGGGCCAAATGTTGAAACAACAGCGCCTGCAAACAAAGGCAGTCATGACAGTCCAGAGGCACATGCGGGTGATGAAAACTACATTAGTCAACATGGACAATAACATCAGCGGCATGGCTGCGGGCATTCGGGACATGTCCCAGTCAATTCAGCAGTTGTGCAGCAAATTAGATGCTGACATCGAGGCACGGCGCCGGGAACGGCAGAGAAGGGACACTACCAACAGGGCACTCAACCGTCTGGCAACTGCGACTTCTCTACTGTGCCGGCGCTCTGTGACGATGCAGGAGGGCCTAACACACTGCTGCAGCGACCTGTCTCGGGGGATGGTGCAGGTGACAAGTGCACTAGGGGTGCTATTTACTAGTCAGGCGTCGACAACTGCTGCAGGGGATGCTACGGAGAGCATCGACACCAGCAGCAGGAGCAGCATCACACCCCCCGTCCCAGAAGGACGCAGGAGCAGCAGGCGGCTTGGGGTTGGCTCTAGTGAGGATGCACAGGCCGTGCCATCCACCACTGCAGCGCGTATGCGCAAACATTGATGTGGCCCTGCTTAGCCACTTCCCAATGAGTGACGTAACCCTGGACATACTCCTTGTATAGATGGTATATTGCCAGATTGGCTTGTTCATGTGTTCATGGCGTGGTGCCACATTAAAACTACGTCATGACTAATCACAACTGGCTGTGTCCCCTTACTTACTCAGAAATAGTTGCATGTGATCTCTGTCCGTCTCTCTCTCCCATCGATTGCAGTTGGCACTCTAGCTGCGTTGCCCTGTGGCTGGCCTGACTCATCCTCGTTGTCCTCAAAATATGTTAGTTCCACATCTGTACCTTTTTTCGTGGCAAGGTTGTGCAGCATTGCACAAGTGGCAATAATCTTGCAGCAGGTGATGGGTGTGTACTGGCGTGCGCCTCCGCTCTTGTGGAGGCAGCGGAACCTGCTCTTCAGTAGTCCAAACGTGCGCTCCACCACATTGCGTGTTGTTTTGTGTGCCACGTTGTATCGTCTCTCACTCTGGGTTGCTGGGTGTAGGTAGGGAGTGAGGATGAATGACCGGCATGCATATGCACTGTCGCCTAGATGAGTTAAAGGGAAACATCAGTCACATGCCTCTTTACACTATGATTTGCAGGTTGCAAGGGGCGTCACTGTTACTCACCTAGCAGGTATCCCTCTCCAAATTCTCCGGCACTCAGTCGTGTGTAGATCCCACTATTCTGGAAGATGTACGAGTCGTGGGTGCTCCCAGGAAACTTTGCAACAATATCTGTGATGATGTTCCCTGCATCACAGATCACCTGCACATTGATGGAGTGGGTGGACTTCCTGTTCCTGTAGATGTGCTCTGTGTCAGCTGGTGGACAGATTGGGATGTGTGTACCATCAATACAGCCGATGACATGGGGGAACTGTGCCATGTGATAAAAGTCTGTTTTTGTTTTCTGCAGTGCAGCCTGTGTGTTGGGGAAGCTGATGTAGTGGTGCATTCTCTGCATCATGGCATCCAGGAACTTCCTGAAGAAACGTGACAGGCAACTCTGGGATACACCACCCACCGCAGCTATCACCACCTGATAACTGCCGGATGCCAGCAGATGTAGGCTGCAGAGCACCTGCACATGTGGGGGTATGGCGTGCGCCCTTCTTATTGGCTGGTCCAGGAGTGGGTGAAGGTCCCTGATTAAGTCCATGATGGTTTCGGGGTGTAGCCTGTACCTCTCATGTATCTCTGCATCAGTCAGCTGGAATAGTGTGATGCGCTGTCTGTAGATGCGTTCCTCCCGTCGCCAAACCCTCAGTCCTGCTGCCTGTAGACGTAGGCGCCTTGCAATGACATACATAGCGGCCATGTTGTCCACGCTGTTGCATTTTGGGATTGCTTATATGCACTGTTGATGGTTACCACCTGCTTTCAATCCGTGTTAATTACCGACTCTTATTTACCGATTTTCTTGGATTTCTTAATTACCGAGTGCTCCTACATGTCATTTTAATTTTTACCACTTCATATTTACCACTTCATATTTACCGATTCGTTAAGTATGTATTCGGTAAATCTGATTCGGTATTTTAGAATTCGGTAAATATGATTCGGTATTTACCGCCTCATATTTACCGAAAAGTCGTTTTTGGACTCCTACATCTCACTTGTCTGAATACCGGTCGGTAACGGCATATTTACCGAAAATCGGCCGTTACCGACCGGTATTTGGCTACCTACATGAGGCCCTAGGTGAGGACAAATAACATGCTGCTTCTTTTGGACCAATTGAATCAGATGGGCCATAATCAAGGCACCCAAATTTTATCCAAATTGCATGTCGCCACCATCTAAGCCTTGATTTTTACTTAGTGGAACAGAGTGCTGAAATCAATCAGCCACTTGAATTATACTGAATAACACTAACCACATCATAGAGATATCCCGAATTGCTAACTTGACTAATCACCTTTTATAACGCAAATATGTTCTTATCGTATTGGCATTTTCTCAACTCGTCAATGCTTTATTGCACTGGCACTTTACTAGATAACCCTCTGCTGGTAACAAGGAACAACTTACTGCAAATATTACTCTGTAAAATAGGCTGTCTAACTGTACTCGTACTTTATCTTAACTCTGAGGCTGCTACCTTAGTATGCTTTTTACTGCCGGATTTATTGTCTTAACATGTATGAACTTGACCACTGTTTTACTAATTGAATCCTTTTTTATATGGTAAAGGTTTTAAATAACCGTGTACAGTAAAGCATTACCTTACCTTACCTATCTACTTTAAATTAGAGCCGTGGGGAGGGGGTTGTGGGGGTGGGGGGGAACAGGGGTCATACCAAGATCCTTCTTCAGTGCCTGGGAAAATATTGAGGAAGACTCAGTAAATCTTTGAGGAGTTTGGGCCAACAAAAGCTGAGACCCCTGGGATGTAAAAAATAAGTGATATTGACTCTCCTCATGTAAGGGGTTGGAGTAAAATATGGAATAAAAGCCAACCACAGAGACCACTTGGTGTTTGCAAGGATACAAGAAATGTTGGTGGCAGGGTTGGGGACCACAGGGGTGCTTGGGATAACCACATTGGTAATGGCTCTAAGATCTTGTACGAACCTGTGCACATTGTCTTTCCCTGTACTATCCATATGCCTCTGCTGTCTGGAGCTCCGCGTCCTATCACCTTGACTGTCCTTTGCATATTTTCAGGTTTTAAGGACATTCATTTTCAGTATTTCCTTTCTTTTTCTCTTGCGAGGCAACTGAGTTCAGCCAACTGCCTAGTCTACATCATATGCAGATTGTAATGAACTGACTCCTAACATTCTGTAAAAATCCCTGCACAAAAGCCACGCCCAAGCTTCCTGAGCCATCTCTGTTGTGCGTACTATTCCCAAATATCTTTCAAACACATGTAGTAAACATCGTCTGGAGCACACCAATGTATTGACATGGAAATCACATACAGATTGTATGGACTAGAAATACAAAGTTAAATAATTATACAAATAGTTCTATTTATTACAAGTGAAACAAGTATCTAACAACTTCACATCCAGTATGGTGATGCATTCCTTCAAGTTTACAATTTAAGGCTGGTGTTTTGTTGACATACAAGAAAAACAACAATATATAGTTTGTGACCTTTTGTACTGCTAGCTTTTAACAAAGAGCAGTGAAGAATCTCAGCACGCTCAGATTTAGTACAGCTGATGTGGTTTTTCAAAAAGTCAGTTTAAAGGCTGTAATAAATAACATCAGAAGGGCCATGGTTGAGAGTAAGAAGAAAGACTGAAGTGAGATATTAGGGGAGTAGAGGTCACTAAACAAAAGTACTACTAAGAAGAACTAATGTTTGCAGACAATACCCTATACATCTCCAGATCTTCTACAGGCCTTCAGAATATTCTATGTTGCTTTGAGAGATTTTGTAAACTGCTGAGCCTAGAAATAAATGTAGCGAAAACGAAATTTATGATATTAAACACAGGCAATTCTACAAGACCCAATCCTCAACTTCTAGGTGTCCCTTTAGAGAGAGTTGAAGTATTTCACTATTTGGGGCTGACCCTTAGTGAAGGTATGGACTTGTGTAATCACAGAATAAATAGGAGACTTAAAGTTATGCAGCATAGTGGGTCATTACTCAGAGTTTTAAACATTATTATGTCCAATTTCGCCAGTTGTGCAAATCTAGAAGGCACAGACACTGAAAACCACAATGTTTAGTTCTGAACTCTGGGGTTATAAAAACATCCATAGCCTATGAGTCTTAGAGAATTGTTGAATACACCAATCATTAGGCCTTCCTAGAAGCACACTACTAACCCCCAGAAATTTGATTTGGGATTTAGGCATATCTCAGAGGAAGTTGATCTTATGCCCATTCTTTACTGGTGACAGATCTGGGCAACATTTACACTTTCTTCCTATTTCGATGGCCTTAAGGATGTGCTGGGGATTCCAGGGACAAGTAATATCCCCTGGTTCAAATATGTGAGAGACCCTCTAGGTAAGATTGGATGTAGAGATCTGTGGGATGTATGCGAGGATGCCACAGGTAACAGTAAATGCTTGATTAAAGCAAGTTACCACCAGTTCAAACTGGGCCAGATTGTGTCAGCTTCTAAAATAGGTACATGACTGACCAATTTCTCCAAGTTAAACTCTCGTATAGCTTCAAATAATTTTTAGGTGCTATAGAGCCCTCATTAGGTCTCAGGCTGTACTTGCAATTTAGGTGGGGAAGCCTACAAATAGCTACATATACCAGAAAATGGTCTCAAACCATTCATCCCTCAGATTGCCACAGTCCGTCCTGTGGAGCGGAGATGGAAACTACAGAGCACGTGCTCTTTTTCTGCCGAACCTACTCCCTATCTGGGAAGAAGTGGCTTATACCAATCTGCCGGGCCGTAGGTACAAGATCTTATTCTAATGCATTCTGAATACTTAGAAATATTTAAGTTATTTAACTGTATTTGCAATAACTCAGTTTTTATTGGCAATATGGAGAGTAAGGCAGTGGTGTCTGCAAGATAGGGCTTAAAATAGCATCCTTTCTCCTAAGTTTTTAGTTTTATCTTTGTGTATTTATTATATATGAATGTTTTATTGTGATTTTTATTGTGTACTTTTATGTCTTATGTATTTGCTAAATACATTTCTCAATGAATGATGAGTATTAGGACCTACAACACAGTAACACTTTAAATGCCATTTAGTAAAAAAAAGAAAGTTGTGTCAGGGCTCATGACATAATAACACCATAAACACCATGTGAAGAGATGAGACTTGAGAATGCAAAATGAAAGGGGAATAAGGAAGAAAAGAAGGCAACCTCCACTGAAAATCATATCCGTGATAATACTGTAGATTGACATAACCCGTCCAGTCACCCAAGCATGTGAGGCGAAAATAAAAATGTGCAAACAGTGATAAGTCTTAGAAATGACATAGCTACATATTCAGTCAAGAAACTGTGCATAAGAGATGATCTGAGTCAGTTGTTAAAAAACATAATTGCTGAGGATGAGTGAGTAGTGAGGTACCATAAGTGCAAGCAGCAGGGCCCAGTGTTACACTTATGGTATAGCATCAGAATGTCATAAGAAAGAAATGGATTTATACTCACAAGATTGTGGCATAAGTGGTTGTAAAATTGAGAGATTGTTAGTAGCTGTTGTCACTGTTATAGGAAAATGTCATCAAAGTAAATGTAAATCTGGTATGTATGAGATTCAAGGTAAATAGGCTCCATCTGGTCATTTTCCATCAGAGAAAAAGGGGAAAGGCTGTGGAGTTGAGATGTCACTTTGCAACTGGAAAGAAAGTAAGTGAAAGAGGACATCTCCAAGGTCATTAATAATCATGATCCTTATAAATTATAATTATGCGATTAATCGGGTATGTATCATTACAACCAGTAATTAGTATTATTTAAGAGAAGAATGATAAAAGGACATTAGGGTCAGAAGTGCCATGAGGCAGATAAGGTGCTGTTATTAATATGTAGATATTTGAGACTTGTTAGAAATGGGATTACTGGTTGGCTGAGATATGCACCCAGGCCAGGAAGGGACCACCATTCTAGTCAGGGTAAGCTAGATACACAGTAAAAGATAACCTGTTCTCACCCTCTGGTAGCTTGACGCAGAACAGTCAGGCTTGTCTAAAGAGGCAATGTCTGAAGTATTTGTGCAACACACAAATACACAGAAACACAATGAATACATTACAGAAAGCCTCCACACATGTTTATAAGAATAGATTATTATATTATAAACAAAACTAGACCGAAACAGCAAAAATATGATAAGCAGAAGTCAAGATAATACATTTTAAAAGAACAAATGCAGTAAAGCACTTAAAAGCAAGTAGCGTTAAAAAGGTTACTTTAGGTCGGTCTGGACTACGGCAAAGTCGAAGTTTGAGCCAATGGTGATGGAACGCCAGATGGCTACAGGACCCTATGCAGGTCCCGGTGAACAAAGTACCTATTCTGGTTGCAAGCAACGAGATGCGTCGAAATCGAGCCCTGCGGGTGCAGGATGCATCGATCTTCTCCACACAGTAAAGGTGATGTGTCTGTTCCGAAACCGAGTTCCAGAGTCGAGAGGTGTCGAGCGATGCACCGGATTCTAACACGCAGTCGAGGGGATGCGTCGATCTCACCAAGCTGCAGCCGTGGTGACACGCTGTTTGATGCATCGATCTCTGAAGGCAAAGCTCTGGTTGTGATGCGCCGATTTTTCTCCTGCAACTGGGTCGATGCGCCGGTTCTGCTACACGCAGACTGGAGGTGCATCAAATTTGTAGCAAGACAGCTGTACCACCTACTTCTGAGGTCCAAAACTGAAGAGGCACCTCAGACAAGGGTCAGACTCACAGAAGGCAGAGTCCAGCAACATCAGCTGAATTGCACGAATTTGAGTCCCTGAGACTTCAGAAAACAGAAGGCAAGCCAGCAAGCCCTTGGAGATCACTTTGGATGGAAGCCAGAGTTCAGCTCTCCTTCAGCAGAGACAGAGAGCAGTAGGCAGCAGGGCAACAATCAGGAAGCATTCCTTCAAGAAAAGCAGTCCAGTCAAGTCCTTTAAGCAGCTCAGCAGTCCTTCTGACAGAGGTTCAGTTCGAGATCCAGAAGTGCTTGATTTTAGGGGTTCAGAAACACAGTACTTATACCCAAAAGTGATTTTGATATAAAGGGTGCCTTAAAAGAAACTCTCTGAAGTGCACAAGGATCCCTTTCACACCAGTCCTGTCTGCCAGGCTAACCCTGGGGGGTGAATCAGTGCTTTGTGTGTGCACAGGACATTACCTATTGAAGTGCAAGTGTCAGTCCCTCCCATTCCTCCCCGCCCAGTAAGACCCATCAGAATGCAGATGAATGCAGATGAGTGCTCAGAATGCAGCTGAGCCTCATCTTCCTGTGTTTGTTGCTGTCTAGAGGGAATGCACAAAGTGTAGCTGTCACCCCACCCAGATGTGTATTAGAGACAGGCTGCAAAGCACACAGAGTTATAAGCACAGAAAAAGATCCTCTTTCTAAAAATTAACATGGGGTTGTGCCAATTTATTGTCAGCAGGGCTAGGCCACTATTATGTTTGAGACTAATACACAAACCAGTACTGACATTACTTTACCACAACATTGTTTATCATTCATGGGCACGAAATTCAATTAGCGTGATCACATTTCAATTACAATTTATTTTTTAAAACACTTTTGATTTTTTGCTGAAACTTTCATAAACATCGGAGCAGCGAACAGCATAAAACAAAATGAATCACTCAATTTGATAGCCCAAGCAATTTCCAAAAATATTTTGTTTTGTATCACATACAAAAACATACATTCTGACAATGAAATATTTCATTAACAGAACATAAACTCAAAAACACAAGAAAAAAACAAATGTCTCCCAGTCCTACATTTTGAAGACAGGAGGGGCCATAATCGATTGTGACATTAATGCAGGCTCCCTCAATGATCCATAGCCAGGGGTTGGAACCTCACTTTGTAATTAGACCATAAAATGGGACCCAGAATGTATGTTTCTGAAAAAAGGTACCCTAGATCCCAAAGTTATTTTCAGAAAGACTGCCTGATTTTCTAGAACTGTTTGTGTTTCAAACCCAAGAAGTTCGGGGTTGTCCTCAGGACACTGAACTTGAGGGCAATATTATTCTTTCTTTAGAGCTGAACGTCTCACTTAAAACAATATAGTTGTGTACTGTGATGATTATGAATCAGTTGATCAACTAAAGAAAGAAGACTGTTCTTCAGTTCGTGGTCCTGAGGAGAACCCCCAAACATCTTGAGTTTGAAACGCGTCAACAGTTAAAAAAACACTTGAAAATAACCTGTGAAAAGCCATGGGATGATAATAAACCGGACGAACAACGCTGTCAGCCAATACCTGAACACAACCAGAGGAAGCAAGCCAATAGTCAAAGAGGGCTGACCAATCGCCCTTGTTATGTTGTATAGGGTGTTTATTAGTGACATGCGGTCTTCTCACACACTAAAGTTATCAGTAGCTAGACCTAATAAACATTAGGTAGAGACCAAAGACAAAAATCGCTACCAAATGTATTGCGAGCCTTGACTTAATTTGACCCTTCTGTCAACTGTTGCATGGGAACTGAGTGACAGTGTCCTTCAATCAGACTGGAATAAGACTCAATAAACCATGGTCCTCATTTACTAAAGGTTGCATTGGTGATCGCACAAGGCAGCGCAATTTAGTGCTGTACCTGAAGGGCTTTAAAATACTTTGTATTATGACCATACATTTTACATCATGTTGGGTTGCACAAGCCCGGCACAAAAATCTAGTAGATAAAGGCCTACATTTTGCTGAGGACCTCTGACCATTTAAGCAGGCAAATGCCCACTGTGAATACAGCTTTTATCCTCCTGACTACAACTTTGTAAGTCAATTTCAAAAGCATGAACCACCACCACTTGCGCCATTGAAGAGGAACACATCTCCTTTGAAATAGTCATTAGCAAGCTCAGGAAGATGTAGATTTACTTAGAAGTCACACAACATAGTGCAGCAAGGCAAGTTGCTGTGCTGCCTTGCGTGAACAGGAGAGAACTGAAAAGCTCCATATCTACTAAAATATGGTGATCTTCAGCTCTCTCCCTGCACTTGAGGCTGCCTAGAACCAACAAAGGCACCCTTGCACCATGATGCAAGAGCGCCTGCATTAAGGGCAGGATTGCTTTTGTGTAGGATGGTGGTGAAGCACAAAACCTGCCCACTCTCTACACGTAACAAAAACCTAAGTAAAACGGATGCCTGACACACAAAATGAACACAAAAAGAACAGATGATGGACAGAATGCTGAACAAGTCAAACATTCACCCCCAGTCATAGACCTTGGTTTAATCCATTATATTTTTGCTCACCACACCACCTCAGTTTGAACCCAGCCATATGCAAATCAGTCTTGAGCCTGCTTCTCATGGGCACAGTCCAGCCCAAATTGCCAGGCCTGGTCCTCCCTGAACCGTAAACAAGCATCCTGGGACCAGTTTCAGAGTATCAATCTATACTAGCCAGGCTAGTTTGAATCAAGAGACACAGTGAGCACAGGATTCCCGTCTGGGCATACCCTTTTCACTTAGGGTGACAAAAGCAAAAAGAACAGATGATGGACGGAATGCTGAACCAATCAAAAATTCACCCCAGTCACACAGATCTGGGTTTAATCAATTGTAGCCATGTGCAAATCAGCCTTGGCCCTGCTCCCCATGGGAACAGTCCAGCCCAAACTGCACTTTGCACATAAGTCCAACAAAGTGCTTAATTTGTAACATAATAAGTACAGGTGCTCACAATTTTTCTTAAGAGGCTCTACCTGTTTCCTCCAGTGGCTCCAACCACATCCACCATGGGCACGGCTGAACACCAGGTGTAATACCCAATCTGAATTTCTTTGAGCGAGCCTTCCTAAAGTAAAGAAGGTTCTCACCCTGATTAAATTTTGGGAAAAAATTGAAGCAAAATGTGTATTTATAGCACAATTTTGCCAAAAAGGTAGTTTGGTGAAATAAAGTACTTGTCTATGATCACATGATTTCTGCAAGCAGGGTTTGACCTCAGATTCTCAAGTTTCACACTGTGCCACTAAGTCAAAATGATTTGATCAGTATCCCTTTTCGACATCAAGTCGTAATGCTTTTTCTTTAGTTCATATGTGATGAGATTAGAGCAAAGGTGACAAGCAGAATCCTAATTTTATTATTGTTAGTTTTACGTGATGTGATCCTGGACTGAGGGCAGACAAGCACTTCTCTACACTTGAGACTACATTATACTTGTTTTCATGCAAAGGCAGATTTCTTGGATTCACAATGTGTTGAGCCTAGGGATTCAAACCGGGATTCATGTGTTTCATGATGGGTAGCTGTAGTCACTAGGCCACATGATCACCTCTCGTTAAAGCTCACCTTGTTTTGTGTGGGCTTGTGCCTCGAGCTTTGAATAAACGAAAAGTGGGCATGTGACTCGAGCTTTGAATAAATGAGAAAAAAAACCACACATGCACAATTTAAGCAGAAAAAGTACTCGGACCCCTTTGCGATGACAAAACTTTAGTGAAAGCTGAATTTATTCAGAAATCCACCAGTTGTGGCTCACATATATTTTTATATTTTAAACAAAAATGGAATCTGCAGAGACATGGGAGAAACTATGTGAAATTCATATGCATAAATACTTTCCTGCCATTAGCTAACCTCCTTCAGTCCATTTCAATCAAAAAGTGCATCCATTTTATTCTGGATGGTGGGTGCTGTTTTTGAAAGCTTTTCCTCAGGTTCTCAACTCCCCCCCATCAGCCCGTCTTTACCCTTCAATAAAGTCAAAAGCAACTGGAACATTAGAAACGGCCTTCTCATATAAATATCTGCTATTCCTTTTGACTATTTCTTCTAATAAATGTAGTCTTGTACCCTTGCAATCCTGTTTCCCCCCAGCCGAGGCCAGCAGACAGTGTGAACTAGTAATGGGTGCGAAGAAAAGCAAACACTAAAAAAATGCACACAGGACTCTTTTTCAAGGCCAAGGCAAAAAAACATTGTATTGTATTGTAATTGCATTCATATAGCACTTACTACCCCTGACGAGGCGTCAAAACGCTTTTTCCGCGAGTAGCACTCTACTCCGGGACCCATAGAGGATTAGTGTTGAATTAGTATAGTGAAATATGAAAGTAATTTTAGGTGGTGGATAGGTTAGTCAGTTATTTGGATTCCGAAGGATAGCAGAAGGATAGAAGAGGAAAAAAAGGATTGTATTTATATAGCACTTGTTACCCCTGATGGGGTGTTGAAGCGCTTTTTTTTTTTTGGGCGAGTAGCATGCTACTCCGGAAACCCATAAAGGATTAGTGGTAAATTAGTATGGTGAAATATGAAAGTAATTTGAGTGGTGGATATTAGTCAGTTATTTGGAGTGAGAAGGATAGCGGAGGGATAGAAGGGGAAGAAAGGTTTGCATTCATATAGCCCCTTTTACCCCTGATGGGTGTTGAAGCGCTTTTCTGACGAGTAGCACACTTCTCCGGAACCCATAAAGGATTAGTGTTGAAAATTAGTATAGTGAAATATGAAGTAATTTGAGTGGTGGATATGGTATTCAGTTATTTGGATAGAGAAGGGTAGGTGGCGGGATAGAAGAGGGAAAGAGATTTGTATTTATATAGCGCTTGCTACCCCTGATGGGGTTTTGAAGAGCTTTTTTGGCGAGTAGCACACTAGTCTGGAACCCATAAGGATTAGTGTTGAATTAGTATGGTGAAACATGAAAGTAATTTGAGTGGTGGATATGTTAGTCAGCTATTTGGATTGAGAAGGGTTGGGGAGGGGTAGAAAAGGGAAATAGGTTTGCATTTATATAGTGCTTGTAACCCTGATGGGGTGTTGAAATGCTTTATTGGCAAGTAGCATGCTACTCTGGAACCCATAAAGGATTAGCGGTGAATTAGTATAGTGGAATATGGAATTTGAGAAGTGAACATGTTAGTCTGTTATTTTGATTGAAAAGGATAGTGAAGGGCTAGAAGAGTTTAGGATTTTGATTTTTTTTGGAGGTCATAGCAGTAGGAGGAGGCTTTTGGATGAGTGAAAAGGAGTTTTGGAGGGGAAGGGTCAGAGGGAAGAGTTTAGAAAGGTTTGTTTTGCGGGATCGGCATAGTAAAAGAGGTGTCAGATGATGCAAGGAGGGGTAAGGTAGGGGAGAGTGTAGAAAGGGTTATTTTGGGGATCATAGTAGTGGTATAGGCTTTGGGATAAATGAGAGAGTGGATGTAGAGGATATATTGATAGATGTATAGGGTGAGAGATAGAGTAGTGCATTTGAAAGAGTAGTAGAAAGAAGTTTGAGATGAGTCAGAAAGTTGGGCTAGAAGATATATTGCGAGAGATATAGCCTGAGAAATAGGGTAGTGCACTGGAAATGCTAAATTAGAAGAAAGTGATAAATATATAGATCCATGCATATAAATGCATGCACATGACACCCACACCCACCCACACCCACCCCACTCCACCCCAGTGCCAACAATGATTTGCTCCACTTACCTGATCCATTAGATATGATTTCTGGTCACAGTGGGTCACCGTTGTGCTGATCGGAGGGGTGCTACAATTAACTTGTGCAGGCCGGCGGGTGTCTACAGTTCAGAATGCCCTGCAGTGCCTGTTGCCCAGCTGCTCCCAGTATTGCCACCAAGCTTGTGCAGCACAGCAATTAGGATGCTGGTAGTTTTTAAAGTGTGCAAAACAACATGTGCACACCTGCATCCGACAATGACTGCAGTTGGGAGTGGGCATTGAGCACGTTGATTGCAGGATTTCAGTTCAGTGTGAGCTGATTAAAGAAAGCATTTTACGCACTTTAAATCTGCTCTACGACGTTGTGGAAAGTTTGGTCTGAACTTTACCAGCCTGCCTCAACCCAGCTCAGTCATGAGCCCACCCTGAGCCATGATTATCCAATGGATATGACACGTGAAGGGCAGGCGTGCACTGCAGACCTCACAAACGTGATGCACATTCAACATTCCTGGACCAGGGTGGGCCAGCATGCGAAGACATACCAGGTAGACACCAAGGAGGACAGGTACATTTATTGTTAATAATTACTGGGCCTACTGCCCATGGAAGAAAAATCTTATTGACACAGCCCTGTAAAATAAGTGGCGGTGCTGAGCACCGGAAACCACTGGCACAAATTAAGCACTGGTCCTAGATGTCTTTATGATTCTTACACATGTTACACCTATTACTGAGGATGGAGAGAGCCTTTACATAAACTTTATAGTTCTCACACAGAATGTTTAACTAATATTGAAAGTAATGCATTTGATGAGTAATGAAGAATCTGTCTTTATTAATAAAATACGTCTTTAAATAAATGACTTAGATAATAAAGTGACTAACATGCATTAATACATGTTATATGATTGTTATAACTAAAAGGATTTACATGAAGTAACACATAATATACTGAATAATGAGACATTTGCAATGTGTAGTTTACTTTAAACCCTCCTCTTCATTTTACTGCTGAAGCCTTTCACTTGATTCATAAATGCCTGCAATTTTGTTTGTGTAACTACTAGAAATGTCCTTCTTACCTTTAAATGATCCTTATATGTGTAGATTGTTATTAAAGGTTGAACGATAAAATGTCATTAATGTATGCATTAATGGTACACATATCTACTTTAAAATCTAGTTCCCAAGTATACTTACTGTTATACCATTTCATATTATACACGCATATGTTTAAATGTGCATACGCATATTAAATGTGCATTATAGATTTAGGGCCAGATGCATCAAAAAAAGTTTTGCGATTTCCTAATTGCGAATCTTTGCCATTCGCAATTAGGGAATTGCAAAATGGCATGCATGAAAGTGTGCAGTACACTTTCTGTGATTCCTAAGGGGTTGTAAATGACCGACCTAATGAATATTAATGAGGTAGGTTGCAATTTGCGACCCCCTAGGAATCGCAAAAATCACAGGGATGGTGGCCTGCTGAGATCAGCAGACCACCATGTCTGTGATTGTTTTTAAATAAAACAATCATTTTGTTTCTATAAAGGAAAACGAGATGCTTTACAAAAAGAAAAATGAAGAGTTTTCTTTTCATTTATTAGGAGCAGGCAGTGGTCCATGGGACCACTGCCTGCTCTTAAAAATGCTTTTTACAGATGTCACAAAGGGGAAGAGGTCCCTTGGGGACGGCTTCCTATATGCGAATGTCTTACCACCTACTTGAAGTAGGGGTAAAATGCGAATGTTTTGCAACCGTATTCACGGTCACAAAACATTCATTCATACTGTTAGGATTCGCTATTTAGAAGGGACGCACTAAACAAGCCCCTTCCAAATAGCGAATCACAAACCCATTTTGCAATTCGGTAACAGGTTACAGAATCGGAAAATTGGGTTTGATGCATCGCAAAAGCATTTTTTGCGATTGCAAATGGGCCGATTCTGAGAATCAGCCCATTTGCGAGGAGAAAAATGCGTAACGCATCTGGCCCTTAATGACTTAAGTTAGCTGTTTTACACTAAAATCCTGAATCTTTGTCCCATGAGAACCCACTGCGCTTCTGCATTTCTGCTGCCTTGCTTTCTTTGCAGGAGTTCCCACCGAGTGTTAGTTTAGAATAGATACATTTCTTGTAACAAGCTACGGATACATGCATGGGAACAAATTCCAATAAAAGCACATGAGTACCCTGTAGACAAACAATGGACTTTTGTCTTTCACCCTGAGCATGTGACAGAGATGATGTTCCCATTTCCAGTGTTGGATCTTTTTCTCCAATGTTGCAATATGATACCATGTGCGCCTATACAGACATTTGAAACAGATTCAATGGACTTCTATTGATGATGCACCCGAAGGGGAGTTTCAACGGATTCTTTTGATTATAATTTATCAATTGCCCTGGATGAAGGGGCAGAGGACTTTGAACTTTATTGCAGACCGCAAGCTGAACTTCTTTTCTGAACCCCTTACTGCAGACTCAATGCAGAACCTTCCTTGGACTCCGACCTGAACCCTTTTCCCATTTTCCCAAATCCCCTTGCCCCTTAAATGGGCTTTTAGAGACATTTCCCATGTTACATTAATTTCCCCAAGTGTGGTTTAGACCAACACTTTCCAGACCCATTTGGAGACTACTAACTGAGCTTCTGCAACGGTATTGCTAATAAGTCTTTTACTCTTTTGCCTGATTGCTATTGCCTTTTGTAGATTTGTACTATGAGGAATTAGGTGCCTTAGTCTGTATCAGAGAGATTTAAATTGCTAATGCCTAAGAAAGACCCAGCCAGATTTTATTCTGAGTACCAGATCTTGATGTTATTATTTTGTATTGCTGCTTTAGAGCCGCTTGCATGTCTAATTCTTGTTTGATTAAACTTCTTTAGGAGGCTAAGCCTCCCTGTTGCCATTCTGTGGTCATTCAGTCTAATTTTAAGAGTGGTCTACTTGAATTTAATTACTAATCTGTAATAAATACCCTTGAACTTGGCTCCGGATTCCTGGTCCTCATTGTGTGGCCAAATTGGTTGCACTGTTAATTGAATCTGATCGGACAAGTGATGCTAACTCTCCCTCAGTGTGAATAGAAAGGTTCATCAGAGGACCAAGTTAACAAGTAAGTAAGTAGTAGTAAATGATCCAGTAACAAGGTAAATCCTCAGTTCACAGGTTGGGCCTAGTATCACAAGATCTAATCACCTGGATCAAATCTGGTAGCAGAGGATGGTTCTGTTCACTGAAGTGAGGTAGTTAGGGTGTTCGCTGTAGAAATTGCCCAAGCCCTGTCCAAACCCAATGCCCATAGTTCGGTCGGAAGAGTGGTGGAGTGTTGCCGATGTGTAGACGAATTGTAGCAGTGGAAGAGTGTGAGTATTATTAGGGTTGAGAGTTGTAATTATCTATGCTTAGATTGCCCTGTTTGTAATAGCTGTGGGGTGTCATGAAGAGTTGATGTGTGAGTGTGACACTTAATGCAGAGAAGTTGAAGTGGTTAATGGATCTGTCAAGCCCTAAGATCCCGGAAAACACACCTACGAGATGAGTCACAGTGTAGAAGACACTGGGTGTAGTTGTCTGCGGTGTTGTGGTGCTTGTTGTGAGACGTTGTTGACAGCATCTTTAAGATAGGGAAGTGTTATTTGCTGGGTTGTGCGAAATGATTGGAATAGTTGATCACTGTGCACAGGGAATAACTGTATCAATCTGACCGAGACCCCGCTGGTCGATGTTTCACTCGGAGTGAATGGCAAAATAAAACCGGAAAGTGTAGTTCTTATTTACCTTGAGTGTACGGAAACCTCTCCTTTCACTTGTGGAGCAGACAGACATATTTGTTGAAGTTGCTTGCTTTGTTTTGTACAAATTGCTTAGAAAACGCGCTTGAGGGAAAATTGTAAAGGATGGCGAGCTGCTGAAAGGAGAGCAATTGATGTCACAGTATATTGCGCTGGTATAGGTCGATTGGTGTGGAGCTGCACAGGGAATAGTTGCATAAGCCATAGAGAGCTAAATTGGTATTGGTTGTCACTGCCGAGCAAGAGAGTAGTGGGAGAAAAGATTTCCTAGTTTTAACAGAAATTCATTTGTGAACGACATATTAAACTGAAATAAAATGAAATTCCAGAAAGCCATACGGCATATAGTAAGAGGAGATGTGACTGTGCCCATTAGAGAAGGAGATGAGGCACTACCTTAGGTTATGTAAGGTCACACTATGGTGGCCGATGAGGGTTTCCACACGTCTTTGGCTCGCACACTGGCATAAGATTACCAAAGAAGATGGGGTATTGCAGCTTTCCCACTAAGGAGCATTCAATTTGAGAATCTAAAGAGGAAATTGTATGAAATGAAGACATCTCCTAGACCTATCCAATTTCAATCACTTAATACTTGGGAACATGTAGTGCATCTCGAGGAGAGAGAGAAATATCAAGGGAAAATTAAGAGAGCCATACGCAATTGTGCAGTTGCTAGGTGTGATGCTCAACAGAAGATTTGGAGAAAAGACCTAATCGAGGGCACTCGATTATATCATGTACTGACAACAGAAGGAGAGGAGAGGGGAAAACGTAAGGAAAAAAAAGGCACTTAGAGACAGAAGGGAATGAGCAAATTAGATGCAGGTTTTGTGACTGAATTATTGCTAAACCGTCCACCCCCATATAATGAAGTCCCAATTGCTGGGCCGAGCAATAGATTTGATGATGGAACTTTTGATGTGCCTTCTACACTTTTTAACCTGAATCCAAATTTAGTAGGGGAAAATTCAATAGCTCATGGTATAAATGCTCCAGATGCCCTGACAGTTACTGTCACCATAGGTTCTGTAGTTCTATTGTATAAGCCTGGATCAACAGGAAATACTATGCATACTTTTCTATGCCTATTGGGACAACTGCTGTAACTGACAATTCAGCAGGCTCAGTACAGAGACAAATACCACAGACTCCTATGGTTCAACACAGGGGAATACTTCAGGTGTTTTCAATGCAACTTCTGCTTTGAACCCAACAGGGATTGACTGGTCCCGGATGTTTTCTCAGAGACCGTCACATTTTTCCAAACCAGCAACAAGTGCCCCACCAGTGATGAATTCCAGTCTCCCGAGGACAGAGGCACGTACAGGAATGCCAACTTCTGACATGTCCTTTTTGTGTTCACCGCCTGTCTTAAGCAATGGTACATATAGTGGAGAAATAATTCAAAATCCTCCAGCAGAACCACCAGGTATTTCAGCTCATGAATTTGATGATTGGCTTAGAAATCTAGATATCCCGATGACTAGTGGAAATGCTATGACAAATGGAGAAGCCACTGCTCAAACTCCAGAGAGAGAGGGTTATGGATGTGGCTAAATTGAAAATAGATATGGAAGAATTGATGGTCGGTACTCATTGTCCAACCTGATCAGAAGTTTATAAAGAGGATAAACTACAGTTGTTGTTTAAAGACATTACCAGACATGCATGACAGACTCATGACAGACTTGCAGAGCTAGCACAGACACATGGGATTTACATCCAGAGGTCAAAAGTAGTGCAGAGAAACTACAGTTTGGGTTTTAGCGACCGAGACATTGCCAACATGTGCCCATCCGGACTGACATTGTAGATTAGAGAACTGATACCCTATGTCAGGAAACATAGTGAGCTGTACAAGTGGGACGAGGATAATGTATATATGCTTCCCATGAGCGTGGTGCCTGGTGGACAGTTTACATCCTTCACAAATATTTTTCTGTAATTCAGAGAAAATCCAGTGGAATGGTACAGAAAGGTTGCACAATTTAGTGAAAATTTCTAATTTTTTGTGGAAAGATTTGGACACGTTGTTCCAGATTGTGGTTCCAAGTGACTTGTGGACAAAGTGCAAGGTTACAGTTGACTACCCAGATATGGAGCCAATGAGGCATCCTCATACACAAGCTCCATCCCTACTAGTGATGAAGAAATATCATCAGGTAATTTCCCGCATGAAAATGTAGGACAATTCGGAAGTCTAAAGAATCGATTGATGCTTATTGTGAAAGATTGTTGCAGGCATTTAAACGGTTTGTGGGACAAAGAATATCTCAGCAAAGCAGATGGAACATTTTGTTTACACATTTTTGCATGGGTTGAGACCAGAGATTAGTTCTATGATTAAGCATCATTTGATTTGTTGGCAGAGCAAGCCCATGGATGAGATCCTGCGATACGCAAAGTATTGCAGCAATTATTAGAATGGAAACATAAAAAGCTGAATGAGATGCGGATGATTGCACAAATGAAGGCAGCACAGAGAGGCCAGAATCAGCTATTTATTGATAATGCTGTCCCTCTGCATGGAGGATATCAACAAGTTCTAATGAAGCAAGCTGTTAATGGTTTTCAGCAGCAAGGCTTTCTGCTGCAGGGTAGAAGATAAGATGTGCCAATTGATCCGAGAATGGGTGTTGATGTGCCGACTTTGAAGACAACTAACTCATGCCATATCTGTGGCAAGTTGGAGCATTGGAAGCATGAACATCGATTTAACACAGTTAACATGAGAAATGGAAATCAGTTTCAAAATGGTGAATTTATGCATTCACAGGGAAATAAAATGGTCCAACCACAGCAGAGACAGAGAGTTCAGAATCCTAATGTGCCCTATTCTCAAATGATACAGGTTCCTCAAGCCCGATGCCACAGCAAGATGCAAATATACAAACGTACAATACAAACTAGATCCCAAATGCTAACTCAAATCCCTTTGTGAATCAGAACATGACCCAACAATATTCCATGCTTCACAAATACGATTTCAACTCAGACCTGTCACAATTTTGGGGCCCGAGAGGGGAGGAGGATTCTGTGCTTGGCTCAACCTTAGAAGTAGACCAGAGTGGTCTCTATGTGGACGGTGTGGTAAATGGGAACCATGTCTTATTCCTCAGTGAACCTGGTGCTACCCGCTCTACTGTGAGAACAACAGTGGTTTCAAACCTACCCTTCTCAGGAGAAAGAATCCAAGTTAAAGGAGTTGCAAATAAACAAACGACTAGCCCTTTTTCAGGAGATGTACCTGTCAAAATAGGTTCCTTTAAGCATTTACACAACTGTTCCATTTACTGTACCCTAAATGGTATTGAGTTTCACACTTGTGATGAGGATATGGTCTTTAAACTTGCCCAACATAGATCTGACATTGAAAGGTGCCCTTTACTTACTAAAGACGACTTGCCCAACAAGTTAGAGTTGCCTGAGGTTTGGGACTTTTCAGGTAAAAAAAAGAAATGAGAGAGACCCCTTTACAACCATGGGATTAGAGTACTACTAGAAGGTAGTAAAAATGTATTATCCCTTGGTGATATTAATTCATTAAACAATTAAGTTCAATCCTATTCACACCCCAAATTTTGAGCCCATGTGTTAGAACGTCACAAATTCAAAAACCATAATAGTCACTATATTTCAAAAATATTTGTTATCAAATTTATTAAAAACACAATACCAATGCAATTAAAAATAGACATAAAACTGTCCAATATTTTAAAATACAATACATGTAGCGCAACCTCACAAATACTAACCTCCTCTATCGATACACTTAGCTGTAACAAACAAATAACAGAGAGACAACAGAAGACAATGTTTTTTGTCATTGATTAACACATCCGTTCTGACAAAGATCTTTTCTTAATCATTCATCCTAAACCTTTTCTATAATTTTATCTTGTTAGGAGAACTTCTTCCAACGGATTATGTTGATATCAACGTCGACGCGTTTCGATGGCTTTATTCAATATTCCATCTTTTTCAAGACCCAAAAATGTGTGTCTCTCCTATACTTTGCACTGGTTGGTTACCATAGTTTCACATTCCTTATGTCATATCCTTACTTCTCTGAAGTTTGTCTGATTTTTAAGGACATTCCTTTCCTAGTGCAATCTGGTCAGTTAGCATAATATTGTCCACTTGTTTGTAGCTCTGTAACCACGTAATTCAGATCAGGAAACAGACTCCACTTTTATTTCTAATCTTACTCTGTCACCATATCAGCACACAAAAGCATGTTCTTCTTATTAGTGTTGGGCAATCAAAAAGGGCGTTCGTTCCTCTAGCCCCAAATTGTCTTAGGCAGTCCTTATATTGGAAATCGTTTTTATTTCTGCGTGGTATCCGGTCCTCCTGGCGTCCTCCAACCGAAGACGCTGATATCAACATAATCCGTTGGAAGAAGTTCTCCTAACAAGATACAATTATAGAAAAGGTTTAGGATGAACGATTAAGAAAAGATCTTTGTCAGAACAGATGTGTTAATCAATGACAAAAAACATTGTCTTCTGTTGTCTCTCTGTTATTTGTTTGTTACAGCTAAATGTCTCGATAGAGGAGGTTACTATTTGTGAGGTTGTGCTACATGTATTGTATTTTAAAATATTAGACAGTTTTATGTCTATTTTTAATTGCATTGTGTTTTTAATAAATTTGATACAAATATTTTTGAAATATAGTGACTATTATGGGTTTTTGAATTTGTGACGTTCTAACACATGGGCTCAGAATTTGGGGTGTGAATAGTATTGAACTTAATTGTTTAATGAATTAATATCACCAAGGGATAATACATTTTTACTAACTTTTCAGGTAAACACAGCAGACTTATCTAAGGTGTTGAACTGATCTGTATCACTGTGAAGTCAAATACTGAATTTCTGAAGAATCCCACAGACCCCTAAAACCATGGTTGGGTTTACACCTGTGACCGACTCAATGATTGAGCAAGGCATTTTGTAAGGATTATGGGGAGTCCACATAAGTCACTCATCATGGGTTTGCAAAAACCCAATGGCAAGTACGGCATTGCCCAAGACCTGCGAAAGGTCAATTCAATAGTTGTCCTTTGTTGTGTTGTGGAACTGAATCCAGCTGTGATATTATTTCAGATTCCATGTGAGGTTCAGTGGTTCTCTGTCATTGATTGGTGTCAAGCCTTCCTTTCCATTCCATTGCACAAGGATAGCCAGGTCCTCTTCACTTTCCATTTTGGCAACCATGTCTTGGCATGGTGCCGAGTCCCACAATGGTACATGGAGAGCCCCTCAATTTGTAACCAGACATTTAAAAAGAATCTTGAAACACTAATGATGCCCCAGCATACAGTTCTAGTCCATTACATTAATGATCTGTTGGTAGTGTTGAATACTAAAGAGGCTTGCAAATGTAACACTATTGCTGTGCTGAACCAATTAGCTGAGAATGGATATAATGTGTTCCTGGGCAAATTGCAGTTCAGCCAGAAAGAAGTCCTGTATATAGGAAACCACAATGAGAAAGGACCAAGGATGGTGTCTCAAGAGTACGGCATTGCCCAAGACCTGCGAAAGGTCAATTCAATAGTTGTCCTTTGTTGTGTTGTGGAACTGAATCCAGCTGTGATATTATTTCAGATTCCATGTGAGGTTCAGTGGTTCTCTGTCATTGATTGGTGTCAAGCCTTCCTTTCCATTCCATTGCACAAGGATAGCCAGGTCCTCTTCACTTTCCATTTTGGCAACCATGTCTTGGCATGGTGCCGAGTCCCACAATGGTACATGGAGAGCCCCTCAATTTGTAACCAGACATTTAAAAAGAATCTTGAAACACTAATGATGCCCCAGCATACAGTTCTAGTCCATTACATTAATGATCTGTTGGTAGTGTTGAATACTAAAGAGGCTTGCAAATGTAACACTATTGCTGTGCTGAACCAATTAGCTGAGAATGGATATAATGTGTTCCTGGGCAAATTGCAGTTCAGCCAGAAAGAAGTCCTGTATATAGGAAACCACAATGAGAAAGGACCAAGGATGGTGTCTCAAGAGAGAATCTCTGCGATTCTGAAAATTAATCCACCAATCACCAAGAAAGACGTCTGAATGTTCTTGGGAATGATGGGCTACTGTCTACAGTGGATTCCTAACGTTTCCCTAATGGCCAAACCTCTCCAACGGTAGACACACAAAAACATGTCAGATTCGGTACCATGGGATGACAGATGCATGCGTGCCTTCTCAGAGTTGTGAGAATGTCTCTACTGCCCCTCCCGGACCTGGGAATGCCTGTTTACAATAAGAGTTTTGCTTTGTTATATAGTGAGAGAGAGGACTGTGCTCTCAGTGGTTACCCAAGTTCATGACAATGCGCACAAGCCAGTGGCCTATTTTCCTGCTGCTCTTAATCCTGTAGCTGCTGCATTACCCATTTGCCTAAACGCAGTTGCCTCCATATGTGTGAGTCTAGAACAGTGTGAAAGCATAGTTGTGGGCCACCCATTGACTGTATTTAAACCCCACTCAGTTGAAGTGCTGCTAACTCTTACTCAAACACAACATGTTATCAATAATCGACTTACCAGATATGAGCAAATCATTCTGAGTGCAGAGAATGTTACATTTAGAAGATGCACCATTCTGAATCCTGCCACCTTATTGCCCCTTCCTGGAAATGAGACTGTGGGTGATGAAGCTGAACATGACTGCCTAGATGTTACTGACTATGCATAAAGACATGACCTGTCATACAGGATGTGCCTCTACCTGAATCAGATCATGTGGTGTTTATTGAGGGCTCCTGTTAGTGTGAACATGATGGGAATTTAAAGGCTGCCTATGCAGTTTGTACTGCTGCAGGTGTGGTCTAAGCCTCCTGGTTTCAAGGAGTGTTTAAAGCACAAGTAGCTAAATTGATTGCTCTTACTAGGCTAGGAAGTTACGAGATTGCAGGAAGAAGTGCCAGAAGCAAAACAGCAAGGTTGGATCAGTGCCGGTTGTGTCAAAAGAGATGAAGACGAAGAGTGGTTTTCAACTGACTGAAGACCAGTATTGCCCGACAGTTTGTTACCACCTATGGCAAGACATTACCATGATCACACACATGTAGGAAGAGATGCAATGGTACCTCTCTTCAGACAAAAATGGTTTAACCCCAGACTCCGATTGATGGCTGAATATTTGTGTCACAGATATGTGTTGTGGAAGCAACACATGCAGGAAAACACCAGTAACCATGGATCACGTAAGGAGATCAGGAGGTTCCTTCAACAGACTGTGAAGGGATTTTATAGAGATGTCCATCTTAAATGGATTGAGATATGTCCTATTGAGTCTGTGCATCTTTTTACGGTGGGTGGAAGCTTGCCTGACTACAAGAAATGACAGTCTCACAGTAGCCAAACTATTGTTGAGGGAGATAATTCAGTATTTTATTTTTCCTACCTCTCTAGAGCCAGACCGAGGAACTAATTTTAAGAATGAAGTCCTGAAGATGTGATGTGCAGCATAGCAAGTTGAGGAAATACTACATTGTAGTTACTGTCAGGAGGCTTTCGGCATTGTGCAGCAAGTAAATGGCACTTTGAAATCCAGATTGACGAAAGTGCGTACTTCCACATCTCTGAAATGGCCTGATGTGTTGATGAGTCTGTGAAGAACCCCAGACATGAGGACAGGACTGCTGCCCCATGAGACCATCCTTGGTAGAGCTATGAGACAACCAGCTGTGCCTGTGAATGCACTTGTGACATTACAGTTGGCATGATTCTTGATTACTGGAAAGGACTGGCTGACAAGGTGCATTCTGTGCCACTGGATTCAAGCTAACCTGGTGGATGAGGGGTGATAGCTCAAAACCGGTCACAGTATGCTTGTTTCCAGTCCAGGGAGGACCTGGCTGCTCGGGCTGGGCTGTTCACATGGGGAGCAGGGTCTAGAATGATTTGCATATGGCTGGGTCCAAACTAGGATGGTATAGTGAGCAATAGAACAATGGATTTAACCCAGAACTCTTGACTGGGAGTGAGTGTTTGAAACATTTTAGCACATCTTCCATCATCTTTTTTTGTTTACTATGTTCACCCTAAATGGCCATGGGTATGTCCAGACATGGGTCCCTTGCTTGTTGTGCCACTGGATTCAATCTAGACTGGCTGATGAGGGGTGATAAACTGAAAACGGTCCCAGGATGCTTATTTTTGATCTAGGAAGGACCTGTCCTGTCAGTTCTGGCTGGACTGTTCCCATGGGGAGCAGGTTCAAGACTGATTTGCATATGGCTGGATCCAAACTGGGGTGGCATGGTGAGCAAAAGAACAACAGATTTAACCCAGAACTCTTGATTGGGAGTGAGTGTTTGAAATATTTCAGCACTCCATCCATCATCTTGTGTTTGCTATGCTTCTCCTAAATGGGCAGGAGTATGACCAGATATGGGTCCCTTGTTCACTGTGGCACTGGATTCAAGTGAACCTGGCTGATGAGGGGTGAGGCCCTGAAGCCGGTCCCAGGATACTTGTTCATGGTCCAGGGAGGACCTGGCCTGCCAGTTTGGGCTGGACTGTTTCCTTGGGGAGCAGGGTCAAGATTGATATGCATAAGGCTGGGTCCAAACTTGGGTGGCAAGTTGAGCAAAAACACAATAGATTAAATCCAGATCTGTAACAGGGGTGAATGTTTGCATTTTTTATCATTCTGTCCATCATCTGTTCTTTTTGCTTTTGTCGCCCTAAGTGGGAAGGCTATGCCCAGAAGTGGGTTCCGTGCTCACTGTGCCACTAGATTCAAGCTGGCCTGGTTGATGAGGGGTGATACCCCAAAACCAGCCCAAGGATGGTTGTTTCCAGTCCAGGGAGGACCTGGTCTGGCAGTTCAGGCTGGACTGTGCCCATGAGGAGCAGGCTCAAGACTGATTTACATATGGCTGGGTTCAAACTGGCGTGATTTGATGAGCAAAAGACCAATGGATTTAACCCAGATCTCTTGACTGGAGTGAGTGTGTGAAAAGTTTCACTATTCAGTCCATCATCTTCGTGTATTTGCTGAATTCTGTGTCCCACCAGGTTGGGGAGGCTACTTTCTCACCTCATCTGGAGCAGTGCCATGACCTCAGTCCTGGCAACTGGATAATGGTGAAGAAGCACCTGCACAGGTTGTTCAAGGTGATTTTGGTTACCACTACTGCTTTGGAGGTCTCCTGAACTGGGTACATGCTGCCCATACTCACAGAGTCATGAGTCCCCTTCATGATATCACAGCAACTGTTCCTGATGTGCCAGTGGTTACAGTGAGACAGAGGGAGCAGGTTAGTCAAGCTGTTGGTTATCAGCAAGCTGATGGGACAGCATTCGTTTGGCCTGCGGTGCTCTGAGAGAGTCAACTGTTGTTGGCACAGAAGGGTCCACTTGACTACGTGAGGTTTAGACCCAGGTGAAGGGCCTAGTACAAAAATAACACAAGTTGTACCGGGAGACCGATGGCCCCAGAATACGGGAGAGAGGAAGACACTGCCTGACTGAAGTGCAGTAGCCCTGCATCATTCCAGAGGGCAATAACGAGTCCAGCCAAAGTGACAGTGAAGGCAGAGGGCTAGCAATAAGAAGATCAAAGAGAGCAAGAGTACCCTGCCCGAGGCACTCCTCAACTGAATGGACTTACTTGGCAGCCAATGATTGGCAGAGAGTGTTTTACACTTTTTGTTATAATAATTCACATCCACCTGAACCTCCTTGAATTGAACTTTGTGGCCAAACTGAGATTTGAAATTGCATTTCCACTAGATAGACTGACTCAACTTGTTTTGGAACTAATCATCAGTGACTTTGAACTGCGCATTTACTTAGTTGCACTTTTAACTTTACAAAAGACATTTGAACTATGCTTTACTGCTCGTGCCAGAGAAATAATTAACTGCAAGAATTATTTGTGCTGCAATCTTCTAAAGCTAACAGTCTGTCACTAGTGAACTCATGAAGCCTATCAGAAGATCCCTTTGATGCAAATGTGCAGGAGTATTTGCTGTTGCAACCACATTATTAGTTGTTTTGCTTATAACTTTAAGTCTGCCACACCATATGCATGATGAAGAGCCTCAGTCTACCCGCACAATTCTATTAGCAATAGAAAATAATCTGTGGAATCGGTTATATCATTTGCAAACCAGTCATTGTCCCCATGCAATTAGAAATAAGAATTATATGGTGCTCCAAAAGGGGAAAGGGTGACCACTTGCACCCTTAAGATGTGTAAGGACAGACCCTTCACCTAAACCAAATGAGACCCCTGAGCAACACAACAATCAATAAAAGACGTGAGCGGAAAAAGAGTCTTATTCCTTTGTTAAGTCTTTCTTTGTTTCTTTAATCCTCCTTCTCCACTGGAGATGTTATTCATTCCGGGGAAACATTGTACATTCCAGTCAATCCTGTAGCCAATTCCGTAGCCGACACGTGTTTTGTCATTAGTTACTTAACCAAATTGACTTCATCTGGGCAACAAAAAGAATAAACTAAGATTTTGTATAACATAGCCATTGTAACAGAAAGACAATACAGGTTCAAAATCCTCATACATATATGTGACTTCATCTAATAGACTCCATATTGGTACAACCTTAAGCCAGACCTTCGGTGGGTTGACTCACAGAACCGGGCTCTCACCCTTATATAATCAAATATCATTTGTTCCAGAATCCCCCTTCTTTGTCTACAAATCACAATCAAGTGTAGTGTATCATGTAACCTAGTGCATGTTGTGTAAAAGTATATGATTTCCTATGTTTTTTCAAAAACAAAAGCATTTAGCCCAAGCACTGTGTTTATTTCCAAACAGAGTACCACCCTTGAGTATCAGCTTATAACCCAAGGAATCCGTGATATGTTTAGGTTTGTGCATACCAGCTCACATGTTCAACATTCGTTAACGTCAAACATTTTAATCGTAGTCAGTCTGACACAGAAAGTTTCCAATAATCTGAAAGTCAGTAAGCATTGTGTTCAGTAGTTTATCCAAAAGACCAAATGCAGTCAAAAATATTCCCTTATCATGTGCTCACCATTAATAAGGAAAAGTAAATATATCCATTATCTGCTTGGTGTCAGCCAAATCGATTCAAACTGATGTAATCGTCCTATAAAAAATATAAGGCAAAGTATGTAACAACTCTATAGCATATGCCAATAGTCTGCATAATAACATGTACTAACCACGATCAGTCTTACAGTCACTCTTTAAGTACCTCCAAATTAAAAAAAGGTTAAACATATTTCCCGCATATGAACATTGCATTGAATATATAGTATCACGTTTGTTAATCCCCATCATCGTATTAGGAGATACCACCCTCTCTTTTACCACCAAAAACCATAACGTTATAATAACTCTACAGTTGATCAAAAAACACAACTTAAAACTGTACTGTGTCGCTATCCATATAACACACACCGTTATTGCCTCAGTCCATAATTCCGAATATGGACAGCACTCATATCACTCGTATCTATTGGCGTCTTAGGTCGGCGCCATCTTGTGTCCGTCCTGATATATCCACGTCATTCGCACACAACAACTCATGTATAGTTAGCAACAATCAGCGTTAATCTATCAGTGGTTGCTAGCATGCTATGTTATATAAATAGACAAATTTAGATGATAAAATCCATGAAAATCTATTTCTTCGGGACAAGTTTTCCTGAACTAATATGTCTGCCAAATAGCTCCGCGCTAATCCATTGTGAGAACCGTATTATGTGGGTGGCCATCTTTAAATGTATGCCAAATTATGTTTGGAGTCATTATAATAAGTAAATAAAGACCGGACTATCGGATACATTTCGTGTGATTGTGTTATCAACCAAAATATAAGGCCCAGTGACCGGTATGCCCAACTTTCATACTCCAATGTGATTTAAGGTTTTTAAACAATCGCGGCCATCTTTAAGCGTATCTGTTGGTTGAAGAAAGTCATAAGAAGTCACCTGCAAAGTAACCAAAGTTCATACAATTTAAATACTATAAATGAACATCCAAGCAATTCTCTTCAGTTCATGTCCCATATTTGTTCCCTAAATTAAGTAGCAACAGTAACAGTCATTTAAAGCCAACCCTAAATTCTATCTGCCCATGTATAGATCCGTAATATCCTTCTTTATGTAGTAACTGTCATTTCATATAACAAAATTTGTGCATGTAGCACCGCAATGAAAAAGAGGGGGAAGAAGGTGGAGTTTGTAGTGGCGGAAAGGAAGGTTTAAGTGTCGGGTAGGAGAGGATTGTAAGTAAACCATAACCCATTGCAGTTAGTTTGGCAAAGAAGGTAAAGGTGAGGGATATAGGTAATCCAGTATTTTTTGCATTTCCATATTCAAGAGCAAATGTATGGATACTTATAAGAATCAGTGACCATTAGGTCTAAGGCAGCAATCAATACAGTTTAACATGATCCTAAGTTCCAATAAAAATATTGCATTTCATGATCAATATTAAGACCTTTATTGACCACCAACAATTCCATTATCCAACGTGATTCCCTTGTCTCAGTTTGAGTTCCCTGTTACCATCCCTCGCATCACTCTTAACAGTTTGTATACCTTGAAACCTGAAGCTCTTATGTACATATTGAGACGTACAATCTTTAGTGTGCATTGCCATAGGGTATCTTGGATCTTGTTGTTTCAGTGCCCTGTAGGGTTCTGATACACATTCTCTTATAGTCCCAATAGTGCGACCTACATAAATTAGATCACACTTGCACATCAATATATCGACCATATACTTGGTATTATTACAATCCAAGTGTGTCATGATCTTATTTTCTCATGTTTCATTGTAACTGAACATGGTAATGCCTTTAATAGCAAACCTACACATACTACATTGTCCACGTTTATATGTACCTATTTCTTGCCTGTGTAGCCATGTCTTCCGAACTTGAGGTGAGGGATAACTAGGGCTTATCATGTGGCGCAGAGTCCTATCCTTGCTGTAAGTGATGTTAGGTCGATCTAGTATGTGTGATTGCAAAGTCTTACCTGTCCATAATAGAAACCAATGTTTCCTGAGTGTGTTATAGAACTTGTGTGATGGTGAGTGATAATTGGTCACTAATCAGACCAGATGCTTATCTTTCCTGGTTTTGACTTAACTTTGAGTGCGTCTGCCCTTTTCAAACAATGTGCCCTCGCCTTGGCGCATTCAATTACTCCTTTATCATAGCCACGTCTCCAAAATCTGTGTCCTATGTCTGAAAGGTTCAAAGCATATTCATGATCTTCACTACAGTTTCTCCTAGCTCTCAACATCTCCCCAAATTGAATGGAGTTGATTTGGCTCCTAGGATGCGAGCTGTCAGCTGCACTATCGAATTACATGATGTAGGTTTTCTATACAACCTATTTTGTATTCTACCTTCTTATATGTATAGTTCAACATTCAGAAAAAAACAACCTTTCCTTACCGATCTCCATTGTGAACCTCATGTGATAAACACTGTAATTCAAGAAATCCAAAAAATCCCATCAAGTCTAAGTTACTACCAGTCCATATTACCAAGAAGTCGTCGATATACTTCCCCCAATAGTAAATATTGTCAATCCATCTTTGTCCTCTCGTACCCCATAACCAACCCAGGAAAAGGTTGGCAAAATAGGGAGCAAATCTGGAACCCATTGCAGTACCACATGATTGTCTGCACCACTCTCTATTAAAGAGGAAGACATTGTTATTCAAAATCATGTCAAACATCCCAATTAGCATGTCAAAGTGTTCCAAATATTCTACTTGTCTTTTGTCAAAAATGTATCACAGTACCCCAAGTCATCTTTGTGTGTAATGTTGGTGTATAGGGAAACAGCATCAAGAGTTACCAGAGTCATTTCAGTATCCCATTTAACATCACTCAATATATTAAGTACATTCTTGGTATCCCTTATGTATGCCGGTAAGTTAAATACAAAAGGTATAAAATATAAAAAAAAATCCACAAATGCTGAGAGCCTATCCGTAGGGCCCCCTGTTCCGGATATGATTGGTCTGCCTGGTGGAAATGGTAGGCACTTATGCACTTTAGGTGGTGTATAAATACATGGGTATCTTGATCGATCAGTCAATAAGTAGTGGGACTCATCATCATTCAACAGTCCCAACCCATGACATCCCTTCAAACAACTGTTGATAAGTTTGGTTATATCAGGGAAAGGATTGTGATGCAATTTCTGGTAGCACCTAGTGTCATTCAGCTGTGTTTGGATTTCATTATCATACTCTAATCTGTTCATGACCACCATGTAGTCCCCCTTGTCTACTTCTCTAATGGCCAAATCCTGATCACCTGGGAGTACCCGTAGCGCTTCATGGTCACCTGATGTTAGGTTACCCTTCTTGTAGTTTCCCCGTATTTGTGATGTTCTACTACCCCATTTATCAATGTTGTTTGTAACTGCTTTAAAAAAGAGGTCTAACTTATTGCCACTAGGTAGTTGCAGTGTCCACTTTGATATTGGTTTAAGACCACTTTTCTCATTCCAATCTGAGCTCAGCTCTAAGTTACTAAGTACCTTGTGGATCGTGATCGTCATTCTCAGCAATAGAAAGTAACAAGGTCATATTTTTAACCTCCTGTATAGAAACATCCCCAATGACATTATCTTGTTCTTCCAATTGTTTTAAGGTGATACTCAAGGGTGCCACTCAGTTTGCAAATACGCACAGTGCTTGGGCTAAATGCTTTTGTCTTTGAAAAAACATGGGAACATAGGAAATCATTTACTTTTACATAACATGCACTGGGTTACATGATACATATGATTGTGATTTGTAGACAAACAAGGGGGATTCTGGAACAGATGAGATTTGATTATATAAGGGTGAGAACATGGTTCTGTGAGTCAACTCACCGAAGGTTTGGCTTAAGGTTGTACCAATATGGAGCCTATTAGATGGAGTCACATATATTTATGAGGAATTTGAACCTGTATTCTATTTCTGTTACGAAGTCTATGTTATACAAATGCTTAGTTTATTCTTTTTGTAGCCCTGATTAAGTAAATTTTGTTTAATAACCAGTGACGAAACACGTGTTGCCTTGGGAATTGGCAACAGGATTGACTGGAATGTACACTGTATCCCAGGACTGACTAATATTTCCTGTGGAGAAGGAGGATTAAAGAAATAAAGAAAGAGTCAATGATGGAATAAGACTCTTTTGTACTCACGTCTTGGATTGATTGTTGTATTGCTCCAGGGTCTCATACAATGCTATTAGTAGTTGCTTACCTGCATTACATGCACATGGATGCTTCTAGAAGAGATTATTCACTGAATATATACACCAAGCTGCTATACCAATATGTCAACACTATGGTTGCCAGGGATTGCTACGTTTGCATGCAATTACCTGTGTCTGTGGCTGAGGAAATAATCTAACAACAAAAAACACTCATGGAGGGTCTAAGGGGAATAATCTTTAACGACCAGGCAAACTCCAAACCCCCAACAACTACACAAACAACAAAAGAGGAGAGAGCCGGTCAAAATGTAAAGAAACTGGGAGCCAAAGAGAAGAAGACAGATTCAGCCCACTAAGTTGAGACAAATCCCATCAGCCCACCGTTTTGGCAGAACATAATCATCTGGGAGTAAGGTGGATCAACTCATTGCAGTGCACCCTATTTCAGGGGACCCATCACTGTGTATATGCAATGAGTTTGCAGTCTTCCAGAAAAAAAGTCTCAAAACATAGTAGTACTGAGAAAGATGTGAGATGCAGTGCAAAACAGAAGAGAAGTGTATTAAAAATGGCTACCTGATAACACCACCCAACTTTATTCGGTGTCAAAAAAAGTGCCAAGATTAAAAAAGCAAGTGAAAAACTGATAGTTTGAAAAAATAATAACTATCTTATAGCAATAGAGGTCGACATGTTTCAGCCAAAAGGTTACAGTTACCTGGCTTTCGTCAGGACCATGTTTGGTAAAATGCTACTGCAGAAATATGTGTTTACAAAGATACTTTGATAAGAACATCACCGTGAGAATACCCTACCAAAATCAAACAGTCATTGATTTGTCCAGTAGTTTAAGGGATGTCAGAGTGTTCCCAGCATTATGTGGGGGTACGCCTCACCTCACCCGGCAACTGCTCAGTGTACTGAGGCCCCAGTACACTCAGCAGTTGCCGGGTGAGGTGAGGCGTACCCCCACATAATGCTGGGAACACTCTGACATCCCTTAAACTACTGGACAAATCAATGACTGTTTGATTTTGGTAGGGTATTCTCCCGGTGATGTTCTTATCAAAGTATCTTTGTAAACACATATTTCTGCAGTAGCATTTTACCAAACATGGTCCTGACGAAAGCCAGGTAACTGTAACCTTTTGGCTAAAACATGTCGACCTCTATTGCTATAAGATAGTTATTATTTTTTCAAACTATCAGTTTTTCACTTGCTTTTTTAATCTTGGCACTTTTTTTGACACCGAATAAAGTTGGGTGGTGTTATCAGGTAGCCATTTTTAATACACTTCTCTTCTGTTTTGCACTGCATCTCACATCTTTCTCAGTACCAGTATGTTTTGAGACTTTTTTTCTGGAAGACTGCAAACTCATTGCATATACACAGTGATGGTTCCCCTGAAATAGGGTGCACTGCAATGAGTTGATCCACCTTACTCCCAGATGATTATGTTCTGCCAAAACGGTGGGCTGATGGGATTTGTCTCAACTTAGTGGGCTGAATCTGTCTTCTTCTCTTTGGCTCCCAGTTTCTTTACATTTTGACCGGCTCTCTCCTCTTTTGTTGTTTGAGGAAATAACCTATCATCATATTTCTTTGCTATATGGAGTTACGTGTAGTTTATTTATGAGTTTATTTTATGAGACAGGTCATTTCCAATATTATTACTCAAATTAAGATTTAATTATTTCTGAAGTTCCAGTGCTGAACCACTTGACTAGACACCATGATGCCAAGAATGCTGACATAATGGGACATTTCATTAGACCCATTATGTCCCTGGACACTGCCCTTTGCACATTTAAAAATTTAACAAGTTCCATCACCAGTGAAGAAAAGAAATTAATTTATTTCGTAGTATATAGACGGAAAAGCTGGAAATCATTTAAGGTTCCGCCCTGGGCAAAGTAAAAGAGTGAACATAGAGTAGTGGAAAACATGGCTGCACTAGTTAAAAGAAGATTTCCCTTTTCTGACACCGTCATTATTTTATCACTAGTTTGCAGGGAGCCATAATGTTCTGCTAAATACCATTAAATCTACACAAGCTTATTGGAAAAAATATAATTTGTTATCCCAATTCCACAAAAGGCCTGTTGGCGATTGCATTAATTAAAAAACATTCTACAACATGAAAATCCATACAAATCATTTATATAGTAATACACATTTGTTAAAAATCAAAACATTGGAAATACATATTATTTCCAGATATTTCATTTGTGTCATTGCTACCCTAATGTGACAGTTAGTTCAAGAGTTCAGGGTCTTTACAGCCTCTTGTATATAAGTGTAGTCTTCAACATGTTATATGCACTTTTCACAAGTTAATAAAATTTTACAGAATCCAGTTGTATGTCAACGTGTTTCGGCGTATCTTTATTTTTTTCAACACCTTCTTCAGAACTTTCATCAAATTTACACATTTTTCATTGTAAAATCATATATCTACAAAACAATAAAAACAGTTAAAATCAATGTATTGCTAGTGTGATTTGAACAACTTCTAGTTATGGTTCAGTGCATTCTAGGTTCAACCAGACTGTTTCTAAGGTGACTGTTCCTAAATTTAGTTGTTAGATCCCTTCTACAAGGCATCATGTAAGTCTATATGTTGAGTGGATTGAGTTTCTTTATCCACCATTATGTTTAAAACAACCCAAGGGGAATTCAAAGTTTGCTCCCTCTTAGTTTCTTATCCCCTTCTTGTTACATACCCCTTGTATTAATAAGCAGGTAGATATCTCACCTGGATATTCCACAGATGGTGTTGGGTCAATTATTCTCTGTTCAATTAGTCTGAAAATAATCCCAAGGAACCCTGCAATTTATGGATTTATTGGACCTTGATATCCTTATTCTAGTCAATCAATCATAATGAGTCCTTTTTAATTATATTACTTCCTTAACCCCTTCGGTGCTCATGACGGAATGGTTCCGTCATGACCCACGGTTGAGCTGTGCTCATGACGGAACCATTCCGTCATGACCCCGCCCGCGCAAGATTCCGCCAGCACAGCGGCGGAATCTGCGCAGCATGGAAGGGGTTAAAAACAGGACTAGTCAAGAAACGTTGACGCCTCAGTCGTCTAATTTTCCTTCAACATTTAATATCTGTTAAATAACATTGTATTGGTTAATTAATCACATTTTTGAGATGTTTAATCATAAAAAGATTTGGCTGCACTTGCACTAGATTGGCAACATAAAGGGAGATTATGCTTTACCATTACATAAGCCACAACTGACACACATTTCATAATAACTAGTGAATGTGACCACACATTTCAAGTTCAAGGAAATTGGAGCCTATAGTTGGATGGAGGAGATCCTGTGTTTCCTACAGTCTATTTGTGGGAAGAGTGCATGTTACAGGTTACCCAAGAGATGATATGGAACATGCTATTTAGGAGTAGTTTTATCAAATATTCATCATGTGGGCTAAATCAAGTATTCAACAAGAGGTAAAAGAGTGAGAACCAAGAGAAGAGCAAGTGCCAGTGAAATAGTATGTGATATTTTTGATGCCTTGATTCCAACTGTAGGAGTGATACTCAACTCACACAAGATTAGAAAGATTTCTACTGTAGGTGACAAATTATCTACAAGTACAGCTGGAAGATTATTGGTTGTTGATACAGAAATGGTTGCAATCGGATTCATGGTTTTGCAGACTAGACTAGTTCTAGACATCCTTCTCGTGAAGAAGGGTGGCGTCTGCTAGATATTAAAGGTTCAAAAATATTGTACTTACATCGCAGATAAGAGTAAAGACCTTAACAAATACATTGGCATCACTGACTTGAAGAAAGATTTCAAAGGGTTAACAGCTACAGGTGCTTGAGAAACAATAAGGGCATTGATTTTCTGCTATAGGCAGATGGTTTGGTAACCTAGGAAGTGGACCTGTTCGAACTATCCTTAGACCCTTAGTGATAATAGCTCTTTGTGGATTACTTTTGTTCATGATACTGAAAGTGTGCAGGTGAAGAAGGGAATGAAGAGGAAGAGAGCAGATGTAGAACTAGAGAAAAAACAGAGTAAACTTTATGATGAAATGACATTACTTGAGGATTCCAGAAGAAAATCAGGAAGACAACAGAGCTGTAATCTGAACATCTGAGAACAAATTGATGTGATGGCCTGATTCCCCATCAGAGGGGGTTTGGTGCAGCACAGAGTTGCCCACTCTCTACATGTCACAAAAACCTAAATAGGATTGATGCCTAACACACAAAATGAACGTGCACTTAGCACATGACTCCTATGTGTCTTTATGATTCTAACACATGTTACACCTGATACTGCAGAAGCAAAGAGGCTTAATGGAGACTTTATAGTTCTCACAGAAAATGTTTTACTATCAAGAGAAATGCACTTGAAGTGTAAAAAAGAGTCAGTATTTATTAATAAAAGATGTATTCAAATAAATGATTTAGATAATAAAGTGACTGACATGCATCAATACATTTTATATGATTCTTACAACTAAAAGAATTTACTTGAAGTAACACGTATTATACTGAATAATGAGACATTTACCATGTGTAGTTCACTTTAAACCTTCCTCTTCATTTCACAGCTGAAGCTTTTCACTTGATTCATAAATGTGTGCAGTTTTGTTTGGGTAAACACTAGAAATGTTGTTCTTAGATTTAAATAATCAGTATTTTTGTAGGGTGTTAGTATAGGCTGAACGATAACATTTCATCAATGTATGTATTAATGTTACACATATATACTTTCAAATGTAGTTCCTAAGTATACTTACTGTTATGCCATTTCATTGCTCGCTAAGTGATTTATTCAATGTGGACTAAAGTACTAAAGAAATATTATACACACATATGTTTAAATGTGCACCCGCGTCTTAAATGTGCATTATACTGTTTCACACCAAAAGCCCAAATCTTTGTCCTATAAGAACCCATTGCTCTTCTGCATTTCTGCTGACTGCCTTTCTTTGCAGGTGTTCCCACTGAGTGTTAGTTTAGAATAGATAAATTTCTTGTAACAAGCAACAGATACATGTGTGGGAACGGATTGCGATGACAAGCACATGAGAACTCTGTAGAGGAACAATGGACTTTTGTCTTTCACCCAGAGCTTGTGAAATAGATGATGTTCCAATGTCCAGTGTGGGATTATTTTCCAGTGTTTCAATATGGTACCATGTGCACCTATACAGACATTTGAAACAAATAAAATGGACTCCTATTGATGAAGAACCCAAAGGGGAATTGCCGATAGACTCTTATGATAATAATTTAACAATTTCCCTGGACAGAGGGGCGGAGGACTTTGGACTTTCTTGCAGAACGCATGCTGAACCTCTCGGCTGAACCCCTTTCTACAGAACCTTCCTTGGACTCTGACCTGAAATAAGTATATGCTGCAGCTACTTGGGCAACTCCCAATAATTTTATTTCACACTACCGTTTGATGATGGGTGAAGTAGTTTTCTCTTCTTTTGTTTCAGCAGTTTTGTTTGAAGTTTCCCCATCAAAGGAGCTTAGTGATTGTAAATAGATTTCACTGGGTGCTGCATATCACTTGTGAGTGTCATGCATATTCTTTTTGCTTGTTTTGTCTTCTTTTTGTTTGAGAATTTGGTTATGCGCTCATATTTTCAGGACTGGGATTAGAAAGATGGACGAGGTGTGTAATGACTCAGTTACTTACTGGTAATTTTCATTTCTCTGAGTCATAGTCTACCTCATCACAGTCCTAGGTTCCTTCAGTTCACTTCCATTCCTAAAATAAAAATATTTGTATGTTATAATAGAAAGATTCAAGAAACTGTATTTGAAGGCGACGGGTGTGAAGGGAATTGCAGGTTACTGTTGTATGTTAGACAATTATTGGAAGTTATCTTCTTGACCCCCCTATTTCCTTCCCAGCTTCAAGACTTCCTGTAGTGGCCATATTATGAAGGTCAGAAGGAGAAGAAAGGTTTTTTAAAGCTGAGTGAATGCTGTGAAAGATGGAGGCATTGCTCATATTTTCAGAATTGTGATGTAGAAGACTATGAATACCAGTAAATAAGCAAATCAAAACTCTGACAGCAATATCTTAAACCTTATCAACCCTTGCGGGCTCTTTGAAAATGTATCTAAAAGCCTCAGAACCATGCTGTTCTCCCTACCCTGAGACCTTTTTTAAAAAAAAATTTTATTGACAAAAATACAACAGCTTCAAGTTACATTTGGTATGGTGAGTACAATCGTTAGCTGGATACTCTCAGAAGTCCAGCATAATAAGAGAGAGTGTAGTAAAATCTTGAATGGGGGCTCTGCGTGGACCATCAAAGAGGACTATTCCACATCACCAACTTCCAAATCAGCATTCTGTCTGCTTGAGGGTAATCAAAAGACAGGGGATAACAATGAATAGGGGATCGGGTCGGGAAAGCGGGAAGGGTTAGAAGGGGGTATTTGGGTCATACTTGGTACAGGTCTTATTGCAAAGGGGTGTAATTCTAAGAGACCTAGTTCATAATCAGTACGAGGAAGAGATTAGGTCTAATTGTACACTACAGTGACAGCGATTTTTGTGGTAGAGCAATGGAGGGAATATCACAAGTAAGGAGAGGTGTGGGGCTCCTGGCTGGTCAGAATCTTGAAATTGTGATAGCAATGTGCCACAGAGGGGCTCTATAAGATGGCTGTAAAGGCTTTTCGCTTCCTCCCTGTGCAGTGCTGTCACCTCGGCCTCCGCCCAGTGTGCAACCACCACCCTCCGGGCCCCGCCGGTAGAGGGAGCTGAGTTTTTCCAGCAAATGGTCATAGAGCGTTCCACTTGGGCCAGATTGGGGAAACAGGCATATGTTCTTTGCTTCTTTTGGCGCTTATAGATACCCAAGACGCATGCCACTCAAATATCCAGAAGAGGGTGGTCGGTGGTCAAGGATATGGCTGATAGGACATCATTAGAAACAACTGCGTTCCCCTTGCTGGGGAACGTCCCCTAAGTGCACTGCCAAAGATCCCAACTGTGGGAGTATTTGCTTTAATCACCAAATTGACCCTTAGGTTAATTTACAATGATAAAATTAATTCAAATCATGAATTTCCAGTAATTTCAATCCATCTCAACTTTGAATCCTATGTCTTTGGAATTAAGATGGTTGTTATTAATATGAACATCCAAACAATCCATTCACAAGAAGAACATTCCAATGCATTTCAGGCTGAAGTTGCCTTTTATCAGGGAATACAAGCCCATAGAAGATATGAGTGTGATGGAAATGTGTAATATCCAACAGAGAACGCACATTCAAAAGTAGCTATTTACTGCAAAAATTAGAAAAGGCCAGGGTGATGAGAATTCACAACGTGATGACAGGCTCAGTGCAGAAATCTCCAAATTACATTAAGAAGTGTGCTCAGTCCCAATTAACAGCTAGTTTACAAAACCTAAAATGCCACATGTCATAGAAACCTGAGAGAAAAGTTAACCGTAAAGTGCTTCGACTTCGTCAAGAAAAGTACACACGAATGGTGATACCACGTATATTAAAACATGAATGGATAGATCAAATAAGAGATACATTGTGGAAGATACACGTTAGAAATGAAGACTATCCCACAAGTGTATTAGAAAGTGTTCAGTTCATACAAACTAAACGTTATATGAAGTGTAGTGAGCTAAAACCGAGTGTTAACAATAAACGCGTGCAATAAATTACAATGAATGATAAGTGCCCCAAATGTATAAGTATTACCCCAGTACGCCACTTCGTGAAATGGCTTAGTGAAATAATCTAAGCTCCTTACTTTTCGATCTAATGTGCGGTCATGCGGTCAAATCTTCTCTCCATACTGACATGAAGAGGTAGGAAACGAGAGCCTATTTACCAAAGTGGAATCATAAAAGTAGAAATTGGACTGGGAAAGAAAGGTAAACAGGAGCCATCTTAGAAGGTGCAAATCATGTACATTGAACAAAAGGCTCTCTTCTAAAGCAAATTGATAACCAGAATGAAGAAAAGTGTGCCTTAAACATAATACGATATGATCAAAATGACTAAAGTATATGAATTAGTAGAGCAATGTCTCAACCTCAATTTGATTATCGGTAAATACACAATAGCTAAAAAATCCCCCATTTACCTGGCATTCATGGATCTTACCTCAGCCTTTGACTTCGTCAATAGGTCTCGACTTTGGTCCATTCTTTTAAACTATGGCTTGGATGAGGCACTAGTATCTTTTTTAGCTTATTTGCACAAAGATTTGAAAGCCAGGGTGCGGATTGGCATGGGCGGAGAGGTATCGAAAGATATCGAGGTCGGTAGAGGGGTCAGGCAAGGTTGCGTCCTGGCCCTCTTCTTTTTATTCTTTATATCAATGACCTTAATAAGACATTGGTAACACTAACCCATGACGTCCCCAGTATCAACAGTAATTTACTCCCGCCCTGCTGTACGCCGACAATGCGGTCCTAATGGGTCGCACCCCTAAAGCCTTACGTATCTTGGTGCACGGCTTTGTTGATTTTATGGCTGGTTTGGACCTATGAACTAATTTTAAAAAGTCATTTTGAATGGTATGTGGGTCGAAAAGCATTCTGATAACTCTAATATTTTAGGCTCAGATAGTTTATATAGCATTCGCAGTTTCCCTTACCTAGGGCTGGTATTTGACGCCAATGGAGCGTGGGTTGATCATGTGGCATATAGCAGGAAAAAGTTTTCTAACTCTATCTATATTATACTTGGTCTGCCCCAAACCAGGAATTCACAGGTAGTATCGGCCCTTATTAAAATTTTTAAATTGCAATGTACCCCTACTGCCACTTATGGCGCAGAAGTTTGGGGCTTTGGCAACTGTGGTAGCATTCAAGGGGAGAACAGATTTTTCTGCAAACTCCTGGGTGCCCCTATTTCCACCTCACAGTATGCTTGTCAGAGTGAACTTAAACTGCCATATATTGAAGATTACATCAAGGCACGTCCTGCCCTATTCTGGCTTGCTGTCTGGAAGAACCCTGCGGCTCTGCTTACCAGAGAAATTATAACGGACTACCTTAAGTGTGATAGGGGCAGGGAAATACCTTGGTTAGCTGCTGTCCGGAGGAGCCTTATTAGTGTGAATTATGAGTGTATATTTTTAAACCCCACAGATTCTGAAAGTGTAAGCAAGATGACCCTGCAGAAGGCCTTATATACTCTCTATAGTAAATCTAGACACAACACAGAGGCTTTGAAACCCTCTGTTGCTAATGATACTTGCTTATTGAGAATATCTCCCATTCTCCCTCTAGCTATCTTTTAAAACCTTTCGGCCGGTGGGAGAGGAGTCTGCTTTTTCAACTAAGGGCTAATACGATAAAATTCTCGCTATGTTTTCCTGTGGGGTTTAGCCCTAACATTGATCAGTTGCTGTGCCCTTGTAATGGTCAAGGTAAACAATCTATGCTGCACTTCTTATTTTTTTTGCAAGTATTATTTAAAATACACTAAATTGTTTTTGATTCCATTTTTCAAGTTCACACTCAAGACTGATTATAAGGCAGCTTACAGAATGGTCATCGCCCAGGTAGATGAAGAACTAACCTTTCGGGTTGGCTCTTTTTTTAAAGCTGCAGTGAGTGATCATATTTCAATGTGTACACCCTGAAGTCTGGTTTGTTATTTTTGCTCCCCACCGCTTTTAACATTTAATGCACAATTCTGTTTGTTTTTTCTATTTTTTACATATATTGAATTTATGATGGTCTTACTAATCAACTTTTTTTTAGATGTGACGTTTTCATCACATTAACCTCTCTTCTACTGATTGTTGTGCTGTTGTTATATTGCTGCTATCTTGAATTTGCTTTTATGGATATATTTTCTTTGTATCCGAATAAAGATTATTGAATTATATGAATTAAATCTGATATCAATGATGAATATATAAAAATGAAATGAAATCTACTTCACGTAATCAAACCTGTTGAAGCATCAAGGACCATTCAAAAATCATATTATCAGAATAAGGAGAGTGGCTGAGTTAGAGTCTGTGCATAACCATAAGACCAATTAAATTGCTTAGGTTCCTCTGGATGCTGACAAGGATAAAGCAGAAACGCCCGACCACGTTCCCAAGTATTTATGTGGACTAAGGTGTCCCAAAAATCACAAATAACAATCAGTCTTTATCCTTAGCAATAAAAATAATGTTCAAGAGTTCGAAAAGTGTAGTGGTCAAAAGTCTTCTTTAATTTCAAATGTTCACTTCATGTATCTTGACAGCCAAATCCAGCAATACAGTTGTTACACTTTCGTTAGCACAGTGGTTGTTACAGTCACAACCTGGTGATAGACATAGCTATCTATCATCAGGTAGTGACAGTAACGGTAATTGTCAAAAATCATATTAAAACAGCTCACAAATAACAACAAAATTCTCGAGCAAGCCATAGAACGGTCATCTACTAAAACTCAACAACAACTGTTATCCTGTTCATATAAAAAAGAAAAACCAAAAAGGATGGTTTTAAATTCCAAATATTCCACTGTGCACAGCTTAAGAAAGTGATCTTGAAACACTGGCCAATGATGCAAACCAAACCTGATTTCAAAAGAATATTTTCTGATTTGCCTTCATGTGCATATGAAAGAGGTAAAAACATAAAAGAATAACTAACTAAAAACATGTTGTGACTATGAAACATACGCATAAGGGAACTATCCCTGTTTACTGTCCAGGATGATGGCAAGATTACGAGCATGGTCAGTTGGTGTGGAAGTGGGTCCATTTTTGGTGGGCCACCAGGGGTAGCATAACACAAAGTGCCCCAGGGGCTCAATGGAAGTTTGCACCCGCTTTGCGCGCCCCCCTGGCCACTTTGGTAATACAGAAGGGGGCGCAGACACTTGTGTGGCCCCTTCTGTAATACCAATAGCACTGGTGCACATCTTCAGGGGGCGTTCCCTCATTTGCATGGGGGCATGTCCCACGCAAATGAGGGAATCCCTTTGTCTCTGTGCCTGCGTCGTATTACAGACACGGGGGCAGAGGCAAAGAAGCTCTCAGGAGGCAAAATGAGTGCGCCACCTTCAAAGATGATCCTTGAAAGAAAAGTTTCACATGGCACTCATTTTAAACATTTTAAACATTGAGATATGGGTATCACATATATTTCTGTCTAATCACACAGAAATATCTGTGATACCCATATATCGATGCTTCAATGAGTTCCATGTGAACTTTTTTTTTCAAGGAATACTTGATACCCATGTTCGCATGGACATAAGGGTTGCTCTTGTTGTTTTGTTTAAATATATGCCTTCAAAGGTGAGGCACTGTCAGTGCACTCCTGAGAGCAGCGCTCTGGAGGGGGAAAAGAGGGTCCTATGGAACGTCCCGACAACCCCTTGCCAGTGGGTGCAGTCACTTTAAAGCTTTAAAGCAGCCGCTCTGTTTTTCACAGGAATGCGTTGCCCCCAGGGCGGCGCAAGTTTGCGGCTGCCATGGAGGCAGCACATTCATGGTAATATGGTGCATTTTCATTTTTTGCGGAGGGTGCAACCTTTAAAAGGTGTGCCCAGCCCAAATAATGAAAATGCGCCTGTAGTGTAATGCAGCCTCAGGTGTTGTTCCATGGGGAGGCGTTATTATCAAAGATCCGCACTTCGGTCTTGTTAGTTTTGAGCTTCAGACAGTTGGTCTTCATTCAGTCGGCAATGTTCGTCATGCATTTGTGGAAGTTGCACCTTGTGGTGGAGGGAGTCTGCTGAGAGCAGGAGGTAGAGCTGGGTGTCGTCGGCGCAGGATATGATGGTGAAGTTGTGGGCTCTGACAACGTTGGCCAGGGCCGTCATGTACATGTTAAGGAGGGTGGGTCTGAGGGATGAACCTTGAGGGACACTGCAGAGGGTGCTCTTTGGTTCTGAGGTGAAAGGTGGTAGGCAGAATCTTTTATAGCAGCAGGCAGGTGAATGCATGCCTCTAATATTCCAGGAGATGATCTGAAACATACGGGGTTGGGGCATTATGACTGGTCAACCCCCGGTATAGTCCCATTGGGTTAGAGGAGTCAGAAGACTCATCCAGGCTAAAGGGCTTCAGGGGAGGGGAGGCAGTGCGTACAGGAAGGGCATATGGGAATAAAACTAGTAAATGAGACACCAACAGTGTACGGACAACAGGCCCAGAGGGCACTGTCCAAACCTCAATATAACCAGCCTAACGCAGGGTCTGGGCGTACAAGGTGGAAGTGTAAGTCCAAAATTGGACCGGGCTCATAAAATGAAAGGGTGTTGTTGGCAATGGGTAAGAACATATGAAGAAGTATTACAGGGGGAACAGGGGCACCAAGGTTTGTGTTTCATTTGGAGGATCAATCAACAGCTGCATCAGACTCAGAGTCCAGTGGCTCGCCAAATCAGCTGGATGATCAGGACCCCAGGATGGGCATCCCCCTCCCTCATCAGAAAGCCCCCAAGGGGGTCAACCTTATTTGATGGAGTCAGATAAATGTCATCTGCACTCTATGGGGTCACCTGAGGCAGGGGCTAAGGGCCCGTGGGGTCGCAGAGATATTGTCATTGGTTTTCCTCCCAAAGGGCTCCAAGGGCTCCAGGTGGGAGCTGTGAAATTCCACAACTGTGCCCAGGGCAGAGTAATCTAGGACCTGGGCCATGATGGCACAGCCAACATCGGCAGCTGCTGCAATGGGTCCCTCTGGGGTAAATACTGGTGTACCCGGGGGATCTCAGGGGCTTCCCCTGGAGCCCACCACGCCTCCAATCAACTCTAGGTGTCCTCCATGTCTGTAAAATCATGAATCTTTTGGTAATTTATGATTTTAAAGAGTGGAGCATAGAGCAGACCCAGGTTGCAAAGTTGTCGCTTGGCTCCTAGAAATGATGCCCTTTTCTTCTGGACCGTGAATGTGTAGTTCAGAAAGATGAGAATGCGATGGCTGACTCTATTGATGGAGTCTGGTTGTCAAGCCCTTCTCAGAATAGCATACTGAGACTTATAATGGAGTATTATGGCCACCATGGGCAAGGGCGTCACCCCCGGTGGTGGCCTCCTTGCAGTCATTTCATGGACTCACTTCACGGAGAAATATGGGGTAGTTTACTCCCCTGAAAGCAGCTCACAAAGCCAGGTCTCTAAGAATTCTTCAGCTCGATAACCCTCAGTGTCCGCTGCAAATCCCACCACTCTGACATTATTGCGACAGGAGCAGCCTTCAGCGTCCACCTCCCTGTCCTCCAGAAACTTGACCTACTCACAGAGGTCAGCCACCTGGGCCTGAAAATTAGTTATTTAGAGTGTGAGAGGGGTCAGGGCCTTCTCTGACTGAGTGACTCAGTCTGATAGCTTTCGGTGGTCATCATGAAAGAGAGTCAGGTCTGTTGTCACTGAGTCAATCTTGGCATCAAAAGACATTTGGGAGGTTTCAATGACTTAGAGGATAGCATCCAGTTTGGCTGATTCCATTGTTCGAGCTGCTAGCCCTCTGGGATTGAGCGAAGGTTTGTCTGATTTCCGTGATCTAGTGCACATCATCAATGTGAACAACATGAGGGTCCAGATGACCGGTGTCTGGGGGAGAGGGGCAAACTGCAATATGGGTCCGCTTGCAGCTACCAAGGCTCAAAGATGTATATGTAGTGCAGCACGAGCAGCCCATCAGTCCTGGATTCGATCTCAGCTCCAAACATGGGCTTCCTGCATGCTTCGCATGGGTGGCGCTGGGCACTCAACATTTGCTACTCCAGTGAAGTCCATTGATGGGGTCTTTGGGGAGACCCTATTAGCCCCTCTAACTTGGTCTCCAGGGTGGGAGAGGGGTCTCCAATAACTGTCCACTCCCCTCCTGCTGCAATCCCACAGCCTGGGGCACCCACCAGATTGTGGGGCTGCTCACCTCAGGGCCCGGCAGTGGCCAGCCAAACACCCCAGGCATGCCGGTCTGCCAAGTGCCCCTTTGTGTCCTTGTGGGTGGCTCTCAATGCTCTACTACTGACTGCAGGGGTCTGTGAGCCACCCAGAATCCAGAGCCTCCTGCCCCAGGGCCCAGAGGGGGTACAGCCAGCCCCTCAAAGGCAGTGCAGCACTATGATAAATATGCCCCAAAGTCTTTATTCCAGCCATGTTTTAGCTGACCACAGTCTTCCACTTGATCTCTCTTCCTAGGGTGTCAAGCCTGGAAATCCAGGTAAAATGCAAAGAGGTTTCATAGCAATCTTGCCTATTTTGTCCTAGAAGGGTCTTGGGAAAAATTCATCTACTACCAAATCATTAGCCTAGTGTATAGCCAGGCCCTAGGCAAGTATAACTGTGCATTTTCCGGAAATAACCTTCTGAAATCACTATTATGATGATCAATAGGCATACCGCTGCCTTTGATTGTTCCTCATTTATCCTGTGGTAGATCTCATTCATACCCAGAAGAGCGGTTGACTTAGAAGCCTTAAGGTTCATTAGGTAGACCCCCTTGTACTGCTGGTGTTGGGAGCTTCATCTTCAAATGGATTTGCATCCTCACTGTTATTGTGAGGAAACAATAGATTCATACTACATATGATCATAATGCATCTGATGACAGTGCAACAACTTCTGTATTGAAATATTGAACATTAATAAAAATATTATTTTTTGGAAGCTATATTTTTCTGTGGGTTTGCACTCAAATTCCACGTTGATGTACAACAAAGAATGGTAATACAACTCGGGGTTCGGGAAACTATGGATTCTGGTGGGTTTGCGCCCTGCTGCTCTTGGGTGGACTGCATAGAATCTTTAAAAATGGTGCTTTTGTAAGCTAATGCTTTCTGTGGGTTTGCAACTTTGCTTCACTAGTGAACCTTAAAACAAATGGTAGATTTTGAAAGGTACTTCTTTCTGTAGGGTTGCTTCTCCTCGTTCACGGTTGGACCCCATAGAATCTTAAAGCAACTTGTGGTTTTTGGAAAGTATGCCTTTCCATTGGTTTAGACTTTGCTGCTCCCTGTTGGATACCATCTCATCTTAATATAACTGCTGTTATTCCGAACTGCTTTTGGTGAACCCAGATCTTATTCACAACTGGAGATTTTTAAAGGCAATGTCTTTACATAAGTGTACATCCTTACCGCAGTAGGTTGGACTACACAAAACTGTAATGAAAGTGGTGTTTCCCTCATTTTACCACAGCTTTGTATTTTGAATGCTCACAGGTAGACCCCAAAGAATTTAAATTCAACAGGCCATTTCAAATTGCATTTAAGTGGCCCTATGAAATGTTCATTCACCTTGAGTTTTTTTTGTTTACTGCACCTTCTCAGAGGTGCTACATCTCACTTGGTGGACTCAATATGTTCTTATCGCAATTTGTGTTTTCCTTTTGTAAACTGTACCTTTTTTTAATCTCTACTTTGGTGTACACCATCGATTAGTAATATAATCGGTGGTTTTAGTCCCGGCACTAACCATGGCTCAAGACCTCTGCCACTCTTTGGTGGACCCCAAGATGCTATTGTAACCAATAGTTAACTACCCATGTCTGCTGTGGGTTTTGCACTGACACCATTTTGACTACATCCTATAGTTCCATAATATAAGTACCTCACTGAAAAACCCAGACATCACCCATTTTCTGTTACAGTGGCTTCATCACTGCATATCACTGAAATCTGACTAAGAACCAATAAGGCACCCATCGTTCGTGAGCTATACCTCCAAGCTATAAGGTCCTCACTTGGACCCCTCCAACAACAATGTAAGAGGTATAGCACTGGTATTTAGTGACTCCTTACTAACCACAAGCTGGCACTGGAGAATTCATTCATTAAAGCTTCTTGCTTTAATGCTAATTTTTAATTAAGTATAGGGGTCCACCAAGCAATTCAGAATTTACAAATACCTTATTACCTTCTTTGACGTCATCCCTGACATCACCATAAGTGTCAACAATTGCTGCATCTGAGAGGACTTGTACATCAGGTAATGTCGTGTAGTTCCTATATACCCTATTCAGGATCTGCACGTTTGGATAACATAAACTGTGGGATTGGTGGCAGACTAATTCTGTGTACCCCCACTGGATACGTTAGCCTGTCTCTATCAGCTAGATCACAGTGCCACTAGAATCTCCTCTTATCAGGGAGAGAATAGTTTCCGGCAACCTCATAACATGACAACCCTGATACCCCAGGATCGTGGAAACAATATACTACTTTTCGCCCAGTCACTCGTGCTCACTTAGTTTGTCTCAGAGATACACAGAATGAACAGGCTGGGCGTTTCAATAAGGATTTATTGAACAGTTGTTATTCTAGTGTAGAATATATGAGCTGAAACAACCATTAGACAGTAGCAGAGATATATGTTTAGCAGTATTACGAAAGTAAAGTGATGGTACAATTCTACCATTATGCAATAATCATGAATATATATAAGTACGTAAAATACATGATAATAAGGGCGTACTCCTACTATGTCTCCCTAACTAGATGTACCTAAATGTACCTAGCATCTGTGTAGGTGTTATGCCAAGAATCCCTCTAGGATCTAGTCCACCCCATTACCTGAGAATGAGAGAATGTGGGACCCCGTCCTGGTCTCAAGTTGGACACCCTGCAAGGGATGTTAGACAACTGCTAGCTGGTGGGTCTGTGTCAAGCCTCCCGGATGGGTGTCCGTAAAACACTGCAGAATCAGAGGTAGTATCAAGAATTGCCACAGAACCCGGAAGAACTACATCTCCCATGATTCCATGGGTATTCGACGTAACGGACGTCATCCCGTTCTTGAATTTAATCACTTCCTGAGCACCGGGTAGGTGCCATTTACTTTTGCTGCTGAGCTTCGTATGAGATGAGAGGAGGTCCAGTAAGGGTGCTACACGCACCACTACTTCCAAGTCCTTTTGTTATTTTGTTGTGTACTCAGTAAGCAGTGGCCTGCTTTCTCTGGAGTCATTTCAATCTGATATTTTGCCCCGTTGGTTGAACCTGTATTCCCGGCTCTTGCAGGGCAAAATCGAGCAGCGTTTATATCCTGACATTTCTACAGTAATACTTTGTGTGGGAGAATTGTTTAATCACAAAAGGTGTGGTTGATGCCGTTTTTTCAAACTGCTTACACTACTTTCGGGTAATTGCAGTCCGCGATGTTACGCGGCTGCCATTACCAACTGAAAAAACACTCTATTGGTGTTCTCTCGTGTTGGGGATTAGAGTCCCAGCTCATGCAAAGAGAACACATTAAGCCGGGACAATCTGACAAATACTGGTGTATACTTTCTGAGTGAAGAAGTATCGCTATCCAAGGATCTGTTTGGAATATTCTATTTTGTTATGGCCCGTTGTGTTCTATAATATCGTTAGGCATCGGTTGCTCCTACCAAGGGTTACAAGCTGACTATGATGATGGATATACTTTGGAATAATGGAGTCACAGTTATGAGTCTTGGTACGAAGAGTGGAATCTAGCTAATACCAAGAAGTATTGATGTTACGCATGGATTTCTATGATTGATATTCCCTTTGGGTTATACCACCTTTTATGCACCATCGTTAATAGTACTGGGGCACTTGTTTGTTTCTTTGTGTTCTTTCACAACGGGGGTACTTGAGCATACAGGAAGACAGCTCGTCACCCCTGTTTCGATCTACTCTACAGAATCCTGGGTAGGTGTTGTTTCTGGAGAGTTAGGGTTCTCAATAGGAGGATTGGTTTGCCATGAAAGGTTATTAAATATGTGGTTCCATCCTTAGATCATAGTGGAGTCTTTCACCACGAAAAGTTGTCTATGAATCAGGAAGAATTTTATATTACAGGTATATTTAGAAAATCAAATAGGATATAAAAAAGGTATCATTGTGCATGTATTGGTGTACTGTGTTCTAAAAGTTATTGCTCTCCTTACAGGTGTCCTTCCCCGCTGTTCCCATCCTTCCCTTCCCCCACTTGATCACTCCATTAAGTCTGTATACTCAATCAGACCTTGGGGCTATCAGGAGGTGTACCATAAAGAGCAACATACGATCCAGAGGATTCAAGTCCACGCTAGTCTGCATGCAGGAACCTCAGCATTTCTGGTCAGTGTGTCAGCCGGGAAGTCACGGTCTCCTCCATCTTCCTAAGCAAGATGTGATGTATTTATACCCATAGGTCTCCCCAGGGGTCCTACCTTGCTGTGTTACTGTCGGCCTAAAGGATGACGTCGGGTCTGAACTTTAGACAGAGATATTATACAGGAGATGGTAATCCTGCTGTTAGTCCTGCTGTGCTTCCAAGAAGCCTCATGCATAATGTATGAGAATCAAACTAGTTAAAACCCGCATTCTGACTGCAGTGTTATATCTGGGTAAAAGGTCAGTCACCAAGAACTGTTATGTATGTAAGGTAAGGAAGGATGTAGGTGAAAGGTTATAATGTTACCTGAGGATATATAGGGTACCTATATGGAATGTAATAGTAAGACCAACTAAACATCTCTCAAATGAAATCCCTTCTGACAAAACTAGAAGCCATCAACTACAAAATTGCCTCCAATCCCAGAGTCTGGACACAATCTACTCTGAAGAAGAGTTCAGCACAGTAACTACAAACAAGCCCATCATCTGGATTGACCACCACTTCATACACTACAGCTTGAACTGGCCCACCATTCTAACAACTATGATATAAAACATTGCCCATACCCATTACAGAACATGGAAAAAACGTAAACTTTGCTGTTCAATCTCAGCTGCTCGACTGATTACTTTTCAGTAACAGCTCCAACAATGGCTCTCTGATTCCCTCAACAAATTGCTATCCTCAAGGCATCCAATTTACAACACTAAATGAAAAACCCCTAGTTTCACCCAGGTGTAAAGGAAATGAAGACAGGAAACACAGCTCTTTAATGCCACTATCTAAAAACAAATGACAGAAATTGTGTCACCACAATATTACTTGATCCCTCATCTGCCTTTGTGAAAGTTCCCTGCTACATACTATTACAGAAGCAGATTACATCGACATTCTATGCACCATCCTGGAATGCATCTCTGTATTATGCAGCTCAGGTTGCATCATAGAATGTAGAACACTGACATTGGTTCTCGTGAGGCACAGAGGCATAAAGGGTTGATATCCAGTAGAGCTGTGGTGCAAGTGGGGAGAGAAGCTATTGCCAGCAATGGAAATTTGATTTCCATACAGCTTTCATGTTAATTTATTGACAAAGTCTACATTATAATAGTGATGAGGAATATGAAAACTTTCTAGCACCCACAGGTTCCTATGCCACGTGTGGTGGCACAGTCCTTTGGAATTTAACAGTCTAGTAGCAATTGGACAACTTGTGGGAAAAAGCTGGGCAGGAGGCCAGTCCACCCTGAATACACATTTTTAGATGTTGATCGGGTTAGGGGCCTGCTTTTCAGAATCACACTAGCCACACTCAAGATGTTTTGGTGATCGGGAAAATCACTGCAGCCACCAGTAACAGCAAGACAATGCAGGAAGCAAACTGGTATGGGACTCCTGACTGGAGGGTTCAAATATTGATATTTTCAGAACCGCTATTCATACAATCAAAATTGCAATGGTTTCAGAATCACGGCTATCCCATCTTGCTACACATCATCCCTGACATCACCATATCTGTTAACAACTGCTGCAGGCAAGCTAGGGAGTAAGGTCAATGAATTATAAGGCCTGATGGGTGCAAGTAGAATCATTGAAACATGCATACTCCCTATGGCACAGTGAGGGTGGGATGATAATGCAGGCTCATACTCAATGTTACCTTGAAAGCAATGAATTCTCTTGGGTCTAGATGCACTTTAGTTCTAGCTTTCTGGTCTTCTGGCTCAAGGCAGCAGTCATTGGGCTTTTAAAACAGTCACTCACTTCAGAGTCTTATCTGGATTTGGTTCCATTATCTGTCTGTTCAGGATGGAGGTAACCTACAGCCATTCTCCGTTGTTATCATCCCACCTCAATAGCGTACAGTTACTCTTGCGTTGCACTCAAGCTGGTTTGCTGTAGAGAAAAATTCAAGCAAGAGATGAAATCACATCAAGGCATAGTATGTGGATTGCTTTAAAGGAATGATCTTTGAGGCAAACTAAAAACATAGGTCAATAGCCTCACAGGTGAATATAACACCATTGGTGTTTCAGTGACCCTGGGTGCTTTTGTGGCGGGGACTTTCTTTTCTCATGCTTAACCCTGGAGCCATTGGAAATCGAGACCGCTCGGAGCCGGACATCTTGGTGATAATTTGCCATATGGTGGGAACGTGAGACTGCGAAAGTTGGAATTGGCACTGGATATTTTAGCGTCGCCATGTAAATAATACAAAACTTTATCTCCGTGACATTGGCCTTGTTTATTGAATATTATTTACCCAATTATTCGCAAGCGTCCTATAGAAATTTCTCACACAATATTGATTGTGATATCACGTAATACATATTCTGTGATGTATAGGAGCCTGTGTGAGGGATTTAGTATTTTGTTTATATCTATCTGAAATTATATCATGTGAGGGGGATATAAATTGATGGTGATAAAATAGCACTTGTGAGTTGATAGAGGCTGATTAAGCAGCCGAAACGCATTCTCAGAAACTGGGGCCATTGAATAAATTGCGTTACAGCAAACAAATGATGGACGGAATGCTGACAATGCAAACATTCTCCCCCAGTCAAAAGATCTGGGTTAAATCCATCGTTCTTTTGATCACAACGCCACCCCAGTTTGGACCCAGCCATATGCAAATCAGTCTTGACCCTGTGCCCCATGAGAACAGTCCAGACTGAACTGCCAGGCCAGGTCCTCCCTGGACCAGAAACAAGCATCCTGGGACAGGTTTCAGGATATGTCACTCTTCTTCAGCCAGGCTACAGTGAGCAAGGAACCCACGTCTGGACATACCCATCCCACTTAGGGCGAAAAGTGTTACAGCAAACAAATGATGGAAGGAATGCTGGCAATGCAAACATTCTCCCCCAGTCAAAAGATCTGGGTTAAATCCATCGTTCTATTGCCCACTACGCTACCCCAGTTTGGACCCAGACATATGCAAATCAGTCTTGACCCTGTGCCCCAGGAGAACAGTCCAGACCGAACTCTCAGGCCAGGTCCTCCCTGGACCGGAAACAAGCATCCTGGGACCTGTTTCAGGGTACGTCACCCTTCTTCAGCCAGGCTAGCTTGAATCCAGTGGCAGGGTGAGCAAGGGACCCACGTATGGGCATACCCATCCCACTTAGGGCGAAAAGTGTTACAGCAAACAAATGATGGACGGAATGCTGACAATGCAAACATTCTCTCCCAGTCAAAAGATCTGGTTTAAATCCATAGTTCTTTTGCTCACTACGCTACCCCAGTTTGGACCCAGACATATGCAAATCAGTCTTGACCCTGTGCCCCAGGAGAACAGTCCAGACCGAACTCTCAGGCCAGGTCCTCCCTGGACTGGAAACAAGCATCCTGGGACCTGTTTCAGGGTACGTCACCCTTCTTCAGACAGGCTAGCTTGAATCCAGTGGCAGGGTGAGCAAGGGACCCACGTCTGGGAATACCCATCCCACTTAGGGTGAAAAGTGTTATAGCAAACAAATGATGGACGGAATGCTGACCTGGCTTGGCAGTTCAGGCTGGACTGTTCTCATGAGGCACAGGTTCAAGACTGATTTTCATATGGTCAGGTCTAAACTGGGGTGGCATGGTGAGCAAAAGAATGATGCACTTAACCCAGATCTTTTGACTGGGGGTGAATGTTTTTATTTGTTCTGCATTCCGTCCATCAATTGTGTCTTTTGCTTTCTCGCCCTAAGTGTGCCAGGCATGCCCAGACGTTGGTCCTGGGCTCACTGTGCCACTGGAATCAAGCTATCCTGGCAGAAGAGGGGTGAAACCCCAAAGCCGGTCCTAGGACGCTTGTTTTGGGTCAAGGGAGGACTTGGCTTGTCAGTTCGGGGTGGACTGTTCCCATGAGGCACAGGGTCAAGACTGATTTGCAGATGGCCAGGTCTAAACTGGGGTGGCATGGTGAGCAAAAGATGGATTTAACCCAGATCTCTTGACTAGGGGTGAATGTTTTGATTTGTTCTGCATTCTGTCCACCAATTGTGTGTCTTGCTTTCTTGCCCTAAGTACGCCAGGTATGCCCAGACATAGGTCCCGGGCTCACTGTGCCACTGGAATCAAGCTATCCTGGCTGAAGAGGGGTGAAACCCCGAAACCGGTACTAGGATGCTTGTTTCCGGTCCAGTGAGGACCTGGTTTGGCAGTTCGGGCTAGACTGTTCCCATGAGGCACAGGGTCAAGACTGATTTGCATATGGCCAGGTCTAAACTGGAGTGGCATGGTGAGCGAAAGATGGATTTAACCCAGATCTCTTGACTGGGGGTGAATGTTTTGATTTGTTCAGCATTCCGTCCATAAATTGTGTGTCTTTTGCTTTCTTGCCCTAAGTGCGCCAGGTATGCCCAGATGTGGGTCCCGGGCTCACTGTGCCACTGGAATCAATCTATCCTGGCTGAAGAGGGGTGAAACCCCGAAACTGGTCCTAGTATGCTTGTTTCCGGTACAGGGAGGACTTGGCTTGGCAGTTTGGGCTGGACAGTTCCCATGAGGCACAGGGTCAAGAAGGATTTGCATATGGCCAGATTTAACATGGGGTGGCATGGTGAACACAAGAATGATGGATTTAACCCAGATCTCTTGACTGGGGCTGAATGTTTTGATTTGTTCTGCATTCCGTCCATCAATTGTGTGTCTTTTGCTTTCTCGCCCTAAGTGCGCCTGGGATGCCCAGACGTGGGTCCTGGGCTCACTGTGCCACTGGAATCACGCTATCCTGGCTGAAAAGGGGTGAAACCACAAAAACCGGTCCTAGTATGCTTGTTTCCAGTACAGGGAGGACTTGGCTTGGCAGTTCGGGCTAGACTGTTCCCATGAGGCACAGGGACGGATTTGCATATGGCCAGATTTAAACTGGGGTGGCATGGTGGACAAAAGAATGATGGATTTAACCCAGATCTCTTTACTGGGGGTGAATGCTTTGATTTGTTCTACATTCCGTCCATCAATTGTGTGTCTTTTGCTTTCTCACCCTGAGTGCGCCAGGTATGCCCAGACTTGGCTCCTGGGCTCACCATGCGATTGGAATTAAGCTATCCTGACTGAAGAGGGGTGAAACCCCGAAAACGGTCCTAGGATGCTTGATTCCAGTCCAGGGAGGACCTGGCTTGGCAGTTCGGGCTGGACTGTTCCCATGAGGCATAGGGTCAAGACTGATTTGCATATGGCCAGGTCTAAACTGGGGTGGCATGGTGAGCAAAAGAATGATGGTTTTAACCCAGATCTCTTGACTTCGGTGAATGTTTTGATTTGTTCTGCATTCCATCCATCAATTGTGTGTCTTTTGCTTTCTTGCCCTAAGTACACCAGGTATGCTCAGACGTGGGTAACGGGCTCACTGTGCCACTGGAATCAAGCTATCCTGGCTGAAGAGGGGTGAAACCCCGAAACCGGTCCTAGGATGCTTGTTTCCGGTCCAGGGAGGACCTGGCTTGGCCGTTCGGGCTGGACTGTTCCCATGAGGCACAGGGTCAAGGTGGATTTGGATATGGCCAGGTCTAACCTGGGGTGGCATGGTGAGCAAAAGAATGATGGATTTAACCCAGATCTCTTTACTGGGGGTGAATGTCTTGATTTGTTCTGCATTTCGTCCATCAATTGTGTGTCTTTTGCTTTCTCGCCCTAAGTGCGCCAGGTATGCCCAGACATGGCTCCTGGGCTCGCTGTGCCAGTGGAATCAAGCTATCCTGGCTGAAGAGGGGTGAAACCCCGAAACCGGTCCTAGGGTGCTTGTTTCCGGTCCAGGGAGGACCTGGCTTGGCAGTTAGGGCTGGACTGTTCCCATGAGACACAGGGTCAAGACTGATTTGCATGTGGCCAGGTCTAAACTGGGTTGGCATAGTGAGAAAAATATTGATGGATTTAACCCTGATCTCTTGACTGGGGGGGGGGAAATGTTTTGATTTGTTCTGCATTCCGTCCATCAATTGTGTGTCTTTTGCTTTCTCGCCCTAAATGCACCAGGTATGCCCAGACGTGGGTCCTGGGCTCACTGTGCCACTGAAATCAAGCTATCCTGGCTGAAGAGGGGTGAAACCCTGAAACCGGTCCTAGGATGCTTGTTACTGGTCCAGGGAGGACCTGGCTTGGTAGTTTGGGCTGGACTGTTTCTATGAGGCACAGAGTCAAGACTGATTTGCATATGGCGAGGTCTAAACTGGGGTGGCATGGTGAGTAGAAGAATGATGGATTTAATCCAGATCTCTTGACTGGGGGTGAATAATTTGATTTGTTCTGCATTCCGTCCATCAATTGTCTGTCTTTTGCTTTCTTGCCCTAAGTGCTCCAGGTATGCCCAGAAGTGGGTCATGGGCTCACTGTGCCACTGTGCCACTGAAATCAAGCTATCCTGGCTGAAGAGGGGTGAAACCCCGAAACTGGTCCAAGGATGCTTGTTACCGGTCCAGGGAGGACCTGGCTTGGCAGTTCGAGCTGGACTGTTCCCATGAGGCACAGGGTCAAGACTGATTTGCATATGGCCGGGTCTAAACTGGGGTGGCATGGTGAGCAAAAGAATTATGGATTTAACCCAGATCTTTTGACTGGGGGTGAATGTTTTGATTTGTTCTGCATTCTGTCCATCAATTGTGTGTCTTTTGCTTTCTCCCCTTAAGTGCGCCAGGTATGCCCAGACGTGGGTCCTGGGCTCACTGTGCCACTGGAATCAAGCTATCCTGGCTGAAGAGAGGTGAAACCCCGAAACCGGTCCTAGGATGCTTATTTCCGGTCCAGGGAGGACCTGGCTTGGCAGTTCGGGCTGGACTGTTCCCACGAGGCACAGGGTCAATACTGATTTGCATCTCTTGACTGGGGTGAATGTTTTGATTTGTTCTGCATTCTGTCCATCAATTGTGTGTCTATTGAACAAATTGCAGTATTTTTTCACGGTTTATTTGATATATATATGTAAATATACATATTCAGGCTCGGGGTAAAATAATTACCAGCACTCAAGGGAACAGTTACAATCCCAGTTTTCATTGGGAAATGAAAACGAACATGACAAGACGCGTTTCGGCAACCGCCTTTATCAATAGTGGCGGGTGCCGATTAGAGGCAGCATTTAAACATCTCCTTCATAAACATCAACATAGGACACTGGACTTCCTTCAGTACAACTGTGTCAGCCATTTCTTAACATGCAAAATGACACAATGCAATAAACCGGCAATTCCCTTTAAAAGCCTGTTTCTTAAGTTATTCTTCTCTGAATGGGCATTCTCCACTATTTTGGAACTTAACATTGACAATTGCCACAATGTTGCCCAAATACAAGAGCCTTACCTGACGTTGTTACTTCGACTCCACAGTGTATCGCCCTGAATGGGCATATTCTTTTTCATTATCAAAGACTCACCACACATATAATCTATGTTTCAAATAACATTTGTACATTTGTGAGCACTTTATATACTCCTAGAATGGGGTATCTAACAAAGTATCTTAGTCATGATCCGTTCTTGTTCTCAATTGTGTCAAATTAATTGCATAGCAGAAAGCCACCTTTGAAACAAAACCCCATCTTCTCTTATTTGCAGCAAATACACACCCTCATACAATCACTATAAGTGGATAGCCATCTCCTCTGCACTATTTAGACCCCTCGGCATTTTTGTCTGATTGTCAATAATGTGCCTAGACTCTATAGTCTACGCAAATGCAATTGTCTATCGCCTCCTCTAATATTGGGGGGAACATGATCCATACAGAAGAATCCAGCGTTATTGCTTGAGAATCGCCGCTATCGCTGGTTTATCATCGCCTTGGAGATAAACGTTGATAACAACGCGTTATCTCAGCGATGTAAACCAGCGATAAAAAATACAGCGCTAAGCGCGCTTTGCGATAATTATCGAACTTCCTTGGGAATATGGGCCTATGAGACTAACTGTCCCTTGCCTTATTGTATTATTTTCTTCCTTACAGAGAGATCACTTTCCAAGGAGCATACATACTATCATGCATGATGAATTTATTTATTGTTTCCTGCTTGTTTACTTGTTGCTGGTAATTTGAATCTGCAGAGCCTCCCTAGTTTCTCATTTGCAGGCTTTCCCAGTAAAAGCCTAGCTTTCTGATCGCTGTCTGTTACAAACTGCTTCAGTCTGAAGCTTCTACTCTGTTCTCCTAACCAGCTTTCATATACTCTATTGTTTATGCCAAACACCTCCTCCTGTAAGCACTCTGTTAGATAACCTTGTTCCTGTCACAGCAGAATTAATCACAATTATACCCAAGTTTCATGTAGTAAGACATATAACATTTAGCATGAGAGAACAATCAACATGTGTGCTACATAAATTGTGTGGTGCAAAGAGTATATACATATTGAGGAGATAGAGGCGTGGGGTTGGCTTGCGATTGTGGTCGCCAAACAAAAGTCTGGCAACTCAATAAGTGTTGGTCATCTTAAGTAACCCCACTGGTGCCATCTGGGGAAACAGACACTCACCTCCTAAAATAGGTGTAAAGTTGAGCTCTGTTGAGAAGGATAAATGGTTCTCAGCTCTGGATCCATCAGGAGTCTACCATCAGATATACCACACGCAGCATTGCTTCACCTTACATCACTTGTAACATCACACAGTGCTTACCAGTGTAGACATTTGCATTTGGATTAGTGTCAGCCTTGGTGAAGTTCCACAGTATAAAGCAGAACATTGATGGAGACATGATAGGTCTAACATGTCCAGGATGATAATTTGTGCACAAAATATCATAGGTACAACATAATTGTGCATGGTGCTCCATAGATTTGACTATAAGTTTTGACTATAAGAGCAAAACCCAGTAAACTAAACAGTGTGAGCTTTATGGGTGATACAATTGATGAGAACAGAGTATGACCAAAAGTACATAGTACGAAGCACACTACAGTGTCTGATGACAAAGAATAACAGCGTTCTTGCCTAAGTTTATTGGAACCCTATACTAAATTTGAGTAGAACTTCACAGAGAAAACACACAACATACACTGCTAAAAAGAAGTGAAAAAGGTTTGAATGGTGATTCAAGGGTTAGGAGTAGTTTATAAAAATCAACAACATCATTTCGGAATTGCTCCCACTAGCTACGCTCAATATCAAGAATCACACTATAGTAACTACTAAAGGAGGCACTAAAGGTGTGAGCAGTGTGTAGTCAAAATCAGAAAATCACTCATACTTTGAGTGTAATAGAAAGAAAATTATCTTTCATAGAATGGGAAACTTTAGAGAATATTTTTTTTTTGATAATCAAATTTTTATTTTCTTGTGAAAGGACAACAAAAAAAAAACTCAAACATCACATACAACAGTCCAATTGAACTGGCATCAAAGTAACTTATCAGGGGATCAGTAACAATCAGTAGCACACACCCCATCCCCCCCTTGGCCTCCCGTGCCCCCTGCCCATATTCTCTCCCCTAGAATATGCCCCCTAACCATTTCCCCCACACCCTGCGAAACTTTTTGGGGCATCCCCGTGCAGCATACAGCGTCTGTTCTTGTGCGGCACACCAGTCCACGCCCCTTTCCCATTTAGCACATTTGGGTGGATCAGTCTGTTTCCAGGAAGCTGCGATGTCCCTTTTAGCCACTACCAGAGCAGTAGTTAGGAAGTATTTTTCATTGCGGGAGCCATCCAACCCATCCGTTATACCCAGCAAAGCCATTTTGGGGTCATGGGAAACCTCCCACCCCAGGACTTCTGTCAATTCAAGTTCAATCTCACCCCAGTAGCTCTCCAAGCGCGGGCAATTCCAGACCATATGGAAGAAGTCCGCCGGTTCTACCCCACAGCGGGCACATGAAGCGGGGAGAGGCCTGCACAATAGAGGCGCGCCGGGGTCAGGTAGGCAGCATGCAGGTAATAAAGCTGGATGAGCCGCAGTCTAGCCGATGTGGTGATCGTCCTGGGGGCCATAAGGGCGTCCCTCCAGTCGGCCTCATCCAATGGACCCACCCAAGTCTCCCAGCGCTGCCTCAATCCATCCCAGTCCACCGGGGTGTTATTAACCAGGGAGCGACAGATACGGGAGATTCCTCCCTTCCCCAGACACCCCAACATCGCCTGAGCCTCAGGAGGACTGTGGTCGGGAATCCGAGAATCCAGAGGGACATGAGTCTGTACCGCATGGCGCAGCTGGAGGTATTTATAGAATTGCGAAGGATGCAATGAAAATCGATCCTGAAGCTCCTGAAAGGAACACATGCGGCTCCCTGCCACAAGTCACCCAACCGGGAGATCCCAAGGAGGTCCCTTGCTCAAAACCCCTCTAGCCCCGCTACCTCTCGCAGCCAAGTACCATGCCAAAGTGGAGTAACTAAGGTCAGTGTCTTCGACCAGCGGATATGCCGTAGGGCGGCGCGCCATGCCAAGAAGGGAACCCGCGTAATGTCCGAGAGCGACAAAGGGATCACCGCCCGTAGAGCATGCTTTGAATGGAGGAAAACCCCGCGATCTGTACCTCTAGCCTATAGGCCGGATCATCCCACCCGCCCGAGAACCAATCATGAACCACTAGAAGCTGAGTTGCAAGATAATACAAATAATGGTTGGTCATGCTCAGACCTCCGTCATAGGAGGGAATCCGACAACGGTCCAGGGCCAGACGGGGCCTACCACCAACCCAGAGAAACTTAGTCGCAATCTTGTCCATGTCCCGGAACCAGGAGCGGGAGAAGGAGCAAGGCGTGTTCTGTAGCATGTATGGGAACATAGGGAGTATCATCATCTTATAGAGTGCTATCCTCCCCAGTGGGTTCAGTGGGAGCGACTGCCACTTCACCATGTCCGATCTGGTCCTGTTAACCACAGGAGCCACGTTGAGGGCCCAGCAGAGCTCCGGAAGAAGGGTGATCCAGATCCCCAAATATTTAAAGGAGAGTCTCCGAGGGGAATATCAGACTGCCAATCGAAACACTCCATAGACGGGTGCAGAGGAACCAGGACACATTCCTCTCAATTTCATACCCGGAGCCGTGTGGGCGGTCCGCGAGCAGAAGCGCCCGAAAGGAGTCGGCCAGGGCAGCTCGTCACGGATCCGGAGAGGATTTGCGGGGTCAGGCGTCCGGAGCCTCACCGCCGAGCGGCCATGTTGGGCCGGCGCCACCTAGCGCTCCACTTTAGAGAATATTAAGCATCAAACAATGCAAATCACATGCATGGGTCTTCTGTTTGGCTCCTGATTCAGTTCTCCTGCAGGTGGGGCAATCTTGCACAGCCCCTCCACCATCCTAGGTCCCTCAGTGGGTCCTTTGCTAAGATGTTCCTCAGGGGCCAGAAACAGGTCAACGTCACCGGCCCTGGAGAGACCCATCCTAGTCCTGGGGGTCAGCTGGCATCAAAGTCCTTAGTTAATCCTTGCAAGGTATCAGTGGCTTCTAGTCCTAGCTGAGTATCATTCCATCATTGTCACTCTAGGTGTAGGGCCTTACCATCTTTCTGTTCCTTGTGCATGGGTTTTAGAAAGGGGGTGGACAGTTTTAGAGGGCAGGCAACCCCTGGGAAATCCTAGAGTGGCACACAATCCCTCCACCCCTGTCCCAACCTTCCTGCCAAACATTCTGCGATAATCCAAAATTGTGACTACTAGTTGTCTCTGGTAAGAGCTCCCTTGAGAGCCTCAGCTCTGCTTCTAGCTAACACAGCTGCCTGACCCCTCCCCACCAAAATGTCAAAGGTGAGCCTCTCCCCTGTTTGCCCCAGAGGTCTGGAATTCCTCCTTTGTTTCAATAAGCCTGGTCTAGTGCAGTGTAACCAGCTAATTATCAAATGCAGATTTCCTACCTGCCCCTTTCTTTACCCAGGAATGGGTGAAACACTGCGTTGTATTCTGTATTAGAGTTGTAATCTGATAAAGAGCCTTAGCTCAATGCCTGCAAAGGGATGGTCTTCTAAACAGGTTCTAAATAGGAATGTGTTTATTTGAAGTGAGGGCAGTTAGGCATTGAACTGATGAAAGCCAAGAGTACCTGGGTGTAATACTGAGACAGCTCCATACATTGTATGGAATAAACCTTTAAATGGTAAATTACCTTACTGCATCTGTAGTCGTTACTAAGTATTTGTTGGCGAAGACTGGAGATGCCTTGTGAATCCTGCTAGCTGCTTCGTTTGACTGGCTTTCCTAACGCGAGGCACATTGTAATTTTGGAACTGTCCTTCGAGGAAGTTTGTGGCACAGTTGCTGTTTCCTGCACTAAGGAGGGTCTGAAGCTGTTTTCCCCTCTATTTTTTCAGTTTAACAAATTTCTATTATGTACGTGCCAGAGCCCGGCACCTCCGTGAGAACTGCTTGTCTGCGCTCGTAGCACACTACTGGGGCGTTGTCTGATCCTGATGTGCAGACTTTTGTGCTGGTCTCATTTAACTTTGCCAGCCTGATTTTCTCCGATTTTCCGCCCAAGGCTGAATCAAGGCTGAATCTGCTTAAGCGTAACTCCTCGCTGCTGTGCATGTCGGTTCTGACCGCATGCAATGCCAAACTCTCCAACGTTGCCTGCCATTTTAGAACAAGTTTGAGGGCCCATTTGATCTAATTGTGCACGCTTGGCCAGAGCGCATGCAAGCTAACCTCTCCAACATCACGGCTGCCATTTTAGAACCAGCTCCGCACTTGATTTGACTTTGAATTTACAGCAGAAATGGTCGCGGCTGCCATCTTGAAAGTATTTTTTTTCGCTATCAAGCGAGAAATATATTTGGTCATGATTTTTTTTGGAACTGTTTACAGTGTCAGGCTTCAGCTGTGTATTCTTGCATAAGAAACTCTATGATCAAAAGCATCAGCGACAAGCACACTTTTGTTTACCTACAGCTTGTCATTGTGATGCAAAAGATGCTCATTTGCACTTTTCAAACAGTGAAAAGTACACTATTGTTTATGCAATTTCACTCTTGATAGAGCGTCATGTTCTTCTGAAATTTGTAGGGGTGCATCAGATTCACCGTTAGTCAGCACCCGCATATTAATCGAGGTAGGCTAAGAATGCTATAGAAATGTATTATTAGAATTGTTTAACATAGAGGTGATTAGAAATGTAATAATGCTTTTCGTGAAGAGTAACGTTGCAGATTATCGTGAATGTATTTAGTGGATGCATAATGATTAGTTTATGTAATGCAATGTATTAGGTTAAAACGTATGCCATGTTAAAGCTACATGTGCAAGATGCTTACTCACGTATATGAAAATAATGAACTAATGCTTAGAGTCTGATTTAGTAGTGTGTTTAACAGTGTAAAGGCCTGATCGCATATACGTGAAGGAGAAAGGCTTGTTCATTTTCTTATGTTAGCTAAATGTTGTAGGCCGGAAATATTTCCCTTGGTAATGGCTTTGGGTTACAGCATGAGGAGAATCTTAGAGAAGAGAAAACGTTTTCGTTTCCATGTTTCTTTTGCAGGTGCAAGGACATTTAGCTCGTTAGTGAGACTAGGTCTTTGTTTTAGGAGTTAGGAGCTGCGAGAAGCCAACAGGGCAGTACGTTGGAATGTGAGGATGATACTTTCAGCGGAGAAGGGGCCTGGGACCCAAGGTCAAGCTAACCGTCGTTGGATGCGAGACAAGTTTCGTTGGAAAAGTACTGGAAGAAGACCTGGTTGAAGAGGTGTGCAGAAGGGCGTGTTCTACTTTTTGGGGATTTTGTATTAGGGACAGTGCCCCGTGGGTTGAGCAGTTGAGGTTTAGATGGGAAGCTAGAAGGAGCATCTTAGAACGAGCTCTGACTAAGTGAAGGTACTTCTTAGGAAGTCTTCACTTCTGACACCTTTTGTTCTCTTGCCTGGGAAGGGAATTGTTAAGTAGGGATGTCACCTTAGAGTTAGATGAGGGATAGGCTAACGTTTTTTTTCTCTCTTAGACTAATGATTCCTAATTTGGACATTGGCTTAACCATTGCTTTCTTGATGCTTTTAGAGTCAGTGATTCTTTTTGTTTTGAGTCGGATGAGAATCCTACGTAGGCTTGCATTTGTATTAGTGCCCATTTATCTTCTACACCTTGTACTAAGGTGTATGTATGTGCAGTTATTTTTGGTTGTAATAAAATCTTACAAATTTTAGATTCGGAGTCAGTGGTCCTTTTCCAAATGAAATCTTTTTTTGGCGATGATGTTTTGATAATTGTATTTCCTCCCCTACACTATTTAGCAGATAAAAAGATCCTGGCGACCTGAGAGGATTCTTGGAGATAATCAGGTAGTCAAGAATCCGGTCCTATCAGTTGATAGCAGAGTAGGATGGTTATCTCTGATAGTGAGGGGAGATCTAGATCAGGATAAGAGATTCTAGAGGCCCATAGAAGTCAAGTGATGGTGACTCATCAGATGGCGAGCAGCGGACGACGGCGATTGATGGGGATTGATGGAGAGTAGCAGTGCGGCGGAAAGCAGCAGTTCGTGGAGGAGTGAGTATGAATAGGGTGAGCATTTTGTAGACTGCGGTGTTGATTTGTTGTGTGATGTCTTGCGGAGTTGGAATGAGTGTTGAGTGATTGTGAGATCAGGCTGTGAGCGCCCAGCCCGGGAAAATCTTAGGCTCGTCAAGTAGCTTAAGTGATTGTGGTGTAGAAGACACCCAAGGTAGATTTTGTTGACCAATGAAAGGGGATCGTGAGACGTCATCGATTACCCGGACCGATATAGGGGGTGAAGAACCAGAACCTATTGGGCCTGGCGGCGCAGGGTACGCCCAAGTCTCCGGAGTTCGCCTGCTTAGGTACACAGAGACACGGGACACTCTGTCGGCGTTAGAAGATCAGATTTATTTAGCTGCAGCTAGTACAGTTATCCTAGAAGTACACAAAGTAGGTTCTCGGGAGACTGCAACTTCACTCTGTGGCGCACAGGGTTATATACCATATAATGTTCAAATACATTAACCAAAAGCACTCCCAGAACACACAAGAAAGAGCCAATAAGAAAAGTTAGAAAACAGGATGGAACCAATAGGAGAAGTTGGAAAACAAAAGTGTCAGATGTCTCGAAGAAACCTCTCCTCAAACTGTGTTTGTCACCCCTCCCTCAAGTTAATTTATTAATGGATTGGTAACTAACTTGCAGGTGCCGAGATACGTTTATGTGTGTTGGAGGACAGTTGTGAAACGAGAGAATGCTAGCAGAAGACAGTGAAGGCCAGACGATAAGATAAGGTCAGGAAAGAATAGTGTGAATCAACAGATAGTTGAGACGGGAATTAGGAAAGCCAGACAGGGATTAGTGTACTTGGCCAGTCCTAACACCAGCTTTGTAAATAGAGGCAGAAGGCGTATTTCGACACCAGGCTGCAGAAAAAGCAGAATAGACTTTGTTCGCCTTGCTGCCTGAGTGATGGCAACATAAAATGGCGGCGGAGCACAAAATGGCGGGTCGATTCGATCGCGATCAGAAATCAAAGTTCCTCAGACCCTCCTTTTACCAGAACTCAGGCAAGATAAACTCATGCTAATCTGAGTCCACGTCGATAGCCATGAGGTCATCGAGCTGTTGCTGTAACATCATTCTTATGTTTTCTGTTACTTGTGGTTTGGGTTTTTGGGATGCACATAATAGCACAAAGGTCACAGACAGCGGGACCACAGTGCATACAAAGGCAACAGGAGAAAATAATGGTCAAAATTATACCAAGAAATGTCAATGCTTTCCAACCCCATTTGGACAGTAGTCCCCAAAACCACTCCGTAAAAGACCAATCTCCTTCGTCCTGATGAATAGACTCAGAGATTATGTGCAACTTGGAGATAGCTTGGTATACTGTCGGAGCGTCATTAGGTATGAAAGTACAGCAACTTGACCCGATCAGTTTGCACACTCCACCACGATCGGCAAGAACAAAATCTAAGGCAACTCGATTTTGTAAAGTCATAAGACGGTCCCCCTGTAGTTCTGCCGTGATGTTACTTAAGGCACCTACAGTGATGTATATTGTAGTCTCTACGACACGGACTAGTTGCCTTATATTTCTGCTGTTGGCCATTGGACCCCAGAAGGGAAGAAATCCTTTAAGGAAATCTCCTCCCTCTTGTCCTGCTGTGTCCTTTGAATCAATAATCCCTCTGCCGTATCGGGTTCGATGATGATTTGCGGAAGCGGTGTAAGTAGGGGGAAGAAGAAAAGCTATATAACAAGTACCAGAGAAACCCGTTGGTAACCAAGTATAAGCACTATTATAGCAGATGAAATAGGTGCCTTGAGATGGCACTAGAGGAGGCGAGTTCTGAGAGGAATAAACGTACGTGTAGGAGCAGTTATTCCTTTGTATGGTGTCAGAAGAGCGATCGTTTATCTGTAAGCAGAAGTTGCCCTGATGTGGTATAGTCCAAATCGACGAGGACTTTCCTTTTCTAACTTTTCCACTAAGACTAGACATATATTGGGTGACGTTCCAGTTAGTGTACGCTTTTCTTTCATCAATAGAGATCTTACTATTTTCCATGATTTTAGCCATAGCTACCATTCCCTTAATCAAAGAACTATGACTAAAATCTGGATCGCTAACATGTGAACTAACGGATCGTCTGAATTTGCTTTGATAAGCATTGGAGAAAATGATGAAATAAGCCCAAGCAGAACCCTCATAAGAGAACGGGAGAATTAAATATGGCATTCCTTTCTCTGTGGTGTGTGGCATAAGTCCACACACCCAACAATCATTTGTATTGACGACTAACTGGTGCTGATGTAATAGCTGGACAAAGTAATTGTTATAATATTCAGTTCTTCTAATGAGTTCATGTGGAGGAAGAGTATGAAAGAGATGTGGAGAGACAGTAGAAGAGAACGAAGAGTAAGAAGGGGAGACAACTTTTGGCTGCAAAGCATAAATAATCCAACCGATAAACGCCAAAGTAATACACAATGATATAATGATACATAAAGTTATGCTGAAACGACTATACATTATTTTACAGGATGCTTTCTTCATTTCATCTTTTCTCTCTCTTTTGTCTAGTGTAGTTTCCATCTTTCTAATGGATGCTCACGGCAATCTTCCTCAATCGCTCAATCACGATTGTCTACCGTCCTATGACACTGTAATTCCTGCAGGCCTATTGCCACTACTCAGGTCGTGATTCAGACTCCTACCGTGACCCTGCAACCGGAACAGAATACTACACAAGAGAGAAATCTTGTAAGTGTTCTTTGGTCTAGGTCTTAAATCATATCGTCCCTTCCCCGGAACACTCTGGTCTTGGAACAATGTTCGTGGATTAGTCGTATCCAAGTGACGATGTGATGGAATTGCTTCCTGTAAAATGTCGTCGTCCTCTTTCTCAGACAGTGTCCCATTCAGGTGTGCATCACTGAAGGGTACGAATCGTGGTATCTTTTCACTTTCACAGTCACCAACACCCCTGCGTACCCATTGATCGTAGGGCAAAGGCAAAGGCATTTTTTTACAATGCACACCGTGAATCCAATTTTTCTTTCCTTCGACTTTAACTGCTGTTCTCGTTGTGAGCAGGACCATCCGGGGCTCTCGCCATCTGGGTTCCAAATTGCTTGTCCACTGGAAGTTCTTAACGCAAATCCAGTCCCCTGGTCGGATGGGATGACCAGGGTCTGTGGAAGCCTTCGGCAGAGCACTCTGAAACTGTTGATGGAGAACACGCAATTTAGTCATAAGATCATGCAGAGAGTCAATCAACATTGGATATGGCAAGTCTGAGTATTTCTTAGGGTGAGGGACTCCACATACATTAGCCGGACATCCAAAAACCACTTCGTAAGGGCTAAGTCCCAAACGAGAGTGTACTGCAGTTCTGGTGGATTGCAGAGCTAATGGCAAAGCATCGGGCCAATTGAGTCCTGTACTTGCTTGAACCTTTGCTAATTTTAACTTCAAGGTTCCGTTGTAACATTCTACTAAACCCGCTGACTGTGGATGATTTGCCGCATGGAACTTTTGCTTGATACCAAGACCTGCACAAACTTTCTGCATAACTTGGCCAGCAAATTCGCTCCCATTGTCACTCCAGACAATGCGCGGCAAACCAAACCTGGGGAAGAATTCTTTTAGTAGAATTTTAGCTGTGGATAAGGCTGTGTTGTCCTTTAGAGGGTATGCTTCTATCCATCTTGAAAAGGCGCATACTACCACCAGAACATATTTGAGGTTGTTGCATCGCTCCATATGAATATAATCGATTTGCAACACCTCAAATGGATATGTCGGAGGAGCAAAGTGACCTGCTGGAGTTGGGGTTCCCTTTCCTGGGTTGTACATTAAACAAACAATACAGTGCTTCACTACATTGTCTGCACATTTTGAGATACCTTCATTCTGCCACACTGGAGCCAGAAGTTTACAAATATCTTTTGCACTTAAGTGGGCTGGACCATGTGCCATAGTGACCACTGGGAGAACATATGCATTTGGTAACAGCCAATGTTGATGTTCAGATAATTCCACCCAACAACCCATCTCATCTAACATTCCTGTACTTTCTTTCCACTTGCTTATCTCCCTCTCTAAAGCCTCTTTCTGAATCGCTTTTACACTTTCTACTGTATTCTCATACATTCCTCTCTCTCTGACCCAATTCGCAGGACCTGCCACATACATTCGACTTGTTGAATCTTTCGCTGTCTTCTTCGCTATTTCGTCTGCAAACGCATTTCCTCGACCAACATCATCCGTAATCTTTTTGTGTGCACTACACTTCACGATCGCTATTCGGGTGGGTAAGGCAAGTGATTCGAGGAGATCAGTCACTAACTGACCATGTTGTATTTTGGTGCCATGTGAAGTGAGAAAACTCTTTTCCTTCCAGAGACGCCCAAAGTTGAACGCTACAACAAAAGCGTATTGGCTGTCGGTGTACACGTTCACTCTTTTCCCTTTCGACAATACACAAGCTCTCGTTAAAGCTATCAATTCTGCTGCTTGCGCTGAATTGTGTCTAATGCGTGCAGTTTCCACAACTGTATGTAAAGTAGTTACAGCATAGGCTGAGACTGTATCTCCATTAGGCATTTTAAAACAAGAACCGTCTACCCATAGAGTTCCATCCGGATTCTCTAGTAGTGTGTCTTTCAAGTCAATTCTTCCTTTTGTCTCTTCCTCAGTACGGAAGAAACAATCATGCTGTTCCTCAACACTTTCCTCATCTGGAAGGGGCAACAGAGTAGCTGGATTCAGGGTATTACATCGTTTGATGTGTATGTGACTAGATAAAAGCGTCAGCTCGTATCCAGTTAGACGAGCACTCGTAAGATGCTGCGTTTTCGTTCTGTTTAGTAAAGTATCCACTGCATGTGGCACCATGACAATGGGAGTGTTATCCAACACCACTCCAGCAGACTGTCGAATAGAAATTGCTGCTGCTGCTGTCGCTTTGAGACAACTGGGCAATGCTTTAGCTACAGGATCTAACGTAGCCGAAAAATAAGCACATGGCCGCTGTTTGTCTCCAAATTGCTGTGTTAAAACTGACAATGCACAACCTTCTCTCTCATGAACATAGAGCGTAAAAGGCTTAGTGTAATCTGGGGTGCCTAGTACAGGAGCAGAACAGAGAGCAGTAGGTAAATCAGTGAAACTCTTTTGGCACTCATCGGTCCAAGGAAGGGGCTGAGGCGTATCTTTTAAAGTGAGTGCCAACAAAGGTTTGGCTGTTAGAGAGAAGTTAGGGATCCACTGTCTGCAATAAGAAGTAATACCCAGAAAGGCACGTACTTCCCTTTGTGTGGATGGTACAGATATTAGCGCAATCGCTTGAATTCGTTCTGGTGTCAATCGTCGTCCCTCCTTTGATAGGAGATGACCCAAGTAGGTAACCTCTCGACAAACATATTGTAGTTTGGAAGGTGAAACCTTGTGATTCAGTTTAAACAAATGGCGTAATAATGCAACAGTGACTTCTTTGCAGATATCTTTCGAATCAGCGGCGACTAACAAGTCGTCCATATACTGGATTAAAGCAGCACCAGACGGCAAATAGAAAGTATCAAGATGACATTTTAAAGCTTGGCTGTAAATAGAGGGACTTTCACAATAGCCTTGAGGTGCGCGCTTAAACCGGAAGCTTCGGCCTCCAAGGGAGAAACCAAAAATGTCCCTACTCTCTTCTGCAATGGGAATACTAAAGAAGGCATTCTTTAGATCGATAACAGAGAACCAAGTCGCTGTGGAAGGTATCATCGTCAACAGAGCAGTGATAACTGGAACAACAGGAAATTGCGGGACAACGATTTTGTTTACCTCCCGCAAATCAATTACGAACTGATACACAGGAGGCTGAGAAGAATCAGTGCGTTTGAGAACAGAAAGAATAGGACTATTGCGTGTGTTACCTCTTGCTTCTTCAACCACATCCATGAATGATTCCCAAAAGCGCTTTCTCACCTTCAGTAGAAATTTTATACTGTGGGATGCGCGGTGATTTAACATTAGGCTTGAGGGTGACAACATAAGGTGGAATCTCAAGACAACCCACATCGTTCGGACCCGTGGCCCAAAGTGCTGCTGGAAGAGAAAGTAATTCAGGTGGGAACTGATTTCTAGACAAATACATTGGGGAGATAAATTTCTGTCCTAAAGTAAGATGTACACCAGAAGGGGAACAATATATCGTAGCATGCATTCTTTTCAATAGATCTAGACCCAACAGAGTCTCACCGCAACCATTCGTCAACAGAAGTGGAGCTTCCAAATCATAAGGGCCAACTGAAATAGGCAAAGGACAAGAAACTGGATTGCGAACAGGGGCGCCAGAAAATCCTACAGAAACATTCGTTAAGCCAGACAAAGGTGCCCCAGGGAGTTTAGAATGAATGATAGAACTTCTCATTGCCCCAGTATCCAGAAGAAATGGCTCTGAAACACCCATTGCAGTGACGTTAACATAAGGACCATTTTGATCTACTGGGATTGGCACAACTCCCTTACTTTGTCCATGGCTGTCCTAGTTAGCATGAAGACTTTCATTTTTGCCTTCAATATAATGGTCTTCATTGTAATACTGAGTAGACCTCACATTTTGCTGATCAAAGTAGTTCATGGAATTGGGAGAAGGAAGGGCACGCTGTTCTTGAGTCAACACACCTCGACCTCTACCTCTGTTTGCTGACTGGAGGCCAGCACGACCTCGTGGAGCAGATAATGCTCCATTTCGCTGCAATAAAACCGGACAACTATTCTTAAAATGACCTTCCTCTCTACAATAGGCACATTGATTAGGACCTAACAAAGGTCGCGGAATGTATGGCTCAGGTTTTTGATACAACCTCTGAAACTGCGGAGGCTGTTGAAATTGAGGCTGAACATAACGTGGAGAATAAGCTTGTTGCAAGAGAACCTTCGTTTTTAAATCTTTTGTCTTTTTCTCTTGCTTTTATTTTTCTTCCTTTTCCCTATTCTCATAATATTGCGCAGTAGCCAATATCTGGGCAGAAGAAGAAACAGCCCATGAACTTTCTGAATCTTTTAATTTGTGTGACAGCTCGGGAAGCAAATTGAATACAAATTTGTCCACAAACAATCGCTGTCCACCTTTTGTAGCCATGTCTTGACCACTGTGGTCGATAAATGTCTCCTCGAAACGAGTAAAGAAATCAGAGACACTTTCATCTTTCTTTTGTTTGCATGCTGCTAATTTATCCCAATTAACTCTCAATGCATCATAGTTTTCATAGTTTTCATTAATGTAATGAAGGAAGTTCCGAGATCAGAGCGTCAGGCTTTGCGCCACCCACTTGGTCTCTATCTGTAGTAGTTATAACATCCCAAGTAGCACCTAATTCCTGCGCCTGATCCTCTCTACGAATCTTAGCCCATATTGTCTGTGGGACTACATTTCCCATTAGCATATCAATATCTGCTAGGTTCATAATGCAAGCATCAACTGTCTGTGATAATTCTTTATAATAACCTGCAGGGTTTTTACGAGGATCCGGTAGAGTCTGCTTAAGGGCCAAGACTTCAGATCTCTTCCAAGGGACATGTACCCATATACGTTGGAAATGAGCAGGAATAGGTGCATTACCACCTACTCCCGCAACCTCTTCCTTCCATACTGGAGGAACCTCTCTCATAGGGTAATTTTTCAACGTCAGTTTAACCGACGGATCAGAATCAAGGAAAGCCTGAGAAAACAATAAGGATCTATAAGAAATAAGCGTCCTTACAGCTTCCTCAACCTTAGAACCCACAATAAGTCCTTTATCAAAATCAGTCTGAACATTTAACAGGTCTTGTGGGATCGGACTCGAACTCACATCTTCCCATTCTTTAATGAGAGTGTCGCACATTACATTAAAAACATATCTTTGCGTAGGCGCATTCCATTGCGAAAAGGTAGGCATAATATCAAGCACACTGTATTGTGGACCCTTCTTGATCCATCTTCGTGCAAGAGAGTCCAACCTCTCTCGTTCCTCAAAATCTGGGAACTGACTACGAGACTGTCTTCGAGCAAAAGCCTCAGACACGTTTAAAGCTTCAAAGAAAGGAGATAGAATACCAGTAACTGTGTCTGTGAGACGCTTACGCACAGACGGAGAATTAGACATAAGAATTGGAGACAGAGTATTAGGAGAACTGACAGGAGAAGAACTGGTAATTGCAGGAGGAGCGGAAGGCAAAGGAGATCTAAGATCAGGAGATGAGGGCAAAGAAGTTGAGGCTAACGGTAAAACCGGCAAGGGCGGTAATACTGGAGGAGGCTGTAACGGTTGAGGTGCATTGGCACTTTGTGCATAGGGCGGAGGCAACCTTAATAAGTGGGACATTAAGGGATCTTCTTCTATATCTTTCTTATTATCAGAAGGAGAAACAGGCAACACTGGATAGCATTTATCTATCGCCATACGATGCTGTCTTTCTGGGATTTCAGTCGCATTATCAATTTCATCGTTTTTAAACTGTTTGGCAGCCTGTATAATTGTCATACCCTGTGCTTTCCTATCTCGTTGTGCTTGTTTACTTTCTTTCTGTTTGGCTTCCTTTCATCAAAGGCGGAAAGAGTCAAACATTGCCGGCCGGGCTTTTCTTTTAACCCCTTCGCTGCGGCGCGAATTCCGCCGCAGCGCTGGGGGGGTTTGGGCCGAGCACGGCGCCGCCATGCTCATGACGGAACCACGCCATCATGAGTCACGGGCGAGCTGTGCTCATGACGGCGTGGTTCCGTCATGACTCCACCCACTTGCGCTGATCGCCCGCACAGGCGGGGAAACAGCGCCGCGTGGGCGGAGCGGCCGCAGCATGACGGAACCACTCCGTCATGAGCACACGCCGCCCGTGGCTCATGACGGAGTGGTTCTGTCAGAAGCATGCAAGGGGTTAAATAAAACTGCTTCTAAATTGTCTAGCACATCAGGATCAAAACTTCCCTTTTCTGGCCATTTTAGAACACCATCTTTCTTCGTATATCGGGTCCATGTCTTGTTAAAGGCAATGGGGCCGATACCATGTTTTGAATAGAGCTCATATGTGGGAGTTCCAACCGAAGGAATCAGACAAGAGTCCTCAAGTCGGGAATCCCTATTACAACCAAGACAACAAATTCTTCCAAACTTAGTCAGACCAGGCATCTCGAGATGTCTCCGGACTGTTCACAAACTTCAAGGGAGTAAAACTCAGTTTACGCAGCACAAATGCACTTACCCTCGGCTTTGTTTATTGCAATAGACAAATCTAAGAACCCAAAGAAACCAAACAAAGAACAAAATTGTGGGCGCGACCCACGAAAATACTTAACTAAGGACGTCTTCTCCCACCAACAGAGGCCCGTCTATCGTCTCGCCTTACCATACATCATCAAAGGAAGGGCCAAGGCAGGGCGGCAGTCAGGGCAGCGGTCGTCAGTAGCCGTCAGGAAGGAGTAACCGCGCTGCAAAAGACCTTCGGACCACTTTCGACATACAGGGGTCACTTAATGTGGCTCGCGAACCCTCCGGAATTTTCTTGCGGGGTTCCTCACGACCTTTGGGCAGAACTGGTACCACTGAAGCCGCCCCACATTGGGCGCCAGTTGAAGAACCAGAACCTTTTGGGCCTGGCGGCGCAGGGTACGCCCAAGTCTCCGGAGTTCTCCTGCTTAGCTACACAGAGACACAGGACACTCTGTCGGCGTTAGAAGATCAGATTTATTTAGCTGCAGCTAGTACAGTTATCCTAGAAGTACACAAAGTAGGTTCTCAGGAGACTGCCACTTCATTCTGTGGCGCACAGGTTTATATACCATATAATGTTTGAATACATTAACCAAAAGCACTCCCAGAACACACAAGAAAGAGCCAATAAGAAAAGTTAGAAAACAGGATGGAACCAATAGGAGAAGTTGGAAAACAAAAGTGTCAGATGTCTCGAAGAAACCTCTCCTCAAACTGTATTTGTCACCCCTCCCTCAAGTTAATTTATTAATGGATTGGTAACTAACTTGCAGGTGGTGAGATACGTTTATGTGTGTTGGAGGACAGTTGTGAAACGAGAGAATGCTAGCAGAAGACAGTGAAGGCCAGACGATAAGATAAGGTCAGGAAAGAATAGTGTGAATCAACAGATAGTTGAGACGGGAATTAGGAAAGCCAGACAGGGATTAGTGTACTCGGCCAGTCCTAACACCAGCTTTGTAAATAGAGGCAGAAGGCGTATTTCGACATCAGGCTGCAGAAAAATCAGAATAGATTTTGTTCGCCGTGCTGCCTGAGTGATGGCAATATAAAATGGCGGCGGAGCACAAAATGGCGGGTCGATTCGATCGCGATCAGAAATCGAAGTTCCTCAGGGGTGCAAATGTGTGAGTCCGTGAGGAACCGACGCTGGTCGTGGGTTGCTATACGTGGAATTTGAGTAATTGAAACCTATCAGAGGTGATTGTCTGGTCGTTCTGCGGACGGGCAGTTGCCAGTTGAGGTCGACAACTTCGAGAGACTGTGGACGGACAGTCAGAGAAGTAACCTGTTTGGGACAAACGGTTATTTGAGCATGTGAATGGGACGAATGCAAGGGTGAGACGTGAATTGTGAAGGAGGGGAACTACTGCGAGCGGAGGAAAAGTGACGTCAGAAGGTGTCGCGCTGCGATAGGTCGGTTGGTGTGAGACGTGCTGCTATTGGTGGATCTGACATCAGGAAGTGAACGAAAACATAGTGCGCGAGAGAAAACTGTTCATCGTGAAATGTTTTAAGGTTTTACGAGAATTGTGTAGAGGTGATAAACACGTGGTTACTCGTGGGGAAGAAGAAGCCCCTCCCGAGGATACTCCGGTGCATTATATGGCAAGAAATGTGGGGTTGCATACCATAATTTGGCTTGAATATTGGCATAAAATGACCCAAGGTGAGGGAGAACTGGCTTTCCCACGATATGGCTCCTTCAGATTGGTAGTGTTGTATCAGTTGAAATCTGTGATGGCGGCACTACGACCTTTGCCGAGACCAACTCAGTTTGAGGCGTTGCATGCATGGATTAGAGCAGCGCATGATAGGAAAAGAGATCGAAGTCAAGAAAGGGTGAAGAAGTCGATTAAGGCATTTCAGGAAGCGAGGTGGGATGCAGAAGAGAAAAGGTGGAGAGTGCAAACAATAGAGGGAGACAGGTTGTACCCATTACTGGTAAAGACTGATGGCTTGAAGGTAAAGAGTGCGGATGATGATGACAGTGATACAGATGACAGCCTACTAGAGAGGTTGTTGTCTGAGAGACCACCTCCATACAATCCAGATTCCTATGAAGGGAAGTCGGCCCAAGTAGAAGGGACTAGTGGATTACCGACCCAGTCAGAGGTGAGAGTAGAAGGGAAAATCTCGACAGGGACTGAGGGCGTGAAAAATCAACCCGTAATAAACACAGAGGTTGGGAGAGGTGTGAGCTTACCGAATGCTTTAAAGGTACCGGTTACCATTGGACCCATTGTTTCTGTTTATGACCCAGATCAGGAGAGGGTTGGGAGTTCAGTACAGTCATCGGTAGGAGTGAGGAGTGTGATGGAGGGAAATGGATCAGTGAGTGGAATGGAGAAGACTCCAAAGCCTATAGAATGGAGTACGCTATTGGCAGCATCTGCAGACTACTCTAGGGGACAGGTGGATGTGAGACCAGTGAGGCCGAGGTCTTTGGCCGAGTCAAGATCAGATTTGCGGATGTGGACACCGCCAGTGAGAAATCAGAATCAGAGTGAGAGAACTGTAGAAAGTGAATGAGGCACTGTAGCAAATCGTTCTGTTCCTATGAGCATGTCAGAAGAGAGTAGATCGCAGGAACGGGAATGCGAGTATGATGAACGGAATGGAGCAGCATGTTGAGAAGTACTGAAGGGAGCCTTGAAAGGGAGGATGTTAGATGTTGTAAGGTTGAAAGTAGAAGTAGATGAGATAATAAGCAGAAATTTGCCTCTTGAAAGAACGTACATGTACGAGCAAGACAAGTTATTTTTTGTGATAAAGGATGTGACTCGCAAGGCAAGAACTGCACATGAGAAGTTGTCAGATTTGGCTAAGAAGTATGATGTGGACCTGTCTAAAACGAAATTGTTGCAGGGAAGTCATAGATTGCAGTATAGCGACCAAGAATTGGAAGAGAAAAGGGTCATGGGATTGAGGACCCATATCAAAGATTTGATTATAGCAATGCGTGCATGGATCATGCTTGACAAGTGGGAAGAAAAGTGGTCCAAAAAGAAGTGTTCTAGAAGAACAATAGGAGAGACGCCACCTCCAGGTGGAGGGATGATGGATGTAGGGAATTTCCCGTTACGAGAGGTACAGAATGGAGGCTATGTGCATGTGCCTTGGAGTAGGGGTGATCTGGCTGCATTTACGAATTATTTTTCCCCTTTGAGGGAGAAGTCTGTTGAGTGGTATAAGCAGGTTGATCGGTTTGTCAAAATCTCGAAGGTGTTGTGGGTCGATTTGAACAGGTTGTTTGACATTGTGGTTCCGAGTGATTTATGGTCGGCATGTAAGATTGCGGTTGAGTGGCCAACTTCGGAGCCTGACTGGGATCCAGTTTCAAATGGTCCATCACCTATAGTCATGAAGAAGTTCGAACAGGTGATCACATGGTTGAAGTCGAAAATTTCACCGCAGGATATTGATTGGGTCAAGATAGATCGGACAGTGCAATAGCCAAAAGAGACAGTGCATGAGTTTTATGAGAGACTCTTATAGGCCTTTAAGCAGTACAGTGGATTGGATGTATTGGATACAAAGGATATGGGACAATTTGTTTCGAAGTTTGTGTTGGGACTGAGGCCAGAGGTTAGTCTCATGATACAGCAGCATTTGATTTGTTGGCAGAATAAGCCGGTGGATGAGATTTTGCGGTATGCCAGGTACTGTAGTGATGAGATAGAATCGAAGCACAGGAAGCTGAAGGACAAATTGATGTTTGTTCAGATGCAAAAGCCTCAGGGACAGCCTAATGGAGGAACGTTAAGAAGGAAGCAGGGGAATAACCAAGGAGGAAATCAGAATGTCCAGGGTCAGGGAAGACCAAAGTCAGTTGATCCTAGGACAGGGATGGATGTGGCGACACTGAAAAAGACCACTGCGTGTCATCTTGGTCATCAGGTTGGACACTGGATACGCAAGTGTCCCTTGAATCCAATGAATCAGGTGCAGCAAGAAGGGGAGATAGTTCAGGTACCTGTACCTGAAATGGTTCCCACTGTAACTAGACCTAGGATGGTGAAAGGGGGGACTAATAGTCCGCATGTGCAAGTTCCTCAGCAACCTAGGGTTCAAAATGTTCAGCAAGGAGTTCGAACCTACCAGCAAATGTCCTTGTTCGAAGGGTGTGAGGAGTTCGGTCCAGATCCGTTGGCATGACGGTGCCTGAGAGGGGAGGAAGACTGCACGCTTGGAGCAGTCTTGGAGGTAGACCAGAGGGGACCATTTGTAGAAGCAGACATCGATGGTCACCCTACCATCTTTTTGGTTGACACTGGCGCTACCCGGCCTACTGTAAAATCAGCAGTAGTCCCCAACCTACCCCTCTCGGGACAATCGATCCAAGTTGTTGGTGTAGCAAATAAGAAACTGACTAGCCCACTGACAGAGCCGATGCCTGTGAGAATGGGAACATTCAAAGATCGACACCAGTTCGTGGTGTGCGACTCGAGTCCAGTATGCCTGTTAGGTAGAGATCTGTTGTGCAAGTTGAATTGCACCATCTATTGCACCCCAAAGGGAGTTGAAGTTCAGACAAAGGATGATGATGCGACCTTTAAGGATACAAATCAGCGTGTGTGTATAGAAATGTACCCGGCGCTGATAGTGGAGGAGCTTACATTTGATTTGAGGGGTTCTGTGTCAATTGATGTGTGGGACCTAAGTGGAGAAGAGATCGGATTGGTCAAAGGCATAGATCCAGTGAGGATACAGGTCAAGCCGAATGTAGAATTCCATAGGACGCCACAGTACAATTTGTCACCTGAGACAATTGCAGGGATCAAACCGGTAATTGAGTCTATGATCAAGCAGGGAATTCTGAAAGAGATCATGGGTAGCCCATGTAATTCACCTATCATGGGACTACAGAAACCGAGTGGGAAATTCAGGATTGTGCAAGACCTGCGAAAAATCAATGAGATAGTTGTTCCATGTTGTCCGGTGGTACAGAATCCGTCTGTAATTCTGTCTCAGATTCCATGTGAAGCTGAGTGGTTTACAGTGTTTGACTTGTGTCAAGCATTCTTCTCGATCCCACTCCATGAGGAAAGCCAATTTCTTTTTGCTTTCCGGCTGGAGAACCGTGTATTGACGTGGTGTTGTATCCCACAGGGGTACACAGAGAGTCCCTCGATCTTTAATCAGATCTTGAAGAAGAATCTTGAAAGTCTTGTGTTGCCGCAGAACTCCGTTCTGGTGCAATACATTGACGACCTGCTTGTTGCTTCAGAAACTGAAGACGCTTGCAGGATCGATACCATTGCCTTACTGAATCATTTGGCAGAGAATGGACACAAGGTGTGTCCGAGCAAGTTGCAGTACTGCTTGAGTGAAGTGCAGTATTTGGGTCAGAGGATTGAGAAGGGCAAGAGAAAGGTGTCACCAGATCGCATTGAGGCTATTATGAATATGCCTGTGCCCACCACTCAGAGAGGTCAGAATGTTCTTGGGGATGGTTGGCTATTGGCACCAATGGATTCCCAATTTCTCCTTTGAGGCAAAGCCCTTGCAACGGCTGATGCACAAAGATGTGAGTGATCCAGTACCATGAGACGAAGACTGCTTGAGGTCATTTTTGAGGCTGAGAGAAGCCTTATGTTGTGCTCCAGCTTTGGGAATGCCAAATTACAACAAGGCATTCACATTGTTCTGTTGAGAGAGAGAAGGTTGTGCATTGTCAGTTTTGACTCAGAATCATGGAAGTGTCAGTTGCCTACTTTTCGCTACTTTAGATCCAGTAGCTTCTGCGTTGCCTGGATGTCTTAAATCCGTTGCTGCAACAGGTGTCAGTATTGAAAGATGTGAGAGCATTGTAATGGGACATCCACTTACCGTTTATGTGCCACACACTGTTGAACTGTTGATGACAAGGACTAAAACACAGCACCTCATGAACAACAGGTTGACATGTTACGAGCAAGTTATACTTGCTGCCGAAAATGTGAATTTGAAGAGGTGTTCTGTTTTAAATCCTGTGACATTGATGCCTATTCCAAATGTAGATGATGAAGATTGTGAGGATCACGATTGTCTCGATGTGAATGAACTGTGTACCAAACTGAGACCAGACATTGTTGATGAACCGCTCCTTGACCCTGATTACATTTTCTTTGTGGACGGTTCATGTCTAAGAGACAATGTCGGTCGATTGAGAGCAGCGTTTGCTGTATGTACCATCACAGGGGTGGTGGAAGCTGCTTGATTAGAGGGAGTACACTCTGCACAATTATGGTCACAGAGAGGGTTTATGACATCTTCATGTTCGCCCATCAGAAATGGGGAATATGTGAGACAATTGTTGGAAGCATTACAATGTCCAAAAGAGATTGCTGTTGTCAAATGTTCTGCCCATTCTAAGGGAAGGGACTTTGTATCTATGGGGAACAACTACGCTGACGAAGTTGCCCGGTTTTGTGCAGAGCAAGGATGCATATTTACTGGATGGTATACTGGAGAAAGCCAAGAAAGAACCGATCTCAGCGTGATGTTAGCCATGGCCGACACATGGGAGGAGCTAAAACGATTGCAGGATGAGGTTTCTGATCAAGAAAGGGATGGCTGGATAAGACTAGGATGTGCGAAAGGAGATGTGGATGTGTGGGTTTCGAGTGATGGACGAGCTGTGCTACCAGAATGTCTGTTGAGTCCAATGGCAAGATTGATACATGGTGCGAGTTTTCAGACAGACGTGGTACAATCCGAAGTTTCGTGCGGTTGCCAAAACTGTATGTCAAAGGTGTTTTACATGTCAGCAGATGAATGCAGGAAAGAGAACTGCCGTGACTTTAAGTCCCATTGGGAGGTCAGGAGGACCTTTCAATAGGATGCAGTTAGACTTTATTGAGATGCCGAAGTGCAATGGGTTGAGGTACATTTTAGTTGTGGTATGTGTCTTTACAAGATGGGTGGTGGCTTACCCAACACGTAGATGTGACACACTCACTGTAGCTAAACTGTTGCTGAGAGAGCTTATCCCCGAGGTTCGGTTTCCCGACCTCTTTGGAATCAGACAGAGGGACACACTTCCATAGCGAGATCATGAAATTGCTCTGTGCTGCCTTGAATGTGGATCAGAGGTTGCATTGCAGTTATCGACCAGAGGCTTCTGGGATGGTGGAACAAGTCGATGGGACTTTGAAAGCGCGGATGGCAAAAGTGTGTTCTTCGACGTCCCTGAAATGGCCTGACGCACTGCCCTTGGTCCTCATGAGTGTTCCTGATAGGAGAACTGGGTTGTCACCACATGAAATTTTGATGGGGACGGCAATGCGAGTACCAGCAATACCTGCCACTGTTTTGATTAACATCACTGATGACTTGATTCTCGACTACTGTAAGGGACTGGCTGATGTAGTCCGTTCTGTGTCCCAACAGGTGCAAGCAGCAACTGTTCCAACCGCAAGTGACCTGTGCCACGACTTGTGCCCGAGAGACTGGGTGCTTGTGCGTAAACACGTGAGGAAGAGTTGCCTGGATGTTCGTTGGCGTGGTCCGTATCAGGTAATACTGGTCACGAACACGGCAGTGAAGTGTGGGCGACTGCCGAACTGGGTGCATGCCTCCCATACCCACAGAGTTCCAGCACCCTTGGAAGATACAGCCCCTCTCGTGAATGAAAATCCAGCTGAGATGGCAGGGCCATCTGAGAGGGCAAGCCAAGCTGTGAGGGTTGCTGATGCAGTTGGTTGTGCACTAGATCGAGCTGAAAGGGGTTGTGCAAATCAAAGCCCCGAATTTGACTCAGACGGAGAAAGTGTTGCTGTGGATGGAGTAGAGTCAAATTCTGCTGAAGAAGGAAGTAGTGCACAGGTTATACGAAGGGAGAGCAGAAGTGTCACAGAAGCAGAAAGAGTTTGGCCCGTGAGTCAGAGGTGGCTGAACTTGAGATTGGCACCTGAAAGAGATCTTGCCCCAGTTTCTGAAACGTCTGAATCTGAACAAAGTGACGAAGAGCAAGCTCGAGCAAACCTGAGAAGGTCAAGGAGAACAAGAGTGCCGTGTCAAAGGTACGCCTCACCAGAGTGGACATACGCTGTGACTGATGCCAGGTGTATTGAGCACGGGGAGGCTGAGGTCTTTGACGCTGATCAGCAATTCTCCGAACCTGAAAATAGACGTGTTGTTACTGGTTCCAGGGGTGGAAATCGAAGGAATACTGATTCTCAATATTCCGAATCCACCACTTTTGAGCAATTCGTGAATTGATCTTGGAGACGCTGGTTTTTCCGACTTTCGGTATTGTACCACGGCATCAAGAGTTAGTGGTACTTCATCTTGAAATTTTGCAAGGTGTCTTAGAAATTTTGGGAGCTGATCTTGTTTTGGACTGAAGGTAAAAACTTTGTTGTATATAAAAGTCCAAAGAAGAAGATAACCTAGGCCCGAGTGGGGGACTTTCTGTCAAGACGACGAAAAAGGGCTAGGGAAGTCTTTTTGTGGACTGTGTAAATAAGAAACTGAAAATTGCAAGGGGATTTCCAGCTTTTGAAGTGTTGTCTGAACTGGTTGACAAGCAGTATCTGGAGGAGAAAGAGACTCTTACTTGTTGCTGTCGAGCCAAGAACTTTGAGAGCTTTGCAAAGATGGCATATGCTGGAAATACTCACCGTAGGCCTAAATTTGCGATAGGTACACTCTTAGGGTTGGTGATAGTCTCTATAGTTGTAATAGTTGTAGCCTCATATATCGTTTCACATGAGCAGGAGGGGGAGGTACAGGGGACACCTACACCTACCACCTCTAGCCAGAAGGAGGTTACAATAGGAGCTAAAAGAGCTTTGCTACTTGAAGAGAGTCGTAGATTTCACATAGATATATCTAGAAGTGATTTTAAGCTTAATGCATATGCAAAGCTGTTGTACAAATATGGGGATGCGATGGATGCGAAAGATTGCTATGTGTGTATGCAGTTGCCTTCTTCTGTAGATGAGGGTATTAGACACCATCATCTTCCACTAACCTTTGGAATTTCTTGTAGTTTGTTGCTTAGTATCTTTTATGAGAGAAAACAGTTTGCGTATTTCTTTTCCAATTACAATGCAGTACTTCCTGAAGTTCCAGCTTATCAGCATTTGAATAAATATGATTATTACAAGTCAGAGGACAGACTCCGGAAGTATTTCATACCGTCTTTGGAACTGGATACGGCTTATGCTCACCGACATAATTTGACATGTTCATTGTCAGATACAGAGGAGACGTTTGTAGGTCAAGTAGAGGATATATATAGAAAACTAACACAGACACGAAACACAGGAGATAGTCCAGTAGATTGGACTGACGAGGAGAGATTACACAGATCTAAGGGGAGTTAGGGTCCCATAGCATTGGATCAGGTGCCAAAGGGGAAGTTGTGTGTGAGACGTCCTCAGACCTATTATGAAAAGGTCCCGGTAGGACAAAGTATGTGTGACCATATCTTTACCATGGAGGATTCTGCTAAGAACTTTTTGCAAGGTTCGGTGCAAGTGATTCCAACTGTTTATTACGTGTGTGGAGGGAATGCCTTTGTGAGGTTGCCTGTGAATTGGTATGGTACATGTTACTTGGCTATTATCTTTCCGAATCTCAATCATGCGGAAGATTTGGAGCTTTTGGAGACTGGACATCATTCTAAAGTACGGAGAGCTGCGAGTGCGGGGGCAGTGATTGGTGATGTTTTTGGTGCAATGATACCAAGCTTGGGTGTGATTTTTAATGATGTGAAGATCAGAAGGCTGGCGACCGTGGTTGATGAGTTGTCAATGAATACGGCGAGGTCATTGATATTGGTGGATGAAGAGATGTTATCGATACGGATGATGGTTTTGCAGAATCGCCTTGCTTTAGACGTATTATTGGGAAAAGAGGGAGGAGTCTGTAAATTATTGAAAGTTGAGGAATGTTGTACGTATATTCCAGACAATAGTAAGGATCTGGAGAGATATATAGACAACATTACCATGATTCACCAAGAGATTCAGGATTTGACTGAAGAAGGGATGTGGGAAAAGGTTGGTAAAGGATTTGGTTGTGTGGGAAGTTGGTTTGCGAATTTGGGAAAGGGATTCCTTGGATTTGTGCTCAAGCCTCTCATCATTGTTGTGGTTTGTGTGATCTGCTTGTGGGGTCTCATCAGAGCCTATAAGTGGTACAGAGGAAACAGAATTGAAAGAGCTCTCAGAGCGAGTGAAGTACAAATGGCTAGACTGCAGGAGGGTCAATATCAGAATATCAAGAATATGGAGAGGGGGAGGATGGCAACAAGTACCGTTTAGGTCAGTTCTTTCTCCAAGGGAAGTATGGGGTGATGACATTTGTCATCAAAGGGGGGAACTGATAGAGCGTCATGTTATTCTGAAATTTGTAGGGGTGCATCAGATTCACCGTTAGTCAGCACCCGTATATTAATCGAGGTAGGCTAAGAATGCTATAGAAATGTATTATTAGAATCGTTTAACATAGAGGTGATTAGAAATGTAATAATGCTTTTCGTGAAGAGTAACGTTGCAGATTATCGTGAATGTATTTAGTGGATGCATAATGATTAGTTTATGTAATGCAATGTATTAGGTTAAAACGTATGCCATGTTAAAGCTACATGTGCAAGTTGCTTGCTCACGTATATGAAAATAATGAACTAATGCTTAGAGTGTGATTTAGTAGTGTGTTTAACAGTGTAAAGGCCTGATCGCATATACGTGAAGGAGAAAGGCCTGTTCATTTTCTTATGTTAGCTAAACGTTGTAGGCCGAAAATGTTTCCCTTGGTAATGGCTTTGGGTTACAGCATGAGGAAAATCTTAGAGAAGAGAAAAAGTATTTGTTCCCATGTTTCTGTTTCAGGTGCAAGGACATTTAGCTCGTTAGTGAGACTAGGTCTTTGTTTTATGAGTTAGGAGCTGCGAGAAGCCAACAGGAGAGTACGTTGGAATGTGAGGATGTTACTTTCAGCGGAGAAGGTGCCTGGGACCCAAGGTCAAGCTAACTGTCGTTGGATGCGTAAAAGTACTGGAAGAAGACCTGGCTGAAGAGGTGTGCCGAAGGGTGTGTTCTACGTTTTTTGGGATTTTGTATTCGGGACAGTGCCCCGTTGGTTGAGCAGTTGAGGTTTAGATGGGAAGCTAGAAGGAGCATCTTAGAGCAAGCTCTGACTAAGTGAAGGTACTTCTTAGGAAGTCTTCACTTCTGACACCTTTTGTTCTCTTGCCTGGTAAGGGAATTGTTAAGTAGGGATGTCACCTTAGAGTTAGAGTAGGGATAGGCTAACGTTTTTTTTCTCTCTTAGACTAATGATTCCTAATTTGGATATTGGCTTAACCATTGCTTTCTTGATGCTTTTAGAGTCAGTGATTCTTTCTGAGATTCCTACGTAGGCTTGCATTTGTATTAGTGCCCATTTATATTCTACACCTTATACTAAGGTGTTTGTAAGTGCAGTTATTTTTGGTTGTAATAAAATTTTACACATTTTAGATTCGGAGTCAGTGGTCCTTTTCCAAATGAAATCTAATTTTGGCGATTATGTTTTGATAATTGTATTTCCTCCCCTCTACACTATTTAGCAGATAAAAAAATCCTGGCGACCTGAGAGGATTCGTGGAGATAATCAGGTGGTCAAGAATCCGGTCCTATCACTCTCTATTTGAAGTATTCATCAAACAGTGACAGCACACTATTTGTTCTTCTGCTTGCGTTTTTCATAAACAGTGATAAGCACACTATTGTTCTGGCATTTATTTTAATCTCCATTTTAATTACTTTTTGAACAGTGACAAGACAATTTTATATTCACCTGCTAGTAGATGGAGCAATCTTACTTGTTACCTCTAAAACTACATCAGAGTGACAAGCACCCCTACAGTTGCCATGAAGTTCACCACAGTGACAGACACACTTATTGTTAGTCATTCATCTCTAGTTGGGCATAGTATACTATTTGTAGGTCTGCAGAGTATTGCACAGAATATTTATTTGAACAACTTGCATTTGTATTCACAATGCCATTGGTCACTCCACTTCCATCACTTCAAGACCCTCCTTGAGATCCACCAGACAGGTGGTCAGTGTTGTTCAATGCATTTGAAACTTATTTGGGAACAATTGGCTCCTTCAGGTTTAGAGCATAAAGGGAAAAATGGCTGCTTCTGCACTCATTGGCTTTTGAGGGCAGATCCATGTTAAGCATTTACCTGAATTACTGTTGGATGAAGGTGAGGTGCTTGATGAGTATCAGGTGGCAGTAAAAAAACTTCAAATGAGGTTTGATAAACAACCAAGTTTAATAGTTCTTAGACACACATTTTTCAAATGAAAACAGATCACAACACTGTGTAAACTTGTTTCTGAATGTGAGACACCAGTTTGTGTGCAGGGCAAAAATAAACAGATTTGTCAGAAGCTATTATCCATTGAGAACCCATCCTTGGATGAAGCCATCACAACGGAAAAAAGTATAGCGATAGCCCAGGTTACAGTATGAGAACTTGAGGAGAAACCTTTAGAGTCAGTGAATGTGATTAAATCTTACAAATCATCTCCGTAATTGTCATAGATTCACAAAATAAATATTGATAAAAAACCTTTGGGTTTCAAAATGGAATCACCCTTGACCAATATGTGTTTCTACTGTGCGAATCCACCGCATGTTAAAAATGGTAAACCTTGTTCAGCAAACAATGTCATCTGTAAGAACTGGTAAAAATGAGGGCACTTTGCCAAAGTTGGTCAGAAGAAAAAGAGCAATACATTAAGGCCTATAGCGTGTGTGACACGTTCTGATTATGAGGCTGAATCTGAGTCTGAAAATGAGGGTTTGAATGACCTTGTATTTAGCATGGTGGAAGAAGTTTCTGGTTGTAATGACACCCACCATCATAAAAAGCACACACCCATTTCTAGAGATACTTCCTCATGTGTCGAGCCCATTGTGGATATTTGTGTGGGGGATAAAACATAAAAATGCCGGTTGATTCTGGAGCAAGAATCACTATGATCACCCAAACATTATTCAAGGACACATAGGGTGGCAAGAGTTTATTTCCACCTGACCGTTCACCTTTTGCTTATGAAGGGAAAAAAATTGAACTCTTAGGTTACATAGAAGATGTACTAGGGCAGGAGAATTGAAGGACAAATGTATGTTGCCATAAAGGGATTGAACATTCTGGGTGGTTTCACCATGGCTTGTTTGGAATGGCTCTCAGACCTGGTCACAAAGAACAGTGGTTGGTGTTGAAATAGAATGATGTTGCAGAGGAATGGAACCACAAGTTCTCTGAAGTCTCTTAGGACACTCTGGGTAAGATAAAGGGATTCAAGCACAAGATCAAGGAAGGAGCAGTCCCTGTCAAGCACAAACTACAAGAGGTTCTGTTCAGTGTCACAGAGGATCTTGAGAAAGAACTCAAATCATTGATTGACCAGGGGATCATCAAACCCACTAAGAAGTCATTGTGGCTGTCCACATTAGTAGAAGCACACAAGCAGAATGGGCAACTTTGTTTGTGTGTTGTTATGAGGTCACTGAATAGGTAAATTTGTGTTGATTCACACCCATCACCCAAAATGAATGACATGGGTTCATACTGCAGGGGCAAGCTTATTTTCTAAGTTCATCTTGCTTCGGCATATTAACAAGTAGCTCTGCACCCGGAGTCTAGACACTTTACGGCTTTTGTCTCTCCAATAAGTACAATCCAGTATTGCCGTATGCCATTTGGGCACACCTCGGCTGCATTGGTATTTCAAAGAGTAAAGTACAACAGGTTGAAAGAAGTGCAAGGTGTTTTGGTTTTCCAAGGCGATTTGCTCACTGGTGCCAAAAATTGAATTACACACAACATAATTCTGGAAAAAGTCCACAAAATGTTCAAGAACAATGGGGCGTTATACTCAAGAGAGAGAAATGTACATTTTTATGTAGTGAGGTTGAGTATTTGGGACAGGTGATTTCCAAGGAAGGCATCAAACCAAGGCCGTGTTTGATAAAAATCTAAGGTGGAAACACCTCCACGTATTGATAAGTGTGGTTTTGAGGCTTTTTTAGGGCTGTGTGAATTTTACTCTGGTTTATTCCAGAGTACGCATCCAAAATTAGACTCATCTGTAGTCTTTTCAGGAGAGGTTCTAAATTTGTTTGGGATGTGGCATATTCTGAGGCCTTTAGGTGGATTAAATCTCATTTGGGTGAGTTTAAAGCTCTCAAACCATTCGATCTATATTTATCATGTTGCATCACTGTGGATGTCAGAAAGGTGGGTTTATGATCGGTGCTCACTCAAAGGAAGGGAGAATTATAGTGTATGATTACATTCACCTCAAGGGTTCTATGTGATGCCCAATTGAAATATTTGGTTATCGAGAAAGAGTTGCTTGCATGTTTGCGGGCAGTTGAAAAGTTTGGCTGCTATGTTTGAGGTAAGCGATTCTGTGTACAATCAGATCACAAACCTCTAGTATCTATCTTGAGAGGTTGGGGAGGTAAATGTGGTATATCTAGGATTTGGAGGTTATCTACTCAACTGCTACAGTTCCAGTTTGATGTTGTACACATTTCTGGTGGCAAGGATGTCCGAGACAACTTTCGATCGCCAAGTAAAAACAATGATAAGAATGAAGTTGTTTTGGCAGAACTTATGGATGAATACTTTGGTAGCATCCATTGAAGTACCCAAGTTAGGTGTATATCCTTAAGAAGAATGAAAAGCGTCTTTAATGGATTAATGGATGACCACGTGTTACAAGTGCTAGATTTTATCAAACATGGTTGGCCGAGTGAAAGCCTATTACCTCTCATGCATCAGATGTTTTTCAAAGTTTGTTAGGAACTTTTCATGGAAGATGGGGTGTTACTTAGGGCTGACAGGTTGGTTCTACCACTTAAGTTGAGGTGTGGCATAATTAACAGTGCCTGTGAGGGGCACTGTTAGAAACGGGGTCTCTAGTTGGGAAGGGTATGTACCCTAGCCCAAGTAGGGACCACTGGTTCCGACAGGGTGGGTCTCTAAATACCCTAGGACCACACTCCTGGTAGCTTGGTGCAGAGCAGGTAGGCTTAACTCAAGAGGCAATGTGTAAAGTAATCGTGCAACACACACTTACAGTAACGTAGTGACACATCACAAATAGATACCACACCAGTTGTTTATAGAAAAATATAAAATCTTTATCTAGGTTCTTAGGCAAGGTCAAAACGGCAAGAATCCAACATGTGCAGTAAATGATGTTAGTCAAATGTCCTTGGGACGGTCTTTTAGTTGGAAAACATTAGGGCTAAAATGATTCCCCAGTCACTCAGAGTAGAATAAACCAGTTTCTGGCATTAGCACTGACTGTCTTTCAAAGACAAAAAAACATTAAGGTAGACAGTTCCCCAAGTGCAGTAGATTTATGTACTGATCGCCGTGTCCGGAATTCGTGCCACTTTCAGGCTGTGGGAATGTGTTCTATCTGTCCATTACCACACACCGCTGCGCTGCTATCTCAAGGCAACCCTTGAAGTGATTTGGGATTTTGTGCGACGGTCATTCCGGCTACACATCGCTTCCCTTTCCAGCACTTTCAGGACACCATGCAGTTGGGTGCCCGGGTCGGCAGTGGTGATTTTGGGTGAAACAGCGCTTTTCTTCACAGCGCTACACAGCGCATTCAGGTCCCGGGTGATTTCGATTAACCAGCGCTTCTTCTCCACAGCGCTTGCAGGGCAGTTTGCAGGAAAGATAAAACGTGGTGATCTTTATGAATCCCCCACTAGACAGGGGAGCAGTCAGCAGTATGTTGTGGAGATACTCTGGGGATGTTTCTTCAGTCTCCCTGGTAGGGCAAGATCAGCAGGCAGGAGGGCAGCTCAGCAAGTTGAGGCAGCAGTTCCTGGGAGCAGTCAGCCACATCAGTGTGGCAATCCTCCTGGCGCAGCAGTCTTCACTCCAGCAGAGATTCTTCCTGGTCCAGTAGTGTATCAGGGATGTGTGGCCAGGACCCTCCCTTTTAAACCCTGGTGCCCAGTCACTAGAAGCTTCTGGAAGGGTCTAGGGGTTTCTGGGGGGTTCCCTGCCTTCCCTGACCTGGCTCCTTGCTGTCTACAGTGACAAAGGCAGGGTTGTTAAGCCTATTGTGGGGCAGCCAGGCCCAGCCAATTCATGTGTAAAGGTGTGAATCACCACTCCCTCCTCACAGCCCAGGAAGGCTATCAGCATGCAGATGGGAGGGGGGAGTCTGCAGGGCACAAATTAAATGCAGACCGGAAAATGTCCACTTTCTAAAAGTGGGTTTTCCAAAGTAGTAGTGCCCAAACCCCATATATCATTAGAAAGGGCTCCCAGCTACAATTCTAACTATACTAAACATGACATACCTAGTAGGTCCCAGTCAAAAGTTATCCCATACGGGGGGTTCCCAATGTAGTCTATGGAGGGGTAGGCCTCACTGTGGTAGCAGGGGCCTGTGGCAGATATGCCAGTGTCACCATGTTTTTAGGGGAGAACACCTGCACCGTAGCACTGTTTAGCAGTGATAAGGTGCCCAGAGTCCTAAGTCCAACAAAAATGTGAGGTCAAGTGGGAGACAAAAAGGGCAAAAAATGTAGGGGGACACCAACCTAAGGCTGACAGGTCCAACACGTGTCCCCCCCAGCTGAAAGTGGGGAGAACTACCCAACCTCTAGGGAGTTCTCGTCACTAAGGCGGAAGAACCAAGGGGCATATTAGCAAGTGAGGGCGATAATTATCGCCGGTGCCAAGTATCGGGAGTTTTGTTATCGCCTCCTTTCCGGCTTCTTACCGAAGTATTATCAACACGTCTGTGAGAGGCAATAGTGTCAGGGAAAGGGCGCAATAACTCCCGCTAAGAGGAGATAGGTGTTCAGGCGATGGCTTGCCATCGGCAGCAATCGGCACACAGACATCAAAGAGATACTTGGCACGGGCGATAATTATCGCCCTTACTTGTTAATATGCCCCTACCTCTTTGATGTCTGTGGGCCTTCTGATGGGGATCTGGCTTTAGTCAGGTTTTTAGCAGGTGTTAAAAACCTGCATACATCAGAGGTTAGCGCAAATTATTGTATCGGAGGCTATCTTTGATAATACAGCGAAGTGCTGTTAGCGAGTTTTACCATGAAATTTAGGTAAGTAACGCCGACCTTGCATGTCATTAGCGATACATATCGCTGACATGCAAGGCGATGTAAAAACCGGCTTTATCGGCAAAAAGTGCCGCTAAAGCGTCGATAATTCCCTTGATAATATGCCCCCTAGAGAGACCGTCAGCATTGGCGTGGTCTACTCCGGGTCGGTGTTCCACCCTGAAGTCCACACCCTGTAGGGAAATGGACCACCTCAACAATTTAGGATTCTCGCCCCTCATTTGCATGAGCCACCTGAGGGGCGGGTGGTCGGTCTGAACCAGGAAGTGGGAGCCAAACAGGTATGGCCTCAGCTTCTTCAGAGCCCAGACCACCGCCAAACCTTCTCTCTCTATCGCACTCCACTGCTGTTCCCGGGGGAGTAGCCTCCTGGAGATGAAGGCCACCGGTTGGTCCAGGCCCTCCTCATTGAGTTGCGAAAGTAGTGCCCCTATGCCATGCTCTGAGGCGTCCGTTTGGACAATGAACTCTTTGGAGACGTCAGGGGCCCTGAGCACAGGAGCTGTGCACATGGCCTGTTTTAGGGTGTCAAAGGCTTTCTGGCAAGCCTCGGTCCAAATCACTTTTTTTTAGGTTGTTTCTTGGAAGTTAGCTTGGTCAAGGGGGCCACAATGGTGCCATAACCCTTGATGAATCTGCGGTAATATCCAGTTAGGCCCAGGGAAGCCCTGACCTCAGTCTGTGTCTTGGGGGGTTCCCAGGCCAGGATGGTTTCTATCTTGGCCTGTAGGGGCTGCACCTTACCCCCGCCCACCAAGTGTCCTAGGTACACTATCGACCCCTGCCCTATCTGGAATTTGCTGGCCTTGATAGTCAGGCCTGCCTGCTGCAGGGTCTGAAGCACTTCCCGGAGGTGACATATATGGTCCTCCCATCTGCTGCTGAAGACGGCTATTTTGTCCAGGTAGGTAGCTGAGAAGGCCTCTAATCCAGAGAGTACCCGGTTCACCAGCTGCTGGAAGGTGTAGGAGCGTTTTTAAGTCCAAAGGGCATCACCCTAAACTGGTAGTGGCCCTTTGGGGTGGAAAAAGCGGACCTCTCCTTAGCTCCATCCGTTAGGGTGATCTGCCAGTACCCTGACGTGAGGTCAAAGGTACTCAGGTATCGGGCAGCCCACAGTCGGTCATTGAGCTTATCCGCCCTAGGGATGGGATGAGCATTAGTCTTGGTTACAGAATTTAGCCCTCTGTAGTTGACACAGAACCTAAGTTCAGGTGTGGTGCCCGGTGGGGCAAATTTCGGTACCAGAACCACCGGACTGGACCAGGGGTTTTTGGAAGGCTCTATCACCCGCAACTTCAGCATCTTAGTGACATCACTCTGGATGCTGGCTTTCACCTTATCTGACAGCCTGTAAGACTTGGTCTTGACAGGGAGGCTGTCCCCTGTGTCCACATCGTGGGTAAGCAGGTGGGTAATCCCAGGGATAAGGGAGAACACAGAGGGGTTCTGCTCCAGGACCTGGCGGCAGTCCCTCTGTTGTTCAGGTGTCAAGGATGGGGAGAGGACCACTCCCTCCACCAATCTGTCTTTCTCTTGGGAAAGAAAGAGGTACGGGAGAGGTTTGCTTTTCTCTTCCTCGGCCCCATCAGTCACCATCAGTAAGGTGAGCTCAGACCTCTCATGGTGGGGTTTGAGGCGGTTGGCATGTAATACCCTGTGGGTTTGCCTGGGGGTCTTAAGGTCCACCACGTAAGGGGCCTTGCCCTTCTTTTCAAGTATCTCATAGGGGCCAGTCCAGCGGTCCTGGAGGGCACTGAACTCTCCAGGCTCCATAACCCACACCTTCTGTCCAGGCTCTAACTCCACAGGGTGGCAAATCTGGTTGTACCATTCCTTCATTACCGCCTGGCTGGCCTCTAAGTTGTCAGAAGCTTGCTTCCACAACTTAGCCATTTGGCTGAGAAAGGCCAGCATGTAGCTTACTACATCTTGGGGAAGCCTCCTAGGAGTCTTCTCCCACCCATCCTTCACTAAGCTGAGAGGTCCCCTAACAGGGCGACCGTACAAGAGCGCGAAGGGGCTGAAGCCCACCCCCTTCTGCAGTACCTCCCTGTAGGAAAACAACAAACAGGGCAAAAGGACATCCCACTTTTTCCTCAGGCAGAATCCTGATCATGCCTTTTAGGATCTTGTTAAACCTCTCCACAAGACCATTTGTCTGAGGGTGGTAAGGGGTAGAGAACTTATAAGTAACCCCACACTCCTTCCACATGGCTTGCATATACGCAGACATAAAGTTAGTGCCCCTGCCAGGCACAACTTCTTTGGGGAAACCCACTCTGGTAAAAATATCCATCAGGGCTTGTGCCACCGCAGGTGCAGTGATGGTCCTCAAAGGGATAGTCTCTGGGTACTGGGTGGCGTGGTCCACCAGAACCAGGATACACCTGTGACCAGAAGAAGTCTGCAGATCCATAGGCCCAACAATGTCGATGCCAACCCTTTCAAAAGGGGTGCCAACGACAGGTAGTGGTTCCAGGGGTGCCTTCAGTTTGGTCCCTGTTTTCCCACTAGCTTGGCAGGTCACACAGGTCCTGCAGAAGGTATCTGAGGAAATCCTTATCCTGGGCCAATAGAAATGTGGGACAAGCCTAGCAAAGGTTTTGTCTTGGCCCAAGTGTCCCGATAAGGGGATCTTGTGAGCTAACTCCAAAAGAAAGGTCTTGTAGCATTGGGGGACCACTAAGGCCCTTGATGACCCATGCACAGGAGCCTTGGACTCACTGAAAAGGAGGCCGTCCTCCCAGTAAATATGGTAGTTCCCAGAGGCATCACCTGCTGCTTGGGCTTTGGCCTGTTGCCTCATGCCCTCAAGGGTGGGGCCCTCCCACTTTGCCTGACAAAACTCCTCCCTGGAGGGCTCTCCTTCTACCTGCCACTCCGCAGGGGTAGACAGGTCCCCCAAGGGAGTGACGTCCCCCTCCGTGGACTCCGGTGCAACCTCCTCAGGTGCCCCATCCATCGCACCGCGTGTCCCCCGCGGGGCAGGCTTCCCACGCCCTCGCGCTCTTCCCTTTTTAGCAGCTGGCTGGGCCATTGTTCCAGGCTCCAGCCCAGGTTGACTCCCTTTTCAGGCAGCCATGGAATGTGTGTAGGCACAGATCCACTCTGGTAACCCCGATATCTCCACATGCGCTTTGAGCTCTACCTCCTTCTAGGCAGTGTGCCCAAGGTCATTCCCTAACACAGTCCACTGGCATGGCAGGGCTCACAGCAACTCTTAGAAGACCTGAAACCCCTTCCCACTCAAATGGAACCTGGGCCACGGGATAGTGACCCTCCCTGTTGTCAGCCATCACAACTGGGTGGAATGCTTCGGGAATTATTTGCTCTGGGGACACCCGCTGACTCCTTACCATAGTCACGCTGGCACCTGTGTCCCTCAGGGCCTCCACCCCCTGACCATTGATTGTGACCCACTGCCTATACTTGGTAGTATTTGAGGGAACATGGATCTTTTGAACCATCTCACTGTCTCCCAGGGGCACTAGGGTCAATCCTGCCCACTGACCCCCATCATCTAGGGACAGCTCCTCCTCAAGTGATACACTAGCCACCCCTGGGTTTTTACCTCCAGTGGGAGGTGGTGCTCTCATATAACACTTGGGATCCCCCTTGTAGTGTCCAATTTCACCACACTCGTAGCACTAGACAGTTTTGGGCTGCTGACCTTTGTCAAAATAAGTAGGCTTTTGGTGGCCAGATTGGGGCTGCGACCCAGACCCTTTCCCTTGTGAGTTGTTTTGGGGGCCTTTGGAGAACTCCTTTTTATCTCCCCCCTCCTTCTTCTGGTGGGAACCCTGGCCACATATTTGGGAGTCCCCCCTCAGATCCCTTGTTGGACACCCTGGTATTGATTCAGGTGTCCGCCTCCTCCGCAAGCTTCCTAGGATTGGTCAACTTGCGGTCAACCAGGTGTTGACGCAGCTCTGGAAAACATTTCTCTAGAAGGTGCTCTCTCAAGAACAAGTTATACAACCCTTCATAATCAATTACATTGCTGCCCCGCACCTAGCCCTCCAATGCTTTACTAGCATAATCCAGGGAATCTACCCAGTTCTGTGTTTGGAAATTTGTGGCTATTCCTAAACTTCTGCCTATACCTGTGAGGGATAAGACCAAACTTTCTGACTAACGCTACCTTCATAACAGGATAGTTGGTCTGGTCTGCCTTGTCTAGTGTAAGGAGTGTGTCCCTCCCCACCGGAGGCATGTAATTGCATAGGCTACCCCCCCAGTAACTCTCGGGGACCCCATGGGCTCTTAAAGACACCTCATAGGCTGCTAGCCATTTATCAATATCATCACCCACATTAAAACTGGCCACCACATCTTTAGGCATATACTGGCACATGCATCAACAATGCCATTTGTGATTCCTTATTAGCGAAAAATAAGGATTACCTAATAAGGAATAGCAAAAGGCTATGCATGTAGAAATCGCTTACAAAATAGCGATTTCTAAACATTCCTTAATTGCGACTCGCAAATTGCGAGTTGCAATCAAGGAATACCTCCCCATGAATTCCTAAGGGCCTAGAGGCCCATAGGAATGAATGGGAAAACTTTCTCAATTTGCGATTCTCAATTAGTGAATCGCAAATTGCTCATGCAATTTCAAGGGTGCCAGGGTATCAAAAGGACACCCTGTTGCACCCCTGAAATCTGCATATGAGTACATCTTGCACACACACATGCCCCAAGGGCATGTGTGTGTGTGTGTGTGTAAAATGGAACTTTGAAAAATGCACTTTAGTGCATTTTTCAAAGTTTTTGCAAATTACCACAAAGTTCAACTTCATGGTAATTTGCTCCCCCTATTAGCGAAATCGCTAATATTTTTACTTTAATGCATTGCATTTAAGGAATCTCAATTTGAGATTCCTTAAATGCAATCGCAATTTAAGTAATCGCAATTTAGAGATTACTTAAATTGCGATTTTTGCATTTGGGATGATGCATCCCAAATGCAAAAATACCGGTCGCAAAGGGGTAGATTCTGAGAATCTGCCCGTTTGCGACCGGTTTTTGCTTTGATGCATGTGGGCCATAGAACCTGGACTCACATGAGGCTTCAGTCGGTATGCTGCCACCATTTGTGTTGCGGTTGGCCCCTATTTGTAGGGCTCTGATTTCCAGCTCCTTCAGGCTGAGTTTATGGGCAAGTTTCCTTTCCTCCATGGCCAGCCTCTTTTCTTCACGCTCCTTCTCTAACTTGACAAGCTTTAGTTTGAGATGTCTCTCATCCCTCCTGTACGCCAATTCCTCTGAGGACAGGCTCCTTGCTGAGACACTACTGCCTGCCCTGGAAAGTATTCTGGGCCCCAGCAGTAAAGTGTCACTTTCATCTGTAGGCACTAGGTCCAGATCTCCTGTGGCGTTGTGTTTTGATCCCTCCACGTCCCCTTCTACTTCTGGGTGGGCCAATGCCCATGCTCTCAAGGATTTTTGAAGCTCTGCCTTCTTGGCGCCTCGCTTGTAGAACACCCCTTTCTCCTGGCAGAAATCCTTAAGCTGCGCCACCGTGTAAGCTTCCAGGTTGGCCAGCTCAGATTCCATCTTGCTAGGTACGGCCTCAGACGTTCACAGAGAAAACCAATGGGACTTAGGTAAAAAGGTCTTTGAAAAAGTGTGGCTCACAATCGCCAGTCAGGGAGAATTTTGGAAAAACCGAAAAATGGCATTTGGAGGGGACAGACAAAAATTCTCCAGTCAGAAAAAGGTAAAAAAGTTTCTGTTGCTTCAGGTGTAGGATTGTGGTGCACACTGAGTCACTGCGTGGTGTTACACAAGTGCAAGTCCTAATCCCACCGCTGAACACCAGTGTAAGAAACGGGGTCTCTAGTTGGCAAGGGTATGTACCCTAGCCCAAGTAGGGAGCAATGGTTCTGACAGGGTGGGTCTCTAAATACCCTAGGACCACCTTTGAGAAGTTGGCTTGGTATATGCTGTCCACTAGTTATAGTGGGCACCTTGCACCAGTCCAAACAACCCCTTATTGATGATAGGTTAAAGACAACCTTTATTGAAAGCTATCCCCTCTTTTTTCCTAACAGGTTTTGGGTTTTGAGAAAACACGGATAATACGTGTCTCGGACGCAGAGATGTCTTACCAAACCTAACAATAGGTAAAGTGGGACTATAGGGTGTATTTCCCTGATTCCAATTATTTATCATTTTTCACACCCGGTCCTGATGAAGCGCACGGGGATCCACTAGGGACCAATAACGTGCGTGAAACATGTAGACCATCACCAATTTTAGTACACCATACACATTGTTCACGGTTTGAGAGCGGTGGGAACACACTGGTCCCGTCCTTGATTTAGCTTGAAGGACAGTCTCCAAACCCCACCGACCTTTTAATTTACGCCAGGACCCATTATTAAATTTGTTAGGGTACCAAGAGGTAATTTTAATCTACACCCACTCACTTGGCCCACACACCCACATGCACAAATGCGGTACCTCCACTAAAAGATCTCCATCAAAGAGCCCTCCTGTAGGGCCCGTGAGGGACTGCAGCGCCACCCCCACGAGGAGCACTGCCCAATGATGATGCTCGCAAGGGTGTGTGAGGGCACAAAAGATCACAGGGGGTTTATCCCCACCTCAAGCACACTCAACTGTTATCTGGAAAATTTAGAAGTCACTCTGGACCATTACCTGGTCACAGAACCTTTGTCTTCCCCTTTAGGAACTGTTACCACCTTGTTATAGAAAAGCTATGGAGAGCAGCCTTCAGGCTAAGTCTTGAAGGAATGTAGAGCAGCTTGTTTTACCAGTCTATAATCTCTTGAACGGCTAAATGAAAGACAACCACAACAGGTATCTATATAAAATATATGTATTTATTTCTAAACACACCCTACTAGTCTCTTTATGAGGCTCGAGGTCCAAACACATAAGTTACACTTCAAATATTACAGTAAAATAGCACAAATACACGTCAGACCCTAGGGGCGAGCCAAACCATATACTAAAATAGTGGTATAAGAACCACGACTTAACTAGACACAAGGCCTAGAGCCTGTGGAATCGCTGGGACCCCAAGGATCCACCCAGGGTAGTGACACAGGGGACCCAAAGGGGCCGTGTGCAGTGTGAGAACAGAGCCGCGAGCTCCCGTTAGCTTCTATGGAGGAAGTCGCGGTTAGATTCTTAAAGATTAGGGACACTTAGAGATGACCTGGACCAAACCCTTTTGGACTTAGGAAGTTCTAGGGTCAACACCCACGGCAGCACCGGAGTACTCGAGTAACCTCACCGAGGGAAGCCGGGTGCATAAGTGTCAAATGGTGTCGGGTCGCCTCATCGTTTTCCATGGGAGCTGGCGAAGAAGTGCTGCTGCCGGGAAGATGTGAAGTGTCCGAAGAGATCCAAGCCTGGATCGAAGATGAGAAGAACTTGAAAGCAGAGGGGACAGAGTCTGGGTCACTAGCCAGTGAATAGGGGCACAATAGGCGAATGCCCACCAATGTCGGGTGATTTCAGGTGAAGAAGGTGAAGCTTGACTCTTCAGCCACGACGACCAGGAGGCGTCGAGGACAACCAGGAGCTGGATTCAAGCTGTCCCACGAAGGAGGTCGAGTGCTGCAGCGTCAGTGCCCAGATTGGACACAACAAGCCTTGGCAACAGCAACCCACGCAGAAAGGAGAAAGATGATTTGGTGCAGACCAGCAAGGTCTGAGGGACTCACCACGTGGTGGGGAGTCAGGGCACGTCTGGAGCAACCAGGGAAGGCCAAGAAATATCAAAGTTGCCTTCACAGGGACCCACCAGTCAACGGACCAGGGATCGCGAAGGAGCCTCGAGCTGAAATGCAAGAAGCGGGCTCACGGAACACTCGTGGAGTGTAGGCCCACAATCTTCATTGCAGATGGTGCTCGGGGCGTGGGCTACAAGTAACCCACAGCACAACTTCGAGAGATGTCGGGAAGTCAATGCACTTGCAAATGTGCACGGTGACCAGGAGTTCCGGTTGCACGTTACTCACAAGGGCTGCGGGTCTCAGCTTTGCTGGGGACTCGGGCGGCCTCTGAGAAGTCCAGAAATCCTCTTCATGGGCTGCAGATACTTCGGAGTCCGACGGGAGCTTCTGAGATGCTGACCGGCAATCTGCTTCGTTGGTGCCTGCCAAGCAGGGGAGTCACTCCTTGACCCCAAGGGAGATTTCTTCAGTCCTCTAATCTTCAGTAGAGCGTCGAAGTTCCAGGATTAAGTTGCAGAGTTTCGTCCAGGGAGATCTAAAGTCCTGTTTCCAGGGGTTCCTTACTTATACCTAAGAAAGGGGTTGGACTAACTCAGGGGACCCACCTATGGGAGGGTTTGGGAAGAGGGGAGGCTACACCCATTTCCTTTGTCCAGTTTTGCGCCAGAGCAGGGGCTGGTAGCCCCTGAACCAGTTTGAGCTGGAATATGCACAGGGACACCAAATGTGCCCCCAGTGCAGGACTGGGAGGTGCTTACACCTCCATGTGACAGGAAACCTATTGTCCAGGCCTCCCCTGCCGGCGTTTCGGTCAGCAGCAGGAGGCCAGACCCGTGTCTGTGGCTGCAGCATCTATTTTGTGATGCCAGGGCTCAGTTAAGTTGCTACCGGGTATACCGGTGCTGTCATGTCTCTCCCTCTAGAAGGGTGAGATCATACTCCTACACCAGTTACTGGTGTCAGGGTATGAGTCCAAGGTGTTTGACACCAAACACGACATGTTTCCGTGCAGCCAGTCCAAAGTTAGCATTTACCGTTGGGTTATAATGCACTTAAGAGTATATGGTCAGGCTGCTCCACTGACAACCCCGGAGAAGAGATTTTGAAGGCTGCAGAGGGACTCAGCTCATTCCTGGGTACCCTCTCACATATAACCAAGCACCCTGCCTTCAGGATTGATAAGGCCTGCCATAGGGGTGGCTGATAGGTTTCTATGTGCAGTGATAGGTGAGGTATAGTGAACCTATACCTCAGTAAGGGGTGCATGCACCACCTTACCCAGGCTGCTGTAGCAGACCTGTGGTATCATTTTGGAGGGCTTCCCAGGTGAGGCATAATACATGCTTCAGCCCCTGGTATGCCTATGAGGTACCTATGCCCTGGGTATATAGTATACCATATATTAGGGACTCACAAGGGTACCCCAGAATCCAATCTGGGATGTACCTAAAGTACATGGAATCAATTTTGAGAGAAAGCAGCCAGGCTGGGGTCCTGAATAGCAGGGCCCCAGCCAGACTAAAGTCGAAAAACAGTGTTACAGCAGCTAAAAGTGGGGGTAACCATAAGAGGCAGATCCTACTCTCCTACCCCACCCTCTTGGTAGCTTGGCGCAGAGCACGTAGGCTTAACTCAAGAGGCAATGTGTAAAGTAATCGTGCAACACACACTTACAGTAACGCAGTGACACACCACAAATAGATACCACACCAGTTGTTTATAGAAAAATATAAAATCTTTATCTAGGTTCTTAGGCGAGGTCAAAATGGCAAGAATCTAACATGTGCAGTAAAAGATGTCAGTCAAATGTCCTTGGGACGGTCTTTTAGTCGGAAAACATTAGGGCAAAAACGATTCCACAGTCTCTCAGAGTACAATAGGCCAGTTTCTGACATTAGCATGAACTGTCTTTCATAGGAAAAAAAACGTTAAGGTAGACAGTTCCCCTAGTGCAGTAGATTTATGTACTGATCGCCGTGTCAGGAAATCGTGCCACTTTCAGGCTGTGGGGCGGTGTTCTATCTGTCCATTACCCCACACCGCTGCGCTGATATCTCAGGGTTACCCTCAAAGGGATTTGGGTTTTTGTGCGGCGGTTATTCCGGCTATACAGCGCTTCCCTTCCCAGCACTTTCAGGACACCGTGCAGTTGGGTGCCCGGGCCGGCAGCGGTGATTTTGGGTGAAACAGCGCTTTTCTTCACAGCGCTACACAGCGCATTCAGGCCCCGGGTGATTTTGTTTAACCAGCGCTTCTCCTCCACAGCTCTTGCAGGGCAGTTTGCAGGGAAGATAAAATGTGGTGATCTTTATGAATCCCCCACTAGGCAGGGGAACAGTCAGCAGTATGTTGTGGAGACACTCTGGGGATGTTTCTTCAGTCTCCCTGGCAGGGCAAGATCAGCAGGCAGTAGGGCAGCTCAGCAAGTTGGGGGAGCAGTTCGTGGGAGCAGTCAGCCTCATCAGTGTGGCAATCCTCCTGGCGCAGCAGTCTTCACTCCAGCAGAGATTCTTCCTGGTCCAGTAGTGTAACAGGGATGTGTGGCCAGGACCCTCCCTTTTATACCCTGGCGCCCAGTCACTAGAAGGGGGTAGAAGCTTGTGGAAGGGTCTAGGGGTTTTTGGGGGGTTCCCTGCCTTCCCTGACCTGGATCCTGGCTGTCTACAGTGACAAAGGCAGGGTTGTTAAGCCTATTGTGGGGCAGCCAGGCACAGCCTATTCATGTGCAAAGGTGTGAATCACCACTCCCTCCTCACAGCCCAAGAAGGCTATCAGCATGCAGATGGGAGGGGGGAGTCTGCAGTGTTCAAATTAAGTGCAGGCAGGAAACTCCACTTTCAAAAAGTGGTTTTTCTAAAGTAGTAGTGCCCAAACCCCATATATCATTAGAAAGGGCTCCCAGCTACTATTCTAACTATACTAAACATGACATACCTAGGAGGTCTGAGTCAAAAGTTATCCCATGTGGGGGGGTTCCCAATGTAAGTCAATGGAAGGGTAGGCCTCACTGCGGTAGCAGGGGCCTGTGGCAGATATGCCAGTGTCACCATGCTGTTAGAGGAGAGCACTTGCACCTTAGTACTGTTTAGCAGTGGTAAGGTGCCCAGAGTCCTAAGTCCAACAAAAATGTGAGATCAAGTGGGAGGCAAAAAGGGCAAAAAATGTAGGGGGAGACCACTCTAAGGCAGACAGGTCCAACAGGCACCTTGGTTCTACTCTCACCAAACGGAGCATTTAGGATTCTTTTTGGTGGGCCAGGACGGACGCAGTGGTGGAAGGTTGTGGTTATGTTCTTTAACAGACAAAAGTTTGAGAGTGGCAACCCCTCCATTAACAACCATTAAGGTTCCTTCAAAGCCTTGGGTAAAATTAGGGATTGATGTTATGGGCCCTTATGATTCTTCACCTGGAGTTACCACATTCGTTCTGGTACTGATGGATTATTGTTCCAAGTGGACAGAGCTTGAATTTGTATGAGAGCCTTGTTCAAGCTCTGTGGTGGAGTTTCTCAAAGAGATTTTTCTGAGGGAAGGCTTTCCAGAAATTCTTATTTCAGACAATGATACCCAATTTATTAGCAGGAAAATTTCAGAATTTTCTTAACTCATGTGGTAATAAACATCTCAAGACCTGCTTATATCATTACCAAGCCAACGGTCTTGTTGAGAGAATGAACTGGGCTGTTGGGGCATGTATTAAATGGCCAAAAAGTGGGAAACATGACATTGTCAAATATGTGAGAAGTATGTTGTGCTTTTATAGGTTAACGTCTCAGTCGGCAAACAAATTTTCACCAATTTGAGCTGTTAAGAGGTAGAAAAGCAAATACTAGTTTTCGTCCAACCTGGATGTCCAAATGGTTGAAGAATGAGTCTGATGTTGAAAATCTAATGAGATTGGTCTGAGAGAACATCAGTCGAACTTAGAACAAGCAGAAATGCTGGTATGATCCGAAGAAAGGAGAGAAAAATGTGGTTGTACAGGTTGGAATTTGGTGTGCATCAAAACAATCTTTCATGTACAAAAAGGGGAAAAGAAGTTCAGTGACCCTTTAAAAATTTAGAACATTTATGGTAATGCTGTCAGAGTTGCTGGTGGTCATTGGCGGGATGTCTCTAGGGTGGTAAAAGTGGGAGATAAAGTTTGTGAGCAAGCTGATAGAGAATGTGGATCCCTGAATTCATCTAGGTGCAATTCCACAGTCAGTCAGTGTAGAGGTGAGAAGGTTGTACCTCTTCTGCGTAGGAGTTCACAAAAAAACACCAAACCGATTTGTTCTTTTACATGATCTTTATTCTTGCGCTTTTGTATGGGTTTGGTTGGTGGTATATTATTTTTGTGTTTTGTGGCATTGGGGATAGGCTAATGTATTGCTGTATGTTTGGTGTTGAGAAGGAGTGATGAGTTGTTTCGTTGAGAAGGGAAGATGGGTTGCATTCTCTCTTAGTAGTAGTAGTAGTAGATATTTATTTAGCGTGTATATCACCCTTAGGTCTCATAGAACTTTGCCAACACAGGGAAATCAGAGGGAGAAAGCAGAGATTAAAATAACCATGTTTTAAGATCTTTCCGGAAATTTTTATGGTTACTTTCCTGGCGAAGTCGTAGTGAGTTCCATAGTTGCGGTGCAGTTTTAGAGAAGGACTTGTCCCCATTTTTTACAGTCCGGACCTTGGGGATCCTCAACAGGTATTTATTTGATGAGTGGAGTGAGCGCCCTGACTGATATATAACTATTTTTTGGGCTAAATAGATCGGACCCTGGCTGTTCAGGTTTTTGAGCAATCTGCTAAATAGCCTTAGCTCTAAATAGTAATGTGTTTATTTGAAGTGAGGACAGTTGGACGTTGAACTGAGGAAACCCAAGAGTACCTGTGTGTACTACTGAGGCAGCTCCTTACATTGTATGAAATAAACCTTTAAATGGTAAATTAAGTTGCTACATCTGTAGTTATTACTACACACTGTTAATTGCTTTTTTTGTATGGCAAGACCTTTGTTAGCTCTGCTGGGAGGGGGAAGGGGGGCACAGTAATTAACTAGGCCCAGTATTGGGGAGAGAGAGCTGCACTCTGATTCGGAGTTCAGCCATAGGAATATGACAAATCTTACAGTGCCATAAGATGTGTATGTGGAATTTCGAGAGCTGAAAATTTGTACTTCGGGTGCCTGTTTTACCCCAGATTGATACATTGCTGTACTTTGCAGGCCTAAGTAGCAGAAAACTGTGCTTAGGTGCAGATTTTGCTTAAAACAAGTACACTGTGCAAATAGCACAGACCTATTTAAGCACTACACTATAGATGCCCACTCACATTATAAATCCTACTCTGGGTCAGTGCCAATCCTTGCAGATTTCCTTCTGCAACTGGCTATCTATGCAAGGTACAAGGCTGCACAAGAAGGTTGTCTCACATGTGCAGCCTGCACATGTGTGCACACAACCAAGTCCCAAGGCCTCTTACCGTAGCAATGCATCACTTGCTTTAACTTAATAGACAAACACTGTTGGTTATCACACTCTGTCCAATTACAGCGAATTTATTGTGAGTGAGAGTAAAGCAGTGAGATTCTCTCACAGTATGAGTCCTAAATGGGTGGAACCCATTTGCTAACTTAGGCATCACCTCTTTTTTCCATTTTGCTGATGAGGAAGTACTTTCAACATGCCATTTTGCTTAAATAACGTTTTGGGCTATGATATAAGGTGCTTCATTTTGTCCCTACCAAACTTCTCAAGAAGTTAGAGAGCATTTGAATCTTACATGACTAAATATCGGCACACGACCAACCAAATGAAGAAGACTTTGATGGTAGACCTGCATCAGAGACTCAGCATGTCTATGTTCCAAACCATTTTGTGTAGCCTGTCTGAAAATAAAATATCCTATGCGATTGTTTAATATCTTTGATCTGAATTTAATATGCATACAGTAGCCACCCCTACCCCATACGATACATAGCTGTAACTTGAGTTTGAAATCCTTTAAAAAAACAGTAGACAAGAGGCGTTTGGCAAAACAGGAACCGTTTGTTTAATTAAACGTTACGGCTGGGAGAACAGTTTCAGGAACAGGGTATGAGGACTGTCTCCATTTACAATCAGTATATGTCCTTCTTTTATACAAGACATGATGGGTTATAAAAGCTTTCAGCGTACCATATATGGTGAGGAAGGTTGGTTGCTGACTTTGGAGTAATAAATTGTCTAATGGTTACTACAGGTGGGTCTTGACCTTGCGTGGAGAAAATGTGGCCAGTGTATAACGTGTCCAAATGTCTGGCATGCGGAGCGCACGATCACTAAGTGTGATAGTTCCTGATTGGTTATGTCTTCCTAACCCATGTGGAATCTGACTTTTTAAAGTGTTTTTCAGAGCTGGCGTACCACTGGTGCTTTATTGGAGCAATATCCCTTGACCATTGTAATGTTGTTGTGCATATCTGTGGGATTGATCAAGAGGTTCCTGCCAAAGTATTTGCCTGACAGCTACGCACCCTTCCACCCGTGACCTATCAATTAGCAATCCCGGCCCTGGGTCTCAGGGCCTGCTTGACTACATATCTGCGAGTCGAGGTTGATGTGGAGTTCACAACCGGCTAATCTGTTAATCAGGATGAGATTTCATTTTCATCGATGAATGCATCGATATCCATATTAACATAGCAATCCATTCTTAGGTGTAAGGACCTAATTAAGACTGTCCTAAAAATCATAAATATATTTGCGTCCATGCGTTTGGAGACATGCCCAACAATTTATTTTTCCTAAATGTATATCAAGAGTACGAACCTAAGCTTCGCAGGCATCCCTTGCTTTATGAAAAGCATTTAGAAAGAGATCCTTGTAAAATTGGAGTCAGCAGTGAAACATTTAAATTAGATAATGATCTATTACTAGGATACAGAGGTGCAGGTGCGTGGGAGTAGTAATAATCACAATGTGAAATGACATGCTTGCACTTAAGTATTTCTGCATTTAAATGAATAATTGATGAGAATGCACCTCAACAAAGCTCACACTGTCATACCGTCCCATTGTTTTCTTTTACTATTGTGATTGCCTTTAAAAGTAGTTCACCTGAAAACAAACTGTATGTTTGTGGGGGTTATAAGTTAAAATATGTTAAAATATGCTGGTGTATGGACCGGGCCAGACTGACTGTAGTGATCACCAGGCGTTTTCCCGGTGGGCCGGAACGGAGGGTGCCGGTTTTGGACCCATGGAGGCCGGTTTTGTTAATGTGGGCTGGTTTTGCAGCAGTGCTGCAATATCGGTCCCCTCTAACAAAAGCAGGAGCGGTGCTTCTCACCAGCACCCCCCACATCCAGCTCCTGTGGCTGGTTTAGCACATTGCCAGGGCTGGTTGCTGTTCCCAGTCTGCCCTTGTGTATGGAGATCAGGCAAGTGGCCTGCACCAATGTGTATCAGCACAGTTTTACATGTGGTGTCATGCATCTGCATGAAATGGTTGCCCATGTTACAATCATCCACACCAGCCCCCTTGGAGTTTTCAGCTTTTATAACAAAATTGATGATGTAATTGTCTGATAGTGAAAAGGTGGATGTTTAGTGTTGTAAAGTGTTTGTCGATGAAAATAATTCAAATATTCTCTGTTGCCACTGACAATGTGTTGCAGCAGGCCAGTGGCCCTACAATCCAATTTGAACATTCAGCAATAGAGATCATATTTCAAATGTTCAACTTTGTAGACATTTGAATACCATCGAAAGATCCACCCCTGAGTTGAGGAGCATGATGGTGGTCCAATGGGTAACTGTAAAATAGCAATGCACTGTATGACACTCTCTACCCAAGAACCCACAATCCAACAGGACCCGATCACAGAGGCATTGGCACGTGTAACCCTGATTTAGCAATCTAAAGTATTCATAAAAGGTCACGTTGCACTTGTACATCCTTTAACTCACGTGCAATAATACACACTATGCTTATGATAGCTCTTTTTTTCTATATGTCAGTTTAAAGCGCTTCTGACAGATCAGAAGTGAAGCCAGTCCCCCAAGGATTTTGTTGCTCCTTAACTGGACCTGGTCGAATAAAATTTCAAAGCAAGCTATGAAGTACATTAGGCTTTGCAACGAAAACGAGACACATATTAAAATGAAATAATGAAGATTAAAGTCATTACAGAAGGCAAAATAAAATGGTTAGAAGTCAGTCAATTACTCAACAGTATAATGTTCAAAATCAAAAGCAAATAATAGAATAGCTGAACCATATATAGCTCAGCTTGAACAAAATAAGTCAAAAACCAAAGCGGCATAGTCTCTCCCACAAAATATCAGGGGAGTGTAATGTCGTGAGCAGTCTAGTAGTTGGGTGGGAAGAGTTCAGGAATGAGGGGAAGAGGAGGAGCGACGGAAGAGAGCGGGTAGTTAGGGTAGGGACCAGGTATGAGTAGGAGTGAGAGAATAAAGCTCCGTGTAACTGTTCTTCGTGTCGTGTCCTTATTCTGCACCGGACACGATAGCTGGCGAAGAGAGTGGGATGCGTAGCGTGCAATCCCTAAGCATCGAAAGAACAGTGTCCGGTCCCTGGGCGTCGCAAGGGAGACGTCGCGGTCGCGACGCGCGAGCCCCAACGAGACTGCCGTCTGCAGTGTGAGACCAGCAGTACTCGTCTAAGACCAATGAGGCGTGGAGCGTGGAGCCCTGTGGCAGCAGTGTGACTGAGTGCCGAGGAAGAGGAGCGCTGTCCCGCCAAAACCGGACCTCACCCCCGATGCGTGAGTGATTGCACCTGCTCCCGAGAAGACGGTAGGGTGGATCCTGAGCTTACCGGAGTGGTGGAGCAGTGGAAACCCTGGCTGGAAGGACCGAGGGTGAGTCCTTGCTGAAGTCCTGAGAAGGGAACGAGCTGAAGACAGTCGAGCCTCGTGGGGTCCAGGGGGCGGCCATCTTGAAGTCAGGCGCCCTAGCGGGACATTCCTAACAAGTGAATGGGCGGCCATCATAAGGTCAGGCACCAGTTGATATCAGAGCAGAAGTTTGAAGCAAGCACTGGCAAAGGAGACGTGCCTTAATGAATAGATAGTGGAAGGAGCAAGAAACAAGCCTTGGCAACTGACAAAGACCTTCCTACAGGGACATGAGTAAAAGTGAGCAATAAGCATTGGCAAGTGAAAGTGCCGCAACAAAGAGATATGACCAAGTGCAAGGCACAAAGACACGCCAGCGCATAGGGGTAGACAAGCACCTGTGATCCACAACAAGGGTTGGCAGGGGAAAGAGTGCCTTGGCAAACGAGCATAAGTGGGGGCACGAAGGAACCTGACAACAAACAAAGGCACAGAGGGTGAAGGATGTCGAATCACGGTTCACCGGCGCGGAATGAGGCCAAGCCCATCATGATGGGAGTATCACATCTGCGCCCCCCAGAACCCTTGACGCTAGTAACTGGAGGAAGCATGGGTCCCAGGTGGGAAGAATGGATTGAGGATTTCGAGGACTACATTAAAGGGTCGAAAGTGACCGAAGATGAAGATCAACTAATTGCGTTCCGCAATCTCATAGGAAAGGACATCAGTAAAATAATCAAAGAGCTCCCTGCGGTGGACACTGGGACGTACGCCAAAGTACGAGAAGCACTAAACAAAAAATTTCTGCACAAGAAAAATGTGGATTATGAAAGGTACATGTTCCAACTGGCTCGGCAAGAGAAGGAAGAAATGATGAGTACATACATAACAAGGCTACGCTGTCTGTCACGTCTTTGCAACTTTGACGCATTTTCAACGGAAGATGCCATCCGCTTGCGCATCATTGATGGCTGTCAGACAGAGACGCTCCGAAGGAAGCTATTAAAAAAGAGCCACAGTCTTGATGAAATTGAAGAAATGACGCGAGTGCACGATCAGGCAGAGGAGCATGCCAAGACAATGGAGGCCGGACGCAGTGAAAGAAGAGAGCAAGCATACAAGGTACAGGCCAGCAGCTCTCGTCGATGGTCGAGAGAACGACCGCGAAATCCCCCACCGCCGTCGCGTCATCAGCAGTCCGGACGCTGGCGACCTGAATCAGGAAGACGAGACAAAAAACAGGAACGTCCACGGAAGTGTTATCGGTGTGGATATGATTTTCCACACACGGACACGTGTCTGGCCATGGGCCAGCAATGTCGCAAGTGTGGTCGAAGCAACCACTTCGAAGTGATGTGTGGAGACTATCGCCGCGAAAGAGGGAAAGATCCGCCCAGATCGTCTTGGACGGACACGCGACGGCATCATGTGAGAGCGGTGCAAGGTCGCCTGAAATCCTCGTCAGGATCCTCACACTCCAGCAGAGAGTCACGGAGATCTCGATGGTCGAGAAGGTCTCCCTCCAGAGAATCTAGATCAACGTCTCATGACTCTGAATACACCGTCGAATATGTGAATATGGTCGCTGACCAGGACCAATTTAAGAAGTATCCCCGCTTGGACATTAGTGTAAGAGAACATGCAACAAAGTTTGTGCTGGACAGTGGGGCCTCCCTGAACTACCTTCCAGTAACAGAGTATAAGAAGATGAAGCCTCGGCCCCCACTCAGCCCTGCTCATGTCCGGGTATACACCTGGATGTCCAGGAAACCACTTCCCTGTCTGGGGAAATTTTCAACGGAACTGAGACACCGAATGACGTCGGTGCCAGCGGTCATTCATGTCATCGAAGGCCCAGAGGCCGACTGTCTACTCAGCTTGCCGACCGCTGAACGACTGCGATTAGTGGAAATCCTATACCGTGTCAGTGACACTCCAGACATCATCCACAAGTTCCCAAGACTATTCAAGGGGTTGGGCAAAATGAACAAGTGTCAAATCCGCCTGCACATCAATGATCAGATTCGGCCTGTGGCGCAGCATCCTCACCGAGTGCCGTTTCATCTGCAGCAAGCTGTGGAGGATGAGCTGCAGGAGCTACTGGTAACTGACATTATTGAAAGAACGGAAGGTCCCACGCCATGGGTATCGCCAGTGGTCATCGTCCCGAAGAAAGGGACTCCGGGGAAGGTGAGGCTGTGTGTGGACATGCGGCTACCCAACACCGCCATTGAGAGGGAACGACATCCAGTACCTCATCTGAGTGATATGATTTCGGCTCTTAACGGGGCCCGGGTGTTCTCGAAGCTAGACCTCAACAAAGGGTATCATCAGCTGGAACTGCATGAGAGCTCTCGATATATCACTACTTTTGCAACACACCTGGGGCTCTATAGATACAAGAGACTGAGGGGCCGATTCACAGAACAAACTTAAGACAAAATCCTAAACTTAGTACCATTTTGGTATTCACAGAATGCACTTACTACTTCTGGTATTCACAGAATGAACTTACTACTTTTGCGATTCACAGAATAAACTTACTACTTTTGCTATTCACAGAATGGATTTACGACTTACTAAACTTACGTCCGCACTCGGGCCGGAAATTCCGGCCCGGAGGCGGAGCTTCCGGCCCGGAGGCGGAGCTTCCGGCCCGGAGGCGGGGTTTCCGGCCCGGAGGCGGAGCTTCCGGCCCGGAGGTGGAGATTTTGGCCATGGCTAAATCTCCGCCACTGGCCGGAATCCCCACCTTCGGGCCGGAAGCTCCGCCTCCGGCCCGGAAGCCCCGCCTCCGGGCCGGAAGCTCCGCCTCCGGGCCAGAATTTCCGGCCCGATTGCGGACGTAAGTTTAGTAGTCGTAAATCCATTCTGTGAATAGCAAAAGTAGTAAGTTTATTCTGTGAATCGAAAAAGTAGTAAGTTCATTCTGTGAATACCAGAAGTAGTAAGTGCATTCTGTGAATACCAAAATGGTACTAAGTTTAGGATTTTGTCTTAAGTTTGTTCTGTGAATCGGGCCCTGAGTTTCGGTATCTCCTCGGCGGCCGAGATCTTCCAGGAGGCAATACGTCAGACTATCCACCACATCCCCAACACATTAAACTATAGTGACGACATCCTCGTGTATGGGGCTAATGTCCAAGAACATGACACTGCCTTAGATCGTGTGCCATGCTCTCCTCAATGCCAACTTGACCCTTAACAAGGACAAATGTGAATTTCACCAATCTACCCTCAAATTCTTCGGACACATATTTTCGGGAGCCGGAATGAAGCCCGATCCAGAAAAAGTATCAGCATTGCATGACACTAAGAGCCCCCGAGACGTCAGTGAGATCCGGTCATTCTTGGGGATGGCTAGCTGCTGCTCGAGATACATCCAGGATTATGCCACCATTAGCCACCCGCTTAGAATCCTTACTAAGCAAGGCCAGCCGTTTGTCTGGACTCCTGAGTGTGAGCGAGCTTTTCAGGAAATTAAACAAGCAGTGGAGGCTGCTGACAGTCTGTCCTACTTCAGCCCTGACCAGAAGACAGAGATCACCGTGGATGCTAGCCCAGTAGGTCTAGGGGCTATTCTCGCTCAGTACAACAATGACACCGATCAGAGACACATAGTGGCGTACACCAGTCGAAGCCTGTCTGACACCGAACAGGCCTACTCCCAGCCTGAGAAGGAGAGCCTGGCGGTTGTGTGGGCCTGTGAACACTTTCATGTTTTCATATATGGCAAACACTTCACGATGGTGACCGACCATCAGGCGCTCGTCGCCATTTTCGGAAATCCCCGAGCCAAAATGCCGCCTCGAATTGAACGCTGGGGTCTGCGCCTGCAGGAGTATACGTATACCATCGTCCATAAGCCGGGAAAATCAGCCAACCCAGCTGACTACATGTCCCGCCACCCACGTACATCTCACATGTCTGGTCCGTCTGTTGCTGAGGAGTATGTCTGCTTCGTGGTGGCTCAGGCGCGTCCACCGGCTGTCCCGTTGGAGGCCATTCAGCAGGCAACACTGCATGATGAGGTGCTGCAGAAAGTGATACGCCGGGTGCAGGTCAATAGGTGGAGACAGGTCGGTCCAGAGGAAGAAATACACAAGCAAATACGTCAAGAGATGCAGGCATTTCGAAATGTGAGCGAGGAATTGTCGGTCACCACTGATGGTCTGTTGTTAAGAGATCAAAGGATTGTCATCCCGAGTCAATTACGGCAAGGCGTCATCAATCTTGCGCATGAAGGCCACCGGGGAGTGGTCGCGACGAAAAGGGCTCTCAGAGAGCGTGTGTGGTTCCCACTCCTCGACCAAATGGTGGAGCTCACATTGCGAGACTGTCCCCAGTGCCAACTAGTTAGTCATGGTGATCCGCCGGCCCCGCTGCAGATGACCCCGCTGCCGCAAGGGGTGTGGCATGAATTAGCCATGGACTTCTATGGACCACTGCAATCCGGCAAGTATGTTCTTGTGATAATGGACGAATACTCCAGATTTCCCATCGCCCAGTTTGTGCCGTCCACCAGTGCTTCTGCCACCATTGCAGTTCTGGATGAGGTCTTTGCGGCCTGGGGTGTTCGCAAGGAACTGAAAACGGACAATGGCCCGCCATTTAATGGACAGGAATTTAGTGCCTTCGCGAAGCACATGAACTTCCAGCATCGCAAAATCACGCCCCTGTGGCCCCAAGCTAATGGCACTGTTGAGAGGTTCATGGCTACGATCAAAAAGACTTTCCAACAAGCCACTGTGGCTAAGAAGGACCTGCAAACAGCTCTTAATGAAGTGTTGAGAGCCTATCGGACGACGCCGCATGCCACCACAGGCAAGTGCCCGGCCACGCTCATGTTGGGGCATCCCATTCGGACACGGATACCGACATGGGAAGGTGCCCTAAGACCGGTGTCACCAGTTCGTGCTCACCGAGAGGTGATGGCTGCTGATCATGATGGAAAAATGAGGATGAAATCCTATGCGGATGGTGGAAGGAGAACCAAATCTCTCTCTCTTCAGGAAGGAGACTGTGTTGTGGTCAAGCAAGAACAAAACAAGAAGACTGATTGTCGATTCCGAGCAGAACCACTCACAATAACTCGCCAGAAAGGCACCATGCTGACTGCTGAATCTGAGAACAGACGCATCACCCGGAATGTGTCTCATTTTCAAAAATGTACTCCTCTCATGAGAGAGACCCTCACATCAGGGTCCACAGCTGTTGAGACCGAGCGAAGTGAACGACCCGATCAGGTTCACCGAGATGGAACACAGGACATACCCGCCAATGATGAGAACATGCTGGGCGGCATGTCCCTGCGACCAAGAAGAAACCTTCAAAGGCCCAAGCGGTTGATTGAAGAGTTATGAACAAATGAAACAAATTTGTTAACAAAGGGGGAGATGTAATGTCGTGAGCAGTCTAGTAGTTGGGTGGGAGGAGTTCAGGAATGAGGGGAAGAGGAGGAGCGACGGAAGAGAGCGGGCAGTTAGGGTAGGGACCAGGTATGAGTAGGAGTGAGAGAATAAAGCTCCGTGTAACTGTTCTTCGTGTCGTGTCCTTATTCTGCACCGGACACGATAGGGAGAATGAGCCCACAGCCCTCAACAGGGCTGGCTTTAGCAGTGGTGGCACCCTGTGCGACAATGTTTGTTGGCGCCCCCCAAATGACCACCTCCGCCACGGATTCCCTCAATACAACCATTTGACAGTGCCCCTAAAATCTCCATAACCACTGTCTCTTAGATTTGTTTAGTTTTACAGCACCACTCATATCAGTTTAGGATGTGAAAACACTTTATATCACACACGCATTGCACAGAGACAATCAATCATCAGTGTGTAAATCAGTATATGGGAAATGTTACATAAGACAGAGGCACACAAGGAGTAGGAGTCAAATTTCATCCATACTGATAGGCAATATACTTTAAGAGTCCTTGGACTGAAAAAGCACAAATTCAAAATTTAAAATGTAACACTATTGTTAGGGGTTTTCTTTAATAATAAGAATTTATTTCTACCCAAATGAACCCCTTTTGCAATATTAGGACAACGAAAAACTGGGCAAAAAATATATAGCGCTAATATTTTCCCTGCAGTTTGCATGCAGCTCTTTGATGGCAGTTAATAGCTCACCGCTCTATATTAGGATTTTAACTTATAAACTGCAAGTCACAAAAGGATCTCTGACGAAAGCAGTAACCCACTGACCTATTTATATTATATGCACTTTGTGGTGTGAATGAGACACGCTCTTTGCAGCAGGCATGCGCTAAACTTTCACTAGACAAAGCTCTGGTCTCTCTCCAGGAAGAACGTTAACCCCTTCCATGCTGCGCAAATTCCGCCGCTGTGCTGACGGAATCTTGCGCGGGCGTGGTCATGACGGAACGGTTCCGTCATGAGCACAGCTCAACCGTGGCTCATGACGGAACCGTTCCGTCATGAGCACCGAAGGGGTTAATCACTGGAGTTGTTATTTTTATTGATGCCTGAAAATTGCTGGGATAATGTCAATGGAATCAAGCTATCCTGGCTGAAGAGGGGTGAAACCCGGAAACCGGTCCTAGGATGATTGTTTCCAGTCCAGGGAGGACCTGGCTTGGCAGTTTGGGCTGGACTGTTCCCATGAGGCACAGGGTCAAGACTGATTTGCATATGGCTGGGTTCAAACTGGAATGGGATGGTGAGCAAAAAAACGATGGATTTAGGCCCAGATCTCTGTACAGTGGAAATGTATGACATTGTTCTGCATTCTGTCCATCAACTGTGGTTTTTGGGATAATGTACGCGACATTAGGTGCTTTAATGTATTCAGTCGAGTGAGGTGGACCGGCATTTTCGCACCAGCACGTAAGTACACGGCGTATTGCATATACTATCTGGAACGGCTTTCTAATATCTGGGGCACGATCGCGCCTATCAGGTGCTCATGCGTTAAGCTTACGCTCCTGAGATTTAAGCACACGCGGCGTCTCAGCATTTGCCACGCCATACAAATATTTGTTGTTTTATTTAGTTAATTATTGATTTTTACTGTTTTTTGCCATTGTCCCGTCTCAATAGCATTGGACATCTATTTATATTGTGATACGCTTATTCCATTTAAATATACATAGCGTTCAGGCCATCCGAATATTGTAATGTTGCCCCTTTCTTCCTGTACAATGCCCCACCACAGATGACTAAGACAGCTGGCAAGGTTTGAGGGGTTTATTCATGTACTACACACTCCAGCAGGAGCGCCGGCACGGAGCTCCTTATCCTATTCGAATCGGCGCGCTAATGCGCCCCTAAGATGGCCGCCGCCGGAAGTCCGGTGACGTCACGCCTAGCGTGCCGTCGACTAGACCGCAACACCACATCTCCCCCTTTTACAACACAATAGGCAATGTCCCTCTCCACAATAGAACAGTCTTACTTGTGGTCCAGGTTGAACTCCTCGAACCTTCGTGGGAGCAGTATTCTTCTTCCGCAGCGTGTCCTCCTGCTTCCTGCGCCTGCGGTCGGGGTATTGCCCCCCCCCACTCGGATCCGCTTCCCCACACGCTTCTTGGGGCTCAGCCCCACCTAACTCAGTCCCTCGGTCACCAAGCCCCGGAGTCTCGACTTCTCCTCCTCTTGGACTCCAGGATCCCTTGGGAACGCTTCCTGCTTCCCCCTCTGGTCTCCTACTCTCGCCTTTCCCCGCCGGTGTGGCCCCAGCTCCTGCCTCGCCATCCAGCTCCAAGTTCTGTTCAGTCTCATTGATTCTGGTGCATCTTGCCATCCGATCTTGTGCCCAAATCTTCCCGTCACTTAGTAAGGCTGATGTGGAATAGGGCTCTACCACTTGGAAGGGGGGCGTGAACTTGCTGTCCCCTTTCCTTGCCTGTGTAGGCAGTTTCACCCTCACCCACTCTCCTCTCTCCAAGGCGGCTTCCTTGGTGTTGTGCCTTGCGTCGTAGTAGTTCGTGTATACGGCTTGTGCTTTCTCCAAGTTTCTGCGCACCACTGCCGGTGACCAATGACTCTGCACCGTGAGCCTCTTCCAAGCTACATTGTCTCGGGTGAACGGTTCTCTTCCTCTCAGAATGCGGAATGGGCTGTAGCCTGTGGACGAGGGAGTTATCCGGTACGCCCATAGCATACGCTTGAGTTCTTTCTCCCAGCTTGCTCCCTGGCCGATTGCCGCTTGCACTGACCCCATTATCACCCTGTTGAATCTCTCCACTGCTCCGTTCCCAGCAGGGTGGTAGACCGGCGTGCGCCTGACAGTTATCCCGTTCCTGTCCATGAAGGCCTCCCACTTCGTGGATGTGAACTGTGGGCCGTTGTCACTGAGGATTCCCTTGGGGATCCCTTCTCTGATGAACACCTCCGTGAGGAATCCCAGGATGGTATCTGTCTCTGCGTTGTCATCCACATGGACTTCTGGCCACTTCGAGTACCTGTCCACGACCACGGTGAGGTACTTCTGGTTGCCACTGGCGTCTTGTATGAGACCTAGAACATCTATGGAGATCTCTTCCCACGGATTTTCCGGGAAGTCGAAGCGTCCCAGCGGTGGGCGCAGCACTTTTTGCGTCTTGTCTGCATTGTTGCATTGCTCACACGTTCTGACGTGTCTTTCCACCGCGAGGTCCAACCCTGGCCACCAATAGTCCTCCTTCACTCTTCCCTTCGTTTTCACGATGCCCAAATGTCCTTCGTGAGCAAGAGCTACCACTCTGGGCCTCAGCGCCGTCGGGGGTACTACCTTGTTTCCCCGGAACAGAAAACACGGGTTGTCCCCCAGCGACAATTCTTCCCTGACTTCCCAGTACTGTTTTAGTTCTTCTCCCAGCAACCTCTTCTCCGGCCACCCCTGCGTCACGTACGTTTTGACCGCCTTCACCTTCTCATCGGACCCATACTCTTCTTCCCACTCCTGCTTGCTGATTGCTCTTTCGTGATCGCTCATGAACGCCACTGCGTACTCGGCCCAAGTCTCTGTGTCTTGCGCCTCTGCCGGTTCCTTTGCCGCCGCCCTGCTCAGGTAGTCCGCCACGCGGTTCTTGGTGCCTGGGATGTACTCTACGTCGTACACGTAGTCGAGGAGTCGCAGTGTCATCTTCGCAATTCTTGGGGTAGCATGCTCGTGGCCGTTGGACGTGAGCACTTTAATCAGGGGTTTGTGGTCCGTTCGTAAGAGGAACCGTCCTCCCCACAGGAACTGCCGGAATCTTTCCACTGCCCACACGACCGCCAGCATTTCCTTTTCAATCACGCTGAATTTGCGTTCATTGTCAGCCAGCGTGCGGGACGCGAAGCTGATTGTCGCTGTCACTCCTCGCGCCGACTGTTGCGTGAGCACTGCTCCAAGGCCTCGGTCGCTAGCGTCTGTAGTCAGGGTCGTGGGAGCCGTCGGGTCAAACCCTTGGATGGGTATGGCGCCACAGATTTCTCTCTTCACTTCCTCGAACTCTCTCTCTTGTTCCTCCTTCCATGAGAACGCCGTTTTCTCCTTCAGGATCGACCTCAGGTGGTGCGTCTTTGATGCAAAGTGGGAGACGAACTTGCTGTAGAACTCAGCCATCCCTAAGAATGTCCGTACCTCCTCCTTGCTAGTGGGCGTGGGTGCATCTCTGATGGCAGCTACGTTGGATGCCTTGGGTTTTATGCCTTCCTGACTGATTTCGTGCCCCAGGTATGTGACTTTCCCCAGTCCGAACTTGCACTTGTCCCACTGGGCCGTGAGCCCGTTTTGTTCCAGCACTGTCAAGACATTCGCTAGTCTCCGGTCATGTTCTTCCGTGGAGGCGCCCATCACCAAGATATCGTCCTGGAAGAACTGAATACCTTCCATCTTGTGGAACAGACGGTACATCAATTTTTGGAAGACCGCCGCTGCCGAGGCGAGCCCGAATGGCATCCGTAGGAACTTGTAGCACCCGAAAGGTGTAATGAATGATGTGAGGTGGTTGCACGATTTGTGGAGTGCGATCTGGTGATACGCAGATGTTAAATCCACAGTGGAGAACCACTTGGCGCCCTTGGTCTTAGCTAACATCTCATTGATGCGGGGAAGGGGGAACTTGTCCACTACAATGTTCTTGTTGAGTTCCCTGAGGTCCACACATAGTCTCACCTTCCCGTTCGGCTTCTGCGCCACGACTAAGGGGGCCAACCATTCCGCATTATCGATGGCTTCGATGATCCCGTTGTCCTCCAACCTCTGCAGTTCCTCTTGTACTGCCTCCCTGGTGCGGAACGGGATGTTTCGCACTTTGTGGGACACTGGTCGGGCTCCTTCTTTGAGATTTATTTTGTGCGTGAACTTTGTTAGCCTCCCTATGTCGTCTCTGAAGACTTCGGGGAACTCTTCCTTCCACTGCCTTGCTCCCACTTTGGGGTCGTCCTCCATCATGAGTACTTGTATGTGGCCTCCTGGGTTCAGCTTTATTTTCAGCTTCCCTTGATCTTTCCATCCCAACACTGATGGTCCCTTTTCGGCCACGTACAATTTTCCTTCGCACGTCCTGCCCTGGAACTCGAACGTGAGAGGGCAATACCCTACCATGGGTATGGGTTCCCCTGTGAACGTCACCGGGTGGATGTCCGTGGGGCGCAGTCGGTGTGTTGTGACAGGTGCAAAGTCATCCTCCCATATCTTCCTCTTTATGATCGTGTAGGGGGACCCTGAATCTGCGACCATGGTGACTCCTACACCCCCTATGGTCATGGCGCACCTCGGTTTCTTGTCGACCGCGCCGTCGATCCCCAAGACCTGGTCATCTATCATCAGGATCTCTTCTTCGTCCTCCTGCCCTTCTTGCTCTTCCTCCTTGGTCATCTCCTGCGCCACGTACTTCACCTGCTGCCTTGACGTCTTCCTTCGGCATACTCTCTCATAGTGCCCCATCAGCCCGCAGTACGTGCATTTGGCCCGGAACGCTGGGCACCCTTTGTCGTTGGCGGCGTGCCTTTCGCTGCCGCATCTGTAGCACCCGTTGGTGCTCCCTTGTCCCTGCGTCTGCTGTTTCGCGCCCCGGGTCATGGGCTTCCTGTGTTGTCGCGTGCTGTGCTGCTCCGTCGGTGTCTGTCTCTCGTGGCCTTTTCGGTCTTCTATCCTGCACACAGTTTGTTCAGGGTAGCGGTCCTTCTTCGCTGTCTCTGCACATCTCTTGGACATTTCTGCCTTCTTCACCATGGCTATCACCGTATTGAGGGGTTCGTCACCGTTGGCCCACAGCTTATCTTGAATGGACGCATTCGCTGCGTGCATTACTATTTGGTCCCTAATCAACTCTTCCTGGAAGGCTCCGAACTTGCACGTTAGGGCCAGCTTCTGTAACGCCGCTACGTACTGGTCAATCGTCTCTCCTTTCTGTTGCGCTCTGTGGTAGAAGTTGTACCTGTCGACGGCTACACACACTGTCGGGCGGTAATGAGCATCCATGTCGTCGATCGCGTGTTGAAACACATCGTCATCCGCCGCGGGCCGGACCACCTTCACCAGATCGTCGTAAACCCTCTGACCTGCAGGGCCCAAATGGTGTAGCAGCATCCTCTTCCAGCGCGAGCTCGAGAACTCAGCGCCACTTTCCTCTTCCAAGGCGAACAGGAAATTCAAGAAGTACGGCTTCCAATCCTCCCATGGCATATCTGGAACCCCAGCTTTCGTGAGGAAGGGTATCGGGTTCGGCAGTCCCGTCGAAGTGGCACTCATCCTCCTCCTTGCCTCCGTTCGCCGCGGTCGTGGACTCGAGCTTCTCGACCCCTGGGTGCTGTCGGGGCTCCCTGCGTCCGGGTCGTCGTCGCGGTCTGTGGTGCCGCCGCTCGCGGTACGTCCTGTGACCCCCGCCACGATGCGTGCAACCGCCTCTCCACGTGGACTCTACCTGGGGCGGTACCTGTGGGGTTGTCGCGGTCCGGAAACGGCTCAGGGGGGCCCGTCAGGAATGTAGCGCTCTCGCCTTTCCTCTCCGCGACACTGCCGCGCTCCTGCTGGTCAGGGGTGGTGCCTGTGGGCGTCGATGGCTGGCAGACCACAAGACACTCACCCTGGAGGCAGCGCTGGGCCGTTTCACCTCCTCGTCGCCATTGTAATGTTGCCCCTTTCTTCCTGTACAATGCCCCACCACAGATGACTAAGACAGCTGGCAAGGTTTGAGGGGTTTATTCATGTACTACACACTCCAGCAGGAGCGCCGGCACGGAGCTCCTTATCCTATTCGAATCGGCGCGCTAATGCGCCCCTAAGATGGCCGCCGCCGGAAGTCCGGTGACGTCACGCCTAGCGTGCCGTCGACTAGACCGCAACACCACAAATATCACGCTCAATTTCGTCATCTGTACGGCCTTTTTTATTAGATGAACACGCTGTGATTGTAGCATTTTTTACGTGCTCAGAGCTGTTCCCTTAATACCGTGTTTTGAGATCTTCATGATCATAAGTATTATAACTACTATGTACATTAGCAGGTCATTTATTATTAACTTTAGGGACCTACTCTTTAAGCGTCAGCTCAAACTTGAGCTTTAACATGATTACATTCTAAAATGGGTGTGGCCATATCATGACCTATCCATTCCGGAAGATAGAGTGTTCGACCTCCCAGGAGTAAATATTCTTTGGAATAATAGATCAATATCTTCGGGGGCACTAAACAGTATCATTTCTTTTTCTCCTTTTTTACAGAGTTCCGCTCCGTGCAATTACAGTGCCCTGTCTCTTCCTTACATCTTCTAGCCATCTGGTGCTAATAGGTGTGCATCCTCATTCTTTACATAAAGGTATTTAAATATTTACCATTGTGTGGACCTCCACCCTTCTGTGATTAGTATGTAAATGAGGTGGTGCTATAAATATATTACTTTGCCCCTTGCTGGTATTCACGAACACGATCTGCCAATTGCTATCTTAGGAAGAAACAGGAAGACAAAAAGCTTTTCATCGTTTCCACTTACCTGACAGCTCTGTCAGTTTGATGTCTTGGGTGCAAGCGTCATTTTACTATCTCTGATTATACGCTCACAGATCGATACACCTTTTGTCAGGTATATTTTTGTTATGTAGCCTTCGTATTATCTTTTCAAAGCTATATTCTATTCACTAGTGTTAATATATGGGTATATGTTCCTTAGATTCCTCCCTTGAAAAAAAGTTTTTATCATTCTACTCTGCCATATATCATTGAACGGGTGGATCAAGAGAGCTCTCGACAGGTAACCTTTTGTGTACACTAAGAATCTAGCAAAATGTTAAAGAGTCTAACTTACTTATATTCATAGTCTCTTTTTGTTTATCTTTTTTAGTTATATCAGTCCTTCTATAACATCTTTGCTAGTTACCAGCCTCCACCTGGCACCTAGGTAATCAATATCGACGATACAGGGTTTTACTTGGAACATCCATAACCTTTTTTTTTATATTACAGAAATCTTATTGGGACTTTATTTCCCTTTTTCTTTGGTTATCTTTTTTCACTAGCACACTTGTTATATCGGACACTTTTGGTTTCTTTCTGGGTTATTCTTCTTTTATGTATATGGAGCACACCGCATGTATATAGTGTACAGTATTCATCCTGTTACAGCCTCAGTGTACTGCATCTGTTATATGTTTGATGTTATGTTATGTGATCTTTTTATACAGAGATTCAAGTGGCTCCTCCTGAAGAAGGCGTAGTTCACGCCGAAACGCGCGTAGAGAATACAATCTATATCTACATAGTCCAGCCACCTGTGGTTTATACCACTTTAAAATGAATGTTTGTTTCTTATGTTGTTGAGCTAGTGGCTCTAGGAATGTATGTAAATGTACTTTTATTATATGTCATGTTATAGTGGTTGTGATGTTAGTTTTGTCATTCTGTATGTGATTGTCGAAAACTCTTTATTTATAAAACAATCTTTTGTATGAATAAAATGAACTGTTTTTAACAGCTTTATGGAAGTACACTGAGCCTGTCTTTATCAGTTGGTATGTATAGGACCTGATTTATGCCAGGTTTCCAGATGTCTAAGAATTTTGTTATTATAGAGCTTTAAAAGGATGAACATGGTGCCCCCAACCCAAGTCAGTGCGATCGCACCGCCCTAGTGCCGGCCCTGGCCCACAGGAATGGACTTCTTTCAGTACAAATATCGTTATTTAATATACAAGAACATGAGAGTCACACCATATTCCCAATAATACCATATTCCTAATAGATGAGGCCTTGAAGCAATTCACTCTCAGTGGAACATTGTGCTACACGACTTCAAAGAAAAGAAATATCATTATATACCTGGGAAAACGACATTACATCTCAAAACATCGTTTACAGAATTGCTTTGATATAAATTGTCTGCGTGCAGAGTGCGACAGGAACAACAAATAATTACATGCTGAAAAGATGGGTGAAGCACTAGCATTTCGGAATCGAGGCGTCCATCAGCAAATGTTAGCATAAGCACAATTTTCTCAAAAGAATATCTTGATTTCACTATATGTTAGTCACATCATGGAAATACAATCAAAAATATTATTTAAAAAGCTCACTATCAGTGGAATACTGCACACGCATAAATACCTATGATAGGGTAGAGTTTGTACATTTCACGGTGGGGTTTCTGTAGTAAATATTGGAACACACAGGGGCATTTTTATGAGCCCCTTACGGTGCCGGAGAATCACTTTTTTTGATGCTCCTGTGGCACAAACCACAAAATTATATTTGACAGGTCACACAAAGCCACTTTAAATAGATATGGCTAAGGAAAGATAGCACAAATCGATGTGTTGCCTTACTCTGCGCTAGGGAGACGTTCCATGGTTGTTGCAGTGGATGTTCCCATGCAATATCCATGGATTCTGAGGCTTCCCCAAATTTGCAAAAACATATAAAACTTGTCATTGGTTGTATACACCAACGCTCCGACCCTAAGCAGTCTCCTACGCCGACGACACCCAGCTGATCCTCTCCCTGACCAACGACCCCGCCACCGCCAGAGCCAACCTACACGAAGGGATGAAAGAGGTAGCCGAGTGGATGACGACCAGCCGCCTGAAACTGAACTCTGACAAGACGGAGGTCCTCATCCTGGGCTTTTCACCCTCCGCCTGGGACGACTCCTGGTGGCCTCCCGCCCTGGGCACCGCACCCAAACCGACAGACCATGCACGCAACCTGGGCTTCATCCTGGACTCCTCCCTCTCCATGACCAGGCAAGTCAACAACGTCTCCTCGGCGTGCTTCAACATCCTACGCATGCTACGGAAGATCTTCTGGTGGATCCCCACCGAGACCAGGAAGACCGTCACCCAGGCCCTCGTCACCAGCCGACTGGACTACGGCAACGCCCTCTACGCCGGTACCACCGCCAAGCTCCAGAAGAGACTCCAGCGAATCCAGAACGCCTCAGCCAGACTCATCCTCGACATCCCACGAACCAGCCACATCTCCGGACATCTGAGAGACCTTCACTGGCTCCCCGTCAACAAAAGAATCACCTTCCGCCTCCTCACCCACGCACACAAAGCCCTACACGACCAAGGCCCGAGCTACCTCAACAGCCGGATCAACTTCTACGCTCCCAAACGCCACCTCCGATCAGCCAACCACGCCCTCGCCGCCGTCCCCCGCATCCGAAGAGCGACTACAGGAGGAAGGTCCTTCTCCTACCTGGCCGCCAAGACCTGGAACTCCCTCCCGGCCGACCTGCGCCTGACCCAAGACCACCTCTCCTTCAGGAAGAAGCTGAAGACCTGGCTGTTCGAGCAGTAGCGGCACCCCCCCTCCCCCAGCGCCTTGAGACCCTACGGGTATGTAGCGCGCTCTATAAGTGTCACTGATTGATTGATTGATTGAGTTATGGTGTCTCTGAGTCACGGAGGTTTAGACGGAGAGGTCCGGCCAGGGGCCCTGGCAAAAATAGCTAAAATAAAAGGCACTGAAAGTAAGAAGAAATGGTGACAGCTCTCCCGCGGCTAAAACGCTAAAGTACAGAGTTTGGATTTTGCCGCGACATTGTTTCCCTCTAGCTTGAGGAGCTGCCAGCTGGGTAAGAGACACTGCTGACGGAGGCTAATGGCGAAGGTGGAGACGAGTGAAGAGTGTAGCGGTCGATTTTCCTTGTTTTTCGCAACAGCTGACAGCTCCTTTCTCCGCTGCCATCCCCGCTTTTCCCCAGCTGCAGCATGAATGGCGTAAGGACCTAAAACAGTGGAAACACCTAGAAAAGCATCTCAAGTTGGTGCGGAGGAAGGCTATAAGCCAGGGAGACCGAAAGGTAAAAGGTGAAAGAAGCGAAGACTGGCTGCGAGCCCGAATTCCAGAAGGTAGGAGGAAAATTCTTCTACAAGCTATTTGTATTTATTAATCACACGTCACTCAGGGACAGCATAGTAGTTTGGAACAGTCGGTGAACTGCTTAAATAAAGAGGTGGATGAAATGCAGGCTGCAGGCTGCAGGCTGTGGAGGGCAAAGAGGTACAGAGAGGTACAGAGCCTGAAACAAGAGGCTGGAGGTAGCAGGAACTGATGCAAAAGAACTGGGCAGATGCTAGTACACTAGGGGGCGAATCATCTGAGCCTGACTCCTCCTCCTCAGCTCGCAGACCCGCAGACGAGCGGCGGCCGTCCGTATGAGCTCTGGCCAGCCCCACCCACCTACAGGAGACTGAGGGCGACCCGGGGGTTCACGCAACGCACTACCTACCTACGCACTACCCACGAATCATGCTGTGCTGGGAAATAGCGTTATCACGCTTTTTGCTTCAAGTAAATAAATCGGGATCCCTTTGATTAACGCGTATTTTTAAACCTCACTACTACAGCGGTACTAGTGTACACTGCTCAGACTTTGCTCTAACGCCGTGAGGGGAACGGCTTCACCCACCTCTTCACTTTCCACAGCAGAAGCTTTCTCACCCGCTTTCCTGGGGCATAGCAGTTTAACCGCACAGTTTAACCGTACCGCACCGCGCCGCCGTGAGGAGAACGGTCACAAAGTCGCGGACTACACCTCCCAGATAGCTTTGCGTGACCACGCCACCGGAGGGCGCAGGAGGAGGCCCTCTTATTCAGCGTGGTCCTTCCGCAGCCCGTCGGAGACCAGAGGTGACTGGACTAGGCCATCCCCTTTTCGACCGGTGTCTTGCTGACTTTAACCCCTTTTAGGTGAGCCAAGTATATTTTCCCACACTAATTAGATATATGTGTTAACGTGACTATGGGGAAGCGTGTGGGGCAATCGGCATTTAGGCCTGCTGCAACAAGTATTGATAGTATGCTAGAAAGAGCGGTCAGCATCGTCAGTAATGAAATCGAATTGACTGAGAGGCTTCTCTGTCTTGGCCTAATGGGTACCATTACAACCCATGATTCTGACAGTAGAAGTTATTAATTCAAACACCAGTGACTTAGACACTTCTATTACTACCTATGAGGAGCCTAGAGGTGACATTGTAACCCATGTCCCTGTATTAGACACTCCAACGAATATTGGTGCACCTATTGGGGCGAAACGCAAAAGGAAGCCAGCAAGGCAGTAAGTGCCAAGAGGAAGCAACCAACCAGTCCCTGTTCATCTCGTACAACGTTGAACTCTTGGATTCGCCCTTCTACCAACCTTACAACAGTTGCAGCCCAGGTGCATGTTCCAGATATCAATCCCCTCTATTGCTCCATTGGAACCCAGACTGAAACTCCCCAGTTTCATATTGATAGCAGCAGTAGGAGTGAAGTGGCCATAAGCTATATTGTGGATGCTATCACTGATCATGTTAAGAGTGCACTTGATAGTTTTCTTGCAACTTTGAGGGATCGTTTGCTTGTTGTTCCCCCTATGCCTATGCCCCAACCTGTGATTCCCATTATTATCCCCCCTGTAGATGCTAGTATGATTGTGCCCATTTATGCGGGAATACCAACCATGTCAACCATGCCATCTAATAGCGCTGAAATCTAGCAACAGATCTCAAATGATCCCCCTAATCTGAATTCAGGCCTTACTCACTGTGATATATGCAATAAACTCCGCCCGTGTTTTGAACCTGGGGGTATTAGAGGGGCAAACAGGAACACTGTGAATGATGGCATAAATAGAACTACTGATGGAAATGCAACACACATCATGCCATCCACTAGCATTCCCTCTGTGGCTTTAATTAATAATAACGCCGTTGGCAACACACCACGTGAGGGTGCATATGATCCCACCTGCTTGTCAGACCTTGGGGGCAATAGGGAAGTATTAAATCTACCTCCGGAGGCATGCCCTTATGTCGTGGTTTTAGTAGGTGTGCCCCCATTAAGGCCTGATCAGGCAGAATCATGGGAGCAATTACGCTGTAAGAGCGTGGATTGGCTCTCCAAACATAAAAGGTTTAGGACATCACTAATTGAGAATATTATTATGGTGCAGAGAGTAGGATGGGTGGGTACATCCCCAAAATCCATCAAAGGTGATTGTATAGTTATTAACTTTCGCAGACCATCTGTGGCAAAAGCAATATTATCGCTGCAGGAGGAGCAGGCTAATCTTACCACTAGTATTTGGGCCTTGCCATTGGTCTATTTTTATAGGCCCATACTAGAGGCATCCCGCCCTAATATGTCTTGTACTGTCCGCCCTTTTCCCCTTCTCAACAGATTTGTGCCCTTATCAGGTTTGGATCTTCAAGATTGACTGACTATTTCCTTCATAAATCGAGAGCCATCAGAGGTAGAATAGCCAGTTCCCCGTCGAACTTGCCCCCAGCCCTGTGAATCTGACATTCCAACTGTACCTAACGAAGATTCTACTCTTAAAATATTGAGTTGGAATGTCGCTGGCCTGGCATCTAAATTAAATTTACCAGACTGGCTGAAGTTAATCCATAGCCAAGATATTGTAATGTTCCAAGAGACCTGGGCAACCCGGGAGTTGTTCCTGGAGGGGTTTGAATGTTTCAATATCGTATCCCCTATCCCTGATTCAGGCCCGCCAGCTGGAGGCCTCTCTACATGGGTTAACATCAGGGCAGGGGGCCGCACTAGAGTTCTGCATACTACTAACGATAAATTCCCCTCCAATTTATTTTATACATCAATGATTTAAATAAGTCTTTGGCAACATTAACTCAGGATGTCCCACTTATCAACGGCAATAAAATTCCTGCATTGTTATATGCCGATGACGCGGTGCTGATGGGGTGCACCCCAAAAGCTCTCTGCATTTTGGTCCATGGCTTTGTAGAGTTTATGGCAGCCCTGGATCTATGCCCCAATTTAAAAAAATCTTTTTTAATGGCGTGTGGGTCTAAGAAGTATTTTAATTCATCGATAGTTTTAAATTCCAACTGTTTATTGAGCACTTGCACTTTCCCATATCTTGGTTTGGTATTTGCATCTAATGGGCTGTGGACTGACCATGTGGCCTACTGTAGGAGGAAGTTTACAAATTCTATTAACACTATACTTGGGCTACCAGGAATGTAGAGGTGGTGTCCCCAACTGTCAACATTTACAGACTCCAATGCATACCAGTTGCAACTTATGACACTGAAGTCTGGGGGCACACTAACAGTGTTAGCATCCAGGGTGAAGAAAATAGATTCTGACGCAAAATCCTGGGTGCACCCATCTCATCATCCAAATACGCTAGTCACTGTGAACTCAATCTTCCATACATTGAAGACTACGTTAAGGCTCGCCCAACTCTATTCTGGTTGAGAATTTGGAAAAATCCTGCGGCTCAATTAACTAGAGAGATAATCTCAGATAGTTTGAAATGTAACAGGGGGATGGATATACCATGGTTGGCTGCGGTTCACAAAAGTCTAGTTAGTGTGAACCTAGAATGTGTATTTTCAAACCCCTCAGACCTTGGCACTATCATTAGTAAATCCCTTCAAAGGACTCTCTATGCATCGTATAAAAGTGCCAGATTGGTTACAGAACGCAAAAAAAGTCAGTGGCCAGATACATGCATATTGAGAACGTCACTCCCGCGGTTTCTAGCTATTTGTTAAAACCAATTGGCAGCTGGGAAAGGGGCTTACTCTTTCAGCTGAGGACTGATACCATGAAATATATGTTATCATACTCACCTTGACCTTCTGCCATGTCCTTGCAATAATCAACACAAGCAATCAATGCTGCACTTTTTATTCTTTTGTTCTTATTATCTAATTCTCACCAAAAGGTTTTTGAACCCTTATTTTAAAGCTTTACCTGTGATTGATTATAAGGCAGCTTATGGGATGGTCATTGCTCTAAATGATGATGAACTAACCTTTCGGGTTGGTTCTTTTTTGAAGGTGCCGGTGCGCACCCGTAATTCTATGCGCCCCTGCTGAACTATAGCACTTTATTTTATGTTTTTAAATCTGAACTGTTATGTGCTTTTATTGATTGTCTCATTATGAGACTGTGCACTGTATTACTGGAGACCGAATTTTAATTCTAATGGATGTCGTAATTAATTTTATGTTTTTGTACTTTTATGGATATGTACTTTTATCCGAATAAAGTTTATATTGATTGATTGATTGACATAAAACTTGTGTGATGCTCAAAAACCTTTTACCTCCCCAGGGGAGGCGCAATGAGGAGAAATTAACTTTTTTCTCCTCATTTTTTCCTCTTTCCATGTGTGTTGCTTTTGTAGCACACATAAAAAGAGGAAAAATCCTCCCAGGATTGTTTTTGTGCAGGCAGGGACCCCTTCCTGCACAAAAATAATCCTGCTAAAACACAGGCACAACAGGGTACCTGAATTGGTGCTAGGCTGCCGAAATAGCACCAGTGCTGGGAAAAAGGACAGGAATGCACCGTATTGGATACATACGGTGCATTCCTGTCCTTTCACATTAACGTAGGGCAGTGCAGCAAGGTGACTTGCTGTGATGCCCTATGCCAAAATCCCATAAATGAAGCCCTCTCTATATCAAGAGTTTGTGGGTATTCCCATGACTTCTTTTGGTGCCATCTCACCCTAGAAGTGGCTGGAGATTTGGTTACTTCTGCCAGGTATTGGAATGGGTAGGTAGGGGAAGAGAAAACCCTCCAGATCGGTGGTGCTGTAGAGAAAGGTGTTTTTAACAGGTATACATATTTTCCCTGTAGATGAAAAAGAAGAAAAAACAATGTGTAATCGCTCTAATCTGACAGCATTTCAACATACATAATTGTGCAACATGCACACTCTGAGAATCAGCAGAGGAATCCAATGTCAGTCCACAAATTCCCCCAAGCTGTACCCATAACCTGAATGAGAAAGAGGCTGAGATGGATATTAGGGGAAATATAGGGGATGGGATTGAGACAAAGAGAAACACCGAAGGCAGCTAATCATCATCAACAGCAATCGTCGGTCTTCAGAAACAAGTGATATGTGGGAACCCCAGCCAGGCTAGCCCACCTGATGGCATCAGTAATAGCGCTTAGGAAAAGTAGATACCTCTGGGCTCACAAATGAACGCTTTGGGCTATAATGAACCCCTTCAGAAAACCTGGAAACATTCAAAGGAATTGAATATGTAGGAATCCTAGCAAAAACACCAGTGGACCAAAAATATACAGTAAACAATTCTAGCTGACGTTAACCAAGGGATGCACAAAGGGATCATAGGGGAAGGGAAAAGATAAATGATGCAGAAATAAGAGCGACCTGGGTCACAAGCAATCTGAGCAAGAAAGAAATTGCTACCAGTGTTGTATTCCACTTGCAACTGTTACTTGTAATGCTTCTGCCCCGGAAGTGCATTACGTGACCTGCAGCCTACTGTTCCAAGCCCTGACCTACTGATCCTATGCAACAGTCACTGACCAGTCCACCCACCAGAGTCACTACTGCTTTCCCTGTTGCTGTTTTCCTCAGTAGAAAAGAATGTAAACAGGAGAGCTCTGCAAAGGACTTTGACCTCCCTGTCTTTCGTTAAGCTGCAGCTCTCTGCTTCTATGGTGTACCCTGCAGGTGAAAGCAAAATGAGTGAGCTCACAATGACAATTGGACTGTGACTGTTAGTAAAAGAGTATCCGTACAGTGACCATGTTCATACAGGTCAATTTTAAAACTGGTAACAGAAGATTATTAAAAGAAATCTGGGGAATGTTTTTATCTCCATTGACAAATATTGAAGGGGAGACAAATGTAGATGAGAGACAGGTAAAAGAAAGCCATTTTTTGCTTCAACAATCGAGAGTCTCCCGCCTGCATCGGGCATGTTGGCATGTATGTGATATATTGTGCGAATGAAGGCAATACTTTACACAAGGAGGCCTCATAGTTTAATCATGAACAAGAGTGGTAACTAACAAAGCTTGTACTATGTGCATGGCACCGGCCATGGGTGCCATGATGTTGGTTTTTATTTTATTTATTTAATGCGATTTTATATAGCGCAAACATTACCCAAAGGTGTCAGAGCGCTTTACAAAAGAACCAGTTGCGTTACATAAGGACTTTGGATTACATGAGTTACATAGGATATACAAACAGAAAAAATTGCAAATGTACAAGTTGTAAAGTCACTCAAGGAAGAGATACAAATAGAAGAGAAAAGAAAAAAAAATGCAAATGTACAAGTTGTAAAGTCACACAAGGAAGAGATACAAACGGATAAACTCTAAAATCACATAGGAATGGTAGTAAGTACAAAGGTCTACTACATATACTAGCGATTAGAGTTCTAAATATACAAATAGTAAAATCACTCAGGATTACATTTTAACAGAGATTACGCTTGGACAATTATATATTACATATTTACATATATATATATATATATATTTATGAGTTACAGAACCATAGCTCAGGCATACGGAAAAAGCAGGCAAGGGGAGAGAAATTCAGGGGAGAAAGGAAAGGACTAGGGGAGATAGAAAGAGAGTGAGGGAGGGAAGAGGTAGGGGAGGGGGTTATGAGTGATCGGATTAGGGGCTTCAGCATTATTCACAAAGGATGAGGAGTTGCCGATGTGTGAAACTGTAAGGCTTTATGCCCCGGTTTATCCGTAGTGCGACAGGGCTTTTGGACTGCCGAAAGCTCGGATGGAAGGCCCACCGGGGAATAGGGGACGCCTCCTGCCGCTAATGTAGAGGGACTGACTGTTGAGATGGCACGGAGTTATCACGAGGCATTATGTCCTCCGCAGGCGCCATTTTGAAGTCAGGCAGTGCAGATTCCAGTTTGACTCAGAGTTTGGGGGAGTTGGTATATAAACATTGCCCTGCATGTCTCACCCGTTTTTTTGCCTCCCGTCGCCCCCAGATAGCCGTTTCAATGTCTTCCTGGGTGGTCTGCACTTCTCACCACACTGTGCGGCACCGAGGGGAAATAGCGGCCGCGTCTTCTCCCGTTTCGCGCCTCGGTATCGCAGGTCGCCTTCACCGCCGGCACCGCTCAACAGTCCACGGCGCCTGCATGCATCAACTCGGGCACATACGGGAGCGGCGATCCACTCACTCCCCCCCAGCACCGCTCAACTCGTCTGTGGCCTCACAATACAGGCTCACCACTCGAGGCAGACGAGTCTTGCTTATCTCCACCACAGCTCCAGGAGTTCTTGATGGCGTGTCCGCCCGCTCCGCTTCTCGCCACCTGCGGTCACGGACCTCCTCAGCACCGCCGGTCTTATTGCAGGGATTGGTCGGACCCGGGTCCGTCTCTCCTGCCGATCCCTCTCAGCAGGGTCCGGTCGTTCTCTCGCCCTCGCAATCGCAAAAGATGGGCAAACTCCCGGGAATTAGGTCCAAAGGAATTCCCTAGCCGTGGAGCTCCCGGACGGAGCTCCTACCCGGCGGCCATTACTTACAGATGGAGTCCAATCGTTTTTGAGTCTGTAGGTATTGTTTTTAAAATCCATTGGGTTCTGAATTTAGTTTTAAATACATTTGGCATTAGTTTTCAGATCTGTGTTGGTATGATTCAGTTGCATAGGGACATAGGCAGGAATTGCCATGCCCTTACTAGTATCCGTGATTTGAATTAGAAAGGCACAGTAATGGTAGTTCTCAGCATAGACTGAATACATTACTTACCTTCAATTTTAATGTTTGCACCGCGTACATTCTTCTCTTTCTGATTGTATTTTCAGACTTTAAGATTCCTCCCTGGCTGCAAATCCGACAAAGCATCCTAGTAATATAAAACTACCTGTGCCTAAAGAAGTCCAAAATAAGCACAACCATCTAGTAATTGAAGCTCAAAACAAGCCCAATCCTCACTAGAAGCTAATAAAAAGAAGCCCAAAACAAGCACTCGCCAGACCAAAAATACACAACCCACCAAGACATCAATCTTCAAACAATCCTTTCTTCTGTTAAAAAAGCCCCAAATTAGTGGAACACCGTCTTAAAATGCACAACTACTGAGATTCTAAGGCATTTTGCTTGCCCAAGTGCTTCAGGGTCATTGTAATAGAATAGGTGCTGATGATGTTTATGACATACAGCATCATTTGAAGATCACTACAAAACGATAGTCTTTCCTCTGCTCTAATTGCTTGTCAGAACAGGGAACCTAGAAGTCGGTACAGAAGAAGAAACAAGTGAATAAACATTGCACTCGTGAAAATTTTAAAAGGATGACAAAAGCTGGGCACAGAAACAAAAAAGCAATGCAAACAATATTAATCGGAAAGAAAGGCTTAATTGAAATTTTATCTGAAGAAGCATGGGAGCACAAAAGCATGATAATCAAAACATAATTTCAAAAAAAAATAAGTCATTTTCAGTTTTTTGCGCAAAAATTATTTTATTGAAGAGTAACTCTGATATTATTAGATTGCATTTTCCTTTTTATTTCTATCCTACTTTAATTAAGGATTTTTGTAATTTTTTTTATAAAGAATGTGTTAAGCCTTTAATATGGAAGCAATCTTTAAAATATGGTTATTCTGTTCACCCAATGTTTCGTGAATTATGCATAAAAGTAATGGATGGATTGCTTGTATTAATTTTTTGCCTCGGGTAATTACTCAGGGATGCATCCCAGTCCATCATTATTTTTCACACCGCCCATATGCAGATCAGTCTTGACCCTGCTCCAAAAAGAACATTCCAGCCCGAACTGCCAGACCAGTTCCTCCCTGAACCAGAGTATAAACAACACAAAAATGGCTTCGCTCTGATTGGGGCTTCTCAGCCAAGTGTAGCTCAGTTCCAGTGGCAGAGTGAGCACAGAGTATACATCTGGGCATACCTGTCACACTTAAGGCGTTGCACTGAAGTATACAAAAAAGTGATGGGTGGAATGTTTGAATTATTCCCACCCCCTGGTAATTACTTGAACCACATATCACTCCATCGTCATCTTGGATCAAGCCATATCGAAATAACTCTTAACCCTACTCCAGAAGGAACAGTTCAGCTTGAACTGCTAGGCCAGGCTCTCCTTGAACAAGATCACAAGCAGCCCAAGACCGGTTTCGACTCTATTGGGGCTCTTCAGTTGGGTGTAGCTTGGTTGCAGTGGCACAGTAAGCACAGGAGCTACGTTTGGGCATACCTGTCGCACTTAGGAAGTCGCACTGCAGTAAAACAAAGATGATGGGTGGAATACTTGCATTAATTGCAGGTGCTGCAAATTACTCAATGCTGCATCCCAGTCAGTTTAATTGTGCACACTTTGCCACCTCAATTTGGACCTGACCATAAGCAAATCAGTTTTGATTCTGCTCCAATAGGAAGAGTCAGCCTGAAATGCAAAGCCAGGTCCTAGATATCTAAATATTCCACTCCATACCTAAAAATAAGCTTAGATTCAAGTGAGAACTGCTTTGTTAGATTATCATCTGCCTTGGTTTTCTAGAACAAAGTTTAGGAAGAAAGATTCAAAACAGTTTCACTCAAAAAAGACTGTGACAGAAGCAATAATGCCGTAACTTTTGGTATCATTTATACGTGGACACAAGACAAATCTGAACATAGGTTTATGGAAAATGATGAAAAAATCTGACTTTTTCATGCTGATAAAACATTCATTAAATGAGGGGCCTACAGATTACCCTATAAAATGTCTTACTGACAGAAATCTACTAGATTCCCTTCAAGACTAATTATATTGCAACTTTTGTATTTTCCTAGTAAGAGATTGCTGATTAATTTGGTATTATTATCTTGAGCATTATCAAAATAGCGAGTTTGAAGAGACCAAAGAACAATCCTACCAACCAACCACCACATCTTAAAAAACACACCAATAGGTGCATTACTTGGTAGCAATTCTAAATTGATCTTATCCTTAAGCATTTCGTGATGAGTGCTGGGCGGAATGCTGAACAAATCAAACATCCACCCTAGCCACATATCTGGAATTAATCAATTGCTTTTTTTGCTCACCATGCCACCCCAGTTTCGACCCAGCCATAAGCAAATCAGTCTTGACCTTGCTCTCCATGGGAACAGTCCAGCGGGAACTGCCAAGCCAGGTCCTCCCTTGATCGAAAACATGCATCTTGGTACCGGTTTTGGGGTATCACCCCTCATCAGCCAGGCTAGTTTCAATTCAGTGGCACAGTGAGCACAGGACCCACGCCCGAGCATACCCTTCCCACTTAGGGCGACAAAAGCAGAAAAAAAGTGATGAACGGGATACTGCACAAATCAAACATTCACCCCCAGTCACAGATCTGGGTTTAATCCTTTGTTTTTTTGCTCACCACGCTACCCTAGTTTGGACATAGTAACACTGTGCATGATGAAAATGACTTTTACAAGCATAACATGAAAACAGATTTGGTCACAGGATTTTCTTGGACAAATGTGAAGGTCTGACAATATCTAGAGTAATGAATAGAGAGGTATGTTAGGAGAACAAATTTAAATGGGTAATAGAAAAATGCAAGTATCTGGGTGTCCTAATCAAGTGAGGCCTTGAACTCATGGCTGTTGACAACCCAACCCTCTTGGTAACCAAAAACACCAATGACTTTGACAGATGGTCCCATTTGCAAATTTCTCTCTTGGGCAGAATATAAATGATCAAAATGAAGGTTACTCCCAGTTTAGCTTACCTTTTTGGGACACTCCCGATATTGATTCCAAAGAACTGCTGACAAACATTGATAAAGACATTTTTGCTTCTGTTTCGAGGAGTATGAGATGTTGATTGAAATCATCCAGTGGTGAGTGGAAACTAAGATTGGTGGTCTTAAGTTGCCACATGTTAAGTGATAGTACATTACCCATCAGTTATTGAGCTATTTTGACACTTACACCCAATCTCTTTTCTTTTCTAAAAGACTTCAACGGTCCGTATCGCAAAGCTCCCTAAAATTGAAAATACCATATCACTTTCAGCTCGAGTTGGCTTACACCCAATACAATTTATCTACCTAGTCTGGAAAACGGTTTATAACCATTTAAAAATTGACCCTTTGGTTCATGCCTCAACGCCCCAAAGTAATAATCTAGGCCTTTTAATCCAAACTAGACAGAGAAACTGTGAACCATTGGTCCTAGCTGGTATCAAAACTATTGACCAGCTGTTTGATAATAGTCACTTTACAATATTTCAAGTATTATGTGTTAAATTTGACCTAGGTGTTAATCAATATTGAAAGAGATAGTCAACCCATTAACTTCCATTCAAAATCAGACCAGCCTCAAATACCTTCACCATCTTGTTGAGGCAATCCTGCCATATACCCAAATGTATGGTCAACATTTGTGGTGTGGTCTCTGGACTGTACCTGGCTGTTACTTGCAATTTATACTCTACCACACCCCTTCAGGACCTGCACCTCGATTAGCAGACCCAAGGCTTGCATGAAAACTTAGAGGAAGATGAATCCAAACTCATGGAATATTATGAAAAGGGTTTAAGGGAGGCTGGGATAAAACATACCTAATTTAAATTGATGCAAAACTGATACTGGAGCCCTTCCAGTCTTTATATAGCACACCTCTGCTGTACTTCGACATGCTGGCATGCCAGAGATTCAAGGGCTCGCTAAGTCACATATTGTCGAAATACCCTATTATTGACACTTACTGGGCATCCATATGGGAGTATATGAACTCTCCCTATCTCCCAGGCTAGCAAGGTTACATGATATTTCTGAAATACCAGAGCTTAACCTTCCACTGGATGAACTCCACCTCGTTGTCTGTGGCCAAGATATGTCTGCTACAACACTGGCAAACACCTAGAGCACCTACCCACAATGAATGGCTAACTGAGATGTATTATTTGTGCACTTTTGAGAGAACAATAAACAAGTTGAATTGTCAGGCAAATGTTGACCAAAATCAGTGTATACACAAGGCGAGAGAAAGAGGAACAAGACCTGGTCATGTCCTCCTCACCTATAAATAACCACACTACAAGTGGCCATGTCACTAATCTCTGGTCTAGGTGAAGCTCTTCCTGAATTAAAAATTGTTTTAGAGATATCTCCTCACCTGCAATTAATGGTGGCATGCTTCTTCTTAGGTGATAATTCGATACCATGGTAGTTGAATACCACCATGGAGGCCTCAACCATTGCTGGAAGTTCTTAGATAAATCGAGATTGGATAATTGCAGGGATCCAATCGAAAGATAAAAATATCTTGAGATATACCCAGTGGATCTACTTTTATTATGGGTACCTCAGATATGATTAAAATCACCACTGTTCCGGGTATAGGATGAGATACAATGCCTCATCTACCCGTGTAACTAAGCCAACATGTTTTGGTTTTTCAGAAATCTCCGGCCTTCGTCAAGGCCACTACAATCCCTGACTAGCTACACCTACATTCCATGCAGTCATATGAGGCCTAATACTCTCATCTTACTGGATCTTTTCTGTAAGGGAAGAACCTGTTAGGAAAATAGTTAAAACACAACGAAAGAGAATTCATAAATGAGTTATTATTATAAAGGTATGAAACTCACACCACCTCGCAGATGCTTTAGTAGAAATGTCTGGTTTGTTGACCTTAAACAGCAGTAAGCCCCAATCACATTTCTGTTGAACCAAACTTAATGTAACAGTGTGGAAAAGTGTTATATTCACTTCAAAACTTTCCTGCAACACACACCACACATGGACATGCTTCGGTGTAAAAAACATGCACACTCTAGTGTCACACGCAGTTACCCTGACCTTAGGGTGGTCAAAGCTAATACTGGTCAGACCAGGGTGACACTCCCTTGTGCTCACACATCGAAGGAAAATGGCGACCTAGGGTGAGTGATACAATCAGCTCATTGGAGATAGACGATTAAATTGCCTGGGAAGGACCATTCTGCCATGTGCAGAGGCGCACACAATTCCTCTGCTGCAGACAGCAGAGGGATTTCTTTTTTTTTATTTTTGCCCAAGGAGGTGGGGAAGAGCTTCCCCAACCTCCCGAGGCTTTTTTCCCTTCAATGTAATGACGATTGCGCACGTGGGGCGCTGGCATCAATACATTGAAAAGGAAACTGAAACTTACTTTCAGTTTCTTTGTTTAGGTGCTCATGGGGCTATCTCAGCCCCCCGAGCATCAAATTACATGGGAGAGGTATCATTGGAAAGGGAAGAATCTCTACTTTCCAATGGTACCCTTCTCTAGTGGATCCCTGCTTGGGGATTGCCCCAAGAGGGTGCTCCACAAGCAGGGATCCACCCACTAGGCCCCAAGGAGGGGGGAGCGGGCCCTGGGGCAAAGGCCTTTGCTACCCCTATAAAAAGTGCCATATCCAGTCTTTCTGCCCCTCGGGGGGCAGATGGGGCAGTAGCGCCCAATATTCCCCCCTGGGGACAGAAAGCACCCTAAACACCAGGGTTTCTTTTTTTTTAGGTCAGGGGTAGGGGCTACCCAGAATGGGCATGCCAATGGCCCCACCCTTCCCCTTCCTAAAAACACAAAAGTCTTTCTACCCCCACAGGAGGCAGATGGGGCAATATCCCCTGATCTGCCCCCCCCTGGGGGCCAGAAAGCCCACTAGACACCAGGGATCCCCCCCAAAAAAGTTCAAGGGTGGGGGCAGCCCAGAATGGGCATAACAATACCCCCACCCCCCCCCCAAAAAATGCTAAAGACTTTCTGTCCCCCAAGGAGGCAGATGGGGACAATAGCCCCTGATCTGCCCCTCCTGGGGGGGCAGGGAGCCCACTAGGTGCCAGGGATGACTCTGGCTTTTTATACGTAGGGGTGTGGGCTGCCCAGAATGGGCAGACCAATGCTCTCACAAATAAATAGCCAGAGTCTTTCTGCCCCGCTTGGGGGCATTTTGGGACAATAGACCTTGATCTCCCCCCCACCCCCGGCGGCTGAAATCCTATTAGGCACTGACTTTTTTTTACAATGTGCCTAGCTGTGGAATTTGGGCTCTAGCGCAGCCGGCAACAGGTAAACCTAGCAGACCTGTACATTTTTTAAAACAAGACACAAAGGGGGAGTTATGATGGGGTAAATTGTGTGCCTCCCACCAGGTTCTGTTACCCAGAATCTCTTGCAAACCTCAAACTTTGTAAAGAAAAAAACAATTTTTTCTCATATTTCTGTGATGGAAAGTTCTGGAATCTGCATGGATCCACAAAATCCCACCCACCCCTCATTCACCAAAGTCTTTCGATAAAAATGGTACCTCACTTGTGTGTGTAGGCCTGGTGCCTGCGGCAGGAAACGGCCCAAAACGCAACGTGGACACACCACATTTTTACAGTGAAAACTGACCTTTTTTTTGCAAAGTGCCTAGTTGTGGATTTTGAACCCTAGCTCTGCCGCAACCTAGGGAAACCTAGCAAACATATACATTTTTGAAAAATAGAAATCCTGGGGAATCCAGTGGAATCCAGGAGGGGGTGAATTGTGTGGCTCTCACCAGGTTCTGTTACCCAGAATCCCTTGCAAACCTCAAACTTTGTAAAACAAAACATATTTTACTCACATTTCGTAATGGAACGTTCTGGAATCTGTGTGGATACACAAAATTCCACCCACCCCGCATTCCCCAAAGTCTCCCGATAAAAATGGTACCTCACTTGTGTGGGTAGGCCTAGTGCCCTCGAAAGGAAACCGGCCAAAGCACAAGGTGGAAACACCACATTTTTACAGTGAAAACTGACCCTTTTTTTGCAAAGTGCCTAGTTCAAGATTTTGAACCTTAGCTCCGCCGCCACCAGGGAAACCTAGCAAATATAAACATTTTTGAAAAATAGAAATCTAGGGGAATCCAGGTTCTGTTACCCAGAATTCCTTGCAAACCTCAAACTTTGCAAAACAAAACATATTTTACTCGGGACACCAAGGGGAATGCTGGGTTGTAGGAAATGTGTGCCGGCACAGTGATCCCACATAACAATGTGTGGAAAAATTGATTTTTCAGCTAAATTTGAGGTTTGGAGGGGATTCTGGGTAGGGAAACATTGGGAGAACCATACAAGCCACACCTCACTGTACTCCCAAGGGTGTTTAGTTTTCAGAAATGTGTGCGGTTGGTAGTTTTCCCTAGATGGCACCAAGCCTGTGGCCACAAACCCAGGCAACCCCTTTGCAAAACCAGGTCATTTTGTGATAGGTAATTTTGATGTATCCACAATACGTTTTGGGCCCTTGTCTGTCGCGGACACTTGCTTTGTGTAATTTGCCTTTCTCTCTCTCTCTCGAGGTAAATGGCTGATGCGGAAAAATAAGTGCCGGTCACCACAAATAAAAGTCAAAAATGGCTCAATTTAAGCCCTGGTTTTGTTGTGTTGTGCCCTGTTATGTGTTTTGTGTGTTGGTATTTTGTTTTGAGCTACATTACTGTACTGTATTCAGGTGCTCATGTTAGAGATGTTAACAAATGCTGCTACATTTCAAGTCAAACGCAGTGAAATCATTTAAAGTTCCATTGATAATTGATAATTTTTGCAGACAATATACCACTGTTTAAGGTGCTAAAAAATAGACAGTTGCTCAAGCCCATGGCTCGAGTCGAGGGTAGATGTGGGTAGATGCCATCTACCCAAAACTGTGTCACAGGCCTGTTTTAAATTAGCACTTCCATTGCTCACTTTATGCCTTCCTCTCCCAGGTCTTCAATTGATTAAGACATTAGTAAGCCCAAAACTGTAATTTGCTCCGGCCCCTTAACTCGTTTTACCAATCATATTGAAGCCATAAATAAGTTACCAGTCATGATTGACTAACTTCCTTAAAGTCGTGCATCTTTGAAAATCATAAAAAACAAAATTTAAACAGCCAAAAGTAACTGCAAATAGGAATTACTTTTTTGGGTAACATTGGCCTCCTTAAATGCTACCCACTAAAAAAATTGCATACGAATATAAAACATATGAACATTATTATTACAAATACATTTGTAACCTATAGAACAAAAAAATAATAAAGTAAAGATAAAACACATTATCCTAGATGTTGTTTGGCAAGACAGCGGTAATACATTGTGTGCATCAGTAAATTGTGTGATAAGTCTTATTAATTATTTCCTCTAGCAACGTACATTTTTTTGTATACTGCCCGTGGAAGATTGGATTGTTACGTAGCCCGTGTAGATTCTAGGATCTATAGGACTTAATTAGAAACCATGTCTCCTATTTGTTCTGGTGCATGCACACCAGATACATGTCATGTTCAATTTGTGCAACTACGTGGCTATCAGAATAACAAGCAATTTTCTGCCTGGTTTCCCAAGCCTGGACTTGCATGCCTTCAGTTCTTCCAGGGTTGGACAAACTACTTAATGAAAACTCTCAAACTCCCCTAACAAATTATGTTGGACTTCTTTTGATACCGTTGTGCACATGATTAAAGTACCCGGCATAGGCTGATACGCTATACTGACATCTTGGATAGCCTACCCTGCTATATTTGGGAGTATGTTAGTTGTAATTAGCAACAACTTTATGGATCCCTATGTCAAACTTCAAGGAAGAAATGTTTCTGTGAAAGGAGCAAATAGCATGCTTAAATGTCAAAATAGCCCAAAAAGAGATCTCAGGCCTGCCACTGCAGTGGCTGCCCGCTGTTTGTTAACTGCCTTGTTTTCCTGACAAGTGCACCAACTTGGCAGGCCTTACCCTTCCTTTTTTATGCACATCAGACACCCCTATAGTAGGCCCAAGGTACCCCCCTGGGCAGGGTGCAGTGTATGTGAAAGGTAGGACATATACTTAGGTGTGCACCATGTTCTAACAGTGAAATACTGCCAAATTTGTTTTTCTCTTTTGCAAGGCCATCTTGCCCATAGGACAGAATGGGTGAATGCTGGGTCACATGTTTTCAGCATATCTTCCCAAAGGCATAAGATGGAGATAGAGTTTTGTGTGCCTGAACTCAGAATGTAATAACACAGTTTTTTGTGAAGATGGTTTTTAAATTGTGTGTTTAGAAACCACACTTTTAGAAGTGGCTGGCTTCTTGTCTTAAACCATCCTGTGTGCTTTTGACTGGTTGTGTATTGACTTTCTGGGTTTGGATGTGACAAGGTCTGGGGAGTGTCCTGACAACAGGGTGGAGTAGGTGAGACAGCACAGGCTGGCCTGCATTTGGTGTAGGGGAAGGAGTAGCCCTTTTGATGCGAAGAAGCCTGTGCTGCTGCCACAAAAGAATGGCTCCACCTCCTGCAGAGTGTCTGGGGCCCAGACCCTCTCTATCAAAGGAAGATGTTGAGCACTGGCAGGAATACACCCAGAACTGGTTTGGACCGGGCTCAGAGCCCCCTGCACACAAAGACTTCAAAGGCATTCAGGGGTATAAATGTAAGAGCTGAAACCCCTGAACTCAAGACTGAAATCCCGACTGAAAAAGGATTGAAACTACTTCGTGATCAAGAGGTACCTCTGCCAAAGTAGAGCAGCTGAAGAGACTGAAGAGAAGGACTGCCCTTGCTGTGTGTTCTGGGGCTGGCCTGCAGTTTGCTGGTTTGACTAAGGAGAGGACAAGGGACTTTGCTGTGTGCTGTGTCCCCCTGCTTTAGAGGACTTTGCTGTGTGCTGTGTCCTGAAGTAACTCGTTTCCAAGGGCCCAAGGAAAGCTGGGCCCCTGTTGTGGAAACTCAGGAACATCAAAGTTTCCAACCGTGTCTCAGCGACGCTTGGTGCATGTGCTTTTGCACGCCTGAGACTGCTGTGTGTTCTGTGGTGCTGTTTACGAGGTGCCTCGTGACCGCATTGCCCCCGCAGCGTGAAACATGGTCCACGCTGCTACATTGCTGTTTGTGGCTTGAGCTGTCATCGTAACTGAGGCTGTGAGTGAGGATCCCCACCGCCGGCCCGAGCAGCAATGTGCTAAAGGATTTCTTGAAGCTAAGGAAGCTGCAAGGTGAAAGGGATCTTGATTGTTGTTCGCCATGAGGAATCTGACAAAGATCATCAACAAAGGAGAAGGCAGCGCCGTAACCCGTCCAGCTACAGCGTTGCCTAGGAATGGAGCTGCACCGTTGTCGGGGCCGCCCAGCAGAACATCCGACGAGCGAGGAGAGAGAGCGAGGCAGCGCACCCCCCAGGTAAGGCTTGGACTCCGATCGGGAGCCCTAAGCGTGTGTGGCCTGGGGAGGAATGCAGGAGGAGTACAGGAGTGTTCCGATCTCTCTCCCGCTCATCGCGTTAGACGCGCTGAGTCCCGAGCGGCCCGTACCTGCCTAGCAGAACCGGGGCCGCCTCTTTAAGCTTACGACATTTGTCTCTGCTGTTGGGGCCTAGTGGTGCCCGAGCTGACCGCGCAGATTGGCTTATAACATTATTCCTTGCATTACGAACTGCCTGATTCTTGCATTACAAACCGCATACTTCTTGCATTACTAACTGCCTGATTCTTGCATTACGAACCGCATATTTCTTGCATTACGAACTGCTTGATTCTTGCATTACGAACCCCATTATTCTTGCTTTAAGGACTATCTTATTACTACATTACGAACTGCATAGCATTGCATTAGGACTGCATTTGATCATCATGAATGGCTCATTAATACTACTAGAACCTACAAGTGATTCTTGGCCTAATAACAGGCAAGGTCAAATATTACGATTATGCATATGTTGGATTTCTATTGTTTGGTCACATCGTATTCCTTTTGATAAAGATACTGCTATTTTTATAAAACCAGTGTGGTGTTCATTTGTGGTGTTTTCACTGTGTTACTGGGAGTGTGGCTGCAAATACTTTACACATTGCCTTGAAGATAAGCCTGGCAGCTTGTGCCAAGCTACCGAGGGTGAGCAGGGGTTATCTAAGAGGGTGTTCCTCCTTTCCCTGACTAGAAGCAAGGGTCCCTATTTGGACTAAGGTACCTACCTCAGCCAACTAGAGACCTCCAGTTCTAACAATGAGACTGCAGAGCAGGAGGCAAGCACACACGTCCTTGGAGTCACCCTGGGTTCAAGTGGTGTAGGTCCAGTCCTTCTCACCCAAGCCAAGAGGGCAGAAGGTAGCAGGCAGTCAGCACATCAGAAAAGCAGTTGTTCCAGAGCAGCAATAGAGAAGAGTGGCAGCCCTTCAGCAGCATAGCAGTTCTTCTTCCTGGCAGACTATCCACAGGCCCAGAAGTATGCTGTCTTGGCAGGGTCAGAAGTCCAGTACTTATGCTCACTGATGCATTTCAAGTGGGGGTGACTTTAAAAAAGGCTTTGAAGTACAAAGAGGTCCTCCCTTCCTACCCTGGCTCCAAAACCCCTCCAGGGGGTGAAGCAGCCCTTTGTGTGTGAGCAGGATGCCGCCCATTCAGGTGTGTCAGATTCTCCCTCCTATCCTACCCAGGATGACTCATCAGGATGTGAATAGCCCACCAGGCACACGCAAGCTTCCTTTGTGTGGACTTTCTAGAGGGATGCACAAGGCCCAGCTGTCCCCCACTCCAGACATGTATTGGAGACAATACTCTAAACGTGCAATTTTTCAAGTTGTAATAATGAATCCAACTCTATCATTAAAGAGGGTTTATTATTACAGGCCTGGAGGTACCAAACATGATAGTTTCCCCCCTTCTCAATCAGGAATTACACTTATTAAATGTAATAAGAAATCTCATGGGTTAACCTATGAGAGGGGTAGGCTTCACATTAGTGAAAAATGAATCTGTGAGTTTTTCACTATGAGGACATGCAAAACTAAAATGTATATGGCCTGCCTTTCACTTACACAGCACCCTGCCTATAATGTGTATTTTCAAACCCCTCAGACCTTGGCACTATCATTAGTAAATCCCTTCAAAGGACTCTCTATGCTTCGTATAAAAGTGCCAGATTGGTTACAGAACGCAAAAAAAGTCAGTGGCCAGATACATGCATATTGAGAACGTCACTCCCGCGGTTTCTAGCTATTTGTTAAAACCAATTGGCAGCTGGTAAAGGGGCTTACTCTTTCGGCTGAGGACTGATACCATGAAATATATGTTATCATACTCACCTTGACCTTCTACCCTGTCCTTGCAATAATCAACCCAAACAATCAATGCTGCACTTTTTATTCTTTTGTTCTTATTATCTAATTCTCACCAAAAGGTTTTTGATCCCTTATTTTAAAGCTTTACCTGTGATTGATTATAAGGCAGTTTATGGGATGGTCATTGCTCTAAAGGATGATGAACTAACCTTTCGGGTTGGTTCTTTTTTGAAGGCACCGGTGCGCACCCGTAATTCTATGCACCCCTGCTGAACTATAGCACTTTATTTTATGTTTTTAAATCTGAACTGTTATGTGCTTTTATTGATTGTCTCATTATGAGACTGTGCACTGTATTACTGGAGACCGAATTTTAATTCTAATGGATGTCGTAATTAATTTTATGTTTTTGTATTTTTATGGATATGTACTTTTATCCGAATAAAGTTTATATTGATTGATTGATTGACATAAAACTTGTGTGATGCTCAAAAACCTTTTACCTCCCCAGGGGAGGCGCAATGAGGAGAAATTAGCTTTTTTCTCCTCATTTTTTCCTCTTTCCATGTGTGTTGCATTTTGTAGCACACATAAAAGAGGAAAAATCCTCCCAGGATTGTTTTTGTGCAGACAGGGACCCCTTCCTGCACAAAAATAATCCTGCTAAAACACAGGCACGACAGGGTACCTGAATTGGTGCTAGGCTGCCGAAATAGCACCAGTGCTGGGAAAAAGGACAGGAATGCACCGTATTGGATACATACGGTGCATTCCTGTCCTTTCACATTAACGTAGGACAGTGCAGCAAGGTGACTTGCTGTGATGCCCTATGCCAAAATCCCATAAATGAAGCCCTCTCTATATCAAGAGTTTGTGGGTATTCCCATGACTTCTTTTGGTGCCATCTCACCCTAGAAGTGGCTGGAGATTTGGTTACTTCTGCCAGGTATTGGAATGGGTAGGTAGGGGAAGAGAAAACCCTCCAGATCGGTGGTGCTGTAGAGAAAGGTGTTTTTAACAGGTATACATATTTTCCCTGTAGATGAAAAAGAAGAAAAAACAATGTGTAATCGCTCTAATCTGACAGCATTTCAACATACATAATTGTGCAACATGCACACTCTGAGAATCAGCAGAGGAATCCAATGTCAGTCCACAAATTCCCCCAAGCTGTACCCATAACCTGAATGAGAAAGAGGCTGAGATGGATATTAGGGGAAATATAGGGGATGGGATTGAGACAAAGAGAAACACCGAAGGCAGCTAATCATCATCAACAGCAATCGTCGGTCTTCAGAAACAAGTGATATGTGGGAACCCCAGCCAGGCTAGCCCACCTGATGGCATCAGTAATAGCGCTTAGGAAAAGTAGATACCTCTGGGCTCACAAATGAACGCTTTGGGCTATAATGAACCCCTTCAGAAAACCTGGAAACATTCAAAGGAATTGAATATGTAGGAATCCTAGCAAAAACACCAGTGGACCAAAAATATACAGTAAACAATTCTAGCTGACGTTAACCAAGGGATGCACAAAGGGATCATAGGGGAAGGGAAAAGATAAATGATGCAGAAATAAGAGCGACCTGGGTCACAAGCAATCTGAGCAAGAAAGAAATTGCTACCAGTGTTGTATTCCACTTGCAACTGTTACTTGTAATGCTTCTGCCCCGGAAGTGCATTACGTGACCTGCAGCCTACTGTTCCAAGCCCTGACCTACTGATCCTATGCAACAGTCACTGACCAGTCCACCCACCAGAGTCACTACTGCTTTCCCTGTTGCTGTTTTCCTCAGTAGAAAAGAATGTAAACAGGAGAGCTCTGCAAAGGACTTTGACCTCCCTGTCTTTCGTTAAGCTGCAGCTCTCTGCTTCTATGGTGTACCCTGGAGGTGAAAGTAAATTGGGTGAGCTCACAATGACATTCGGACTGTGACTGTTAGTAAAAGAGTATCCGTACAGTGACCATGTTCATACAGGTCAATTTTAAAACTGGTAACAGAAGATTATGAAAAGAAATCTGGGGAATGTTTTTTTCTCCATTGACATATATTGAAGGGGAGACAAATGTAGATGGGAGACAGGTAAAAGAAAGCCATTTTATGCTTCAACAATCGGGAGTCTCCCGCCGGAATCGGGTATGTTGGCATGTATGTGATATATAATGCGAAAGAAGGCAATACTTTACACAAGGAGGCCTCATAGTTTAATCATGAACAAGAGTGGTAACTAACAAAGCTTGTACTATGTGCATGGCACCGGCCATGGGTGCCATGATGTTGGTTAGAATAGCATTTGGACCCTTTACTTTCAGATGGAGTCCAATCGTTTTTGAGTCTGTAGGTATTGTTTTTAAAATCCATTGGGTTCTGAATTTAGTTTTAAATAAATTTGGCATTATTTTTCAGATCTGTGTTGGTATGATTCAGTTGCATAGGGACATAGGCAGGAATTGCCATGCCCTTACTAGTACCTGTGATTTGAATTAGAAATGCACAGTAATGGTAGTTCTCAGCATAGACTGAATAAATTACTTACCTTCAATTTTAATGTTTGCACCACGTACATTCTTCTGTTTCTGATTGCATTTTCAGACTTTAAGATCCCTCCCTGGCTGCAAATCCGACAAAGCATCCTAGTAATATAAAACTACCTGTGCCTAAAGAAGTCCAAAATAAGCACAACCATCTAGTAATTGAAGCTCAAAACAAGCCCAATCCTCACTAGAAGCTAATAAAAAGAAGCCCAAAACAAGCACTCGCCAGACCAAAATATACAACCCACCAAGACATCAAGCTTCAAACAATCCTGGGTTCTGTTAAAAAAGCCCTAAATTAGTGGAACGCCGTCTTAAAATGCACAACTATTGAGATTCTAAGGCATTTTGCTTGCCCAAGTGCTTCAGGGTCATTGTAATAGAATAGGTGCTGATGATGTTTATGACATACAGCATCATTTGAAGATGACTACAAAACGATAGTCTTTCCTCTGCTCTAATTGCTTGTCAGAACAGGGAACCTAGAAGTCGGTACAGAAGAAGAAACAAGTGAATAAACATTGCACTCGTGAACATTTAAAAAGGATGACAAAAGCTGGGCACAGAAACAAAAAAGCAATGCAAACAATATTAATCGGAAAGAAAGGCTTAATTGAAATTTTATCTGAAGAAGCATGGGAGCACAAAAGCATGATAATCAAATCTTAATTTGAAAATAAAATAAGTCATTTTCAGTTTTTTGTTTTTTGCGCAAAAATTATTTTATTGAAAAGTAACTCTGATATTATTAGATTGCATTTTCCTTTTTATTTCCATCCTACTTTAATTAAGGATTTTTTTTTTTATAAAGAATTTGTTAAGCCTTTAATATGGAAGCAATCTTTAAAAGATGGTTATTCTGTTCACCCAATGTTTCGTGAATTATGCATAAAAGTAATGGATGGCTTGCTTGAATTGATTTTTTGCCTCGGGTAATTACTCAGGGATGCATCCCAGTCAATCATTATTTTTCACACCGCCCATATGCAGATCAGTCTTGACCCTGCTCCAAAAAGAACATTGCAGCCCGAACTGCCAGACCAGTTCCTCCCTGAGAGGAACTGCTACGCCACTCCCAGAGTGGCGTAGCGGAAGCGTGCTGGGTTGGTAACCCAGCTGACGATGAATCAAAACCATCCTCTGCTACCAGGAAATTGATAGAGATCAGGGTGTGTACAATATCCCCACTACCACGAATAGAGTAATCTCACAGTTACACGCACATGCATACATCATACGCTAGGGCCCATTTCACTAACATACGCTCAAATACTCTACCAGCAATAAACCTGTGGAAGGAAAACACTCCTAAACACCCTGCATCTATACCGAGGTCGATAAGACCTGGTTTTTGTGACTGTCCCTAAGCATAATCTATACAAAATATACAACAATAATCAATAACGTAAACCCAATAATTGACAAGAAAGAATATCCAACACCATGTTTAAAATTATATTGCTTTATCTAAATTAGTCAAAGAAAATCAATCAGAGTAAATCATTTCTCATAATTACCTATTCTAGCTAAATGTCAGAACGGGTCAGGACAAGTCTCTCGGTAAATGTCTCTCAAGACGAAGTCCCTTCAGCATCAATCCTCAGCAACGCAGATTCGGTACGCGGCAAAGGCAAAATGGCAAGTGGCAAAGACCCTCTCTAGACTAACATCTTATAGTTTCTAAACAATAGAAAGATACATTGGGAACATAGAAAAAACCATAATGTCCGCCGGACTTGCTGAGCAGAGCGAGAAGGAAAGGATGTAACATTGCTACATTTGAGAATCTCCGCTCAGGAAAAGTACACATAACGAAAACTACGGAACAGGAACCAAGAGAATAAAACATGTATCACAATTATCCTGCTTCTCCTCGGCCATCGAGCCACAGTTCAGAGCTTCCCTCTAAGGCTCCTTTGTTTCCCAAGGCTGCCAAGGACACTTTCACTTCTCTTGGAGACTTCCCAAAAACTGCTGCTGTCCTCATGGAAAGTTTTTCAACAAGGACCATGGTCAGTTAGCTTCAGGACCATTTCCAGCAGGGGTCTCCCTCGTCACAGTTTTCATATTATAAACACAGCCAGGCTCATAATTCGGCCATCTTTTCTTAGGCCAACATAGGCCTTAATAGACCATCTTAATTAAAAGAGACAAAAACAACATTACTACAGCATAGTGATTAAACAGTGTTAACCCCACTAATACCCTTATGTGTATGCATTTATCTAGCACTTGCAACATGGAAAAGCATTAATTCGGAAAGCGTTTTGTGCTCAAAAATAAACAGCACATAGCAACGTTTAAACATGAAAACATGCACGTTAATTTTTAAAACAGCACATTTATGCACACTCACGTGTAACTCTCTCTTGTTAGAACAAACGGATTGATTAATATAAACGCACTTGCACAAGACAAATAATTAATTATTAATTATTAATAAATTAATACAACGAATAGACATGCCAGAGCTTCAAAAGCCCCAGAATTTTCAAACTGAAAACTCTGCTCCAGCAAGAGCTGCTTTGTTAGATTATCATCTGCCTTGGCTTTCTAGAACAAAGTTTAGGAAGAAAGATTCAAAACAGTTTCACTCAAAAAAGACTGTGACAGAAGCAATAATGCAGCAACTTTTGGTATCATTTAAACGTGGACACAAGACAAATCTGAACATAGGTTTATGGAAAATGATGAAACATCTGGCTTTTTCATGCTGATACAACATTCATTAAATGAGGGGTCTACAGATTACCCTATAAGATGTCTTACTGACAGAAATCTACTAGATTCCCTTTAAGACTAATTATATTGCAACTATTGTATTTTCCTAGTAAGAGATTGCTGATTAATTTGGTATTATTATCTTGAGCATTATCAAAATAGCAAGTTTGAAGAGACCAAAGAACAATCCTACCCACCAACCACCACCTCTTAAAAAAACTCCAATAGGTGCATTACTTGGTATCAATTCTAAATTGATCTTATCCTTAAGCATTTCGTGATCAGTGCTGGGCGGAATGCTGAACAAATCAAACATCCACCCTAGCCACATATCTGGGATTAATCCATTGCTTTTTTTGCTCACTGTGCCACCCCAGTTTCGACCCAGCCATAAGCAAATCAGTCTTGACCCTTCTCTCCATGGGAACAGTCCAGCGGGAACTGCCAAGCCAGGTCCTCCCTTGATCGAAAACATGCATCTTGGTACCGGTTTTGGGGTATCACCCCTCATCAGCCAGGCTAGTTTCAATTCAGTGGCACAGTGAGCACAGGACCCACGCCCGAGCATACCCTTCCCACTTAGGGCGACAAAAGCAGAAAAAAAGTGATGAACGGGATACTGCACAAATCAAACATTCCCCCCCAGTCACAGATCTGGGTTTAATCCTTTGTTTTTTTGCTCACCACGCCACCCCAGTTTGGACATAGTTGCAAGTAACACTGTGCATGATGAAAATGACTTTTACAAGCATAACATGAAAACAGATTTGGTCACAGGATTTTCTTGGACAAATGTGAAGGTCTGCCAATATCTAGAGTAATGAATAGAGAGGTATGTTAGGAGAACAAATTTAAATGGGTAATAGAAAAATGTAAGTATCTGGGTGTCCTAATAAAGTGAGGCCTTGAACTCATGGCTGTTGACAACCCAACCCTCTTGGTAACCCAAAACACCAATGACTTTGACAGATGGTCCCATTTGCAAATTTCTCTCTTGGGCAGAATATAAATGATCAAAATGAAGGTTACCCCCAGTTTAGCTTACCTTTTTGGGACACTCCCTATATTGATTCCAAAGAACTGCTGACAAACATTGATAAAGACATTTTTGCTTCTGTTTCGAGGAGTATGAGATGTTGATTGAAATCATCCAGTGGTGAGTGGAAACTAAGATTGGTGGTCTTAAGTTGCCACACGTTAAGTCATAGTACATTACCCATCAGTTATTGAGCTATTTTGACACTTACACCCAATCTCTTTTCTTTTCTAAAAGACTTCAACGGTCCGTTTTGCAAAGCTCCCTAAAATTGAAAATACCATATCACTTTCAGCTAGAGTTGGCTTACACCCAATACAATTTATCTACCTAGTCTGGAAAACGGTTTATAACCATTTAAAAATTGACCCTTTGGTTCATGCCTCAACGCCCCAAAGTAATAATCTAGGCCTTTTAATCCAAACTAGACAGAGAAACTGTGAACCATTGGTCCTAGCTGGTATCAAAACTATTGACCAGCCGTTTGATAATAGTCACATTACAATATTTCAAGTACTATGTGTTAAATTTGACCTAGGTGTTAATCAATATTGAAAGAGATAGTTATCCCATTAACTTCCATTCAAAATCAGACCAGCCTCAAATACCTTCACCATCTTGTTGAGGCAATCCTGCCATATACCCAAATGTATGGTCAACATTTGTGGTGTGGTCTCTGGACTGTACCTGGCTATTACTTGCAATTTATACTCTACCACACCCCTTCAGGACCTGCACCTCGATTAGCAGACCCAAGGCTTGCATGAAAACTCAGAGGAAGATGAATCCAAACTCATGGAATATTATGAAAAGGGTTTAAGGTAGGCTGGGATAAAACATACCTAATTTAAATTGATGCAATACTGATACTGGAGCCCTTCCAGTCTTTATATAGCACACCTCTGCTGTACTTCTACATGCTGGCATGCCAGAGATTCAAGGGCTCGCTAAGTCACATATTGTCGAAATACCCTATTATTGACACTTACTGGGCATCCACATGGGAGTATATGAACTCTCCCTATCTCCCAGACTAGCAAGGTTACATGATATTTCTGAAATACCAGAGCTTAACCTTCCACTGGATGAACTCCACCTCGTCTGTTGCCAAGATATGTCTGCTACAACACTGGCAAACACCTAGAGCACCTACCCACAATGAATGGCTAACTGAGATGTATTATTTGTGTACTTTTGACAGAACAATAAACAAGTTGAATTGTCAAGCAAATGTTGACCAAAAATCAGTGTATACACAAGGGGCGAGAAAGAGGAACAAGACCTGGTAATGTCCGCCTCACCTATAAATAATCACACTACAAGTGGCCATGTCACTAATCTCTGGTCTAGGTGAAGCTCTTCCTGAATTAAAAATTGTTTTAGAGATATCTCCTCACCTGCAATTAATGGTGGCATGCTTCTTCTTAGGTGATAATTCGATACCATGGTAGTTGAATACCACCATGGAGGCCTCAACTATTGCTGGAAGTTCTTAGATAAATCGAGATTGGATAATTGCAGGGATCCAATCAAAAGATAAAAATATCTTGAGATATACCCAGTGGATCTACTTTTATTATGGGTACCTCAGATATGATTAAAATCACCACTGTTCCGGGTATAGGATGAGATACAATGCCTCATCTACCCGTGTAACTAAGCCAACATGTTTTGGTCTTTCAGAAATCTCCGGCCTTCGTCAGGGCCAATACAATCCCTGACTAGCTACACCTGCATTCCATGCAGTCATATGAGGCATAATACTCTCATCTTACTGGATCTTTTCTGTAAGGGAAGAACCTGTTAGGAAAAGAGTTAAAACACAGCGAAAGAGAATTCATAAATGAGTTATTATTATAAAGGTATGAAACTCACACCACCTCGTAGATGCTGTAGTAGAAATGTCTGGTTTGTTGAACCTAAACAGCAGTAATCCCCAATCACATTTCTGTTGAACCAAACTTAATGTAACAGTGTGGAAAAGTGTTATATTCACTTGAAAACTTTCCGTCAACACACACCACACATGGGCATGCTTCGGTGTAAAAAACATGCACACTCTAGTGTCACACGCAGTTACCCTGAACTTAGGGTGGTCCAAGCTAATACTGGTCAGACCAGGGTGACACTTCCCTGTAGTCACACACCGAAGGAAAATAGCGACCAAGGATGACTGATGCAATCAGCGCATTGGAGATAGACGGTTATATTGCCTGGCAAGGACCATTCTGTCATGTGCAGAGGAGCAAAAAATGTCTGTCTGCAGCAGAGGGATTTCTTTTTTTTATTTTTGCCCAAGGAGGTGGGGAAGAGCTTCCCCAACCTCCCGAGGCTTTTTTCCCTTCAATGTAATGACGATTGCACGCGTGGGGCGCTGGCATCAGTACATTGAAAATGAAACTGAAACTTACTTTCAGTTTCTTTGTTTAGGTGCTCATGGGGCTCTCTCAGCCCCCGAGCATCAGATTACATGGGAGAGGTATCATTGGAAAGGGAAGAATCTCTACTTTCCAATGGTACCCTTCTCTAGTGGATCCCTGCTTGGGGATTGCCCCAAGAGGGCGCTCCACAAGCAGGGATCCACCCTCTAGGCCCCAAGGAGGGGGGGAGCGGCCCTTGGGCCAAAGGCCTTTGCTACCCCCATAAAAAGTGCCATATCCAGTCTTTCTGCCCCCCGGGGGCAGATGGGGCAATAGTGCCCAATCTGCCCCCCTGGGGGCAGAAAGCACTCTAAACACCAGGGTTTCCTTTTTTTAGGTCAGGGATAGGGGCTAGCCAGAATGGGCATGCCAATGGCCCCACCCTTCCTCTTCCTAAAAACACAAATGTCTTTCTACCGCCGCAGGAGGCATATGGGGGCAATATCCCCTGATCTGCCCCCCCTTGGGGCCAGAAAGCCCACTAGACACCAGGGATTCACCCCCCCCCAAAGTTCAAGGGTGGGGGCTGCCCAGAATGGGCATAACAATACCCCCACCCTCCTCAAAAATGCTAAAGACTTTCTGTCCCTCCAGGAGGCAGATGGGGACAATAGCCCCTGATCTGCCCCACCTGGGGGGGCAGGGAGCCCACTAGGTGCCAGGGATGGCTCTGGTTTTTTATACGTAGGGGTGGGGGCTGCCCAGAATGGGCAGACCAATGCTCTCACAAATAAATAGCCAGAGTCTTTCTGCCCCGCTTGGGGGCATTTCGGGACAATAGACCTTGATCTCCCCCCCACCCCCGGCGGCTGAAATCCTATTAGGCACTGACTTTTTTTCACAATGTGCCTAGCTGTGGAATTTGGGCTCTAGCGCAACCAGCACCAGGTAAACCTAGCAGACCTGTACATTTTTTAAAACAAGACACAAAGGGGGATTTATGATGGGGTAACTTGTGTGCCTCCCACCAGGTTCTGTTACCCAGAATCTCTTGCAAACCTCAAACTTTGTAAAGAAAAAAGCTACTTTTCCTCATATTTCTGTGATGGAAAGTTCTGGAATTTGCATGGATCCACAAAATCCCACCCACCCCTCATTCACCAAAGTCTTCTGATAAAAAGGGAGCACATTCAAGGGTGGCAAGGTGTCACATTGACACCCTGTTGCACCCCTGATTCGTCCATGTGTGCACATGTGGCGCACATACATGCCCTAGGGGCATGTATGTCTGCCACATTGCACACCTCACAGTGCACAAAAATGCATTTTCACACATATTCGTCATTTACCACCAACTATTAGTTGGTGGTAAATAACGAATCGCCACACCCACCACACAGTCCCCCTACATCTCATTTCTGTATTCGGTATTTACCGAATCGGTAAAATTACCGATTCGGTAAATTACCGAATACAGAAATGAGCCCCCTACATGTCAAAAGCCTAAATACCGGTCGGTAACGGTATAATTACCGAAAATCGGCCGTTACCGACCGGTATTCGGCTACGTACATGAGGCTACACATTTTTTACAGTGAAAACTGACCTTTTTTTTGCAAAGTGCCTAGTTGCGGATTTTGAACCCTAGCTCTGCCACTACCTAGGGAAACCTAGCAAACATATACATGTTTGAAAAATAGAAATCCAGGGGAATCCACTGGAATCCAGGAGGGAGTGACTTGTGTGACTCTCACCAGGTTCTGTTACCCAGAATCCCTTGCAAACCTCAAACTTTGTAAAACAAAACATATTTTTCTCACATTTCGTAATGGAACGTTCTGGAATCTGTGTGGATACACAAAATTCCACCCACCCCACATTCTCCAAAGTCTCCCGATAAAAATGGTACCTCACTTGTGTGGGTAGACCTAGTGCCCTCGGAAGGAAACCGGCCAAAGCGCAAGGTGGAAACACCACATTTTTACAGTGAAAACTGACCCTCTTTTTGCAAAGTGCCTAGTTTAAGATTTTGAACCCTAGCTCCGCAGCCACCTAGGGAAACCTAGCAAATATATACATTTTTGAAAATTAGGAATCTAGGGGAATCCAGGAGGGGGTGACTTGTGTGGCTCTCACCAGGTTCTGTTACCCAGAATTCCTTGCAAACCTCAAACTTTGTAAAACAAAACATATTTTACTCAGGAGACCAAGGGGAATGCTGGGTTGTAGGAAATGTGTGCCGGCACAGTGATCCCACATAACATTGTATGGAAAAATTGATTTTTCAGCTACATTTGAGGTTTGGAGGGGATTCTGGGTAGGGAAACGTTGGGAGATCCATACAAGCCACACCTCACTGTACTCCCAAGGGTGTTCAGTTTTCAGAAATGTGTGCGGTTGGTAGGTTTCCCTAGATGGCACCAAGCCTGTGGCCACAAACCCTGGCACCGCCTTTGCAAAACCAGGTCATTTTGTGATAGGTAATTTTGATGTCTCCACAATACGTTTTGGGCCCTTGTCTGTCGCGGACACTTGCTTTGTGTATTTTACCTCTCTCGCTCGAGGTAAATGGCTGATGCGGAAAAATAAGTGCCGGTCACCACAAATAAAGGTAAAAAATGGCTCAATTAAGCCCTGGTTTTGTTGTGTTGGTATTTTGTTTTGCGCTACGTCACTGTACTGTATTCAGGTGCTCATGTTAGAGATGTTAACAAATGCTGCTACATTTCAAGTCAAACGCAGTGAATTCATTTAAAGTTCCATTGATAATTTTTGCAAACAATATACCACTGTTTAAGGTGCTAAAAAAAGACAGTTGCTCAAGCCCATGGCTCGAGTCGAGGGTAGATGTGGGTAGATGCCATCTACCCACTATTTTCAGAGGGTAGACGCCATCTACCCTGCTACAAAGCTGGCCACTTTCAGGGGAGTGTAACCTTCCTTTCCTATGGCTCTGGAATTCACAGAAATATGCTGAACTCAGCCTAGAGTAATTTTCTGACACAGGGACACTTTCAGCAGTGCCTGCACGTTGTCTGCTTTTGTTCCGAGCAGCAACATGCAAGCGGGGAAGGGGCTTGTCAGATTCCAGCATCGCTCCTAACAAGAGCCGGAGTTAAGGGTCATTAGACCATTTTTTTTTTAAGTATCCTGGCTGGGAACTATCGGGAGCCTCACACCTAGATGTAATGGAGGGGAAACAAAGGCTCACATCTCATCACTTCACAGGTACTTAAGAGAGAAATGCTTTTGACTTTGTTCAGTCCCTGTATAAGAAATATGCATACACTGTTAGAATGTCAGATGTGTTGGTCACCCCAGTATTTACACAAATAACAAGTTAAATACCACTATTCTGTTTTATTTCTTTTATAGCGCTTTAGCACTACTCTTCCCAATGTAATAATAATAATAATAATACAGAATTTTATAAAGCGCGAACAGTTACCTCTCAAGGAGGTGTCCCGGCGCTGAACGCAAGCAGAAAAAACAGCTACCGAAGTGCAAAACAGTAAATTAACGAGGTTGGGAGAAGAGCCAGGTTTTCAGCATTGATTTAAAGCACGATTCAGAGGGGGCCTGCTGGAGCTCCGGGGGGAGTGAGTTCCAAAGACTTGCTACATTGGCAGAAAACGTTCTGCCGCCCAGCCGGGCCCTTCTTATTCGCGGGACTGCAAGCTGGGTCCGGAGGTTGGAGCGAAGAGAACGGGCCTGCGTATATCTTGGTAGTCGGACCCTCAAGTAAGTGGGACATGAGCCAAACAAGGATCTAAAAGCTAGCGTGAGAGCCTTGAATTTAATCCTGTGTGCCACAGGTAGCCAGTGAAGTGATCGAAGATGCGGAGAGATAGAATGCTTAAATGGAATATGCATTAACAGTCTCGCAGCCGCATTCTGGACCACTTGCAAGCGTTGAATTAAGTATTTGGGCAATCCCAAGAACAGGCCATTCGCGTAATCCAATCTAGATGTGACTGTCGCATGGATTACCATTTTCCTGCAATGTGTCGGCAAAAGTCGCAGGATTTTGCGAAGATTCCTGAGTTTACCCAAGCAACAGCCCATCAGCTGTTGGGTGTGGGAAACAAAGGATAGATTGTTGTCCCAACGCACTCCCAGATTTTTTGCCGAAGTGCTGGGAGAAGGGGGGGAGCCCATTGCTGCCGGCCACCAGAGCTCAGAGGGGGGCGGGGCGCCTTTGCCAAAATGCAGCATTTCTGTTTTGTCCACATTAAGTTTCAATTTATTAGTGTTCATCCAGCGCGCCACATCCTGGAGGCAGCCTTTAAAATTTGACAAGGCAGCCTCAGACCCCTCTGCATATGGATACACAAGCTGAGTATCATCAGCATAAGATACTACCTTGACCTCCCAATTGGCGATCAGAGTGAAGAGTGGAGCCATATAGATATTAAATAGAAGTGGACTAAGCGCCGAGCCCTGAGGTACGCCGCAACCTAACTGCTTAGGTGTAGAAGAAACAGTCCCCAAAGCGACCTTCTGGGTTCGCTGGGACAGGTAGGAGTGTAGCCAGGCCAGCGCTTGATCCTGTATGCCCACTTCCGACAGTCTCATCAACAACCTTGCGTGATCAACGGTGTCAAAAGCCGCCGAAAGATCCAGGAGCACCAGCAAAGCTGAGTCTCCCGAATCTAACGACCATCTTATTGATTCTGCCACCTCGATCAGAGCTGTCTCGGTGCTAAAACCTGGTCTAAAACCAGACTGAGTCTCGTGCAGAATCTTGTTGTCCTCTATGTATTTACTGAGTTGCCGCTGGACAACTTTCTCCAGCATCTTGCCCGGGGCAGCCAGAAGGGAGATAGGGCGTAGGTTGGTGAGATCCGTAGGATCTCCATTAGGCTTTTTCTTTAAAGGGAGGAGGGTAGCATGTTTCCATTTGTCTGGGAAGACCCCCGATGTAATGGATGTATTCCAGATCTGTTGTAAGGACGGGGCCACAAAATCCGCCATTGTGCGCCACAGTTTGGGAGGGCAGGGGTCATCCGGCGAGCCTGACTTGCAGCACCTTAATTCATGTAAAACCGCGGGCAGAGTTACAGGTTGAAAACAGGTCAGCGGACCGCTTATCAGCAGTTTAGCAGATTCTTCTGTTTTCTCAGTAGCTACCACTGGGCCAAATGAATCATAGACACTCATAATCTTCTGGTCAAAAAAATCCGAGATTTTATTACAGATAGTGACCGAAGGCGGTATCTCCCTTTCAATGCATCTAGGCTTGAAGAAGGACTGAACCACCTTGAAGACTTCCTTGCTGGAATGTTCTGCCTGTTCAATTGACGCAGCAAAAAATTGTTTCTTTGCCTTTCGGACAGCCTTCTTAAATTTATGGGAGGCCATCTTATAATGAGTTCTCTCCAGAGTCCCATAATTTACCCTCCACCGCCTCTCTAAACGTTTACATATAGCCTTCTCCGTTCTAAGATCCTGTGAGAACCATGGGGCAGAGGGGGAGTCCCTTTTGGACAGCGCGCGTTTCGCTGGAGCAATGGATGAAATCATATTTTCAATCCAGTAATGAAGCCGCTGCGCGTCAGAATTAGCGTTCAGTGTTAACGTGGGCATGTTTTGCACTAAGACTGGGCCCATAACGGACGGGACCAGCTTCGACCATTGTCTTTTCATAAAAACACGTTTGCTTGGCGTTGGTCTGTCAGCTGTCAGATTTATTGAAAAAGGTAAAAGCAGATGGTCAGACCAAAGTAGTGGCTGAGGATCTTCCAGCAACACTCCTTCAATGTTCGAAAGGATGAGATCGAGTGTGTGACCCGCCCTGTGTGTGGGTCCCTTAGGCTCAGATTTGCGGCCGTCAGGGTGGCCCTTAATATCTCTGCTTGGGCACAGTCTGTTCTGTCCATATGGATGTTGAATGTAGGGTGCCAGAGTGCTTTAAATCACACATACAGATTATACATTGGCAATAAATCATGTGTAAGTACGTCAATATAAAGGATGTGTTACATATGGCAATGAGGATTACAAGGTGTGGGAGCCACATGTCCTTCATACCTCACTGTGCTCTATTATAAGGATTACAATTTGTAAACTGCAAATAACAAAATGGATCTCTGTCTTAAAAGCAGCAACCGACTTAACCATTTACATAAAATAAAAATCTGCCATCTGCGTGTTTCATAATGTGCTTTGCAGGCGACATATTAACCCTTTATGCTACTTTGATTTAAAACTAGGACTCCGCAAAACACAAATCTCTCTAGCAAATACTTTATCCTCCAGAGTTATCTTACCATTATTATTATTTATTCCCTGAGATTTAGCTGGCACACCAAGATCTTTGCAGCAGGTGCCTTAACCCCATAAGATATTTTAAAGGCACTGCAACCAATTAAGCAGAAACAGATTTACTGCCACATTTCCTTACTTGTTGACAATTTCTTTACAACAGAGTTTTGAAAAAAACAAAAGTATAAGCTGAGTCCCAGATTTGCATCTAGGTTACGTCAATATTTTGGCACAACACCAATGCAAAATCTAATTTGTTGAATATTGTTATGCGCCCAAATGTACTCATGCTAGACCTGCTGAACATATGTGAGGTCTTGCGATCTAGTTTCACTTTTTGTGAAGTCATGGGTTGTGATGCCACTTCCTGTGATGCCACATGCATTTGTCATGCGTCGTGATGTCACTTCCTGTGATGTCACAAAAAGTGATGTCACACCCATTCTGCCAAACCTGGTGAGTCCCTCCCCCACTTCTTTTTTTAGGACTTGAGTCATGCTCAAGCCCAAAACTGTGGCACAGGCCTGTTTTAAATTAGCACTTCCATTGCTCACTTTATGCCTTCCTCTCCCAGGTCTTCAATTGATTAAGACATTAGTAAGCCCAAAACTGTAATTTGCTCCGGCCCCTTAACTCGTTTTACCAATCACATTGAAGCCATAAATAAATTACCAGTCGTGATTGACTAACTTCCTTAAAGTCGTGCATCTTTGAAAATCATAAAAAACGAAATTTAAACAGCCAAAAGTAACTGCAAATAGGAATTACTTTTTTTGGTAACATTGGCCTCCTTAAATGCTAACCACTAATAAAATTGCATACGAATATAAAGCATATGAACATTATTATTACAAATACATTTGTAACCTATGGAACAAAAAAATAATAAAGATAAAACGCGTTATCCTAGATGTTGTTTGGCAAGACAGCGGTAATACATTGTGTGCATCAGTAAATTGTGTGATAAGTCTTATTAATTATTTCCTCTAGCAACGTACATTTTTTTGTATACTGCTCGTGGAAGATTGGATTGTTCCATAGCCCGTGTAGATTCTAGGATCTATAGGACTTAATTAGAAACCATGTCTGCTATTTGTTCTGGTGCATGCACACCAGATACATGTCATATTCTATTTGTGCAACTACGTGGCTATCAGAATAACAAGCAATTTTCTGCCTGGTTTCCCAAGCCTGGACTTGCATGCCTTCAGTTCTTCCAGGGTTGGACAAACTACTTAATGAAAACTCTCAAACTCTCCTAACAAATTATGTTAGACTTCTTTTGATACCGTTGTGCACATGATTAAAGTACCCGGCATAGGCTGATACGCTATACTGACATCTTGGATAGCCTACCCTGCTGTATTTGGGTGTATGTTAGTTGTAATTAGCAACAACTTTATGGATCCCTATGTCAAACTTCAAGGAAGAAATGTTTCTGTGAAAGGAGCACATAGCATGCTTAAATGTCAAAATAGCCCTAAAAAGAGATCTCAGGCCTGCCACTGCAGTGCCTGCACTCTGTTTGTTAACTGCCTTGTTTTCCTGACAAGTGCACCAACTTGACAGGCCTTACCCTTCCCTTTTTATGCACATCAGACACTCCTATAGTAGGCCCAAGGTACCCCCCTGGTCAGGGTGCAGTGTATGTGAAAGGTAGGACATATACTGAGGTGTGCACCATGTCCTAACAGTGAAATACTGCCAAATTTGTTTTTCACTTTTGCAAGGCCATCTTGCCCATAGGACAGAATGGGTGAGTGCTGGGTCACATGTTTTCAGCATATCTTCCCAAAGGCATAAGATGGAGAGATAGAGTTTTGTGTGCCTGAACTCAGAATTTAATAACACATCTTTTTGTGAAGATGGTTTTTAAATTGTGTGTTTAGAAACCACACTTTTAGAAGTGGCTGGTTTCTTGTCTTAAACCATCCTGTGTGCTTTTGACTGGTTGTGTATTGACTGTCTGGGTTTGGATGTGACAAGGTCTGGGGAGTGTCCTGACAACAGGGAGGAGTAGGTGAGACAGCACAGGCTGGCCTGCATTTGGTGTAGGGGAAGGAGTAGCCCTTTTGATGCGAAGAGGCCTGTGCTGCTGGCACAAAAAGAATAGCTCCACCTCCTGCGGAGTGTCTGGGGCCCAAACCCTCTATATCAAAGGAAGATGTTGAGCACTGGCAGGAAGACACCCAGAACTGGTTTGGACCGGGCTCAGAGCCCCCTGCACACAAAGACTTCAAAGGCATTCAGAGGTATAAATGTAAGAGCTGAAACCCCTGGACTCAAGACTGAAATCCCGACTGAAAAAGGATTGAAACTACTTTGTGATCAAGAGGAACCTCTGCCAAAGTAGAGCAGCTGAAGAGACTGAAGAGAAGGACTGCCCTTGCTGTGTGTTCTGGGGCTGGCCTGCAGTTTGCTGGTTTGACTAAGGAGAGGACAAGGGACTTTGCTGTGTGCTGTGTCCCCCTGCATTAGAGGACTTTGCTGTGTGCTTGTGTCCTGAAGTAACTCGTCTCCAAGGGCCCGAGGAGAGCTGGGCCCCTGTTGTGGAAACTCAGGAACATCAAAGTTTCCAACCGTGTCTCAGCGACGCTTGGTGCATGTGCTTTTGCATGCCTGAGACTGCCGTGTGTTCTGTGGTGCTGTTTACGAGGTGCCTCGTGACCGCATTGCCCCCGCAACGTGAAACATCGTCGACGCTGCTGCATTGCTGTTTGTGGCTCGAGCTGTCATCGTAGCTGAGGCTGTGAGTGAGGATCCCCGCCGCCGGCCCGAGCAGCAATGTGCTAAAGGATTTCTTGAAGCTAAGGAAGCTGCAAGGTGAAAGGGATCTTGATTGTTGTTCGCCATGAGGAATCTGCCCAAGATCATCAACGAAGGAGAAGGCAGCGCCGTAACCCGTCCAGCTACAGCGTTGCCTAGGAATGGAGCTGCAACATAGTCGGGGCCGCCCAGCGGGACATCCGATGAGCGAGGAGAGAGAGCGAGGCAGCGCATCCCCCAGGTAAGGCTTGGACTCCGGCCGGGAGCCCTAAGCGTGTGTGGCCTGGGGAGGCATGCAGGAGGAGTACAGGAGTGTTCCGATCTCTCTCCCGAGCGGCCCGTACCTGCCTAGCAGAACCGGGGCCGCCTCTTTAAGCTTACGACATTTGTCTCTGCTGTTGGGGCCTAGTGGTGCCCGAGCTGACCGCGCAGATTGGCTTATAACATTATTCCTTGCATTACGAACTGCCTGATTCTTGCATTACAAACCGCATACTTCTTGCATTACTAACTGCCTGATTCTTGCATTACGAATCCCATTATTCTTGCTTTAAGGACTATCTTATTACTACATTACGAACTTCATAGCATTGCATTAGGACTGCATTTGATCATCATGAATGGCTCATTAATACTGCAAGAATCTACAAGTGATTCTTGGATTTCTATCGTTTGGTCACATCGTATTCCTTTTGATAAAGATACTGCTATTTTCATAAAACCAGTGTGGTGTCCATTTGTGGTGTTTTCACTGTGTTACTGGGAGTGTGGCTGCAAATACTTTACACATTGCCTTGAAGATAAGCCTGGCACCTTGTGCCAAGCTACCGGGGGTGAGCAGGGGTTATCTAAGAGGGTGATCCTCCTTTCCCTGACTAGAAGCAAGGGTCCCTATTTGGGCTAAGGTACCTACCTCAGCCAACTAGAGACCTCCAGTTCTAACAATGAGACTGCAGAGCAGGAGGCTAGCACACAAGCCCTTGGAGTCACCCTGGGTTCAAGTGGTGTAGGTCCAGTCCTTCTCACCCAAGCCAAGAGGGCAGAAGGTAGCAGTCAGCACATCAGAAAAGCAGTTGTTCCAGAGCAGCAGTAGAGAAGAGTGGCAGCCCTTCAGCAGCATAGCAGTTCTTCTTCCTGGCAGAGTATCCACAGGCCCAGAAGTATACTGTCTTGGCAGGATCAGAAGTCCAGTACTTATGCTCACTGATGCATTTCAAGTGGGGGTGACTTTAAAAAAGGCTTTGAAGTACAAAGAAGTCCTCCCTTCCTACCCTGGCTCCAAAACCCCTGCAGGGGGTGAAGCAGCCCTTTGTGTGTGAGCAGGATGCCGCCCATTCAGGTGTGTCAGATTCTCCCTCCTATCCTACCCAGGATAACTCATCAGGGTGTGAATAGCCCACCAGGCACACCCAAGCTTCCTTTGTGTGGGAATTTCTAGAGGGATGCACAAGGCCCAGCTGTCACCCACTCCAGACATGTATAAGAGACACGCAGCAGGCACACAGGGCTTAAGAGCATAACTTGACAATACTCTAAAAGTGCAATTTTTCAAGTTGTAATAATGAATCCAACTCTACCATTAAAGAGGGTTTATTATTACAGGTCTGGCGGTACCAAACATGATAGTTTTGCCCCTTCTCAATCAGGAATTACACTTATTAAATGTAATAAGAAATCTCATGGGTTGACCTATGAGAGGGGTAGGCTTCACATTAGTGAAAAATGAATCTGTGAGTTTTTCACTATGAGGACATGCAAAACTAAAATGTATGTGTCCTGCCCTTCACTTACACAGCACCCTGCCCTATGGACTACCTAGGACCTACCTCACGGATGACATGTGTAATAAAAGGGGAGTTTAAGGCTTGACAAGGGGCTTGAAATGCCAAGTCGACTTGGTTGTAAAATTGAACGTGCAGGTTTTGCAGTGGCAGGCCTGAGGCATGTTTAAAGAGCAACTTAAGTGGGTGGCACAATCAGCGCTGCAGGCCCACTGGTGCAAAAGAAACAATTGATGGACGGAATGCTGGGCAATGCAAACATTCAACTCCAGTCACAAGGATCTGGGTTTAATCCATCATTCTTTTGCTCACCACACCACCCCAGTTTGACCCCAACCATATGCAAATCAGTCTTGACAACTTCCTTATAGGAACAGTCTAACCCGAGCTGCCAAGCCAGGTCTTCCCTGGACCAGCAACAAGCATCCTGGGACCGGTTTTAGGGCAACACCGTTCATCAGCCAGGCTAGCTTGATTCCAGTGGTGTAGTGAGCATGGGACCCACGCCTGGGAATACCTTTCCCACTCAGGGCGACATATGCAAAAGAAACAATTGATGAACGGAATGCTGGACAATGCAAACATTTACCCCCAGTCACAAGGATCTGGGTTTAATCCATCATTCTTTTGCTCACCACACCACCCCAGTTTGGACCCAGCCATATGCAAATCAGTCTTGACCCTGTTCCTTATGGGAACAATACAGACCGAACTGCCAAGCCAGGTCCTCCCAGGACCGAAAAGAAGCATCCTGGGACCGGTTTCTGGGCATCACCCTTCATCAGCCAGGCTAGCTTGAATCCAATGGTGTAGTGAGCACAGGACCCATGTCTGTGCATACCCTTCCCATTTAAGGCGACATATGCAAAAGAAACAATTGATGGACGGAATGCTGGACAATGCAAACATTCACCCCCAGTCACACGGATCTGGGTTTAATCTATCATTCTTTTGCTCACCACACCACCCCAGTTTGTACAAAGCCATATGCAAATCAGTCTTGACCCTGTTCCTTATGGGAACAGTCCTGCCCGAACTGCGAAGAAAGGTCCTCCCTGGACCGGAAACAAGCAATCTGGGACCAGTTTCAGGGCATCACCCTTCATCAGCCAGGCTAGCTTGAATCCAATGGTGTAGTGAGCACGGGACCCACATCTAGGTGTACCCTTCCCACTTAGGGCGACATATGCAAAAGAAACAATTGATGGATGGAATGCTGGAGAATGCAAACAGTCACCCCCAGTCACAAGTATTTGGGTTTAATCCATCATTCTTTTGCTCACCACCCCAGTTTGGACCCAGCCATATGCAAATCAGTCTTGACCCTGTTCCTTATGGGAACAGTCCAGCCCAAACTGCCAAGCCAGGTCCTCCCAGGCTCACTTCTAGCATTTCTTTAAAGGCCCTGGGCACAAATAGTGCACTATATTAGGGACTTATAAGTAAAATAAAAATGCAGATTGTGGATACAGCAATGTTATAATTTTTAGGGGAGTGAGCACATGCACTTTTGCACTGGTTAGCAGTGGTAAAATGCCAAGAGTCTTAAGGCCAACAAAAACAGATCAGGAACAAATGAGGGAAATCAGGCAAAAAGTTTGGGACAAGGCCACCCTAAGGCTGACAGGCCTAACAAATATGTTACAATATTCTACCTAGAACATTGGTTCTTAAACTTTTGATATCTGTTGCCCCACACTAAATCATTACTGGAATCTGTAGAACGCCACTGGGTTATTATGGAAATCCTGGGTCCCCAACCGAGTCATTATTGGAATGTGTGGACCCCTACTGAATCAGTATTGGAATCTGGGGACCCCAGCCTAAGCAATTCTTATAATTTAAACTTCACAATAATGCACAAAAATACAGAAACAAGCATTCATCAACAAATGCACAGATTATGAAATATGTTATCGAATTTACAAACAGCTATCAAAAAAATGGAAAGGTTAGAGCTTTTCTGAATTGACTGTGCATTGACGAGAGATTCTCAGCCAATGCCAAACAACTCATTTTCAGTGAGTGAATTAAAAAACAAAATCTTTAATACAGAATAGTCTGGGAAAATCATTAAATGAGACTGTTTCTCTTTTCTGTGCTAACTCCTCTTGTGCAGCATACAAACCCTGTACCAAGGTCGACATACTCCACACTATGTTTAAAAGGTCTTTCCTAGGGTTGGCATACAACATGCTTGGGCTATTAATCTGTATACACTCAAACTTGCATCATGTAAGCTGTCTGAACCAGATATGTATTTTATTTCTACAGCTTACAACCATACATTGTTTTTTATACCTTGTATTCTTAGATTGCCTGATGTCTCAGAAAGCCTTCTTCCACAATAGTCCTAAACCCTGCATGCAAAATTGGCCTTGGCTTCCACATGATTCCTCTCTTTTCTATTTTCAGTGTGACTCTCTTCTTCCCTTCCATCTTTCCTATGCCTTTTATGTCTTAGTATTGTCTCCTCCCAGTCTCATGCTTGTCTGCCTTAATCTCCCTGATTATAATTCTGTAAAAGGCTGACACCTTATTTCATAGATCACAAACTCTCCTGCTTTTTAACCCTACTTCTGCAACCTAACATTACCGCCAGCCTATCACACCAACCGTTCACCTAAAACCGAATAGCCCCCACTAATGATCACTCCTAACTGGTGTTAATATAATCTGCCACAAAGTCACTAGAGTAAAAGCATGCTATTTTTTTTCTTGAAAGCACATTACTAATCCCAATAATCAACATTTAACCACTGGATTAACCACTAACTTTGGGTTCTGGAGTAGAATGCTACTCGCCATAAAGTGCTTCAACACATCATCATGGGTGGTAAGCGCTATATAAATACAATTACAATTGAGGCCACGATCGCCCATGCTAATCTCTGTTTGATGCCCTTGAACTGCCTCCACGAATCAATATGGCGATACCAGCCTCATTTTTAACCTCCAATTTCAAATTACTTTACATTACCAGAACATTTTTAAATGTTCATTTTTACATTTCACTTTATTAAAATTTATTTATGCATTAATATGGTTTACTTTTCTAAGCAGCTGCAGACCTCCTAGGTAGGGTTCGGAGACACCTAGGGATCCTCAGACCACAGATTAAGAACCACTGGTCTAAAGTAAAATTTGCCATTCAGGATATATTCTAGTTGAGTTTCAGGACGTGCAGTTTGCTACATATTAAGAATTAGAAGCCAATGATTATTTCTGACAGATAGGGTGTGCAATATGGCCTGCTGGCAAGTATGATAATAATAAGCACGTGTATTTCATGCTAATAGGAGTATTTTGATTAATGACAGCGGTAGAGTCTAAATATCAGTACAGAAGATTAATTTCAGAAATACCTTTTTCACAGCCGTGCACATATCCATGGTTAATGAGTATGAATTACACCCACACACAGGCTAAATGAAATAGAAATCCATGTCTAATTCCAGCATTGGTTCCTCTGCATTAACACTCAGACGAGAGAGCGATAATTGCTTAATGGAGGACAAAGAAATTCTTTAATGATTGATAGAGTTGCCTCTTTATAGATAATAATTGTTTCACATGGAATATGTTAGATGTTAATTTAATAAAATATTCACTTACTTGTCTAAGTTTCCCCATCTCTCTTTTGACTTTCCATTATGCCACATAGAGATAGGTTGGGCCTCAGTGTACCTCACAGGGGAATACGGTATTTAACACACCTGCCAAAATCTGATACTAATGGCTTAGAATGTATCTGCTGCAACAAGAGCACCCACTCAAAGTTTTCCTCAGTAATGGGGAATAACATCTGAATTTGGATACTTAGTGCACCAAAATCTGCTTGTCCTGGTAATGACCAGGCCATTGTTGTCTTGTTAAATTCCTCCAGATTTGAACCTCCGAGGTCTAACAGGGGTGCAGACTTTATTGTTCCCGGTAATGACTGTGTGTTGTAAAGTCCTCACAACTGTGAGCCTTGAGGAGACAGGGAATTTACACAGGGGTCAGAAATATCTAGGCCAGTCATAATTTGGTCGTTTTTATCACACTCCCTTCACACGTACTTTGGGGTCCATTAGGATGTTGGGCGATGGCACCACTGCGGCGCTGGCGGTGCTGAAAAATTTATTTTTCCACCCGTGAGCAGCGGTCCTCATGCCCGCCATATTAGTATGGCCAAACATAGGCCATTTCCCGACCGCCGCGGTGCGACGCGCACCGCCATCAAAGTGCGCCCGCCACCGCGGTGGTGGGAGCCAATGGAGACTCAACGCCGTACGGAATGACGTTCGGCCCGCTCCACAAATTAGGATGACTCAAGCAAGCAGACCCACCGCAGCGGAGACACAGCCCAACCAGAGACGGCGGAAGCTCGACAGCGGAGCGCGAAACCAGAGTCCCAGTCATGACCGCCATGGACCCACCTCTACACATCTTTCCGGTGCTGTACCTGCTACATCACCAGGAACTCATGGACCGTCGCGGACGCCACCGCAGGTACGCAACAACACAAACACAACACACAAAACACGGGCTGACATAGGGTCCAAATTCACATCAGACACCTTAGGGGTGACAGGGACACATCCACAAGGGCACCCACACATCACCCACCTGCCACAAAGTCACCCCGCTGGATCCTGGACACACAGCTACCGCCACCATGCAGCAATGTCCCAGTCACGTCACTGCAGTGGCGAACACAAGCAAATACATGCCCATGATGCAGAAGGCAGGGCCAGTGCCAGGCATGGGCAGGGCACAAAGACCACAGGGCCACACCCCCTCCCATCACACACTAGCACACCCCATGAAGGCACATGCCATGTGCCCCTCCTGTGCACCCCATGCACAACAACAAGCCAGGGCAATGCACACCCTGCACCACACAACAAACAATCATGGAGACACACACTGCAGGAGTGGCTGCACAGGAACACACAACACACATCACAGTAGCACAGGGCCAGGGAAACACACACACCACCACACCACCACACCACCACACGCAGGGATATATAAATGAGGACAAGCAACAAATGAACACATACAAGGAATTAACATCAAAATGGACACACAGCCTGCACAGTCACACATACATACCACAGACTGACACACAAACACATACACACCCCACATGCCAACAGCAATGGAGCACAACAAATATGGAAACCAAGGTGGGTTGCACACAAATGAAAGGCCAGGGAGTCACACAACAAGCATGTGTACATCACATGCAAGACAAGGAAAAGAGCACAACACCCTCACACCATCAAAGCACACATGGCTGGCACAGTCAGTGAACTCAAACAACAGACAACTCAGTGCAACAACACAGGGAGACAGCAAGGCAAACCACGTATAGGCACAAGGATGAAAGGAAGGCCCTGAAGTCAAACTGTGAACAGCCACACATCCATACAAGTACTTCACAGGAGTACACCAGTAGCACTACACACAGGGCCCATCTACACACCTCATGTCTGACAAACACCAGTAAGAATCTACACGCATACCCCTCTCACACCAGCAGCACACAACATGAGTGCCAAACACACTGAAGGCTGGCAATACTTGACAGGCAATACACACACAAACAACCACATACCCTGGGCTCAGCCACAAACATCACACACACACAGGGATACCACCACAAATGTGGAAACAAATACAACAGACAAACACATAACCCAACAAAAACACACACAGAGCCACAACAACAACAACAGACATTCCCAGTGCAGCTAAATTGGGGAAAGGCAATGGGAGCACAGACACAACAGGAGTGCACAACCTCATCACTCAGGAACAATGCACAGACAACATACTGCAACACACACAAGAAGTGCACCATCACAGAACAACCCAGCCACAGCAAACAAACAACAGATGCATAGGCAGAATAATCACATAGCAAACACAGCAGGACATCAGGGGATGCACACCAGGCAATCACAAGGCAACATACACACACAGCACTGCATGCATGTTAGACGGCGACCTCAGAGGAGCCCGGAACGGGGTCCTGACTACCCTGAGACCCACCCTCAAAGTATCGTAGCCGGGCACTGGCGGGAGATTCCCCAGGGGGGAGGAATCTCGCAACTAGGGTCGTACTTCTGGCACCACCCGACACAGAGAGACCACACTGGGTATCCTCAGAACAAGCTTTATCAAACAGGTATCACTGCAAATATGTACAAGGTGAGCACGGGCTCAAGAGTCTCGGAAAGGTAGGGGGTAGCGGGACTGTCTCTGGTAACGGTTCAAAGCAGGGTCGTATCCGGCGCACAGCTCCCAATCCTCGAGCTGGGGGATACGTGGTCGGAGTTGGGGTCCGGCGGGACCGTGAGAGTCTGGGGGAGCCGCGAGTCACTCAGCAGGCTCAGGTACAAGGTCGGAGGTCTTACGATCTTCAGGGAGCCGCGAGTCACTCAGCAGGGCTCAGGTACAGTTCGGAGGTCTTACGATCTTCAGGGAGCCGCGAGTCACTCAGCAGGGCTCAGGTACAAGTTCGGAGGTCTTACGATCTTCAGGGAGCCGCGAGTCACTCAGCAGGGCTCAGGTACAAGTTCGGAGGTCTTACGATCTTCAGGGAGCCGCGAGTCACTCAGCAGGGCTCAGGTGAGTTCCAGTTTCAGGAGCCGCGACCACGTCAGCAGGCTCTCGTTGTTCCAGCGTCGAATCTGCCGGATAGCCCCAGAGCACCCCTTGTTATAGTTCGACCCCTCTTTGATGTCCGGAGTCTGTGCAGGCAGGGGTCTTGTCACCTGGGGGTCGCTTGTCGGGTTTTCCTGCTATAGTCTTTTGATCCTTTCAGGGCCAGGTCGGGAGGAGTCCCAGACACCCAGCAGGCGTGGAGCCAGCCCTCAGGGAGGCCGGAGGGCCGATCGAAACCCATCGTCCCGGGGGAGTTCAGAGGTGCGATAGAAACTGCTCCTCCCTCTCTCCCCCTGGAAGCGTGATGTCCTCCAGCCGGAGTGGCGCCTCTAGGCCCGGGTCGCGCTGGGGCCGGGCGGCCATCTTGGTGCATGAAGTGGGCACGCGGGCCCGGGGTGGCCGAAAGGAGAGAGGCCAGGGACGGGGATGTCCGGGCCGGTGCGTGTGTCCTGGTGGGGAGGTTCGGCTGGGCCGGGTGCTTGGGCTGTAGGTACCAGGTTTCGGTGGTGCGGGGGCACGGAGGACCATTCTACGAGGCCGGGTCCAACAATGCACAACAAGCTGTGTATGTACACCAAGCATACCAGACACACACAGACATCAGTGACAGAACAGCAACCCACACAACACCATACAGCACAGCACAAAGACAACAGCACACCCAGGAAGTGAAGCAAAAACCCAAACAACACACATGCATCCAACACAACACCCAATAGATGCACAAGTCTGGGACACAAAGGTGGAAACAACTTGACCACAGGACTGGGCAGCACACACAGTTGAACTGCATAGGAGCAACCATGACTGACACACAGCACCAGAACATCACACATGGTCCATTGGGGAAATGCCCTGAGTGACACATTGACCCTGGCCAAAGAACTGCACCACAAAGCACAGTGTCACAAATGAAGTCATGGGGAGGCGCACACACATACAAACCAAGGGGACAGCTCACACCAAAGTGAAGAGTACTGCATGTCAGCAGGGGACATGACAGGAGTGTGCCATACACAAAAAGAGGGAGTGCAGACCCACAATGGGTAGGCAGCTGAATCACAGATAGGGGATGGCATGACAACACACACAACATGCCACACTGGAGACAAGAAGGCACCATGTGACAGCAAGGCATGAGAAACACAACCACAATGGCAGTTTGGAGCAGCAGGTCTGCACAGTCCCCACAAACAGCCAATTGATACACGGATGTGCAACAAAACACAACACTGACTTGCCAGTAACACTCTCAAGTGACAAAAACAACAAGTAGGAGTCAGACAGAACTGCAAGGACACAACAACACACTGCACAGTGCACAACATCCAACTCACACATGGGCATACAGCCACATCCACAGGGATGAACAATCAAAACAACAGGCACACAACTTCTGGGTGACACATGTGTGTAGTTGACATTGCAGAGGCATGTATACATCAACACTCCCCACAAACTCACCCCCTTCGCACTGCACACTACCTGGCCATCCAAGAGCACAAATGGAAAGTAAGCCATGGGACTAGGATGACTGGCCATCACAAGATGACCACACACACACCACTGGGCACACATATAGGAAGAACACACACACATGATGACCCTGGACAGCTTGCCTGCAATGCTGTGTGCAGAAACCCACTCTGTGCTGGCAGTGCCCCCCAACCTGACATGTGTACAATATAGCCAACATGAACTAATCAAGTAAATGACTACACCATTGCCACCACAAGTATCTGGGTCAAGAAGAACTGAAGACCCTGTCACCCCTGAAAAAAGAGAGTAAGTGAGCCCAAACATTGACTATGTTAAAGTGCCACACAGACCATGTGGCACAGTAAACCATTTACAGTGCATATATAAAGGACCCCCTGCTAAGACTGAAAGTCTCCTAGGGCAAGGCAAATAGCAAATATGAATCTAAACACCCTAGGCAGTCTAGATATTACAAATATGTAATAATAACAACCGTAACCTATTCAAAAGGGAACTCAGTGTACACAATATTTATTAAAACATGTTTGATTTTTATTGTATATAGATTACAAAAAACATTTTTATTATATATATATCTTCATTGGAAACAATGATGTATGTATAATTTCAAATTATAAGGCAAGAATACAATACATTACACAAAAAATATATATATGACAGATCAATATACAATATACAGTATGACAGACATAATCACACATGAACAAAGACAAAAACGGTGGCTGTAATCAAGATCTTTTCAACACGCGTTTCAACGCTAGAAAGCGTCTTCATCAGGAGAGCCACAAATTCTTTTCCCTTAATATAAAAATAATCAACATAAATAAACAACTCTTTAAAAACACTGAGTGCCCTAATACATGTTCAACCAATGATAATTGTGTGCTGTCATAAAAGACCCAAGAATAAAATGATCATCCAATGTGAAAGAGAAAGAACGAAAAAGAGTGAGTACAAGGAGAAAGAATGTGTGCAGAATAAAGACTCGTGCTTAATCACATAGAAGATACCTGTAAGTGGTGAAAACACCAAACAGCTAAACAGAAAAGATAAATAATAAGAAAGAACGAAACAGAAAAAGGGAGAAGGAAACCGGATTCAAAGCCCAGTTCATGACCAGAGATAAGCTGTGATGTTTAAAATATCTTACTTCGTAGATAATCGTCGATATATGTATAGCCTATAAAGACCAATTGTGGATGTAAAAACTACCTGTATGTAAAGAGAGGAACACAAAACAAAAATCGAAAAAACTTTAGTGTTTGTGTAAAAAAAGCACATGAAAAAATTAATTAATATATTACAATCAGAGAGAAAAAACTAGCCTGAAGATATATATATAATAAAAATGTTTTTTGTAATCTATATACAATATAAATATTGTGTACACTGAGTTCCGTTTTGAATAGGTCACGGTTGTTATTATTACATATTTGTAATATCTAGACTGCCTAGGGTGTTTAGATTCATATATACAGTAAACCATTTGCACACAGCAAAAGAACTTTCTTCAGTAAGGACAATGACAAATTAGACAATAGGAGCAACTGTCTTTATTCACATATTGCACAGATAGGTACCATGAGAAGAGAAAAGCAAGGCACAAGATGCAGAGCATGTCCATGAGAAGCTGCACAGGCAGGGGGCACACAGCAGTGAACGGCAAGGCCAGAGGGCAGGACAAAGTGCAAACTGAGTCCATAAGAAGCTGCACAGGCAGGGGGCACACAGCAGTGAATGACAAGGCCAGTGGGCAGGACAAAGTGCAGACTGAGTCCATGAGAAATTGCACAGGCGGGGGTCACACAGAAGTAAATGACAAGGCCAGTGGGCAGGACAAAGTGCAGACTGAGTCCATGAGAAGCTGCACAGGCAGGGGGCACACAGCAGTGAATGACAAGGCCAGTGGGCAGGACAAAGTGCAGACTGAGTCCATGAGAAACTGCACAGGCGGGGGTCACACAGAAGTAAATGACAAGGCCAGTGAGCAGGACAAAATGCAGACTGAGTCCATGAGAAGCTGCACAGGGAAGAATTCAACACAGCAAAGAGGAACAATGCCAGTGGCCAGTTCAGGGCGCAGACTGAGTCCATGAGAAGCTGCACAGGGAAGAGTTCAACACAGCAAAGAGCAACAAGGCCAGTGGCCAGTTCAGGGTGCAGACTGAGTCCATGAGAAGCTGCACAGGCAGGGGGCACACAGCAGTGAACGACAAGACCAGTGGGCAGGACAAAGTGCAGACTGAGTCCATGAGAAGCTGCACAGGCTGGGGGCAAAACACAAGGCCAGTGGCCAGTTCGGGGTGCAGAGTATGTCTATGAGAAGCTGCACAGGGAATGTGTGTGACTGTACCTTTCCATGGTCAGCAAAACAGTCAGGGAGCAATAATGTGCAGTACAGGCCCACTTCTGTAAGAGACAGGTGTGTGAGGGGGACTACCACTCAGGCGGACTGGGAGCTGGCTGTGTCTCGGGCACTGTCGGGGCACTTGACCGGGGAGAGAGCGGAACAGCTGAAGTAGAGCTATCAGTGGCTTGGCAAGCTGGAGGGCTGCTTGAACCAGGTGGTGTAGTGGCACGTGGAGGTGGAGTCATGCAGACGGGAAACACGGTGTGGCTGGGAGATTGTGGAGGGGTGCCCTTCCACTTCTTGGGGATCCTAAATGGCTTGCCTGACTTGGGATCAATGGAAGTGGTGTGGGCACAACAGGCACACTCACCACCACAGCTGCAGCAGGTGCAGGCGCTGGCAGCCCGTCTGGTGATGTGCTGGACCCAGCGGAACGCTTTGCCTGGCTTTGCCTCTGCCTCCCCTTCCCCTGTTTACTAGGTGTTACCCGTACAGTGCCCTCCAGCCCCTGCTTCACTGGGCTTGGAATGGGAGTCGAGGTGGTTGGTGATTCTGCCTTGGAGCCCTTCCTAGATGTACCCTTGGCATGCACCACCTCCTTGGTGGGCACAGACACTGTACGATTATCTTTGCACGATGCTTCAGGGGTAGGAGAGTCCTTGGATGGGGATGCCACTGAGGCATGTGTGCCTGAGGTCTGCTGCTTTGCTTTTTGACCACTGGTGTCACCTGACGGGTTTTCTCCTTGCGCTCTGGGGTGGCTTTGGTCTTCTGTGGGGATGGTGTCTGCGCCTGGGACCGCTTGGGTTGCTGCTGCTGTGTGCTTCGTGTGCTGTATCGTGAGTTTGATGTATGTGGAGCGTGGTCACTATCGTCAGACGTGGTAACTGCCAGGGGGGTGGACAAAGGGACCGGAGCTGGACTGCGAGCATGTGCCTGTTGCAGGGCAGACGTCACTGTTGATGACAAAGCCTGGACTTTCTGGTGCAGCCCACCCACGGCGGAATGTATGCCCTCCATGAAAGCAACCACCTGGGCCAATCTCTTGTCATGGTCAATGAAGGCATTGAGGAGATCTGTCTGGCCTACACACAGCTTGCGCAAAAGTTCCACAGACTCAGCACTGATGGCAGCAGGGGGTACTGAGGCAGACACGGGCAGCACCAGAGGAAGTGGCTGGGAGGGTGGGCAATGGCCGCTGTGTGGTGGAAGTCGATGCAGAGTCCACGTTCCCTGTGCCCTCCAACATGGATGCATCCCCGCTGGCATTGGATGATGTGGTGCTTTGCGTCTCAGGCTGGGATTGCTCCAGCAGACTCCTGTCCCCCTCTGAGGCGCTGGTGACATCTGTGTCACTGAGCTCCTGGGCAGCTTTTGTGCTAGTTTCACCCCCACTGGTGTCCGTCTCCTGTCCCTCCATGACCACAGGTGATGCTGCATGAGAGAGAGAGATGTAGGGTTAGGTCAGTGGCAGCAACAGAACAAACATATGCAAGCAATGCATGACAAAAGTTGACCAAATCTACATGCTGCACACCACCCTGTGCAATCACATCATGCCAACTCACTATATAGACTCAAGCAGTGCGTGGAAACTGGAAACTCAGGCATGAGTGAGCCATGTGATGACCACACAGCACAACACTCTGCTTGTGGCTCTGTTCAAACAGACACACAACTAGTTCTGAGCACACCTAGGGGCATGATGGGGCACACTACTTGTTGCCAATGACAGAACTGGATGGAACAGGAGGGGACAACACAGACTACAACATGACAGTCCACAATGGACATTAGCCCATGCCACCCACCATGTCGTACCTTGGGGACAATATAATGCTGCACATTGCTGTAAGATGTGTAGGCCTCCCAAATATGGGTGCATGTAATGGACGAATTGATGTACGTACAGTCAGATCAGGAACACTGCCTTTCCCTCCCATGGGATTCCCAAGACTACCCCAATGCAGAAGAAACCTGAAGAGCACAACTCAGAATGTAATGTGAAGGCAAAGCATCCAAATCACCTTTGTAAGTACAGGTAGGGCAAATGCATGCCACCGGCACCCAGGCCAGCAGCCACTTACATGCCACAGCATCACACTACCAACATCACATAGGCCAGCATTGGCACAGGCTCTGTACACATGCAGCCACTCCCAGCCAACGTCAGACTCCCCAAATGCTCACCCCTGGCTTGCTGCTGATGCTCCTTCAAACGTGCATCCAGCTCAGGCTGTGTCACCGCCAAGATGCAGCCCATTAGTGGTGTCATGCTGCGCCGTGCCAGACGCCCAGTGCGAGGAAGCAGCCCCAAGGTCATCTCCACCACAATTCTTTGCCAGCCGGCTGATGTCGTCCCATCTCTTGTGACAGTGGTTGCGTCGTCAGTTCGAGACCCCCAGAGCTCGCACCTTCGCTGCAATGGCCCTCCACACAGCCTTACGTTGGTGTAACTTGAGCTGCAGGCATGGGAGACAAGAGGGGGAAATAATCAGTGACACAGTGTCATGTACCGACATCTATCAGTATAGCAGCAAGATACAAAATCATCACATATCCAATGATGGGTCAATCAGAGACTATAATACAGCTCACATGGTACACCTGCATGGGAAAAGCTGATGTTAAAGCATGCAGGTGTGAGGGGGAACACAGTCCCTGCACATCTCACACACATGCAGGATGCCAGCACTGAAACACCCATATAGCATGCCCACATCTCCAGTCCATTGTTGGCTTGAGCAACACGTACATCACATGTCAACCTGTGTTTGGGGGTGGACTCACTGTGTCCAAGACTGCGCAGCCATCAATGTTCATGTCCTGTGAATAGATGAATGTGTCATGGTGGTCACATAGAGGGACATGATCTCACAAATACAAAATGCTATTCACAAGGGCAGTTGTGTGCAAACTACAGTGCTGAGATGGACCATAGCTGGAGTGCAATGTGAAAAGACTGATGTCATACTCTGTAAGTCAAGTGAGTTGTCCTTGTCTTTGTAGGCGGGGACTGTGTAGGCCAGCTGGGCTCACATTGAGATGGACTACAGGGGCACACACAGCCATACAGCAAAGCAATCACTGTCCTGACTACAGCATGAATAACCTTCTTTGTCACTGTATGGCTGACAACACAACACAGGTCACTCATACATACATGTGCAGGGAAGGAAAGCTGTGGCATTGGGTACACACACCCTCCCACTGGAGACAGCATGTCAGGCAGTGCATGACACTACCCCACACTCCCAAGCACATACTGCATCAGTCCAACTACATGTGTGGCCCCCCTGTCCTACCCCACTACTGTTGAAGACTTACCACGACATTTGGGGCACCATATAGCCTTGGGTACTGTGTGAGCACCTTGTCCACCAGGACCTCCAGCTCCTCGCTCGTGAAGGGACTGGCACGGATCTTCTCTGTCCTTGCCATCACTGTGGACATGAGACAACAACAGCGGATTTGGGTGGTGAGTGGTCTCAGGCAGCAGTCCCTGGAGGCATCAGCAGGTGAGGGGTCTCAGGCAGCAGTCCCTGGAGGCAGCAGCAGGTGAGGGGTCTCAGGCAGCAGGCTGTGGGAGCAGTGGCAATGTGAGGCTCACTCCCACACATATATAGCCCCCTGGGGTCGTTTCAAAGGTGCCAAGGTGCAGCAATTGGTGATCCAGGTCTGCCTCTTTCAAATGCATCCAATGACCGCCTCCGCGGTGGTGGAGCATGCCTACCGCAATCTTCAAAATTGCATTATGTGACCACAATCATGGCTCCCATTGGCATGCTCCATGGCGGTGATACAACGCTGGGGCCCGGGGTGCGCTACCACAATGGTGCATCTTTCAAATGCAGCCAATGTCCGCCTCCGCAGTGCGGAGCACGCCTACCTTGATCTTCAAAATTACATCATGCCACCGCTATCGAGTTTTGCATTGGCTCTAGGGCAAGCTCCATGGCAGTGACACACCGCAGGGGGCCCGGTGTGCGCTACCGCAATTTTAGTGGCGGAGCATGCCAACCGCCATTTCCACATGTCTACATGCCTATGACTACCGCACTTGTGTGAATGGGGGTGCTGGTGACACACCGCCGGGGCCAGGCGGTAGCTACCGTGATATGGGTGCCATACAATCGCAATGCCCATCAGTCAAACATCAACTGGGTACAGTGCCAAGATGGTCAATGGAACCTCACCGTGCACACGAGGCCAATCTCCCATTTACTCCACTGATGGCTACACATGCCATGTTTGTGTGTCTGTTTCGTAGATTGGCCTATACCTACTCACATGTCATTTATGGATGTGATGTTGGTATATGCAGGACAGTGCTGTTCTGGACTCTACAATGTGTACACATGTCAATGTGTTGAGGTGGAGTGACAATCACAGCAATGCTCGTCCCAATGAATGATGAACTATGTTGCATTGCCTCTCATGTCTGCTCATGCACACATTCGTCATTCGAGCGCCGACTGTGGTCATTGTGTGGTGGATTTGTGCCAGGTTGTAATGACGCATTGAGGTGTGACAGGTACAGCAGCTAGGTACGAGACAGTGGGTTAGATTAGTTACACATTTGATGGATGCTGTACTCCCAGGCGTGCCTATTTGAAATGTGGCCGTATCCCTATGTGCATTCACATTGACCAAGGTGGAGTTTGAGGTACTCGTCTTGTGTAAGTTGATAGGTGTGGCCTTTGTGCACATGAAGGTGTCCCTACATGTGAGCTGGTCTGTTAGTCAAGGTTGATGTCAGTCATTGTTGTCATTGTTTCATCCAGAACGTGATGTGCTGTGCACACCTCATGATGTATTGCATTGACACGTGTTCACTATCATCTCCACTAGGAGGAGACCAAATTTGATTTGTCACTTGACGGTGCTGGAGGACATGGAGGATGTTGCGATCATACGGAAATGCCACCTGGACAGAGCCACCCTGAAAACCCTTTGTGATCTGTTAGAGCCCCATCTGCAGCCCCGCAGGATATATCCAACAGCTTTCACCCCTACTTAAAGGTGATGGCAGCCCTGCATTTTTTTGCCACTGGATCGTTCCAAGAGACAGTGGCCAGCGCTGGTGGGATGTCACAACCAATGTTCAGCATGGTGCTGCATGATGTAGTGTCCGCCATGATGCTATACAAGGACAGATACATTCATTTCCCCAGGGGTGCTAAACTGCCAGCTGTGAAGGGAGACTTCTATCCCCTTGCACACATCCCCAATGTTGTTGGGGCCATTGATTGCATCCATTTTGGTCTTGTGCCACCACAGGCAAGTGAGCACATTTACCGCAATCGCAAGCATTACCACTTCATCGATGTGCAGGTGGCGTGCCTGGCAGATATGACCATCTTGCACGTGTGTGCCAAATTCCCAGTCTCGGCCCATGACTCCTACATCCTGCGGAACAGCATTGTGCCCCAGCTGATGGCTGATCTTCTTCCTGAGCTTGCATGGATTGTGGGTGAGTTTGCCTAGTCGTGTGGCGTGCCGGGTATGTGACCTGCTGCCCTCAGCCTCTGCGACATTGCAATGTCTATTTGTGTTTGCCATACCTAGGTGACTCTGCATATCCCAACCGTCCCTAGTTGCTGAGCCCACTGCGGAATCCCAGATCCCTGGATGAAGTCCTCTACATTGAGGCCCATGGGAGGACACGTTGTGTGATGGAGCGTACTTTTGGTCTGCTCAAGTCACGTTTCCGCTGCCTGGACAAGACCGGAGGTGGACTGGCATACTCGCCTAGGAAGGTGTGTCAGATTGTAGTGGTATGCTGCATGTTCCACAACCTAGCCATTCGCAAGGAGATTCCCCTGCTCCTGGATGATGGTGAGGACCCAAGGCCCCAGCTTGCAAACCAAGCCATGCCCAGTGATGAGGACAGTGGAGAGGAGGAAGTTGTTGACCTGCGTGAACAGCTCATCACCCGCTACTTCACTTGAAGGTGGGTGTCAATGTGCAACATACCCATTGTCTGCTGATATTGTTGTTGTCATGAAGGGGCATGTAAGAATTGTAGCAGCAGCCAGTTGTAGACTCAGTGGTGGTTGGAAATGTTTCTGGGACATGTCATTTGGGAACATCAACAGGACGTGTATGTTGACACTTGTTGGTCATTGTGACATGTGCATGTTGGGTTATCCTAATGTAGGGGTTGTGTGATGTCTGTGATGCCACACCCAGACCAGTGAAAGTAGTTCTGTTGTGTTTCCCTAGGTTCCTTTGACTTCTCCTTGCCTACATACAGCCATGCTCCTGGTACATTGTGATCATGTTGAAGACTCTACATCCTGCAATAGAGATGGAGCAGACACGACAACATGTGTGTAAGGATATTTTATTTGCAATGGTGAGATGCGAGGGGGGTGTATATTTCCATTGAGGGGTGGGGTGGAGCAGTGAGTTGAGAGTTGTGGTAGATGAGATAATCGAGTAGTCACCACATTGCTTTGGTGACCCAGTCCAACAGACAGATGCCATTCACAAGGCAGTGTGGGGAAGGACAGTCCAAAAAGTCACTGCAGTGGTGGAGAGGGTTGCCATCATGGCTGGCTCCTTGACTGGCGTCTGGCAGGTGCTTGGCCTCAAGATACTTCCAGGATCTTCTTGGGACGGCACCTTCGTCGTTTGCTGCAGGGCTAGTGGGGTCTGAGGACTCACCCCTCTCTGTGGACACAGGGGAGGATGGTGAACTGTCATCGTGCAGCCCACCAGAGGGAGGTGGAGGTGTTGTCTGTGGCGCATGCCTGTCCCTCAGTATCGCCACTTGCTGGCCCAAGAGGTCCACGATTTGTCCCATGTGGGTGTCGATGGACCTCATCAGCAGGATGAGTTCGTGCAACAGTTCGTCCGACCGGCCTGTTCGTCCCTGGGCCTGTTCGTAGGTGCCCAGGACTCTGGTAATGTGTTCCAGGGAGTGGGTCCCAGCCTCCTGGTATCCGTGGGTGAGCTTGCCCCTCCCACCTGCCCTGCTGCCACGGACCTGTTGCCTCACCACTGTGGGCTCCCGCATCCTCTCCCTGCCCTCCTCCGTCGGTGGTGTGTGCTGGTCATCCTCTGGGACAGGGAGGGTGTTGCAGTCAGCAATGGTGGTGGCGGTGGCCGCACAGGCCGTGACAGCAGGGGTCTGCTATGAAGTTGTTGTTGGTGCATATGTGGTGGGGGGGACGATGGGGTCCTGGGACCTGTTGCTCCCTGGCACACCAGATGGGCCGGCCTCGTGCTCATCGTCCATGGAATCCTGGGAGTCAACATCTGAGAGTCCATGTCCCAGGGGGAGACTGGCTCTGCAGGTTGCTGGTGTTGTCCTCTGCAGTGAGTTCTTGGTCACCTTTGGGTCAGATGGGAAATGGTCATTGTAGTGCACCCAGCAAGCTTTGTGTTAGCTGTATGTCATTCACTTTTTGTACACTGCACAATTGACAGATCATCACATTGTTGACTATGTGCACTACTGTGCTTCTTGACATGATGCAGTGGTACAGGCATTACTTGTCCATGGTAGAAGCGGTAGTGGACCTGGCTAGCTCAGCCCCCAATTTTACTGTTTTAGGGGACATGAACATTCATTTTAACGACCCGCAAGATACCATAGCCACCGATCTGATTAAAGACCTGGGCTCCTGTGAACTTACCTTAAAGCTTCAGTTGCCCACTCACTCCAAGGGCAACCTTCTAGACCCAATTTTTTCAAACATCCCAGAGTTAACTATTAAGGACCCGAGTCCGGTCCCGTGGTTGGATCACATGGTAATACCTTTTGCCTGGAACGCACCTCTCCCCGGCCCGATCAAACCCTTCCACAAAGCTCAAGCCAGATATTGGCCCAAGCTCAAGCTCAATGAATGGTCTGAAATTCTGAGGGCAACTGAACCCCGTGCTAACTCGGATATAAACTCAGCTAATTCTGAGTTTAACCAGTGGATCGAGCAGTCGCTCGATACTGTACTCCCTAGAAAGTCTATAATCCATAAAAAGGGCTCTAATAATTTTCCGTGGTTTAGCCCAGAGCTCAGGACCCTCAAACAAGAGTGCAAACGTGAGGAGAGACAGTGGCGGAAAGATTTCACTCCTGAGAAGAAAAGCAAATATAGAGCCTCTATCAAGGCTTACAAATCTGCGATAAAAACTGCAAAATCTACCTTCTTTACAGAAAAGATTGAGGCCTCCGTTAACGCCCCAAAAGAGATCTTCAGAATTGCTAAAACTTTGTTAAAAGTCCCTGAACCTCCCCCTATCCCAGATGAAACAGGTGCCCGCTGTGAAGAATTGTCAAATTTCTTCTACACCAAAATCCAAAAGATCCTTCTAACCCTTCCCCCTACATCCTTCATAGATTCATGCCTTCCCATTAACACACCTGTTCAAGAGGCGCTCCCCCAGCTCTCCTCCTTTTCTCCGCTTACAGAGGAATTGTTACCCCCCCCTCCTCAATGCCATAAAAAGCGGTTCCCCGCTTGATCCAGCCCCTATGAATATTATAAAAACAGCCATGCCCTACATCAATACGCTCATCATCAATCTGGTTAATTCTTCGATAGAATCAGGGATAGTTCCACGAGATTGGAAAATGGCCATGGTCAAGCCATTGTTAAAGAAACCCAATCTCGATCCTGGTGACCTTTCTAATTATCGTCCCATTTCCCTTTTCCCCGGCATCAGCAAACTAACTGAAAAATTTATAAACAGACAACTCCCCTCATTTTTAGAAACATTCAACCTGCTTCACCCTTCTCAAACTGGATTTCGCCCCGGGCAAGGGACAGAAACGGCCCTGTTGAAAGTGGTCGAGGAGTCCAGGAGGATTTTGGACGCAGGAGGCAGGGTGGCCATTATCCTCCTAGACCTCAGTGTCGCCTTTGACACAGTGAATCACCGGATCCTCCTATCCCGCCTTAACAAACTCGGAGTCACGGGGAAGGCCCTTATGTGGCTCGAATCTTTCCTCCAGGATAGGTTTGTCAAGGTATTTGAAGGTGATCGGTGTTCCTCCCTGGTACCGTTACAGTGTGGGGTGCCGCAGGGCTCTACCATCAGCCCCACACTGTTTAATGTGTATATGTCGCCCTTAGCAGAGATAGTGCCCCCCTTTGGGATTGAATTAGTCAGCTACGCTGATGACACCCAGTTGGTGGTCTCTCTGAATCAAGCAGAATCACTTCCCTCAAACCTAGCTGCTTAGAGTCAGTAGCCAATTGGATGGATCAGTCTCACCTTAAATTAAACGGAGGCAAGACAGAGCTTATGCTTCTAGGCAGGCAGGTCTCATTTGACACCCTCACGCTATGGCCCCCTTGTTTGGGCCCTGGCCCCATCCCTAAAAGTGAGATCAAGAGCCTGGGCATTTGGCTAGATGTGGACCTCTCGTTTAAAATTCAAGCGAGGAAAACTGCGGCCACTTGCTTCGGCCTATTAAAATCCATCCGTAAAATTCTCCCTCAGCTGCCGGAAAAAGCCAAAAAAATATTAGTCCAGGCCCTAATCCTATCCAGGCTCGATTATGGAAACTCCATTTACCCTGGTGCCCCGACCTCGGTAATCCGCCGACTTCAGGTTGTGCAGAACTCTGCAGCCAGATTGCTGACGAGCACTAGCCATCGCTCCTCAGCATAACCCGCGCTTGAACTTCTGCACTGGCTTCCAATAAAGGAACGGATACATTTTAAGGCCCTCTGCATGGTTCACAAAAACCTCCATGGCAGAGGCCCCCCTATTCTTGCCAAACTGATTAGACCATATAAAGCACCCAGAAACCTGCATTTCAACAACCTCAATCTGGCAGAAGTTCCCAGAATCAGCAGGTCCCGTTCGGGCGGACGCCTCTTCTCCTATAACGCCTCCAGACTCTGGAACTCTTTGCCCCCGCCCCTTCACCGGGAACCCAATCTCCTCGCATTTCGCAAAAGATTAAAGACCTGGCTGTTCCCTCGGACTTAACTATCTGCCACGTAGAGGCCTTATGCTCTCCGCTTCAACTCACTGTTGGTCCTAAGCGCTGGGATGCCTACGGGTAGCCATGCGCTATATAAGAGCCTTTTTCATTTCATTTCATTTCATGGTGTGAGGTTTCAAGGCGTACCATGCGACCCGTGCACAATTAAGGATTACAGGGACTTGTTGCCATCTAGGGCCTGGCACAACATGTGTTTAATTGAGAAGTTATTGTTTATTTGTCTGACCTGGCAGACGTCACATCTGGCCATGGACTGGCCATTGTCATCTCCTGCATCCCTTTGTCCTGTCATGTGCATATCTTGATTTGTGCCACCACACATGCTTTCATATTTTTCGAATGGTCCTTGTTGCACTTGCCCCATGGCGATGCACATGTAACTAGGTGCTGTGCATGATTGTGTCCTGACTTTCTTCTACTTGTGCATTGGTGTGTCACACTTTGGTAGCTGTGACAGTTTCCTTAGCTTACCTGTGTGCACACTGTGCTTGGCAATGGGGTAGGTATGCCTCTTTGTGCAATGAGAGGGCTGGTGTTGTCATATGGCACCATTTAATTTCTGACAAATGGGTGGGTGCACGTACTGGCTAATTACCTGTAAGTTTGTTTGGTGTACTGCAATGGCTTCCAACTGCTTCTGGGTGGGAGAGTGCTCCATCCTGCTCAGTTGTAGGACAGAGGGAATGTTGGGAGTAGTAGTGCAGGCCTCCTACCCACAAACACCCTCACTGTGAAGATGGCTACCTACCTGTAAGTTTGATGAGGGTGATGTAATGGCTTCCAGCTGCTGGGGGGGGAGGGCTCCATCCTGCTCAGGTGTGGGACAGGGGGCGTGGTGGGAGTAGTGGTGCAGGCCTCCCAGCCACATACGCCCTCACTGTGAAGATGGCTACCTACCTGTTAGTTTGTTTGGTGTACTGCGATGGCTTCCAACTGCTTCTGGGTGGGGGAGGGCTCCATCCTGCTCAGGTGTGGGACTGAGGGAATGTTGGGGGTAGTAGTGCAGGCCTTCCACCCACAAATACCCTCACTGTGAAGATGGCTACCTACCTGTAAGTTTGATGAGGGCGATGTAATGGCTTCCAACTGCTGGGGTGAGTGCTCCATCCTGCTCAGGTGTGGGACAGGGGGCATGGTGGGAGTAGTGGTGCAGGCCTCCCAGCCACAAACACCCTCACTGTGAAGATGGCTACCTACCTGTTAGTTTGTTTGGTGTACTGCAATGGCTTCCAACTGCTTCTGGGTGGGGGATGGGTCCATCCTTCTCAGGTGTGGGACACAGGGCATGGTGGGAGTAGTGGTGCAGGACCCCCACCACCAGACACCCTCCCAGGGAAGATGGCTACCTACCTGTGAGTTTGATGTGGGTTGTGAAATGGCTGACACATGCTTCTGGGTGGGGGAGGGATCCACCTTGCTAGGCTGTGGGACGGGGGCATGGTGGGAATAGTGGTACAGGACCCCCACCCCCAGATACCCTCCCAGGGAAGATGGCTACCTACCTGTGAGTTTGATGTGGGTTGTGTAATGGCTGACACATGCTTCTGGGTGGGGTGGTGGGAGGGATACATCTTGCTGATGCTGTGGGCCAGGGGGCCTGGTGGGAGTTGTAGTGCTGTCTGCAGGGGGCATAGTGGGAGTAGTGGTGTAGGCCTCCCAGCCACAAACACCCTCACTGTGAAGATGGCTACCTACCTGTTAGTTTGTTTGGTGTACTGCAATGGCTTTCAACTGCTTCTGGGTGGGGGATGGTTCCATCCTTCTCAGGTGTGGGACACGGGGCATGGTGGGAGTAGTGGTGCAGGACCCCCACCACCAGACACCCTCCCAGGGAAGATGGCTACCTACCTGTGAGTTTGATGTTTGGTTGTGTAATGGCTGACACATGCTTCTGGTGGGGTGGGGGGAGGGATCCATCTTGATAGGCTATGGGACAGGGGGCATGGTGGGAGTAGTGGTGCAGGACCCCCACCCCAGACACCCTCCCAGGGAAGATGGCTACCTACCTGTGAGTTTGATGTGGGTTGTGTAATGGCTGACACATGCTTCTGGGTGGGGTGGTGGGAGGGATCCATCTTGCTGATGCTGTGGGCCAGGGGGTCTGGTGGGAGTTGTAGTGCTGTCTGCCTGTACACATGCCCCCCTTGGTTATGTTGGTAGCTATGTTCGGGGTGAATGGGAGTGGGTGAATGTTGGATCTCTGAGCCATGTTTTTGTGAGTGTGTGGTGCAGATGGATGGTATGTGTCCTAGGTGGTGTAGCTTTGTAGTTGTGCAAGACAGTACATAGCAGAGTGGCGATAGTCATTTGTTTGTACTTACCAGCCTCCACTCCCCCGACTACTCCTGTGAGACTCTCTGGATGCAGTATGGCAAGCACCTTCTCCTCCCATTGTGTGAATGGTTTTGGTGGAATGGGAGGGCCACCGCCAGTCCTCTGAGACAGCTCACTGTTCTTGCTCCTCCTCTCCTTGACCACCCTCTTCAGATCATGCCACCGCTTCATGATCTCCTTTTTGGATCTTGGGGTGGTCCCTACTGCATTGACCCTTTGGACTATCCTTGCCCACATTTGTATCCTTGTGGCTAATGGAGTCTGTTGGACCAGGGTACCAAAAAGCTGTGGTTCCACTCTGACTATCTCATCTACCTAAACCTTCAACTCACTCTCAGTGAATTTGGGCAGTTTCTGTGTGGCCATGTTGTGTGGTGTGCAAAGTGGTTGTGGGTGCAGGAGTGTGAGTGGCGGCTGTGGTTGTGCTGTGTATGGTGTGAGTTGTGCAGGGGGTTAGTTGTGCAGGTGTGGAGGTGGTGGTGGTGCTGTGTGTGGTGTGGCTAGTGATGTTGTGTCCTTTGCCTCTCCTGTTAGCTGGGGTATGTGTCCCTTCTCTCCTGGAGTATTGCAAAGGATTGTGGTCAGGGAAGGGGCTGGTTTTATTCTCAGTTATGTGGGTGTGTCCTATTGGGGTGTTCTGACAGGTGTGTTGTCCTGGGATTTGTATTTTTCTATTTGCCATGTGGTTGTGTCATTGGAGTGTGTTTTGTGTATTTGGGGGGCATGGGTAGTTTTCTGTGTGCACTTTTTGGCCTTCTTGTGGGTTTTTTGCTTCGTCCGCCATATTTTTTATGTATCGTCCGCCGCGTTGCCTGTGCCTCAGCTCTTCCGCTGGCTCTCACATTCATCCCATTGTGCGACTACGGCGGCTGGAGACAGCGGTACATACTGCGGGACTGTCGGGGATATCCTAATTTCCGGTGCAGTGTCTCCACTATACTTGCGGGGGGTTGGTGTTTTTCCACCGCGAATCCGACCGCGGCAGACGGATTTTGGCCACCTCCGCCGGCTACGGGTGGTTTTTCTTGGCCTCGTTCTGCTGCGGTCGTTTTTTTGGGGCGGTTGATCCTAATTTGGCCGCCGGTTTTCCCACGGTGCTGGCGGGCGGTTGTTTTCCGCTTCCATGGCGGTCAGGGTGCTTTTCCGCCCGCCATCCTAATGGATGTCTTTGTTACTGACAATAGAATGTTGCACAATTTCAGATTAATCACAAAGGGATGCTGTTCCACAAGAAAAAAAGAGTTGAGGAAAGAGAAGCTGTCAGTCAGCCGGGGTCTGATCAAATGAATCAGAGATTTACCAGAGTAAAAACAAACAAACGCTGTCATGGCAACCATTTAAACTAGACAGCTCAAAATATGTGAATTAGGGTCAATGTGGTAAATCACCTATGACCTACACTCCTCCAGGCAGCCAGAGGAGGGTAGGTCATGGGTGAATTAACATGTTGGCCCATTTATCCTGCAGCATACTGCAATCCTCTGCCCAATCCTAAGAGGCACAAACTCCACTCAAATAGGGTCAGACTTCTGATGTTCTGTGCCATATCAGGTACAGTTGACGCAACATATAGATTGTGTACATTTATTTAATGGGGCTGATTTCCTTCCTACCAATTTACTGTGGAACTCTTGGCCGCTGGACCTTTGTTACCTGCTGTAGAGGTGAGATATTACTCATTTAAACAGATGAATATTCATAAGACCATGGCTCTGAAGAATCATTGACTCCGAATTCCAAGTTAGTAGGTTTATTACAAAGCCAACATCAGCTGGCTGTACAAGCACCTCATTACGAGGTTGTAGAAATACATGGGAACTAATTCAAATCCAGACCTACAAGCCAATTTTATGCGATGGATCATAAACAGAATAACAATTTCCAGAAGCAGAATGCAGGCAATGATTGCCCCCACATCCAGATCCGTCTTCATCTGCGGTGAATGAACAAAGAGCATTAGTCTATCCCTACACAAACTCTATTGTGACATCGCTACTTAGCATTTCCCAGGCAAGATCAGGAAAAGGTGTCAGCGCGTGAAGACTTCCTAAAAAGTACACTCACATTGTATTTGTCAAGTAGCCAAAGCTACAGAGCTTGTTCTAAGATGCTCCTTCTTTCTCCATCGATCTCCTCACCTCATCTCCTGACTCCAACCCGGAGCCCGGTCCCTAATACAAAAATACAGAATGTAAAACACGTCCACTGATCACCTAATCCTGCTGGACACTTCTCATAGGTGATTTTGCATGCGGTGTCGGACTCCCAGCTCCTGGCTCGATGACCTTGATTCCCAGGCCTCCCTCATTGAGAAAGAACACTGTATCCCAATTATCAGCATTCCTTACACATTTGTATTGCATCCTCCCCAAGCCTAACTCTCCTAAGCATTATTCTAACTAACAAAAATGACTTTCTCTGCCTGCAACAGAAACCTGAGAACAGAACAATTTCAACACACACATGAATTTCACTGACAAGGCTTACTAGAGAGTCTCCAGGGAAAATACATTTCAGGCCTACAGAAATCGGCTAACATAAGAATGAGACACATAGGCCTTTCAAATACATACATAAGTGAACATTTCATTTAGGCCTTTCTCCATCATAGCATTACAAGAGCACATCAAATTAATATTTCATTGCAAATTACTTATAAAATCCTACACGTTAAACACAATCACAACTATGTGCAACTTTCATATGGTGCACGTTTTAATCAAGTGCGTTAAATTACATGTGAGTAACTTCATTAGGCAAATGACATCAAATACTATAAACTACGTGTTAGACCTGGCATAACACTACGATATTAGAACACAAGTGCCACGTTGTTTCTTTGCATGGCACAATACCTTTCCTACCATTACACTTTCACATGTTATTGCTGAGCACAACCTAATGAGAAATTGTTACGACAAATGAGTATATATGTGGATGCTGACTATCCGTGATAATAATGCACCCCTACAATAAAGGAGCACCATCGTGCTCCATCATATTTATTTAAATCACATCTTCATTCCTAATCAGGTGTAGGTTAGGTGTCACTTCTCTGGTCCTGACAAATTGCCTAAGATCCGGTTGTGCCAAAAAATGCAAGAAACATGTTGACTCTAATTCACGTATTTTGAGATGTCTAGGTTCATTGGTTACCATGACAGCATTTTTTTGTTTTTACTCTTATCAAGGGGACCACCTTATTAAACTGTCTTCGGTACCCCTGAAACATTTTAATTACTTACTAAACCACCCTACACTCACGATATCCTCACTTGCACTCATCATTACGGCATCCAACTTTAAAGATCTCCAGCAAAGAGCCCCCTGAGGGGTCTCAGTGGGCTTTGCCGCGTCAGCCCAAGGAGGAACCACCCAATGATGAAGCATTAAACCCATCTTGCTGTGTAAGGGCTATTGCTTCTGAGCAATCCAATCCCCTGATCCAGTTGATCAACCCTCTCCCAACCGACAGCTTCTCTTTCCTCGTCTCCCTTTTTCTTGAGGAACAGCATCTTTCTGTGATTAACTGTCACAGTTAAGAAGCATGGGTCTGGACCTGATAATAAGCTCCATGTCCTTCCCTTTTTGACACAATTTCATATTAGTCATATATTTTAATGGTGAGTACGAATTGGTGTATTTCAATTTGATGGTGTTTCTACTCATCTTGACACAAATGGCATTTGAATATGTATATTGATGTGTTGCAAGAGTTCAGTTAGGATTTCTATGACTTTAATCTTTAACTCAAGGGGATAGCTCGAAAATAAAATTCCCTGCACTTCAAACCATGTCCCAAATTGCATTGAGCAAGTGGGTGAATCAGGTGAAGCTAGCAGCCATTGAGGAGATCGCTCTCCCTGAGGAATTATGAAATACCTAATGGTCAATCCTCCCTTCTCTCCATCCTTCTTTCTCTCTGTTCCATCTTGCTTCACTCCCTACATTCCATCATTTCTGTACTTTGTACCTACCAGACAGTCAGTCAGTCTGTCTGTATGTCCATCCACCCATCTTTCTTTTATCATACCTTTTTTCTTTGCTTTTTCATGTCTTCTTTATTACCAATGATTCATCCTTTCAACCACCCATTCATCCATCCATCTTACCTTTCTTCTTTCTTTTTTACCATCCATCACTCTCTTTTCTTCTCACCCATTCAACCTTCTCCCCATCCATGCATCAGCATCAATTCCACTTTCTATCCATCCCTCTCTCCATTCATTCCTCCATCCTCTTCCAGATCCATTACTCTTTAAATCAATTCAGCCATCAATCCTTTTCCTTTCATCCATCATCCTTTCTCCATCTTAGTCTGTTTTTATACATTCTTCATTTTCCTATCTTTTTGTCTTATCCATCCATACATCCATCCATCCATCCTTCCATTCTTCCATCAATCCATCATCCAGCCCTTCCCTCTTCTCCATCCAACTTCCTTCTCCTCATCTATCCCCATCATCTCCTTCCACTGATCTTTGCATCAACCCATTTATCACTTTATCTGTCATCCTATCATCTCCCCCTACTTCTTACTATACATTTCTTTATCCTAGCCTCTATCCATCCATCACTACATTTATCCATCCATCTAGTCATCCATCCTCTCTTCCTCTATCCTCTCTCCATCCATCCTTCTCTCTACACATGTATCCCTCTCTTCCACTGCAAGAGGACAAACTTATGAGTTTCTTTTTGGAGACCAGTCTCCACCTAAGTCAAAGGAGCAATAAAACACTATTTAAATGCTTTATGTTACACAGAACTGCCAAATGGCACAAGGTCCCCACTCAACCTGCTAACGTGGGGGGTTACTATCACCTATGCAAAAGTAAATACTGAGCATCTTAACTGATCATGGGGTTGCACCTACCGCATATAAGTCTATGCTCTGAATCAATTTCAGTTGAACGTTGCCTTAGAGGATTTCTAGCCCCCTTCCTTCCCTGTCTTTTCATTTCGAAGAATAGGATAAGCATTAGGGGAATAACAAAACTTGAGGGGGCTTCCCTGCAAAGTACATGGAGGGCCCCTCCTCCGACCCCACCCAGGAGCTCTCAGGCCGCTGTACTGTGCTGAGGGAGGCCCCTGGAGGTTGGGGGCTGTGGAGGCCTTTGTTATGCCCCTGATGAGCATGGTGTATACTGTGCTTATTTATATGAGAAGCAGGCAAAGTCCTTGTTTAAGAGCTCGAAAGGAACAGACACTTCAAGAGAGCCATGCTGTCTACACTGAACTTCCAGGATCCAGATGGTTTCTTTCACCTGTGCCCCTTTTTACCTCAGTTGACCGGTTGGAGTGTATCTTGTAACCCAAGCCCTACATGCTCAGTGACCTAATAAAAGCTTTTTGCACAGTTAAAGTGCTGCAATGATAAAACATGTAATGGCTATCCACAGTCAGTGCAGGCTGAGAGGCTGACACAGGGAAGTAGTCAGAAAATTAAAATACTCCCCGCTTTGATCCATTCCTCGAATGGCATGGGGTGAGCGAATCAAAAAAGCCCCACCCAACCTAGATAAGGTCTCTTAATCCCACCATCCATCCATCTATCTCTATCCTAAAGACTTTCATGAATCCATCCAGTAAACAGTCAAAATATCGAAGTTAAAATATTGAAATGACAAAATAATGAGTTTTAAATATCGAGGGGACAGAATATTGACTTTCAAAAATATAGTAGTGCAGAATATCGATTTGCAGGTAAGAAATATTGTTTTTTATAATAACGAAGTTAGTAATATTGTTAGTCATAATATCGTTGTTAAAAATATCGATTTTTTTAATGGTTTTAAATGTTAGTAAATGGAAATGTAACTATAGAATGTAAATGTGTTTGTACTTATATAGCGCACAGCTACCCCATTACGGGGTTTCCCGGCGCTGTACTCATACCGCTAGGGAACCCTTCCTGGCTTTTCCCTGTGAAATGTCCACTCCTGGGCATCCCCAGGGTGAAGCCAGGCATCCCAGCGCTGTTGGGGCCGTTGTGGAGATTAAGCAAGCTATTGCCCAGAGTTGCAGTGGGGACCCATGATTAGAATAGGCACCGAGGCAAGAAATCAGGTCCGAGGAATTATGAGCCCAAGACCCGCCAAGGCGGGAATTGAACCCTGGTCCCGGGCCAGACCTCTGCATCAGGGTCTGCCGCTCTAACCATTGAGCCTGTGTTAAAAGTATATATTATTTTGTAATGTATGTTTGATTTTTTTAAAAATAAGGAATTTTATGTTTTTGTGTATTTTAGTTCCGTAGTGGGTTGCGGGTTTATAGGGAAATAGGGTGGGAAGTAATTTAATTATAATATATTAAGATTTTTTTAAATTAATAATTATATGTTCATTTTTGCGTAATTTTATTCCGAAGTGGGTTGTGGGTTTATAGGGGAATAGGGTGGGAAGTAATTTAATGTAAACTAATTAAGTAATAAATTAATTAATTAATATTTTAGTATTTAATAATTTATATTGTTAATTGTGTTAATTAATTAATTATTAATTAATTGTAAATTGATTTATAATAATAATGGATTGGTGATTATGTTAATTGTGTTAAACATGATTACTTAGTTATTAATTTGATATTAATGATTAATAATTAATATGTTAATATGTTAATATGTTAACTGTGTACTTTTTTTAGGAGTGGGTTGAGGGTTGATAGGGGAGTAGGGTGGGAAGTAATTTAATTTTTATTAAAAATGTTGATTTTTGTATATATTATTTTTTTAAAGTTATTTTATAGTGTTAATTGTGTGAATTAATTTAAATTTGATGGTTATTATTTTATTGTTAATTGTTATTAGTTAATTAATTAATTGAGAGTTCATTATGTTAATTGATTAATATTTTACAATATTGGTGGTGATGTTTATAGGGGAATATAATAGGAGGTAAATTAATTTTTTTAAATTAATTAATTGTTAATTAATGTTAATTATATTGCAGGAGTGGGAATACTAAATTAATCACCTGCGCTATCCAACACTTTCCCTACTGTTATACTTGGTGGAGTGGAAATAGTAAATTATTCCCACCCGCTATCCAACACTTTCCCTAATGTTGCACTCGCTGGAGTGGGACTAGTAATTCTTACCCACCCTGTTAGAATCCGGGTTCTCTGGTTGGCACAGGTAGGTACTTGTGACAAGCAGGGAACCTTTCCTCTAGTCAGGGTAAGGGGTTACACTACTAAAACAACCCCTGCTCACCCTCTAGGTAGCTTGGCGCGAGCAGACACGGTTTATCTCAGAGCGTTATAGGTTAAGCATTTGTGAACACATACAGTAACCAAGTGACAACACTACAAATGGACACCACAAAGGTATTCATATTAAAAATAAGGATTCTTTATATAGGATTATCATAAGACCATTAAACGATTAAAAATACACAATACGGTTGCTTAGTTGGTAGAAGATTGCTTAGTTTCTCTTAAGTTCTTAAATGCGACACTTTAAGTCAATGTACCTTAGATGCGACATGCAAGGCAACGAAAGTGTTACAGCGTTGCAGATGTGTTGATGTTCTTGGTGCAAAAGAAATAAAGATGGGATCTTCCAGATGCGTTACGCTTCTCCGATGTTGCGAGAAGACTCGACTCGATGCGTAAGCTACAGCGGCGTCACCCTTGGTGAGATGCGATGACAGCGGCCTTAGCAGCGGCACTCTTCTCCGACGTTGCGAGACGCTTCCGCTCGATGCGATGCTGCAGCGGCGACACCCCTTCTGCGAGATGCGATGACAGCGGCTCCGACGGCGGCACGCTTCTCCGTGGATGCGAGGCGCTTTTCTGGTTGCGGTGCAATGTGACAACTACGATGGCTGCGATGGCGACACGCTTCCTCCTCGATGCGAGACTCTTCTCTCGATGTGGTGCAATGCGTCAGCTGCGACGGCAGCGATGACGACACGCTTCTTTGGCGTTGCAAGACACTTCCGGAATGATGCGAGACGCTTCCGCTCGATGCGATGCTGCAGCGGCGACACTCTCTGCGAGTTGCGACGGCAACAGCTCCGACGGCGGCATGCTTCTCTTCCTTGCGTCGCGCTTCCAGCTCCTTGCGACACGCAGTCCCTCAGAAGGCCCAACAACAACAGCAGGCACTTCCAAAGAGACTCTGGGGAGCTGGGGGTGAAGTCCACTGGTCCTGGGACTTCGTTCAGGGGGCAAGCTCAGTTCAAGCCCTTGGAGATCTTTTTCAAAGCACAAGTTGAAGCAAAGTCTTTAGTAGTCTTTCTCCTCTCCTTCAGCAGCAAGGCAACCACTGCAGGCCAATCCCCCAGGTCAGGGACAGTTACTCCTCCTACAGCTTTCCCAGTTCCTTCTCCTCTGGCAGAGGTTCTTCTTGTTTCAGCAGGATCTAATTTCTTGGGAGCAGGGTCCCAATAGTTATACCCCTAATTCCTTTGTTCCTCTGGGGTTGAGGGGCCTTTGCCCAGTCCAAACCAGTTCTTGAGCACTCTGTTGACATGACTCTGCCTTTCTTTTCAGGGTGCAGGGCAGAGACATCAGCTGCTCCGCAGGAGGTGGAGCCAGCATTGTGGTAGCAGCGCACAACCCTATTCAGAGCCCAGGTGTACTCCTCCCACCCATCTGACTGCCAATCTTCCTATTCACCACCAGGCTACCTAGCCCTGCCCCTCTGGGTTTCCCCAGCCCTGTCACTCACACAACCAGACAGGCAGATACACATCATAGCAGAGGCGGGCTGAAATGGTCAGGCAAGCAAATACCAACTTTCTAAAAGTGGTATTTGCAAACACAGAATATTAAAATAAACTTTGCTAAAAGATGTAATTTATTATTCTGAGTTCAGGCATACTAAACTCGAATTTCTACCATGTTCCCTGGGTCTGTTAGGATCATAGAATGTAACAATTCTAACAGCCCATTCTGGCCTTTGGAGAACAGGTAGCCTTACAATAGTGAAAAACGAAAATGGCTGTAATTCACTATTAGGACAGGCCACACACATCAGGGCTTGTCCTACCTTATGCTTACAATGCACCCTGCCCTTGGGCCTACCATAAGGGTGACTGATATGAAGTTAAGGGAAGGTTTAGGGACTGGCAAGTGTGTGCACTTGCCCAGTCAGCATGACAGTACCAGACTGCACGCAGGCTCTGCAATGGCAGACCGTAGATACATTTTACCAGGCCGCTTCTGTGGGTGGCACAACCAGTGCATTTGTCACCCCGAGTGGGAAGGGTATGCTCAGACGTGAGTCCCTTGCTCTCCATGCCACTGGAATCAAGCTATCCTGGCTGATGAGGGCTGAAAGCCCGAAACCGGTCCTAGGATGCTTGTTTCCAGTCCAGGGAGGACCTGGCTTGGCAGTTCGGGCTGGACTGTTCCCATGGGGCACAGGGTCAAGACTGATTTGCATATGGCTGGGTTCAAACTGGAATGGCATGGTGAGCAAAAAAACGATGGATTTAGGCCCAGATCTCTGTACTGGGGTGAATGTATGACATTGTTCTGCATTCTGTCCATCAATTGTTATTTTTGCATTTGTCACCCCGAGTGGGAAGGGTATGCTCAGACGTGAGTCCCTTGCTCTCCATGCCACTGGAATCAAGCTATCCTGGCTGATGAGGGCTGAAAGCCCGAAACCGGTCCTAGGATGCTTGTTTCCAGTCCAGGGAGGACCTGGCTTGGCAGTTCGGGCTGGACTGTTCCCATGGGGCACAGGGTCAAGACTGATTTGCATATGGCTGGGTTCAAACTGGAATGGCATGGTGAGCAAAAAAACGATAGATTTAGGCCCAGATCTCTGTACGGGGTGAATGTATGACATTGTTCTGCATTCTGTCCATCAATTGTTATTATTTTTGCATTTGTCACCCTGAGTGGGAAGGGTATGCTCACACGTGAGTCCCTTGCTCTCCATGCCACTGGAATCAAGCTATCCTGGCTGATGAGGGCTGAAAGCCCGAAACCGGTCCTAGGATGCTTGTTTCCAGTCCAGGGAGGACCTGGCTTGGCAGTTCGGGCTGGACTGTTCCCATGGGGCACAGGGTCAAGACTGATTTGCATATGGCTGGGTTCAAACTGAAATGGCATGGTGAGCAAAAAAACGATGGATTTAGGCCCAGATCTCTGTACTGGGGTGAATGTATGACATTGTTCTGCATTCTGTCCATCAATTGTTATTTTTGCATTTGTCACCCCGAGTGGGAAGGGTATGCTCAGATGTGAGTCCCTTGCTCTCCATGCCACTGGAATCAAGCTATCCTGGCTGATGAGGGCTGAAAGCCCGAAACCGGTCCTAGGATGCTTGTTTCCAGTCCAGGGAGGACCTGGCTTGGCAGTTCGGGCTGGACTGTTCCTATGGGGCACAGGGTCAAGACTGATTTGCATATGGCTGGGTTCAAACTGGAATGGCATGGTGAGCAAAAAAACGATGGATTTAGGCCCAGATCTCTGTACTGGGGTGAATGTATGACATTGTTCTGCATTCTGTCCATCAATTGTTATTTTTGCATTTGTCACCCCGAGTGGGAAGGGTATGCTCAGACGTGAGTCCCTTGCTCTCCATGCCACTGGAATCAAGCTATCCTGGCTGATGAGGGCTGAAAGCCCGAAACCGGTCCTAGGATGCTTGTTTCCAGTCCAGGGAGGACCTGGCTTGGCAGTTCGGGCTGGACTGTTCCCATGGGGCACAGGGTCAAGACTGATTTGCATATGGCTGGGTTCAAACTGGAATGGCATGGTGAGCAAAAAAACGATGGATTTAGGCCCAGATCTCTGTACTGGGGTGAATGTATGACATTGTTCTGCATTCTGTCCATCAAGTGTTATTTTTGCATTTGTTACCCCGAGTGGGAAGGGTATGCTCAGATGTGAGTCCCTTGCTCTCCATGCCACTGGAATCAAGCTATCCTGGCTGATGAGGGCTGAAAGCCCGAAACCGGTCCTAGGATGCTTGTTTCCAGTCCAGGGAGGACCTGGCTTGGCAGTTCGGGCTGGACTGTTCCCATGAGGCACAGGGTCAAGACTGATTTGCATATGGCTGGGTTCAAACTGGAATGGCATGGTGAGCAAAAAAACGATGGATTTAGGCCCAGATCTCTGTACTGGGGTGAATGTATGACATTGTTCTGCATTCTGTCCATCAATTGTTATTTTTGCATTTGTCACCCCGAGTGGGAAGGGTATGCTCAGACGTGAGTCCCTTGCTCTCCATGCCACTGGAATCAAGCTATCCTGGCTGATGAGGGCTGAAAGCCCGAAACCGGTCCTAGGATGCTTGTTTCCAGTCCAGGGAGGACCTGGCTTGGCAGTTCGGGCTGGACTGTTCCCATGGGGCACAGGGTCAAGACTGATTTGCATATGGCTGGGTTCAAACTGGAATGGCATGGTGAGCAAAAAAACGATGGATTTAGGCCCAGATCTCTGTACTGGGGTGAATGTATGACATTGTTCTGCATTCTGTCCATCAATTGTTATTTTTGCATTTGTCACCCCGAGTGGGAAGGGTATGCTTAGACGTGACTCCCTTGCTCTCCATGCCACTGGAATCAAGCTATCCTGGCTGATGAGGGCTGAAAGCCCGAAACCGGTCCTAGGATGCTTGTTTCCAGTCCAGGGAGGACCTGGCTTGGCAGTTCGGGCTGGACTGTTCCCATGGGGCACAGGGTCAAGACTGATTTGCATATGGCTGGGTTCAAACTGGAATGGCATGGTGAGCAAAAAAACGATGGATTTAGGCCCAGATCTCTGTACTGGGGTGAATGTATGACATTGTTCTGCATTCTGTCCATCAATTGTTATTTTTGCATTTGTCACCCCGAGTGGGAAGGGTATGCTCAGACGTGAGTCCCTTGCTCTCCATGCCACTGGAATCAAGCTATCCTGGCTGATGAGGGCTGAAAGCCCGAAACCGGTCCTAGGATGCTTGTTTCCAGTCCAGGGAGGACCTGGCTTGGCAGTTCGGGCTGGACTGTTCCCATGGGGCACAGGGTCAAGACTGATTTGCATATGGCTGGGTTCAAACTGGAATGGCATGGTGAGCAAAAAAACGATGGATTTAGGCCCAGATCTCTGTACTGGGGTGAATGTATGACATTGTTCTGCATTCTGTCCATCAATTGTTATTTTTGCATTTGTCACCCCGAGTGGGAAGGGTATGCTCAGATGTGAGTCCCTTGCTCTCCATGCCACTGGAATCAAGCTATCCTGGCTGATGAGGGCTGAAAGCCCGAAACCGGTCCTAGGATGCTTGTTTCAAGTCCAGGGAGGACCTGGCTTGGCAGTTCGGGCTGGACTGTTCCCATGGGGCACAGGGTCAAGACTGATTTGCATATGGCTGGGTTCAAATTGGAATGGCATGGTGAGCAAAAAAACGATGGATTTAGGCCCAGATCTCTGTTCTGGGGTGAATGTATGACATTGTTCTGCATTCTGTCCATCAATTGTTATTTTTGCATTTGTCACCCCGAGTGGGAAGACTGCGCTCAGACGTGAGTCCCTTGCTCTCCATGCCACTGGAATCAAGCTATCCTGGCTGATGAGGGCTGAAAGCCCGAAACCGGTCCTAGGATGCTTGTTTCTAGTCCAGGGAGGACCTGGCTTGGCAGTTCGGGCTGGACTGTTCCCATGGGGCACAGGGTCAAGTACTGATTTGCATATGGCTGGGTTCAAACTGGAATGGCATGGTGAGCAAAAAAACAATGGATTTAGGCCCAGATCTCTGTACTGGGGTGAATGTATGACATTGTTCTGCATTCTGTCCATCAATTGTTATTTTTGCATTTGTCACCCCGAGTGGGAAGGGTATGCTCAGACGTGAGTCCCTTGCTCTCCATGCCACTGGAATCAAGCTATCCTGGCTGATGAGGGCTGAAAGCCCGAAACCGGTCCTAGGATGCTTGTTTCCAGTCCAGGGAGGACCTGGCTTGGCAGTTCGGGCTGGACTGTTCCCATGGGGCACAGGGTCAAGACTGATTTGCATATGACTGGGTCCAAACTGGAATGGCATGGTGAGCAAAAAAACGATGGATTTAGGCCCAGATCTCTGTACTGGGGTGAATGTATGACATTGTTCTGCATTCTGTCCATCAATTGTTATTTTTGCATTTGTCACCCCGAGTGGGAAGGGTATGCTCAGACGTGAGTCCCTTGCTCTCCATGCCACTGGAATCAAGCTATCCTGGCTGATGAGGGCTGAAAGCCCGAAACCGGTCCTAGGATGCTTGTTTCCAGTCCAGGGAGGACCTGGCTTGGCAGTTCGGGCTGGACTGTTCCCATGGGGCACAGGGTCAAGACTGATTTGCATATGGCTGGGTTCAAACTGGAATGGCATGGTGAGCAAAAAAACGATGGATTTAGGCCCAGATCTCTGTACTGGGGTGAATGTATGACATTGTTCTGCATTCTGTCCATCAATTGTTATTTTTGCATTTGTCACCCCGAGTGGGAAGGGTATGCTCAGACGTGAGTCCCTTGCTCTCCATGCCACTGGAATCAAGCTATCCTGGCTGATGAGGGCTGAAAGCCCGAAACCGGTCCTAGGATGCTTGTTTCCAGTCCAGGGAGGACCTGGCTTGGCAGTTCGGGCTGGACTGTTCCCATGGGGCACAGGGTCAAGACTGATTTGCCTATGGCTGGGTTCAAACTGGAATGGCATGGTGAGCAAAAAAACGATGGATTTAGGCCCAGATCTCTGTACTGGGGTGAATGTATGACATTGTTCTGCATTCTGTCCATCAATTGTTATTTTTGCATTTGTCACCCCGAGTGGGAAGGGTATGCTCAGATGTGAGTCCCTTGCTCTCCATGCCACTGGAATCAAGCTATCCTGGCTGATGAGGGCTGAAAGCCCGAAACCGGTCCTAGGATGCTTGTTTCCAGTCCAGGGAGGACCTGGCTTGGCAGTTCGGGCTGGACTGTTCCCATGGGGCACAGGGTCAAGACTGATTTGCATATGGCTGGGTTCAAACTGGAATGGCATGGTGAGCAAAAAAACGATGGATTTAGGCCCAGATCTCTGTACTGGGGTGAATGTATGACATTGTTCTGCATTCTGTCCATCAATTGTTATTTTTGCATTTGTCACCCTGAGTGGGAAGGGTATGCTCAGATGTGAGTCCCTTGCTCTCCATGCCACTGGAATCAAGCTATCCTGGCTGATGAGGGCTGAAAGCCCGAAACCGGTCCTAGGATGCTTGTTTCCAGTCCAGGGAGGACCTGGCTTGGCAGTTCGGGCTGGACTGTTCCCATGGGGCACAGGGTCAAGACTGATTTGCATATGGCTGGGTTCAAACTGGAATGGCATGGTGAGCAAAAAAACGATGGATTTAGGCCCAGATCTCTGTACTGGGGTGAATGTATGACATTGTTCTGCATTCTGTCCATCAATTGTTATTTTTGCATTTGTCACCCCGAGTGGGAAGGGTATGCTCAGACGTGAGTCCCTTGCTCTCCATGCCACTGGAATCAAGCTATCCTGGCTGATGAGGGCTGAAAGCCCGAAACCGGTCCTAGGATGCTTGTTTCCAGTCCAGGGAGGACCTGGCTTGGCAGTTCGGGCTGGACTGTTCCCATGGGGCACAGGGTCAAGACTGATTTGCATATGGCTGGGTTCAAACTGGAATGGCATGGTGAGCAAAAAAACGATGGATTTAGGCCCAGATCTCTGTACTGGGGTGAATGTATGACATTGTTCTGCATTCTGTCCATCAATTGTTATTTTTGCATTTGTCACCCCGAGTGGGAAGGGAATGCTCAGACGTGAGTCCCTTGCTCTCCATGCCACTGGAATCAAGCTATCCTGGCTGATGAGGGCTGAAAGCCCGAAACCGGTCCTAGGATGCTTGTTTCCAGTCCAGGGAGGACCTGGCTTGGCAGTTCGGGCTGGACTGTTCCCATGGGGCACAGGGTCAAGACTGATTTGCATATGGCTGGGTTCAAACTGGAATGGCATGGTGAGCAAAAAAACGATGGATTTAGGCCCAGATCTCTGTACTGGGGTGAATGTATGACATTGTTCTGCATTCTGTCCATCAATTGTTATTTTTGCATTTGTCACCCCGAGTGGGAAGGGTATGCTCAGACGTGAGTCCCTTGCTCTCCATGCCACTGGAATCAAGCTATCCTGGCTGATGAGGGCTGAAAGCCCAAAACCGGTCCTAGGATGCTTGTTTCCAGTCCAGGGAGGACCTGGCTTGGCAGTTCGGGCTGGACTGTTCCCATGGGGCACAGGGTCAAGACTGATTTGCATATGGCTGGGTTCAAACTGGAATGGCATGGTGAGCAAAAAAACGATGGATTTAGGCCCAGATCTCTGTACTGGGGTGAATGTATGACATTGTTCTGCATTCTGTCCATCAATTGTTATTTTTGCATTTGTCACCCCGAGTGGGAAGGGTATGCTTAGACGTGAGTCCCTTGCTCTCCATGCCACTGGAATCAAGCTATCCTGGCTGATGAGGGCTGAAAGCCCGAAACCGGTCCTAGGATGCTTGTTTCCAGTCCAGGGAGGACCTGGCTTGGCAGTTCGGGCTGGACTGTTCCCATGGGGCACAGGGTCAAGACTGATTTGCATATGGCTGGGTTCAAACTGGAATGGCATGGTGAGCAAAAAAACGATGGATTTAGGCCCAGATCTCTGTACTGGGGTGAATGTATGACATTGTTCTGCATTCTGTCCATCAATTGTTATTTTTGCATTTGTCACCCCGAGTGGGAAGGGTATGCTCAGACGTGAGTCCCTTGCTCTCCATGCCACTGGAATCAAGCTATCCTGGCTGATGAGGGCTGAAAGCCCGAAACCGGTCCTAGGATGCTTGTTTCCAGTCCAGGGAGGACCTGGCTTGGCAGTTCGGGCTGGACTGTTCCCATGGGGCACAGGGTCAAGACTGATTTGCATATGGCTGGGTTCAAACTGGAATGGCATGGTGAACAAAAAAACGATGGATTTAGGCCCAGATCTCTGTACTGGGTTGAATGTATGACATTGTTCTGCATTCTGTCCATCAATTGTTATTTTTGCATTTGTCACCCCGAGTGGGAAGGGTATGCTCAGACGTGAGTCCCTTGCTCTCCATGCCACTGGAATCAAGCTATCCTGGCTGATGAGGGCTGAAAGCCCGAAACCGGTCCTAGGATGCTTGTTTCCAGTCCAGGGAGGACCTGGCTTGGCAGTTCGGGCTGGACTGTTCCCATGGGGCACAGGGTCAAGACTGATTTGCATATGGCTGAGTTCAAACTGGAATGGCATGGTGAGCAAAAAACGATGGATTTAGGCCCAGATCTCTGTACTGGGGTGAATGTATGACATTGTTCTGCATTCTGTCCATCAATTGTTATTTTTGCATTTGTCACCCTGAGTGGGAAGGGTATGCTCAGACGTGAGTCCCTTGCTCTCCATGCCACTGGAATCAAGCTATCCTGGCTGATGAGGGCTGAAAGCCCGAAACCGGTCCTAGGATGCTTGTTTCCAGTCCAGGGAGGACCTGGCTTGGCAGTTCGGGCTGGACTGTTCCCATGGGGCACAGGGGCAAGACTGATTTGCATATGGCTGGGTTCAAACTGGAATGGCATGGTGAGCAAAAAAACGATGGATTTAGGCCCAGATCTCTGTACTGGGGTGAATGTATGACATTGTTCTGCATTCTGTCCAACAATTGTTATTTTTGCATTTGTCACCCCGAGTGGGAAGGGTATGCTCAGACGTGAGTCCCTTGCTCTCCATGCCACTGGAATCAAGCTATCCTGGCTGATGAGGGCTGAAAGCCCGAAACCGGTCCTAGGATGCTTGTTTCCAGTCCAGGGAGGACCTGGCTTGGCAGTTCGGGCTGGACTGTTCCCATGGGGCACAGGGTCAAGACTGATTTGCATATGGCTGGGTTCAAACTGGAATGGCATGGTGAGCAAAAAAACGATGGATTTAGGCCCAGATCTCTGTACTGGGGTGAATGTATGACATTGTTCTGCATTCTGTCCATCAATTGTTATTTTTGCATTTGTCACCCCGAGTGGGAAGGGTATGCTCAGACTTGAGTCCCTTGCTCTCCATGCCACTGGAATCAAGCTATCCTGGCTGATGAGGGCTGAAAGCCCGAAACCGGTCCTAGGATGCTTGTTTCCAGTCCAGGGAGGACCTGGCTTGGCAGTTCGGGCTGGACTGTTCCCATGGGGCACAGGGTCAAGACTGATTTGCATATGGCTGGGTTCAAACTGGAATGGCATGGTGAGCAAAAAAACGATGGATTTAGGCCCAGATCTCTCTACTGGGGTGAATGTATGACATTGTTCTGCATTCTGTCCATCAATTGTTATTTTTGCATTTGGCACACCGAGTGGGAAGGGTATGCTCAGACGTGAGTCCCTTGCTCTCCATGCCACTGGAATCAAGCTATCCTGGCTGATGAGGGCTGAAAGCCCGAAACCGGTCCTAGGATGCTTGTTTCCAGTCCAGGGAAGACCTGGCTTGGCAGTTCGGGCTGGACTGTTCCCATGGGGCACAGGGTCAAGACTAATTTGCATATGGCTGGGTTCAAACTGGAATGGCATGGTGAGCAAAAAAACGATGGATTTAGGCCCAGATCTCTGTACTGGGGTGAATGTATGACATTGTTCTGCATTCTGTCCATCAATTGTAATTTTTGCGCAAGCCCACCAGCAGCATTTGTATTTACAAGCCCTGGGCACTCCTGGTGCACTTTACTGGGGTCTGACAGTAAACCAAATAAGCCAATCATGGAATCCAACCAACATATCCATTTTAAATAGGGAGAGCATATGCACTTTAGCACTGAACAGCAGTGGTAAAGTGCCCAGAGTCATAAAATAGCCAACAACAGGTCAGAAAAAGTACAGGTGGAAGGCGAAAAGTCTAGGGACCATCCGGCTAAAAGGGCCAGGTCCAACACAACCCCCTTCCAGCCAAAACGCAGGTTAGACCAATCACTACCTTGATGGGCTTCCCTGCTGCAGGCGGTAGAACAAGGACCTGGCCCGCAACTGCAGGGGCAGACTCCAGTCCTACGCCAATCTGAACCTATTGGAATCCCTCTGTCCATACTCTCAGGGCCCACCAAGCCAATCCATGGGGAACCCTTCTTCTCACCTGTGGACACCACCTGTGCAGCACCTAACGTTAACTGGCTCACAGGTGTGTCCCAACAGACAGACAGCAAAATGCTACAGTGGCCACTGACAGTAGTCAGGGATGAGACCCAGGCCGTGTGCCTCTCAGGGCTCTCAAACCTCTGTGGCACCAGGGAGCGGGGGGCAGTAGCCCTAGGTGTTTGGCACCCTTTGTCCATTCTCCCTCCTGTCAGGTCAGGTATGACATCCTGGCACTGACCCACCAGCCCCAGGCCTGTACCCGGCGGCTGGACCAAAGACTGGGGTGGCCTCTCCCACACCAAGTCCTCCTCCTTGGGGCTCTGTACCCTCCCACTCGGAGTGGTACCCCCTTCCAGAATTGCCAGGGCACCTGTGGCAGGTGTCCTGCGCAATTCGCCCACCAGTTCAGGGGTTCTATCCTGCAACTGGGCGTCCAGGTCAGGGGGGACACCCTGAACCTGGCCTGCCAACCTAAGGTCTAAACCCTTCAGTTGAGCGGGGGTCAGATGCGAGGACTCCCTCCCTCTGCACCCCCTTCCAGATGGTTGTACCCTCCCACCTGGATTGGTACACCAAGAAGACAGACTGATAGGGACAATGATTACAGATGTCCCTCCCTCCAGGTCAGACAACACCTGAACCTGGCTCTCCAACCTAGGGTCTAAACCCTCAGGCTGCACCGGGGTCAGAGGCGAGGATTCCCTCCCTCTGCACCCCCTTACAGAGTACTGCACACTCCCAACTGGCGTGGTACCCCTAGAAGCAACATGGGTCAGGACACTGATTACAGTTGTCCCACCCTCCAGGTTAGACAACACCTGAACCTGGCTTCCCAACCCTGGGACCAACCCATGTGGTTGAACGCTCGCCTGGCGCACCAGGACTTCCCGGGGAGCACGCATGCCCCCCCTGAGGGTGACACATAACTCCTGTGTCGTGTGACAGTCTGCCTGGTGCAGATCTCCCAACCCCTGTCCACCTGACAGTGCGCGAAGATCCCCCAGGACAGAAGTGGTGTCACCAAGGTCATGCACTGGTGACGCAGCCCTTCTGGCTGGCCCCTGACCCACTGGTTCTTCCACTGGGGACTCCTTCCCCCTCTCACCCCTCACTCTGGACTTCTGCTCCCTCCCAACTGGAGCGGTACTGCCAGATACCAGAACTGATGGAGGCCTGCTAACAGACACTCCCCGTTCACCAGACACTAGGGGGTCCCGCACAATGGGCAGCCCCTCAGGACAGACTAGGCTCCCCACCTGGTGTTCCCTTAAAGAACCATCCAGGCTCTGAGACTGAGGTTGGGCACTACCGGGACATAACCCATTCTCACTCCTTCCCCTTAAAGACAGGACGTGAGGCCCTACACCCCTCTCACTATTACAGGACCTAGTTGGGCTACTACTCTGAGCAACTTCCACCACACTGGGTTTGAAGATACCTGAACCACTCATCTTGGGATCACTCCCCAATGCCTTTCCAGACCCTCTGGACTCCACCAAAAGGTCTGCCTCCAATGTGAGTTCCCTGGGGTCAGAGAACTCACTCTCCAACAGGTGTTGGCATAGCTCTGGAAAACAGGGACTTACAATATGCTCTCCCACAATTGTATCACACAGCCCCCTAGCAGGGTTAACCAAACTATCCTTCACCTTACCATTCAGTGCCTCACACACATACTCCACACCACTCTCCTGAGACTGGCAAGACAGTATCTGACTGTCTCTGTAACACAACCCACACTCTTCTGGGCGGTCTTCACACTCACCCACCAGGACTTCAATTTGGGGGAACCCCACTCCCTGCACCTCTCATCTAGAGTCAGTAGAGTGTCCCTCCCACCACTAGGACCATGAACCCCTGCGCCAGTTACCCTATTCCTCTCAGGGACACTGCGCACTACTGAAGCTACCTCATGTCCGCGAACCTCCTGGTGTATGTTAACCCCCTCCTTCAAGTCAGGCGCCACATCTCTGGGTGTGTGTACTACTCTCTCGGCACTAGAACATTCAATATTGCTGCCACCATCTGGGCTGGATTCCTCCTCCCACTCAGCCAAGCTCAATCTCTGAGCTACACACATTTCTTGTTGCTGGGCTGAGACACTCATGGCCTCAAGCCTCTCGAGCTCTAAGTCAAGCTTCCTCATACTCAACTCATGCTCCATTTCCACTTTCATTTCCTCTAGGGCTAACTTTCTAATTTGCCATTCCAATTCCAACTGCCCTTTTAACTTGAGCTTGGTCAGCTCCTTTTTGTGCATCCTACACTCTCTTCTATCTGCCAGCTCCTCTGGAGATAGATTTTTACCAGAAACACTGCTACCGGGAGGGGAAGGGGTTCTCCTTCCACTTGGACCCACTGGTCCATCTAACTGCTCCTCTGCATTATCATTCTCAGTGGCATTCCTGGCTTCTACCCAGGCCCTCAGCGCCTTGTAGAACTCTGCCTTGCCTTTACATCCAGTAGTAGAAACCTTGAATTTCCTGAAGAAGGACTTTTGCTGCTTGACAGTGTAACTATCTATTTTCTCTTCTTCCCATTCCAATTCAGTATTCACAGAGACTATGGATGCTGCTTTCTCCACCATGGTTAAGTTTGGCAGTACTGAAAAATAGAAAGTCCCAAAAAGAAATCTACCAACAAGTATTGGTTGCGTTTAAGGTCTGCACTCACTAAGTAGTGTTCACCAATCACTGTACATGAGTCACAAATGCAAGTCCAGAATCCTCACCGCTGACCACCAATGTTAGAATCCGGGTTCTCTGGTTGGCACAGGTAGGTACTTGTGACAAGCAGGGAACCTTTCCTCTAGTCAGGGTAAGGGGTTACACTACTAAAACAACCCCTGCTCACCCTCTAGGTAGCTTGGCGCGAGCAGACAAGGCTTATCTCAGAGCGTTATAGGTTAAGCATTTGTGAACACATACAGTAACCAAGTGACAACACTACAAATGGACACCACACAGGTATTTATATTAGAAATAAGGATTCTTTATATAGGATTATCACAAGACCATTAAACGATTAAAAATACACAATACGGTTGCTTAGTTGGTAGAAGATTGCTTATTTTCTCTTAAGTTCTTAAATGCGACACTTTAAGTCAATGTACCTTAGATGCGACACGCAGGGCAACGAAAGTGTTACAGCGATGCAGATGCGTTGAAGTTCTTGGTGCAAAAGAAATAAAGACGGGATCTTCCAGATGCGTTACGCTTCTCCGATGTTGCGAGAAGACTCGACTTGATGCGTCAGCTACAGCGGCGTCACCTTTGGCGAGATGCGACGACAGCGGCCTTGGCAGCGGCAGTCTTGTCCGACGTTGCGAGACGCTTCCGCTCGATGCGATGCTGCAGCGGCGACACCCCTTCTGCGAGATGCGACGACAGCGGCTCCGACGGCGGCACGCTTCCCTTCCTTCAGTTCTTGAGCACTCTGTTGACATGACTCTGCTTTTCTATTCAGGGTGCAGGGCAGAGACATCAGCCGCTCCGCAGGAGGTGGAGCCAGCATTGTGGTAGCAGAGCACAACCCTATTCAGAGCCCAGGTGTACTCCTCCCACCCATCTGACTGCCAATCTTCCTATTCACCACCAGGCTACCTAGCCCTGCCCCTCTGGGTTTCCCCAGCCCTGTCACTCACACAACCAGACAGGCAGATACACATCATAGCAGAGGCGGACTGAAATGGTCAGGAAAGCAAATACCAACTTTCTAAAAGTGGTATTTGCAAACACAGAATATTAAAATAACTTTACTAAAATATGTATTTTATTATTCTGAGTTCAGGCATACTAAACTCGAATTTCTACCATGTTCCCTGGGTCTGTTAGGATCATAGAATGTAACAATTCTAACAGCCCATTCTGGCCTATGGAGAACAGGTAGCCTTACAATAGTGAAAAACGAAAATGAATGTAATTCACTATTAGGACAGGCCACACACATCAGGGCTTGTCCTACCTTATGCTTACAATGCACCCTGCCCTTGGGCCTACCATAGGGGTGACTGATATGAAGTTAAGGGAAGGTTTAGGGACTGGCAAGTGTGTGCACTTGCCCAGTCAGCATGACAGTACCAGAATGCATGCAGGCTCTGCAATGGCAGACCTTAGATACATTTTACCAGGCCGCTTCTGTGGGTGGCACAACCAGTGCTGCAAACCCACCAGCAGCATTTGCATTTACAAGCCCTGGGCACTCCTGGTGTACTTTACTGGGGTCTGACAGTAAACCAAATAAGCCAATCATGGAATCCAACCAACATATACATTTTAAATAGGGAGAGCATATGCACTTTAGCACTGAACAGCAGTGGTAAAGTGCCCAGAGTCATAAAATAGCCAACAACAGGTCAGAAAAAGTACAGGTGGAAGGCGAAAAGTCTAGGGACCATCCGGCCAAAAAGGCCAGGTCCAACACACCCGCTATCTAACACTTTCCCTACTGTTGCACTTGGTGGAGTGGGAAAAGTAATTTTTACACACCCGCTATCCAACAGTTTCCCTACTGTTACACTCGTTGAAGTGGGAATAGTAATTTTTACCCACCCGCTATCCAACACTTTCCCTACTGTTGCAGTGGGAATAGTAATTTTTACCCTCCCACTATTCAACACTTTCCCTACTATTGCAGTTGCTGGAGTGGGAATAGTAATTTTTACCCTCCCGCTATCCAACACTTTCCCTACTGTTACACCTGGTGGAGTGGGAGTAGTGAATTATTCCCACACGCTATCCAACACTTTCCCTACTGTTGCACTCACTGGAATGGGAATTGTAATTTTACACTCCCGCTATCCAACACTTTCCCTACTGTTACACTTGGTGGAGGTGGAATAGTGAATTATTCCCACTCGCTATCCAGCACTTTCCCTACTGTTGCACTCTCTGGAGTGGGAATAGTAATTTGTACCCTCCCACTATGCAACACTTTCCCTACTGTTACACTTGTTGGAGTGGGAATAGTAATTGTAACCCCTTACGCTATGCAATGTTTTCCCTACAGTTATATTTAATGTACTGCGAAATATTATGTGATTTTTAAAAAAAAAATTAATAATTTAATTTATTATATATAACATTTGTTTTTTTATTTGTATCACAGGTTTATTTAGATATATATGTAATTATAATTTGAATTATGTTTTTAACATTTTGGTGCCGATTCCGATCCTGTAAAACCAGGGTACAAATGGGCGTACGGAGCGTTTTCTCCGTCCGACTCGTACCCGGGAAAAACACCTTACAAACTCGCAAGTACGATTCGCACAGAAATACCATTTCCGTACAAGTCGTAAAAAACACCGACCGGCAAAAAAATACATACAAATCTGATTATGGACGGCGCATACGCGACGTCCGGACGGAGTCAGGCAGCGTTTTACAGACCAGCTAGTACGATTCGTGCCTACGTCACTCCGCACGTAGCATTTTTTATGGGAGCCAAAAACTGCCGGGAAATGGAGGACGACGCGAACAAGGAGCACCGGTACGTGACGGACAGCGATGGACCCCAACCTACGCGTCATCCCGGCCCTCATAGCCTACGACCTTGTGTTCAGAAACCGACGCAGACGCCGCAGAAGGTCAGAACAACCCCCAGGGGCAAAGGGGGGGGGGTGCAAGGGGCATGAAACATAACCCACACCCCACAAAAAATTATTATATCCTGCACATTAATTACCTCCATGGTCTGGTCACTTCGGGGGGAGTGTCCACCAATCCCACGTCCCGCCACAACGGAAGTAGACGTGGACACGTACCCGTCACCACCACAATGGTGGTACGGGACGTACCCACGCCCCTCAGAGCATGGGTACGGTCCGTACCACCATTGCAGTGGTGATGTAGGGGTACGCGTGTACGGCCCGTACCCACGCACCCCAGAGCGTGGGTACGGTCCGTACCACCATTGCAGTGGTGATGTAGGGGTGCGCGTGTACGGCCGGTACCCATGCCCCCAGAGCGTGGGTACGGTCCGTACCACCATTGCAGTGGTGATGTAGGGGTACGCGTGTACGGCCTGTACCCACGCCCCCAGAGCATGGGTACGGTCTGTACACACGTACCCCTACATCACCACTACAATGGTGGTACGGACCGTACCCACGCCCCCAGAGCATGGGTACGGGCCGTACCACGCGTACCCCTATGTCACCGCCACAATGGTGGTATGGCCCGTACCCTCGCTCCCCAGAGCGTGGGTACGGGCTGTACCACGCGTACCCCTACGTCACCGCCACAATGGTGGTACGGCCCGTACCCACGCTCTGGGGGGTGTGGGTACGGGCCGTACCACGCGTACCCCTATGTCACCGCCACTATGGTGGTACGGCCCGTACCCACGCCCCAGAGCATGGGTACGGGCCGTACCACGCATACCCCTACGTCACCGCCACAATGGTGGTACGGCCCGTACCCACGCTCCCCAGAGCGTGGGTACGGGCCGTACCACGCATACCCCTACATCACCGCCACAATGGTGGTATGGCCCGTACCCACGCTCTGGGGGGCATGGGTACGGGCCGTACCACGCGTACCCCTACGTCACCGCCACTATGGTGGTACGGCCCGTACCTACGCCCCCAGAGCATGGGTACGGGCCGTACCACGCGTACGCCTACAGCCCCATTACATGATGGATACAAGGCGTACACACGCCACGGATGTAGGTGTATGGCTTGGTGCAGCACATCAGCTGTAAATTGGGGGTGGTGTATGCCCAGGACAGCAGTGTACCACAGCAAGGGCGCAAGTGGGTGGGTGCAGAGGAATACCAGCAGTGGACAGGGACATGTGAGGGGTGGGTGCATATCACTACCAACAGTGGACAGACATATGGGGGTGGGTGCAGAGGACTCCCAGCAGTGGACAGAGACATGGGGGTGGGTGCAGAGGACTGCCAGCAGTGGACAGGGACATGTGAGGGGTGGGTGCCCATCACTCCCAGCAGTGGACAGAGACATGGGGGTGGGTGCAGAGGAATACCACCAGTGGACAGGGACATGTGAGGGGTGGGTGCCCATCACTCCCAGCAGTGGACAAAGACATGGGGGTGGGTGCAGAGGACTCCCAGCAGTGGACAGAGGCATGGGGGTGGGTGCAGAGGACTCCCAGCAGTGGACAGAGACATGGGGGTGGGTGCAGAGGACTCCCAGCAGTGGACAGGGACATGTGAGGGGTGGGTGCCCATCACTCCCAGCAGTGGACAGAGACATGGGGGTGGGTGCAGAGGACTCCCAGCAGTGGACAGAGACATGGGGGTGGGTGCAGAGGACTCCCAGCAATGGACAGAGACATGGGGGTGGGTGCAGAGGACTCCCAGCAGTGGACAGAGACATGGGGGTGGGTGCAGAGGACTCCCAGCAGTGGACAGAGACATGGGGGTGGGTGCAGAGGACTCCCAGCAGTGGACAGGGACATGTGAGGGGTGGGTGCCCATCACTCCCAGCAGTGGACAGAGACATGGGGGTGGGTGCAGAGGAATACCACCAGTGGACAGGGACATGTGAGGGGTGGGTACCCATCACTTCCAGCAGTGGACAGAGACATGGGGGTGGGTGCCCATCACTCCCAGCAGTGGACAGGGACATGGGGGTGGGTGCAGAGGACTCCCAGCAGTGGACAGAGACATGGGGGGGTGTACATCATTATCAGATGATCACAACTCCATGGGTGAATGTACGTATCCCTAACTTTGGACAATGATGATAGTGCCATAACAACACATCACTGACAGCAGTGTAGCACTCCCAGGAGGATGGATGTCTTTCCCCCACTGCATGACACACCACATATGGGTGTGAGCACAAATAACACATGCATACCCACCCCTGGCAGATGCTGCACAATACACACACTGAGATCATGCCATAAGACTGTATAGTCATGTCACTGCCTAATAAACTAAGAGAGCCAAAGAGAACACACACTGTCACGCACATCCCAGGACTGATAGGAATGTTCAGGTGCTGGGCCAGCCACCAAGATGTTGTCTGTCATGGAAGGAATAGGGTGGAGTTCCCACAGATACAATGCCCACAATTGTCAGTCAGGTGTTCAAATACCCAGCAGAACAAGTACCATATGTGTGCTAGGCTGGGATTACACACATGCATTGTGCGGAAAAGGGACAATTTCTCCATGAAGGCATGCCAAATACTCTATACACAAGTACAGTGAGTACCAAGGATGGCACAGACGATGCAGCCGGAGACATTGCTGAGCAGGCATGGCCAGAGTTGAAGGGATCCATCATCAACAAAGGAAATGTAGACACAGGGCAACACAACAATTGTGCAACTCTCTGTAGGGGAGATGTCAGGTGGCACAGAGGAAGGAACACTCCTTGGGACAATGTCTCCAAACACAAAGAGCATACAAGACAAAGAATCTTTGCAGAGACCTTGTGATGGCACGCAGATACCAGGTCCCACCCCATGAGCAGCAGACTACAACATTTCCCTGAAACATAACACATGCCCACAACCCCAACTCCTGTAGCATCAGCATCAACATCAATACCTGAAATGCAAGACTTTTCGAAGGAAAAAGAAAATGCTTTATTCAGCATGAAAATAATAATGTGTAAACGAGACTATTCACAAAGGCCAATGGCCAGTCCATATCATCAGTCCTTGGGGGGGAACACATGGCCCATGCGTCTCCCCTAGCTTGCCTGCACATCACAAGACTGTGTCGTCGACTGGGGGGGGGGGGGGGCATCATGTGGGGAAGGACCAGGCACCGCAGGGACAGGAGGGGGAAGGGTAGGTGTGGTTGCAGGGACGGACGACTCCACCACAGGGGGTGGGACAGCGCCAAAGGTGGAGGCGAGCTCGGCGCTGTACACTTCTGCCAGTTCTTCAAGCGTCTCCCCTGCACCCGGAGAAACAACAGGCCCCAAGGAGGGGGGGGGTCGGAGGGATGGGTTGCAGCGCTTCTGGGGGAGGTGGTGGACGGGCTGGGGGACTTAACTCCCCTATCCGTGGAGTGCCTTGACCGTTTCCGGCCAGGTGAACTAGCGGGGCTGAGGCCCAGCCTAGCAAAGTAGGCCTCCTTCTCCGAATCTGGGGCAGGGGAGCCAAGGGGAGTGACATCAGAGGGACTGGGGAGTGAGTCATGTGGACGAGGACTGTGGCTGCGTGCCTGCCTGTGTGCCCCAGACCCAGTGGGTGTGCCTGCTTCCCCCTGAGTGTGCGTGTCAGGAGGTGTGCGCTTGCCCTTACGTGGTGGTGTGCTGCTTCTGTCTGGTGGGGTGCGTGTGTGTGGATGTCTTGGTGTGCTTGGGACAGGCATGGGTGTGGGACTTGTGGATGGGGCAGGGGTAGGGGGGGACGCAGCGCTGCAGGTGACTCACTACTGCCATCAGTGACGAGTCCAGGGACCTCAGCAACAGACGTTGGTCAGACATCGCTGATGACATGCCCTCCATGTATGACACCATCTGGGTCAGCAGTCTGGTGTGGCCATGGAGGACAGTCAGGATCGATGTGTGCCCAACTTGCAACTGCCGCTGAATGTCCACAGACTCGGCAGTGAGGGTAGCAGGGGGGACAGGGGCAGGGGGTGCGGTGCCTGGCACAAAGGAGACACGGCGTGGCCTAGCACGGACAGAAGGGACCCGAGCAAGTGGGAGGGCGGTGATGGGAATGGAGGGGGCGGCGAGAGATGTACTGCTGCTTTCAGCTGTGGGAGCAGCCTCCGCCCACTCTGGGAGCTCAGCCTCGGACCCGTCTGCCTCGTAGTCAGTGTTGGTACTGGGCAGGTCCTCCACCTCACTCCCCTCGCCCTCCGTGCCACTAGATTCCACCGACTCCTCAGCAGTGGTGGCACTCGATCCCTCCTCCACGTCCGTGCCAGTGTCTCCCTCGGTGTCCTCCGATGATGCTGTGGGCAAGGTGAAGAGACAGGAAAAAATCAGTCACCTGTATACATCTGACACATTAGTCCAAACAAAATAGGCAACAGTGCATATCAGGAAAGGCATCATGAGTAACATCTAGGATACTCCCCACATATGTAAGCCCTGCACTCCCCAGTTGGTTGACCCACCATGCCACTTGGAAACAATGAAAATTAGGACACAACATTAAATAACTTGAAATCACAAGATCATGAGAAGCTAGTGTCTGGGATCAGTTGAGCACAGCAAGACTATGAAGGCATGCCACCTCTTGTTCACTGTGAACCAAACAATATTGTCGCTCCCAAGGCCAAATACCACATGCCAATGCAGAAGGTGTCCCCACACTCAGAGACCTGTGAGTACTTTTGACACCCCAAAGAAAGACATTGTGACTCCTGGAGAATCACAACCCTTTACACAATGGACATGTGTAGCATGTGTGAATGTGGCACTCTGTGAACACAACACACATGTGTCTGTATAGCAGAAGTCACACAAGGAGGTGCACACCAAAGTACATGTACACAGTCATTGTCTGTGCTGCCAGACTCATTCAAATCAGCCACTGTTAGGCAGAAATGGCGTATCAGTAACTACGTATACATGGCACCAGGGTGGTCTGGATGACTTGACACTCGTAAGTTGGTATCAGCAACAACCAAGGACTAACCCAAATGCTAGCAAACTGTGGGAACATGTATATGTATGAGCTCCAAACAAGTTTTGTTCAAACTGTGCCTTACTTTAAAATGTGCCAGCGTGTCCCTGGAAAGTGTAAAGGTGGTGTCATGTGCACTTCCTTGGGAGACATCTGTCATGCAGGCACATCATTGTCCTTCACAACAAAACAACAAGGTCAAGCATATGAAACATTGAGACATGTTGACAGGTGTAGTGAGTGCCAATGGACATTTTCTCTGAGTAACAACTTGAATAATGTCATTTGTCACATGGCTATCCGTCACCTCATCACACAGTTGGCTACACATATAACCTACTGACTGTCATCTGGAGTGGCACACATATCCACACCCAGGACAATGCATAAGCTAATGGGCCTGCAATTGTTTAGCAAAAAAGCCTAGCTGTACTGTGGGTTCCCCCTCATGGCAAGCCAGAATGTACCCACAGATGTCAGCACACAAAGTCACAACTGTGTAGCATCTGAACCACACACAGGTGCCAAAAATGTACAAGCAGGATACATGATTGTCAAAAACTGACACAGGCAATGAAGCACGAACATTAAGCACTGGCCAACATCACGGGGGCACTGCACGATGACTTTCCGTACTGCGAATCATCACACACAAGTCAGAACTGGCAATGAAACATCAGGGTTGAACATGTACGCCCCTCCCGCACACACACACCCATACCTGAGTCAATGTGACTGATACCGATCAAGAAGTGACACCTCCTATTCAGGGTTACAATAACTGTGCTTGAAAACTAGCTTCATTAACACGACATCACCTTGTAGGGCTGCCAAAACATATTGGTCACAAACAAACATCAACAGATTGTTGTGAATAGCCACACAGGCACTGCCCAGTGTGAGTATGCACAAGCAAACTGGTGTATCCCTGTCCAGTGGGCAAATGTATCACACATGTGAAAACTACTACCTAGGCCAGGGAACAATGCCACAGAGGCAGAGCCATGATGAACCCACAGTGAATGTGCACAGTGTTGGATGACACACATGAGTAGGAGGGCAGGCTGTGTCAGGGGACTGTAGTGTGCACACTGCTCAATGGTCCTGGAATGAGCTGACTGTTACAGGAGCAACCGTCCCGGCACTATGCATATATCCCACTCATGCACATCATGTCTGAGGCCACAACATTGGTAATGCATGCTGCAAGTCTGTTCATTTGAACCCTCACACTCCTATGTTGAGACTCAGCATCAGTGCCAACAATTATGCACCCCCAAATGACTGAACAGGACAGGGCACAGGCAGACCACCCCCACACATGATGCTGAAAGCAGTGTGCACCTTGATAAACTGGCAGCCTAGATGACCACGTGCAATAGTGATAACACACAGACCAGGTAACACATGTCAAGGAGGGGAAGGGAAGAAGAACAGCACAGGTTGACTTTGGGGAACAGGATATGCACTGCACATATATAGCCTGGCAGTGTATCCAGGCGACTGAGCAGCTCCAAAAGCTGGCGACACACAACAAACACACATGTACCTACCCCCTTCCTGCTGCTGTAACTCCTGTATCCGCCTATCCAGGTCAGGGAAGACCACCGCCAGGACACGCCGCATCTGGTGGGTCTGGCGCTGGCGTCCGCCATGTTTGCGAGGAGGTGAGTCCTTCAGCATGTCCCGGGCGATCCTCCGGGTCCAGCACCGGATGTCCTGCCATCTCTTCCTCACTTGTGGCAGGCGCCGACTGCGACCCTCCACCGATTGCACGGCCTTGACTGCATCCTTCCAGATCTTCCCCTTGTGGTAGGGGGATACCTGTGTGGATGACAAAGTGGGACAACATCACTACACCTGCACCATGTCACAGAGACACACATTTGAACATCTTAGATTTGTTGAACAGGGCATAGTATGCTGGCAAGTAATAGCATCTTAGTCATAGGGACTTTTTCCACTGTGGACGCACCAATGCACTACATGGAATAGTAAGTACACAGGTGGCATGAGGGGGGCGAAACAATCCCTGATCATGGCACACACTGTGCATCCCAAGCAACACAAGGCTGATGGACAGCACCGCAAAGCAGTCACATTCCCCAGGCCACTGACGAAACCTCAGCAGAGTACACAGACACACACAGGCACACATCAATCACCTGCCATTGGCAACAGCGGATGCATACCTGACTCTGCACATGTGCCACTTGCCAGGGGGGGGTCACAGGTGTGGGGCTAGCTCAGCAAGTCAGACACACAGCACGGCTTACTTCACACGTCAGATGGATTGAGCAGTTGCCTCCTCCATGCAGCTGTGGTGCAACACTCCACATAGACACTCACCCACATGACAAGAAACATTCACACACATCAATGTCCAGGGGGCATACACATCATTTGACACTCTCACCACTCTCAGCACAGCTCCACTCAACTCTCACACACATCTGTGGGTGCAGTCACCTGTCACACCGGGGTGACCACTGAATCACCGCAGGGCAATAGAACTAGAATGCCCAAGAGGATTAGGCTGGCTGAATGTGCCATGCACTATGCAGTGAATGTCACAGTAAGCACAATGCAAGTGAGGAGTGCACACATGTACTACATCAAGCCCTGCATGAGAGACATAAGCCACCCCCCCCTGGGACCCACTCCAACCAACATTGCATGTCTGTCACACCTGGCCACAATGCTAGAAGTGACAGACACAATAAAGGTGCACAGGCAAAGGTAGTGGAGTCAGCACTCACCTGCTCCCCTGGTTGACCATACAGCATGGGGTACCGTGGGAGGATCACATCCAGCAGGGCCTCGTTCTCCTCCTGGGTGAAAGGCTGGGCCCTCTCCACAGTCCTTGACATGGTGCCAGAGGGAGACAATACAGCAGCAGTGGTATCGACTGACATGTTGTGCAGGAAAGTGCCCTCTCATGGGTTCTGCCTGCCTTATATTTGCCTTGCTGGCCTATTTCATTTACAGGAGTACAGAGTGATTGGTCAAACTCATTTGCATCCTACGCTTCCTCCAATCCCTTTAAACATACACCAGTGACAGCCTTTGCATCATTCGATTTTGCAGCATCATGTCAAGTCACCAACCACTTTGCAACAATGTATAATGTGGCCAACTGCTTTTTCCAGACCACATGATGTTACATTTTGAACTTGAAACTCGGTATCCATGACAACCAGCATGCATTTAGGCCCTAATACTTGTCCCTCATGTGTCCCCATTGTAATTCTTAAATCCCCACACAGGTACGGCGCGTTTCACACGCACCCCTAGAGCACCATCACTACAGTGATACGGCACGTACTCACGCGTGTACGGGCCGTACTTGTGTGAGTACATGCCTATCACTATAGTTGGGGGTACCGTAGGGCCTAGTGATACGGCACATACTCACGCGTGTACGGGCCGTACACGCGTGAGTACGTGCCTATCACTATAGTTGGGGGTACCGTAGGGCCTAGTGATACGGCACGTACTAACGCGTGTACGGGCCATACACCTGTGAGTACATGCCTATCACTATAGTTGGGGGTACCGTAGGGCCAATGATACGGCACGTACTCACGCGTGTACGGCCGTACACGCGTGAGTACGTGCCTATCACTATAGTTGGGGTACCTTAGGGCCTAGTGATATGGCACGTACACACGCGTGTACGGCCCGTACACGCGTGAGTACGTGCCTATCACTATAGTTGTGTTACCGTAGGGCCTAGTGATATGGCACGTACACGTGTGAGTACGTGCTGTATCACTCGGACCTACAGTAACACAACTATAGTGATAGGCACATACTCACGCGTGTACAGCAGGTACTCACGCATGAGTACGGGCCCTACACACACCCTCAGAGCGTGTGTACTGGCTTTCACAGCTTACACTGGTGATAGGAGGCGCACACGAAAGGAATGGAGGTGTCAGACTCGCACAAGGCTGTACATCAAGTCCTTGTCAGTGCAGTCCTTCATGTGCAGGGCCTAGGTGTGTCAGGCAGTGATGTGGCACATGTCTCCTCATGTTGTGGCACAATAGATGTGTGATGAGCTGTTTACACATGTCATGTGTGAAGGGGCACTACATGGCACACTTCCCCTTCACACTTTGCACATGTGTGCATGTTCGACACACGTGTCAAGCACTGCATCACTGGTATGGCACAGTCAGCAACACCCGCAACTGTCCCCTGATGCCAGGTACATGGATAATTACACCTGACATGTGACTCCCAGCGTGCCACGATGTGACTATGTCATGTGTGTGTCATGTGTTCCCATGAGCTTTCCGTTGGTGTTCCGTCAACTCCATCTGCTGTTGCAGCATCCAACATGTGTCTGTGTGCATATGTTCATGACACACATATACGCACACCATGCCACATGTGGACTCACACGTTACATGTGTCGTGATGGTTCGAAGATGACTTCCTGACATGAGGCAATATCTGCGTTCTCTCAATGTCTGTGTCATCAGTTTTTGACATGTACCCCTTCATGGAAATGTGTGTTATCTGTCCTTTTCCAGATGACATGTGACCTGTGCGTCTAGACTCCCGCCAGTTGTCTGTTTGAGATGACATCCTTCAAATGCTGATATGTGGATGTCTGTCACTCATTTAACTTGTCTGGCTTGTCACTTACACTGGCCCACAGCTATTTTAATGGCATGTCACGTCAACATTGCCATGCAACTATTGTGGCTGGCTCTTCGTAGGAGTATCACCTGGCTGGCCTACGTGTCCTGGATGTATTGCACAGCACAGACTCCGTATTAAGCAGATGTGTATTAGCTGTTGAACATGTGCTCACCTCAGTGACATTGGTGTGGTAATGTACTCACTCTTCGTTATTCCTTCCAAATCTCTGCAGGGCACCGCCTCTCCCCAGACGAATGCCAGACCTGGATGCCATGCGTGAACATGACTGCATACACAGATACCGCTTCTCGCAAGAGTTGATAGAGGACTTGACCCGCCGGCTTGCACCACACCTCCGACCACAACACAGGTATCCTACAGCTCTGACCCCCAAGATGAAGGTGATGGCAGCCCTACATTTTTTTGCCACCGGCACGTTTCAATTGACCATAGCTGATGTCGGTGGCATACCCAGACAATGTTCAGCCGTGTCCTGCATGATGTTATAGAAGCCATGTTGGTGCACCTGGATGAATTCATCCATTTCCCACTCGTGAGCAGTTGACAGGTGTCAAGGGTGAGTTCTATGCCCTGGGAGGGATGCCTCATGTAATTGGGGCCATCGATGGGACACATGTGGCTTTGGTACCACCGCAGGCACAGGAGGTAGCCTATAGAAACAGAAAACCTTACCACCACATTAATGCCCTTGTGGTGTGTGTGGCTAACATGCTGATTTCCCATGTCTGTTCCCGTTTTCCAGGGTCTGCACACGATGCATACATCATGAGGCGTAGCAGGGTGCCAGAAACGATGCTGCAGCTGCACGCGGAACGAGCATATCTTGTTGGTGGGTATACTCTGTTAGTCCTGTGTTTAGCGCTATCTTTGTATCTTACGGCATCTCCTGACCCACTTCTTCACATGATGTTTCCATGTAGGGGACTCTGGCTATCCCAACATGCCATGGCTGATGACGCCTCTCCGCAACCCCAGAACAGCCGCAGAACACCGGTACAACGACACCCATGGGCAGACGAGGCGCGTGATTGAGAGGACGTTTGGACTCCTGAAAAGCTGGTTCCGGTGCCTCCACAAGGCCGGCGGCGCCCTCCCATATGCCCCGGTGAAGGTCTGCAAAATCTTCATTGTGTGCTGCATGCTGCACAACATGGCAGTGGAGAAGGCCGTGCCACTCATCCTTGATCCGGATGAGCAGGATCATCCACCCGTGGAGGATGAAGGTCTCGGGCACGGGGCAAGTGAGGATGAGGACATCCGGAGTCAGCTTATCCGCAACTTCTTCTCATGATGGTGAGTCCCTGTGTCTGAGTGTGCACGCTTTGAGCCTTGTGTGGCATGTGTTGCAATGTGTGTGTCGAGCTGACTGTGTGCTAAGTGACTTGGAGGTGTGTTCTGATGTGTCATTCAAGTGATGATGTCATTCCACACATATTAGCTGGGACACTAAATTTATTAAGGGCATGGTGACAACATCATTCCTGTAGAGTACATGTACATGTCTGAGGATTACTAGCTCTTCGCTGACTTGTTGTGTGTCTGGCCTCCCCAGGTTCTTGCGGCTGTCGTCTGCTCATGTCATCATTGCCCTCCTGCTATTCCTCATGAGTATTGCAACGTGTGCTGGATCAGAGTTACATGCACAGACATGGTGAAAAGTCATTTGGGGTAAGGAGGGCATTTTGTGGGTGGTACGTGTTTGTGATATGTGGGGTCTGCTCCTGTGCATGTTGTGTTACCATGCATACATGTCGACTCACCATGGGCCACATGACGTGTTGCATGGCTCCCATGAATTGATAGTCACCCTTCCTGACAGTCATCTGTAATGGTTTGTGGATTCTGATGAAGTCATCAATGTGTGTATAACGTCCCTCAGGAACAAATGGGATGCTAATGGTGGACATAGTGTGGGACATCCCCATATGAGGCTCAATGGGGAATTGTAGACTCTCCGTGTGCAGCAAGGGGTGTTAGGCTCAACCCCTTCACTTGTGTGCCAGCTCAGTAGGATTTACCACATCTGTGTGTTGAAGGGGGTGTCCAGTGTAGGTCACACATGGTCAGCCAAATGACCTGTGAGTCTGTTCCAATTGATGCATTTCCCTTAGTGTGAGGCTGAGTAATAAAGGTGTTCGTCACACTCCAAGGTGCCTCATCTCTGTCAATGCAGGTCTCTTGCCACTTTGCATGCGGCATATCTGGCATAGTTATGGAAGATTTTGCATAGGAGTCCATGTGTCGTTTAGCAACATGCATGCAGTTGCTCATGGATTAGGCTCCCTATTGGGCATGAAGTACATGGTCGTGTATGTTTTTTGGCATGTTGGGCCACACAATGGGCCATCAACAGCTGCTGAGGGTGTGTCTCCTGTGCGCAGGTCGGCCTTCAGTTTCCTGATCCGGTGTCATGCTTCTTTGGTGATTGTGCATGCATTGTCTCTGGGTGTGCCATGTGACACTGGACACTACTTACGCTACACACGCGCCTGTTGCAGTTGTCCTTCTGACATCCTAGTCTTTGTGTGCAAATTCTGTCATTTTGCAAGGAGATGCCGCCTGCTGCTGCGGCCCCTGCAGCAAGGGCCCACAGAGTATCCAGATTTGGCAACACACATGCCTCCAAGATGCTCCTCACTTCCTCCCTCCACCCATTCATTTGGCTGTCCTCAGCTTGTCTATGCCACTGTTGCCGCCACGTGGTGGCAAAGGCTGGACCATCAGCACATGCAAGGTGCACATTGCACCACCATCCTGTCCTTGCATAACCCACATCACACTACAGTCTGATGTATCAGCCACACTCCGAGCTATGTCCATCCGCACATCTAACGCCTGCTGTCAGACATACCCTGGGCACACACACGACACCTTTGCATGCTGAGTGTGCAACTCCAACTGCCTACACTGCACTGCCCCACCTTCCAGGCCCTGTCACACCAACCAGGTCACGTCCCTAATACTCCCCACAGGCTCTGTAGCCCAGCAAGGGCATGGGAGTGGGACTTAAGGCTTCAGCATGTAGTATGGTGTCATCGTCTGGGACATGGCACAGGTATCATCTCTCAGCATGTCAATCTACAGAGTGTCCAGGACCCCCCTCCCCACCATCACATGCGCACAGCACTTCATCATCAATTCGTATGCCATTGACAGCCAGGTGCTTCTCACCCTCAACAAAGACACAGACATTGGCAGTTCCATCATTCAAGTATGCATGAGATCCATTGATGAATGGCTGAACACGAGCCACCTGAGGCTGGACTTGTACAGGACTGAGGTGATCATCTGAGGATTGTCCCCTTCCAGCTGGGTCAAGTGCCTGTGTCCCACCGCAAGAGCCCTGCACAAGCACCCAGTGGCCACACACACATGATGGTGTGCATCATGTTTGGCTCGCTCACATATGCCATGCTAGTCCACAGCATCTGTACCTCATGCTGCAACGCCCTCTGCATTATGCACATGATCCACAGATAGATCCACTCCAAGAAAAGACAGACCATCCCCCAGGTCCATGACAACATCCGTGTCAAATACTGCCCTGCCCTCTACGGAGCAAGTACATCCAAACTCCCAGGAAACTGGTCCACTTTTAGGGGGCATCTGCACACCTCAGCTTCAACACCCTGCGCCCCAGCCACCTCACCGTCCACCATAGATAGCTGCAATGGATCACTGTCTGCTGCATGATGACCTCCACACTCCCCACCCACACTCAGGAGGCAGTCCACAACCCTGACCCTAAACCAACCTTGTACGTCTGTCATCCTAGATCCCGTTGGGCCATCTCCGTGCATCCAACCTTGCCCTGGCCACCGTTCTTCACATCCACCCTACTCCAGCATACAGGACATTGTTCTCCCACCTGGCCACACATACCTGTGTCTCCCTCCCCGGGAACCTCCACATGAGCCATGACCTCTACGCCTTGATGATAGAGTCCCAAATAGGTCTCTCCGCACAGTTTAGCAAGCACCCCCTCAGCAGCCAGAGGCCATCACAGGTGAGTGTTGTGCTCCATGCCTACATTGAATGATACCTTGTGACCCATGTGTGTCCTGTACCAGACTCTGATCCCAGGGTATGGATGGCTGGAGTTAGTTCAACACTCAGGCATAGTTAGACATTTCCACACACATATGTCGTTGAATAATTCAAAATGACAGGAACGTCTCATGACCAAAGTGATATATTTATTTGTGGTGGGGTTCGTGTTTTGGTAGATGAAATTAGGTGCTCTACCGGGGGAATAGAATCCAAAGTTCACAGGGGGAGATGGTATCCTTGGCATTGGAAGTCATCAGAGTCCAGGGCACAGTGTTGGTCATCATTGGTCAGACTGTGACCGGCAAGTCCATGTGGCAGAGAATGTCATTGGATGAGGTGCTGCTGTTGCGCCAGAGGGCCAGGTGCCAGGCCAGGTGACCTGGGAGATGGGGATGGTCCGCTGACTCTCACGGTCTTTTCCGTGGATGACCCACCTTCCTCCGGGGACCCTCAGATGCAGGCCTTGACGATGCTGGGGACGCTCCGTCAGATGAATCCTCCTCCTCCTCCCTCCCTGTGTCTGGTGCTGGTCTACGCCTGGTGGCACAGGGAGGATTGCCCATGCTTTGGGCGATCTGACGGAGTGATTGGCTCATGTCCCTGTGCACCGCCAGGAGCTCAGCCAGTCTTGCCTCCATCCGTCCTTGGTGTAGTTGATGACTGGCATGATGCTCGACCTGCAGGTTCTTAATCTCATCGAGGGTCCCCTGCATCTCAGAGAGTCTTGACACAACCTGGTTGATGCCTCTGGTGTCACGCCGGTATGATTCCAGGATGTTGCGTATGTGTGACATACCGGTGTCCTGAGTTGGCTGGTCAGGTTTGCGCCTCCGCCTGCCTCCACTCCCACCACCCCTGCCCACTTGAGCCTGGCCTGCCCTTGTGGGCACATCGGGTCTACGGGACCCCTGAGGGATGGCATTTGCAGGGTTGCCTGCCTCCTCCTGGGTGCCCGGAAACCTTGTCCCTCCTGGTCAGACTGGCTCTGTTGTTCAGTGTGAGCAGGGCTCCTGGGTGTGTCCTGGGATGTGGCAGGAATGGGGGGGGTGGTTGGCACAGATGTACCTGACGCAGGTACTGCAGGGGCTTGGGCACCAGAGGGTCCAGGTTGGTCGGGGTCATCCACGGAGTGGTGAGAGTCGTCGCTGCCGGTGGGATCGTCTTCACGCGGAGCCTGGGACTGTGATTCTTCCCCCCCAGTGTTGGGGGGAGATCGATAACATTGCCCTGTGTGTGAGAGAGAGACAATGTTAATGGTGTTTCATGCGACATCTATGTTTCATACATATTCAAGTTGACACAGTTCCTCCAGGTAGTTGGATGTGCCTAGCATTCCTCTCAATGTCCACTTGGGGATGGGTATGTTGCAGGGGACAGATTGGGATGTTCTCCTGAGTGTTTGACCTGTAGATTGTTGGCTCTGATGCTTATTTGGCTCTGGATTGGTCTTGTTGTGTCACATGTCCATTGTGGGAGTGTGTAAATCCGTTGCCTGCCCCGGGGGTGTGTGCTTGTGTTAGGGGGGGGGGGGTTGTGACCGTGCCTGCTGTTGTGTGTAGTGTGAGTTGTCATTGGGTCTCCCAGGTGATGTGTCTGTCCCCTCATGGTGCATGCTGGCATGACAGTGAGTGTGAGTTCCTGTGCTAGATACCTGTGCTTGTGGAGTTGGTGTTTGAGTGTACAGTGGTCCCAGGAGGGCCTTGTGCTGCATACAGCAGGGCCAAGTGTCAGCTACCTTGTCAGTACTTTGCCAGTCCCTGTGCATTGTGCATGGGTATGTACCTATGCCATATGGGCTGAGGGCATTGGTGTCTGCGTCTCATTTTCACAATGTGTTGTGTGGGGCCCACCCTCCCAGCCTCCCAGACATCCAGTCTTGTGTTTGTGGTTGTTGTAGCCTTGGACATGGCCTTGCCTTGATTTATGAAGGATGCATGGAGATGTTAGTGGCATGAGCGTGGTTTTTGAGTGTGGTTGTGTGCGGTGAGTGCTTGGGGGAACTTGCGTGCATTTGGTGTTTATGTGGTGTGGACCCCATTGCCCCCATGTTACGTAAGTTGTTTGTGTACTCACCAGGCTCTGCGACTCCTTCGACTCTGTGTACTCCCACCGGCGGTAGCAGGGCCATCACCTTCTCCTCCCAGGGATGGTAGTGTACGGGTCTGCGGGGCGGCCCACCTCCAGTGATGTTACTCTGGGCATATTCTTCATTCATTTTCCTCTTGACCACCCTGTGCAGATCGTACCACCTGGCTTGGAATTCATGCCTGGTCCTTCGGATGGGCGCAACAGCATTCACCTTGTCGACAATCCTCTGCCACATGGCAGATTTTTCAGCTATGCTGGTCTGTCTGACCAATGTTCCAAACAGCTGTGGCTTGACTCTGATGACTTCGTTGACAAGGAGGTCCAGCTCCACCGTTGTGAACTTTGGATTCTTGTCTGTGGGCATGGTGTGGGGTGTGGGTGTGGGTGTGGATGGTTGTGGGTGTGTGGGTGTGAATGTGACAGTGTGTGTGTGAATGTGAAGAGGGGGATGTTTGTGGAGGAGGTTGTGTGAAGGTGTGTGAGTGAAGGTGTAGTGAAGGTATGAGCAATGTGGAGTTGTTTCTCTGTGGGGTCTGGCAGCAGTGGGTCTGTTGCAAAGGCACATGGGTTGTGTGTGTGGGCCCTTTTTATTGGTCAATTTTTGGGTGTGGCTGTGGTTGAATTTTGGTGGGTGTACTATGAGGTGGTTGTGATTTGGGGCCTCTGTTTGCCTGTTTGGATGTGCCAGGTCAGTCATTGAGATGTATTTTGTCATGTAGACGTGTTTTGTGGTGTTGTTGCGAGTCGAATTGACCCTCCTTGTGCTGTTTTACAGTGTCCTGGTTCTGTAAGAGTCTTTTTCGCGTAGGTACGATCCGTACATACGTGATGCTGGGTGAGGGTGCTGGGGTACGGTGTTGGAGTGCGGCGCGTAAATGCTGTGGGGGTACGGTGCGTACACGTGCAGCCCTGGGGTACGGCACGTACATGCAGAAGTACGGCGCGTACATGGGATAAGGCGCGTACATGCGGTGAGGGTATGGTGCGTACACGTGCGGCCCTGGGGTACGGTGCGTACATGCGGAGGTACGGCGTGTACATAGGGGGGTAAGGCGCGTACATGCGGTGGGGGTACGGTGCGTACACGTGTGGGCCTGGGGTACGGTGCGTACATGCGGAGGTACGGCACGTACATGGGGGGTAAGGCACGTACATGCGGTGGGGGTATGGTGCATACATGTGCGGCCCTGGGGTATGGCGCGTACATGCGGAGGTACGGCGCGTACATGCAGGGATGATGCGCGTACATGGGGGGAAGGCGCGTACATGGGGGTACGGCGCGTACAGGTGCGGGGCTGGGGTACAGTGCAGACGGGGGGGTAAGGCGCGTACATGGGGGTATGGCGCGTACATGGGGGGTACGGCGCGTACAGTTGCGGGGCTGTGGTACAGTGCGGACAGGGTGGTGTACGGTGCTGACATATTTGGGTGTGGGGGTGCTTTACGGCTCGTACACGGGCATAAGTTTACCCGTGTACATGTGTGCTACTGCGTTGGCTCTGTACGGGCCATTTTTCGTGCGATTGTGTATTCGGACGGACGGTCGGGATCGTACTTGCGTGCTCGGACTTGTGTTTTACGATTTGCACGTAAAAATGTTCGGCTCACTCTCGTACACTTTTCCCGACGATATTCGGACGTAAAAACTTTCCGACGCACTCTCGTAGACTTTTCCCGACGCTATTCGTAGATATTTTTCACGTAAGAATCGTACTTGGCCGTTTGTACGGTACTTGTACGACATAAAAATACGGATACGGGTTGTACGCAAATTATTTTTAACGGATCGGAATCGCCACCTTTATAATTAAATTTGATAATTAATTATTAATATTATTAAGTTAATATATATATAAAGAAATTAAATATGCATGTTTAATATTTTTTTATATTACATTTATTATATATTACTTTGCACATTTAAAAAAAAATTCTATGTTTATTTAATTATACTTATATTTTAATTAATGTTATATTATTTTTAAGACATTAAAAAAAATCGATATTTTATACAACTATATTTTTTAACAAGGATATTTTGGAATCAATATTTTGGTACTTACTTTTATGGATATAGGAAGTCGATATTCTGTCCATCGATATTTTGGACACGATATTCTGGTAACTCGATATTCTGGCTGGCGATATTATGTCAGTGATCCAATCCGTCCATCTTTTTATGCTTCCATCCATCCTTTCACCATTCCATCCATCCTCCTTTTATCATTCTGTCTATCCACCCTTTCATCATTTCACTCTTCTATCAATCGTTCTATCCTTCCACTCAGAGCCATTCTCCCAGCTTTTTTCCATCCATACAGTCATTCTTTTTCATCCATCCATCATTTCACCCTCCTTTTAGCAATAGGCTCATCCATCTAGACTTCCACTCGTCCATCCACTCATCAATCCAGACTTTCATCATGCCGGCCATTATTTCTTTCATGCAAACAACCCATGCAAATATTTTTTTACACTACCATCCATCAGTCCTTTCACCTTCACATGCATCTTGTCATGCTTATGGATTGGCCTTCCTTTTTGTCACAGTTTCTTTCTTCTTTTCAGATGCCCTTCATTTCACTCTTCCTTCCACCAGCCCTCTCGATCTCTAACAGTCTCTGCCACATAGCCAGTGTATTACGGGTCCTAGTGCAAGGGAAATAAATAGGCCCCAAGCTGCTATTTAACTGATAAAATACAGCACAGAAATCTGAATTCAGTGGGCCCTTGGGCCTCTGGGTCTCAGTGCCACTGTACCTGCCACACATACGGAACCTATGCCTCTGCACACTCTTTTCCTCTCTTTTCCACATCATTTCACCCTTTGGGCCTCTTTTTCTATGATTGGCTTTGCATACCTGTCCTCTGTTACAGTTAACTCTTGCTTAGTTTTTTAGGACGCGCCTGGCAGCGCATGCGCTGCTCTGCAAGGCATGCTGTATTAAGGTATGGACGTAAAGCTCTGCCCACTCTCCGCCCAGTTTTTTCATTGACTTGTGTCATTGTCCTTTGTAAACTGTGGCTTTTCTTTAGTCAATAGGCTTTGTAGTCCCTCCTTAGTACCACCTTTTCCCATTTTGTAACCTCTCATGAGGACACCTCCATTACGTGTGTTGTTGCTCAGTAGGCTTTAATTACAGCATACGAGCACTATTTTCTCAAAGAGCTTTGTCCTGCCTGCTCTTGTTGGCAGGAAAAGACAGGGCACGCTCTCTCCTAAAGCATTTGCAATGCAATATGTCTCACATTTGCGAGAGTTCAAGCTATTGTCATTGTAATCGACAATGCCCTTTATTTATCTGTTTTAAATAAAACAGATAAATAAAAACCATTGACATTTGCACTGCCAATAGCTCAAACTCTGGTAAATGCGAGACCTATTGCATTGCAAATGCCTGTTAATAGCTTCTCGCTGCAGAGCTGCTGACCCAACAGGCTTGAAAATAATTATGCGGCAACTCCCCCTTCCACACTAAGCTATGAAAGTGAGGGGTTGGGGGGGTCACTACGCCACTGGCCATACATAGAACTGTTGAATGTAGACTGAGAGGAAAAGTGTCTTTGAACGAAGTAACTGATGACTGCGTGGATTATGTCGCTGCTCCCTTGGAATGGATGTGTGCAAATACCAGTCTTTTCTTCATACGCTGTTCATTGCATTTTCCGTTTTTGTGCAAGGATTTTAGCCCATAGCCATAGACACACATCTATATCGTATTCAGAGGGTGCAATTATACAGTTTACAAGAATCATTTTCAATACAGTTATTTTCCTAGACTGGCAGCTGCTGCAAGCAAAAACAGATTTGCTTTGCCATCCAAAATACAACATAAGGATATTAAACATGACTGTCGCTGGTTCTGGTTGCTAGCATTGCTGCCTACACGTCTTGTGTTTGCGGTCTGTGTGCTGTGGGTAAATAAACCTGCTTCCTCAGTGGTGGCTGCCATGTACCGAGGGTGGGTGGGGGGGTGATTACAAAAATAAAATAATAACTTACCTTGAGGCACATCACGACATCCTCCTCCACCAGTCGTCTACCCTCCAGGCAGGCTCCACGATGGGACAGGAAACTACACTAACCAATCCTGGTGCTGGTCTCTCAGCCTGAAAGCAGTGCCAGGATTGGATAGAGCAGGCCTCTCAATGCTCCTAAGAACACTGGAGGTCTTTCTCTACCCCAGCAGTCTAAAACAGAGAAGCTGCCCCTGCATTCCTGCGGCATTAAGTGAATTCTATAAGCTATTTAGGATAGCCTTTTGGGTGGTGTTGGGTCTGGGTGCTCAAAATGCCATTAGGGTCTCTCCCAAGGTATCTGCATTTGGGTATTTCCTACAGCCTCTGTTTTCCTCTTGCTTCAGCACTGCATGTTCGCTCTGGGCCCATTGGGATACATCTCTCTTCCAACCAGTGATTGGCTGTGTGTCTTAAGCCTTCCAATGCATAGCAATACTCTGCTTGGCTGACGTGAGTGCTAATGTTAATAATTAGGGGCAGATTTATCATTATTTAAAGAAGAACATCTTGCATTGGCGCACAGTGTGCTGCCTAGCACAAACACCATGGTGCAAAGGTATCTGCATTGCAGACAGGATTGTTTTTGTATAGGAAGGGACACCTTCTTGCACAAAATAATCCCTTGAGGCATTTTTCTGAGGAATATATTTCTCTTTGCTACGCCTCACCTGGGGATTTTGACGCATTTTCAGGTCTACTAGTTATGGTAAATCTAGGAATGAACCAAAATCCATGGACGGATGCGCGGGAACACCAACGCTCACCCAAAGAAAGCCTTCCTGGGGCAGAATAACGCAATGCAGCACTTGTCTCTGCATTGCATTACTCTAGAAGTATCAAACCAAGCAAGGATGATAAATCTGATGTAGCAGTTGTGCTGTCCTTGCACCCCAACTTGACACAACCCCCTGGTACCTACCTGCCCCGTATTGGCTGTGTGCATGAGTCCTAATAAGCATATCTCAGGGGTACGGCGTGTCTCCTTTATCAGCATCTTGCTTGGGGCTTCCAGGATGGCTCTCCAAAACGTAGCAATTTTCTCACATTCCCAGACCATACGCATGAAATTGGCACTAGCATGGCCACACCTTGTACATTTGTGAATGAGACCCAGGGATATGTGTGAGAGCCTTTTTAAGCATTACGTACAGTCCCATGAAGAGAATTACATTGTATACATACAAGAGATGCGTTGCAAAAGGCCCTGTGTGTTTTCCAGACCCCTCTTCCATTCTTTGTCTGTCTATGAATGCGGACTTCCCATTAGTCCTAAGTGGCTTGATGGTCACTTTGAGCATATGTGTTAGCGTTTTATAAACCCAGGAGACCAATCTTCTGCCGCCTCCCATTGTGAACGGGAGTAGCAAGGCTTCATGGGTGCCGGGCTCTTTGGCTTAAGTTCCCTGGGCCTCCCCATCTATGCTCTTCAGCTTTCTATTCAAGAAAAAATGGGTGAAAGGTTCCTCCCAGATCCTCTAATATCTCTGCAACGGTGGGGAGTTTCCCTTCTGTATAACAGTCCCCTATGGTGAACATATCCAGCTCTTCCCACCCTTATGGGGCAACCTCTGGGGTTTGTGACTTAGTCAGCACTAGATCCGAATCGTATGGGCATAAAAAGTATGTCTATGGTCTTATATCTTATACCAAATATCACATAAAGGAGTACCTTAGAGTCCTATTCTCGGGAAGGGAAGAGAGACCTTTAATATATAGGAAGGGGGATGCACTCATTCTAATTAGGCAAGCACAACATAAAAAGGTATCACCTGCCTAATGTTTTTTACTAATTATATGAGTTTTTCTTTCAGGAGTCACCCTGACATTAAAGAAAGAAAAATATTTTGTTAGACCCTCACCCACTTTAGGCATGTAATACCTTGCATGAATGAGTGTGTTGAATGTCTTTAATGTCATGGACTGAAACCTGGGGAAGCGTGGTGTGTGTCCTGATGAAAGTGCTGGACTCATGAGACCATAAGGTATAGGGCTGAAACATGTTGACCAACTGTTAGGGTAATATGACCATAATATTCTTACCCCCTACTGTTAGAAACATTTTTTATCCATACCTAAATAACCGCTAATAAAGGGATACCTTGGTTAGTTTACGGTGTTTATATAATTTCCTAAGGACCCCGCCTAAAAATACTCAAAGTGCTCCCCTGAATATGGTTGATTGAGCCCATCCTCGTTTATATGGACCAGAATGAGACCAGATGATGAAGCATGCCACTGCTAAAGTGAGTGAGTGTCTAACAAAAGAAACATTATTTTTTTCTTTAACAGCAGAGTGACTCCTGGAAAGAAAACTCTTGTAATTAATACAAGAATTATGCTGGGGACATTTTGTTGTGTTTGATCTTATTTCTACATTTATTCCAACATTTTATTGTTAGGGTCATCTGCCACAGTAGGTTCTCAACTCTCGTTCTATGCCTGAGAAGCAGTGGGATCAGTGCTCTGGCTGGTGTATTGCTACTCCTACCCACCAATCAGAAAGATTCTTGCCCTCTATACCTCCTGTAATCCATTGAAATTCTGAGGCTAGGTAGTAAGCTTCAAAGTTTGAAATGCCTAGTCCTCCCCCCTTGACTGGTGACTTCAGGATGGGCAGGTCTACTCTGTGTCTCCCTACTCCCTATATCAAGTTGCGCAGCAGTCTTTCACAGAACGACCCAAGCCTGGCCCAGGCAGGCAGGTTGGTGAAATAATACAGCAGCCTTGACAACATAACCATATTGTTCAGAGCCACCCGGCACATTACAGACAAGAGTAACGTCCTCGTAAACTATATGCTGCCTCTCAGAGATCGTAACACTGCTCCCAGGTTACCTCCCTGCGATCATAATTCAAGTGATACACGTCAATCCCAAGGTACCGAAAGATAAGTTTGTACTAGCCAATATTTTCCTCTCGGAGGACACACAGGTTTTTCCTCATTTGGTGCAAAGGTACAATTCTGCCTCATTCCTCCAGTAAGGGCAGCGTATTGCCTAGCTCTGTCTTGCCATCTTTAAACTATATTACCATATCATCCACATAGCGGGAGATGGAGTGTGCACTGTCTGCTCCCCCCAGTTCATTCTAAGCTCTAAAGATGGGGGTGAATGGTTCCACCGCAAGCGTGAAGAGCACTGTGGACAGTGGGCACCCTGTCATGTGCCTTGACAGACTCCATAAGCCTCCGACATAATTTTTCCAATTCGCACACAAACTGTCGGGTGACTTTAAAGCAAGTTGGTCCATTGGGACCAGCTTTCGCCCACGTTCACTTTATGCAATACTGCATGTAAGCATTGCCATCTGAGCATGTCAAAAGCCTTCTCCAGGTCTGTTCACAGGGCTATTGCTGTGTCCCTAGTTTGCGCAGAGATTTCTTCCAAAATGCATAAGACGCACCTGATATTATTCAACGTGACTATCCCTGCAACAGGCGATTCGCCAATACCTTGCTCACTATTTTATAATATAGGTTTGCATGGATAAGGGCTGGTAGGATGCTATGTATGAGGTGTCTCTATGTGTTTTTGGGAGAGACACCAACAGGTCCTCTCTCATTGCTGGGGGAGAGTGACCACCTCTCATGTGGCTAGATGTACTTAGGTTAGGTGTGGTGAGGTGCTGCGTGAGGATATCTATGTAATTATTGTAGAATTCAGCAGGCAGCCCATCTAACCTCAGTGTCTTGCCAGTCGTCAGGTCATTGACCGCCACCTTGACTTCCATTTCTGTAATTGGTTCGCAGTTTTTTCTTGTTGCTCAGTATTTACCTGGCATCACTAGCAGAATGTTAAGTAAGCCTCAATCTCCTCGTCGGGCTTCAGTGGGCCTTCCTGGCAGCGGCGTAGCTTGGGTTGCCAGCACCCGGAGCAGAATCTGAGAAGAAAGTATTGTCCCCCCAACACGTGGACTTTTACCTTAGGAAGTACTAAAGGTCCACAGGTTAGGGGGCGCAATACTTTATTGTAAAATGTTGTGCCCCTAAGAATTTTGCTCCCATAGCAACTGCCCCTGTGCCCCCCCCCACGCTACACTACTGCTTCCTGGTATATGGTTTTGTTAAAGTCATAGAAGACCCTGTTAATATCTATTTGGGAGGTCCACCAAGCACCCTGTGCACCCCATGATTTCTGTGATAGATCCTTCCCTCAACTCGGAATTCATGTCCCAGGCTAGGAGCCTCCCCGTTGTGTCCCCTTCCTCATGCAGCCTTGCTAGGTGTTCCTCATAATTGAGGCATCTAAGTGGTTCCACCTAGATATATATATATTTTTTTTACCACTGATAGTGTCTTGCTGCTGGGCTCCAAGACCACCTTTTCTCCAGCTGTCTTAAGGCATTTTACCAGGGAAATCAGATTTTGCTCCAGAGCTTTACAGGCCCCACCAGCTCTCCAAAACATTGGCCATGCACCACTGCCTTCAAGACTTCCCATTCCACCATGGGAGAGGGGGCAGTGCCTTAAGGTTTGTAAAATGATCACTTGTCGCAGCCCCTCCCAGAATGCACTGTACTGCAGCATCACGCTTGTAAGCTTCATGTGGGCTCTGGGGCTGAGGTGCTCTCCACTGAATGTGCAGTAGCAGAGGATTGTTGTTGGATGTAGTTTGTCCCAAATACTTCATACAAGTGCCATTCAAGTTGGGGGGCTCCAAGTAAAAGGAACATTCCTTAGCAGACTGATTGGATGGTACCCCACGCATCAGCCAGGCTCCAATCTTTGCGCCACCTTGGTGAACCAATGGCTGCCCAGGCAACTGAGACAGAGAGCAGGTGGGGATAGGATCGGTCCTTCGAAACATCCTGCACACAGAGTGTCTGTTCCCAGTATATATTTTTTTTAATGTTGCTTGCAGCATTTGTAATGTAAATGCCACACTGCTGAACATCAGTTTGATTTAATTTGCTACATTGCTGCCTTCCGCCCGTCTAAGTTAGTTCTCATTTGCCCAGGTGTACTATTTGCCCTCTCGCCCGTCGCAGTTTGTTTTGATTGCACCACCCTCCTTGCACTCTCTATCTTGGAATGGCAGGAATGGTGCACGTGCTCGCTTCTTGCAGGCAGAACTCTGGCTGTGCCACTGCCGCTCCTCTTCTGCAGTCTGTGGCTCTCTTGCTAGGTAAGGGTACAGCCAGGGCTTTAACTGGGGCGGGTCCAGCCAGTGTTCTAAAAAGCAGGTGCCGGAATGGGTACCTTTCGGGCACTCTTTTATTCACTGCTGCAGCCCTCAGCTATCCTCCAAAATCACAATTCAGCTCGATGTCACTGTCACAGTGCATGCTCCTCCTTCCTGCATGAGGCTGCCTGTCCCCATTAACCTGGCTAGTGTCCTCCCAGCACATCTCGAACCAAAGAAGACATGGATCAAAAGACAGAAGAACACAAGTGTGCCTGCCCATGGTCGTTTTGGTGTCTTGGGACACTAGGCCCTCTGTGGTGTCTTGAGCCACTAGGCCCACATGTAAATGAATGAGACACGCACCAACCTGCACTACCGATGTAGCACAACGCAGCAAGGTTACAGACGTGACCCAAGCAGAACTCCTCCGACTATGAAATCACGACACGCTGCACTCATTTAAACAAAACAAACATAGCTGCCAAGGTTTCAGATTGGTTATGTGTGACTTTCTTTATTTCAGTGTAATCTTGAGTGACATTCAAAATCTATGAGCGACACTTTCTCGCAAGCAAATTTCAGCAATGAAGACAAGGGGGGCTCGGGGGGGGGTAGCCGACCGCAGGGAGGTCCCCCCCGGGTAGTTTGGGAGGGGTGGGGGGTAGACAGGCTTCAAGTCAGCCATTTTGTTTTGGGCTATATGTTTTTGTAGCCCAAATGTAGCCCAGATATACATTTTTTGGGCTCCTGCTCCCGGCCACCATTTTAGGTTTAGTGACCTGGTGGCTGGGAGCTTAGGCGGATTAGTTTTTGTGTGTTTATATTTAGTGCAATTTGTATAGGTTTTCAACTATGCGATGTCTCTGGAGGATTATCGCGTTTTGGAAGTCCTCCGGCTCCTGAGTGAAGTGGGCCGGATGGACTTGGTAATCGGCGAGGTGGCTGGGCCGGTGCGCCCGGCGCAGCAGGCCTCAGCGGGCGTTGTGGCTGCTGTGGCCGCCTGACATCGCCCACACGCCCATGGATTTCCCCGGTGAGTGAACGAGGCCACCTGCATGTCAAAAAGGCGGCCCCGGTTTGTAATTTACAGTCCGGTGGGGGGTGTTGGGAGACGCGTGCGGGTCGGGGCGCGGGGGCCGGAAGGCCTCTGGGGGGTCTAGTGATCCGGCTCTGTTACACCGGGAGCCTTTAATGGCTCCAGAGATGGGGGAGCGAGCGAGATCGGCCCCTGCAGGAAGAGGGAAGCGGGGGGGAGGAAGGGGCGGCACGCAGCGCTTTCCCTCGTTGTCCTTCATGTCGAATGTGAGGATATCTAGTGAGGGCGGGCGGGCGTCCGTTTCTTCAACGCTCTGAGGGGGAGGAAGGAATTATCAGCGGGGAGGCGAGTGGGGAGTATGCAGAGCCCTCCGTGCCGGTATCAGCTGTGCAAGAATGCGGCGCGGGTGGGGGCGGTATTCTGACAGACGGCTCTGCCCCCGGATCGTTGGATTCTACCGGTGTTGTTTACCCTGGGCCTGGCGACGGTGAAGTGCCTTTTTCGGTAGGGGACGCGGTCCCCGGTAAAGGGAGGAATATTTCCAGCCCTTTGCTGTTCTCTCCTCAATATTCCGATAGGGGTGAGGCGGTTTCGGTGGGGGGGAGCTTGCTGGGGGAGGGAGAGTGGGCTCAAGTGGGAGGGTGTGGGAGCCAGCAGAGTTTTATCCTTAGCCGGGGCTCAGTGGCTGACAGGGTGGCCCCACCTCCTTGCTGGGAGGGATTTGGGACCCCCAATTTGGGTGGGGGGGCCTTGGTTTGGGGAGTAGGGGATGGGGGAGGTAGGCGGGGGTCGTAGGGCGAGTTTTCGGTCAAGTTGGGTCTGGCTGGGGGGGGCCCGGCTTGGGAGGGTTTGTATATCTTTCCTTCTTGGTCGGAGGGGGTGTGGGGCCGAGGCAGTGGGGAACGGAGGGATCTTCTTGGACCCCTGGGGCGTGGGGTGGGCGCGTGCAGGTCAAGTGGGCCACGGGCGGGGGAGGTGGTCTGGGGAGGGACCTGGGTGGGTTTCGAGGGTACAGGAGTTGAGGAGAGCATGGGTCGGGGCTGGGGCCCTGCGTCGGCGGTTGTGCAGGCAATGTTGGAGTGGAGTGGGGAGGAGGAAGGGGGGGATCCCCCCATGGTAAAGGCTGGTAGGTCAGCGCATGTAGGGCAGGAGCAGGGTAGGTGGGCCAGGGAGTTTTCTCCGGACTCGCAGGGGGCTGGGGTGACAGGCAGATGTGAGGGTCCCAGTACATCAGTCGAAACTTTTTCTTTACAGGGCAGGGAGCGTCGCAGTGCTGCTGACTCGGTAGGGCAGGGAGCGGCCCACTTGCACTTAGGTGAAGGGAGGGTGGAGCCTCGCGCGGCACAGGCCGTACCGGCGAGGGATCCCATCTCGGCCAGCGCACGAATGTCCGGCCAGACCTAGCTGGCCCCAACAACAAGCAGAACAAGGTGGTCTGCCGTTCCAGTGGAGATGGACTTTCAGAGAGGTCAACGCATGGGGGAGTATCGGAGTGTACAGTCGGCTCCCCCGCAAGGAGTGCATGCCGGGGCCGGTAGGGCCGGTGTAGGGCATGCTGGGGCCGGTAAGGTCCGTGGTGCGGATCTTACTCTTGCTGCGCTCCAAGTGGAGGAGCCTATTGCGTTAGATTATGATGAGGATAGCCCAGAGGAAGGGGAATTCCTGGATAAGGAGGAGGGGGGGCCCTCTCATGTGTCTCCTAGTGTTTTGCGGGTACCGGCGGTGGCGCCGCACAGGAGGGCAGCTGCGTCGGGATCCAGACGAGAGCACGGCCCCTAGGTGAGGGTTCCTTGGACAGTGGATCATACAGAGCCAGTGGCACGGCGGTCGACGTCCATGCGGGCACCCTCCTTAGAGCCAGGTGAGACTAGTAGACCACAGGCCAAACCTAAAATGGTGTCTGTGGGGACGGGGAGGAGATAAGTGGGGGAGTGATTGAGGGGAGACTACACAGGGGAAAATATGTTAAGGATACGGGGTAGGAACGGGAGAAGGGGGAGCAGCGCAAGGCACCAAAGTAGAGAGCGCGACGAACACAGAGGGAGGTAAGGAGCCTTTGGAGAGTAAGGAGTTGAAAATTAAAAAACTGCCATATATGGGAGTGACAAAGCCTTTGGGGGCTCATCTAATGCTGGCAATCAAGGAGCGGATTTGGAATGGAGAATACATTGAGATGCTGAAACTTCTACATAGGGAAGTGAGGTCTAAAGAGGGCTCTAAGGAAGAGGAATATCAATTGGCCAAGCGGCCTAAGGTGCCATTAACCATAGAGAATTGGACGGCAGCATTTTTTATTTATGCCGGCGTTTACTGCAAACAGTTTCCCGAGCACTGCGTGGCCATTTTTAAGTACATGGATGTAATTCGGAAAGCACAGATCACAGGAGGGGTTACGCATGGGCTCAATATGACGAGGAGTTCTGGGCCTGTATGGCTTGGGACCCCGAGGCAAAGTGGGGAGAGTTGGATATGGATTTATGGCAGCATACAATGGGAGCAGCGTCAGGGGGTAAGACCATTTTCACAGCTAGTGGCTTACCTTTGGTATACCGGCCCTTTCAGGGGAGACCCACCCGGGGAGTGGTGGGAGGCTCGGCCACGACACAACCAGGGACCGGAGCGTGCTGGGACTTTAATAAGTATCAGAACAACAATGTCTCAACCAGTAATTATAGGGACAATTTTAAAAAAAGGATGCATAAGTCATAAAGGAGGGAAACCAAGAGACCAAAGTATGAAAACGTTTTTTAGTTATTATTATTATGCAAAAGAATTATAACAGCACTATAATACAGTTAAATCAAATTCAGGTAGCCAAACATACACCGAGCACGGTCAGTACACAACTGGTGTAAGTGATAAGTGCAGTGACACAAGTGATATATACAGTGTGGGCGGCGCAAAGTGAAAGGACAACATTAATCATAAACAAATTACAAAAACACAATAAATAATTTGCAATAAGGTATAAATCCTTAGGAGGCCGTGGGTTACACTGGGATGTCGACGGCGTTTCGACCTTATGCACTTAAGGTCATCATCAGGACAATGGCTACAATTTGAAGAGTGCTGCAGAGAGGTAAAGAGAATAAAGAGTGGGTGGATCATCTTTTAAACTAAGGAAAGCAGGGAGCAAAAAATGGTTTAATAAAGACAGCAGTCGGTTGTACGAGCAATGGAAGTGGGGTAGGGCGGGGGGAAAAGGGTGTGTGGGGTGAGGACAATTGGGAGAAAGAACGTGTAAATTTGGAGTGGAGCGGGAGGGGGGGAAAGGAAGGAGGGGGAGGGAGAAAAGGGGATGAATTGGGAAGGAAACGAAGGAAGTGGACGAGGGGGAAAAGGTGTATTTTCACAAAGGGAGGAAAGGTATGACTAAAGGTACATCACAGTGCGATGAGCAGGTGTAGGAATTCACCTGAGTACTGGTCTAAAGAAAACGCACAAAGCGCTAATGCCCGGGCGATCGTCAGGAACTTCTACGTAAGACGGTATCACAAAGTGCTTTGGAATGCCAGAACTACGTTCGGGAACTGTGAGGAAATTGAAACTAGTTAGGATTCAAGGTAACCACAGGTCGGAGGGGCAAGGTAATTTAGACTAAAATGAACAAACGTACCAAATAGGCCGATATGCTGGGTCCGTAACAGTCGTGCAGTCAAGGGTCCTGTTCATATGGACAGCCTACAATGTATGAGAATTGTGCCCAAATCTACAAACCAGGAGATAGCGGACATTAATCGCGGGCCTTAGCTCAATTATTAATTGGCGTTAGAGTAATAAAAAAGTAATAATAAAATAAAAGGGGGCCCTTACCAACTATTATGGGTCAAAGTCCAACCGGTATGTCCAACACTGAAGTTATTCCAACGGGAGTACGTGAGCGTGCCAAGGTAGCACGACGACCGCTAAGTGGGGCCAATAAACTCTTTCCAGGTAGACCAGACGAAAAATCGCCGGCAGAGTGAGCGGAACCAATACGCCAGGGTGACTGAATCGCAAACCACAATAGAATCATGGTCTGGAAATACAGCCAAATGCGGAAGTCAAAAGCGCGCAGGCGCGCCCATCAAGGGGAACCACTAGACCGTAAACATACGGCTGACCCAAGTGCCCCAGGGGAACAAGTAAACAATGAATAACCGATGTAAATGCACTTAAGCCGACGGGAAAGGACCGGATGACAGGAACGGGTACAAGAAAGAAAGTCGACAAACCCAGAGAAATAGGTCTTGACTGAATGTTAGGGCTAACTCATATTAAACAAAAAAGTCGAAAAGCGGGAAGGGGGGGTGGAAGAGGGGAGGGAAGAGGGGAAGGGGGAAAAAAGGGGAAAGAGGGGAAAGGGGCGCAGAGGGGACGTGAAAGAGCGAATTAAGAAAAGAAAGGAAATTGAAGGCAATTAACATTAGAGAGCTCACATATATAAACAATATATATACACAACAAACACATTGGTCAACAAGTGTCTAATTTGAACTTGCTAAAACAGGTATCCACATGATCATCAGTTGTTACAATCAGAGGAAAAGGTTTAGATTAACACAATAGATTAGACCATCAATGTAAGCAATCCACAGTATAACAAACAAGGTACACATAATAGTGCCGTGGTGGGACTTTAATAAGGGCAGATGCACAAGGGAGTACTGCAAGTTTCGGCATGAGTGCTCAAAGTGTGGAAAGCACCATCCCCTTGTTAACTGTTGGGGCACCAAACCACAAGGGGGCCAGCAATGGCAGCAGTCAATAGCGAGCACCTCTGGTCCCCCTCAGCATTACCAGAGCAATAGGGGGGGTAAGGGACCTCAGGGTACTTGGTCCAAAGGCTCCTACTCCAGTTAGGTAGGCGAAGCTGGTAGAGGGCCTACAGGGGTATGGGGACCTGGGGGCAAAACAGGTGCTTATGGAGGGGTTCCATTGGGGGTTTCGTTTGGGCTACCAGGGACCGCGTCAGGGACGGTGGGCGGATAACCTGAAATCAGCTGCAGAGCACAGGTTGGTAGTGCAGGATAAATTGAACAATGAAATGTGTGAAGAGAGAATGGCGGGCTCCTTTGATAATTTGCCCAACAGAGAGCCTAATTATCTCGCCGATCGGGGTTGTGCCCAAGAAGGAGGAAGGACAATACCGACTGATACAGCATCTCTCATGGCCGGAGGGGTCGTCAGTTAATGATTTTATTGATGAGGAGGCGGCCTCAGTTTCTTATTCCTCAGTTGTCGTGGCCATGTCACTAGTAGTGACCACAGGTGCGACTGCAGAGATGGCAAAATGTGACATAAAGTCGGCATTTTGGTTGCTTCCAGTCCACCCAGATGATTGGGATCTTCTGGGCATCCATTTTGAAGGAAAATGGTACGTGGACAAAGCATTACCGATGGGTTGTTCTATGTCGTGTGCTTTATTTGAGTGTTTCAGCACTTTCTTGCAGTGGTATTTTACCCAGCAAACCGGCCACACATTGGTGACTCATTACTTGGATGACTTATCCTTTGTCAGTTCCCCGGGCTCCACGGAATGCCAGACAACTCTGGACACTTTCCATGAGAGGAACTGGGGGTGCCGTTGGCACCCGAGAAGACAATGGGACCCTGTACGGCTCTGTCTTTTCTGGGGATTGAAATTGATTCTGTGACAAAAGTGAGAATGTTGGAGCTGTTGGGGAGAATGTTGTCAAAGCAGAAAGTAACAGTAAAGGACATTCAGGTGTTACTAGGTCATCTTAACTTTGCCTACAGGGTGGTCAGGGCGGGGAGGACTTTTTGTGGGAGGTTGGGGCGGGCACCATGTCCACCTGTCGTCAGGGGAGAAGGAGGATTTGCGTACGTGGTCAGTTTTTCTACATGATTTCAATGGAGTGCCATTGGCCAGGGAGGAAGATGTCCAGTGGGACGTGCACATTTTTTCTGATGAAGCAGGCAGCGATGGCTTTGGCCTATACTGGCAGGGCAGGTGGTGTGCTGAGCAGTGGCCACAGCAGTGGAAGGAGGGTGGGAGGAGCATAGCTTTCCTTGAGCTTTTCCCATTACTGGTGGCATTGACGCTGTGGGGTGAAGAGCTGGCGCACAAGAAAGTTTTGTTTCGAGTGGACAACATGGCAGTGGTGGAAATCATCAATAGGCAGTCCGCAAGAGATGAGCAAATTCTGAAGTTGCTGCGGGTTTTTGTGCTGGGTTGCCTCAGACATGACATTGCTTTCAGGGCACTTCATATACCAGGTGTGGACAATGACATACCCGATGCTTTGTCTCGTTCACAGTGGGGGAGATTCCGTGGGCTGGCCAAGGAGGCGGACAGGACACCGACCCCAATACTGGATCACCTTTGGTATGTAGGCAACGTAGGGTGCTACAGCTGGTGGTAGGTTCTGTGTCGGCATCTACATGGGCAGCATATAATCTGGCCTGGAGGGATTTCTTGGCATCTGGCGCCTGTAAGCGATCAGAGATCTGGTGTCAGTATGAAGATGTGATTCAATTTATTCTGGACCTCATTGAGAGGGGCCTTTCGAGGGTTACCATCGCCGGGAAATTGGCGGGCATTGCGTTCATGGGTAAACTTCTGTGGGGTTACACCCCGTCAGTGGGGAAAGTGGGGAGGATGATGTTAGAAGGTTGGGCTAGGGAGAGGGGGGAGGGGTTGGCACGTAGCCCCCTTTCTTGGTAGACGCTGGCCTGATAACTGGAGGTTTTACCAGCAGCCTGTAGGGACGGTTTTGAGACTTGTTTGTTCTCAACTCTTATGGTATGGATGTTTTTTGGGGCGTTCAGGGTTTCCGAGCTCTTAGGGAACAGGGTAAAAAAGGGTGTGCTTTGGCAGGATGTGTCCATCGAGGATGGGGGGGATACAAATTTGGTTGTCCAGTTCCAAAACAGACCAGAGGGGAGTAGGAAAAGGGGTCAGGTTGGAGGCAGCTGTACCTTCATCTACGTGTCCGCTTCATTGGGCCCGCCGTTGGCATGCTTTGTCTGGTGGTTCAGGGGCAGAGGTGGTTTTCAGGCATGCTAATGGGAAGTGGGTGACAGATTACTAGCTGCGCATGGTGTTGCGGAAGGCTCTGCATTGTATTGGGATGGATGGGGCTGGTTATGGGATGCATTCTTTCAGGATTGGGCAGCAACAAAGGCACATAACGGGCTGGACGTGGGGGGACATAATGCGGCTAGGGCGCTAGTCTTCAGACTGTTATCAACGCTATGTCAGGAGGAACGCGGTGGAGGCGCATGCATCATCCTCCTCTGTGAGTCTTACTCTATTTTTCTTGATACCGTGCCTTAATAGATGGATGGTTGGGGGCCAGTGCCTGGATGTTTTGTTGATTCACCTTGGAGAGAATGATTTGTGCGGTTTAAAGGGGGTTGTCTTGATGAGGGCTATGAAAAAGGACTTAGCAAGATTAAGGGAGCAATGGTCTGGGTGCAACGTTTTGTAGACTGAGTTGGTTCCGCGCAGAGTTTGGAGGGGTGCTTTGAACCCGAGGACCATTGACAGGGCACGGAGGAAGGTGAACTCTGAAATGTCCAGGTTTTGTCGACATCTTGGTTTCGGGAGAGTGACTCACAAGGAGCTACGCTTTGAGGCAATGGAATTTTTCAGAGATGACGGAGTACATCTATCGAGGCTTGGCATGGACCTTTATTTACTGGAGATTAGGGAGGTGTTGTTGAGATGTTTAAAAGTCCAGCTGCATTCTTCCTAGTTGGACAGTGGCTAGCCTACTTGGGGGGGGGCAGAAAGGAGGGGGTAGTTTCTCTCCCCCCCCTTCTTTCTGGGTGGCGGGGGTTATTGGAAGTTTGCCAGGGTTGACAGAGGTTTTTTGTTTATTGTTGGATTTGGGTTATCTACAGGGAAAGGGTAGGCAGGTTAATTTCTAGTTCAGTTACACATGTTCGGTGATTGACAGTTGTAAAGAAGCAAGCAGGGGAGATTGTTTAACGGATGGGTTGAATTGATGGGGTTATATTTTGATGCAATGCATTGTATTGTTTGTAATGTTGTAATATACGGGTGGGGGTGGGTTCAAGAAGATTTTAGGGGTGGGGGCGGGGTTATGGGTCAGGTATTTGGTTGATTAGTGAGGTTTAGTATTGTAAGGCGTTTGCCGAGGAATTATAATGTTATGTGCACCTGTTTCAATAAAGCGGCCTTTTACACATATTTACTGGTTTGTGGTCTGCCCCCCTACCCCTCCCTCCCAAGGGGGACTTGGGGCGTAGCCGACCGCAGGGAGATCCCCCCCGGGCAGTTTGGGAGGGGCGGGGTGTAGACAGGCTTCAAGCCAGCCATTTTGTTTTGGGCTACATGTTTTTGTAGCCCAAATGTAGCCCAGATATAAATTTTTTGGGCTCCTGCTCCCGGCCACCATTTTAGGTTTGGTGACCTGGTGGCTGGGAGCTTAGGCAGATAAGTTTTTAACACCCCCCCTTCCCGTTTTTTCATTAGGCCGGGGTTTTAATTTTGCCCCTTTTTCTGTTTTTTTAGGTGGCTTTTGTTGGGACAGGTGAGCAAGGGTCTGGCTATGTACTGTCGCTTGGAATAGGTGCCGTGCGGGGGTTATTGGAAGTTTGCCAGGGTTGACAGAGGTTTTTTGGTTATTGTTGGATTTGGGTTATCGACAGGGAAAGGGTAGGCAGGTTAATTTCTAGTTCGGTTACACATGTTCGGTGATTGACAGTTGTAAAGAAGCAGGCAGGGGAGATTGTTTAACGGATGGGTTGAATTTATGGGGTTATATTTTGATGCATTGCATTGTATTGTTTGTAATGTTGTAATGTACAGGTGGGGCGGGTTCAAGAAAATTTTAGGGGCAGGGATGGGGTCAAGGGTCAGGTATTTGATTGATTAGTGAGGTTTAGTTTTGTAAGGCGTTTGCCGAGGAATTGTAATGTTATGTGCACCTGTTTCAATAAAGCGGCCTTTTACACACATTCACTGATTTGTGGTCTACTCCCCCCACCCCTCCCTCCCAAGGGAATTAGGATCCACACTGCTCCCCAGTCAATCATAAGTCTCTTTGCTCGGTTGCAAGGTCGTCCATTTAAGTACCTGGCGAGAACCACTGAGCCTGTCACCACTCCTTACATCCCTGAAATTAACAGGCACCCTTCCTAATCTGATGCGGGATCTACGGAATCCTGAGTGCCAATCTACTGCCCACCCGAGGGGGGGTAAGAGAGACAGTCCACTCCCCGATAACGCTCCACTCAGTCCCTGTCACTTTACCTCATCCTCAACATAGCCCACGCTGGGTGCTTTTTCCGCCTTTCCTCAAGAGCGGACAATTTTATAGTGCTGCGTCCCACCACAGGGTTTTATCTCTCTTGCTGACTCACAGCCCATAGGGTGGCGGGCTTTCAGGCAACGGCCAGCTAGGAGGAAGAGGAGGGATGACTCACCTCCCTCTCTCCAGCAGCGCCACTTTAAAACAGACCCCTGCTCCGAGTCTATTTCATCGGTATATTTTCCCTTTGCGTCTCTGTTGCAGGGCTGGTGCTCTGTCTCTCCGTGTGGCCTCTTCTTCACTGGATCACTTCCGGGAAGACCCTAGGATGTTACGTAGCGGGTCTGCGGCAAAACAACCAGCTAGTAAAGAGTCTTTGCGGAGCATGTAGGGTTGAATAAGTGAAAGAAAAGTGGCAGAGTTCAGAAAAGAGCAACCACCAAGTTACGCATCATCGTCACACCCCCAGTTTGAATTATTTTTAATAAAAATCTTATGGCTCTTCACAAAGGAAAATCAGCAGGGCTGCATTAGCTCAGCTGTGAGTAACAAGTTTGCTAGAGCAGCGTGCACTCACCACGGGCAGCACGCTGCCAGATGCCACACTTACACAGTTGTAGGCAATGCCTCAATGACATCTGAGATACCATGCATATGCATGACAATGCATTTCAGTGCGGTAATGCAGAGTACCACACTGAAATGCGTTAGTCTAACGCCTGATGCATGGTACTTGGCAGGACTGTACTTGGCAGGACTGAACAAAGCAAAAATACTCAGCTGGCCATGGCAGGGACTCATTTGTTTTGCTATGGTCACAATTAACTAGTTGACATAGTAAATAAAAATCAAGTACCCCTGGTGCGGCCGCCAGCACTTATGACCTGTTCCTGAAAAAAAAATTGAAGCTGAGCTCATGCCTGGCCCCAGGCCATGTGAATCCACTGACTAGTGGTGTCTTCAATAAAGAAACTGCAAGTACGTTAAACCCAGATTCCTATGTATTCTGGTGCCTTCTGACATGTTTCCTGTGTGGAGCACGCGTGCATAAATTGGGTCATCAGGCTTAAACTGAAAGCACCCCCACCAATCTCCAAAACTCATATGTCAGAGCAGTTTTTAAGGAAGTGACCCGATTAGGGTCACCCGGGTCACTCACGACCACCTCTCAGCCTTCCATACCAAATGAAGTGTTGGTCAGACAGTAGAGAATACAAACCAATATCCCTTCATTTAGAGTACACTCAGAGCGGAGCCCGATCTCCCCAGTTGCTTAAGAGTGTTGCAGAGGGACGGACTTCACCAAGCATAAAGTTACTTTATGTACATTCGGAACCAACAACGGCAAGCCCACAATGGAATTTTCCAAGCAAATACAGTAAACAGTGAAGTACAAAATATGAAGTTTCGATTCCGAAGCCGGGCACACACTATCTAAGAGTCAAGGTCATTCTGCCTGTTCCCACCACTAGACAAGTGGGAGAAGGCTTCTATCTAAAGGGATAGGCATGCATTAATAAGAACAGTGTATTCATTAGCGAGGTGAATTCCGGCTTCAGGGAAATGAAACCTAACTGAGGCCTCTTCTCAGACATGACGAAGGATAAGTTAGGATTATAACCCAAAATTGCGCCGGCATATAAAAAGGCGCAGCGAATGCTAACATACAGCATAAGGAAGCTTTTCTATTCTAACTTGTGCGGACAAGGAGCACTGCATGGCGTTTAAGGCAAGCAAATGTTTGCATTTGGAGAGTATGTGAGGCTGATTTGTATAATGTTATCCTGCAATGTGACAGCATGGCAAGAGAAGCGAGTTTGTAATTTAATGTCCACTTGTTGAGAAACCACTAAGCTATTTCTGCTTCGAATTATGTCTGAAAACCCCAGCATTACTGCTGAAGCGCCATGAGTTCCTAGTAAAGAGTATTTATTATAGAAAGTTAAATGGCATTTCATCGAAAGCAAGTGATCTTTTAATAATGGCACACACACCGGATGTACTTGCAGCCAGTATTTTGCTTATGTTCATGCATTATCTTGTTGTTCTGATTCCAGCTGGGCCTTGCATTTCAGAATAGGTCGTTTCAGTTTTGCTTTATGTTTTTTTTTTTTTTATCTGTTAGATTCTTGATGATGTCCACTTTCATTTTCAGAGAAACACATTTAGATTTTGGCTCGCTACCAGAGACAGTGTACGTGAGCCGCAGGATTTGAAAAAGAGCAAGGTCATACATTACAAAGACACATTACTGATTTAAATATTGCACTTTCATTCATTATCACGGGCAAAACCAGTGCAAATATTTTAATTATTCTACAAACAGTAAACAGCCCATTTATTAAACTGTGCAATCATTTCCAGGGCATTTCAGCAGCAAACTAAAACCATTCAGGAAAAGCATTACATTCTAATGAGTTTGAATGCCTTGTGCCGTAGGTACCACTTCCGAACCACACTAAACAAGAATCTCTTTACTTTTGTGCATCTGTCGGGTGTGCATGAGCACCCTCAGGGGCTGGAGAAGTGCCCTTTTTTAAGTTTCTTAGGCATCACTCTTTTATTTTGGTGACTGTAGCAGCACACAGGGGAGCATTACTGAAATAAATTGCCCCCCCCCCCAAGTCTTTCATTATCCTAATTTTGCTAAAAGGGGTTAAGTTTGGTAGAAATGCATTCTTATTGGTAAAGCCAACTGCAACCACTGTGGTGCGTTTTAATTTCTGAATTTGTCCTTCTCCAGACCAGTCATTCTTAAAATATACTACTGCCTACTAGTATGGATGACACGTGATTCTCATTCCTACACCTTGTAATCCTCATCTTCTAATATTAATTACCCACAAAGGATTCATTATTTCTGTATAATGTTGCTGTGATGTAACATGCTCTGGGACTCTGCACTGTTATGAGCAGTGCTATAAAGAAAATTAAATGAATGTGAAAGTGGGGCTATGAAGAGATGAGGGGCGCTGACCGAGGGTGGTAGTAAGAGAATCCATGAAAAAGGAGGACCTGGGGGAGCCAAAAAAGATTGTTACACCATGCACCACCTTTGTTAATGCTGGCTCTGAAAGAGTGAGTCTGGGATGTCTGTCACTGTGCTGTTTGACGTTAATAGTTTTGTCCAGTAGGGAATGTTTGGAACTCAGTCTTGACTGTATGTACATATGGCTTTAATAGTACATTGCTTATTTTATAATGTAAGTGCCAATCTGTTTCATCCAGTAAGTATTATTTTTTGTTTTTGTATTCAATTGCATGTGTGTTTGCAACTTTGCATATCTTTGCAGCACGTTAATAAAGTACTGCCTCTGAAAGACATGTTTGTTTAATATCATGGTTACAAAAATATTGGAGTGTGGCTTGACACGCAACAGAGATGGTAGCTTTTTTTTTTAGCTCTGTGACACTGCCGGTACGGAGGCTCATTTAACATGTTATATGGGTGATGTCTCATTGCCTTTCAACTCTGAAGAGCGGTGGAACACTCAAGGATAATCGGAGAGTGTTTTTATTTCCCTGAAACACTCAATTTGATGCTGCGACATGGAAAGTGTGGTGATGAATATTTTTCAAAATGACGACTGTCTGGGAAATTCTCCACACAACTTGACGTATGGAGGCTACATCTCATTATCATTGCACCTATTTGCCACATTAATGCTTCCTAAGGTACTATCCTATATCAATTTATTGTGACGCTTTGTTTTGGCTTATTGCTCAGTGGAGGTGGTTTCCCTCTCTTCAGCTTCAAGACACGGTTGTCTAAATTTCCATACGCTACAAGGGATTTTCAACTATTCTTCAGCCCAAAGGATTAGGTGGAAGACCAATGAGTACTAGAGAGTGGTGTGTTTTCTTCTTGAGTCACCCGTTTTGAGGCTGCAACATGAAATGAGATGCATGAAATGAGATGCTGTAAGAGTCGGGGGCGTGGCTTGGCGCCTGCGGGAGATGGCGGCGCATCGGTGAGGCTCCGTGGCGGTGTTGGAAGACATGCCGGTTCCTGCCCTGGTCTCCGGGTGACGAACGACGGATGAGGTGTAGGAACATGCCCTGACCCTACTTGTTGTTCCCGACGACATTTTGGAGGCTCCGTGACGCTGCAAATTGCATCTGTAAGTCCTGTCAGGTTACGGCCGCCATTTTGAGCTCGTCGAGCGACGCGCACTGTGAGGCTGCTGTTGGGATGCCAGCTCAGCGCTCTCCATGCTTGCAATTCCAAGCCCTTAATGGCTCTTAATATGCCTGTTTTCCTGTTTCCTCACCCTTCTATGAAGCGTCAGCATTACTGGACTGCCTATTTCTTTTAAGGACGACGTTCCTTCATGGAGTGGTCTGTTTTCATCTGCCCTTTTTTTGTTTTTTAGTCATGAACTTATCACTATCCCTCTCATTTGCTTTCATTTGTACGCAGAAAATTGTTTCACTACACCACGCCTGGAGGCCTTCTGCTGTTGACGCTTTTATGCATTGCGGACTTTTGTGAGGTATATGAGGGGACTTTTCTTTTCATCTTTCTGTTCCTCTGACTGGGTCCACTCTGAATTCCGTTATGAGTTGATGTCGCCTCTCTACTCTACATTGACGCATGGATGATATTTTGATCCTTCTTCGGACGGCTTCACTCACCTTTTTGTGTCCGCTCAGATGAATGTTTTCATTGTGGCGCTCTGAAACTAGCTGTACTCCTTTCTTGCGATATCCAGACGTCGTCGCTCTCCTGCTGTGCTCTCTCTTGTGCTGTCTCCATTTTTGCTTCCTGTGACCTCCAGTGAGTTAGCCACTCCGCGGATTCACCACATGGGCAGACTTAAATCAATGTCGCGCCTGCCTCGTTCTACTACGCCCCAATTTGTTAAGAATTCTAAGGTTTTCTCCGCTCTGTCGCAATTAGAAGACTCTCTTAACTCTTCTGGTTCAGATACGCCAATGGAGCCATCTAAGAACCCGCAGGATACCTCCAAATCTAATACAAAAAGACTCAAGTCAAACTCTCTTTCGCCCCCAAAACATTCGGGGCCTGTATCCATGGAATTGTTGTTAGAAGAGATAAGGTCCCTGCGTCCTTTTATGGAAGAGACTAATGTTAAGCTCCAGGTCCTTACTGATAACTGGTCGCAAATGGAAACGAGAGTAACTTTAGTTGAAAAATCTGTTCAGTCGCTCCAAGAAACATCTTCTGTGGTCTCCAACTTGAAATCTCAAGTCTCTGATCTTCAACAGCAAGTGGAGCAGTTAGAAAACAGAAACAGGCGCAACAACCTTCGTATTTATGGCCTGGTTGAAGGACTTGAGGGATCTGACCCAATCACTTTTTTCAAGTCGTTCCTTCCTAAGCTCTTACATCTGGCACAGGACAAGTCCCTCAACATTCAGAGAGCTCACAGGTTGGGCAGACCACCTTCCTCAACTTCTCCATCTCAGAGACCCAGAGGGGTCATCATCTACTTTCTGGAGTACACTGACCTTTTGATGGTTTTGGCGGCGGCCAAAGCCTCTCCGAATCTTACCTGGTCTGGATCTCCCCTGTTTTTTGCGCAAGACTATGCCAAGGCTACGGCTGCCCGGCGGAAGGCTTTTCTGAACCTAAGAGCGGATTTGCGGGTGATGGGGGCGCGATACGGCCTCTATCACCCGTGTTTATTTAAAGTCACCCACAACAACAAGACTACAACCTATGAGGACCCAGTGCGCCTACAAAGTTTCATCAATGCGCACAACTCCTCTGCTATGGATGCTTCCAGACCGTCATCCTCTGCTTTTGGATGAATACTGTTTTTATAATTCTTATATGGCTTTGCATGTTATGCTGTGTTTCTTTAGAATTTTTTCATTGTTATCGCTCGCCTGTATTTCTCTGCTCCTTCAGATGGCGTCGTTAATGTTTCTTTTATTGTTTAACATTATGGCTGTTCCTTGTTTTCCGTGTTCAGTCATGGTTCCATCTTGATTTCCTGGCACATTTTAACCCTTTGTTTTCCTTTTTTCGTCCTACAGGAGTTTGTCCTCGTGTTTTGATGATGTCTCTCGACCCCAGCCTCGCTGCTCCTCGATGTGCTGCCTCACCCTTGTGCTTCCTTCCTCCCTCCACCCTTTCTCGTATCTTCCCTTTGTAGGTATGTTTTTCCCCCATTTCCTTATTTACCCTCCTGGCATATCTGTTGGTTTTTCTCCTTTCCCTTCCCTTTTATCTCTTCTCATGTCTGTGTTCTTGTCCACATATTTTCACGTTGATTTGTTAATACTGATCGACACTCTTTGCTCTTATGAGGATTGCATTCTTCTTTTTTCTTGCTGCACTCGCCTCTCAGCCTTTTTCCCCTTTCTGGCTTCTTACTCCAATGTCTTTATTTTTCTCCTATACTCTCTGCCTTCTGCTACTGCTTTTGCACTTGTCTTTTGTAAGAATTGCATTTCTTGTCCTCCTGACTCCATGTTTCTCTCTACTTCTTCCTTACTTCTAGCTTTCTGGGTCACTTACGACGTTGTCGCATTTTATTCTCCCTTTATTGATATGGCTGATACTTATGATCACTTGTTTTCTTTCCTTTCCTTTAACATGTTTCCACTAATTCCTCTTTTTTCCTTCTGTATTCTCTTCTACTTTTTATGGGCTTTTCTTTCATTGGATCTGTCACTTACATTTTTTATAAATAAGTTGATAACATGTTGTTGAATATATTGTCATGGAATGTGAAGGGTATTAATTCTCCGATTAAGCGTCAACGAATTTCGATATTGCATTCCTCCAAGAAACGCATTTTACTGAGGCTGAATCTGTTAAGCTTAAGCGTGGTTGGGTGGGTGAATTGTTTTTCTCACAAGGTGATGGCAAACGCAATGGTGTGGCAGTTCTTTGTCGCAAGTCTCTTCCCCTCCAGGTTATCACCCATGAGTCAGATACTTCTGGTCGTTGGGTCTATGCTTAGTTGTCACTTAGAGGTGTTCTAGTCTCTCTTCTCAATGTATATGGTCCTACCACAGGCGAACCTTCTTTTTGGGCTGATTTTTCTCCACTTTTAACTAAAATTATGGACCACAATTTTATCCTGGCAGGGGATTGTAATCAACCCTTTGATCCCTTTATCGACAGGGAGTCCAAAGCCCCTTATGTCCCCAACAAGCCCCACAAGCTGTTTAGTCATGCGATTTCACAACATAAACTAGTAGATTCCTGGCGCCTCTCCAATCCAAAGTTGCGGGAGTATACTTTTTATTCTCCCTGTCACCGCTCCCAGTCACGACTTGACTATATCTTTCTTTCCCACCACCTCGCTCAGTCACTCCTACACTCTGAGATAGGCCCAATATTGCTCTCTGACCATGCCCCCGTCCTTACTAGTGTTGATGTACTCCCTAAAAATGTTGGCCCTAGGAGATGGCGTTTCAATAATTCCCTCCTCACAGACCCCAAATTTACAGCCGCCTTTACTTCCTTCTTTGATGAATTTTTCCTCCTCAATGATGACGATACCCTCCCTGACCACACTATCTGGGATGCTTTTAAGGCAGCAGCACGTGACTTTATTATAAGTTATGTCGCGAACAAGCGTAAGAACGCCCGAAGGTTTACTAAAAATCTCCTTTCTGACATTAAAACACTGGAACATGCGTATTTTACCTCACTTTCTGCTGACAGCCTGACAGCCCTCATTGCAGCAAAAATGAAGTTTAATGAGAAGTCTACAGAAGATGCCTCCTTCTACCTGCTGAAATCTACTGCTAAATTCTATGGGGGTAGGAACAAGGCTGGAAAGCTCCTAGCTAATTATTTGAAGATTAAGCACAATAAGTTAAATATTGAATCTATTTATGACTCTGATGATAATTTAAAGCATACGGATGTTGATATTCTTGCTGAATTTTCACGTTTTTATGAAACCCTGTATACCTCTGAAACCCATTCTACCCCTAGCTCCCTTGATCGTTTCTTTTCCACCATTCATACACCAGCTGACTTTCCTCCAGATCTTTCCTCCTTAGAATCAGTAGTCACACAACAGGAACTACTTACTGCATTGCAACATCTCAAACCCAACAAAGCCCCCGGGCCTGATGGCTTTACTGTCGAATTCTACCTTCACTTTTCTAAACTGCTGATCCCACGACTTCATTCTCTACTTTGTACTTTTATTTCTTGTGGTGCCTCCTCAGGGACTTTCTCCGATGCCCATATTTGCCTCATACCTAAACCCGGAAAGGATGCACAACACTGCAAAAATTACAGGCCCATATCTCTAGTCAATATTGATTACAAACTCTTCGCTAAAACATTAGCAATTCGACTGGACCACCTTCTCCCCGACCTACTAGGCGAGGAGCAATCTGGGTTTGTTAAGGGCCGGTATATTACAGACAACACTAGACTCTTATTTAATATCCTATCAAAGTCCTTCCGCTACCAGCATTCACTTGCAGCGATCGCCCTTGACGCCGAAAAGGCTTTTGATCGTGTTGAATGGCGCTATCTTTTCCATACTCTCACTTGGTTTGGTTTTGGTCCTAGATTTATCTCCTTAGTTTCCCTGTTATACTCCCATCCTAGAGCGGCAGTTTTTGCTAATGGTCAAATTTCACCCTATTTTGACCTAGGCAGAGGCGTTCGCCAGGGCTGCCCCTTATCCCCTTTTCTTTTCAACCTTGCTTTGGAGCCCTTCCTCTCCAGGTTGCGTCAAAACCCTGCCATTCATGGCTTCCAGATTGCGGATTCGCATGTTAAACTCGCTGCATATGCAGATGATATATTACTCTTTCTTTCTAAACCTGCAGAATCCATCCCTGCTTTCATGACTGAAGTAAGAATGTTTTCCTCTATTTCTGGATATAAACTTAATCATGATAAATGTGAGATCCTTCCCCTAACCAAATTTACTTTCAAGCAAGAATTTATTGAATCTCGGTTTACTTGGAGTCCGTCCCACATTAAATACCTAGGTCTATATATTACCCCCTCAATTTCAGACACGATTTCTTTGTGTATGTCCAAATGCTCACAGAAGATTGCAGACCTCACGACAAGATGGCATCCTTTATACCTCTCCTGGTGGGGACGTCTCGACACTATCAAAATGATGATATCTCCTATTGTTCTATACACACTCTCCAATATTCCACTCCCCATTCCAGTGAAATTCTTTACCAAGATTAACTCAACGTTATCTTCGTTTTTATGGAATTCCAAAAAACCAAGAATGTCTCGAGCTAGGCTCATACGCCCGGCTTCTGAAGGTGGTGTCAACTTTCCTGACTTCCCTGCATACCAGAAGGCCTTTTTATTGCGTCAAGCTTCCCTTTGGCTACACGATTCCTCTTCCCCCTGCCCTTTATGGCTTAAGGTTGAGCGTACTTTACTCTCCCCCTTCTCTTTTGCAGAACATCTTGCTTTTTCCCGTAAGCCTTCGTCGATTCCCACTCCTATTCACAAGTATACTCTTAAGCTCTTACTGTCAGCTACTCCTGGCCCTCCTCTGACCGTGGCTGATTTCATCTCTTCCACTATCTGGCATAATAAATATCTCCTAATTGGTAATAAGCCCTTTTACTGGAAATCGTGGAGATCCCGAGGTTCGATTTGGATTTCGCAGCTCTTCTCTGGTTCCACCTTTGTTTCTTTTCCTGACCTCTGTTCCTCCTTTGGCTTACCCCAATCCTTTTTCTCCAAGTATCTTCTCCTCAAGGCTGCTGTCCTGGAGATTTATGTACGACTTTCGGTTTCTCCTCCTCCCCCTATTTCTATCACCCCTATTGTCCGACTTCATTCTCTCCTTTGCACTGCCCCCAAAGCATCTCTTCTTTATAAACACCTTCACACACCCGAGTCACTCAGACCTAAATCCAAAGTTGAACTTCATTGGGAAAATGACCTTGGGATAAATTGGCCGATATCCTTATGGGACAAAATTTGGACAAAACTGCGCAAAACTTCCAGAGCGGCTTCGTTGACACAATCCCTATTTTTTATTTACAACAGGCTACTTCATACTCCTTCTACACAACATAAGCGATTTCCTACTACCCCAGACAAGTGTTGGTCATGTGATGCTCCCAATGCTACCCTACCACACATGTTATTTCTTTGCAAACATGTACATGACTTTTGGTTACAGGTGTGGGCCCAAATCAATGTTATTTTTCATACTTGCATCCCCTTTTCTCTTACTCACCTTTTCCTGGGCAGTTTGTCCACTAGCTGGAATAATGTAGATATGTCTGCTCGCATTGTTTTTTTTTTTTTTTTTGAAACCGTTTATTGCAGTTCGTAAAAGTTACAAGTATGGGCCTACAACCATCCGGCCGGCCGCTAGAATGACAAAAAACATATTGCACACATACAGTAAAAGTCTCTAGGCAGTGTAGAGCAGTGAAAACAGGAGTAATCAATGGTGCAGGCCACACAGCTCCAAGCCCACAGTACGGTTCCCTTTTCTTGAAACAAAACAACACCAAAAAACCACACCCGCAAGGCAACCCGCGATCCAAAATAACAGCACGTGCTCCATAAGTGGGGGATCCAAACCAGCAGCAGAACTCTGGAGAGGGGAATGGGAATAGATCAGGGACTGGGGGACCGCGCGCCCGCGGCTGAGGGAGGGGGGCCGTCTAGGGAGACGGAGCAGGCGAGGCAGCCGGTAGCAGTGGTGGCTCACAAATACCCCCGCGGTAGGCGTTCCAGGGGCCCCAGATTTTCACCCACGCCCCAGGCTTACCTCTCGCCACATACACCACCTTTTCACGAAACATACACCAATCCATATGCTCTTTCCAGTCCGACACCGCCGGGGGCCTCTGGGATCCCCACAATTGAGCAATGTCGCGCTTGGCTATCATGTATCCCAGAGTCACCCACCGCGTCTGCGGGACCGAATAGTCATTCGGTTCCCATACATTCAGCAAGCATCTCCTCGCTTCAGGCAGCAGCGCAACACGCGTCACCACACGCAGGACCTCATGCACACCACGCCAGAATCGCTCCACCTTCGGGCACTCCCACAGTATATGCATGAAAGTCGCCAACGCACCACAGCCACGCTTACACATTCCGTCACCAGCAAAGCCCATACGCAGAAGCCTTGGCCCCGTCACGTAAACCCGGTGAAGGATCTTGAGCTGGACGAAACGAAGGCGAGCCGGGATGGCCACCTCTTTCGGAGAGGCCACCGCGGAAATCCAATCCTCATCGTCCAGCTCCAGCCCGTCGGCAACCCAAGCCTCGCGGAGACTAGTCAGCAGGCACGATCTATCGTTGATCAGTTTTTTGTATATGAGGGAGATCGTGCTGTCCGGGACATGGCCATCTAGGACTCTGTCCTCCAGGGGGGAAGACTCCGGAATGGATGCGACATCCGGGAAGACGGAGCCCAGCGCATGGCGAACCTGTAGGTACCGAAAGTACTCACTGCCCTGCAGCTGGAACTCCGCCTGCAGCGTCTCAAAAGTTTTGAATCCCCCCCTCGTCCAGAGATCTCCCACCGTGCTGATTCCGATCGTGTCCCACTTCTCGAAGCCCTTCGACGTCCACAGGGAGCCCAACCTCTCAGACGCATACAGCGGTGACGCCCGGGTCAAACGGTCCTTCCACCCCATAGCTGCATTAGCCGCGTGCCAGACACGCACCATGACACGCGTCGGTCCCGTCAAACGGGAGTCGGGCGCGCCAGCGTAGAGCGCTCGATTGTAATCGCCACCGGGCAGGAGCATCTTATCCATCTCGAATGCCGGGTTCAAGGCGGGCCCGTAAAGGCCATGATTAATTGCAGCTAGTTGGGAGGCCCAGTAATACCGTTTAATGTCAGGGAGGGCGACCCCCCCATCGTACCACGGGAGCGTCAATTTAGCCAGAGCAATGCGCGGCCTCCCGTCCCAGAACAGGCGCCGCTGGAGGCCCTCCACCTCACGGAAATAGCGTGCCGGGACCAAGTCCATAGTATTCTGGAGGGCGTAGAGGAAGCGTGGCAGGGACATCATTTTAAACAAGGCCGCTCGGCCGAGCGGCGAGAGCGGCAGACGCCGCCAGCGCACCACGTCCTCCCTCAAACGCCGGAGGGGGGGTAACAAATTCCGCTCGTAGCGGGCCTCCGGGTCAAGAGTGATATAGATACCCAGGTACCGAAAACCTTGGGAGGCAATCTGGATCGGACAGTCCCGTGGTAGGGCTGGAGCCTCCCCGGAAAGCACATATACACAGGATTTCGCCCAGTTGATGACCAGGCCTGAGTTGCGACCGAATGAACGCAAAACATCAACCAGGACGATCAGTGATTTACGCGGGGAGGCGAGATACAGAAGGATATCGTCAGCATAGAGGGACACACGGTCCTCATGCTCGGGGGTCCAGCGGAGACCACGGATAGAAGGGTGCCACCGCAGCCACTCCGCCAGGGGCTCCAGGGCCAGGGCAAACAGGAGAGGCGACAGGGGGCAGCCCTGTCGCGTACCCCTCCCCAGCGCGAATGGGGCCGAGACTCGCCCATTCACTACCACCTGCGCCAATGGGCCCGAATATAGCAATTTGACCCAGCTAATGAAACCCGGGCCAAACCCGAATTTTGCCAGCATCGCCCAGATGTATGGCCATTCAAGCGTATCAAACGCCATGGTGGCGTCCAAGGACGCCAAGATGGCCGGCTCCCGCACAAATGGGACACGCGCGAGCACCCCGTGCAAGCGCCGCAGATTGAGCGCCGTGTTGCGGTGCGGTATAAAGCCAGATTGGTCTTGGTGGACCAAATCGCCCACCACGCCAACCAACCTGTTGGCCAACACCTTGGCGAGGATTTTGGGCTCCGCGTTCAAAAGCGAAATCGGCCTATAGGATGTGACCCGTTCACGGGGCCTCCCCTCCTTGTGGATCACCACAATTGTGGCTAGACGCTGGTCCGGCGGGAGGGAACCCCGCGAGTGGGCCGCCAGGAACATCGCGCGCAGGTGGGGCGCCAACACATCCGGGCGTAGCTTGTAGAGCTCGATGGGAATACCATTGGGGCCCATGGCCTTGCCGGATGCAACCGAGCGAATAGCCAAGGCAATTTCGTCCGAGGTGGGAGGGGCGTCCAGCGAATCCCTGTCCTCCACCGTTAGGGAGGGCAGTGCGATGTCCCGAAGCAGGGCATGGGAGTCTGCCTCCGAGCAGGGGGAAACCGGGGAGTAGACTTCGCGGAAATAATCCGCGAAGCAGGAGACAATGGCTTCCGGCTCAGTGACACACGCACCATCAACACTCTCAATCAAAGGCACCACACGGCTCGCTCTCTCCCTCTTATCCAACCACGCAATCAATTTGCCAGCCTTATCACCCACATCATACAATCGCCCCTGCTGCTCTCTACTGAGGCCCCTGGCCGCCTCCGTGACGAGGGCCCGATAGGCCGCCTGCTTTAGGTGTAGAACATGCAACTTGTCGTCTGTTACCCCGCTTCCCAGGTCACCCTCCAGGTCTGCAATCTCGGCCTCTACCCGGGTCACCTCCTCCCGCTCGCGCCGCCGGGCATGGGAGATAAAGGAGAGGGCCTCCCCTCTAAGGACTACCTTGAAAGCCTCCCACAGGGAGATGGCCGAAGAGACCGACCCCACATTCTCATCGAAATATCGCTGTAGGGATTTGATCAAATCAGCACGAATGGTGGGGTCGCGCAAATACCATGCATTGATTGGGGCCACCCTGCCATCCCCCCTCGGGAAGACATCGAGATGCAACAACAATGGGGAGTGGTCTGAGATACCCCGCGCTAGATGGCGCACCTCCCCCACCCTCCCTGCGTGGGCCACCGGGACAAGGATGTAATCAAGCCGCGAGAGGCTACCATGGGCACCCGAGTGGAAGGTGTACTGTCGCAATGCAGGATGCTTTAACCGCCAGCAATCCACCAGGCCCAGCGTGTCCAGAAGGCCGGGCAGCCACGCCTGTGCCCGGGGGAGGTCCCTAGGGGGATGGCGATCCATAGACCCAGAGGCTACCGCATTAAAATCCCCTCCAACCACCAGCAGGCCACTCGGAAGGTCCAGAAGGAGGCGCCCCAGGTCCGCAAATGTGGTGGCTTGTAACCCAGGCGGGACGTACACTGATATAAAGATAAACACTCTACCCTCCATTCTTCCCACCAGAACAGTGAAACGTCCCCTCTCATCATGGCGCACCTCATCAATCTCCAACGGGAGCGAGTTCTTGATCATAATACCCACCCCCCGCGAGCCCGAGGTGAAGCCAGAATGGGCCGCCAAACGATATCCCCGCCGGTTCATTGCATGAAAGGAGTTACCTATAAGGTGCGTCTCCTGCAGGAAGACAACATCTGGTGAAATACGTTTTAAGTACTGCAGGACCACACCACGCTTAATCCTATCCCCCAGGCCGTTAACATTCCATGACAACACAGCCAAATCCCTACCCCCCATCATACGTCGAAACAATCGGTCGTCCCCCATCGAGCATCCTAAAAACAACAACATAGTAGCGGGTTTGCCCTGCGGTGCTAACAAACAACACACCCCCCCCACCCCCCGGTCCCAACAAAACTCCCCCCTCCCTGCACCCCTGCATGAGCCCAGACAGCCCCCCCAAAGTGCAGTGTGCCTGTCGCCCCATAGCTAAAATACTAACTAGTCCCCCAGAGGAGGAGGGAAGCCCCCAACAGACCCCGCACGACCTCCATAGGAGGGGAAAATACGCAATCAATAAATGGTGAAGGAACAACGTCCAGAGCACGGCCTATGCAGTCACCCCTCAATTCTGCTCCGGCGGGCCCTCCTCGCCAGCCGCGTCCCCCCCGCCCCCCCGGCCCCGATCTCCCGGCAGAGTGTCCAGCCAGTCCCCAGCCGCCTCGGGCCGGTCGAAGAAGTGCGTGCGACCATCCACCTCTACCCTCAGCTTAGCTGGAAAGAGCATTGAGTACTTGAGGTTCAGGTCCCTTAGGCGACGTTTAACACCAAGAAAGCTCTGCCGCTGCTTCTGGACCGCCGGGGTAAAGTCTGGGTAGAAATGTACCTCCATGTTGTCAAGCTTGACCGGTCCCTGTTGCCTGGAGGTCTGGAGGATAGCATCTCTGTCCCGGAAATTAAAAATCCGGGCAATGAGAGGCCGCGGCGGGGCACCAGTCTTAGGTCTGCCCCCGGGGACCCGGTGAGCACGCTCCACCGCAAATAGCTTACTCAGCCCCCGGGGCTGGAGATGGGTCAGGATCAACTCTTCCACGAAGAGATCCGCCGCCTCCGCCTCTCGTCCCTCCGGCACCCCCACAATACGGACATTATTCCTCCGGGCCCGACCCTCGGAGTCCTCCAGTCGCCGGTCCATCAGGGCGCTCGCCTGGCCAAGCCGGCGCACCTCCTTCTGGAGGGCCACCACGTCTGTCGTGAGGCTCGTTGTGGTGTGGGCCAGGGAGTCGACTCGGTCGTTTGTTTTGGACAAGTCTGCCCTCACAAGGCTCACATCCACCAGGACCGAGTCTATTTTTTGCGCTAAGGTGTCGAAACGCTGGTCCACCGAGGCCTTCATCTCTGCGATGGCGCCCATGACGTCCCGGAGGGTCAGATCCACCGGATGAGCGGATGCCTCCGTCGGGCCCACCGGGGATGTACGCGATGTCTCCGGAGAACCCTTCTGGAGCGTGTAGCGGTCCATACTGTTGGCCTGGTGCGCCGTGCCACGGCGGGTCGTCTTCACCTTCGCCCGGTCGCCATCTTGTTTGGTGGACATGCTGGCTCCTCCACCGTCGTGCCAAGCACCCCAAACGGGCCGCTATACCAAGTCACGGGTGCCAGGGGGGGGGCAGGGGCGACCACCGAACCGCGGGTCAACCCACCGCCGGCGGGTCAGCCGGGCTCCTGGACAAGGCCACACCACCACACCCCGCTCCGCAGTCCGACCCCGCTTGAGAGCTAGGAGGGCGCAAAAGCGAAAGCGAAAGTGTGGGGTACGCCAGTCGCCCAGCCCCGTTCGCCGCTGTTATTCACTTTGTCCCCGGATCGCCCCACTACTCCAATCCGGGGGGCCGGCGAGGAGAAGGCCACAACCTTCGATCGATGCTCCCACCGGCGTCCGGGGTCCGATTCGAGCCCAAAAAACGGGTGGCGCCTCAGCTCCGGTTCCCCAACACAGTCCCCTTAACAAGGACAGGATATCGCCAGGATTAATTCAGGAGGTCGCGGAGGTCCTCGGGAGCCTCGCACCTACGCGGCCATCTTGGTTGCGCGCTAGGCTCCTCCCTCCCTCTGCTCGCATTGTTGATCTGCTATTGGCTGTTGCTTTTCAGCAGATTACTGTCAATTGGAAAAATGCATCCAACATTTCTTTCAAAGCGTGGTGGTATAATGTCTGTTACAACCATAGACTTGATAATGCATTTGTCTTCCCTGTTCACCTGGCAGCTAAACGTGCAGACTTGTGGCTCCCCATTACGCTATATTTAGATAATTGTGCTGCTCGCCCTTCCCTTCCATCGCCTGCCCAACAAGAAGTTCCCAAACCCCCATGATACCCTTTGCACGTTCTGCATATTTTACCCCGCTGTTTCATTTTTTATGCTCTTTGTAATTTATTGTTTGATCAGGATTGATGTAATTTCTTTATTTCTTTTTAATGCCCATGTTTACTGTTTTTGTATGCAATTTCTCTTATACATTTCATTTGCAGTCCCATTCCCCTCCCCATTTCCTACCCCTTTTATTTCTCCCTCTCTCCCCAATTGATATCTTGTATTGCATTTACCTGTTCATTGTTTAATAAAACTCTTTTTGAACTTAAAAAAAGATGCTGTAAGACTCCCTAAAACGGCGGCTGTCTGTGCAACTTTCCTCCTGACACGACATGGAATTGCTAAGTCTCACGTTTAAAATTCTTAAAAGCTCATTTGAAGTTGCTTAAAGTACCTTTCCACATTGCTCTCGTTCCGTACAGCACTGTTCATAGCTATCACATATCTTATGCAGATATTTTCTCTTCATGGTCTGCAGTTCAAAAATGGTGCCAGCAGTCTGAATTTTGTCTCATATTGACCTTTTTAAATTGAATGGCTACAATCTGACATTAAGACTGGTTCTAATGCAGGTTGCATATTCCAGATGATGTAAGTGTGATGATATTATCCTTTGGAGGTGATTCTACTTAAGCTCAACGCTGTTCATGATATCACTCAAAGTACCAAAACAAATACTGATTTGCTTCAGGTAGAGGTGGCTGCAATTCGTAATGATCTCAAATCTCTTTCACTGCGTGTTTCTAATGCGGAAATGAGAATAAACAGTGTGGAAGACTTTACAAATAAACAAGCAAAGCACATTCAAAATCTGGAAAGTTCCATTGCTTCATTGACGAGAGATCCCACTGAACAGGAGGATTGAAATAGAAGAAGTAATCTTTGTATTTTTTGATTACCGGAGGATTGTGAAAAGTTTGCTCCTTCAGTAATTTATTTCTTGCATACATGGATCCCAAATACCCTGAATATTTATTTCAATAAAGACTTTGAGAAGGAGCGCGCTTATAGGGTTCCAACCTTCAAACCAAGATCGAGGTTCTCTCCAAGGGCCCAGATTTTTAAACCTTTGCTCCACCAAAATACTGAACTAATTCTGGCACAAATGAGGAAAATTAAGTCAATACAATGGGAAGGCCACAGAATATCCATTTCATAAGACTTTGTCAGAGACACGGTGAGCCGCCGCAACGGCTTCCTGAATCTATGAAAGAGACTCACTGATTTAAATATTACATTCTCTTTTGCTGGCCCCTCAAGATTCTGGATCACTTTCAAAGGTCGCCCACAGATTTTTTATGAGCCTTCAGATCTCTCGACATTCTTGGATAATCAATCTGAATCGCAAATGGACTCAAATTCTCTTCCTGGTACCTCTCGTCTCTAATGTTTTTGTATTTATCAAGATGGTATGTGCCTAATTCTTTTTCATTTATCTACTATAGATGCAGGTGCCTTTCTATTTCTTCATCAACTATTATTCTCTCTTATAGGACATTGCAAATCTTTGTATTGTATTTAGTTCTACTTGAGTTTACATTCCTGGTATTGTTCTGTACAGTGCCAGTTGACCAGATTCATATGCTCCTTTGCAGGATAATGCAATTCTTCTGTACTATATTTAGTATTATTTGGGTTTACATTCTTGTGTTTATCTATATCATGCTGGATGACCGAATTTATATGGTTCCTTAAAGTAATGCTATTACAATTGAATATTGCTAACATATTTTTAAATTCTTATCCATTTCCATTTTTTACTCTTTTCTAAATATTTTATTGTCAGTAAGTATTTGATCTTTTATTCACTTGCTTCTTCTACTTTTTATTTTATTTCTTTTTCTGTCTTTCCTGTGTCCAGTGGTCTTCTTAAGCGGTAATTTATTTATATGAATATATTAGTTTCTGACGCCATTGCACACCAACTTTATCTTTTCCTCTTTTCTAAATCTTTTATTATCAGTAACTATTGGATCCTTTATTCATTTGAGTCTTCTAATTTCTATTTTTTATTTCTTGCTCTGTCTTTTCTTTGCTCAGTGGTATTTTTAAGAGGTAATCTATTTATATAATTATATTAGTTCCTGACGTCATTGACCACCAATGACCTGATAGTTATGCAGTTGCCTTATGTTATAGTTATGATATCTCACTTGTAAGATGTGCTTATGACAATCATTTTATTTATTTCTTTATAGTAATTATTCTAGCTAATATGGCATGATTCATGTTATTTTTATTTCATACCTTTACAGTGGTTATGTATGCTATATATAATACGTACATTTGTTGATAATATTAGAATGCAATTTTGTGTTTGGTTATCCTTTCTCTTGGAGTCTATCTCTTTATAAGTTATTCTTTGACCTATCATTAACTCCTTCTCTTATCATTTTCTTAATTAGGTTAGTATTCTATCTTTTATTTGCTTTACTCTATTCTCCTTCCTTTGTCTTTACTCTTTCTTTAATTTGTTTTTCTGTTTAGGTCGCTTATTCTACCTTTCTACTCTAGCTTTTATCTAAGTTGGTGATAATTCATTTATATATATTATATATATATATATATACTATTTATTGATATTATTGAACTTCATTGAATATCAAATATTTTTTTATGATTTGTATCATTGTATGCTCCAACTTAGGGGCTTATTAGGATGGCGGGGCGATCCGGCCGCCATCCATGCTAGAATGACCCTCACCATATTAGGATGGCTGGGGGGTCCGTGGCGGACGGGAAGACCATCCGCTGCTTTTCTGCCCATCGATGAGTCGACCGGGCGGAAAACGTGTATAATATGGTGGCGGTGTCTGCAAGATACCGCCATCCATATTATGATGATGGCGGAGATCAGCCTTTCCATGGTATGCGGTTTCTGCATTTAGGGGCCCGTTGCGGCCCCCCAGGGTGTTGGGGGTGGGAGGTGCACATATGGTACCCCCCTGCATTTGCATGCACAAGGTGGCAGGCACCGCGCGGTGCCTGCCACGTTGTGCATGCAAATGCACTACATGCATTTTGTACATTGTGATGGGTGCTGCTTACAGTACCGCCTGCCGCAATGTACAAAATGCAGGATGCGCACGCCAGTGTGGCGGGGGCATCCTGATCTGCATGGCGGGACTGCTGCACCTATGGCGGGCGGTCCCTTTAGTCATTGCTGTGTCCGCCCGCCATAGTAATAGCCTTAGTATCTACTTAATTATTTTAGCTTTACTGTTTTTAATACAGATCGAACCGGAAGTTCCATACTAGTATAGCCATGATGAGTTGCTTATGAATTACATTTTATGTTAGATACCCTACTTATATTTAATTCTTATTCAATATGTGCTTTTATTGGATGAAATTGTTTCTGACCTTTCTTATTCCATCATTTTATAGTTGGTTATTTATTCCATATATTGTATTTATTCTCTTTAGATCTATTTATATAACTTCATGGGCCGGTTTATAGTATCTTAGATTGATATTTATCTGCTAATATAGGCTGCTTTATTTATTTATTTATTTATTCATGAAATGTTATCTATTTTTCCTTTTTCTCAAATGTTTGAGTATAGTATATTTAATGACTATATATTATTTATTTTTAGTAGCAAAATGTAGCAATATAAGTAATCCGCCTGAAAATGTTATACTTGTTTCGCCGCTCTGTGGACTGTTTTTTCCTTGAGCTGTCCATACCGTGGATGATAGCCTCTGCTCTTGCTCTTCCATGTTGTTCCCCCATGCATTTTGTCTCCTACAGATATCCCCTGGTGAGGTTGCATTTGGTTGAAAGTCCTTTTCTCTGTGGAGTTCTTTTTTTTTCTTTTCTTCCTTCTACTTTTAATTCCCCTCCTTGCTCTTTATCCTAATTTTGGGACATTGGCTTCATTTTATTTTGGAATACAAGCTTTATTTCCTTTTGTTTTTTATTTATCTTGGTTGCCCTTTTCTCTTTTTTTTAAAAATAATTTATTTGAATTTTAAAAGAACAATACAAATAATACAAACAATAATAAAGAGGCATTGACACAGTCCAAATATTGACAACCTCCTGTAGCAAGTCATATGCATACATACTAAACACATACTATAAAATAAAACAAACAGAGGAAAGGTGGAGATGGCCCGAAATTCAAACAAAAGATTGGTCCCACCAGCTAAACGAGCTGTAGCTCCTTATCTGGCGTATCTCTGTCTAAGGGAGGAGGTGAGTGTGAGATAGAAGGAACAGCTTTATAAATAAGGTTAGCGCTGCGCGGTAGGGGCCTGAGTATTGCAGATAGCCCCCGACGGGGAAGCAACGCTTCCATGATCAGGGGTTCCAAGAGAGGGTTGCCTGGTTAGGTATAGGGCCCAGAAGGTTTTAGGTCTATTGTGGGGCAGCAATAACTCACTGTAGTTTTCAGTTTGAGTGCAACAGTAAAGCATATCTCTAGACCACTGTGACAGTGTGGGTGTCGGACCTCGGAGCCAGCAGACAGCCACACATCTCTTCGCTAGAAGAAGCGCCATGTCCAGAAGACGTCTGTGTTTCTTGGGAAGTGGTTGTGAATAGCCCAGTAGGGCGAGGACCGGGTCAGGAGACAGAGACATATCCGTAATGTGGTTAATTTCCAAGAATACCTCACCCCAGTAGCGGGCAATCCCCGGGCAGGTCCAGGCCACATGAAGAAAATCAGCTATAGGCTCTCTGCATCTATTACACTAGGGGCTGTCACGTAGATCATAGCGGTGTAACCGTTCCGGAGTATGATAAACCCTATTAAGGAATTTAAAGTGATCAATCTATGGCGTCCATTGAGCGAGATTCGTTGGGTACTCAAGCAACAGTATAGCCACTTATCATCGGTCAGGTCTATCCGTAGGTCCTGCTGCCAAGCCAGACGTGGTTTCCCGTATGCACCGTGTCTGACAGATAACGTGGAGCCGTAAATTCTAGATAATAATTTAGCAGGTGTCTGTGCTATAATAATAGCGGTCAGTATCGGGATCTCTGGGGGTTCCGTCATGTCCTCTCCCAGTAACTCCCTGAGGGCGTGTCTGACTCTATGAAATTGGAATAGTGCAAGGGGAGTCCGGGCAGTGTCTCCCTCAATGACATCCTCCCAGGAACATGCAGTACCGCCCGCGAAGAGGTGCCCCATGGTATGTATATTAAGTGACTGCAATGCAAGTATGACATCTCTGTCCCTGCATGGTGCAAGCCAGCTGCACCAGTCCAATCGGGCTAATGGGCCAACAGAATATTACCAGCATGAGCGACCAATATATAATGCCAAGCCTGCACGACAGAGTTAAGAGAGTCCATTATGCCAGTACGCCTGTCCCGAGGCGAAAACAGCAAGGTGGGCAAAGGCCTGGGATCAGCGACTATGGTCTCAATCAATAAGTGTGGTATGTCAGAGGGTCCATGTATCCAGTGATATGCATGTGTGCATTGAGCGGCTCTATAGTATAATTCCAAATCCGGAGCTCTAAGGCCTCCCATCGCATATGGTAGCGTCAATATCTTCCAGGCAACGCACGGTTGTCTGCCCGCCCATGCCAGACGCACCATTAAAGAGTGAAGATGGCTAAAGAATGCTTTGGACAAGACCATGGGAATATTCATAAATAGGAAGAGAAAACGTGGTAGAACTATCATTTTCATGAGTGACACCCTGCCCATCAAAGAAAGTGGGAGGCCGATCCATCTGTCAACATTATCCTCCAGCTTGGAGATAGCCACTCCATAATTTTCCCTCAGGACAACCTCTGAGTCGGTATGTAGCCGGATACCCAGGTATCGTATCGCCTCTGTGGTCCATAGTAGGGGATATTCTGGCTCAAATCGAACTGTGGCTGGAGTAAGGGGGAACATGATGGATTTGTTCCAGTTGACCCCTATGCCTGAAAGTGAACCGAAGAGAACCGCCTCCCGTAAAACCGAAGAAAAGCGAGTCACAGGCTCTCTGACGTAGATAAGCGTGTCGTCCGCATACGTTGATACAATTAGACGATAATTTGGGAATTGTATGCCCTTGTGCCCGTGGTATTCACGTAGTGCACTAGCCAGTGGTTCTGCCGTCAGGGCATACAATATTGGCGAGAGAGGGCATCCCTGCCTCGTGCCCCTATAAATATGTATGGGATCAGTGACCAGGGATCCAATCCGGATGCGTGCTGTGGGGAGGAGTAGAGTGTCGCAAGAAGTTGCAGGAAAACTGGCCCCACTCCCATACGGCCCAGGACACGGTGCATAAAAGGCCACTCAACAGTGTTGAAGGCCTTTTCCATATCTAAAAATACCGCAACAGCTGGGACTTCAGAGCGGGTATGTTGTAAAACAGCAAAGACAGTTCGCAGGTTATAGGTTAAGTTCCAGCTAGGTACAAAGCCGGCCTGTTCAGGTGCCACCAAAGTGGTGACCAGTGGGCTGAGACGGTTGGCAAGGATCTTCGTGAAGATATTAGCATTGACGTTCATGAGGGACAATGGACGATACGAAGCACACTCCTCCGGCCGCTTCCCAGGTTTAAGTATGGCTACCAGTATCGCCTCACGCATAGTCGGAGGCATACATCCTGAGGTGCATATATCCTCAAACAGTGTGAGTAAGAGGGGGACTAGGAGGTCCTGGAATGCCTTATAGAAGGCTGCAGTGAGACCATCACTTCCCGGTGCACTACCGGCTCTCATCTCCGAGAGGGCAAGTATCACCCTGTCATTTGGACAGCCATGGGAGTTTAATATGTGTCAGGTAGTCCTCATGCATTCGTCAGAGCAGTGACCGCGGGAAGAGTAGAGTTCAGCATAGTATTTCCGAAATTGTTCCGCTACCTGATCCTCCGGGAGCGGAGGCTCACCTTGCTGCAACCTAATGTCTGGAATCGTGGTTCTATACCTGCGCTGCTGAAGTATCTGTGCCAGCACCCTCCCCAGCCCCTCTCCATCTCCATAGTTACGGGCAGTGGCATATTTCCCGAGGTGTTTTATCTCTGCGTCAGCTTCCTCGTGATATTCTCAGAGAGTTTGCGCAAGCTCCCGGGTAGTCAGTCTGTAGCTTATCGACTTTAGAACCCCCGCATGCTTGGATATGGTCACCCCCTAATATATGCCTTAAAAGCTTTCCAAACAGTGAGAAAGGAGTCCACAGATCCAATGTTAGTCTCGAAAAATGTCTCAATGGACATGGCAAGCTCCTCCTTAAAAACAGAATCAAGGAGGGAGTATGGTGGAAAGCGCCATAAAAATGGAGGAATACGTTTCTTAGGGGAAGCCAGCGTAAGAAGCAATGGCGAATGATAGGAGTAGGGGCGGGGGAGGATCGTACATGCTTGAATCTGCTGAAACAATTGCTGTGAAGCAAACCAGCAGCCTATTCTCGTGTGTATATTGTGAGGTGCAGAGTAGTGCGTGTATCCACCCTGTCGAGTGTGTCTGTGGCGCCATACATCTCACATGTCCAACTTCATCAAGGACGTCTCTACCAACCTGGCAGAGGCTGATGGACGTCTATCTGGGCCATCGGACTTATCCAGAGCAGGGTGTCTGGTAAAATTAAAATCCCCACCCCACAAGATATTGTCTAAAGCGTATGGATGGGACAGCACCGTTAAGTTAGTGTAAAAGTCAGGATGGTCATAGTTAGGGCCATATACATTAAGAATGAAAAGTTCTAGCCCCTTCCCACAACACTTAGACAGAACTAATCTACCCTCTCTGTCAATTTCCAGGGGCATCAAAGAGATCGCCACCCTCGGATTCACCCATGTCATGTCCCCCCTAACATGCGAAGTGAAGCCTGCAGCATGGACATTACCCATCAGTCCTTTGGTGTGTAGAATGGGGCTATACGGGTGAAGGTGGGTCTCCTGCAGGAGGGCCACATCTACGCTGTGCCTATAAAGGTAGCTTAGTATTTTGCGAACCTTACAAAAGTCATTAAGGCCGCGCACGTTCCAGGTAAGCAAGACCAGCGAGTCTAGAGTGCTATCAGAATGAAACTTCGGTGTGTCAGTCATATATGATAATGCAGTGATAAGAAAACAAGGAAATTCCAATCCAGACCATGTCTCGCCTGAACAACAAAGCCAGTACTAATTCCATAAAAAATACAACCCCAAACATTCCCATCATGAACCCTCCCCACACTCGTGCCCAGGCACAAACGAAGCATCCAAAATTTAGCATCATCCATCCCACAACGGCAAAGCCCGTGCCAACAATCGACAGAAGTAAGCATCTCAACAATGCACTAGTCAAAAACCCTCCCCACCCCCCTCCCATGCCTGCCCAACCCCAACTAGGCTGCGGTACCTTCCCACCCTCACAATGAAAAAAAACCCTACCCAAATCCAAACATCCAAAAACATCCCAGGTGTAATTCACACAGGGGGGGATGTAGCTCGCCCAAAAATAAGAGGTGTGTAATCAGTAAGAGCAATGCTCCGCACCCCACCATAAAGAAAACTTGCAGCTGTGAAGTAATGCAGAAGAGCGTAGCTCCCCCGAGCCCTAAAAAGGGAGTCACATAAGCATGTCGTGTGACTCGACTTAATCGCCAATCCAGAGAAAACACACAGCAATAAAAATAGAGCAGACTAGTCATAACCCACAGTCTCATGACACAGGAAGACTAAAACAAATGAGTGTATGGGAGAATCTGCAGTGCATCCCCCATGTCACAAGGATGTTGACTCCCCGCCCCCCAACCATGGAAGTAAAACGACCAATCAGTATGCGAGTCAACAGATAGGCCAACTAGAGCATGCCCATGCATTGTCCCAAAAACAGAAAGCAGACATATATATCCCCCTCGCCCAAAAAATAACAAGCAATACTCAGCAGTGAATGTCATCAGTTCTTGTCGCCGTGTGCAAGTCAGTCCTGCTCATCCAAGGGTCCCCCCGTCACCTCATCCAGGAGCAGTCATTCTGGCAGTGATCGTTTCTCCCTCGTCCAATCCTTCAAGGCTTTTTGCAAGGCCTTCGGATCGGTAAATATATGAGAGTGGCCCTTCCGGTTCACTCTCAGTTTTGCAGGGTATAGCATGGCGTAGTCCGTCCCAAGCTCTCGGAGTTGTCTCTTCATGGGAGCAAACAAGCGCCTCGCCTCCTGAACTTTAACAGTAAAATCTGGGAACAGAGAGATCGTCGACCCCTCGAATCGTAGCGGTTGTTTCTCGCGAGCATGTTTAAGTGCGACATCCCGATCCCTATAGTTTAGTAGTTTAGCTATGATTGGCCTGGGGGGAGCCACCGGCGCTGGTCTTGGGCCAAGAGAGCGATGTGCCCTCTCAACCATGAACATACTTGAAAAAGAGTAGTTGCCCAATAATGACTTCAGAAGTTTTTCAATGTAGAGCTCCATGTTCCCTGTAGGCGTTGATTCCGGCAGGCCCGTAATGCGGAGATTGCAGCGTCGGGAACAGGCTTCCAAGTCCTCTGCTTTATCCTGAAGAACCTGGCGCACCCTGCCTAGCTGTTTGTGTTCAAGGACGATTTGTGCCTCTTCTGCCTCCGTCAGTCTGCGCTCCGAGCTGTCCAGCCGCTCCGCATGTTTGTCCAATCTTTCGGCCATGCGGTCCATTCTGAAAGTCAGTGCGTCCATCTTGGTACCTAAAGAGGATACCCCACCTTGGAGGTTCTTTTCCATGGAGAGCAGGAGGCTGCGAATATCCTGGTGTTGTTCGTCCGAGCTCTAGACTTGTTCTCCAACACCCTCCTCAACAGCGGACCCACCAGATTTGGGTCGCTTAGGGTCAAACGACAATTTAGGTTGAGATTTATCCGTTCGTCCCATCGTATCTCTGTGGGAGGCTCGCCACTCTATTAAGAATCAGCCTTAACAGTATGTTGGCAGCAATAAATATGTCCCTTCACAGCTGCTAGGCCCCTCGCCGACGACCGCAGGCCCCCGGTATCACCATGGGCATGGGTCACACCACAGCTTTGATCCAGCCGCTATCACCAGATGACAACACTCCACAAGTCCCGCAGTGTGTGTGCCGCGAGAGAGTTAGCACCAACCACCTCCAGTAAAAAACAACTGTCCGCTCAAACAGAGAAGTGAAGGGCTGCCACTAAGGGATCCACCATGCGCAGCAGGGACTGAGGAGCCAGGGGACCTCACAGCACAATCGACATCCTTCAGCCGATTGACATTCACAGCTTCTGGGACACAGTGGAGGAACGTTGCACTCCAGGGAAGCAGCTCTATGGTAGGGATCACCAACGGCAACAGCAACAGTCTTCAGCCACATGAGCAGTCCAGACCCAGCTTGTCGTCGCCAGCGGGGAGCCAAGGCAGGATACACCCCCTGTATATTCAGCAACAGGCCAGCCTCAGGGGTCAGCTGGGCAGATAGCACACAGATCCACACGCAGTGGCAGAGGGGCAACAGTAGCCTGCAACAGCAGCAGAGCGCCGCAGGAAGAAACGGCAGGTCCACCCAGCGAGACCTGGAGTTCACAAGAATTCACTCGCCAGAAGCACCACAGGCGTTCCACAGTCCATGTAAACAGCGTGGCCCCCTTGCATCCCCCTGCCTCGGGCCACAGGCAAGCTCCAAGACTGGCAGCAGTTTATTAGCAGTCCCTGCCGCCGCTGCCAATCCCCAAGTACAGTGGTGGCAGATTTACACAGGAAGGGGCAGGCAGCGCGTAGAAGCGCCAGGTCGTTCCTGCTGCGAAGCGTGCCCCCGATGGACACTGTGACCGATGGGCCGCCTCAAGGCACCACGGCCGTGATACCCCTCAGGCCCCAGAGGCAGCTGACATCCGTTTCAGTAATTCAGAACAGGTCCGTGGGAGGCCTCGAGATTGCGGCCTCCGCCTCCCGCCAGACGCCGGTCTCGGAGTAATCGCTAGGCCGCACAGGGGGATGGCCCCGCCTCCTTCAATCATTGCGGAGTCACAGATTCGGGCGGGGGCACCCAGTCAGCCTCATTGCCAGACCAGCAGCAGCGTCTCACAGACGGCACCGCGCGAGCAAACCAAGGGAGGCGAGCGGTATCCCAGGATGGGAGATAGAGAACACCGTGCCCCCTGCCACTCCCGATCACCGCCAGGGCCCGGGGCACAACGAGTCCAGGATCAGCGCCAGGCTGAAACTTCGTCCAGGGGACGAGTAGGCAAGTTGCTCCCAGCGTGCTCCGCAGGTCCCCAGGGGGTTGGAAGTCACCGGTACTCGGCGAAAATATGTTACGGCTGCAGGATTATAGGCGGATAGTTTAGCGGGCTATCGGAGCTCTCGGCTCAAGCGGCCATCTTGGTCGTGAGCTAGCTCCACCCCCTTCACCCTTTTCTCTTTTTATCATATGCATTTACTTATGTTGTTTCATATATATATATATATATCACTAAACCAATCCAGCACCGCCTGACTGACAGCCAACAGGCGGGAAGAACGCTGGCTGGGACCTCTACGATGTGCTCACGTTGTTAAACATAGGCAGGAATCCAGAATCGGTGCAAGACTTCATTTATTCAAGAAAAGGCAAGTGTGAGTCCATTACAATCGTCGGACATAGTGTCCACCATGACGTGTTTCGCTCGCATCCGCGAGCTTGATCACATGACGCGCTCGGGAACAATCGTGCATAAATTAACACACAAGCACAAATTCCTGTAAAAATAAACCTTAGTGTGCATAAAACTAAACAAATATCACACAGTTGTAATCTCCCAAAAATCCGTAGAAACGAAGAATGGAAACCACGCAAATCCAGGTAAGGCACAATTGTTGTTAATTTATTATCAGCCGAGTTTCACCAATCTGACGCGTTTCGGGCATCCGCCCTTGCTCACAGACAGTCAGTTGGATAAAATGTGCCCCTTAAATACTATAAGGTATTTCATTGGTTACATTTTTTTAATTTTTTTCACTATTTTTTTACACCATGTGACTTTAAAAAAGTGAAGACACACTATTCAGAATTACATTAGTCTGTTTTCCAAACATATACATTTCAAACTTAAATGTATATAAATAATTAAATAACAGGTTTAAATCCAAAATACCATAAAACATTCATCAAGTGCTCAATTGGTATCAAAACAAAGTTCTTATGCATATAATGCAAATGTTCCAAAAATGTATAACATGATGGTATCAATGTTCGATTGACTGTGCAAATAACGCAATAAAGTGCAAATATATCAGATTAAAATTCATCATATCAAAATGTGCAAACTACGCAAATATGTAAACACAGGAAGAAAATTGTGCAAATTATGCTAATTTTATGCCTAACCATACATGTTGTACTAAAATTTGTCTAATATACCTGAAAGTATAATATATGTTATCAGAACACAGAATATAATGTGTGAAGCACTTGAAATGTTTGAAATTTAAAATCTTATAAACACAAACACTATAATTGAATTTAATGTTAATATTGATTTTTAAATCTGGACAGACACATCACTGAATCTATGTCAAATACAAAAAAAAGTGAAAAAACATTTTTTTGTGTATCCCTAATTTGTGCGATTAAGCACACATAGGAAAAAATAAAATGTAAAATAAAAGAAAAAGAGGAACAAATGGAAATTCATAATATCATATATATGAGATTCCAAAATCCTGTTATGCCCGGGATCCCCCAAGGAAACAGGTACGGACCACAGCGTGTTCTTTCTTCCAGTGCAGTTTATTGTATTTCAGTTATCAGCATTCTTTGAAAAATCAGCATTACGCGTTTCGACAGTGAAACACTGTCTTGATCACATGACATGCTAACGGGCCAGCTGACTATAAATACTGGTGAGTAGATAGTGAAGATAGACTCAACAACGAGTCAACCAAAAGCGCCTATACTTAGGACGGTGATATTGCTACATGTCTTTATCACAATTATTAACTTTCATATTGTTCACAGTTGCAATAATAAATATATAAATATAATTTAACATACAAAAGTGCAAGTGCAATAAAACATATTAAAACTTCACCAGTTATTTAAAACAGCATAACTGTTGATAAAAAATATATAAAACAGTTTATCAAACAACTGTTCGTAAACGAGAAGCAGCATAATCTCATGTGAGATATAGTATATGAGTTTTTAGCTCAAATATTAGATACCATGCTTATATGTAATTGGATACAAGTTTATCCCCTGTGGGTTTATCATGTAAGCAGATAGTCTCAACCTTCCAGTTAGAATTGTTGCCTAGTGCTTATCATTTCCAAATAACATCGATAAGGTTTACTTTAATAGACAGTCCTTATCTATGCAGATAACTCATTAGCGGAAGCAACTAGACAAACAATGCATCGAGACAAAAAAAGTTTAAGATAACATTATTGACACTATAGGTTATTGGAACTTTATCCTGTAAAAAGCGAAAATCATGGGTAAAAAACTGGATACCAGATAAAAACCCGTGATTAAAACCGACTAAAAACCAGGTAAAAAGATTCCATAATTTAAAACCAAATAGGTGTCATATAGTCATAACATAAAAAGCTAACAGATACTAGTAAGGAGAAGTAAAGATAATCACAGATAAATAAGAATGTTTCTATAAAAAATGGTGCATTTCCTTTCCATTGTTTAAACCCTTAGGCATTTTGGAATCTAATGTTAGTATATAGTAAGACTCCAATTGTCTCAGTTTCTTTTCTCGGTTTCCCCCTCTGATAGACTTGGGTACCATATCAATCACAAAATAGCTAAGATCATTTAGATTGTTATTATGAACGTGTTTAAAATGTCTCGCTACTGGGTAACTGGGGTCCGAGTTCACTATCGCTCTAAGATGTTGTAAGATGCGATTGAAGGCCTGTAATTTTGTGCTTCCCACATATCTTAACTTGCAGGTACATTCAAGAACATACACTGCATTCTGGCGTGGTGTGCATGAGGTCCTGCGTGTGGTAACGCGTGTTGCGCTGTCGCCTGAAGCGAGGAGATGCTTGCTGAATGTGTGGGAACCAAATGACTATTCGGTCCCGCAGACGCGGTGGGTGACTCTGGGATACATGATAGCTAAGCGTGACATTGCTCAATTGTGGGGATCCCAGAGGCCCCCGGCGGTGTCGGCCTGGAAAGAACACATGGATTGGTGTATGTTTCGTGAAAAGGTGGTGTATGTTGCGAGGGGTAAGCCTGGGGCGTGGGTGAAAATCTGGGGCCCCTGGAACGCCTATCGCGGGGGTATTTGTGAGCCGCCACTGCTACCGGCCGCCTCGCCAGCTCCGTCCCCTTAGCCGACCCCCTCCCCCAGCCGCGGGCATGTGGTTCCCCTGTCCCTGATCTATTCCCATTCCCCTCTTCAGAGTTTGGCTGCTGGTTGGGATCCCCCACTTAAGGAGCACGTGCCGTCACTTTGGATGGCGGGTTGCCTTGCGGGTGTGGTTTTTTGTGTTGTTCTGTTTTGAAAAAAAGGAAACCGTATTGTGGGCTTGGAGTTATGGGGCCTGCGCTATTGATATCTCCTGATTTACCGATCTGCACCGCCAAGAGACTCTTACTGTAGGTATGTCATATGTTCTGCCACTCTAGCGGCCGGCCGGATGGTTGTAGGCCCATACTTGTAACCCTTTTTTAACATGTAATAAACGGTTTCAAAAAAAAAAAAAAAAAAAAAAAAAAAAAAAGAACATACACTGCAAATTCTGTGCGACAAGTGAATACTTTAGAGATTTTGATGGGGTTAGAGTCAGCTATTCCCATTACTTCACTAGTATTTATGCCAAATTTGCAGGCTCTGCATGAACTGCACTTAAAGAAACCTTTTCTTTTCATTAGCCAATTAGATGTTGTCATAGTTTCTGGGCTAGATCTTACCAAGGCGTCTCTCATCGAGGGTGCCCGTCTAAAGGTGATACTAGGTAATTCTGGCACCAGTTGAGACATGGTAAGGTCGGTTTTAACAATGGGCCAATTTTTGAAGATTATCCTTTTAAGTTGTTTTTCTTGTTGACTATATGCTGTGATTAGTCTTATGTTGTTACCCGATTCATTAATTTCTTTCTCATTTCCAACAGTTCTAGTTGTTGCTATATCAAGGGCATTAGCTTTATTCATAGCTATCAACAGATCTTTTTCTGTGTATCCGCGTGCTATAAATCTCTGAAATGCTCCATTTTGACATTCCTTGAGGTCATGATCTATATTACAAATACGTTTGATCCTCAGGAATTCACCATATGGGATGCTTTTGATCAGATGGTGCGGATGAGAGCTACTAGCATGCAATATTGCATTGCCTGCTGTGCTTTTTCTGTACAGTTTAGTATTAATGCAATTGTTTTTGATATAAACTTCTACATCTAGAAACTGAACAATCTCCTCACTGATTTCTGCTGTAAACTTGAGATTCAATTCATTGATGTTGATACAGTTGACAAATTCATGAGCTGATTCTTTTGTACCATCCCAGATGACAAACACGTCGTCTATGAAACGCCACCATTTTATCACATGTGAGTCAAACAACTTCTTGTGAGTGGTTCTGAGGACACGTTCCTCCCACCAGCCAACGTGCAAACCCGCGTAGCTGGGGGAAAAACATGCCCCCATCGCCACTCCGCGAAGTTGATGAAACACTTCCTTATTGAAAATGAAAAAATTATTAGTCAAACATATATTTATCATATCTAGTATCATCTCATTATGTTGATAGAATACACTGGATTTTTGGGATAAATAGTATTTGTTTGCTTTTATGCCATCCGTATGGCAAATGCTGGTGTATAATGAACTTATATCCATAACCAATAGGATGTATTCCTGTTTCCATTCTACAGATTTTAGTTTTGTTATAAAATCGCCAGTGTCACGGATATAAGAACATAGAGATTCTACATATTCTCGAAGAAAGAAATCAACATATTTTGACATATTTTCAAGCAGTCCTCTTTGTGCTGATATGATGGGTCTTCCTGGTACTGGGGATATTGACTTATGTACTTTGGGAAGAAAGTATAGCACCGGTGTGATAGGGTGGTCGTTTTTCAGGAATTCAAATTCATTTTTACTCAATAGGCCCATTCTTTTCCATTTAGAAAGTTCCTTGAATACCAGTTCTTTAACTTTTTTCAAATCATTGAACGTGGCCTTGCTGTAACAGTCCTTATCTCCTAGATGTTTCATGGCTTCTTCCATGTATAGTTCTCATGGCCATAGGACTATGTTACCCCCTTTATCGGATTTATTGATAATTAGATCTTCTCGTGATTGTAGTTTTCGCATAAGTTTGGAGTATTGTATTTCTTTGTATTTTCTATGTTTTTGTTTTTTTAGTATTTTTTGGTTGAGTTTTTTTAGATCTTCCGTAACACAATCACTAAAAATATCAATTGCGTCCTTAGGCATTAGTGGTATGAACGTGGAGGGTGATCGAAACGGTGTCGGGATACTTACATTACTTTGTATACCCATTTCAGACAAGTCCTCTTGTGTCGAATTATTAGTAGTGACCTCTTCATGGGCTAAGGCATGTAAAGAGCGAAGTAGGGGAATATCACATACTTGGACCAGTTCATTCATTGCATTCGTTGGTTCAGATGTATTGCTTTTGTCGGTCATTTTATTGAGTTTAAAATGTTTCATAAGTTTCAGTTTTCTGATGAATTTGAAAACATCTATTCGAGTTTGTGGGTATTTGAAGTTATTACCTGGACAAAATGATAACCCCAATGATAGTAGTTGGAGTTCTGCTACTGTAAGCTCAATATTGGATAGATTGATCACTGTGTTGTCCGGGGCCATTTTGCTCATTTTAGTTGTTACCATTTCTTGCCCCTGCCCCCTCTTCCTCTTCCTCTGCCTCTGGATTTTTCTCCTTTGTTTTCTTTTGATGTTGTCATTTCTACATTTCTCTTCTCAGGATCGTGTGAGCGCAGAGTATGGCGGCGATCGTCTATAAGAAACCCCAACTCTTCTGAGGGTGTGTAATCTGTTGGTAGTTTCGTGAGTTGGTTGTTTGAGCTGTTTTCATCAGATTCATAGTTACTACTCAAAGAGCTTGTTTCTGAGCTTGTCATGTCAATCGTATCTTGAGTTGTAGTAGTGGTGCTGGTTATTTTAGTGGTCAGAGCCTGTCTTTTTGCATTATCAAACTTCCTTGCAAATGTAAACACTCTCCCTGTTTCATAATCTGTTTTGTCCCTCGTGAATTTCCATATTTTCCTTGTTTTAATTATTTCTTCATGTTTCACTAGTCTTGCGTTGATTTCTTCCCGACTTTTTTTAATGAGGTCCTTTTGTTCATGGGTATCCAATGCGATATTTAACAGTTCGATTTTTTTGATAATTTCTTGTCTGTCGATTTCTGCATATTTTATTAAAATCGAAACCATATTCATCGACGCTTCCAAATTATTATTGGCCCATTCTTTTAACATCAATGGATTAGGATTCTCGAAGGACGGTGCAATCAGTACTCTAAGACCACGTGGTACTCGGCCCACTTCTTTGTACTTTTCCAGGCTTTTTTTCTCCCACCATTTTGTAAGTTCAGTTTTTAATAGTTTCTCTAAGTTTTTAAGCATGTTCTTGACATCAGGATTGGTATTAGCATTTTCTTTACTTTCACTGTGTATTGTACTCCTTACTGAAAGGTTTGAGAACAGGGCATCAGCTGTTGCTTCTCTGGCTCGTAGCGTATCTGCTGAAGTAGCCATTTTAGTAATGTTAATTCTTGCTGAGTGATACAATATATCTTAGTTATTGCACTGAGGCGCTCGTTATGCTAGATGATATATCTTTACGAAGCGCCACTGTTGTTACGAACACAATCCCAAACACCCGCGATAAGCTGGAGGTAGAACTAATGCCGCTTACCCAACCGGAGTCACTCCTACACTCGTCGGCGTCCTCCGACTTCCTTCGAGTTGTCGGCTGATTCCGGGAAATCTGGGTTGCGCGGGAAATTGTTCGTCTCCTCACTTCTTGCTGCGGGGGGCTGGCTCGCAGAAATACTCCTTCCGAGTAGAACAACAAAAGTTGGCTGTAGAATTCAACCAGCCCAATTATCGATGAGAGGGTCCATAAGCGGGAACACGGCCAAACGTTCCCGAAAAGTATACGAGATTCCAAAATCCTGTTATGCCCGGGATCCCCCAAGGAAACAGGTACGGACCACAGCGTGTTCTTTCTTCCAGTGCAGTTTATTGTATTTCAGTTATCAGCATTCTTTGAAAAATCAGCATTACGCGTTTCGACAGTGAAACACTGTCTTGATCACATGACATGGTAACGGGCCAGCTGACTATAAATACTGGTGAGTAGATAGTGAAGATAGACTCAACAACGAGTCAACCAAAAGCGCCTATACTTAGGACAGTGATATTGCTACATGTCTTTATCACAATTATTAACTTTCATATTGTTCACAGTTGCAATAATAAATATATAAATATAATTTAACATACAAAAGTGCAAGTGCAATAAAACATATTAAAACTTCACCAGTTATTTAAAACAGCATAACTGTTGATAAAAAATATATAAAACAGTTTATCAAACAACTGTTCGTAAACGAGAAGCAGCATAATCTCATGTGAGATATAGTATATGAGTTTTTAGCTCAAATATTAGATACCATGCTTATATGTAATTGGATACAAGTTTATCCCCTGTGGGTTTATCATGTAAGCAGATAGTCTCAACCTTCCAGTTAGAATTGTTGCCTAGTGCTTATCATTTCCAAATAACATCGATAAGGTTTACTTTAATAGACAGTCCTTATCTATGCAGATAACTCATTAGCGGAAGCAACTAGACAAACAATGCATCGAGACAAAAAAAGTTTTTTATATATATATATATATATATATATATATATATATATATATATATATATATATATATATATATATATATATATATATATATATATATATCCGCCAAAGATTCCTCTTTATACCAGACACTGGAGGGACACAGTGGGGATTCCTGGAAGAATACGTTTATTTAAACACTGTCGGCATGATGCGTTTCTGCGAACTGCCTTATTCATATGCCATACATCAGTGGTTTGCATCAGTCCGTTGTTTAAATAATGATCACGCTGCCATTGGTGGAAGCCCAGCAGAGTTACATGGCTTGAAACGGACTGCGGTTCCCAGACTGCACCATCCCGGCTGAAGGGGAAAACGTTTTCAGGTAACTACTTACTTTGGTTCTTTATTACCAGTAGGTAACATACATATGTACAGACATACATATATATATATATATATATATATGACGCTCCAACTTGCCTAAAAGGACGGGGACGCACTCAGGCAACAGTGTACATCCTGCCATCCATCTCACCTCCGGTTGCCTTGCCTGACGCGTTTCGGAAGTCTATTCCTTTAACAAAGGCCAGTAACACAAAGTTCACCGCATTATTTGCACTCACGCCTTTATTGAATAAAGTGCCTTCTAATAGGCTACTGCAATGAGTCTCTGTCGTCTCAATAGGCTGCTCAAATGAGTCTCTGGCATATAGCATTCTGGGATGTGTAGTCCCCAATGGGTGCTGTGAACTTGGGGTACCTTTAGCGAGCCCTCCAATGGGCCCCAAGATGTGGATGGTTGGTGCTGCTGCTCCACATATGAACCGGGCACAATTTCCCAGCTTGCTGCTTATTGGTTGTGAGCGCTGCGAGCGGGTGCAACTAGGAAGTGTTGGCCGCCATTTTGTGATTCCATTGAAGTGAGTAAGGGGGAAAAAGGGCGAAAAGAGTAGGAAACAGTAGGATAGGAGAACTGTAACCTCTGTGGGGGAGTGCGAAGCGAAGTGGTCACACCTACCTGTCTGAAAGTGCGGTGTTGCTCAGAGTGACATGGTGCTGAGATGAGATGCTGCTACAGTTGGGTATGAAACCTAGGACCTAAACCGGGTGGTCATTGCTGTAAAGTGATGTGCTGTGGTGTTTGTAGGATACCTGTGGAAGTAGTGTTAGTAGGCGTTTATACCATACAGAGAGTGGGAAGCGAACTACTGAGCTCTACCATGTGTTTATACTATACCGGAAGTGGGAAGCGAAGTTCTACGCCTACCGGTGTGAAGACTCGGGGATCAAACCAAGCTGATTGTTGTAAAGTGATGGGCTGTGGGCGCTGTAGCATACTGGCCGCTGTAATATAACTGTATGTAGTGTTAGTATGTGTTTATACTATACAGGGAGTGGGAAGCGAACTACTCACCCCTACTGGTCTGAAGACTCAGGGATTAAACCGTGAGCTCAATGCTGTAAAGTGATGTGCTCTGTGTACTATTTCAATGTAAGTCATAGTACAATTTTAGTATGTAATGATACTATAATGTAAGTATGTAATGTTAGAATGTAGGGCTGTCATGAGGGGAATCTTGGGGAGTTTGTACACGGTGCTGGAGAAGACAGATGCCTTGGTGTCTGGTCCTGTTGGTGGATGTTTAAGCGGTCTTCTTTTCCTGCAATAAATCTACTAATCGGATCCACTGCTCATTCCAGGGTCATCGGCTAATCAAACTATGTGATCCTACCTCTGGTAGGATTTATATTTTTTGGGCTTCCTCTGCCTCTTCACTACACTCTAGTTGCTGTACCACACGTGTGCAAGTAGTGTTAGTATGCGTTTATACTAATTCTGTAGTTATGCATTAAACAAAGCATCATGGTCCCATGGAGCGCCACCTTCCAGGCGCAGGTCATACAATGTCTCGGGGTGTGCAAGCGTGGGACATTTATGTTTGCTATTACAGGGCGTGAGCATTGCTTGCACCCTGTGATAGTAAATTCTTGTTTGCCTCGTTGAAGCGAGAGGAGGAAAATCTCGTATCGTTTCAATAAAGCGGAACCGGATGGAAAAATGGAGGAAAAAAAATGAAAGGGGGTCTCACCCGTTCATTTAAATGAGCCTACTGGTGGGTAATGTTCCGGGGCCAATCCTATTATTTTATAGCGGGGTCTCTGCAGCACTGGGGATCTTAATCTCACATGTAAATTAGGCGCGGGAGGGCACAGAGACGTTTCGCAGACTAGGGGATCGACACCTCCCCGGCTATTGTCTACAAATTTTTCGGGGAGCTTCAAGGCCAACTCAAGACCGGGGATCGGCAACCTCCGGGGCTTTATTTAAATATGCAGGGTGGGCCTCGCCAGTCATTGAAGCCTCGGTGGCCCTACGCAGTGCCTTATTGGTTCTGAAATCACACGGGCAGTACTCATTGTGTTATAAAGTGATACACTCATAGAACTCTTGCCGTTGCACAATTACCCAAGTTTCATTTATGTAATAGTCTGTTGGTTTATATTTGGTAGGTGCACCGGAAAATTAAACAAAATTTCCCTTATAACCTACTATCAACCGCCGATTTTCACAATAAACTACAGACAAGTGTTGTCAGAAAAAGAAGACCCATACACTCAGGCATTTATTGGTAAAAAAAAATAACTTTTATTAACGCAACACAAATAAATGGAAATGTAAGTTTATTCGAACAACAGTAAAACATGAAAGAAGTAGGTGGGACTCCTCCGGAAGCAGCGTACAAAACCTGCAAGACAAAAAAGAAACATAAGTATGTGTGCCATGTCTAAGAGAAAAAGAAAGGTAGTGAGAATGAATGGAGGAAAGTGAGAATGGGACAGAGAGCCAGTGGGTGGAATGGAGAAGGGGAGGGAGAGTGAAAAGAACAGAGGGAGGAGGAGACAGAGGACCGGCCTACTGCACCCAGCCCTCACTGTTCACCTCCTGTCACCCGTGTGTCTGGGACGCTGGGGTCCGCGAGAGAATGTGCGGTCCAGCAAGTCCTTAAAATGAAACAGAGATATGAATGATGCCAGAGATTACATTCTTATCTATGGCGACATTGCTTGCCTGCACCTGTGCACCCAGGCTGCTGCACACCAGCCCCTTTCTAAGCTCTGTGCTCAATTGCAGCTCCTGTGCGCCGAGGCTTGACTGCTCACCTGCCACAACTGGTGTGCCCAAAGATGTGCCGGTGCGAGCCCCATCTCCGGGGTGCCGCTATCAGGGTGGCCCAGCAGGTCTCCGGTCGGGGACGGTGTCTTGATACCATGGTGGAAGGAGTCAGAATTCCCAGGGCATCATCACGGGGTGAGTACCCGCTCCGTCCATTTTGGCTTCACTAACCCAGTGTCTGAAAAGGGAGAAAAAATATAATGTTGGAAACGTCTTGAGGTAAATGAAGGTTTCTTTCAACGTTAATAGAGAACACCAGTTGAGTGTATCCTTCCTTCTTGAAGTATGATCTTCGAACTGTTAGTGGTAATCACGGTTCAAAGAGGAGTTGGAGTGCACGAGAATACACAAGGTTAAATAATAATATGTTATGCCAATGTTCACATACAAAGGAACAGAGCGCATGGTAGAAGCATAATGTGCGGGTGTAATGCAGCGGCGCAAGTCTGTGTGCACGTACACTTAGTAATCAGCTCACTACAGTGCCCCAAAAGCCAACACCACGTGTCTGTAGGGCAGCGCTGCCCGCTGGCTCAGGCCTACAGTACGGTCCAGCAGGTCCTTAAAATGAGACAGAGATATGACTGAATGAGGTCAGAGATCACATCGGTATGCAGGGTAAAATCGGTTGTTCGCACCTTTGCACACAGGCTGATGCACCCCTCCCGCAGCACTGCGCTCACCACGTGTCTGTAGGGCAGCGCTGCCCGCTGGCTCAGGCCTACAGTACGGTCCAGCAGGTCCTTAGAATGAGACAGACATGTGACTGAATGAGGTCAGAGAACACATTATTAAGCAGGGCAATATTGCTTGTTTGTACCTGCGCACCCAGGCTGATGCACCCCACCCCTCCCGCTGCATCGCGCTCAATTGCAGCCCCTATGCACCCAGGCCCCACTGCTCACCTGCTGTCATTGTTGTGTGGCCAAACACGACGGGCAGCAGTGTTCACAATTCAAGTGTTATGTTATGAGGAATTTGTATAGCGCACGTACACCGGATTGGTTTCTTGGCGCTTCTTGAGTAGGTGATGGAGATATCATGTTCGGTAAATTAGTCGAATGCCTGTTTGAAAAGCCATGTTTTTTGTAGTTTACGGAAGGTCGTAATATTAGTACAGCTTTTAATCTCTAGGGGCAGGGAGTTCCAGTACCTGGGGCCCAAGAAGGCAAACCTGGAGCCACCAAATTGTTTCTGTTTGAAAAGGGGTATTGTTAGGAGGTGCAAGTGAGAGGATCTCAGATTCCGGTTTGGAATATATCTAGTAATTAAGTTATCAATGAATTTTGGGTTTTTTCCATTCAAGGATTTAAATATGATACATCCTACCTTAAAGGCGCATCTCTGGGATACTGGAAGCCAGTGTAGTCTCCTAAGAAGTGGGGAAGCGTGTTGGTGTTTATTTTCCAGCAGAACCAGCTAGCTGCCTGGTTCTGTATCAATTGTAACCGGTAATTGAGATAGGCTGGAATCCCGAGATATAAGGAGTTGGCATAATCAATATGCGAGATCACCATGGCTTGAATGGCTTGTAGTTTTGCTTCCTGAGTTAGGAACCGGCTGATTTTCTTTATTTTCCTCAGTTGGAAGAAACAAGTAGATGACACCGAGCCTATTTGGGTTTTCATGGAGAGATCATTACAGATAGTAACTCCTAAAGTTTTGGCATGCTTGGAGGGGGTTGGTGGTTGTCCCAGTTCATTAGGCCAAAAATTGGGACTCCAGTGATTCAGTGAGCCACCTGTGAGGATCAGTTCAGTTTTATCTGGGTTTAATTTCAACTGGTTGCTGTTCATCCAGTCACGGATGAACAGCATGGTAGCCTGAAATTCACAGATGGATTCTGGGGAGTCATTGATAGGAAATATCAATTGGAAGTCATCTGCGTAATTGAAGGTTTGAATATGTTTTTCTTTAAGTGCATGAATCAAAGGGAGGAGGTATAAATTAAAGAGATGGGGGGACAGAGAGGATCCCTGTGGGACTCCGCAGGTGTTTTTGATCATGGGAGTTGAAAAACCACCAAGATATACGGCCTGGGATCGATCTGTTAGAAAGGATCTAATCCACTCAAGAGCAGTGCCTTCGATACCCGCATCTCTGACACGGTCGATAAGGATGTTATAGTCGACCGTGTCAAAGGCTGCGGAAAGATCCAGCAATACCAATGCTTGAGGGAGACCCTTATCAGCCTTTTCTCTCAGGGTATCCAGCACAGAAAGTACTACTGACTCGGTAGAGTGGGCTGGGCGAAAACCCGCTTGATGGGCATCCAGGTATTCGGATTGCTCCAGGAACGCCGACAGATTTTTGGCTACGTGTGCTTCAAGTACTTTGGCCAGATAAGGAAGCAGCGAGATCGGGCGATAATTAGTTAGCGTTTTAGGATCTGCTCCTGGTTTTTTTAGGAGAGGGATAACAACCGCTTCCTTAAAAGTCACTGGTACCTGACCCAGTGTGAGTGATTTGTTTAGAAGAGTCATAGCTGGACCAGTGCAGAAGGTAAATGCTTCCTTTAATATCCGGGGAGGACAGCAGTCCCTTGGAGACCCGGACTTTACTTTGGCCAATAGGTCCTTAAAATTTTCCTGGTTTATAATAGGGAATTGTTCAAGCTTGTGTGGATTTGTGGGTTTAGTAAGGTATACTGGGCTTGAGCATAGAGGGATGTTTGATTTAATGGTTTTGATTTTCTCAATGAAGAAATTATTTAAGGCGTCACATAGGGATTGGGACGGAGTGGGTTTAATCGTCACTCTGTCCGGATTGGATAATTCATTGATAATTGCAAAAATTTCTTTAGACCGGTTGGTAGCGTTAACGATTTTGGATGAGAAGAATTCGGATTTAGAAGCCAGTATAGCTTTTTTATAAATTCCCCGTGCATTTAAGTACCTGCTTTTGTCATCGGGTAGGTATTTGTTTCTCCACTTCCTTTCTGCCTGCCGCAGAACGAGTTTTAGATTCTTTAATTCGGGGGAGAACCATTTCTGGGCCTCGTGGCGACGAATGTGCGAGGGTTTTTTGAGGGGAGCATATATATTACTAGCTGTCAGCAGCCAGTTTGTAAGGGCATTCTCGCTCAACTCAATAGAGGTTTGATCAATGGGAATGGTGTTGGCCAATGATTCCAGAAATGAATCTTTATCGATGGTCCTCCAGCTCCTGCGAGCTTCGAGATTGGGAGGTGTCATTTTGTTCAGAGTAGAGATATTTATAGAAAATTTGACAAAATAGTGGTCAGACCAGACGCAAGGGGTGGCCTCTAAATTTGTTAAGGACAAATTGCTGGACCAAACCTGGTCGAGCGTATGCCCTTTGATATGTGTGGCCGACAGGATGTGCTGACTTAAATTCAGTCCGGTAAGCAGATCCGTGAGTTCCACTGAGTGTGGTCCCTCTGCTGGGTCATTGGCCCAGTAATTGAAGTCCCCAGCCAACAGAACTTTTGCGTGGTTTGTTACCAGGTGAGTCATTTGTTCGCTCAGTCGTTTAGGGAACTGGGGCATGTTCTGTGGTGGTCTATAAAGTAGAACCACTACTAAGGGGGTGAGTGGAGACTCTAATTTCAGAACTATATTGTCTGTTTGAGGTATATCTAGTGAAGTAAGTGTAGTGAATTTAAGGTCTTGGTGTATAATGGCTGCTACTCCACCTCCCTTTTTCCCCTGTGGTCTATTGACTTGAAGAATGTAATAATCGTTAGGTAAAGCTGCTAGAATATCGGGGACGGAGTCTTGTGTTAGCCACGTTTCAGTTAGAAGTAGAATATCTAGGTGTTCATTAATCAGCAAATTGTAGATATCTAGTTGATGTTTTGGCAGGGAGCGAGTGTTCAGGTAGGTAACAGAAAGAGATTTTTCTTTTGTCGTTGCTCCAGGTTTAGTGAATATCCCACTTTCTATGGGTTGTTTGAGTTCCGCAAAGGAGGACCTTAAATCCCTTAACCCGTTCCTGTGTATTCGGTTCAGCGTGCGATAGTTAATTCCGTACTTAGTACAGTGGAGCGTTTTTAGTTCAGCCGATGAGTAGGTTAGACGTGGGACATAGCGGGGTGCCCCTTGCCCCTGACGGCCGCGGACGGGCGCAGACGGGCTTGCCTTTAGCGCGCCTTCGGCGCGCTGTCGGCGCGCCCGCTGCGCGCGTCCGCTGCGCTCCCTTGCTGCAGGCGGCATTAGTAGCCGAGTTCAGCCTTGGCTCCTCCCCCCACTTCCCTGATTGGCGCTTTAACGATAGCGTGTACACCAGGAGGTGCAGTGTTGATTGCGACGATGGTGTACGCCCTATGGATCCCTTTTTTTATTGCGCATTGTGATATGTGAGGTGGAAGCGGCCATACCACCTGAGGCAGTGTAGAAGACCTGGGACATGGGGCGTCGTCGTTATCCTATTTATACGTACACAAAGTGGGCTGGGCTTGTGTACGCCAGACGAGCGTAGGGGTGTGAATAATAGTTCCGGGGACCTGGGCATTGTTCAATTCCTGCCTGGTCAGGAAGTGTACTTATGTGTGTTTCTGTTGCAGTTTTGACATTGCAGAATGCAGAATTTACATTAATGTAGCATGTACCAGGAGGGCGGCAACTATCGCTAATGAGATGCTGTTCGAAAACATTGAATGGCCAACATCACATGTCGTTGTCAAGGTATTGGGTATGCGCAGACACTCATGTCAATGGTGTGCGGTATTATTGAAAGTGTTGCTATCGCGAAGCGCACAGGTGTGAATGTGTTCGGATGGAGGAGGTATCAGCAGTGAGGGTACGTCATAAATAGTGATAACATTCATTATAGTCAAGCAATGCAGGCCAAACGCGAATCTGAAAGTCTCACATATGACACACTACTATACTGGTAAAGTCTGACAACAGAGAATACAGCAATACAAATGTACACGTTACTGTTTACTGTTTGTCACATGTGATCTAGGATGTGCACTCTGCCCATGGCTGATGCTACCCCTTCGGGCCAGCAATACCCAGGCCGAAAGGCAGCACAATAATGTGCACACACACTCACCAGGGGCATCGTGTAACACACATTTGATTTTTTATGTAACGTTTAAGATGCATGGCCATCACACGTGGAAGGCTAATGTACAGACAATGAATATTGATCAAGATGATCGTTGAATGTTGTGTGTAGTAGAAGATATGTGTACACAGCAAAAAAACTTTTCAAAAAAGCTCTCTAAGCAGAAGGGGTGTGTCTCATCAAACGCTGTAGAGAGAATGACTAAAATGGGTGGGGTCCTCCAACTTTTACAATGGGAAATGTTATGAACTAATTAAATGCTTTTTTTAAGGTCACATGGCAATCGCGCATTGAGGGTGCAAGGAGGCCGCACCCAACAAGATTTTGAGAAAATATATTTATCATAATATAAGTTTATTACAGTTAGAAATATATAAATGTTTAAAATATTTTAGATTATCGCTTGCACTCATATGAAGTTTAAAGTTATTTAGATATAGTTTCGAGACATAAAACAAAAATGAGGGAATGGCGTACCATATGTCTATGATGTAACACAGGGCCTAGCAGTGTGCACTCATCGCATACGCAATGTGCAGCGGGCATGACCCCATACGTACATGACGTAAGGCGTGGCTTGGTACTGCGTACCCGTCGGATACCTATGTAGCAACTGGAGCGAACTCATACATATATGATGTTGTGCGTGATGCGGTGTCACGAATCCGTCATACGAAATGCGCATCCTTTACGAGTTTAGCAATATGGTGGATAGGATTCACGTGGTGATGGAGCTTGGTACACTACCGGTACGGGAGTGCAGTTTTCTCAACACAAAAAGAAAGATATACATATTTTTTTGGGAAGATATAAAACATTACTTAATTTTTAAAGTAAAAAGAAAGAAGTATAATAGAGTTCCAAAATATTACAAAAAAAATAGTAAAAATATAGGTTTTATAAACATTAAAATATGAAATTAACATTTAAAAAACATTCGAAATTCAAGGAAAGGACCATAGGTTTTACAGACATTATAGTTAGGAATTAGCATTTAACCCCTTCGCTGCTGCGGACATTCCGCTGCAGCGCTGGGGGGGGCAGGGGGGCAGCGCGGCGGGCCTGTGCTCATGACGGAGCCGCTCCGTCATGAGCCACAGTTGAGCTGTGCTCATGACGGAACGGTTCCGTCATGACTCCGCCCATTTGCGTTGTCGCCCCGCACAGGCGGGGAAACAGCGCCGCGCAGGCGGAGCGGCCGCCGGCAGGATTGTCATGACGGAACCGTTCCGTCATGAGCACACGACAACCGTGGCTCATGACGGAACGGTTCCGTCATGAGCAGGGAAGGGGTTAAAAAACCTCTGAAATTCACAAAAAAAAAAGCATAGGTTTCAGGGACGTTATAGTTAGTTGGACATTTGACTCATATAAAACTATAGAAATCCGCCTGTTATAGTTAGTTGTGCTAACTATAGAATGCACTGCTGATGATGTCACATATTACACCACTCATGACATGGTCAGTGACATCACTGATGACATCAATGATGACATCTCAAATGACATCACTGATGACATCACTGATGACATCATCCACGTGATAATCTGATGCACATACTGATTCCCTAATATAAACTTTGATACACCCATTCTAAAATGCAGACTACAATTTATGAAACTATACACGCAACAATGCCATATACTAAATACCACTCACTATTTCCTAGGTCTACACACACAGGTGTCGATTCCGATCCGGGTCGGAAAGCACTCCGACCGAGTCGGATCCGGAGTGTTTTCCGACTGAGCCGGACCCCTTCAGTCCGACCGAGCGAGTACGATGCGCACGTGTGCTGTTGGACTCGTTTCGGTCGGACTCCCATAGAAGTCAATGGGAGCCGGTCGTACGATGCGTACATGCGCTCCCATTGACTGAATGGGTACGTCTCGAACAAGTGCGCCCCCTACAGTGGGTACGCGTTGGTGACACCCGCAGCGTACATGCCTGCATTGGGGAGACCCATAGGTGTCCCCCTGTGTCCGAGTCGTAGGGCTGCGGGTGTCAGGGGGTCCGATGTGGACCCCTAAAGTCTGACTCCGGGAGCTTTTGCGAGCCGAACACTCCGGCTCGCATAGGCTGTCCGACGCGTGCATTGTACTGGCTCAGTTGTAAATCGCATCCATTGCACACCACGGTTAGCTTCCGACCGGGACGTACGGAGCGGTTTGGACCCAGAAACAACTCGGTCGGTGAATTTCATGTAGCTCGCATCGTACTTGCTCGCCCGTACAGCTGTACGAGCTGGCCGGTAAACACGCGTACGGCTCGTAGTTTTTCCGACCGAACCCGATTCGGTGCCCTTCCGACCGAGATCGGAATCGGCCCCACAGTAGTATAATATGCACTCATACATCTATACATGCAGTCACACTCCGCCGCACATCCATAGAGTTACTCACACACATAGTCAGTAATGCAAAGAATCAATCACATATCCATTTACTCATGTATACAGTTATACACACCAAGTCCATTATTTATAGACACACCATATCACTTATTTATAGAGATACTAACACATATTTACTGTCTTATACAATTACTGATACAACCAGACACTCATTTATACACAAAGTCTTCAAATAACTTACTCTCATGTATAGTCATTTATATACTCCAACACTTACATATAGTGCCTTAAAACATATGTAGTTAGTCACACATATACCACTGAGACATTCATTCACTCACCAACACACCCATACACACAGTAACTCATCCATACAGCCCTTCCCAGATGCGCTTTTGAATCCATACAACCAGTGACTCACCCACTCAGACATCTATGCACAGAGTCATACACCCCCCACCCACCCATACAGACACTCAGGGACGCATACAGATACTCAGACAACAAATCAATAACCCATATAGATACTCATGTAGCTATTCAGCAACCCATGCAGTTGCTTACACACCAACTGAAAGACTAATATAGACTTTCACACAGTGTAGTCACTGACGCATGCATTCAGTAAGACACGTTCAATCACTCACTTATACAGTCAGTCACGCACCTACTAAATAATTAATACAGGTACTTGTAAATGCATTCATTCTTCAATACACCTTGGCATAGATATATATGAAAAATATTTAAACTTTACAGAAACATACATTCACTGGATGATGTCATCAGTAATGTCATCAGTGATGTCACTGACCATGTCATGAGTGATGTCATATGTGACATCATCAGCAGTGCATTGCGCGAGTTATAGTTAGCTCAACTAACTATAACAGGCAAATTTCTCTGGTTTTATATGAGTCAAATGTCCAACTAACTTTAACGTCCCTGAAACCTATTTTTTTTAGTGAATTTCAAAGGCTTTTTAAATGCTAATTCCTAACTATAACGTCAGTGAATATATATATATATATATATATATATATATATATATATATATATATATATATATATAAATTAGTGAGCATGCAGGGAAGCTGTTGGACTGTGGATTCCATGCGAGCCTATGAATAAGGGGTTTGGAACCCCGAAACGCGTCAGGCAGAACTAAAGAGTAGGATGAAATGCCAGTTCTTCAATAAAGGATTTTAATATCATCTGCCGCGGAGTGCGTTCTCAATGCAGGGCAAACAACATGGTTTCATATATATATATATATATATATATATATATATATATATATATATATATATATATATTACCTACTGGCGGTCGCCAGTAGGTAGTTATAGTTAGGACCACGTTTCCATAGGAAAACCTCAACATTCTATTTTGAATAACTTTGGCGCCGGTCGACGAATCCTCGCGAATTTCTCAAAATAGGTGGGGCGCTACGCTCCGCTCCTACCCTGAAAGTCTCGGGGGGATCCGTCAAGCGGGGGCTGAGATAAAAGGGGGGTCCCAAAACGCGTTTTTCCCATGCATTTTTCCATAGGACCTTTAGAACGAGCTACAGCCCGAACGGCTGAACAGAATTACTCAAAATTTGGCAGAGAGGTAGTCCCTAGGTCAAGGAAGTGCCTTTTGTAGGTTTGGTGTAAATCTGTTCAGTAGATTCTGAGAAAATAGCCTTTAAATCAATATATATATCTGAGCCCGCTTACGGTACGCTTACCGTACGCTTACGGTAAGCGTACGGTGGCGTGCGCGAGCGCGATTCTGATTGGCTCTTAGATCTTAGTAAACATTCGAATCGGCCGAAACCAGGAAGCGGCGGCCGCCATTTTCTGTGTTTCACTCTGAAAAAAAAGAGTGAAAACAAGAAAAGGGGGCAATGAGGAGAGTTACAGACCCCCTTACATTTGTGAGGGGGTCAAAGAAGGACTGTAAAGTACAAAACAAACATTTATTGATTTTTTTAAAAAATCACGGGGTACGCGTACGGTAAGCTTACGGTAAGCGTACGGAAGAAACATGGCGTGCGCGAAGGAGATTCTGATTGGCCCATAGATCATAGTAAACATTCGAATCGGCCGAAACCAGGAAGCGGCGGCCGCCATTTTGTGTGTTTCACTCAGAAAAAAAACAGAGAAAACAAGGAAAGGGGGCAATGAGGAGAGTTACAGACCCCCTAACATTTGTAAGGGGGTCAAAGAAGGACAGAAAAGTACAAAAAAAACATTTATTGATTTTAAAAAAAATCACGGGGTACGCATACGGTAAGCTTACGGTAAGCGTACGGTAAAAAAAAATAAAAATAAATAAATGAAAAGCAGATTTAAGAGTTTAGAAATTAGGGAGCTCTAAAAAGAGCTGTTGTGTTTATGAAGTCATTTTTTTAGTGGTACCTACAAGTAAGTACCGATGCAGAGTCTAAGGTTCAAGAGGAAGACTCTGTTCCCTTCATCATTGAAGTGCACACCATCTCCTCTATAAATGTCTTGCATGTCATAACGCAAGTTGTTGTGGTAAATGGCACCCATACCATAGTCACGGAGGAAAGCAGAAACAGATTTGTTGACGTGCTTTCTTGCTTTGTCAATCTGCGGACAGAAATGATTGGACCAGTTCCATTTTTGCCTTTGGCATATGTTGGAAAACACAAAGGCAGTTTTAGGGAAAAGTGTAAACAGTTGTGCAAAGGTGTCCTTCATAAGCATTTCCAGACCTACCCCAGTCAAAGTGCCTAGGTCATTGCCACCACAGTGCACTATTATGAGGTCAGGGTGTTGGTTTTGCATGAAGGATTTCACCAATGGCATCAATTGGTGCCACTTTAACCCTCTCTGACCAATCCATTTTATGTCTACATTTGGCAAAGCAAGGTCTCTCACCATACCTGTTTTCTCTGCAAACTTTTCACTCCAGAAGACATAGCTGTGCCCTACAATCCACACTGTGAACATCTTCAAAGGAGAACTGGATGCACTCAGGAGGTGTCTTTCAGTAGAATGGCAATATGAAAAGAAAGACAGTTTGGAAATGGAGGCATACATATTTTTTTCAAAACAAAAAGAACTGATTGGCTGTTTCATACCATTCTAGAATAAAAACTAGGCTGTATGTGTAAATTAATAGAAGCATGTTTTGTATTGGTACAAAAAAATGTGTAACCAAAGAACAGTACTATGGATTTGCTGTAAGGTTTGAAAAGTCAAGCACTCTTGCTCTGTGGAATTGAAACATTGTGTGTCGAACTTCTGACCTAACTCTACACAGCAGTGTTCTATGAGCTGTTGCTATGGTAGCAGGCAGAAGTCAAGTTGGGGGAAGGGTACTAGGCAGAAGTCAAGTTGGGGGAAGGGTACTTTTGGAAAAGGGTTGGTTTTCAACCAATAGAAATGTGTGATTACATTTGAAAAAAAGGGGGAAGCACTGAGATTTGAAACTTACATGTATATGTGTGGAAAAATAGAGGGAAAGTTTGCCATTATCTGGTTCTGCTGAGAGGAGAGAGGTGAACACAACAGAGATCCTGGCTCTGATAATCTGCTGTTTGAGTGTCACATTTCTTTCACAACTAACTAATTTTAAAGGTGAGTTTACAGTTTGAGAGGGGATGTATGTGGTAACTTAAGAAATGAATAATAGAAATGGGAATTGTTTTTGTTGTAGTTACACATGGTGGTTTCATAATGTGTCAGTCTGTAAAAGTGATTTACACTTGCCCCGAAAAAAAAAAGAGCAGTAAGTGTGCTTTCAAATTGGCAAAGAAATTTCGTTTTGGGACTAATGTGAAAACATGACTCTGTGTGCATAGAAGAATTATAGGCAGAGATTTATTGCGTCTTGCTCTGGTGATTTCACAGTTGCATTAGATGGAAAGGGGGAGCGAATTTTTGGGGGAAGAAGCAGAGTCTTAGCACACACCCATGTGCTTGCCATGTATAGTCATGCACAGTATTTAGAAGCGAGTGGGGTTTTCAGGTTTAAGTCTGTAATGCAAATACATTCAGCATCACTAAGGCTGGTTGCCCTTGCTGGAGTGTAGGCAGTCACAGAGAATACACATGGTGGTGGTCTGAAAAAACAGCTTGGACATGTGCATTTAAATAAATCAAAAAAAGTGGTTTTATAATGTGTCAGTCTGTAAAAGTGATTTCCAATTGTAAAAAGTGATTTTCACTTGGCCCGAAAAAAAAAGAGCAGTAAGTGTGCTTTCAAAATGGCAAAGAAATTTCGTTTTGGGACTAATGTGAAAAAATGACTCTGTGTGCATAGAGGAATTATAGGCAGAGATTTATTGCGTCTTGCTCTGGTGATTTCACAGTTGCATTAGATGGAAAGGGGGAGCGAATTTTTGGGGGAAGAAGCAGAGTCTTAGCACACACCCATGTGCTTGCCATGTATAGTCATGCACAGTATTTAGAAGCGAGTGGGGTTTTCAGGTTTAAGTCTGTAATGCAAATACATTCAGCATCACTAAGGCTGGTTGCCCTTGCTGGAGTGTAGGCAGTCACCGCGAATACACATGGTGGTGGTCTGAAAAAAACAGCTTGGACAAGTGCAATTAAATAAATTAAAAAAAAAGGTTTCATAATGTGTCAGTCTGTAAAAGTGATTTTCACTTGCCCCGAAAAAAAAAAGAGCAGTAAGTGTGCTTTAAAAATGGCAAAGAAATTTCGTTTTGGGACTAATGTGAAAACATGACTCTGTGTGCATAGAGGAATTATAGGCAGAGATTTATTGCGTCTTGCTCTGGTGATTTCACAGTTGCATTAGATGGAAAGGGGGAGCGAATTTTTGGGGGAAGAAGCAGAGTCTTAGCACACACTCATGTGCTTGCCATGTATAGTCATGCACAGTATTTAGAAGCGAGTGGGGTTTTCAGGTTTAAGTCTGTAATGCAAATACATTCAGCATCACTAAGGCTGGTTGCCCTTGCTGGAGTGTAGGCAGTCACAGAGAATACACATGGTGGTGGTCTGAAAAAACAGCTTGGACATGTGCATTTAAATAAATCAAAAAAAGTGGTTTCATAATGTGTCAGTCTGTAAAAGTGATTTCCAATTGTAAAAAGTGATTTTCACTTGGCCCGAAAAAAAAAGAGCAGTAAGTGTGCTTTCAAAATGGCAAAGAAATTTCGTTTTGGGACTAATGTGAAAACATGACTCTGTGTGCATAGAGGAATTATACGCAGAGATTTATTGCGTCTTGCTCTGGTGATTTCACAGTTGCATTAGATGGAAAGGGGGAGTGAATTTTTGGGGGAAGAAGCAGAGTCTTAGCACACACCCATGTGCTTGCCATGTATAGTCATGCACAGTATTTAGAAGCGAGTGGGGTTTTCAGGTTTAAGTCTGTAATGCAAATACATTCAGCATCACTAAGGCTGGTTGCCCTTGCTGGAGTGTAGGCAGTCACAGAGAATACACATGGTGGTGGTCTGAAAAAACAGCTTGGACATGTGCAATTAAATAAATTAAAAAAAAAGGTTTCATAATGTGTCAGTCTGTAAAAGTGATTTTCACTTGCCCCGAAAAAAAAAAGAGCAGTAAGTGTGCTTTAAAAATGGCAAAGAAATTTCGTTTTGGGACTAATGTGAAAACATGACTCTGTGTGCATAGAGGAATTATAGGCAGAGATTTATTGCGTCTTGCTCTGGTGATTTCACAGTTGCATTAGATGGAAAGGGGGAGCGAATTTTTGGGGGAAGAAGCAGAGTCTTAGCACACACCCATGTGCTTGCCATGTATAGTCATGCACAGTATTTAGAAGCGAGTGGGGTTTTCAGGTTTAAGTCTGTAATGCAAATACATTCAGCATCACTAAGGCTGGTTGCCCTTGCTGGAGTGTAGGCAGTCACAGAGAATACACATGGTGGTGGTCTGAAAAAACAGCTTGGACATGTGCATTTAAATAAATCAAAAAAAGTGGTTTCATAATGTGTCAGTCTGTAAAAGTGATTTCCAATTGTAAAAAGTGATTTTCACTTGGCCCGAAAAAAAAAGAGCAGTAAGTGTGCTTTCAAATTGGCAAAGAAATTTCGTTTTGGGACTAATGTGAAAACATGACTCTGTGTGCATAGAAGAATTATAGGCAGAGATTTATTGCGTCTTGCTCTGGTGATTTCACAGTTGCATTAGATGGAAAGGGGGAGCGAATTTTTGGGGGAAGAAGCAGAGTCTTAGCACACACCCATGTGCTTGCCATGTATAGTCATGCACAGTATTTAGAAGCGAGTGGGGTTTTCAGGTTTAAGTCTGTAATGCAAATACATTCAGCATCACTAAGGCTGGTTGCCCTTGCTGGAGTGTAGGCAGTCACAGAGAATACACATGGTGGTGGTCTGAAAAAACAGCTTGGACATGTGCATTTAAATAAATCAAAAAAAGTGGTTTTATAATGTGTCAGTCTGTAAAAGTGATTTCCAATTGTAAAAAGTGATTTTCACTTGGCCCGAAAAAAAAAGAGCAGTAAGTGTGCTTTCAAAATGGCAAAGAAATTTCGTTTTGGGACTAATGTGAAAACATGACTCTGTGTGCATAGAGGAATTATAGGCAGAGATTTATTGCGTCTTGCTCTGGTGATTTCACAGTTGCATTAGATGGAAAGGGGGAGTGAATTTTTGGGGGAAGAAGCAGAGTCTTAGCACACACCCATGTGCTTGCCGTGTATAGTCATGCACAGTATTTAGAAGCGAGTGGGGTTTTCAGGTTTCAGTCTGTAATGCAAATACATTGAGCTTCACTAAGGCTGGTTGCCCTTGCTGGAGTGTAGCACTCTGGACATGGGCTTTTTAAAAAATCTGAAAAGTGGTTTCATAATGTGACAGTTTGTAAAAGAGATTTTCACTTGCCCAAAAAAAAGAGCAGTTTGTGTGCATTCAAATTGGCAAAGAAATTTTGTTTTGTGACTATTGTGAAAAGAAATGTAGTAATATATTTAAATACAATAAAGGATTTTTTTTTAGTTTTTTTCAGGTATTGCTGAAGAACAGTGAACAAAATTTAAGATGCCTACAAAATCTCGAGTTCAAAAAACCTTCTGGTAAGCAGAAAAAACAATTTCTTAAAAAAATATTCAAAACAAAGAAAAATGTACAAAATGTCTGTCCTGGGAAGAATGTAACAAAACGAAGAGAACAGCAAAAAATTGAGAATTTAGTTAATGCAAATATACCTTCTGCAACTGAAAAGTTTTACATAAACAGAAAAACAGCGTTTAAAGAGATACGTAGAAAAATGTTTCAGAGAAGAGTTATGTCCAATTTGATAAAGGATGTGAAGAAATATAAGCAAAAGGCAAAATATTACAAGAGAAAAAAAGAAATTGAAGCCATTGCAGCAAAAGCATTAGAATTAAAAAGGAAACTATTCATATTAATTTTGAATAGGATGCGTACATTAGATAAAATGGTTAATGTACTGAAATCACAAAGCAAAAGCAAAAGAGTAGTGAACAGAACAAACTTTTGTAAAGTGTTTTTAGGAAAGTGGATGCATAGTTCAAGTAGTGAACCTTTTTTTAATGAAGAGAGCTATTTTCAAAGTAATAGTTTGCTGCATGCAGTTGACACCAGAGGTCGTTCATACGAAGTAAAAAATGGTTGCATAATGGAGAAGGAGATAATGGTTCAAAGAGATGAGGTACAAGTGATGGCAGATGAGGCAATGGGGAGACGTCCTAAAGCCCCAGTGTACACTTGGAATTGTAGTAGTATTTGCACTGTGCGTCAGGAATCTATTGACAGATTTCGAGAGTTTCTAAGAGAATATAGTAAAAAAAGTGTAAAACAGAAGATTAAGGTGCTTCAAAGTCTGGATCCATGCAGAGTGAGAGAGAATACTGGTTTGCAGGGTCATTCTCTGGCTTGTCTATCTAGAAAAGTGTGCAATAGTGTTTTCCATCATTTTAGGATGCTGGCTGTTCATCATACTGAAATGAGAAAGTTTGTGAGACGCTTGTATTTTGCCAAAAGTCCAGCAATAAAGTTAAATGAATTGAATAGGGCTCTGTTCCGAGGAACGGTATCAGATGTAGAGAAGGTTGTTGATGAAATTCAGTTTTGTTACTTTGGTCCTGAACAAAACAGTGCAGAGAAGGACACAGTAAATGAGGAAGAAGTGGAAGAGAATGTAGAACCTTCTGTAAGTAAGACATTTAATGATCACATAACAAAATTTGCAATAGTCTCTAATGAAAGACCAAATGTTACTTGTATTTGTTGCCGCAGAACTCATTATAGAAAACAAACTAGGAATGTTGATCTCTACAGAAAGAGTGAAAATGAAGATAATTATAAGTGGATGGATTTTGCCACATATATATTTCTTGAAAATTGTTTTGAATTGGGTGAAGATCAGCGTATTTGTAAATACTGTTACAACAAGTTAGAGGAAAATAGAATGCCGACCAGAGCTGTACATAATAATTTAGAATTGGATGGTATTCCTGCTGAACTTTCTGAATTAAATACATATGAGTCTATACTCATTCAATGTGTTCATCCGTTCCAGACCATAGTACGTATGGAGCCCAAAACTGGTAAATTACCTCCTTCAGATTTACTGAGAGGTTTAAAAGGTAGAGTGGTGTATTTGCCCTTGGATTTGAAAAAAAATATGGAAACTATTGATGCGGATACTTTGGAAACTGAACCATTAATTATTCTGGTTAATGGTGTACCCACAAAGAATAAGAAGATTTGGCAGGAGCTGGTAGATGTGCGGAAAGTACAAAGAGCAAATTTGTATTTGAAAAAAAATAACAAATGGTATGAATCAATTTATATAGAAGAAGAAGAAGAAGAAGACGAAGATTTTCAAGAAGACACAGAAACACCAACTGGACAAATTGAAAAAGTGGACAAGACAAAGGAAGAAGAAATTTATGAACATTTTAGCATACATCCTCTTCATTCGAAAGAAGTTATGGGAGACAATATTGATCTCTTTCAGATGAAGAAAGCAAAAGGAACTCCCGTGAGTGTATGGGAGGAGAGCTTGGAAGCTCGATGTTTTCCCCAGCTGTTTCCTACGGGAAAAGGAGGACGATACGATGAACGTCCAGAACAGATTCCAGCTTCAGAGTATCGGACTACAAGACTATATGCTGAAGATCCCAGATTTCGACAAAGTATTCCTTATTTGTTCCATCTTTTATTTGAAAGCGACTTGTCTGCACTGTCTTATGCAGTAAATCACATTTTAAAAAGTGGAGTACATTTACAAAATGTGTCTGCTAAGGATTTTATGGAGAAAGTGCAGCACCGAGATGATCATTTGGAAACACAACTGATCAATCTGATGGCTTGTCAGCGTGGGACAAATGAATATTGGTACCGACGCCATGGTGAACTAAAATGCATGTTACGCAATTTAGGAACACCAACATGGTTCCTTACCCTAAGCTGTGCCGAGTACGCTTGGGATGATTTACTGGATTTTCTACGAGAGGCCAATTCAAACATTAAAAACATCGAATACAAGACAGCAGGAGAACTGTGCTCATTGGATCCGGTTAATGTTTGCAAATATTTCAATCATAGATTTGAGGCTATGATGTCCTTCATCTGCAATAAAAAAAATCCACCCCTTGGAGAAGTAGTGGATTTCTTTTGGAGAAAAGAGTACCAGGCAAGAGGTGCTCCTCATATTCATATGCTGTTGTGGATCAAGGATGCCCCAAAGTTTGGAACAGATACTGATGAAGCAGTGTTATCTTACATTGAAGAATATTCAACATGTGGTATACCAAAAAGCACAGAAGAGAACAAGTTAAAGGAGCAAGTTTTACGTTTCCAAAGTCATCGGTGTGGAAAATACTGTCGACGGAAATACAAGAGCAAAGAAAAATACTACACTAAATGTCGATTTGGATTTCCTAGACCTGTTCTTTCAAATGGAAGAGTAAACAGTTTTATGTCAGCTGTGAGACATACTATCACAAGAAAATCACCTAAGAATACCTACAACCTTAAAAGAAAAGAAGAATCAAAAAATATAAATGACTACAACCCAGTCATTTTATCCATGTGGAACGCTAACATGGATATACAGTATGTAGCTGACAATTCCATTGCTGTTGCACGATATGTAACGTCTTACATTACGAAATCAGAAAAAACAGAATTGAAGGAAATGTGGGAAGAGATTTCTCACGAGAAGACTGTCAGTAAGAAGCTGTACAGTTTCAGTTTGAAGATGTTATCGCATCGAGAAATTGGATCCTACGAATGTTCAGATAGGTTATCTTCTGCAAGTCTCTACTCGAAGTCAAGAAGAATAATTTGGGCAAGTTTAGGCCTTGCAGCAATGAGAAATCGGGTACTGAAATCTGTTGGAGAAATTGAATATTTGGCCGAGAATGACCCAGAAAGTACAGATATATTGAAAACAAACATGTTGGACACATATTATCCCAAGAGAAGTCATCATCTGGAGAACATGTGTCTCTATGAAGTGTTGCAGAACTACATTTATTCACGGAAAGCTGCAGAAGACATTAATAATGGAAAATATAAAGTTGTTGGTGAAGAAGGATGTTTGGTGAAGCAAACCAAAGGAAGTTTGATAAATCACCGGAAGCTGAGTTGCGACACTACCGACAAGAAAGAATTTTACTACTTGGCTCTTTTACAGTTGTTTAAACCATGGCGTACAGAGGATGAACTACTGGGAGAATTTCAAAGCTATGAGGATTCATTTAATGCTTGCAAAGACAGCATACAATGCAATACATTCACAACTTATCTGCAAATGTTAAATGAAGAAATTGAACAGGAAACTACAATTGCAGCAGAAATAGCTAGAGACAGTTCTCAGGACAGCCAAAGTTCAGGAACACACAGTCAAGATCCCCTAGGACAACCAATCGTTGAAAATGAAGCATCAATAGCCATGAATGAAGTGGAAACAGCTATGAATCAAGCTCAAGAAGAATTTATAGACTTAGAAAATTTGGAAAGACAACTGAATCAAGAGCAGCAACAAATTTATGAAGAGATCAAAAACAAAATTGATCACGGATTTCTACATGTAAAAAAAGAGTGCTCATGCACATCATTTCATCCAATCAGGATGTATGTAAGCGGACAAGCTGGCACTGGAAAAAGTTTCCTAATTAAAGTCATCAGAAGCTACCTAAAGCAAAAAACGGATTCTACTTTGTCTTGTGTGGTTACTGCTCCAACTGGGTTAGCAGCATATAACATAAAAGGAATCACCTTACATCGTTTGCTAATGTTACCAGTGGAGCATGAGAACAAAATACAATTCAACAAGCTAACTGGAGAAGCATCCTTGGAAGTTTCACGAGTATTGAAGAAGATGCAAGTTCTCATTATTGATGAGGTGAGCATGGTATCAAACTTAATGCTTGCCTTTGTGCATTTAAGAATGCAGCAAATTTTGAAGACAGACTATGACGTGTTATTTGGTGGAAAACACGTCATAGTTTTTGGAGATCTTTTGCAACTTACTCCAGTTAAAGGACAACCAGTGTTTAATACTGTGACACATGAAGACACGAAGAAGTCATTGGGAAGCATCGGTAATACAAATATTTGGTCCTTCTTTGAGTACAAGGAACTTACAACTAATATGAGGCAAGCAAACGATGAAGAATATGGAAGTATTCTGAAAGATATCAGGATTGGACTACTCACAGAAGCTGGCAAAAAAGCATTACAGACTCGGCTGCTACATAATTTATTTCCAAAGGAAGAAATAGTTGCAGAGAAGATATACAAGAACATTGCAGAAAACAAAAGTGTCATCTGCTTAATGCCTACTCTACGTGAATGCTCAATATTCAATGAGGAGCTTTTGAAATTGGAAAAGGAAGAGATCAGGAAATTGGAAGCAGTGGACAAAATTGAGGATGGAAGAATTACTGTCACAGTAACAGGCAAACTGAAAAATAAATTGGACTCACTAGAGAAGAACATCTCCAAAACAGCTGGATTAGAAAAAAATCTATATGTTTGCATGAACTGTAGAGTGTTTTTAAGGAGAAATTTGGATGTTGAGAAAGGTTTAGTTAATGGAGCGATGGGAAGAGTTGTGGGTTTTATTAATTATCAGAAAAAAGAAGGAATTGAATGTTTAAAAATAAAATTTGATCAGATAGATGAAGTTAAAGATATTTGTCGTTGTACAGTTCGTTTTATGCTTGTGAAAGACTTATATGTACGTAGGAAGCAGTTTCCGTTTTCTCTAGCATATGCTGTAACTATTCACAAGTCTCAAGGATTGACTGTAGATTGTGCATTTGTGAACATTGGTTCAACTGTGTTCAAAGAAGGTATGGCATATGTTGCTTTGTCACGAGTCAAAACATTATCAGGTTTATTCATGATAGACTTTGAAGAATCAAAAGTTAGTGCTGATACAAATTGTGTAAAGGAGTATAATAGATTAAGAAGAAGCTATGCTCCTCATTTAGGTCAGTATCCTGTGTTGGAGAAACGTGTAGTTTCTCGTAAAAGAAAAAATGAGAATATCTGTAGTGAAGATGTAGAGAAGAGGAAAAAAAAGAGGAGTGATGTAATTGCAAGCAAAAAGAAAAAGGAAAATGAAGAACAGGTTGTAGGATGTCATTTTGAAAATAGCTCTGGTGTCAACTGCTACGCAAATGTAGTGCTGAATGTTGCATTTTATCTGGAAAGTTTGCAAGAGCAGATAATAGTAAATCAGGGAAAAAGATTCTGTTCAGAGCTGAGTCTCCTTTTTCAAAAGTTGAGTAAAGATAAAACTCAAATAGAAAGTGCTACTGACATTAGAAAACTTTTAGATGTATGTTCAGGACGAACACAGTTTTCTCAAAATGAACAGCAAGATGCACATGAATTTTTGATGTATTTTCTTCAGGTAGTGGAAGAAGAAGGAGTTCCCATTGACATTTTTTTTGGTCTCTCTTATAAATGGGAACATAGTTGTGATAATTGTTATAATATATGTGGCTCTATTGTTGATAATGAAAGGTTTATTTATTTGACATTGCCAGAGAGTAAAACAGTCACTTTTGCAAAATTAGTTAAAGATGCTAATCATAGCATGAAATGTGGTGAGTGTAATTCTGACATGTTTTCAACATTAATTTTAAAGGAATACGGACAATATGTAATTTTAATGATGCAACGATGTAGAGCTGATGGTTCAAAATTGGATACTTTAATAAAGAAGTTTACAGGACAGCAATTATCAATTTCAGGAAAAACTTTTGTAACTGTTGCAATAATTTTCCATGATGGACCTACTGTTACTTCTGGACATTACACAGTTTATCTAAAATGTGAAAAAGGCTGGACACTGTGTAGTGATTCCCAATTGATTTTCAAACAACGTTTGCCTTTTGATTTAGCAAATTCCTATCTAATCTTCCTGAAACCTAAATTTTAGAGAGACTTGGCAAGATCTGGACAAAATAATTTTACCATTTTACTGGATTACCATTGCAATTTTGTAAAAAAAAGATTTTTAAAATTATCATTTGGCCTAATGGAAAGATAACCAATTGTAATGTGGACTTTTTTAATTTTTAATGCAATTTTGAAAAACCAATAATTTAGAGATTATCGGTAACTTCTGCACATTTTAAATTTTGGAATGTTATTGGACTGCCATTGGAAATTTTTTCAAAAATGATTTAAAAAATTACTATTTGGCCATGTGGAAAAGTAACCAATTCTATTGTGGACTAAATAAATTATTCAAAAAATTTTCGTGAACCAAAATGTTACAGAGAATCGGTGAGATCTGGACAAATTAAACTTTAGAATTTTATTGGATTTCCGTTGGAAATTTATTCCCCAAAAAAAATTAAAATTACTATTTGGCCTAAAGGAAATGAAATCAGATGTATTTTGGAGTTATTTGAGATATAATATTGTGATTATAGTTCTGAAACAAACATATCAGACGGTATTTTAAAGAAATAAGTATTGGTATTAGATGATATTTTTTTACAATATTATGCATTTCTATAATGTTAAGTTTAATTAAAAAAAGAATCAGGGCTTTTTTAATACAATCTTTGTGATTGGTATTTTTTTTTGCCCGCTGTAAAATGATGAATGCAATTGCTTTCACAATTTATAGTGAAATGCAATATATTCTGAAAACAGCAAAAATAAGGCAAAAAGATTTTTTGGTAAAAAATGTAAATATGTGTACTGTATTATAAAATGTTTAAAAAATATTAATACTTTTTTCTTTTTTTCCAGATAGATATAGAAAATTTTCGAAAACTACAAACATTTTTAAAACTATTTTTTAAAAAAAGAAATGAATAAATATTTTTTCAGTGAGTATGGTAAGTCAATAATAATAATTGTAGTCTCTCAAGGACAATGTAATGTGATAAATGATTTTTAGTGTTTTTTTTAAAAAATAAAAAAAAAGTACGCGCACCGTACGCGTACGGTAAAAACAAATAAAAAAAAGTTTTTAAAACCATATGTAAAAAAAAGATGAAAGATAAGGTCGGCTCTTAAAAGAACCGTTGTGTTCATGCAGGGACAGAGGAAAGGAAGCATGGGAAAATTATTCAAAGCGACAAATGTGCTGATCTATTTTGTTGTTCACTAGGGAAACACTGGTCTCCCTATGGCAAATTAGATCTTTACAAAATGTGCAATGAATATCAACCTTCCGAAATCGAGGGTTCATTTCCAGAGGGCCAGCAAAAGGAGATTCTCCCCCCACAGATGAAGGGCTCACCTGACCTGCAGAAGAAGGAGTAAGCCCTGCAGGTGATGGTCCAGGCTGAGCTGCTGTGGATGTACTGGCTCGTCTTTCTGAAGAGTTACCTCCAAAAAGATGACCATGTGTCCTTCTGTGTACATCCTGGAGGTGTCTCTTCATGGTGTGATTCCCAAAGGAATACTTCCTGTTAGGATTACCTCTAGAAAGTACACGCTGACACAGCTTGCAAGTAACTAAGGGTGCATTCACCTTTTGCTGGCCTTCTGGAAAAGTAAAATAATCCCAAACATAAGAAGGCTTTTGTTTCCTCGATCTCTGCCTCAAGACAGTGCTGCTAGTGCTAGCCTCACTCTCAGAAGAGCTCTGCTGTTCTGCCATCGTATCCCAAAGACAAACCAGCTCCTTCTCCCAAGGGATCACAAGCAGAAATGAGGGGAATGGGTGTGGTGTAGGAGAGTTCTAGAACTGAAAGTAGTTTCAACCAATCAAAAGTTGTGTTTCAAGATCACATGACCTACCGTACGCTTACGGTACGCTTACGGTACGCTTACGGCAAAAAGTACGCGTTCGCGTAAAAAAGACACGCGCTTGCGCGCATGCGCATAACAGTCACTCCCCGGCACTTCCGCGTAACGTGCGCGTGTGGCGTAAGCGCGCACGCGTCCCACGCGCAGTACGCGCGGCTACGCAAAGTGCGTAACTATACGCAAGCAGCGTAGATAGATTACGGACGTTGCGTAAACCATACGCTTACCGTGAGCTTACGGTATGCGTACCAAAAAAAAATAAAAAAAAAAAAAAAGAACTGGAAATAAATTTTACATGTTTATTTTAAAAAATATATAAAAAAAAATATTTAAGGATTTTAAAAATTAAAGCATAGTCTTTATAAAAGGTAAGAAAATTAAATAAAAAATATGTTTGAAAAAATTGAAGAATAAAAAAAAAATTAGCATTTAAAAAACCTTGCAAATTCACTGAAAAAACCATGGGTTTCACACACGTTATAGTTAGGAATTAGCATTTAAAAAACCTTTGAAATTCAGTGAAAAAACCATAGGTTTCACACACGTTATAGTTAGGAATTAGCATTTAAAAAACCTTAGAAATTCAGTGAAAAAACCATAGGTTTCACACATGTTATAGTTAGCTGGACATTTTACTCGTAAAAAACCAATGAAATTGCCCCGTTATAGTTAGTTCAGCTAACTATAACTCGCGCGCCCGCAATGCACTGCTGATGACGTCACATATTACATCACTCATGACATGGTCAGTGACATCACTCATGACATCACTGATGACATCTCAAATGACATCACTGATGACATCACTGATGACATCATCCTTGTGATAGAGTGGCAGACCTCCTCTTCCCCTAATATAACCTTTGACACACACATTCAAAAATAGAAACTACAATGTTCAAAACAATGGACATACCAATACCAGTTAAAACAACCTTTTCAGTAATTCTAAGATCCACATACACATCCACTCATTCACCAACAGTCCAATTCAGTCACTCATACATGTACTCACTCATCATATGTACTCATACACCTATACATCCTGTTACACAATGCCACTCATCCATAGAGTTACTCACACACATAGTCACTCATGCTAACAAAGAATCAAACATACATTTACTTGCATATACAGTTATACACACACCACCACACTTACTTCTACGGAAACTTACACATACTTAGTCTTTTAAACAATCACTTATAGAAACACATACTTATTCATACAAGAACTCTTTCAATCTCTCACTCTCACATATACTCACATATATACACCAATAGTCACATATACTAGTTTACAACATATGTAGTTACTCATAAAGACACTATTGAGACAGTCATTCACTCAATAACACATCCATGCACACACTCATCCACCCATACAGTCCTGCACACATGCTGTGTTCAACACATACAAACAGTGAGTCACTCATTCATACACCTATGCACTACGTAATACCCCCCACCGAACCATGCAGACACTCAGACTGATACTCAAAAAACCAACTAATAACCTATATAGACACCCAAGTATCTACTCACCAACCCATGCAGCCACTTATACACAAAGTGAGAGACTGATACAGATATATACATATTTAAACATTACTCACTAAAACATGTATTCACTATGATACACTTAATCAGTCAGTTAAACAATCAATTTTTCAAAAACAAATCATCCATTTAGACACTTATATACCCATTTATTCTTCCATTGACCTTGAGATATACATATATAAAACATATTTAATTTTCAGAAAAACACACATTCACTGGATGATGTCATCAGTGAGGTCATCAGTGATGTCATTTGAGATGTCATCAGTGATGTCATGAGTGATGTCACTGACCATGTCATGAGTGATGTAATATGTGACATCATCAGCAGTGCATTGCGGGCGCGCGAGTTATAGTTAGCTGAACTAACTATAACGGGGCAATTTCATTGGTTTTTTACGAGTAAAATGTCCAGCTAACTATAACATGTGTGAAACCTATGGTTTTTTCACTGAATTTCTAAGGTTTTTTAAATGCTAATTCCTAACTATAACGTGTGTGAAACCTATGGTTTTTTCACTGAATATATATATATATATGAGATGTCATCAGTGATGTCACTGACCATGTCATGAATGATGTCGAATGACGCCGAATCACCGCACCCTCGCAACTTTGCCCTTCCATCAAATGGGACTGTGACTACACGGAGGATTGCTACTTACTTAAGTGGCTTCCAAGGCACGATTCGGGATGTTAGCGGTGGGATGAGGGTCCCGGAGAGCTGCCTGCCATCCACTACAAGATCCAGACTGCCGTGGGGTGAGAGCAGACACCGCCCACTGGGGAAGTACTGACGCTGCTGTGCCTGCTCTTTGCGGACTCGGAGCACCGGGTCTGAGACATCCCCCTCACGTCCTGTCAGCAACACCTACACCTATCAGAGCGAGGCATTTGCTGTTTAAAAGTGGACGATTAACTTATTTCCTTTCCTGGTTTGACAAGCATCTGATGAAGTCATTACGACGAAACGCGTCATGCTGAGAGCCAAATAAAGCAGCATCTCCCTGAGAACCCGTGTGTGCCCGACTTTCCTTTTAAAACAAGAGGAGTGTGGTTTGGTGTTTAGGTGCGGCCACAAGCACCTTTGGGTACCCATCCCTGAAGAGTTCGGCGATCATGTGGCAAGCAAGTGGTATCTCTAAAAACTTTTTGGAAAACGCCGAATCACCGCACCCTCGCAACTTTGCCCTTCCATCAAATGGGACTGTGACTACACGGAGGATTGCTACTTACTTAAGTGGCTTCCAAGGCACGATTCGGGATGTTAGCGGTGGGATGAGGGTCCCGGAGAGCTGCCTGCCATCCACTACAAGATCCAGACTGCCGTGGGGTGAGAGCAGACACCGCCCACTGGGGAAGTACTGATGCTGCTGTGCCTACTCTTTGCGGACTCGGAGCACCGGGTCTGAAACATCCCCCTCACGTCGTGTCAGCAACGCCTACACCTATCAGAGCGAGGCATTTGCTGTTTAAAAGTGGACGATTAACTTATTTGCTTTCCTGGTTTGACAAGCATCTGATGAAGTCATTACGACGAAACGCGTCATGCTGAGAGCCAAATAAAGCAGCATCTCCCTGAGAACCCGTGTGTGCCCGACTTTCCTTTTAAAACAAGAGGAGTTTGGTTTGGTGTTTAGGTGCGGCCACAAGCACCTTTGGGTACCCATCCCTGAAGAGTTCGGCGATCATGTGGCAAGCAAGTGGTATCTCTAAAAACTTTTTGGAAAACGCCGAGTCACCGCACCCTCGCAACTTTGCCCTTCCATCAAATGGGACTGTGACTACACAGAGGATTGCTACTTACTTAAGTGGCTTCCAAGGCACGATTCGGGATGTTAGCGGTGGGATGAGAGTCCCGGAGAGCTGCCTGCCATCCACTACAAGATCCAGACTGCCGTGGGGTGAGAGCAGACACCGCCCACTGGGGAAGTACTGACGCTGCTGTGCCTGCTCTTTGCGGACTCGGAGCACCGGGTCTGAGACATCCCCCTCACGTCGTGTCAGCAACGCCTACACCTATCAGAGCGAGGCATTTGCTGTTTAAAAGTGGACGATTAACTTATTTCCTTTCCTGGTTTGACAAGCATCTGATGAAGTCATTACGACGAAACGCGTCATGCTGAGAGCCAAATAAAGCAGCATCTCCCTGAGAACCCGTGTGTGCCCGACTTTCCTTTTAAAACAAGAGGAGTGTGGTTTGATATATATATATATATATATATATATATATGAGATGTCATCAGTGATGTCACTGACCATGTCATGAATGATGTAATATGTGACGTCATCAGCAGTGCATTGAGGGGGCGCGAGTTATAGTTAGCTGAACTAACTATAACGGGGGAATTTCTATGGTTTTGTACGAGAGAAATGTCCAATTAACTATAACGTCCCTGAAACCTATGGTTTTGTCAGTGAATGTCTAAGGTTTTTTAAATGCTAATTTCTAACTATAACGTGCCTGAAACCTATGTTTTTTTCAGTGAATATATATATGTATGTATATATTCACAGAAAAAACCATAGGTTTCAGGCACGTTATAGTTAGGAATTAGCATTTAAAAAACCTCAGAAATTCACTGAAAAAACCATAGGTTTCAGGGGTGTTATAGTTAGCTGGACTTTTCACTTGTACAAAACCATTGAAATTCCCCCGTTATAGTTAGTTCAGCTAACTATAACTCGCGCGCCCGCAATGCACTGCTGATGACGTCACATATTACATCACTCATGACATGGTCAGTGACATCACTCATGACATCACTGATGACATCTCAAATGACATCACTGATGACATCACTGATGACATCATCCAGTGAATGTGTGTTTTTCTGAAAATTAAATATGTTTTATATATGTATATCTCAAGGTCGATGGAAGAATAAATGGGTATATAAGTGTCTAAATGGATGATTTGTTTTTGAAAAATTGATTGTGTAACTGACTGATTAAGTGTATCATAGTGAATACATGGCTTAGTGAGTAATGTTTAAATATGTAAATATCTGTATCAGTCTCTCACTTTGTGTATAAGTGGCTGCATGGGTTGGTGAGTAGCTACATGGGTGTCTATATAGGTTATTAGTTGGTTTTTTGAGTATCAGTCTGAGTGTCTGCATGGTTCGGTGGGGGGTATTACGTAGTGCATAGGTGCATGAATGAGTGACTCACTGTTTGTATATGTTGAACACAGCACGTGTGCAGGACTGTATGGGTGGATGAGTGTGTGTATGGGTGTGTTAGTGAGTGAATGACTGTCTCAATAGTGTCTTTATGAGTAACTACATATGTTTTAAACTAGTATATGTGACTATTGGTGTATATATGTGAGTATATGTGAGAGTGAGAGATTGAAAGAGTTCCTGTATGAATAAGTATGTGTTTCTATAAGTGATTGTTTAAAAGACTAAGTATGTGTAAGTTTCCGTAGAAGTAAGTGTGGTGGTGTGTGTATATAACTGTATATGCAAGTAAATGTATGTTTGATTCTTTATTAGCATGAGTGACTATGTGTGTGAGTAACTCTATGGATGAGTGGCATTGTGTAACAGGATGTATAGGTGCATGAGTACATATGATGAGTGAGTACATGTATGAGTGACTGTATAGGACTGTTGGTGAATGAGTGGATGTGTATGTGGATCTTAGAATTACTGAAGAGGTTGTTGTAACTGGTATTGGTATGTCCATTGTTTTGAAAATTTTAGTCTCTATTTTTGAATGTGTGTATCAAAGGTTATATTAGGGTGAGAGGAGGTCTGCCACTCTATCACAAGGATGATGTCATCAGTGATGTCATCAGTGATGTCATTTGAGATGTCATCAGTGATGTCATGAGTGATGTCACTGACCATGTCATGAGTGATGTAATATGTGACGTCATCAGCAGTGCATTGCGGGCGCGCGAGTTATAGTTAGCTGAACTAACTATAACGGGGGAATTTCAATGGTTTTGTACAAGTGAAAAGTCCAGCTAACTATAACACCCCTGAAACCTATGGTTTTTTCAGTGAATTTCTGAGGTTTTTTAAATGCTAATTCCTAACTATAACGTGCCTGAAACCTATGGTTTTTTCTGTGAATTTCAAAGGTTTTTTAAATGCTAATTTCTAACTATGCCTACAGAGATAGGACATGTGAAGAAAGAAGAAAAAATGCACAGAAAGAAACAAAAGAAGTGCAGAAAGAAGCAACAGAAGTCCTCAAATACGAAGATAAGTGCAGGAAGAAGGATAACGTGCAGAAAGAACAAAAAGAAGAGCAGAAAGAAGCCTTGTTGCAAAATCATCCTGTACCCTCAACTTTTTCAGACGGATACTGGTGGTAACTGAGTCTGACTAGCCAGTCCTAGAGCCAGTGCTATGTTAAAAGACACTTAGAATACAGTGAAAACACCTACATACACAAGGGAACATTATGCGTTGGGGTCCCCCTGTGATTAGCATGACCTCCTCTGTAAGCCCCTAGTACATAATAGGGCATGGGGATTAAAACTACCTCTTAAAACAGGCCACAGGGCGTTTTTGCACACGTTAACTCAGGCCCCGTCCCCTCCCTTCACCACTGTGTAAACACGCCCTGTGTCCATTTTTAGTTGGGAGATTAAGTTCATTTGAATCCTGAGGGTCCCTAGGGTCCAACTAGCCCACTAGGTACCTCCAGTAAATGCCACAGAGCTGTGTTGCAGAGAGGTGTAAAAAGTGGCACGGCCTGGACCACCTCCTTGCAATGCAGCTCAGTGGCGCTTACTGGAAGCACTTGGTGGGCTAGTTAGCCCCCAGGGGCCCTCAGTATTGAAGGGAAATTATATCCCCAATTTAAAACGTGCCATAGTGCGTGTTTGCACACGTCACCTCAGGCCCCGTCCCCTCCCTTCACCACTGTGTAAACGCGCCCTGTGGCTGTTCTAAGTTGAGAGATTAAGTCCCCTTGAATCCTAAGGGTCCCTAGGGTCAAACTAGACCACTAGGTACCTCCAGTAAGCGCCACAGAGCTGCGTTGCAGAGAGGTGTAAAAAGGGGCTTGGCCTCAGAACACCTGTCTGCAGCGCAGCTCCCTGGCGCATACTGGAGATGCCTGTTGGGGGCGCGTTTGCAGAGTGCTGCACGGAGGGGGCATGGCCTCCGGCACGATGCCAGTCTTTTATTTATTTTAATTTTTTAAGAAGGGGGGCTGTGTGGTTCCCCTTCTTATTCTAATTTATTGGCCCTGATGACCCCATCCCCCAGGGCCTGTCTCCTAATTATATTTTTTTGACCCCAATCCCTAGGGCCGGCCACTGTTTTTTATTATTTTAAAAAAATATTTATTTATAGACACACCTAGGACATGCTGGACAAACCGTACGTACCTATCACCATGACGATTTGCGGGATATTCATTAAAAGGCGACTGCATGCAATGAATCCACGTGGAATGTATTTACACTACTAGTGAAGCTCTGACATGTCTGATGCCCTACCGTGCCTAATCCCGGTAGACACCCTTGTCGTTTATTTATACAAACATGGGTAGCTATTGACGGGCACATTTAATACACATGCACACCAAGCCATTCAAAGGGGATTCGACAAAAATTCGACCAAAACTATGCAAGAAACCCCCCTCACGGTTAATAAAACACACATCCACTGCCGGATGTGTAATACTTTTTATTTTACTCTCTGGAAAGGGGACGAACATCACTTGAGAGTCACAGCGCGCTCCTGACAGAGCCCAATGCTGTGTTACACCCACCATTGCCTGCCGAGTGCCACACACCTCTGTGTTGTATTCCACTAGCTAGTGCATATGCTATGACACTCTCTAGCCCATGTGCACTGTAACACCACCCCGTGAATATGTCATGCCACACTTGTCTTCGCACGGGTTATATTGCCCCATCTAACGTGCCTTCCTCGATGCCTATGTTATAACGCACAGTGCTATGCCATACATATTACAATCTGTGATCCATATCTGTGTCACAGTGCATATGCAACGTTACACTCCCCAGCACATATTTTATATTACAACTTTAGAGACTAGTTAGGTTACACAACACTGCCCTGTGCATATTACACTCCAAGGCGCATATCGCATAGCACGCGCTAGTGCCTGTGCTATCTCGCGCTCTCCAATGAATCTGTCATTGCGCACAATGTATTGCATATTATATTTCACGCCCGGTTCATCTTATATCACACTTTTTGGTGCATAGTTTATACCATACACTATATCTAGTTTTCATTTTCAATCGTGCTCTCAGGACTATGTTCTATATAACACTGTGTTCACCTACCCTTTTCACGGGCATTACATTTTGCGATAGGGGGTGGAGGGTCAGGGGGTGTTTCTGCCAAGTGAGCCCGGAGTCACAGTCACAAACGTCCTCTTCTTCCTGAATAAAAGTGAGATTATGCTGCATACTTGTTCATATTTTAAGTAGTTCGCACAGACTCAATGTTTTAAAAACAATAAAGTTCCTAATACCCGCCTTCTCTGAACAGTTAGCTTGCTGCCCCATCCCCCTCCTCCCTATCCTCTGTTGTGTGAATCCATGGAATAGCCTCCTCCCTCCTGCCATGCATGGTCTGATGTGCTGCCACTGCCCTCAATTTAGTATGATGTACCAGTCCACTCCTCCTGCCCTCCATTGCCCAATTCTATGCCCCATCATTGACCTCCTGCTTAAACTCTGTGCTTAGCTTGCTGCCCCTATTCTCCTTCCCCCTGCCCTCCGATGTCTTTGTGCATGCCCCTGCTCCATCCCTTTTGCCCACCATGTCCCATGGACCTGCCACTCCTATCTACTCTGAGTGTTCTGTTGAGCTGCCACTCCCCTCCCACCTGCCTAGCATTGTCAGATGACTGTAACCTGTCCCTGCCACCTCCACCCTGCCTGTCCACATGCCATGCCCCTATCCTCTTCCTCCTGTCCTACATGGTCCATTGTACTGCCACACCCTTCTGCCCTCCCTGGTCTGTTGTGCTGCAACTGCTCCTCCTGCCTGCCCCGTGTGGTCTGTTGTGAGGTCCCTTCCCCTGAACTTTCTTGTCTGTGCACAGGTCCTGACCCTCCCTTCTATCCTCCATCGTCCTTTGTGCATGCCCCTGCACCCTCCTTCTTGCCCATCATAGCCATTGGTCTTCTGTGCTGCCATGGCCCCTCCCACCTTCCCTGTGTGGTCAGTTAGCTGCCCCTGACCCCCTCCCACCTTCCCTCCATGGTCTGTGTGTATGCCATCACAGTCTCACTGTTGCTCTTCATGGTGTGTCTTGCTTCTAGTGCCCATCCTGCCTGACCTCCATGGCTATCTTGCTGCTCCTGCCCTGCCCCCTTGCCCCCAGCCCTCTGTTTACATGTGAAGACCCCTACTCCCTCCCTCCTGGCTTGTCTGTTCCATTGTAATGCCCCTGATCCGTCCCTACTGCCCTTTATGGTCTGTAATGCGGCAGCTTTCTCTCCTGTCTGTCCATTATGGTCAGCTAGCTACCATTGCCTCTTGCCCCTCTGTTCTCTGTTCTCTGTTGTCCATGTGCATGGTCCTGTCCCCTCCCTCTTGCTTTCTATGGATTGTTGTGCTGCACTCCCGTCCTGCATGCCCTGTGTGGTGTATTGTGCTGCTGCAAACCCTGATGCCTTCCCTGCAGGGTCAGTTTGGTGCACCTCTCCATGTCCCTCTTGTCCTCTGTTATCCAAGTCCATGTCCCTATCCCATTTCCTTCCATGATCCAATGTACCATACTTGCGAACATTTTGAACTTGGTAAGAGGGAGATTTTGAAAAAAAACTGGGGTATTGATTTTCCCCTTTGAGTTACATTGAAAAAGAGGATATTGTAGACAGGAGACAGATCAAATAAAGCCCATTTGAGCTTAAAAACATTGGACGTTTCCTGGCTGAATCGGGTCTGTTGGCATGTATGGTTGTACTACCATTGCCTCTTCCTTCTGCCCACAATGGTCTATTACATTGCCACAGCCTTGAAGGAGGGTAGATTTTGTATCACAGGGGGCCCCTGGCCCGTTCTGTCCACACCTGAAGTATGAGACCCTTGTCCTTGCCCTGCCAGCCGCATTTGTAGGCCGTATTAAATTGACCAGCGGGTCCTGTGTTGCTATATAATTATCCTGAGACATCCTTACCACTCAGCCAGCATAAAACCCCTGTGTAGGCCCTTCTGTTCAATATGTAGGCCTCTTTGTTAAATCGACCATAGCTCTGCAATTTTAGTGTATAGCAGTCTGAAGGCAGGTCTGCGAGGCCTTCTGCTCCAAACTAGTAGCCCCCACCCTACCCGAGTGCTCCGTGCTCGGTATCAAAGTTCAACATCCCACTGAAGCTGTCGACATACAGTAGGCTGCATCCTGGACTGGTACTTGCTTCCTGGGCAGGTTTCCCGCTTTTAAGGAAGTGGCAACCGCAGAGCGTCAAGTTAGGAGAACTGAGGAGATTTTGTACATGAATATATTGAATTCCCGTACAATACCCATTATTTTCTGCTTGCTCTATGGAACTTACGATAAGCGATTGGCCTGAGAGACTGACCTTTTCACCCAGTCCATTGTCAGCATTAAGTGGGTAAATGACGAAATGTCTGGTAAAATCTGCAGACGAAGCTTTTGGGTAGCATACGTAGGTAGATGTAGCGTGCAAAGGAGCCCACAAAATGATATAAAAAGGGAGCACCCACAGATATCGACGGACTACCTCGCCGTCTGTATGTAGGTTAACAGGCTGTGCAGGTTTTCCCCAAGAGCTGGGAGCTCTTGTCTTCCTTTGCTTAAAATGTCTTGCTCTGCTTTGCTTGAAGTATCTTATTCTATTTTACCTATATGAAATGTCATGTTATGTTTAACCATTGTTCTCTTTACTTTTGCATTTAAAAGATTTTGTATTTTAATTGCAGGAATGCTTGCTCTAAGAGTAAACGTGAGTGTTCCTAGGTAACATTTTCCTTGGTGTAACTTGTTTCTCATGATGCATTTATAGATGTGTTTTCTCTCTCTCTCTGTCAGTACATTAATTGAGATACAGAGAATATCATGACAGCTGTATGATTATCTGGATTCTGTATTTTGTACTTTATGTCTCTATTCTGCGGTTTCTTTGAAGTTGTATCTTCTCATTAAACTGCCATTGTATTCTGCCACCAATTCCATGTCTCATATGTCTGTTTTCTTCATTTTTGGAGCAAGCGTTCCTAGGCACCCCGGCTCAAATTAAGGTGCCCCTTTTGTCCCTGACTCACTCTCCTGCTCAGTTCTGTGGTGGCTCCCGGGGCTCTGGGGACCGCCTCTAGCTTCCTTGACCCGTAATAGATCTTCCCTCCAACAGCCTCTCTTGCAAGTCCTGTATTGTTGGTTTGTTGCCCCTGGCCCCCTTTCCACTGCCCTCCATAGTCTGTTGTGCTTCCACGGCCCTTCCTGCCTGCTCAGTGTGGTTAAATTGTTGCCTTTGCACTCTCCTACCTGCCTTCAATTTTCAGAGTCCGTGCCCCTGGCCTTTGCCTCTCAACAGTATCCCAATGAACAACTAGATTGCTAACATTCTATATTTATTACAAAAGTGTGGAACGCCTGACATCATCTTGATGTAATCAAAACTGTAATACCTAGAGCATTTCCTTTAGAAATTACATATATGAGAGGGTCTTATTGGCATCAAAATTATGGTTAGTGCTCTAAAAGACTAAAATAAGGACATTTTGTCTGAGTTTTCAAATAGCGACAAAGCACTTTTAAATTATTTGTTATCTTTATGTTTTTTTATCCAGTTGACCACTTGATTAAATGTTGCACTTAGGGGAGAGGATGTGGTGTTACTTCCAGAACTGCAGACTTTGCAACTGGGGAACCAGGTTGAAGTTTCTGCTTCAGCTCGACATTCTGTGATTCTGGTCAAATCACTTAGTCTCCCCATGTCTACAACCAAAATGAATATGTGCTTGTGTGATGTAACCAATGCTCATGTAAAGCACTCCAATACCTGACAAGTCTGCACTATATAACACTGCAAAAACACTAAATAATAAGTGTTTTGCACACTTCTGTCATTGGGCTATATTTGGGCTACATCTGGGTGATTTTGGGCTACATTTGGGCTCTTTTGTCTCCGGTGGCCATCTTGGGAGATTTATTTGTTATGAAGTTTCCTAATTTCCTCATGTACTGCAGTCTCCTCAGTAGGAAATGCTTTCAGTTTTTTACGTTGATTCCATCATGAAGGTATTCAGATATGTCACACATTTGCCATAAATTCTGAATGTTAGCACTCTAGTTGCTCATTAGATCACTGTAGTAAAACTACTGTTCACCATGGAAGTCTGCTCCTGGTATTAAAAGTGCATGTTTCAGTCTGCATGTCAGAATTTTTTAATGAAATAGAAGAGGATTTGAGAAGTCACTCAAAATGTGCCCTCATTTTCTTTCTTCAGCATTAATGATAATTTCTATGGCAAAATGAACCCCCTCATTGTGTTCCTTTTTAAATTAAATGTTTTAAGTGTTACCAGTTTATTCCAATCAAGATGGCTTCAGGTGTGCCATACTTTTGTCATAATGAAGACAGTAAGCGCTCTAGTTGTTTTTAAGAACATTCTGGGACATTCTGTCATTGGGCTATACTTGGGCTACATCTGGGTGATATTTGGGCTACATTTGGGCTCTTTTGTCTCTGGTGGCCATCTTGGGAGACTTATTTGTTATGAAGTTTCTTAATTTCCTCATTTACTGCAGTCTCCTCAGTAGGAAATACTTTCAGTTTTTTACTTTGATTCCATCAAGAAGGCATTCAGATGTGTCACACATTTGCCATAAATTCAGAATGTTAGCACTCTTTTTGCTCATTAGATCACTGTAGTAAAGCTACTGCTCACCAGGGAAAACTGCTGCTGGTATTGAAAGTTCATGTTTCAGTCTGCATGTCAGAATTTTTTAATGAAATAGAAGAGTATTTGAGAAGTCACTCAAAATGTGCCCTAATTTTTCTTTCTGCAGCACTAATCATACTTTTTATGGAAAAATGAACCCCCTCATTTTGTTCCTTTTGAAATTAAATGTTTTAAGAGTTACCACTTTATTCCAAGCAAGATGGCTTCAGGTGTGCCATACGTTTATCATAGGTAGGACTGTTAGCGCTCTAGTAGTTCTTTGGAACACTCTGGGAAGCTGCAGTAGAACACAAAGGAATCAACTGACAGTCTCTGCCCTTGTTGGATGTACATGTTTTACTGAGAATGTCAGACTTCATTCTCACATGACTGAGAAAGATAATGTGAATTTACAGAAAATAAGCTCTCAGTTTAGTTTATAGATCACCTTCCAAACCTCTGTGGTAAAAGCATGAGAAAATATTTTTCTCTCAATCATGATATCCCAGCAGAAGGCTTTTTCACATGGTGAAATCACCTTAGAACATACCACAATTCCTAAAATGAGTATGGTACCATCAACAAATGATTTATAATGTAACTAAAGTCTTAAAACCTTCTATTAACTGCAATGCTTTTTAATGAGGTGCTATCATGTATATTGGTCCCAAGATGGCTGCCAACACTTCTTGGATGAAGTGCTGACAGCCAATCAGATCTCAGGATGAGATGTGTGGTTAGGCTCCGCCCACATATATATATGCTTTTAAATGCTATTTTCTCAGGAAATACTGAACAGATTTACACCAAACCTACAAAAGGCACTTCCTTGACCTGAGGACTACCTCTCTGCCGAATTTCAAGTAAATCTGTTCAGCCGTTCGGGCTGTAGCCCTGTCTAAAGGTCCTATGGAAAAATGCATGGGAAAAACGCGTTTTGGGACCCCCCTTTTATCTCAGCCCCCGCTTGACGAATCCCCCCGAGACTTTCAGGGTAGGAGCGGAGCGTAGCGCCCCACCTATTTTGAAAAATTCGCGAGGATTCGTCGACCGGCGCCAAAGTTATTCAAAATAGAATGTTGCGGATTTCCTATGGAAAAGGGGTCCTAACTATAACTACCTACTGGCGACCGCCAGTAGGTAATGTATGTATATATATATATATATATTCACTGAAAAAACCAAAGGTTTCAGGGGCATTATAGTTAAGAATTGGCATTTAAAAAACCTTAGAAATTCACAGAAAAAACCATAGGTTTCAGGGGTGTTATAGTTAGCTGGACATTTCCCTCGTACAAAACCCTAGAATTTCCCCTGTTATAGTTAGTTCAGCTAACTATAACTCGCGCCCCCGCAATGCACTGCTGATGACATCACATATTACATCACTCATGACATGGTCAGTGACATCACTGATGACATCACTGATGACATCTCAAATGACATCACTGATGACATCTCAAATGACATCACTGATGACGTCATCCATGTGATAAATTAGTGCATCTTCTCACACCCTAATATAACCTTTGATACACTGACTCAAAATTTCAAACGGCCATTTTGACAACCTAGTTACTCCAATACCAATAACTACACACCCACTCATTAACTTTTAGGTCTACATACATGTCCACTCACTCACCTGTACAGTCACTCATACTTACAGTCACTCTGTGCATTTATACACCTATATAGACACTCACACACCACCAATCATCCATTGAGGTACTGACACATCTAGTTAGTCATGCAAATAATTAATCACAGTCCAATTTACTCACCTATACAGTTAAACACACTCAAGTTCACTTACTCATAAAAATACTAACAAATTCTGTGTCTTCCTGCAGAAGAACAAACAGCACATGACACAGATATCCTTGCACTATGGCACATGCAGCCACTCCCAAAATCACACACTCTCACATATAGATAGTTATATACTCTTACACACATATACACTTCGTTTCACATACGTAGTTACTGACACATGTACAACTGAGATATACATTCAATCACTAACACACCCATACATACACTCACCCAACCATACAGTCCATCACAGATGCACTCTTAAAACCATGCACCCACTGAATCACCCACTCACACATCTAGTCACAGAGTCGCACACACCCTACCCACACAAACACTCAGGCACCCAAACAGATACTCAGACAACCAATCAATAACCCATATAGACACTCATATAGCTATTCACAAAACCATGCAGCCACTTATACACCAACATACAGACACATACAGACATTCACACAGTTTAGTCACTAGTCTGCAGTAAGATACATTTAATGACTCACTTATAGAGTCAGTTACGCACCTAGAAAATCATCCATTCACACACTTGTACACCCACTTATTTTTCAACAGGCCTTTCCCTATATATATTAAACATATTAAAACTGTTCAGAAACACATACTCAATGGATGATGTCATCAGTGATGTCATTTGAGATGTCATCAGTGATGTCACTGACCATGTCATGAGTGATGTAATATGTGACGTCATCAGCAGTGCATTGCGGGGGCGCGAGTTATAGTTAGCTGAACTAACTATAACAGGGGAATTTCTAGGGTTTTGTACGAGGGAAATGTCCAGCTAACTATAACACCCCTGAAACCTATGGTTTTTTCAGTGAATTTCTAAGGTTTTATAAATGCCAATTCCTAACTATAACGTCCCTGAAACCTTTGGTTTTTTCAGTGAATTTCAAAGGTTTTTTAAATGCCAATTCCTAACTATAACGTGCATGAAACCTATGGTTTTTTCAGTGAATTTCAAAGGTTTTTTAAATGCTAATTCCTATCTATAACTTAGCTCTAAAGATATCATGAAAAGCATTCTTTTTTAAAAGTAGGGTGCACATTAGTTTTGTGGAAAAGCATCTTTGTGATTGGTTAAGAAAAAGCAGTTTCAACGTGGAGTACATATCATAGGATAAAATTTGCTCAGCTCAACCACACCTGCAACTTGCATTTGGAAGGCACTGTTCGAACTTAAAACAATCGTCAACTTTTAACCTGCACGTGTCGTTAAATGTTCAAGAAAATGTTACAAAAAAATATCGTAAAGTTTAAAAAAATTGATGAACTTTTAACCTGCACGTATTGTAGAATGTTCTAGAAAGTGTGTTGATAGAATACGTTGCACTTCTGACTTCTATGAGTTGTTGAATATTAAAAAAAATGGTTCATATGGAAAATTAAAAAGAAACCAATAGAGAAGTTTTGAAACCTAAAAGAATCAAGGAACTATTCTAATTTATTCTTTACATGTATTTATGTGTGCAGCAACAAAATTATAGACACAACAGCACTAGGTAGAGGAAAAAGCAGGGAGTGGGGGGACGGGGGAGATGGGCAGAATGGCACACATGCAAAATTAAGTACAGCACAAGTATAGACAAACAATGGCCAAAATGAAACACACTAACAAGGAGCACAAGTCACACAACCCACCAACATCACACCACTGAACGAGCATAGAAGTGAAAACCACGCTGTATTCATACAGGATGTGTACAAAGGCCAGTCGTTGGTGTTGTGGGATGTCTGCGACCGTGGTCATCATGGATGAGATGCCCAGCATGTGGCACATGGTCGAGTTCACTGTGTGTTATGCTGCCAAATGGCTGCTCCTCCCTCCCACGAGCCCCCACACTTTTGTACAGTGCGCTGTTGTATCTCGTGCACTCGTATGGCACACCATTGTGATGCCTATTTGTGCATGTCCTGCTACATTCCAACTACACCATCACAGTGCCGTTTGGAGGTGGTGCATGCCACTTTACAACATCGACTGCTGCGGCTCTTGTAACAGGCCACACCAGAACACAGAGACACACTTACCGCACTTCCTGTACACGGACATGTCCGAGACACCCCGTTCCCCTTGCCGGATAGGCACACCCCTCCACTGACCTGTGAACCCCAGACCAGCACACGCCAGTTGTGCATGCAGGTGGATGCGTGCGTAGCTACACATCCAGGCTCACTGCCAATGCTGAGCACACTGTGATGTTGCAGGGCTCGTGCCTATCATGCTAAGACAATGACCACAGGGACACACTTACTAAGATGTGGGTTTGGGGGGCATTGGCGGTCCTGGAGTTGTTGAGATAAGTCTTCTGGCCCTCATGGGTATCCCTGTATCATGCTCATTGACTCTATGGCACCTGTGGGTGTTCTGGTGTGGCTCTTGGCTGTGTTCCCTTTCATGGTGCAGGTAGTTGTCCTGCTTAACACCAGCAGAAAGCAGGTGTAAAATCCCTGGTGCTAACGTGTCTTATCGCCGGAATTTGTTTCGCATTGCAATTGGTGTGAAAGTTGTGATGTGATTTTTTTCGTGTGCACAACAATATACGAACTGAGCAGTGTATCGCTTCAAGATCCAGCACCTGACGCACTATTCCCAATCAATATAAATACAATGAGATTTCTTAATAGATTTTGTGTGTACACTGTAAGTGCAGCCAATACCTCAGTGCAATACAATACAGGATTTTAGTATTTAGAATAAATCGGAAAGGTGCACCTTGTATCTTTTTGCACGGGAACGGCTACTCTCCATTTCATTATCAGCACTTTAACGGAAGTAAAGTTGAGATAAATCTAACACACTATTCAGAAGTTGGTGCAAACTGCAGATATCACCAGTATTCCAGCGATAAGTGCCCCAAAATTTAACACCATGGTGGACTCCATCAAATAACAGTAATAAGAACAAGAAAGAGTCACACAGCAGTTAAGAGAACAACCAAAAACATTATTAATTTTTTTTCCAAACTTTATTTTTTATAATAATAAATATATTAACAATAAACTATTTTCAAACTTTATTTTTTTATTAACATAAATATAAACAATAAACTAATAAACAAAATGTAACAACAATAATACAAAACAACAAGGCGGAACACTCCTGTGGGAACCACGGATGTCGACGACAGACCTGGAAAATCAGAAAGATTGTTAAAAAAAAACAACATGGTATTCTCAACAAAATACCACAAGAAACAAATCACAGATATATAAAATGCATACAGCTAACAAAATTTTATAAGTTTAACTTACAAAAACTGTAAATGTTGCCGCTTTAAAATATTTACCGAATCTGAGGAACATTTTTTGCAGAAGGCACCACGCCCACAACGTTTTTCTTCAGTGGTGAGGAAATTTTTTACTTTTTCCAAGGGGCAAACAAAGACCAATGCCACCTTCGTCACTCGCAAGATTTGCCAAAGAGTTCTGTTACGAGGGGATCCTAACAAAAAATACTCGTGCGGCACAGCAAGTATGATGAAACACCTAAGGACCCTTCATCCAAACAATCTTGCACGAGAAGAGTGCAAACAGATGAGAAACACTCCTGTTCTGTATCTGTAAAAAAGAATAACAAATAAATGTATATTAATAACTTTCAAATTTATACGATTCCATTACTGTACAAACACATTTTATATAAAAACTGACTAAGAAACTATTGCCCTGAACCACAAGTGTGACGATCGTTAAAACACTACATGCATAGTGCATACTACTTTGAAGCAGTTCATGCCCTAAAGCCTACCTCACTAAAAGACTACATGCTAACTGACTAAATGATTACAGTACTATAAGGAGACACACTGGGTTAGTGACAGGGTGTTTTCTAGAAGAGTATGAATACTAACTAGGGAATTGAAGGTGTGAAACACAACTGTGTAGGTGATTAGAGGACTGCATCCATACTGCATAGGCATTTAAAGCAGTCCATGCGCTAAGGCCTGGCTCACTGCATGACTACTTGGGTACTGACTGAATGATTAGAGTACAGCAAGGAGAGTGCCTAGGTGAATTTATAAGTGCTAGGCTTTTCGCACAGGGAATGGATTAGTACCTGGTACTGAATGGGTCACTAGAGGAGTGCAAAGGCAGTGACAAGTGCTGGACTGTATGGATACTGATTAGGAAATTGAAAGTGTGAAAGACAAGTGTCTAGGTGGTTAGAAGACTGCATGCATAGTGCATAGGGGTTTGAAGCAGTCCATGTGCTAAGGCCTGGCTCAGTGTATGAATACTTAGACACTGACTGAATGATTAGAGTACTGCAAAGATAGTATCTTGGTGAATTTATAAGTGTTTTGGTTTTATCACAGTGAATGGATTAGTACATGGTGCTGAATGGGTCACTAGAGGACTGCAAAGGGAGTGACAGGGTATTTCCTGGAAGTGTATGGATACTGACTAGGGAATTGAAGGTGAGAAAGACAATTGTGTAGGTGGTTAGAGGACTGCATGCATAGTGGATAAGGGTTTGAAGCAGTTCATATACTAAGGCCTGGGTCACTGGATAAGTACTTTTTTTTTTTTTAAACTTTATTTTGAAACTTTACAGTGAACATACAGCTGTAGACCTAGTATGACCAAGAGTTCACATTTTCAGCAAAGTAAATACAGAGGAGGCAGTGAGGAGAAACAAACATGACATGGCAGACAGTGCAAATATAACAGTCCCTCCCAGACACAGCAGCAACCCCTGCAGGTGAACACTCACAGAAGCTACTATCATGCTGACCTCACCTTGGGGGTCTCTCACTTAGCACTTCCAGCAACAGTATTACGCCCGGCAAAGCCGAGTGGCGACCCACAAGTTCCATTGTATTCCCAGCAGAGGACTCGTGGCCACGATCCGGGCCACCTTCCATCTGGAGCCCCTGATGACCCACGCCCATCGGACTCTATGCAGTAACCTAGTTGCCCGCTTCGGCCTCCCCCGCCAGAAGATAGCATCTCAGCGGAGCCCAGATGTCCCTAGGCCGGGACGTTGGCGGCATAAGCTCAGAGAACGTGCAGTTCTGTTCTTGGCAATAGGTAAGATCCCGCACCCAGTCCTTGAATTTCGGGGCCCTGCCCCTGCCCCAGCGACACGCAACTCTCCTTTTAGCCAGCAAAAAAGCGAGCGCGATGAATTTGCGATGTGTCGCCTGTATTGGCTCAACATACCCCAGCAGGGCTAGAAGAGGGGAGGGCACTACCACTGTGTTGATCATTTTAGAGAGCGCTTCAAACACCTGACACCAATATCGATGCACTCCTTCGCAAGCCCAGGCCAGGTGAAGGAAATCCGCCCCAGGAGCCCGGCATCTATCGCAGCAGTCATTATCTCGGAGCCTATAGCTGTGAAGCCTGACAGGTGTGTGGTATAGTCTGTGAATGTATTTGTAATGTATGATTCGGAACCGGCTACTGGAGGAAATGCGCTCCGTCTGTAATAAGCAGAATCGCCATTGTTTATCCGTCAGCGGGGCTTGTAACTCCCTGTCCCATTTTTCCTTGGCTGCAAGCTGCGGCGCTGGCATTAACGAGTGTACCGATCCATATATTTTGGAAACCAATTTAGTTGGGGCCTCATCAGTTAGGATGCGCTGTAACGGTGCCATCTGCGGGGGCTCCTGTGGAAAACTGGGCGCGAGCGCCCGTATCCCCTGTCTAAGCCGGATGTAGAAAAAAACGTCAAGCGGAGAGGGGTCCAAGCCCTCATAGAGGTGTTCCATAGAACGAAATGCGCCATTGTGGTACAGGTCCCCCCAAGTCGTGACATGGATAGTGTGAAGCAGTCTCCGGAAACCCGCCTCCTGCAGCAGGGGCATACTTGGGTGGTAAGCAAGGGGCAGAAGCGGCGCGTACAGCAAGTCATGCCCCAGTGAGGCAGCCAATTGATTCCATGCTGACACTGGCTAAGCACCGTGGTCGGCGTCTTATCTCTCACCAGCACTGGGATATACAATGCGCCTTCCACGGGGATTGGGTGTGCCAGCCAATGCTCAGCTGCGAGCTCTGGTACAAAAGAGGGTGGTGATGGACGGAGCATCAGAACCAATCAAACACTCACACTCAGTCAACAGATCTGGGTTTGATCCATCACCGTTCTTTAGCCCACTCTGCCACCCCAGTTCAGACATGGCCATATGCAAATCAGTCTGACCCTGTGCCTCATGGGAACAGTCCAGCCCGAACTGCCAAGCTGCGAGCTGTGGCATATATCTGGGCTGCCGTATCCAGAAGTATGCGAAATGCGCCTGGGCTGCCCGATAATACAGCTCAAAATTGGGGACACCAAAACCGCCCTGATCATACGGCTTGACAAGAATTTCCCATTTGAGCCGGGGCGACTTACCGCCCCAAACTAGTCTTATGAGCTCGGTGCGGAGTTGCTTAAAAAAAAAGGCACCAGGATGGAATGGGATATTCAAAAACAGATACAGCAGTTGCGGTAGTATTATCATTTTAATCAACGATGCTCTGCCAGCCATGGACAGGGGCAAGGCAATCCAGCGAGTAACGTAGTCCGCAATGCGGGTAATTGATGTGCCATAGTTAGCCCGCATGAGCTCCTCCCTATTTTTTTCTATGTGTATACCCAAGTATTTAAAATCCCCCTCGCACCAGGCGAGGGGGTAGTCCAACCCGAACCGCCCAGTGGAGGCCGTTAGGGGGAACAGACACGACTTACTCCAGTTTATCTGGACCCCGGAAATCCTACCAAAGCGGATAAATTCCCTAAGAATCGGGTTGAGATTATCCTTTGGGTCGCGTATATAGAGAGTGATGTCATCCGCGTATAGAGATATCAATATTTGCCTCTGGAAACATCTCAGCGCCTTCTCTTTGTGATGCTGACACAGTTTCGCCGCCAGAGGCTCCATGGCCAGGGCAAAGAGCAAGGGCGACAGAGGACACCCCTGCCTGGTGCCCCTGGTGATGGGGAAAGAAGCGGAAAGCTGACCGTTCACCAGTACTTTGGCTGTGGGAGCAGTGTATAATAACTTGATCCACAAGATAAATATGCCCGGGAACCCCATGCGTGCCAGCACTTGGAACAAATAGTCCCACTCTAAGGAGTCAAACGCCTTCGTGGCGTCAAGGAAGACGGCCGCCATTGGCTGGTCGTCGTGCACCGAATTTAGAATCGAAAAGAACGTGCACAGGTTATGGGATGTAGCCCGACCGGGCACAAATCCGGCCTGATTGGGTAAGATTAGGTTAGGGAGAAGCAGATTAATGCGAGCAGCTATGAGTTTAGCTAGGATTTTCGCATCGCAATTCAGCAATGACAGGGACCGGTAGGAGTCGCAGTCATTCGCTGCCTTCCCTGGTTTAAGAAGGGACGTGATGAGGGCCACACGCATCGAAGGGGGAAGGTGGCCCACCTCCAATGCGTCTTCATACACCTCGCGCAAGACCGGCGCCATAAATTCGATGTACGTCTTATAAAATTCAATTGGTATCCCGTCCAGTCCGGCGGCTTTGCCCGAGCTCATATGCATAATAGCCTCGCGCACCTCGTCCAATTCGAAGGGAGAGCTCAGAAACTCTCTTTGAGCGTCGCTAAGCCACCCCAGTGATACGTCCTCCAGATATTCGTGCAGGTGTAGCTCCTCCGCCCTGGCCGAAGTGTACAAGTTGCGATAGTGTACAACGAACGCGTTGAGTATATCCGCGGTATCTCTGTATGAGGCACCGGCAGCCCCCACAACCTCCATGATAGTGTTATTCGGTCGCAGCAGCCGCACTGTCGCCGCCAGAGCCTTCCCCGGCCTCTCGCCCTCGCCGTACCGACAGGCGGTCCATTGCTTGCCTCTAAATTTAGTTTCCCTAATGGCTTCGTCCATATATTCCGAGAGTTTCTCCCGAATACAAGCTAATAATGCATCATCAGGGCTGTCAGCCACTGACGCCTCTAGCGTCTTCAGGTCAGCTTCCAGGGTGCGAAGTCGTGCGGTTATACTCTTCAGTACCCCGGACCCTTTGGCGATTCAGATGCCCCGCAACGTCAACCTTGAACGCATCCCAGATAGTTTCCACATCCTTCACAGAGTCCTTATTACGCTGAAAGAAATCTAAGCATTCTTACCTCAGTTCCTCCTGAAAAACAGCATCTAGCAGCATCGTGGGTTGTAGATGCCAGGCCGTCCGCGGGGGGGCTAAATCAGCCGCCCGCAAGCTGACACGCACCGGCGCATGATCCGAAAAGGTTCTCGGGAGGTGGTGTGCGCGAGCCAGCGCCGCATGAAAGTGTGGGGCCAGGAAGACGTAGTCAAGCCTTGCCCAGGATTTCGCCTGTGCCGTGAAGTGTGTACCTTCACGATCCGCAGTGTGTAAGTGTCTCCACATGTCAATCAGTTTATGCTCCTCTATTATCTCCAAAAGCGCCTTTCGGGATTGGGTGTAGTGGTGTGAGGCTGGGTGGGACCTGTCCATTGGAGGATTGAGGGCGGTGTTGAAATCCCCCCCCCCATATGAGGCGCTGTGTGCCTATGCCCACTATGAGGGCGCCAAGGTCTGCAAAGAAGCGTGGGTCGTCTACATTGGGGCCATAACAGCAGACCAGGGTGACTGACCTATGTCCCAATCTTCCCCACATCAGGCAGTACCTGCCCTGGCTATCACTCTTGGTGCCTGACAAAATAAAGGGGGTCCCCTTTTTCACCAGTATTGCTACACCGCGAGAATGCGAAGAATAGGAAGAAAAGGCAGTATATTGCGCCCATCTGCCGGCAAAAGTAGGAGCAGCCTGTGCCTTGAAGTGTGTTTCCTGAAGAAACGCTATGTGCACAGCATGGCGATCCAGATAAGAAAGAATTTGTCTACGCTTCCTAGGGTCCCCCAGGCCTCGGACGTTCCAGGTGAGTATGTTCAAATCAGTGTCTCCCATAGGCGGGCAGATACGAACAAGAAATAGCGTGCACTGGTCTAGGGGCCACCAACAGTCTCCTCCCCCTGGTCTCACATGTCCTCAACCCCACTCCTCCCGCACGGAGGCCGCGCTTTCTGTGAGCAACCTCAAAGTTCTGGGCATAATAGCATCCATCTCCAATAACTGCGTGCATTAGAGAGCGCTCTAAGGGGCCACTACATAATCCAATGGCAAAAACCCATGTCAACTTTGCGAGTAACACCTCTGTAATGTTGGCTTCGCCCAGCATTGTACCCTTAGTGTCATACATCACTGTCCCTCCGCCCCACCCCAAAAAAACCTCTGCCTTGTAACCTGCATCAATTGGAATTACAACTCTATCTATCGGTCTAATACAACCCACACTACAGCATTCGAAAAGAGAAACTCGCCCACCCACCCAGGAAGGGGAGCCCAGGGGCCTAGTCCATACCCTAGTGCATCCTCCCCCCCTATAACAGAGACCAGTCATCAGTGACCCCAGTGCCGGCCTCCGGCAGGTCGCGGCGAGCATTGTAAACATTAAAACCGCAACACCAAGAAAGGCCACGAAAAAGCCCAGAAAGGACTCGAAAGGGCCTCCCCGACCCCCCACCCACTGAAGCAGCCCCAACTTGCCAGAAGAAACTTCCCACCCCCTTCCCACCACTGCCCACACATAGCTCAAAAGGAGCAACATAGTCAGTTCGTGCATGGGGGTACTCCCACCAGGGGACCTCAAGGGGCGCACAGATCCACCCTCTGCAACCCACTCCCTACCACAAGCACGGGAAGGGGAGAGGATGTTGCCTGGAATACTTTACCAACCGCCGACCAGCAACCGATCCGGGCAGTCTCGATCAGTCTCAGCACTGTCCCAGAAGGGGGCCCGGATGGCGAAACACTAGAAGAAATGCCAGCAGTGCCCCCCACGAGTGCAGGGAGACAGGCCCCGGAGAAGAGCAAGCCAACAGTTATTGTTCATCCCTCAGATCAGCATCCTCCACGTCAGGTTGCGCCACCCTAGCCCTCCGAAGAGTCTTCAAGTAGTCCTCCACTTGTTGCGGGTTCGTAAAAAAATGTTGCTTTGCTTGATGAGTGACTCTCAGCTTCGCCGGATATAGCAGCGCGTAGTCAATTTGGAGGGCACGGAGTTTTTTCTTGACCTCCACGAATTTATGCCGCTGTTCCTGGACGACAGGTGTAAAATCTGGGTAGACGGTGAAGTTGACACCCTCGCAGGAAAGATTTTGATTCATACGCGCTGCTCGCAGTGCAGCATCTCGATCTCGATAGTTCAAGAGCCGGGCGATGATGGGCCTAGGCGGGGCCCCAGGACGAGGTCGTGGCCCCAGGGAGCGGTGCGCCCTCTCAACAATGAATTGCTTCGAGAATGTCTCAGAGCCGATGGAGGCCAGGAGTATCTTCTCCACGTACTCTTCCATGCGGCCAGTGTTGGTGGATTCGGGCACACCTACCACGCGGATGTTATTGCGCCAGCTGTGGGCCTCCAACTCCTCATTCTTGGCTGCTATAATTTTAAGCACATTGTCCATTCTTGAAAGCTGCGTGGTGTGAGAGGCCGTGGTGTCATCGTTATCGGAGATCCGCCTCTCAGCTTCAGTCAGGCGGTCCTCATGGGCATCTATTTTCTGTGCAAACGCATCCATTCGTGACGAGAGGCGGTCCACCTTGTCAACTATGGTGGCAAATCCTTGCCTCATTTCTCGCATCATCTGTTGGAGGTCCAACGGTGGAGAGGCCGTGTCCGCATCCGGGCCCCGTGGGGTCTCTGCATCCGGCGCAGTTCGCAGTCCCATCTTAGCCGCCGGGGCAGCAAATGTAAGCTTCGGCTGCTTGTTATCCTGTTTACCCATTCTGGGCCTGCGGCGGGGGGCCAGCGCCAGGCGCGAAAGAGCGAGGGCTACCCTCCAAAGGATGTACTTGAGTGGCGAAACTCAGGGCCGGGCGTGAGCGCGGCCGGCGCCCGCTGGAAAGAGGGCCCAGGCAAGCTCTCCGACGCAAAAGTCGTAAGTGAGGGCGCCTCTGACCCCCGTCGTCTCCGGGGCCACGCCAGCCAGCACCTCCTATCAACCGCCAGCAGCGCCTCCAGCGGGAGGGAAAGGGCCCACAGGCAGGACCCCTCCACCTCGGAACCGCCAGGGGCCCTCGGGGCAGGGCCCATAGTCGCGCAGCAGGAGCGGAACCAACCACCGGGAGGTAGCTGCCACCAGGAGTACTGCTGCAGATGTTCCAAGGGCTCCCTCCGCCAGATCTGCGCCCCAACGCCAGCACCCAGGCCACAGGTGCACGCAATCCAGCAGTTGTGCAGCAGTGCCGTACGTGCTTCACGCCAACAATCCAGGTGTGTAGCCCTTAGATCATAGGGCACACGAGCCAGAGAGGCTGCAGTGCCAAACAGGACAGTCCACGGCGCCCATCAGTGGCCCTGTAGATATGTGTGCGGCGACAGCTCCGCCACCAGGGGGGGGGCCTGCCAACCCCCAGCCGCCGCCCCGCAAGCTCTGTCCAAAATGAGGGGGGGGAAGGGGGGGCCAGATAACCCACCTCCCGGATAGCCCCACGCAGCACCGTAGGCCTCGGCAGCAACTCAGCCATTCGAGAGGGCACCCGCCGCGGTCACCAGTCCTCAGCAATCCTCGGTCCCCACAGAAACAGAGCTCCACTGGAGTGCCACCAGGCACGGGACACGTCTCCAAATTCTGCAGTGCCTGCCAAGCCTCGCATGGATGCAGCCCTCCAGGGTCTCGCTCACCTGGGCTCCGTTGCGCTGGCGCACTCGCCGGGGCCCACCCGCCTCATGGCATGCCTCGGCGTAGCGTAGAGCAGAGGTCCGGTCGATCGCTCCACAAGACAGCGGGCCAGGGCGCCTGCAACCCTGCGATGCCGCTAACTTCGTCCTCCCGCGACGTACAGCCTCCAAACCACGATCGGAGCCGCAGGAGGGGAACAGCCACATCTACCCCCGATCAGTGCTAGGAAGGCGGTCAGGTACGAAGGATAAATGCCGGATTATACATCCAGGCTGCAGGAGCCTCACAGGAGTGCGGCCATACTGCTTGTGCGCCCTCTAGCGCCCCCCCCACTGGATAAGTACTTGGGTACTGACTGAATGATTAGAGTACGGCAAGGAGAGTGCCTGGGTGAATTTATTAGGGTTTGGCGCAGTGAATGGATTAGTACATGATGCTGAATGGGTCACTGGAGGAGTGCAAGGGTAGTGACAGGGTGTTTGCTGGAAGAGAACGGATACTGACTGGGGAATTGAAGGTGTGAAAGACAAGTGTGTAGGTGGTTAGAGGACTGCATGCATAGTGGATAGGGGTTTGAAGAAGTCCATGTGCTAAGACCTGGCTCAGTGCATGAATACTTAGGCAGTGACTGAATCATTAGAGTACTTGAAAGAGAGTGTCTTGGTGAATTTATAAGTGTTTGGGTTTTGGCACAGTGAATGGATTAGTACATGCTGTTGAATGGGTCTCTAGAGGACTGCAAAGGAAGTGACAGGATGTTTCCTGGAAGTGTATGGATACTGACTAGGGAATTGAAGGTGTAAAAGACATGTGTATAGTATGTTAGAACACTACATGCATACTGCATAGACATTTGAAGCAATCTATTTGGTACTTAGAAACTGACTAAATAATCAGACTACTTCTAGGACAGTGCTTAGGTAAAACCTTTACATTTTCAGTTCTGCCACAGTGAACAGAATAGTACATGGTACTGCACCTTAGTGTCAAACCCTGACTCATTTTATATCAATGCATAAGCAAATACTAGCTTCTAATGCTACTAAAACTTGACAACATGAGAGGTTTTAAATTAGTTATCTGTCAGCAAATACACGATGTTACCAAATGCTTCTCTCACAGTGGTTCTCAAATGCACACAGACTCACAGTGTGATTCTAGACAACAATCACTATACCTAGGAGTTTACCAAAAATCATTCACTACTGTCGAAGTGGTAAGGGAACTGCACACAATCTTCATATTTCAGGACTGCACTTTTATGTCAAAGCCTGACTCATATAATCAAAGCATAAGCAAAGACTGGCTTCTAATGCTACTAAAACTTCACAACATGACCGGTTTTAAAACAGGTATCTGTCAGCAAATACACGATGTTACCAAATGCTTCTCTCACAATCCTTACCCGAATGCACACAGACTCACAGTGTGATTTTATACAAGCAACACTATCCTAGGAGTTTACCAAAACTCATTCACTAGTCTGGAAGAGTTAATGGTACTGCACACAATCTACATATTTAAGTACACCACATCAGTGTCAAAGCATGACTCATTTAATCAACGCATAAGCAAAGACTGGATTCTAATCCTACTAAAACTTCACAACATGACAGGTTTTAAAACAGTTATCTGTCAGCAAATACATGATGTTACCAAATGCTTCTCTCACAGTGATCCCAAATACACACTAACTCACAGTGTGATTCTAGACAAGCACCACTATCCCTATGAGTTTACCAAAACTCATTCACTACAGTGCAAGTGGTAAGGGAACTGCACACAATCTACATATTTCACGACTGCAATTTACTGTCAATGCCTGATTCATTTAATGAAAGCATAAGCCATAACTGTCTTCTAATGCTACTAAAACTTGACAACATGACATGTTTTACAACACTTATCTGTCAGCAAATACACGATGTTACCAAACACTTCACTCACAGTGGTTCCCAAATGCACACAGACTCACAGTGTGATTCTAGACAAACAACACTATCCCTAGGAGCTTACCAAAACTCATTCACTACAGTGGAAGTGGTAAAGGAACTGCACACAATCTACATATTTCACGACTACACTTTAATGTCAATGCCTGACTAATTTAATCAACGCATAAGCAAAGACTGGCTTCTAATGCTACTAAAACTTGACAACATGACAGGTTTTAAAACAGTTATCTGTCAGTGAATACACGATGTTACCAAATGCTTCTCTCACAATCCTTACCCAAATGCACACAGACTCACAGTGTGATTTTAGACAATCAACACTATCCTAGGACTTTACCAAAACTCATTCACTACTGTGGAAGGGGTAAGGGGACTGCACACAATCTACATATTTAAGTACAGCACATCAGTGTCAAAGCATGACTCATTTAATCAACATTTAAGCAAAGACTGGATTCTAATGCTACTAAAACTTCACAACATGACAGGTTTTAAAACAGTTATCTGTCAGCAAATACATGATGTTACCAAATGATTCTCTCACACTGATCCCAAATACACAATAAATCACAGTGTGATCCTAGACAAGCACCACTATCCCTATGAGTTTACCAAAACTCATTCACTACAGTGCTAGTGGTAAGGGAACTGCACACAATCTACATATTTCACGACTGCAATTTACTGTCAATGCCTGACTCATTTAATGAAAGCATAAGCCATAACTGTCTTCTAATGCTACTAAAACTTGACAACATGACTGGTTTTAAAACAGTTATCTGTCAGCAAATACACGATGTTACCAAATGCTTCTCTCACAATCCTTACCCAAATGCACACAGACTCACAGTGTGATTTTAGACAATCAACACTATCCTAGGAGTTTACCAAAACGCATTCACTAGTCTGGAAGAGTTAATGGTACTGAACACAATCTACATATTTAAGTACAGCACATCAGTGTCAAAGCATGACTCATTTAATCAACGCATAAGCAAAGACTGGATTCTAATGCTACTAAAACGTCACAACATGACAGGTTTTAAAAAAGTTATCTGTAAGCAAATACATGATATCACCAAATGCTTCTCTCACACTGATCCCAAATACACACTAACTCACACTGTGATTCTAGACATGCACCACTATCCCTAGGAGTTTACCAAAACTCATTCACTACAGTGCAACTGGTAAGGGAACTGCACACAATCTACATATTTCAGGACTGCACTTTTCTGTCAAAGCCTGACTCATTTAATCAAATCATAAGCCATAACAGTCTTCTAATGCTACTAAAACTTCACAACATGACAAGTTAAAACAGTTATCTGTCAGCAAATACACGATGTTACCAAATGCTTCTCTCACAGTGGTTCCCAAATGCACACAGACTCACTGTGTGATTGTAGACAAACAACACTATCCCTTGTACTATACCAAAACACATTTCTTCATCTAGAAGTAGTACTACATTTTAGTATAGAAACATAACATAACTCATTTCACAAATTCATAAACAATGACTGGTTTCTAATTCTACCAAAATATAAAAACAGCACAGTTATCTGTCTACAAACGCATGAAAAACACAAATGCTTATCACAGAATGGTTTCTACATGCACACACATTGTAGAGAATAAAAGTACTTCCTACACTTTAGCAGGAAAAATACATTAGTCTGATTAAAATCAAAATAGTCTACATACATCCCCTCACAATTAAATAACTCATCTTTCAAGTTCTTTTGTAGATTAAGAAGTATATCAATCACTCACCATATTTTCAGAATCTCTGCACTGTGCACCTCTCAGCAAAAGCAAAGAATGGAAAAGTTTCCCTTTCATTTTCCACACATATACATGTAAACATCAAATCACAATCCTTCGCACATAAACTCAAAAGCAAACACACATTTCTATTGGTTAAACATTTCAACCCTTTCCAACTGAAATACATTTCAACCCTTCCCCCAATCTGCCTTCTGCCTGTTACCATAGAAACAGGTCATGGAACACTGCACTGAGCTCACAGGTTACAAGTTCAGCACACAATGTTCCTACACAAGACAGGAAGTGTGCTTGACTTTTCAACATATCAGCTTATCATATATAATGTTCCTTACAATCTGTTTTTGTTAACCAATAACAATCATACCTTTAAAAAACAGAAATATACACCCTACCTTTCAGTGTAGAAAGATGTCATACAACCAATGATTTCTTGTCGTTTTTCAAAAAACGTTGCCGTGGATCCGCGTACCCACCACGAGAGAATCCGTGCATCCAACGCGGTAGGATGCGCGCAACGTGCGCGCAATTCCCCGTTTAAAAAAAAAAAAAGGGGGGCCCCAGGGGGTCCTTCTGGGACCCCTAAGCACCTGAAGAGGGTCAGAGTATTTCCACTCTGCCCCCTTTATATGTTTTACACACTTATTCCCCTTGCATCTTCAGCCTCGCTTCTACCGAGGCAGAAAATGGCCGCCAACAGTTCCTGGTTTCGAATGTAGAGAGACACTCGACAGCCAATTAGCATTCAGCGCACGATCGGGAGGGTGCGCGCTTGGTTCGGGGAGGGTGCGCTTACGGTGCGGGTAGGGTCCGCGGACCCTCCCCGGCCATAGATATCACTAACTTTTTTACCCTAATTTTCTCAGGAACTACTGAACAGATTCACACCATATATGCAAAAGGCACGAGTCCGAACTGAGGACTACCTCTTTGTCAAATTTGGTGTCATTCCGTTCAGCGGTTCGGGCTGTAGCTGCGACAACAGATTCTATGGGAAATTGCATGGGGAAAACGTGTTTTGGGACCCCCCTTTTTTCTCGGCCCCCGCTTGACGGATCACCGCAAAACTTTCAGGGTAGGAGCGGAGCAGAGCTGGCCAAAAGTTTGGAAAATTTCCCGAGGATTCGTCAACCGGCGCCAACGTTATTCCAGATAGAATGTTGCGGATTTCCTATGGAAAATAGGTCCTAACTATAACTATCTACTGGCGACCGCCAGTAGATAATATATATATATATATATATATATATATATATATATATATATATATATATATATATATATATATATATATATATATATATATATATAATATATATGTATGTATGTATGTATATATATATACCTATGTCAGGTTTAAATGTAGTTTCACTTAATGTCTGGGGGTTGATTCATCCTGTTAAGAGGGCCAACATTTTAGATTATTGCAAAAGTTTATCTGGTGATGTGGTTCTACTTCAAGAGACTAAGATAGCCTTTAAAGAAGCTCTTCTTATGCAGAAGGATTGGGTTCTTGATGTTACTTGTTCCGAGGCTTCTGGTAAGAAAAATGAGGAATTGTTACTCTTGTTCCTAAAAGCTCTGGTTTGTCTATAGTTATAGCTGAGCATGATACCAGTGGCAGATGGCTACTTACTCATCTGACTAACGGTTCGGACGATCTCTATATTATGAATTTATATGCTCCAAACATTGATGACCCACTTTTTTGGCGTTCCATTAATAAAAAACTTTCTGATATTTCACAGAATTCAAGAACAATTGTTGGGGGAGATTTTAATCTTCCCCTTGATCCTATTTTGGATAGACATTCTGCCTTTAAATTTTGACCCCCCTAGGGCGCATAAACACATGCTCAATATGTGCTCATCTTATCATCTTATTGACGCATGGAGATTGCATAATCCTACAGGTAGTGATTTCACATTTTTCTCCTCTCCACATTCTAGCTTCTCTCGTATGGATTACCTTTTGGTGGATGTCTCTCTTTTAAAACATACTATAAATGTGATTATTCACCCAATTGTTGTTTCTGAGGCACTTGTAGTTGGCGTCTCAATACAGAAATTTTGGAAGACAATGATGAAGGTAAAGAACTCAATGAGGAGATTGAAAATTTCTTGAAAGATAATGAGTCTACAGTGAATTCCCCAATAGTTTTGTGGGACACCTTTAAATGTACCCAATGGGGTCACATTATTAAAAATATGTCAAAGAGAAATAGCAACATTAGGAATTCTCTTCAATCTATAGGGGATGATATTAAACGCAAAGAAGAGTTATATAGGCACTCTAATGATAAATCACTCCTACAAGATATTAAACATTTTAAATACTCTTTTAACTCTATAGTCACTGAAAGAACTTATATTGGTGTACACGCCCAAAAATCCCACCATTTATTACTACAAAACAGAGCTGGTAAGTTGCTAACCACCACCTTAAAATATCAAGACACGAATATTAAAACTACTCATATTTCCCACATCACTGATAAAAATGGATCAAAGAAATTTAATACGCAAGAAATACTTGGAGTCTTCCAAGACTTCTATGAAACGTTATACACACACCTAAAGATCAATGCTCCAAGTTTACTTGACAACAGTTTCTTAATTTGATCCCTACTAATACTATTTCGCATTCTGACATGACTGAATTGGGGATACCGATTGACACTGACGAGATCATTCAGGCTATTAAGACCACTTGTTTGGAAAAGGCTCCGGGACCAGATGGGTTTCCTATTGCCTTCTATAAAACATTTACTCCTTCATTAGTCAAATATCTTAAGAAGAATTTTGACAATTAGGTTCTTTCTAGCAAGGTTTCTGGCTCAGCTGCTGAGGACAGTAGAGTAGTGATTCCGGAGGATGGGAAAGATAATTCTGATGTTAAAATATTTTGCCCAATTTCATTAATAAATATGGATGCTAAATTCTTTGCCAAGATTTTGGCTAGGTGCTTAGAGGGCCATATTCCCAATCTCATCCATGATTCCCAAACAGGTTCCGTTAAGAGAAGACTTGCTAGAGACAATATTCTGACCTTTTGTCATATTTTAGAAAAAGTGAAACTTTCGGTTTTACCATCGGCGGTGATCTCCCTTGACGCCAAAAAAGCTTTTGACAAAGTCTCTTGGCCTTTTTTACAAGCAATATTAGAATCCCATAAACTTGGCGATTCCTTTATTAATATGGTAATGTTTCTCCATGCGCAACCAAAGGTTAATATCAGAATTAATGGTGCAACATCCTCCTTTTTTAATCTTCCTCAGGGCACTAGACAAGGGTGCCCTCTCTCACCCCTTCATTTCATCTTGTTTATAGACCCACTTCTTCGTCTACTAAATTTGAACCAGGGTATTAAAGGTTTTCAATTTGGATCGTATACACTTAAAACAGCTTCTTACGTGGATGACGTCCTTATTTTTTCAGAGGATATTGCAACAGCGATTCCTGTTATTTCTAACATCATTAGAGACTTTTCACTTGTTTACGGGTACACTCTTAAGAAAAAAACCCAGAAATGTTGCCCCTCAAGTCGTTGTGCTTTTCCTCTCACATGGGTGACTCAGGTTTTAAATGGCAAACAGCTCGTACTAAGGGGCAGATTTACAAGAAAGTGACGCATCTGTACAGATGTGTCACTTTCCCTGCGCCACCCTTAGAAACACTTGCGCCACCATAGATGCGCCATATTTACAATACAGCGCACTATGGCGCAAGGATTGACAGATGCGGCAGAAATTCTGACGCATCTGTTGGCGGAAAAGTCACACTTTGCTGGAGTCCTGTCGCAAGCACGACACAACTCCAGCAATGCGTGTTGAGGCCTATTCCTACTATACTGCTTGAAGCAGGCGTAAGGTTTTGACGCAGTGGCGTCCTAAAAGTGGCGCAGTGAAATCTTGTAGATTTCACTGCGTCACTTTTACGAGGCTTTCCTGCGTGGAAATGCCCACCCTGCATACATTATACCTGACGCAGGTATATTGTCACTCAGGGCTTTACAACGTGACGCATCTCCCTAGATGTGTCACGTTGTCAATAGGCCACATTGTTTGCGCCAAAAAAGTGACTCAACTGCAGCGCAAAAGTCATGCAAGGTACTTGTAAATCTGCCCCTAAATACTTAGGGATCTGGTTCTGTAAGGAGCTTTCAGATACTATCTCTTATAACAAATCCCTTATCATAGCTAAAGTTAGAGATCGTTTATCTTCCTGGTCTCCTAAATATATTTCTTGGTGGGGAAGATTACAAACTATTAAAATTATGATAACTTAGGGGAGGAGCCAAGATGGCGACCGGAGCAGACGCTTGAGCGCCCGGCTCCGTCGGCCCTTGGCCTCGGACTATCATCCTGACTCCTATCCTCGCCGATTTTCGAGGTGCAACGTGTGCGACGACGCGCTGACTGCGCCGCCGCTTTCCCGGAGTCTTAGCCCGCCCGGACGCCGGAGTTCTTGGTGCTTTTGTTCTCCGCACTGGACCCCTGCTCTATTGTGGCCTTGGCCGGCCCCCTGGAAGCTCCGCAGTTACCGGACCCGCTAGCGTACGCCTGAGCCCCGAGGTCCCGGTCCCACCTCACACCACGGACTGTCGCCGGATGAGCCGGGGGAGGGACGCCCGGACACCTCCTGCACCCCGCACCTGATGGGCTGGAGCTACAGGGTAAGCCCCGGTGCGGCGGGTCTCCTGCCCCGTTCTGTGGACCGCGCTGTGGGAGGCTGCAGACCCCCTTCTTCTATTGCCTAGTCGGCTGCAAAGAGAACCGGAGGGGAGGGCAGCGACTGTTGGCTTTTCCCTGTTGCGGCGCAGACCTGAGGGGAATTGCCTCCTTGCTACGACCCCCCCCCCTGGCCACTGTACCGTTCTGCGGTAAAACATGGCGTTGATTGCCTGCTCGCGGCTGGGGGATGCTACTCCGGTCTCGCCCGCTGCCCGCTTCGCCCTCCCTCTACCAGACACCAGCTCCACAGTGCCGTCCCGGATTGCTACCGATGTGGGGGCGCAGCCTCCGCTGACATGCGGCTCCGTTCTGGCTGCCCTGCGGGACTTTCGTCTACAAATGTGTCTTGGCTTGCAAGCGCTGAGTGAGCGGTTTGACTCCATACTGTCGGCTGCGGGTCGTGAGCACCCCGTTTGTCATCAACAAGGCGTGGGTCTGCCAGTGCTTTTGTCCTCTTGCGGGGACGCAATGGCTGTTTATGATCGTGCTACACTGGTGCCTGCATCTGGCTTTACCGGCACCCAGGATCAATCGCTCTCCAGCTCAATTGCGGATACTTTGTCTCCCCGTTCATTGCTGCCTGCTTCGTTGTTGCCTGCCTCACCGTGCCCACAAGAGTATCCAGCGGAGCGACACCTGACGTCCTCGAGGAACCGCTCATGGTGGCCTACTGCTTCTTTTCTGTGGAACTCCTGTACTTTACATGCCAGGTCTGGACTTTATGTGGTGCACAAGGGGACCTCAATAGATGGTCGGCGGCCATTTTGTGACTCTACTTCACCATCTTCTCCCGAGCGGCCATATTGTCTTTGTCTGCACGGGGTGTGGGGCCTTCATGTAGGGGCTGGTGTAATCTTAAGCCCGCGATCGGGCCAGGGCTGAACTGATTTATATCGCCATGGTTTCACGGATGGGCTGGACTGGGACTGGAACTGTTTGCATAGGTTGTGCGCACTCGTCGCGGTTTGTTCGCCTTCATTTAAATTGTTGTGACACGTTATCTTCACACGACCGCTTTTGGCGTAGTGGGCTCTCAGTGTGTGGAGGCCATAGCTGGCCGATGGTTTCGGGCGCTCTGGGGTAACATAGGCTCCTCCCCACTTACCTCTCTGTTCTCTTATTTTTCTTTACTCTATTCCTACTTTCTCTCTTGTCTATATTTCGGGTTCATTGGGCGACAGGCACTATGCTGGGGGGGGGGGTAGGCCGTAGCCTCCGCATTGGTGTAGGGTGGGGGGGTAATTCACTGTTTCTATTTAGTTCTATGGGCCTTTTTCTTTTATGTTTCTGCGCTATACTTGTTTCGATTCGGGGTCCGGGTGTGGGGTGGATTGAGTGGGGGCGGCTCTGGAGGGGTGCATATTTACTCATGTGACTATCCTGTTATATAACTGCATCGCCTCACTGCCTGAGATTTTCCTTCCATGACCGTTTTAAAGATGCTGCTGCTCTCCCGTGTGGTGAACAAAGCGGTACAAAAGAGGGTGGTGATGGACGGAGCATTAGAACCAATCAAACACTCACACCCAGTTATGAGATCTGGGTTTGATCCATCGCCGTTCTTTAGCCCACTCTGCCAGCCCAGTTCAGACATGTCCATATGCAAATCAGTCTGACCCTGTGCCTCATGGGAACAGTCCAGCCCGAACTGCCAAGCCATGCCTTCCCTGGAACGGAAACAAGCTTCCTAGGACCGGTTTCTGGCATTTCAGCCGTCTTCAGCCAGGCTTGCTTGAATCCAGTGGCAAAGTGAGCAAGGGACTCACGTCTGAGCATACCCTGCCAACTTATGGCGAACAAAGCGGTACAAAAGAGGGTGGTGATGGACGGAGCATTAGAACCAATCAAACACTCACACCCAGTCATCAGATCTGGGTTTGATCCATCGCCGTTCTTTAGCCCACTCTGCCAGCCCAGTTCAGACATGTCCATATGCAAATCAGTCTGACCCTGTGCCTCATGGGAACAGTCCAGCCCGAACTGCCAAGCCATGCCTTCCCTGGAACGGAAACAAGCTTCCTAGGACCGGTTTCTGGCATTTCAGCCGTCTTCAGCCAGGCTTGCTTGAATCCAGTGGCAAAGTGAGCAAGGGACTCACGTCTGAGCATACCCTGCCAACTTATGGCGAACAAAGCGGTACAAAAGAGGGTGGTGATGGACGGAGCATTAGAACCAATCAAACACTCACACCCAGTCATCAGATCTGGGTTTGATCCATCGCCGTTCTTTAGCCCACTCTGCCAGCCCAGTTCAGACATGTCCATATGCAAATCAGTCTGACCCTGTGCCTCATGGGAACAGTCCAGCCCGAACTGCCAAGCCATGCCTTCCCTGGAACGGAAACAAGCTTCCTAGGACCGGTTTCTGGCATTTCAGCCGTCTTCAGCCAGGCTTGCTTGAATCCAGTGGCAAAGTGAGCAAGGGACTCACGTCTGAGCATACCCTGCCAACTTATGGCGAACACAGCGGTACAAAAGAGGGTGGTGATGGACGGAGCATTAGAACCAATCAAACACTCACACCCAGTCATCAGATCTGGGTTTGATCCATCGCCGTTCTTTAGCCCACTCTGCCAGCCCAGTTCAGACATGTCCATATGCAAATCAGTCTGACCCTGTGCCTCATGGGAACAGTCCAGCCCGAACTGCCAAGCCATGCCTTCCCTGGAACGGAAACAAGCTTCCTAGGACCGGTTTCTGGCATTTCAGCCGTCTTCAGCCAGGCTTGCTTGAATCCAGTGGCAAAGTGAGCAAGGGACTCACGTCTGAGCATACCCTGCCAACTTATGGCGAACAAAGCGGTACAAAAGAGGGTGGTGATGGACGGAGCATTAGAACCAATCAAACACTCACACCCAGTCATCAGATCTGGGTTTGATCCATCGCCGTTCTTTAGCCCACTCTGCCAGCCCAGTTCAGACATGTCCATATGCAAATCAGTCTGACCCTGTGCCTCATGGGAACAGTCCAGCCCGAACTGCCAAGCCATGCCTTCCCTGGAACGGAAACAAGCTTCCTAGGACCGGTTTCTGGCATTTCAGCCGTCTTCAGCCAGGCTTGCTTGAATCCAGTGGCAAAGTGAGCAAGGGACTCACGTCTGAGCATACCCTGCCAACTTATGGCGAACAAAGCGGTACAAAAGAGGGTGGTGATGGACGGAGCATTAGAACCAATCAAACACTCACACCCAGTCATCAGATCTGGGTTTGATCCATCGCCGTTCTTTAGCCCACTCTGCCAGCCCAGTTCAGACATGTCCATATGCAAATCAGTCTGACCCTGTGCCTCATGGGAACAGTCCAGCCCGAACTGCCAAGCCATGCCTTCCCTGGAACGGAAACAAGCTTCCTAGGACCGGTTTCTGGCATTTCAGCCGTCTTCAGCCAGGCTTGCTTGAATCCAGTGGCAAAGTGAGCAAGGGACTCACGTCTGAGCATACCCTGCCAACTTATGGCGAACAAAGCGGTCCAAAAGAGGGTGGTGATGGACGGAGCATTAGAACCAATCAAACACTCACACCCAGTCATCAGATCTGGGTTTGATCCATCGCCGTTCTTTAGCCCACTCTGCCAGCCCAGTTCAGACATGTCCATATGCAAATCAGTCTGACCCTGTGCCTCATGGGAACAGTCCAGCCCGAACTGCCAAGCCATGCCTTCCCTGGAACGGAAACAAGCTTCCTAGGACCGGTTTCTGGCATTTCAGCCGTCTTCAGCCAGGCTTGCTTGAATCCAGTGGCAAAGTGAGCAAGGGACTCACGTCTGAGCATACCCTGCCAACTTATGGCGAACAAAGCGGTACAAAAGAGGGTGGTGATGGACGGAGCATTAGAACCAATCAAACACTCACACCCAGTCATCAGATCTGGGTTTGATCCATCGCCGTTCTTTAGCCCACTCTGCCAGCCCAGTTCAGACATGTCCATATGCAAATCAGTCTGACCCTGTGCCTCATGGGAACAGTCCAGCCCGAACTGCCAAGCCATGCCTTCCCTGGAACGGAAACAAGCTTCCTAGGACCGGTTTCTGGCATTTCAGCCGTCTTCAGCCAGGCTTGCTTGAATCCAGTGGCAAAGTGAGCAAGGGACTCACGTCTGAGCATACCCTGCCAACTTATGGCGAACAAAGCGGTACAAAAGAGGGTGGTGATGGACGGAGCATTAGAACCAATCAAACACTCACACCCAGTCATCAGATCTGGGTTTGATCCATCGCCGTTCTTTAGCCCACTCTGCCAGCCCAGTTCAGACATGTCCATATGCAAATCAGTCTGACCCTGTGCCTCATGGGAACAGTCCAGCCCGAACTGCCAAGCCATGCCTTCCCTGGAACGGAAACAAGCTTCCTAGGACCGGTTTCTGGCATTTCAGCCGTCTTCAGCCAGGCTTGCTTGAATCCAGTGGCAAAGTGAGCAAGGGACTCACGTCTGAGCATACCCTGCCAACTTATGGCGAACAAAGCGGTACAAAAGAGGGTGGTGATGGACGGAGCATTAGAACCAATCAAACACTCACACCCAGTCATCAGATCTGGGTTTGATCCATCGCCGTTCTTTAGCCCACTCTGCCAGCCCAGTTCAGACATGTCCATATGCAAATCAGTCTGACCCTGTGCCTCATGGGAACAGTCCAGCCCGAACTGCCAAGCCATGCCTTCCCTGGAACGGAAACAAGCCTTCTAGGACCGGTTTCTGGCATTTCAGCCGTCTTCAGCCAGGCTTGCTTGAATCCAGTGGCAAAGTGAGCAAGGGACTCACGTCTGAGCATACCCTGCCAACTTATGGCGAACAAAGCGGTACAAAAGAGGGTGGTGATGGACGGAGCATTAGAACCAATCAAACACTCACACCCAGTCATCAGATCTGGGTTTGATCCATCGCCGTTCTTTAGCCCACTCTGCCAGCCCAGTTCAGACATGTCCATATGCAAATCAGTCTGACCCTGTGCCTCATGGGAACAGTCCAGCCCGAACTGCCAAGCCATGCCTTCCCTGGAACGGAAACAAGCTTCCTAGGACCGGTTTTTGGCATTTCAGCCGTCTTCAGCCAGGCTTGCTTGAATCCAGTGGCAAAGTGAGCAAGGGACTCACGTCTGAGCATACCCTGCCAACTTATGGCGAACAAAGCGGTACAAAAGAGGGTGGTGATGGACGGAGCATTAGAACCAATCAAACACTCACACCCAGTCATCAGATCTGGGTTTGATCCATCGCCGTTCTTTAGCCCACTCTGCCAGCCCAGTTCAGACATGTCCATATGCAAATCAGTCTGGCCCTGTGCCTCATGGGAACAGTCCAGCCCGAACTGCCAAGCCATGCCTTCCCTGGAACGGAAACAAGCTTCCTAGGACCGGTTTCTGGCATTTCAGCCGTCTTCAGCCAGGCTTGCTTGAATCCAGTGGCAAAGTGAGCAAGGGACTCACGTCTGAGCATACCCTGCCAACTTATGGCGAACAAAGCGGTACAAAAGAGGGTGGTGATGGACGGAGCATTAGAACCAATCAAACACTCACACCCAGTCATCAGATCTCCCGTGTGGTGAAGCTATCTTGCGGACTCGAATCTCCTTGGTTCTTATTCTTTACTGATTTTTCCCTGATAAAATTATTTTGAAAACCTTAAAATTAACCTTCACTTCTCCTCCCCCTGGTGTCAAGGATCTCACCAGTGTATACCTCATGACTCGTTGCTAATCTTGACCGTGGATGCGCAGGGGATGTAATGTTTGTACCAGTGCTTAACCGTACCGTGGCCGGCCTGACGGTTGTAGGCCCGTATTTGTTCTTTTCATATGCACAAATAAAGTTAAAAAAAAAAAAAAAAAAAATTATGATAACTCTGATTATTAAGTTTTTTATCCTCCATGCTACCTATAAAGCTTTCTTCTACCTTCTTCCATGAGATGAATTTAACCTCTTCAAAGATTTATGGAATGATCAGAGAGCTAGAATTGCTTATAAACACCTTAGAAAGCCTTCTGTCCTGGGTGGCTGTAGTCTTCCGGATTGGAACCTGTATCAAATCGCCTTCCTAGCGTCTCAAGGTGCATTTTGATTTTTACCGAATTCCCAACATTTTCCTCCTTGGATTTATATTGAACGTGAGCTTTGCACTCCTTTTTCCACTTCTTCTTTTCTCACAGCTCCTGAGCTTGTCTTTAATCATTCTCATTGTATTATATTAGACACGATTAATGCACTAAAATATATTGATTAAAAAGTATCTAAACCTATTCATAAGTCAAGATGGTCCTCTTTATGGTACAATCCTAAGCTTTCCACTGCCATTGATCCTAGCACGGCCTCTCTGAGGGCTGCCAATGGTGTCAGATTGGTGAAAGACCTTTATGATTCTAATCATGACCCTCTTCCCTTCTCTTTTTTTAGCGAAGAAATATAATTCTTTCCCTGTGGTTACCCTCAGGTCATACTGCTTCTAAAATCTATACATTTTTATCTGCTCCACCCCCTTCACAGTCTTCAAATACTTATGATAAATGGTCTCATTATTTTGAAGATTACATTTTTAAACATATTTCACAAGATACCTGGCAAATGATTGGGAAGGTATCCCTGCGTAATAAGATTGCTCCTTCATTTATACAATCCATATTCTTTACATTATATCTCCTTCACTGGACCCTGCTCGTTTACACAAGTTGAAACTACGAGATAGTGATCATTGTTGGAACTATAACTTAGTACCAGGCACCCATCAACAAATGTTTTTTAAATGTACATTATTGCAGTCTTTTTGGGGCCTGATACAGAAACACTTATCATTAATCTTTAAAATATCTATAGATCTTTCTTTACCTATGATTCTATTGGGTCCATGGGCTACAGCTATTCCTTTACCCCTTGACGACATGGATCTGGAGCAATTAAATTTACTCCTATCAATTGCTGTTAAAATTATACTAACGGAATGGAAATCTTTTAATCTTCTGTCCTATCATACCTGGTCTCATACCTTCGTGGAGCTCATACTTTTGTTGAGAAAAAACATTACTCGCCTTCCATTTCTAGTGATGTTTGGCGGTCTCGGGACAACTATATGAATGTGTCCTCTCAGGGGTTGGTAGCTCAGTATCCTTGTGATTCCTTTCCTTAATTAATTTCCTTCCATTGGAGCAGATGTCTCCTCCTGTCTCTTTGATTCCTTTCTTTTCTTCTTTCTGTCTTTTCCCCAGTCTTCTTTTTTTCCCCCCGTTCCCCTATGCTGATCGTTCTTATCTATTAAGCAATACAACTGATGTGTTTTTGTCATAATATATGTAGTTGTTTTGCTTTATCCACATGACTGGGATTTATATTATTATTTGATTAATTTTATAACATATACTATACCGCATATATTTATTTGCTCACCTTTTTAAATAACAATATATTTACAATTCTTTTTATCCCAATCCATTAATTATTGTTATGAAATCTTTTCTTTTACTTCTTAAATTTTTAGGTAATAATTTAGTATATATTTGATGCTGATCTGTTGTATTGTCAATGTATTACCAATGTATTTCTCTTTTAAATATGCAATAAAGATATTTGAAAAAAGAAATGGTTACACAACTGTTTTACAGTACAATGAGCTTACCAGGTAACTAGATTAGTGCTCTTCCATTTCAGCTCCTTTGCAGCAGTTTCAAGATCTTAGTTTCTCGACGCTCAAATGGGTGTGATTTTGCATACTGAACTGTTTCCATGGACTTCATTACTTGATTTTGACTGCGAGAAATTTTGTCAATCATAGTTGTTGACTGTCAGTCATAAGTACACTGAAACTATGAAAGTGTCACACATAAGCAATCTGAAACCTTGGTAGCTATGTATATTAACACAAGTAAGGCTCTTACAGTGCTGTTGCAGGTATGAGTATCTCCCCAACCAAGCCTATCATCCACCAGTCTACCATTAACATCTAACACATGGTTAACTAATCTTGCATATTTGAAAGATTGAGAGGGACCCCTTAAAAACCAAGGGAGATAGGGTACTTAACCCAGATAAAAGAAAATGTTCCCTTGATCCACCAATTAGCAGAGCATAAAGTATTATGTCAGAAAGAAAGTTTTCTTTGGGAATTAAATTTTTTCTTTATTTTTTAAAAATATATTCATCCTTGTAGATCATACAAATTCGTTAAACATTTCATAAACATCAAAATTATTAAAAACCTCCTAAGATACAATACAGTTTAATTACAATCACATAAAAAAAATTTGTAACACCATTATGACCAGCATAACGTGGAGACAAAACACAAATTGTAAGATTCAGAAACTCCTCTTTACGAGTGCACATCAGATTCAATTTTTAGAAATACAGTACATTATACGTTTACAAATCTGTATATACGTGATCTGTATTTGTTCTCTGATTGCGCTATCCACAGCGTCGACGCGTTTCGATGGTTTCAGACTGATAATGCCATCTTTATCAAGACCACATACTTTTGTCTCACACTTCAGTAATTTTCCTTTGTGATGGGGTATCTTTCTGTGCTCCTTATTCTTTTTATGTTTCAGAAAACCCACATTCCTCTTCTTTCACCCTCTTCGTGATTTAGAGTGACATATTTTATCTTTTCTTCTCGTGGTAAATGCGGGCTTGCCGATTTCAAGAGCTAAACTGACAGGACGGTCGTTACACAGCGAGAAATCAGACTCGCCAATGTAAGAAGAGGCTTTAAAAATACTCGGCAGCGCAGGAATTCTGAAAACTATCATAGACCTGGCTCCGATCCGAAAACAAACAGGACGGTTATAAGACAGCGAGCAATCAGACTCGCTGATGCAGGAAGAAACATTTTAAAATACCGCGCAGTGCAGAAAGTCGGAAAACAGAACCACAGAAAGAGGCTCTTTGAAATCGGCAAGCCCGCATTTACCACGAGAAGAAAAGATAAAATATGTCACTCTAAATCACGAAGAGGGTGAAAGAAGAGGAATGTGGGTTTTCTGAAACATAAAAAGAATAAGGAGCACAGAAAGATACCCCATCACAAAGGAAAATTACTGAAGTGTGAGACAAAAGTATGTGGTCTTGATAAAGATGGCATTATCAGTCTGAAACCATCGAAACGCGTCGACGCTGTGGATAGCGCAATCAGAGAACAAATACAGATCACGTATATACAGATTTGTAAACGTATAATGTACTGTATTTCTAAAAATTGAATCTGATGTGCACTCGTAAAGAGGAGTTTCTGAATCTTACAATTTGTGTTTTGTCTCCACGTTATGCTGGTCATAATGGTGTTACAATTTTTTTTTATGTGATTGTAATTAAACTGTATTGTATCTTAGGAGGTTTTTAATAATTTTGATGTTTATGAAATGTTTAACGAATTTGTATGATCTACAAGGATGAATATATTTTTAAAAAATAAAGAAAAAATTTAATTCCCAAAGAAAACTTTCTTTCTGACATAATACTTTATGCTCTGCTAATTGGTGGATCAAGGGAACATTTTCTTTTATCTAACTAATCTTGCAGGCACAGTGACGTATGGCCTTTAACACTGGCTGCTTCACCCTAACTGGTTGTTTATAAGCAAACTATTTTATATGTAACTGACTGAATCCCAACCTTGCCAGCCCTTTCTCAACAAAACGCGCAGAGGCAACAGGAGCTTTCTTTTAATATTGGTATTGTAATTAGAGTTGTTTAGAAGCTTTATCAAAATATTTACAGTAAGTTTACATGTATTTTCAAGCCTGCTAGTCAGCGTTTGGTGCACTATTGTTTTTTGTTTACATTGTGCCATTAGCACATAATTCCAGTCCACACCACATGCACCTATCATGCTCCATACCAAAACACATAGGTAAAAGGCATTGTAATCTACGTCGCCAATAGCTCTAACTCTTTCAAACTCTTTCAAATGTGAGACCTATTGCATTACTAATGCTTGTTAATTTAGCCGGGTATAACTGAGCATATCAAATGCCTTGCTCCCTGAATGCCCTTTTCACCTCACGAAAGAAGCCCTCTGTCTCTGCACAGTCATGGAAAATAGATACTGTATGATTTTAAATTTTGAAGGTGCCAGCCAGTCTTATTGTCTGCAGGAGGATGTCCTGGTCCCTGTAGTGGAGCAATCGGGCCACCATAGGCCTGGAAGGAGTGCCCGCCGGAGGTTATTGCGCAGTGTCTTGGTTCGCCCTGTCTAAAAAAATTGTGAGCGAATATAGGGCTACTTCCCTCATTAGCCAGTCCTCCAAATAGGTGACCACGCCCATCCTCTCCACCCCCTCTGTCGTTCCCATTACTCAAATATCATTCCTTTGATTCTGCATTGTCTAGTCTGTGCTCCAGGGCATGGAGTTTATCCAATAGGTCTGTCACCTTCATGTCAAGATCAGCAATTCATGGTTGGATATCATGCAGAGCTGTTTCATTCTGATGTATCGTTTCCACTAATTTACTTTGATCCTGGGCCTAGATCCACAACAACAGAGTTGATTTTTGCTTCTAAGGCCTTCCTCGAGTTTGCTATACCTTCTAATATTCTACCAAGCTTGGAAGGTTCCTGGATGGACTCATCAGGAACCAGTACTTGGTTCATTAGGTCCCCTCATTCCCCCTCCGGGGCCCAGGATAGGGCCCTGACCTATTAGGGGTGGCTCTGGGTGGCTTACCTCGATGTCTTGTGCTCATTGTGGGCATATGCAGGTCTGTAGAGTGGAAGTATGGCCAAGAGCCACTTGCTATGGGTGGGGGGAGGAGTTGCCTTTACGTGCAGAGGTCCCTGTGACCAAAAGGATCACTCATTTATCTTCCTGTCACTGTTCCAGTGTTGTCATTGGCTTTGCCGATAGCACAGACCTCCCAGTGCTTTGTCAGGGGTTCTGTATCTCTCAGCCCAGCTGCCCTGGTGCAGCAAAAGGCCAGCACAACAACCAGTCTGCTGATATTCTCATGTAGGGCACCTCCTCTCTAGGACTTCCCTCACAAATCTCATTGTATCACATGGGCCAGTCTAAGCTCGCAGGTCACTAGCCAACCCTGCTCCTTGGGCTGAAGCACCATCAATGCCACCCCACAGGTGCACTGCAACTGTGGTCGGGTCCCGGCTCTAAGTACCGTACCACTCTGGTGGGGCAGCTCACTAGTAGTGGCAGCTGTGTCCCCCCACTCATAGGCCATGGTAACTTGTGGCCCCCTACTGCAATCGGGTGCAGCTGAAAGCACAGAACCCACACACTGGGAGGCCACACATTTGTTGGGTCTCCTACTTGGACGGCACCGGAGCCGGTGTACTGATATTATGCTATTTTTGTAGGTGGCCAGGTAGGAGCTCCTGAAGGCTGTGTTTGTCTACATGCGTGTCAAGTTACATCCCCTTAAATAAATGTCAGTCTTAACTTTATAACTGATTGTAGATTAGGGTAACTGACCATCTCAGTCCCGTCTGAGACTGACATCTAACTCACTCTTCCGCTCAACTATCCAGCACCAATTCAGGCTGGACAGCTCATGGCATTACTGAAGGAGGGAATTTAAACCCTTTCCCTAGACACCTCTAAATGGCTAAATGCCAATGGACATTGTTCATGTTTGTGCTAAATATACACAATTTTTAAGTGCAAGGGGTTATTTGATACATTGGAGGTGCATGAATTAATCAGGTACATTGCACACCTCGTCCTCACCGATGCACCAACACATGCTTTCCTGCCCTATTGCCTTGGTATGATGATAGTTTAATAGAAGACTTTAGGGAGACCCAAATTACTACTCCACTGTAATTTGGAGTGAAGTGGGAGAGGAATATTTGCCTTTGATATTACCTTATCAGTCAGATTCTCCAGTGAATAGGAGAATCAATGGTGCCATTGCAATTTGTACTTTCTACCTTTATGAGAAGGACCTTTTTCAAAGTATTGTAAAGAAGACATGAATTCTTGACTAACTTTGCATAATATTTCAACTATCTCAGTATTTGTGACGTTTAAGATTGCTTTATGTCCTAACTGTTCTACGTCAGGGCCAGGAGGGCTTCACATCTGCTCCATATGTCCACACCGAACATCGTTCTGAATTGGTATAAAAGTACATTCAATACTCAAACCATTGTATAGTGTACAATGTATAATATCTCCTTCTTTCCACCCTTCAGCAGTTTAGAAACAAACACATACAGCTACAGACATATACTCTTTCTTTCTTTCTTAAAGTTCAGACCTAGATGCAAGGGCGCAGAGAATTTCAAAATTAAAAGATTACCTTAACTTTGACAGGAAAGATTAACATATATTTCCTAGACAGTTTGTGTAACTTCCCTATACTTTCTCAAAAGACATTCTAGCCCTTGTGACTTTGAACAATAGAACATCACAATCTTAAACTCTTCAGGAGATGCATTCCTAGTTGCCTCAAAATATTGAGTATGCTTCAGATAGTACAATATGATAATGGTGAGCAACAGTTTACCTTTTACACACTAAAATATAACTTGTGCTCACCCTCTAGTAGCTTAGCACAGAGCAGTCAGGCTTATCTAAGGAGGCAATACATTAAAGTATTTGTGCAACACACACACCATAACACACACAGTAACACAATGAATATACTACAAAAAGACTTCACAGAGGTTTAGAAAAATAGATTAATATATTCAGAACAAAACAGGACCAAACTGACTAAAATCCAATGTATAAAAGTTGGGATATTGAATTTTAAAGGAATAATTGCAGTAATCACGTAGAAACAAGTAGCGCTAACAAGGTTGCTTTAGGTCACACTGAACCGGGGTACAGTCAAAGTATGGGCTGACCTCGTGAAAGTGCAGGCTGGTTACAGGACCCAAGCAGGCCCCTGTGAATAAAGTACCTTTTCTGGTCGCAAACAGCAAGATACGTCGATCTTCTCGAAGCATTGTAGACAATACGTCAGTTCCGAAGACAGGTGCCAGAGTCGAGAGGCGGCAAGCGATGCTCCAGATTCTGCCACACAGTCGAGGGGATGCGTCAATCTCACCAAGTGGTGGTGATAAGCTGTCGGATGCTACAATCTCTGGAGGCAAAGTGCTGTTTTCAATGTGCCAATTTTACTCCAGCACCCGGGTCAATGCACCGGTTCTGTTACACAAAGACAGGACATACGTTGAAATCCATGTTGCAAGTATCTAGGCCACTTTCATTGAGCCAGACACATGAGCAGGGGTACAACCTTTGTGTCAAGCAACAGGAGGCAAGCTAAAAAGCCCTTGAAGTTCTTTTGAAGTGAAGGCAAAGTATAGCTTTCCTTCAGCTGAGTCAGAGAGCAGCATGCAGCTGGGCAACAAAAGAGAAAAGCAAGCCTTCCAAGTCTGTAGTCCAAAGACGAGTCCTTTAAGCAGCACAGCAGTCCTTCTGACAGAAGTTCAGTTCAAGATCCAGAAGTGTCTGATTTTAGGAGGTCAGAGAACCAGCACTTATACCCAAAAGTGTCTTTGGTGTGGGGGTGATTTCAAAGCAGCTCTCTGAAGTGCACATGAATCCCTTTCAACACCGGTCTTGTCTGTCTGGCTATCTGTGGGAGGTAATCAGTCCATTGTGTGGGGACATGACATTGCCTATTCAAGTGAAGTGTTAGCCCCTCCCTTCTATCCTGCCCAGGCAAGGCCATCAGAATGCAGTGTCTTTCCTGTGTTGGGGCTGTCTAGAGGAAATGCACAAAGTGTAGCTGTCACCCACCCCAGACGTGTATTTGAGACAGACTATCGGGTGCACAGAGCAGTATATGCAGGGAAATGTTCACTTTCTAAAAGTGGCATTTCTAAAACAATAATGTTAAATCCAACTTCACCAGTAAGGAGAATTTATCATTGCCATTCCAACCATATGAAACATGAAAAATCTACTCCTCTCTGATCAGGAATTACAGCTTTAAAGTGTTTTATGGAATTCGCAATGCTAGCTTATGAGAGGAGTAAGCGTCACAGTAGTGAAAAACGAAGTAGGCTGTTTGCCATTACCAGGACATGTAAAATATATAAAGGCACATGTCCTACCTTTTACTTAAATAGAACCCTGCCCGTAAGGTTACTTAGGGCCTACCTTAGTGGTGACATATTTAATAAAATGGGAGTTTGAGACTTGGCATGTAGTTTTAAATGCCAAGTCAAAGTGGCAGTGAACTGCACACACAGGCACTGCAGTGGCAGCACTGAGACAGATTTTAAAGGCTACTTATGTGGGTGGCACAATTAGTGCTGCAAGCCCACTAGTCGCACTTGAAGTCCAGGCCCTGAGTATATGGTATATTACTTTTAAAGGGACTCACACGTACATCAAATTAGGTATACTCCAATGTCATTGTAATTAGGCGAGAAGCACATGCACTTTAGCACTAGTTAGCAGTGGTAAAGAGCTCAGAGTACTAAGTCCAACAAAAAGAATCTACAAAATGTGGAAACAAACGGCAGAAATTCTTGGGAAAGACCACCCTAAGGATGACAGGTCTAACATGTGTCCCCCAGCTGAAACTGGGGAGATCTACCCATCCCCCAGAGAGTTCTTATCACTAAAGCATTGGCGTGGTCTACCCAAGTCTGTGTTTGACCTGGAAGTCCATAACCTGTAGAGAAACGGACCACCTCAACTGTTTTTGATTCTCATCTCTCATTTGCATAAGCCACCTGAGGGGCCAGTGATCAGTCCTAATCAAGAAGTGAATGCCAAACAGGTATAGCCTCACCTTCTTCAGTGTCCATTGTAGGGGTGGGCGGAATTTGCGGAATTAACCTTCGCAAATTATCGCGAGAATGTTTAAAATTATCGCAAACAAGCAGAAATATCGCGAAGATGCGGAAGTTTTTTTCCGGCATGTTCGCGAGATTTTCTGCATGGTTGCGGGTCGCCAACTTACCCATGTGGTTGCTTGCGGGCGCGGCCATCTTGTTTTGAGTTGTTCTCGCGGTGCATGATCGCGAGAAGAAAGACGTGATCGCGCGACGCATGACGTCACTGCGGGCGCGAACTGTCGCGAGACAGCGCAAATGGCTAAAAACAATACAACATCTCATGGAGAACGCGACCGGATCAAGAAAACTTGTCGGCGAACGCAGGGATTCAGGTAAGGCGATCGCGCGCGCGCGAGAATGTATCATTTTACAGCGCGAGCAAGAAACAAATTATCGCCAAGCTGCGGAAACCGGAATTTTTGACATTTTCGCGCTCTCCGCGGAACGCAAAAATGTCAAATTATCGCAATTTCCGCGAACGGAACGAAATTTTTGCCCAGGCCTAGTCCATTGCCCAGACCACAGCAAAAGCTTCTCTCTCAATAGCACTCCACCTCTGTTGCCTAGGACGTAACCTCCTGGAGATGAAGGCTACAGGTTGGTCTAGCCCCTCCGTATTCAGTTGGGATAGTAACAGCCCTATGCCATGCTCCGAGGCATCTGTCTGAATGAAATACTATTTAGAGAAGTCAGGTGCCTTGAGCACAGGAGCTGTGCACATGTCCTCCTCTAGGGAGTCAAATGCAGTTTGGCATGCTTCTATCCAGATCACATTTATGGGCTGCTTCTTCGAAGTCAGGTCTGTCAAGGGGGCAACAATGGTTCCATATCTGTTGACAAACCTTGTATAGTACCCTGTGAGGCCCAAAAGGCTCTCACCTCTTTCTGGGTTGGTGAACAGTCAAAATATCGAATTTTAAATATCAATATGACAAAATATCGAGTAGACATAATATCGACTTTCAAAAATATAGTGGTGCAGAATATCGAAATGCATAATATAGTTATTAAAAATATCTAATTTAGTGTTTTAAGTATTAGTATATGTGTTAAAAGTATGTATTATTTTTGTAATGTATGTTTGAATTTTTGTAAAGTATTGAATTTTATGTTAATTAATTTTTGCGTAATTTAATTCCGAAGCGGGTTGTGGGTTTATAGGGGAATAGGGTGGGAAGTAATTTTATTATAATATATTTTTTAAGAATTATTTAGAATTAATTAATTATATGTTAATTTATTATTGCGTAATTTAATTCTGTAGCGGGTTGTGGGTTTATAGGGGAATAGGGTGGGAAGTGATTTAATTGAAATGAATTAACAATTTAGTATTTAATAATTGTTATTGTTAATTAAGTCAATTAATGAATTATTAATTAATTACAATTGATTAATAGCAATTAATAATTAATTGGTAATTATGTTAATTGTGTTAATTTGTTTTTTATTAATTAGTAATTAATTAGATATTAATTATTAATAATGAATTTGTAAATATGTTGTGTACTTTTTTTAGGAGTGGGTTGAGGGTTGATAGGGGAGTAGGGTAGGAAGTAATTTAGCTTTAATTTAATTTTTATTATTTTTTATATTATATTTATTAAAAGTTATTTTACAGTGTTAATTGTGTGAAATAATTTAGATTTGATGGTTATTAATTTTATTGTCAATTGCTTTTAGTTAATTAATTAGTTGTTAAATAATTATGTTTGTAGGTGACGTTTATAGGGGAAAATGTTGGGAGGTAAATTAATTTTGAATAAATAATTACTTGCTAATTAATGTTAATTATATTGCAGGAGTGGGTATACTAAAACATTCCCCTACGCTATTCAACACTTTCCCTACTGTTACATTTGGTGGAGTGGGAATATTAAATTATTTCCACCCGCTATCCAACACTTTCCCTACTGTTGCATTCGCTGGAGTGGGAATAGTAATTTTTACCCTCCCGCTATCCAACACTTTCCATACTGGTGCACTCACTGGAGTGGGAATAGTAATTTTTACCCTCCTGCTATCCAACCCTTTCAATACTGGTGCACTCACTGGAGTGGGAATAGTAATTTTTACCCACCCGCTATCCAACACTTTCCCTACTGTTGCACTCACTGGAGTGGGAATAGTAATTGTTACCCACCCGCTATCCAACACTTTCCCTACTGTGGCACTTACTGGAGTGGGTATAGTAATTTTTACCCTCCTGCTATCCAACACTTTCCCTACTGTTACAATTGGTGGAGTGGGATTAGTACATTATTCCCACCCGCTATCCAACACTTTCCCTACTGTTGCACTCACTGGAGTGGATATAGTAATTTTTACCCACCCGCTATCCAACACTTTCCCTACTGTTGCAGTCACTGAAGTGGGAATAGTAATTTTTACCCTCCCGCTATCCTACACTTTACCTACTGTACCACTCGCTGGAGTGGGAATAGTAATTTTATCCCCTATGCTCTGCAATGTTTTCAGTATTGTTATATTTAATGTAGTGTAAAATATTATTTAAAAAAATATATTTATTTTAATGTTTTAATTTATTATATATAATATATTTCTATATGATACGTTTATATATATATATGTAATTATATTTTAAATTATGTTTTTAACATTTTATAATTAAAAATATTCATTATTTTTTAATATTATTAAGTCAATATATATTTAAAAATGCATGTTTTTTACATTACATGTATTATTTATTAATTTTAACATTTTTAAATTATTTTTAAGTATGTTTTACTTAATTATATTTATTATTCAATTAATTTTATATTACTTTTAAGACATTTAAAAAAGTCGATATTTTAGCGAACTATATTATTAACAACGATATTTAGGAATCGATATTTTTGTACTTACATGTTTGTAGATAGGAAGTCGATATTCTGCCACTCGATATTTTTACCTCAATATTGTGGCAGCTCGATATTCTTCCCCTCGATATTCTGTCAGTGATCCGTCTGAGATTTAAGGGGCAGGCAGGCCATGATATTTTATATCTTGGCCTTAAGGGGTTGCACTTCCCCCCTGCCCTCCAGGTGTCCCAAGTACACCACAGACACCTGCCCTATTTGGCACTCATTTGCTGTGATAGTCAGGCCTGCCTGTTGCAGTGCCTGAAGCACTTCCTAGAAGTGAAAAAGGTGCTACTACTGAAGACAGCTATGTAATTCAGATAAGAAGTAGAGAAGGCCTCCATACCAGTAAGGACTTGGTTCACCAGGCTCTGGAAGGTGGCAGGGGCATTTTTTACACCAAAGGGCATCACCCTATGTGATAGAGGTCTTCTGCAGTGGAGAACTCTGACCTCTCCTTTGCTTCCTCTGTTAGGGTGATCTGCCAGTATCCTGATGTAAGATCAAAGGTACTGAGGTATTGGGCAGCCCCTGACCTATCAATCAGCTCATCACCCCGGGAGATGGGGTGACCATCTATCTTAGTCACTGAATTAAGCCCTCTATAATCCACACAGAACCTCAGTTCAGGTGTGGTGCTCGGTGGGGCAGCGTTTGGTACCAGAACCACAGGACTCGACCAGGGGCTACAGGAGGGTTCTATTTTCCCTAACTCCAAGATTTTGGTCACTTCAGCCTTAATGCTGGACCTCACCTTACCTGGCAACCTGTAAAACTTATTCTTGACAGGGAGGTTGTACCTGTGGCCTAATCATGGGTATACAGGAAGGTATTCCCGGGGATACAGGAGAAGAGAGAAGTGTACCGTCCTAACACTTGGGGGCCGATTCCGATCTCGCTCGGAAGGGCTCTGAACACGATCCGTCCGTTTCCGGGTCCGAACCGCTCCGTACGCCTTATCCGTAAGCAAACCGTGCCGTGCAATGGAGGTGAATTCCGACCTAGCCCGTATGATGCACACGTCGGACAGCCAGATGGAGCCGAAGTTTCAGGCTTGCAAAATGTCTGTGAAACTGCCTTTGGAGGTCCGCATCGGATCCCCCGTCACCTGCAGCCTTACGACTCGGACACAACACAGGCATGTACAGAACGGATGGCACCGACATGTACCCACTGTAGGGGGCGCCCTAGTGAAAGACATACCCATTCAGTCAATGGGAGCCCATGTACGCGTTTTACGACCGGCTCCCATTGACTTCTATGGGAGTCCGACCGAACCGAGTCTGGCAGCATGCGGCGTCATCGTACTCGCTCGGTTGGACTGCAGGAGTCCGGCTCAGTCGGAAAACACTTTCCGACCCAGATTGGAATCGGCCCCTTGGTGTCAGTCTCTCTGTTGTTCAGGAGTTAGAGTGGGGGAAAAGATTACTCCTTCCACAGATCCATCTTTCTCCTTGGAGTTCAGGAGGCCAGGGAGAGGTTTACTCTTCTCTTCCTCTTCTCCATCTGTCACCTACAGCATGGTAAGCTTAGACCTCTCGTAATGTGGTTTGAGGTGATTTACATGCAGCACCCTGTGAGGTTGCCTAGGGGTCTTGAGGTTCACCAGGTATGTAACCTTACCCTTTGCTTCAATCACCTCATAGTGCCCATCTAGGCAATCTTGGAGGGCCTTAGGCTCTACCTGCTCCATCACCCACACTTTTTCACCAGGTTGAAATTACACAGTGGTAGAAATGTTGTCATACCACTCCTTCATGACTGCCTGGCTTGCTTCAAGGTTACTGGAAACTTGCCTCTATGATTTCACCATCTGGCTTCAGAAGACCAGCATGTAGCTCATTACATCCTACGGTAACTTCCTAGGGGCTTGCACCTACCCTTCTTTCACCAGACTCAAAGTCCTTCTGACTGGGTGCCCATACAACAGTTCAAATAGGCTATAAACTACTCCTCTCTGTGGCACTTCTCTGTAAGCTAACAGCAGGCATGGTAAGAGGATATCCTACTTTTTCTCAGGGCCTTAGGTAGGCCTCTGATTATGCCTTTGGTGGTCTTGTTGAACCTCTCAACAAGCCCATTGATTTGGGGATGTTAAGGGGTGGAGAACTTGTATGTTACCCCACCCTCTTTCCACATTGACTGCATTTAAGCAGACATTAAGTTTGTGCCCCTGTCAGACACAACTTCCTTGGGGAAACCCACTTGGTGAAAATCCCCATCAGGTCCTTTGCCACTGCGGGTGCACTAGTTGTCCTCAAAGAGATTGCCTCTGGTTACCTAGTGGCATGGTCCACCAGAACCAGAATAAACCTGTTGCCTGATGCAGTCTGGGGATCCAGAGGCCATACAATGTTGATGCCCACCCTCTCAAAGGGGGTTCTAACGAAAGGGTAGGGATTAAGGGGGCCTTTAAGCCTCTGTCCTGTCTTCCTGGTGGCCTGGCGAGTCACACAAGTTCTACAGAAAGCATCTGACAAATTCTTGAACCAAGGCCAATAGAAGTGGAGGACACGCCTTTCAAAGGTCTTGTCTTGGTCTAGATGTCCTGCTAGCTCCAGTAGGAAGGCTCTGGAGTATTGGGGGACCACCAGTTCCCTTGATGGTCCATGTCTAGGAGCCTTAGGCTCATTGTACAGGACATTATCCTCCCTGTAAATGTGGTGACTACCAAAGGCATCACCTGCTGCCTGGGTTTCAGCTTGTTGCCTCATGCCCACAAGAGCTGGGCATCCCCTTTGTGCCCCACAGAACTCCTTGTTGGGTCCTCCTTCCACATGCTATCCAGCAAGCTCAGGCAGGTCACCAAGGGAGGTAATGTCCTCCTCCATGGTCTCCTGAGCAGCCACTGTCGGTGCCCCAACTATCTCACTGAAGTTACATTCAGAGATTGATTTACCATGCCCCCTGACTTTCCCCTTCTTAGCAACTGGCTGGGCCATTCTCGACTCACTTCCCGGACAACCAGGGACCTTGTTGTGGCACAGATCCACTCAGGTAACCCTAACATCTCCACATGAGCCTTGAGCTCCACTTCCTTCCAGGTAGTGTGTTCCAGGTCATTACCTAATAAACAGACCACATGCATGATAGGGCTCACTTCAACTTTCAAAAGACCTGACCACCACCCCACTCAAATGGAACAAGGGCCACAGGACAGTGACCTCCCTGTTGTAAGCTACCACAATCTGGTGGAGTGCATTAGGAATTACCTGCTCTGGGGAAACCAGCTGACCCCTTACCATCGTCATACTGGCTCCTGTTATTGGCACATCTCTGGAAAACAAGTATCAAGAAAGTGCTCCTTTAAAAACAAGTTGCACACTCCTTCATAATCATTAACTTTGATGCCTTTCACCCAGCCCTTCATTGTACTTTACCAGTATAGTCCAATAAATCCACCAATGTTTGTGTAAAGAGTTTGTGACTGGCCCTCAAAGTTACCTGTACTTCTCAGGTTTTTTACCCAAACTTACTGACTATAATGGTCTTAATAGCAGTGTAGTTAGTCTGGTCCCTCACTTCTACTGTAAGAAGTGTGTCTCTCCCCATCATGGGCATGTACTGCCAAAGAATAACCCCCTAGAACTCCTCTGGGACCCTGTGCACTTTTGCAGCCACTTCATAGGCTGCCAACCATTTATCTATGTCATCCCCGACTTTATAACTGGGTACCATATATTTTGGGATATAAAATCTGGATGCATGTGAGGACACTGCTGGTATGGTGCCACCAATATTGCTGTTCTTGGAACTCACTTCGAGGGCTCTAATATTCAGCTCTCTGAGGCTAAGCTCATGGGCAATCTTCCTTTCCTCCATAGCCAGCCTCTTCTCTTCTAGAGCTTGCTCTATCTCCAATTCAGCCCGGGCATGCTCCCAGTTAGTCTTGGCAAATTCTAGTTTGAGTTTTGTCTCCTCCCTCCTGTCCGCCAGCTCCTCTGGGGACGGACTCTTTGAGGACACACTGCTGCCTCGTCTAGAGTGGACTGCCAGTTCTGGGAGAAAATTGCCCCCCTCCTCAGTAGGCTGCATGGCAAGATGTACTGTCAGGTCTTGCTCTGATCCTTCCTCAGACACAGATCCCTCCTACTCATCCACTTCTCCTTCTGGGTAGGAGACTGCCCATGCTCCCAAGGCTGTTTGAAACTCTGCCTTCTTGGCAATTCCCTTATTGAACACCCCTCTCTCAGGGCAGAACCCCTTGTGCTTGGCCACTATGTACGCCTTCAGGTTGGCCAGTTAAAATTCCATATTGCCAAGTAGGATCGCAGACATTGCAGAGAAACATTGCACTTGTGCCCTAAAGTAACAGTAAATTGCACCCCCAACATGCACAATTTTCTCATCATTAATCTCACTGCAAATGTTGTAGTGATATAATCAATGATGTCATAGAAGATGTCATGAGTGAAGTAATATGTGGGGAAATTAGCAGAACATGGGAAGGGTGCGAGTTATAGTTACCTGAGATAACTAGAGCTATAACTTCTGAATTTCTACTGTTTGGTGTGTGTAAAATCTGAACATAACTAGAATGTCCCTCTAAACTTTGTTTTTTTAGTGAATATCTAATAGATTTGTAATTCAATTTGGCTCTCTATTACCAGTAGGTAACATACATATGTACAGACATACATACATATTTATATATATATATTCACTGAAAAAACCATAGGTTTCAGGGCCGTTATAGTTAGTTGGACATTTGACTCATATAAAACCAGAGAAATTCGCCTGTTATAGTTAGTTGAGCTAACTATAACTCGCGCGCCTGCAATGCACTGCTGTTGACGTCACATATTACATCACTCATGACATGGTCAGTGACATCACTCTTGATATTACTGATGACATCTCAAATGACATCCCTGATGACATCACTAATGACATCATCCAGTGAATGTGTGTTTCTGTAAAGTTTAAATATTTTTCATATATATCTATGCCATGGTCTATTCAAGAATAAGTCGATGTAAAAGTGCCTGAATACATTATTTAGTAGATGCATGACTGATTGTATAAGTCACTGATTGAATGTATGTTAATGAATGCATGGATTGGTGACTAGACTGTGTGAATGTCTCTCTTAATCTATCACTTGGTGTATAAGCAGGTGCATGGCTTGGTGAGTAGCTACATCAGTGTGTATATGTGTTTTTCATTGATTGTATGAGTATCTGTATGAGGGTCTGACTGTCTATGTGGGTGTGTGGGTGGTGTCTGACTCTGTGCATGCATGTCTGAATGTCTGATTCACTGGTTCTATAGATTCGAAAGTGTATCTCAGAAGGGATGTATAGATAGCTTACTGTGTGAACAGGTGTGTTCATTAGTGAATTGATGTCTCAGTTGTATATATGTGAGTAACTATATATGTTTTTACACACCATATGTGAGTGTTGGGGTGTATAATTGACTATGTGAAAGACAGTGATTGCAAGAGTGTCTACATACACGAATGTGTACATGTATTAGTGATTGTATAAGAGAGTAAGTATGTGATAGTATCTATATAAATAAGGAAAGTGATGTGTGTATAAATAAGGCAGGTGTTGTGTATATATCTGCATAGGTGAGTACATGGGTGTCTGATTGATTTTTGGCATGAGTGAATATATGTGTGAGTAATTCTATGGATCAGTAGCACTGTGTATATGTATATATATGTGAGTGGATATTATACTGATGTAATGATGAGTGACACCATGTATGAGTGACTGTATCAGTGTATATCTGTCTCACAATATATAGATAGTAATCAGTGGATGGATATCTAGTATCTGGTATTGGTGTGTCTATGCTTTTCAAAACGGTAGTCTGCATTTTACAGTGCGTCTATCAAAGGTTATATTACAGTGTGAAGAGGTGTGTCAGACTATCACGTGGATGATGTCATCAGTGATGTCATTTGAGATGTCATCAGTGATGTCATGAGTGATGTCACTGACCATGTCATGAGTGATATAATATGTGACGTCATCAGCAGTGCATTGCAGGCGCGCGGGTTATAGTTAGCTCACCTAACTATAACAGGCGAATTTCTCTGGTTTTATATGAGTCAAATGTCCAACTAACTATAACGACCCTGAAAACTATGTTTTTTTCAGTGAATTTCGAAGGTTTTTTAAATGTTAATTTCAGATTTTAATATTTATAAAACCTATATTTTTTCAAATTGTTTTTTAATATTTTGCAACTCTATCATCCTTTTTTAAAACTTTACAAAATATGTAATCTTTTATATCTTCCCCACAAAATATGTATATCTTTTTTTTTTTTAGAAAACTATAGTCCTGCACCGGTAGTCTACCAAGCTCGATCAACACGCGAATCCTATCCACCACATTTAAATGATGCACATTTCGTATCCAACGGGTTTGTGGCACCGCGTTCCGCATAACAATATGCATATATGAGGTCGCACCAGCAGCTACTTTGGTATGCGACGGGTGCACACTACCAAGCTGTGCGTTACGTCATGTACGTATAGGGTCGCGCCCGCTGCGTGTTGCGTATGCGACGAGTGCACTCTGCCACGCCCTGTGTTACATCATAGACATATGATGTCACACCGCATATGCCATTCCCTCATTTTTTTTTGTCTCAAAACTATATCTAAAAAACTTTAAAGTGTATATGAGAGCAAGCGATAATTAAAAAAATTTTAAACAGATATATTTCTAACTCTAATAAACTTATATTATAATAAATATATTTTCTCAAAATCACATCGGGTGCGGTCTCATTGCGCACTGGCTGCGCGATTGCCATGTAACCATAAAAAAAAGCATTTCATTAGTTCATAACATTTCCCATTGTAACAGTTCGAACACGCCACCCATTTTAGTCAATATCTGTACTGCATTTCATGAGACACACCTCTTCTGCTTAGAGAGCTTTGTTCAGAACTTTTTGCAATATACACATATCTTACACTACACACAACATGCAACCATAATTTTCATCAATATTCATGCTCTGTAAAGTAGCCTTCCACCTATGATACCCATACACCTAAAAGATACATTACCAACATTTTCTCCAATACCACAGGTAACATGGTTGCATACGCTGTCCACAACACAACGTAATATAGTACGGCCCAGAGACAGTATCATGCATAGATAATGAACACACAGACACAGATAGATAGTGGAAGTGGATATGGGCACGTACGCTTGACTCCTTTGTATTACCATGGTGACATATCCAGTGACGTCTGTGCTGGATGTGTGTGCGGTAAGTCTAAACCAGTCTTCAGACAATGGTTGCTGCTAGCATCAACTACAACAGTAATCATTGGATCACACACAGAGATTCAATATTAAAAGAATCAATAATTTATGCTGCAGTAAGGTAGGGACAGTAGATGTGAAATAATACAGAAATAATTCAATCGTAAAAGAACAACAACTTGTGATATACTGACACACAATCAATAGATCTGAAATAATACACAAAAAGATTATATCATAAACGCTCCATCAGTTCACATAACCACATCAAAAGCATTCAGCATGTGCACAGCCACCGATAATGCGTGCTGTAGACAGGCTGTACTAGGAGCAATATCTGTTGCCATCAACACCGCATCATCTGCACTACCGACTCAATCTGAATTATGAACACTGCTGTCTGCAGTGTAGACCATAGAGAGCAGTCACAAAGGACCCACGGATATATAAAGTGACTTCACCTACACAGTTTGTCGTCAGCGAAGCAACAAAAAAGATTGTGCAAAGCCTGCAATGATACATATGCATGGTGCAGACAGTACACACTGGAGCAATGTCTTTTCCTACAGGACTACCTCATCTACAATAGCGACTCAATCTCAATTGTGAACACTGCTGTCTGCAGTGTAGGCCAGAGTGAGCGGTCACAAGGGCCCACAGCCACATGGCATTCACTTGAGCTCTACCGTTTGCAATACACAAACTAAACAAAAATGTGTGCAGAGCCTGCAATGATGCATATGAGTGGTGCAGACAGAGCGCACTGGAGCAGTATCTTTTCCTACATGACTACATCATCTACAATACCGACTCATTGTCAAATGTGGACACAGAAGTCTGCAGTATAGGCCAGAGAGAGCGGTCAGCAAGGGCCCACAGCCATGTGGCATTGTCTTGACCTCTACAATTTGCAATACATGAAGCAAAAAAAACAATTTCAGAGCCTACAATGATGCTTATGAGTGCTGCAGACAGAGCACACTGGAACAATGTCTTTTCCTACAGAACTACCTAATCTACAATAGCGACTCCATCTGAACAGTGAACACTGCTGTCTGCAGTGTAGGCCAGAGAGAGCAGTCAGCAAGAGCCCACAACCACCTGGCATTCACTTGAGCTCTACAGTTTGCAATACACAAACAAAAAAACGTGTGCAGATCCTGCAATGATGCATATCAGTGGTGCAGACAGAGCGCACTGGACAAATGTCTTTTCCTACAGGACTGCATCATCTATAATACCGACTCAATGTCAAATGTGGACACGGAAGTCTGCAGTATAGGCCAGAGAGAGCGTTCAGCAAGGGCCCACAGCCAAGTGGCATTGACTTGAGCTCTACGGTTTGCAATACACGAAGCAAAAAAAATGTATGCAGAGCCCGCAATGATGCGTATGAGTAGTGTAGACAGAGCACACTGGAGCAATGTCTTGTCCTACAGGACTGCATCATCTACAATACCGACTCAGTGTCAAATGTGAACACTGAAGTCTGCAGTATAGGCCAGAGAGAGCGTTCAGCAAGGGCCCACAGTCATGTAGCATTGATTTGAGCTCTACAGTTTGCAATACACGAAGCAAAGAAAACGTGTGCGGAGCCTGCAAGGATGCGTATGAGTGGTGCAGACAGAGCACACTACAGCAATCTCTTCTCTTACAGGACTGCATCATCTACAATAGCAACTCGATCTGAATTGTGAACATTACTGTCTGCATTGTTAATTAAAAGCAGTACTCACACACACAACCATCAATACTTTTTCTCACTCCCTCTTTACAAAATAAAACAACATAAATTACAGAGAACTCTACAATGAATAAATCAAAACAATTCGAATTGGGATTTCATCTCTCCACAGTCTACACTATTCACTGTTCCTTTGGACTTCCAAGATAAATTTGGTCATTTCACTAAATCTATAACTGATATAAAAAACTTCTTGAAGCAAGTATACTAAAACAATATTGTGCATGTTTTAATAGATGTTCTAATTACTTAACTACTGGATTCTGTAATTAAACAATCACCACGCAATCTAAATTGTGAACCCTCCGAACTGCAGTCTACACCAAATCCAGTGGTCATTCACAACTCACAGCTACATACATACCGTTGGATTCGGAAGCACGGAGTTGGTTGCACCTGATCAGAGGGGGTACACAAAAATCATCACAGACTTTAACTTATGACATCCTCAATCATAGAATCAAGACCCCATTTCACTGTTTCCACCTGCTCTACCACAGTATACTCCACCGACTACTGTCAACCAAGCCCAATAATCATGTGCAGCAGTTAGCTATGGAATCACAGACTGTGATGCACCTCAACACCCAAACTTCTGAAAAAAGCAAGCAGCAGGTAATATCGAACATCATCCATTGTGGGATCAAGACACCGTTCCACAGTTGGGACCTAAAGTTGGATGAACCTGATCGAAGAGAGTACCTTCATGTCCACTCTCAAATGCAGTTCTAATATCGTCCATTGTTGAGTCAACACACCGTTCTACTTTTGGAACCTAGAGTTGGTTGCAGCTGGTGGAAGGGAATACCTCAATCTCCACTCTCAGATACAGTTCTAACATCATCCATATTGGGATCAACATACCATTCCACTGTTGGGACCTAGAGTTGCTTGCACCTCATCGGAGGGGGTACACAGAAATCATCACAACTGTAACTTCTAACATCCTCAATCATATAATTAAGACCCCATTTCACTGTTTGGACCTGCTCTACCATGGTGTATTCCAGCAATACCAGTCAACTAAGCCCAATAACTATGTGCAGCACTTAACTACAGAAGCACAGAATCTGATGCACCTCAACAGACGGAGTTCTGTGAAAAACCAGCAACAGGTAATATCGGACATCGTCCATTGTGGGATCAAGACACCATTCCACTGTTGGTACCTAGAGTTGGTTGCGCCTCATCAGAAGCTATACACAAAAATCATCACACACTTTAACTTCTGACATCCTCAATCACAGAATTAAGACCTCGTTTCACTGTTCGAACATGCTGTACCGCTGTGTACTCCAGCAACTGCAATAAACCATGCCTAATAATTATGTGCAGCAGTTAACTACAGAAGCACAGAGTCTAATCCACCTCAACGGAAGGAGTTCTGTAAAAATTAAACAGAATGTAATATCGGACATCTTCCATTGTGGAATCAAGACAACGTTCCACTGTTGCAACCTAGAGTTGGTTCCACCTGGTCAAAGGGAGTACCTTCATCTCCACTCTCAGATGCAGTTCTATCATCGTCCATTGTGGGATCAAGACACCGTTCCACTGTTCGGACCTAGAGTTGGTTGCACCTGATCGGAGGGGGTACACCGAAATCATCACAGACTTTAACTTATGACATCCTCAATCATAGAATCAAGACCCCGTTTCATTGTTCGGACCTGCTGTACCGCGCTATAGTCCAGCAACTACAGTCAACAAAGCTCAATAATCCTGTACAGCAGTTAGCTACGGAAGCACAGAGTGTGATGCACCTCAACGGAGGGAGTTCTGTGAAGCAGGTATTATCGGACATCATCCATTGTGGGATCAAGACACAGTTCCACTGTTGGGACCCAGAGTTGGTTGCAGCTGGTCGAAGGGAGTACCTTCATCTCCACTCTCAGATACAGTTCTAACATCGTCCACTATGGTACCAAAACACCGTGCCTCTGTCGGCACCTGTCGGACTACTGTGTTACTATTATACAGAGCACTCCATGCTAGGCTGGGCTCTGTGTGCCTGTGTCGCGGTAGCCAGCGTTAATCTCAGGAGCCTACAGAGCTCGCAGACCTTGGCCCAGGATTTTCTGCTGGCTCGTGGTTGGCCCTCTTTCACATACAGCGGTGTCGAAAGGTGAACTGTGGGGAGTATATGCGTCACAGAGGCCATGACGGTTTCTGAGTACCAGCAGGCTGAGAGCATCATTCATGCACCCACCTTCGCTCACAGCGTCAGCCTCGTGGTGGTGTAAGCTGCGCAGACCTGGCAGACACGTTCGCCAATCCGGAAGAGAACCATACCCAAAGAAACGTGCCTTTTATTCATACCCCTACGCTAGCCTTGTGTATGGTGAGCCAGCCCACTTCCCTAAACATTTGGTGGGGGGGGAGGAGGCACGTACGCGCTACCATTCCGTAAACTTCCCTACTGACTATACTATCATGGTTGCGTCCACTGTCCACTTCACTCAATAGACCATCAGTGTATGTTGACATGTACATGTCTGTGCTCTGCATACTCAAGTCTGTCCGGCACATCCCCTCAAGACTTTGCATTGTATACTTTTATAATCAAGAATTACTTGCCACCTTCGCACATACTTTGCTCTCATCTCTCCCCGCATTCTGCATAGTGAGGCAGAGGTGCCATACCATGTTTAGTTTGTATACATGTCTAGCCACAGTTCCCACAGGATGTAGTGTCATTGAGTCTGCTACGTGAACATGTTGTTTCTCATGTTGAATGTCATAATCTAAGGTAGCGCGTTTATTCATGAGCAGTGGCTTATTCCATTTACATATTGCTGTCTTAAAGAGCATACAAAAGTTTTTCTCACAGGTGAATAGTGCGACCACAATGGCAGTCATTCATTACTATCCAACAATGTCCAACTACATGGCGCTTCTAAGCTTACAGCCACCAATCTTGCGTCCTTTCTTAAAAGGTCACCAACTCCTACAATCACACTAACATTCACACAGCTTTCTAACGACAGTTATCTGCTTCTCAATAACATACACTCCTACTGAATAGGAGCTAGCATACCGCATGTCCTTACTGTTTCAAACACAGTAACTTCCTGTGGCAATATCTATTCCGACCCACACAAACTAACTCCCAAACTTCAACTTGGCCTTCAATTCCTAGTTTGAAAACACATTTCAAAAAACAAGCCAAACTAAAAGCACCTTTGTTCAGAACAGAAGTCTCCCTCACTTCTGCAAAAGAAATTTATCGACTGCAGATACCACGAACTTCAAATAAAATACACTCCCTTTTAAGTACGAACTGCCAATTACACTTTGTGAATTGTTACACAATTTTCAACACATGTCACACTCAAGTTCTGGCACACTTTTTTAACACGGTCTCCTACATCCTTCTAACACGCTTTCAAACTGTTCTTTTAATACCAGACTACATTCAGACATTCTTTCTGGAATAACAGGAACAGTGCCCATAATTCTCACCCTCTTTGCGTCCATCCTACTACTAATTCTAATTCTACAAATGGCTACACTCTCTATGGTAACAACTATTTCCGACAGAATACGCCTCTACGCCAAGCTACATCAATACTGTAAAAAACGGAAAAACTTTTCGTCTGCCTGCCTCTATCTATTATCGGAGCTAGCTACAACATAACATTTATCTACACTTATGCAATATGCGTACAACCATCGTTTGATTGCAAAACTTGCCCATTCGACTGGCGAATTAATGTATGCCTTGCCAACATCTCAACAATCGCTCCAGATATCCAGCAGGTAATTGAGGATCTTGAAAACCATGAACGTGATTGTTCTGGCAGCGGAGCAATGGCGAATGCAATGCAAAAAGGAATCGCAGCGCAATGGGATTTCTGCGCAGCCGCGAAAGATCTCCTGCAATGTGCGACCTTTCACAACATCGCAGATTGCCTGCCCATTCAAATTACCGCTCCAACATTCGAGGAACATTACTGTCCCTTCGAGGATATGAATTAGATCGCTTCGCTTTTCTCACACAATGGCAACAATAGCCTCTTGGAACATTACGCATCTCAAGCAGCTGAAGAACTTGTGGACTGGAATCTCCAAGACTTGTAAGAAACTCACATTATTCTTGTATGGATTTTTTTTCAATCTTTTTTGACTTTTTCCTTTACATTTTTTATAATACACTTCAATCCTACTACTTTGATATAATAACTTTCCAAGTATACTCAGACATTTGAACTCTATCCTCATTATTCCCCCTTACGTCTCCAGTCTAACCAGGAATCGGTGATGTATGGCCTATGCAAATACGCTATTTACTTCCAAAATTAACCTAAACCCAACACCCATTTAGAAACCACGTCTATTCTTTGTGCACACACCTCTCTGCCTGCCTGTTATTCACAAAGCCCTTTCCCACAATTTTACTCAAAGTTACCCTCTGCTCAGAATCTCATGATAAAAATGTAAAAAGACTACTTTGTTTAGGAATTGGTTGGCTCAGTGTGGTAATCGTAAACTACCTTTTTTTCATTATACAATGTATTTATTCATTTCTAATAGCTATTCTGTAGGTCACATAGAACTGTAACATATAATGTGCAATTCACTGATGCAGGAGCTTCGATTTGACTACATCAGAAGCAATTGGAGTTTGTCTAAGCTCGATGCCTTAGCTCTCTACACAAGAATGTTTTTTTGAAACAGCTGAAGACAATAATGTACGGTTTGACTACAAAGGTACCGAATGTGCTTCTCAGAAGTTCCAATGTGGGTAGAACTAGTACCAATTCTGACACGCACCACATTGAATCTACTGTACAACAGATTGCTAACTATTCTACTGTTGTTAATTTTCTGTTACGAAAAAGCACTGCCAAGGTACATAAAAAGTTTGATGACTATATTTTGCAATTTCATTTTTATTTATTTATTTTCTTAAACGATACATGTGGTAATCATATCCTACCTTTATATTCTTTATAGAATGTAGAGTCATTCAAGTGGAATAGCTATTGTTTATTTCACATGCAACTGTATCATGTAATATACAATTCACCAATGCCGGAGCTTACGTTTCGAATACAGCAGGAGTGGTTCAACTTTGCATCAGCTGGATACCCTAGCTCTTGGTCCAATTATGGCACTTAAATAAAGAAACTTTCTATATAATTTTCAAACTTCATCCCTTTATTACACACAACCACTTTCTTAGACACAACTCATTTTACCATTTTCCTTCTCTGGCATTGCAACATTCTGCATTATATTCTTTACAATTATTCCTTTATTCCTGCTTCCTAAAATACTACATTCGACTCTTCAGACCAATAGGGATGAGTAGTTCATTTAACACTCCCTGTATAGAATAAACGCACACTAACACTACTTATACAGGTATGCTACAGCGGCCAGTATCCTACAGCGCCCACAGCACATCACTTCACAGCAATAAACTCACGACGTACACTCACAGTTTTATCCCCGAGTCTTCTTTCCGATACCACTAAGTACTTTACTTCCCACTCCCGCTATACTCTAAATGCATACTAACACCACCTGCACAGATATGCTACAGTGCCCACAATGCTACAGCGCCCAGAGCACATCACTTTACAGCACTCAGCTCACAGTTTAGACGCACGGTTTCATCCCAGAGTGTACCAGCACCTCACCTCAGCACCATCTCACAGTGGGCAAAACAGCACTTTCACACCAGTAGGGATGAATAATTTGCTTCACACTCCCTCTATAGCACACCCTACTCACCCTACAAACCTCACAGCGCTCCTACCCTCTTCTTTACCACTTTTTTCTCCCTTTTTTCCCCTTACTCGCTTCAATGGAATCACAAAATGGCGGCGAACTCCTTCCTAGTTGCAACCGCTCGCACCACTCGCAGCCAATCACCAGCAAGCTTGTGCTTGTAATGCCTCAGCCAATCAGATGGCAGAATTCCCAAATATCGATATCTGTAAATTTCAATATTTCTCAAAAACTACTGAACAGATTTACACCAAATAAACAAAAGCGTGCTTTCTAGACCAAGACCCTTCTCCCTTCCAAATTTGGGGTAATTCCGTTCACCCGCTCGACCTGTAGCCTTGTCTAAAGTTTCCTATGGAATTTAACATCGAAAAAACACGTTTTGGGACCCCCCTTTTTTTTGAGCCCCCCATTCATGAATCACCCCCAAACTTTCAACAAAGGAACTGATCTCAACAAAGAATTCGTTTTGAAAATTTCACGAAGATTCGTCAATCGACGCCAAAGTTATTGGGAATAGAATGTTGCCATTTCCCTATGGTAACTAGGTCCTAACTATAACTACCGCCCTTTGCGTTGGGGACCGTGGGGGGAGCCCCAATGCCCCTGCGGTCCCGCCGGCTCCCCGCCACCTGCAGGAGCCGGCATTGCTTTTGAGCAAGGGGAGCTGCTGACATGCAGCTCTCCTTGTTCAAAAGTAATCCTGCTTTGCTTCATTGAAGCGAGAGCTGGTTTTCCTGCTCTTGCCTCAATGAAGCAAAGCAGGGTTTGCTATGGCTGGGCGGGAGCAGTGCTCCCGCCCTGCCATAGCAAACAGCAATGTGTTGGGGTGGGCACCCCGGGACATTGCAGGAGCCAGCCCTGGGGGATGGCAGTCTCCAGGGCCATCAAGGGTGGCCCTCCTCAATTTACATAGCCCTGGGGAGGTGGTTGTCCACGGGACTTGGGGGGCCCGCGAGTCCCCCCTAATTTACTTTGAAGCTCCGGGGAGATGGTGGTCCTCAGGGGGGGGGGCCTGTGAGGCCCCCCAAGGTCACAAGGACGTTTTATTTAGGATCAGATTATACTCATACAAAACCATATAAATTGAGCAGTTATAGTTACCTCGGCTACCTATAACTTACACACCCACAATGCACTGCTTATGACCTCACAGTGACAGAGGTGTGGTGCCGCGGCCAGGGTGACTGATGCTGGAAGTCTGGGGCTCATGGTTCGATCCCCGGCACCGGCGGCAAGTCAGCCCAGCACCATGTGACTCTGGGCAATAGCTCGCTTAATCTTCCCGACGGCCTCCAGCGCCGGGATGCCTTCGGGTAGCTGTTCGCGCTTTACAAATACTGATGACTTCTCAAATGACATCACTGATGACATCATCTAGTGAGTGTAAGTGTTTCATAAAAGTTCCTGAGAGTTAAAGATATATACTAAGCCTATGCGTAAGTTAAATTACTTTTCTTTTTGTACTACTAATGAATGATACTGTTTCTAATATATGTCGTATGAGTGCCACTGTGACCGTCTGTATCAGTGTGGGAGTGAGTGGCTGTTTGGGTGGGTGTCTGAGTGGCTGCATGGGTGAATTAGTGGGTGTGTGAACAGCTGTATGGATGAGTGAGTGACTTTGTGTGTGGCTGTATGGGTGGGTGAGTGTATGTGTGTATGAGTGACTATAGCAGTGACTGTGCTGGCTGTGTGAGTGGCTCTATGGGTAGATGAGTGTGTGTGTGTAAGTGGCTGTGTAGATGACTGAGTGTCTGCGTGAATGACTACGTGTGAGTGACTGATGGGAGAGTGAGTGGCTGTTTGACTTGGTGTGTAGGTAAGTGAGTGGGTGCGTGAGTGGTTATTTTGCACAGAAAGTTTTTGTGTGAGTGGCAATATAGATGTGTGAGTCGGGACATGAGTGATTGTATTGATGTGTGAATGGGTATGTAAGTGATTTTGTATATGAGTAAATTGATGTGTGATTGGCTGTATGCGTGAGTGAGTAGCTCTATTAGTAGCTGTATGGCTTAGTGAGTGGCTGTGTGAGTGAATATGGGTCTGGGAGTGGGAGTGATTTTGAGTGTATGTGAGTAGCTGTATGGGTCTTGGAGTGGTTCTGTGTGTGTCAGTAGTTTTATGTGTCTGTGAATGGGTGAGTTGGTGTGTGATTGGGTGTATGAGAGGTTGTGTGGGGTGTGAGTGGGTGTGTGAGTGGGTCTGTGGATGATGCCATCAATGATAAGCAGTGCATTGTGGGGGCATAAGTTATAGTTAGCTCAGGTAACTCTAACTGTTAAATTTTAATGGTTTTGTGCGAGTGAAATTAGAACCTAACTATAATGTCCCTGTAACCCATGGGTACTCACAAACATTTTCCCAGGGACTGCAAAGTTTCTTCTATGCTGTGACCGAGGGCCGCACTGATGCCAGCGGGGAATGTAAGTGGGTGTAGGGGAAGCCAAGCAAGTATATCTAGTGGCTGTCTTTAAAAATTAAGGTGTTCCAAAAGTTAAGGGCCTAGCTACTTCCTTTCCCTAACTGCAATTAACCTTTATATAAGTGTTTGCTGTATATTTAAAAACAATTTCCATGTTAGTGCTGAGTCGAGTAAACAGCAGCCCAGTGCCGCTGCTCCTCAGGGGGCCGCATGTAAAGGTCAGGAGGTCCGCATGCAGCCCCCAGGTCGTACTTTAAGTATCACTACTGTAACCTTTGTTTCTTTTAGTGAATTTCTTAGTTTAAAAAAATCTATTTCTTATCTATAACTTCCCTGTAACCTCTGTTTTTTCAGTGAATTTTGTCATTTCAATTTTTTTTATTTCCTAACTGTAACCTGTAACCTTTGAGAATGGGTGTGTGAGTGACTGAATAGGTAGGTGAGTGGGTGTGTGATTCTCTGAGCGGGTGAGTGAGTGGGTGCATGAGTGTCTGAGTGGGACTGTGAGTGGTTGTATGAGTGTCTGAGTGGTTGTGGGAGTGAGTGAGTGAGTCTCTGAGTGGATCTGTGAGTGGGTGCATGAATCTCTGAGTGGAACTGACAATGGGAACATGAGTGTCTGAGTGGGTGTGTGAATGGGTGGATGAGGGCCTGAGTGGGTCTTTGAGTGGGTGTATGAGTCTCTGAGCAGGTCTGTGAGTGGGTGCATGAGTGTGTGAGTCTCTGAGTGGGTCTGTGAAGTGAGTGTGTGAGTCTCTCAGTGGGTCTTTTGTATGGTTGAATGAGTGTTCAAATGGATATGTGAGTGGGTGCATGACCACCACCTTATCTCATGGCCACAAACACGTGTCAGGCTACCTCCTAAGGAAAATACCCAGGCAGTTTACCAAACCTACCAAAAAGTACACCAAAGTGAATTGAGGCAAGCCTTAGTAATAAACACACCGGCTCTATCTGGGTCTCTTGGCGAGCATGTCGCAAGCTTGGATAGTTGGATTTTAGAGACCATCAATGAGCTAGCTCCTATTACAAGGCGAGCTCTAGCAAGGTTGAAACCATCCGCCTGTGGTTCAATGAGGAACTTAGATCATGCTAAAAACACTGTAAACACCTTGAAAGGGTATGGAGATGTAATTTCAAGCTAAAAGATAAAGCGACCTATAAGCTAGCATTGAAAATCTATTACAGGAAGGTGTCTCTAGCTAAAAAGGCCTTCTTCGAAACAAAAATAGAAGAGGCAGGTTGTCCAGACCAGATCCATTCCTCAGAAGCAGTACCCTCAAGAAGCCCACCTTCTGGCAGTTCTGACTCTGATTGATATAAAAACAGAGGATCGGAATGGCCAGATGAGAGGAAGGGTTTAGGAAGGGACCTGCAGGGAGGGAGACCTAAAACAGATGTTTTCAGCATGTTAACAAACTTTACCTTAACTGCAATGGCAGATATAGAGCTAACATATATATAAATATATATTGACATGTACAAGTAAGAATTACCTGCAAAGAAATAGTTTCTGGTATTAAAACAGTTTGTGCCTTTTATCCAACATAATCTGAGGTATTTTGTTTAAAATAATATGTGTGCCTAGTCGAAAAAAGCAGTATCAGAAGATAGTCTGAACAGAACACTGTTCCTTAGTGCACAATAATCTTGATCAGAATATACGGAAGGAAATGGTTAATGTTCACCAAGCTCTTCCGGAAACTCAAGACTTCACTAATTGCCCATGTACTTGTTTTGGTTACGCAAGGACTCCTGAGTCTAATGAAGGCCAAAGAACCAATCTTTTCCTTGCGTGCCTCCGTGCTACTCTGAATTGCTTCCCACTTTCAGGAAGAGATAGGAAAATTCTCTTACCTGTTTCCTTATGTCCAAATTTCAAGAATCTCTGCTACTCGATCACTCATCCAACCAGCTCGACTAACTGCAAACCACAGCTATCAACAAACAGCAATAATCCGCTCCGGGTGGCAGCGTGTGGTTGATTAAATAGGATGACAGCAGGGACGACGTGCGCATGCCCACGCTTGCAAGAAACTGTCAACTGAAAAGGAAAACTTTAACAAAAGGACAATAGTGCACAATACTAATCCAATGAGCTTTACTGCTAACACTGTGTTGCTCACAATGCACTATAGTGTCACACAGCACAATAGATTCAAAACGGCACAATAGATATGAAATGGAGTAATGGTTCCAGCCCAAGTAGAATCTGTTTTAGAATTGGGCAGCTATTAGACGTCATAGCACTGGTCTCTTGGAACTTTGTTCGATTCGTGATGTGTTCCATGTGTATTTTACCATTAATTGCCTTCTCTTTTGTAGTTTGCTTCATAGGAATACATGATGCTGAAGGATAGGACACATAGCATATTTGAGGGCTCCTGACAGACCTCCCCTTCAAAAATAGTACTACGTAGCTCAAGTTGCTGCAGATGGATGATGCTTATGAAAATTCGGCAATCAATGTGGTGCATGTATATTTTCTTTCGGTTCCCAGGAATTTTCTTCTGGACCATATCGTTTCCATGACACCAAATACCATGTTGTTCTCTTTTTACGGTCTAGAATTTTTTGTACTTCGTTATCTTGGTGATCCCCAACCATAATGGGTGGTGGCTTGGGTTTCAATTGTACTTTGGCTGGTTTCAGTGGAGAGGTGTGAAATACTGGATGTATCGCCATAGTTTTAGGTAATCTCATTTTGAACGTTACTGTGTCGATTCTTGTTACCACTTCAAAGGGTCCTACGAATTGTCAGTGGAATTTGTATCGTTGTTTGAAACATATGTTTTTTTGTAAAAAACCAAACCTTGTCACCTGGTTGGTTTTGAGGTCCTGGTCTTCGTTGTCTATCAGCAAAGTGTTTATATGAGGTTTTGACCTTGATTACATTGGTACATAATTGGTGTAACAGTTGTTTCATAGACTGTATTCTTGTGTTTACATGTGGTAACGGGGATTCGGTTTGTGAGGTTAACAAAGGCATGAAATGAGGATGAAAACCATGAGTTACATAAAACTGTGACATTTTTGATGATACATGGTTATGATTGTTATACGCAAATTCTACTTCCCCTAGTAGAGCAACCCAGGAACCATGATGTTGTGATAGGTAGCAACGTAAATACTGTTTTAAACATTGATTTACACATTCTGTTTGTACATCGGACTCGGTGGAAACTGGTAGACAGATTACCGTGAATTCTCAGTGCCTTACACCAGGCTTTCCATAACCCTAAAGTGAACTGTGAACCTCGATCATAGGTAATGGGTCTAGGTAGGCCGTGAAGGCGTACCACATGTTGGAACAACAGCTCTACTAATTCCGCAGTTGTAGGTATCGCTGAACATGCTACAAAATGAGCCATTTTCGATAATCGATCCACTATGACCAGTATGGTGTTTTTTCCTTGATCTTTTGGCAGGTCTGTAATGAAATCGAGGGAAATATCTTCCCAAACCTTCGTAGGGGTTGGCAAAGGCAGTAATTATCCCTTCTTTCTGGAGTGGTCACTTTTAGCTAGTATACAAATCTCACAATTCTGCACAAACAAAAGGACATCTTTTCTCCAGCTAGGGAACCAAAACATTCTGTTTACTAATTCCAAGATTTTCATGTGACCTGGATGACTTGCTTAGGGCTGTTCATGACACCACCTCAATACTTGTCGTTGTAATTTTTCAGTAGGAACATACTGTAAATTTCTTTGGAAAGGTAACACAGCAAACATGGATCTTTTTTTATCTCGTTGTTGCCAATCTATTAATTTGTTCGATGGCATGTGTTTTCTGATCATATCTAAGAAGTTATTTGATATGATAGCTCCTAGTATTTGCTGGGATGGTATAATAGATGGTGGACTCGGTTTAGTTATAGAAGGTGGGTTATCCATGTATTGTGACAGAATGTCAGCTTTGTTGTTTGTTGCTCCTGGTCGATAAGTGATGGTAAAGTCAAATTCTGCAAAAAAGAATGTCCACCATAGTTGATGAGGTGTTAAAGCGTGGGCACATCATAAAAACTGTAAGTTATGATGGTCCGTATAGACTGTGACGGGATATTTGGCTCCTAAAAGGTAATGTCACCATTCTTTGAATGCTACACTAATGACCAAAAGCTCTTTTTCAGCCACTGTTTAATGACATTCTGCTGGCAACAGTTGTTTGGAAAGGTATGCCACTGGATGCAGATGTGTTGTACTGGGATCTTTTTGAGACAAAATTGCTCCAATTGCTGTATCTGAAGCATCAGCTTGGACAATAAACGGTTGGGTAACATCTGGATGTTTTAAAACTGGTGCTGACATAAAAGCTTGTTTAAGCAATTGAAATGCCTTTCCCGTATTAGGAGTCCATTGGAATTGTACACCTTTTTGCAACAACCACGTCAAAGGAGCTACTTTACTGGAAATCTGGTTAATAAACCATTGGTAGAAATGAGCAAACCCCAGGAATGGTGGGATATCTTTAACCAAGGTAGGTGTAGGCCAATCTTGGATTTCTTGTACCTTTTGGTCTGCCATAGTTATTCCTTGAGGTGAAAGTAGGAATCCCAGAAATTCTACTGTTGGCGTATGGAATTCACATTTGGATAGTTTGCAATGTAACCCATGCTGACGTAAAGTATCTAGGATCTTTTTTACGTGTTGTTCATGTTCTGATTGTGATGTAGAAAAAAATTAAAATATCATTGATATAAAAGATGACAAACCTATTCAGATACTCATGAAGAACATCATTACCGAAAAACTAGAAAGCATCTGGGGAGTTGCAGAGCCCAAACGCAATAACAATATTCGAAGAGTCCATATCAGGTTCTAAATGCCGTTTTCCACACAACATAGATTATTTGTTTGGGTAAAATTGCTGCAGGTTTATTACATACACCGTTATGTAATAGGTGGGTTAGCTTACGTGCGATCCAAGGGCAGGCAACCAACTGGGCCGCCTGGCCACCTGATGAGCCAGGCAGCACCGGGGTGAACCCCGCATGTGCTGCCCTTACTAGTGATCCTCTTCTCAGATCACGTGACTGTTGGTACCTTCTTACTCACGCCCCTTTCAGGGCGGAGCGTCGCATAGCAATCCCTCCGGTTGTTCAGGCCCACAACCACCCAGAGGACTAGCAGGGTGCCGACACGGTTTTAAGGACCCTCCCATGAGGCTCCTCGGATTTGGCTCTGGCCCCTCCTATGGTGCCGTGCAGAGGTACCCTTGGTACCGACCTGCTTCCAGATCGCCCTGTAACTCCGCCTGCAATGAAAAAGGAAAACATTACAATATTCTCTGCCCCCCTCCTGCCACCACCACGCTGGGTAAGTGGTAGGGCGGGAGACGGCGTGCACAGCAATCAAAGAGGTCGCCAACATGGTGGGGGAGGGATATATACCCTCCCCCAAGTCCAAGATGCCCAGAAAGTGACGCCCCTTGCGTCACGACCAGGCAGGAAGTAGGGGGGACTCCAACCGGAGTCCCTGCCCACCCAAAGGGGGCGGGGGTGTAGGGTGCCCAGGCGACACTAGAGCAACAACCTCTCTAGTGGCCCCCTATGGGTGCCTCGGTCAGCGGCAAATCCTCATTTTACTCATGCAGATACAGAGATATTGCACATAATGACAATGCAGATGGCGACCAGCCATGGGATTTGCGTTTGGTGGTTTTATTTATTTCGAATAACAATACGCTGTCTTTTTTCTAAACAAACCGCTGTACTACCACCACATATGTACTACATTTCGATTGCAGACGATAATGAGCCTACCTTTAAACCCACCGAAGATCCTTCCTGCTGCACATTTGCACTATATTCTGGGTCAATGGCATGAGTAGTTTTGTCTTGACATTCTCAAAGAATCTCCATCTCAAGGATTGCTTTACCAGAAGCACAGTGCAAAATGTACCAGGATCGCATGCTCAAGAAATGTACTTCCACGCGAGATCATAGCGATCTCTACAATGTTTCTCTTTAGTAATCTGCACAAACTATGCTTACAGTAAAGAAACCCTCACTGGATGCACATGCAAAGGGCACATGATCTATCACTTCCTGTCACTGCATCAAATCTGTACACAAGGGGGTGGTGATGGACGGATCATCAGAACCAATCAAACACTCACATCCAGTCAACAGATCTGGGTTTGATCCATCACCGTTCTTTAGCCCACTCTGCCACCCCAGTTCAGACATGGCCATATGCAAATCAGTCTGCATCAAATCTCCCATGACAAGGCTTCATGTGATGTCACTGTTCTCAACGGTCACATGCCGTCACGTCCGGTGATGTCACATCTCCTACGCTGCCACTTTGGTGCATTGCCGTCCATGCCAGGAGAGGGTCCACATGAACAGTCACAGCTGCGGATTCCACAATCAGGCTCTGACACACCTAAAACGGCAGGGAGACACACGTGCAGGAGGCTGAAGAAACACCTCTTCTGAGTCTCACAATGAATCGTCTCGTTCGAATGGACACCAGCCCTCTTTTGTGGCTCATAATCCTAAATTCTGGAGCTGAAGGATGATCCCTAGAGGCTGTTCGCTATCAACATCTTGCAGCTTCTAACTTTTCAGGGGGCACAGCAGCGAACTGCAAGCTGGGGACAATTGCTGTAGCTTTTGCAAGTGTAAAGTGCCAGGCACGCCAATGCGACTGATCAGCGGCATGGGGTGCTTGAATACAAATACATGCTAGCACATGGAGGCTGGCACACGGACAGAAGCTGCTTAAAGATCTGCATGGGATCCATGCCAGCTATCTGCTGCGGAGGATTACCGAAGTTCAGAGAGAAGAGCTGCAACCCGACGACCCTGGGCCAGGGCCGGCTTACCAGGCAGGCAGGCTCCAGTGACCCCAGCATATATATAAAAAGCCAGTTATATACTCTTACACACATATATACTGCCTTTTACATATGTAGTTACTCACACATGCACCACTGAGATATACATTCAATCACTAACACACCCATACATACACTCACCCAACCATACAGTCCATCACAGATGCACTCTTAAAACCATACACCCATAGAATCACCCACTCACACATCTATGCACAGAGTCACACAAACACTCAGGCACCCATACAGATACTCAGACAACCAATCAATAACCCATATAGACACTCATATAGCTATTCACAAAACCATGCAGCCACTTATACACCAACAGACAGACAGATACAGACATTCACACAGTTTAGTCAGTAGTCTGCAGTAAGATACGTTTAATGACTCCCTTATAGAGTCAGTCACGCACCTACTAAATCATTCATTCACACACTTATACACCCACTCATTCTTCCATAGGCCTTTGCCTATATATATTAAACATATTTAAACTTTACAGAAACACACACTCACTGGATGACGCCATCAGTGATGTCATCAGTGATGTCATTTGAGATGTCAACAGTGATGTCATCAGTGATGTCACTGACCATGTCATGAGTGATGTAATATGTGACGTCATCAGCAGTGCATTGTGGGGGCACGAGTTATAGTTAGCTGAACTAACTATAACGGGGGAATTTCTAGGGTTTTGTATGAGGGAAATGTCCAGCTAACTATAACGCCCCTGAAACCTATGGTTTTTCAGTGAATTTCTAAGGTTTTTTAAATGCTAATTCCTAACTATAACGTGTATGAAACCTATGTTTTTTTCAGTGAATTTCTAAGGTTTTTTTAATGCTAATTTCTAATTATAATGTTCATTAAACCTATCTTTTTTCTAATTCCTATCTATAACTTATCTCTAAAGCTATGATGTTTAATGATTTTCATTGGATTTCAAAAAATTTCTATTTCAGAGTGTCAATTCCTTTAATTATTTTTTTTTAAATATTTTTTTTCACCATTATTTTAACTTATTTTTTCAATTAATTCTTTTAAAAATTAAAAAATATTATTTGTTTTTAATGTTTTTTTTGTAAAAATAAATGAAATATTTTTTTATATTTTTTAAAATATTTTTTAAACTATATTTTCAATACTTTATTATTATTAATTATTTAATTTTTCCTTGGATCCGCGCACCCAACGCGTTAGGAACCGCGCACCCTACGTGTGAGAAATCGTGTACCCAACGCGTTAGGATGCGCGACTCCTAATTTTACCGTAAAACAGGGTATGATTGGTCTTTGTTCTTTACTGCCTTGAGATGCTGCAAAATTCTTATGTGTGCCATGTGGATTGTGCTCCCCACGTATGTTAAAGGGCAGGTGCATTGCAGCACATAAACCACGTGGTCACTCTTACAATTTAGGAAACGTGGAATTTTCCACAGTTTCTCCATTACGGGCAGTTTTATTTCCTTCATGTTTCTCGCATGCCTGCAAGCTTTACATGTTTTAAGGCATTTGGTGATGCTTGGATTGGCTTTCAGCCAACTCCCACTCTCCACTACCTCAGGGCTGCTATTTACCAGTTCTTGTCTCATGGAGCAGGCCCTTCTGTATGTAACCATGGGTTTACTGGAGATTTTACTACACAAAGTAGGATCCGACTTTACCAGGTACCAGTGCCTATTCATGCAGTCTCTCACCCTTGCATGATACCTGTACCTGGTTATCATTCGGACTTCCTGGGCTGGGGCCTTGGCATTTTCATTTGGTTTATGTTTTGCTGTTAGAATCTGATTACAGGACTTAGGTGCCGATTCCGATCCTGTATTTTTCTTTCCATACGACTCGTATCCGTAATTTTTCCCGTACGAATCCTACAAGTCCCGTCCCACCCGTGAAGTACGATTCGTATGGGAAAAATACATATACGGATCGGCCCGATCCGTACGAATTTGATCGGGAAAAGTTGTACGAGACGAACCCGGACACTTTTCCGTACGAAGCCTAAAAATACAGTCCGACCGTACAAGTACGATCCGGACCGGCTTACTGATTTAGGATTCGTACGGAAAACGTCCCGTACACGGGGAATGACTTTACCCGCTACAAAGCAAACTTTGTACGACTCGTATCCCGGGAAAAGTAGCTCCCGGGGTGCGAGCCGTACAGGGGCGCGAGTTGGACAGGCCCCCCCATGCATATGTACGCACCTCACAACAACATCGCGTATGTACGCACCTTACAACAGCATCATCGCGTATGTACGGTGCGTACCCCAACATCACGTATGTACGCACCTCACAACAACATCATCGCGTATGTACACACCTTACAACAACATCATCGCGTATGTACGGTGCGTATCCCAACATCGCGTATGTACACACCTCACAACAACATCATCGCATATGTATGGTGCGTGCCCCAACATCACGTATGTACGCACCTCACAACAACATCATCGCATATGTACACACCTTACAACAACATCATCGCGTCTGTACGGTGCGCACCTGTTCTGCTTGGGTTTTCGGATCAGATAGAACCCGCTCAACAGAGCCTCTCTAACCCAAACCAGAACGTTACCCCCTCCCTAGGGCCTATTTACACCTAAATAACCACATATATGTACCACCTAAGGACAGGGAATTCCTACTATATATACCAAGACCTACAAGTCACAGCCTCGCGGTCCCAAACGGACCCAGGACTTCCTGCCCAGACGGCAGCCACAGCCTCGCGGTCCCAAACGGACCCAGGACTTCCTGCCCAGACGGCAGTCACAGCCTCGCGGTCCCAAACGGACCCAGGACTTCCTGCCCAGACGGCAGCCACAGCCTCGCGGTCCCAAACGGACCCAGGACTTCCTGCCCAGACGGCAGCCACAGCCTCGCGATCCCAAACGGACCCAGGACTTCCTGCCCAGACGGCAGCCACAGCCTCGCGGTCCCAAACGGACCCAGGACTTCCTGCCCAGACGGCAGCCACAGCCTCGCGGTCCCAAACGGACCCAGGACTTCCTGCCCAGACGGCAGCCACAGCCTCGCGGTCCCAAACGGACCCAGGACTTCCTGCCCAGACGGCAGCCACAGCCTCGCGGTCCCAAACGGACCCAGGACTTCCTGCCCAGACGGCAGCCTTAGCACGAGTTCATCCTATAATTACCACGACATACAACAAGGGAATCAGTGTTACTATATATCAGATCACACAAAGACAGCTAGTTGAGCACAACTTGTTCCCCAGTTCGAGGGGCTCCTTTCTCCCTTATTCAGTTACCACCTACCTGATCAGGATTAACATCTGTTCATGTCAAGTCACAGCTGACTAGAAGAATAGGCTACCCTCTTATACAAGAACACGCAGTACATGTTGATTCACTATAATTACCAGGACATACAACAAGGGCACACAAAGACTGCTAGTTGAGCACAACCTGTTCCCCAGTTCGAGGGGCTCCTTTCTCCCTTACTCAGTTACCACTTACCTGATCAGGATTAACATCTGTTCATGTCAAGTCACAGCTGACTAGAAGAATAGGCTACCCTCTTATACAAGAACACGCAGTACATGTTGATTCACTATAATTACCAGGACATACAACAAGGGCACACAAAGACTGCTAGTTGAGCACAACCTGTTCCCCAGTTCGAGGGGCTCCTTTCTCCCTTACTCAGTTACCACCTACCTGATCAGGATTAACATCTGTTCATGTCAAGTCACAGCTGACTAGAAGAATAGGCTACCCTCTTATACAAGAACACGCAGTACATGTTGATTCACTATAATTACCAGGACATACCACAAGGGCACACAAAGACTGCTGGGTGAGCACAACCTGTTCCCCAGTTCGAGGGGCTCCTTTCTCCCTTACTCAGTTACCACCTACCTGCAAGTCACAGCTGACTAGAAGAATAGGTTACCCTCTTATACAAGAACACGCAGCACATATTGATTCGCTACAAACTGAATACTTTATTTAGTTACTACATACACGCTCACAGAACATAATACATATCACATAACCTGCAAAGCTACAAACTGAATACTTTATCTAGTTACTACATACACGCTCACAGAACATAATACATATCACATAACCTGCAAAGCTACGAACTGAATACTTTATCTAGTTACTACATACACGCTCACAGAACATAATACATATCACATAACCTGCAAAGCAAAGTGGAAGATTAAGTTGTACACTCTAATAGTAAGGGGTTGACATCACCTTGGTCGTATGTAGCCTGCACTCAATGGTCATCTAGGTTCCCTTCTCGTCTGCGCCTCGGCTTCGCCTGGAAGTCACACCTCCGCAGTCACAGATCTACTCCCTTCTCTCTTCTCCGAGTCACTGGGACCTCTTCCTCATCGGCTACTCTCTTCTCTTTGGCTATTCTGTTAGAAGAATATCTGTCTCTCGGTTTTTCTCCACCTTCAAGTTTGTCAGCTGTCTTCCCTGGAATAAGTAGTAGCTTTCCTGCTAACGGCCAGGTGCCGCCTACGGACTAAAAGAAAGTGCCAGTATCTGCCTCAAACTTTCACTAATATAGATGTGCATTTCCTCATGGAAAATTCCAGCCCGTAACCTGCCGCCCACCAAATTCTTGTACCTCCCCGTGCCAAGGACACGTTCCCAGCCGGCCGGCCTGATGTAGTGTCTTCGGCATGAAGAAAAATACAATCCTTCGATAAGGGCCGGCCTGAACCGGTTCTCTCCAAGCGAATAACACCTCCTAACTAAAACACTGCCTATGACCTAGAAACATCCCAAGCTGCCAGAGCAGGAGGAAAGATGGAGTCTCTCCCGTTTAAGGCCTACCAGGCCTGAATTCAGCACGGCTCCATGAAATACCCTCACTACAGAACAGATTACCCCTAATGCTAACGAATCTATCCCCTAGGATATGTATGCAAACCCTGATCTATGGGGAAGAACACAGGATTATGTCGAAGTGCCTAATAAATAGGCTCTATACACTACTCTAACCCTTAGACTTGAATGGAAAGAGACTGAAGTCACCTAAATCACCCTTCAACACAATAAGACCGGAAAAATCGAGCAGTACATTTCACCCTTGACTTCAGTCTATTATACATTCATTAAACAGAACTAACATCGGTGGAAGAATAATATGAAACAAAACTAACTGATCTATTTCTAGTACCAAGTGTGCAGAATTGAAGTAGTGAAGGAATACACTGAATAAAGCAACAGATAGAAATCAAGATGCCGATAATAATCAGAATACCTAACAATCGTGTCCATGTTTAAGCAAAAGACAATCAATGGCCGCTCGATGTTGAAAAATGGCCCTACGTTCACCCTGGGCGTCCAATAGCATGTCAGACAGGACTGTAGAAGTATTATTAATGGATGTCACCATCCAGCAGGCCATTTTCCCAATAGATTTGGCATTATAGACTGCCAAAGCAGGAACACCAATAATTCTCATCCACACAACTTACAAGCACCACTGTGCACACAAAAAGTTTGAAGCAAGGTAGAGTCAAAAGGCAGAATCACATTAGACCACGTCAAAGCCAATAGGTCAAAATCATAATTCACCTAACCCAAATAACATTATACGCTAAATCCCTCAGTATACAACATTGAGCACATGTGTGCACCACCACCCACAAGACTGCACCTCAACATACCATACCTTCTATTCTTGGAAAGACTATTCCACTAAAAGGCAGAACACACTTAAGTCAGTACAGAATGGTGGTGGTTGAGGGCCACCATAGGGTGTCAGACCACAAAAGTGGCTGATTCACTACATAGCACCTCATGACCCTTGATCATCACCATTCACATATGTCAAAAACAAAATCTAGCAAATAGCAACTGTATTACATAACTGAAAAGCAAAACTATCATTACTGCATATCTCAATTGAAAGCAAAACCATTTAAAAACCACATGTCTAAATTAAAAGTCACAACTACTAAAAAGCACATGTTGAAACAGCAACTCATGTGTTGAAGTGGCTACACAAAAATACATAATTCAAAACAAATCATGACTAAAAAGCAACTATGATCGAAATGCTCCACTGCAAACCTGAAAAACTCATCAAAGGTATATGATAATCACTTTAGAGCAAATAAAGTCTGCATTCTCTAAACACATGTAGTAGCAATAACTCAGGTGCATCTAGAAATAGCTCATAGATATCTGGATACATGTCGAATGGATACACAAAATAAATGAATCAAGCTTTTGAATGCTCCTAATGCCTCTAATGGTTAAACTGGAAACTCCACCACCAAACTCATATATTGTAGCAACAGCTACAGGTTATTACTGTTCACTAACGTAGAAAATATCTACTCTGATCGCTGCAAAGCGTCTCTATTGGTCTCCATCCCTAAAAAAAAAAAGTCCTTCAGTGTGAAAAAACACACAGCCGCCTTCCATCGCATCCGAACTTCACGTTGAGACAACAGTTCTGGCAAAGCACATCCTGTAATTCCCACTTTTGTCGTTTGTTTCCACCGTCACACAAGCAGTCACCTTGTGTGAAAGGCACACAGCCTTCATGCATATAAAGTTGGCCTCACGTGAAGGAAACAGTTCCACACTTTGCTGATCCCATATTGCTTGGAAAGAAGCAGTCCATCATGCTCTCCGGTATATAGTAGCAGCTGTATCTCCTTGATAAGGGAGGACCCCATCCAGTCTGGATAGCCACAGGCATCAGCCGCCACCGTCTCGTCTGGTGATCACTCCAGGCTTGGGGGGGGGAGGGAAGGGGGGAGGGGGGGGGGAGAGGGAGGGCCCCACTCACACGGGAGAAGGGAGTCCCACTCACACGCGGAGAACTGGGCGAATCTGAAAAAGAAACAAGCATCACTCTTCTTGCAAAAAAAAAAAAAAACATCTTTCAAAAGTACACTTCTTCCGTTTAGCATTTCTAAACATACAATATTTCAATTTCTGTCTACATAGGTCTCCTCCAGCTCTGGGGAATCATGTAAGAATACTGCTAACGCTTTAGCCTCTGAAGTCTTGATAAAATCCCTCTTTTTCTATACACAGCAAGAAGGGCTGGGGCAGTCTCCTTCTCTCACTTCTCTCAATGTACTCCTCACAGGCGCTGCCCCCCTTCACAAATCTCCGCGGACACTAAATGGCCCCTTGCCAAACATAACAAGCAGAGACTTCTCCGGCTGTCTGTAGCTCACACCTTATCTCCTTCAAGGTCGGAGTGATCTGCACTCCTGCCAAGTTTCTTGGCTCCTCATGGGGGGGGGCCTGCGCCTGTGCAAGCCTCCCAGACATCTATCTCCATGAAGCTGTCCCTGCCTATGGAGGAGAGGAGCTGAGATGGGATGACCCCTCCCGTAGGAATTCCTTCTCGGACTTCACAGAAAGCCCGAGCTCTGCTCAGCGTTGCTGGATGATCTCACTGCAAGCCTCCCACACATCAATCCGAAAGACGCTTTCAAATGACCCACTTCCAGAACAACTCTTCACATGTCTGAGAGGAAAAACAGCTGTAACCACTCCTTACCTCCAGCAAGACTTCACATTCTTTAATCTGAAAATGCTCTCCCATTCTGTCCAACCAATTCTAGCAAATTCTTAACTGACATTAGTCTATCACCCCATGAGAAAAAAACGAAACTGCTCTTGACATATCAAAAAGAAAAAAGCATTGGCAATATCAAAAGGCACATATCAAGTCCCATGCTACTTCTGTAACAATATCTGGGACAGCATCAGTCAAAGAAGGTATATTAGCACACAGGCTACACAATTAGGGTTACCACTTCAGTCTGTCAAGCCCTTCATGATCTCCCTGATCCCTTCACGCCCATCAGGCATTCCGTACTGTTTCAAATTAATTTCCTTCGTAACATAGGGCACCTTCACTGGAAAATCTTGTGTTTCAAACTCCACTTCAGGACTGTCGATCAAATCCTGTGCAAACTGTATTTCTGTCTGTACATGCCACTTAATAACCCGTGCAATATCCCAGAGGCAAACCACATTGACTCTAACTCTGTTCTGTCCAGTATTTGTTGGTGCGCAAAAGCACAACATGTGTCCAGCATCTGAATTTAAAAGTGACCTATTATTTCCCTGCACTTACCTGTAACTAAAAAAGGGCACATTGTTGCAATTCTCTTTCAAAGCAAAATGTATCATTCACTGTCATGTCTAATTTATGTCCGCAACCGGTGATCGTGAAGCCTAAAACATTAGTCTGTTTACTTTCATGCACATTCCTGTTTGGCTGAGAAAGCTCCTCAGAAGAATTAATTAAAACCGTCTGTGTAGCTCGTAGCCAGACTGCATTCTCTGTTACATTTATCACATCTGAATCATTCGGGCATGGTAAAGTAAACAACTTCACAGTCTGGTACACGTTTAATTCTGTCTTCAAAGATATATTTTCAAACTGGGCATCAACTAGCTCTGTTTTCAACTCACTACGTTCTTATTGCAAATGCCCATATGTGTGATGCATATTAACCAACACATTAAAATAACACCGCTGTCTCTCTCTCTAAAATGTCATTAATCCCCTGCTGAATAACACCCTTCATTGCAACTTCGGAGACTGGAATCTCAAGGGAGTCCCGCGTTTCAGAGTCATGCTCTGATATCTTACATTCACTTTGCAACTGAAAACATTAGATATGCATTCCTTAACCAACACTCGAAAGGGATCCAGTCCTTCCTGCCTCACGTAGCAAGCTATTTATAAGCACTTTTTACAAAACACGCGTAAACACACACATACCAATTCTAACTCAGCACAATTAGCTCACTTCACGAGCCAGCACATCATATGGTCTACCCCCATGCAAATAAATCAATTGATATCTAAGAGTCTGCTTTCAATTTCTCCGCCCACTCACGGGCTAAGGCTTCACAAGGCGTTGAATCCCATCCGGGAATATCAACGGGCACCTTAAAAGTATATGTAGATTTTCTAGAAAACATCGTGAAAAAGAAAGAAGAAAAAAAGAAAAGAAAGAAGAAGAAGAGCTAGACACACAAATATATCACAAAGAATATACAAACAAAACCACGCACACGCCGACAGCAAACACGATACAACACAACGCACACAGGTTTCGTAAAGGGTTCGTGACGCCAAATGTTCTGCTTGGGTTTTCGGATCAGATAGAACCCGCTCAACAGAGCCTCTCTAACCCAAACCAGAACGTTACCCCCTCCCTAGGGCCTATTTACACCTAAATAACCACATATATGTACCACCTAAGGACAGGGAATTCCTACTATATATACCAAGACCTACAAGTCACAGCCTCGCGGTCCCAAACGGACCCAGGACTTCCTGCCCAGACGGCAGCCACAGCCTCGCGGTCCCAAACGGACCCAGGACTTCCTGCCCAGACGGCAGTCACAGCCTCGCGGTCCCAAACGGACCCAGGACTTCCTGCCCAGACGGCAGCCACAGCCTCGCGGTCCCAAACGGACCCAGGACTTCCTGCCCAGACGGCAGCCACAGCCTCGCGGTCCCAAACGGACCCAGGACATCCTGCCCAGACGGCAGCCACAGCCTCGCGGTCCCAAACGGACCCAGGACTTCCTGCCCAGACGGAAGCCACAGCCTCGCGGTCCCAAACGGACCCAGGACTTCCTGCCCAGACGGCAGCCACAGCCTCGCGGTCCCAAACGGACCCAGGACTTCCTGCCCAGACGGCAGCCTTAGCACGAGTTCATCCTATAATTACCACGACATACAACAAGGGAATCAGTGTTACTATATATCAGATCACACAAAGACAGCTAGTTGAGCACAACTTGTTCCCCAGTTCGAGGGGCTCCTTTCTCCCTTATTCAGTTACCACCTACCTGATCAGGATTAACATCTGTTCATGTCAAGTCACAGCTGACTAGAAGAATAGGCTACCCTCTTATACAAGAACACGCAGTACATGTTGATTCACTATAATTACCAGGACATACAACAAGGGCACACAAAGACTGCTAGTTGAGCACAACCTGTTCCCCAGTTCGAGGGGCTCCTTTCTCCCTTACTCAGTTACCACTTACCTGATCAGGATTAACATCTGTTCATGTCAAGTCACAGCTGACTAGAAGAATAGGCTACCCTCTTATACAAGAACACGCAGTACATGTTGATTCACTATAATTACCAGGACATACAACAAGGGCACACAAAGACTGCTAGTTGAGCACAACCTGTTCCCCAGTTCGAGGGGCTCCTTTCTCCCTTACTCAGTTACCACCTACCTGATCAGGATTAACATCTGTTCATGTCAAGTCACAGCTGACTAGAAGAATAGGCTACCCTCTTATACAAGAACACGCAGTACATGTTGATTCACTATAATTACCAGGACATACCACAAGGGCACACAAAGACTGCTGGGTGAGCACAACCTGTTCCCCAGTTCGAGGGGCTCCTTTCTCCCTTATTCAGTTACCACCTACCTGCAAGTCACAGCTGACTAGAAGAATAGGTTACCCTCTTATACAAGAACACGCAGCACATATTGATTCGCTACAAACTGAATACTTTATTTAGTTACTACATACACGCTCACAGAACATAATACATATCACATAACCTGCAAAGCTACAAACTGAATACTTTATCTAGTTACTACATACACGCTCACAGAACATAATACATATCACATAACCTGCAAAGCTACGAACTGAATACTTTATCTAGTTACTACATACACGCTCACAGAACATAATACATATCACATAACCTGCAAAGCAAAGTGGAAGATTAAGTTGTACACTCTAATAGTAAGGGGTTGACATCACCTTGGTCGTATGTAGCCTGCACTCAATGGTCATCTAGGTTCCCTTCTCGTCTGCGCCTCGCCTTCGCCTGGAAGTCACACCTCCGCAGTCACAGATCTACTCCCTTCTCTCTTCTCCGAGTCACTGGGACCTCTTCCTCATCGGCTACTCTCTTCTCTTTGGCTATTCTGTTAGAAGAATATCTGTCTCTCGGTTTTTCTCCACCTTCAAGTTCGTCAGCTGTCTTCCCTGGAATAAGTAGTAGCTTTCCTGCTAACGGCCAGGTGCCGCCTACGGACTAAAAGAAAGTGCCAGTATCTGCCTCAAACTTTCACTAATATAGATGTGCATTTCCTCATGGAAAATTCCAGCCCGTAACCTGCCGCCCACCAAATTCTTGTACCTCCCCGTGCCAAGGACACGTTCCCAGCCGGCCGGCCTGATGTAGTGTCTTCGGCATGAAGAAAAATACAATCCTTCGATAAGGGCCGGCCTGAACCGGTTCTCTCCAAGCGAATAACACCTCCTAACTAAAACACTGCCTATGACCTAGAAACATCCCAAGCTGCCAGAGCAGGAGGAAAGATGGAGTCTCTCCCGTTTAAGGCCTACCAGGCCTGAATTCAGCACGGCTCCATGAAATACCCTCACTACAGAACAGATTACCCCTAATGCTAACGAATCTATCCCCTAGGATATGTATGCAAACCCTGATCTATGGGGAAGAACACAGGATTATGTCGAAGTGCCTAATAAATAGGCTCTATACACTACTCTAACCCTTAGACTTGAATGGAAAGAGACTGAAGTCACCTAAATCACCCTTCAACACAATAAGACCGGAAAAATCGAGCAGTACAGCACCCCAACATCGCGTATGTACGCACCTCACAACATCATCGCGTATGGACGGTGCGTACCCCAACATTGCGTATGTATGCACCTCACAACAACATCATCGCGTATGTACGGTGCGTACCCCAACATCGCGTATGTACGCACCTCACAACAACATCATTGTGTATGTACACACCTTACAAAAACATCATCGCGTATGTACGGTGCATACCCCAACATCGCGTATGTACGCACCTCACAACAACATCATCGCGTATGTACACACCTTACAACAACATCATCGAATATGTATGGTGCGTACCCCAACATCGCGTATGTACGCACCTAACAACAACATTGTGTATGTACGGTGCGTGCCCCAACATCGCGTATGTACGCACCTCACAACAACATCATCGCCTATGTACGGTGCGTACCCCCAAATCACGTATGTACGCACCTCACAACAACATCATCGCGTATGTACACACCTCACAACAACATCATCGTGTATGTACGGTGCGTACCCCAACATCGCGTATGTACACACCTCACAACAACAACATCGCGTATGTACGCACCTTACAACAACATCATCGCGTAGGTACGGTGCGTACCCCAACATCGCGTATGTACGCACCTCACAACAACATCATCGCGTATGTACGGTGCGTACCCCAACATCACGTATGTACGCACCTCACAACAACATCATCGCGTATGTACACACCTTACAACAACATCATCGCGTATGTACGGTGCGTACCCCAACATCGTGTATGTACGCACCTCACAACAACATCATCGCATATGTACGGTGCGTACCCCAACATCGCGTATGTACGCACCTCACAACAACATCATCGTGTATGTACGCACCTCACAACAACATCATCGCGTATGGATGGTGCGTACCCCAACATCACGTATGTATGCACCTCACAACAACATCATCGCGTATGTACGGTGCGTACCCCAACATCGCGTATGTACGCACCTCACAACAACATCATCGCGTATGTACACACCTTACAACAACATCATCGCGTATGTACAGTGCGTACCCCAACATCACGTATGTACGCACCTCACAACAACATCATCGCTTATGTACACACCTTACAACAACATCATCGCAAATGTACGGTACGTACCCCAACATCACGTATGTACGCACCTCACAACAACATCGCGTATGTACACACTGTACATAGGCAATGTAAAACAGCACAAGGAGGGTCTATTCAACTCGCACAACACCACAAAACACGTCTACAGTGCAAAAACATGGAAATTACTGACCTGGCCACATCCAAACAGGCAAACAGCAGGCCAAACTCACAACCACCCCTTATAACACACCCACCAAAAATTCTAACTGAGGCCCACCCACAAATGGACCAATAAAAAGGGCCCACACACACAAACCATGAGCCTTTGCAACAGACTCACTGCAACTAGAGAGCACACACCAACAACTGCGCCCATCCACCTTAACATATACACCTTCACACAACCTCCTTCACACATACCCCCTCTTCACATTCAGACACACAACTTCACATTCAGACCCACACACCCACAACCATCCACACCCTCACCCCACACCATGCCCACAGACAAGAATCCAAAGTTCACAAGGGAGGAGCTGGAGATCCTTGTCAATGAAGTCATCAGAGTCGAGCCACAGCTGTTTGGAACATTGGTCAGACAGACCAGCATAGATGAAAAATCACACCTGTGGCAGAGGATCGTCGATAGGGTGAATGCTGTTGCACCCATCAGAAGGACCAGGACTGAATGCCAAGCCAGGTGGTACGATCTGCAGAGGGCAATCAAGCGAAAAATGAATGATGACTATGCCCAGAGCAACATCACTGGAGGTGGCCGGCCCCGCAGACCAGTACATTTCCATCCCTGAGAGGAGAAGGTGATGGCCCTGCTTCCGCCGGTGGGAGTACATGGACTTCAAGGAGTTCCAGAACCTGGTGAGTACACAAACAACTTAGTTAACATGGGGGTAATGGCATCCACACCCCAACTACACAAAATGCACGCAACTACCTCCAAACACTCACTGGCCAGAACCGTAGTCAAAAACAACGCTAATGCCACTAACATGTGTATGCCCCATTGAGAAAGCAAGGCCATGCTATGTCCCATGCTACACGAAGCACTAACCCAAGAATGGATGTTCGGTACGCTGGCAGGGTGGGTGTCACTAAACGCTTTGTTGAACTCCAAATCAGACACAATTGCCCTCATCCTATATGGCCCAGGTACATACCCATGCACCATGCTCAATGCACAGGGACTGGGAAAGTACTGACAAGATAGCTGACACTGGGCCTTGGTGTAGGCAGCCCAAGGCCCTCCTGTTACCAGTGCAAACACAAACACCAAGACAACAAGGCCAGATATCTAGGACAGGAACTCACACTCACTGTCATGGCAGCATGCTCCATGGGGGGACAGCTACTTCACCTGGGAGCCCCAGTGCAAAATCACACTACACCCACCAGCAGGCCCTGTCACACACACCCCTTACACAAGCAGACACCCCCAGGACAGGCAATGGATTTACCCACTGTCACAATGGACATGTAACACAACAAGACCAATACATAGCCGAAGAAGCATCCAAGCAAAAAATCAACAAGTCAAAGACTCAGGAAAACATATCAATCTGTCCCCCGCAATAAACCCATCCACAAGTGAACATTGAGGAGAATGCTAGGCACATACAACTACTTGGAGGAACAGTGCCAACTAGAATGTGTATGAAACATGGATGTTGCATGAAACAGCATTAACATTGACTGTCTCTCACACACAGGGCAATGTGAGGAATCTCCCCCCAACAATGGGGGTGAAGAATCACAGTCCCAGGCTCAGGAGGAACCTGATCCCACCGGCAGCGACGCCTCTCAACACTCCGCGGATGACCCCGACCGACCTGGACCGACCCTCTGCTGTCCAAGCCCCTGCAGCACCTGCTTCAGGAAAATCTGTGCCAACCACCACCCCCATTCCTGCCACATCCCAGGAGACACCGAGGAGCCCTGCCCGCAGTGAACAACTGAGCCAGTCTGACCAGGAGGGACAAGGTTGGCCGGGCACCCAGGAGGAGGCAGACAACACCACCACTGCCATCCCTCAGGGGTCCCGTAGACCCGATGTGCCCACAACGGCAGGCCAGGCTCGTGTGGGCAGGGATGGTGGGAGTGGAGGCAGGCGGAGGCGAGAACCTGACCAGCCAGCTGAAGAGACCGGTATGTCACACAAACACAACATCATGGAGGCATGCCGGTGTGACACCCGTGAGATCAGCCAGGTAGTTGGGACACTCACAGAGATAAAGGGGACCATCACAGAGATGAAGAACCAGCAGGCCGAGCAACACGCCAGTCAACAAGAACACCAAGGACGGATGGAGGCAAGACTGGCTGATCTCCTGGTGCAAAGGGACATAAGCCATTCACTCTGTCGGATCGCAGACAACATGGGCAACCCTCCCTGTGCCACCAGGACGAAGACCACCACCAGCCACAGGGAGGGAGGAGGAGGAGGATTTGTCTGACGGAGCGTCCCAAGCATCGTCAAGGCCTGCATCTGAGGGTCCCCTAAGGAAGGTGGGTCGTCCACGGAAAAGACCGTGAGAGGCAGCGGGCCATCCACATCTCCCAGGTGACCTGGCCTGGCACCTGGCCTTCATGTGCAACAGCAACATCTCATTGACAGACATTCTCTGCCACATGGACTTGCTGGTCACAGTCTGACCAATGATGCCAAACACTGTGGTCTGGACTCTGCTGCTTTCAAATGCCAAGGATCCCATCTCCCCCTGGGAACTTTGGATTCTATGGTCCCTGTATTGCACCTTTTTCTTGCACAAATCACGGCCCAGACCTATAATAAAAAAAAAAAATAATAATTTGATGTAGCAGTCATTTCGCATGAGTCCACAACATAAGTGTGGGGATATGTCAAAGTATGCCTGAGTGTGGAACTAACTCCAGCCATCCATACACTGGGATCTGAGTCCGGTCGAGGACACACATGGGTCATAATGTATCATCAAATTCAGACATGGAGCCCAATACTCACCCGTGATGGCCTCAAGCTGCTGAGGGGGGGCTTGCAATACTGCTCGGACAGACCAATTTGGAAGAGTATCATTAAGGCGTAGAGGTCATGGGTCATGTTGAGGTGCCCTGGGAGGGAGTCCCAGGTCTGTTTGGCGAGGTGGGAGAACTATCACCTGCATGCAGTTGTTCTGTGGATGTGATGAATGGTGGCCAGGGCAAGGTTGGCTGCACGGAGTTGGGCCAACGGGGTGTTGGATGACAGACGTCCAAGGTCGGTTTTGGGTCTGGGGTTGTGGACTGCCTCCTGAGTGTGGGTGAGGAGTCTGAAGGTGATCCTGCAGCAGACAGAGAGCCATTGTAGCTATCTCAGGTCGACGGTGATGTGGCTGGGGCAGGGGATGTTGAAGATGAGGTGTGCGGATGCACCCTGGATGTGGACAAGTTCTCCTGCAGTTTTGCTGTTGGCCCTCCATACAGGGCGGTGCTGTAGTTGTCCCGGCTGGTGTCGTGGACCTGGGGGACAATCTGTCTTGCCTTGGAGTGGATCTATCTGCGGATCATTTGCAGCATGCGGAGGGTGTTGCATCATGAGGTACAGATGGTGTTGAGTTGCATGGTAATTGTGAGCGATGAGTCCATGATGAACGCCAGCTTGCGTGCGTGGCCACTGGGTGCTGGTGCGGTGCCCAGGCCGGTGGGACACAAGGAGTTGACCCAGCCGTAGGGGGACAATCCTCAGATGATGACCTCAGTCCTGTCCAAGTCCAGACTCAGGTGGCTGATGTTCAGCCATTCGTCAACGGATCTCATACCTTCTTGAAGGTTGGATCTGCCAATGGCTGGGTCTTTGGTGAGGGTGAGGAGCAGCTGGGTTGTCAATGGCATACGAGATGATGATGAGGACGTGTGCGCATGTGATGGTGGAGAGGGGGGTCCTGAAGACATTGAAGATCGTCACGCTGAGAGATGAGTCCTGGGGCATGGGCCAGATGACCCAAGTGTACCACATACTGAAGGGTGGAGGCCGACTCCCTGGGCCTTGCTGGTGAGCTACTTGTTGATTTAATCATGGGCCCTCCTCTGGATACCAGTGTTGGAGATGTGTGAGCTGACAGTGTGGTAGCACATGGTGTAGAATGCCGTTGAGAGGTCAAGGGGGGTGGTCTCACCATTGTTGAGCAGGGCAAAGTTGTTGTTGGTGGTGGCAATTATGACGGTTGCAGTGTTGTGATTACTGTGGAAGATGGTCTGGTGCCGGTTGCCTGGAGATGTTTGCGTGGAGGAAGTTTGTCAGTTGCTCGTTGAGTGTCTTCCTGATGACATTTGCTGGGTAGGGAAGCAGGTTGATGTTCCAGGAGTTCCGGCGGTACTGCCGTCCGTTGTTTAAGAAGGGCCTGGGTCTCTGCATGTCTCCAGCTCCCATGGAATGTTGCAAACTCAAAGGAGACATTCATGACGTGCTGGATGTGGGCTTCAAGGATGGGGACTGATGTGGTTGAGCTGTTGTGTGGGAAGGGGCCTGATGTAGAGCCAGAGTGGATGGTGCACATGAGCCAGGTGGTGTATTTGCTGCTGATGGGAGTCCAGAACCTGAGGGGTGTTTGTCCCGCGGATAATAGTGCTGTCTGCCTCTGTGTGCCAAGGCTGTTGTGTATGTCCATGAGCTTGCAGTGGTAGAAATTTGCAAGGGATTTGATCTACCTTGCAAGGGTGGGGTGTCTTTTGGATGGAGAGCTGCTGTCAGTCCACTCACAATGCTGATGAGCTCCTTTATGTCGTGTGTTGTGGTGCCTCTGCCCTATCTGAAGGATCTCCACTTGTCCTTGCTGATGATATGGTGATGGCTGTGTGTGGCGTTTTCCAGGGCTGTAAGGTAACTGATGGTTCTTTGTGTTGCAAGGTTTGCACAAGAGTCCGGCTAGATCTGTATGAGTCCAGTAGGTCTGCCTTGTCCCAGGTGGCTTAACTGTTATTGAGCTTCACAGGAATGTCCGTCAATGTGGCAAGATTGTTGGATCAGTTGCTGATCTAGTGTGTGAGTTTGCAGGGTGTGGCGGGGGTGTTGGTTCGAGTGTCCCACACAGCTTGTCTGTGGTGACTTACATCAAGCATCTTTGGGGGATCAGTAGCGGGGTGTGGGGCAGCGTGTTGCTTGTCGGAGATGTGGATGCAAATGTTGATGGACCAATGATGGATGGTGGTGTGGTTCTCCACCAGCAAGAAGTTACTGGCCCCCAGCCACATGTAGCCTGTGGAGATGAGGGCATGCGTGCAGATGTACGTGTTGATGGCTTTGGGGATTTGTGGATGTAGGCCTGGAGATCTGTAAATGAGAGTTACTCTGAGGGTTGCCAGGGGGTTGGTGCAAAACCGGATTTGTGACTCTGAGGGTGTACTTGTGAATAAATTGCAAGTCATCTGCAGGGATTGTTGGGGCCATCCCTGCAGGTGATCTTGTATCCGTCAGAGATGGCAATGAAGAAGTTGTGTGCTGAGGATGCTTTTATCCAGGTTACTGTCATGAAGGTGATGTGTGGGGCTGTTGTGTTGAGGAGGTAACAGAGTCCAATGGCGTGCTGGTGGTCGGAGCGGGTGTGGAGTAGGAGGCACATGACCTGGTTGTTCTGACACGGTCTGGTAGGCGGGGCAGCACTGTGTAGGCATTTGGAGTTGCACACTCAGCATGCAAAGGTGTCGTGTGTGCGCTTAGGGGTTGCCTGATAGCATGCGGTTGCTTGTCTGGTGGACATTGCTTTGAGGGATGGCTGCAGCATGAGCCTGTTGTGTGACGTGGGTCATGCAAAGACCAGAGGGTCATGCACTGTGCACGTTGCAGGCACAGGCGGTCCTGCCTTTGGCACGGCGTTGGCGCAACAGTTCGCACAGACAAGCTGCTAGCTGCATTAAGAATGGGTAGAGGGGGGAAGGGAGGAGCATTTTGGAGGTGTGTGGGTTGCAGAATCAGGGCACTTGGTGGGGCAGTGCCGCAGGTGAGGCAGCAGCAGGTGGAAGGGGTGAAAAACTAGGCAAAAAGTAGCACACAAAGACAAGGAGGTTAGAAAGGCACAGTGCAACAGGTGTCTGTAAAGGAAGGAGTGTCAGGTTACTCATGGGTCACTCCGAGAAAATGGATGAAGAATCAACAAAAATGACGGCCACAGGATCAGGCAACAAAATGCGGAGCGGCACACAGGAGACACACCGTCAGCAGGCATTGACGTCCCATTGTGGGGAGCAACCTGCACAAATACATACACAACCAGGTACTTCATGCACAATAGAGATTATTATGCATGAAGAAATGCATGCATGTTGCCGAAGTACACATACACTCATATGCTCAATCTTTGACAATTATGCTATAGATGACGCATGCAAACTGGCAAGAGATCTGCAGTGACAGAGATGAGGCACTTTGGATTGTGCTGAACACCTTTATTGTACAAACTCACACAAAGGGAAATGCATCCATACGAACAGACTCACAGGTCAGTTGACAGAACATGTGGGACATACGCTGGACCCCCCCTTCACAACACGGATGTTGTAAATCCCAATGAACTGGCACACAAGTTAAGGGAATGAGCCAAACACATCCTGCTGCACACGGAGAGGCTGCAAATCACCATAGAGCCTGTTGTTGTGATGTCCCACACTATGTCCACCCGTGGCATCAGCAATGTTTCAGAGGCAAGTTTTACGCACATTGATGCCTTCATCAGACTCCACACTCCACTACAGATGACTGTCAAGAAGGGTGACTAACATGTCATGGGAGTGATGCTACATGTTATATGCTCCAGAAGACATGTATGCATGGTACCACAACATGCACAGAATCAGTCCCCACACATTCCAACCCGTACCACGACCAAAAAGTCTTGCTGCAATCCTTACCCAAACTGACATTTCCACATGTCCGTGCATGGATTCAGCACACGTTGCAATCCTCATGAGGAATAGCAGGAGGGCAAAGATGACACGAGGAGACAACAGGTGCAAAAACCTGGGAATGACAGACACACAAGAAGTCACCTAAAACAAATCTCGTCGCACACATGGTCAGTTACGAAACATGAACAATGTTGGACACATGCAAATTCCAAAGAAAGTCTCTCCGCAAAACTGTGTGGCATGACATCATCACTCGAGTGCCACATCAGTACACACATCAAAGTCACTTTGCATTCAGTCAGCTGGACACACACATTGCACCACATGCCACTCAATGCTACAAGCTTGCACACTCATACCCAGTGACTCACCATTATGAGAAGAAGTTGCGTATGAGCAGACTCCAGATATCATCCTCCTCCTCCTCATCACTTGCCTCGTGACCAAGTCCTGGATCCTCCACGGGTGAGTGTTGCTGCTCATCAGGATCAAGGATGAGTGGCACTGCCTTCTCAACGGCCATGTTGTGCAGCATGCAGCACACAATGAAGATTTTGCACACCTTCTCCGGTGCATATGGGAGGGACCCGCCTGTCTTGACAAGGCACCGGAATCGGCTCTTCAGGAGGCCAAACATCCTCTCAATCACTCGCCTGGTCTGCCCGTGTGCATTGTTGTACCTGTGGTCTGCAGCTGTTCTTGGGTTGCGGAGAGGTGTCATTAGCCATGGCATGTTGGGATATCCAGAGTCCCCTACATGGAAACATCATGTAAATAAGTGGGTCAGGAGATGCTGTAAGAGCCAAAGATACCGCAACACACAGGACCAAGAGAGTATACCTACCAAAAAGTCATGCTCGTTCGTTTTGCAGCCGCAGCATCATTTGTGGCACCCTGCTACGCCTCATGATATAGGCATCGTGTGCTGATCCTGGAAAACGTGCATAGACATGGGAAATCAGCATGTTAGCAAGACACATGACAAGGGCATTTACTGAGTGGTAATGTTTACGGTTGCAATAGGCTTGCTCCTGTGCCTGTGGTGGTACCAAAGCCACATGTGTCCCATCAATGGACCCAATGACATGGGGCATCCCTCCCAGGGCATAGAACTCACCCTTCACATCTGTCAACTCCTCAGGAGTAGGAAATTTGATGAATTCATCAAGGTGCTCCAACATGGCTGCCAAAACTTCACGCAGGACACGGCTGAACATTGTCTGTGACATCCCACCAACATCAGCTATGGTCAATTGAAACGTACCGGTGGCAAAAAATGTAGGGCTGCCATCACCTTCATCTTTGGGGTCAGCGCAGTAGGATACATGTGTCGCGGTTGGAGGTGTGGTGCCAGCTTGTCGGTCAAGTCCTCAATCAACTGTTGAGTGAATCTGTAACATCGGATGCAGGCACGTTCCCTCATGGCAGCCAAGTCTGGCATTGTTCTTGAGACAGGCGGTGCCCTGCAAGACATTGGTAGGAATAATGAAGATTGATAGTCTGCCAACATCAATGTCAATGGACATAGCACATGCTAAACTGCTACTAAACATCAGGTAACTATGGAGTCTGGTGTGTGCAATACATCCAGGACACATATGCCAGCTTGCTTGCACTCCTACGAAAAGCCAGATACACCTGTTGATTGTCAAGTCTACATGACATGCCCTGAAATGAGCTGAGGGCAAGTCTGAGTGAACAGCCAGTGATATCACCGGAGTGACACACATCCACATAGCAACATTGGAAGGATGTCATCTCATCCAGACAGTTGACCGCAATGCACACGCACAGGTCACATGGAATGTCATATGTACATATGAAACACATTGTGATGAAGGGGTACACGTGACAACAAATAAACACAGCCATTGAGACGACACAGACATGTATGCCTGGGAAAATATGTTGTCCAATGCACACAGACCCTACAGCCGTGGGAATCCACATGTGGCATGATGTGGGTAGATATGCGCCATGCCCATCTCCACACAGACCCATGTTGGATGCACCAACAGCAGATGCAGTTGACAGAACACTAACAGGAAGCTCATGGGAACACATGACACACACCTGACATAGTCACATAGGGGCACGATGATCGTGACATGTCAGTTAATAGATTGCCCCTGTCCCTTCCATCAGGAGACAGGTGCGGGTGGTGATGACTGTGTCATCCCACTGCTGCTGTGCATGACCCAGTTGGACTACAGACACACATGTGGCAAGTGTCAAGGTGATGTGTGCCACATAGTGCCCCATCACACATGACATGTGTCCACAGGTCATCACACATCAATTGTGCAAATAGATGAGTGGACCTGTGCAATTATCACTGGCTGACACACCTAGGGCCTGCACATGAAAGTATGCAATGACAGGTACTTGATGGACATCCTTGTGCGACTCGTAGCCCTCCATTCCTGCCGTGTGTACGCCTGGTATCACTGTTTTACTGGTGCCGAACGGGTACTTGTGAAACGCACCGTACACCCGCATTCATTGCGAGTGTACGGTCCGTATCACTGTTCTACTGGTGCCGTACAGGTACGTGTGAAACGCACCGTACACCCGCACTCATTGCGTGTGTACGGTCCGTATCACTGTTCTACTGGTGCCGTACGGGTACGTGTGAAACACACCGTACACCTGCATTCATTGCGTGTGTACGGTCCGTATCACTGTTCTACTGGTGCCGTACGGGTACGTGTGAAATGCACCGTACACCCGCATTCATTGCATGTGTACGGTCCGTATCACTGTTCTACTGGTGCCGTACGGGTATGTGTGAAACACACCGTACACCCGCATTCATTGTGTGTGTACGGTCCGTATCACTGTTCTACTGGTGCCGTAAGTGTGAAACGCACCGTACATGTGTGTGGATTTCAAAATTACATAGGGGACACATAGGGGACAAGTATTAGGCCCAAAATGAATGCTGGTTGTCATGGATACAGATTTTTCATTTGCAATGTGTCCATCAGGTGTCCTGGAACAGTCAGTTGGCCAAATAATACAATGTTGCAAAGTGGTTGTTGACTTGACACGATGCTCAAAATTTGAACGATGTGAACGCGTGTCATTGGTGTATGTTTAAAGTCATTGGTGTATGTTTAAAGGGATTGGAGTAAACGTATGATGCGAATGAGTCTGACCAATCACTATGTACTCCTCTAAATGAAAGCCCCTCAGCAAGACAGATATAAGGCAGCCAGAACCCATGAGAGGGCACTTGCCTGCACAACTTTCCAGTCGACCACACTGCTGCTGTCTCTGCTTCCTCTGGACCATGTCGCGTACTGTGGAGAGGACCCAGCCATTCCCCCTAGAGGAGAATGAGGCATTGCTGGACGCCCTCCTCCCACAGTACCCCAAACGTTATGGGAGACCAGGGGAGCAGGTGAGTGCTGACTCCACTACCTTTCCCTATGCACCTGTTGTGTGACTGTCACTTCTGGCATTGTGTCCAGGTGTGACAGACATGCAATGTTGTTTAGAGTGGGTCCCAGGGGGGAACATGCTTATGTCTCTCATGCAGAGCATGAGGTAGTTCCTGTGTGCACTCCTCACTTGCATTGTGCTTACTGTGACATTCACTGCATAGTGCATGACACATTCAGCCTGGCAAATCCTTTGTGGCTTTTTTTCCTATTGTCCTGAGGTGATTCAGTGGTCCCCCCCGGTGTGACAGGTGACTGTACCCACAGATGTGTGTGAGTTGAGTGGACCTGTGGTGAGAGTGTCTAAATGATTGTACGACCTCATGGACATTGATGTGTGTGAATGTTCCTTGTCATGTGGGTGAGTGTCTATGTGAAGTGTTGCACCACAGCTGCATGGAGGAGGAAACAGCTCTACCCATCTGATGTGACAAGTAAGCCGTGTCTGACTTGCAGAGCTAGCACCACACCTGTGACACCCCACAGGCAAGTGGCACATGTGCAGAGTGAGGGTTGTATTCGCTGTTGTCACTGACAGGCGAGTGATCTGTGCCTGGGTGTGTCTGTCAAGTCTGCTGAGGGTGCATAAGTGGAGTGGGACATGTGACTTCTTGGCACGTGCTGTCCATCTGCCTGCTGTTGCATGTGCTGCATAACTGCCTACGGGAAGATGGGGATCTGGTAGGACATCGTCAGGGCCGTGAGATCGGCGGGGGATCGCAGTCGGTGCCTACCACAGGTCCGAAAACAGTGGCAGGACATCCGGTGCTGGACCCGGCGGATCGCCCGGGTCTAGCTGGGGCTTGACCCTCCTCGCCCCCACGGCGGGCGCCGACGCCTGTCCTCCCACATGGCCCGTGTCCTAGCGGTGGTCTTCCCTGACCTCGATAGGCAGTTATAGGAGAGACTGTAGCAATGAGGGGGTAGGTACATGGCTGTTTGTTGTGTTATGTGTCATCAGCTTTTGGAAGTGCTCTGTAGCCTGGATACACTCCCATAGTTTATATGTGCAGTGCATTTTCTGTTCCCCAATGTCACCTGGTGCTCTTTTTCATCTCTTCCCCTAGGGTGCCAGAAAATCAAAGTGCACATTGCTTTCCGCATCATGTGGGAGGGTGGTCTGTGACATGTGTTGGTACCTTGCCTGTGCCATGACCTGTTCACTATGTTGGGGGTCCATATTTGTTTCCACTGATGATGAGTCTCAACATAGGAGTGTGAGGTTTCAAATGAACACCCTTGCAGCATGCATGACCAATGTTGTGGCCTCAGACATGATGTGCATGAGTGGGAGATATGCATAGTGCCATGACGGTTGCTGATGGTACAGTCAGCTCATTCCAGGAACACAGAGCAGTGTGCCCACTACAATCCCCTGAGACACCCTGGCCTCCTAATCATGTGTGTCATCCAACACTGTGCACATTCTCTGTGGGTTCAGCATAGGTCTGCCTCTGTGGCATTGTTCTCTGGCCTAGTTTGCATATTTCAAAAGTGTGCTACATGTGTCCACTGGACAGGGATACACCATTTGGCTTGTGCATACTCACACTGGGCAGTGCCTGTGTGGCTATTCACAACAATCTGTTGATGGTTGTTTGTCACAAATATGTGTTGGCAGCCCCACGAGGTGATGTTGTGTCAATTTAGCAATTGTTGCTGCACAGTTTTTGGAACCCTTATTAAGAGGTGTCACTTCTTGATCTGTATCAATCACATTGACTCAGGTATGGGGGTTGTGCGGAAGAGGCCTACATGGGCACCCCAGATTTCTCCTTGCCAGGTCTGACATGTGTGTGAGAATTGGCTGTACAAAGAATCACCGTGCAGTGCTCCTGTGATGGTGGCCAGTGCTTAATGTTCGTGCTTTGCAGCCTGTGTCATTTTTTTAACAACATGACTACTGCTCATAAATTATTGGCACATGTGTGTGGATCAGATGCAACGCAGTTTGGTCTTTGTGTGCTGACATCTGTGTGGACATTCTGGCTTGCCATGAGGGTGTCTCCACAGTACAGCTATGTTTTTTTACAACCCAATTGCAGGCCCATTAGGTTATGCATTGTCCTGGGTTTGGACAGGCAGCGGGTCATTTGTGTAGCCAACTGTGTCATCAGGTAACGGATGGCCATGTGACAACTGACATAATTCAAGTTGTTAGTCAAAAATGTTTGTACCTTGGCACTCACAGCACTTGTTGACTGTTCTTCATGTTTTAAATGTGGTAATTTGATGATTTGTGTTAAGAACACTAATGTGGCTGCATGAAAGATGTCTCCCAAGGAAGTGCACACCAAACGACATTTCCCCTTTCATGAAACACGCTGGCACCTTTTCAAAGAAGCCAGTGTTAGAATTAAATGGTGTTGCAGATCCTCCGTATACATGTTCCCACAGTGGTCTTGATTTTGTGAAACTCCTTTGTTGTTGGTGATACAAACTAACGTGTGTCAAGACATCAAGACCTCCATGGGCCCATGTATATGTACTTTCTGCAACACCGTTTATTTCTAACAGTGGCTTCTTTGAAAAGGGTGCCAGCTTTCTTCAATGACAGTGTAAATGTAGTTTTGTGTGCACTTCCTTGGGAGACATCTTTCATGCAGGCACATGAGTGTTCTTTTCACGAAATGGCGAATTGCCACATTCAATACATGTCGATTGTGTAAAGTATTGAGAGTCCCAAGGTAACAACATTTTTCCGTTTTGTGTTCCAAAGTACTTACAGGTCTCTGAGTGTGGTGACACCTTGAGTAGTGAGGTGTGTTAGTTTACGTTGGGTGCACCACTACTGTTTCTTTCAGGTTAAACAAGAGGTGGCATGACTTCATTGTATTGCTGTGCTCACCTGTTCAAAGACACTAGCTTCTCAGTGTATTTGTCATTCAAGTTGTGGCCTGGTGTGTTCTTTTTTTCCTTGTGTCCAAGTCGCATAGTGGGTCTACCAACTGGACAGTACAGGGCTTACATATGTGCGGAGTTATCTAGCTGTTCCTCATGATGCATTGTCTGATATGCACTGTGACCTATTGTTTTTGTGCTCATGTGTCATATATATACAGGTGACTGATGCATTTCTGTTTCTTCTCCTTGCCCACAGTATCATCATCGGAAACCGAAGCAGACACCTGCACAGACCTGGAGGAGGGACCCAGCAACAGTGCCACCAGTGCTGTAGAGTCAGAAGGAGGCAGTGGCATGGAGGGCGAGGGGAGTCAGTCCGAGGACCAGACTGGAGGCGATACCAGCTACGACGCCGACGGGTCCGACGCTGACCTCCTCGAGGAGGCGGAGGCTGCAACACCACCTGGCAGCATCCCCACATCTGTCCCCGCCTCCTCCGTTACCATCTCCGCCCTCCCAGTTGCTCCCGTCCCTTCTGTCCATGCAGAGGCCAACCATGTCTCCTTTGGCCCAGGCACCGCACCTCCTGCCCCTGTCACCCCTGCTGCCCTCAGTGAAGAGTCTGTGGACATACTGCAGCAGTTGCAGGTTGGGCAGGCATCAGTGCTGATTGTCCTCCATGGCCACACTAAACTGCTTACACAGATGGTGTCGTTCATGCAGGGCATGTCAGCAACGATGTCTGACCAACGCAGGATGCTGCGGTCCATGGACTCTTCCCTGACGGCAGCAGTTACTCTCCTGCAGTGCTCCGTCCCCCTCCCTACCCCAGACCCATCCACACTTCCCTCTCCCATACCTGTCCAACGCACACCCAGACATTCACGATCACGCACCCCACCAGACACAGGCAGCACACCCCCAAGTAAGGCAAAGCGCACTCCTCCTGGCATGCACACTCAGGGGGATGTAGACACACCCACAGGGTCTGGGGACAGACGATATACACGCAGCCCCAGTCGCAGTCCGCAGTCCTCACAACCCTGTCCCTCCAAAATCACTCCCCTTGACTCCCCTGAGAAACGGTCACCCAAGGAGCACTTTCTGGGTGTGCTGGACCTTGCCCCCGATGAGCCACCACCCCACAAGCGGGTGAGGAAGTCCCCAGGCATGGGAGTTGTGTCCCCCACCACATCATCCCCCTCCCCCAGGAGCACTGCACCCCATCCCTCGCCCACCACACCCTCCATTGACCTAGGGGAATCCTCAGGTGCAGGAGTTCGGATGGAGGTACTGGCAGCGGTGTGCAGCGCCGAGCTCACCTCCACCTTCGGCGCTCGCTGCCCCGCCCCCTATGGTGGAGACGTCCACCCCTGCACCCACCACACCTACCCTTCCCCCTCCTGTCCCTGCGGTGCCTGGTCCTGCCACAGATGATGCCCCCCTCCCCGTCCGACGAACCTTGAGGTTCATTTGTGCAGGCAAGCTAGGGGTAGACGCGGTCCCCTACGTCCCCCCTTGGACTTTCCGTATGGACTGGCCATTGGCCTCTGTAAATAGTCCATTTTTGGTAATTTGTTCTTGTGCTGAATAAAGCCTTTATTTTTACTTTCAACACTATTGCATTTCAGGTAGGGGTGGGCGGAATTTGCGAAATCCACTTTCGCAAATTATCGCGAAAATGTTAAAAATTATCGCAAACACGCGGAAATATCGCGAAGTTGCGGAAGTTTTTTTCCCGCATGTTCGCGAGATTTTCTGCATGGTTGCGGCTCGCCAACTTACCCATGCGGTTGCTCACGGGCGCGGCCATCTTGTTTTCAGTTGTCTCACGGTGCATGATCGCGAGAAGAAAGACATGATCGCGCGACGCATGACGTCACTGCGGGCGCGAACTGTCGCGAGACAGCCCAAATGGCTAAAAACAATACAACATCTCATGGAGAACGCGACCGGATCAAGAAAACTTGTCGGCGAACGCAGGGATTCAGGTAAGGCAATCGCGCACGCGCGAGAATGTATTATTTTACAGCGCGAGCAAGAAACAAATTATCGCCAAGCTGCGGAATGTGGAAATTTTGACATTTTCGCGCTCTACGCGGAACGCGAAAATGTCAAATTATCGCAATTTCTGCGAACGGAACGAAATTTTCGCCCAGGCCTAATTTCAGGTACTTGATGTTGGTCCGAGGCTCCTGGAGTTGGTGTTCTGGTAATGTGTTAGGGTTCTGATAAATGTTTTTGTATGATGGTCATGAGGTGGACCATGGTATCTGTGTGCCATCACATTGTCTCTGCAAAGAATCATTGGTAGTGTGTGTTCATTTTTTTTGTTAGACATTGTCCCAAGGAGTGTTCCTTCCTCTGTGGCACCTGACATCTTCCCTGCAAACAGTTGCACTATTGTTGTGCTGACCTGTGTCAACATTTCCTTTCTTGGTGACGGATCCCTTCAACAATGGCCATCCCTGCTCAGTGATGTCTCCTGCTGAATCATCTGTGCCATCCTTGCTAGTCACTGTACTTGTGTTTTGAGTATGTCGAAATGCCTTCAGGGACAATTTCACCCTTTTCAGCACTATGCATGTGTGTAATCACAGCCTACCACACAAATGGTACTTGTTATGCAGGGTATTTGGGCACGTGACTCACAATTGTGGGCATTGTATCTAGGGGACCTCCACCCTATTCCGTCCATGAGAGACAACATCTTGGTGGCTGGACCAGCACCTGGACATTCCTATCAGTCCTGGGATGTGCCTGACAGTGTGTGTTCCCTTTGGCTATCTTCGTTTTGTAGGCAGTTACATGACTATACAGTCTTGTGGCATGATATCAGGGTGTGTATTGTGCTGCATCCACCATGGGTGGGTATGAATGTGTTACTTGTCCTCACACCCACATGTGGTGTGTCATGCAGTGGGTGAAAGACATCCGTCCTCCTGGGAGTGGGACACTGCTGTCAGTGATGTGTTGTTATGGCACTGTCATCAGAGTACAAAGTTAGGGATGCGTACATACCACCATGTAGGTGTGGTCATCTGATAATGATGTACACCCCCCCATATCTATGTCCACTGCTGGGAGTTCTCTGCACCCATCCCCATGTCTCTGTCCACTGCTGGGAGTCCTCTGCACCCACCCCCATGTCTGTGTCCACTGCTGGGAGTCCTCTACACCCACCCCCATGTCTCTGTCCACTGCTGGGACTCCTCTGCACCCACCCCTCATATTGCATGCCACTGCTGGTAGTCATATGCTCCCACCCCCATGTCTCTGTCCACTGCTGGGAGTCATATGCACCCACCCCCATGTCTCTGTCCACTGCTGGGAGTCCTCTGCACCCACCCCCATATCTCTGTCCACTGCTGGGAGTCCTTTGCACCCACCCCCATGTCTCTGTCCACTGCTGGGAGTCCTCTGCACCCACCCCTCATATTAAATGCCACTGCTGGTAGTCATATGCACCCACCCACATGTCTCTGTCCACTGCTGGGAGTCATATGCACCCACCCCCATGTCTCTGTCCACTGCTGGGAGTCCTCTGCACCCACCCCTCATATTGCATGCCACTGCTGGTAGTCATATGCACCCACCCCCATGTCTCTGTCCACTGCTGGGAGTCATAGGCACCCACCCACATGTCTCTGTCCACTGCTGGGAGTCCTCTGCACCCACCCCCATGTCTCTGTCCACTGCTGGGAGTCCTCTGCACCCACCCCCATATGTCTGTCCACTGCTGGGAGTCCTCTGCACCCACCCCCATATCTCTGTCCACTGCTGGGAGTCCTCTGCACCCACCCCTCATATTGCATGCCACTGCTGGTAGTCATATGCATCCACCCCCATCTCTCTGTCCACTGCTGGGAGTCCTCTGCACCCACCCCCATGTCTCTGTCCACTGCTGGGAGTCCTCTGCACCCACCCCTCAAATTGCATGCCACTGCTGGAAGTCATATGCACCCACTCCCATGTCTCTGTTCACTGTTGGGAGTCATATGCACCCACCCCCATATCTCTGTCCACTGCTGGGAGTCCTCTGCACCCCCCCCATATCTCTGTCCACTGCTGGGAGTCCTCTGCACCCACCCCCATGTCTCTGTCCACTGCTGGGAGTCAAATGCACCCACCCCCATGTCTCTGTCCACTGCTGGTAGTCATATGCACCCTCCCCCATGTCTCTGTCCACTGCTGGTAGTCATATGCACCCACCCCCATGTCTCTGTCCACTGCTGGGAGTCATATGCACCCACCCCCATATCTCTGTCCACTGCTGGGAGTCCTCTGCACCCACCCCCATGTCTCTGTCCACTGCTGGAAGTCCTCTGCACCCATCCCTCATATTGCATGCCACTGCTGGGAGTCATATGCACCCACCCCCATATCTCTGTCCACTGCTGGTAGTCATATGCACCCACCCCCATGTCTCTGTCCACTGCTGGTAGTCATATGACCCCACCCCCATGTCTCTGTCCGCTGCTGGTAGTCATATGCACCCACCCCCATGTCTCTGTCCACTGCTGGTAGTCATATGCACCCACCCCCATATGTCTGGACACTGCAGGTATTCATCTGCAGCCACCCCTATAAGGCTGACCACTGCTGGGAGTCCTCTACAGCCACCCCCACATGTCTGGACACTGCTGGTATTGATCTGCAGCCCCCCCATATTGCTGGCCACTCCTGGGAATCCTCTGCACCCACCCACCCGCCCCCTTGGTGCAGTACACTGCTGGCCTGGGAAACAACCTTTACAACGCAACTATTACATCGCACTACACTTACAACGCAGGCATTACAACGCAACATCCTTTACAACGCATACCATTACAACGCAGACACTACATCGCATGTCACTACAACGCAGGCATTACAACGCATACCATTAAGATGCATACCATTACAATGCATACCATTGGAGTTAGAATATTAATTTTTAACCCCTACACTATCCAACACTTACCCTACTGTTGCACCCCCTGGAGTTAGAATAGTAAGTTTTAACCCCTACACTATCCAACACTTACCCTACTGTTGCACCCCCTGGAGTTAGAATAGTAATTTTTAACCCCTACACTATCCAACACTTACCCTACTCTTGCACCCCCTGGAGTTAGAATAGTAATTTTTACCCCTATACTATCCAACACTTACCCTACTGTTACACCCCCTGGAGTTAGAATAGTAATTTTTACCCCTATACTATCCAACACTTACCCTACTGTTGCACCCCCTGGAGTTAGAATAGTAATTTTTACCCCTATACTATCCAACACTTACCCTACTGTTGCACCCCCTGGAGTTAGAATAGTAATTTTTACCCCTATACTATCCAACACTTACCCTACTGTTGCACCCCCTGGAGTAAGAATAGTAATTTTTACCCCTATACTATTCAACACTTACCCTACTGTTGCACCCCCTGGAGTAAAAATAGTAATTTTTACCCCTATACTATCCAATACTTACCTTAAATGCAATGTAACATTATGCGTTGTAATGGTATGCATTGTAAAGGTAGTATGCGATGTAATGGAATGCGTTGTAAAGGTAGTTTTTTAAAATGCGTTGTAATGTCATGCGATGTAATGGAATGCGTTGTAGTGGATATTGCGTTGTAAAAATTGCATTGTAAGTGCATGCGTTGTAAAAGTATGTGTTGTAACGTCATACATCCGCTGGCCTGGACCTACACACACACCAATATGAAGGTAACATGCAGGGCCAGACATTAACCCCACATTCATGGCGTGTGTACGCCTCGTATCCCAAATGTACTGGTGCCATAGGGGTACGGGTGAAACGCACCGTACCCCCGCATTCATTGCGTGTGTATGGTCCGTATCACTATTGTACTGGTGCTGTAGGGGTACGTGTGAAATGCACCGTACCCACGCATTCATTGCATGTGTACGGTCCGTATCACTATTGTACTGGTGCCGTAGGGCTATGTGTGAAATGCACTGTATCCACACATTCATTGCGTGTGTACGGTCCGTATCACTATTGTAGTGGTGCCGTAGGGATACATGTGAAGTGCACCGTACCCACGCATTCATTGCGTGTGTACGGTCCATATCACTATTGTACTGGTGCCGTAGGGGTACGTGTGCAATGCACCGTACACGTCCACTTCCGTTGTTGCGGTACGCAGGGGTTGCTGGCCACGCCCCCCCAAGTGACCAGACCCTGGTGGTAATGTATGGGCTCCATATTATAGGTTTGGCTTTGGGTATGGGGTATGTTTCCTGCCCCTCACCCCCTGGGTGTTGTTCTCACCTTCTGCGGTGTGTGCATCGGGTCCGGTGCACCAGGTCGTAGGCCAGGAGGACCGAGATGACACGTACGATGGGGTTCATGGCGTGTACGTCGCGTACCGGGGCTCCGTTGCGTAGCGGTTCGCGTAGGACTCTGCTTTTCTGGCTGTGTTTGGCCCCTGTAAAAAAAGAGCCGTACGGAGAGACGTAGGGACGAATCTTACTTGCTGGGCCGGAAACCGCTGCCTGAATACGTCTGGACGTCGCGTACAAGCTGTTCCGGATCAGAATCGTAGGTTTTTTTGACCCGTATGGGCTGTTGTACGAAATGTACGGAAATAGGCTTTCTGTACGAAACGTACTTTCTAGGTTGTACGGAAAGTTTACCGGGTACGAGTCGTACGGAGAAACCGCTCCGTACAACGATTCGTACAGCCTTTTTCCAGTATCGGAATCGGCCCCTTAGTCTCTACTTTTGCCAATGCTTGATTTAAAACTGCTTCGCTGTACCCTCTTTCCCTGAATCTTCCTGTCAGTTCTGCCTGAGCTGACGCCAATGAGTTCCCTTCACTACAATTTCTTTTCATGCATAATTGTTCCGCATATGGGATACTCGGTGCGCAGTCAAAATATCGATTTTTTTATATAGACCTACAATAATATTGAGTTTTTGATATCGTAGGGACAGAATATCGATGTCAAGAATATCGGTGACCAGAATATCGACCTTAAGGTAAGTAATATTGTTTTTTAAAATATCGAAGTAAGTAATATCGAAGTAAGTAATATCATCAGCAAAAATATTGTTGTTAATAATATCGACATTTAAATTAGTGGTATGTATTTTAGTATGTATTTTATATGCATGTTTATCAATTTTTGTAATGTATTTTTATTATTTTTAAATATATGTAATAAATATTTAGACTTTAGTAATTGTTTTGGAGTAAATTTTGCGTTTTAGTATCAGAGCATGTTGTGGGTTAATAGGGGAAAAGGGTGGGAAGTAATTTAATTATAATTAATTAAATAATATGTCTTTATGTGTTGTTAGTGATTATTAATTTATTGTTAATTATTAATTGGTCATTATTTTTATTAATTTATTAATTTATCATCATATTAATTATAATTAATTTATTATTATTTTTTATTTATTGTTAATTAATGTATTTTTAATCAATTAATAATTGGTAATTAATTTGTATTATTTGATTAATTGATATTTAAAAAATTATGTTAATTTTTATGTGTAGCGGGTTGTGGGTTTATAGGGGAATAGGGTGGGAAGTAATTTAATTATAATTAATGTATTATTATTTTATGGTATTCTTAATTAATTTATTGTTAATTTATTAGTAATTGGTAATATTTTTTTATTAATTGATGAATTGATAAATAAATTAACTGTGTTACTTTTATGTGTTGTGGGTTGTGTGTTTATGGAGGAATAGGGTGGGAAGTAATTTAAAGTTATTTAAGTAAATATTAATTAAATTGTATTGGTATTTATTATTAATGTTTTTTGTCAATTAATTATTAATATGTTATTAATTTTACTAAATTCATTTAATTAATAAGTATATTAATTTAACCCCTACGCTATCCAACGCTTTCCCTACTGTTGCACTCACTGGAGTGGGAATAATAATTTAAACCCCTACTCTATCCAACGCTTTCCCTACTGTTGCCCTCACTGGAGTAGGAATAGTAATTTTTACCCCTGCGCTATCCAACGCTGTCCCTATTGTGTCACTCACTGGAGTGGGAATAGTAATTTTTACCCCTACGCCATCCAACGCTTTCCCTACTGTTGCATTCCCTGGAGTGGGAATTGTAAATGTTACCCCTACGCTATCCAACGCTTTTCCTACTGTTGCACTCACTGGAGTGGAAATAGTAATTTTAACCCCTACGCTATCCAATGCTTTCCCTACTGTTGCACTCCCTGGCGTGGGAATAGTAATTTTTACCCCTACGCTATCCATCGCTGTCCCTACTGTTGCACTCCCTGGAGTGGGAATAGTAATTTTTACCCCTATGCTATCCAACGCTTTCCCTATTGTTGCACTCACTGGAGTGGGAATAGTAATTTTAACCCCTACGCTATCCAACGCTTTCCCTACTGTTGCACTCTCTGGAGTGGGAATAGTAAATCTTACCCCTATGCTATCCAACGCTTTCCCTACTGTTGCACTCTCTGGAGTGGGAATAGTACATTTTACCCCGATGCTATCCAACGCTTTCCCTACTGTTGCACTCTCTGGAGTGGGAATAGTACATTTTACCCCTAAGCAATCCAACGCTTTCCCTACTGTTGCACTTTGTGGAATAAGTATATATATATTAATTTATATGTATATGTTTAATTTATATTAACATTATATGTATTAGTTATTATTTTTTAAACATGTTATAATATTTTTAACTATGTTTCTTTTATTTATATGTTTTATTTACTTAAATTTATATTATTGTTAAAACATTTTTAAAAAACTATATTTTTAACATCGATATTTTTAACAGCAATATTTTTTTTCGCAATATTTTTGTAGGTCGATTTTCTGTCCGTCGATATTCTGTCAGACCTTCGGGATGCTCATCTTCAGATTTGTTGGGTGGAAGCTTTCTGAGTGTAAAATGGCATTCCCTGCTGTTTCTTTCCTAAAGGTTTGTGTATGTAATGTGTCATTTTGAATAAAAACTTCTAGATCTAGGTAGTGTAAGCTGTTATCGTTGATAGTTTTGGTGAATGCCAAATTATGGGCATCATTAGGATGGCGGACGGACCTTTCTTAGAATGGGACCGCCCGCCATAGGTGCGGGGGTCCCGTGGGTGACATTAGGATGCGCCCGCCACACTGGCGGGCGCATCCTGCATTCTTGACATTGCGGCGGGCGGTGCCAAAAATGCCTGCTACGGGCCCCTAATTGCCAGAACGGCCTGCCTTTCCATGGCGGCAACACCCCACTTGTATCATAATAAGGATGGCGGTGTCTACCAGACAACACCACCATATTAACTGCTTTTCCTCCCGGTAGGCAATCGGGCGGATTGCCTACCTGTGGAAAACCGGCAGACGGTCTTTCCGTCCGTCGGGGTCCCCCCCTGCCATGGTAATGTGGCCGGGGGAAAATTCAATGCGATTGGTGGTTTTTGGCAGGCGGAGCCCGACTGCCATACGGGCGGTGGCAATCTGCCCGCTATCCTAATGACCCCCTAAGTACATTAACATTAATAGCAATTATAAAAGCATTGGCACTTTTCAAAGAGCCCCGCCAAACAATAAAAAGATCATCGATAAATCAATACCAGGCTCTGACGTTGTCCCTCCATTCTGTTTTGAAATCAACTCTGAGCACCTGCTCCTCCCAACAGCCCATGTGCACACATATATATATATCACCAGTTTCCGTAATCAGGCATCGAAGCACTCACGGACACGGACCAAATAATTAGTGCATATAATTTATTTAGTGCGGTATGTCGCCATAACGTTTCGGCTCGTCCGAGCCTTGTTCACATATATCAACAGCAATCCTGACATTACTCGAAGAAACCGGCACCGACACGCTGGAGTGCAATCACAGTAAATGTACTTGTTCAGAAGGCTCTGAGATGCGTTTCGGTGGACGGACCACCTTGTGCACACAAGTCAGAGCCAATAAATTGAATACATTTAAAGCCGTTGCCATGGGAACCATGCTGCTATAATGGAAATAGGAAAAAATATACATATTCTATTATGGCAGGCATGTTAACATCACAATGACTGTCACATACTTTGTTAAAATGAAATTGTTCATATGATAAAATAAAACAAATTAAACAAAATGTGGCATTAGACATGTTTGTTGTACTCCGGGCTGCGCATTACTTGACACATTTTATTGGATGTAACCTACACATGCTAATCATTGGATGTCACACAGCTTCAGGGGTAAGGGGGTGCCCTAAGCATCACGTGTACTTATACATTGCTCATTGTATGTAAAGTATACTGTTGTGCTTGGTCATCTACACAAATGGTTAGTACCTTTAAGTCCAATAAATGTCAATACAGTGTATGTGCCTACACAACCAGCCCAAGTGGGCATAGGATCTCAAACCTAGTTTATACTCTACAACAAGCTGGGCTTCAACTCTAACAACCATGTGCTGAGTGCATATGCAATAATTGTTATTACGCACAACCAAGCCATATTGTACAATTGGACCCAATGTTATTAACCCATGGCATACAAATTATAAAAGAAAATCAACACATGCAGTGCACATGCAGGCTGCTCCGGAGTGGGTATAGCTAAGCAAGGTTACAGGTGTGAGATTATCTCTTCATGAGAGTTCAAACCATGTGGGATTTTGCTATTGAGCAAGATGATATATCTTGATTCTAGCTTTCTCAATTGTTGCTCTCGATTGCCTCCTCTGGGGGTTGTGGGAATGGCGTCAACCACATAGTACACCCGATCCTTTGCAGAACCATAGTGGTGTTCATGGATATGTCTGGCTACAGGGTAGCTCTTGGTTGGTAATTGCCCTGAGATACTGCATTATCCTGATGTGAACCATGTGTATGGTGCTACCTACGTATTGCTTGGGGCATGTACATTACAATATGTACACTGCAAAATCTGTCTTGCAGTTATATCTACCCTTGATGGTAACAGGTGAATTTCTCAAACGTTACTGTATAGTTTTCACATTCCTACTGTGTTTACAGGCTTTACGTCTGAAACATCTCTGAAAGCCTTTATTGTATGTCAGCCACTCTGATCCACTGCTTTGTTTAGGTGTACTTTGGACCAGTTCATTTCTCTTTGATTTAGCGCTTCTATATGAGATGAGAGGTACTCGGGGTATGTCTTGCCCTATTATGGGATCACTCTTTATCAGCCACCAGCGTCTGTATAAAATGTTCCGGAGTCTGGCATGATACGTCGAAAAACCAGTGGTCAGGCGTATCTGACTGGAGTCTGTGTTTCTACGTTTGCTCTTATTTGTCCCAAAAAGCAGATTTTCACTTCTTTTGTTGTCAACTTTGTCTCGAGCGGTAATAAGTGTTTTACTCCGATAGCCACGCTGGGCCAAGCGGTTGGACAAGTCTGTCTGGACCTCTCTCAATTGATGGTCACTGCTACAATTGCGCTTCATGCGCAGTTTCTTTGCACATGGGATGCTCAGTTTAAGTTTTGTAAGGTGAATACTGCTGAATTTCGTCCACTGAACTATGTTCTCTGCCCACTCCTTCGCAAAGTATATATATATATATATATATATATATATGTATATATATATATATATATATATATATGTGCACATGTTTGTTTATTTAAGTATAGGAAACCTATATTTGCCCAATTATCCATATATACTTACACATTAATGTTATTCTGTATATTTAGGCCTCTACATTTTGGCCCCATTAATATTTTGTACTTGATATTCTGGTGGAACACCACTAACTCTAAGCACTTAATATTTCCCATACTTAATCAAGTTTTAAATGTTCTTCCTAATGAGTTCTTGATTAATCTTAGCCTTGCTCACTTCTTAAAGTCCAGAATGATTGAACCTCACTTCATGTTTGAATATGTTCCAGCCCAGCCAGCACTTGGTTATTTCTCCAACTTACTCAGGTTTAAATCAAGGACAGACACTTTGCTTTTCTCACATCTTATGATACAGTACAGACACACTCAGAGCGTGATATTGCCTCAGACTCTCGAAATTGTGAGACCCAATCATTGCTTTGTAAAGGCAGACTCACTATTTAATAGGATCTCGAATCGCTCAGTTCTTCATAGAGATGAGGTTCACTGTCCTCTTCATTATAGTGTTTTTATCTCCTTTTCTGAGCCTCTGCCTATGACCTGTAAATTTTATTTGGAATACAGAAAGACCTGCTGACTTCAGTGCATAAGTGCTCTTTTTTTATTTTACTTCAGGATTGCCAACAAGTCTTTGCACCAAAGTATCATGTTCAACCTACTCACTGAGGGTCCCAGCTCACACTGTCTCTATTTGATTTCAGAAATCTGACAAGCATCCTGCAAACACAATTCCTGGTGGTCTGTAGCCATCCCTCTTTCTCCAAACTTTCTTTACCAATAGCAAGTGGGTTGTAAGTCACACGATTGATGTCTTGTGTCCATACTATAGAATCCTGAGAAATCATCAAGGTAAGAGTAGATTTACTGTTATTGTCTCTGCTATGTTCGGATGACCATTTTATAGGCTCGATATATCTGTATGTCAGTGTTACGGACAGTAATAGTGTGGTACAACGCCCACTAGCGTACTGCCACTGTTCTACTCAGCCTGTCTGTGCAACTCCACCTGAAAAAGGGACTCCTTCGCCTACAACTGCCTTTTGCTCCATTTTACTCCATAAGCTTAAGCTACACAGTTCTTTTATTTTTAGGTCGAGCATTCAAGACCTCTTGTATATACTTTAGTATATACTTGTACATTTCAGTATATACGTATATTTGTATGTACTTTGTGGGCTCTGGAGATCCGCCCTAGGACTTGTCTGCTTCGCTTAAGGACTTTTGTATCTATTCAACTGCGTCTATTTAACTGTCTTGATGAAAAACGACCAGCAGAGGTCAGTAAAATACCAGATTTGCTTTCTGCTGGGCGACTTTCCTTTTTTCTTTTTTTATGTTTCTGGCAACTGCCTCTATTTAACTTTCTTGATAGAAAACGACCAGCAGAGGTCAGTAAAATACCAGAATCACTATAGAATTCTCTAGATTCCAGTCCATAGAAATTGTCTTCCACGAGCACCCGTAGACAATAATTTATTTTTTTAAATCTCGTATTTTCAGTGATATGACCATAAAAGGCCCTGATTTTATATTAAAAACAGAGCTTTGGACAATACCATTTCCAGCTGAAAGGCAATATTTCTCTCCATGTGTTCCCATACCTGGCATGTCACACAGTTAGGTGCTTACTTTCCATCCATGTTAAAGATCTGTGGATGTTTCAGCATCCAGGCTAATTTGCTGCATAGCTAAATACATGTCCCAAAGGCGAGACCGATTGCATTGCAAATGCTTGTTTATTTGTCACAAACTCGACGAATACTGAAATCCAAACCTTTGCATCTTGGCTGGAACTAATTTGCTTTATTAAGAATGGAAATCAAATGTTTGTTTCATGCACGTGTGCACAGAAATATATAAACAACCAGCAGTTATTTGAGAAAAACCCATAATTTCGACTCCTTGAAGATATTTCCCAGTCAGGACCATGCATAAATATATCTGGAACTATCCAAATGGAAGTAATTTAGATTGAATCCGAATCAGCGAAGACAACAGCAATGTATTCTCATGCTACAATTTAATTTCACAGTTGTTCACACCTGCTATAGAACTACTTTCCTATCACTAAGTAGCTGTCAAGTTATGAGACTCCCATCCTGACATGGAATCAAAACCATTAATCTGTTCCGCCAGCATTCACAGTTCAATGAGCTTTGTAAATGAATGCCATTGTTGCGCTTCTCAGTAGCAAATAATAGACAAGGAGTTCATTTTCTCAACTATCGACTGTTTTTGTATCAATCTGTAAAGCAGGAAGCTGTTTTGTTTACTGAGTGTTTCCCGCCAAACCCGGATAACGCTTAGCTCTTTCCCGCCCTCCACAAAAACTGGATGTCCGTCCTTCAGTCACCGCTACACATATTTGATGTCACTCGACTGATGCAGGCTGCATTTTTAAAGGGAATTCGATGATCTCAGCACTGTTCAATCAGTTATTGTAGTATTGTTGCAAGGTGAATATCTTTATTTAATTGAAATGCAGGGGATTACATATTGAAATACATGGTCCCAGGTCTACTATGGCTTTGCATCAGATCAAATCGAAGCAAAGGAACACAAGGCATACCGCCCACATTCCATTGCGGCCGACCTTAACTTGTGCCTAGGTACCGGCCAAACGCAACCAAATGACCGTGGTTGGTGCTATTTTCACATTTCAGTTATAAAAAAAATCATAACTTCGGTTTCCCTTATTGGATTGTTGTTGTTTTTATGTCATTCTATTTATTAAAATGTACTCTATTTTCTAAATTGGTTTGGGATTTTTCTTGTGTTGTGTTTTCATTTTATGAATGTTTTGGTATTGCAAAAATACTTTACAATTGCTTCTAAGTTAAGCTTGTCTGTTCTAGGCAATAGCCACTACGGGGTAAAGCTTAGGTTACTTTAGTGACTTTAAGGGTGCACGCTGACTAGGGTTGCGGTTATTGTTTAAGGTGTTTATTCACCACTCAATTAATACCCCAATTTCTTACAACCAGCAAAACGCTAATAGTAAATGTGCAATTTTCAAGGGATAAAATGCCATTCCTTGCTGATTTACAGAAAGGGGAATTATACGATTTTGCTTTGTAAAATGGGATTTTCTCAAGCAGAAATGTTGCTAGTACAGTGGCATTTCCTTATGAACAAATCTGCACTTAATGGCTTATTTGAGCATCCCAAGGCTTGTTCACCAGTAAAATGGGTTACACGTTTGTGACTTTTAACAAATCGTATGCACGGAGGTCCCACCTTAAAAACGAGTGCATTTTAAGTCTTGGTGTACGGAAGGACTTCTCATTCACAAAGCCTACCTGGCAGGAATTTCAAATGCAAAACCGGAGTCACATATGTGCAACTTATGACTTGCAAGTGAAAAGGGGAAGTAAAGGTGCATTCTTCCTTTCCTACTATGCATAAGAATATGTATCAATTCTTTGAAAGTTCTTCTGCAGTCTAAAACCATTGAAAGATTACAGAAATTAGAAAGCAGTTGGTATCCAAGTGCACAGTGGTAAAACCATTTACGATTGTCAGGATTCCCTTTGTGAATTATTGACAGCTGTAAATGTATGCATTTTCAGCAAATTACTCTGCAAATTGGGCTCATTGTGTGGTTTGTGCATCAGATACAATAGCCCACTTAAGTTCCTGTGCTTCAACCGTATGTTTAAGTGGTCGGTAAAGTCATGGGCCTTAGGTCCACATACTTAGTGAGTAATGACACAGATACATGTTAGTTACTTTACTGAATTGGCCACGAGCACGTGTTCTCTGGCACGTCTATTGGCAGGGTCACCAGACCGGTGACGCCTGTGTTGGATGGGTGTGGGGTGTGTGTCAAGGCCAGCCCTCAAGGGAGTGGCTGTTTAACTAGTCCATGCTTGGACACTAGAACGTGTCTAGCAGGACATTACATTCCTCCCAAACTGCATTGAAAATAAAAACGAGCCCAACCTCTTGAAATAAAACAGTACACACAAGACACTTAGTCTCTCAGCCTCAAGAGGCAGTCCGCAGGACAGCAGTGGACAGGGGCAGCTGGAAGCACCCGGGCATCTTTTCACACTTCCATAATTTACCCAGGTACCACTGGGCATGAACACTGTGCAGAGTGAGTCTGGATCCTTTGACAACATGTCAGTTGGGTCAATGTCCACTCATGTACTGATGCTCAGTCCTGATTGCTCTTGCGGCGATGCGTTTGGTGTCAAACAGTTCAAACTTGATGCATCAGGAGCGTAGGTGGCGTCTGATGCAGAGTTTACTCTTGGGGCATCCTAATTCCATGAAGGCAAGTTTATTCAGGACTGGGATGGCGTTGACGGTGCTTGGGACCTCTTGCTCTGAAGCCCTGTGCCTCCCGGTACCTTGTCAGTGTATCAGCTTCCAGACCATCTCTCTTACCAGGATATCTTCATGCAGGGATGTCCCTGAGGCTCTTTTCGCTGGGTTAAAAACGGGAACGCACAGACTGTGCAGTGCTGTGTGTTGGCCTCCTAGGGGCCACTGCAGGACTGCTGACAGAATCCACGGCCAAGTCATTCGCGCAACCACAAGGGTTAGTGATTCCTGGTTGGTGTGCTTACCAACAGGACCCCGGTGCTCTGGACACTTAATCCCTGATGATGTCAGCGGCACCTCTTTGGTCTCTGGATGTTTGCAGGTATGAGGCTCCATCCTGGTGATGAAATGCTCGTTCAACGGATTGGGTGATGCATGTGACAATGAGGGTGTGTTTGCCATTAGATGACCTGGGACCGTATTATGGTAATTGTGCCTTTTAATTGTTTTGGCCGGTCACAAACAGTGAAAATGTGCCCTATTACCATGAATGTGCTGCCTCCAGGGCAACCGCAAACACCTGCTGCCATGGGGGGAGCACATTCCTGTGAAAAACAGAGCAGCTGCTTTATAGCCGCTCTGTGTTTTGACAGAGCAGGAGGCAAACCGCCTGCACTTTTGAAGGGAATTAGAGATCCCCTTGCAGGTGGGTGCAGTCAGTGACTGGATGTTTGGGGGTTCCATGGGTTCCCCTTTCCCCCTCCAGAGGGCTGCCATCAGGGGGCGCACTGACAGTGCGCCACCTTTTAGATGGAGCACTCTCAGTGCACCTCCTGAGGGCTTCTTTGCTTCTGCGCCCATGTCGGTAATACAACGTGAGCCCTTAGGCAAAGGGACACCCTCATTTGCATGGGGCACACCCCCATGCAAATGAGGGAACACCTCTTTGAAGATAGTGCTGGCGCTTTATGTGCGCCAGCGCTATTGGTATTACAGAAGGGGCCGCACAAGCATCTGCGTCCCCCTCTGTAAAACCAAAGTGCATTGGGTGTAGGCAAAGCAGGCACAAATGCCCGTTGTGCCCTCGGGGCACTTTATGTAATACGGCACCTGGATGACAGGTGGTGATGACCTGCATGGAGTAAGTGTGAAAGTAGGGACTTTGCAGCCACGTAGCTCGGTGTCTTTGCTGGTGCTGTTCTTCCCCCTTGGCATATGCAGTTGCGAGCAGGGATGCCATCTGTCTCAAGCAGCCAACGCTTGGGAACTGACGGTCACACTGGGAAGAGTGGGGTTGAGATACGGTTTGCGCTTGCTGGCGGGTTACGTTTGGTTTTCCAGCTGAGTTGTCACCAGGGACGTCAGTCCAACTTGGTGACTAGCTTGTGGCTGCCGTGGCACTCTCCGATAGTGGCATGAGTCCACCGTCTCGTCACCCTGTGATCTTGTGCTCTTGCACATCTCAATCAATCAATCAATCAATCAAATAATTTGTAAAGCGCACTACTTACCCACAAGGGTTTCAAGGCACTGAGGGTGGGGAGGGGGGGGGGTGCTGTTGCTACTGGTCGAACAGCCAGGTCTTGAGTCGTCTCCTGAAGGTTAGAAGGTCTTCGGTTTGTCATAGGTTGAGGGGGAGGGTGTTCCAGGTCTTGGCGGCGCAGTGGGAGAAGGATCTGCCTCCGGCTGTGGTTCTACGGATGCGTGGGACGGTAGCCAGGGAGAGGTCTGCGGAGCGGAGTTTCCTGTTGGGTACGTAGAAGGAGAGTTGCCTGTTGAGATAGGCTGGGCCGGTCTTATGGAGTGCCTTGTGTGCGTGGATCAGGAGCTTGAAGGAGATTCTTTTGTCGATGGGGAGCCAGTGTAGGTTCCTTAGGTGGAGGGGTGATATGGTCGGGGCACGGGACGTCGAGGATCAGGCGTGCAGAGGCATTCTGGATTCTTTGCAGTCTGTTGATGAGCTTGGTCAGGGCTCCAGCATAGAGGGCATTTCCGTAGTCGAGTCTGCTGCTGACTAGGGCCTGGGTGACTGTTTTCCTTGTGTCTTTCGGGATCCATCTGTAGATCTTGCGGAGCATATGGAGGGTGTTGAAGCAGGTGGAGGAGACAGCGTTGACTTGTTTGGTCATGGTGAGTTTCGAGTCGAGGATGACTCCCAGGTTGCGTGCGTGGTTGTTAGGTGCGGGTGTGTCCCCAGCGATGCGGGCCACCAGGAGTCGTCCCATGCTGAGGAGTTGGGCCAGAGGATGAGGATCTCTGTCTTGTCTGTGTTCAGCTTAAGGTGGCTATCCTCCATCCAGTCGGCGACGGCCTTCATTCCCTGGTGGAGGTTGGATTTGGCCGTGCGGTGGTCCTTGGTGAGGGAGAGGATCAGTTGCATGTCGTCGGCGTAGGAGATTATGTTGAGGTTGTGATGTCAGGCGATGCGTGCGAGAGGCGCCATGTAGACGTTGAACAGCGTCGGGCTGAGGGAGGATCCCTGTGGGACGCCGCAGATGATCTCGGAGGCTTTGGATCGGAATGGGGGGAGGCGGACTCTCTGGGTTCTGCCGGAGAGGAAGGAGGAGGTCCATTCCAGGGCCTTGTCTCGGATCCCTGCGTCGTGGAGTCGTGTGCGTGGTGTGTGGTGGCAGACGGTGTCGAAGGTGGCGGAGAGGTCCAGAAGGATGAGGGCCACTGTCTCGCCATTGTCCAGTAGGATCCTGATGTCGTCTGTGGCGGCGATGAGGGCAGGCTCGGTGCTGTGGTTGCTGCGGAGTCCTGACTGGGAGGGGTCCAGGATGCTGTTGTCTTCGAGGTAGCGGGTGAGCTGGATGTTGACTATCTTCTCGATGACTTTAGCTGGAAACGGAAGCAGGGAGATGGGCCGGAAGTTTTTGAGTTTGCTCGGGTCCGCCTTGGGTTTCTTCAGTAGGGCGTTGATCTCAGCGTGTTTCCAGCTCTCAGGGAAGGTCACGGTCTCGAAGGAGAGGTTGATGATGTTGCGCAGGTGGGGTGCGATGGAGCTTCCGGCTTTGTTGAAGATGTGGTGAGGAAAAGGGTCAGACGGGGAGCCGGAGTGGATTGTGCCCATGGTCTTGATTGTGTCTTCGATGCTCATGTTGGCCCAGGTTGTCAGGGGGTCGTGGTCGGTGTGGTGTGGTGGGTCCAGCGTGTTGGGGCCTGTTAGGGTCGTCCGGGGGTTGAAGCTGTCGTGGATGTCGGCGATCTTGCGGTGGCGAAGGAGTCGCACAGGGCTTGCGACGGTGGGATGTCGTTGGAGCTGGGGTTGGAGAGTTCCTTCATGATGTTGAAGAGCTCCTTGCTGTTGTGTGCGTTGTTGTCGAGGCGGTCTTTGAAGGAGGTTCCCTTGGCGGTCCTGATGAGGTGGTGGTGGTTGCAGATGGCGTCTTTGTGGGCTGCGCAGATGCCCGGCGATTTCTCGCTGTGCCATATGTTCTCCAACTTCCGGCAGGTGCGCTTTGACGCTAGGAGTTCCGGGGTGAACCAGTTAGCTCTCTTGCTGGTGTCTTTGAGGGTTTGTTTTTTCAGCGGGGCTAAGGTGTTGGTGCAGTCGTCCATCCATCATCTGAGGGTGCGAGCACCATCGTCGGGGTTGGAGGGGTTGGTCGGTGGGTTGAGTGCGAGGTTTGTCTGCAGTTGTACTTCGGTGATTTTGCCCCAGCAGTGACGGGAGATCTGTAGGGTGCGGTGATGTGCGACGGATTTCCGGAAGGTGAAGTGGATGCAGTGGTGGTCGGTCCAGTTGGGTTCGGAGACGTGGCTGAAGGAGACGTGGGGGCTTGAGGAGAAGATGGCATCAAGCGTGTGTCCGGCGATGTGGGTCGGCGTCGTGATGAGCTGTTTCAGTCCGAGGTTGGCGAGGTTGTCTATCAGGGTGGAGGAGTTACTGTCGTTGTTGTTCTCCAGATGGAAGTTCAGGTCTCCGAGGAGGATGTAGTCGGTGGAGGTCAGTGCGTGCGTGCTGATTAAGTTGGCGATGGCGTCGCAGAATTGTGGTCGGGTCCGGTGGTCTGTAGACGAGGGTGCCTCTTAGGGTGGTCTTGGGGTCCGTGTGTATCTGGAAGTGCATGTGTTCGGCGGTTGTGGAAATATGGATTTTTCTGGTCAGTTATGTCCCCTATCTTGGACCCCAACGGTTCTATGTGCATGTTACAAGTACATGTATGTTCCCTCCAGTTCCAGTTATGAAGACGCAAATACATGTGCGTCCACCGTTAACATGTCCTCTGTCAGATCCGCCATGAATAGGCCGGATATTCCATTCCTAAGTATGAAAGGCCACCGGCTTTATATGGTTCACTTATGCCATTTTACAGTCCAGGCAAGTAGGCCCTGATTCTGTCATCAAACTCTTCTTGCCTTCTGCCTCTGAAAGCTCCAGTCTGAGCCTGCATCTGTGACCATGAACTTTGTCTCATTCTCTGCGCGGCTCACGAAGCCTGACATCAGCCTGCTGCCTGCCAAAAACTGTATTTCACCTTCGAAGTTATCTGCTCCGATCCCTGCCCAATGCATTCCTGTCTAGTAGTTTTGTGGAATCTGAAATAAATGCAAGAAATGAATCCGCACAAACAGTTCTCAGTCAAGGGTGAAACAAGAGCGTTTATTGGTAAAACCAACAACAGGATAACGTGCAGCACGGGGGTACCAGCCTAGATGCTGAGTGCCCACTGAGGTGACGTGTTTGACAGGTTTTATAGGCCCAAACCACAAAGGATGTAGCATCATACTATACGTTGCACAAATTAAGCATAGTTCGCCTGACCAATTAGCGAGGTCCTAAATGGTTGCATACCATTTAAGGACCGAGAAGTACTGTTGCTGGCTGCGTGACCCAAATCTGCTTCTGGGACTTTCCACTATAATGCAAGATATCAGTCTGGTGCTTTTCCAGTTAATGATTGCAACACAATAGAGATGTCCAAAGACATGGTTGAGAAATGTGATATGCGAGTGTACGTGCTGAAGCGAGCATCTTGTCCTGCCACGTATTTGTTTATGAGCAAGCCTTGCGTTACTGAAGCTATTTCTTTGTAGAACAAAAATGCTAGTGCGCAGAGTTTGCCATGCTAACTTAACAGGGCCTACAAATTTGCTGCATTTGGTATCACCACAGAACGTGGCTTCTACATTGCCCCATCTGATACCAAATCACCATCCCCTATGCTATTACCCCCAGCTCCTCTCCTTCTTCATCTGTTCCTGTGTCATACTTTGAGTCGGGTCTATGTTGTGCACGCCACTTGCTGTGGTGTCCATGATGCGCAAAACGGGACACCAAGGCAGTGCAGCATGTTGGGCAAACGTGGCACATTACACACAGGGTAATTAGTGCTGTTATTATAACTATGCCTACTTCCAGTATCCATGAGCCCCAGCCTGCGAGCCACACCATCACCTTTTCCCACATGCTCCCGGTGTGTATGCCGTGTGCCTCATCTCTAATGTCTATGATGTGGTGTATAGCATCATCAATATTGTGGCTGTTGTCAGGTATATATGAACAGCATTTTTGTTGGAGGACGTGGCAGACGCCACCCTCTTTTGCCAGAATGATGTCTAATGCAACTCTATTCTGCATCACTACTGCCCTCATGGCTGTGAGTTCTTCCGTAATGTTTCCCATTCCTACAGCCGTGCTTTCAGCTAAATCCTCAATCATGCGTGCTAGCTGATGTATTCTTTCAGTGGTGTAGATAAGCCCTGCCGGGGGAACCAGTGCCCCTACGGCTGACATTACGTGGTCCAACCATTCTGGTGTTCTTCTGACCCTCTTGGGCAATGCACCTTGGAGTGCGATCTGGCCTATGTCGGAGAAATGGGTCATCCTTGGTATGATGGAGGCGAGATAGCAGCTACCGTACCATCCTGGTGGTAGATAGAAGTAAGCCCACTGGCCACACACGAAGAACAACCCTTTGTACCCCACTAAACCTGGTGATAAACCCTCTTTCTTATTCCTTATTCTTGACAGCCGGGTTGTGTGCGTGCAGTTACTCGTGCCCACAAATATTTGTCCCGCCGCCTCCTCTTCTGTGCCCATTGCTTCTATTCCCTTAATTTTGTTTATCCTATCTTCGCAGTCTAGCAGACCCTTGCTCCCTTGTGCCATTTCTACTATCGTGCATCCGAATGCGATGCAGTCTTTCCATGCGTCTTTCTGCAGTAGTGTTTGTATTGTGCAGCTCTTTCCCTCCGGGGGCAATTTGGGTCGTCTTGTTATCTGCATTACTTTGTTGTTTAGAATACATGAAGGGGCATGTCGTAGCTGTTCTATCTGGAACCGTGGTACCTTCATTTTTCCCTCCTTCATGACCCCCAGGTTGTTCCACCCTATCCTTCTCTTCCACCCTTCCGTTTTTTCAACCTCCTCTATTGTTGCTAACATTTCTGTGTCCCTTGTGGTGTGTGTTAACTTCGTGCAGGGCCCTTTCTTTCCCTCAGGTGCTTTCCTACCCTGCTTTGTTGTCTTTCTGCTGTCTGGTGGTGGGGCAACTGACACTGACATATTGTGTTGTTTGAGGAGCAGATCTCGCATTAGAATGCACCCCACATATTTGGAAACTGGTAACACATTGTAGCTCATCCCGCTTTCTGTGTTAGTTGGTAAGTGCGTACAGACGTAACATCCTGATATATTCATTATGTGTACGTACATTTTCACCATTTCCACATATTGGTTTCCATTGTACTCATCCCACAGTACCCCGTCCCCTTCATCTTTATTGCCACCCTTGCCGAGAATCATGTCATTTTCAAACTCAAATAGTTCGACATCCTTAGTCACATTGTTGCCCCCCTTCTCTCCTTGCCTGCCGTTAAGGAACGGTATTTCAAGTTCATTTGCAAATATTATTATTAATGCAGTCACTATTATTGCGGGTACTGGTGTTGATACCGCTACTAGCACTGAAGGCCATATCCTTTCGTTTTTCTTTCTTTTCTGCATTGCTGCTCTGTCTCCCATCAGTTCAGGTACAGTCTTTGGTGATGCTCAATCCGATGTTTCTGATTTCCTCAGTTATGCAGTCCAAGATATCAAGGCGTGTGTTGGCAATGTCTTGCGTTGTGGCTTGTAGCCCAAAGGTGGGGAATGAAATGTCCTGCAGAATCAGATCCCTCAGCCCACTCAACAGGGGAGGGTTTGGCACAGTTAGTTCTAGCACACCAACGCCTAGTCCAGGACACAACAACCCGATGTGAATTGTTAATCGTGACTCTTCAACTCCTACTTTTACAGACCGAAGCCGTCCCGACCTGTTTGTTGTCATTGATCGCGGCTTGCGTCTGTTGTAGGCCTCTGCGTACTGTTCAGTTCTGGAGCACCACCTTCTATTCTAACTAGCGGGCGCTGCACCTCCTAAGTTTTCATTGGTGCAGGCACCAGTCAACCATTAGAAGAAAACGTTGATGCCTGGATGTGGTACTGTCAGAGGTTACTAGCACATGACAGTAGGCACTCCCTTGAAATGCAGCTTCTTTCTGGTGTCTTCTGTTGTCCGTTGGAGGCCTGGCCTGCCCCGAGCAGGTGTCTGCCTCTTATCTTCCGTTGTCTTTGTGTTGCGTCGTTTATCGGAGGTTGTACCTGCGAGGTGCCTCAGATGCCGCAGATGGTGCGGGCGGCGCTTGCTTCTCGTTGTCTGGTCCGTCCGCCTTCTTGGTGTGGGAGCTGTGGATCCAAGACGTCAGGCCTTTGCACTTCACTGCTGTTGCTGTGCTGAGGATGACCTGGTGTGGGCCTTTCCACCTTGGCTGGAGGCAGTGCCGTCGGGTGTGGGCCTTTATCCAGATCCAGTCGCCAGGCTGCAGGTCATGCGGCTGTGGTGTTATTGCCTCTGGAAGAGCCTGCAGTACCTGACGGTGAAGATAATGTAAAGTCTCAGTTAGTTTCTTGCAATAACATAAAAGTAAATCATCTGTGACTGCTAGTGGGGCTGTTGACATATGGCCTGCAATGTTCATGGGACGGCCAAACAGTATCTCATGGGGGCTGAGCTTCGTTACTCTATCTGGTGTGCTTCTCATTGCCAGCAGAGCTAGTGGTAGTGCATCTACCCATGAAAGTTCAGTTGATGCACATATTTTCCCAATTTTATTTTTAATCACCCCATTCTTCCTTTCCACTGCGCCCGCAGCAGGGGGGTGATAGGCGCAGTGTAATTTTTGTTTTACCCCAAGTCCTTTGCATATTCCCCCTATGACATGGGAGATGAATGCTGGCCCATTGTCGGAGCTCAAAAGGGCAGGTATTCCAAAGCGTGGGATCAGTTCTTGGAGGAGGCATTTAGCAACCGTATGTGCATCACAGTTCTTTGTCGGGTATGCTTCTGTCCATTTACTGAACATGCATACGATCACTAACACGTATTTGTACTTGTGGGTGGGGGGCATTTCAATGAAGTCCATTTGGAGGCTTTCAAATGGTCCGTGGGGAGGGGGGAAATGACCAGGTGCAGTTTGCGTGCCCTTCCCAGTATTGTACTGTGCGCAAACAGTGCACTGTCTGCAAAGTCTCTCTGCTGTCTGGCGGAATTTGCAGTTGTACCAACATTGGGCAAATAGTCTGATCATGCCGTCCCTGCCAATGTGTGTGGGACCGTGAAAGAGGCGTGCCATGGAGGGGAGCATTGATGAAGGTAGGCATATTTTCCCATTGGGCCCTGTCCACAGTCCCTCCCTGTTTTGCACACACCCACCCTTTGCCCACTCATCTTTTTCTTCTTTCTCTACTCTGCTCTGAATATGTATGGGGTCAAAATGTAAAGTATCATTTGTGGCCTCTGTGTTGTTGCGTGGACTTGTCATTTGTAGCATGGCTAGTTGACAGCCGGTCAGTGCTATTCTTCGTGCTTCCCCATCAATGAATGCGTTCCCCTTTGACACATAGTTTTTTGCTGAAGTATGTGCCGCGCATTTTATGACAGCCACCTTTGAAGGTAGTAGCAGGGCGTGGAGGAGGTCGCTTATCAATTGTGCATGTTGTATGTGTTGGCCTGCTGATGTGAGGAATCCCCTCATTGACCAGAGCTGGCCAAAGTCATGGACCACCCCGAAGGCATATTGGCTGTCGGTGTATATGTTTGCTCTTATTCCCTTGGCCAATGTGCATGCCCTCGTGAGTGCCACGAGTTCAGCTGCCTGTGCGCTTTTAGCTTTTACTAGTCGACCACCCTCCAGCAGTTTATGGGCTGTGCCTACGGCATAGGAGGCCTGCAATATTCCCTGACCGTCCCTAAGACATGACCCATCTACAAACAGGTCTCTTTGTGCATCGGGAAGTGGCGTATCCTGTAGGTCTGGGCGCACCTTGGTATGTCTATCAATTGCTAAGGTGCAATCATGAAAGGCATCATCTGATTGTAGGTCGTCCAGCTCATGCTCTGTTGGCAAAAGGCATGCTGGATTCAAAGTGGTACATCTCCTGATCATTATGTGTGGTGCTAATAGAATTAGTTCATACCTAGTGAGACGTGCATTTGTTAGGTGCTGGGTCTTTGTGGACGTCAGTAGGGTGTCTACTGCATGGGGGACGTGCAACATCATGGTGTGTGCCAGCACTATGTTCTCTGACTGTTCTACTGCTAGTGCTGCTGCCGCCACCGCTCGGAGGCAAGGCGGGAGGGCAGAAGCCACGGGGTCTAATGTGGCTGAGTAGTATGCCACTGGGCGGTAGTAAGATCCATGCTTCTGACTCAGTACCCCCAGTGAGCATCCTCCCTTTTCGTGACAAAACAGGTGGAAATCTTTGCTGTAGTCTGGGAGCCCTAACGCTGGTGCCCCACTCAGTTCGCTCTTTAGCTTGTTAAATGCTGTCTCACAATCCGGGGGCCAAGGTACTGTGTCTGGGACCTCTTTGTGTGTCAGTGCTTGCAATGGTTTCGCGATGAGGGAGAAATTTGGGATCCAGTGGCGGCAATATCCTGCCACTCCCAAAAATGCCCTAACATCCTTTTGTGTACGTGGTCGGGGGAAATGAGTAATAGCTGAGATCCTGTCCGGTAATAGTTTCCTTGTCCCTTCCGATAGTTCATGGCCTAGATACTTCACAGCGGTGAGGCAAAACTGTAATTTCTTCGGGGAAACCTTGTATCCTTTCATCGCTAGATGGCGTAGGACAGCGATGGTGTCCTGTATGCAAGCCTCTCTTGAAGGGGAAGCCAGTAGCAAGTCATCTATGTACTGGACAAGAGTTGAGCCGCCTCCTAGCACTAGGGTGTCTAGATCTGTCTTCAGGGCATTTGCGAAGATAGAGGGGGATTCTGTAAAACCTTGTGGAAGGCGAGACCATGTGTATCGTTTTGACCTATAACAGAACGAGAAATATGGCTGGCTGTTAGGGTGCAGTGGAATGGTGAAGAAGGCTGAACTCAAATCCAGTACTGTGAAGTGTGTTGCTGTCACTGGGATATTAGACAATATCGTTGCTGGGTTTGGAACCACTGGGAAGGAGGGAACCACTATCTTGTTCAATTCTCTCAAATCTTGTGTAAAACGGTATACAGGGGCTCCACCTGGGCCCTTGGATGCTTTCTTTACAGGGAGTATGGGCGTGTTGCACGGGCTAGAGCGTATTTCTCTAATTATTCCCTGCCTTAGGAGGTCCTTGATCACTGGTGCTATGCCCTCCTCCCCTTCCTTTGATATTTTGTACTGTGGTACTCTCGGGAGGGGTGCTCCAGGCTTCAAGGTGACCTGCACTGGGGGGTAATTTAGCACTTGCCCCACGTCATTTGCGCTGGTGGCCCAAACCTGGGGTGGCACACTGTCCCGCAATTCTGATGGGATGACGAAGTCAGTGAAGGTCATGAAGGCCTGCAACATTAGGCCGTGTGGTCTACTCTCCAGGAATACCCCCGTTGGTGAGCAGTGTATGGTGCATTGCATTTTACAAAGTAAATCCCTCCCTAGTAAGTTTACTGGGCAGAATCTGCTGAGGATGAACTGGTGGTTGACAGTTATTGTGCCCACCAGTAGCTGTAATGGTTGTGTTAGGAATTCATCTATTGGTTGTCCTGACATTCCGACTGCAGTAATCTTTGTTCCCGAAAGTGGTGCCTCCGGCATCACTGATGCCATTAGCATTGATCTTTGCGCTCCTGTATCTATCAAGAAGGTCACAGTCTTGCCCTGGACCGTCCCTTGTATGTATGGACCTGATTGGTCCACTGCTATTACTGGAGCGATTATGCAGTCTTTCACTTTCGGGCACCCCTAAAATAAATTCTGTGGTGGCGGTGGGAAAGAATTGTCTTGCTGTCCCCACCCATCCCTCCCGGCCCAGTCCTGTGGTGGTGGGGGCATATCTATCGACTGGTATCCCTGTTGTTCATTGTTCCTATAGTCTGTGTGCGGGGCATTGTGCTGGTATTGTTGTTCATTTTGTCTCCTATTCTGCCTTGGCCGTTCTTCTTGGTATTTCTTTTTTAGTAGGGGGCAATCTGCTTTCCAGTGGCTCGGGTCCTTGCAGTTGAAGCAAGCTGTACCTGGGGGTGGTAGGGAGGTGGATCTGTTATTCTGTTGCCTACCTATGCCCCTACCCCTACCCTTGCCCCTCTCTCTTCCTGGCCTGTTTGAGTAGAATCTTTCCTGCGCCACCATTAGTCTAACTTTTTTCCTTTTTTATCTTTTCTGCCTCCATGGACTGTTCGTTTAACTGGTAGTCAGAGCAGTATCGCGCTGCTGCTAGCACCTTTTCTACCGGCTCTTGCTGCCAGCAAACAAAAGAAGTTTGTAGGTGTGTTTTAATGGGTGGCCTCAGACCTTGGACAAAAGTGGTGACGAAAGCTGGCATTGCTTCCCCCATTGGGTTTTTCAACCCACTATTCTGCTGATAGACCTGTAGCAAGCGGTCATAATACGCGTTCACGCTCTCATCCTTGTCTTGCTTGGTGTGTGTGATCTTGTTCCAGTCCACCTTGTCTTCTGGTATTTTGCCTTGTAAATATTTTACTACTTCTTTATACTTGTCATTTACTTCACCTCCTGGTGCCCCTCCCTTCCCTCTTGCTGGTTCCCCCGTGGGCCAGTCCACATGCTTTTTACAGTCCTCCCACAGGTCCTTCGGAACTATTATATTGAACAGGACATCAAAATCTCGCCATAAGAGTCCTCCCAAGCCCGCCATCCTATCTAGTTCGGTGTACCATTTCCTTGGTTCGTCTCTAAGCTTCGGGAAGTCCTTGGTAAAACACATAATATCTTGTCTGGACCAGGGGACATGGACATACGCTAATTCGTCCTGTGAGCCACCGGGTATTTCCCTGAGGGGCATCACCAGTGTGTGTGTAGCAGCTGTGGATTGCGCTGGGGTCTCTATCTGAGGGGAGAGGGACTGTGCTACTTCTAATACGGCAAACGTCTGTATCAGCTGTTTCCACTGTTGCAGCTTGTGCACTGCATACTGTAGTTTGTCTTTCAGTTCGTCCTCTGTATATGTCTGCAAGTCTGAGTCCGTGAAACCGAACTGTGCCGTGTCCCACTCATATTGTGGAGGTAGTTGGGGGACTATTCCTGTAGTACCTGTGTATGCTGCCTTTCCCTTCTGTATGTATAGGTTGTGAACGTGTGCGCCTTTGTCCAGTAATTGAGCGCGCGCTAGTGACAGTACTTCTGTTAGATACTGTCTGTTATACTGTGGTATGAGGGCAGCTACCGTTAATTTGTCCTCCACCAGTTTCTGTAATAAGTCCTGACATTTCTTTGTGTCTGATTTCAGTACTCTTCTATGTGTGTGTGGTGAGTGTATGTCTCCTAGACTGTGACGTCTGCCCGAGGGTACGGCCTGCTGTGCCTGTGAAGGGCCTTCGGCCGCCTGTTCGAGCAATTTTATGTCATGCTTTGTTTGTAATATGTAGGTGCACACGTCCCACACCAGGGCCTGCCACCTGGGTAGGGGTCTAGCGTAGTCTCCTGATTCGTCCTCAAATTGTTGCTGCCATTTATGGTCTATCAGTTTCGGTTGTGTTATGCCTTCCCTTGTACATTGAGACAGCAACTGTTTTTTCTGTTTACTGTATTTTCTGGCTGCGAGAACTGCTTCCGTCCTCATCAGCTGCAAAACCGCAATGTTTTGGACGGCGTCCAAGTGTATTTTGGTAACTTCCTCATTGATAAGCTTATGCGTTAAGTCTATGGCGCCTGCCTGCTGCTCCTTTGATAGCTCAGGAGGTTCGTCTGTGGGAGTTGAGTGTGATGCTGACGTTGGTCGCATCCGCCCCAACAATAAGTCTTCTAGTATTGTGTCTTCTTCCCCCTGACCTTCTTTTGCTGTTTTATTATCCGTTGCTAATGGTATACATGGGTATACCCCTACAATATCTAATTGTGTCTTCCTCCAATCCTCCTTTATTTTTGTTTTGCTTATTTCATTCAACACCCTATTTTTCACTTCTATCAGTTCTTTGTGAACCTTGGACTTTACGTCATTTGTCGCACGTCTGTCACGTACTACGAGGTCCCAGCTATGGTAGCATTCCCATTCCACTGGGCGTATCTTTTTGCCCTTAAGTTTCAACATTTGCCTCAAATATAGTAATTTTTTTATGTCGTACGTTCCGTGGCGTGGGAATTGTAAGTCTTGTCTCCTAGCAGTCAGGTCATGCCATTTGTGTACATATAGTATAGAGTGAAGTCCTTGGCTTAGGGCCACCTGGTACGCCGGGGAATCTTTCGGTGGTGCTGGCTGGGCGGTATCCAGTTTACTTTTTCCTAGTGATGTCCCCATGGTGCAAGGTCAGTGTGGAATGCGTCAAGTGTAGACGTTAAACAGGGACAAAGCAGACACACCAGACAGATGGGTGGGGGCTTCGCGCTGGACACAGAACAAGTGCCCCCAAAATTTTATTAACGCACATAAACATACACTGTGCAGCCACTCTCCAGCTGGTGAGATAGCAAGGGAGCCATTCGTCAGGCAGCCGGACAGAACATTCACTTCAAGTTCACCCAAGCCAGCACGAGTAAGGAAGAAAAATAGTTCTGGGTGCTTATTACTGGCGTCCCATGAACGAAGGGGAAGATGACAGAAAGTGTTTAGGAAGAAAGTTCTGGGTGCTTGTTACTGGCGTCCCATGAATGAAGGGGAAGGTGACAGAAAGTGTTGAGGAAGAAAGATAGTAATTCCGCCTCCTTGCAATCTTCCGTTATCCCATAAGCTGGCGGAAGGGGCGGCTAGGCGGAATTGGAGTCCTCCAGGCAATGTGCTAGATAGTGCAAGTGGTGAACTCTACATGCAACGCAGGCAAACATAAAAACAAACGCGCCGCGCTGTGGAAGATGTGGTGTGCTGAGTATATGTGTACGTAATTTACATTAAGCCCAGAGGAGTAATTAGGTGTTCTATGTTATATGTTGGGCGTTGGCGTACCGGACTGATGATATGGGGCAGTCAGAAATATTAGCAGCATCAAGGTGTCAGTTATGTCAGCGTCGTTATACCCAAAGGAGGAATTATCTCTGACAGGGACCAGCGGTGGTCTCGAACCCTAAAGAGAGCGTTATAATATATATGACAGATCTATGTAATCTACAGCAGCCTGCAAATTGACCTAAAACAACCCATGGGGCAGCACCCACAAATATAAACAACATCAAAAGATATTAAGGACAACAAACAGGTCATGCGATACTCCCCCCCCTCTGTGCCTAGGGAATCCCCTAGGCACAGCTGGAGACCGCCTCAGGTGTCCAGAAAGGGGCAGCACCGCACTGGGTACCCGGGTCCAGGGGTGCTGGGGCTGGTCAATGGGACTTATACCGGAGTACCGGGACCTTGGGAACGGGCGCCAAAGAGAGAGAGACCGTTGCAACCACAAGAGGGCAGTACCTAGACCGCAGCCTCCACGATATTGTACCTGTACCAACAGGAAGCGCGCTGTCAGGGGCGCAAAACCGCCATCACCTGAACCTGGGGAGCCAACTGTCACAACTCTAAAACGAGGGACTACCTGCTACCACCCAAAACCTGGGGAGCTTAACTGCCACAACTCTAAAACGAGGAGCTACCCGCTACCACCCAAACTGGAGTATGTAACTCCCAAAGAAGACTTACCGGCGTCTGTTGAGTCTGGCAAAGCGTACCGACCTCTGTTGCAGTCAAAGGAAAAAATCCTTGGTCGTCCACCACCCCCATCGGCCGAAGACTCTCTGCCAGCAAGACAGGGGATGCAGTAGGTCGCCCTCCGTGATGCACCGTAAGGCAGGAGCTGCTGGGCACCGGGGAGTCACCGCGGGCTGGGAACTTGCAGAAGGGCGCTGTCACCGGCCAGGTGGGGAGGGTGTCCGGACCAGAAACTGTGTCAAAGGGCAAAGATGCACATGTAAAGTATTCTGGCAGAGGGCAGCAGCAGTGTCAGAGATCAAAACCACGCCCGGCATGAGAAAAGGGAGAGAGAGAGAGACTATCAATTTGTAATAACGGTGAGCAAAACACTAAACAGGAGCGCAGTCCTCACGTGAATGGTGACAAACTGAAACATAAATCACGAGGGCCACAAAAAGAACACAGAAGAAGGTGATAAGTATAGGCGCAATGATGGCCATTTGCGTGTCCGACCAGTCAGTAACACAGGCCCGATAGATGCCGCCAGGGCATAAGCAAACAACCCTTGACATGAGAATGAGACAGGGAAAGAAGAGAGAGCAGAGGAGGGCAGAGGCAAGGCGAAGTCAATTTACTGGCAGGCAGGCCCCCAGCGTTCCAAGGGAGGCGGAGGAGAGAGGAAGACAAAGTAAAAAAGGTCCTTGAACCTCAGGTCTCCGAACCCTGAAGGAAGCTGGAGTCCAGGTCACCAGTCAGCGAAATCGTCAATGTTCTGGAAGCTGCATTCTCCACCAAATGTGGAATCTGAAATAAATGCAAGAAATGAATCCGCACAAACAGTTCTCAGTCAAGGGTGAAACAAGAGCGTTTATTGGTAAAACCAACAACAGGATAACGTGCAGCACGGGGGTACCAGCCTAGATGCTGAGTGCCCACTGAGGTGACGTGTTTGACAGGTTTTATAGGCCCAAACCACAAAGGATGTAGCATCATACTATACGTTGCACAAATTAAGCATAGTTCGCCTGACCAATTAGCGAGGTCCTAAATGGTTGCATACCATTTAAGGACCGAGAAGTACTGTTGCTGGCTGCGTGACCCTAATCTGCTTCTGGGACTTTCCACTATAATGCAAGATATCAGTCTGGTGCTTTTCCAGTTAATGATTGCAACACAATAGAGATGTCCAAAGACATGGTTGAGAAATGTGATATGCGAGTGTACGTGCTGAAGCGAGCATCTTGTCCTGCCACGTATTTGTTTATGAGCAAGCCTTGCGTTACTGAAGCTATTTCTTTGTAGAACAAAAATGCTAGTGCGCAGAGTTTGCCATGCTAACTTAACAGGGCCTACAAATTTGCTGCATTTGGTATCACCACAGAACGTGGCTTCTACAGTTTAAGTAAACATTCTGCCAGCTACCGAGCAAAGGCCCGGTTTCTCTGTCTTCATGCAAGTAATTCATAGCCCTATTACTATGGAAGATTCCGCCCTTGCATCTAGTATAGACACTTAGACGCTTGTACACGCACTAACAGTCAGTATAGTCAGTATAGAATAAGATTCTACTCGAAGAGACCTCTCTTTTGGATAACTTAGTTCTTTAAACATAGGATGTTAGATATGATTTGGGATTAGGTTGACTTGACCCTCCAGACTTCTGTCGCCACATGTAGAGCTAAATGTCAAGTCCCCTTCACCCCCTAGTTGCACGTCAATTACACGTCATGCTGCTGCGCGCGCATATCTGCCAAGTATTTCTGCTGACATTGCGAAATTCTTTCATGTAACCACCCTCTTATGACATCACATCTGATGACGTTCTTTAAATCACTCCCAGTTACGCCTATTTTTGCTACGTACGAATACATTATCACCACTATCAATTGTTACGCCTCTTGTATTTGCCTCACTGTAATGCCTATTGTATAAAAGTAATTGATTGTTAATAATGTATGTACTTCACTTCCTGAACCTTCGTGGTGATGGAACCTGGAGCAACCGATTATAATCGACCACTGGAATAAAGCCCATTCCGAACCTCTAATACCACGGATTCTGCCTCTTATTTACTGAGCTATTTTATTATGTTTCTGTATCAAATTAAGTCCCGGTAATTAAATTATTTACCACATGAATGGCGCCCGAACAGGGACACTTTCTCATCTCACGCGCCGGCGGTGCGTTGCAGGCCCGGTCTCCTGCCACAGCTGGACGGACAATAACGCGTACCAGCAGGATTTCCTGTATCTCCCTCCGGTCAAGCGGGGGCGACTGAGGCTGCAATCAACACCCAGACGAGGCGGTGAGAAGTGCGAAGTATCCCGACCAGAGCCTAGCTGAGAGAGCAAGATCCGAGGTATACAGAGGCCCACCAGTTTTCCGAAGTCCCAAGTCGAGTCCAGTGTCCGAAGTGTTCGAGTCGAGTCCAGTCCGGTTCAAGTTCAGTTCAGTTTCCGAGGCCTTCCGTTCCGAGCTACCCGGTGAGTACCATTACTGGGGAGGCGTTCTGGCGTGCACATAAGTTGTGCTGGTCCAGACGGGTTTGGGTACACAAATCCGGTCTGCACTGTTTCAGCAGTGTATCTGTACTGTTTAGCAGTATATCTAGTATATCAAGTATATAAATTCAGAATAATTCAGTTCAAGTCGAGTATTATGTTTAGTGATTAAGTTTTTCTTAGATCGTCATCATCATCGTTGCTCAGTTAAATGTTAAATGTTAAATGTTTTAATAACGTTCTGCATATTGTGGTGTGAATGACTGTTCATTATTGTGTTTAATGTATTAAGTTTGTTCAAAATCAAGTATCAGATCAGTTTTCAATATGCCGCTCTTTTCGAAATTAAGACAGATCACAACAAGAAAAGGGGTACTCGAAGAAGCCGTTCCTATTCCTCCTAGGGACACTCCAGGGCACTTTATGTATCATAAACATGGCTTAGACGCTATATTATTTCTTGATTTATGGGTAGACTACACTAAGGAATTACCAGAAAGTCAGAGGTGGCCCGCGGCTGGGACCTGGGATGCAGAGTGCATCGTGAAAGTAGAGGAAGAATTATGGAAAAAGAAAGCTAGACAATCACAGAAAGACGCCATTGAATTATGGCGTAAAGAATCGTATAGACGTACAGAAAAAGCACGTAGACAGGAAGAGAAGAGTAAAGAGAATTCAAATGAAGTCCGAGAAAATCTATTAATTGAAGAAGGTGCACGAGTGAAATCAGAACAAGTAGACAGACAAAGAAATGCCCTTATGAATGGTATGTATCCCCTTCTGGCCGAAGGATTACCTAAGGCTACTCCAGGGATACCAAAAGACTTGCCAACCCCATTATTTCCAATAAAGGTACATCCTAAGGGGCATCCTAGAACCGCAGAAGATGTTTTTCTTTCCTCATATTTAGATGACGCAGCTCCCGAGTATGCTAATCCCGCCCCACATAGACCGCCTGCCAGGGAGGTTCAACGCCAAGATCCAGTACCCGTATCCCTACAGCAACAAGTTCTGACACAAGTTCCGGCAAGCACATCTGTTTCTGCATCTGTTCCTACAGCTACTTCTATAGCTGTATCCACACCTATAGTTGCTGTATCACGTTCAACGAATCCTTTCACACCCGATACCCCAGACGGGGCTACCGGAGGTGCTACCAATATCTTTTCTACGCCACCTAGAATAAATAAACTTACTTTTCAAGAGTCAGCACATTCACGTACCCCCAAACTCATAAATGCCCGTACGCTTAAGGAACTTCTTATAGATTGTAGATATGACCCTGTGCCCGGAAAAGAGGACGAAATGACCCTAGCATCATTACGTATCAGACGAGCCGCGGTGTATTTAGGGAAGTTACCAGGAATGACTGCGCATCTCGATAATATATACCATTTCGTCCAAACAGGGCGAGATTCTGAATGTATTAACAGAGCTATGGAATACCAGAAAGTGGAAATACAGGGGGAACTGTTACGTTTCCTCATAAATTGTGTGATCAGAAATCAAGACCGACCGGGGGTAGACCTGGAAGCAATGCAAATTCTTACCAGATGGAGCCAGAATATATCAGAAGGGAGACATGATAAGCAAAACTGTATAATAGCCATGTGCCGAAAGATCCGTAAAGAAATAGAACGCCTACACGAAGAAAGATTAGCGGTAGACCAGTTCGAACAAAGCGAGGAAGAAACATCAGGACTGCCCACAGGACAGTCAGAAACTATAGCCTATGTAGGTAGAGGAAGATCTTGTAATAATACTAGATGTCTTACTGACCCGATACGTCCGATATGTCTAGAAAATAACAGGAATTTTCAAACACCTATAATAAATAGAAGGTCCCCCGAGCATTCGTTCCAAGCCGCTGACAAATTACTGCGAGAACGAAGGGGTTATCATTTTCTCGATTCTATGGATGAACAAGAATTAGCCAGGTCAGCTGTCCATTGGGTTGACAGTCCCGGGAAGTATAGTGATGATACAGTAGCACACACATTTTTGAATCTCACCCCAGATGAACAGCGTTTAGCTGGGATTTATATGATTCAACAACTTCTTAAACTATATAAAAGCCAACATTCAGATCCTGGTCCCTTACCTGATATATTGACTGAATTACTCACGAATAAATGGAGAGGTTCAGGTACTAAGCTAATTAAAGAAATACTAGAATCAAGAAAGCAGTACATTCTTTTTGTATGTACAGGACATGTCTCACTGCCCATTAAGGAAAGAACCACGTATTACATGGACAGACAGAATCCCTTACGAGAAGTGCACCCAATAAAAGGCGAGGACAATGAGTTTAAACGTGTATTTGTATATACACCCATATCGAAAATAGAATTGTTAGAAATGAAGAAAGTGGTACCCAGTCATGACAAAGACCCAGCGGGTTTCCACCGAGAAATTAAAGACATGTTACTCATGGGAGAGTATACCTATCCCGACATTATGACAATATTAAAGGTATTAATGCCTGCTGGCATTTATGAAAAACTCAAGGAAAAAGAGTGGGAGGTGGGAGACCAAAAGATAGATTGGACAGCATTAGAAAATGAAGAAAAGGCCCGAGGTCCAGGTTCGGGGCTTGGGGACAAAACTAAAGCACTACCAGGTTTACTAGTACAGGTACTGCCACGTTTATTAACCACTAAAAAGGAAGACTGGGGTGCAATTTCAGCCTGTAAACAAAAGCAAGATGAAGACACTAGTGATTTCTATGCACGATTTGAAAAATGTTTCGGTATAAATAGTGGCATAAAAGCAAGTAGCGAATCATACCCACATCTGTTTGTGACAAAATTAGTTGAAAATTCCTTGCCCCAAGTGAAGAATAGAGTATTAAAATTCGAGAGTACCTGGCAAGGTAACACTCCATCACAAATGTTACAAATGTTACAGTATCATCACAATAGAATTAGAGAGGAACAAGATCATGAACAAAGATGCATGAAAGACACGAAAATGAAAATGCTAGTCTCCCAGACAGTCCCAGCTGAAGGACATAAAAAGGGTACGACACATTCTGGCGATTTAGCAGGACCTGTAAAAGGGACATGCAACTATTGTAAACAACTAGGTCATCATGTACACGATTGTCCAGTCCTGAAGCGTAATATCGCCACGGGTATTACAAAAGAAAGACCACGGCCACTTAGACAGGATCAGAATGAACAAGGAGCCTTGCAGCATGCACAGTCCATGCCAGCTCCACAACAGACTATACAGTTTGTGCCAGCTGCACCAGCGCTGCCTGTTGCTGCCACGCAAACCACGACACGACAACTGTACCAGACCGCACAGTATGACTATCCTGATTATCAACGATATGCATGAACCAGCCTAGAGAGGGAAGTTGACTTACCCCTTATCGAGATCCCTGTAGATCAAGAAGGACCTTATGTACATAGTGAATTATTAGGCCAAGACAGAAAATTTTTACTCGATACAGGGGCAAGTCGAACAACTATAAAACGTAGTGAAGTTCCAGGGGCACCCCTCTCAGGCTCACAGAATATTTCCCTTGGTTTTTCAGGAAAACCTATTGTTAATGAAGTGTCACAACCTCTTCCACTTACGATAGGACCTTTGACCCGAATTACAGATTTATTGCTTACTAAATCATGTCCAGAAAACCTGTTAGGAATAAAGACATTGAAAGCTCTAGGAGCTATAATATGTTGTTCTCCGGAAGGAGTAAGATTGTTTTTACGTGATTTTAAAGGTCATTATGTGTCTAGAGACATGGATCCCCGATTGCAGACTTTACCTACACATCTATGGGCACAAGGCCCTACTGATGTTGGTTGCATGAATATTACACCATATCGAGTTACACTAAAGGCAGGAGTGGTACTACCACGAATGCGACAATACAAGTTACCACCAGATGCTGTAGTGGCTTTACTACAAATCATTGACGAGCTCATTGCCCAAGGAGTGGTTGTAGAAACAGACTCCAATGTATGTAATTCACCGATAATTCCGATTCTCAAACGAACAGATCCGAAGGCCCCGCCAGTATATCGATTGGTTATTGATCTGCGCGAATTAAACAAGTGTATTGTGCCACAATTCCCTGTGGTCCCCGATATCTCATCATTACTGACAGCTATTGATTCCGAAGCAACATTCTTTACTGTAATTGATCTCAAAAATGCCTTTTTCAGCGTCCCAATAGATCCGGAAAGCCAATATTTGTTCGGATTTAGTTTAAATGGACGTAGCTTCAAATTCTCACGCGCACCTCAAGGATTTACAGAAAGCCCCAGCATCTATAGCCAAGCACTGAAACGAGAACTCGACAGTATCCACATGCCAGTTAACACTGCCTTGCTTCAATATGTCGATGATCTGCTGATCACCGCTAGAAGCGAACCCGAATGTGAGAAAGCATCACTGACAGTTTTACAATTTCTAGCCGAAAAGGGGCACAAGGTGTCCCCTTCTAAGCTGCAATTCTGTGTCCAGCGAGTTGTTTATCTTGGACACTCGCTGTCCAAGGAGGGAAGGCAGCTTACACCCGACCGCATTCAGTTAATAGCTAACATGCCAATACCCAAGACACAAAAGGAGATACGGGCTTTCATAGGCCTCACTTCATATTGTAGGCAGTGGATCCCTCAGTATGCATTTCTAGCAAAACCACTCATTCAGTTGACAACACAGGAGGCAGCCACATCGACTGTTCTCCCTTGGACTCAGGAACATACACAAGCTTTTGAAAGCTTAAAGAAAGCTTTATGTCAAGCACCTGTTTTAGCAACACCATGTTACAGTAAACAGTTTACACTCTTTATTACAGAACGCGAAGGTACTGCCTTGTCAGTACTCACACAGGAACAAGCAGGAGCACACAAACCATGTGCTTATTTTTCTAGTACATTAGATCCCGTAGCTCAGGCTCTGCCTGCGTGCCTGACATCAGTGGCAGCGACAGCTTTAGCAATCAGACAAAGCGATGCCATAGTGTTAGGACATCCATTGACAGTACAAGTACCACATGCAGTGGAGGTTCTTGTGAATCGAACGCAAACACAACATTTGACTATAGCAAGACTTACAGGGTATGAACTAACACTGTTTCAGCCACATATAGAAATCAGACGTTGTAACACATTGAATCCTGCCACACTTTTACCTGTAAATGGAACAGACCCACTAGCACATGATTGTATTGAAGTTATTACAATCACGACGAAACCCAGACAAGATTTAACCGATGTCCCATTATCAGACCCAGACCTGACGTTGTATGTAGATGGTTCATGTATGAGAAAAGGTACAGGAGAACTAGTGGCCGCTTACGCAGTCACAACAGACACTGAAATCATTGAAACAAATTGCATAAATACCTTGTCCGCTCAAGCAGCAGAGCTCGTCGCTCTGACACAAGCCTGTATTCAAGCCACAAATAAAAAAGTCAACATATACACTGATTCACGTTATGCATTCGGAGTCGTACATGACTTCGGCGTGCTGTGGCGAGAGAGAGGTTATTTAACTTCTCACGGTGCCCACATTCAGCACGGACCCCTCATTCATGCTTTATTAGATGCAATACATCTACCCACTGCAATATCAATTATGAAATGTAAAGCTCATACGAAAGTTACTGATATCATTTCTCAAGGCAATGATTTAGCTGATAGAACAGCTAAACAGACTGCTCAAACTCAAACATCCGACATGACAAAGACAATAGTCCCGACGCCAACACATTGTATGACGGTTAAAGATCCTACTCTTGACGTAATTGACATACAGACACATGCTACACCAGACGAAATAAAGAAATGGACTGAATTAGGAGGGATCCAAACCGATCAAGGATGGATGATGAAGGAAAAGTCTGTGTGGTTCCTTCCTGATTCAATGGTCCAAGTTATAATTAACACTGTACATAGTCCAGCACATCTAGGAGAAAAAGCTATGCTAGATAGCATTCAACACATTTGGTTTAATAAACATTTACGAGCTGCAGCCAAACAAAAAGTTCGTACCTGTATGATCTGTTGCCAGTTCAACCCAGGAAAAAGCGTTCCCGTAGAACAGGGTGGATTTCATCCTCCTGATCATCCTTTTGAAGTCCTCCAGATGGATTATATCCAGATGGAACGATGTAGAGGATTCAAATATGTTCTCGTAGTTGTGTGTGCTCTTTCCCGTTGGACGGAGGCATACCCGGTTTCAGATTACACTGCCCCGACTACTGCCAAACAGTTGGTTCGAGAATTCTTCCCACGATACGGTTTACCACGTGTTGTTCACTCAGATAACGGCCAGCCGTTCTCATCCGAATTAATGAAACACGTTTCACTTTTGTTAGGCTATCAGTGGAAATTCCACTGTGTCCGACACCCCGAAGCAGCAGGTCTCGTAGAAAGACATAATCGGACTCTGAAAATAAGATTATCCAAAATATGCAGAGAGAAAGGTGTCGACTGGGTAGTAGCATTACCAGTTGCACTCTTTTACACAAGAATGGTAGCACACTCTCGAACAGGGCTATCCCCGTATGAAGTGATCTTCGGCAGACCACCAAATATGTGGGGGACGCCTATACCACGCAAAATAACTGATATTGACTGTAACATGCTGACAGATTACTTGGCTTCCTTGATGTCTGCACTACAATCTTGTCGTTCACAGGTAGCTGCAGCTTTTCCTGACAACACTGAGGTGAAACCCCATGACGTGGTTCCGGGAGACTTGGTCCTCGTGAGGAACTTTGATCGAAAGACTCAGCTGGAACCTAGGTGGAGGTCACCTCAGCTGGTGTTGCTCACCACAAGAACAGCCGTGAAGATCGAAGGCAGAAAAGGATGGATTCATTCAAGTCATATCAAGAAATTTCATGGACTAAAATCAGATGTGAATACCACACCTTGTGTGTCTTCACCCATTGACTCAAAACTTCCTTTTGTGGAAAAAAGTGATTCCGAACATTATAAATTAAAGCTCAGGCCCAATCAGTCGAGCAATTTGATTGTTTAAGTCCTCTCCAAGGTGAAGCGGTTGAATTGTCTCTGACATGTATCCCTTGGACCTGAATAGAGAAAGCACCCGAAAAATGTTGAAACGACAGGCGTACTGTAAATCACTGCGTAGTCATTGCATAGTGACGTTATTAATTTTGTTTTTCTCAAGTCTTTTAATAATTACTGCAAGTATATTGTTGCACATATATTATCCTATTTCTAGACATGTTTACAATGTTACTGCTGAACATTCTTTTAGTGAATTACCTCCGCTTGAGTTGTCTTATAGATTTGCACTGCGCAATAACACGTTTATTAGTATGTTGCATCATTCCCATCAGGTTAGCAATGCTACAAATTGTTGGATATGTGGCCGACTCCCTCCCTATCAGAATTATAAAGGAATTCTACCTCTCTTTCCATACCCGTTCACACACAACGGCTCCTGTGGAGCATGGTTTAGTTTAATTAATTCTCTAGATTCGAATTCTGCAGTTTATCAAGATAACTGGGTATGGGGAAATTTGAACTTAGTTTTGCTTAAAGTCTGCCACCCTAACAAGGAGGGACTTCCCCAGAGAACAGGAACTGATCTAGAAAATGAAGTGTATGGATTAGGTAATTTTACGCTCAATCTTATGATCCTAAATGTCGAATCAGAAGCTACTTCAATTTTGCCCGCTATGTCAATATTTCCAGTAAAAGGTGAATTATGTATAAGAAAGAATGGTTCCATACACATGGGCCATAGTAAATGCACCACTGTAGTAGAATTTAGTGATCAAGGCAAGTCTACATTTAGAGCTTCCCGCCATTCCTATTTCATATGTGGTCAGACGGCATATGTACGTTTACCTCTAGATTGGGATGGTACTTGCTATATTGGATTCCTTTTGCCACCTGTTTTTCTAGCTCCTGCTGATTATCACAGAAATATTCATTTAGTATATAATAGAGTAAGGAGAGATCTCCCGATAGTCGATTACACTGAAACAGCATGGGAAAAATACACAGATTTCAATAAAGGTCTCTTTCCCTATATAGGTACCGTTACTAATAGTAAGCTGATACGTAGATTAACTAGAACCCTTGAAGCAGTAGTGAACGAAACTATTTCCGCCTTAGGCAATTTAACCGAAGAACAGTCTGCTATGCGGATTGTTGTGCTTCAAAATCGTCTTGTCCTTGACGTCATCCTGGCCGATAGGGGCGGAGCTTGTAGGGTCATCGGATCAAGCTGTTGCATTTTCATACCAGAAAATTCGCCATCTGTATATAAAGCCATAACTCGTCTTCATAAGATTGTAAGCCAGATACACCAGAATCCAGGCACCTGGACTTGGTCCGGTTGGTTTTGGAGTGTATTATCTACCTTTGGATGGAAGGTCCTATCTTTCCTAGGTATTGGCCTTCTCATACTATTCAGTTGCTGTCTATGTCTACAATGTGGACCAGCGATTTGTGGTCTGTGTGCCACATCGTGCATTCCACATCAAGATTTTCATTCAAGATCCCGGAAGAAGAAAGAAGAACAAATGATGCTATATGAACAGATCAATGGATTAATGAAGATTGATATCTCTTGACGGGCAAGTAGGGGACAAGGAGGGAATGTGGAAATATGGATTTTTCTGGTCAGTTATGTCCCCTATCTTGGACCCCAACGGTTCTATGTGCATGTTACAAGTACATGTATGTTCCCTCCAGTTCCAGTTATGAAGACGCAAATACATGTGCGTCCACCGTTAACATGTCCTCTGTCAGATCCGCCATGAATAGGCCGGATATTCCATTCCTAAGTATGAAAGGCCACCGGCTTTATATGGTTCACTTATGCCATTTTACAGTCCAGGCAAGTAGGCCCTGATTCTGTCATCAAACTCTTCTTACCTTCTGCCTCTGAAAGCTCCAGTCTGAGCCTGCATCTGTGACCATGAACTTTGTCTCATTCTCTGCGCGGCTCACGAAGCCTGACATCAGCCTGCTGCCTGCCAAAAACTGTATTTCACCTTCGAAGTTATCTGCTCCGATCCCTGCCCAATGCATTCCTGTCTAGTAGTTTAAGTAAACATTCTGCCAGCTACCGAGCAAAGGCCCGGTTTCTCTGTCTTCATGCAAGTAATTCATAGCCCTATTACTATGGAAGATTCCGCCCTCGCATCTAGTATAGACACTTAGACGCTTGTACACGCACTAACAGTCAGTATAGTCAGTATAGAATAAGATTCTACTCGAAGAGACCTCTCTTTTGGATAACTTAGTTCTTTAAACATAGGATGTTAGATATGATTTGGGATTAGGTTGACTTGACCCTCCAGACTTCTGTCGCCACATGTAGAGCTAAATGTCAAGTCCCCTTCACCCCCTAGTTGCACGTCAATTACACGTCATGCTGCTGCGCGCGCATATCTGCCAAGTATTTCTGCTGACATTGCGAAATTCTTTCATGTAACCACCCTCTTATGACATCACATCTGATGACGTTCTTTAAATCACTCCCAGTTACGCCTATTTTTGCTACGTACGAATACATTATCACCACTATCAATTGTTACGCCTCTTGTATTTGCCTCACTGTAATGCCTATTGTATAAAAGTAATTGATTGTTAATAATGTATGTACTTCACTTCCTGAACCTTCGTGGTGATGGAACCTGGAGCAACCGATTATAATCGACCACTGGAATAAAGCCCATTCCGAACCTCTAATACCACGGATTCTGCCTCTTATTTACTGAGCTATTTTATTATGTTTCTGTATCAAATTAAGTCCCGGTAATTAAATTATTTACCACACGGTGCTGAGAGTGTAGTCGGTGTTTGTTGAGACCCTGATGGTCTTCTTGTGGATGATGGCGATTCCTCCTTCTACTTCGTTGGTGCGGTCTCTGCGGGCGATCTTGTATCCGTCGGGGATGGCTATGGCGATGTCTGGAGAAGAGGCTTCGTTCATCCAGGTCTCGGTCAGAAAGGTGACGTCTGGTGATGCGGTGTCGAGTAGGTCCCAGAGCTCGACGGCGTGTTTGCCTGCGGAGCGGGTGTTGATCAGGATGCATCGGAGCTGGTTGTGTTCTGCCGTGGCGGGTGTCTCAGCGTCTTTGATGCAGGAGAAGCTGCAGTTCCGGCAGGCGAAGGGACCGTGGGTGCGCTTTGGGGTAGCCATGCAGCAGGTGAGGGTCCATCCTGAGTTGTGAGCATTGAGGGTGCTGGCGTCGTATCGGAGGCAGTCTTCGTGGCTGGTGCGGGGGCCAGGGGTTCTGGTGCTGGGCGCGGTCGAGGCGCGGATGGTGCAGACGGGCTTATCTTAGGCACACCTTCGCCACACCACCGGCACGCACGCCAGCAGGGCGCCCGCTGTGCAGCTGCCATTTAAGGGAAGGTGGGAGGGAGGAGCTGCTGGGAGGCGGGAGGCGGGTGACAGGGGGCAGCGAATGGGCACGGAGGGGGGCGGGGCCGCAGGGGATGCAGCGGCGGGAACGGGAGCAGCAAGGGGGGCGAGCAGGCACAACATGGGGCACGGGGTATAGAAGGCAAAAACGGGCAGCGGGGCACAGAAGAAGCAAAAGGGCACACAAGAGCACGGGGAACAGAAGGCAAAAATTGCCAGTGTGGCACAGAAGGAACAAAAGGGCACACAAGAGCATGGGGAACAGAAGGCAAAAATGGGCAGCGGGGCACAGAAGGAACAAAAGGGCACACAGAGCAGAAGAAAACGGCAATGGGGCAACAAGGGCACTCAGAGAAACATACAAACCTAAGGCCACCTCTGGCCACCAGGGATGAGGCGCAGGTGGTAGCCTGCGGGTGGAGGAGGGCCTCGACTTCGGCAGTGACAGCAGGAACGCACGCAGCGGGGGGAGCGACCGACCTGGCAAGTCTGCAGCCGTCCAGTCCTTCAGAGTGACAGGTCTGGTCACACACTCTTCTTTCCTCTCCTTTTCAGTCCTTCGTAATGTGGAATCATGCCATGCTCTATTCTTCTAGCATGCAGTGTGATGTGATATCCAGCCACATCCGGTCTTCTCTGCACATGCTGCGAGGTGGCATCAGGCCACGTGGTGCCAGTCATGGTTGCACGGACCTCTCATCGGTCCTGTCTGTAGGACTGGGTTTCTTCTCCTCTTCAGGTTGCCGTGGTCGCAGCTTGCCGCTAGAGGGCGTGTCACTCTCCTCATCTCGGCTAAAGGCTGGAATCAGCTCCCAGATCATATCCGACTGGAGGCCAATCATCTCGCTTTTCGCAAACAACTGAAGACTCTGCTGTTCTCTGGAGCTTTCTGATCGCTTGATTGTCTGGTGGCTTTGTCTCTAGCGCTGGGAAGCCTCTGGTAACAATGCGCTCTATAAGTACTTATTCATTCATTCATTCATTCATTCATTCATTCATTCATTCATTCATTCATGTCTGTAATTGGTTGGTAAGTGACTCAGTCTTAAGGCAGTGTGTGGTAGGTCTCTCCCTGTTCAGTCTTTTGCCCACTGCAGGGCAGTGCTAGTGCAGTAAGGGTGTAGGTGATCCCCTTCCTGGCTTCGGGCCACACTAGGCCTGTCCTCCCCTCTTGTCACTAGGGATCACTGGTGATGCTGTCCGTGCTTGGGTGGTAGACGGCAGACAGCTTGTTGCATTTCAGTCTCTTTAAGGGAGCACTCAGCTGGCTCCCAAACTGCTGTTCTTCTAACTTGCTGTGGTGACCAATTGCCACCAGGGGTTGTACATGCTGTCCTACCCCTTTCACAAGAAAGTCATTTTCTCTTCTCACTCTGTCATGGGCACCTGTGAAAGGCGGTGGGGACTCGCTTCCATGCTGCGGCTCTCCCAGGTAGCCTTTGCTAATTCTTCCATGGGTTGTTTCTTCTTTTTGACCAATGATGACTAGTGCATTTCTAATGCTCACCTGTGAGGGCATCAGACTAATGGGCCATGCTTTCAACTGGGAGGCAGCGTGTGCAGCTGGGGAAACTGCTGTTGTATTCGCCTTATATAAGTATGCTGGCAGCGGTGTAGCAAAATGACCACTAGGTGGCGCTGCAGGAACACACCACACTGGGGCAAGAGGGGCAAGAGGCCTGGCAGCAGTCTCCTGGACTGGGTGCAATCTGGCACAGAGGCCACCAGGTGGCACTGCGAAAGCTTCACTAGGCCGCGGCAGCCTTCCCATATGCTGCGAGCGTTGGGCCTGTTGGGATGCAAGAGTAGCGGTGTACACTATTCGTGCTGGCGTGGCCACGGGCCATGTTCAGTGTTGGTGCAGGCTCACAGAAGTGATACAGGCAGTGGCTACAGATGGGCTGACAATGCTTGGGGGCCACCTGCTAAACATGGATGAAGGTATGCGGGGGACACTGCAGGCTATTTGGTAATGCTGAGCACCTTTGTATGATTTGTTTTTTTTGCCTGCTGCCCCGTCCAAGACCGCCCTGAGACTGAGTCATGTGGGTGATGCACCAAGTAGCCACTAGGTGGCACTGCACCCACATGTTTGGTGCGCAGCAGCATCACCAACGCTGCAGTCTGTGCTGCTACCTCTCGCAGGGCTGCCGATGGGCTGACACTTAGAGCTGGTGCAGCCACAGGTCAGGCTGTGCTCTTCTTAACTGCGGGCTGGGTGGTGTTGCAACTGCTTGTATGCACAGCTGCGCACCTCTCGCTGGGCCGATACACTGCTCGGGGGGCATACCGGTCTTGTTCCGCTGAAAAGTGGCCCATCACGGCTTCTTAGGTCTCCAACAGGTGATGGAGGCAGCTCTTGCTGGTGCGTGCACATGGGCTGCAGTGACCCTGCTCTGGTATCCTCTTTCTAGGCTGGGATTGCGCAGTGGGCCGCCTCTCACTGGGCAGCATTACATCTTCAAAGACACCACACGTGGTATTCAGCGATAGGCGGCTGCCATGAGTGCTTGGTGCACTGCTCACTTGTCAGGGTTTCTGCCCGCAGCGTCACTCTCCTCCCTCCTCACGGGACTGGCGGGGGCATGCGGAGGTAGGAGGCAACCAATCTCCGTTCACTCCTCCACTACAGCAGAGGGCTGCAGCCACAAGGCTGAGCCCGTTCTCCTCCATAGCGCTGGCGATAGTGGCCGAGCCGGCGAGCTGCAATGCAAGGAAGGGGGGGGTCAGAACCCTTGTCGCCAATGTGGGCCCTAGACACACTTACTTAGTGAATGATGCCACGGACACATGTTAGTTACTGTACTGAATTGGCCACGAGCACGTGCACTATGGCACGTTTATTGGCAGGGTCACCTGACCGGTGACGCCTGTGTTGGATGGATGCGGGGTGGGTGTCAAGGCAAGCCCTCAAGGGTGTGGCTGGTAAAATAGTCCATGCTGGGTCACTAGAATGTGTCCAGCAGGACACTGCATGGTCTATTTTTTTAATCAGTGTAAGAAACCAAGGGGCATATCAGCAAGCAGGCGGTAAAAAATTATCGCCGCTCTTACGTCTGTTTTCGGACGAAAAGCGGCGATAATTTTATCGCCTTATCTGCAAGGTCACGCTATCGTGTGAAACCTTGCCATATCTCCATTTCCCTTAACGCCCATCTTTGCATCTCTAATGAGATGCAAAGTGGGCGTTCCTCCCCAGGATAACGGGAGAAATGTCGCTTACATTTCTCCTATTATCAAGCCTCACGCAAAGCAGCATAGCGGCAGGAAAAGTAGCGATAACCTCCGTTATCGCTACTTTCCTTACGCCTGCTTTGAAAATGACTTAGCCATGATATCCTATGGAAGGTGGATATCATGGCTATGTATGTGAGGCCCTATCAGCAAGCTATCGCCAAACTTTGTGGGATTATCGCTGGGTTTCAAGCAATAATCACACTTTTGGCAGTTAGCGCTAGGATTTTTATCGCTTTTGAGATAAGCATCGCTAATAGCACGCTATCTCAGCGATAAAAATCCACGCTAGCCAGCGATAATTATCCTAGCGCTAAGTGCGCTTAGCAATAATTTTCGCCGGTTGTTGCTGATATGCCCCTAAGGACCAAAATTACTGAGGGGCATATTATCAAGAAACGGCATTAAGATTATCGCCCCTTTAGCGACAGAAAGCTGCCGCTAAAGCGGCGATAATGGTCTTGGTAATATGCCCTTGAGCATTCCAATAGAAACCAATGTTCTGGTGTCAACATGGGCTTCTATTGGAAATTCTCTGCGGCATATTATCAAGCCCATTATCGCCCCTTTAGCGGCAGTTCTGCCGCTAAAGCGGTGATAATTTTAACGCCGTGCTTGATAATATGCCCCCAAATCTTGTTCGAAAACTAGTATCAGTTTGTTCACAAATCTTGATTAATTTTGCATTGTGACTGAATCATTCACATTAATTGAATGTATCATTGGCATCAGAACATTTACACAGGAGGCTGCAAAAATGATGCAGGATGCATTTTGTGACCCCTACACATGCCTGCGAGCTCAGGCATGGAGGCATCTGATGGATGCAAAGTCCACCACTGCCTTTGTGCCGCTTCCAATTCATTTGAGCCCGCGTACCCTACCCATAGCAGAGGAACACCACTAGTCGCGCCAGGATCTTACCAGGGGGTCTCCAGTGACTTCTCTTCTTGTGACAGGTGTGACGTCATCCAGGGGCACTGAGGCAGCAGGGCCTTTGAGAAGTCGGTGGGCCCAACGTGCTCCCTCTTTGTCCCATGACCACATGACAGTCAACATCTCCAGAGGCCCCGGACCTGCACCGGAAGCCGCGTCGTAGGCGAACAAAGGGGCATATCAACAACAACCGGCGATAATTATCGCTCAGCGCTCTTAGCGTGAGGATAATTTCGCCGGCTAGCGTGAATTTTTATCGCTAAGATAGCGTGCTATTAGCAACGCTTATCTCAATAGCGATAAAAATCTACACGCTAACAGGCTAACGTGAGATTATCGCTGGAAACCCAGCGATAATCTCACGTTACCTTGTTGATAGGGACAGGCAAATTTAGCCATGATATCCTCCTTCCATAGGATATCATGGCTAAGTCTGAAAATTAGCAGACGTAAAAAAGCAGCGTTAACCGCGGTTAGCGCTGCTTTTTTTGTCTCTAACAGTGTTAGCGACATTCTTGATAATAGGAGAAATGTCACTTAGCGACATTTCTCCTATTATTTTACTCTGGAACGCCCCCTTTGCATCTTATTAGAGATGCAAGGGGAAGCGTAGAGTAAAAGGGTGCTAACATGCAAATTTGCATGTTAGCAGCCTGTTGTTGATAGGGCGCTAGTTTTATCTCTGCTTTTTTGGCTTTTAAAGCCAAAAAAGCAGAGATGAAGCCCTTGTTGATATGCCCCAAAGGGGCATATTATCAAGCCAGGCGATAAAAGTATCGCCGCTAAAACGGCGATAATGGGCTTGATAATATGCTCTATGGAATTCCAATTGAAGCCCATGTTAAATTTGAAGGACATCTAACATGGGCTTCAATTGGAATTCCATAGAGCATATTATCAAGCCCATTATCGCCGTTTTAGCGGCAGTTTTCTGCCGATAAAGCGGCGATAATTTCATCGCCTGGCTTGATAATATACCCAAAAGCAAGGTGAGTCTGGGGATGTTGTAGAGTGTGGTTGTAGGTCATCCTCGACATAGCAAATTCGCAGCACAGAAGATAAAATCCTAAAAAAAACGCAGTTTGCATCTCCTTACTTTGACAAAGCTACAAAAAAAGTAAAAATGTTATCATCAGACCTTGATTATGCACAGTGCTAATTGGACTCTTCGCTTCCCGTGTTTTCATCTTTAGCCTTAATTTTCTCTTTGTTTGCTGTTTTCAAAGTTTCCTTTTCTGTTCCTCTCCGCATGTGCGGGTATATTTCATCATTTTAACCGCATGTCTGAATCTCTACCCTAATAATATTCACAGACATTCTATGGTGCGATCCTGCGAACCTGTCTGGCTTTTCCTTCTTTTCACTATATGGGGGTAATACGGGGGCTGAAGAACCTGGCATTTTATTTACTATTATTTATTTATTTAAATAACATTTCTATTTGGTTGGGGGCATGAAGTAGCTATAGCGCGCCTCTTAAAGACAGCATGGTTACATGCTCAAATCCATTATTTGAATGTCAGAGGAAAGCTAATGGAGTAAGGCTGTTTCCGGTCAGCAGACGGGGCAGGGGGCTGCCTGTACCAAACTGTGTATTAAGTGGCCAGTTGATGTGTCTCTTTGGGCTAGGGGTCAGTGGTGTTAAGCTATCAGGCAGCATGTGCACAAGTTTAGGGGCATATCAACAACAACCGGCGATAATTATCGCTCAGCGCTCTTAGCGTGAGGATAATTATCGCCGGCTAGCGTGGATTTTTATCGCTGAGATAGCGTGCTATTAGCAATGCTTATCTCAATAGCGATAAAAATCCTCACGCTAAGTGGCTAACGTGAGATTATCACTGGAAACCCAGCGATAATCTCATGTTAGCTAGTTGATAGGGACTCACAAACTTAGCCATGATATCCTCCTTCCATAGGATATCATGGCTAAGTCAGAAAAATACCAGACGTAAAAAAGCAGCGTTAACCGAGGTTAGCGCTGCTTTTTTTGTCTCTAACAGGGTTAGCGATATTCTTGATAATAGGAGAAATATCGCTTAGCGACATTTCTCCTATTATTTTACTCTGGAACGCCCCCTTTGCATCTCATTAGAGATGCAAGGGGAAGCGTAGAGTAAAAGGGTGCTAACATGCAAATTTGCATGTTAGCACCCTGTTGTTGATAGGGTGCTAGTTTTATCTCTGCTTTTTTGGCTTTTAAAGCCAAAAAAGCAGAGATAAAGCCCTTGTTGATATGCCCCTTGGTTCCCACATAGCGTGGCGAGTTTATTATCGGCCGCTCAGTCAGAACCTCGGCCTGACGGGCACACTGAAGGAGAGTTCACAGGGCAGGGGATGGCTTCCATTCCTGCAGCAGGTGCTGGGACAACAGGGCCCAGAAGGTGGGGGTGGAGCATTTTATCCAGATTAATGCTATATCTCATAACTCAAACGGCATCCAGAGTGGCAGTTTACATTCATTACTTGCACTCTGTCGTTTTAAAATAGTGGCCCTCTTTTCAATTAAAGGGTAGCTCACTTAATTTAGGTGATATCAGGAGTATGCCCATTTGGAGCAGCTAGGGACATTATGCACGAGGAGGCACCATTAATTAACAGTACTGAATAGCTGTTGAAAATGGCCTTTTTGCAGGGTTATTCTCAAGTTGTTTTTGCTTCTTCCTCCTGTTTTTCCTGACCTGTTTGTGTTGGATTTTGGACTCTGGGTACTTTACCACTGCTAATCAGTGCTAAAGTGCATTTGCTCTCTCTGTAGATTATGATTGGTTATCCATGATTGTCATATTTGATTTACTGATAAGTCCCTAGTAAAGTGCATTGGGTGTGGCCAGGGCCTGTTAATCAAATGATTCTAGTGGGCCTGCAGCACTGATTGTGCCACTCACAGTAGTCCTGTAAATGTATCTCAGACCTGCCACTGTAGTGTCTGCGTGCAGTTTTAAACTACCATGTCGACGTGGCAAGTGTATCCACTTGCCAGGCTCTACCCATCCTTTTTCTCACATGTAAGGCAACCCTCAGGTAGGCCCAAGAAACCCCCATTGGCAGGGTGTAGTGTATGTGAAAGGCATAACACCAATAACCACAGTGACTTTTGTTTCTTGTTTTGGCATGGCACTCGGAGCCCATATCTGGGTGTTGGAAGTGACGTGGCTGGTAGGCACGCAAACCAGACTCCTGAGGCACACCCAACATGATCCACAAATACCGCAGGCGAGAACATTGTGGGGCAAAGACAATGAGCAGCAGTATCCGTGACCATGCCCAAATGCGCCAAAGTCATCTAGTGAGCAGGAGTGTGCCGTTACCAGGTTTCTCTGATGCATGTGGTGCTCGCAGGTGTGCGTGGTGCTTGGGGAAGACAGTGTCAATGAAAGTGGCTCAACAGACATCTACTGAGCATGAAGGGATCAGGTTGGCACTAAGCATATATTTATTTATCAACACATAATTGTGGACAAATGTTTAAGCGCTCGTATCACTAGAAAGTTGTTGTTAAAAGCACTAATGGCATGGCCCATCATGTGGAGTGGTGTTAGCTACAGCTGTGAGACTCTTTTACATGGCCCATCTTTTGTTGGAATGGGTAGGAAGTTGGCGCACATGCTCCTGATCCGGTAGTGCCTCATCAGGGTTAAGAAGCACGGGATACGCTCTCATACTTATAACATATTATGCTATCCCTACAGAGTGCCACTGCCTCAGCAGATCTCGGTGGATTAATGCCTCAGGATCTAGGCATGGCTCAACAGTGATACAGCAACTACAGGGGGTGCTGGGGCAGGAACCTACACTAATTGGCTCCTTCTGTGGAAATACCTGCAGGGCAGTGGTTGAAGTGGGCGGAATCGGCAGGGTGTGCCCCAACTTCTTTAATTTATCAGATTCCGTTCCCCTACTTTTTTATTTTAAACAGACGCCCCTGATGAGGCCTTCAGCCAATGCTGGACCATTCTGGGAGAGCCGGGGCGGGCAGAGAAGGAAAATGACTGTCTTTTGCTTCTTTACAGAGAAGACAAGGACAGTGTCCTCTTCTCCTGCCCCCCTCTTTCTTTCTCTTATTCCATCTCTTTCCGTCTAGCTCCTCCTCACTTATTGAAAACCGTGACTTCAAGAAACGGTTATTACCCCCAGGTCCCTTATGTCCTCGTCCCATTCAATAATATGATAACCATCTCCCGACAGAAAAAAGGATTAGAAGAATGCTGGGACGCTAACCCCGCCCCTCCCACCGGGAGTACATAAGGGGTACCTAACCAGCATTCTTTTTTTCTGTCTTTCGACAGAATGGTCTGGATGCTGGTGCTGCTCCTGCTGGGCTGGGGTGGCGTGCGTTTGTTCCTGTTGGTGTTCCGGCCCCCACTCCGGTGTTGTATCCAAGTTTTCGTCCCAAGGGCCACACTTACCGGTGGCCCGCAATGTAAGTCAAATAACGAGCAGTTGGCAACGTAGAAGGTTCAAGCGTTTATTGGCCAAACAGGAAACTCTACATAGAGGAGCCTCGTCGATCCTCACCCAAGGGGTGCGCCGAGGAAGACTGCTGGCTCCTTGTCAAAACCACACTTTTATACATTACAGTGCAACATACAAAGCCTTATAAGTGGAAAAGTACCAGCCAGTCTAGGCGCTCCTAATGAGCTCATCCTATATCTAGTTTCAATGATACAGAAAAAGGCTACTATCTTTAAGAATAGAAGGTCGACCGGGTGACTCCCTTCTCATCCCAGGTTCAGAAGGAATTTGCCTGGTACTCCCTTTTAGCAGATGTGACCTTGCTTCTCGGTCGTAAATACAATTCAGCCTGTCTTCTATAACTAGTGTCTGCTGAAACAAGGGGAATATGGGTTCAGGGAATCATGTGACTGTAGCTCCTTTGAACGTTAAAAGAGCCGAGGGCCAAGATGGCCGCAGTTCTGTTTTCGGCCCTTTCCGCCGTACTTAACCCATGGATGCACATAAAGGCCTTCTTACAGGGCCGAGTCAAACTAGTTAGTTTTAGCTACACTGTGCTAATCATATTCTGAAATTCGGATCCTACAGAACGGCCCTTTTAGCATAGTGTAGCTAAAATAAGATACAAAACAAGCACGACTAATCCTCAAAGATACCCTCATCTATCTGCATCAGGTCATGAATTTCCTTCTGGGTCATTTGGGCATGAGCTGGGGTAGGTGGGGGTTTAGGTAGTGCAGAGTGGAATTGAGTGGCACAATAGGAACAACAGACAGGGCCGCACTGGATACAAATGCAGCAGGTAAAGAGGAAACCCACAATACCCAATAGAACCATGAATAATTTCCACCCCCAGGTGGTCAGAAGGTCCCAGAACCAAGTTGACAGGGACCAGGTACCAGTCTCGGTATGGATTTCTGATGCCAGTCGGTGGAGCTTCTGAATGGCTAGATGAACGGAAGGGGCGGAGTCAGGTATATATACACAACAGGAGCTCCCGATCACCCGGCATGCTCCTCCGCGGTCAGCCAGTATGACGTCCAAAACAAGGCGATTTTGAAGGGTCACAAGCCGGGTCGCCTGAAGCTCAACAGTGATATTAGTCAATATTCCGGCCGTGGTATTGACTACTCCCTCCACCACCCTGGACAGCCTTCTGATTTCCTTGCTAGTGAGGATAGGGCCCCATATAGGTAGGACCCCTTTCATAATATCTACAAAATGTTGGGCCGGGGTGTCTGTTTGATCAGTGACATCATTATCCATGGATAGGGATAACAGGCTTCTTTTATTTAGTGAATGAGATTTATGGTAATCTGAGGGAGCAATATAAACAGGAGGATAGAGGAAGGACAGATAACACCTGCCTGACCATCCCCTGGGAAGCCAGGTGTAAGCATTCTCCCCACATACAAAATATATGTTTGGGGGAGTTAGAATGGGAGGACTACTAAAAGTCCGCAATCGATAAGTGTAATTACATCTGCTAGATCCTACGAACAAGTGGCCGGAACCCTGGACACAGAAAGAGGATGACGTATTTAATACCGGGACAGGTATAATCTTGTCTTCGGAGACATTGCGTTCCTGAAAATATCTAAAATACTCGGTGAAGTTGAAGGATACAAAATCTAATACCTCATCCCTTAACCAAGTATCATTCTCATGGTCCATGTACACATTCATGCAAGCTGTTGGATCTAACGTGCCATCAGTGCCTTCTGCATTGGGAGTGAATCCCTGATGCCTCTCTATGTAGGCCAAGATTAATTCATAATCTTTCTCCGAGAATCTACGTGCATCTACAGTATAATGTTCATATATCATAGACAGCAATCTAAAACAAGCCTCGCAGCTCCCTAGATGTGACAACGGCATTGATATAAACAAATCATGTTTATGCATTACTGAAGGGAGGAGCCCACATACCCAGCAATCGGTGACATTCGTGGAACTGTGAGTCTGATGCAACATTTCAATGAAGGCATTATGTACATAAGTCTGACGATGCCTTTCTTTGTGGGGGGCCAAAGTCTGAAAATGGTGTTCCTGAGGAGTGGGGGTAGTTAACACCAAGGTATGGACTGGGTGGCGGAATTCTAAATAAATGACCAACCCTAAACATAATAGAAATGACACAGCTATTATAGAAATAAACACAATTTTAGCACGCAAACTCCATGTGGAAAACATTGGTAAATGTGCATATCTAGGGCGGGGAACTATGGGACGTTCCTCTTCAAGGGCGAAGCGAGCAAAGGGATACATTCTCACTAAAAGTCCGATTCTAAACTCGGGAAACAATGACAACAAGAAGAGAAACTATATGCAGTCCATTCTGCCGGAGGGTGCTTCTTTCCTGTGTCCAAGTTAGAGCCTCACAGGCAGGCTCTTAGCATTCCAAAACAGTAGAAAAAAAGGGAAAAGAATCAAAAAACTTCTCGCGTAGGAGCTGCACTTGACGCAACTCTGGTCGAAGAGGAGGATTACCTGGGCCCCTTTTACTATCAATGTCTCTAACTTCTTTCTGAACAGGGCTATCACTTATAGTTCCTCGCCCTCAACGAGTTCAGTCCAGTGTTCATGTGATCCCCTAGGTCCCTTAACTCGGACTTCACCTTTTATGGTAAGCCGGACCGGGGAATCTCATTCCGTTTGCGGGGCCGCAGGTGGTATCGAGTGTGACCAGGGGTTTCAGGATTTATGAACAAAACGGGCACAGTGGGATCAGAGGAGGAACAAGATGTGTGGCCCTCCTGGTCACGCGTTTGATCCCCAGGCAGGGCCTTATTTGACACAGCTGACCCTGAACTTGTGGCCCTCTCCCCCTGCCCTTCTGTTTCTCCGTGGGCTTCGGGGGAGGGCGGCTCTCCGGCATCGTGCTCACCTCTGTGCCGTTCGTTCTCCTCTTGGTCCTGGCAATCCTCGGGCAAAGGAAGCGGGACACGCTTCAGATGGGAAACATGAATCCAATGCTGCCTCCCTTCGACCTTTACCGCCGTCCTCGTGGCCAGAAGTACTTGATGTGGCTGGGTCCAGCGGGGTTCCAAGCTCGACTTTCGCTGGAAGTTCCGAATTAGGACCCACTGACCTGGTTCGATGCTGTGTCCGGGACCCTCCGGCAGAGGCTGCAGTACTGCTGAAATCTGTTGGTGGATAGAACGGAGATCTTTAGTTAAAGCATAAAGGTAGTCGGCCAGCATAGGATACTCAATATCCCTAAACGACTTAGGCCGGGGCACCCCCCATACATTGGCTGGTCTCCCAAAAACCACCTTGTAAGGGGAAATCCCACTCCGAGAATGAGGGGTGGTTCTCACAGACAATAGGGCCAAGGGCAGAAGATCGGGCCATTTCAGGCCAGTCGTGTCCTGTAGCTTAGCTAATTTTAACTTCAGGATCCCATTATATTTCTCAACTAGGCCTACTGATTGTGGGTGTCTTGCGGCGTAGAACTTCTGTCGAATTGCCAAACCTTTACATACATGTTGAACTAGGTTGGCATTAAAATGTGTCCCATTATCACTCCAGATTACTCGTGGTAACCCGTATCGGGGAAAGAACTCTTTTATTAGGGCTCTAGCAGTTGTTATAGCTGTGTTTTCTCTAGTGGGGTACGCTTCCACCCATTTACTGAAGGTACAGATTACCACCAGAACATATTTAAGGTTGTTAACCCGTTCCAGTTGTATATAGTCCATTTGGAGTACCTCGAAAGGCAAGGTAGGTGGGGCAAAGCTCCCTGTCAACACAGGGGTACTACCCCCCGGGTTATGCTGGAGGCAAATCATACAATGCTGGACCAGATTTTTAGCTGTTTTCTGAATATTGACATTGTACCATACAGGGTCCAACATTGCCCACATACCTCGAACCCCGACGTGAGCGGGACCATGTGCCATGGCCACTACCGCATTCACTAATGCGTTTGGTAGCAGCCATCTGCATTTTACTGATAAATCCGTCCAACACCCATTCTCGTCTAACCGCCCCACCTGCTCCTGCCAATACTGTAGCTCCTCTGGGGTGGCTTCTTTCTGCAACTCTCTCACACTCTCTACAGTGTTTCAAAAAATGTCTGCTTCTACCATCCGTCTGCATTGACTAACTACGAACATGGAGGGGGTATCTGACTGGGCAGTTTCCTTAGCAATCTTGTCCGCAAAAGCGTTACCCCTCCCAACATCATTAGTTACAGCCTTATGGGCACTACATTTCACAATGGCGAGGGCCTCTGGCAAAGGTAATGCGGCCAGCAATCGTTCGACCAATTGTCCATTCTTTATCTTTTCACCATGGGACGTAAGAAACCCTCGTTCTGCCCATAATCTCCCGAAACTATGGGCTACACCGAAAGCGTATTGGCTATCGGTGTAGACGTTCAACATCAGTCCCTTTCCCAACTCACATGCTCTAAGTAGTGCGATTAATTCAGCTGCTTGGGCGGAAAGATATGGTACCTTGGCCGCCTCTAGCACGGTCCGCAGGGTGGTGATTGCATAGGCCGCAACTGTATTACCGTTGGGCAATTTAAAGCATGAGCCATCAACAAACAATTCTCCTTGGGGTTCCGATAAGGGGGTGTATGTTAGATCTATCCGGCCCTTTGTCTCTTCTTCAGTCCGGAATATGCAATCATGTACATCCTGGCCACTTTCTCCTTTGGGGAGGGGTAGCAACGTGGCCGGATTCAGAGTCATGCATCTTTTAATGGTTATGTGAGGTGCAAACAGGGTCAATTCGTACCCCGTAAGACGCACACTAGTTAGGTGCTGCGTCTGAGTTCTGTTTAACAATACGTCCACAGCGTGTGGTACCATTACTGTGAGATCCGTATTTAGGACTAGCCCTTCCGATTGCCTGATCGCCAACGCTACTGCGGCCGTGGCTCTCAGGCAGCTGGGAAGTGCTCTGGCGACGTTATCCAAAACCGCTGAGAAATATGCACAGGGTCTTTGCTTACCTCCAAAGTCCTGTGTTAACATTGAAAGCGAACAACCGTCCACCTCATGCACATAGAGCACAAAAGGCTTCTGGTAGTCTGGGGTGCCAAGCACAGGAGCAGAACATAAAGCAGCCTTCAGAGAAAGAAAAGCTATTTGACACTCATCAGTCCAAGGTAGGGGTTCATGCACGTCTTTGGTGATCAAATACAAGAAAGATTTAGTGATAAGAGAGTAGTTAGGAATCCATTGGCGACAGTAAGAGGTTATGCCAAGCAAAGCACGGACATCACGTTGCGTGCGGGGAACAGACATGTTAGTAATGGATGCAATACGTTCCGGGGTCAATCGCCTTCCCTCCTTCGACAGGAGATGACCGAGATAGGTCACCTCCGGTCGACAATATTGGAATTTCGACAATGATACTTTATTACCATGTTTTGCCAAATGTTGCAGCAATTCCACTGTTGCCGTTCGGCAGACCTCCTCAGTGTCAGAGGCCACCAGGAGATCATCGACATACTGGAGTAATACATTACCTGGCGGCAAACTCAAGGTGTCCAGTATCCTCTTCAATGCCTGACTATAGATACTGGGGCTTTCAGTAAACCCCTGGGGGGCGCGACAGAATCTGAAGCTACGGCCCCCCAATGTGAAACCGAAAAGATAGCGGCTGTCTGGATGTATAGGGATGCTAAAGAAAGCGTTTTTTAAATCAATAACTGAGAAAAATTGTGCCGTTGTAGGAATCATTGTCAGGACGGAGTTAATATCAGGTACCACAGGGAACTGGGGTACCACGATCTTATTGATTTCTCGAAGGTCAATCACGAATCGATAGGTATCAGCATAATCAGGAGTCGGTTGTGTCGGGGCTCGTTTAAGAATCTGAAGAATAGGGCTATTACATGTATTAGAGGCCGTTTCTTCCACTACTCCAGTCTTTCTCAAATCATGAATGATAGCCAGCAGGGCCCGTTCCCCAGCAGGGGCAATTTTATACTGGGGAATCTTTGGCAACTGGGCGTCCTGTTTTAAGGTAATCGATACTGGGGTTATTCGTAAATGGCCCACATCAGTGTCTCCGGTCGCCCAGAGGGTCTCCGGAATGTTCGCCAGTTCTGGTGGTAAAGGTTCTGTCTTAGAGAAGCATTGTGCAGAAAGGGGAGAAGGGTCTTTTATGGTCAGGTAGACCCCTTCTGGGGAACAATAGATGTGAGCATGTAATCTTTTTAATAGATCCATGCCTAAAAGGTTCTCTCCACACTGGGAGGTCAAAAGGAAAGGTGAGTCTATCGATACCGGCCCCAGTGTAAGGGGAAGCGGTTCTGAGATGGGGCTTACCACCGGAGTTCCAGAAAACCCCACAGACACATTATTCTGGCCAGACAGAGCAGCCCCCGGGACTAGGGCACGTGAAACGGAACTGTTCATGGCCCCAGTGTCAACTAGAAACTTACCTGATGCATTCAGTAGTCGTGCATGAACGTAAGGTCCAGCTTGATCCATTGGAATCGACACCTGCCCCTGACTCTGTCTTTGGCTGTCCTATGCTTGAGAATAACCTGATCCTTCGCCTGCCACATAATCGTCATTATAATACTGTCTTCCCTGACCGTGGTCGAAACAGTTCTGACCTATCTCACCTGTCGCCGAATGCTCTGCTCTCGTAGATCCCCCTCGCTGCCCAGAGAAACGTCCCCTTCCCCGTCCTCTCGGAGCACTGTTCTGTTCATATAGTAACGGACACTGAGCTCGCCAATGTCCCTCCTGTTTACAGAAAGCGCATTGATTTATGCCCAAATCTGTCCGTCCCATCGTCTGCGGCGGACCCGCCCCTCTCGAAGCAAAATTCTGTGACCCTCTACCTCTTCCCCGTCCTCTCTCTACTTGCTGTAACAATACCCGAGTCTTCAAGTCCTTCGATTTCTTTTCTGTCTTGTCTCTACTTTCATTCTCCCGATGTTCATAATATGGAGCCATACTCAAGATTGTCGAAGGGGTGGTGGTCGTCCAGGTGCTTTCAGCGGCCTGTAATCGAGCCGACACCTCTGGCGATAGATTGGTCACGAATCGATTCACGAACAACCGTACCCCCCCTTCAGTGGCTAGGTCCTGTCCACTGAAATCAATGAAAACCCCCTCAAATCTCGTAAAGAAATCGGATACACTCTCATCTTTCTTCTGCTTGCAGGCCGTTAACTTATCCCCGTCCACTTTCCGGGGAGGGATCAGCGAATGCATATAATTTATTATCCTATCCGGAAGGGCCAATATTTCCGCCCGGGGCTTATTCCCTGGTTTACGGTCTCTATCCCATCCCCGTAGCTGTTCCCAGGTCCCCCCAAACTCGGTTACATGGTCTTGATCATGCACCTGGTGCCAAATGTCCACCGGTACTAGTAGAGCGAAGAATAGCTCAATGTCTGCCAACGTCATTACTGCGGAGGAAGCTGCCTCAGTAAGCTCTTTGTAATACGCGGTGGGATTCTTCCTAGGATCAGGTAACTGACTTTTCAGTGACAACACCTCACTACGTTTCCAGGGTGTGTACACCCATTGCTCCTGGAAACGCGCCTCCACTCTGGGACGAGTAACTACCCCCTGGGCATCCACTACTTCCGTGATCTCGGGATGGTAGATGGGGGGTACTTCCCGCATAGGGTACTGGGATAGCCCCGTAGGATTAGTGGACTGCAGGCGGGTTCTATACGCCACCAGCGTCTGCACATTCCCATACACGTCTTCGGGGGTAAGGCGAGATTTATGGGCTTGTGTGACAATATCGTATAATATGGCCGGGGCCCTTCCGTCCGTGTGTGTTTGTTCCCACAAGGATATGAGGCGGTTTGCCATATGTTCGAATGCATGCTGCTGCATTACCGGCTCGTAATCCCTCATGGTGCTCCAAATATCTGGCAATAAATAAATGGGTTGCCGCATCCATTGGGATGCCTGCACAGCAATAGCGTCCTTTTCTTCGGTTCCCAAAGCTGAACGAGTAAACAACCTCTTACCCTCAGTCAGAGGAACCGGACATGTCGGAGTGGTGACAGCTGCTACTGGCGTAGTACTCGCGGAGGAGGAGGGCAAGGCAGAAGGGGATGTCATTGACTCGGGTGGCAGCTGTGTTGTCCCAGCTGCTGCAGCATTTAACAGTGCTGGTAACATAGTAATCACCTCTGACATAGATGTAGACAGTCGGGAGAGCTCCGTCGAAGGAGGGGGACTGGGGGGAGCCGGAGGGGCTGAGGCTCCCGAGGTTCCTAAGGGTGCGGCCGTGGTTGGAGCCGAGATTCCAGCCACCTCCGGATACAGCCGTTGCGGCACATAAGGAGGCGGTGGCCGTATATCCAATAAGTCCTCTATCTCATCTTCAGCATTTGGCCGAGTCACATAGCTCTTATCTACCTTCAATCGAAATTCACGGTTCATACAATCTATTCCCTTCTCCGCTCGAGACCTATCATATGCTATGGCCTTCTGATTCACATTCTGTCCTGCCTTCGCCCTCGATCGCTTCTCCTCCCTTATCCGGCGCTGCTTGGATTCTTTCAACCACGAACCCAGGGCATCGAACATAGCCTGGCGGCTGCGCCTGGAGAACAGTTGTTCCTGCAAGAAAGCAATCTTTTTCTCGTCAAACGAGCCAGTTTTTGGCCATTGTAATTCTTCGTTACTTTTAGTATATTTATGCCACAGAGTACAAAACAACAAAGGGGTAATTCCATGCTTCACATACATATAGTGGCTGGGACTGCCTTCCGGCGGGGCGGGCTGACTCTCAGCTAGCCGAGAGTCACCCGTCCGACAGCAACAACTGAAACAATTAAACTTACTAAAACAGGGCATGGTAACTTAGTCCAATACAAACACAAACGACATAAACCACAACCAAGAGGTTACAACGTTTTCCACCTAGTCAGTGAGCCAGTCCCACACTAATCAGTAGCATCTCCAACAATAGACATCTCTGACTACACCATGGGTCCTCTCACTGCCTTTCCGGTTCACCACTGAGACCTGTCCCGGGGAGGTCTGGGCCTCACCGAGGATATGTCTCGCGGCTACCCAGCTTGGGTCGTGAGTCTCTCAGGTGCAATCAGGCTATATTCCGCGCGCGGTTCATCAAGTCAGAAAAAAGGGCCCTTCAAATCATACCATATGTACATGTACTCTGAAATCAAATGCCCAGCCGTATCAATCGGGCTTCAAACCAACAGTGGCATCGCTTCTCAGTGCCTACTTCAAAATCAATGCACCGCCCTAGAGCCTGTGCTTCAAACACCACTACACGCTCCACCTCGCGTGTTTCAAAATCAAAACGGGCACTGCGTGTAGCCAGTGCTCCAAATCAAAATTCTACTCACCGGGTGCACCCTGGTACGAATGTCCGTTCTTCGCTGCCAACTCCTCTCGACCAACCCGGTCCGTTTCCTGAGTTGAGCCCGTAAGACCCCGGTGAAGGGTGACTAGCAGCAGAGGGCTTCCCGCCCGGGCGCGCGGAGCAGAACCCTTGAGCTCGTTCTCCGCTCACCCGACCGAAACGCCTTCGGACCTACCGCCCGATTACGGGGAAGGCCGGACCCTATCACGGGGTCCCTTCGTGGTCGCCAACTGTTGTATCCAAGTTTTCGTCCCAAGGGCCACACTTACCGGTGGCCCGCAATGTAAGTCAAATAACGAGCAGTTGGCAACGTAGAAGGTTCAAGCGTTTATTGGCCAAACAGGAAACTCTACATAGAGGAGCCTCGTCGATCCTCACCCAAGGGGTGCGCCGAGGGAGACTGCTGGCTCCTTGTCAAAACCACACTTTTATACATTACAGTGCAACATACAAAGCCTTATAAGTGGAAAAGTACCAGCCAGTCTAGGCGCTCCTAATGAGCTCATCCTATATCTAGTTTCAATGAAACAGAAAAAGGCTACTATCTTTAAGAATAGAAGGTCGACCGGGTGACTCCCTTCTCATCCCAGGTTCAGAAGGAATTTGCCTGGTACTCCGTTTTAGCAGATGTGACCTTGCTTCTCGGTCGTAAATACAATTCAGCCTGTCTTCTATAACTAGTGTCTGCTGAACAAGGGGAATATGGGTTCAGGGAATCATGTGACTGTAGCTCCTTTGAACGTTAAAAGAGCCGAGGGCCAAGATGGCCGCGGTTCTGTTTTCGGCCCTTTCCGCCGTACTTAACCCATGGATGCACACAAAGGCCTTCTTACAGGGCCGAGTCAAACTAGTTAGTTTTAGCTACACTGTGCTAATCATATTCTGAAATTCGGATCCTACACCGGGTAAGTCCTGCGTAGTGGTGTTTTGTTCCCTCGCTCTGATGTGTTCCCAGTTGCAGCTTGAAGCTTTTGGTTCGTAACGAGGAGGTGCACGTTTCGTCCAGGGCTCTGTTTTGAAGTACAGGTTCCGCAGTGGCGTTGTCCCGTATATTCCGCTCAGCCATGCGATTACGATCTTCGGGTTCTCCTCCTGCTGCCTGTTACTGCGGGCTGTGGGTGCAGGGCTCTTCCTCGGTGGCTTCTTCCTGCCTCCCATCCGCTCCCTGAGCCGCAGGAGCATTGCCGCTCACAGTCCGAGGGAGCCTCTGACCACAGGTGCTACATTCAACTGGCCAGGCTTCCCCTCATTTCATGATACGCATGGCTTAGGTCTGGGGATGCCGGAGTTCTTCCTCTGCTACGACCTTGGCAGTTGCAGGTTAGACCTGGAATGTGTGCAGCATTTGGAGTGGTGTATGCAGGCATCGATCCCGCTACCTCTCACATGCTGAGCGGGCGCTCTGAATTTATTTGGCTACTGCGGCCGAATTTGGTTCCGGGTTCGTGAGAAAGTTTTTATGTGCTCCCTGAATCTGTCCGGCATGGGTTCGTTGACGGTTTTTCGCTCCTGTTCCCTTTTTGGGGTTGGTCTGTTGTCACCCTTACTGTGAGGACCTGTGTCACATATGCTGCGTGATGCGGCTGCACCTTGGCTGGTCTGTATGCCGCCTCCTGCACGGCTTGAGTGGGCTGTGTTTCCGAAGACTCCGTTTGGTGTTGTGCTTCGTGGTGCTGCCGGGGTTGGGGCCTGATGTCCCGTGTTTGCTGTCCCGGTCAGTGCTCTTGCTTCGGGATCGTGTGATTCTGGGCACGTCACTTAGTCTCCCATGTTGGCAACATGCTTTTGCTGTGTGGTGTGCACTGTTTTTGTGTGCTCCCTGATGTATGTGCATTCTCTTGTGGCACACGTGGGTGCAGCCTAGCGGCCTGCACTCATGCCTTTGCTCCATGGCACACGGTTCGTGTCTGCCATGGGTTCTGGCCTGGAGGGGTTCGCTTTCTGTGCATAATCCCGAGGTTAACCGGTTTGTTTTGCTGGTCGTCGCTCGGTCTCCCTGGAGACGTTCTGCTCTCCGTGTTTTTTTTGTGTTGCATGCTTTGCTTCTGCATTTTTGTGGCGGGGAGTCCGTCGATGATGCCGTGGACTGGCAGTGTCTTTTGCATCCTGTTCCTTGGGCTGCTGCCTTTTTCTCCCATTTGGCAGGCTCATCCAGACAGGGCTGGGGCATGTTGTTGGGCTCTAATCGGGTCCTGTGTTCTACATTGCCTTCGTGGCTGCCTTGGGCTCTCTGTTGGGGTGGGGGCCTTGTTCCTGGTGGTGTCTCGGCCTCCTCTCTGAGTTTGCGGGACTTGGCTTTCCCTGCGTCTCTGGGATGGTGCTCTGCGAATGTGAATTGCTTATCCTGGAGGATGTGCCTGTGGCTTCGGTGCCAGGTTGTCTCTGTCATCCTGCTGCTGTTCTGCCCCTCGTGGTCCCTTTCCCTGTTGCCTTTGCCTGCGGTTCTGCGTGGTTCTTCCTGGCACGCTTGTTTGAGCTGCGTTTTGCCCTGGTTGTCTGCTAGCCCTGTCATTCGGGCTTGGTGCTGGTGCTCCTTGGCTGTGTCCTGGGCCTGGTTGTTGCGGTCCTGGCCTCTGGGTTTTTTGCCTGTGGCCTTTCCTCCCTGGGGATGGCTTCTCTCCTGGGTGGGGTCTCCTGCTTGGGTTTCTGGATGAGGTTGGTTCCTCTTTTCCTGCTTTCCCAGGCTGCTGGTTCTTGGCAGGCGCTGTGGTGCTGGTCTGGCCTACTTTCGGGGTCTGTCTCCCTTGCCGGTGTGCTTCGGGATGCCCTTGTCGGTCCTCTCTGTTCCTGGCTACTGCGTGGTGTTCTGGGTGCCTCGTCTGCTCTGGTGCCTCGGGGGATTTTGGCTTCCCCTGGGGTGTCTTGTGTTTGGCCTCTTGGCTGTTGGCTGTGCTTCTTCCTTCGGCCTTTCCTCTCTGCTTCTTCTGGTCTCGTCTGGTGTCCGTGGTGCTGCTGGGTGGTTGATGTTTTATGCCTGGGTGGATCCCCGAGTACTGTTAACCTCCGCTGGCTCTCTTCTGTCCTGCAGTGTTCTTCTCCGGCTTTGTTCGCTGAGGAGGGGGGGTGTTGTTCCTGCCCTTTCTGGTGGTTCTTTGCTGGAGTTGTGCCTCAGCTTTTCCCTGTCCTCATGTTGTTCCTGGGGCCGTGTTCCGGTCACTCCTGGTCTGCGGGCTTGCGGTTGCTTCTGCTTGGCCTTCGGCGGTACCTGCTTTTGGTTGCCTGTTGCCTTCGGCCTTCCTCCCTGTTGGCTCCTGTTCTTGGCTATCTGCTGATTTCTGTTTGGTACGGCCTGCTTGAGGTTGCCTGGTTGTGCTCTTGCTGTGGTCCTGGCCTGCCTGTTGGGGCTGTGTGGGAGGTTCATTGGGTGGCCTGCCGCTTCTTTGCTGGTGTCTTTTCTGCCTGAGAGGTGGCTGGTCCCTCTGCTATCGGTTTCCGGTCCTTGCAGGTGTGGTGTGTTCCTGCCATTGTGGCCTCTTGGTTCTGGCTGTGCCTGTTTGGGTCTGTCGCCTGCTCCTGCATTCCCTGCTTGCCTCCTCTTGGGTTTCGTTTGGGCGTCGCCGGGGCTGCTTGCTCTCTGGCCTGTGCTCTGCTGAGGCCTTCCCTTCTTTGGCCTTCCCCCGGTTTTGGGTTGGGCTTTCGGTCCTTTTGGTCGTGCGGGTTGCTTGGCTTCGGCTTTGGCTTCCCGGCTGTGTCCTCAGTTGCCGTTTTGTGCCCTGGGGGTTCTTCCCCTGCGCGTGCCCTGCCTTGGGTTGTGTCGGGCTGTGGGGTTTGGTTTGCTTGTGCGTTTCTCCCTGGCTTCTGTTGCTTCTATGGTCGGGTTGTTTTTGTGTTTCCTCTCCCCTGGTGGGTTGGGGTTCCATGCTGTGATGTTGGGGCCTGTCCCGCTCCTTCGGGGCCTCTGCGGGCTGTTGGCCCTCTGTCTTGCTGGCCTCTGTGTCTTTGCCCCTGCCTTCTGGTTGGGCTGTTTGGGGTCGTCTCTGCCTGGCCTGTCTCTGGTTGGACTTGTCTGTTGTTGATGTTGGCTCCCTTAGGGCTCCCTTGCTTTGGTCTTGGGTTCTCTGGGTCGTTTGATCGTCCGGTTGCACTCCTTCGCTGGTGTTCGAGGTGTGCCTTCTTCGAGCTGTTGCTTCCTGCTCCGGTTTATGGTTGGGGTATTTTGCTGGAGCTGTGTTCTGGGGTTCATGTGGTTCCTCCTGTTCCCTTTTCCTCCTTGTTTTTCCGGGTCTCTTTATCCTGGTTGGTTGCCCTTGTCGGTTCTTGCTGCTCTGGCTTCCTGGAGGTGCTGGTTCCCTTGGTGCCTTGTTTCTTGGTCTCTTGGGGCCTGGTGGGTTGGCTTCCAGGGTTTGTTCTTCCTTCTCCGGTGCCTTGGTTTTCCCTCTTTCCCTGTCCGTGGGCTTTTTCTCGCCTTCCGGTCTGGGTGCTGGTGGTCTGTTGGCTACTGCTGGTCCTTTTTCTCATGAGGCCTGCTGCTCTTTTATGGGGTTCCGGGGGTTTGTCCTCTGGTCTCTCTGGGGTCGGGTTGTTTGCTTCCCTTCTCTTCTGGTTGGTCCTGCATTTGGTGGACTTCTCAGCCCTTTTTTTCCGGGGCCTACTTTGGTTGGTTTTGGTTGGGGCTTCACGTTTCTCTGACCCTCTTGTCCCCTGGGTGTTTCCTTTCTTTCAGGGGCCTTGGTTTGGCTGGCATGGGTTCTCTGTGCCTGGGTTTGGATCGTGTTACTGGGTTCTGGCTCGCTGGCCTGGTGGCTCTTGGCCTTTCTCTTTGGGTAGCCTCCTCGCTGTTGTTTTCTTCTTGCCTCGGCTGGCTTGTGCTCCCGTGCTCTCCCCTTCTTTGGTTGGATGTGGGGTGTTCCTGCTGTGGGCTGGTTGTCAGTCTGTTTGTCTGGATGTTTTCCCGTTGTTTTGTTGGGTGCGTCCAGGATTGGTGAGGCTCCCTCTTGTCGGGGGCTCTGCCAAGGGTTTCGCCGGTTCTGCCTTTTGCTTGCTGCGGTTGCTGTCTTGGTGTGGTTTCCTGGGTTGGCTTCTGTTTTGTTTGGTAAGGCCGGCTTTTCTTGTTTTGGTATTCTCCACATAGTAATGAATGGGACGAGGAGATAATGGACTTGGGGGTAATGCTCTATTACTTACCGGTAATCTTCATTACTCCGGATCCCGTTGTCCTCGTCTCATTCATACGACCCTCCCTCCCTCCCGGACGGACGGCCTTCCTGTTGTGGGCTTGGTTGTTCAGGCGGAATGCTGGGTAAGTACCCCTTATGTACTCCCGGTGGGAGGGGCGGGGTTAGTGTCCCAGCATTCTTCTGATCCTTTTTTCTGTCGGGAGATGGTTATCTCCACATAGTAATGAATGGGATGAGGACAACGGGACCCGGAGTAATGAAGATTACCGGTAAGTAATATAGCATTACTCACTCTTTCCCCTCCTTTCATTTATTTGCGCCTCTGTGAAATGGATCCAAAAAAGAAAATCACTTTTGCTGAAAATGTCGTCTTTTCGAACATTTTTCTGTTATAAAGTAAAGCTTAGGGACTGAGAGAACTAAAAAAAAAACGCAAAAAATAACTAAATAATGCAAGATAGAGTGGTCACAAGGTGGCCAGATTGATTTTATTCACACGCAAATACATAGCACTACTTTACAGAGTTTGCCAGTGAAGCGCTACTTTTGTTTTCTCGTCTTTCGTTGAACAACATTGTTTTCCCTGGGCCGGGAAGTGCACCATTGCTGGAAGTACTGTGCAATACATGCTTGATGGGTGGACTGGAAAACAAAATGTGTACTACGGCTCTGTGCTCAGGGATATGGTCTTTTTAAACCATTCTGCTCACGTTTTGAAAGAATATAAGCCATGGACATTGAACTGGGACCTGCACTCATGTCCTTAACTTTTTCAGGCAAAAACACTCATTTATTTCTGAAAAATGAGTGTAAAAACGTGAAGCCACGTTGTTCCTTCTTACATTTCACAGGCTTTACTTAATCTTGAATTCCCTTGAGTGTTTGCTTTTTCCAGGATGTTGTTATTTGTTTTATTTTTATAGGCAGCATATTACTATTGTTGAGTGCGTAATTTGAATTGAGTCACATCCAGGTGTTTATAGCAGGGCACAATTGGGTTGTAGTTGAAGGCAGTGCGAGTTTCTCTTAGTGGGGAAGTATGGTATTCAGTGTTTGCTTTTTCCAGGATGTTGTTGTTTTTATTTTTTTTAGGCAGCATATTATTATTGTTTAGTGAGTAATTTGAATTGAGTCACATTCAGGTGTTTATAGCAGGGCACAATTGGGTTGTAGTTGAAGGCTGTGCGAGTTTCTATTAGTGAGGAAGTATGGTGTTCAGTGGGGGAGAGAATGTGTCACTATGGTCAGAGCTACCAAATTTGGAACTGGGGAACCAGGTTCAGCCTTCATGACCAATCCACCAGACCACTCTTCTGAGGGAGCACATTCCTGTACTAGACCTTAGAAGGCGCCGCAAGACCATAGAAGCCCTGGTATCTAAGCACCGGCAGGTGAACCCTAGCAGTGGCAAATGCAAGTTAACCTTAAAGGACTGTCTACTACAATCCATGTTGAAGTTCACCTCCAGTCTTGCGGGCAGGCCTATGAAACAGCACACCCTAAAGCAACAATACTCTGTCACTGAGGTCACAGGACCCTTGAGCAGGGTGGCAATAGGGAGGTGAGACTGGTACAATCGCACCGGGTGCCGAGTTTGGGTGGGGGCATCATGTTTGCAAGTGTATTATGTTTCTAAAAGCCTTTGCTGCCTCCGTCCTGGCCTCCAGCAATTTTTGCCAACAATGAAAATGTCATGATAACTCCTGCGATTGTTCTACCTAGAGAGAAATTGAGCTCTGTCAAGAGGAAGTTTTGATTTGTGGAAAGGTAGCGCAGAGGGTTAATGTGCCTGTTGTAAAGAACATGTACCATACAGATCACAAAGTGCACATAATGTAATTAGGTCAGTGGGTTCCTACTTTTTTCAGTGAGATCCTTTTGATACTTGCAGTTTATAAGTCAAAATCCTGACAAAGAGCAGTGAGCTGTTAATTTTCATCTAAAGGCTGCATACACACTGCAAGGCATAAATTAGAGCGTTATGTTTTTCCCCAGTCTTTGATTATCCTAATGTTGCAAAAAGGGTTCATTTGAACAGAAATCAATTGGGGTTATTAAAGAGAACCCCCAACCATGGTATTATGTTCTAAATTCAGAGTTTGTGTTTCTCCAGACCAATCACTTTTAAACTATACTGCCTCCTAGTATGGTTGTAATGTCACTTCTACACCTTGCAGTCTTTTATCTTATGTAACATTTCCTGTACAGCGAATTTCACAAGTATGATTGATTCTCTCTGTGTAATGTGTGTGATTTAAAGTGCTCTGAAACCCAACACTGGTTTCAGTCATGGTGCTGCAAATCAAACTAAAAGCATTTGAGAGAGAGAGTGTGGTTATGGAGACTTAAGGGGCACTGTGAAATAGTGGTAGTAAGGGAATGCATGACAGCGGGAGTCATTGGGGGGCACCAACAAACATTGTCGCCCAGAGCTCCACCAGTGCTAAAGCCAGCCCTTCCCTGTAGGCCAGTTCGCCTCACCCATTGGTACCTCCATTTGCATTGTTTCAGCAGTAGTAGCCGCAACTCACCAGTGGTCGGCAATGCAGGATTGCACGCACACCAAACTAAGTTCACAAACTTCACGGTCTCTCTGCTTTATGCACAATCACTTTTAACATGTGCTCCCTGCGTTGGGACCACTGGAAATTTACAGCTATGGAGGACAAAATTATGCCGCAGTATTGACTAAATTATGCAGCAAAAATGGATGCAGTGTAATGCAGTATATTTTCTGATACTGTATTATTTTAACATTTTTACACATTCTTACAGTCTGTGCAAATATTTTGCCTTATTAGTACCAGTGTAACATACAAATGCAGCAGTGAGAAAAGTGATCAGTCAACTTTTGCAAAGGGCCCTCCACTTCTCAGCAACACAAGTCACATATTTGAGTAAATTTCGATCTGTTTGAGCTACGAACAATTTAATAGTTAAAATCGTCAAATTATGCAGCAGATGATGCATTATGTGGGAAAGATTGAAGAGCCATAATTATATCGGAAACATTTGCAAAGTAGGATATTTTACCATTCATGTTTGAACTGCTCTTGTGGAAAAAGGGAGGCGAAGTGCTGATGACAGAAACTCCATGGCTCCGAGACAAATGGCTTATACTTCCACTTTTAAGAGTATTTGGGGCATTTTGTGATTGGAAACGAATCCCACTTTGTGAATGTTTTTTAATGTCAATAACTCATATTAAACCTTGAATAAATGTGTATCCATTGGTTGAATTAAATAATGTAATAAGCTGTAACAAGGTAGTGGAATGCCAAACAAATTTAAAAAATTAGAATAATTTGCTCTTTCTGGCCACAACTGTGACTCTGCCCACTGACCCAATCCTCGGGTTATTCCTACCCTCTGATTCTCTGACCACAGTTCCTCTACTTTTTTTCCCCCACTTCGACCACTGCTGCAGGGTGGCTCTGCCTGTGCCGAAGCTATGTAAAGTAGGACTGCGGCTATGTTCAGTGGGGGGGGGTGGTATTTACGTTTGCTTTGTTCCTTTTTCTCCTGGACTTTGTTATGTGGCCGAAAGTGTATGGACAGTGAGGATCAGCCACGGCCCGTATAGGGCGTGCCACCGGGCGGTGACGTGGGGTGGGGGAGGGGCATGGTGGGGGGTTGTAAAATGCATCATACGGACGATTTCAGGTAAGTAATGAAAAAAAACCCCAAATTTCGTTGAGCGCGCTGCATCGCCAAATGCGATGTAGCGCGCGCAACAAAATCCATTTTTTTCTTTACTTACCTGAAATCGTCCGTATGCCGCATTTTACAACCCCCCACCCTGCCCCTCCCCGCCCCACTAAACAATAACAACAAACCTCCCCCTATTCAATAATTAATAGGTGATACATCTAAAGATAATTGAAAACATCATTGTTCCACAGAAAATATTTTCATCTTAATTTATTTTATCAAAATAGTTTTAAGGAAAGGTTATATCTATGTATATTCAATTTCAGCAATTCCTATAGTTTCTCTACATAACGATCACAAAAACAGCCCCACTAAAGCATAATACACAATAAATATAGAAATAACAACCTCAATATACACAGACACAATATGCATACCAAACATAGTCAAATGAAGAAAAAAGAAAAATAGATCTAATGAACAATAATAACAAAAATAACAATTACAGTCTTTTCACAAATGGCAAGCTGAAAATAGTAGGCCTGGGCAAAATTTCCATTCCGTTCGCGGAATTTGCGATAATTTGGCATTTCCGCGTTCCGCGGAGAGCGCGGAAATGTCAAAATTTCCGCATTCCGCAGCTTTGCGATAATTTGGTTCTTGCTCACGCTGTAAAATAATACATTCTCGCGCGTGCGCGATCGCCTTACCTGAATCCCCGCGTTCGCCGACAAGTTTTCCCGATCCGGTCGCGTTCTCCATCAGATGTTGTATTGTTTTAGCCATTTGCGCTGTCTCGCGACAGTTCGCGTCCGCAGTGACGTCATGCGTCACGCGATCACGTCTTTCTTCTCGCGATCATGCACCGCGAGACAACTGAAAACAAGATGGCCGCGCCCGCGAGCAACCGCAGGGGTAAGTTAGCGACCCGCAACCATGCAGAAAATATTGCGAACGGGCGGGAAAAAAACTTCCGCATCTTCGCGATATTTCCGCTTGTTTGCGGAGATTTTTAACATTTTCGCGATAATTTGCGAAAGTCGCTTTCGCAAATTCCGCCCACCCCTAGAAAATAGCAGACAAGAAACGTCTTTTCAAAGTTGTCAAACTAAGAATAGCTGACAAGAAGCGCCGACGCGTGTTTCGGAGTGGACATGAAGACCAACAGTTCCTTCGTCTAGAAAAATCCTCATCGCTAAAACCAAACGTTTTGATACTCTCCATAGGTAAGATGTCAAAAATCACAGGGTCTGCATAGTGTATTGGAGCTCTTTTTACTTCCTTATCTATCTATTTTTCATTTCTTTATTTTTAATTTTTTCTGTTTATTTAGTCTTCATTTATTTATGCTGTCCCCTTGGTGGTGGATATTGAATATTTCACTTTTTTATTATTGTTTATATACTAGTTGGATTCGGCCGTCAGCAGACCCTGTGATTTTTGACATCTTCCCTATGGAGAGTATCAAAACATTTGGTTTTAGCGATGAGGATTTTTCTAGATTAATTGGACAAGGTACTTCAACTGATCGTCCTTTCTCCCTTAACAAAACTGATAATGATGAATGGCTCAAATGATTGAACCTTAAAAAGAAAACTAGGAGAACACAATCACATGCTGAGTTGGCCCCTATCTAACTGTGGGTTTGTTGGCACGTCTGTGTATATTGAGGTTGTTATTTCTGTATTTATTGTGTATTATGCTTTGGTGGGGCTGTTTTTGTGATCTTTATGTAGAGAAACTATAGGAATTGTTGAAATTAAATATACATAGATATAACCTTTCCTCAAAACTATTTTGATAAAATAAATTGAGATGAAAATATTTTCTGTGGGACAATGATGTTTTCAATTATCTTTGGATGTATCACCTATTAATTATTGAATAGGTGGAGGTTTGTTGTTATTGTTTAGTGATTTCCCCTGCCCTCCTGTGTGTGTGTGAGTCCAGCATAGGTTTTGTACAGGAAGGCTATCCTTCCTGTGCAAAAAACTATGCTCGACACAAGGGAATGCTCTGCACAGTGCAGCACACATGCAAAGTCAGAAAAGAAAGGAGAAATGAAAGCATTTCTCCTTCCTTGCGCCTAGTTGAAAAGGGCGCAGTTTTCTCACACTAAACCCAATCTACTGTTTTTAGTAAATTGGGTTTAGGGTGAGAAATCTTGGGTGGTTGCATGGGAACGCCCATGCACCACCATTGGTACGCCCCCATGGCGCAAAGTAACACGAAGTACCGCAATGTGCTGCTTCGCATTACTTTTACGCTATTTCCAGCGCTAAACAAGTTTAGCACTGGAAAGTAAATTACAAAAAAAATATTTTGCGACGTTTTTCATCACTTTTGTGATGCAAACACGGCGCAAAAGCTTAGTAAATCTCCCGCTTAGTTTGGTAAATTATAATATATGCAGACAGGGTGCCGTATCCCGTATAATGAAATGCGGTTCATATTCTCGCATAGGACTGTTGATAGGAACTAGATGGTTATGGGGTATTTAATCACCTATATTTAGGGAGGGAGCGCAACATCCTTTTTATTCTCTACGTTAGGTGTACTTTCATAATAACCAGGCTAAGTCCGCGGTGCTTTGTTGTACTGGGTCAAATCCAATAATTCTAGCACAATTCTTGGTCGTGATCATGAGTTTTCTCAAGAGAAGGAGCGATGGAGTGATAAAGCAAATCATGCATGGTTTTGCTTCTCATAATGTATATGTCCACAGCATAAAGCAACCACAAGTAGTTTCGAGGAAATGCTAAGGAGAACATTCACAAGGGATAGTTAGCCTTGAAATGTTGAACAAAGGTGTTTGCTCAAATTACTGGAATGGTGATTTATTTTGTTCCCTGGTTCCAAGGAGTCTGGACAAACCAGTAATCCAAGGGAAGTTTGGAGCACATGCCAGGGTAGGTGGAAAGTGACAATATATATATATATATATATATATATATATATATATATATATATATATATATCCCCTCCAAGTGAAAGAGTACAAATAAGAACAGTTTGGCAGCCCTCAGCAGCCCTCAAATTGCCTCGAGACTCAGAAGCAAATATAGTTGAAGGGTTCATGCATTCGTGAGGTACCTCACAACTTTCCCCCAAAGGCACTGCGGCCACAAAAGGGAAGACACAGGTTTTTATAAAGCAGAGGTTCGATCGCCAGTGCTCTGGAAGGGCACCTGGTCTGGGACACGGTCCAGTTGGGGATGGTAGCCTGTGCTTACCAGGGCATACCTTTTTGTGGTGGATCCACACATCAATGGTCACTGCAGTGATGACGCTATAACAATCGTGTTTAGAGGATCAGCCTTACAAGGTACAGACTAGACTTTAGGAATTTAAGCTAGAAATATAGGTTTTGACGGTGTCAATGACATCACATTTATATTTATAAAAGGGGTATTTTGCAAGTCAAGCATTCATCACCTGTTGGATGTACTCATTGGAGCAACCATGCCTTTTTTTGGGAAATCAGAGATTGGTATCAATCAGGACCTGGCCCATTGCTCAGAAACAGTATAACATTCCTTATAGACTTGGCTATAATAAAGGTATGGAGTTTTGAGTTACCACAGTCTTATGGCCAGAAGTCTCTGGATTTGCCTAGGAGAAAGGACAACTCCAGGAGTGAACTATGAAGGGCTGTGGTCCCTTACTATGAATACAAGTGGGTCAAATGTCATCATGGGCTAGATTACACTTTTGGCTTGAATGGCAGCATCCATGTTTGGCACACTGTGAGCAAAGGGAAGGGCAATTTGACAGAGTTGCTCCTCACCAATATAGACAAATAGGTCAAAGGCATATTCCTCCCTGTGGGGTACAATGGGCTTTGGCTGGGATTAGTGGAATGACTATCCTATACGAGCGGGATGTAGAAATGTAGCGCGAGCTCCTGATCTGCAGGAATTTGAGCCCTCAAGAGGTGATCAGAGATAGGGGGTGAGTCCGGGACTGAAGGAGTGCTCCTTATAATCCCAGCACATTCGAACTGCTAGAAAAAGGTGCACTGTGTTTTCCTACGTGTGCAGCACTACTGATACTGGTAGTAGTCCAAGTGGACGGATATGCATACCTATATGTGGGAGTTGCATTTCATAGGAAGTGATCTGCAGTGCGGTGTCAATGACAGAGTAATGGTCCTTAGCTACTGCAAAGGGGATTAATGACGGGACTGGTATACGCATCATAGCAGATCTGGTTCAGCACACAGGGAGGGACCATGTTCTGAAGGCACTGGTAATGTGCCTATGGCTGACATCAGCTGGTTGAGCTAGTCAACCCTGGACAGATCTTGGGAGATAGTCTGGAAGCATAGGTGAATCACCTTTCTACATTGGTGTCCATTGTCAATGTGGGATGAGTCCATGGGCGATGGGGCTACCACTAAGTTGAGTCAGCTGTGCAGTGTTCATGAGTCTACTACTGAGGAAGTCCAAAAACGGACCTGTGAGGCAAGGGAATCTTATGAAGCCATTCATTTATTTATTGAACAGGTGAGCAGTTCCATGGATACATAAGGGAGCACGAACAAGTGGCTGCTGGAATTAAAGATCAAGGGTCGGACATCGGGGGGCCGATGTTTGGAGCACCGCTTTGGCCACCTACATAAGACGTTGATTCTGGGGTTATCGATTCTCTGGATATTGCTGTAATACTTGCAGGGGGTACATACAAGTACTCGTATGGAGTCAGACACTTCCAGACCTATATTTTGTGTCAATCTCTACAATCAAAAGGAGCCCTCCTGGTACGTCAGTATTTGTGTCAGTTGTCATACCATGGTCGGTTGATCAAACAGCTCACTCCCTAGGGCGATTAGTGAATCAAATAAGAAGTCTATCACTATGTTCAAAAGATAGTCTCATGGTCTTCAATGAGTACTATTGGGCGTATCTTGCTCCAGCTTAGGGGGTGACCTGTTGCCTGTTACATAGTGACGGGGTGCACCTATCTCTTACGGAACCAGTAAGTCTTCATGCGAGCAATCATGGGGGACTACATCAAAGAAAGGCAGGTGCAGCTGGGGGGAGGGCGAGTTTGGCAGTGGCCTCATTGCCCGGTGGTGGAAATTTGAGTAGAAGAGCAGGGTTCTACCCTATAAATTAGACTGAATGGATGGCTTTGACCCCTTTATAGGGTAATGATCTTGTCGGGTATAGGGCTGGCTGGAGGGTGGACTGACCCGCTGGTGGTCCTGGACCTTTCAGCCCTACCCTGGGTTGCCTGAAGTTGATTATAAATAGGGGTTTCGCTTGGAGGCCTGTCAGGTCACAGGTACCCTGGCAGGAACAGTGTGTTATGTGGTGCCATGGAGTTGCATGCTATGTATCTAAGTCTGTGTATTTTCCATACCTCGCCTAAACAGAGGTGAAAGCTTGTATAAATGAATGTTGACAACATTATTTGCCTAAGAACCCTTGGTGGCTAATGAGAATTGTTGGCACCAGGTGCCTGCCCCTGTGCGGGATGTATATAGAAAGAATCTGCTAGTTACAATACATTTGTGAACTGTTTATCACTGGACTGAGGAATCATGGATAAATATATATTGGTTTATTTATCCCAAGTCACTTGCTGTACCATATGTGTGGGGCCTTCCATGGGTCCTTGCGTTTATACATAGCGCTAATATGACTGCCATTTCATTCGCTAATGGTGTTTTGCTTGATTAGACAGCTACGTCTTGGTGATACCAGACAATTGGAGTATGTCTCTCACTGGTCTTGCGGATGGGGAGGTTATATGGGAGGTGAAGTTCTGCGACTTGCAAGTTGTGAGCGTACTATAAGAAATTACTGCATTCTGTGACTTTTAGTCTTCATGTTCTTTCATTTGAGGCTATTAAACTGACACTCCTGGTACAAACACGTTGGAAAAATGATAGAAGTGTAAACCTGACATCCTACCAACATGGAGTAATTTAGGAAACATAGTTAAGGCCCCAAGACAGCATACACCTCTAAACTCTATTTGCTAGAACCAGGCTCAGCCACAACATTGTGAATCCTTATTCTTGGTCCAGGTAATGAGAAGCTCACTTCTGTGGTACAGTAGTGAGGGATATTATTTAATTGCAGAGCAGTTCTAGGGCCACCATTTCTACAGATAAACAGTACTTCTGACGGCTGTATCTCTCAGCCACAGTAAGCCATCTAGGGGCATATTCTCAAGAACGTGTGATAACCACCGCAAATTTAGCTTAACGCAACTTTGCTTATCGCAGTCTATCGCGGGAAAACAACGCCGTGTTAACGTAGTATTCTCAACCTGGTGGCACCATGCGATAGTCCCACAATAACACGTCACATATCCGTGTTAAAATCAACGCGACACCGCAAAAATGTGAAGCACGAACGCAAATAAAGTTGCGATGAGGCCAACCACGATACAAAAACCCGCGACAGGCCTGCAATTCCCACGTGTCATGCGGGAAAATGCACCATAAAAGCAGAACAAAAAAAAAACACACCAAAAACAAAATAAACTGCGTAGCAACATGGCTGCACCGGGAACGAGTGCCCAGGTCAGCGCAAACCCCACAAGCCCCACAGACCACCAGCAAGGAACCTTGGGGTCGGGGACGGCCAAGGAGAAGAGGAAGAGGAAGAAGGGGTACAGTCCGCATGACAACTGGATCGTCGTCACGGAGGTGACAGAACACTAACAACAACTGTCCGTCACCTCCACCGTCTCACTGGCAACACAGACGGAGAAATAGCATTCCACCGTGAATGCAGTAGGACTGTCGAGGAGGCCAAGATGTGCTGGCACGATGTGAAAAGCCAAACCAAGCAGAAAACCGCTGCCAACAGGAAGGCAGCAACGGCGAATGGAGGTGAGAGTCCTGTGCCACGGAAGGAGCTGGAGCAAATGGTGGCCACAGTCGTCAGTGTGGAGACGGTGCAAGGAGTCGGGAGTCCGGACACTGCTCAACATGACCTGACACAACATCAACAGGGTGAGTAATGAACAGGGACTAGGGGGACGGGGGAGACGGGCACAATGACACCCATGCGCAATGACGTGTAGCACACCGCACACCCACAATGACCCTGGGTCATGTCCCTGATCCCCGTGGCACACTGCAGCACACATACAAACATCAAGTAGGCCCTCGTCCACCATGTGCCCAAAGGGGTCGCACCCCACACATCACCAGTTCCACGACACACACATGCACCCGTGCGAAGCACAGCAAAGATGCATATGTGAGAGGCACACTGACAATACAAGTGACACCACATGACGAGCAGTATGGCTGGAGTACAATCACCATAACATTGTGAATGCCACAACACTGAGGTGGCTGAGTGTGGACCACAACCGGGAAGGAGCAGGTCACACTCTGACACATCCACGTGCACAAACAACCACTGACGTCAACAAAACATCTGCAAACAAACTATGCACAAGAGTACAAAAACCATCCAGGAGCACAAATGACCCAAGTCGCCAACATCACAGCACCTTAAAGGCACAAAAGTCAAAGGCATACCGCCTCCAAGGGATAAGGGGCAGCAAAATCACAGCTGCAGGTGCGACTCTCCCCCAATGTAGCACACACACATAGCAATGACAGCACATCCACATGGACGACAATGTGGTACACAGTACAACACTTACACTGCAGAACAAAGGACACAACTGGGTCCACCTGTGCGTAGAAAATAGCCAAACACATCTGACATAGCAGGGAACTGTGAGATGAAAATGTACGTGTACAACCTCACCTACGTCATGTAGTTCAAATGTCCACTGTCCCGCATCAAATAGTCCGCTCCCTCCCAAACAGTCCCAATGTACATTGTCATGCAGTCTGTATGTAAAATTGAATAATGAGTAAACATACATGCCAACACAATGTCAACAAGCATCTCCCCTTCACATTGCAGAGAGACAAACAACACCTCCAGCAGAGCAGACCAGAAAACTCTACAGTGATGCTGAAGAGGACATCCACGCTTCCAACACCGACTCCCTACAACAGTTCATGAACATCTTTGGGCAATCGACCTCCAGGAGCAGGGCAGCCCAGCTGCATCGAGGATACCCCACCCCCTGTACAGACACACAGCTCGACGCACCCACCACCACGGCTGGCTTCCAGCAGCCCACTGAAGCACACATCGCTTTACAAGGCCAGGTGTCAGATTGCCAGAAGGGGGTGGCCGAAGAGGTGCGGGTGGGGTCCTACCTCATGGAAGCCAAACTAGATCACATACGTGGGTGTCCAAGTCCCATCAGGGACCATCTCTACTCCCCAAAGGAGACCCACATGCGACAGACACACCTGCATATGCACATTTCCAGGACTGAACCACACCCAGAGCCACGGGATAATCATCCACACCCCCACGCTGGACTGGCGCATGCCGGCCCAGTCCACTCCTCTTATGTTTTGAATGTGGGACGACAAAGCTCCATGTGCAAGGTCTCACCCGCAGTCTGCGGTGATATGGCTGTGTCCGCTGTACATGGCACAATGTGATGTTGTAGGGCCCAGGGCCCTAATGCATACATCATGAGCACACGGACACACTCAGATAGTTAGTTGAACGTACTATGGGCATGTGCGCTCGACACCTTTATTGCCATGGTCACATGTACAGTGACGCATGTGATGGATGTGTGTGGGGTGAGTGTATGCCAGCCCTCATGGAGTCGTTGGTGCTGGCAACAACTTGAACTGGAGAAAGTACAGTGTTCATCCACATGCAAGCAGAATGGTCCATGATTTGTGGTGCACTGAGTTAGTGGCACCTGAAGAGCTGTGCAGGGTATCAAGCTGATGATGGCAACCACGACAGGTGTGAGTAACTCTGATAGTCTGGCAGTAAGACACTTCCGACTCTGGCACCTGTTGTATGGAGTAGGTCATGGCGGTGGTGGCGTGTGCATTCTGCGGTGATGCGACATCCGGGAAGGTCAGGACTCAATTTGATGTGTGAGCCCAGGTGGACCGCTGTTGAGGCCGGAGGCAGCGGACAGGGCAGAGCCACAGACACATGGCCATGATGACCCCCAGTCCATCTACCCAGAGGCAATCCAATATGCTATCAGACAGGGTCCATGACTTGAGTTGCACAGAGTTAGTGGCCCCGGATGCACTGCGGCCGGCACAGGCACACCACCACGGTATGATGACTTGCGTTGCAGTGAGATACGGGCACGCAAGCTGAGAGGGTCCTCATTGATGTCCAAAGTGAATGTAGCAGAGGTTTGTGGGGGACATTGGAAGGTGTCCTCCAGAGCATGATGCAGAGGGCAGAAGCCAGCCGGAAGCAGCAAATGGAGGAGTGGAATGCTACAGCCTCGTTTTTGCCACAAAGTCAGTATCACCGACATGATGATGAAACCAACCCCCAGTCCATAGACTCAGTGTTAGAAATGGGATTTCTGGTTGGCTAGGGCTTTCGCCAAAGCCAGGCAGAAACCACCACTCTAGTCAGGGCAAGGAAGTTACACACCAAAGATAACCCCTGCTCACCCCCTTGGTAGCTTGGCACGAGCAGTCAGGCTTATCCCGGAGGCAATGTGTAAAGCGTTTGCGCACGCACCCAGCAACAACACCCAAAGCCCACCACAAAGGAAACTCCACACAAGGTTATATATAAAAATAGCCTTTGTATTGTAATAAACACATTAGATAATATTCACACAATTTACACTGTGCCACTGGCACTGGGCGGAATTTACAGGGGACTATTTACACAAGACAGGGCCACATGGACCACTGTCAGAATCATCACAAATCACCAAATTGTAAATGTAGAAATGTAGAACAAATAATAAATGTAGCGCACGACCAGTAACCCCTGGTAAAAGATAAGGACACCCTACGCAATCCTAAACACCTTAGGCATATATCACGCAGGGCACCATGAACACACTAGCATAACCTATACTAGCAAAGGCAATACACATGGTGCAAAAGTACACATGTAGGAATAATCATGTACCCTAGGTGAGGGCACAACACAGAAAACTGTCCCCAGGCCAACTTGGCCTCTCAGGGGCTCAAACGCCCTTTGTCCACAGAGTCAGGGCTGGGCTGCCAACGCAGTGTAAGCAACAGGGCACCGGGGCACAACCTAAACGTTGCAGCTGCCCACTAAGTGCAGGGCAGCTGGGAAAAGGAGCCTGGGCACCACTGCGCCTTTAAATCAAATACGCAGTGCGTAGGGGGCCACCTAGGCTCTGGGAATGAACTATGTCCCCAAATGTTGAAGCATGCAAGCTCTAAAACACACTATGCCGCGCTGGAGCCACCTAGGCTCTGGGAATGAACTATGCCCCCAAACGTTGGAGCCTCACAGGCTCTGGAATAATAATGCCACACGTTGGAGCGCACTGGCGCTCTTGATTAATAATGCCCCCTTCATTGGAGTCCCGCTCGGGGACTCGCGAGCCCTCAAGGACAATGGGCCTGACGTTGGAGTCCCGTTCGGGGGACTCGTGAGCTTCCAAAGAGAAATGTGCCCCAAATGTTGGAGCTGCCGCTGCGGGCAGTGCAGCAGGGAAAGCGCTGTGCGAAGCGGAGGAGGGACCCGGGGCGACGCCCGCACTCACCGTCGGTGTGGGAGGCGGCATCTCCTCTCTCGGGTGTCTCCTCTCTGTGGCGCGGACCTCTCTTCACCCGGGCCCCCTCCTGGGACCCGGGACTTGGATGCGGAGCCTGCCGAGCTCCGGACTTCTCGCTTCCTCTCCTCCTCCACCAACGGAGCGCAGGGTAGGCTCCCGTCTGCTTCCGGGTTTCGGGACGAGGCCCCGCCCACGTCCCTGCAAGGACTGCCTGACTTCCTGTTGAAGCCCGGCTGCGGCAGTGATTTCTTCAAGGGGTGGGCTCCCGTTTGAAGATAGAACACATGCGGGGTGGGCACCCGCTGAAATTACGTTATAAGCGGGGTGGGCACCCGCCAACGAGCACCACAATGCGGGGTGGGCACACGCCTAAATCACGTCATAAGTGGGGTGGGCACCCGCCAACGAGCACTAGCATGCGGGGTGGGCTCCCGCTCGTTTCTCCTCAGCGCCGAGATGCAGGGTGGGCACCTGCTTGATAAATAGCCACTGTGGGGGGAAGGGATCCCACACGGTGCAGCTTCGTGCTGCAGCTAAAATTGGAAGCGCTGCTCCTCAGGACGGACAGGCGCTCCTCAGGCAATCAAAATAAAGCCCTCCTTGGTAAGGGAAGACAAGGCGCTCCTCCCCATAAGGCAAGGTCCAGGGAAAGTCTTGGGATGCAGGGGGGGCAAAGACTGGGCCCAGGGGCCAGCTCACAGGGCCCTCCAGCAGGGAGGCAGTCCCCAGTGGCGGTCTCTCCTGGCGCCCAGCAGCAGCAGGCCCCCCTCAAGTTAGGATCAGAAGAGAACATTTTACATGGGGTCACAGCCCCTTTTTATACACAGATTACCTTTGTTTCAAGGTGCAGGGGAGGGGCGAACCAGATGCAACTGGTTCTTGAGCACTTTGTTTTGCTCAGCCCCTCTCCCTATTCACAGAACAGGCCAGGGTCATCAGTCGCACCACAGGGGGCGGAGCCAGCATTGTGTGGGGAAAGCCCAGCCCTATTCAGGTCCCAGGTGTACTCCTCCCACTCATCAACATGCATATCTCTCCACTCACCACTGGGGCAGACCCATCCTGACTCCTGAAGCCAGGCACACCAGCCAATCACACGTCAGACAGTCACTTCACATTTATGCCAGCGTCTAGAAGTGGCACTTCTATACTAGAAACAGTAACGCCGCACACATCATTGCGCAGCATTCACTCTCACGAGTTCGCACATACCAAACTCGACCCTGCCCTCCCCACGCACCAGGAACTACCATGGACACATACATTCCCCATGCATTCCTATGGGAGGGCAGGTCAGTCTCACTAACTGTAACCCAGCGCGCACGCACTTTCCACTGGGACACAGTGTAACAGCGCCTAGAGGACTAAAATCACTCACACCACCTAGGGAAAAAGCTAGGATAATCGCAAAAAGTTTAGGGGTGAACCTGCCAGAAGGGCCAAGTCCAACATTCAGTCACCACCAAAGTACAACCAGAAAGTGTTTATGGATGTCGGGGGAACAGACTTAGTGGCACCGAAAGCAGAAAGGGGATGCAGTCTGCGATGAGGCCAGTGCAATGATATCAAAGCTGCCATAAATAAATCATGACTGAGTTCACAATGTGCGACTTACTCGACCGCAGTATAGGCCCGAGGCAGCGGTCAGCAGGGGCACACAGCCGCGTGTCATTGGCCCACAATGCACAGAGTTAGTGACACCAGAGCAGTTGTCAGCAGTGTTCGATCACCTCTGTAACGATGATCCTTTTCTCCTCCGGACTGAACCGCGTCTTCCTCTTACTCGTCTCCTTGTGTACAATGATATGAACTCTGGCATACAGAAATCAAGTCTCAGTTCCAGATGTGTGACCTAGTCAGACTCAGTGTAGGCCGAAGGCAGTAGTCAGCAAGGAGCCACAGACAGGTGTCATTCGGATGCTAGGCACAGAGTTCGTGGCACCACATCGAAGGGAGTACAGTGACATAAAATCTACCATAAAGTGTGTACTCTGCCATTGCATAATCAAGACTCAGTTCCACATGTGTGACCTACTTGATCGCTGTGTAGTCCGGAGGCAGCGGTCAGCGCGTGCCAAGCGCTGTTCAGCAAACTCCTCCTAGAACTCTAACACACGATGTTGAAATGGCATGTGAGGATGACTTGTGGTTGATGGAGGTAGAAACACCAGAGCTGAGTGGGTGTTTAGCCAGTGACAACGCCGTGTCCTGCCTGGTACGGACTGGATTGGATTGGTGTGAGGCCAGCTGGACCTCAGTGTAGGCCGAAGGCGTAGTCATCAAAGGCCCGACAGACAAATGTGTTTGGGATGCCATGCACAGACTTGGTGTCACCACATCTAAGGGAGTATAGTGATTTGAACTCTGCATTGATATGTGTAGTCGGCCATTGTTTAATCAAGACTCTGTTCCAAATGTGTGACCTACTTGACCGTAGTGTAGGCTGGAGGCAGCGGTAGAGTACGTCAACGAGAAAGGAGTAAAGCAGGCATGTGTCGTGGAGGCCGTGATGGTCTGGGGAGGCTGCCAAGGTCGTGGGCCTCGCGCTTGGAACTTGCGCCGGCACGTGGTGGGCCCTCTTTGACACACGCCGCTGTCGGCAGGTGAGCTGTGAGGCCTGGCTGCGTAGGGGCGGGCATGGCGGGTTCAGGGACCAGAGGCCTGGGCTGCAGCAGGCGCACAGGATCACAGGCCACACTGCTCGCGGCGACGGCATCGGCCTCGTGGCGGGGTGGGAGGCGCCGCCCTGGCAGACACGTTGGGCATTCCAGAAGAGAACCATGCCCAGAGCTAAGTGCTATTTATTCACACCCCTACACTGGCTTGGCGTACGCCAGGCCAGCGCTCTCCGCACACGCGCACCGGGGGGACTGGCTGGAGTGACATGGTTGCGTCCACTGTCAACTACACTTCATACACCAGCAGCGAATGTAGAAATGGATATGTCTGTGGTCTGCATACTGCAGCCTGTCCAACACATCTCCGCCACACTTGGCATTGTGTACATTCTCATTCATGGGTCACTTGCCTCCTTCACACATGCCTGGTCCCAACCTCTCCCCACATTCTGCCATTGTGTGGCTGAGGTGCCATGCTGTTGATGGCTCATGTACATGGCTGACCAAGGTTACTACAGTACGTTGTGCTGCAGTACGTTGTGCTGTCATGTCTGCTAGGTGGGCATGTTGTTTGGCATGTTGTATGTGATTTTGTCACGTGTGAATTGCCAGAGTTGTGAGTTGCATGGTTGTGGAGTTGAGGTGTGTGGTGTGTTCATTTTATACTTGCCAACGAGCAGTGCATTCCCATAGGTGCCATCCTGGAAGCGCTAGTTGAGGATGGACTGTCAGAAGATGAAGGAATCATGCACACTGCCTGGGTAGTTGGCGTCGACATTGGTGATGAGTCCCTGGTGGTCCACTATTGCCTGCACATTGATGGAATGGGTGTGCTTTCTGTTGCGGTAATTGTGTGCAGTGTCGGCAGGGGGCACAAGTAGGACATGTCTGCAGTCGATTGCCCCCAACACGTGCATGCATCCTGCTATGGCGTATAGTTCTTGCTTGGTCTCCAGCTGTTCCTGCGCATTGTGGGGGACATATAGGTACTGGGGTACCAAGCTGATGATGGCATCCAGGACAGGTGTGAGGAACTTGGATTGGGCTGGCTGTGACACTCCTCTGACTCTGTCGGTTGTTGGTTGGGGGGTACCAAAAGCCAACATGTGCAGCACAGCCAGCAGCATTGTCTGAGGTGGGATGTTGGTTGTCTGCTGTGTTGGTACCGTCAGCTTGTGAGCAATGATGGTCAGGATGCGGTGGATGGTTGTCCTTTTGAACCTGTAGTGGGCATTAATATTGTCTGGTGTTAGGTCTGTGGGGCTGGTGCATTTCCTGAAGGTCTGATGTCTTTGTCTGCGCTGCCTCTGTGGTGGTCCGGGGAAGGGGGGGTGTGGGGGTGGTGGGGTCCTGGGGGTGGTGGCAGTGGGTGTTGTTGCCCTCTCGGGGCTCCGGGATGCATGGTCAGTGGCTCCATGGCATCTGTTGTTCTTAATGTGTGGCTCTGGGATGGGCTCCCTTTGATGGTGCAGGTTGTCGTCCGACTTTACACCAGGTCAGAGCAGGTGTTAATTTCCTGCTGCTAACGTGCCTTATCGCCTGTTTTGTGGTCTTATTGCCGATCGGGCTGGTTGTTGAGAATGTTGCGAAGTGGTCTTGTCACGGATTTTTTGCTCGGGAGCGCCTACTTTGCATCTCATTAGTGATAGATGCCGGGGTTATCTGTGGCGATGTTTTTTGCGGACGCTTTCGCAGGTAAACTGGTGTTATCGGGTGTTAGCACCAGCTTGTGAATGGGGCAATGAATTTATCGCGACTTTGGCTGCGATAAAGTGCCAATAACTCGGCGTTAGCTCCTTGAGAATATGCCCCCTAGTGCTCAATTTTGCAATCACCCAATATTCTTCATAGCCATTACTTCTCAAGGGACACTAAGCAGGATTGGAGTTACTTTTGCTGTGGCTCTGTGTTTTAGAATGAACTATGTTTTGAAATTTTACAAACATTTTATCAGGGAAAAATAAGTTAATCTTACCATAGTAGAATACTAATGAATTTGAGGGACTGTTGCCTATAGTGCTGTATAAAATGACTTTAAGAGGTCACTATTAGAATTGCATTTTTCACGTTTTACGAAGCTTTGTGTGTATGCTGTAGAAGGACTGACAGGGAGGGCTGAGAACAATTACACCACCAACAGAACTATGTAAATCTACGTTTACAATACTGGGTAATAGCAAGTGAATCTTCCTACCTCTTTGGTGTACCTTCTCTTTGCATCATTGACTGAGGAATGGGAACATTACCCTACAAGTTATAGAACAAGAGTAAATTATTTTATTAGTCACTCTATTCCATAGCTCTCATCTGAGGCCCACTCAGTTATTTTCTGGCTGCGCCATACTGGTGAAGTCTTAGGGGCCGATTACGATGACGTCTGGAAAGCATTCTCACCTAATCGGGTTAGGAATGCTTTCCAAATAATTTGTATTCGGGGAGTCCTACTGACCGATTACGATGTGTCTGTATGCTTATAGTCTCGGTTTGGTCGGACTCCCATTGACTTCAATGGAAGCCTATGTCTCGAATCAGAACACAGGCTCCCATTGAAAAAATGGGTGGGTGGGGAAAACCTTGCACCCTGTGTCGGGCACCCCATGGTGCCTGCCACACAGTGCATGGTTGGGAAGGGGGGTCCCTTGGGAACCCCCAGGGGCCCCATCCGGAGGCCTACGGGTAATTGGGGGCCTGCTATGGGTCCTCGAAGTCCGATTCCCACCTCCGTTTTATCTCCGCTAAACTGATTTGGAGCGGCTCCATTGGGCTGTATGCCTCAGCTCCGAATGACTCAGGCTGCCTGAATCCCTTTCGGAACTGATTCGGACAGCCCGGGCGGCTTCCTTGCATCATACTTAGTCATCCAGAAAGGTGACCGATTTGGTCGGGAACATAGGTCCCGAATCGGATTAGCAGAATCCGAATCCCGTTCGGAGCCTTTCCTGATGACATCGTAATCAGCCCCTTAGAGAAAAGGTGATTAGACAGAGAGGCAAAGAACCCTAGCTAAGAGTTAGGCTGATGCATCCTTACTTCTTTCACATATTTACATAGATCAGTCATCGGCAAAGGTTTGGATAGAGCCAGTTTCCCCAGAAGTTGAAGGCGTATAGTACAGTGTTAATTCAGGTTGGTACAATATTGTTCCCCGTGTGTATCTTAAAACATACAATTGTAACATGTCAAAGACAATCATAATACCTTGCCTTTTGGCCAGATAAAAATTAGCTAGTGGTCTAGTGGTTGGTTTTTATGATTTTGTTTCTTAAAGAAGATATTTCAGCAGTAATGTGTAAATAGCCATACCATATCACACTATATATTAGCCAAGTATTTGGGACAAGATGCTTTATAATGTCACTGCTACTTCTCCATCATTCTCCTGCTGGCTCATTTGCTAAAATTGTTATTTATGTAACACCGAGATCATGGTTACTAAGAAACATTTTTGGGGGGCCAAAAGGTACAGTTTGTGGTGTGTCCAAGCACCAAATCTTTATTGTAACATTGTATATCCCCAGCTCACTCCCCTTTTTATTTATTTATTTTTTAATAGAAAAAAGAGGCATTACCACTGTATCTAAAAAGCGCATTAGCGCTAGATCAAAAAGGTGCATTTTACGCAACATTTATTTACTAATCCATCTTGTATTGGTAAATAAAAAGAAAAAAATGCTCATCTAATTTTGTAGGCACAAACATACATGTTCGCATGTGCCTACAAAATGACACAACTGCTGTTAGAGATTGTAGGAAACTGGGAGGCATAGTTACAAAGGCATTGCGCCACCGGAACGTCACTTTATCTGTTGTTCCGTTGTCGCAGTGCCCTACTCCATATTTACAATGTGGCGTTAAGCCACTTTGAGTGGCTTAGTGCTGCTTTGTAAATATCGCCCATTTTCTCGCTGGTATCTGAGTAAAAGGGGCGTGCAATGGGTGTTGATGTGGGCGTTCCAATGCTACACCCATTGCTTTTTGTTAATGCCCCAGAGGCAAAACCAAAAACCAACACCACTGACTAGCAGGCATTAGATTGGCGCAATGAGGAGAAAATCTTTTATTTCTCCTTGTTTTTGCTCTTTTTATGTGTGCTGCAATCTGCAGCACCCTAGCACTATGGTATAAGGGTGTCTGTGTTGGTGCTAAGCAGCTTTTTTTAGCACCAGTTTAAGGGACAACTTGTAAATATGGTGCATCCCAGTATTTCTTTAAATGATGCAGCGCAGAGCTGCTAAATTGCTCGCTGCACCATTTCCTGGTAAATATACCCCAGGGTTCCTGGTTGAGGGGGATTAAACCCTAAAGAAGCAACCACAATTCTTTCTGAATGAAACACAAACAAACCCCAAATTAACCTGTGCTCAACCATCTGGTAGCTTGGCACAAAAGCAGTGAGGCTAACCTTAGAGGCAATGTGTAAAGTATTTATGCAGCACTTCAAACAGAAATAAAGTGAAAACACAACACAAGAAAAATCCCACACCAATTTGGAAAAATAAAGTAAAATTTCATAAATTATTTGATACCAAAATGACAAAATCCATGAAGTAGGTTCAGAGATATGGAATTTTAAAGGTTTTATGAAAATCGAGCATTAAGAAGCTAAATGTGCCTGCCACGGTTATCTGGTTGCGGTAGACCGGGTTCAAGTCACAAGTTCAGACTGTCCGTGATGGAGCATGAGTCGGATACAGGAATTAGTTCAGTCCGCTGACAAAAGTACCTTATTTCAAAACACAGAAATCCTAGGGTCTACAAACTACCTCTAAGTATTATTTAAACCTATGTGGTAGTAAACCTAACTTGAAGGAAGCTACAACACTATATGTATAAGGGCAGATCCCTTTCAGGACGAGTTCCCTCACTCACCAATGGTGACATGCTTCATCATAGGGACTCTCCTCCCAAGGGAAAAACCTAGTTCCCTTGGGGGCTACAACCCCCTCACTGAGAGGGAGGAGCTCAGGGATGTTTTATTTTTGATGTTCAGGACTAGCTACGTCCACATATGATGAGCCAGAAAGTGTGAGCAAGGGTGCAGCGCTAGAGAAAAATGGTGAAGAATGTGGAAAATGGTGATGGAATAAAACTGGCTAGGAGGCACCAAAACCATCTTTAATCAAATGGTGCCTACTGTCAGGATTAAAAAGCAATACACCTGCAGTATGGATTTAAAACTGCTATGGTGTGTGTTTTAGGTGGTCAACATGTTTCAGCCCACGAAGACCAAGGATGGATCGGGCTTTCGTCAGGACCTTTCAAACAAACGCTACTGCAATGATAGAAAAAAGTGAATAAACTATAAAGGAAAAAGGATATCAAGCCAATGCTTTGTCATCAGCCTGTAGTTGAACCTGCATGTACCTAGAACAAAAAGGAAATGTCACATGTCAGGAGTAAGTCATGTGTGTCATAGTAAGATTAAAAACTAGCTCAAAAACAGGATCTGCATATACATAAACAATAGAATGAGTTACCTTACCCGCACAGACTAGGTACAAGGTCTCACCTCTCACCTGGCAACCGCTCAGGAGGGCAGCACCGCCCTATAAAAAAAACGGAGTGTTTTTTGATATTATGTGGTGCAGTAGGAGTTGGATTAAATCTCAGCATTAGATCATGTGAAAGTCAATTGTTTGACAAATCGATCATAACCATCAATATTCAGGCAGCCGTGAATAAAGAAAACAGAAGCAAGAAAAACCCATTAAAACAAACACTACACGTGTTAATGGGAGTACAAAGAGTTTGTACCCATCAAACTCACTGAATAGTAGTGGAGATTATCCACCGCTTAGTTATAGATGGTGGTGGCCAGAAAAGGGCGTCTAACATACAGTTGTCAAAACCCAAGTATCTGCGTGATTACTGAAGGCTACCGGGCTGGCAGACAACAAAGAAATGTTTCCAGACACTCACCTAACCGCCGGTACCGCTGGACCAGGAGAGCCTGCTGCCGGAGGGGAAAGTGAGTCTCCGGCCGTGCTCTTAAGTAGTCATTGTGCGTCACCGACTAATCGCGCTCAGGTGGGATAAAAGTGTCTCGGAGTCGCGCATGCCCAGATCCACAAGTGTGCAAAGACGGTACAAGCGTATGCGCAAAAACAGAAAACCGCCTCCGTAGGATGACGGTAACAGCGATCTCTTGCACAGACTCAGAGAGTGTAATGTTGAAACGTGTATACAGAATGACAATGCTGTTGAAAGTTATTACCCATATAGCAGGAGGGGGTCGTGTTACGATTTAATGTGCACACGCATGTCCAACCATCCCGGACACTCCGAGACTGAAAGGAGAAAAGACTTCACGGGTAATTGGGAATCAAAATGTTGACAAGGACAGTCAACGAATCTAAAGGGCACAATGTGTAATTCAGTATTCACACAGGTAAACGTGCTAAATAAAGAATAATTTCTGGGACAGAAAAGAACCCATGTAGTTAGATATGTGGGTACTTCTGTGTAAAACCAAGGACTGTGGGAAAGAAATTTGTCCCATCAAAGAAGATTAAAATGAATCCGTGTGAAAAAACCTGCAGTAGGTGGCAGGAGCCACATTAAGCTAACACGGTAGGGACCCACAACCACTGAACCATCGTTTAGCAAGGAAAATCAACAAGAAATCACCAAAAAATCACCAGAAAATCACCAAAAAATACATTGCGGTACACAACTGAATTTGGGTTAAAATTAAATAACCAAGAACAATGCATACAGAAGGTAATACCGAAGGTGGCCAGAAGGTCCTACATAGTGTAAGTAGTGCATATACCTGAGACAATACAGCAAGAGATGGTATTATAATGACACCCAGGGGATGTCATCGTTCAGACCGGACTTGTCGGTATCCAATTTGTAGACTCAACGCTGTTCTTTCTTGAATAGAAAAGAAGAGATGTCTGTCAAGTGACTGGGAATGAAAGGGCGTTCCAGCACAGTCCATTTGAGATCTTGCGGACTGTGTCCAGCCGTCACAAAGTGTTGAGTCAGTTTAGTGGAAGTTTGTCTGCAACGAATGGTGCTCTTGTGTTCCAGTATGCGTATCTTCACTCTCCGAGTCGTCATACCAACATAACGGAATGAACAAGGGCACGTGATAAGATAGATTAGGTTATTGCTGTTACAGTTTGTGTGATTCACCAAAGACCATGGTTTCGAAGTCCCAATATCAATTTCGGTGGTGTGTGCAGTGTGTGCACACGCAGCACAATTGCCACACGGAAAGTGCCCACGTACTCTCGGTAAGTCCCACAGTGTGTCTTGATGGTGTTTCTTGTTCTCAAGTGGTCAAGTATGTACAAGTCGATCCCTAATGTTGGTACTGCGTCTGAAAGCGAACAGGGGACGTGGTAATGAAGTAGTCCCAATGTTGAGTATCTTCCAATTTGCCAAGATACTTTTCTTAATTTGATTTGAAAAACTGCAAAATGCACAAGTCAGTCTGTCAGTAGTTTCTTTAGCACTGTTTGGTTCAAGTAATGCAGCCCTATTATTGTTCGCTGCGCGTTTCAGAGACTGTTTCACCAAACTCTTGGGGTAGTGTCTCGTCACCAGCTGATTCGACAGTGCTCTAGCATGTTCATAGTACTTGTCCGTCGTAGAACAGTTCCTCCTAATGCGCAAGAACTGTCCAAAGGGCAAGTTTTGGCGTAAAGCTTTAGGGTGGAAACTGTCGTATAGTAGCAGTGAGTTTCTTGCCATCGGTTTCTTATAGAGTTCTGTGCGAAGGCCACCATCTGCTGGAAAAATCAAAACATCAAGAAAAGGCAGACTCTCTTTGCTAAACTCACAGGTGAACCTCAAAAAAGCATTGCGGGTGTTTAACCAGGCTCTGAAATCATTGATAGAGGATAGCGACCCTGTCCATACGACAAAGACATCATCAATGTACCGTCTCCAGCAACGTATGTGATGTCTATATGGATTGAGAGGGCACAGAATGTGTTCTTGTTCAAAACTATGGACATAAAGGTTTGCTAAGCTCGGAGCGAAAACACTGCCCATAGAGGTACCGGACACTTGGAGAAAAAGTTGTTCTTCAAACCTGAAGAAATTCTCCTTTATGGCGATACGGGCACAATTCATGATAAAGGACACCGGAGTGATGGAATCCGGAACATGGTCAGTAAGCAAATCCTCTATCTTGGCTAAAGTCTCATCTTGAGGAATGCAGGTGTAAAGCGATTCCACGTCAAAAGAGACAAGGAAATCGCTATCTGTGTTGAAATCAATTGTTTCAATAAGGTTAAGGACATCCTTGGTGTCTTTGAGATAGGTTGGCATGTTCAAAACAAGTGGGTGTAGAAAGTGATCCACGAAAGTGGATAGCGGTTCTACCAGAGACCCCAAACCAGAGATGATGGGACGCCCCGGAGGAGGTCTCTGTGGTTTGTGTACTTTTGGTAGAGCATAAAAGTATGGAATGACAGGGTGGCTTTGTATAAGAAAGACTGACTCCTGCTCGGTAATCCAACCATTTGTTACTGCTTCCTCTACCATGGATTTGATCTCTTGTTCCAACCTAGTGGTGGGGTCTTCTCGTAAAGGTTTGTAAAACTGGGTATTACCCAGCTGTCTCAGACATTCAGCGCGGTACACAGAGGAGTCCATAAGCACTATAGCTCCACCCTTGTCCGCTGGTTTAATCGTGATTGACTCATCCGTGGCTAAAGACTGCATGGCCTGCCACTCTCTTTTTTTAAGGTTTTGAAAGTGTCTGGTCTCCCTGGTACGTAGTTGACAGACTTGGCTGATTACAGCTTTCTCAAAGGTGAGGACCTGAGATGGAACCTGATGAGGCAAAGGATTGAACGTAGATTTATTCCTGAGGCCAGTATTGGTTTCGACCTCGTTCATATGTTCCAGAGGTTTATCTTGGAAAAAGAAATGAAGACGGATCTTGCGAAAAAACTGCGCAAGTTCTTGTCTAATCTGAAAAAAATCACCATGAAAGGTAGGGACAAACCCTAAACCTTTGTTAAGGAGAGCCTGTTCATCCTCATTGATGGTACGACCACTAAGATTAATTACTACGTCGTTCCGTGGCTCGGACCTGCTTGGGCCTCTGTCATGCTCCTGGTGGACCGTGCCGGTGGGTTGTCTGCCCATTGGACATGAGATTTCTGGTTCCGGCGCCTTCCTCTTGACCTGTTTCGGCCAAAGTCTAAAAAAGAATGGTTCGGATATAGCTGAGGTTGCGGTTGAAAAGGAAACATATGGCCTTGCGGAGGTATCGGGGGAAACCATAGGGTCCCGGTGTCCACCATTGAGGTTGTAAAGGAAAAGGCAGTGGACCACCCCGTTGGTTCCTCCATTGGCCCCTGTTGGTGCGGGCAGGTCCTTTCTTTTGAGAGAGACCCTGATTAGGGGCATCGGAGTCACTTGACCAATCATCACTACCAGAGGTAGAATAATTAGACCCATATCTCCTACCTTGTCTGTTAAACTGAGGAGGTACGTATTCACTGCTAGTGTATGGATACACCTTTTCCATTGAAAAACGCGCTAGGTCCTTCTTAAATTTATTGATTTTTGTCAATAAGACAGAATCCTTGAATTCTTTGTTGTTCTTGTTATTCTCTTCATTCTGCTTTTTAAATTGTGTTCCCGTGAGGGTCACTTTGATCTGTGATTCCAAGGTCTGAATCTCAAGCAAGATGGTATCAGCTACGCGTTTAGCCGTGTTAATAATGAGAATCAGCCAATCACGCGTGCAGCGCCAAGCTATCAAAGACCAATCCTGGAGAAAGACCTTATCATCCAGAAAAAGACGGGGAGCATTGGTGACTATCAATCCTGTTGGTGCGCAATTGCCCCTCAGGTACTCCGTCATGATGGCACCATGTATGTAAACCCGGGAATGGGACTTCCTGAGTGTTAATAACTTAGTCCAGTCATCCCCCTGTGTCAAGTTTACCCCTTGAAAAGTATCTATAATGCTGGGAGTTGTCAGAATGGAAAGGGCCATTGTGTCGTCAAATGCTAACCCTGGACGTTCCGCCATAATAGGAAATGAATATGTAGTGTGATGGAAAAATTAATATACAACCGCTTCTGAATCTAAATAAAGCTCAACAAGAGTGAGAGTGGAAGAAGAAAAAGTTATCAAAATCTAAAATGGACTCGCAGCCGTGGCTGCTCAATATAGTAATAAACACAGTTTGAACAAAGGAGTCCTAGGGAAGATTTTAAAGACCACTAAAGGATTATTTCCCCAAACAACTAACATCAAAACACAGAAATCCTAGGGTACCTTATTACCTGGGCATCAAGATGCGCGTCCTTGCATCGAGATGTGCAGGCTAGGTTGAGGAGCCGTCGAGGACTTGCGATTCAGGGTCCATTGTCGAGTGGCTTCGCGCAGCAGCGGAGTTGATAAACATCGACGAAGATCTGCGATGCGAGATCCTGCGCCATTGTCAAGGAAGTTGGTGGGGTTTGTGGAGTCTTGCACTGCGATGTGTTGCCACAGGGAACGAGATATGTTGTGCTGGGCCAGTGCCAGGCTGTGTTAGCGTCAAAGAAGACACTGGTGCTTGTGAGGGCAAATGCTGTGGTGCATCAGCCAGAGTTGGTGGTGGCTGTGTCACCCTACCGCAAGATGTGTCGACATCCGAGAACCTGTTATGTTTCTGTGACATGAACAGGGGGCCGGCCAACTGACCCTTGGAGATTTCCTAGGGCTTGGAGTCCACAAAGACAAGCTGAATCCAGCAGGGCAGCACACAGAAGCAGAAGAGTCCTGGTGCAGCAACAGCAGGCCTTAGACACAAAAGCAGCCCTTGGTCAGCAAACAGGTCTGAAGGGCAGAGTTCACAGTTGGGCAGTCCTTACTGGCAGAGTCCAAAGGTCCAGAAGTGTTCTAAAAAGTTGTGTCTAAGGGTCCACTACTTATATCTGGTGACCACTTTGAAGTGCGAGAAGCTACGAGGGTCTTCACCCTATAGAGGTGTCTGAAATGTCCTGCCTTCCTGTCCTGGCCCCATCTAGTCTGGGGGCATAAAAGATTAGTAAGGAAACCTTTGTGAGCGTGCAGAGGCAGAATCTTTGTTATGTGAATGTGTGGTAAGTGACAGCTCCATCCCCTATCAAGTCAGAGATTGCCCATCTGGCCAACTATATACCCTTTGTCTCACAAAGACCACCTGTCTGCTACACCTAGTCATGTGACCTAGGATACAGTCTGCAGGGACCAAATAGTTGGGACAGGAAAAGGCAAACTTTCTAAAAGTAAAAAGAACACATGATGAATGGAATGCTGAACAATGTAAACATTCACCCCCAGTCACGAAGATCTGGGCTTAAGCCATCATTTATTTGCTCACCAAGCCACACCAGTTTTCACTCAGCCATTGGCAAATCAGTCTTGACCCTGCTCCTCCTGGTAACAGTCCAGCCAGAATTTCCCAGCCAGGTCCTCCCTGGACCAGAAACAAGCATTGAGGGACCTTTTTCAGGGTATAAACCCTCATCAGCCAGGCTAGCTTGAATCTAGTTGCTCAAATAGCATGAGACCCACGCCTGGGCACTCCCTTCTTACTTAGGGCGACAAAAGCAAAATGAGCAAATAATGGATGGAATGCTGAACAATGCAAACATTCACTCCCAGTCACAAAGGTCTGGGTTTAATCCATTGCTTTTTTTGCTCACCACGCCACTCCAGTCTTCATTCTGTTCCTCCTGATAACAGTCCAGCCAAACTGCCAATCCAGGTCCTCCCTGGGACCAGTTTCAGGGTATCACCCTTCATCAGCCAGGCTAGCTTGAATCCAGTGGCACAGTGAGCACGGGACTCAATTTTGGGCATACCCTTCCAACTTAGGGGGACAAAAGCAAAAAGAATAAATGATGGACTGAATGCTGAACAATGCAAACATTCACCCCCAGTCACAAAAATCTGGGCTCAATACATCCTTTTTTTGTGCTCAACCTACCAGCCCAGTTTTGTCCCAGCCACATGCAGATCAGTCTTGACCCTGCTTCTCCAGGGAACAGTCCAGCAGAACTGCCAGGCCAGGTCCTCCCTGGATGGAAACAAGCATCCTGGCACTGGTTTCGTGGTATCACCCTTTAGCCAGGCTAGCTTGAATCCAGTAATGCAGTTAGCATGGGACCCACGTCTGGTCATACCCTTCCCACTTAGGGGGACAAAAGCAAAAAAACAAATGATGGACGCAATGCTGAACAATGCAATCATTCACCCCAGTCACAAAGATTTGGGCTTAATCCATCGTTTTTTTGCTCACCATACCACACCAGTTTGGTCCCAGCCACATGCAAAGAAGAATGCAGATGAGTTCTCTGCCATACCCAGCCTTCCTGTGTTTGTGGCGGTCCAGAGAGAATTCACAAAGTGTAGCTGTGACCCAACCCAAATGTGTATTCGAGACAGGCTGCAAGGCACACAGACCAATAAGAGCAGAGAAATGTCTACTTTCTAAAAGTAAACTAAGAAGGGCACGCAGTTCCCCAAAAGGGATGGAACAACAAGGGTGGAGGCCAAAGGAGGGGAGTCCTCCTAAACGAAACAAGAGTCCTCACACACCCAGCAAGCTAGGTGTCATGCTTCATCATATGGACTCGCTCCTCGTCGGGTCGGCGGTGCAATACCCGACGGGCACCCATAAAGGTGCTCTTTAGCAGAGATCTGTTCCTGCCGTATGGTGCAGTGGTTGTGAGGGCCCTAGGGGTAGGTGTAAATGCGAGTGAGTGATTTAAAAAAGGTTGGATAATCCAAAAGAAGAGTTTAATGGAATGGTTATCCACCTTATTAAAAAATACAAAAGAGCGGCTGCTCGCTGGCTCAATGGTCCGGAGGAGCAATGCTCTGCTCTAAAAATGTGGTCGACATGTTTCACGCAGTGTGTTCAAGAATGATACTGTGCATTTCATCAGGACCTATAAAAACCTATCTACACACGGTGGTTAGGTGGAGAAGCTCCTACCTACCACTATCCTTACATGCGAGCACGTGGTCCCGCTAGATCTAGTGGTAACCTAACTAGGTGATAGCGCTTCTAAGGATTGGTCAGCTCTTGACACCTCAGTGGATGATGTCCTGTCCTTTTTCGGACGATCGCCGGAAATCTACCCCACGCGCCGGGCTAAAAGTGGAATTTCAAAACAGCAATGTTAACTCCAACTTTATTGGTAAAGAGGATTTATCATTATAATTTCAAAAATATGAAACATGATGTAGCCATTCCTCTCTAATCAGCAATTACAGCTTAAAAGTGTATTAAGGAATTCCCAATGCTATCCTATGAGATGAGTAGGCCTCACAGTAGTGAAAAACGAATTTGGGTGTCGGTCACTTCCAGGACATGCAAAACTTAGTAGTACATGTACTAGCTTTTACTTACACAGCATCCTGCCCTATGGTGTAACATATGCGTAATAAAAGAAAACTAAATATTTCAATTGGGCACACACAAATATCACCATGTTTAGGGGAGAAGCACATGCACTTTAGCACTGGTTAGCAGTGGTAAAGTGCTCAGAGTCCTAAGGCCAACAAAATTATACAACAAAAAAGGAGGTAAGCTGGCAAAATGTTTGGAGGAAGACCAGCCTACGGATGACAGGCTTAGCAAATGTCCCCCCCAGCTGAAAGTGGGGAGATCTACCCAACCTCTAGGGAGTTCTCATCTCTAAGTCAGAAGACCCTGGATAGACTATCAGCATTGGCGTGCGGTACCCTTGGTCTGTCTCCTACCCTGAAATCCATACCCTGCAGGCAAATGGACCACCTCAACAGTTTTAGATTCTCACTCCTTATTTGCATGAGCCACCTGAGGGGCTGTCATCAGTATGAATTAGGAAGTGAGTTTCAAACAGGTGTGGCCTCAACTTCTTCAGTGCCCAAACCACAGCAAAAGCTTCTCTTTCTATAGCACTCCACCTCAGTCCCCCGGGGAATAACCTCCTGAAGATGAAGGCTACAGGTTACTTTAGGCTCTCACCATTTAGCTATGATAAAACTGTCCCTATGACATGTTCTGAGGCATCAGTTTGAACAATAAACTCCTGGGAGTAGTTATGGGCCCTGAGCACAGCGTCTATGCGGGAAACTGTCAGAACACCCCGGTCTTAACCACTCGTGTTCTGACAACACAAGCTGGTCCACATTTGCCTCAACCACACGTATGCCTTAACCACACATATGAGTGGTTAAGGCAGTGCCCGGTCCAGCTTCTGAAAGACTGAAGCAGGAAGACACTGCGTTGAGGTAAGTGGGGCTGGGAGTAGTTTTTTAGCCCTGGGAGGTGGTTGGGTAGGTTTTAGGGCAGTGGAAGGGGTTGGGGTTCTTTAAGGGTCAGTGCCGGGAGGCAGGGTAGTGTAACTTACGGGGCAGGGTTTTAGGCCTTAGGACAGTGGAATGAGAATGGGCAGTTGGGTTAGTTTTTTAAGGGTGGGTGGGGGGTAGACATAGGTTTTAGGGCAGTGGAAGGGGTTGGGGTAATTTAAGGGACAGCCTGGGGGTCAGGGTAGAGTATGTAAAGGGGCAGAGCTTTAGGCCTTAGGGCAGTGGGAGACGAATGGGAAGATTTTAGGGCTGGGGGTCGAGATAGGTTTTAGGGCAGTGGAAGGGGTTGAGGTAGTTTAAGGGACAGCATGGGGGTGGGGGTGGTGAGAGTAGTGTACATAAATGGGCAGGGTCTTAAGCCTTAGGACAGTGGGAGGGTAATGGGTAGCTGGGGTAGTATTTAGGGCTGGGGTAAGGGTAGGTTTTAGGGCAATGGAAGGAGTTGGGGTTGTTTTCAGGGACACCGCGGGGAGGGGGGTAGTGGAGACCATAGCCACACATATCCCTTTACCATTGATGCCTGTACCACGGAATCTCGTGGTAAAGGCATGCGCGGTAAATGAATGCTTGGTTAAGACGCATTCATGGTTTGGGCTGCATGGTAGAGGCACGCGTGGTTTAACCATGCATGCTTTTATCATACAACCAGGCTATGCACATGGCCTGCTTCAGGAAGTCAAATGCTGTTGGGCATGCCTCTGTCCAAATCATATTTTTTGGCTGCTTCTTAGAAGTCAGCTCTGTAAAGGGGGCAACAATGGTGCCATGTCACTTGACAAACCTCCTGTAGTACACAGTGAGGTTCAAGAATGCTCTGACCTCAGTTCTCCTTGGCACCTTCTGTTAGAGTGACCTGCCATTACCCTGATGTAAGATCAAGGGTACTTAAGTACTGGGCAGCCCTAATCTGTCAATGAGCTCATCAGCCTGGGGAATGGAATAAGCGTCTTGCTTTGTCACTGAGTTTAGCCCTTTATAATCTACACAGAACCTCAGTTTGGATGTGGTGCCTGGTGGGGCAGATTTTGGTACCAGAACCACAGTACTGGACCAGGGGCTACCTCCAATTCCAGCATTACAGAGGCATCACTCTTAATGCTGGCCCTCACCTTATCTGACAACCTGTAAGATTTATTGTTAACAGGGAGGTTGTCCCCTGTGTCCACATCATGGGTACACAGGTGGATAGTCCCAGGAATAAGGAAGAACAGAGAGGAGTACTGCCCCAACACTTAGTGGCTGTCTCTCTGCTGTTCAGGAGTTAGACTGGGGGAAAGGATTACTTCCTCCTCAGACCCATCTTTCTCCTTGGCGTCTAAGAGGATAGTTCACTCTCCTTCTCCTCTTTTCTATCTGTCACCAACAGCATGATGAGCTCAGACCTCTTTCAGTGAGGTTTGAGGCTATTGATATGGAGCAACCTGTGGGGTTGCCTGGGGGTCTTGCGGTCCACCAGGTAGGTGGCCTTAGAGGTGGGTGGAGCTCATGGAGTTGCACTATGCAGAATTATGCAGAGTTGCATAAAAACTCTGTGGAATTCTGGGGAGTTCCGCTCCGCCCTAGTTTGTACTAGTAGTGGTCATGTTGACTGCTAGCTAGCGTGGGATGCGGGTTCCGGCACCCATGCATTACATAACCACCGCTACAGGACCTGAGATGGTGTACCTTCAGGAAACAGCAAGAAGGCCCTTCAGGGAATTACTAATCATACACTCACCTGGAAGACTCAGCTGCCATCGCTACTGCCAGTAAACTGATTTAGGGAAGTCCTCTACAGTATCAAATAATCTAGATAAAATACATTTTTACCTTGAGTTTTCATTTTTTTTTTTAATTAATTAATTTGCAAACTCCAACCTGGCATGTCACTGATTATTCCAGCAGCGATACTAAAACTGTCAATTCAATTCAATTCAAAAACTTTATTCGATCATTGATTAATAATCATAAAAGTACATACATACATAAGTAATAAAGCGTGAGGGTACAGCAGATTTTAAGTTAATCACATATCAAAAAAGGGTGCTTTTCCTCAGACGTATCGATTTTAAAATATATACAGCAGTAAAAAAACAGAAGTCCAAATAAAAGCCCCATGGCCGATACAATATTGGATACATTATATTTTATAAAAAGTGGTTTCAGATATACTTTTCGAAGGTGGAGATAAAGAGGGCATAACAATAAAAAATGCTCCGTACTTTGCTTTGTGGTCCCATCACACGGACAGGGGGCAGTAGTATAAGTCTTCATTACAGGATACGCAACAAGCAAATGAACAATCCCCATCCGTAATCTTGTCAATACATATTGGTGGGATCGGATAGTAACCAATTTAAGGTATCCTGAGAGCCCCATTTCTTCCTTAGTGTATCTGTCATAAAAAACATGTGAGGGGAACTGAGCAGTAGCTGCGTTACGCTTCACCATGCTAACCCTCAGAAATTCATGTTTAATCTCACTCTTCGAGATATCTAAAACACAAGAAGGGTTATCACGCACCGTGAGATTAAAAACATCATTAAATGTTCGAATAATATAGTTAAGCCAGGGGATGCGGGAACATTTGTCCATGTAAAGACAATCTAAAATAATCTTTCTTGTAAAACCAGTCTGTTCCTTAGCCCATATAGATCTCCATACTAACAGGGGTCTTAATCTGATCAAGTCGGATAGATGTTCTAGACCAACCTCCTGATGGATCAGCTTTGTTGATGCAGAAGATGGTAAACACAGGAGTTTTTTGACAAATTTGTTTTCCTCAACCTGGAGCATGTTGTTATTACAATGGCCCCACACTCCTGAGCCATATAGGGCCAGAGCAACACATTTATGGCGATATAGGTACAACATGTCTGGTATCCGTCTTGAGCCTAGCTTGGATGCAAACCTAAATATGCCAAAAGAACACTTGGCCATTTTGGCTCTTACATTAATCATTTCAGGTGTCCACATCCCCCCACTGTTAAAAGTGATACCCAGATAACAGAATTTGTCCACCACTTTTATAGTTTGGTCCATAACTGTGAAGGGCCTTAGGTTTTTAATTTTCTTCCCACAGGGCATTATAAAAGTTTTCGAATTGTTAATTTTTAATTTTCTCCCATTAATAAAATCTGCAAATTTATTCATAAGTTTTTGCAACCCTAGAGGAGTTTGTGAGAGCAGAACCGCGTCATCCGCATAAAGCAATATTGGGATGGACAGGCCGCCAGCAGTCGGTGCATCTGCACTGGTGGTCCGTAGTTCCGACTCGATTGCATTAATAAAAAGGGAGAAAAGAAGAGGTGCAAGGACGCATCCCTGCCTAATTCCGGAACCTATTTTAACACTGGGTGTACACTCCCCCGATTGCCCGTATCGTATCTTAGCTGTCAGATTCCTATAAAGTTGGGCCAAAAAATAGATAATATCCTGTGGAGCACCCATATCCAACAAGGTTGACCACAGAAGACCATGGTCAACCAAGTCAAAGGCACTGGACAGGTCGGCAAAGCAAAGAAACAACGAGCCTTGTTTGGCCCGTGTATATTTGCATATAATAAGGTCTAAATTAATGCACTGTTCTATGGTGCCTAACCCCTTGCGGAATCCGTACTGAGAGTCCGCAAGGATCCCTTTATCTTCTACCCATTCCTCCAGGCGACTCAGTAATACCCTACTCATAATTTTTAGGGAGGCAGTGAGGAGAGAAATCGGGCGATAGTTTTTTGCCTCACCCCTCTCCCCTTTTTTATACACCGGGATAATGATTGATTCCTCCCAAGTCTGTGGGGCCGCAATCATTGCAGCAGCATTAAAAACCTTTGTTAACAATGGGCTCCATATGGAAATCTCGGCTTTATAAAGGTCAACGGGTACCCCATCAGGGCCCGGCGCCTTTCCCCCCTTACTGGCCCGGATGGCAGCATCCACCTCAGAGACTGTAATATTAAGAGGTATGGGGATAAAAGCCAGGGTTTCCCTATCCCCCCCTACAGCTAGTCCTTCGGGGTTAAAAATACTAGTAAAATGAGCCACCCATTGTTCCTCAGATACCTGGGCAGACATTACCGGGACTTCTTCATTTTGGAGGAAGGGACTATTGACAGTGGACCAGAAAAGCTTGGTATCCTTTAGATCCACTGCCTTAGTCAGGTTGTTCCAGGCCTCTTCCCTTAATTCCTGTTTCCTATCCTTCAAATGAATTGAGTATTCCCTTCTAAGGGTTTTAACTGCTTCCTTATCTCTGGGTTTACCCTTAAGAGCAACTTTGAGTCTTTGTAAGGATTTAGTACATTCCCTGTTAAACCATCCCCCGTTAATCCTAGGGCCCTTTGGTTTTCTTCCAGTTAAGATTTCTGCAATGTTTTTATTAATGATGTCGAAACTAGCTAGAATATCAGCATTATCCTTTTCGGGTTCGAGACAGCATTCCACCTCATCTATACAAGCAGACACAATGGTACATAGTAAATGTTCCTCATTTTGCCTACCCCATTTAATTCTAGGGCCATTGGGTCTATGTGGAACTATATCTGTCACTGCACCATGTAACGCCTTTACTTTATCCCCCCACAAGGAGAGATACATTGTTAGACAGTTATGATCGCTTAGGGCTGGGTCTACTATTACCGGTAAGGAACACAAAGCTGTAATACTGGAGGAGACAATGAGGTAGTCGATAACCGTGGCACAATTCCTACCAATAAAGGTTGGCACCGAATTGCCCTCACTGTCTACGCCAGGTAACATAATGCATAAATCCATTTTAATCATAAGAGTGTTTAGGGATTCCCCATAAACCGAATGTAAGAAGTGGGTCTGATCTTCCCCCACCTCATCCCCATGCCCACACACCCTTTTGCCAACAAATGGGCACATGTGAATGTTGAAATCTCCGCCCCACAAAATATCAAAAGACACATCACTGCGCCCATATAACCTTTCCACCTCCGCTTCAAGTTCATCAACCATATCTGTTTTTGAGTGGTTAAAGGCATTGTTGTAGTGGTTTATTCCTAAAACATTTCGCCCATTCCTGTTTTGTAACCACAGCAACTGAGAGTGCAGACCAACGGTCCGGTGGATTTTTACTCGAACCGGTAACCTCACAGAGAGCAATATCACCATTCCACCACTGGCTCTCCCCATGTTGGATGGCTGAGCATGGCAATTATAGGCAACATACCCATCAAGATAGACATCTTCGGCCGCCCAAGTCTCCTGGAGACACAAGATATCAAATTGGGTTATAAATTCTAACCATCCTAGACAATCTATCTTGTTATTCCACCCAGCAATATTCCAACTCGCCATCTTATATCCCCGTTCTGTTAGACTAACAGCCTCAATAGATGGTGGGGGTAAGGTGTGGACATGGGTTACTTCCCCTGGCACGGGGTCTACAGATAGTAGGGTCGGACTTGTACTTCCATTGGCCGGGGTAGGAGTATCTGAGTTACAGTGAAGCTGCCCAGAATTACGTGTATTACCCCCAGAGCTACAAGTAGCATTGTACCCATTGGATGGGTTAATATCAGTTGAGCCTTTTTCCCCCGTGCCTACTAAAACTGTCATATTTCTTAGTCATTAAAAATATGTGTTAATTTAAACTGAAGTTGGTAAAAATCTGGTGTTTAAAAATGCCTGTCTTTTGCCTGAATTATTAAGGATGCGGGGTTCACGTTAAACTTTGGGTGTTACGCTTTAGATTTGACAGTGCTGCTGATGTCATACAATGTCTTTGCTTCCTCTCCACCGCTCTTGTTCCTGCCAATGAAGTACAGAGCCTAATGTTAGCTTTTAAAAGTAGCACCTGCCAATCAGCAAGACAGGACTGGCTTTGGTGGTTGAGGGGTGTTGCTAGACCGATGGTGTGCACCTATTCCTGGTTAGGGTCAGCAAGGCTTGCAGTGACAGTTGACAGTAGACATTGAGGCCACGGAGAAGCTGCATTTCATGGGACTGGACTTGTTGGTGCCCCAAGCGGGCACTGGCAGCCCATGGGACACTGCAGATGTGCTGCAGGTAAGTGAAACTCACAGGCTTCCTGTGTAAAAACCATGGATGGGCCAGCTCCAGTAAACTCCACTACGCTACGCTGGAGGTGGAGTTTTTTGTCGAACTCCGTGCTCCAAGCGGAGTGCAGAGTGGGAAAAACTTTGCGTGTTCCGCCAGTGGAGCAGGGTTCCACTGCCCACCGCTAGTGGCCTTACCCTTCCTCTCAATCACCTCATAGGGACCAGTCCAACGGTCCTGGAGGGCCATGGGTTACACAGGTTCCATAACCCACACTTTCTTCCCAGGCTGCAATTCCACAGTGGTAGACTTTTGGTCATAACACTTTTTCATCACAGCATGACTTGCTTCTAAGTTGTCTGAAGCTTTGCTTCCACAACTTAGCCATTTGATTCCTGAATGCCAGCATGTAGCTCACTACATCCTGGGGAATCTTCCTGGGAGCTTGCTCCCATCCATCCTTGACCAAACTCAGAGGTCCTCTGACAGGGAGCCCATACAGAAGCTACAAGGGGCTGAATCCCACCCCCTTCTGTAGTACATCCGTGTAGACAAACAACAGGCATTGCAAGAAGATGTGCCACTTATTACTCAGGTACTCATGTAAGCCTCAAATCGTGTCCTTCTGGGTCCTTTAGAATCTCTCAACAATGCTATTTGTTTATGGATGGTAAGGAGTGGAGAACTTATAGGTTACCCCACACTGCTTCCTCGTTGACAGTTTGTATGCAGACATGATGTTTGTGCCCCTGTCAGACACAACTTCCTTGGGGAAACACAGTTGGGTAAAAATCCCCATCATGGTCTTTGCTACGGCAGGTGCAGTCATGGTCTTGGTACCTAGTGGTATAATCCACCAGAACCAGAATAATCATGTTGTCTGATGGAGTCTATGGATCCATAGGCTCAACAATGTTGATGCTCACCAGCTCGAAGGGTGTGCTAATGACAGGCAAAGGATTAAGGAGGGCTTTCAGCCTCTCCCCTGTCTTTCCACTGGCCTTACAGGTCACATGAGTCATACAGAAAGCATCTGATGAATTCTTGATCCTAGGCCAACAAATGTGGGGGACAAGCCTTGCAAAGGTCTTGTCTCGACCCAGTTGTTTTGCTGGGGAGATTTGTAAATCAGGTCCAGTAGGAAGGCCCTGTAGCATTGGGGGATCACCAGGGCCCTTGTTGCTCCATGCACAGTAGCCTTAGGCTCATTGTGAAGCATGGTTGTCTTCCCAGTAAATGTGATAGCTCCCATTGGCTTAACTTGTTGCTTGGGCTTCAGCCTGTTGCTCATGCCCTCAAGGGTTGGACACTCCTTTTGAAACCTAAAGAACTCTTCCTTGGTGGGTCCTCCTTCTACATGCCATCTAGCAAGTGTAGGCAGGCAGGTCACCAAGGGAAGAAATGTCCTTCTCAGTGGACTCCGGGGCAGCCACCGCAGGTGCCCAATCCATCTTACTGAGAGTACATTCAGAGGCTGGTTTCCCATGCCCTCTGCCTTTCTCCTTCTTAGCAGCTGCCTGGGTCATTATTCCAGGGTTCCAACACATTTTGACCCCCATCCTGGGCAGCCATGGACCATGTGATAGCACAGATCCAGTCAGGTAATCCCAACATCTCCACATGATCCTTAAGCTCCACTTCCTTCCAAGTAGTGTGATCAAGGAAATTACCAAGCAAACAGTCCACAGGCATTGGCAGGGCTCACAGCAAAATCAGAAGTCTTGACCCCCCACCCACTCAAAAGGAACAAGGGCCACAGGATAGTGGCCCTCTCTGTTGTCAGTCATCACAACCTGGTGGAAGGCATGGTGAATTACCTGCTCTGGGGAAACCAGCTGACTTCTTATCATAGTCATGCTGGCACTTGTATCCCCCAGAGACTCAACACCTTCCCACTGATGGTGACCCATTGCCTATACTTTATAGTATTAAAGGGCACATAGATCTTAGGAACCATTCAACGGTCACTCAGGGACACTAGGGAAACCCCACCTAACTCCCCTCCATTCACTGGAACAAACTCCTCACCAAGCACTACACTAGCCATCCTGTAGACTTTCCTCCAGTGGCAAGTGGTGCTCTTTTGGGACACTTGGGATACCCTTTGTAGTGTCCATTCACAAAGCACTCATAGCACTTGGGAGTAATGGGTTGCAGATGTTTGTCAGGGTAGTTACTTCTGGTGTCCAGATTAGGGATGAGAACCAGCCTCTTTCCCCCCCGTGAGTTGTTTTTGGGGTCCTTTAGAGAACTCTCTGGGGCTTATTTACAAACCCTTTGTGTCACTGGTACTTCACTTATAATATGGGAAAAAGTGACATACCGGCTGCTCAAGGGGCTTATAAATATGCCCTTTCTCTTTTTATCTCCCCCTCCTACTTCTGGTGGGAACCCTGATCACCCTTTTAGGAGTCCACCCAAGATGCCTTCTTGGACACTTTAGTGCTGACCAAGATGTTTGCCTCCTCAGAAAGCTTCCCGGGGGCAGTTAACTTACTGTTAAACAGGTTTTGGTGCAGCTCTGGAAAACAAATATCAAGCATGTGCTCCTTTAAAAGTAAGTTGTACAGCCCTGAATAAACATCAAACTGTATGCCCCTCACCCTGCCCTTCAGTGCCTTGCTGGCATAATCCAAGAAATTCACCCATGTTTGTGATGAGATCTTGCGGCTGTCCCCGAATCTGAGTCTATACCTCTCAGTGATCAGTCCAAACTTACTGAATAGGATGGCCTTCATAGTAGTGTAGCATGCCTGGTACTCTACCTCTAGTGTAAGGAGTGTGTTCCTTCCCACTGTGGGCATATACCTCCATAAACTACCACCCCAGAACCCCTCTGGGACCTTGTGCACTCTTAGAACCACTTGATAGGCTGCTAAACATTTGTCTATGTCATCCCCACCATATAACTGGGCAGCAAATCTGTGGGGATCTGGACTCTAAGCCTGGGCAGTGAACTCCGCTCTGTTTGGGGAGTTTGCTGAGTTTTTTGCACTCCACGGAGCTCGCCAACTGTAAGTTGGCAAGCGCAAGTGAGGAAAATCCAGCGCTAGACCACTTCCCAGCTACATTCCACAACGTGGCCGGTTGCGGGCGTGGATGGTCGCTACTGCTCACGTTGAGAAACCTTATGTTTGCATTGAGTAAGCTGCTGCTCGAGTGGAACTTCTACTTGAGCAAATGAAAGTAGCACCGCCCTTTTGCACTGTGCGAGATGCCAATCGAGCTGATCTGACAGCGTGGGACAAACACCGGCACTAAAAAGCAATCTGAACGGCACCAGGTAACCCTCTCCGCTGCTTGCAGAACTGCACATAGCTTGACAGAGTTTTTTGTCACTTCGCGGAGTTCCACGTAGCCAAACTTTTTGAGCTCCTCCCAGGCTTAATGGACTCTTGACTCACCAGAGGACACTGCAGGTATGCTTCCACGTTACTGTTGCTGGATCCCCCTTGTAGGACTCTTATGTCCAGCTCTGTCATGCTGAGCTGATGTGTCATTTTTCTCTCTTCAATTGCCAGCTTTATCTCCTATAGAGCGTGCTCTTTTTCCATTTCAGCAAGGGCCTGCTCCTTCTCCAGTTTAAATCTTGAAAGCTCTAGCTTCAGCTTTTTCTCCTTCCTCCTGCCCTCCAGCTCTGCTGGGGACAGGTTCATTGAAGACACACTGCTGCCTGGTCTGCTGTGGACTTCCATTCCTGGGATGATGTTACCCCCACATCGGTAGGCTGCATGACAAGACTTCCAGACAGGTCCTGCTCCAACTCCTCCTCAGTCTATGACCCTTCCTCCTCAGTATCTGGATTGGTCTGGTGGGCTGGCACCCATGCTCTTAAATCTGTTTGAAGCTCTGCCTTCTTGGCACTTCCCTAAATGAACAGCCTCTTCTCCTGGCACAGCCCCTTTGAAGTGGGCCTCTGTGTAGGTTTCCAGATTGGCCAGCTCGAATTCCATATTGCCCGATAAGGCCACAGACAATGCAGATAAAAATGAGTACGTGGCAGAAAGACGTTTGGAAAAATCAAAGATGTCAATACAGTGAGAACTGAAAAAGGTTCAAATTGGTCTCAGTATAGAGTTGTAATGAACAATGAGTTACTATATTGTATTGCACAATTACAAGTCCAATGCTCACAGCTGATCCCAAATGTTACAAATGGGATTTCTGGTTGTCAGATGCAGCATCTTGTACAAGCAGGAACCAATAACTGTAGTCAGGGTAATCTAGATCGACACTAAAAGATGAAATATACTCACCCTATGGTAGCTTGGCACACAGCAGTCAGGCTTATATAAATAGGCAATGTGTAAAGTATTTGTACAACACTCTTTCTCTCTCTCTCTCTCTCTCTCTCTCTCTCTCTTTCTCTCTCTTTCTCTCTCCCTCTCTCTCTCTCTCTCTCTCCACACAGGGTTAGAAAAATAGATTATATTTTTTATGATTAACCAAGATCAAAAAGACAAAAATCCAATAAGTAGAACTGGAGCTATGCATTATTGAAGAATAAATCAAAAAGGAGTGCTTAGAAAAATATAGCGCTTAGGGGTTACTTGAGGTCACACTGCACCGAGGTAAATCCAAAGTTCAAGCCAACAGCGATGGAGGGCAGGAAGCCTACGGAGCTCATGTAGGTCCCGCTGAAAAAGCATATTAGATGGAGCAAGCGTTAATGTCGAAGGCTCTGATCTGCACAGGAGATGAAGGCATCATCAACAAACTCCTCTGTGATGCAGGTGCTGATGCATCATGGTCAAGCCGTGCTGTCCATCTTCATCAAGCTGCGTAATCCATCGAAGCGATGTCGCTGATTGGCTCCTGCGTCATCGTAGAATGAAAATGCGTAGGTTCTGATCTGCGCAAAGTCGTCACTGCATCGAATATTATGGTTCTGGACAGCAGATGTAACCTTACAAGGGATTAGGACTAAATTGGCACCACTTGGCAGGGCAGGACTCACAGATAGCAGAGTCTAAGTGCTGTTGCAGGGTTGAAGGAAGTCTTTGATGGCCCTGAGACTTCAGAACAGGGGGCAAGCTAGCAAGCTATTGGAGTTGCTCTGAGTTCAGTTCCTATCCTCAGCAGGCAGCAAGGTAGCGCAGCAAAGCAGAAAAACAGTTCTTTCAGAGCAGCAGTCAAGCAGAGGGGCAATCTCTGGAGCACCACAGTCTTTGCTCCTGGCAGAGTGCTTCACGGGTCCAGTAGTGTACTGTCTTTTTTAGGTTCAAAGGCCAAGTACTTATACCAAGGTGTGCTTTTGAAGTGGGGATAACTTAAAAGCAGGCCCTTAAAGTGCACAGGTCCCCCTTTCTTACCAGTCCTGGCTCCAGACTATCAGTGGCGGGTAATCATCACTTTGTGTGGGAAACAGGATGATGCCTATTCAGGTGTAAGTGTCATCTACCTCTTTCTCTCTCAGCCCCGGAAGTGTTATCAGAATGCAGATGAATGCAAATGAGCTGTCTATCACACCCCTCCTTCCTGTGCTTGTGGCTGTCTGAAGGGAATGCACAAAGTGTAGCTGCCACCCACCTCAGTCGTATATCGGAGACAGGTTGCAAGGCACACAGAGAAGTAAGAGCAGGGAAATGTCCACTTTCTAAAAGTGGCATTTCTAAAATAGTAATGTTAAATCCAACTTTACCAGTGAAGTAGACTTATCATTAGTTTCAAAGATATGAAAAATGATGCAGCTACTTCTTTCTAATCAGGAATTACAGCTTAAAAATGGATTAAGGAATTCCCAACGCTACACTATGAGAGAAGCAGGCCTCACAGTAGTGAAGAACACATTTGGGTGTTATTCTTACAACCAGGAAATGCAAAACCTACCAATACATGTCTCACCTTTTACTTACACAGCACCCTGCCTCATGGGCTACCTAGGGCCTACCTTAGGGGTGACAGGAACCACTTGTGGTCATGTATTCCCTCCAGATAAACTGCCAATGCACTGCCCATATTGCAAGCATGACCTCACTCCTAATAGGCTAGAGAACACCTCACCCAAGGACCAATTAAGAATCCTACTTCTGAACTGCAGGTCCCTGCCCAAACATACTGCAGAGATCTGGATGATTTTCAGAGACCATGACCCTAATGTACTATTCCTCATGGAAACATGGCTCAGCCCCAGCTCGGAGCCTGATATTGTGCAAGCACTCCCCCCTGGCTTCGTGATGTAAAGATCAGACCGACCAACAGGTAGAGGTGGCGGGATCGCCCTCATTCATAAGGAACAGTTTATCTGTCGCCTCTTGTGTAACCCTCTCGAAGATTGTGAGAACGCCCCTTTTATTATTGAACTTTCCCCACTCCTCTCATTCACAGGCATCCTTGTCTATCATCCCCCGGGTCCGATAGGAGCCTTTAATAAATCTTTACTGGCGGCAACAGTTAACCTGGCCAGCGCGGTGGCTAACTTTACGATCCTCAGAGATTTCAACCTCCATTTTGATGATCCACAAGCTGTAAATGCAGTTGAGCTGGCCAGAGACAGTATGTCTCTCAAACCGTCCCAGAAAATCAGAAAAAACTACTCATGTCAAAGGACACCTCCTCGACCCGGTGTTCTCTAGTCTAGATGACCTTAAAGGGACTGACCTCACCCCACTACCGTGGTCAGATCACTTCCTGATAAACCTTTTTTGGTCACCACAGACTACCAGACCTACAACACAATCTACCTGGGCCCTGGGTCGCTCCTGGAACAAGCTCACCTTAGAGAAATGGTCCCATGAGCTGGAAAGGACTAAACCTATCTTGAACCCGTGCCTGGTCAAAGCCAACGAGGACTTTCTCAGTTGGATAGAGGAGTCACATAATGTTGTCCTCCCAAAAACCAGGATAAAAAAGATTATTGGGCCCCACAACTTCCCATGGTTCTCTCCTGAACTGCGCACCTTAAAGCAGCGCTGCAAAGTTAAGGAAAGACAATGGAGGAAAGACTTTCTACCCTCCAAAAAGCTGGATTACAGGGTAGCCATCCTTGCATATAATGCAGAACTAAGAAGACCTCAGGCATCTTATTATGAGGGTAGGATTCTAGCAGCGGCCAGCTCGCCCAAAAAAACCTTTAATATTATCAAAAAACTACTCAAAGCTCCCTCCCCATGAATAGCCCCCGACCCTTCTGGTCAACGGTGCAACAAACTTGCCGAGTATTTCAACAACAAGGTTCAGCATATTTTGGAATCCCTCCCATGTAAGGGTGATGAAGGCAACTCCTCGCACCCTCAAACAGACTCCTACCCTGGCCCCCCTGAACACATCCTCGGTGCCTTGCCCCCCTTGTCTCAGGAAACTCTCCTCACCCTGCTGTCCGCTGTAAAGAGCGGTTCTCCTATTGATCCGGCACCACTTAACATTCTGAAACAGGTCACCTCAATAATAGCCCCCAATATGACAAATTTGATTAATGCCTCACTGTTCACCGGAATAGTTCCCATTAAATGGAAAGGGGGAGGGTTAAAGCTCTGCTTAAGAAGCCCAATCTGGTCCCGGCAGACTTGGGCAACTACTGCCCCATATCCCTTCTGCCAGCAATAATCAAGGTAGCAGAGAAACACGCCAATCAGACCCTCTTCAGATTCCTTGAAACCCGCAACCTGCTCCAGTCCTCTCAAACAGGGTTCCGACTGCGCCAAAGTACCGAAACAGCACTACTGGCAGTAGTAGAGGAAAGCAGGAAAATTCTTGACTCAGGAGGGTCGGCAGCCATACTACTCCTAGACCTGAGCGCTGCATTTGATACGGTGAATCATTCATTTCTGATCCGGCATCTCAGGAGTATAGGAGTAGATGGCACGGTGCTTCTTTGGCTCTCCTCTTTTTTGGAGGGTAGAACCTTTCAGGTTTTTGAAGAGAACATTGCATCTAAACCCACCTACCTGCTGAGTGGTGTGCTGCAGGGCTCGTCACTCAGCCCTACTCTTTTTAATATTTATATGGCCCCTTTGGCAGCCATAGTAGCCCCCTATGGAATCCGGATGATTACCTACGCTGACGACACGCAGCTGGTGGTGGGGTTAAATCAAGCTGACCTAAAAACCCATACCCTCTATACCTGCCAAGAGGACATTTCTAACTGGATGGGTGCATCCCAGTTCAAGCTTAATGGAGGAAAAACCGAAATTATGATACTGGGCAATACCCTTAGTTTTAAACCCAGTTCCATATGGCGCCCCAGCATGGGTTCAGCCCCGGTCCCGAAGTTAGAAATTAAGAGCCTGGGTATATGGTTGGACCAGGACTTGAGCTTTAGGATGCAGGCAAGGAAGACGGCAGCCCTCTGCTATGGCATACTCAGAATGGCTCGAAAGGTTCTGCCTCTCCTTCCCTCTGAGGCAAGAAAAGTGCTGGTCCAATCACTCATACTCTCGAGACTGGACTATGGGAATACTCTGTACTTGGACGCCCCCAGCTCAGCTGTCACGAAACTCCAATCGGTTCAAAACAGCGCCGCCAGACTTCTGACTGGAACCACCAATAGACTATCAGCAAAACCTGCTCTTCGTTCCCTCCACTGGTTTCCAGTGCAGGAACGTATTAGATTCAAGGTCTTGTGTCTAGTACATAAGTCAATGCAGGGAATTGGCCCACCCATTAACTCCACCATGATACGTCCTAATAAAGCCAATAGGAATCTCCGGTCAAATGACCTTTATCTAGCAGAGATCCCTAGGATGAAGATGTCCAGAAGTGGCGGTCGGCTACTTTCTTATAATGCCTCCAAACTCTGGAACTCTCTACTTTTACACCTTTGCACAGTTTCCAACCACCTGGCCTTTCGTAAGCAATTAAAGACCATGCTGTTTCCTTAGCTTCTGTCTCCTCCGTGTCAGTTCCTAGCGCTGGGATGCTTCCGGGTAGCCATGCGCTCTATAAATGTCCTTCCATTCCATTCCATTCCACTTATTAACAAGTCGTTTTAAATGCCAAGTCTAAGGGGCAGTCAACTGCTCACATAGGCCCTGCAATGGCAGGCCTGAGACAGGTTTGAAAGGATACTTGTGTGGGTGGCACAGTTGGTACTGCAAGCCCACTAGTAGCATTTAGGGTACAGGTCCTGGGCATATGTCAAACCACTTTACAAGGGATTTATAAGTAAACTAAATATGGCAATTGGCTATACACCAATGTCACTATGGTTAGGGGAGAAGCACATTCACTCTAGCACTGATTAACAGTAATAAAGTGCTCAGAGTCCTAAGACCAATAAAAAGATACATCAAAAAGAGAAGGTAAGCCGGCAGAAAGTTTGAGGAAAAACAATCCTTAGAAAGACAGGTCTAACAGTAATGATATATCCTCTTTGCTGACAAAGTTGGAATTAACCTTACTATTTTAAAAATGCCACTTTTAGAAAGATCAAAAAACAAACATAGGGTCCTGGCTCCAATCAGTAAGGCTGAGCCACAACTATACCAAGATAACAGAGAATTGCCAATACTGATAATACGTGAAACATTTACTTCACTAGTGCATAGAAAAATCTATCACACCATCAAGCCATATTTTGCCTATTTTAAATTTATTATACCAATTTTTACTTTTCAATTCAAAATTAATATTTTTATTCGATATGCCACAAAACTTTATCAAAAAGAGACACAAATAGACAGTTTAATAAACCCAGCCATACCATTATTAAATACAAGACCACACTCATTCTATTGTTCCTACTTTCTGCTCACATACTCCATTCACCAAACATTTATAACCCGCACTAAACAACAATCATACATAAAGCCTCAACCTTGCCAACCGGACCTCATTACATCAATTTTGAATGCCAGGGATAATCACCAAACACCAGCTACTTGTTTAATACAATAGTCCTTACCAGTGCACTATCAAAAAAATAACATGACCTTTTTAGAAATATAAATGCAATTTACAGTGCCCAACAAAAGCCACAAAAAATAACCAATAACATGTTTATTTGTGTCTCTTCTTGATAAAGTTTTGTGGGATATCTAATAAAAATAATAATTTTGAATTGAAAAGTAAAAATTGGTATAATAAATTTAAAATAGGCAAAATATGGCTTGATGGTGTGATAGATTTTGTCTATGCACTAGCGAAGTAAATGTTTCACGTATTATTAGTATTGGCAATTCCCTGTTATCTTGGTACTTTTAGAAAGATGGCATTTCTCTGCTGTTAAAGCTCTGTGTTCCTCTAGCCTGTCTCCAATACACATTTGGGGTGGGTGAAAGTTAGACTCTGTGCATTCCCTCTAGATAGCCGCACACAAAGGAAGTGTAAGTGTTACTAAGTGTGCATCTGCATTCTGAAGGCTCATCCTGGGGGGGATGAACTGACACTTACACCTGCATTGTTCTGTCCCCACAAAAAATGGTTGATTATCCCCTGTAGTGAATTTGGAGCCAGGGCTGGCCATAGAGGAACTCTGTGAACTTCAAAGCCCTCTTTGAAGTCACCTTCACTTCCACTTCTAAGGTACAACTGGGTATTAGTACTGGATCTCCAACCCCACCAAATCAGACACTTCCACACTTGTAAATAAACTCCGCCAGGAAGAAGGACTGCTCTGTTGCTCCAAGGACTGAATCTCTGCTGGACAGCTGCTCTGAAAGAACTGCGTTTCTGCTGTGTTGGTCTGCTGCCTGCTGCCCTTTGCACCTGCTGAGGAAGATCTGGACTCTTGTTTGAACCCTTGATGATCTCCACGGACATGCTGGCTTGCCTCCTATTTTGAGACTCCGGAATATCAAAGTCTCACCTCCTGCTCTTGTGCCTGGTCATTGGAAGTGGGTCCAGGTGCTTGCTCCAGTGAAACCAACGCAGCCTCTGCTCCGTGAAGCAAAATCGACATATCGCTGCTTTGGTGGGAACAGAACTGGTGCATTACACTCGAAACCAATGCATTGCCTCCAGAACCAATGCATCTGAACTTCCCCATCACCGTTCCTGTAGTGAGAGACGATCGACGCATCCCCTCATCTGCGTGGATAAACCCTGAGCATCGGCTTCAGATGCGAAGCATCTCAACTTCAGTGCTTCGTAGTCGGAACCGGCAGATCGCCATCATTGTGTGGAAAAAATTGATGCATTACTTCGACAATGGGATCGACACGAAACACCTCCAGACTGCACCCTGCATCTCGCTGTTGCAACCAGGATCAAGATACTTTGTTCAGCGGGCCTTGCATGGCCCCTTTACCAACTCCATTGTGGTCACCCTAAACTCTTGACTTAGCCCCAATCGAGCACTATCGGATAACCGCTTTAAGCGCTTATTGCTTTTAAGTGTTATTTTTACAATTGATATTTAAAAATTCATATCTTAACTTTCAACCATTGGATTTTTGTTATTTTGGTTTTGTTTTATTTACAAAATCATAATCTATTTTTCTAAACTGGTGTGGAGTCTTTTTGTAGTGTTGCCACTGTGTTACTCTTTGATGTCTTGCACAAGTACTTCATACATTGCCTCTGAAGTTAAGCCTGGCTATTCTGTGCCAAGCTACTAGAGGCTGAGCATAGGTTAATTTATAGCATGTATCTGACTTACCCTGACTAGGATGGTGGTTCTAGCTTGGACAGGGTTCATACCTCTGCCAACCAGATACCCAGGGCATATTTACAAGGACTTAACGCCGTCGTAGAGTTACTTCTTTGATGCTACATCATTTTTTTATCAGCATATTTACAAAGTGTCGCTAGACCCCTCTAGCTTCACTTTTTCACAGTTAGCGCCAACTTTAAACAACACCACTTTGGCTTGTGGGACTTATCGAAAATTATATGTAAGGTAGGTGTTTCCATGGTAAAACACCTGCAAAACACACAACGCCACATGTACAACGATTTTCATTAAAGTCGCAAAAATTTAAAACTGACGCTAGGTTCCATTAGCTGCAGTTTTTTACCACTGGGAAATATCTGGTCTTAAAAATGATGTTAACACACTTGTATAAAAGTAGAACAGACTCAAATCCCATTGGCAAGGTCAACTATGCCATAGATCTTCTGCTATTGTAGGTAGGAGCACCTAGGAGACCACTACCACCACCAACACAAAGGCTACGCCGTTAAAGGGAGCGGACATACCGTCATAGGATCACCCTCATTAACCTCAGGCAAGAGAAGGTCATAGCTCATTACAGGCGGTTCATTGCCTGCCTCCTCAACCAGATTGTGCCAAGGCTGTAGCCAACATCCCAGACCTGCACCAACATCCCTCCACAAGCCAAGCTACTCGCTGTCCTGCACATGCTGGCATCAGGAACTTTCCAACCCACCATCGCCAGAGTGGTAGGAGTATCCCAGGCATCCTTTTCCAGGTTCCTCCTTACCATCCTGGATGCCATCATAAGACTCATGCCACAATATCTCTAGTTCCCCAACACTGTGCAAGAACAGCAGCAAGCAAGGCTTTTATGCCATAGCTGGATTCCTGCATGTATTTAGGGCAATGAACTGCACACATGTACAACTTGTGCCTCCTGTAGAAACAGCACACATATACCAAAACAGGAAGCATGCCTATTCAATGAATGTGCAGGCAATCGTAGACCATTTGGACTTATTCATAAATGCACTTGCAAAGTACCCTGGCAGTGCGCATGACTCATACATCTTCCGGCAGTCTGACATTAATCAGCGTTTCTAGAATAGAACCTATGGGAATGGCCTGCTTGTTGGTAAATACATCTCAAACACACGTCAGACCACAAGGCACTCAATCATGTTGGAAAACTGTCAAATTGGTCTTGTGTTAAAATCCCCTGTGCATACATTGTTGCTGTGGCCCCATATACTTTTCCCATATAAAATGTACAGACCATGTGACAGTGCACAAGTGGTGTGCCACCCTAGGACACCATCAAAGAGGATACATAAGCATAAGATATTTAACCACCAACCTGTGACACACAATGTAAGAGGGAGAAGCACAGCTACCATGACAATGGTTTTGGAATCTGTTAATCAAAACATATTGTTATGTCCGCACAACAAGCTGACACGTGCACAATGGTGCAATGGTGGCTGGTGGTTTTGCCAATTTAAACCAATATGTCATGAATTTAATGTAGAACACCATGAATGTGCTGTATGTCAAAGAAATGCACATACCACCTTCGCTGTGGATGGAGGTTAGCTCAGCCTTTTCCACATTCATGTATGTACAGTGTCTGAAAAACAACATGAGGACCTATGTGCCCATCCAATGTTTGCTGAGACACTCACATAAAAATACATCCTATTGATTAGGCACAAATGGACATTGCGAAAGCAAAGCATTCCCAGTGTGAAGTCTTGGTACTACAAGTCATTCCCATGGGCAAGAGGAGAGAAGATATATCATACTTCTATGAGTTTGAGAAACATGGCCATAATAAACACTGCAATAGTTTGCTTCAGCAATGCAGCATCACATCACAAATCATTGACACACATGACATCCAATGGGCACAACATTTAAAAAAGAGTTTTGCCAAAATCACTACAGCTCTCATCCAAGGTCCCAGACTGTGCAGCAAGGTAACCCTCGTGCACAAACTATATCCCCTATGACATCTAACACCAACATTCCAAGGGCATAGTGTGAGTGTCATGAAGAAAAGCTGCACTGCCTCTGCCAGTGCAGACACACAATGAATGAATACCAAATAATGTCAAAGCTATGGCCTACACTGTCCCCAACATGTCTTGCATTGTAGTGTACACAGTCTACTTGTTCAACTGTTCCGTACAACCTCACAACACATCTACCAACTTCTGTATAGTGTCCCCACAGGGGTCCCTGTTCACTACCATGTGAAGATTAACATAGCACATGTTCACATACATCCACTTTCATTTCCATGCCTGACATAAAAAAAGGGAGATGCAAACAAAAATGTAGAAAATCTGTGTGCTAGAAGGAAGATACTCTAACAGCTACTGTAATTTGTCATGTAATTGTAAAGATAAAGCTTTAGATTTAGGCATGGTACCCATACATCAACACAATAACATTTTGTCAGACAATTGCCTAATAAATGTCAAAGTAACTATTGTCATTGGTGACTAATCCAAACCTACAAGGCGTTGCCACCTAGCTGATTGTCTAGAAATGGATGCATCACAGAGGCCAACACACTTGGCTGTGTTGTTCTGTGTTTGCCATTACCAATTGTCACTTGTAGGTAAGTGACACATTGTCATTCATGTACACGACCGTGTGTAAGTTTAATGTAGAAAGCTGGACAAAGGCCACAATGGTGACTAATGTACTTCTCACCCTCATCATAAGTGCTGACTAATGTAACACCTATTTTCTTTCTCTCAGCTGACTAGGGGTATGCGCTGATGCAAACTCTCGGACGCACCAGGTCTATTGTGGAGCAGACTTTTGGTGTCCTCAAGTCACGGTTCCACTGTCTTGATGCAGCTGGGGGGCGATTACTATACTCCCCACCCATGGTCTGTAAGAGCATCCTGGTATGCTGTATCATGCACAACATATGTGTTTGGACAAATGTGCTTTTGCCAGAGGACAATTAGGAAGCAGAAATGCCGGATGATGGAGAGGAAGGAGAAGAGGGGCCTATGCAACTTGCAACGTCATCAGCAGCAACAAGGTGGAAAAATAATATTATCACCCATTTCTTCTCCAGCTAACATTTAACATAATTCATCCCAAAAAATGTTGTATAGTGAGAAATGTTCCTCCGTCTATTAATAAACATTCACAACACTAACCCCTCTTAAGCATTTTTGTCTTATATGCACACTACACTTCTGGCAACAATATTTGTTAAACGTATGTCTGTCACACATACTAGTCATATGACAAAGTATAAGATACAAACTATAGCATCATCCAGTACCAGAAAATATTTTGTGCATGTTAACTACAAGATGCAGATGGGTCACCATTTTGAGCCACTATGATTCTGTCACGTAGATGGTGGGCACCAACTCTATGTGTGCCACCCCTGATACTAGCCATGTGTTTATTCTCATACTTGAGCTTACCAGTAGAGGCCACTTTTATTAGGAGTACATTACATTGGTCACCACAGAGTGCAGAGTAGTTACATGAGAAGCTGCACAGGCAATTGGCAAACAGCAGTGAACAACAAGGTCAGTGGCCAGTCCAATGTGCAGAGTGAGTCCATGAGAAGCTGCACAAGCAAGGGGCAAACAGCAGGGAACAACAAGGCCAGTGGCCAGTCCAATGTGCAGAGTGAGTCCATGAGAAGCTGCAGTCAGGGGGACAACAATGGGCAGTACAGGCAGTGAGGTGTCACAACATACCATGCACCATGAGCATGTTTTGTGATTACAAGGGAATATTGCCAACTAGGGACTAGTGCAAAAAAGATTTTCTGTGAAGTTGTTGATTACTCTGCCCTGGCAGACGTTACATCTGAGCATGAACTGGCGATTGTCATCTCATGCATACCTTTGTCATGTCATGTGCATGTCTGAATTTGTACCACCAACCATGCTTACTTTGTTTTCATATGGCCCTTGCTCCTCTGGCCCCATGGCACTTACACATGTCATTCAGGGCTGTGCATGATTGTGCACAGACTTTCTTCTACATTTGAATTGGTGTGTCACACTTTGGTTGCTGTGACAGTTTCATTTGCTTAGCTGTCTGCACACTGTGTGTGGCAATAGGATCAGAGTGTATATTTGTGCAATGAGAGGGCTGGTGGTGTCATATGGCACCATGCTTTTTGAGAGGAATGGCTGGGTGCATTTACTGGCTACTTACCTGTTATGTTTTCAGCTTTGGCTTGGATATGTGACACACCTGTGTGTGTGTGTGGTGGAGGCCTCCATCCTGCTCAGGGGTGGGACAAGAAGGCATGATATGTCTACCTACCTGTTATTTGTAAGTGTACAATGCAATAGCTGACACATGCATCTTGGTGGGAGGGAATGCTCCATCTTGATAAGCTAGGGAACAAGGGGGCATGGTGGGAGTTGTTGTGCAGGCCTCCCACCCACAGACAGAACAACCTTGGTAAATGGCTACCTACCTGTTAGTTTGTTTGTAGTGATCTAATGGCTGCCACATGCTTCTGGGTGGGAGGGAGTGCTCCATCTTGCTCAGGAGTAGGACAAAGGTGCCTGGTGGGAGTTGTGGTGCAGGCCTCCCACCCCCAAACAGCCCTCCCTGGGAAGATGGCTACCTACCTGTAAGTTTGGTTGATGAGATACAATGGCTGCCACATACTTCTGGGTGGGAGGGAGTGCTCCATCCTGCTCAGGGGTGGGACAGGGGGCCTGTTGGGAGTAGTAGTACAGTCTTCCCACCCCCAAACTCTTCAACCTGTGAAGATGGCTACCTACCTGTTAGTTTGTTTGTGGTGATCTAAAGGCTGCCACATGCTTCTGGGTGGGAGGGAGTGCTCCATCTTGCTCAGGAGTAGGACAAAGGTGCCTGGTGGGAGTTGTGGTGCAGGCCTCCCACCCCCAAACAGCCCTCCCTGGGAAGATGGCTACCTACCTGTAAGTTTGGTTGATGAGATACAATGGCTGCCACATACTTCTGGGTGGGAGGGAGTGCTCCATCCTGCTCAGGGGTGGGACAGAGGGCCTGTTGGGAGTTGTAGTACAGTCTTCCCACCCCCAAACACCTCAACCTGTGAAGATGGCTACCTACCTGTTAGTTTGTTTGTGGTGATCTAAAGGCTGCCACATGCTTCTGGGTGGGAGGGAATGCTCCATCCGGCTCAGGGGTGGGACAGGGGGCCTGGTGGGAGTTGTAGTGCAGTCTTCCTACCCCCAAACACCCCAATCTTTTAAAGATGGCTATCTACCTGTTATTTGTAAGTGTACAATGCAATGGCTGACATATCCATCTGGGTGGGAGGGAGTTCTCCATCTTGATGAGCTGGGGAACAAGGGGTCATGGTGGGAGTTGTTGTGCAGGCCCCACCCACAGACTGAACAACCTTGGTAAACGGCTATCTACCTGTTAGTTTGTTTGTAGTGATCTAATGGCTACCACATGCTTCTGTGTGGGTGGGAGTGCTCCATCCTGCTCAGGGGTGGGACAGGGGGCCTGTTGGGAGTAGTAGTACAGTCTTCCCACCCCCAAACACCTCAACCTGTGAAGATTGGCTACCTACCTGTTAGTTTGTTTGTGGTGATCTAAAGGCTGCCACATGCTTCTGGGTGGGAGGGAGTGCTCCATCTTGCTCAGGAGTAGGACAAAGGTGCCTGGTGGGAGTTGTGGTGCAGGCTCCCCACCCCCAAACAGCCCTCCCTGGGAAGATGGCTACCTACCTGTAAGTTTGGTTGATAAGATACAATGGCTGCCACATACTTCTGGGTGGGAGGGAGTGTTCCATCCTGCTCAGGGGTGGGACAGGGGGCCTGTTGGGAGTAGTAGTACAGTCTTCCCACCCCCAAACACCTCAACCTGTGAAGATGGCTACCTACCTGTTAGTTTGTTTGTGGTGATCTAAAGGCTGCCACATGCTTCTGGGTGGGAGGGAGTGCTCCATCTTGCTCAGGAGTAGGACAAAGGTGCCTGGTGGGAGTTGTGGTGAAGGCTCCCCACCCCCAAACAGCCCTCCCTGTGAAGATGGCTACCTAACTGTGAGTTTAATTGATGAGATACAATGGCTGCCAAATGCTTCTGGGTGGGGGGAGTGCTCCATCCTGCTCAGGGGTGGGACAGGGGTGCCTGGTGGGAATTGTGATGCTGGTTGCCTGGACACATGCCACATTGTAAATGTTGTGTGTCTTTGGTGTGAATCAGATGGAGTGAATGTTACATCTGTGAGACCTGTGTTGGGTATTGAGGTGCACATGGATGAACTTGGGCCTAGGAGGTGTAGCTTTGTAGTTGTGCAAGACAGTACATAGCAGTGTGATGGTATACATCTGTTTATACTTGCTAGCCTGCACTTCCCCAGCAATTCCTGTGAGACTCTCTAGATGCAGTATGGAAAGCACCTTCTCCTCCCATGAAGTGAAAGTTTTTAGTGGAATGGGAGGGCCACCGCCAGTCCTCTGAGCCAGCTCACGCTTCTTGCTCCTCTTCTTCTTCACAACTGTCTTCAGGTCATGCCGCCGCTTCATGATTTCATTTCTGTTGCGCAGGGTGGTCCCTACTGCATTGACCTTGTCAACTATCCTTACCCACATTTGATTTCTGGTGGCTAATTGTGTCTGTTGGACCAGGTTACCAAACAATTGTGGTTCAACTCTGATTATCTCATCTACCATAACCTTCAACTCACTTTCTGTGAATTTTGGCATTTTCTGTGGTGCCATGGTGTGTGTTGTGCCAATGGGTTAGAGATGCAGGTGTGGAAGTGGTGGTGATGGTGGTGATGTGTGTGTGTGGTGTGATGATTTGCCTCTCCTTTCAGCTGTGGTGTTTGTCCCTTTACTTCTGGAGTGTTGCAAAGGATTGTGGTCAGGGAAGGGGCTTGTTTTATACTCAGCTATATGGGTGTGTTAGGATGGGGTATTGCTGTCAGGTGTGTTGTTATGGGTTGTCCCGGGATTTGTACTTTTTGAATGTACCATGGAGGTGTGTCTTTGGGATGTGTTAGGTGTTTTTGGGAGCAGGACTAGTTTGCTGTGTGCACTTGGTGGCCTTGTGTATTTTAATTTCGACCGCCATTTTTTTCACGGAGCGTCCGCAGTGGTGGCTATGCTACAGCCCTTCCGCCATCTCTCCCATTCATCACTGTTCGACCGCGGTGGTCGGAAACAGCAGAACGTACTGCGGTCACATCGGGGATATCCTAATTTTCCGGCCGGTGTCTCCGCTCTCTTGGCGGCGGGTTGGTGTGTTTCCGCCAAGAATCTGACTGCCGCGGACGGGTTTTCACCTTCTCCACCCGCTAAGGGCGGTTTTTTGATGGCTCTTACCGCCGCAGTCGTTTTTTTTGGTGGTAGATCCTAATCGGACCGCCAGTTTTTACGCGGTACCGGTGGGTGGTTGTTTTCCACTACCATGGCAGTCAGGGTGGTTTTCCGACCGCCATCCTAATGGGCCCCTGAGTTAACAAACTAATCACTAGGGGACACCGAAGACAAATAGTCAAAAGGGCCATAAAAATGGCATGATACAACGATTCTTGTGAGACGTTGACAGGGTCCATGTCGAATCCACACAGAGGATGATGTGTATTAATACATGCACATCAGTTTGCAGCAAACTGCACAAATAATTTGACAGAAGAGGCACACGCTTGCACAAGTAAGTGACGACTCTCCTTCGTCTTCTAATGCAAATCACATCACATCAAATTTCAAGTGAGAGAAAATAGAGAAGTAAAGGCAATTGACTGCATCACTACCATGTGAGGTCACCAATCAAAAGACAATACAAATAAGGCAACTGCCATCCTTATAGGCTACAGAAAATAATAAAAACTTTGAATTTGGGAAACATCAACACGTCTTGTCTTCTTTTTCAAACTGCAACAGAGGTAATGCAATTTATGCTATTAAATGTCTCTGCCCACGGCTGTACATAGGACAAACAATGGATATGCAAAACTAATGGGTATAGTTACAAGAACATGACGCCGCCGTACCGTCATTTTTTTGATGTTACAGTGGCTTTTTTTTTAATCGCATATTTACAAGTTGCCGCTTACTGCAGTTAGAAACTAAGGGGTCCATTACCATGCCGCCTGCCACCGTAACAGTACACGGGACCGACTGCCAGGGTTGCGGCGGTACCGTTATGGCAAATAGGATGCGACCGCCAGGGTGGTAGGCCCTGCTGTAAGCAGCACCCGCCGCAATGCAATATATGCTTGTTGTGCTTTGGCATGCACAACGTGACAGGCACCGCGCGGTGCCTGCCACCTTGTGTATGCCAAAGAAGGGGGGTACAGTAGGTACCCCCCAGTGCAACCACCCCCACCCCCCGGGGCACGCAACAGGCCCCCAATGCCCATCTCCGCATGCCTTTCCATGGCAGAGTCTCTGCCATGGAAAGGCAAGCATCATAATAATGATGGCGGGGCCTGCAAGGCACCGCCACCATATTGTGTCCCTTTTCCACCTGGTCGGCAATCCGACCGGTGGAAAAGTGGCGGACGGTGTTTCCATCTGCCGTGGTGCCCCTCGCCATACTAATATGATGGGGGTTGAACCGGGGACATTTGGTGGACGGATCGCCCGCCATCGTAATGGACCCCTAAGTATATCACAGTCACCTGAATTGATCGTCATTCAAATTCCTACTCAGCTCAACGAGTGTCCTCTGATCAACTGTGCAATGGTATGCATGTCCAGATAGAAAAGCATGGGGTGAATGGGTCGAGCCGTTGGGTACCGCGCATGTGGATTTGTTTTGGAATGAGACCTTGGGACAACTGTTTTTAAGATTTGGGTGCACACATGTGGATACGGGCTTAGTTAGGCCCTAGCCTTACCCGATATATTAAACCACACAATCACTCTATTGAGAAAGGTCTCATTGACCTCAGCGTCGAAGACGACCAATAGCTCAAGTAAAATTAGAGCTATCTGACTACCCCTAGGCCCTAGTGCTCTGTCAAGAAAAGCTGTTTCTGTATCCAGCAATGAATGAAAGCAAGATTGGGCATCATCCAGGAAATTGCCTTTCAGAATTGATGTTTGTAACTGTTCTCATACGTCTTGGTCAATAACTTTTGCTACGAGTGGAAATGTAGAAAATGGACAATAGTTTGCAGGATTGGTGGAATCAGGTTTTTTTTTTTTTTTTTAAATCAGTACTATAACGGCTGTTTCAGAGATGTCACAGATTTCCCTGCAGCAACTGCGGTTCACTGGGAGGCCCAAGCCATCAGGATGCCCGCCATGCATCCCAAGTCCAATAAATATCTGTGAGAAATGGTAGACTCGGGCCGCTTCATATTCAAGGGTGTCCCCATCGCTTTGTGCTACGCCACTGGGGTATTTTCAGGGTTCAGGATAAATCCCCTTCTGCAGTGAGGCACTGGAAATAAAGCAGTATCCTCAGTCCTTATTTCAATAGACCTTTGAATCCATATGTGAGGACAGTCATCTTCGGCATTGCCACATAGTTTGAAGGTTTTCATGCACTTCACTACATCCGATGCAGGCACAGGCTCAAAAGCCAAGAATTTAACTGCGTTTTTGCAGGGTGTACCAGGTAACAACAATTGTACGAGCAAGTGTCTAATTTTATAGCTGTCGGTATATTTGATTATTTTTGAGTAGTCTGCTAGTTCCTTACCACATGCCTGTGACGAAATAGGTCCTCTGTTCAATCTATTATTCGGAAGTGCCAGGCACTCACAGATCTTAAACAACTCTAAGGAGGAGTTGGAGGCTGAAGAAATTCGTACTAGCAGTTTGCCTTATTGTGGTGGACCCAGAGATAAGGCTCACTCTTCCACTCTCCCTGGTGCTGGGTTGTGATTTTAGCTGCCATGCGCCAGGCACACACCTTAGTGCCATAGTGCTAGGGTGCGTGTCTGAGTCTAGCATAGGTTTTCTGCAGGAAGAGTATGCATTAAAGCTTTTCCTACTTTGTTTGTATGCTGCACATTGCCGCATGCATGCAAAGTTGGAAGTAAGGAGAAATGAAAACATTTTTCCTTTTAACGCCTGCTTTCCAGTGATGTTAATTTTTTGGCGCTAACACTGTCTTCTCATGTTAGTAGATAGGGATTAGCGTAAAAAAGCATGGACGGTTGCATGGGAACACCCATGTACCACTCATGTAATGCCCCCTTTACGCAAAGTAATGCAAATTAGAGTTTCAAGCTTCTGTGTGTTCTTTGCCATACAAGCCAACGCTAATACCAGTGTCGGTTTGTTAATCCCCAAAAAGGTTTAGCTTCGGTTTGACATTACAAAAGTAATGCTAACCCGATGCTAATAAACCTTTGTGAATCTGGGCCCCGGTATGCATAATGCCAAATACAATTTAATTTATCGGTCATGTCTAGTATTTTATGCCAATCGCACTCAAACAGTTTTACTTTTTGTTTCATTGAGGCCAGTTAAGGTTTGCACCATTTTTGATTGAGGTTTTTATGAACAGAAACTTTTGTCTTTTTTCTTCTAAGCTATGGTTTTAAGGGGCATGGGAACAATTTAGAGTACATTTACTATGGATTTAAAACTCAGGTTGATATTCAAGGACATAGATAAAACTTGACAGCCTATTGTCTGTGTTGTGTATGGGGTTGCTTAAAGTTTCGTGGTAAAAGCGCTATATGCTGCACAAAAAGTACTGGCACCTACAGTTCAATGGTGTGTTAATGTTTATATAAAATTTGAATAGGGCATGATTTGACCATGAAACATCAATAATGGAAGGTTTCCTGGGTGTTACGTTGCAATAAAGTACACAAAAAACCTATACCCAGCTGATGAGAACCAAGCTACACTTGGCTGATGAGCCCTAACTAGGGCGTAACCGATCCTAGGTTGCTTGCGTTCTGACCTGGCCTGACAGTTTGTGCTGGACTGTTCCCATTGGAGCAGGATTAAGTTTTATTTGCATATGGTTGGGTCCAAATTGAAGTGATATGGTGTGCTAAATAACAATGGACCCAGATGCAGCCCAAATAATCACCAGTGGCTGAGATTAATTCAAGCATTGCATCCATCACTTTTTTTCATACTTAAGTGTGTCTCCGTAAGTGGAATATTTATGCCCAAACGTGGGTCCCGTGCACACTGTATCACTGGAGCCAAGCTGGACCCGGTTGATAATTCCTAACTAGGGCAAAACTCAACTGTTCCCATTACAGCAAGCTCAAGGCTGATTTGTAAAGGACTGTGTCCATACTGAGGTGTCTAGGTGTGGAATCTAATGATGGAACTGGGAAGTGCCACCCAGTAATTATCAATGGTTGAGATTTATTCACGCATTCCATCCATCACTTTTTGTTGTATACTTTAGGGAGTTACGTGGCCGACTAGGACTCAGCATAGCTGATGGTGAGCTGTGTGTGAGGTTTTTAGAGACATATTGTACGTCTAAGCTGTGCATTAATTGCACAACATATTTGGCTAAGGAGTTTGGTGTGTTGACTTGAATTCCAAAATCAATAACCTAGTGAACTGGGGGTCTTTCAACAAGGTACCCACAAGTGCCTAGGGCTACAAGGGGCAGAAATAAAGAAGCAAAGAAAAGAATATTGTGAAAGTATAGGGTCCCTTGAGTAGAGCTTGCATTCCCATCAATTGTCTACGTGATCAATCTGGTCATCCACCCAAACGAATGATATGTCTCTTGATCATAGAGACTATCTTCAAGGGAAATCTCTCTCATTAAAATCAGCGAAGGAGCGCCAGACAGTAAAAAACTGATCATATATATCTGCGATTAATGATCACATAGAAAAATCGTGCAGTGCAAGGAAAAGTGAGTGCAGTGTTTAAAATAGAGTTGTGAGGAGGTAATTGACATTGATGAATAGCAGTTATTTGTTAACACTGCTTTTTGCACTGTTGTTTGGTTTTATTTAGAGTGTGAGGCGACATTTTCATTAAACAGTCGTTTTCTCCTAACAACTCTATTTTAAACACTGCACTCACTTTTCCTTGCACTGCACGATTTTTCTCTGTGATCATTAATCACAGATATATATGATCAGTTTTTCACTGTCTGGCGCTCATTCGCTGATTCTAACGAGAGAGCTTTCCCTTGAAGATAGTCTCTATGATCAAGAGACATATCATTCGTTTGGGTGGATGACCAGATGATAAGATTGATCACGTAGACAATTGATGGGAATCCAAGCTCTGCTCAAGGGTCCCTATACCAGTGGTCGAAGTGGGGGGGAACGGCGGGGCACGGCGTGCCCCTACTTCTTCATTTCCAGCGATTCCGTTCCCCTACTTTTTTATTTTCAAAATGCGTCCCGGGACGCAAGAAATCACCATCGCCTATAAAGCTCGACGTTCGAGCATGGGCGTAGGAAGTGTGGGGGACGCGGGGGACAAGGGTGGGGGGGGACGAGGGGACAAAGGAATTTCCCCTCATCCTTCTGTTATCGCAGGGCCATTAGCACGCGAAAGCGCTACCTAATGGCCCTGCACTTGACCTGCCTGGAGTCAGAGGCCACCTGCTCTCTGCCTTTTGTTCTGCTGCAGGAAGGCTCAGCCGTTCTGGGAAGGGCAGAGAACGGAGAAAAAATAAACGCTTTCTCTTTTCCTTCATGGCAAGGACCGTGTCCACTACTCCTGATCTGCCTCTGGCGGCTGCCCTCCTCTCTTTATTCCTCCATCTCTTTCTGTCTCTGTCTCGCTCCTGCTTGCGTGCTGATTTCAAGAGGCAGCTCTAAAGGTACTCTCTCTTGCCTCTCCTTTTCTTTATTTGTTCCCCTGTGAAATTGATCCAAAAAAGGCTGAACACTTTGGCTGTAAATGTCCTCATTTTCTGACCGTTTTCTATTGAAAAGAAAAACCTCGGAATGGAGAGAAAAAATAGTTAAATACCTAAATAAAGCAATACAGAGTGGACAGCAGACAGGCCAGACTGTTATTTACACCCACACACATTAGCGCCACTTTACAGAGTTTGCCTGTGAAAGCGCTACTTTCTTTTTATCTTCATTCTTTGAACAACATTGTTTTCCCAGGGTGGGTAAGTGCGCCATTCCTAAAGGGACTGCAATACCTGGTTGATGGGTAGAGTGGAAACGTTTAATATGATCGTTTTCAACTTTTTAATTATTTTAGCTTATAAAATGTGTTTGGGGATGTGGTCTTTTTTAAACCAAACTGCATACATTTTGAAAGGATATAAGCAATGGACATTGAAAGGGGTCCCTTCCTGGTCCTGTAGCCATGTTCTGAACTTTTCAGGCAAAATCACTTACTGATTTCTGAATAATGAGTTTAAAACCGTTAAGGTAACCATGTTTTTTTCTGATTACAGTTCACATGTTTTGCTTATATTTGCATTCCCTATGAGTGTTTGCTTTTTCCAGGGTGTTATTCATTTTTTTTCAGGCAGCATTTTACTGTTGTCTAGTGCATAATTTGAATTTAGTCGCAGCACAATTGAGTTGTGCTGAAGGCAGTGCGAGTTTCTCTCAGTGGGGCAGTATGGTGTTCAGTGTGGGAGAGAATGTGGCACTCTGGCCAGAGCTGCTGAATTTGGAACTGGAGAACCATGTTCAGACCTTCATGACCAGTTCACCATACCACACTCCTGACGGAACTTATTCCGATGCTACACCTTAGAAGGCCCGATAGACCTTAGAAGCCCAGGTGTCTTAGCACCCGCAGGTGGACCTGTCCACCACAATCCATACTGCAGTTCACTTCCAGTCTTACGGGCAGGCATATGAAGAAGCACATCCTAGATCGACAGTGAATCTGTCACTGAGGTCACAAGACCCTTGAGGCCAGTCCACCTCACCCATTGGTACCTCCATTGGCCTTTTTCCAGCACTAGCAGTGCAACTTGCCAGGGGTTGGCAATGTAGGATTTGCATGCACACCAAACTTAGGGGGTGATTATAATGGCAGTGGGACCACGTCGGTGGCGGTCCCACCGCCATTGGTGACTGCATCACAGCCCGCCATATTACAATGGCGGGTGGTTACCTGGCGGTCGGAAAGACCAACCACCACGCACCCGACTGGCTTCTTGAGCCCGCCGGTGTGGTGGAGGGGCTCGTGGTTCCTACAATGCTGGTGGTGCCTACCATGCACCGCAGCAGGGATTACGATGTCCCTTACCCGCCAGCTTATCAATGGCGGTTCACCTGCCATGGAAATGCTGGCGAAAGGGACATTGGGGGCCCGTAGCAGGCCCCTTTACCCCTGGCCCCCAGACATGGGTCCTGGGGGGCATCTATGATGCCCCACAACATATCACTGCACCATGTGGCAGGCACCGATATATTTAACATGTTCCTTTTTTTTTACTTTGCAGCGGATGATGCAGCCAGCAGCACCTGCTGCAATGTAAAAGATAGGCACTGCGAACACCGTAGTGGCAGTCGCATTGTAATGCCTATCGTGGGGCCTCCACCTTGAAGACCAGCTGTCCCATTCCCCGATTCGATGGCGGTGGTACTGAAGTCCGCCTGCCATCGTAGTCAGCCCCTAAGTTTGCATTTTATGAATATGATTCAGCCGGAAATAAATTGATGTTTGCAATTTAATTGACTTTGGTTGGCCTCTTATCTATGAGATTTCCCTGTTGAATTACATTATACATTTTCGGTTGTATGAATTGATTGCATACTACACTCTCCTACAGGTATTAACTTGAGTGTCATTAGGAGTGTCTGGGACCATTTGTTTTCTTAGGAATTGTTTTCTTTACTAACCATTGCAAAGGGCCCTAAACTTCACAGCAACACAAGTCACATTTCTTTTAGTAATTTGGGATCCGTTTGAGCTACAAAATTGTTTTGGAGGAAATCGTTAGATTATGCAGCAGATGATGTATTATGTGGCAAATATGATATAGCCATAGTTAAGTGGAAAATATTTTTCCACTTAATTTTGCCCCAACATTGTAGTTGATCAATTTGTAAGTTCCCCAAACCCAAAAGTCGAGTTTGGGCACAATTTGCATTTTAAAAGCAGCCCTATAACACAGGGCTACTTTTAAACTGACCTCAGGCTTCAGCAGTGCACACATGCAAGCGCAGAAAGGGCTGCTGGCCTCTAAACTGCCATGCCTTATTATATTCTAGGGACTTAAAAGTAGTTCTAATCCCCCTGCCCTATTATGTACTAGGGCCTTATAGGAGAGGTCATGCCAATCATAGGGGTACCCTAACCCATAGCGCACCCTAGTGTATGTAGGTGTTTTCACTGTATTTTTAAGTGCCTCTTTCAGAATAGCACTGGCTGTTTAGGCAGAGGCCAGGGTCAGTCAGTAGGGACCACCAGTACCAGTCAGCAAAAAGTTGGGGAGTGCCCAGGGCGGCTTTGCAACACTAGAGAAACACAAACTCAGAATGTAAAACAAAACACCATGGTTGGGGGCTTCTCTTCAATAATCAGAATTGATTTCTATCCTAATTAACCAATTTTCCAACATTAGGATAGGGAAAGACTGGGGAAAAATCATAACGTTCTAATCTATACATTGAAGTTTTTATGCAGCTCTTTGATGACGGTTAATAGCTCACTGTTCAATGTTAGGATTTTAACTTATAAACTTCAAATACCAAAAGAATATCTCAGACAAAAGCCGTAACTCACTGACCTTTTGAATTAAAACTTTCACTAGACAAGCCTTCGATCTCTCTCAAAAAAAGAACATTAATCACCAAAGTTATCTTCACATTTTTATTGTTGCCTGAAAATTGCTGGAGACCAGGAATGCAGCAGCAGGTACTTTTCAAACCATAATGCACTTGCAAACACGACGCCCCCACCCTAAGTCAGCGGCCTTTGTTTGCTTTGTGCATTAAGATGCAAGATTCATATATATGTTTTTTTTAAACATTTGGTCTCATTACTATATGAATGTAAATAACAATAAAGCATACATGCAAACTGTGACTACATGCCTGCTTTTCTCAATATTTCACTTCGAAAGTATGCAATTGTATTTGTGTAACGGGCGGTGATTTGTATAGGGTCACTGGAAAGTGCACAAGGTTGTCCCTGTCCCCCCCAGAATTTTAGTGTCTCCTACGCCCCTGCGTTCGAGGACGGGCGGCAGAGAAATAACAGGACTCTGTCTTTTTCTTCTTACCCAGAGAAGCAAAATACAGTGTCCGCTTCTGCTCTGTAGCTTCAGCTGCCTTCCCCCCTCCCCCCAACTCTTTCCCTCTTCCCTCTCTTTCTGTCTAGCAGTTCTTCTCTTACAGAAAACCGAGATTTCAAGACAGGGTTTTCACTCTCTTTCCTCTCCTTTCTTTTATTTCCTTCCCTGTGAAATGGATCCAAAAAAGAAAATAATTTTTGCTGGAAATGTCCAGCATCTGGAATAAAAGGTTAAAAATAGGAAAAATAACTAAGTAAAGTAAGACAGACTGGTAGCCAGAGGCGCTACTAGAGCCAAATTTCGGGGGGGGGGGCTTAATCTTTAAGCAATAGACAGAGTGGAGCTGCAGGGGCTCCTGGAGGGGTGAAACAACAGCAAGGCCTCATTAACATGCAAATGGTCTTTAAAAGACCTGTGAAGTGCTCGGGTGCGGCTGTGTGTGTGCCAATGGGCTGCTGGTAGCAATCAGGTAAGCCTAATTAGAGGTAAAGTTGCCTTCACAGGGACCCACCAGTCGACGGACTAGGGATCGCGAAGGGACCTCGAGAGAAAACACAAAGGGCCAGCTCACGGAACACTCATGGAGTGTAGGCGGGCAATCTTCAGTGCAAATGCTGCTCGGGGTCAGCGCTATAAGTAATCCAAAGCTTAGCTGCAGGAGTTGTTGGAAAGCTGATGCTTCTGCAAAGTGACGTGGTGTCCAGGGGTTCGGTTTGCACAGTCGCCACGAGTGATACGGGCCTCAGACTTGCTGTGGGCACTGTTCGACCTCTAAGACCACGGAAACCCACCTCCTATGTTACAAAATTCTTCGGAGTCTGGCGGGAGCTTCGGAGCTGCAAACCGTTCAGATCTGTCTTTGGTGCCTGCCTTGCAGGGGAGTAACTCCTTTACTCCAAGGGAGATTCTTTACTTATCTAGTTCAATGTAGATCGTTGAAGTTCCAGGATTCAGTATCAGAGTTTCGTCCAGGTGTAATCTAAAGTCCTGGAGCCAGGGGTTCCTTTCTTATACCCAAGGAAGGGGTGGGACAAACTCTAGGGACCCACCTATGGGAGGGTCAGGAAAGAGGGGTGGCTACACCCATTTCCTTTGTCCAGTTTCGCGCCATTGCAGGGGCTGGACTATGTACAGGGACACCAAATGTGCCCCCAGTGCTGAACTTCAAAGCACTCTTGGAGTGCACCCACCCAGCCCCAATACACTAAAGTCTTTCTGGGAGGTGGTGACACCTCCCTGTGACAGGAAACCTATTGTCCAGGCCTCCCCTGCCGGAGTTTCGTCCAGCAACAGGAGGGCAGACTCGTGTCTGTGGCTGGCAGCATCCATTTTGTGATGCCAGGGCTCTGTTAGCTGGTGCCGGGTATACCGGTGCTATATATATATATAGAAAAGGGGTATCACGGAAAAAATACGTACAATTATTCATAGAGAGAGCACATTTAATTACCCTTTCAGAATTATTAAATAATAATAGCATACATCTGGCATCATTTACAGTATATCACAAGGAAACAGGCGTTTATACAAAGAAAGATACAGACACATATATAACATACCATCAATACAATATATAACAACAGACAATTAACCCAAAAGAAAACATTTTTATGGGAGTGTCCCCTTAAGAGGTATCAGGCGGACCACTCGGAGGTAGTCAAACTGAATAATAGGGAACACAAGCAATGTGGGCAAATATAACCCGAACTTTGTAACATGTGTCCCAGCGACAGTCTGTGAATCACTGAAACTCAAGTGACTCCTCCATTCAATATCTGTCGACGTGACCACGTTTCAGCCACAATGAACATCAGGCCTCTTCAGGACAGGGGTTAAATGGCAACTAAAAAAATGTATATATATATATATGAGGGGGGTTGCCAATAAAATACCGGTGCTGTCATGTCTCTCCCTCTAGAAGGGTGGGATCATACTCTCACACCAGTTACTGGTGTGGGGGTATGATTCCAAAGTGTTTGACACCAAATACCACATGTTTCCGTGCAGCCATTCCAAAGTTAGCATTTACCGTTTGGTTATAATGCACTTAAGAGTGTATGGTTTGGCAGCATCACAAACAACCCCAGAATAAAGGTTCTGAAGGCTGCTGAGGGGCTCTGCTCATGCATGGGCACCCTCTCACATAAAACCCAGCACCCTGCCTTCAGGATTGGTAATGCCTGCCATAGGGGTGACTGATAGGTTTGTATGTGCAGTGATATGGAGAGATATAGTGAACCTATATCTCAGTAAGGGGTGCATGCACCACCTTACCCAGGCTGCAGTAGCAGACCTGTGGTGTCATTTTGGAAGGCTTCCCAGGGGTGACACAATACATGCTGCAGCCCCTGGTAGGCCTATGGGGGTACCTATGCCCTTGGTACATAGTATACCATATACTAGGGACGTATAAGGGTACCCCAGAATCCAATCTGGAGTGTACCTATAGTACTTGTAATCAATTTAAGGGAGAAAGCAGATAGTCTGGGGTCCTGAATAGCAGGATCCCAGGCAGACTAAGTCAAAAACCAGCAAAACACCAGGAAAAAAGTGGGGCAACCATGTAGTCAGATTCCACCTTCCTACACAGATCACAAAGTGCACATAATGTAAATAGGTCAGTGGGCTACTGCTTTTGTCAGAGAGCTCCTTTTGTTACTTGCAGCTTAGAAGTTAAAATCCTAACAAACAACAGTGAGCTATTAACTTTCATCTAAGAGCTGCATACAACCTGCAAGGTATAAATTAGAGCGTTATGTTCCCCCCCCCAGTCTTTGATTATCCTAATGTTGCAAAAAGTGTTCTTTTGGACAGAAATCAATTCTGATTATTAAAGAGTACCCCCAACCATGGTATTAAGTTTTAAAATTCTGAGTTTTTGCTTCTCCAGACCAATCACTATTAAACTATACCGCCTAGTAGTATGGTTGTCATGTGACTCCTACACCTTGTAGTCCTTAGTCTTATGTAACATTTTCTATACAGTGATTTACACACATATTGATTGTCTCTGAGTAATGTGTGTGATGTAAAGTGCTCTGACACCCTACACTGGTATGAGTGGCGCTGTAAATCAAATTAAATGCATCTGAGAGAGAGTGGTTATGGAGACTTGAGGGGCACTGTTAAAGGGTGGTAGTGAGGGAATCCATGACAGAGGTGGCCATTAGAGGGTAATAACAAACATTAATGCACAGGGCACCGCCAGTGCCCTTGAGGCCAGTCTGCCTCACCCCTAGTTAGCTCCATTGGCCTTGTTTCAGAAGTAGTAGCTGCAACTCACCAGGGATTGGCAATGCAGAATTTGGCACGCACACCAAACTAAGTTCGCAAACTTCACAGTCTCTCTTCTTCATTCACAAGCACTTTAAACATGTGCTGCTTGCTGTGGGGCCACTGGAATTAAATATGCAGCAAAGGAGGACACAATTATGCCACAGTGTTGACTAAATTATGCATTTAAAAAAAGGCTGCAGCGTAATGCAGTATATTTTCTGATATTTTATTATTTTGACGTGTACACATGCTAACAGTCTTTGGAAAGATTTTGCCTTATTAGCACCAGTGTAACATACAAATGCAACAGTGAGAAAGATGATCAGTCAACCTTTGCAATAAGCCATCCACTCCGCAGCAAAACAAGTCACATTTTTTGTTAACTTTTGATACATTTGAGCTATAAACAATTTATTAGTTTAAATGATCAGATCATGCAGCAGATCTTGCATTAGGAGGCAAATATGGCAGAGCCAGAGTTATATAGAAAACATTTGCAAACTAGGATATTTTGCCATTCATGATTCAACTGCTGTTGTGGAAAAAGGGAGAAGTGCTGATGATAAACACCATGGCTCTGCGACAAATGGCTTGTGCTTCCACATTTTATCGTATTTGGGACATTCTGTGATTAGAAGCATATCCCACTTTGTGAATGTGTTTTACTGTCAATAACTCATTATAACCTTATATAATCATGTGTATCCATTGGTTGATTAAACAGGGCAGTGAAATGCCAAACAAATACTAAAAATTGGGATATTTGCGCATTCTGGCCACACCTCTGGCTCCGCCCACTGAGCCAATCCTTGGGTTATTCCCGCCCACAGTTCCCCTACTTTTTTTCCCCCACTTCGACCACTGCCCTATACTTTCACAATATTCTTTTCTTTGCTTCTTTATTTCTGTCCCTTGTAGCCCTAGGCACTTGTGGGTACCATGTTGGAAGACCCCCAGTTCACTAGGTTATTGATATTGTAGATATTGGGGAATAGAACTGTGGCTAGGTCATTACATTTTTTCCCTTAGACCCTACTATACTCTGTTTGTTTGGTAATATTGAATTCCAAAATGTCATATCATAAGAGTCTTAATACTGCTATTTTGAAATTTCTAGCTTGTCATTAAAAATACTCCTTTCCCTTATTATTAGTTTTGAATTACCTTTAAAAACAGGATTATACGTGCCTATGATGTTCAGATCTAAGTTATACCTTGTCAATACCATATGAAGTTTGTCAGCGCCTTCAGTCTGAAGCCCTGCTGGCTAGTATAAGCCAACCCAGCCATCAGCATCCTTTGACCCCCAACCCATCCCCTTTCACCATCATAGGGTGGCTGAGAGGACGACCAGGCACAGGTAGCCTTCTTACGGGTGATTGGCTGTCACTCCTCACAGGCTGTGGTTGTCGTGAGCAACCAGGGCTCACTGTCACCGCATGCGACGTCGGCATGCAACAGTTTGACCCGACGTAGCCGAACTGATAAATAAAGGGGGTCTCGCCCGCTCAGGATTAGTCCTGCACTGTACATGTGGTTGTCAGTATCAGGGCCGGACTGGGAAACAAAACCAGCCCTGGTAAAATACTTGCCACCCACCCTCCCCCGGGGGTTGGGGGTGTGGCTGAGCTGTTTGCCAAGGCCGGTTTTGGCCGATTTTGTTACAGGGGCGATATTGCAGCTTTGCTGCAAAAACGTCCCTGTGACAAGAACTACACCCAGGTTCCCAAAAACGGCCCCTAACCTGGCGTCTCACCGAGGAAACGCCCGGTGCCCACTACGGCCAGTCCTGCCCTGGTCAGTGTGCTTACTGTTGCTGCAGGTTGTCCAGGGCCCAGCAGCCTCAGGGCCCTCACTAGTGTGAGGGCTTCACCTGTCTACAGTGGCCAGTGCTGCCTCAAGTCACCAGGCTCAGCTGCAGTTGTACTTTAAATTAGAGTTGCGGTTTACTCGCTCTGTGCCTGCCAGGCACACTGAATAAGCATCAGTAGGGTGGCACTGTCAGCAGAGCCCTCTGCATTAGGCACCAACTTGATTGTCTATGCAAGTGTTCTAATGCTGCACCCCCAAAGGTGAAAAACAAAATCATTGGGGTCCCACCCTCAAAATATTTCACAATTGTTCTATTAAACTAGCAATGTTTAAATATATCTAGACTTATTTAAACATTGTAGTTAAGATCTGTACTGTTTTAAAAATGCCATCAAATACATGGTTGCCAAACATAGTATTCTGGTCAGGAAGCTCTTACTAACAAGTAAAGTGTGATTATTAGATATGGGGGTGCCGGGTCTGAAGAATATTTGGAGTCCCTTCCCTTTTGACACCTTGACCCAGCCAGGATATAAATGACTAAAGATGCTAGTGATGGCCCAACTGGGAGCGGCTTTCTGCTGCTCATGATTTCCCCTGCTGAAAACAAAGCACTGATATCAGCATAATGCTTTTTTGGCCAGAGATTGACGCCCCTCTGGGATTACTTGCCCCCCTGCTCTCCCTCCTGTTTGAAGACCAGTGGTCTATGCCACCTGGGACTAGAGAAGGTCCTAGTAAAATGTATTTAGTTTTTTCTTTTCATAAGGTCTCGTTGCAACGGGTCCTGCATGAACGCCTGGCGCTTTTTTGTAATGAATGACTTGACAATCACTTATGCAAAAAGATGAGAAACCCCAAAGTCGTCGCCACTCAGCTATCGTCTCCTTAGTGAAGGTTTCACTTCAAAACTATGCTCTTCCCTTGCACCCCTTCCTGGAGTTATGTGCCACTCAGACACACACGAGCATTGGTTTAGAACTCCCATAAAGTGGCGTGCACATTGTTTTTATGTTTGTCTCTTTATATCTCAGACTATTTCAATGAAATGTGCTTTACTTTCAATTGATGTGTTCATTAATCACCACACTTGAAACAGTGTGACGACACGCTGCTCCATGGATAAGCTATGCACTGTGCACACTGTCAGTATGTTGGGATCTGATGTAGCCTGTTGATTTATGTTCTGTTTACGTTTCCTTTGAGGTGAAACTAGCAAATTCTGTATCACCATAAACTATATAAAAATGTATTTCGTCCTGAGAATACACACTAATTACACTAATCCATCAATATGACATCAGACATTTCCAAGGGAATTCATCACCCATTCCCTCTTTATCTTTGAATTACAGACAGTTTGTGTAAATTAATTAGGGTTAAAAAAACCTATTGAAATGTTATTGTAAGAAGAGAGGGTAAAGCAACAATAACAGGCTAATGGACTTAACACCCAAAGCTATGATCGGTTCTGGCAGCAGATGTTAATTCACACCAAGACAGGGAAGGACTGATGAAGATCACTCATGAGTATTTTGGACATAGTCACTTATTTACACTTCCAGTCTTTAGTTGGTGTAATCATGAAGTTAGATACTGACATGAAGGTTGTGGCCCACTAGGGCCACCCGGTTGACTCTCGACCTCCTCTAGCCTTCCGATAATAAAGAGTCGATGACGCAGTAGAGAATACAAGCAAACTCGTTTATTCACAAAGCACAATGCAGTGGAGTCCAATCTGAACAGCCTCCTATGATGGCTGACGAGGGACTGCCTCTAGTAAGCATAAAGTTACATTATCTATGTTGGAGAGCCCACAAAGGCCCACCTATTATGTAAAAACACTGGTAGCTGTCGTAATACAATGGGGGTACAGAACAGAAGTTTCAATTCCACAGCCTGGTACTAGCTATCTACTGTTCAAGGACGTCTGGCTTATCCTCCCCACTAAACAGGTGGGAGAAGGCCTTCATGTATTAGAAAAGGCATGCGTTAATGAACAAGATTCAGCTTTGAAGAAACAAAACTTACCAAGGACAATTTCTCGTAAATGATCAAATAGCAGTTTTAATCATAATAGAAAAGGGCGTCTTTGAGAGGTAAAATGGTGGCACAGATGTCAACCTAACTAACGTAACATGTGCATTTACTAGTTGTGTCTACATACAGTATGCAATTATAATGTACTAGCTATATAAATGCTAACATAATATTGGGTAAAATACGAGTAATATGACAATGTTATGTTTCAATTCCAAGAACATCATATTGGGGAACACAAGGAAACGATGTGTCCTATATGTTTTATTTTTATGCCATGTTAAGTTTTGGGTATTTGTACAGTGCACTATTACCTGTAAGGGTATCCTGGCACTGTGCAGGTGAGTGAGGCTATCCTTGCACACTTGGGGGAGGGATAGTCAAAGAGTCAGGTCTTCAACCTCTTGAGGAATTCAAGAAGAGAGTAGGGGGCTTTAATATGTAGTGGGACCATTCCATGCTTTAGGGGCAATGCAAGAGAAGTTTCAATCTCCTGTTCTGCTTTTGTGAATGTGTGCTAGTGAGAGTATAGCTTAGCTGAGGTATTTGAGGGGGGTTGATGGAAATGAACGTAGCTGTTTAGGAATGATGGTCTTATGTTGTGTAGTGCTTTGTGTGTGTAGGTGAAGGGTTGGATCTGTATGATCTTGTGTATCAGAAGCCAGTGGAGCTACCTCAGGTGTGGTGTGATGTGGGACCGAAGTGGAAAGTTAAGGACAAGCCTGGTTGCTGGTTTTTGGATGGTCTGCAGTCTCTTCCTGAGGTGGTTTGTGATCCCTGAGCAGGGAGAGTGTTCTAATGGTCCAGCCTGCTGGTGATGAGGGTTTGTGGAATAGTCTTTCTGGAGTTGTGTGGAAGCCACTTGTCGGTCATTCTCAGCACCTTCCGGGTATGAAAGCAGGAGGCGTTGACAGCATTGACATGGGCGGACATGTCTAGCTTATTATCTATGTTGATCCCAAGGTTTCTTGCATGTGGGTTGGGGGTGGGAGTAGGGTCGAGGTCTGTAGACCACCAGGTGGAGTTTCACAGTGATTATCCTAAAAAAGGGGTTTATGGGTCCCATGCCCCAGTCGGCCTGTAGTAATAGAGCTGATAATTTAGAGGTTTACTTGTTCTCTGCAATGGCAGACACCTTCCCCATTGTGGGTAAATAGTTTAGTGAAGTGCCAGAACAAGTAGAGGTTGTCACTCTTTTCTTTGGGAAAATTCAAATTTATTTCTAGATAGATCTATTTGATATCTGGTTCTTATCTGTAAGCATAGTCAAATATAGCGAGTATAGATCATGTGGCAATATAGAGAAAGAGCAGCCTATTGTTGAAACATTCTTTCAGGTTCCCTTCCCATCTTTCTATATATTCTGGATTTGTAGTGTCAGAAGGAGGAAAAATAAGAATACTGAGTCACCGCGGAATTCTATCTGCTTCCAGATATTTTTTCAAGAAAGCTGCCTCCCCCCATTTGGAGGTTTCTTTTTTCACCGCACGTTCCAGTGCTAGGAATGTACTTCGAGCTGATGTTGGGTTGGATTTGCTCGTGGTGTTTCTGCTGGTCACAGTGTTGGTTTAGAAGGTTTCCTCAATTCAGGTTGAACGCTGTGATCTTCTGTTTTGACAGAATGACATCTGTCAATATCTCTGAAGTATTTCTAAATAGTGGTCAATACAGGTATCCTGCTCTTAGGTCACGGAGAGCTCAGGCCTCCGAAACGTTTATCAGAAAAAAAGGGGGTTATGGGTCAAAGGGCCCCAGTCGGCCTGTGGTAATAGAGCTGATAATTTAAAGGTTTACTTGTTCTCTTCAATGGGAGACACCTTCTCCATTGTGGGTAAATAGTTTAGTGAAGTGCCAGAACAAATAGAGGTCGTCACTCTTTTCTTTGGGAAAATTCCAATTTATTTCTAGAAAGATATATTTGATATCTGACTCTTATCTGTAAGCAGAGTCAAATATAGCGAGCATGGATCATGTGGCAATATAGAGAAAGGCCAGCCTATTGTTGAAGCATTCTTTCAGGTTCCCTTCTCATCTTTCTATATATTCTGGATTTGTAGTGTCAGAAGGAGGAAAAATAAGAATCCTGAGTCACCGCGGAATTCTATCTGCTTCCAGATATTTTTTCAAGGAAGCTGCCTCCCATCATTTGGAGGTATTTTTTTTTACCACACGTTCCAGTGCTTGGGAGGTACTTCGAGCTGATGTTAGGTTGAATTTGCTTGTGGTGTTTCTGCTGGTCTCAGGGTTGGTTGAGAAGGTTTCCTCAATTCTGGTGGAACGCTGTGCTCTTCTGTTTTGACGGCATGCCATCTGTCAATATCACTAGAGTATTTCTGGATAGTGGCCAATACAGGTATCCTTCTCTTGGGTCGAACAGTGAGGCATCCTTCCGAAAATTACCACTTCTGTCTTGTCAGTGTTCAGCTTGAGACAGTCGGATTTCATCCAGCTGGCCACTTCGGTCATGCAGGCAGGGAATTGTTTACTAGTAGGTCATGCAGGCTGCGAACATTTGTTAATGGAGCTACAAACACAAGACACACACATCTTTATTTGGTGTTCAGAAGCAAATACCACAACCAGAGGGAATAATAAGTTCATCCTGGGCCTCCCATCCCACATTTCATCCAGTACTGCTCCAAGAAGGAATTACTTCACTTGAGTGTCACAGGTAAGCACTGCATGCACTGTGTATTCCCCCTACAATGTACAGTGAGTTCCGTTACTTGACATGCATGCAAATTTACTACACTTCATCTGGAAGCGTTTAACCATACGCCAAAGGTGCATGCCCCCTTAAGTCCATGCGCAGCCCACAAAAAGCACTACAAAATGTTTTGACAAATGTAGAACCACTGGAAATAGGGGTATGGGAAGTGCAGCGCCACCTCCGCATTAACCTTGCAGAATTCCAAAGAAGAATGATAAAAAAGAGGCTTTTAATTTTGTTTTTAGTCTTGTAAGGTTTGCTGTGCATTCAAAGACAAAGGTCAATTGTCAGGCAATGTCTTATGATAAATTGCTATCTATTCTATTAACATTGGTGATTACTTTTATAATCTCTTACTGCAAAATGAGTGAATTTTGCAACCAAGTGACAATCCTCCTGGGTTACACAGAGTGTGAAAGAAGAAGGCTGCAGCACGCGAAATGTTTTCTAACACATAACCAAACTGATATACTTGTAAATGAAATTTACAAATATTTCAAAATACATCCACTGCAAGCAAACAGAAAAATACTTCAGAGGATACTTGAAATATTGAACAAATATCTATTTGCAAATGAGGCTTTATTTTTTCTAAATCTAAAGTGTGATGAAAACAAACATTTTACCAGCATCACATCAAACTGAGATACTTTACTTGTGTGACAAATAAGCATAGATCCCTAAAACCACACATACTATTGTTTGTGAACCCAATGTATTAAACAGTAAAGCTACATGTCTGATGCAAATTTAAGGCCTTATTTAAAAGAAATGACACATCGCTGTTTCAAAGCAGCGATGCAGCAAAAGTTCTTGCGCCTGCACCAAATAACCTTCTGACACCATGAATGCACCGTATTAACAGTACGGGACTCCATGACGCAAGGTGCCAAGGATTCGTAGAAACTCTGACTCATTCATGGGTACGATGATGCAAGGCATCAACCCCAAAAGTGGCACATTGCGGTAGTTGGTCATAAGACTGACGCATGTACAGCAATGCATCAGAAATCAGAGGCGATGTGTCAGTTTTGACTGACATTAATAGCCTCATGTGTGAGGACCAATGTAACGGAGTGTGAAAAGGTGAAAAATATGTACCACTATGCTTATTACGTGAAAGTACAATGTGAGTGCATACAAGTCTGTGATGGTGTGTGATGTGATGTTGACTGTGTTATCTACTTTTTGTGTGCACATGCCTGTTGAGGGGATGTGACTTGATTGCAGATTACACCACTTCAAGTAATTTCAGCTGGTCAGATACCTATGCCACAACCAAAGCTTCGTTCCTATGTCTGGGTTGTAGAGGCGTAGGAATTTTGACACATCTCAAGCTCAGTAGTCCGCTTTCTGAAGATGTGTCACTTTAGCTAAATGTCATGAATACCACTGCATCTGTGTTGTGGGAGATTTTAGGTGAGAATGCCTACTCTGCATATATTAAAACTAACATGACACAGCCAATTCTAATGAAGGTAAAAATGGACGCAGGCCGACGAAAAGTGATGCATTTGCCTAGATGCATCATCTTGTAAATATAGAGCAAAGAAAGTGCTGCTGCTGCATAACAATCTCATTATAAATATGCCCCTCTGTGGCTATTTCCAGAGGACATTCCGATGGAAAATGCGCTCTCTGTAAGTGGCAGCACCTACCACTCCATGCTTTGCTCCTATATTTGAAACAGTGTGATTCAAAGCACTAGTGGATGTGTACAACAACCCTACCATTGTCCTACTGAATAGACAAGTCTTATTTTGCTACACCTGTCCTTCATGTAACAGTTTATTTTTTCACAAATGTGACTTCAGTGATGTAACACTGGCAGCACCCTCACTCTGAAATGTGTTCCAGCACCACTGGATAAATGTGTGCTCTGTCGCTAAACACAATTTAGATATTCATTACCTCATAGAGCTACACACATCAGATTTTCTGTTGCTCACGTGAATGTGGGTTCACAAATCCTTGGCCCTTGACAATGCAATGACAATTTCCCTTGTGTGTGCCATCTCTGGAGCAGACTGCAAACGTAACTGAGCTGGAGTAGCCATTGTGCATAAATGCATTTTTACATGTTCTGCAATAGACCATATGTTTCCCCTAATTGAGAATGCTTTCTGTTCACCCTTGAAATGTCCCTATCTTCACCCACACATGCACCCTTATTCACAGGCCTTCAGGTCCCAAAACAAGCTTTGCCACAGCTCTTTTGAGTTATGCAATGTCCTTGAATAGGAAGGCAGGGAACTTTACAATTTTAAGGAACCTTAGTTTTCATATAGAAAATATGCATGGTCCGGATTTCCTCATTTTAATAGACTCCTTGAAAATAATAGGTCTAGACTGTTATATAGTTCTCACTAGACAATGCAGGACTGAGTATTAGGACAGCAGTACTTTAGAATGCAGATGTCAGAGCTACTCACGTTTCTGCAGGAACATCATGCAAATGATGAGAAGATCCACAACTTCACCTGATCATCTATTGTACCCAACATAGTCAAAGTACTAACAGTAACCAGGGGAAGAAGGGAATAAACAAGAAGGGAAAAGACTAAAAAGTCCCACGTCGCACCCCAGTCTGTGTGAAAGCTGTTGTGCCAAAAGAATGTCTGTAGAAAAGAAAAGAAAAGAACAGAAGAAGAGAGAAGTATCACAGTGTAATCCTCATGTTCTAACTACTATTCTTTTCCTATGATACAGTGTCTACCTTTAGAGTTCCCTTCTTCCATGTGTGCAGATAACTGGGGTAAATGGGAGAACATAGAAATCTAAATACAAAAAACAGAGATACATGAACTATTGTCCTGTTTAAGTGGGACATATATACTCAGTAATGTGATAAGGTAGCCTACCTATTGTTATACAGGAACAGCTTAAAGAAAAGTCCTGGTATTGGCAAAACTAATCAAAAACCTTTACTTTGTCCCTTAATACAGGAAACCTCAAACAAAAGAAAACTAAGACGTCTAAAAATCAAGGTCCCGTTCAGTTAAGTATTTTAGGGATTTTACTTGCATCCCAAACATAATAATAAAAATGCGGCTGCCAATAGAGAATAGCTTTCCTTCTGAATTACTACATTTTCAGATAAGCCTCTCAAGCAGGTACAGAGGCAGAAAAACAATAAAGTCCTAAACAGGGGATTTCAACACATACCGTAATGCTGCGAGGATATTGGAATTGTGAGTGGGAGCCAGAAATTAAGGAATCGGTGCCAGTGGACGCCGTCAATGAGAGAGAGGCAGGAGACGCGGAGACAAGCTGACCCGGAAGCACTGGCAAGAACCCAGAAACACACTATGCCGTCCCGACACCTGAACGTGAAGTGCTCTCCTTCGGGGTGGCAACCTTTTGTGTACTTTGGCTGATTCCCACGCATGCTCCAAAGCGGGGATCAGCCATGTTCGTAGTTCACTAGTGGCTAGCCTTCTACTGACGTGACAGTACACCCTCCCTAGAGCCCCCCTCCACAGGCTTGGGTTTTTCAGGGTGTTGTCTGTGAAACAGACGTAACAGATGAGGAGCATGCACATGACTAGCTGGTTCCCAGGTGAGTTCCTCAATACCATACTCCTTTCAATGAATAAGGTACTGAAGTTTATGTCTTAACCTTCTTTTGTCAATAGTGGCCTCAATCTCATATTCTGGTTCATTATCTACCACTACAGGGGTTTGAGTGACAGGGATGCATGTTCCTGGTTCTACAGGCTTTAAAAGAGAGACATGGAGTACAGGATGTACTTTCAGGGCATTAGGTAGCTCTAACTTCATGGCAACAGAGTTTATGATTTTGCAGATTTTGTAAGGGCCAATGGACCTAGGCTTAAATTTATAGGATCCCTTAAAGGCAAGATTCTTCATCGATAACCACACTTCATCCCCTTGTGTGTATTGAGGCTCTGTACGTCTATGGAGGTCAGCTCTCTTTTTATAGCCAGCTTTAGCTTTCTCCAATTTGATAGTTGCTGTCTGCTGTGTTTCATGCAGGGTTTTAACAAAGTCAAGAGCCACAGGAACAGAACAGGAAGGAGGGGCTAGTGTGGTTCAAGGATGGAAACCATAAGAACAAAAGAAAGGAGAGAGAGCTGTGGAACAGTGACAGCTATTGCTGTATGTGAACCCAGCCACCCAGACCATCTTATCCCAGTCTGTAAGAGATTGCAAAAATTGGCATTGTATGTACTGTTCAAAACATTGATGTACCCTCTCAGTCTGGCCGTCAGTTTGAGGATGATGGCTGGAAGATATTCTGATGTCAATCTGTAATAAGGCTCCCATCCCTTTCCAGAACTTCGAAAGGAATTGGGCTTCCCTATCTGACACAAGAACAGATGGTAGGCCGTGTAGGCACACAATGTTTTTGATAAATAAGGGCGCCAACAGCTTAGATGAGGAGAGGGCCTTTGGCGGGATAAAGTGAGACAGCTTAGTAAATAGATCCACGACAGCAAGAAGTGTAGTGTTCCCTTGAGCTGTTTTAGGTACATCCACAATACAATCTAGAGATACAGTATGCCAAAGACTAGGGGAAGTTGGCAATAGCATTAATAAACCCACAGGGGCCTGATGAGAAGCCTTCCCTTGTGCACACACATGACATGTTTGAATATATTCCTGGGCGTCGCTTCCCATGCCAGGCCACCAAAAATGTATTTTCAATATGTCCATGGCTTTTTGTTCCCATGATGTCCTGCTAGCAAATGGGTATGACTCCAGTCTAAAGCTTGTTGTTGAAGACTATGGGTGGGAAGTACCAATCCCACTTCGACATAAAACAAACCTTGGACTTCACTGACATTATTGAGACTAGCTATCAGATCAATATCTACAGCGTCTTGTACTTCTTTAACCTTTTCCATAAAGTCATCTTGGGAACAAAGAACTCCAATTACGCATTCCCTAGATATGATGTGAGGAGTTTCATTCTGTGGTTTCTCTAGTTCATAACCTAAATGGAACAGGGCATCTGCTTTGCCATTTTTTTTCCTGCCTGGAATTGGATTATAAAATCATAGTCACTGAAAAATTGTGTCCATCGTAATTGTCGCATGGACAAAGCTCTTACGGATGTGAGAAACTGCAGATTACGGTGATCAGTGAAGACTGTTATTCTCTGATTAGCTCCTAGAAGGTACTGTCTCCATTCTTCAAAAGCTTTATTTATAGCTAACAATTCCTTCTCTCCTATGGTGTAATTCCATTCCACTGTTGTTAACTTGTGAAAGTAGTAGGCCACGGGATGAAGACTACCTGTGTCTGTGTCTGATTGAGGAAGAACTCCTCCAACTGCCATTTGTGAGGCGTCAGCCTCGACCACAGATGGCCGAGAAGGATCAGTGTATCTGAGGACAGGTGCTTGTGGGAATGCTTCCTTTAGTTTACAAAAGGCTTCTTCTGCCTCAGGGGTCCACAGAAACTCCACTCCTTTCCTAAGTAATCTGGTAATAGGGAAACTACACCAGAAAAATTACTGATAAAATGTCTGTAGAAATTGCCAAAGCCAAGAAAACTCTGAATGTCTCTAACAGTCTTTAGTGTTGCCAACAATAAATCCTAGGAAGGACACCTGAGGAGTATGGAACTGACATTTTTCAAGCTTGCAGTATAAATGATTATCTCACAAGCGCTCAAGAACCCTTCTAACATGCAGGTCATGTTCTCGCATGGACTGGGAATAAATCAAGATGTCATCAATATAAGCTATAACAAAGTGGTCTAACATGTCTTTTAGCACTTCGTTGATAAAGAACTGGAAAGCAGAGGGGGCATTACAGAGACTGAACGGCATTACTAAATATTCGTAAAAGCCGAATTTAGTACAAAAAGCCGTTTTCCATTCATCTCCCTCCGTGACTTTCACCAGATGGTAAGCACCCCACAGATCTAATTTGGTGAGTATCGGGGCATTCTTTAGTTAGTCAAGGAGAGAGAATATCAGTGGTAGGGGATACCTGTTCTTCACTGTAACATTATTGAGGGCTCTGTAGTCTATGCAACACCTGAGACCCCTTTCTCGTTTGGGAATAAAGAAAAGAGATGAGGATGCCGGAGAGCTGGAGGGACGAATGAAACTAATCCTGAGCATTTCATCCAAATACTCTCGTAAATACACATTCTCTTTCTCTGTTAAAGCATACATTCTGCTACAAGGTATGCGATCATACGGTACCGGGTAAATTCTACAATCATAGAGTCTGTGAGACTGGTCCCCTTTTCCACATCAAAGACGTCTTTCAAGTCATGATAGTTAGCAGGCAAATCAGACACTTCAGAGGTAGTGGGACTCACTGTCTTTTTATCAGAATCACAAAGCATATGGTCCTTACAGTTATCAGGACTAAAAACTAATGTCATTTCTTTCCAATTAATGAACGGATTATGTTGACATAACCAAGGATGTCCCAATATACCCAGAAACTGAGCAGACTGAATAAGATTAAAGGTAATCATATCTCGATGTTTCTCCTCACTATTCCATGTTAAACCAGCAGTTACATGTGTGATAGGGCCAGACTAAAGAGTACTGCCATCAATGGTAGTAACTTCCTCCCAATTGTTCTTAGATACCTGGGGAATGTTCCAATTAAGTGCACATTGTAAGTCCATACAATTGCCAGTAGTACCTAAGTCTACCATTATCTGGATCTTCGACATTTGGTGTCCCCATATCAAGCGGGAGGAAAGAAAGACATGGCATGGAGATATGGTCTTGTCCACGGCTCATGGATTGTCTCGCGCCCTGCTGTGCTCTACAGAGATTTGTCTTCTGGGCCTTTTCTCGAGACCCAAATCTCGAAGACTGGGTCATAGGTTCATAGATTTATTTTTTCTTTTAGCCAAAAGGAGGATAATCCTTAGTTGGAAGTCTAAACAATCACCACTGGTGGTTTCCTGAGAGGCGGATGTCTCTTGTTGGATTAGGGTGGAGGAAAAGGCGCTGCTTAAAGAAGATAGGATCACTAAGCGTCGTAAACCACTAGCAGAGCAATGGGCGGACATTGTAAAAGCATGGGAAGCACGACATACACCCGACCAAACGCCGCATACTGAGTATACAGATTATGAGGATTAGAGAGAAACAATTGTACATACTCCATTGCTCCTCCCCCTTCCCCCTCTGTTACCCCCACCCAAAAATAGCATTTATTCATAACGTATCATTGCTTGCACAAAAGGCAGACCCCTGTCCGTTTGTATTTTGATGTTGTAGTATGTTTATTGTTTGTTGTTACGGATACACTGTTTTTTAATCCATTCTTTTTTCTTTTATTCATGTTTCTTTTCTTTCTGTTCTTTTTAAATGGCCTATTCCATTCTTATTGCATTGGTTGAATATTGCATAATAGAGCAAGACTGAACCCAACGGACATACACACAACTATGCCAGGCAATGATGTATATGGGCCGGACCACTCCCTATCGTTGATATAAATACAGTGAGAGGTCACATTAGAACAGCATTATTTTTGGAAGGGAAAACTGTCTTGGGCACCACTAAATATGGACAACGGATCATACGAATACTATAGATTCTTGCTATTAATGTAGATGATTGTTATAGTATGCTACATAACAACTAACTACGTAGAAGGTGGTGCTCCTCTTGTGATGATACTATAACTATGTTGAATATATTCATGTTACGTATACAAATGCCAATAAAAAGATATTTAAAAAAACAAAAAAAAGAAATGGCGCGGAGAAAACTAACCCTGGGCGTTAAAATCCGCTCATCTCTGCTCGCGGAGTTTGCGGAGTTACCGAAAACACCGCGATCCGCGGCGTAGCGGAGTTTTTTCCATGTTCGTGCCTTCAAAATGCGTTTTTGCACGCGTGGTAGCGACTTACCGGAATCCCTGCATTCGCCGATGAGTTTTCCTAGCCGTTCGCGTGCGCCATGAGATTTTGGTAGCCGGACGCGCGATCCCGCGAGAGTGTGCGATCGCGAACACGTCATTCAGACGCGCCATCGGACATCCGGCAGAAGTTTGGTGAAGCTCGCAATGCCGAACATGCAGAAATTGCAATCTGGAGAAGAATATCTCTCGAGCAGCATGAAACCTTCTAAAAAATGATGATTTGGATAAAAAAACTCCTCAGATTGACATGTACTTTTTTGGGCAAGGAGTCCTTTTTTAATTTTTTTAAGGGGAAGGAAATGCCATAGAGTCTCCAACTTCCTGTTCCTGTCCAGTAGGCTCCTCCCAGAGCTTTGTCCATGTCCTGTTCACTTTTCATATGGATTTAGAGCTGGAAGGATCAATCTTTGTGTCTGCTGCATTGGATTTGAGGACTTTTAGATTTGAGATTTTACAAATACGTTGGAGAATTGGTGCTGTTTGTTTGATTGGGGCATTGCAAGTTGCAACAATTTTTTTTTTGTACTTTTCATCAGTTTTTTCAAATGTATAGTGGGTAGGCAGTAGGCCCAGAGCTACTCATGGGTGCATGAAACAGCTGTCTCTGTGGTGTCTGTTGAATTTAAACATAATTTATAGCATGGATGGCATTGGATTGAATTACAAAATGTGTTTTTGGGGGGTATTTCACTTTTTTGGTGTGTGTTAAATAAATGCCTCTTGGTTTGTTGCCATAAACCCAGCTATACGGACATCACCCTAGATGTTGATGGTTCACAAGATAAAATTATAGGCCTGCTTGAGTTCGTTGTTTTCCAGGCCTCCTGCTTGTTATGCCTGTGAGTGACCATGTGGCTGGTGGCCATTTTGTGGTGGTAGTTTAGTAGTGTGCTGCTTTTGCCATACAGGCCTGCATGTCTTTCCTTTGTTCCTCTTGGCTTACTGCTTCCTTCGCCTTTGCCAGCTGCAGCTCCCTGAGTGACGTGATGCGCAAATTAATGCCAAACAGGTTCCACTTCCATTATATTTGTATTTTTGTTTTTGTTCTTCTTCTTCCCTATCCTTCCTGAGTGTACACAGTATACCATGAAAGCCCTTGTTGTCAAAGACTCACAAATGGCTACACTGTTGTTTTGTTTTTTTAAATAACTGAGTTAATAACATTTTATAATATAACACTAACAAGTGGGACCACCACACACTAAGTTAAATATTATATTTGTTTGCTTGTACTAGTAGTTATTGAACCACAACAACAAATGAAACATTTCAATGATGTTCTTCTGGCTTCTTTGCTTTTAGGTGCACAAAAGACTGTCATCAATCATCACCCATTGTACTGCCAGACAGAAGTCCTGCTACACACGACATCACATGACGTGTGCCCACAGACATCTCTGCAATTTGTGCAACTACGTCCTGCTAACATCTGAAGAAGATGGCCCCAAAGAAAGGTACCACGTCCTGCAGTACCAAGAAAGTTTCCAGTGAGAAGAAGGAACAGAAGAAGGAAGTGGCACTTACCAAGACTGGTGTGTCGACCATGATGTTTTTTGGGAAAAAAAATATTACGCCTGTAGCAGCGGTGTCCGGGGCCCAAGCTGGGAGCAGCACCTCCGCATCAGTGGGCCCACCCCACCAACCTAGGCCCAAGTCCATGAGTGTCGCATAGGCAGCCAATCTAATTGCGCAAACGCCAACGAGAAAGTCAGCAGATAAGTGGGCAACAACAGCCGCAACAACAGCCGCAACCACTGCCCACAACAGTAGTTGTTCCTCCCGAAGTAGGGGCAGTTCAGGAAATTGAGCTTACTGCAGAGGAAAAAGAAGAGCAAGCCACTCTTCAGAAGATCCTTTGTCTTCCAGATCCCCAGCAAGGAAAAGGAGGGTTAGTCCATCAACTTCTTCTTCAAGCCCCTTTTCTGATGATCTAGATGCCACTTGGAAGCCACCAGCTTAGTCTGAGAGTGAGGCACACCATGCAACAAGGCTAGGGAAAAGGAAGGTTCCAGAAAGCCTTAGAGTTATGGAGGTAGATGTAGGAGAGGATGATGATGATGAGCCAGTCATCATGAACATCACTCCTGCCTCAGTGGAGATGGAGACTGACATTATTACCCCATCCCAAGTTGCTGTGAGGGATGTGGCACGGATACCACCAACACAGGTAACACAAACACGACCTCTAGCTTCCATATTTGCATTTGCAAAGACCCGGCAGGGACCTACATCCAGCACAACCACCACCTCATTAGTAGGTAGTGGTACTGCCATTGCACAGAGTCAAATTCCAGGCACACCCTGCAGTTCATCCGGCATTGCAAGTGGTACCTCCAGCACTAAAAGAAAGTTCACCTCCCCAGTTGGGGACTTCTTTTCGGTTAGCAGTAAGGAGGATGACATTGCTATATGCTCAATTTGTCGACAAAGTGTTCGTCGGGGTAAGCTTGGTACAAACAAACAACCCATCTGAAAAAACACCACATGATCCAGTAGGAGGCGCACCTTAGCGGCAAAAAAAGTAAAACTGAACCCATTGCTGTTGGTGGCATTGAGAAGTAGAAGGAGATATGATCGTGGTGGAAGGTGAACAATAGGGAGACATTTTCTCTGGTACACAAAGTAGCCCTGATCCCAGCAGTACAGTGTGCCGCCCACATCCTCATCAGCCTCAGCAGCAACATCTCAGTGGCACCGTAGTAGGAGTCAGGCTGAGACACCAAGGCAACAGAGTTCCGCAATAAAAAAAAGTGTGTCGTTGAGCCTAACTGGGAAGTCACCTGAATCAGCGGCACCAGAAAGGAAAAAAATCCAGCCTACCATTGTCAGCATCTTTAGGTCAGAGGGGCAGTACGAACGCAAACACCCAACGGCACGTTTGTACAATGTGAAGCTGGCAAAAATGTTAGCGCTGGACCTTCTCCCTTTTTCTTTTGTAGAAGGGGTGGGTTTTCTGGAATTTGTGACAGCCATCTGCCAAAAATGGAAGGTTCCCAGCCGGTCCTATTTTGCCAGAGTTGCTGTTCCAGCACTACATCACGAAATGCTTATATTGGTTGGACAACCGTTGCAGCAGAGTGCTGATCACAATATCCACCTGACAACAGACATGTGGACCAGTTGCCAAGCCACTGATTACATGTGCATCACTTCACACTGGATCTATTTTGTGGGGGTTAGAGAAAAGATATCTGCATCAGGTGTTGTTGACACTGCTGAGATTTTTAATGCCACTCGTAAACATGCAACTCTAGCCATGTTCGCCACGGAGCAATCTCATACTGCTGCAAACATTTTGGAAGAGTTGAACAGCAAGGTCTTTGAATGGCTGCAACCAAGAGGGCTTAACATTGGTTTTGTTGCCACGGACAATGGCAGAAATATAGTTAAGGCCATACGCACTGCAGGCTATTTCAAGGTCCTGTGTTTGGCGCACTGCATTAACATTATTGTTCAAGACTTTCTGAGAAAAGAAGACCAAGTCAGCAACTTACTGACCACCTGCAGAAGAATATGCACACATTTCAGCCATTCTTTTAAAGCCCAGAAGCAGCTGAGGATCATTCAATGTCAGCATAGAATGCCAGTCGAAGGACTCATCCAGGAGGGGCCAACACGTTGGAACTCAACTTAATACATGCTTGATCGTCTGTTTGATAAGTACAGACCAATCAATGACTATGTCATGCAAATATTAGGGGATGCTACTGTGAAAGGCATGGCCATTCAGATGGACCAATGGGGCCTAGTTAAATGCCTGACTGAGATGCTACTTCCTTTCGAGCTCTTCACACGTGAAGTCAGCAAGGTTGACTGTACTATGGGTCAAGCTATCTCATTGTTGCACATGCTAGAGCAACAGCTGAAGGAGGTGTCTGATTCGTACACAGGTGTGGAGGAAAAACAAGAAGCAATGAGTTGGTGCAGAGCTTAGCCTTTCGCTTAGCTGAAAGTACAAGGGTGCAAACTAGCATTGTGTCAGACAAATGTTACATTTGTGCCACAATTCTGGATCCACGGTACAAAACAGCACTGAACACTAAGACATTCATTCCTTTTTCAGAAGTGGATGTTGCCCAGTACAAAACTTGGATAGCTGAGGCAGCCAGTGACTTGGAAAAGGAATGGCGAGTAATTAAAGAGAAAGGCCAATTACTCCAACCCACAACAAGTACTGCAGCAGGGCATCGGGTGTCAAGTTTCAACTTCAGAACCTGAGGGCAGTGCGTTTGGCTCACAGCAGTCACCAACACTATCAACAAGAGGAAGAACCGGTTCATCAGCCCCAGTAAAATCGGCACAGGATTGGTATCTACAGCAAGGGCTTGTTAGGTCCAGTGCTGATGCAAAGGCAAAAGAGGCCCTGCAAAGTGAAGCACCCCTGAGCATTGAGCGGATGGTCCAGGCCTATCTGGATGACCCAACAGAGGTCCACATTGATCAAACCCAATTGCTTTATTGCTATGGGAAAAGTGGCCAATGGCCAGTGCTTAGCAGTTTGGCGATAAACTATCTGGCTTGCCCTGTCGCAAGTGTCTCTTCTGAGCATGTTTTCAGTGCTGCTGGTGCCATTGTAACAGTGAAAAAGACCAGTCTCTAGCCCAAAAACGTGGAGAGGTTAACCATGATCATAATGAATCAGCACTTTATACCACTGAATTACAAAATACGTGAATCACAGCAGGAAGATGAGGACAGCGACTTAGGTGAAGGGAGTAGTGTGTTAGCTGATTACCTACTTCTGGTTGAACCACCAGAGTTTGAGGATGAGCTATACTTCCCTGACAACTAGGCATTGAACTTGTTACTTTCTTTCTTCTTTATTTAGTTATATTATTAGTGTGTGTCTCTGTCTTTCTGGTTTGAATCATCACAAGAAATCCATCACCACCGTCTTCTCTTTTTTTTGCCATATTGGAGCTGCAGCTGTGTGCATTTCTTTAAGTCCTCTCGTCCAAGTCATGATCCATCCTCCTCACTAGCCCTAATTCCCTTTCCCTCAAGCCAGATTTTTGGATGGAGAATAGTACAAGAAATGTTGCCTTGCCGAGTCCCTCGAAAAGAAGGGGAACATGATGACTATAGCTATCCTCCTTTATGAGCCGAGAGAGACTGCCCCTTAACTTAAGATGAGAAGGCGCAGGTAATGAATGATGGCATGCATTGGACGTGCTGACTCTGAGTGATTAGTGTTTGTGTTGTTGTTGTTTGTTGTGCCTGAAGTGAACTGAAAGTGTACTAGTATTTAATCTCTACACACTAAAAGTGACTCAAGTCAATGTTTCCCTTTTTGTTGTTTAATAACAAAATTTTACTTCTTCTGCAGGCCGATCCATTTCATTTTTGAATATGGAATCTGGGCTCACTCGGTACACTGCAGACTGAGTTGGAAAACACCACGATGATAACCACGGTGACATAGTAACTATCTTCGCAGACAGTCAGTAGGATCGGAGATGATTGATGGATTAACTCACGGCGTTTCTTATGAGTGGCATAAAAGGTAGACAAGTCAACAACAGCAGACCTACATGTCTGTGTGGTGATAGAGTTGAGTCACGACTCACGAGTGTAGTAGTGGTATGACTGACAGCTGTGCATTGATTTAGTTACTTACTTTAAAAAATGTTATGTTGCAGTATATGTGTGCTCTGTCAGGCTCAGTCAAAATCTAAGCTAAGTGGAGGTTGGGTGGGCACCGTGGGCCTGCTCTGTCCTGTTGCTGTTGTAGGTTAATGCTGGAACCAGCCAACGGAGTAGACATGATTTAGCCATGCCGCCTCTGAAAGTGTTTTCCCTCCTCCGTAATTTATGCTTTTTTTTTCTCCCTGATTTTTCAAATACCCTTTTGTTTTACCATTTACACTTACAGGCCAGCCTTTACCCTGTGCTAAACAGAGTAAAACGACTCACACTCACCTTTGAATCTGCATCCGCCAGGCAGGCAGTGGCACCCAAGATTGATGGACGTAGCGTCCATGGACAGGAGGACCAAGAGGAATGCTGAGATGCAACTCCCCAATTTGACCAGGGTAACATACAGTAACTAAAGTATTGTCATCTTTTAAATAATTTGATTAATTTTTTCTCTTCAATCATTACGACTGTGTGTTGTTGTTATTGAACTTATTGTTGCTCTTTGCTTATAATTGATCACTAAAGCTATTTCTTAATTTTCTTTGCTAGCTTTAAAAGGAAGCCCGGTACAACAGAACATAAAATGTATGTAATTTGGGTCTCTCTGCGGGCAGACAGACGAGGCAAATTTCAGAATAATACTTAATAAAATACTGCTGCCCTGTACTGTCTACTAGTCTAGTTAGTAAGTACTACTTATCATTAACCATCAAGTCATCATCATGCATGCATTTCCTTTTTCTCTCTTAAAAGGTCGTCTGCCAAGTTTGTGTGTTACTGTTGTTGTTGTCCATGTGTAGTATTTGTCTTTGTCAAACCTTTCCCTCAAATACCCCTTCCCAACCATTCATCAAACCCTAACCCTCTTCCCCCGGGCTGTGTGATTTATATTGAGGTGTGACTAAATTTATTTTACACCATTAATTGATCACTCACTTGCTGGGGCAGATGTGGTGAGAGCAACACTAATTCAATTTGAGGGCATAATCCATCATTAATTGACGGCATCTATTGGATTCATCATCCTCCTTTTACAGCACTAAAGGTTACGATTGTGTCGAGTGACTCAACTCAATTACAGTTTGTAACTTGTTGTACTAGGCTATCCCCGCCACCATTATGTTTTATTTTACTTTAGCATTGCTAATCAGCATTATTATGGTTTATTGTTTGGCAGTCTTCTTGTCTGCCAGTGTCTACAACTACCACCACAACCATGGCATCTTGGGAATCCAAACCATCATCACTAACCAGCCATCGCTGTGCCTAAGTTTAAACATCAATCACAGGTAAGAGAAGAAGTTTGGCGGAGGCATAATTAATTAATTAATTGGTTCATTAATTCATACACCCACACCCTTGAGTCCAGTGGCAGGCTGCATAGACTAGGAGGAGAGCCTGACAGTATTAGTAGGACAAGTCACTCAGTGAGGGTACCAAATCTATCTGTTCGTGTGTTACAAAATTAGCAGATTATTTTGCAGCAGGAAAGGAAGGAAACCGTGTGACGTAAAAGAGTAACCCCCACAAAACATTTACATTGTATGTAAAGTTTAAGTATAAATATAATTTAGAGAACAATAGAGCGGTGCTCTCCCAAGTTAATATAGTGTCAATAAGGAAGCTTGATCAGTGTCTTTGTTGCAAAAATATATAAATCTTTATTTTAAACAATCCATGGGATTTGCGCAAAACATCAGCCAATGCGTTTCGTTCAAGATTGAACTTCGTCAGGGCAAGCATAGCAGAAGATGAATATGGCGAGTATTGTGCTTGTAAAAGTAGGTTCTACAGGCCCAATCTGGTCCGGACCGGGGTTAAGTGTCGATCTTGTGGCTGCATGCATTTTATGAGCCTCCTTGATAAGGGCCGATAAAGTATTCCTGCAGTCTCTTTCAAAGGTGTATCAGCTCACAGAACAGCATATAATTTAATCCCTCCACAAAATAAACCTTCATAAAAAATCCACAACACCCGATCCGCCCCTCTTGTTCATAATAAATAATAAATATAAGCCCCAACTTTTCCCCAACATAGCCCAATGCCCAGCCACCAAAAACAAGAATAAAAAAGGGGTTTTTTTTTTTGGTAGGCCCGGGGAGATTAAGTGATTTGGCCAGAATCACAGAATGTTGCACCCATGCCTTGACTCGAACCCGGTTCCCCACATCCAAAGTCGGCAGCTCTGGTTGTACCTCCACATTTCTTTATAGTCGAGGTCATTGGGGTGAAACTAGATTGCAACAGTCATCTGGCAGAAGAGACCCACAAAGAAACTCAAAAAGTATTGCCAACTTCGGTTCGCAGATATGTACTCCCAGTAATAGGGCCAACAGAATAATTCAACAGTGGCGGGAGGAATTGTGAGGCATTACGTGCCAAATCTGCTGTGTTAATATTTCAACATTTTCAAACAATGTTTTATATTTTTATGCCTAAATGGTCACCTTTTTAAATGCCCGCCACAGTAATAAATCGCTTTAAAATTACAGGTTAACATTTGCGAAGTGCTTGGTGCTGGCCCCATGTGCAGAAATGTGAACAACTTTTGATCCACTTGGCAATTAAACTTTTTTTTGTTAAAGTGTGTAGGTCACAAAGCAGAGATTCATATGTATGTGGAACCCGCAGCCATCTTAGTTCCTCCCGGAGGCTAAATACAGTATTAGTCAACACCAGAAACCTTGGTCATGCGGTGAATGTGGTTTTAAATGACCCGCGAAGAGTGAAAGCTGCTTCGGTAACTGAAACGAGTGGGCACCCTCCATGGCAATGTAGTGCAAAATTGGTTTGCGCTGCGCTTGTTTAAAATCAGACTTGTTGCACCCGTGGACTTCTGACTACCCCTCTCCCCCACTACAGAGCATGGGAGAGATATATTCCGTGTTTCATTAACAAAGAATCAGCAGCATCAGGACCAGTGACGTCATTCAGGGCTGGCAGCTGCGATTCAGTGCCAAGAACACAGGGGCGGCTCGTCCTGGGCAGCCCTGCTTATTTTCTATTTATTTATATTGCAATAAAAATGAATAGCTTAATAAAACTGGAGCATCAGAAGCTGGAACGGGACAATTGCTGGAAGTGGGGTGAAGTAAAATACAGTCAATATTGTGTACATACTGGTGAGTGAGAGAACACGTGACTAGGTTTTTATGTGCGAGTATTTGTGTATAAGAGAATGATCAAGCAGTGAGTGAGAATGAGGGACAGTCAGTGTTAATGAGTTTGAGTGAATAAGAGTGAAAGAGCGACTGCAAATGTGTGAGTAGGAATAAGAATGATTGTGAGGGAGTGTTACAGAGTGCAAGGTAGTGTGGCTGAGGTAGAGTGTGTGACAGTGAGCGTAACAGAGAGAGAATGTGCGAGGCGTAAATAAGTGAGAACGAGTGAGTTTAACAGCGAATGAAAGTCACTGTGTGAGAAAGTATAGGGGTGTTAAACTAGGAGTAAATATAAGTGAGTGCGAATAAATGAGTGCCAAGGAGTGAGTCAGAGTGCATTAGATCCAGACTGAGCATGAGAGGGAGTGGTAGTGAGTGAACATGAGTGAGAAAGTATGATTGTGTCAGAATAAGACTGAGTCAGAGAGACAATAAGTGAGTGCACGTAAAAGTAAATGTGAATCATAATGAATACATAAACTCAAGTAAATATGAGTGAGTGAGTTCACGTAAGGGAGTGAGAACGTAACGCGCCCACTTATGCTACCGCCGGCCACAGCTTGCAGTGCATGTGTGCGAGTGGTGCGTGCGCAGCAGTAATCACGCCATATGGCGCCTCTGCTCAAGCACGCTCCTGCGAACATGCACTGCAAGCTGTGGCCGAAGGTAGCATTTTTTGAAGCCCTTACTTTAAGTCTCACCAGACCAGCGTAAGCGCTGGGTCAGGCGAGACCTAAAAAGAAAAAAGACTATTGTAATACTGTTAGCAAAACAGTACCACAAAATTAATTCTACACATAGTGGCACAGTAGCACTAGCAAACACATGACATACCATTTGTGGTAGTATGGACTTGAGTGCACCAGTTTACTTCTTCTCTCTTGTTTAGCTAAATTAAGTAACCTTGTTGCAGCCGGAATGCCAGCTCAGTCAGCTTGCGCTCGAAGGCTAACATTATACTCGGGACGCAGACTCACGTTATTTTTATTTACTACTGTCTGCACTCTGCAGGTGGGGAAGCTGAGTGACTGACTACACAATCATCTTAATTTTTCTATTATGGGTGGCACTGGCCATCCTCTCTGTTACATCAAGGCCAGGGCAACTGCTCAATTTAACTTCACCCTGCCTACTACAACAAGGCAGATGATATCTTATCCAAATGATCATTGCTTATATATATGTATGGGACGACATGAGGTACTTTGTTTTGATTGATTGTGTAACCGGTTAGTAACCAATCCATGCAGCCGATAGGCCAGTGCAGGTCACCCATGGCTGGCTGAAACAGTCAAAAATAAATTCACATAGGTAGTGAGTGGACATCGGAGTTGGAGGGAGGCGCTTGATAACATACATACACAAAATATATGCTGTGCTTACAAACTACTGAGAGTCAAGGGAGTATTCTGAACATACAACCTTTATTCTCCTTGGCTTTGCTTGCTGCTCTGGCGCGGTTCATTTTACATTCTCTTTGAAGACTCTTCATCCAGTGATAGTCTCCACCTATGCTATGATGTGATGAATACCATCCAGCCATCCATCCATTCAAAGTAAACATGTCTATCATTCTTCTTAACTTCTCAACAAACCTTAGTTTGTTTTAACAGCAACAAACATTTATTATTTTTTTATTAGACCACCACCCATTTGTCCTTCCTTTCTTGCTTGCCTTTGAGTTTGACCCAACAAACACCCCGGACTATTCTTGCAATCACCCATAAAGTTTCATCCACCCAGGCAGGCATCTTTTCTTCTTTCACCTTCCACCGATCCTTCAACCACCCATGCATCTAATTTCTTCCTACCAGCCACCTATGCATGCATCCCACGTGGCACGTATCCTTCTCTGCCAGTCATATATATTTACATCTCGCCTGTCCTTTCTCCTTCCATCGTTCTTTCCCTTTTCGTTCAACCCATCTATCAAGGTCTTCTGACTCTTAGTCTTCTCCATAAAACTTTCCCAGCTGAGTTGAAGTCAGATTGAAGAGGCCATTAGTTACTCAACTACTCCCACCGCTAATGCTATTGCTCCAATGCTAAGTAAAGGGTGTCTTCTTCTTCAACCGTTGTTCCCAACAACTTAGTCTCTCTCAAGATACAGTGTCCACCCCTGCAGCGAGTGTGTAACTATTGTTAATAAGTAAGGAATATAAGTATAACTTACCACCGCCCGCAACTGCTGCTGCCTCACCCACCCCTGTGGCAGCTGCCGCATGCACTTCTCCCTCCTGACTGTCGTCGCCTGCCCCACCGCTGGCCCCGGCACTGGTGGTCGGCACGCCTAGAAAAAACATTGCACATTTTTTAGATGTCATATATGCCTCCCCCTTTTTAATCTTTTTCACTAGCAAAATTGAAAAAAAAGTTAAAATACATATATATTCCACATACATCACTATTACAAACCAGGTACTAGAGTAGAGAGTAGACACTAGAAGAAGTATGTCCTATCCTAACAAAAATAGTAAAATATCTGGTTGGGCATTTTGTTGGTAGGAATTGTCAAAGCCTATCAGGATTAAGAAGACTAGAAGGGGGCAACCCAAAGGACTGGACTCAGTGGCTATATCTGTTGGCTACAGACTAATAATATAGTAGAATTAAAGAGAGACATAGCAGAGGCAGTTAGACGCAGGGATAACAAGAATTTAAGGGTCTATTAGGATGGCGGGCGGAGGCACCACCGCAGTGCTTGCGGTGGCGGAAAATGCTTTTTTCCGCATGCCAGCAGTGGTTCTCACCCCCGCCATATTAGTATGGCCAAACATAGCCTATTTCCCATCTGCCACGGTGCGACGTGAACCGCCGTTAAAGTGAACCCGCTACTGCGGCGGTGTGAGCCAATGGAGACACACCGCCGTGCGGAATGACGTCCCCTCCGCTATACAAATCAGGATGCCCCAAACAGCCAGTCGCACCGCAGCGGAGAAAAAGCCCAACCAGAGACGGCAGAAGCACAACAGGGGAGCACGAAACCAGAGTCCCGGTCCCTGCCACCAGGTCCTGACTGCAATGGACCCAGCTCTACACGTCTACCCCGTGCTGTACCTGATACACTACCAGCAAGTAATGGACCGCCGCGGACGATGCCACTGGTACGAAAACACACACCTCTGCACACAACCACAACACATTACCCATGTGCAGATATAGGGTTCCTGTCCACACCAGACACCCTGTTGGGGACAGGAACACATCCCCCAAGTATACCCACACATGTCCTACTTGTCACCAAATCACCCCTCCAAATCCAGGTCACCCATCTACCGCGATCTTGAAGTAATGTCCCGGTCACGTCACTGCAGCGGTGAAGATGTAGGAAAACATGTGCAAAATGCAGAAGGAAGGGCCAGCGCCAGGCATGGGCAAACAACAAAGATCCTAGGTTCACACCTCCACCCTTCACACACTATCCCCCCCACATGAAGGGACAAGCCATGTGCCCCTCCTGTGCTCCCCCATGCACAATAACAAGCCAGATGAACCCACACCATGTACCACACACTAAACAACTTGGGAGACAGCCTCAGCAGGTGTGGCTGCAGAGGAACACACAGCACAGAAGCACAGGGCCAGGGCAACCCACACACCACAACACCACCACACTCATGGCAAGAAAACTGAGTTGAAGCACAAAACAGATAATGAACAATCACTCAACTGGATACACCGCCTGCCAAGTCACACAGACATACCCCACACTGACACACAGCCACATACACAGACCACATGCCAGCAGCAATGGAGGACAACAAATAGGAAACCTAAAGTGAGGTGCACACAAATGGAAGGCCAAGGAGCTAACCACCAAGCATGTGTACATCACATGCAAGAGAAGGAACATATAACAACACCATCAGCCCATCAAATCACACATGGCTGGCACAGTGAGTGAAGTCAAACCACAGTCACCTCAGTGCAACAACTCAGGGAGACAGCAAGGTAACCCATGTATATGCACAGGGATGAAAGGAAGGGTATGAAGTCAAACAGTGAACAGCCACACATCTGTATCCAATTACTTGACAGGAGTATTTTTGCAGCACAACACACAGGGTCCATTGCAACACTCCATGACTGTCAAACACAAGTAGGAACCTTCACACATACCCCCCCCACCCTCACACCTGCAGCACATAACACAAGTGTCAAACACACAGAAGGGTGCCAATAATGTCCAGTCAATACACTGACAAACAATCACACTCCCTGGGGGTATCCACAAACATCACACACACACACAGGGATGCCTGAACCAATGTTTGCACAAACACTACAGCCAAACACATAACACAATAAAAACACACACAGGAATACAAGACCAGACATGATCTGTGCAGCAAAACTGTGGAAAGGCAATGGGAGCACAGACAGAACAGGAGTACACAACCTCATCAGTCAGGAACAATGCACAAACAACATACCACAACACAGACAAGAAGTCCATCATCACAAAACAATCATGGATACAAAATTGGAGAAATGGGCCTACAATGAAACACAGACAGACATACCACACCACCCATCAAGTCAACATGGTGTCATAGTGTACCACATGCCAGCACATGCAGAAGAATGACAAGAGACAGCTCAAATATGAGAGGAGAAAACACCAAGGACGCACCCACAACAAGCACAGGAACTAGAATAGACCTAAGTTCATGTGACAGAAACATAAGTAAGGCACACCACACTGGGAACACACATCTGAATGAAACACACCCCACCAAAAAAAAACACTGACTGACATGCAAATAGAACACCACACACAGAGCAGCTGTCATCTGCAAGAGACAACACAGCCCAGACACTGCACACAGCCACATCAAACACAACAGATGCACATGCTAATAAATCACATTACAAACACAGCAGGACATCAAGGGATGCACACCAGGCAAGGACAAGGCAACATACACTAACAGCACTGGATGCATGACAAGCAGTGTGTGTACACCAAACATACCAGTTCCACACAGATATGAGTGACACACCATGAACCCCCACAACAACAATCAGCACAGCACACAGACAACATCACACGCAGGAAGGGAAGCAGTACCCCAGCAAACACACATACAGCTAACCCAACACCCACAGATGCACAAGTCTGCGACCCCCAGGTGACAACAACATGACCAGAGGACTGTGCAGCACAAACAGTTTAACTGCATATGAGCAACCATGGCTGCAAAACATGATAAGAAAATCACATATAACCAATTGGTAAACTGACCTGAGTGGCATATTGCTCCTGTGCACTGATCTGCACCACAAAGCACAGTGTTACAAATGAAGTGATGGGGAGGCACACACACAGTAAATCCAAGGGGACAGCTGACATGAAAGTGAAGTGTTGTGTACATCAGTAGTGGACATGGCAGAAGTGTACCATACACAAATAGATGGAGTGCAGACTCACAATGGGTAGGCATCTGAAGCACAGATAGGGGATGGTATGGCACCACACACCACATGCCATACTGGAGGCAATAAAGCCCCATGTGACAGTAATGCATGAGAAAACACACCCACAATGTCAGTGTGGCTGAGCAGGTCTGCACAGTGACCACAAACAGTATCAAGACACATGGCTGATCAACAAAACACAACACTGACTTGCCAGTCACACACTCTGCATACTCACAATTGCCACCAACAACAAGTAGGTGTCCCCCAGAAGTGCAAAGACACACCAAGAAACTGCACAATGCACAACCTACAACTCCCACATGTGCACACAATCACAAGCACAGGGCTGACCAATACATATAACAGGCACTCAACTCCTGGGTGACACATGTGTGCAGTTGAAATTGCAGGGGCACACACACATCAACACTACTGACAAAGTCACCCCCTTCACACTGCACACTTCTTGACCACCCAAGTGCACACATTGAAATTTGCCCATGTGACTAGGATGCTTGGCCATCACAAGATGAGCATACATCAACACTGCTGGTCACACATCAAGAAAGATCACACAGACATGATGACCCTGGCCAGCCAGCCTGCAATACTGTGGATAGAATCCCCCTTTGTGCTTGCAGTGCATACAAACATGACATGTGTACAATATAGCTAACCTGACCAAAGAGTGATCATGATAACAGTAGTTCTTCACAAACCAACATCATTGCACCCCCAAGCCCAAGCCCAAGTCAAGAAGAACTGAAGTACCTGTCACCTCTGTAAAAGACTGAAAAAAGTTAACAAGCCGTTGACAATGTTGAAGTAGCATACAGAGCATGTGTCACAGTAAACCATACCCACACAGAAAACCCTTTATTTAGCAAGGATAGTGACAATGCAGACAACAGGAGTAACTGTATTTATTCACATATTACACATATAGGCACCAAAAGTAGACAACAGCAAGGCCAGTGGCCAGTCCAAGGTACAGATGAGGTACACGAGATCCTGCACAGGGAAGGGGCAAACATCAGTGAAAATCAAGGCCTGTGGCAGCACAAAGTGCAGAGTAGTTACATGAGATCCTGCACAGGCAAGTGGCAAACATCAGTGAACAACAAGGCCTTGGCATTCAGGGGCACGGGAGCAAGTGTCACAATGGTGACAAAAGTTCTTGTGGATCCTGGGCAGATTATACTTGGTGAAATGTACCAAGTGACCATTGCTAGCAATGTCAGAACAGACCATTCTCTAGCAGTTGTTAACTTCTTCTGGGGAGGGGTGACTGGCCTTAAGAAGGTTGTGGCAAGTGCAGACCTACCAGTACAGTGCTTACTTGGCAATGATCATGAAACTTTAGCATGGGCTGAAGTGGAGCTCAGGACACATGCAGAAATGTTAGGGATCCCTTCTCATGTATTTGCTGTGACTAGGTCACAGACCAAAATGTCTAACACTGGACAGGTCCTGGATTCTGGAATAACGGACCAGGTGCCTCCCAAGAGGAGGAGCAGTAGGGTTAAGGCAGTGCCTTCCCACCTGACTCAGAATGCAGATCAGTCTCCTCAGGGAGATGATCTTGAGCCTGAAGAAGGAACTGTCCCAGAGGAGCTTGAGCCTGACCAGGTTGAGTTCTTGGGGACAGGGGGGCCCTTCCAGGTCTGATCTGAGCCAGGAGCAGGAAACCTGCCCCTCTCTTGAACCCCTCAGAAAGCAAGCTGCTGATAAGGGTGCTGGGAATGCTAGTGGCACCCATAATGTTTATTGGGATGATGGACTCCTTCACTCAGAGAGTAGAGACCCCAAGCCTGGTGCATCCAGGAGGTTGGTTATACCTCTGAAGTTTAGGGGCTTCCTATTGACACTGGCCCATGATAATCCCCTAGCAGGACACCTGGGCCAGAACAAGACTTGGGATAGAATTGTCCCTCACTTTTACTGGCCCCACATGTCTGAAGACACTAAGGAGTTTTGTCGCTCCTGTGTGACCTGCCAAGCCAGTAGCAAGGCAGGTGGAACCACAAAGGCCCCCCTGATACCACTACCTGTGGAGGGGGTTCCCTTTGAGAGGGTTGGGATTGACATTGTTGGTCCCATGGATCCTCAGACAGCATCTGGGCACAGATTTATACTGGTGGTGGTGGACCATGCCACCAGGTACCCAGAAGCAATTCCCCTAAGGACCACTACAGCACCTGTGGTGGCAAGAGCTCTCTTGGGTGTATTCTCAAGAGTAGGCTTTCCTAAGGAGGTAGTATAGTGACAGAGATGCAAACTTCATGTCTAGTTACTTGACTGCTATGTGGAAGGAGTGTGGAGTGAACTACAAGTTCACCACACCCTATCACCCACAATGCAATGGTTTAGTTGAAAGGTTCAACAAAACCGTATAGGGAATGATTAAGGTGCTCCCAAAAAAGCTTAGGCGAAGATGGGACATACGCTTGCTCTGCCTTTTATTTGCATACAGGGAGGTGCCTCAAAAGGGGGTTGGCTACAGCCCTTTTGAACAGGACATAGTGGACTATGTACCTGGTCTCCGCTCCAGGATGGCTGAGTATATGAAAAAGGCATCCAAAAACCTTGAGGCTAGCCAGGAATTACAAAAAGCCTGGCATGACCAAAAGGCTGTACTGACTGTCTACCAGCCAGGACAGAAAGTGTGGGTGATGGAGCCTGTGGCCCCAGCAGCCCTCCAATACAAATGGAGTGGCCCCCATACAATTGTTGAACAGAAAGGGGAGGTCACCTACTTGGTAGACCTTGGAACCCCTAGGAGTCCCCACAGGGTACTTCATGTCAACAGACTTAAACCATATGTTGACAGGGCAGACATGGGCTTGCTCATGGCTACTGATGAAGGACAGGAGGAAGAGAGTGACCCACTCCCTGACCTGCTTTCTCAGAACCCTGATGATGGGTCAGTGGATGGTGTAGCCTTGGCTGGCAGCCTCACTGCCCAGCAGCAAACTGACTGCAGAAAGCTTCTCAGTCAGTACAGACATATGTTTTCTCTGACTCCAAGTCAGACCACCTGGTGCACTCATTAAGTGGACACTGGGGACAGTCTGCCTGTGAAGAATAAGATCTACAGGCAACCTGACCATGTCATGGAGTGTATAAGGACAGAAGTCCAAAAGATGTTGGATTTGGGCGTTATTGAACCCTCAGATAGCCCTTGGGCTAGTCCAGTAGTCCTGGTGCCTAAACCTCACACCAAAGATGGCAAGAGAGAGATGAGGTTTTGTGTAGACTACAGGGGTCTTAATGCAGTCACTAGGACTGATGCCCATCCCATCCCCAGGGCAGATGATCTAATACTTTGGCCTCAGCCGAGTTTCTAACCACATTTGACCTGACAGCTGGCTACTGGCAGATCAGACTAGTTGATGATGCAAAGCCAAAAACAGCATTTTTGACCCCTAGTGGGCACTATCAATTTGTGGTAATGCCCTTTGGTTCGAAGAATGCACCTGCCACTTTCCAAAGGTTGGTGAATGAAGGCCTTACAGGCCTGGAAGACTATAGTGCAGCATATCTAGATGATATTGCTGTCTTTAGCTCCATCTGGGAGGATCACCCGGTCCACCTGAGGAATGTTTTGGAGGCCCTGCAAAAAGCAGGCCTAACTATCACGGCTACTAAGTGCCAGATAGGGCAGAGTCAGGTTTTGTACCTGGGCCACCTTGTAGGTGGAGGCCAGGTTCAACCATTGCAGAGCAAAATCCAGACCATAATGGACTGGGTTGCTCCAACTGCCCATTTTCAGGTGGGAGCCTTCTTAGGCCTGACTGGGTACTATAGAAGATTTGTCAAGGGGTATGGATCAATATTGACACCCCGGAATGACTTAACCTCTAAGAAAATGCCCAAAAAGGTTCAGTGGCAGCTAGCTGTCAAAAGGCATTTGATGACCTGAAGCAGGCCATGTGCACTGCTCTCATTCTGCAAAGTCCTGACTACTCCAAAAAGTTCATTGTCCAAACAGATGCATCTGAGTTGGGGGTAGGGTATGTACTGTCACAGTTGAATGATGAAAGTCAGGATCAACCAGTAGCTTTCATAAGCAGAGAGGGAGGCCTTTGTTGTGGTTTGGGGTCTGAAGAAGTTGATGCCATACTTGTTTGGTACTCACTTCATTGTTCAGACAGACCATAAGCCCCGCTTATGGCTAAAACAGATGAAGGGTGAAAACCCCAAACTTCTCAGGTGGTACATTTCCCTACAGGGGATGGACTATACAGTGGAACATAGACCTGGGAGTAACCATGCCAATGCAGATGGACTCTCTAGATATTTCCACTTAGAACATGAAGACTCAACTGGTCAGGGTTAGTTTAATGTCCCTGCATTTGGGGGGGGGGGTTGTGTAGGAGAGTAGGATCTGCTTCACATGTTTACCCCCACTTTTTGCTGGTGTTTCACTGTCTTTCGACTTTAGTCTGGCTGGGACCCTGCTATTCAGGGCCCCAGCCTAGCTGCTTCCTCTCTAAAATTGATTGCATGTACTTTAGGTACATTTTAGATTGGATCTGGAGTGCCCTTTTAAGTCCCTAGTATATGGTATACTATGTACCCAGGGCATAGATAACCCGGAGGCCTACCAGGGGCTGAAGCATATATTATGCCACTCCCGGAAAACAACCCAAAACGACACCACAGGTCTGCTACTGCAGCCTGGGTAAGGTGGTGCATGCACCCCTTACTGTGATATAGGTTACCTATCTCACTATATATATATATATATATATATTTATATATATTGCCCCGTTATAGTTAGTGCAATCAACTATAACTCACGCGACCGCAATCCTCTGCTGATGACGTCAGATATTACATAACTGTATTTAGACACTTATTTACCCATGTCTTCTTCCATTAATCTTTAGCTATACATATATTACAAATATTTATTTTTCATAAAGACACATATGTCATCAGTGATGTAATATCTGGACATCATCAGCAGAGGATTGCGGTCGCGTGAGTTATAGTTGCCTGCACTAACTATAACGGGGGAATTTCATTGGTTTTTTACGAGTGAAATGTCCAGCTAACTATAACATGTGTGAAACCTATGGTTTTTTAAGTGAATTTGCAAGGTTTGTTAAATGCTAATTCGTAACTATAACGTGTGTGAAACCTATGGTTTTTTCAGTGAATTTGTACGTTTTTTTAAATGCTAAGTTATGTATTTATTTATTTTTCAGGTTTTTCACCGTGCGCGCACCGTGCGCGCGCTGAGGGCGCTCGGTGCGCTTTGCGCACCGAGCACCCACGGTTCGCCGTGCGTGCTACGTGCGCGCACCTCGCGATTTTCTTTTTAAAAAACATTGTTTTTTTCGCCCTTGGGGGTCCTTCTGTGCCCCCCGGACCAAGGCTAGGGGACCAGGAACTGTTCACTCTGCCCCCTTTTCACATTCTGCACCTTTTTTATTCACCCCCTCAGACTGCGAGAGACAAAATGGCGGCCGACACTTCCTGGTTTCGACCGATTCGAATGTTTACCGACATCTAACAACCAATCAGAATTGCGCTCGCGCACGGCAAGGTGCGCGCACAGTGCGCGCGTATAGATATTGATATGCTTTTAAATGCTATTTTCTCAGGAAATACTGAACAGATTTACACCAGACCTGCAAAAGGCACTTCCTTGACCTTATGGCTACCTCTCTGCCAAATTTCACGTAATTCTGTTCAGCCGTTCGGGCTGTAGCTGCGACTAAAGGTCATATGGAAAAATGCATGGGGAAAACGTGTTTTGGGACCCCCCCTTTTTCTCGGCCCCCGCTTGACGAATCACCCCGAGACTTTCAGGGTAGGAGCTGAACGGAGCGCCCCATTAGTTTTGAAAATTTTGCGAGGATTCGTCAACCGGCGCGAAAGTTATTCAAAAATAGAATTTTGAGATTTCCTATGGAAACTAGGTTGTAACTATAACTATCTACTGGCGACCGCCAGTAGATAATATATATATATATATATATATATATATATATATATATATACACACACACATAAACCTATAAGTCACTTCTATGGCAGGCCTTATCAATCCTGAAGGCAGCGTGCTGGGTTCTTATGTGAGAGGGTGCCTCTGCATGAGCAGAGCCCCTCTGCAGCGTTCGGAGACCCTTCTCTGATGCTGTTTGTAGTGCAGCCTGACCATATACTTTTAAGTGCATTATAACGAAACGGTAAATGCTAACTTTGGACTGGCTGCATGGAAACATGTCGTGTTTGGTGTCAAACACCTTGGAATCATACCCCCACACCAGTAACTGGTGTGGGAGTATGATCCCACCCTTCTAGAGGGAGAGACATGGCAGCACTGGTAAACCCAGTAGAAACTTAATAGAGCCCTGGCATCACAAAATGGATGCTGCAGCCGCAGACACAAGTCTGGCCTTCTACTGCTGAACAAAACTCCGGCAGGGGAGGCCTGGACAATAGGTTTCCACGCAGGCTGATGTGTACTGGGGCTGGGTGGGAGCACTCTCTGAGTGCTTTGAAGTCCTGCACTGGGGGCACACTTGGTGTCCCTGTGCATAGTCCAGCTCAAACCGATTCAAGGGCTTCCTGCCCCTGCTCTTGTGCAAAACTGGACAATGGAAATGGTTGTAGCCACCCCGATTTCCGAACCCTCCCATAGGTGGGTCCCCAGAGCTAGTCCAACCCCTTCCTTAGGTATAAGTAAGGAACGTCTGTAACCAGAACTTTAGATTACCCTGGACGAAACTCTGAAGCCGAATGCTGGACCTTCAATGCTCTGCTAAAGACCAGAGGACTGAAGAAATCTCCCTTGGGGTCAAGGAGTGACTCCCCTGCTTGGCAGGCACCAATGAAGCAATTTGCCAGTCTGCATTTCCAAAGCTCCTGCCGGACTCCGAAGTATTTGCCACCCAGGAAGAGGATTTCTGGACATCTCAGAGGCCGACCTGATTCCCCAGCAAAGATGAGACCTGCAGCCCTCGTGAGTAGCGTAGAACTGGAACTCCTGGTCATCGTGCACTTTTGCAAGTGCATTGATTTCTAGACATCTCCTGAAGTCGTGCTTGGGCTGACTTGTAGCCCCCACCTCTAGCACTAAATCCACCAAAGATTGTCAGCCTGGTCATTCCGAATGACCCGTGGGATGCCATTTTGTGTTTCGTCTCGAGGTCCCTTTGCAATCCCTGGTCTGTTAACTGGTGGGTCCCTGAAGGGGTAACTTTGAATTTCCTTGGGCTTCCCTGGTTGCTCCAGATGTGCCCCAACTCCCTACCAAGTGGTGAGTCCCTCAGACCTTGCTGATCTGCACCGAAGCATCTTTCTTGTTTCTGCATGGGTTGCTGTTGCCAAGGCTTGTTGTGTCCAATCCAGGCACCGATGCTGCAGCACTCAACATCCTTTGTGGGCAGCTCAAATCCAGCTCCTGGTCATCCTCGATGCCTCCTGGTCCTCGTGGCTGAAGAGTCAAGCTTTCCCTTCTTCACCTGAAATCACCCGACATTGGTGGGCATCTGTCCATCGCCTTCCTGGTCACTGGCTAGTGACCCAGACTCTGTCCCCTCTGTTTTCAGGTTCTTCTCATATTCGATCCAGGCTTGGATCTCTTCGGACACTTCGCATCTTCTCGGCAGCAGCACTTCTTTGCCAGCTCCCATTGAAATCAACAACGCGACCCGACCCAACACCAAAAGACACCTCTGCACCCGGCTTCCCTGGGTGAGGTAACATGAGTACTCCAGTGCTCCCGTGGGTTAGCCGTAGAACTTCCTAAGTCCAAAAGGGTTTTGGTCCTGACTCATTTCTAAGAGTTCCTAATCTTTAAAAATCTAACCGTGACTTTCCCCATAGAAGCTAAAGGGAGCTCACGGCTGTGTTCACACACTGCACACGGCCCCCGTGGGTCCCCTGTGTCACTACCTTGGGTAGTTCCTTGGGGCCCCGTGATTCTATAGGCTCTAGGCCTTGTGTCTAGTTAAGTCGTGGTTCTTATACCACTATTTTAGTATATGGTTTCGCTCGCCCCTAGGGCCTGACGTGTATTTGTGCTATTTTACTGTGATTATTGCAGTGTAACTTATGTGTTTTGACCTCTAGTCTCATAAAGAGACTAGGAGGGTGTGTTTAGTAATAAATACATATATTTTATATATACCTGGTGTGGATATCTTTCATTTAGGATCTCATGAGATTATAGACTGGTAAAACAAGCTGCTTTACATTCCTTCAAGACTTAGCCTGAAGGCTGCTCTCCATAGCTACCCCTAGGATTGCTTTCAATAAAGGTTGTCTTTAACCTATAACCAATAAGGGGTTGTTTGGACTAATACAAGGTGCCCACTATGACTAGGGGACAGCATATATCAGGCCAACTTTTCACATCTATCACTACCGCGATTGTGTACTGGGCATTGGTGGTGACACACCACCGGGTCCATGCGGTAGCTACCGTGATTTGGGTGCCATTCATTGATATGAGTGACCGTGATTTGGGTGGTGGAGCATGCCAACCGCCATTTGAGCATGAGTGTATGCCTATCAGTACCGCTAGTGTGGCTTTGGCATTGGCGGTGATACACCACTGGGTCCATGCGGAAGCTACCATGATTTGGGTGCAATTCATTGCTATGAGTGACCGTGATTTGGGTGGCGGAGCACTTTGACAGCACCTATGGACACATCATGTTGTGTCAATGGTCAATGGGCTGTTATCAACAGTGCACAGTGGCCACATGATTAATGGCACAGCATTGTGCACACAATGCCAATGTAACATTTACCCCACTGCTGACTACACATGCCATGTTCGTGTATGTGATTTTGGGCATTTGCAGGTACTCCCTCACATGTCACTTGTGATTTTGCTGGGCATGTACACAGAACAATGTTGTGATGCACTCTCCAATGGGTACACATATCAATGTGTGAAAAAGCTGAGAAAATCATAGTGATGTATGTCTTAATGAACAATGTGCAGAGTTGACTGTCTACTTTTCTTGGCTCATGCACACATTTGTTGTTTACGCACAGACTGTGCTCATTGTGTTGTTGATGTGTGCCCTGTTCAACTTACGCCTGAAGGTGTGGCAGGTATAGCAGCTAGGTATGAGACAGTAGTGTTGCAGTTTCACACATATGCTGTATGAAATACTCTCAGGCCTGCTCCTGCTAGATATGGCCATATCCCTTTGTGCATTCTCATAGTCAGATATTGTTTTGGAGGTACTTGCTGTGTGAAAGGGGACAAGTGTAGGAGTAGTGTAGCTGAAGGTGTCCCTACATGTAAGGTGGTCTGTAACTCTACTGTGATGACAGTAATTATTGGCGTTGTGTCAGTCAAAACGTAAGATGTTGTACACATCTCATGGTGTATTGCATTGACATGTGTCCACTTTCATCTCAACTAGGAGGAGACCAAATCTGTATCGTCCCTTCACAGTGCTGGCAGACATGAAGAATGAGGAGGCCATCCGGAAAGTCTGTCTGGATAGAGCCACCCTACAAAACCTATGTGCTATGTTGGAGCCCAACCTGCAGCCTCGCAGGACATATCCGGGTGCTTTCACACCAACGTCTAAGGTGATGGCGGCCCTGCATTTTTTGGTCACTGGATCATTCCAGCACATGGTGTCCACCACAGGTGGGATGTCATAACCTATGTTCAGCATGGTGCTACGGGTGGTCCTGTCCGCTATGATGATCTACAAGGACAGATATATCCATTTCCCCGGGGGGCATGAATTGGCAGGTGTTAAGGCTGATTTTTAGGTCGAGCATAAGCGTACGACCTCATGTATACTTTAGTATACTTCTCTTGTGGTCTTAAAGCCCCACCCCTGCTTTTTATTTGTTTGTTGCAGTGTCCTTTAAGACTCCTTGCTTTCTAGTGGTCAGTCCTGCATCTTTGTCCCTCCTTTTCTCATTTGTTCCTCCCAGCAGCAAGGACTAACTAAAGTATCATTACCCTTTGTCCTATTTATCTGTTCCCCAGGGACTTTTTTTCCCTTAGATTCCTTCCCCTGTTTAGTACTGGTTTCCTTTTCTGTTGCAGAGCATTCTTGCTCTGAGCTTAGCTTCGCTGCAAGGATGTTTCTGTAAACACGGCTGAAAATCATGCTGTGTCTGTCACATTTACAATGCCCTTGCCCCAATTGTGTTTTTATTTTTTTTCTCCCTCAGGCCAACTTTTGTGCTCGGTTCCTCTCAGTGCCGCTGCGCCCCACCCTTCAAACCCTCCTGGGCTCATTCCCTTCTGCTGAAGGTCCCCACACCCTCTGCTGAGTTTTTTGTTTCTTGTTTATTATCGCTCTGTGATTAGTGAGCGTGAACAGTGTTACCAGCCACCCCTGAAGAATAATGGCAGAGGTCTTGGAATATTAAACTCAGCAAAGTGAGACCCCCTGGCTAGTGATAAGTGCATGCTGAGGCGCTGTTGTATATTAATCAGTTGGGGGGAACAAAGCAGATTACTCCAAGGGCACCCCAGGATGAAAAATCACATCTGGAACATGCTCCCAGTGATCTAAAATTACAGATATGTTCAGCTTCACGGCGACTGGGCATGTAAAGCGACTGCCTACCTATGGAAATTATACATGCTCCAATTATGTGTGATTGTTTCTAGGAGCACAGGCATTACTTTCCAGTTCACTGGCTGTGTTTCGTCAGTATGGAAGTTGCTAGTTGATACAGTGCTTAAATTGCACTTCTCTAGTTAAAAGCTGTTGGTGGAGAACAGAGGGGTTGATGTCTGCGCGATGCCTTGGAGCCACGGAGGGTTATTTTTTAATGGAGGGAGCTCAATTTACAGCTGCGCACAAACGTGCCCCTAAACTGACCCACAATTTACTTGCAGAAGCCCTGGCAGTCTAACCCCAGGCCGCCCACTTGAGGCTGCATTAACTGTCAAGTATTGGAAAAGCCAGTCAGTCGGAAAATTAGGAATTCTTTTCAAATATTGCATCAACTTCAAGGGCCACTTCATGCATGTCACCAGGTGAAAGATGTGTGCACAAAATATATTGTGAAATCTTTCAGAGAACTACATCATCCCCCGAAAAATACCTCAGTTTTGAAATAATGGTATCAAGCAGATTTTTAAAAATTTGAATTCAGGGAGAAGAGATATGCAAAGCCCTGAGGTTTCTAGGCCGGTAATTAAACACAATTGGGTATATTCACAAGAACGTGTGATAATTACTGCAAGAGTAGCTTAACGCAACTCTCAACATCGCAGCATATTGCGGGAAAATTACGCCGTGCCAACCAAGTATTCACAACGCGGCGGTAGCATGCGATAGTCACTGGATAACGCGTCAAATGTCAGCGTGAAGATCAATGCCACGCCACAAAAATGCGAACCACGAACGCAATAAATCCTGCGATGAGGCCAATCACAATACAAAAATTAGCAAAAATCAGCCACAGGCCTGCAAATCCCACGTGTCTGGTGGGAAAATGCACTATAAAAGAAAGAAAAAAACACCAAAACCAATTTAAACTGTGTAGCACCATGGTTGCACCCGGACTGAGTATAGAGGACAAGCCGAACTCCACAAGCCCCATGGAGGACCAGCCAGGAACCCTGTGTTCGGGGAAGGTTAAGGAGAAGAGGAAGAGGAAGAGGAAGACGGGGTTCAGTCCGCAGGAAGACCAGATCATCTTCACTGAGGTGATAGAACACCATCAACAACTGTTCGGCACATCCACTGCGGCACTAGTACCCCAAACGGAAATATGACAGGCAACGTCAATGCAGTCGGAGTGTCGAGGAGGTCAAAGGAGTATGTCAAGATGCGCTGGCATGATGTGAAAAGACAGACCAAACAGAAACTCGCCGCCAACAGGAAGGCAGCAACGGTGAGTGGAGGTGGGAGTCCTGCGACACAGGAGGAGCTGGATGAGCTGGAGGAAATGTTGGCCACAGTCAGCAGTGTGGACACGGTGGCAGGATTTGGGGGCCTGGACACAGCTCGATATGACCTGACCCAACAGCAACAGGGTGAGTAACGATCAGGGACTGGGGGGACGGGGGAGATGTGCACTCTGGAACACATGCACAATTATATGTAGCACACTGCACACCCACAATGATCGTGGAACATGTCCCTGATAGCCTTGGCACACTGCAGCACACATAGAAACGACAAGTAGGCCCCCGTCCACAATGTGCACAAAGGGGCCCCCCTTCCAATCACCAATATCACAAACAACCCATGCACATGTGCTGAATCCAGCAAAGCAGCGGCTCTGTGAGCCACATTGACTATGCAAGTGACACTGCATGCCTGATAGCATGGCAGCAGCCCAAAAACATGAAATGGCCCACTAATCGTCATGGAGGTGGCCCAGTGCAGATCACATCCGTAAAGTAGCAGGTCACACTCTGACATATCCATGTGCACCCACAAACCATGCCATACAATACACGCAGCCGACGAACAATGCACCAGGCCGCAAAATCTGTCCGAGAGCACATATGACCCAAGTCAAAAACAATTCAGTCCCCGAAAAGCACACAATTCAAAGGCACCCTGCCTCAAAGGGAGAAGGGTACACGAAATCAGAGCTGCAGGGGCAACTGCCCCACAATGCAGCACACACACAGAGCAATCACAGAACATCAACAATGACGGCAATGTGGTACAAAGTGCAACACCAACACCACAGGACAGGTCTCACAACAGTTTCTGCACGTGCGTAGTAACTGTCCACTCACATCTGGCATTGCCTGACACTGTGTGATGACAATGTATGGGTACTACCACAGATCCGTCATGTAGTCGAAAAACACACTGACTGCCATAAAATAGCCAGCTCCACCAAAACAGTCACAATGAACATTGGCATGCTGTCTCAATGTAAACATTTGCAAATCTTCAACATACATGTGTAACACTGTTAACCTGCATCTCCCCTTTAGATTGCAGAGGGACAAACAGCACCTCCTGCAGAGCACACCACACTTCCCATCATTGATGATGAAGAGGACAACCTGAACATAAGTCAAGACACCCTCCAATGGATAATGGACAGCCTCCGACCCCACCCCCAGGAGCAGGGAAGGCCAGCTGCCCTGAGGTGACCCCACTACCTGCACAGACCACACAGCAGGAAACACACACCACCACGGCTGTCTCCCAGGACTCCCCTGACCAATACATGGAGTTCCAACAGTGTGTGTGGGGTTGCCAGGTGGAGTTGGCTGAACAGCTGCGAGTGGGTTTCGAGCTCGTGGCAGCCAAACTCGATGCCATACGTGAGTGTCCCATCAGGGACCATGCACAGTCCCTATCGGACAGCCCCTGTACGCACCATGCTCCACCACAGACCTTGGCTGACCTTGCTGGGGCCATTAATCGAATACAAGAACTGTTTGGTCAGACAGGCACCAGCGATGACAGCACAGAGTTGGCACAGATGCAGAGGTCAATGGAGACCACGGAGCAGATGCAGGCTGGAAGTATGGCTGCCACGGCTGGACACCAGCGAGTAGTAGCTGGGAACTTCAATGCCCTGCAGTTCATCATCTTGCCATTGCTGCCACTGTGCCTGTCCCAGATGACTGCAGCGGGAACATCGACACACACAGCTCCGGCCCTGATGTGTCAGTGGCACACAGTGATGCAGCCCCATCACCTTCACAGTCTGATGTGTCAGTGGCACACAGTGATGCAGCCATTACCCCGCCACACACGCTGGACACACCGGACACAGAACCAGTATCAGAGGAGTAAGATGGGGATGGTAATTACTGTGTGAGGAAGGAGGCAGTAGCATCCATCACCGCAATATGTATCATGCCCTGGGACAATACCTCCCACTGACCCCCGGAACACTCTGCGGCATTCACCCGGACCCTGAAACGGACTGCCATATCTTTTATGCTGGACAATTACACAGCAGTCCTGCACTCCCCCTCTTCCTAATCACTTTTCAATCCCCAAAGGACTCTGGTTGGCCCACCACTAGGCTTCCATGTAATGTGGGCTTGGATGGCCATGTACAGCTCCAGCTCCGTCAATCTCCTGAATGTGAATAGAACATTCTAAATCACACAGATGTGTCATGACTAAGTTCACTCACGCATGGAAGTATGGCTGGATGTAGGGACAATGATTGCACATGAAGGTACACCCTGGTAACTGACATCTCTGCACATGTGTATCCCTGAGACACATGGCCAATTGGATGACAGTGAAGGTGAGTACTAGTTGTGTCCCCATTGCCCATCAACAACAATCTCACAACCCCCCAACGTAGGCACACGTCCATGTATTGAATAGGGCTGTGTGTAGAAATGACCAAATCGGTAGCAGGCCAGGAGTGATGTCCTACATCACATGTGACAACAGAACTTCACGACACATACCAAATCACACACATCTGTGTGGACACATTCTGTTATGATATATGACATTGCTCCACATGGTCAGAGGTTGGACACCATACTCACATTGCTGAAGTCACGTAAGTGCATAGGTCGGCCAGCAACTATCCCATAACAATGTCTGGCTCACAGAGGTGGAGCTTGCAAAAGGGAGCCACCCCCACTGCACATGCAGCAGTCAGTTCCTCCCTGTGTAGGGCCGATGCTCATTGTGGCACACGAGTGGACAATCTAATCAACACACATCCCAGTTAGACACCAGTGGAGTGGCATAGACTTTATTGGCATGTGCGTGTCAGTATGGACGAGGCAATGGCCACAACAGGCAGGGACATGCTTAAGACACTTACACACAGCATGGGAACATGTCGAGGTTCAGAAAATGGTGAGGTAAAAATGGACAACAATCATCATGGATGGCAACGGTCTCAGCCCACCTTGCCTTGCTGGATGAGTCATGTGTTGTTTGGCGTCTGCCCATTGCCCTGTGTGAGGGGGCATGACTCACTGCCCATGGAATCTGCATAGTGCTCTGCCCCCGGAGTGCGCCGATTGTCTGCTCTGCTGACAGTGATCAGGTGAAAGGGTCCGACAGGTTCACTTGTCGTGCTACATTGCCATGTGTGTACTCTCCCCCCAGCAGTGTGTCCGAATTGGTAACAGTGCCAAACGACGCTGTGTTGCTCCGACCATGGACCTGCTTCACCTTGCACAGGTGTGTGTACACACACGTAGTTCCACGCACATGCATCAAGAGTCCTGGCGAAGGCACACATGTCCTCTGTTTTGGTGGGATATGTGAGCATTCCCCACGATGCAACAAGTTGTTGGGACCTGTGCTGTGGGTGACAATCCGATGTGGCTGCAGGAACGTAGTTACTCGTCCATGAATGCCCGTGCAGCTTCATGTGCAATGTGTTCCAATAGTACGTCGTTGTCGTGTTCAAGGAACACCAGGGTGAGCCAATCCATTAACTGGTCCAGGCAGGTGTGCTCCGCCCACGCCATTTCACCAATGCAACACAGCTCAATAGGGGAGCGCCTCGATGTGGTCACTGCACACAAGGAATTGTGCAATCTCCCATGCACAACTGCCACTACATATGCAGCATGTCAAGGCATCCCATGCACGGCTATCTCGGTTACACTCCTGTTCGTGATCCAACAGGGGGCGCAGACACAAGTCATAGTCCAATGCATCTTCGGTTGTGTTGGATAGGCAGACATCCATGGGGCCCTTGAATGTGCATGTTTGGCAGTGGAACATGGGCTGGATGCAGGTGACGTAGGCAAGGCGGAAGCTCAGCCGGTAACTGATCCGCAGCACTGCCAGTGGCAGTGCGCCCAGTAAATGCAGCATAAGTGCACGGTACTGTTCCACGTGACGGGGGTTGTGCCTGTGTCCAGGATGGCCTGCCATTGCGTTGGTGCATCTTGTGGTACCGGCACGCCTCTGAACTGTGGCAGTTGTGTGGAGGATATGCCACAGCTCTGAGCAATGATTCGAATGTGTGTGCAACGCTGGGGAGAATGGGTTGCTGTTTCCCTGAGTGTCAAGGGCATCCCATGCGGGGGTACCTCAGGCAGGGGCTTCTGTGTGTGGGGTGTGGATAAGTTGGATAGTTCATTTGCGCAATGCGTGGTGTGGGAGTCGTCCCCATCTGCCATGGCATCTCTCTCAGGGTTTTCCAGCTGTGTTCTGGACCAAGGTCAGAGGTGCAGCTATCCTTCCGCCTTCTGCATTGGAACAAAGGAGCTTTCATTACTAGTGTTTGTCTGACTACTACTTGCGTTTTCGGAATGTGATGTAGCTTTGGCGCTGAGATTGGGACAAGGCCTTGGGCTCATGGTGCACGAATGGCGATACACACACACATGTTGGCATGTGGGCCAGGTGCCCGAGAGACGGTGCGCTGCTTGTGCAATCTCACTCCATCTCTCTTCCTCGCTCTCTCCCTCTCTTTCCTTTGTTGGGCGCATGGCACAACTTCTTCTCTTGCATTTTATCTTCCAGGTTGTGTCCTACAGATTGTCCAGTGAGGACCTGCTAGGACTCATCCGAATGGTTGTTTTGGCTTTTGTTTGAATGGTGTTTTGCGTTAGTGATTGCATTGCTGTATGACTGATTCTCCATTTCCTGGCCACGCATGTGTGTTGATTTTCTTGCTTGTGCGACATCAGGCAAAATATTTGTTTTGGGATTCGTGGTGTTGGTGTGCAGTTTCTTTGTTTGGGGTTGGGGGTGGTCCCAGGGGGTTTGCGGGCCTGGGAGTGGTGTCTGTTGTTGTTGTGGCCCTCTTGGGTGTTCTCTGTTTTGGTGGGATATATGAGCATTCCCCACGATGAAACAAGTTGTTGGGACCTGTGTGGTGGGTGACAATCCGATGTGGCTGCAGGAACGTAGTTACTCGTCCATGAATGCCCGTGCAGCTTCATGTGCAATGTGTTCCAATAGTACGTCGTTGTCGTGTTCAAGGAACACAGGGTGAGCCAATCCATTAACTGGTCCGGACAGGTGTGCTCAGCCCACGCCGTTTCACCAATGCAACACAGCTCAATAGGGGAGTGCCTCGATGTGGTCACTGCACACAAGGAATTGTGCAATCTCCCATGCACAACTGCAACTACATATGCAGCATGTCAAGGCATCCCATGCACGGCTGTCTCGGTTACACTCCTGTTCGTGATCCAACAGGGGGCGCAGACACAAGTCATAGTCCAATTCATCTACGGTTGTGTTGGATAGACAGACATCCATGCGGCCGTTGAATGTGCATGTTTGGCAGTGGAAACAGGGCTGGGCGCAGGTGATGTAGGCAAGGCGGAAGTTCAGCCGGTAACTGATCCACAGCACTGCCAGTGGCAGTGTGCCCAGTAAATGCAGCATACGTGCACGGTACTGTTCCACGTGACGGGGGTTGTGCGTGTGTCCGGGATGGCCTGCCATTGCATTGGTACGTCTCGTGGTAGCGGCACTCTTCTGAACTGTGGCAGTTGTGTGGAGGATATGCCACAGCTCTGAGCAATGATTTGAATGTGTGTGCAACGCTGGGGAGAATGGGTTGCTGTTTCCCTGAGTGTCAAGGGCATCCCATGCGGTGGTACCTCAGGCAGGGGCTTCTGTGTGTGGGGTGTGGATAAGTTGGATAGTTCATTTGCGCAATGCGTGGTGTGGGAGTCCCTGCCATGTCATCTCTCTCAGGGTTTTCCAGCCGTGTTCTGGACCAAGGTTTGAGTTGCAGGTGTCCTTCCACCTTCTGCATTGGAACAAAGGAGCTTTCATTACTGATGTTTGTCTGACTACAACTTGCGTTTCGGAATGTGATGTGGCTTTGTCCCTGAGATTGGGACAAGGCCTTGGGCTCATGGTGTACAAATGGCAATACACACACATGTTGGCATGTGGGCCAGGTGCCCGAGAGACCGTGTGCTGCTTGTGCAATCTCACTCTGTCTCTCTTCCTCACTCTCTCCCTCTCTTTCCTTTGTTGGGCGCATTGCACACCTTCCTCTCTTGCATTTTGTCTTCCAGGCTGTGTCCTACAGATTGTCCAGTGAGGACCTGCTAGGACTCATCCGAATGGTTGTTTTGGCTTTTGTTTGAATGGTGTTTTGTGTTGGTTAGTGCATTGCTGTATGACTGATTCTCCATTTCCTGGCCATGCCTGTGTGTTGATTTTCTTGCTTGTGCGACATCAGGCAAAATATTTGTTTTGGGATTCGTGGTGTTGGTGTGCAGTTTCTTTGTCTGGGGTCGGGGGTGGGCCGGGGTGGGGTGGTTTGCAGGCCTTGGGTGTGGTGTCTGTTGGTGTTGTGGCCCTCTTGGGTGTCCGTACTGCATGTTCAGTTGCTTGGTGGCATCTGTTCTTCATGTGTGGCTATGGGCTGTGCTCCCTTGTCTGGTGCAGGTTGTGGTCCGACTTTGCACCAGGTCTGAGCAGGTGTAAATTTCCTGGTGCTAACGCGCCTTATCACCTGTTTTGTGTTCTTATCGCAGATCTGGCTGGTCGTTGAGAATGTTGCAGAGTGATGTTGTCGCTGCTTTTTGCTCGGGAACACCTACTCTGCATCTTATTAGCGATAGTTGCCGGGGTCATGGTGCTGTAGGCTGTTTGCACTGGCTTGTGAATAGGGCGGTAAATTTATCACATTTATCACAACTTTGGCTGCGCTAAAGTGCCGTTAAATCGGAGATAGCTCCTTGAGACTATGGCCCAATGATTCATGACATACTTATTGTCAGCAGATTTCAAAATGGTGACAAGCGAAGTCTGACAGAAATCAGGATACCTCGCAGCATCTATTTGTGGTGAGTAAGGGCAGCTGACAATCTCTGTAAAACAACGTGAGACTGGTCTGCACACAAGAGCTTTGAATGTAGCAGTTCCCTACGAAGAAGCATCCGAGTGGCACATACAATTCACTCTGTATTTATGGAAATCCTTGTATTGTGTTTAACAGGATTCATTTGTCCTGATTCTTGATTTTCATATTAGTTTGGAAACCAAGTCAATTATGGTAGCAACTTATGAAACCCTGAGCTTCATTACAGGCATACCAACCCATCAACCACTTACGTCTCTGCAGACATGCCTGTTTCTCTAAATACTTCCCCCTTTCCCTCGTTTTATCCCACACTCAGCTTTTTTTCCTGGTTAAAACTGACATCATCCCGGGAACTTTAAGGCCCGGCTATGAGTGCTCTGTAGCTTGTTTTCCACTCCTTGTCTTCTGTTTTAGTACTGTATGAATTTTTGTCTATCAGTGAGTAGAAATGAAAGCCTGTATTTTTCTCTTCTTTACGCTACAGCAATGCGTGTGTCTGTCCCTAGGCCGGAAACTTCACTGGTATTCTCGAGCTGACAGGCCTTCCCTTACTGTTTCTGCACCCCCATCTCCTATGTGCTGTTAAAACTCACCCCTGCATGCCGAGGATCAGAAGGAGGGGGTGAGCCCATTTGTGAAATCATTTGGTATTGAAGCATGCCACAGATGTTAGTTGGTCTCCCGATGCATTCATAGGAGTGCGGGTGGCCCTTCACGAAGGCTGACGGGAAGGTGTGGTTGTTCTCCGCAGTATAACTTCAGTGAACCTCCTTTAAGGAGGTTCTTTCCTGAAGCAAGGTAATCTGGTTCTTCGCACATCACATCTCACCTCGTTCCTGTTTGAATTTAGTTCACCAGCCTAGACCTCGTTTCTAAAATGTCATCTGTTCTTAGCAAAAGGCCTACTACTGTACAGCGTTTAGATCACTGATGAATTTGCCCATGGGAGTAGTGTGGGCATGGGATGCTGGCAGTGTCTGTTGTCTTATATATCGGAGGATTGTAGTTATTTTGGAATTTCCTACTATGACACGGTTATCTTGTGGCATTTTTACTTTATAAACACACACACAATATTTTTTTCCCATTTACTTCAGTGTGTTGGTTTTGTAAAGCACGTCCTACCCTGCTAGTGCTTCCAGCAGGGTGCAAAAGCGAGTAGGGGACTAGAATTAACTCTTTGAGCACCAATGTAAAGGGCATAACCGGCTGCTGTGTATAACCAAAGCATAGTAGGTATCTTAGTGAGTGAAAGTTGGAGCTATTGGTGTTGAAAATAATAATGCAATGCCAATATCTCAAATTTCAGTAATGCCAGAACTATTACATTGCAAATGCTTGTTATTCCCTTGGGCACATCCCCCATGTTGTTGGTGCCATTGATTACACACACGTTGGACTCATTCCACCATAGGCACGTGAGCACATCTACAGGAATATGAAACATTTCCATTCCATCAACGTGCAAGTGGTGTGGCAGGTGGATATGATCATCCCGCACGTGGGGGAAAAAATTCCAGGATCGGCCCATGACTCATACATCATGCGTAACAGCATTGTGCCCCAGCTGATGGCTAATCTGCTTCCTGAGGGTGCATGGATTGTGGGTGAGTATGCAGAGTCAATTAACGTGCTGTGTGTGTGACATACTGTCCTCTGCCACAGTTGTATTACAAAGTAGATCTGTGCATCTCACACCTAGGTGACTCTGCATATCCCAACCGTCCTTGGTTGTTGAGCCGCTACTTCACTTGAAGGTGAGTGACAATGTACAATGGGGCCATTGTCTGCTGATGTTGTTGAAAAGGCCGATGTGCGCGTTGTGACTGCAGCCTGTTGTTGACTCAGTGCTGGCTGCCAATGTTTAGGGAACAGGGTAGTTATGCACAGCTACAGGATGTCTATGTTGGTACTGTTGCTCATTGTAATGTGTGCAGATTGGAGTACCTTGATGACAAGTGTTGTGTGATGGCTGTGATGCAAACGCCTGACTAGTGCCTATTGTTCTGTTGTGTTTTCCTAGGTCCCTTCAGCCTCTCCTTGCCTACGGACAATCCATGCTCCTGTGACATTGTAATCATGGTTAACATTGCACATACTGTGATAAACATGGAGCAGACACAATGACATTGGTGTGTAAGGAGTGTTTATTTACAATGGGTATATGTGACAGGGGAGTGAATATTCACAGAATTGTGAAGGGTGGAGCAATGAGTTGTCATTGATGGTAGATGAGACAATTGATTCCTCACCACATTGATGTGGTGACCCAGTTCAACAGACGGATGCCATTAACATGGCTGCGTGGGGAAGGGCAGTTGACAAAGTCAATGGCAGGGTGAAGAGGTGTGGCATCATGCCTGGCTCCTTGGATGGCGTTTGGCAGGTGCTTTGCCACGGGTTACTCCTAAGGATTTCTTTGGTCGGCCCCTTGGTTTTTTGGCAGGAGGGGCCATAGCTGCTGGGCCAGTGGGGTCTGAGGAGTCACCCCTCTCTATGTCTGCAGGGGAGGATGGGGAACTGGCATCCTGCGTGCCACCGGAGGGAGGTGGAGGTGTTGTTTGTGCCGCAGGCCTGACCCTCAGAACTGCGACTAGCTGGGCCAAGATGTCCATGATTTGGCCCATGCGGTTGTCTATGGACCTCAGCAGCTGTTGGAGCTCACGACCATCTTGATGAGCCTGGCCCATTTGTCCCTGAACCTGTTCATAGGCCCCAAGGACTCTGGTGATGTTTGCCAGGGCTTCTGTCCCGGGGACCTGTTGTCTTTGACTCCCACTCATCCTCCCACCTGGCCTGCTGTCATGGACCTGTTGCCTCACCACTGTATGCACCTGCCTACTCTCCCTGCCCTCCGCAGTTGTTGGGGTGGGGTGGTCATCCTCTGGGGCAGTGCAAGTGTTGCAGCCAGCACTGGTGGTGGTGCTGCTGCTGGTGGTGGTGGTGGCCGCACAGGTCGTTCCAGCAGGGTTCAGTGTTGTTGTTGTTGCTGAGGGGGCGGGTGTAGCAGTGGTGCCCTGGGACCTGTTGTGCCCTGGCATACCAGATGGGCTGGCGTCGAGCTCCAAATCCTCAAAATCCAGGGAGTCCGCATCAGAGAGTCCATGTTCTAGGGGAGGAGACTGGCTCGGCAGGTTGATGTTGTCGTCCTCTGCAGTCAGTTCTTGGTCACCTGTGGGACAGAGGGGAGATGGTCATTGACGTGCACACCTCAAGCTTGCTGTTCAATGTCTCTTATTTACAGATTATGCAACACACATTTAACTATTTCACACATTGTATGTCTGCACAGTGATATACATCATGAAAAGATGTGGGGGTACATACATTATTTTTCACTGGTGTGACATGTCAATGGATACCAGGCCGCATGTGAAGATTTTAGGATTACGATGAAAGCTTGTCATCTGACAACTGGCGGCTATACAACTTGATGTGAAGCATCTTTTCTGATTACTCTGCCTGGCAGCAGTCACATCTGCGCATGAACCAGCCATTGTCATCTCATGCATACCTTTGTACTGTCCTGTGCTTTGATTTCTTTGTTCCACAGACCATGCTTGTTTACTTTTCCTTCATGCTCAGCCCCCATGGAAGTTACAGAGAGCATTCGTTGCTGTGTATGTTTGTGCCCTGATTTGCTCCAACATGCGTTTTGGTGAGTCACACTTCTGTTTCTGTGACACTCACATACGCTTAGATGTGTGCACACTGTAAATTGGGATTGTATCTGTGTCAGTTTTTGTGTGATGTAAGGCCTTGTGTTGTCATATGTCTACATGCCTTTCTTGATGAATGCTGGGATACATGCACGGTCTGCTTACCTGTCCTGTTGTCACATTGTGGTTGACTTACTTTCACATGCTTCTGGGTGTGTTTGAGTGCTCCATCCTGCTCAGGGGTGGGACGGTGGCCTGGTGTGAGTTGTGGTGCAGGCCTCACCTCCCCCAAACAGCCCTCCCTGGGAAGATGGCTACCTACCTGTTAGGTGAGGGGGAACCATACAATGGGTGCCACATGCTTCTGGGTGGGGGTGTGCTCCATCCTGCTCAGGGGTGGGACAGGGGGCCTGGTGTGAGTTGTAGTGCAGGCCTCCCACTCCCAAACAGCCCTCCCTGGGAAGATGGCTACCTACATGTTTGTTTGTAGTGATCTGATGGCTGCCACATGCTTCTTGGGGGGGGAGTGCTCCATGCTGCTCAGGGTGGGACAGGGGTGCATAGTGGGAGTTGTAGTGCAGGCCTCCCACCCCCAAACAGCCCTCCCTGAGATGATGGCTAACTACCTGTTAGTTTGTTTGTAGTGATCTGATGGCTGCCACATGCTTCTGGGTGGGGCAGTGCTCCATCCTGCTCAGGGGTGGGACAGGGGGCCTGGTGTTAGTTGTGGTGCAGGCTTCCCACCCCCAAACAGCCCTCCCTGGGAGGATGGCTACCTACCTGTTAGGTGAGGGGGAACCATACAATGGCTGCCACATGCTTCTGGGGGGAGTGCTCCATCCTGCTCAGGGGTGGAACAGGGGGCCTGGTGTGAGTTGTAGTGCAGGCCTCCCACCCCCAAACAGCCCTCCCTGGGAAGATGGCTACCTACCTGTTAGGTGAAGGGGAACCATACAATGGCTGCCACATGCTTCTGGGGGGAGTGCTCCATCCTGCTCAGGGGTGGGACAGGGGGCCTGGTGTAAGTTGTAGTGCAGGCCTCCCACCCCCAAACAGCCCTTCCTGGGAAGATGGCTACCTACCTGTTAGTTTGTTTGTTGTGATCTGATTGCTGCCACATGCTTATGGGGGAGTGCTCCATCCTGCTCAGGGGTGGGACAGGGGTGCATAGTGGGAGTTGTAGTGCAGACCTCCCACCCTCAAACAGCCCTCCCTGGGAAGATGGTTAACTACCTGTTAGTTTGTTTGTAGTGATCTGATGGTTGCCACATGCTTCTAGGTGGGGGAGTTCTCCATCCTGCTCAGGGGTGGGACAGGGGGCCTGGTGTGAGTTGTAGTGCAGGCCTCCCACTCCCAAACAGCCCTCCCTGGGAAAATGGCTACCTACCTGTTAGGTGAGGGGGAACTATACAATGGCTGCCACATGCTTCTAGGTGGGGGAGTGCTCCATCCTGCTCAGGGGTAGGACAGGGGGCCTGGTGTGAGTTGTGGTGCAGGCCTCCCACCCCCAAACAGCCCTCCCTGGTAAGATGGCTACCTACCTGTTAATTTGTTTGTAGTGATCTGATGGCTGCCACATGCTTCTGGTTGGGAGGGAGTGCTCCATCCTGGTCGGGGGTGGGACAAGAGGCTTGGTGTGAGTTGTAGTGCAGGCCTCCCACCCCCAAACAGCCCTCCCGGTAAAGATGGCTACCTACCTGTTAGTTTGATTGTAGTGATCTGATGGCTGCAACGTGCTTCTGGGGAGTGCTATATCCTGCTCAGGGGTGGGACAGGGATGCATGGTGTGAGTTGTAGTGCAGGCCTCCCACCCCCTAACAGCCCTCCCTGGGAAGATGGCTAACTACCTGTTAGGTGAGGAGGAACCATACAATGGCTGCCACATGCTTCTGGGTGGGGGAGAGTGCTACATCCTGCTCAGGGGGCCTGGTGGGAGTTGTAGTGCAGGCCTCACACCCCCAAACAGCCCTCCCTGGGAAGATGGCTACCTACATGTTTGTTTGTAGTGATCTGATGGCTGCCACATGCTTCTTGGGGGGGAGTGCTCCATGCTGCTCAGGGTGGGACAGGGGTGCATAGTGGGAGTTGTAGTGCAGGCCTCCCACCCCCAAACAGCCCTCCCTGAGATGATGGCTAACTACCTGTTAGTTTGTTTGTAGTGATCTGATGGCTGCCACATGCTTCTGGGTGGGGCAGTGCTCCATCCTGCTCAGGGGTGGGACAGGGGGCCTGGTGTTAGTTGTGGTGCAGGCCTCCCACCCCCAAACAGCCCTCCCTGGGAGGGCTACCTACCTGTTAGGTGAGGGGGAACCATACAATGGCTGCCACATGCTTCTGGGGGGAGTGCTCCATCCTGCTCAGGGGTGGAACAGGGGGCCTGGTGTGAGTTGTAGTGCAGGCCTCCCACCCCCAAACAGCCCTCCCGGTAAAGATGGCTACCTACCTGTTAGTTTGTTTGTAGTGATCTGATGGCTGCCACATGCTTCTGGGGAGTGCTATATCCTGCTCAGGGGTGGGACAGGGATGCATGGTGTGAGTTGTAGTGCAGGCCTCCCACCCCCTAACAGCCCTCCCTGGGAAGATGGCTAACTACCTGTTAGGTGAGGAGGAACCATACAATGGCTGCCACATGCTTCTGGGTGGGGGAGAGTGCTACATCCTGCTCAGGGGGCCTGGTGGGAGTTGTAGTGCAGGCCTCACACCCCCAAACAGCCCTCCCTGGGAAGATGGCTACCTACATGTTTGTTTGTAGTGATCTGATGGCTGCCACATGCTTCTTGGGGGGGAGTGCTCCATGCTGCTCAGGGTGGGACAGGGGTGCATAGTGGGAGTTGTAGTGCAGGCCTCCCACCCCCAAACAGCCCTCCCTGAGATGATGGCTAACTACCTGTTAGTTTGTTTGTAGTGATCTGATGGCTGCCACATGCTTCTGGGTGGGGCAGTGCTCCATCCTGCTCAGGGGTGGGACAGGGGGCCTGGTGTTAGTTGTGGTGCAGGCCTCCCACCCCCAAACAGCCCTCCCTGGGAGGGCTACCTACCTGTTAGGTGAGGGGGAACCATACAATGGCTGCCACATGCTTCTGGGGGGGGTGCTCCATCCTGCTCAGGGGTGGAACAGGGGGCCTGGTGTGAGTTGTAGTGCAGGCCTCCCACCCCCAAACAGCCCTCCCGGTAAAGATGGCTACCTACCTGGTAGTTTGTTTGTAGTGATCTGATGGCTGCCACATGCTTCTGGGGAGTGCTATATCCTGCTCAGGGGTGGGACAGGGATGCATGGTGTGAGTTGTAGTGCAGGCCTCCCACCCCCTAACAGCCCTCCCTGGGAAGATGGCTAACTACCTGTTAGGTGAGGAGGAACCATACAATGGCTGCCACATGCTTCTGGGTGGGGGAGAGTGCTACATCCTGCTCAGGGGGCCTGGTGGGAGTTGTAGTGCAGGCCTCACACCCCCAAACAGCCCTCCCTGGGATGATGGCTATCTACCTGTTAGGTGAGGGGGAACCATACAATGGCTGCCACATACTTCTGGGGGGAGTGCCCCATCCTGCTAAGAGGTGAGACAGGGGGCCTGGTGTGAATTGGAGTGCAGGCCTCCTACCCCCAAACAGCCCACCCTGGGAAGATGGCCTCCTACCTGTTAGGTGAGGGGGAACCATACAATGGCTGCCACATGCTTCTGGGTAGGGGGAGTGCTACATCCTGCTCAGCGGTGGGACAGGGGGCCTGGTGTGAGTTGTAGTACAGTTCTCCCACCCCCAAACAGCCCTCCCTGGGAATATGGCTACCTACCTGTTAGGTGAGGGGGAACTATACAATGGCTGCCACATGCTTCTGGGTGGGGAGAGTGCCACATCCTGCTCAGGGGTGGGACAGGAGACCTGGTGTGAGTTGTAGAGGAGGCTCCCACCCCCAAACAGCCCTCCCTGGGAAGATGGTTACCTACCTGTTAGTTTGTTTTTAGTGATCTGTTGGCTGCCACATGCTTCCGGGGGGAGTGTTCCATCCTGCTCAGGAGTGGGACAGGGGTGCATGGTGGGAGTTGTAGTGCAGGCACCCCACCCCCAAACAACCCTCCCTGGGAAGATGGCTACCTACAAGTTTGTTTGCAGTGATCTGATGGCTGCCACATGTTTCTGGCTGGGGTGGAGTGCTACATCCTGCTCAGGGGTGCGACAGGGGGCCTGGTGGGAGTTGTAGTGCTGGTTGCCTTGACACATACAACCCTGTAAATGTTAGCTACATTTGGGGTGATTCAGATGGAGTAAATGTTATATCTGTGAGACCTGTGGTGGGTATTGCGGTGCAGATGTATGTACTTGGGCCTCGGAGATGTAGCTTTGTAGTTGTGCAAGACAGTACATAGCAGTGTAATGGTATACATTTGTTGGCACTTACCAGCCTGCACTACCCCGGCGATTCCTGTGAGACTCTATGGATACAGTATGGCAAGCACCTTCTCCTCCCATGCAGTGAATGTTCTTGGTGGAATGGGAGGGCCACCGCCAGTCGTCTGAGCCAGCTCACGGTTCTTGTTCCTCTTATTTTTTACTACACTCTTCAGGTCATGCCACCGCTTCATGATTTCCTGTTTGTTGCGCGGGGTGGTCCCTACTGCACTGACCCTGTAAACTTTCCTTGTCCACATTTGTGTTCTGGTGGCTAATGGTGTCTGTTGGACCAGGTTACCAAACAATTGTGGCTTTACTCTTATTATCTCATCTACCATGACTGACAATTCACTCTCTGTGAATTTGGGCATTTTCTGTGGTGCCATGGTGTGTGATGTGCAAAGGGGTTATGGGTGCAGGTGTGGAGTTGGTGGTGGTGGTGATGTGTGTGGTGTGTGTGTGTTATGATGGTGTGATGATAGGCCTCTCCTTTCTGCTGTGGTGTTTGTCCCTTCACGTCTGGAGTATTGCAAAGAATTGTGGTCAGGAAAGGGGCTGGTTTTATACTCAGCTATGTGGGTGTGTTAAAATGGAGTATTGCTGTCAGGTGTGTGGTGTGGGTTGTCCTGGGATTTGTATTTATTAATGAAGTTTTATATAGCGCGAACATGACCCACGAGGGTATCAGAGCGCTTTACAATACACCGTAGTTGAGCAATTCGAAGGTTGAGATAGTAAACATATACATTCGGTGTTCGCCATTCAATACAAAAGTGATAGGTAGGAATATATGGTTAGTGTAGGGGACTAGTAGCCATCAAGGAATAATCCACAAGGGAATCAGAGCGCTTTACATTGCACAGTTATTACATATTAGGTGGTTGTATTTTTGGAGTTGCCATGGGGGTGTGTCATTGGAGTGTGTTAGGTGTTTGATCAGGGCAGGGCTGGTTTGCTGACTGCACTTGGTGGCCTTGTAGTGAATTTTTTTTTCCGACCACCATATTTGTCACGGAGCATCCGCAGCGGTGGCTATGGGCGTTGGAAACAGTGGAACGTACCGCTGTCACATCGGGGGAATAGTAATTTCACTGGCGGTTACTCCGCGGGCCTGGTGGCGGTTTGGTGTGTTTCCGCCGTGAATCTGACCGTCACGGATGTTTTTTCACTAGCTCCGCCCACTACGGGTGTTTTTTGTTGTCTCTTTCTGCCGCTGTCGTTTTTTTTGGGCGGTTGATCCTAAATGGACTGCCGGTTTTGCAGTGGTACCGGCGGGCAGTTGTTTTCCGCTACCATGGTGTTCGGGGTGGTTTTCTGACCGCCATCCTAATGGGCCCCCTAGAAACAGATAGTCTAGATAGAAGAAGATTTGGTCAAATAGAATTAGGAAATGGAAATAATAGTTTGGAAAAAAAAGTGCAGTAAAAGTTAGGGAAATATAATGATTAATATTAACAGGATGAAGACTTACTGGGGGCAGCAGCAGAGCCCTCGGTACAGGAGCGGTCCTGGTCCTGGCGAACATCAAAAACATCTCGTGAGCACACGTGAGCACAGCGCGAGCATACACGAGACAACGCGAACATGCGGAAACAAGCAACTTCACATGCTCGCGTAGCTATGCGTAGCGTCGCAGTGTTTTTGTACAACAGCCTCATGTAGCCCAGCTACGCGAACTTCGCCCAGGTTTAGAGAAGATATGAGCTCTTCCGCTTGTGAGACAGTTAACCCTAAACTACCCAAAGTCTTTGTGGCTGTAAGCTTTAGGCTCTCTAGTTTTCCGACTGTTTCCACTGTTTCGGCTTCACAGGATAGTCTCTAAGGAAATGTCCCTGTTTTCCACAGTGTAAACAGTCTTTTGTCCCGCCTTCTCTGCCTTTCCTCATCACTAAGAGGACCTCTGATGCTTCCAACCCGCATAGACTCTGGGTCTTCCAAGTAGGCCTGGGCGGTAAATTCCGTTCCGCTTGCGGAATTTGGGTAATTTTGCTTTCCGCGGAGAACATGAAATTGTCCAAAATTCCGCGATCCGTGGCTTCGTGGAATTTTTTGCTTGTTTGCGCTTTCAAACAGCGTTTGCGAACAGGAAAAAAGCATCATGAATGGGCGGAACATGCAATTCCGTGTGTTAGCGGAACTCTGCGTGCTCCCGGAGATTTTTTACCATTTCGCGAAACTTTGCGTAGCGCGACTACGCAAATTCCGCCCACCCCTACTTCCAAGGCCTTTTCTGGATCTGATTTTTTCTCTTTATACACAATCACTCGACTGTCCGTTTTCCCCTTTTCCCTTTTTCTCTCACTAATTCTGTGATCCAATTTGACCACTAGATCTATCAAAGCATGACTCAGGAGGATCTACTACTTGAACTAGGAGATCTTTTAATTCATCCTCAGTCCTCTGTAGAACAAGGTACTAATTATTCTTGAGGCCAACCAGCTTCAACCACCAGTCTATAAAAAGTGGATATGTGTGTGGTCAAGTCCTTTGTCCCCTGTTTCAGATTTAAAAGCTCAGTGTTTACAGACTGCATAAAGGAATGTCAGTCAAAGAGCTTCTTAAGCTCCCCCTTGAAAACAGTTTAAATATGTAACATAGGGTTGTTTCTTTCTATGAGACGTATCGACCAATTGGCTGAAGACCCCCCCAAATATAAATGACAAAAGTCACCTTAGCCTGGTCTGTTGGCAAGCAAGCAGCTTTACACATAAAGTGGAGTTGGTACTGACTTATAAAGGCTGCAACTTAGTGGTATCCCCCATAAAACGCTCAGGAGGGGCTAACAAAATGGACTGAAGTGTTGACACTTGTATGACTGCGACATTGGTACCAGAAGGCTGGGAGGATGAGAACTGAGTCCCTGACATAGTCCCTAAACCTGACTCTGCTCTCATGCCTCGTTGCAGGGTGTCCACCGTGCAGACAAGGCCTGAGTTTCTTTCAGTAAATGACCTAACATATGGGTTAGGTCTGTGAGCGTTACCTGATTCATTTCCATGATATTCGGGCAGAAATTAATTTTGTGAAGGGCTTCGCGTTCTGTCAGAGATACTCACGTTTCTGCAGGAATGTCATGCAAATGATGAGAAGATCCACAACTTCACCTGATCATCTATTGTACCCAACGTAGTCAAAGTACCAACAGTAACCAGGGGAAGAAGGGAATAAACAAAGAGGGAAAAGAGTAGACTCTAAGTTCCCACGTCGCACCACCTGTCTGTGTGAAAGCTGTTGTGCCAAAAGAATGTCTGTAGAAAAGAAAAATAAAGAAAAGAAGAACAGATAAGTATCACAGTGTAGGCCGCCCCTGATGACCCATTATCAGACTTCCTCATCACTGACACACCAAATGCTGGAGACAGTGCCGCAGGTAATGCCCCCTCATTGGGCCGGTCTGTCTGCGCTTCACCTAATGTGCCTTAATCACCATCCAATGAAGCTATGATGTGTACCGTGTTCCTCTTGCTCGTCATCCAAAAAATGTATCACAGTGTAATCCTCATGTTCCAACTACTTTTCATATGATACAGTGTCTACCTTTAGTGTTCCCTTCTTCCGTGTGTGGTGATAACTGGGGTGAATGGGAGAACACTGGGGCCGATTTACAGAACTAATCTGAGATAAAATCCTACTCTTGCTACTTTTGGTATTCACAGAAGGCATTTAGTAGTAGTAAAGTAAGGACTCCTAACTTTACTACTACTAAACTGAGACAAAATCCTAACTTTATGACTTTCCGTATTCACAAAAGGCATTTAGTAGTAGTAAAGTTAGGATTCCTAACTTCACTTCTACTAAATGCCTTCTGTGAGCACCAAAAGTAGTACGTTTAGGATTTTATCTCAGATTAGTTCTGTGAATCGGCCCCATAGATATCTAAACACAAAAAACAGAGATACATAAACTTTTGTCCTGTTTAAGTGGGACATATATACTCAGTAATGTGATAAGGTAGCCTAGCTATTGTTATGCAGGAACAGCTTAAAAAAGAATCCTGGTATTGGCAAAACTAATCAAAAACCTTTACTTTGTCCCTTAATACAGGAAACCTCAAACAAAAGAAAACTAAGACCTCTACAAATCAAGGTCCCATTCAGTTAAGTATTTTAGGGATTTTACTTGCATACCAAACATAATAACAGAAATGTGGCTGCCAATAGAGAATAGCTTTCCTTCTCTATTTCTACATTTTCAGATAAGCCTCTCAAGGAGGTTCAGAGGCAGAAAAACAATAAAGTCCTAAACAGGGGGTTTAAACCATACTGTCATGCTGTGAGGATCTTGGCATTACGAGCGGGTGCCAGAAATTAAGGAATCGGTGCCAGCAGACGATGCAACGAGAGAGAGGCAGGAGATGAGGAGACACAGAGACACGCCGACCCGAAAGCACTGTAGAGGACCGACACCTGAACGCAAAGCATTCTCCTTCAGGGGCAGCATCCTTTTGTGTTCTGTGGCTGATTCCCACACGTGCTCCAAAGGGAGGATCGGACACGTTCATAGTTCGCTAGCGGCTAGCGTTTTACAAACGTGACAGCAGAGTCCATCTACACTATCGGAAACTGTTGGCTCAGCCACTAGCAATCTCACAGTGTCTCACCCGAACCCCTAGCCCTTCGGGGATGACAGATGATTTTGGCAACCTAAAACATGACACTCCAATCCCCAAGACAATCCTGGACAAAGATCTTATCCCTTTCCTTATTAACTCATGCATGCTCTTGGTAAAACACAGGAAAGATACGAAAATAAATTTCAATACATTTATTGAAACAATTGTAGTATTGTATAAAAAGAATGTACTGCAATTATTAGGCAGATAAAACAAAGCAAAGTAACCAGCTTTGTGAACATGGTGAAAATAAGAAACAGTCCAACCATGGCAGTATGATTTCCATATATCTCTATATTCCTATCTAACACTACCCCTATTCTGAGAGAATAGTGGGTGTACCCTCTGCTCGATCTCTTAGGATAGTCTGGGACCCCATGCCTGGATGACTTGGTCTGGAGTTAGGTTGGCAATCCCTCTCCGCAGGATCAGCATGGAAGATCAGCATAGGCAGAGCTGCATGTCGAACACAACAGTTGGCCCAGGACCGTTGTGGCTGGAGTGCCCCCTCTGACCCACAAAGGGACACTGCACTGTTTATATAATAAAAGCACTTTTTTAGGGATACAGCTTTGATGCAATAATGTGTCTAGATGTTGGAAATTGTCTTGAAGCAGACAGCACACGCACTTGGATATCTCATTCTATGTTCCTAGCCTTGAATGCAGAGTGCTTATTATGTAGCAGAAAAGGCTTTCAGCAATGAAGCAGCATGTGCAGCGGTACTTAGAATCATACTGTGGAAATAAAATATGTAAAAGGTAACAGGGCTAAAAGGAAATCTCCTAAAAAGTGTGTGTAAATTGTAAAACTAAAAGGAGAACCAAAGTGGGTCCATAAGGGCCTCACTACAGAGGAAACATTTTCCATCCTAAGGCAGTGCAGGCCACATACTATATCCATTTTTAACCAATATTGATGTCTGAAAAACTGATGTTCAGCTCCTATTAACCTTATCCGATCATTTTGTAATTGCCTTATGCATATTGGGTCACCTGTCGGCAAACAGAAGGCCACTGCCTTTCAAAGAACCCACCGAGAACTGGGCCAAACGTTTTAAAAATCCCTGCTAATTTATCAGATGATATGGAAATGGCAGTCACAGCTGTTAATATTTGGATCTCTCTAACCGTGGATCACATAATCCCCCTTAAAAATTGCCCATTATGAATCAGAGCATTCTGAGTCTTTGTACAAGGAAGAACTCACAAGCAACAATGTAAAAAACTAGAATGAATCTGGAGATCCTCTTATTGAAAAGCATTGATAGACACATTTATAAGGACTATTATACACTATCAGTACATTGTATGCTCAATTTGAGCCATATATTTTGCCCCAGAATAGAATCTATAAAGAAATCCAATGGAAGAGCATGTTGCGATTGTTAAAGCTATACTAATTCTGATGCCAGTAATACTGCCTCTCATCCTCACTAGATCTATGTAATAACATAGCCACTTTTTTCCAGGAAAAAATATGGAAACTACAATACAACTTCTTTTTAGCAAATATTTGGACAAACAACCCCCAACTATTCTTCTTCTGTGTCCGTTGACTCAAAACCTAGTCTTATCTAATTTTACTCCTGTATCTGTCAAAGATATGAGAAATCTCCTCACATTAGTTAAATTGGGCTCTCCCTTTGACCCATGCACCCATCCTTCCCCTCTTTAAAATCAACCTTCAACAGACATTGAAATACTGGTGAATTACTGGCCATCTCTCTGCTTCCTTGTCAGGCAAAACCTACTGAGAAACATGTCAACACCCAACTCTCTAACTATTTAGAGAACAACAAACTCAGTGGTGGCCGGCAAGGATCGGGGGTGGGGGAGGCGGTGTAAAAAAGAAGAAAAAAAAACGTACCTCCTCGCTGCGTCTCTCCTCCGTAATCGCCGCGTCTCTCCTCTGTCTTTTTGCCACGCCTCTCCCAGCCAGGAACAGGAAGCCCCTAGGCTACCCTGACCAATCACAATACTGCAATGCAGCATTGTGATTGGTCTGAGCGCCCTAGTTTGGTGCTCAGCTAGGAAATGGGAGCCTGGTCATGTTCTTCACCCAGGCTGTAATGCCAGCCAGCCAAACTCAGCTCTACACATTTATTCATGTCACCCCACTATGTGCTCAGATCAAGTCTTTGGGTTTCGGTATAATGTCTTATGACGTTGATTCACAAATAATGATATCAACTCCTGACAACTTCCTTTTTTCCTAGTAACGCTTTTCTTCATGTATGTCAGCAGCTGTGACCTGAATAATCAAAAATAATCTTAAACTAAACTCTGACAAAACAGATTCTCCTCTTCAGCACTCAACCGTCAATATGGTCTTCAACCTGGTGACCAGCTAAACTGAGGGACACTGCTAGCCCCACAACTTGTACCAGAAGTGTTGGCATTCTGTTTAATGATCAACTATCCTTTATTAAATAAACTACTCAGGTAGCTTCCATTCGTTTTACAAGAATCAGAGTTGTTTATAAAATACTACCTTGTATTCCCCTCTGTTCAAGTAAAACCGTAGTCCAAAGTCAGTACACTATTTGTAAAAAAGTAAGTGCCAGGGCCCTTCTTAGGAGGCCACTGCAAGTTGCACCACCTATAACCTCTGCCAGCGCTGCCAATGATAGTACCAACACAAATACTAACCATTGCACTCCTACAAGTGTGACAATTCACACTATTCCAGGCCTCCCAAAGCTATACAAATGGCGTGGGTGGCAGGTATTATTCCTTTTTGATGTGTATTCAATTAGTAAGCACTGTTGTGTTAATTCTCTAAAAAGTCAGTGCCACCATGTGGTTGATTGTCATTACTGCCGGTGTTGAGACCTATGTGCCAATGCGGAGCACTGGAAACCACTGGCTCAAATTAAGCACTGGTCCAAGTGTTTGGGAACATATTGCCTGGACTATGGGAATTCCTTTAACGTTTGCCTTCTGAAATATCTTGCAAATAGACTCCAGGTGTTGAAACTTGCAGCAGCTAGGTTCATTCAGTATTTGCTCCGCGGATCTCAGAAAAGACTCTCTGTATACTGGCAATTATCAACTTTGTTGGGTCTCACAAATCAGATGTCATTGTCTGGGGAATTAATCCTTCTACTTTATTGCTAAAACTTGGAACTATTTTTCTAATCATTTGATATGTACAATGTCCCTCCCTCAGTGTTTTTTTAAAACTCAAATTAGGGTTTTGTTTGGCCTCTCACCATTTTGCCTTAGATACCTCAGCACCAGGGCCCCCGGTTTTGGGTACGAACGCATGATTCATTCCTATAGCCCTTGAAGAGAATTCTAGGCACTTGGAAATCAACAATGATGAATTGCTTAGCATCTCCCAGAGAAGCCTCTTTCATATTTATAGCATGATAAGGTTGTCAACTTCCCCTTCTCCTCCATCAGCATAAAGAAAAGATTGTTCACATTTCCTTATTGGGAGAAACACCTTTGCAAGGAATCGATTGAGGTAGGACAGGCAAAGCATGGCTACTGGCATAAAGGCTGTTTTCATCCCCTAGCCCAGTTCTTCTCCAAACACCCTTTTGCTTAGGAACAAAAGTCTAAATATCAAACTCTTTTGAAAGTTATATCTGCAACAGCCCTTTTTCCAGTGCAGCGGTCTTTCAGTTATTCACGTGCGAAAAGTGGCTAGAGTAAAATGAAAGGAAAAGGCTAAACGAGACTCTGCTGTTCCATGAAGCACCATAGACCCAAAAAGTAAGAAACTTCCGGCTTCGCTACTCGTAACAAGAGAGCCACTCTGTTACGTGATGGTGGTGATCACTCAAAGCTCTGCTATACAAGTAAGGATTTCAAAGATCTCTCGAATAAGTAAAACCAAAAACAATAGTTTTAATATTACAATACAAGCTCCACAATTTTTGATAATGGGGGAAAAACAATATATATTTTCACAAAGATGCAAGTAATTTAATTGGCATTCGTTCACGAAACATGCATTTGAAATAAATCATGGCCCATAAAAGCAAATAACTTATCCCTCTATCATCCTCTCTGTGTGTGTGTCTATGTCAGTAATGACCTCTTTCATGCTGTTTTCTTCCATAGAGGTACCCCCTTCCCAACAGGGTAAGAGGTAGATGTGTGTGGGAGAGGCTCCCTCTTTTGTGCCTCTGTTTTGGGTCTCTCTGAGAGTGACCTCTGTAGCGTCTACTTCAGCCCAGGAGGATGCAAATGAACACCCCACACACGGAGCTCTGTAACAGACGTCTTTCTTCTTTCAACTACGATCACACACTGCACACATTATGTCATGATTTCAATGGCTCCTCCCCACAGATCACGTAACTTCCATTCAGAGTCTGCCCAGAACCACGAAGGGGATAGCGCTCCTAACATCAAAGACATTACATCTCACCCTTTGTTAAACAAATAGTGCAAATAACAAATAGCATTACATTTCCTCAATGAGTCGTCGAGGTGCTTGCACTGGTCTGCCCGATCGGGTGGTATGAGGTAGTTGAGCTGCATCTGGACTAGGCACTGATGTGGGCTCAATGCCTGTGGAGGACTCTCAGGCCAAATCGTCTCGCTCACGACCTCAGGACCTGATGAACACTGAGGCAAACGTTTAAAGTGTGCCTGGTCTCTCTGATGGACTTTCCAGGATAATACGCTGTCAGCATTTGTCCACTGCTCGTCACAAGCCTCAAAGGGCACCAGCAAATGGAGTATCTATTTTCCGCTTCTATTTGTATTTGATCAGTGCCAAATCTCCTTTATGACTGTCTCTTGGTGCGTCAGCGCTGATCAGCATAAGACTTCATCCTGTGCTTTCGGGAAGTGTCTGTGACACAAACCTCTACGGCATTCACCGATCAGTTTGGAGTCCATTGCGGTAGCTTGGTTCCGATGGCTCTCCCAAACATCATGGTGGCAGGACTTTCACCAGTTGGGAAATGAGGAGTTGATCAATGGGCATGAAGGGCTTGACACAGGGCTTGATTCATACTAAATACCTCCATCGATGGTCACTGGATAACTCTCTGAAGGGTACTCATGAATCGCTCGACATCACCATTGGCTTGAAACCACAGGGGTGTTGCTCATCTAATGCTTAACTTTGAGTCAAAGGAGAAATTCCTTGAATTCTTTGCTTTTGAACAACATGTCATTGTCAGATTCGATGACAGCGGGAATGCCCCACGCCACAAAGATGGCATCAAGCTGCTCGATTACCTTGTAATGTGTTGTCGATGACAAGTCCTCCACCAGAGGAAAACGTGAATATTCACCAATAATTACCATGAGATGATGCTTCTAGAAAGGCTAAAGGAATCAACTGCAACTCTTTCCCATTAGTGTGCAGGTAGGTGAGACATTGTCAATGGATGTTGTGTCATTTTGGGGGACAAACAGTTGCAGAGTTGGCATGCTTTCAGTTCTTTCTCGACCTGTTCATCTAGGCGAGGGAACCAAACAGGATCTCCTGAAGGCTCTTTTGGTGGCTACAATGTCATGATGTCCTCCACAAGCTAGTTCAATAACTTGCTGTCTCAGGCTCTGGGGTTGATTATTCTCGAGCCACTCAATATGATACCCCCTCGGGGGACAGACACTTCATCCTGCACATTCCTGATTTTCTGAAAGTCAACATCATCTGTAAAAGGTCGATTGCATGTCTTCCACGAGTGAGTTGAAATGATGTTTTTGAGGATACGCATGCCTTTGTCTGTATCGGTTGTAGCAATAATCTATTCAATGGATAGAGCTGAAAGCTTGTTAGATCTCACAAAGAAATTGACATACACCTCAGCCGCTTTGAACATTGAGAGTGGAGATGCAGCGGCACCCATGAAAAGTAATCAGAAGGATTTTGATCTTTCCCTGGCTTGTGCACAATTTCAGAGTTGTACTCTTGCAGTTGCAACCCCCACCTCTGAATGTGAGGGGGAATTTTAGCCTTGGATTTCCAAAGATAGTGAGCAACACCTGGTGGTCCATGAAAATGGTGAAACGTATTCCATATAGAAACACATGAAGATGTTCCTAGGCCCACACTACAGCTAGACTCTCCTTTTCAGGCTGAGAATAAGCATGTTCAGTCTCAGACACGCTTCAACTGGCATTGGCCACAATGTGTCTCTGAGCATATGGATAACCATTGTATTGAGCAAGGATTGCTCCCAACCCCCCCGGGCTCGCTCGCATCTACTGTGATCTCAGTATGCAGTTTGGGGTAAAAGTAGGCCATTTTAGTTGCATTCTTAATCGCATGTTTGATTTCTTCAAAATTTTGGTATCACTCAGTAGACCACTCGAATGGGACATTTTGCCTCCTCAATGCTCTCAATGGAGCATTCACTGTGGAAAAGTCACAGTAGTATCTTGAGCAATAACTGCCCATGCTTGGCATAGTTACATCTTGTGGGGGACAGGTGGATGACAGTACATGCACCTTGCCAGTTTCAGAAGTTATTCCCCCATAAGAGAATATGTGCCCTAAAGAATTTAAGTTTGGTCTTGTAAAATTAACTCTTTGCTGCATTCAGAGTGTGACCTGCATCAGCAAGCAGCTGGCACACTTGTGTAAGAGCCTTGTAATGCTCCTTTTGCCTTTTCCCAAACACCAGTATGTCATCACTATAATTAAAAGCATGTGTAACAGGTTGAAATATTCGGCGTATAACATCCTGGAACATTTCTGCAGCCGAAGACACTCCAAAACTCAGTCTTTTATATCTGAACAAACCAACATGAGTAGAAAAAGTAGTTATGTACCTAAAGTTTTCTTAAAGTTCGAGTTGATGGTATCACTTGTTCAGGTTCAGACGAGCTAACATTTTGGCTCCATTCAGTTGCAGGATCATGTCTGCTATGTGTGGAACAGAATGTCTTTCTCTCTCGATTGCTTTGTTGGCCTGGCACATATCAACACAGATGTGCACTGCACCTCCACTGTCTTTTTTTGCACCACTACTATAGGCGAAGCCCATGGCGTACGACCGGTGGAGTGTGCGATTATGTCTTGCTTCAACAGTGTTTCAAGTTACTTTCTCAACGGCTTCTCGTAAGTGAAAAGCAATTCTAAGGTGCTGTTGTGCAGAAGGGCTAATGTCTTCATTGATATGAAGTTGCACTTTCATTGTCTTGAGTCTCCCTAAACCATGAAACAATTACGGGAACTGTTTCACAATGGCACACATGGTGTAAAGGTTATAATTGAGAGATATCAGTCCCATTTCAGAAACAGTGGCAAAACTGAGTAGACAGGCACTGGATGAAGTTCCTTGAAGCACATGAATTGGCTCTTGCACTGACGTCATTTTGTGTTGCATGGTAGCCATGAATAACCCTTTACTCTTTATTGGTTTTTAAGCAACTCATGTTGACGGAGTAAGGCGTCCTACAGGAGATAGGCTGTTAAACTTCTCCATTGGCATGATGTTAAATGATGCACCACTGTCTATAATGAAGGTTATGGGGCAACCGTTCACCTCTAAGGTAATCTTGGGACAGTGTCCAGAGGAATCTGGTTGCGTTGCCTCGTGACTCTTTTCCGACTTTTGATCTTCTCTGCAAGCAGCATGTCGTTCCCTAGTCGACATCATTAGGGCACATCCATTCTCTTTGCCAGCACTTGATTATGACGTCAAAGAGTCTTTACATGAATGCTAGCGTCTGGCGCGCAGAAGCTTGTTAGTCCTGAGGCGGAAGCCGGGACTGTTGTACTATTTTTAAATATTGCCGTGTTTTGTCTAAATTGTTTTTAAAAATCACTCTTTGCACTCCTACCTGGGCACTTTGAGCGGCACTCGGCACGGGAAGCGGACCCTAGCGCTGCCACGCTGCCTTGATCCTCTCCCACGCCCTCAACCAACTCGGCACCGCGAGGACGGTGGCCACGCCCCCTTTAGGCCACGCCCCCTTCCAGCGACCAGCTTAAAACGCTGAATGCTAGCGTCTGGCGCGCAGAAGCTTGTTAGTCCTGAGGCGGAAGCCGGGACTGTTGTACTATTTTTAAATATTGCCGTGTTTTGTCTAAATTGTTTTTAAAAATCACTCTTTGCACTCCTACCTGGGCACTTTGAGCGGCACTCGGCACGGCAAGCGGACCCTAGCGCTGCCACGCTGCCTTGATCCTCTCCCACGCCCCCAACCAACTCGGCACCGCGAGGACAGTGGCCATGCCCCCTTTAGGCCACACCCCCTTCCAGCGACCAGCTTAAAACGCTGAATGCTAGCGTCTGGCGCGCAGAAGCTTGTTAGTCCTGAGGCGGAAGCCGGGACTGTTGTACTATTTTTAAATATTGCCGTGTTTTGTCTAAATTGTTTTTAAAAATCACTCTTTGCACTCCTACCTGGGCACTTTGAGCGGCACTTGGCACGGGAAGCGGACCCTAGCGCTGCCACGCTGCCTTGATCCTCTCCCACACCCCCAACCAACTCGGCACCGCAAGGACGGTGGCCACGCCCCCTTTAGGCCACGCCCCCTGGACGTTCCCACCAGCAACCAGCTATAAAATGTGCCTGGCCAGGAAGCGCAGCGGACGAGCGCAGCGGGAGCGCCGTTTGCACGCCGAAGGCGCGCCTATGGCAAGCCCGTCTGTGCCTGTCTGCGCTCGAACGGGCTCAGGGCCAGACCCCATGCCGGGCTCAGACACCAAGAGGGTGAGCTACTCGCGTCGCGCCCTACTTAGTCTCAGACCCACTAAGAATATACACTGTAATTACGTTCACGACTCAGATGGACTTTTTGCAAATTGCGTACTCTGCCACCCAGTCCACTTACTTCCCACCCAGGCACCTATTCCACACTCTGGCCTGAAATTAGCTGTACTAAACTGTAGGTCGCTCCCCATGCACGCCCTGCTCATCAATCACCTGCTCGTTGACCATGAGTTAGACATCCTGTTCCTCACGGAGACTTGGCTTACAACACACTCGGACTCGGATGTGGTTTTAGCCCTTGCCCCGGTCCTTCTCATCCAGTCCCAATTACGTCCCTCCGGTAGAGGCGGCGGTCTGGCCATTCTGCATAGAGATCATTTCTCATGCAGAATCAGCGATGCTCATATCATAGATTCAGAGAGCTGCCACTTTACCATCCAGCTGACCCCGACTAGATCACTGGTAGGCCTCCTGGTGTATCGTCCCCCTGGACATTCTGGTCCCTTTACTAGCGCCCTGCTAGAAGCCATATCAGCATTGGCCCATTCTACACATAACTTCACTGTGCTAGGGGACCTCAACATTCATTTTGATGATCCCCTTGACACAGGGGCTGCTGACCTGATTCTAGACCTGGCTGTCTACGGTCTCCAACTGGTTAATACTGGAGCCACCCACATTAAGGGCCATCTGTTAGACCCGGTTTTCACAAATGTCCACACCCTCCAGGCCAAACCTTCCTGCCCCCTTCCATGGACAGACCACTTCTTAGTTCCTCTCTTCTTGCCAGGAGAATTTAAGAAGCCCCATAAGCCTGTCACGTATACCCGGGACAGGGCATGGTCCAGACTCTCAACAGAGGACTGGGCCAGAGCCCTGGAATCAACGACCCCCGCCCCCTCGGGGGATCCCGTCGTAGCGGATAGCAATTTTAGGAAGTGGATCTCCAATTCACTCGACTTGATCCTTCCGATAAAAACCCGCGAAGATAAAAGCGGAAAGATAGGCTCAGCCCCATGGTTCAGCCTGGAACTCAGAACCCTCCGCAAGGAATGTAAAAAAGCGGAGCGACTGTGGAGGAAGGACTGGCTCCACTCTAGTAAGGATTCCTACCGGAGGACGGTGAGAGCATATAAATCTGCTCTGAAACTTACTAAAGCCTTTTATTATGATGATAGGATAAAAAATGCCAATAACTCTGCAAGAGAATCCTATCTCATTGCCAAAGAACTCATGAAAATACCACAACCCCCTTCACCTACCAGGACCTTACCGGACAGGAGCAATGAACTTGCTAAGTACTTCGAGTCTAAAGTCTCCCACATCCTAGCCTCACTTCCGCAGCCTAGCCAGCTACCTTACTGGGACAGCGCTGCGCCTGACACTTGCACAGGAGGTGCCCCTCGCCCACTGCTGACCACCTTTAGGGCGGTCTCAACGGACGAGGTCGGAAAGACTTTGGCCAAGATGAAAAGCGGCTCTCCCCGTGACCCTGCTCCCATGAGGTTTCTGAAAGCTGTCACCCCTGCGATTGTGCCCACAATCCTGGAGTTGATCAGTGCCTCGCTGTCCCAAGGCTCTGTCCCCCCTAGTTGGAAGGGGGCGGTAGTTAAAGCCCTTCTCAAAAAACCCCAACTGGACCCCACTGATTTGGCCAACTACAGACCGATCTCGCTTCTCCCGGGCATCAGCAAAATTGCCGAGAAACTGGTTAACGTCCAGCTGTCCCAGTTCCTGGAATCTAATAACCTGTTGCGCCGGTCCCAAACTGGGTTTCGTCCTGGCCAAGGCACGGACACTGCCCTCCTCGCCGTCATCGAGGAGGCAAGGCACATTTTAGATTCAGGGGGGCCAGTGGCAGTGATCATCCTGGACCTTAGTGCAGCCTTTGACACGGTGAATCACCGTGTCTTGCTCCACCGGCTGGCCAGGGTGGGACTTGGGGGCACAGCGCTGGCCTGGATTGAGTCATTTCTGTCGGGCCGCTCGTTCCAGGTCTGGGATGGCAATTCCCGTTCTGATTCACTGCCTTTGACTAGTGGGGTGCCACAGGGCTCCTCACTTAGTCCCACTCTTTTTAACGCCTATATGGCTCCTTTAGAGGACGTAGTTGCCCCCTTCGGCATCTAAATTGTGAGTTACGTGGACGACACGCAATTAGTCGTCTCGCTCTCACATCTTGACCAATGCCCAGACAATCTCCTGCACTGCCTCCAGGAAATCCATCTCTGGATGTGCGAGTCCTCACTCAAGCTTAACGGGTCCAAAACTGAAGTTATGCTGATGGGCAAGAAATGGTCAGCAATTCCATCTTCAGTTTGGCCCGATGCTATGGGTGAGGTGCCCGCCCCTAAGAGGGAAATTAAGAGCCTGGGGGTCTGGCTCGAACCAGACTTGTCCATGAAAACCCAGGCAACTAAAACAGCGGGAACTTGCTTCGGACTTATGCGCTCAGTCCGTAAGATCCTTCCACTGCTCCCTCCCCAATCAAGGAAACTCCTGGTTCAAGGACTGATCCTTACGCGATTGGACTACAGCAATGCTGTTTACTTGGGAGTCCCCGAAACTACCCTGGGCAAGCTACAACGAGCCCAAAATGCGGCTGCCCGGATGCTAATGAATCTTCCCTCCAGAGTCTCTGCCAGACCAGCGCTTAAGGCTCTCCACTGGTTGCCAGTGCGAGAGAGGATCGAGTTTAAGACAATGTGCATCGCTCACAAACTCCTCAATGGACAAGGCCCTTCCATTCTGGGAGATATGGTGACTCCGTACAAAGCCTCGAGATCCCTGCGCTCGGACAATGAGCGACTAGCCAATGTCCCTAAGTTCAGGAGAGTACGCACTGGTGGCCGTCGCTTTTCAGTAAAAGCATCCACACGCTGGAATTCGCTCCCTCGCTGTCTGCGGTTAGAACCTGTCTACCTACGCTTCCGCAAACAGCTTAAAACTTTGCTGTTTCCCAAATAAGTTCTCCCCCCCCTCCCTTCTCGGCCTATTCAAGTTCTTACAGCGCGGGGATGCCTCCGGGTCACCAGGCGCTTTACAAATCGTTAAATAAATAATAAATAAATAAATGATAAATTTGATAGTGATTGACTTTGTTTAGTTTCTATTTGTCGTAACTGATGTTACATTTTGGTTCTGTGGGCAGGGCGAGAATGTTTCTGGCATCCATTTTCTCTTCTCTCTGTCATGCATGTGGTTTTTCTTTTGCTTTGCAGACCATTATGAAATGGTTTTCTTTCCCACAGCATTTACATGTCTGTCTGATAGCAGGACATTTACCTTCATGGCAAATGGAAATCCACATCGGAAACACAATTACTTTTTCTTCTGAGACGTCGACTTGTGTGCATCTACCTTGTGTTATGTCTGCTTTTCATGATCACTGCTGATTGACCTTGCACTATTCCAGCTTGCATATCAGTGGTCTGTTGGTCTGCATGTGCTCCTGCCCTCACAGCCTTTAGCACTATCTCTAAACTGAGTATCTCTCTCAACATGCATCTTCTGAACAAGTTAGAAAGGCAACCATGGCGAATGGCTTCTTCATTGAATTCAATGAACTTGCAGTGCTTGATACGCACGTCAAGTCTCTCAGCAAACTCATCCATCGTTTTACCAGCCTGTTGTTGTGCTTCATTAAAAATGTACCTTTTATAGTCAATATTTGGCATCGGATTGAACTTGGCTTCTAATGCTTCCTTGATTTGATGGTATGATTCTGCATCAGTTGGTGATATTTTCCTTATCACTTCTTTCACTCCATCACCAGCAAGGTTCTTTAAGTACTGAATGATTTTCTTGTCGTCTGCTTCTCCCAGCACGTCTATGAAATCATTGAATGTCGCGATCCATGCAGGCCACCTGGCTCCAATATTCTGCTTCTTGGCGGTGTCAAATGGATTGTGGTGGTTTCAGGAATAAATCTGCTGTGTGTTGTGCGCTCCCTTCTGCCGATATTGTGTTGGCACTTGTTGTCTGAGGGACCACGATGGAGGATAGTCCCTAGCATCTGCAACCTCTGCAAGCACAAGGCCTTGCTTGCACTTTTGGTGTCCATGCCTGATCGACGGTTGAAAAGTGCTTTACTCACTTATGTCAGTAACTATGTTTCTGCTTTCATACCTGGTTTTCACTGCCTTTAGCATTTGTTTTGCATAGATGATAGCTCTGTGTTATGGTGCAGCACAATATCTCTTCTTTCAATCTTACCAAAAGATTCTGGCAGGCTTTTCGAATGTGCTCCTCTGTACGGCCTTCAACTTCTTCAATGGTCATGTCTGGAGCAGGGCTTTGACTCCGCATACGCCAACTTCAGACTGCTTTGCTTCGATTTGGGGCCATGCTTTAGCAGTTTGCTGTACAGTTACAAACTCTCAGGGAGAGCTGTGTTGTGTTTTTTCAGGGCAACAATCCCCTATTCGTCACCAGATGTAGCGTGGTTTCCAGCCCTGGAGCATGCAAATGAACACACCACACATGGAGCTCCATAACAGTTGTCGTTATTCTTTCACATACGATCGCACACTACACACATTACTTCATGATTTTAGTAGCCACATCTTAACACCTCCCAACGGATCATGTAACTTTCTTTTCAGAGTCCGCCCAGAACCACAAAGGTCCTAGCGCCCCCCAACAGGGTAAGAGCGAGATGAGTGAGGGAGCTGCTTCCTCTTTTGGGCCTTTATTTTGGGTCTCTCTGAGAGTGAGCTCTGTAGCATCCTCTCCAGCCCAAGAGCATGCAAATGAACACGCCACACATGGCTCTCCATACCGCGCATCTTTATTCTTTCATATACAATCAAATCTGCACAAATTACGTCATGATTTCAATAGCTACACCTCAATGCCTCCCAATGGATCAAGTAACTTCCTTTTCAGAACCATAAAGGTCCTAGCACTCATAACATCAAAGACACTACAAGCTCCTAGTGACATAAATCCTGCCTGCTGATACTAGTGTACAAAGACTGTGTCTAGACAAGTATGGGAGGAACATACAAAAGCGAGGAACTGCCTGAAACCGGTCCCGGAGCCAGACCTGTTCAATTCATAATGTCTGTCTTCAAACTGAGTATATGTGTGGGGGCAGAAGCCGTGTAGCTGTATGCCAGGATTTCCTTTTGACCATTTTTAGGGGACCTGCACCAGTGGTCACCAAGAAAGATAAATGAGCTGCAGATTTTGGTAACTGGCTGCTAACTCCTCTTGTCACGTTCAGGAACAAGATCCTGGAAGTTGTTTGTTATCCTAGGAGTTTTATCTTGAAACTCTTATGAGGAAGGAGTGCAGCGATTGCTGAGCATGGGTGCTGCTGGTCCCTTTGCGCAAAAGAAAGGGTGTCTAGAACATAAGGGCTGAAAGGAGCTGCACACGAAGTACATACTTTGACATGGTGGAGTGGAGTGACATTTTTTTATCACAAGGCTGTGATGAGGCCTTGTGGCACTGGTTCACAGTGCATTGTGCCCCACAGCAAGACAACTTGCTCCCTGAAACTGTATTTATATGTGGGCACTCAGCATATCACTTCTGAATTGACCACAGAGACCCGAGGAACTAGGTCAGCACGGCCTTTGGTGACAACGAAGGACAGACCAGACCACAAAATAGCTTGTAAACGTTTGTACTATGAAGAATTGCACACAGAATGGGCAGGTTTAACTTTAGACAGCAAAATACCTTTGAAGGTTTGGTACCAAAAAGGACTGCAACCACCTTCGACATTCTATTTCTTTTTATAATAAGATCACAACTGGAACTCAGGGTGTGTTTCATTTTGTTTGGGTGGAGTTATTGAGTTCGGGCCAGAGGAAGGTCCCCAAAATAAGCTTTTCTAGTCCCTGTTCTGAGTGAGAAGAGTGTGTTCTCCCCCTACCTGTGTGTATGCATCCATGGCTTCAGGGATTTAGTGGTGCATGTCTTCATCCTCAGGTGGGGATTGGAGATGACAACAGAGCGAGCAGGGCCTCTCCCTATGGTTCAGGTGCTGCTGTAGCCCCAGCCTCTGGCCTGGAAAGCAGACAAAGCCAGCAGTAACTTTCTTAATAGTACAATGCAAAATCTAGGCATCATGGGGACTGCCACCACTATTTCACATCCACATTGGGGGTTAACTATAGTCCTATCCTTGCTTAAAGGGGTCTAAAAGCAACCAAAATCAGCAGTGCCTGACTCTCCAATTGAGTAAAACTGCAACTAGACAATCACTTTATTTATGGTTTATTATTTGCTTAATTGAGCTCCTAATGTCTCTCACACCTATTCCATGGGCATGCCGTGGATCACTCTGTCTAGAGGTTTAAGTGCGAAAGAGGTTCATTGAGGATATTTTGAATACAGCAGTAAGGTAATCCCTGATATACTAACTCTTAATGCAGAGACAATGTGTAAAGTATTTATGCAGCACACAAACAGTAATAAAGTAAGTAAAATGTAATAAATTATTTGACACCAAAACAACAAAAATCCAATCAGAAGAACCAGAGCTATAAATTGCTCAAGTTTTTAGTAAAAACTAGAGCCTAAAAGATCAGAGCGCCATCTAGTTGTGTGAAACCAGGGCAAAGTTGAAATTTATGGCTGACCACAATGTGCATGGTTCAGATATGTAGGAAAGTGGATTACTAGTAGGTGGGGGTATTCACCCTTAGCTAGTTATAGTACCACAATCACTAATAAGTCCAGTCATATCTCAGTGAATTAATCCTTGGTAGCAGCTTAGCAAATGAGCTCCCAGGCTTAATTTAGGAAACAGGTATATGTAAAGCATTTAATAGCACCAATACAGTAAATAAGTAAAAGACACAACACAATAAAAATCCAACACCAGTGTATAAAAATAGAGAATATTTTTGTCTTTAAAATGACACCAGAGATATGAATTTTAAAATTAAATAAACAATTGTGCCTTCTTGTACCAAAATGTTTAAAGCACCACTCATCATCTGGTTGTGTTGGACTGGGGCAAAGTGAAAGTTTTAGGCCGACTGTGATGGAGTGTGAGTGAGAAAGGTTGAGGGCTTGGTCCCGGTCAGAATTGTACTTCGGACTTGGTGCTTGATTACGAGTTTGGCAGATGGCATACAGAGTCACAAACGTGACGAATTTTTCATCTGCCGTATTACCAGTTACATAGGATATAATGGAATTGTAATACAGTGGACAGGATATCTATCACATTTGTGATAGAGCAACCCTGTCCAATAAACTCGTAATCAGGTCCTTAGTATTTTTCTTGAAGCTTTTCTCCCGACGACGAGCCCTCGGGTTCCTCAGATCTAGAGTTCGATTTGACGACGGCGGCCTGCCGCAGCACAGTGCCTTGGTGAGCCTCTGGAAGTCTTTGTACTCAGCGTTGACGGTGAAGAGTTCTAAAGTTTACAACGGGGCAAACCAGCAGGGTCAGGCCGACGTTGAGCTGGTCTCCTCTTGAAGCTTTTCTGCAAAGCTTTGCAGAAAGTTTCTAAACTTTGAGTTCTTGCAGTTTCTTGGTTCCTTTGGAGAACACAAGGGTCCATCCATTAGCACCAACCAGATGTTCGGAGACTTTGGATAGCCTCTTGGGAACTAGGACTGAATTTCCCACAGTGTACCTGCACAGTACAGGAAAACTCCAGTTGCAACTGGTCAACTGGGGTGATACTCTCTTTGGCTTTGCAGGTGACTCCTTCTAACTCTTTTGTACCTGTTGCTAATCAAGTAGTCCACTCCTTTTCATGTGTGTTAGGCACAGTCATTTCTGTGTGGAGCCTTGAGAGTGCAGTCCTTCTGAGTGCAAGCCTTCTGTGGTGCAAACCAAGGGTCCAGTAGGGAAGTACTTCTTCTTTTGATGTTCCAGGAAGTGATCTGATGTGCTCCTGCAGCTCTCCCATATTTATCCTCCATTCTGGGCTAGCAGGAGCAGGACATACACCAACTAATAGGGGTAAATCTATCTCCCTCTGCTATGACCACTTCCTGTAAAGTGTGGCATATTTTTAATTTCAAAAGTTTTTTATTGGTTGTTTCCAAATAAAACAGAACATACAATACTGCAAATGAGGGACATACGAAATAGACATACAAAAATAAACAATAAGAATAAGACACTAATTAAATGGCAAGCAGAAGTCACTGTTAAACAGATTGATATGGCGGTAAATCACAGATTAAACACTTGTTGCATCAGAGTATTACCACACATGCGGCGAAGACTGTAATCGAAACCATGAGAAGTATCCAAATGATCAGCAGGGAGAGCCCGAGCACATGGTACTTAGTTCAGACTACTTAGGAATCTGCCTCAACTAATGGGGTTAGTTCCTTACAATTGGTGTGGTTCATTGCGGTTTGTGGGAGCTAAAGTATAGATCGAGAGTGTCCCACATATGTCCGGTGGAGGATTTCCACTGTGAGTCCTGGAGAGTTACGTTATCGGCCCCTCTTAGGTTAGTGACCCAGTTCAGCCAGCAAGTAAAGGAAGCTTTGCGTGTGTCCTTCCAATTGCTGAGTACAATCTTGACCGCAGCTATTAGAATTAGGTCTAGGAGTGCTCTATCCCTCTCATTGAGTGAGTCAGCTCTGAGGAAACTGAATGCTAGTGTCGAAAGATCCCTACTAGGGGAGTATGAGAAGAGATCTGATATGAATTCGAAGATCTTATCCCAGAAGGGTATCACACATTCGCACTGGATTAATAAGTGTTCTAGGTCACCTACTTTGTCATTGCAATTCCAGCATATTTTTGATCCAGAATGCACTGTTCTCCCAAAAGTAAAAATTGAGATATTCTCTCCTTGGTGTGTGTGTCTGTGTAACCCAATCCAGAGGTGTAGCTAACATCTGACTACAATAGTTTTCCAGCCCTTCTCTTAATCTAATTAGAGGGGCTCCCACCTGAGACCACCCACCGACCCCACCGACCCAGACACCGCCGCGACCAACCTCACACAGTGGATCAACGACTGCGCCAACACCCTCGCCCCTCTCAAGACCTCTACAACCAACCACACCAACAAGAAAGCCACCTGGTTCACGAGGACCTCCGGATCTCCAAGCACACCTGTCGGAAGCTGGAGAAGAAATGGCTCCACGACCGAACACCAGACAACCACACAGCCCTCAAGAGCGCCACCCACAGACACCACCAACTCATCAGTACCGCCAAGAAGACCACCTTCAAGGACCACCTAGACAACAACGCACACAACACCAAAGAGCTCTTCAGCATCGTGAAAGAACTCTCCAACCCCAGCTCCAACACCAACGACATCCCGCAATCTCAAGACCTATGCGACTCCCTGGCCACCTTCTTCCACCGCAAGATCACCGACATCCACGACAGCTTCAACTCTGACCCCCCCGCACCCACCACCAAGTCCACCACCCCTGCGACTACCACTCGCACCAGTCGCCTGACCGTCTGGTCCAGCGTCAGCGACGAAGACACCATCAAAACCATGAACTCCATCCACTCCGGATCCCCATCGAACCCCTGCCCTCACCACGTCTTCAACAAAGCCAGCGCAACCATCGCGCCCCACCTCCGGAAAACAATCAACTGTTCCTTCGAGACAGCAACCTTCCCAGAAAGCTGGAAGCATGCCGAGATCAACGCCCTTCTGAAGAAGCCCAAGGTGGACCCCAAGGACCGCAAGAACTTCCGGCCCATCTCCCTGCTCCCTTTCCCGGCAAAAGTGACCGAGAAGATTGTCAACAAACAGCTGACCCGCTACCTCGAAGTTAACAACAACCTGGACCCTTCCCAATCCGGTTTTCGCAGCAACCACAACACCGAGACCGCCCTCATCGCCGCCACTGACGACATCCGGACCCTGATGGACAAAGGAGAAACAGCCGCCCTCATCCTCTTGGACCTATCAGCAGCCTTTGACACGGTCTGCCACTGCACCCTATCAGCACGCCTCCATGACGCGGGTATCCAAGAGAAGGCCCTGGCCTGGACCACATCCTTCCTCTCCGGCAGAACCCAGAGCATCCGCCTCCCACCCTTCCGCTCCAAAACCACAGAGATCATCTGTGGCGTCCCACAGGGATCCTCCCTCAGCCCGACGCTGTTCAATATCTACATGGCCCCCCTCGCCCACGTCGCACGACACCACAACATCAACATCATCTCCTACGTCGACGACACCCAGCTGATCATATCCCTCACCGAAGATCCCCACACCGCCAAAGCTAACCTCCACAGAGGAATGAAGGCCGTAGCCGACTGGATGAAGGACAGCAGACTGAAGCTGAACTCAGACAAGACAGAGGTCCTCATCCTCGGACCCACCCCATCAGCCTGGGACGACTCTTGGTGGCCCACGTCACTAGGCACAGCCCCGGAACCCACGGACCACGCACGCAACCTGGGGGTCATCCTCGACTCCACTCTCTCCATGACCAGGCAAGTCAACGCCGTCTCCGCGTCCTGCTTCAACACCCTCTGTATGCTCCGCAGGATCTTCAAATGGATCCCCCTCGACACGAGAAAAACCGTTACCCAGGCCCTCATCACCAACAGACTCGACTACGGGAACGCCCTCTACTCAGGAACTACAAACAAGCTCCTGAGACGACTCCAACACATCCAGAACGCCTCGGCCCGACTCATCCTCGACGTCCCCCGCCGCAGCCACATCACACTCCACCTGAGAGGCCTGCACTGGCTCCCCGTCAACAAAAGGATCACCTTCAAGCTCCTGATCCACGCACACAAAGCACTGCACAACACCAGACCCACCTACCTCGACAACCCACTCAACTTCCACACCCCCACCCGAAGCCTCCACTCAGCCAAGCTCGCCCTCGCCACAGTCCCTCGCATCCGAAAAACCACCGGGGGCGGCAGATACTTCTCCTACCTCGCTGCCAAGACCTGGAACACTTTCCCCACCATCCTACGACAGACCCAGGACCTGCTGGCCTTCAGAAGACTCCTCAAGACCTGGCTCTTCGACCAGTAGCACCCCCCCTCCCCAGTGCCTTGAGATCCTCTCGGGTATGTAGCGCGCTTTACAAATGCAGCGATTGATTGATTGATTGACCTGCCTGGAGATCAAGAAAGTGGGGGCTGACCTGTGTCCTATAAAATCTGTTATCCTGCCTTTGAAGTCCAGCTTTTCTCCACATCTCCCTTCCTGTCCCCGGCTTCTCCAGGAAGCAAATCTCCTCCCACCAATTGGCTGTATTAATTCAGCCCCAGGCCTCTTCACACTTACTCAAGGAGCAGCTTGGCTCAGACTGTAAAAGGCTGACCAGTCAAAAGAGGATGCTACAGGACTGCTTTAGGTAACTTCAGGATAGAAAGTCCTAAAACTACTTTTCTGCAATAGTTATATTAAATCCAACCATAGCAAATTGTTGGATTAATTGTAACTGTCATTTTGATACTTTGAATGAGGTATATAGCTAGCTCCAATCAAAAGCTAGGCTTTATTAAGTGTAATAAAGCCTTCCTATGTTAGCCTAAGGGGCTACCAGGACTATAGTAGGGAAAAATGACTTAGTCTGTTTTTCCCTACCAGGGCATACAGCACATATTTTATATTGCCTTGCTTTTTATAAGAATGCACCCTACCCTTGATGAATTTAGTGCAGACCTTATGGTTGACTTTTAAGTTATGAAAAGGTAGTTTTGGAATTTGGAAGTACTTTTACTTTCAAAGTCAAATTTGGGCATAATTTTATTTTGAAGCCAGCCTGCAAGACAGGTCTGGCTTTACAATGACACCAGACACCAAAGCAGTGCATACATAAGTGCATTAGGTCCACTGAGGTCTCTAAGCCTACATGACCTACCATATACTAGGGACTTATAGGTGGGTTGTCTTTGCCAATTTGAGTTATACCAATTATCATATAAACCTTTAGAGGAAAGAGCACTGGCCCTGGACCTAGCTAACAGAGCCCAGGGCACTTTCAGAGTCAGTAACTGTAGGAGGGTGGAATCTGACTACATGGTTGCCCCCACTTTTTTCCTGGTGTTTGAATGGTTTTTGACTAGTCTGGCTGGGATCCTGCTATCCAGGACCCCAGCCTGTCTGCTTTCTCCCTTAAATGACATGGAGTGCATATTAGATGCACTAGTGATTGGATACTGTGGTACCTTATGAGCCCCTAGTATATGGTACCCTAGGTACCAAGGGCATAGGTACTTCACAGGCCTACCAGGAGCTGAAGCATGTATTATGCCACCCCTGGGAAGCAGACTAAATCTGACACCACAGGCCTGCTACTGCAGCCTGGGTGAGGTAGTGTTAGCACTCCTCACAGAGGTATAGGTTCCTATATCTCACCATACACACACATATAAACCTATCAGTCACCCCTAAGGCAGGCCCTATCAATCCTGAGTCAAAAAATATAAACAAGGAAACCCTATTGATCAGAAGGGACCAAGGGTACACGGTTATTTAGAAGAAACAAGGTCCCATTCAAAAATAGATACAATTTTAAATATCACAATTTTCCAATCAAAAATTGGATTTAATGTTTTATTCAGAAGATGAATTAAGATATAATACAGTTGCTAAGAACAAGAATGCACGTGGTGAAATAAGTGAGCAGCCCGTGAGTAGTCAAGGAAATCAGCCGATTTCCTAACCGCAGGCAAGTGACTTAAAAAGTGACTTTTTGTGTATCAGAAATAAAGATTATTTAAAGTCACAATTGAGAAACATCTCATACTCTGAATAGAAAATTCCAGTGTAACATCAAGAGATTAGAGATGTAGGTCGACGACGTTTCGATCCCCAATTTGATGGTGGGATCTCTTCAGGACTAAAAAGGTGATGGAATGCCTGGGTAAGTGAGCCTGGGTGGGTAAGGAAGAGGGGGGTGGGGAGAAAAAAGGGAAGGAGTTAATTTGCGGGAAAGGAAAGGTAAAGGAGTTGTGGGTAATAGCATAGTGTGGTGCATTGAAGCATAAAGTTATGCCGAAGGGGGAGAGCGGTGTATATCTTAAGGATAATAGTAAGAGGGATTGAAGGTGAGGGAATTTACCGGAGTGGGGGTGTGAGTGAAGGAAATAAACGAAGGTAGGGATAACCAGAAGGGGCGTGGGATGAGGTGGTGCCAAGAGAAGAAGGGAGGAGGAAAAGATAGAGGAACTTACTGTACAGGGGACAGCTGAAAAGGCAAATTAATGCAGGAGCCGTACTAGGCACGTTGTTCAATTGCAGCAGAGAGTGCAAATTACTCGATAGCAGTTCTGGAGAGGTGAGGGGTACTCCTGTGTTAGATAGGGAGAAGGGTGGGAGAATAAGGAGTGAGGGAGTGTCACTGTGTCATTCTGGTGCCAGGGGAGGGGAGGGGAGGGTGATAATTACCTGGAGGGTTAATGCTTCAAGCGCTCCTGGATGAGCCTGTGCGGGGGGGCACAGTCGTGAGAGATCGAGCGGTGGTTGTTCTAATGGCGGGAAAAGGGGAGGGAAACGGTAAGGAATTGCCGAGAATGGCAAATAGTAAAACCAGAGCGGTGGCCGGTAGTGAGGTAGGATCGCAATTACCTGGAATTAGAACAAGGTCAGTATGGAATCTTCCTGGTGCGGCAAAAACGGCAATAATTATCCGCGTGTAAGTAAAACTTCGTGCCAGAAGGAATTAAAGGCAGCCCATGATGGCGGATCTAGGGGTGGGAATAAATAGAATGGTTGCTGCTGAGGCGGACAGGAACGAAGGGTGACAGGGAACCAGTAACCGTAAGTGAGGCGATTGAGTTACCTGAATGGAGATCGGCTGAGTCTGCACAATCTTCGTTGCGAGGACGATACTCGAATGGAGGTTCCGGGTCTGCAGCTAGTGACGGACCGGAAGGGGCAGTCATAAGGAAGTCTCCTATGTAGGAGGTGGGGGCGTGTCCTGAATGTGGATAATGTGAAAAGGGAGAAAGGACACGGAAGGGGAGCAGTGTCATGTGGATACAGAGAGGAATGAGGAGAAAGGTGCAGTGCACCAGGGAGAGGGTCCCGGCGAGCAGTGATAAGATAAATTTAAAATTTAGAGAAATAAGCAGGAAGGACCAGGAGATTGTAGGGAAAGGTAATAAGGGGAGGAAGGACGATGAATCAGTAAATAAGGTATGAGGTGGGTGGAAAGGGGGAAAGAAAAGGCACTGATGGCAAGGGAGTGTAGTGTTGGTGTGGGGGGTAGAATGCAGTGAGTGCGGGAAAAGGGGAGGAAGGGGAACGGTGGGGGGCCGGGGGGGGGAGGTTGGGATTAGAATTGGAATAAGGGGGATAAAGGTTAAAAAAGGGGGGGGGGTTTGTTGTTGGTTTCGTTGGCTTGGGATTAAGGTCAGTCACAGTAGGTGTACAAATTATTCATACAATGATAATATTACAGAAGATTGGACCAGTCCTCCAGGCGGTTGAGCCCGGTGTGTAAACTGTCAGTACGAATTATCCATTTTAGTTCTTCTTTGTCCAGAATAACAGCAATGTTAGTGTTCCTTATGGGTTGATGTATTACGTTAATGACTTGCCATTTGATGTCGTCCTCCGTGTGGTTCAGGGTGATGAAGTGGTCCACAAGTGGCGCATTCGGTGTTTTGCAGCGTATACGACTTCTGTGCTGGCAAATCCGGATCCTGATCTTTTGGGTTGTTTGTCCAACATAAATCAAATCACAAGGGCAGGTAATAGCATATATCACATTGGCAGTGTTACAATTTGAGAAATGTGAAAGAGTGACATCAGTGTTACCATGCACAAATTTTTTCGTGTCTTTAGTGAAGTTACAAACACTGCAGTTCCCGCACTTAAAATGGCCTAATAGTGGTGGTAGACCCCAGGCACCTCTGAGGGATTGGTCCTTAGTTTTGGTGGGGAGTGCGGCCCTGACAAGATGGTCTTTTATGTTTTTGCTTTTTTTTAAAGCGAAAAGGGGGCGTTCAAACTTCAAACTGCCGGCATTAATTGTAGGCCAGTGTTTAAGAATACTCTTCCTAACTGTGTTAGAGATAGGTGAAAAGGTGGTCACGCAGACTATCCTATCGTCCCTTCTTTTTTCTTTGGGACTAAGTAGGGTTTCCCTTGGGCAGTACCATGCTCTTTTGAGGGCTTTTTTCACAAGTTTACGTGGGTAGCCTCTGTTGGTCAATTTTTTGGAAAGGATAGAGGCCTCCGCAAAATAGTCTTTCTTAAGATAACAGTTGCGGCGTATCCTTAGGAATTGTGAGTAGGGAAGGGAGTCTCGTAAGGCTCTGGGATGATGGCTGTTGTAGGATAGTAGGGTGTTTTTTTCTGTGGGTTTGCGATAAAGTGTGGTATAAAGACCGCCATTGTAAGCTATAATGGATAGGTCAAGAAAGGCAATCTCATTTTTGCTATTATTTGCAGTGAATTTGAGGCCATTGCAGTGTGAGTCGAGCCAATCCTTAAATTCAGATAGGTTCTCTTCACTGTTGTTCCAGATCAGGAAAATATCGTCGATGTACCGCTTCCATTCTAGAATGGAATTTCTGAAGGGATTCATGGGAGATAGTATGCGGTGTGTTTCAAGCCAATCCATATAAAGTATGGCAAAATTTGGAGCAAAAACGGCACCCATACTGGTACCCTTCACTTGTTGATAGTAGTTACCATCGAATAAGAAAAAATTCCTAGTCAAACAAATTTTGAGGAGTTTTATGATAAAAGAGGTAGGGACAGCGTGGGGTTGGGGTCTGGAGTTGAGGGTAATGCCAATTATGTCAATGCCTTCCTCTTGAGGGATGTTTGTGTATAATGATTCCACATCAAGGGTGCATAGTAGATGGTTAAGAGGGTCAAAGGGGAGTTCTTCTACAAGGTTGACCATAGCCATGGTGTCCTTGATATAGCAAGATGTTTGGGGTACGAAGTCCCTAATGAAAAAATCAATGTAATTCCCAAGGGGTTCAAGTATGGAACCGCACCCAGAGACGATAGGTCGTCCCGGGGGGGTGGTGGCGTTTTTATGAATCTTCGGTAGGGTGTAAATAACCGGTGTACGTGGAGATTTTGTATTAAGGTACACATATTCCTTTTTACTCAGGTAGCCTTGATGAATGCCCTCCTCTGTAGCATCGAGGATCAGTTTTTGTATCTCACTGGTGGGATCACAGGGAAGTTTTAGATAGTGTTCAGGTATAGATAGTTGCCTTAGGATCTCTTGTTTGTATATATCTATATCTTGGAGAACAATCCCTCCACCCTTATCAGCAGGCTTGATAATTAACTTGTCCATATGTTTGAGTTCTTGTAAAGCGGACTTCTCTTGAATTGTGAGGTTGTATGGGATAAATCTGCGTGTGTGTTCAAGCTCTGAGATTTCCTTAAGAATAAGTTTTTCAAAGGTGACTATCTCAGCTGGAATACTGTTGTTGGGTGGGGCGAAAGTTGAGGGAGGGCGGAATGTCGTGAAAGCAGTGGAAGGAATATAGGGAGTATCTTGAAAGAATGCTTGTAGGCGTATTTTCCTAAAGAACCGTAACAGTTCGATCTGTAGTTGTAGGAAGTCTGGTCTAGTGGTAGGGACGAATGAAAGTCCTTTGCTTAGTACCGCAATTTCATTCTCCGAGAGTTGGTGATTGGAAAGGTTAAAAATAGGAATGGCTTCTGGGGCAGGCATGGTGGTACTAGGTACGTTGTTGTGGTGAGGCCTGGTGTTAGTAATATGGGCGAAATTGTGGGCAGATTGAGATAGCTGAGGATTTACCACTGGTAATATCTCTGGCGTGTCTGCCTGTCCCCTGGAGTACTGTACCAACGAGGTGGACGTGATCTTCCGCGAGTTGGCTGGCGGCCCTGTTCTTGGCCTAAAAAATGTGTATTTCCTCTACCTCTGGATGTACTGGGGAATTTTCTATTCAGAGTATGAGATGTTTCTCAATTGTGACTTTAAATAATCTTTATTTCTGATACACAAAAAGTCACTTTTTAAGTCACTTGCCTGCGGTTAGGAAATCGGCTGATTTCCTTGACTACTCACGGGCTGCTCACTTATTTCACCACGTGCATTCTTGTTCTTAGCAACTGTATTATATCTTAATTCATCTTCTGAATAAAACATTAAATCCAATTTTTGATTGGAAAATTGTGATATTTAAAATTGTATCTATTTTTGAATGGGACCTTGTTTCTTCTAAAAAACTATCAATCCTGAGGGCAGGGTGCTTGGTTTACAATGTGAGGGGGTGCCTCTGCATGCAGCTGGCAGAGTCTATTCTCTTTGGCTGTTTGTGGATGCGGTTAAACCATATACTCTTAAGTGCATTATAACCCAACGGTAAATGCTAACTTTGGAATGACTGCATCAAAACATGTTGTGTTTGGTGTCAAACAACTTGGAATCATACCCCCACACCAGTAACTGGTGTGGGAGTATGATCCCACCCTTCTAGAGGGGGTGACATGTACCCACTGTGGAAACACGGTAGAAATCTGAAAGAGCCCTGACATCACAAAATGGATGCCACCAGAACAGACACTGGGCTGCCCTTCTACTGCTGACTGAAACTCGCTGTGGAGGAGGCCCAACAATAGGCATTCTGTCACAGGGAGGTGTCATCACCTTCGAGACAGGATTTAGTGTATTGGGGCTGGGTGGGTGCACTCCTAGAGTGCTTTGAAGTCCTGCACTGGGGGAGCAGTAGGCTCCTCTGTGCATATGGCAGCTCAAACCGGTTCAGGGGCAACCTGTCCCTGTTCTGGCGTGAAAATGGACAAAGGGAAGTGGGTGTAACCACCCCCTACCCTGACCCTCCCAGAGGAGTTGTCATAAAGCTAGTCCCTCCCTTTCTTTTAGTATAAGATAGGGAACCCTTGCCATTGCAAACTAGATATCCCTGGACAATGCTTTACAAGAAGAATCCTGGCCCTTCGATGTTCCACTACCTTTGGAAGACGGAAGAATCTCCCTTGGAGTCAAGGAGTGACTCCCCTGCTTGGCAGGCACCAAAAACTCTAATCAACGGTCGCAATCTTTCCCGCTCCCGCCAAAGTCCGAAGTCCCTGCAGCTCCCGAAGTAGATATCCTGACTTCTCGACGGCCATTGTGAGTCCCCAGCAGAGCTGAGGCGAGTGGACCCCACGAGTGACGAGGAACAGCAATACCTGGCGACCGTGCACTATTGTCAAGTGCAACCCCTTCACGACGTTCTACGAACTTGTGCTTTTGACCAATTCGGGCTGGACTCTTCCCACAAGGGATTTGCATATGGCTGGGTCCAAACTGGGGTGGAGTGGTGAGTAAAAGAATGATGGATTTAACCCAGATCCTTATGACTGGGGGGTGAATGTTTGCATTGTCCAGCATTGCGTCCATCAATTGTTTCTTTTGCAACTTTCCAAAAGTGGCATTTTCAGAATTGTAACTTAAAATCCAACTTCCCCATTTAAAAAAAGATTTTAAATTACAATTCTTTAGAGACCAAACATGACTTGTTTACCTATTCCTAACAAAAGTTATCACTTATTAAATTTAAAAAAGCAACCCAATAATATCCTATGGAAGAGGTAGGCCTCGCAGTAGTGAAAAATAAATGTGGGAGTTTTTCCCAACCAGGACAGTTAAAACTTAAATGTACATGTCCAACTTTCTAAATACACTGCATCCTACCCTAAGAGCTGTTTAGGGCTCACCTTAGGAGTGACTTATATGTATTAAAAAAAAGTGTTTGATCAGTGGCAGTTTAAAACTGCACACAGGCTGCAGTGGCAGACGTGAGACATGTTTGAAAAGGCTACTTAAATGAGTGGCGCAATCAATTCTGCAGTCCCACCAGTAGCATTTAATATACAGGCCCTGGGTATATCTTGTATCAATATACTAGGAACTTGTAAGTAAATTAAATGGGCCAATTAGGTGTAGGCCAATTTTTCCATATTTTAAGGAATGAGCAATGCAGTTTAGCATTGGTCAGCAGTGGTAAAGCTCACAGAGTCCTAAAGCCAACACATACTAATTTCAGCAAACAGGAGGTGAATAGGCAAAAGGTTTGGGGAAAGACCGCTCTAAGTCTGACAGGTTAACATAAAGTAACAATTCCGAAAGCAGCCCCATTTAGCAAGTCAGCAAGGCACTCTGATCCAGGAAGACAGCCTTCTTTTGCTGGTTTGGTAAAAAGCTCGTGCCTCACTGAAATCACTCAATGAATCTCTTATTTTGAATAGATTACAGCAAGAGTGTCCAACCTGGGTACTGAAGTCTGGATCCAAGACAGCATTCAATGAGAGATAGTGAATATGTAAATGAGTACTGCTTAGCATCTTATGTGCATGCGTCTAATGTGGATTTCTAATAACTTGGCGTGGATTCAGCCCAGGTGTACCTATGGTAGATATCCCTGTGTTACAGAGTGTGCACTGTGGGCAATGTACAAAGTCGACGGTTATGTGCTGTGTGTGTCCCTCCATCACAGAGAGGACAAAGGATCATTTCCAAGCCCCCACCATCCTTTGAGGACACACACCTGCAGACCACAGAAAATGCGGCCCAATAAACAGATTGCGGTGCTGGCAGCATAGAACTCCTCTTGAGGCCCTGCCTTCTATCTTGGCTCTCCCTTTTCTCTTCCGTGCCTCCCCCCAACTCTCCCACATCATTGCTGCTTCCTAACACTCAGCTGGCTCCTTCCAAGACCCTTGTCTAAAGGTAGTCCTCTGATGCTCACAAAAGTGCTGACAGACTACTAGTGCTTTTTTCCCTAAGCATTGGCAATGTTGATAGGTCTCGCCTATGCAGGATCTAATGGCTTCGCCAACTATTTCTTTGCCGTGTTGTACAACAGCATGGCTGCTGTGCAGTATAGTTGAAATAAACAAAATTTTAAAAAACGCTATGACGTGGCCAGCATTGACCGTGTCATAGCGTTTTTTTTAATTTGTGATTTTTTTTTTAGTGTTTGTCTTGTTGGGTGACATTATGCAAAACACACTTGGGTTTTGACTCGATGGCAGCAAGGCCAAGTCATATAGACTAAACAAAACAAAGAGAGTGCCAATGCTGCACTGAAATTTCAAAAAAAGTTTTTAAGCATGAACTGAATTAAACACGTCCATTACTGCCCATTTTTTTGGTTGATTTTAATCAAAAATATTTTTGCAAATTTTCTTATTATTTTGCACGGTTATATAGAAATGATTAAAGCATTAAATAATCAAAAAACAACAGATTATTACAAATATGTACATTACATTAACACATATAAATGACGTCACCACTAGCGTACCTCAATCACTCAGACAACAACAACACTAAAAACACCACAAATATGCACAAAAGGATACTGACTAAACACTATAAAACAGACAATTTACAATTGTATGTACAATATACATAAGGCCATCAACAACTAGCATTTGCAGTACTTCTAAACATTTATTTTTATTTGTTCTGACAGATGATTGGCCAAGGGCGAAGATAGGTCAAAAAGGGTCTACGCGTTTCGAATCCCTTCACCGGGGATTCTCTTCAGGACCAATACTCTCTAGGAACAAAAACGAACACAACACTGAGTTAGACCAGTTGGCCCCTCAATTCTCAAAACAATAATTAACCATACACCAAAACTCAAGAGCCTTACCTAAAGCATGAAAGTACGCTACTCAGGCTTTCAAAGTGAGACGAAATAACCGTCCGACGCCCACAATCTGTGAATAGTAGGGTGAGATTTTTCAGAAAATAGGCAAGGGCAAGATCAGAGAAGAGCTTAAGCGTCAAAGCAAGCGTCTAATGGCACCAAGGTGCCCTAGTCTGATGATAAAAATCTTACTTGTTGAGACAAACGGTATCTCATAGGTGCTTGTGTGTGTTGACTCTTCTTGGTCAGAGATGGTTATGTTTTCGTGCAGGAGGGCGTGTTGGAAATTAAATCACCAGCTAAGGCCTGGGGGCAGAAAGCGAAGCAAGTTGTGAGACCGCGGGTCTTTGAACAATTGCATGTTTTAGTTTTGTATGCTCTTAAGGTCTTGTTTACCTTTTATCCGGTTACTGCAATGCCGCCATAACCATCGCGCACCGTGCTCACAGCACCGAAGCCTGATTCTGAAAGGAAGCGATGGCTATTTGGTAAATACGTGTCAGCTTTCAATTGGAAATCCAAGTCGCCAGCTAAGGCCTGGGGGCAGAAAGCGAAGCAAGTTGTGAGACCGCGGGTCTTTAAACAATTTCAGCAACATCACGTTTAAGTTTTGTATGCTCTTAAGGTCCTGTTTACCTTTTATCCGGTTACTCAAATGCCGCCATAACCATCACGCACCGTGCAAACAGCACCGAAGACTGATTCTGAAAGGAAGCGGTGGCTATTTGGTAAATACGTTTCAACTTTCAATTGGAAATCCAAGTCTTAGTGGGGCGGAGCTTCTCAGGCATTCTGGGAGATGTAGTAGAAAACCAATTTATGTTTTTTTTAAAAAAAGACGATACTCAACATCCAACTAAGCGGGATATTTTCTGTGGCATGAAGACCCTTTCGGCGGGATCGTGTGTCCGTAAAAGACCCATAATTTTGAAAAGGAAAAATGGGTTCGTGTGTCATTCAACTACACTTTTTTAGTATAGAGAAGAAAACTTTATTGAACAGTGTGTGAAAAACTTTGTTGTAATCTCACTGTAGGAACAGTGTGTGGCTGGGCGCCCACCATAATAGTTATTGGCTACTTGACAGCTCCTAAAAACGTGCAAGGTGGAATTACATTCATGGCGCTCGGAAATAACCGAGCTGGACAATTCAACAAGTTGCCTGACCAATGGGTGATCCGGTATTTAAATAGCTAAATGTCCATAAATAGTTGGGGTGTAGTAGTCGGTGTATCGTACACAAGTCACATACCACCCTAGTATGATACCCGTTTTGGGTGCCAATCGGCAGAGTCTCGATTAGTTGAAACAACTCAACAGGTTTCACAGATTGTAAATCTCAGATAGCTCGTTCAGTCCATCCACTGATGTATTAAATTTGATAATGAGCATAGCCTCTCTTTTAACCAGTTTGGCGTCCAGGTCTCCTCCTCTGTTATCTTGTGTGACTTTAGAGATCACAGTCCATCTCACATCTTTTTCTGTGTGGTTGTTGAGATGCCAGTGGTTGACCAGCGGGGCATTGGGAACATTCTTGCGTATCCTTGATTTGTGTTGTTGGATTCTTAGCCTTATTTCCTGATTTGTTTTCCCGATGTAAAGCTTGTCGCATGGACACAAGATCCCATATACAACATATTTTGTTTTACAATTGGAGAAAAGATTATGTTTCCAGTGAATTTCCTTGTGAGAGAAATGGTTCCCTTCCATGGTGGAATCGCAACAGACACATGTCCCACATTTTCGATGACCTTGTATAGGGGACAAATTGAGGAGACTTCTTATGTCAGGACTTTTAGTTTTTGGAAGCGCAGCTCTTACTAGCTGATTGGCTATGCTCTTATCTTTTTTAAAAGCAAATAGCGGCGGTTCGTTGAGTGAGACATCAAGGTTTTTGATCAGATGCCAATTTTGAGAGATGGTCTTTTTAAGCCAGTTCGATGTAGGACTGTAGGTGGATACACACACAATCCTGGAGGTTTTGGATTTATCTTTTCTCTCCAGAAGTGCATCACGTGGGGTCCACCATGCTCGTTTCATTGCTTTCTTCAGTAGTTTCTTGGGGTAGCCCCTGGATAGTAAGTTGTTTTTCAAATTTTCAGCATGGCACAGATATTCGTCCTTGAATGTGCAATTTCGACGAATTCGCAAAAATTGGCCGTAAGGCAAGTTGTCTCTTAGACTGCGCGGATGATTGCTTGAATAATGGAGTGCTTTATTTCTATCCGTTTTTTTCTTGTATAGTGTGGTGACTAGACCGCCATTGCTAGGATAGATCTCAACGTCTAAAAATGGCATTCTGTATTTGGAAGAGTTCAGACTGAATTTTATGTCTGGCGTTCTGTTGTTAAGCCACTGTACAAACTCTTGTAGTTGGTTTTCTTCCCCAGTCCAAGTTAGGAAGACATCATCGATGTATCGAACCCAATTAGTGATGTAAACTGCAAAGGGGTTGTTGTTGTATACAAAACGGTCCTCGTATTTGGACATGAAAAGGACTGCCAGCTCTGGGGCGAATGGACACCCCATTGCGACGCCTTTAGTTTGCAGAAAGAAGTCATCTTTAAAACAAAAATAGTTATTTTTCAAAGCAAATGTAGCTAGTTCCAGGATAAAATCCGTCGGAACCTTTTCTGGTTTAGGTCTGCTATTCAAGAATGACTCCAACACCGCCAAACCTTCATCCTGTGGGATCTCTGTATAGAGAGAAGTGACGTCCAGTGTTACAAGGAAGTATGTATTTTCTTCAAATTCCATTGTGTTAAGTTTAGTTAGAAAATCCGTAGTGTCTTGTATGTACGATTTCACATCTGGCATGAATGGTTTGAGGAAAAAATCCACAAATTTAGATATTGATTCGTTCAATGACTCACACCCCGAGACTATTGGGCGTCCCGGGGGACTACTCTGATCTTTATGCACTTTTGGGAGGACATAAAAGATCGGTGTGCGTGGATTTTTGTTCTTTAAGAAATCATATTCTTTTTTACCCAGGAACCCTTGTTCAAAACCTTTCTGTAGAATATTAAACAGTTTCCCTTGAAGTTCAATAGTAGGATCTTTGTTCAATTTCTGATAACGTTGTTCGTTGGAGAGTTGTCTCATCACTTCCGTTGTATATCGTTCTGTCGCCCAGATGACAATTGAACCGCCTTTGTCCGCTTGTTTGATTATTATTGACGGATCATTTTTTAGGGCAAGCAACGCTTCTTTTTGAGCTCTAGTTATATTGAATTTGACAAACCTCTTCCTTTGTTGTTCAGCTTCGGAGATGGCGGACAAAACTACTTTCTCAAAAAGTATTACTTCTTTTGGAATTTTTGATGTTGGAGGACAAAACGTTGATTTTTTCTTTAGTCCCGTTGTTTCTGTGTTCTCTTTCAGTGGATTATCCAAAAAGAAAGTAATTAGACGTATCTTACGGCAGAATTCGATAAATTCCGTCTTAAGTTGTACGAAATTTGTTGCTTTGGATGGTACGAACGATAAACCCTTTTCCAACACACTCAGTTCTTCCTGTGTCAGAGTTTTATCTGAAAGGTTGAAAATTGGGGAACTATTCGGTTCCAGAACCTTTGGAACCGAATAGTTCCCCAATTTTCAACCTTTCAGATAAAACTCTGACACAGGAAGAACTGAGTGTGTTGGAAAAGGGTTTATCGTTCGTACCATCCAAAGCAACGAATTTCGTACAACTTAAGACGGAATTTATCGAATTCTGCCGTAAGATACGTCTAATTACTTTCTTTTTGGATAATCCACTGAAAGAGAACACAGAAACAACGGGACTAAAGAAAAAATCAACGTTTTGTCCTCCAACATCAAAAATTCCAAAAGAAGTAATACTTTTTGAGAAAGTAGTTTTGTCCGCCATCTCCGAAGCTGAACAACAAAGGAAGAGGTTTGTCAAATTCAATATAACTAGAGCTCAAAAAGAAGCGTTGCTTGCCCTAAAAAATGATCCGTCAATAATAATCAAACAAGCGGACAAAGGCGGTTCAATTGTCATCTGGGCGACAGAACGATATACAACGGAAGTGATGAGACAACTCTCCAACGAACAATGTTATCGGAAATTGAACAAAGATCCTACTATTGAACTTCAAGGGAAACTGTTTAATATTCTACAGAAAGGTTTTGAACAAGGGTTCCTGGGTAAAAAAGAATATGATTTCTTAAAGAACAAAAATCCACGCACACCGATCTTTTATGTCCTCCCAAAAGTGCATAAAGATCAGAGTAGTCCCCCGGGACGCCCAATAGTCTCGGGGTGTGAGTCATTGAACGAATCAATATCTAAATTCGTGGATTTTTTCCTCAAACCATTCATGCCAGATGTGAAATCGTACATACAAGACACTACGGATTTTCTAACTAAACTTAACACAATGGAATTTGAAGAAAATACACACTTCCTTGTAACACTGGACGTCACTTCTCTCTATACAGAGATCCCACAGGATGAAGGTTTGGCGGTGTTGGAGTCATTCTTGAATAGCAGACCTAAACCAGAAAAGGTTCCGACGGATTTTATCCTGGAACTAGCTACATTTGCTTTGAAAAATAACTATTTTTGTTTTAAAGATGACTTCTTTCTGCAAACTAAAGGCGTCGCAATGGGGTGTCCATTCGCCCCAGAGCTGGCAGTCCTTTTCATGTCCAAATACGAGGACCGTTTTGTATACAACAACAACCCCTTTGCAGTTTACATCACTAATTGGGTTCGATACATCGATGATGTCTTCCTAACTTGGACTGGGGAAGAAAACCAACTACAAGAGTTTGTACAGTGGCTTAACAACAGAACGCCAGACATAAAATTCAGTCTGAACTCTTCCAAATACAGAATGCCATTTTTAGACGTTGAGATCTATCCTAGCAATGGCGGTCTAGTCACCACACTATACAAGAAAAAAACGGATAGAAATAAAGCACTCCATTATTCAAGCAATCATCCGCGCAGTCTAAGAGACAACTTGCCTTACGGCCAATTTTTGCGAATTCGTCGAAATTGCACATTCAAGGACGAATATCTGTGCCATGCTGAAAATTTGAAAAACAACTTACTATCCAGGGGCTACCCCAAGAAACTACTGAAGAAAGCAATGAAACGAGCATGGTGGACCCCACGTGATGCACTTCTGGAGAGAAAAGATAAATCCAAAACCTCCAGGATTGTGTGTGTATCCACCTACAGTCCTACATCGAACTGGCTTAAAAAGACCATCTCTCAAAATTGGCATCTGATCAAAAACCTTGATGTCTCACTCAACGAACCGCCGCTATTTGCTTTTAAAAAAGATAAGAGCATAGCCAATCAGCTAGTAAGAGCTGCGCTTCCAAAAACTAAAAGTCCTGACATAAGAAGTCTCCTCAATTTGTCCCCTATACAAGGTCATCGTAAATGTGGGACATGTGTCTGTTGCGATTCCACCATGGAAGGGAACCATTTCTCTCACAAGGAAATTCACTGGAAACATAATCTTTTCTCCAATTGTAAAACAAAATATGTTGTATATGGGATCTTGTGTCCTTGCGACAAGCTTTACATCGGGAAAACAAATCAGGAAATAAGGCTAAGAATCCAACAACACAAATCAAGGATACGCAAGAATGTTCCCAATGCCCCGCTGGTCAACCACTGGCATCTCAACAACCACACAGAAAAAGATGTGAGATGGACTGTGATCTCTAAAGTCACACAAGATAACAGAGGAGGAGACCTGGACGCCAAACTGGTTAAAAGAGAGGCTATGCTCATTATCAAATTTAATACATCAGTGGATGGACTGAACGAGCTATCTGAGATTTACAATCTGTGAAACCTGTTGAGTTGTTTCAACTAATCGAGACTCTGCCGATTGGCACCCAAAACGGGTATCATACTAGGGTGGTATGTGACTTGTGTACGATACACCGACTACTACACCCCAACTATTTATGGACATTTAGCTATTTAAATACCGGATCACCCATTGGTCAGGCAACTTGTTGAATTGTCCAGCTCGGTTATTTCCGAGCGCCATGAATGTAATTCCACCTTGCACGTTTTTAGGAGCTGTCAAGTAGCCAATAACTATTATGGTGGGCGCCCAGCCACACACTGTTCCTACAGTGAGATTACAACAAAGTTTTTCACACACTGTTCAATAAAGTTTTCTTCTCTATACTAAAAAAGTGTAGTTGAATGACACACGAACCCATTTTTCCTTTTCAAAATTATGGGTCTTTCACGGACACACGATCCCGCCGAAAGGGTCTTCATGCCACAGAAAATATCCCGCTTAGTTGGATGTTGAGTATCGTCTTTTTTAAAAAAAAACATAAATTGGTTTTCTACTACATCTCCCAGAATGCCTGAGAAGCTCCGCCCCACTAAGACTTGGATTTCCAATTGAAAGTTGACACGTATTTACCAAATAGCCACCGCTTCCTTTCAGAATCAGTCTTCGGTGCTGTTTGCACGGTGCGTGATGGTTATGGCGGCATTTGAGTAACCGGATAAAAGGTAAACAGGACCTTAAGAGCATATAAAACTTAAACGTGATGTTGCTGAAATTGTTTAAAGACCCGCGGTCTCACAACTTGCTTCGCTTTCTGCCCCCAGGCCTTAGCTGGCGACTTGGATTTCCAATTGAAAGCTGACACGTATTTACCAAATAGCCATCGCTTCCTTTCAGAATCAGGCTTCGGTGCTGTGAGCACGGTGCACGATGTTTATGGCGGCATTGCAGTAACCGGATAAAAGGTAAACAAGACCTTAAGAGCATACAAAACTAAAACATGCAATTGTTCAAAGACCCGCGGTCTCACAACTTGCTTCGCTTTCTGCCCCCAGGCCTTAGCTGGTGATTTAATTTCCAACACGCCCTCCTGCACGAAAACATAACCATCTCTGACCAAGAAGAGTCAACACACACAAGCACCTATGAGATACCGTTTGTCTCAACAAGTAAGATTTTTATCATCAGACTAGGGCACCTTGGTGCCATTAGACGCTTGCTTTGACGCTTAAGCTCTTCTCTGATCTTGCCCTTGCCTATTTTCTGAAAAATCTCACCCTACTATTCACAGATTGTGGGCGTCGGACGGTTATTTCGTCTCACTTTGAAAGCCTGAGTAGCGTACTTTCATGCTTTAGGTAAGGCTCTTGAGTTTTGGTGTATGGTTAATTATTGTTTTGAGAATTGAGGGGCCAACTGGTCTAACTCAGTGTTGTGTTTGTTTTTGTTCCTAGAGAGTATTGGTCCTGAAGAGAATCCCCGGTGAAGGGATTCGAAACGCGTAGACCCTTTTTGACCTATCTTCGCCCTTGGCCAATCATCTGTCAGAACAAATAAAAATAAATGTTTAGAAGTACTGCAAATGCTAGTTGTTGATGGCCTTATGTATATTGTACATACAATTGTAAATTGTCTGTTTTATAGTGTTTAGTCAGTATCCTTTTGTGCATATTTGTGGTGTTTTTAGTGTTGTTGTTGTCTGAGTGATTGAGGTACGCTAGTGGTGACGTCATTTATATGTGTTAATGTAATGTACATATTTGTAATAATCTGTTGCTTTTTGATTATTTAATGCTTTAATCATTTCTATATAACCGTGCAAAATAATAGGAAAATTTGCAAAAATATTTTTGATTAAAATCAACCAAAAAAATGGGCAGTAATGGACGTGTTTAATTCAGTTCATGCTTAAAAACTTTTTTTGAAATTTCAGTGCAGCATTGGCACTCTCTTTGTTTTGTTTGGGTGACATTATGCAGCAATTTGTTTTGTAAATTTGTCTACCTGTGCTGTACGCAAATGTATGAAAATGTATGTTTACTCCCACCAGTGCAAGAGTTTTGTGTTTGCTCTCTTATCTCTCATTGGTTGTAGCTTCTGGGGCACAGGCAGTTGGTTCTGCAGCTCTCCCACCTCCTCCGGGAAGGAGCTTGATACATTTCTGTATTAGTGGTGTCTAGTGCCTTAATGGAGCTCACTCTTGCAGCACTGGTCTGGAGCAGATACTTCTGATGTTGGAGGAATGGCCTTGTGAGTTGGTTTTTAATCATATGCTCTCCATGTGTTCCGCTGCAATTGTGATAAAAGTTTAATGTCTGGATCTTTTGTTAGCATCAGAAGGCTACCTTTTGACAATGATGTGGGAAGAAGCCACTTGCGTGATAAGAAGCAGCAACAAGCTGAGAAGGGATTGGGGGGGGCAAGTGGAAGAGAGGGATGGAATAATAAAGGGAAAACCAAGACAGAAGGCAGGCCTCAAGAGGAGCAGAGGGATGGAGCAAGGGAAGAACAGAGATAAAACAAACAACAATGGTGCAAGCTACAACAACAACAGGGGAAACAATTGACAACGGGGTAAGAAGTGATGCTGAGGAAAGAAGAAAAAATAGTACCTCAAGCACAAGCAGTGGAAGGACACCAATAAGCACAATAATAAGTACTTGGTCCATGCTTTATTGAAGGGGGAAAAACATGAAAAGGAAGTGCAGCCAGCACACACTGACCAATGAGAAACAAGGAAATGAGAGTGATGATGAAGCCACCCAATGGTATGTAATGGGTGGGTTTTAAGCCAATTTATATATATTTTTAAGTTAAGAAAAGATCTCTCCAGCGACAGCACATGCGCTGCTTCAGGTAAGACTTAAAAAGGATGCTAATGATGTGTTGTTCCCTTTCCGTTTCTGTAATGGGTAACTCTTTGTTAGTGTAGTCCTGGTTTTCTATTCTGCATTCTCCATGTGTGTGTATGCTGGGTGCTGTCATTATTGTTTCATTCATTACGTTCATTGGTAGGTGGGATTTGTAAACCATTTATGTTCTCTGTTTTTTGTACTGAAGACAAGATCTGGGAGAGGGCCTGGGCGGGGCAGCATCATGGGTGCTAGCTTTTTCACTGTTCCAGGGTGGCATTACAATGCTTATAGACCGCTTGTTAGAACGGACCTGCTCTTCAGCACCTGTTATGAGCCTCAATGTACCCCAATATAGGCCTAGGTAGTTGCATGACCTTCTATCTACATTTGTCCTACCTTGCGCTACATAACGGCTCTGGTGCTGACCTTTTACCTAGTTAGGAGCCATATAAATGTTGTGTGATTTTCTTTGAAAACTAGCCTCATTTATAATGCATGAGGATTCTTATTATCAAGGCAGGATTACCATCTTCTGCATAATAACTCTTTACAAAAGTCCCCACTATCGTCATCCTAGGCCGACAAGCCCACAGTACCGTGACATATCTAGGTAGAACCCCTGAGGGTACCTTTCGGGTATAGAAGTACCATATCTTTGAGGGGCAAACTAGAGGAGAAGCTTCCAGGCTGACACGAGATGCTGAAGTCCCTGCGCACAGACATTCCAGCACGCAGTGGTCTGACATCCATTGTGGGGTGTCCAACTCGAGACCAAGACGGTGTTCTTCATTCTATCCCATCAGGAAATGGGGTTGGCTCTTTCCTAGGTGATTCTTGGCTATGCACCTACATACATGATAGGTACACTAAGGTACATCTAGTTAGGGTTTGCATCGTAGGAGTACTTATGATTACTGCCATGTATCTCTATGCCTGCATATATTCACTCTTTTAGCACCATGATAGAATTCTACCTTTTATTTATTCTGTTGGTGCTTATAACCGTATACATCTGTTTCTGTCTAATGGTTGTAGCAGCAAACGTGTTTTATACTAGAATGACGCTGGTTCAATAAATGATTATTGAAAACGTCCCATCTATTTATTCTGTATATCTCTCTGAGAATGACTGAGCATGAGTGACTGAGCAAAAAGTACTGTATTGTTTCCACGATTCCTGAGGGTTCAGGGTGTCATGTTTGATAGTTACCAGAAACTATACGCTCCTTGGTAAGGTTGTGGGGCTTATAGTGGCTTTGTGAGCTAGCTGGTCTACAGACTAACATATCCTTTGGGGACATCTGGAATCAGTCTGGACACCAATCCCTTAGTTTATGTTGTCTAAACTCACAAATCCTATATAGATTTGTAGGAACTACACAACATGGTGCTGCCAGTGTTGGTTTGGTTCTTATTTAACGGTCATTTCTGAGTAGTTCAGTCGTGCTCTCTCAGAGACCCCTACTCACATTTACCCAGGGATGTCTGGAGTGAGGAGGAAAAATCCGCTGCACCTGAGTAAGTGCATCCTATATATTGGCTGCAGGTTTATTCAAGTTTAATGGATTATAGTTCCTTACATTGTGTATAAACCTTATCTCTATTTTCCTTGAAACTCTTTAAGCAATTTCTATTCAAGCTGACGCCGAGGCTGCATTAAATGCAGCAGAGGAAGAAGAACAGGAAGGTGCTATAAACATTTCAGAAAATTGCAGCAATGCACTTACTATAAAATTAGCAGATTATGGTCTCTCATCATTAGGTGGGACCATTACCTTTGTGATTGAGGCACACAAGGCATACAGAACAGAGGTGTTCTATTCTTGGGTTGAATTCCCACCTGCAGATGCACACACACATACATTTCATTCTTACACTCCGGATGATCCACCTGAAGAATATTCTCCATACGAGGACCTAGACGTCCCGCTCACTTACCAAGAGCATATAAATTTGATTAAAGGCGCTCTCCCACATACCAAAGAAAGAGTGAGACTCGGTCCACTCAGTAGAGACCGAGCGACTTGGCTGGTTCTAGTTGCTTACACACCGCATCCACTTCACAAAGAAATAATAAAGCTATACAGAAATTTTACACAGTTCATTATGTGAACACTCACACTTCAACCCACAAGGGTAACTCAAACAGGTCAACTACAAGGGACCACAACTAACATCACCACACAAACGCTGAACGCAAATATGGGAAGAATGCCCACTAAATGTGAGCACATGGCAATCTGGATAGCACAGAAAATAGCACAGCTTGAGGCAGTGTTTCCACACACAGGCTCACAAGAAAAATACAGTATACTGATAATCTGCTTGCCACTTGGGGTACAATCTTCGCTGCCGTCTATACCAGGACTCATGCTACCCCCTCAATAGCAGTCATACCAAAAGTAATGAAACAAATACAGAAGGAGTACGGGGCAAAACCTGCCCTGAATTTAGGGATGAAATCAATAGGCAATCTGCGGGTCAATCCAGTTACACTTACCTAACCTTCAATGAAGGCAAAACAGTACCCAGTGCATACAAACCTAATTTGTACACAAAAGCTGAAATGCATTTTGCATCAACTGAAAAAATACTGACAGCTGTACAAACTGCTGTAGTGAGAGAAAGAGCACTAGTTCAGGGGAAACAAATAATCTTTGCAACTTCGGCACCAACCTTAGAGGCTGTCACAAAAGCAAGCGTTCCAAACGAGAACGTGCTGCGTCCAAGATGGACACAGTGGGCTAATTTTCTCACTGCAACAGATATAGACTTTAAGTTTGACTCTACATTGAAAACACAAGCATTCCCGCAATACGAACAAGAATATCCTCTCCGGAATTAAATAATGCCTCTAGATCAGTATCTATATATAATATACACTGATGGATCTGCTCAGCCTGCCGTAGCAAGTAAACAGCAATACAGCACTGCATGTGTGATTGTAAAAGGACCTATGCAGGATGGCAAGTTCCGTCCTAACAATATGCAGACGCAGTCTCTAGGAAATTGCACGGCGCAGCTGCCAGAACTTAAAGCCCTAATACTGGCACTAAAAAATATGGATTGGGAATTCCCCACACATATTGTGTGCCATTCATTTTACTGTGTCCAGTCATATAATGAATATCTTCACTATTGGGGCCAAAATAGGTTTAGAGATTCCAAAGGTTAAACAATAAAGCACAAGTTGCTTTGGGAACAAGGGGAAGAGCTGAAAAAAGGTTTGCCACAGGCTCACGTGATCCATACGCTGAGTCATCAGCATGTTGGTGTGCACATTGATGGAACTTCATTGGCTGATGAGACTGCCAAGGCGACAGTGAGAACTGCAGCCTTTTCTGCAAATACTCGTTCTAGCACAAGGATAGACGGACAGATAATGGTAGCTGTCATCGCTATGCACAATAACAGCTCAGCCTTGCCAAAAGGATTTCCACTCAAGTACTCCTACAAGTTAAAAGCACAAATATTCTGTATGCTCAAATTCCAGGAGTGGGGATAGAATACAAAACATGGATCACAGATTATGTTTAATACTAGCTGCACACGAAGGGTTCCACCATAGCATGCCTACCACAGACACCACTGCTGGTATCAGACAGACCCCTCGCATGTGTCTATTTGGACCACTGTGGCTCCTCACAATCTGACAGGGCTTACAAGAACATCTTGGTGACAGTGGATTCATGCTCTAGATTCCAGTGGGCTCGGCCCCAGTGCTCAGCTGATGCTCGAACTGTTATAAAGGATTTGCGAGTCTTCATAGCGACATATGCAATTGGCACATTACATTCTGAACATGGCCCTGCATTTAGCTCTCGGGCTTATAATGAAGCTATGAGAAGTTTGGGTGTGGTCTTGCGGTACTCCTCTCCATATTATCCCGAGGAAAATTCGACTGTGGTGAGGAAATCCGGGGAGTCAAGCAATCCTCAACAGCGAGGGAATTAGGTTTGGGTGGCAGTTGGGTCAATCCCCTATATGGGGTCCAGAAGGCACTTAATAACATGGCAAGAAGTTCTCTAGGAGGCCGTACTCCATATGAGGTCCTGTTTGGAATTAGAAAGTGGGGCCCAATCTTGATTGTGGCAGCACAGTGCCGGATGAAAAAGCATTAGACATCAATGATCGTTTAGCTGTTTTGTAGGAACTCAATGAATTCCCGACATTACAAAGCAACGTCCAAATAAAACGCACCACCACTGAGCAAGTAAAAAATGTTTCGGCAGCATCTGCCTAGGTCCACAATATCGCGGACTTGGTCAGAGAAAAAATTGTGGATAAAAAAAGATTTGGGCCATCTTACGCCTGTACCTGTCCTGGCTGTTGAAGGAACAAGAACAGTACTTGCGCCTCTTGCTGGCAAAAAAGAAAAGAAATTCATCTCCATTGATCTGATCAAAAATATTATGTGGCTGATTCTGAATAGCAGGCCCAGTGGGCTCCTAGGTAGCTGTTGATCTCCTTTCGCTACCATACAAGAATTTCAGACAGAGAGACTAATAACGTTTGAAGAGTCTACTATACGGGGTAATGGAGTTACCATCAATGGAATGGAACTCATGCCTATTGAAATTGAACAGCAACAAAACACAAGTGAAATACAGATCTCAATTTGGCCTAATACCAATATATATGTAAATATGCCCAGAAACGAGTCAACTGCCAGTGCTACACAACCTGCTGAGCTACCAAAGATAGATGGAACAGCGTCTGGCTACTTCATCGCTTTTGATACCTTTTCTCTGGATCCGAGTGAACCTGAGTCACCACCAGCTTCTGTTACCCACAAAGAAAAAATATATGATATACCTTTGGCTGAAAAAGACTTACCTTGTTCCTACCTTGCTTCAGCTCTGGATTGCAATGGTCTACTTTTCCTAGTCGTTTGGATTGGTGTAGTGACTTTCTTTTTCCTGCTCCTAAATGGACACTATCTCCCAGAATGCTTCGCAGTACCACATGTGAACTTGGTCATGAAACCACATACATCTTCTCATCATCAACAAAGAGACCTGTCCTTTGTGAACATTACAGCAGGTCCCGCTCCTGAAGGGATAGTTTGGGATATGGTTTCGTGTGATGTATTTGGTCCCAGTGAACTTTTGAAAATGCCACATTTGTTTGAAATTTCCTTGAATGATATCATCACCTCCAGTACTTTCTCTGATGATTGGGATTTTGAAACTGTAAAGTCTATGCTGTCTGATTTAGAACAATCTGCTGCATTCTCTAGTAATGAATTGTATGATGATACATCTGATTTTGACTAGGCCTGGGCTAAAATTCCATTCAGCTCGCGGAAATTGCGATAATTTGACATTTTTGCGTTCCGCAGAGTGCGCGAAAATGTCAAAATTTCCGCAATCCGCATTTTACCGGAAATTTTTAGCTTGCTCGCGCTGTATAATAATACATTCTCGCATGCGCGCGATCGCCTTACCTGAATCCCCGCGTTCGCCGACAAGTTTTCCCGATCCGGTCGCGTTCTCCACGAGATGTTGGATTGTTGGTAGCCATTTGCGCTGTCTCGCGACAGTTCGCGCCCGCAGTAAAGTCATTCGTCGCGCGATCACGTCTTTCTTCTCGCGATCATGCACCGCGAGACAAGTGAAAACAAGATGGCCGTGCCCGCGAGCAACCGCATGGGTAAGTTGGCGAGCCGTGACCACGCAGAAAATATCGTGTTTGCGGAAATTTTTAACATTTTCGCGATAATTTGCGAAAGTGAATTACACAAATTCCGCCCACCCCTAATTTTGACACCATGTACTGTTACCAACACTATGGTCATAATTTCTTGCACAAAGCAAATATCCCATGTAATGTTTTCACTTATTATCAATGGGAAAATTGGCCAACACCACCAAAAGGTAGTTCACAAATGTTTGTACAGATGTTTGCTTATTTTTCCAAGTTTAACACTTCAGATCCGAAATCGTATTATTCTAAGGTTGCACCTATACCTGCAAAGAAAAATATGCTCACCAACACGAAACAGATCTACTCTGCTTCCTTTATTTCCCAGCTGTCTTTACAGGGTTTTGACTTTTGGAAGGACAACATAGATACAAAATAATTCTGGGGGACTAAAGATTGGCATGTTCAGGGAACCGAGGCAACAAGTCTGTTGCACTGTGTTGTTCAGGAAGATAATCTGTTGTGGAATTATCTTCCTGAACAACACAGTGCAACAGACTTGTTGTCTTGGACTAACCAAGATTAAGGACTTGAGCTCACCTTGGATTCCCTCACTCACACACTTTGAGGGGTGGCTTAACTATACACAACATAGTGAGGATAGACTAGATTATGCATGATGGTTCATACAATTCTTCAGACCCCATTTGGAAGGTTGGTTGGTTTGGCCTATTGACACAAATGGGTGTCAGTCAAGATTCAGGGGTACCCCCGACGGGTTTAGTATCCATAGGCCTGACCAGTGCTATGTACAACAAGAGCACTTGGGTGGTGACATCTTACAGTAATGGGAAGTTATGCCTAGAGTGTCTAAAAACCTCAACACTGTCTCAAGTGAAACAACACTTGTCCTTACTATCAGATGACATTGATCTTAGGTCCCCTGAAACCACATCAGAAATGCTTCTTATATGCTATTTATAATGAAGTATGGGAGATCTCACAACAGGAGGCTGTTGAGAGATTGCGTGAGATTGACAGGATTAATCTGGAAAAATCGTTGGCAGTGGTCGACAAACAATGGTATGACCACACTAACATTCAGGATTTACACACTGGGCAACATTGTGTCTTCTGCAATAGATATATTAGAACAGGATTTGTCTATTCTTCAGCATGGGCAATCTCAATTGCGGTCCATTCTGTTATCAAGCTGGATGCTACACTCATTGCGCTCTGGTCACGTGGCTTAGCGGTATATCAACAGTACGTCTCTGTTTTCTGCATATAATCTAACAGAACGACAGACAACAATAGCACGAAAAGATGCAAAATATACAATGCTGCACGTTGAAAAATTGGACCACTTACCTTTCAACGTGGCTGAGTCACCGTCCACAGAATGGTTAATCCATGGCCATACACTGCCAAATGCAAAAACAACAGTTGATGGACAAAATGCAGAACAATGTCATACATTCACCCCAGTATATGACATTGCCAGTCACAACATTTCAATTTCAATATTGTCTACAGTTTCACCAAGTAGGCAGGTATGAAGCGTTGAGTTAGGAATTCATTACTGAATCTTGGGAATTACCGTACAGATTTAGATGCAGGAATGGGGGCACTGAAGTATTTCTCAGCGGTTCAGACTATGAGAATTTTTTATGTGGGTCTCTAATTTGTCAAAATATTATGCTTCACAGAGCTTGTAATGCTTCGGTTGCAAACCTATCATGTCACTTGAAAGGATCCCCAGTTGCTGTGATTCATCCGGTGTTCAAACTGCTCTTGAATTGGGAGCTATTTGATGTTGAATGATCAAGGTTGTTGTTGGATGCTGCCAGCCATTGAATATCTGGTCACAGTAAGCTCCAGGGTTACTTGCTGTATGCAAGTATTGTTTCCACCGATCCACACAGTCAGGGAGGTGCCACTATGGCCTTCATTAAATTCTTTCCTTTATACGGTTTGTTTCTCTGAGCAGCCTTGAAGCCATACTTTTACAGAAGGATGTGTTCTTAACCTCAGCCCGAGAGACTTTTGATCTCCAGGATACAAGGTCTGTGGTTGAGATACAGGCTTTAGTCTGAACGAACTTCCGCTCCATTTAGGAGAAACGGCACATCGTATGTTTAACATGTCTGATACGAGTGGGGCAGTGCACCTATTTAAGAATATAGGTTCTGGACTATTGAGGACCTTTCAGACGATCTTCGGAGTTATTTCATCCTTTATACACTCTGTATTAGGAAATGTTTTTGGAGGGCTTCCGCTAGTCGTACTACTTGTAGTGGGTATACTGGTTCTAATTTCCCTACTACGCAATGGACGTCCCAGTTTCCAAAGAGATGGAAAAAAGCACTCTTGGTGCAATGATGCTGTGAACGAATGGTACTCCATCTGGTCACACCTCCGCTTCGGGAGCTAAGCGAGCATTGACTATGTCTTGCCTGTGCTCCGCTGCCTATTCTGCAGATACAAATGTGTGTTGGATGTATGTCTTCCATCGGTTGCGTCTCCGGATGTGAACATTCTGCTGGACCCATTAAAGGCCCACATAATGCAGTGTCCTCAGCGTATTCCAATGTTGATATTGGCATTCTTAGAGCCACCACGGCATGCTTCTGCTCCTGTTTGAATGGACACCAGCTCTACCACAGGCTCATAGGCTTCGAGTACTTTCTCAGCAACAGCTAATCGTTTCTGACAACTATCGAACATGACAACCCTGACCCCATAGGGATCGTGGAAACAGTATAGTACTTTTTGCTCAGTCACTCGTGCTAACTCGTTCTCAGACAGATATACAGAATAAATGGAGGGGACGTTTTCAATAAGCATTTATTGAACCAGTGTCATTCTAGTATAAACTATGTGTGCCATTAGACAGAAACAGATGTATATGGTTATAAGCACTAACAGAGTAAATAAAAGGCAGAATTCTACCATGGTGCTAAAATAGTGAATATATGCAGGCATAGTGATACATGGCAGTAATCATAAGTACACCTACGATGCTAACCCTAACTAGATGTACCTAGCATGTATGTAGGTTTATAGCCAAGAATCCCCCTAGGAAAGAGCCAACCCCATTACCTGATGAGAGACAATGAAGGACCCCGTGTTAGTCTTGAGATAGACACCCCGCGAGGGATGTCAGACCACAGAGTGCTGGAGTGTCTATGTGCAGGGACTTCAGCGTCTCATGTCAGCCGGGAAGCTTCTCCTCTTGGGCCGTCCATAACAAATTCAGAGGACCAATCTTTTTCAGCCAATAGGTTATCATATCCATATGTGAGGTTCTCCCAAAAGAGACCTTTTACTTTCCTGGGTATGTCCCCCTCCATTTGGAGTGTTATTTCATATACCTGATGTGGGACACTTACCCTAGTATCAGGTGTTTCCACCGTAATATATGTTCATTCAACACTGCTGTCAACAGAAATTCCATCAGGTTCTGGCGAGCTAGTGTTACTTCTGCTGCACTGCCAAGCATCGTCAGAGCCCATTACCCCTTCAGACGTTGAGTCCTCAGTAGCCTGGGCATTTCTTATTTTAAGGCCAGCTACTTTTTAAATTGAGGTTTACTTTTTGGTATATCTTCTTTTTTGAAAATATAGTCTGAAGTGCGATGTGTGCTTTGCTTGCTCTTCTGATCTGCGTTCTGACCGCCCTTCCCTCTCGGAGTTTTTGAATGAACCCTGAAAGGAACGAGAGGAACGTGTATCAGTATCCTGAAACCTGTCAGGTTTTTTAATATTATCACGATTTCTCAGCTTATGTTTCCTGTCAGAGGGCTCTTGTTGAGGAGACCCACCCCGTATTTGTGATTTATTCTGCTTGTTTTTTGATTGTTTATTATCCCATTTCATTTTAGAACAATTGGGTGTTTGCTTGGAATTATCCTTTTCAGGATTCCTCATTAATTGTGGTTTCACCGATCTAGCTCCCAAATTATGTCTTCCCAGCGAAGCATAGGTTTCCTTGATAATTTCTTGTAATTCTCGCTCCTATTGTGCAGGAGTGTATTCCCTCAGGTGATGGCATATATCCACCGCTGCTGCCTCCCTTTTTGTTTGCTAACATAATTGAAGATATCTGGGAAAAATTGCCTATTAATTTCATCTCTAAGTCCAAGGCAGGTTCTGCCCTGTACTCATTCTGTATTTGTTTCAATACTTCTGGTAAGACTGCTACCCCAAGTGGTCCAACCCTCTATCTGGGGGAGCTATCCCCATTGGCAAGCAGATCATCAGTATTCTGTTTTTTTCTTGCGGGCCTGTATGCGGAAACACTGCCTCAAGCTGTGCTATTTCCTGTGCTATCCAGAATGGCATTTGCTAACATTTAGTGGGCATTCTTCCCATATTCGCGTTCAGCGTTTGTGGGTTGATTTTAGTTGCAGTCCCTTGTAGTTGACCTGTTTGAGTTACCAATGGGGGTTGAAGTGTGAGTGTTTGCATAACCCCATGCCTCCCTTTTTCACAATGATGGTGCCCCCTGTCTGTTTTGGGACTGCCATAACAGAAAAATATGTAAATGCACAAGTGCCAAATGGCATTGTTGGGCGCTCTAGCCAGAGCAGTGAATACATTATGAGCTGCTCTTCCGCTGTGGTGGGAGGGCTGCAGTTTTTTTTCTTTTGCTATGCAGCCTCGTGCAAAACAGCTTTTCCTCCAGTTTGTTCTTTATTTTGGGAGTGCCCGGTCCCACCTGGGCACCCGTATGCCTCTCAAACACTGGGTGTAATCGAGGGAGCCCACCCCTTCCTGCCCTGCCGGATCCCGCACAGCCCGCACTTTATGTGAGAGCATAGGAGCCTGTACCTTTTCTCTCCCTGCCTGTTCCTGTGAAATGTATTTAATCTGTCAGAGCACAGTGACAAAAGGTCTCGGCTCTATTCCTGAGCTTAGCCAGAAAAATATGACAATTCTGGACAACCCCTAGGTTGTATCGATATCTTTGTGGAACTTGCAAATTTGATTTTCTCTACACAGGTTACACTCCATTTCGATATGTCACTGCAGGCCAAAGGGAAGCAAAACTGCACTCTATGGCATTTTTCTCCCTAAATGTATAATAAAGTGCCACAACAAACAACGCAGTAAATCACACTGGCTTTCCCTATTAGTGAACACTAAAATTATAAGGCCTACCCAGGTCAATATCTAATCCTGCAGAGTCTCCTCTACCGCTGGCTACCTGTGAGCAGTTAGCCAGCTGTGCACGAAAGTAGTCTTCCATGCTCAGCGTGCTCAAAGGTGGACACGTGTGTGTAAATGTGTTCCTGAGAAATCTGCCAAGTTCCTCTTACCCTTACTGTGTCACAGCCGGCTTATCTTAAAAGGCAGACACTGGCGGTAAAAACGGGCAGTCCATTTGCCGTGTGATTACCATGGGTAAGACTCACTCACAGAAAAAACTCCAAAACTGGTTGATCAAAAAAGCAAAATACCCGGCTGTACTGAATGGGTAGTGTAGGAAGGTGGAATCTGACTATATGGTTGCCCCCACTTTTTGCCTGGTGTTTTGCTGGTTTATGACTTAGTTGAACTGGGATCCTGCTATTCAGGGCCCCAGTCTATCGGCTTTCTCTGTAAAATGATTTCCATGTACATTAGGTACATATCCAATTGGATTCTGGAGTGCCTTATAAGCCCCTAGTATATGGTATACTATGTACCTAGGGCATAGGTACCTCAGAGACCTACCAGGGGCTGCAGCATGTATTATGCCACCCCTGGGAATCTCTCCAAAATGACACCACAGGTCTGCTACTGCAGCCTGGGTAAGGGTGTGCTTGCACCCCTTACTGTGGTATAGGCTACCTATATCACTACCTTATACAGACACATATAAACCTATCAGCCACTCCTATGGCAGACCTTGACAATCCTGAAGGCAGAGTTCTTGGTTTTATGTGAGAGGGTGCCCTAGCATGAGCTGAGCCCCTCTGCAGCATTCAGAAATACTTCCTTATGCCTGTTCTGTGATACAGCCATACCATATACTCTTAAGTGCATTATAACCTCGCAGTAAATGCTAACTTTGGGATGGCTGCATCAAAACATGCCGTGTTTAGCTTTACAGGGCTTCTATGTTATTATAATTTTCCTTTTTGAATTGAACATTGTTTACTGCTTTATCTACAGCGTTTAATTTAATACCCTAAAGTTAATTCTTTACAATGCTCTCTTAAAACTCTTCCCCTTTCTCCCCGTTTATCCCTTTATTCCCCCCTTCCTCTTCCTCTACCTTTGTCCCTTTTGCCATACAACTATATAAATTGCTTTTGTCCTCTGTATTTGATATTGGCTTGATTAATATGTTTATATTTTCTTCTATTTTTGATTGTATTTTTGCTTCTTGCTGATATCTTTGTATTAACAATTTCTTTAATAAAGCTTTTCAAACTTAAAAAAAACATGTCGTGTTTAGTGTCAAATGCTTTGGAATACTACCCCCCCACCTGTTCTGGCAGCGGGGGTAGCATTCTACCCTTCTAGAGGGAGAGACATGTTCACACTGGCTTAACCCGGTTAAATCCTTTCAAAGCCCTGGCATCACAAAATGGATGCCACTGCCACAGACACGGATCTGGCCTCCTGCTGCTGACCGAAACTCCGGCAGGGGAGGCCTGGACAATAGGTTTCCTGTCACAGGGAGGTGTAACCTCCTCCCCAGACAGGCAGATGTGTATTGGGGCAGGGTGGGTGCATTCAGTGAATGCTTTTGAGACACTGCCTGGGGCACACAAGGTGTCCCTGTGCATAGCCAGTTCAAATCGGTTGCAGAGGCACTCAGCCCCTGCTCTGGCGCGAAACTGGACAAAGGGGAAGGGGTGTAACCACCCCCTCCCCAGGCCCACCCATAGGTGGGGCCTTAGAGTTAGTCCATCCACTAAACTTAATATAAGTATAGGAATCCAGTCCCTAGGACTTTAGATTACCCTAGACGAACCTCTGAAACATATATCCTGGACCTTTGACTTTCTATCACGACTAGAAGATGGAAGAGATCTCCCTTGGGGTCAAGGAGTGACTCCCCTGCTTGGCAGGCACCAAAGAAGCAACTGACTGGTCTGCATTACTGAAGCTCCCACCGGACGCCGAAGTCTCTGCATCCCCAGAGGTGGATTTCCAGACTTCCACGAGGCTGCCCTGAGTCCACAGCAAAGCTGAGGCCCGTGACTATTGTGGGTAATGTGGAACCATGACCCCTGGACACCGTGAACTTTTGCAGTAACAATACCTTCCTGGTCATCCTCGAAGCTGTGCTTTGGGCTCAGAGTAGCCCCAGCCTTGAGCACCTCCTGCACCAAAGATTGTTGGCCTCCACTCCACAAGTGACCCGTGGGCCAGCTTCCAGTGCGACTGCTTGAGGCTCCTTTGCGATCACTAGCCCGTTGGCTAGCAGGTCCCCATGAAGGCAACTCCACTTCTACTTGTGCTTTTCTGGTTGATCCAGACTTGCTCTTACTTACCCTTGCTGGGTGAGTCCATCAGACCTTGCTGGTCTGCACCGCAGTCCTTTCTCTGATTTCCTGAGACTTGCTGTTACCAAGGCTTGTTGGGTCCTTCCTGGTCACCGACACCGCAGTACTCGACAGACTTCATGAGACAGCTCGAATCCGGCTCGTGGACTTTGTCGACGCCTCCTGGACCTCGTGGCTGAAGAGTCAAGACACCCACAAACGCACCTGAAGCACCCGACATCTGTGGGCATTGGTCCATCCTGCTATAGGTCACTGGCAAGTGACCCAGACTCTGTCCCCTCTGCTTTCAGGTTCCTTACATCCTAGATCCAGGCTTGGATCGCTCTGGACACTTCTCATCTTCACGGCAGCAGCAGTTCTTTGTAGGCTTCCATTGGAATCTACGAAGCGACCCGACACCAAAAGACACCTATGCACCCGGCTTCCCTGGGTGAGGTAACTCAAGTACTCCAGTACTCTCAAGGGTGCTAGCCCTAGAACTGTCTAAGTCCGAAAGGGTTTGGTCCTAGCTCGATTAAAAGGGTCCCTAATCTTTAAAATTCCAACCGCGACATTCCCCATAGAAAGTAATAGGAACCCGTGGTTGTGTTTCCACACTGTATATGGCTCCTGTGGGTCCCCTGTGTCACTACCTTGGGTGGTTCCTTGGGGTCCCAGCAATTTTAGAGGCAATAGGCACACTGCCTATTACAGTCGTGCTTCTTGCACCACTTTTTTAGTATATGGTTTGGTACGCCTCTAGGGCCCAAACAGGTATTTGTGCTTTTACTGATGCTTAAACACTTGTAACTGAAGTACTTCGAACTCCAGTCTCATAAAGAGACTAGAGGGGTGTGTATTATCTTAAATACATATATTTTGAATATATACCTGGTGTGGTTGTCTTTTCATTTGATTATTCAAGAGATTATAGACTGGTAAAACAAGCTGCTTTACATTCCTTTAAGACTTAGCCTGAAGGCTGCTCTCCATAGCTATCACTAGGATAGCTTTCACATAAGGTTGTCTTTAACCTATCACCATAAGGGGTTGTTTGGACTGATACAAGGTGCTCACTAGAACTAGTGGACAGCATATATCAGGCCACCTTCTCACAGGTAGAACCCAATTGTAACAAGAAGACACTCCAGGAACATAACATCCCCCAAATCATGGTCTACCTAGATAAACCCTGCTTAATTTTCTAAGGAAAAGCACGCATAATTGCTGTCCCAAATGAAGCCACTATATTCCAAAAAATGCACCACCGGAACTAAAGGGAGGCATCCCCACAGATCTGATAGTGAAGACTCAGCTAAGTGAGGAGGAATGACTGGAGCACCATAACGTGTCAGTCCCGTTGTATAGGGTTAGAACTCAAAATATTCCAAATCTGAGTTGCATAAACCATAATACCCCCACTGAATGATATGAGTGGACTAGCCTCTCCATCACCCACAGGTATGCTATAAGAAGCCCTCAATTAAATCTACCCGGGCCGGTTATAAAGAGATAACCAAACAGCAAAAGAAAAAGTGGGAAAGTGACAGGTGGGAAACTCTCAGGATTGCCCTAGATAATAAAGATTTGAAAACTTTTTGGGCAATAGTAAGCTCTGGCGATAGGGAAGGGAGTTTGTCGAAAGAGCCAAACATTGCTCCCGAAGTATGGGAGTCCCACTTCGAGTCTCTGTACTCAATAAGGGAAGACAGTCCTGACTGTACCGGCAACCCCTCTGTAATATTAGAACCTGACAGTGAGGGGATCATTGAGATCACCACGGCCGAAGTGAGTAACGCTATTAATAGACTCCACAGCAACAAAGCGCCGGGCCTAGATAAACTACCTGGTGACCTTTTCAAAGAGGAACCCAAAATCTGGGTACCCTACCTGTGGGTTCTATTTAATGCCGTTATGAAATGCATGAAGCCCCCGGACACTTGGTGTGGGGCAGAGGTTGTTCCCATACACAAAAAAAGCTGCCCTCTTCTCCCAACCAACTACAGGCCGATCAGCTTAATCGATATCACCCAAAAACTTTTCGGTCGGGTCCTTTTAGATCGACTCCAGGGCTGGATGGAAGAAAAGGAGATTTTGACCCCATATCAGGCTGGCTTCAGATCAAACATGTCAACCATGGACTAGATTGTTAGACTCCAACTTCTCTTCTGGAAAACGGTGACAGTAGAGGGTGGCAGCCTCTACTTAATTTTTGTTGATCTGAAGTCAGCTTTTGACCTCGTACCTAGAGAACAACTCTGGGAAGTGCTCAGAGATCTGGGTATTCCATCTTAACTCCTCAATGTCATTGTAAGGCTCCATCAAGACAACTTTGCCCAAGTGAGATGCGGGAAATACGGGGAGCTCACCTCGCGCTTCCCAGTTAGGAAAGGGGTTCGCCAGGGCTGTGTCCTGCCGCCCACTTTATTCTGCTTCTATGTCAATGGGCTTATTGACCATCTTAATAGAATTAAAGACAATGATGCCCCAAAGTTAGCCTCAGGGAGGGTGCCGGCACTAATGTTCACGGACGACACCCTCCTACTTGCCAAAACACTAATGGGTATTCAGCGTATTCTGGACGGGTTTGCTAATTTCTGCAAGCTCCGGGGATAGGAGATCAATATTTTAAAAACAAAGTATATGGTCTTCAACCCCCCTAAAACTACTCGCCCCAACCCATCTCTCTATGGAATTCCCCTGGAAAGAGTTAAGGTGTTTGATTATTTGGGTGTAACTTTGTCCGAACACTTTGAATGGGGGCCACAGATGATAAAGGCAAGGCTTAGGCTTACGCAGACGGTGGGTGGGATTATGTATTTACATAGCTCCTCTGTATTTAAACAGCCGGGCCCTGTGGTGGAAGTTTATAAGGCACAAGCATGGGGTGCTACTTTATATGGGGCAGAACTGTGGGGGCACCACCCGTCTTCTGATTTGTGTAAGGTGGAGAATAGTTTTTTGCGGCAGCTCCTAGGCCTTCCTCGTAGTACTCCCCTGCTGTCTTTTCGCATGAACTTAAGTATTAGGCCCATAGATGAGGAGATCGCCCTTAGACCCATCACATTTTGGCGTCGTCTATGGGCGACCCCGGAACTGTCCACTTTTAGGGCTGAGCTTAAGGAGTTTTTAGCTCCCTGTACCTTTAAGAAAATGTCCTGGTTAAACCATATAAGAGACTACGCATTTAAGTTAGGTATGCCAGACTTATGGAGGACACCTGACATAACATGCCCAACGACTCCCAGGGTGGCTCTATTTGGGCGCCATAGATCCCACAAACTAGCGGCCACCCAGGAAAGTTCTTCTCACGGGTGTTTGACTATGGAGTTTCTCCAAGTCAAAGGCGTGTACAACAGAGAATCCTTTCTGGACATTATCGAACCCCCTTTAGCCAGGAAACTTTATGTTTGGTTTAAGATAGGGTCCCTCCCACTTTGCTCTTTTACTAGCAAATGGACTAAAGAAAGCAATAGTGAGTGCCCCGTCTGTAAGTACAAGGAAGAGTCGATCATCCACATTTTCTTTTTTTGTCCAGCCTATCTCACGCCGCGCAAGCGTTGGTTAATCCAACTGTGCAAGAACATTGGCTTTGTGCGTTGCGCGGAGGCATTGAGAGTTTTAAAATATGCAACCACCCGCCAATAGTGTTTGCTGTCTCACGCTTTTTAAATTCAATGTGGTTCATTAGGCGCCCCTTTTTAAAGTAGTTGATTCCGGGATGAGATAAATAGTTAGTTACGCACAGGATTGTTTTTTATCATTCATGCGTCTCCCCCGGATCTAGACTATACCCATTCCTAACTTCGTAAAACTTTTATCTTTACTTTTATTGTATTATTTTTAAATCCTTTTTATAACATTTAAAAATAAATAAATAAAAATATATATATATCCCCACTTACACGGCCGAGTTCCCTTTTTTCTCCCTTATGTGTATCTCTGTAAAACTGCTGTGAACTTAACGATAATGAACTCAGTAATATTGAATGTGTTATTGTAAATATTTTTTAAGCGTGTTAATGTTTTGTTGTCAAATGTACTTTTATGGTCTTTTGTGGCCGAAATAAAGTTTTTGGAATGGAATGGTATGCTATAACTGCATATGTTGTCTGTATGTTCTGTTGATGCCCTCAGGAACTGCTGACAGGACTGCATAGGGCACGATCCAGTATAGATAATCCGCTCTGGTCACTCCCAGTGGTATGCTAAATAGTAAGTTTGAGTGACCAAAATGGGATACTTGACCATTGGTGACCACAGGATCCTGGGTGAAGTTGAAGGGACTATACCGGGGCCCTGTGTGGACAGGGTGGGGGATTTGGGAGTTAATGGTCAAAGCAGATTACTTACAAGCAGTCACAGTAAAGCTCATGAAAGACTGAAGGCTGACTGGGCAACAGTTGACGTTATCAGAAATCTGAAGGGGTGGTGGATAACCCTATATCGGGGTCTAAAGACACCTGTGAATTAAATACGAAGCTGTGGAATGTCAGAGGGTTGAATAATACTCCCACATCGTGCAAAGTTATGGGTTACATCAACTGGCATGGCACTGATGCAGTTTTTCTGCAAAAAACGGTTTTGCACAACAAAGCCAATGTGACCTGCCACAGAGCTGGAGAACACATTGTTTTTTTGTATCCTATTCTCTATAGTTTAGAGGAATGGCCATCTTAATTAGAACAGCTACAAACTTTAGACACTTACAAAGAGTCACTCCAGGGTCACTACCTCATTGTTTAGGGCATATTAGGGATAGCACACTCATCAATTAGTGCGAGCTTCGAGGAATAAAACAAATACGCGGAGTTGCTTGTTCTGCCCGTTTGCAATGCATTTTTTCTAATAGGAAGCGCTTATTGCGTGTTCGGGACGCTGTTTGCGTGCTCAGGGGAAAATATCTTGCGAACTTGCCCATGCGGTCGCCAATGGGCGCGGCCATCTTGTTTTTAACTTGTCCCGCCTGTTCGCAATGCGTATTTCCTGTTCTGGAACGGGTATTGCTTGTTCCCACCCATTCGCGATGCGTATTTCATGTTCACAAACGAGTTTTGCATGTTCGCGATGCTTTTTGTGTGCTTGGGGGGGAAATATCGTACAAACTTGCCCATGCGGTTACATTTTGTTTTTCACTTTTTTGCTATGGTTCTGGGCCTGCTTTTCTATCCTCCCTCCATCTTTTCAATCCTTTGTTTCTGGAAACTTTTTTTTGATCTTTTTTATTTATTATCTAACTCTCTAATTTCCTTATTCTATATTTTGAGATTTGTTCTACTTTTTGTGTGTTTTTCACAACTTTTTCACTCATTTTCTATTACTTGCTTTTTTCATTTCTGTTACTTACTTTTTTAATTCCTACCTTTTCTTTTCCAACCCCTGAGTACCAGAACCATGGCAAAGGGCAAGGTACATAGTCTGCCAGAGCCGCGACCGCCTTGCAGAAGGCGGCACCCAAATGGGTTGCAGGCACGAGCCTTATTTGGAGAGGCGGAGGTGGCCGCACTTGTTTTTTTTGTGCAGTGCCACCTCCCCTTAACCCTGGCAGCAGGCGGCAGGCCTGGGTCCAGGTACGGGCTCCAGGAGCATCACCAGCGGTGGTGAATGGTGCGCAGTGTTTTGCTGCTCTGGGGTCCGGCGCACCCCTAACCAGCTTACGCACCGGTGGTCCGATATCCTGGACCGGGAGCAGGACCTGCTGGACCTGCTAGGAGTTGAGGTCCCGGGGCTTGGTGAGTAGATTTTTAATATTACTACTTTGTGTTCTCCTGCTCTGTGTTATATATTGCAAATATATATTTATTCCGAATAGCAAGAATGCTACTACTTACATTGAAGGTGAATTACGTTTAAAAATCTTCTGTGATTGTTATGCCACAGGTGCTCGGCGCTACTAATCTTACTTGTTTGCTACTTTGCGCTCGCTTGGGCTGATTATGTAAGAGGTTACTTTAGAGAAATTAAGTTAGGTAATGTTAGAGAGACTCTAGTCCTTCCTTTGTCCTCCTGTCACTAAGAGATAGTGGTGGATTGATAGGTTTATTTACTTATTAGTTTTAGTTGGTAATTGTTTAGCAGTCTGCGTGACGCATCCTCTGTTACGTCATGTGCTGCTGAGTGTTGCTTACCCCAATCCTTAGTAGAACCTTTTGTAGTTTGTTTAGCTTAGCACTAGCAGAACATAAGCAGCAACCAACCAACAATTTGGTGTATGCAACAATGTATGCATGTGTCCTCCATCTATGCATTTTTGAGGACTAAAATAAATGGAAATGCAGACTTAGTGAACAATTGGCCCGTCTGGAATAGGTGGGCTAGGTCAGGTGGTGCTTAGGCTTAGTTAGTATTCTGGAATCAGAATGGAACACTGGATTAGTGTTCATAAATAATAACTAGATGATCCGCAAATCCCGCGATACTACTAGTCGACCTGATTAGATAGGTCAATTTTATTGCAATTGTTGTTTCCATAAATGTTTTTTTGAGTGTTTTTTTTTTTGTTATTTGTTTCACACTATTCATCAATGTTTGTCTCTTTCTTTCTTATATCTTTCATGATCAGCATCCAGGGGCAAGAAGACGGGGTCGTTGGAGTCGGCGGGAGCAGCTGCACAAGATGCCGGCCAGGACAACTCCTCTACCGAGGGCTCTGCTGCTGGCCCCAGTAAGTCCTCCTGTTGTTAATATTAATAATTATACTTCCCTAACTTTTACTGCACCTTATTTTTTCTGAACTATTATTTCCGTTTCCTAATTCTATTTTTTACCAATTCTTCTTCAATCTAGACTATCTGTTTCTAAATTCTTCTTATCCATGCCTCTAACTGCCTCTTCTACGACTGTCTGTACTACTACTATTAGTCTGTCTGTAGCTAAGCTTGCCCAGTTGGCCACTCTTTATTTAAAAGGTTTTAAAACTCAGATTCACCAATAGCTCTAGCCACTGAGTGCAGTCCTTTGGGTTGTCCTCTTCTGGTCTTCTTAATCTTGAGGCTTTTCGACAATTCCCACCAACAAAATGCCCAACCAGATATGTTACTATTTTTGATAGGATAGGACATACTACTACTAGTCTTCTCTACTATAGTACCTGATTTTTACTAGTGATGTATGTTGTATATGTATGCATTAACTTTTTTTCAATCTTTCAAGTGAAAAAGAATAAATAGGGGGAGGTGTATATGACATCTAAAAAATGTGTAATGTTTTTTCTAGTCGTACTGACCACCAGTGCCGGGGCCAACGGCGAAGGTGACGCAGACAGTAAGGAGGGAGCAGAAGATGTGGCAGCTGCAGGGGGTGAGCCAGCAGAAGTGGCGGGCGGTGGTAAGTTATATTCCTTACTTATTGACATTACAGTCGCTGCAAGGGTGTGCACTGTACTGTTGAGAGAGACTAAGTTGTTGTGAACAACGTTTGAAGAAGACACCCTTTACTTAGCATTAGCAATAGCATTTGTGGCAGGAGTTGAGTTACTAATGGCCTCTCCTATCTGACTTCAACTCAGCTGTGAAAGTTTTATGGAGAAGACTAAGAGTCAGATCAGATGACCTTGATGGATGGGTTAAATGAAAAGGGAAAGAAGGGTGGAAGGAGGAAGGACGTGCGAGATGAATACGAGGGATGCATGCATAGGTGGCTGATAGGAAGGAATCGGATGCATGGGTGGTTAAAGGATGGGTGGAAGGTGAAAAAAAAGATGCCTGCCTGGGTGGGTGAAACTGTATGGGTGGCTAGCAAGAATCATCCAGGGTTTTTCATGGGTCAAACTCAAAGCCAAGGCAAGCATTGAAGGAAGGACGCATGGGTGGTGATTTAAAAAAAAAAGAATAAATGTTTGTTGTTGGTGAAACAAACTAAGGTTTGTTGAGAGAATAAGAAGAATGATAGACATGTTTACTTTGAATGGATTTATGCCTGGATGGTATTCATCATAGATAGCATCGGTGGAGACTGTCACTGGATGAAGAGTCTTAGTTTGAAGAGAATGTAAAAGAAACCGTGCCAGAATAGCAAAGCCGAGCAGAATAGAACAAAGCTGTATTTTCAGAATACACCCTTGACTCACAGTAGTTTGCAAGCACAGCATATATATTGTGTATGTATGTTGTTATCAAGTGCCTCCCTCCGACTCCGAGGCCCAATCCCTACCTTTGTTAATTTATTTTCGACTTTGTCAGCCGACCATGGGTGGCCTATCGGCTGTGTTTATAGTTTACACAATCAATCAAAACAAAGAACCGCATGTCGTCCCATATATAAGAAATGATCATTTGGATCAGATATCATCCGCCTTTGTAGTAGTCAGGGCAGGGTGAAAGTGAAATTGAGCAGTTACCCTTGATGTAACAGAGTATGTATGCAAAACAGAGAGAGACCCCTTGAAATACTCAAGGGAATTAGGGTACTCTTAACAAGTAAAAGACAGATATCCCTTGACTAAACAAATAATCATATTAGATCGACTTCTATCGACACACATAAATCTATTATAAACATACAAATGTCCAATTATAAACTTCCATGTTTGGGTCATACAAAACTAAATTTATTACATTAAAAAGCATACATTGTACAAGATTAAAAATACGTCGCATCACAATCCCTCATATAAACCAATTGATCAAAAAAACCAAAAGGAAAACAATTTTTTTGTCACACAAATTATGACACCCGTTATGGACCAGCATAACAGAGAAAACAACATTAAAAGACAAAACACTTTGTCATACATTGCACATCTAATAGGACTATAAACTTCATAACATAGCTTGTGATACATCCCAACACACTTGTATCTACAAGTCTTTGTCGATCCTCCAGATTGTGCTTGCAACTGCGTTGACGCGTTTCGATGGATTATATATATATATTACCATCTTTATGAAGACAACTGATAATGGTTTTCTCAGACGTAATTTCTGGTTTCACTATACTTTCTCTTTCACAGCGCCGATCCTACTGTTTTCCGTCTTTATTTATATAGCAGTATTGGTTCGCCTGATCTTGAATTTGGGATGTTTTCTGGGAGGGGTCGCTCAATCTCGAGGATCGACAAAGACTTGTAGATACAAGTGTGTTGGGACGTATCACACATATGTGTGTCGATAGAAGTCGATCTAATATGATTTTTTGTTTAGTCAAGGGATATCTGTCTTTTACTTGTAACAGAGTATGGCCAGTGCCACCCGTAATAGAAAGATACAATGATTGTGTAGTCAGCTTTCCCACCTGCAGACAGTAGTAAATAAAACTAACGTGAGTCTGCATCATGAGTATGTTTGTCTTGGGCACCAGGTGACTGAGATGGCATGTCGGCTACAACAAGGATACTTAATTTCGCAAAACAAGAGAGAAGAAGAAGACTGGTGTACTGTGTATTCGAGTCCATAGTGCTAGTATAATGCCTGAAACTCCCACAAATGTTAGAGGCAGAGGAAGTGGGAGGATAGATACATACCATAAATGTTATGTACTGTGCTTGCTAGGGTTTCTGTGCCAGTATGTGTAGAATTAATTTGTCTTACTGTTTTGTTAAGAGTTTATTGTTACAATAGTCTTTATTTGCTTCTTGATATAGCTACTCCTTCCAAAGGAAAATCTAAACCAGACAGGAAGGAGTTGTCAGCCATGGCCCAGCGCCAAAAGCTGGAGGCCATGCAAACCAAATACCGGCGGCTGGTACTTCTTGCGGAGGAAGAAGAGGAGGTAGCAACAGCTGCAGCCTCCTCCAATGCCCCGGGCCCCAGCCAGGCCCACTCCCCTCCAGTGGTACGGCACCACGGTCAGGCAGCCACTTACCACCGCACTACATCCAACACTGCTGCTCCTGTGGATGCAATTGTAGGGCATTCAAGCCCTGCATGCTCCTAGAGGTGCGGGTAAAGGTCCTGGTGGACAAGCAACTCAGAGTCCACCAAATCCGATAAGAAAGACCCTGTTGGATTCCCGCTTTTTTATATCTTTTTTTGGGGGGTGGGAATTAGGCGTTGGGGTTTTATTATTCACCGGACATTGGTTGGACTTTTTCTTGTTGGACATTGGTTGGGTTTAGGGAGAGGGGTGGGTCAGATGTTGTGGGATTTTTTACATAGTTTTTTTGTTAGGGGATTCAATTATATTTATACTTTACATACGATGTTAATGTTTTGTGGGCGGGTTACTGTTTTACATCACACAGTTTCCTTGGTGCTGCAGGGCCGCAGCCAGTGTTTGATTTAAATAATCTGCCGATTTTGTAACACACAAACAGACAAATCCGGTACCCCTCACTGAGTGACTTGTCCTACTAGTACTGCCAGTCTCTCCTCCTAGTCTATGCATTCTGCAACAGGAGGACTCAAGGGGTGTGTGAATTAATTAATTAATTTCCATTATTAATTATACCTCCACCAAACTTCTTTTCTTACCTGTGATTGATGTTTAACTGAGGCACAGCGATGGCTGCATGGCGATGATCGTTTGGTTTCCCCCGATGCCACAGTAGTAGACACTGTCAGTAACATTTGCAGAAAAAGAAAATGAGACAGTTAGTCGCCTGAGAGAGACTCTGTGAGGAGTAGTAGAACCAAGTACAATACAGTACACAAGAACACTGCCAAACAATAATAATAATTCTGATTAGCAATGCTAAAGTAGAATAAAACATAATGGTGGCGGGTATGTTATGTTATGTTTAGGCCTGGGCAAAAATTTCGTTCCGTTCGCGGAAATTGCGATAATTTGACATTTTTGCGTTCCGCGGAGAGCGCGAAAATGTCAAAAATTCCGGTTTCCGCAGCTTGGCGATAATTTGTTTCTTGCTCGCGCTGTAAAATGATACATTCTCGCGCGCGCGCGATCGCCTTACCTGAATCCCTGCGTTCGCCGACAAGTTTTCTTGATCCGGTCGCGTTCTCCATGAGATGTTGTATTGTTTTTAGCCATTTGCGCTGTCTCGCGACAGTTCGCGCCCGCAGTGACGTCATGCGTCGCGCGATCACGTCTTTCTTCTCGCGATCATGCACCGCGAGAACAACTCAAAACAAGATGGCCGCGCCCGCAAGCAGCCACATGGGTAAGTTGGCGACCCGCAACCATGCAGAAAATCGCGCGAACATGCCGGAAAAAAACTTCCGCATCTTCGCGATATTTCTGCTTGTTTGCGATAATTTTAAACATTCTCGCGATAATTTGCGAAGGTTAATTCCGCAAATTCCGCCCACCCCTAGTTATGTTATGTTATTGGGTTTTATAACGTGCACAGCTACTCCTAGGAGTGTCCCGGTGCGAGCCTGCAAGGTACCAAATAGAAGAAGAGTTAAAACAGAAAGGTTTTGAGCTGTTTCTTAAACTGCCCCAGCTCTTGGATGGCACGCAGAGAGAGAGGCAACGAATTCCAGGCCATAGTTGCCCTAACGGCCAGTGATCTGCCCCCCATTCTTTGAAGACGCACACGGGGAATTAGCGCAAGCAGCTGAGACGAAGATCTCAGATGTCTAGTAGGCAGATAGAATGCAAAGCGCTTTCTAAGATAAAGAGGTCCTCCATCATACAAGGCGCGATGTGCTATGACCAAGGCCTTAAACTCCACACGCTTCCTAACCGGGAGCCAATGCAACATACGCAGATGATGCTCAATACTCTTCCTGGTAGGAATGTTAAGCATCAGCTGAGCTGCTGCATTCTGGACCACCTGCAGTTTTTTAGGAATGTAGTCAGGAAGGCCCAGATACAGCCCATTGGCATAATCTACCCGAGAAAGGATCAGTGCCCGGGCCACTGTTTCCTTCGCTGGTCTTCGTAATAGTGGAAGGAATTTCTTAAGAGACTTTAATATCCCAAAGCAACTCCCCGCCAATTTTTGATCTGAGTTGAGAAGGACAGCTGTTCATCGAACCAGACCCCCAGATTTTTGACTGGTAGGCCTGTACAAGATGGCAAGGGATAATCAGGTGGCCAAAGAGATTCCCTAAAGCAAGGAGGAAATTTACCATAAAGGAGAATTTCGGTCTTATCCTCGTTGCATTTCAGTTGAGCGGCAGAGAGCCATTTGAAAACGGCTGTCAGGCACTCCTGCACCCTCGCGGTGGAAAATAGGGTTGGATGAATGGTAGGGAAGGGGGTAAAGGTTTGAAAAAGAAAAACACTGCGCATGGACAAACAGCAAAACACAATCTTGGGAGACAACCATCATATCCATAAATCTGTTGAGGGAGAAAAAGGAAATGCATGCATGATGATGATGACTTGATGGTTAATGATAAGCAGTACTCAGTAACTAGACTAGTAGACAGTACAGGGCAGCAGTATATTATTAATTATTATGCAATTTGCTATGCCTGTCTGCCCTCAGAGAGACTCAAATTACATAAATGTTTACTTCTGTTGTACCGAGTTTACTTTTTAAAGCTAGCAAAGAAAATTAAAAAATAGCTGTAGGAATCAATTATAAGCAGCGAGCAAACAACAACAACACACAGTTGTAATGATTGAAGAGAAAAAATGAATCAAATTATTTAAAAGATGATGAATGTTGATACTAAAGTGTTACTGTATGTTATTCTGGTCAAATTGGGGAGTTGCATCTCGAGATTCCTCTTGGTGCTCCCTTCCATGGACGCTGCGTCCGTCAATCTTGGGTGCCACTGCCTGCCTGACGTATGTGGATTGGTAGGTGATTGTGCGTTGCTTTTCTCTGTTTAGCACAGGGTAAAGGCCGGCCTGTAAGTGTAGATGGAAAAACAAAAGGGATATTTAAAAATCAAGGAGAAAAAAAGCATAAATTACAGAGGAGTGCAAACACTTTCAGAGCGGCATGGCTAAATCATGTCTACTCTGTTGTCTGTTACCAGCATTAACCTGCAATAGCAACAGGACAGAGCAGGCCCACGGCGCCAACCCAACCTCCACTTAGCTTAGATTTTGACTGAGCCAGACAGAGCACACATGTCACATATACAGCAACATAGCTTTTTCCAAAGTAAGGAACTAAATCAATGGCAGGCAGAGCTGTCAGTCATACCACCACTGCTACACTCGTAGCTTGACTCCACCACTACACAGACATGTAGGTCTGTTGTGGTTGCTGTTCACTTGTTTACCATTTATGCCACTTATGAAACGCCCTGAGTTATTCCATCAATCATCTCCGATCCTACTGACTGACTGCGAAGATATTATGTCATTGTGGTCATCATCATGGTGTTGTTCAACTCAGTCTGCAGTGTACCGAGTGAGTCCAGATTCCATATTCAAAAATGCAATGGATCGGCCTGCAGTAGAAGTTAAATTTTGTTATTAAACAACAAGAAGGGAAACATTGACTTGAGTCACTTTTAGTCTGTAGATTAAATAATAGTACACAATGAATTCACTTCATGCACAACAAACAACAACAACACAAACACCAATCACTCAGAGTCAGCGTCCAATGCATGACATCATTACCTGTTCCTTGTTCTCATCTCAAGTTAAGGGGCAGTCTCTTTCAGCTTGGAAAGGAGGATAGCTAAAGTAGTCATCATGTTCCACTTCTTTTGGAGGGACTCAACAAGGAAACATATTCTTGTACTATTCTCCATCCAATCATCATCTGGTTTGAGGGAAATGGATTTAGGGCGAGTCTGTAGGATGGAGCAGGACTCAGAGGAGTGGACTTATGTTAAATGCACACAGCTGCAACTCCAATATGGCAATAAAAAGACTAGAAGACGGTGGTGATGGATTTGTTGTGATTCGAAGTTTCGAATCAGAAAGACAGACAGACACACAAATAAAAGTAAATAAGCAAGAAAGAAAGTAAGAAGTTCAAAGTCTAGTTGTCAAGGAAATATGGCTCATCCTCAAACCCTGGTAATTCAACCAGAAGTAGGTGATCATCTAACACACTACTTCAGTCACCTAAGTCGCTGTCCTCATCTTCCTGCGTTGATTCACGTATTTTGTAATTCAGTGGGATAAAGTGCTGATTCATTTTGATCATGGTTAATCTCCCGACGTTTTTGGGTGAGAGACTGATCCTTTTCACTGTTACAATGGCACCAGCAGCACTGAAATCACGCTCAGGAGAGACACTTGCAACAGAGCAAGCCAGATAGTTTATCGCTAGCCTGCTGAGCACTGGCCATTGGCCCCTTTTCCCATACCAATACAGCAATGGGTTGTGATCAATGTAAACCTCTGTTGGGTCATCCAGATAGGCCTGGACCATCTGCTCAATGTTCAGGGGTGCTCCACTTTGCTGGGCCTCTTTTGTCTTTGCATCAGCACTGGACCTAGCAAGCCCTTGCTGTAAATAACAATCCTGTGCCGATTTTACTGGTGCTGATGATCTGCTTCTTGCTGTTGTCGATAGTGTTGGTGACCGCTCTGAGCCAAACGCACTGCCCTCAGGCGCTGAAGTTGAACTTGATGCCCGATGCCCTACTGCAATACTTGTTGTGGGTTAGAGTACCGGCCTTTAATTACCAGCCGTTCAGTTTCCAAGTCACTGGCTGCCTCAGCTATCTAAGTTTTGCACTGGGCAACATCCACTTCTGAAAAAGAAATTAATGTCTTAGTGTTCAGTGCCAATTTGTACCGTGGATCCAGAATTGTGGCACAAATGTAATGTTTTTCTGAAAAATTTGAGTTTGCACCCTTGTATTTTCAGCTAAGCGACGGGATAAGCTCTCCACCAACTCATATGCTTCATTTTTTTTCTCCACACCTATGTGCGTTTCAGACACCTCCTTCAGCTGTTGCTTTAGCATGTGCAACAATGGGATAGCTTGGCCCATAGTATAGTCCTCCTTGCTGACTTCACGTGTGAAGAGCTCGAAAGGAAATAGCATCTCTGTCAGGTATTTAACTAGGACCCATTGGTCCATCTGTAGGGTCATGCCTTTCACAGTTGCATCCCTTATTCTTTGCTTGACATAGTCTTTGATTGGTCTGTACTGATCAAACAGACGATAAAGCATGTAATAAGTGGAATTCTAACATGTTGGCACCTCCTGGACGAGTGCTTTGACTGGCATTCTATGCTCATGTTGAATGATCCTCAGCTGCTTCAGGCTTTAAAAGAATGTCTGAACTGTGTGCATATTCTTCTGCAGGTGGTCAGTAAGTTGCTGACTCTGGCTTCTTTTTTCAGAAAGTCTTGAACAATAATGTTAATGCAATGCCCCAAACACAGGACCCTGAAATAGCCACCATCCTGCATGGCCCTAAGTATATTGCTGCCATTATCCGTGGCAACAATACCAATGTTAAGCCCTCTTGGGGACAGCGATTCAAAGACCTTGCTGTTAAACTCTTCCAAAATGTTTGCAGCAGTTTGAGATTTGTCCATGGCGAACATGGCTACAGTTGCATGTTTCCGAGTAGCATTAAAAATTTCAGCAGTGTCAACAACACCTGCTTCAGATATATTTTCTCTAACCCCCACAAAAGAGATCCAGTGTGCAGTGATGCACAGGTAATTAGTGGCTTGGCAACTGGTCCACATGTCTGTTGTCAGGTGAATATTGTGAACAGCACTCTGCTGCAAAGCTTGTCCAAGTAATTCCAGCACATTGTGATGTAGTGCTGGAACAGCAACTCTGGCTAAATAGGACCGGCTGGGAACCTTCCATTTTGGACAGATGGTTGTCACAAATTCAAGGAAACCCACCCCTTCCACAAAAGAAAAAGGGAGAAGGTCCAGCGCTAACATTTTAGCCAGCTTCGCATTGCACAAACATGCGGTTGGTTGGTTGCATTTGTACTGCCCCTTCGACCTAAGCATGCTGACAATGGTGGGCTGGATTTTTTTCCTTTCTGGTGCAGCTGATACAGGTGACTTCTTGAACCCAGTTAGGCTCAACGACGCACTTTTTTTCATTGCGGTACTCTGTTGCCTTGGTGTCTCACTCACAGCCTGACTCTTACTACGGTGCCACTGAGATGTTGCTGAGGATGTGGGTGGTACCACTACACTGCTGGGGATAGGGCTACTTTGTGTACCAGAGAAAATGTCTCCCTTGTTTACATTCCACAGTGATCATATCTTCTTCTACTTCTTCATCCCCACCAACAGCAATGGGTGCAGTTTTACTTTTTTGTGCGCTAAGTAGGTGCGCCTCTCACTGGATCATAAGGTGTTTTTTCAGATGGGTTGTTTGGCCTCCGGTACCATAGTTTGTACCAAGCTTACCCTGACTAACACCTTGTCGACAAATTGAGCATATAACAACGTTGTCCTCCTTATTGCTGACTGAAAAGAAGTCCCAAACTGAGGAGGTGAACTTTCTTGTGCTGCTGGAGGTGCCACTTGCAATGCCGGCTGAACTGGATGGTGTGCCTGGAATTTGACTCACTGCAGTTACAGTACCACTACCTACTGAGGTGGCGGTTGTGATTGGTGTAGGTCCCTGCTGGGCCTTTGCAAATGCAAATATGGAAGCTGGAGGTCGTGTTGGTGTTACCTGTGTTGGTGGTATCCATGCCACATTCCTCACAGCAATTTGGGATGGGGTAATAATAATGTCGGTCTCCATCTCCACTGGGGCGGGAGTGATCTTCATGATGACTGGCTCGTCATCATCCTCCTCTTCTACATCTTCCTCCATACCTCTAAGGTTTTCTGGAACCTTCCTTTTCCTTAGCCTTGTTGCGTGGCGTGTCTCACTCTCAGACTGAGCTGGTGCGTTCCAAGTGGTATCTAGATCACCAGAAGGGGGGCTTGAAGAAGAAGTTGATGGACTAACCCTCCTTTTCCTTGTGGCGATCTGGAAGACAATGCATCTTCTGAAAGAGTGGCTTGCTCTTCTTCCTCTGTAGGAAGCTCTATTTCCTGAACTGCCCCTAATTCAGGAGGAACAACTACTATTGTCGGCTGTTGTTGCGGCTGTTGTGGTGGCTTTTGTTCCGGCTGTTGTTGCGGCTTTTGTTGCGGCTGTTGTTCCGGGTGTTGTTCCGGCTGTTGTTCCAGCTGTTGTTACGACTGTTGTTGCCCACTTATCTGCTGAGTTTCCGCCTGCGTTGATTGGGTACTACTGATAATGACATTTCAACATCACTGCACGTTGGCGTTTGCACAAGTGGACTGGCTACCTCTGCAACACTCATCGGCTTGGGCCTAGGTTGGTGGGGTGGGCCCGCTGATGGGGAGGTGCTGCTCCCAGCTTGGTCCCCGGGCACCGCTGATGCAGCCGTAATTTTTTGTTTCCCACAAAACATATTGGGTGGCACACCAGTCCTGGTAAGTGGCAGTGCCAGTTACTTCTTCTGTTCCTTTGGGGCCATCTTCTTCCGATGTCAGCAGGACGCAGGTGCACAAGTTGCAGAGATGTCTGTGGTCACACATCATGAGACGTGGTGTGCAGCAGGACTTCTGTCTGGCAGTACAATGGGAGATGATGATGACATCTGCTCCCCAGTCTTTTTGTGCACCTAAAAGCAAGGAAGCCCGAAGAACAGTAGTGAACTGTTGCATTTGTGGTTGAGGTTCAATTACTACTAGTACAAACAAACACATATAACATATAACTTAGTGTGTGGTGGTCACACTTGTTAATGGTATATTATTACATTTTATTAACTCAGTTTAAGTTATAAAAAAATACATAACAGTGTAGCCATTTGTGAGACTTTGACAACAAGGGCTTTCATGGTGTACTGTGTACACTCAGGAAGGATTGGAAAGAAGAAAAACAAAAACAAAAATATAAATGTAATGGAAGTGGAACCTGTTTGGCATAAATTTATGCATCACGTCATTCAGAGAGCTGCAGCTGGCAAAGGGGATGGAAGCAGTAAGCCAAGAGGAACAAAGGAAAGACATGCAGACCTATATGGCAAAAGCAGCACACTACTAAACTACCACCACAAAATGGCCCCCAACCACATGGTCACTCACAGTCACAACAAGTAGGAGGCCTGTAAAACAATGAACTCAATCAGGCCTAAATGGCCAGGCAAAGGAGGCATGCTAAACAACACAGCTTTAATGCAAAAATGCAAAAATGAAAATCCACAGGGCTAAAAAAGTTTGGAAAGTTACGCAGTAACTACACCACACACACACACATCTAAAAAAGGCATTTATTTAACACACACCAAAAAAGTGAAATACCCCAAAAAACACATTTAGCAATTCAATCCAATGCCATTCATGCCCTAAATAGTGTTTAAATTCAACAGACACCACAGAGACAGTTGTTTCATGCACCCGAGAATAGCTCTGGGCCTACTGGATGAAAGGCCTATTGGCAGACTAGGCCACAAGCTTGCAGGCCTATGGCAAAAACACACTGGCTGGCTCTACAAAATGGCTGCCAGCCACATGGCCAGGCCATCCACAACAACAAGAAAGGGAAGACAGACAATGCAGGCCTGTGGCAAAAGCCCACTACTTGGCTACCAAATGGCTGCCAGCCACATGGCCAGGCCCACAACAAGAAGCCTAGGCCAAGAGGAACAAAAGATAGACATGCATGCCTTGTTGTATTCTGCTTTAGGTGTCCGTATATAGGTTTTCCTGATACATGTCCTTATAGAGGCACAATTCGCATTTCCCTTATATAGGCATAAGATCCCAGTCCTTATTTAGGCATTAGCCATGCTATCCAAATATAGGCATGGTCACCTACATCCGTCCACTCCAATGTCACAACAAGTTCTTAGAAACCAGAGCCTTAAACTCTAGCGAGATCCCCTAGCACAGGATTATTGATTTCTCCCAGAACTCATTTATTATGCATGAACCACTATTCCTTAAGGGTTCATTCCTGACGTCTTCCTCTGCCTGACTTTATGTCAATGCTAACATTCCAAGGCACCTACCAGGTATAAATATAACTTCCCTTGCCCAAGCAAGTAGGAGGAGACCTCGACTTTAGAGGAGCCCATGTCCCGGCCTGATGCACTGACAAGAGATGCTGTCATTCCTGCTCGCAGAGAATCCAGATTCCAGTGTTCTGACTCCCTTCGTGGGGTGTTAGAGTTTGAAACCTGGAAAGAGATTCCCACCTCTCTCATTCTCAAGGTATGGAGCTGACTAGAACCTAGAGGGACTCTTGGCATACCAGACTTGGCATACCAGACTATAGCATACCATACTATAGAATACATTACCTACTTCTTACCTTGTACTAGACTTAGGTTTGGAACACTGGGGTAGAACTACTTAGAGAAGCATCTTATGAGTACTCACATTTTTAGCTTATGTTATTTATGTATATGAATATATGTGTCATATCTAATTATTATTTCTTTCTTCTGCTTACACTGTACATAATATATCTTGCATACTGTGTTACGATTGTAACAGCTCATATCTCTTACACGAGAAACAAGAATGTTCAATAAATCCTTTTATTGAAACGCCCGTCTATTCTTTCTGTGTAACTCTGAAGAAACTAAGTATGCACGATTAGCTGAGTGAAACTGTTATCTATTGTTTCCACGATTCTGAGAGAGGTCCGATTCTAAAGGGAAACAAAGTTGTCATGTTTATGTGGTTGCCAGAAACTACTTCCTTATTGTTTACAAGGAGTTTCTAGTGGCCTCTGAGTTAGCTGGCTAAAAGTAATTAAGTTTAATATACTCGATAGAGGCATACTGACCTCAGTCCTATGCCAAATCTATAGGGTATATTATTCAAATGAGCAGAGCCTATTAGGGAAATAGGAACTACACTACATGGCGCCCAATGTTTGGTAAGGCACTAATTTAATGCTAGACACTGAGTAACTCAGTCGTGCTTTCTCAAAGACCCCTACTCACATACTCCATAAGACGTCTGGAGTGGGTAGGGTTAAGTATCCGCCAAAGCTGAATAGGACAAAAATCCTATATATTAGCTGTATGGTTTGTTCAACGTTGAAGGATACAGTGTTCCAAAATATTGTGCACCTTATCTTTGTTTCCTTGAAACTTGTTCTACATTTTTCAAAAATAATGTCCCTTAACGGGGATATCAACACCGAGAACGGTGTAGTTGCGGCTGACCCAGTTGTAACAGCTTTTAATTTTACAGGTTTAAATGAAACCAATGAGGGTGTTATAAACTTCCCTCCAAACTTAAGGAGAGCCATCACTCTAAAACTTGTAAAACACGGTGTAACACCAAGAGGTGGTAGAGCAGTTTTCGTGATAGAGGCACACAAATCCTTTCAGACAGAGGTATTCTATTAATGGATTGTAGTCCCAGAATCAAATCCAGTAACAAAAGTATTTAACTTCTTTAAGAAGAATATATTCCTTTCGAGGATATTGAATTTCCACTCACATACCAGGAGCATAATCTCTGGTTTAAAGGTGCCCTAAAACATCACAAAAACATTTCCTGGCTCGGTCCATTAGGTAGACCAGGAGCAACGTGGCCGATTCTAGCCGGCTAAACACCTCATCCTGACATCGAAGAGATGTCAGACGAGGAATTACTCACTCAACTAAAAGAGTTGATAAAAATTTACAGACAATTAGTCCACTATGTCATACAGACTTTCACAGTCCGACCACCAATGACCATTCCAAATCAAACCCCTCAACAGGGGTATACACTAAAAATTGCTCCACAGACTTTACACGCAGTCATGGGTAAAATGCCCACAAAACGTGAACAAATTCCATTCTGGATAGCTAAAAAAATTACTCAAATCGAAGCAGTATTTCCAAATACTAGCCCTTATGAGAAACACAGAATCCTAACAATCTGTTTACCTATGGGAATCACACCACAACTGGAAGACTGCACCACGTGGGGCATAGTCTTTGCTTCCATCTATACTAAAACACATGGTGTTCTGTCATTTGTAATAACACCAGATGTCCTTAACAAATTCAAAGCGAATACGGGGCAGAGCCTGCTCTGAATTTAGGTATGAAATTACTGAAAAACTTTGACCAGGTCTCAACAATAATATTATCTAATATTAAAGGGGAGGCAGCATCAGTGGTGATTCGCCAACGCTTAAGGGAATTTGATGTAACAGAACATCTACATGAACTACCCAGAATAATAGAAAAATCTTATGCAGAATTAGGCAGAGCCAGTTTGGGTGGAAAACCTTTGAAGCCAAAACTGCCTGAAGGTCCTGAGCAGGACTCTATTAAACAAAATCCTACATCTTCTAAAAAGAAGTGGGAAACTAATAAACAACATTCAAAAGAGAAACATTCTCTATCCCGAGGTAGGTCTCCTCAAAATGAGCCCTCTGAAAGGAGGTATAACCTCAGGAATAGGGATAGTTTAAGAAAAGCTGACAGGTATCAGGATACTGATACACATTCCTCTCATACCTTTCAGATAGTGTCACAGACATCAGAAAGAAGAGGACATCAGATCACAAAGAAGAACGCGTGAAGACCAAAGACGATCAACACGTTCGGAAAAGAAAATCAAAACCTCAATTCACAAAAAAGAAGGTAGCAGGTCTGAAGATCAGACATGCCAAGAATACTGAGAACACAGCTCAAGAACGGAAAATGGGCTCAGACAATGCTGGACAGTGCAGCAGAAGTAACAATAGCTCGCCAGAACCTGAAGGAACTTCTGGAGCCAGTGGACTTGAATGAGTACATCACAGTAGAGATTGTAGTCACCAGGGTTAGTGCTCCACAAAAGATATATAAAATAACACTCCGGATGGGGGGGGACATACCAAGAAACGTGAAAGCACTCTTTTGGAAGAAACTTTCAAGGGGTTATGATATACTTCTAGCAGAACTGGACTGGCCACCAAAATGTGTCTCACATGGCTAGGACATAATTTTGCCAGCTTTCTCCAACCATATTCCTATTCACCTAAAATATACCAGGAAATTGGCAGTGGCCCAGGCCCCAGCATTATACAAAAATCATGTAGGATGGGATGAGGACTCATCTCACCAAAACATACAGATACAAAATCAACCTCCTGCACAAAGGCAGTACCCAATAAAGTGAGAAGCTAAAAAAAAGGTCAGGGAGATCTTAGATCAACTTGAATACCAAGGGGTGATTGAAACATGCACCTCCTCAATGAACAATCCTTTGTTTCCTGTATTCAAACCAGACAATACATATAGTCTAGTTTTGGATTACAGACATTTGAACACTTGTTCCAAAACATTTGCTGTGCAAAATGCACATAGTACAGCATTAATGAATAACATTATGCGTAAAAAATATAAAACCACATTGGACATTTCAAATGGTTTATTTTTTCAAAACATAGCACCTGAAAGCAGGTACTTAACAGCTTTCTCAATAATGGGAACCCAGGGTCAATTTTGTTGCCTCCCACAAGGGTTCAAAAACAGCCCGGGGTTATTCTCAGCAAGGGTAACAGAGTTACTACAAACGTATGATGACGAGGCATTGTCATATGTCGATGGCATCTATCTGACAGACGATGACCTAGATAGGCACTTGAACAGGGTGAGTACCATTATACTGGGCTTCGCCTCCGAGGGCTATAAATTCAACTTTGAAAAATCCAGAATTGCTCATCTCAATGTCCTTTTCCTAGGATATGAGCTTTCAAGTGAAGGCAAAAGTCTGGCAGCTAACTTTTTAGAAAAGTGTGCGATGCTCCAATCTCCAAAAAAGCTGAAAAATTTACAATCCATCTTCAGTTTCCTACATTTTGGAAGAACTTACATTCTAAATTACGCAGAAAAAGTTAAACCTTTCTACGACTTAATCAAACCTGATTTTTCAACAAAACATTGGACACAGGAACACACAGACATCCTGCGTTCACTCCAAGCTAACATGTTAGCAACAAATCACTTACAAACACGCATAAAAAATGCATTACAACGAAATTTAGTGATCCGAATAATTTCAGGTCAATGCGGAATCACCTATTTAACATTTAATGAGGGTAAAAAAGTACCAATAGCATACAAATCACATTTGTATACACAAGCAGAAATGCGCTTCAATTCAATAGAAAAAATACTGACAGCAGTTCAAACCCCTGTAGCAAAAGAAAGAGCACCAGCTCAGGGAAAACGCATTATTGTTGTGACTCCAGTACCTGCCTTAGAGGCGTTTACAAAAGCGAGCATTCCAAATGTAAAACCTTTACATCCTAGGTGGATACAATGGGTTAATTCTCTTGCTGCAACAGATGCTGAATATGTTTTTGATCCTGATTTAAAAACACAAGCGTTCCTGCAGTATGAACATGAATGTCCTCTGCCCACGGAAATTCTGCCTCTCGATCAGTACGCATTTATAATTTATACTGATGGATCAACACAACCCGCTACAGGGAGCAAGCAAGTTTACAGTGCAGCGTGCGCAATCGTTAAAGGTTGCATGCGCAATGGTAACTTCCGACCAATTGGTCACTAAAACTCAATCTCTAGGAGATTGTACATTTCAGCGAGCTGAACTACAAGCATTCAAACTGGCTTGCGAATTGCCCACACTTATAGTGTGAGATTCCTTCTACTGTGTTCAGTCATATAATGAATATTTACAGAATTGGCTTCAAAACGGATTCAAAGATGCGAAAGGTGGCATAATAAAGCATAAAACGCTTTGGGAACAAGTAGTTCAGTGAGAAACGAACTACCAAAAGCTCACGTGATACACACACTGAGTCATCAACGTGATGGCGTTTACGTTGCAGGGAATTCATTGGCTGATGAAGCCGCAAAGGGGGCTGTACAAACGGCTGTGAAATATTGTTGGCTGTCAATGCTTCAAGCAAAGGCAGTGGTGCAGCGTTACCAAAGAGATTTCCACTCAAGTACTCTTACGTAATTGATACAAACAACATTCCTTTTGCTTGAATCCCTGGAGTGGGGGATAGGGTAATTCCAAGCATGGAACGTAGATTAGGACTGATCCTAGCAGCACATGAAGGGATAGCCTCTGCCCATGCAGGTGTTTCTGCAACATTATCTTTACTCAAATAAAGATATTGGTGGCCTGGCATTAGGAAACAGACCAAAAACTATGTTTTGGAATGTGAAATATGCCAACAGATGAATGTCTCCACAGGGAAACGTCCTGCACAGACACCCCTGTTGATTTCAGACAAACCATTAGCTTGTGTTTACCTGGACCACGGCGGTCCCTTGCAAAGGGACGGTAACTATAAATATATAATGGTAGCAGTAGATTTGTGCTCAAGGTTTCTATGGATGTGGCTTCAGCGCTAGGCTGACGCTCAAACTGTTATAAAAGATTTGCGAGCCTTTATCGGCACATATGCAATTGGCACACTACATTCTGACCAGGGCCCTGCGTTTAGCTCTCGGGCTTACAAAGAAGCCATGGACAGTTTGGGTGTAGCATTGCGGTACTCCTCTGCGTTTCATCCTGAGGTAAATTCTGTTGTGGAAAGGAAAAACTGGGACATTAGGTTCGGGTGCTGGGTGGGTCAAACATCTGTATGGGGTCCAACGCTCATTAAATATTTTGCCAAGAAGTTCTCTGGGGTGTTCACTCCATATGAGGTCCTATTTGGGACAAGAATGTGGGTTCCTGATCTCGAATGTAAAGGCACAGTGGAGGAAAATAAACCCTTTGATATCAAAGATTGTTTGGCTGTTTTACAGGATCTAAATGAACTAAGATCAAAACAAAGCAACGTGTTCCTGAAGCTAACCACCACTGGGGAAAAACCGGCAGTCCCAGCAAGGCCTGTCTGAATCCCAAAATTTGGGGATCTAGTCAGAGAGAAGATTGCGGACAAGAAGGAATTTGGACCTACTTACAGACAACCAGTACCTGTCCAAGCCGTCCACGGAACAAGAACAGTACTTCTGCTGCCCCTCGCTGGAAAAAAGGAGAAAAGATTTCTGTCAATTCACCTCATCAAACCACACTATGTGGCAGATACTAAATAGTAGGCCTCGTGGACTCCGACCTAGTAGCAGACGCCCTCCTCTCACTACTATCCAAGAGGTTCAGACTGAAAGACTCATAACCATTGAGAATTCAGCAGCAAGAGATGAAGGACTAAACAACAATGTATGGAACTCATCCCTCTTGAAACTCAAGTAACAGTTTGTCCAGATACACCTGTCTACACCAACGTAACACGTGATAAACTGGTTCCAGCAATTTCGACGAATCCTGATGCAATTCCAACAATTGACCGAACTGCTTCTGGCTACTTCATTAACTTTGATATGTTTTCTGAGGATCCAAGTGAGCCTGAAACAACGCCAGCCCTAAAAACTTTCAAACAACAAGTACAAGACTTTTTTCATTTTCTGAAAGACACTTATCTGGTTTCACCATGGATTGAACTATGGATTATTTCTGGAATATTTTTCTTTCTGCTTTGGCTAGCTTTAGTAATGACTCTTAGCGTCCTCATGAATGGCAGATACATTTGTTTGGGCACTGAAAGTAAAAATGTGAACTTACTTTTAAAGCCACACAAATCTTCCCATCGTGAAGCAAGAGACTTGTCAGCAGTGAACATCACAGCCATTCCTATACAGGATGGTATAGTTTGGGACAAAACCGATTTCGACATATTCAGTCCAACGGAATTTTGAAGAATCCACATTTATTTAAAATTTCATTAAGTGACTTTATTACCTCCAGTACCTATTCTGATGATTGGGACTATGAGACTGTTAATAACATGATGTCTGATCTATAAAGGTCTGCTGCGTTCTCTAACAATGAAAGTTCATCAGACTGCGAACAGCATTATTTTTACAACCACTATGGTCATCATTTCTTGCATAAATCTGTAACGCCTAGAAATGTGTTTATGTTTAAACAATGGGAACATTGTCCTTCACCACCAAAGGGTAGTTCAAAAACGTTTGCAAATAAGTTTCCATATTTTTCAGGGTACAATAAATCGGATCCAGAGACATTTTCCTATAGAAATGTAAACATAACAGACCAGAAAAATATGTTAACTAAAACAAAACAGATATATTCTGCAGCCAATATTGCCCAGCTGTCGAGGCAAGGGTTTGACTTTTGGAAGGACACAATCTACACAAAATCTGTCTGGGTTCTAAAGATTGGCAAGTGCAGGGGATAAAAGCTTTGTTTAGAGCCTGTATCATCCCAAAGCAAATAATGTTTTTGAATGACACTGTGCAACAAACGTCTTGCCTTGGATTAGCCAAGATCAAAGACATGAACACACCTTCTGTACCAACACCTGCAAGTAATAGTACTACACAGGGAGTGGTCACAGTAGACACATAACTACAAAACAACAGATCAGATCCTGATTGGAAAAAAGGGTTGCTCTGGCCCACAGACACAAACATCTGTCAAGAAAGATTCCTGAATAGAATACAGGGCTTTACTATCCATAGGCCAGACCCACGTTATGTTCAACAACAGCACCCAGGAGTAGTAACAACATACAGTGTAGGAAAATTGTGCCTCGACTGGTTACAAAAATCTACACTCGTGGATGTGAAACAACACTTATCTTTACTTAAAGAAGACGCAGACCTTAGGGATTTCTTGCTTGGACCTAGAAAACCGCATCAAAACGTTTCAGATATGCCGGCATTTATGCTGCTTATAATGAAATATGGAAGGTTTCACAGGCAGAAGCCGCAGAAAGAATACGTGAGCTTGATCGTATTAACTTAGAGAAATCTCTCACTGTGGACGACAATGGGTTAACAACTTTGTCATCCAGAATATATTCACTGGACAACATTGTATCCTCTGCTATTGACATACTGGAACAAGATTTAGCCATGTTACAACAAGGCCAATCTCAGTTACGTTCTATCATGTTATTAGGCTGGACGCTGCAGTCCTTGCGTGCAGGCTATGTGCCTTGGCGTTTTATCAACACTTCGTCTCTGTTTTCAGAATACAATCTCACGGATAAACAGATCGAACTGGCACAAAGGGGAGCAAAGTATACAGTGCTGAGCATTGAAAAGCTGGGAAAATGCCTATTTCGGTAGCAGAAAAACCAGCTACAGAATGGCTTATCCATGGCAAAATAACTTTGGCTGTCACTACTTTTCATTTTCAGTATTGCCTCAAACAAATGCAAGCAGGCAAATATGAAAGGTTGGGTAAAGAATACATTAAGACATTCTGGGATTTACCTTACCTTACACTTCACGCCCTGTGGGCGTGAAGTGTTTCTAAGCTGTACACACTGTGAAAATGCACTGAGCGGATCACTCATATGTCAGGACATTTCTTTACACGGGGCTTGTAATGGTTCTGTGGCAAACTTGTCCTGCCACCTGCAGGGTACACCAGCTGCTGTGATTAATCCAACGTTTGGCCAAGTTTCTGACAGGAGTTACCTCATGTTGAATGATCAAAGTTGCTGTGGCATGTTACCAGGAATCCCATATCTGGTAATGATTAGCTCCAGTGTTACTTGTTGTATGCAAGTATTGTTCCCCCAAATAGACACAGTCAGGAAGTCGCCTCTATGGCCTTCATTGAATATTTCTTTTATATGTTTTGATACTTTAAGCAGAATGAAAGCCATGCTTTTCCAACAGACCGTGCCTTTGACCTCGGCCAAAGAAACCTATGTTCTACAAATTGCAAGGACTTCGGCTGAGATACAGGCTCTAATTCGTACAAACTGCCCTATACATTTCATAGAAATGATGGGACGAATCATAAATATGTCTGATACGAGCGGAATAGTACATGTATTTAAGACCATATGTTCAGGACTGTTAACACCTTATCAGGCAGTCCTCAGAATCATTCCAAACTTCGTGCATTCGGTGTTTGGTGGTCTGCCATTAATTCTAGCACTCATTGCGGGAATCCTGTTTCTATTCCTACTACTACGCTATGGCAAGCCTATCCACCGGTGTCACTCCCAGCAACTTGGAGAAAGCTCTCCTAGAACGGAAATGCCGTGAGCGCATAGTGCAACTTTTGGGCATACCCCGCCTACGGGAACTTAATACAACATGGTTTCTGTCATTTAGAGCAATCTGGCAAGATTGCATCTTATCTGTTCTACGCTGACTGCTTTGCGATGAAGAATGCATGCTAGACATCTGTCTAACATTCCCATCAGTCATGCCAACGGATATCGATACTCTGCTGGACCCGATAACGGCCCATGCTCTGTATTGTCCCCAGAGGCTACCAATCCTGATGACGGCATTCATTGAGATCTCACAGATGCTTCCTGCTGCTGCTGAGGTACGAGATGGATCAACAGGCACACAGGTAACAACAAATGCAAACATTGCTGCGGCATCCCATGCTGAAGGCGATGCTTCACATCTCTGTGCAGTTAACCTTCCAAACGATGTGTTCCAACTGTCGCCGACATCGGTAGATGATCTTTTGTCTACAGGAGTAGATGATTTCATGTTTACACAAGACCCTTACACTGACTTTTGATTCGGCTCACAGTGTACCGGGGAAGCTATGAATTTGGCCTCCATATTTTCAAAACAGAACAAAACTTGGAATTCTTCCTAAATTTTTTTTTTTCTAAATTTGAAAATACATGGCAATTCAATCTGCTTACAGTAGAACTATTCATATAGAACGGTCTTCTTTGAATACTTCCAGGGACACATTGTCACTGTTTTTACCACTATTTTCATTTAGTACCATGTTATGGAATGGCTTTGGTTTTTGAATAATTGTCAACCATTTTGTCATATGTATATATTTCTATTCATCCATATTGCATTTATTTCCGATATATACTTAGAATGAAAAACTGCTTTAAAATGTACAGTACCTTTGCATTACATGTTTAGCAAAAGTAAAAAAAAAAAAAATCTTTTAGTATGCTTTTAAAAATGTTTTTTTTTACAAGATGTGGTACTCTGTTTAATGTTTAGCATTTAATGTTTAGCATTTAGTATTATCGTTCATTCCAAAGTGGAGTGGGCATAGTATTCCGCTTTAGGTGTCCGTATATAGGTTTTCCTGATACATGTCCTTATATAGGCACAATTCACATTGCCCTTATATAGGCATAAGATCCCAGTCCTTATTTAGGCATTAGCCATGCTATCCAAATACAGACATGGTCACCTACATCCGTCCACCCCAACTAGTTCTAGCAAGCAAGTAGGAGGAGACCTCGACTTTAGAGGAGCCCGTGTTCCGGCCTGATGCACTGACAAGAGACGCTGTCATCCATGCTTACAGAGAATCCAGCTTCCAGTGTTCTGACTCCCTTCGTGGGGTGTAAGAATTCGAGACCCGGAAAGAGATTCCCACCTCTCTCATTCTCAAGGTATGGCGCTGACTAGAACCTAGAGGGAGTCTTGGCATACCAGACTTGGCATACCAGACTATAGCATACCATACTATAGAATACATCACCTATTTCTTACCTTGTACTACACTTAGGTTAGGTGCACTTGGGTAGAACTAGTTAGAGATGCATCTTATGAGTACTCGCACTTTTAGCTTATGTTATTTATGTATATGAATATATGTGTCATAGCTAAAAGATAATGCTAGCGCAGTAATATTTCTTTCTACTGCTTACGCTGTACATAATATAGCTCACATACTGTCTTACGATTGTAACAGCTCATATCTCTTACACAAGAAACAAGACTGTTCAATAAATCCTTTTATTGAAACGCCCGTCTATTCTTTCTGTGTAACTCTGAGGAAACTAAGCATGCACGATTAGCTGAGTGAAACTGTTATCTATTGTTTCCATGATTCTGAGAGTGTTCCGATTCTAAAGGTAAAAAACAAAGTTGTCATGTTTATGCGGTTGCCAGAAACTACTCCCTTCTTGTTTACAAGGAGTTTCTAGTGGCCTCTGAGTAAGCTGGCACAAAGTAATTAAGTTTAATACACTCGATAGGGGCATAATGACCCTATCCAAATCTATTGGGTATATGCGCAGAGCCTATTAGGGAAATAGGAACTACACTACAGCCTATATGGCAACAGTCGAACACTACTGAACTACCACCACAAAATGGCCACCAGCCACATGGTCACTCACAGTCACAACAAGCAGGAGGCCTGGAAAACAATTAACTCAAGCAGGCCTATATGGCCAGACAAAGAAGGCATGCTAAACAACACAGCTTTAATGCAAAAATGAAAATCCACATAGCTAAAAAAGGTTGGAAAGTTACGCAACAACCACACCACACACACACACACATCTAACAAAGGTATTTATTTACCACACACCAAAAAGTGAAATGCTCCCATTTTGCAATTAAATCCAATGCCATCCATGCCCTAAATGATGTTTAAATTCAACAGACACCACAAAGTCAGTTGTCTCATGCACCCATGAGTAGCTATGGGCCTACTGGATGAAATGTCTATTGGCAGACTAGGCCACAAGTTTGCCGGCCTATGCCAAAAGTACACTGGCAGGCTCCACAAAATGGCCATCAGCCACATGGCCAGGTCACCCACAACAACAAGAAAGGGAAGACAGACAAAGCAGGCCTATGGCAAAAGCACACTGCCTGGCTTCAAAATGGCCACCAGCCACATGGCCAGGCCCACAACAACAAGAAAGGGAAGACAGACAATGCAGGTCTAGGCAAAAGCACACTGCCTGGTTTCAAAATGGCTGGCAGCCATATGGCCAGGCCCACAACAACAAGAAACCTAGGCCAAAAGGATCAAAGGAAACACATGCAGGCCTATACGGCAAAAGCAGTACACTTCTAAACTACCACCACAAAATGGCCAACATCTACATGATCACTCACAGTCACAACAAGCAGGAGGCCTGGAAAACAGTGAACTGAAACAGGCAAAGGAGGCATGCTTTAATGCAATAAAATACAAAAACGAAAATCCACAGGGCTAAACAAGGTGTGCAAGTTACACAACAACCACACCACATACACACACACACACACACACACACGCACACACACGCACACACACACACACACAGCAAAGGCATTTATTCAACCACTTTTTTTATACAAAGGCTGTTGAGAAAAAAATGAATTCTCGTGCCCAAAGGGTAGAGAGGATATAGGTCAGAGTAACACCTCCCAATATCAATAGTTACACAATAATTTTACTCCAACTGACCATACGGTGGTCATTATTAGTACCTGTAGATGGAATGATATGATGAACAGGGGAACTTATAACTTCACCACTAGGTGAGCAAGGAAGCAATTCCTTTTAATTTAGGTACCCTCACACACCCTAGTGGTGTCATGCTTCATCATCGGGTCACCCCGACGCCTAAAAGTCGGGGTGGGCTCAACCACAGTGTTGGGAGCGCTTTGAAGAAATTACAGACCAGGGAGGCTATAAGATAAAAAACCTCAGGCAGATCCCCAGTTTCCCTTTATTTTTGGGTCTGTCTGGGTTGATTAAAAATAATAAGAGTAGGGGTATATATAGGAATATTATGGTCCTATGACCCTAGTGCCAACATGTTTCAGTCCACAGTGGCCATAAAGGTCCAGGACTTTCTTCAGGGCAAACTAGGCCACCCTGGGATTCAGAAGGGGGAATTCCCTATTCTGTTTTATTATGGACAAGGGTAGAGTAGCTACTCCTTGTGTGAAAGACTGATTTATTAATCTGTCTTGCGTTGTAAATCCATCTGTAAGAGAAAACACAAAGAAACACATATCCAACTTATACAAATCGGTTTGCATCATGGTATTTCCAAATTGACGTGTTTCAAAATCGTGTTTGGAATCCAGAGCCACACCTATATGTGCCAGGTGGTCATAAAGGCATAATAGTGTGCAGCTATATCCACATATGTGTCACTCAAGAATTGTATCTGTGTACAGTTAATCGGCGTGTCAGATATATTGTGCGGTGGCGATTATGCTCGCATTCTATCTGAAACCAGTCGCCAAAACGTGGATACTATCAATGAAAAGAAACTCTCATAAAATCATCCCACACACATCTCATTCACACCATATCTGTGATTCAACACAGTATTAAAAACCATGCGTGACTCTTAAAACCTATGGGTAATTGTGCAAGTATCTTTCACTCCTGCATACTTGCTTACCCGGACTTCGAATGGTAGTCGTTTCTCAGGGGATGGAAGGGCTAATGGAGTAGCTCTGTAGTCAAACCCTAACGTTTGTCCCAGGGGAAATATGAAGAGGAATGGTTTGAAAATCATCAAGATAGGGCATCCAGGATCAAACGTAATTAACGATGATTCCTTCTCTGGTGGGGGACCCAATGCTAAGCTAATATTCCTAGAGTAAAAGACTTACTTCGTCAAGAGTCCTGCTCCGCTTCGCCACCTACTTGGACCCGATCCCCGGCGTTTCGCGCCGTGTTACGGTGATCGGGAAGTTTATACTTCCGTATTGTTTGAAGCGGAAGATTAGATTGGTCTGCGCAAGCATGTGATCGGTGATGTTTCCCGAACGGGATTGGTTAGTCACGACCTGTGACCCAAGTTGTCAGCCAATAGAAAAGTGGTTAAACACGAACAACGCCGAAATAAACAGATGTGGATTTTTAATCCGTTTATTCATATTAGCGTCCTTATTAAAATAAACTCATGAAATGTAGTATGTATTGTTGGGGGCTCGTATTTTTGATTAGTGTGCAATTACTGACGGATACGGGATTACATAGTGTGTATGCTTTATCCGTGCAGATTCGACAGCGATCTTTGTGGCCAGTTCTCACGGCTGATGGGAGATGTAGTTTATGTATCCACTGAAGGTAATATGTGTGTTACCCAGTGAAATACATAGCCAGCACTATTCATAATTCTTGATCCCATCAATTGTTGATTATATTTAAGTTTTAAAGGAAGGAATTTTTTCACTGAGTGACATGAATGTCACAAGAGGTACTACGCAAGTGTAGTATATACATATGGGCATTTCGCAATTGTAAGATAGTTGATGTTTTAACGGAGTCTAGTATTTCCATTACATGAATCTCAAGGTTTATTTACGGTGATAATGGAACCCAATCTCCTAATAGGGGGGATAGTAACATATGGAAGATTCTCATAAGATTATAGATCACCCCTTTAAAGTACAACAGTACTCACGACGAGGGATGTGCTACATCTACTTGTTCAATTGGTTCCAGGGTATACAATCGTTGAGTCCCTTCTCATGGGTCTTTAAACGATAGACCCATCGTTGTTCACGCTCTAGGAGTTTTTGCTGTAAGTTGTTCCCCATAGTTGTGACCTTTTCTAGTACTGTCCACTTCAGCTCTGTGTCCTTATGTTTTTTCTCCTGGTAATGGGCAGTAAGCCTAGTTGCTGTGACTGATCTACGTATAGTGCTTCTATGTTCGCTGATGCGAACTTTGATCTTCCGACTCGTCATACCAATATACATCAGTCCACAGGGGCATTTTATCATATAGATCACAGATTCGGAGTTACAATTTGTGTGTGACCTCTGTTCCCATGGAAAATTTAAACCCAAATCCAATGTTTTGGTGTGTTCTGTAAAGGGGCAGGCCACACATGACCCACACGGGTAGTGTCCTACAACTGGTGATAAACCCCATAATGTCTGCTGATCAGTTGGTTTAGGAGTAAAGGAGTTGGTATGTACCAGGGCATTTCTCAAGTTAGAATTTTTTCTAAAAGAGAACATGGGTTTCTCAAAAGATAACCTGTTTGATGTCAATATTGACCATTTTTTATTTATTATTTTTTTCAGGTCATTTGATGAAGAGTTATATGTTGTCACACATATAAGTTGGTCTGGTTGCTCTTTTGTGTATGTTTCTAACAGTGCTTCCCTTGGTGTGTTGCGAGCTCTTTTGTTTGCTCTTTGTATGATCTTATTAGGGTACATCTTCTGTTGGAGTTTGTTACTAAGAATAGCTGCCTCTTTTTTGTATGTTTGGATGTTAGAACAGTTTCTACGAATCCTCAAGAATTGGCCTACTGGTAAATTCTCTCTTAAGGATCGTGGGTGGGCACTATCAAATCTCAATAAACTGTTCCTGTCCGTGGGTTTTGTATACAGCGAGCTTTCAAGAGTGCCATCTTTAGCTGTGAAAGTGACATCCAGAAATGAGATGCTTTCTTTATTCACATTCATAGTGAAATGAAGGTGTGGGTTCAGTGAATTGATCCATGTTTTAAAATTCTCAAGACTAGTTAGATCGCCTCTCCAGATCATCAGGACATCATCGATGTACCTGTACCATTTGCAGATATGCCTACTGAAAGGATTTTGAGTCCATATATGTAGGTCCTCAAAATAACTGACGTACAGGCAGGCCAGACTTGGGGCGAATGTACTCCCCATCGATGTCCCATGTATTTGTAGGTATAATTGATCTTCAAAGGTGAAAAAGTTTTCTGTCAATGCCAAATGTATGAGGGTGATCACCCACTCAATAGGTGCTGCCCACAACCAATCTTCCTTTCTGAGGATCTCTTGGATTACTCTGATACTTTCCGCCTGAGGTATGTTTGTGTACAAAGCTTCTACGTACAAACATACCAAAAAATTATCCACTGGATTGTATTCAACTTGTGTCAGAAGATTGAAGAGGTGTTTGGTATCTTGAGCATGTGATTTAATCTTCTTGACCAAGGGGCGTAAGAACCAGTCGGTATATTTTGACAGTGGTTCCAGAATAGAACCAATCCCTGAGACAATGGGTCTCCCAGGAGGAGGGGTCTTCCCTTTGTGTATTTTAGGGATGGTATAGAACAAAGGAATTCTGGGGTTCTCCTGATTCAGAAATTCATATTCTTTCTTCGTAATCCATTCTTTTGTCAGGGCATCTGTTGTTAATGTCATGATAGTTGTTTTTATCCGTTGTGTAGGATCCCTGTTAATCTTCTTGTAGTATTTTGTGTCTGCCAGTAGATTCAGACATGCTGTTCTGTAAGCGTTGGTACTTTGTATCACGGTCGCTCCACCTTTATCCGCTGGTTTAATAATTATATCCGTTCTGGACTGTAGGGTGGTTAGAGCCGCACGTTCTTTCTTGCTTAAATTGTTGAACCCGTTTCTCTTGGGTTGAAGTAGTTCAACTTCCTTGCTAACTGCTTCGGAACAACAGCCGAGCACAAGCAACACGAGGGATTAATTGTAAACCTCACAGATGTCATCCTTACTACAGACGAACAAACAATTCTGGATAAAGGTTTGGGATTCGTCCCTACGACCTATCTGGACAAATTCCGCCTCCGATGTGAGTTAGGCGAATTCTTCAGAAAAATACGATTGAAAACTTTTTTTCAGGACAAAGAGAGACCCGTTGAAGATAACACCTACACGGGGTTGAGACCAAAATCCTCTTTTCTCCCCCCTACCAACATGATGCCTCCAGAAGTATTATCTTTTGAAGAAGCAGTTAGCAAGGAAGTTGAACTACTTCAACCCAAGAGAAACGGGTTCAACAATTTAAGCAAGAAAGAACGTGCGGCTCTAACCACCCTACAGTCCAGAACGGATATAATTATTAAACCAGCGGATAAAGGTGGAGCGACCGTGATACAAAGTACCAACGCTTACAGAACAGCATGTCTGAATCTACTGGCAGACACAAAATACTACAAGAAGATTAACAGGGATCCTACACAACGGATAAAAACAACTATCATGACATTAACAACAGATGCCCTGACAAAAGAATGGATTACGAAGAAAGAATATGAATTTCTGAATCAGGAGAACCCCAGAATTCCTTTGTTCTATACCATCCCTAAAATACACAAAGGGAAGACCCCTCCTCCTGGGAGACCCATTGTCTCAGGGATTGGTTCTATTCTGGAACCACTGTCAAAATATACCGACTGGTTCTTACGCCCCTTGGTCAAGAAGATTAAATCATATGTTCAAGATACCAAACACCTCTTCAATCTTCTGACACAAGTTGAATACAATCCAGTGGATAATTTTTTGGTATGTTTGTACGTAGAAGCTTTGTACACAAACATACCTCAGGCGGAAAGTATCAGAGTAATCCAAGAGATCCTCAGAAAGGAAGATTGGTTGTGGGCAGCACCTATTGAGTGGGTGATCACCCTCATACATTTGGCATTGACAGAAAACTTTTTCACCTTTGAAGATCAATTATACCTACAAATACATGGGACATCGATGGGGAGTACATTCGCCCCAAGTCTGGCCTGCCTGTACGTCAGTTATTTTGAGGACCTACATATATGGACTCAAAATCCTTTCAGTAGGCATATCTGCAAATGGTACAGGTACATCGATGATGTCCTGATGATCTGGAGAGGCGATCTAACTAGTCTTGAGAATTTTAAAACATGGATCAATTCACTGAACCCACACCTTCATTTCACTATGAATGTGAATAAAGAAAGCATCTCATTTCTGGATGTCACTTTCACAGCTAAAGATGGCACTCTTGAAAGCTCGCTGTATACAAAACCCACGGACAGGAACAGTTTATTGAGATTTGATAGTGCCCACCCACGATCCTTAAGAGAGAATTTACCAGTAGGCCAATTCTTGAGGATTCGTAGAAACTGTTCTAACATCCAAACATACAAAAAAGAGGCAGCTATTCTTAGTAACAAACTCCAACAGAAGATGTACCCTAATAAGATCATACAAAGAGCAAACAAAAGAGCTCGCAACACACCAAGGGAAGCACTGTTAGAAACATACACAAAAGAGCAACCAGACCAACTTATATGTGTGACAACATATAACTCTTCATCAAATGACCTGAAAAAAATAATAAATAAAAAATGGTCAATATTGACATCAAACAGGTTATCTTTTGAGAAACCCATGTTCTCTTTTAGAAAAAATTCTAACTTGAGAAATGCCCTGGTACATACCAACTCCTTTACTCCTAAACCAACTGATCAGCAGACATTATGGGGTTTATCACCAGTTGTAGGACACTACCCGTGTGGGTCATGTGTGGCCTGCCCCTTTACAGAACACACCAAAACATTGGATTTGGGTTTAAATTTTCCATGGGAACAGAGGTCACACACAAATTGTAACTCCGAATCCGTGATCTATATGATAAAATGCCCCTGTGGACTGATGTATATTGGTATGACGAGTCGGAAGATCAAAGTTCGCATCAGCGAACATAGAAGCACTATACGTAGATCAGTCACAGCAACTAGGCTTACTGCCCATTACCAGGAGAAAAAACATAAGGACACAGAGCTGAAGTGGACAGTACTAGAAAAGGTCACAACTATGGGGAACAACTTACAGCAAAAACTCCTAGAGCGTGAACAACGATGGGTCTATCGTTTAAAGACCCATGAGAAGGGACTCAACGATTGTATACCCTGGAACCAATTGAACAAGTAGATGTAGCACATCCCTCGTCGTGAGTACTGTTGTACTTTAAAGGGGTGATCTATAATCTTATGAGAATCTTCCATATGTTACTATCCCCCCTATTAGGAGATTGGGTTCCATTATCACCGTAAATAAACCTTGAGATTCATGTAATGGAAATACTAGACTCCGTTAAAACATCAACTATCTTACAATTGCGAAATGCCCATATGTATATACTACACTTGCGTAGTACCTCTTGTGACATTCATGTCACTCAGTGAAAAAATTCCTTCCTTTAAAACTTAAATATAATCAACAATTGATGGGATCAAGAATTATGAATAGTGCTGGCTATGTATTTCACTGGGTAACACACATATTACCTTCAGTGGATACATAAACTACATCTCCCATCAGCCGTGAGAACTGGCCACAAAGATCGCTGTCGAATCTGCACGGATAAAGCATACACACTATGTAATCCCGTATCCGTCAGTAATTGCACACTAATCAAAAATACGAGCCCCCAACAATACATACTACATTTCATGAGTTTATTTTAATAAGGACGCTAATATGAATAAACGGATTAAAAATCCACATCTGTTTATTTCGGCGTTGTTCGTGTTTAACCACTTTTCTATTGGCTGACAACTTGGGTCACAGGTTGTGACTAACCAATCCCGTTCGGGAAACATCACCGATCACATGCTTGCGCAGACCAATCTAATCTTCCGCTTCAAACAATACGGAAGTATAAACTTCCCGATCACCGTAACACGGCGCGAAACGCCGGGGATCGGGTCCAAGTAGGTGGCGAAGCGGAGCAGGACTCTTGACGAAGTAAGTCTTTTACTCTAGGACTATTAGCTTAGCATTGGGTCAGCCACCAGAGAAGGAATCATCGTTAATTACGTTTGATCCTGGATGCCCTATCTTGATGATTTTCAAACCATTCCTCTTCATATTTCCCCTGGGACAAACGTTAGGGTTTGACTACAGAGCTACTCCATTAGCCCTTCCATCCCCTGAGAAACGACTACCATTCGAAGTCCGGGTAAGCAAGTATGCAGGAGTGAAAGATACTTGCACAATTACCCATAGGTTTTAAGAGTCACGCATGGTTTTTAATACTGTGTTGAATCACAGATATGGTGTGAATGAGATGTGTGTGGGATGATTTTATGAGAGTTTCTTTTCATTGATAGTATCCACGTTTTGGCGACTGGTTTCAGATAGAATGCGAGCATAATCGCCACCGCACAATATATCTGACACGCCGATTAACTGTACACAGATACAATTCTTGAGTGACACATATGTGGATATAGCTGCACACTATTATGCCTTTATGACCACCTGGCACATATAGGTGTGGCTCTGGATTCCAAACACGATTTTGAAACACGTCAATTTGGAAATACCATGATGCAAACCGATTTGTATAAGTTGGATATGTGTTTCTTTGTGTTTTCTCTTACAGATGGATTTACAACGCAAGACAGATTAATAAATCAGTCTTTCACACAAGGAGTAGCTACTCTACCCTTGTCCATAATAAAACAGAATAGGGAATTCCCCCTTCTGAATCCCAGGGTGGCCTAGTTTGCCCTGAAGAAAGTCCTGGACCTTTATGGCCACTGTGGACTGAAACATGTTGGCACTAGGGTCATAGGACCATAATATTCCTATATATACCCCTACTCTTATTATTTTTAATCAACCCAGACAGACCCAAAAATAAAGGGAAACTGGGGATCTGCCTGAGGTTTTTTATCTTATAGCCTCCCTGGTCTGTAATTTCTTCAAAGCGCTCCCAACACTGTGGTTGAGCCCACCCCGACTTTTAGGCGTCGGGGTGACCCGATGATGAAGCATGACACCACTAGGGTGTGTGAGGGTACCTAAATTAAAAGGAATTGCTTCCTTGCTCACCTAGTGGTGAAGTTATAAGTTCCCCTGTTCATCATATCATTCCATCTACAGGTACTAATAATGACCATTTATTCAACCACACCAAAAATGTGAAAGACCCCAAAAAATACACATTTTGTAATTCAATCCAATGCCATCCATGCCTTAAATGATGTTTAAATTCAGCAGACACCACAGAAACAGTTGTTTCATGCACACATGAGTAGCTCTGGGCCTACTGGTCTTTTTTTTTTTTAAATGATGAAATGTACAAACATTGTAGTTGCAGCAACTGCAATGCCCCAATCAAACAAACAACATCATCGCAAATCCAAAAGTCCTCAAATCCATGATATAGGATGCAGCAGACACAAAGAGTGATCCTTCCAGCTCCAAATCAAATGAAAAGTGAACAGGACATGGACAAAGCATTGTGAGGAGCCTGCTGGACAGGAGCAGGAAGTTGGTGACTCTGGGGCACTTCCTTCCTCTCCACAAAAAATAGTATAAAAAGAAAAAGGACTCCTTGCACAAAAAAGTACAGGCTAATGTCAATCTGAGGAGTTTTTTTCATCCAAATCATCATTTTCAAGAAGGTTTTATGCTGCTCGAGAGATATTCTTCTCCAGATTGCAAATTTTGCGTGTTCGGCATCGCAGGCTTCACCAAACTTCCGCCGGATGTTCGATGGCGCGTCCGAATTACGTGTTCGCGATCGCACACTCTCTTGGGATCGCGCGGCCAGCTACCAAAACTTGTGGCGCACACGAACAGATAGGAAAACTCATCGCTGAATGAGGGGATCCCGGTAAGTCGCTACTGCCAGTGCGAAAACGCATTTTGAAAGTGCGAACAAGGGAAATACTCCCCTACGCCGCAGATTGCGGAGTTTTCGGTAACTCCGTGCAAACGCCTGTTGTGCCTTTCTGTAATACGGCCCCAGATTGTAACAGATGGGAGAGATCAGGGGTGGCTCCTCCACTAAGGCGGAGGACCACTGCCCCACTGCCTTTCAGCATGGCAAAAAAGAAAAAGAAAATGATTATAATGCAAAGTTATTGTCATTTTATTTTTTTGTGCTGGGGCAGTTTTGCGGGGCTGGGCTGCACAAGTGGGAGGAGTGATGACATCCTCCTAACTGCTCATGAATGTTTGGCTGGCCCCCTGGGGCATGCCAAACATTCATGTGCATTTTGCATGTTCTCCACCCAGGCTGCACTACAGCCTGGGTGGAGAACATGCCCAGTCTTCCATTCCATATCTGAGTCCCGAACCACGGCACTCAGACCAATCACAGCACTACATTGCAGCTTTGTGATTGGCTTAGGGGAGTCTAGCCTGCTTCCTGTTCCAACAGAAGTCAGGAAGAGGACGGAAGAGAGGTGGCTACCAGCCAGCCATCCAGCTGGCAGGTAAGTGATTTTTATTTTTTTATTTTCACCCCCCTTCCCACCAGCCCACCCTCCCCGCCCCACTGCTGATTCGCGGGAGCAGCTGCAACTGGGGGAGATATATACACCATCCAATGGAAGTCATGGCAGGATTTATTAACTACTAATCTGGGCTGCACTCTATACAAAGCCATCTCTGATAAATACAAATACCTAGGTAACGCCACTCTGAAATGCCTTGAGGCTGACGAGTATATGCTGCTGAGCCAACCTATTACACTGGAGGAAATAAAAAATATCAAAAGAGTTTCCTCCCATGATGAGGGAGGCATTGAGCACTTTTCATTGCCATTTACCACCAGTTGTTTTTCTGGCGGTGATGAGCATTGAAAACGGCTATATATGTCCGGCCATTTAATGTGGGTGGGTGGCATATAGCCAAACTTCCAATGGCCCTTATTCCATTGAGGCATTGAAAAAGTTTGACTCTGCCGCCGTCCTCATACTATGGTTCGCCCACGTTTAAATCTTCCGGGCGACCATAGTTTTGGTGAGGTAGGAACTCTGCCGCCGTTGTTACGGAGTTCCATCAAGCTCTTAGACGCTAATATAAAAGATACATATGTCAGATGTATAACCATTATAGCATCATTAACAGAAAGGTGGATTAAGCTTCCCTTGACAGTAACCAGAAAAGTGGCTCTAATGACTGAGGGCACTTATGATAAGCTGGCGTGGGCTGATAGGTAGCCTTGAGTAAGCAGGGCAAAAGAGCAAATGCTATATGTAATGGGCAGATTTGTCACCTCTACCTTTGAGGTGTACTATCTGATATCACAAGTGCAGTCTGTGCATCACTCGTTTCATAAAAGAAGATCTGAACCATGCTGCAACCTTGAAGAGGTTTTTTTAACTGGCACTGAGTGCCTCTGCTCTATTCCTAAAGCCTCTCAGTCCCAAAAGAAAAATGCACACTTTGTTGACCAGGTCAAGGTCGGCTTCACTGTGCATGGTGACTGATATTTATTTCCGTCCAATACCATTGATAAATAGTTCCCGATTGGAGGCTGGGTGTGAGCCAGGGTTGACAGGATAACTACAAAAGAGAAAATGTGCATAATAGGAGATCTGGTTACAAATTAAAAAAATAAAAACGTTCCAGGAATATTTGGGTGGAGTCATCGATACTGCCCTAATTGTACTGACATACCACAGTCTGAGACACGCTGGTAAATAACTCCTGTGCCCACTACAAATCGAGCCTGAGGAGTGGAAATTACTCACCTTAATGCTGGTGATCCCATACCCAACTAAGCTAATTACAGTAATGCACAAAGCTGTGATGAATACTAAGGTTGTAGACAACATGCATAGCAGATTCAGTTGGTCACAAGATGTAGACTTTGAGATCTCGGAAGTGCAATGAACCTTCTGCTACCTGCAGACAAATAGGTCACTATAACGGTAGACACAGTCCAATGCACTTCAACTGTATTCATAGAGCTTCTACACACAGGCAAGTGTGGCTTCATATGGTATGATAGAGACTGCACACTGCTGGCAGCGCACATCTCCAGAGGCAGATTTGTTGCACCTGGCTTGGCACTGCTCTCCAGTTTCCTCATCTGAGCATGGGTTCTGGAGAGGTGAACGCTATGATCAAAAATTCCCTTGAGCTCACTCCTTTCGGTTCACTGACAGAATGTCAACACCAAAATATCCCCATACCACAATACCGAGTTATACATATCGATGTCAAAAATATCGGCATCCTATATTTGTAAAGGTAAGTACAAGATTATAGAAACAAAATATAGATGTCATTAATATAGTTGTACAAAATATCGTGTTTTTATAAATATATATATATGACAGAAGGGAGACTCTAATACTTTTGAAAATAAAAAAGTGTTTACCGACGAAGAGGAGTTTGTGCATTCTTTTTCTTGGAGAAATTGACGAATGCTCTGTGCCTATATATATATATTCACTGAAAAAACCATAGGTTTCACACATGTTATAGTTAGCGGAAATTTTACTGATAAAAAACCAATGAAATTCCCCCGTTATAGTTAGTGCAGGCAACTATAACTCACGCGACCGCAATCCTCTGCTGATGCTAATACTGTATTTAGACACTTATTTGCCCATGTCTTCTTCCATACATTTTTAGCTATACATATATTACAAATATTTTTTTTTCATAAAGACACATATGTCATCAGCAGAAGATTGCGGTCGCGTGAGTTATAGTTGCCTGCACTAACTATAACGGGGGAATTTCATTGGTTTTTTATCAGTAAAATTTCCGCTAACTATAACATGTGTGAAACCTATGGTTTTTTCAGTGAATTTGCAAGGTTTTTTAAATGCTAATTCCTAACTATAACGTGTGTGAAACCTATGGTTTTTTCAGTGAATTTGTACGGTTTTTTAAATGCTAAGTTACTTTACGCCATTCGTGGCGTGCGCGCCCACTTAACGCAGTTCGTTCCGTGCGAGCACGGTGCGCTTCGCGCACCGTGCGCGCACAGTGAGCACGCGGTGCGCTTCGCGCACCGCGCGCCCACTTTACGCAGTTAGTGCCGTGCACGCACGGTGGGCACGCGGTGCGATGACAAAGCAAGAAAGCACGTCAACAAATCTGTTTCTGCTTTCCTCCGTGACTATGGTATGGGTGCCATTTACCACAACAACTTGCGTTATGACATGCAAGACATTTATAGAGGAGATGGTGTGCACTTCAATGATGAAGGGAACAGAGTCTTCCTCTTGAACCTTAGACTCTGCATCGGTACTTACTTGTAGGTACCACTAAAAAATCATTTCATAAACACAACGGCTCTTTTTAGAGCCCCCTAATATCTAAACACTTAAATCTGATTTTCATTTTTTTTTTTTTTTTTCTACTGTACGCTTACCGTAAGCTTACCGTACGCGTACCCCGTGATTTTTTTTAAAATCAATAAATGTTTTCTTTGTACTTTACAGTCCTTCTTTGACCCCCTCACAAATGTAAGGGGGTCTGTAACTCTCCTCATTGCCCCCTTTTCTTGTTTTCACTCTTTTTTTTCTGAGTGAAATACACAAAATGGCGGCCGCCGCTTCCTGGTTTCGGCCGATTCGAATGTTTACTAAGATCTAAGAGCTAATCAGAATCGCGCTCGCGCACGCCACCGTACGCTTACGGTAAGCGTACGGTAAGCGTACCGTAAGCGGGCTCAGATATATATATTGATTTAAAGGCTATTTTCTCAGAATCTACTGAACAGATTTACACCAAACCTACAAAAGGCACTTCCTTGACCTAGGGACTACCTCTCTGCCAAATTTCGAGTAATTCTGTTCAGCCGTTCGGGCTGTAGCTCGTTCTAAAGGTCCTATGGAAAAATGCATGGGGAAAACGCGTTTTGGGACCCCCCTTTTATCTCAGCCCCCGCTTGACGGATCCCCCCGAGACTTTCAGGGTAGGAGCGGAGCGTAGCGCCCCACCTATTTTGAGAAATTCGCGAGGATTCATCGACCGGCGCCAAAGTTATTCAAAATAGAATGTTGAGGTTTTCCTATGGAAAAGGGGTCCTAACTATAACTACCTACTGGCGACCGCCAGTAGGTAATATATATATATATATATATATATATATAATAAAATAATAAATATTACATATATTAAATAATCACGTTAATTAAAAAATGATTTAATATACATTGTAACAAATATAACAAATACACTTAATAAAAAAAAGGTTAATCACATATAATAACTAATATATATATTTACATTAAAACCATTGATAAACTATTATTTGTAATTTATTTTATCATTTTAACTTTATATAAAAATGTATCTAATAATTATATATATACATATACATATAACATAACATCTATTAAAAAAAAACTATTATAAATTAAAACATTAAACTATTTAAACATCTTTATAATTAAATTTCCCACTCCAGTCAATGCAACAGTAGGGAAAGTGTTGGATAGTGGAGGGGTTAAATTATTTTTTTTTTCCCTCATCTCACCGAGAAGCATCTGCAAAGAACTGGAAAAAACGCAAAGTCTAACTGTCCGCACTGCGGTCACTGGACTCGCCCAGGTCCATACTATCTGGACCCTCAACTGTTGTCAGTGAGTCGGTGTAATCATAGGGACAGACGACCAACACCCAAGGATCGACACCAAATCAAAAACAGGAGACCAGATAGATAGGCCGTGATTCTAATTTGTTCTCTGGTCGAGGCCACAAACTCTGACCGCAGCCCTGACCCAGTCCTCTGCTATCGGAGGCAGAGAATCCTTCCATTTCAAACAAATTTCCCTCCTAGCAATAAGAATTAAATAAAAAAGCAGCCCTCTACAGGGCCTCCTTAACAACAAAGTTGATGCGCCATCGACCGCCAAAAGAATCAGAGTGTATTAAGTTTGATCTCGTGATCAAAGATTCCCTTAAGCAATAGTTCTACAGTGTCCCAAAAGATCTTCAAGCATGGGCATTCAGCAAAAATATGAACATCGTTGGCCCCTATGCAGCCACATTTCACACACTTAGAGGGAGGTTGAGGTGCAAACTTGGATATTTTATACGGGGTCCAAAAAAGAAGATTAATGGTAAAAAAAATGGTTACGCTTCAAATTGGCCGGTTTAACCGTTGAGTAAAAAGTCTTCAGAGAGCTTTCCCAAATTAATTCAAAGCCCTCCTGTTGGAGGCTTCCTCTCTAGACCGCATGCAGGGGTAATAACTTCCTCTCATCTGAGAGGAAGGGGTCAAAATTACTATTTCCACTCCAGTCAATGCAACAGTAGGGAAAGTGTTAAATAGCGGAGGGGTAAAAATTACTATTCCCACTCCAATGAGTGCAACAGTAGGGAACGTGTTGGACAGAGGAGGGGTAAAAATTACTATTCCCACTCCAGTGAGTTCAAAAGCAGGGAAAGTGTTGGATAGTTGAGGGTTAAAATGTACTATTCACCCTCCAGTCAGTGCAACAATAGGGAAAGTGTTGGATGGCAAAGGGGTAAAAATGACAATTCCCACTCAAATGAGTGCAACAGTATGGAAAGTATTGGATAGCGGAGGGGTACAAATGACTATTCCCACTCAAATGAGTGCAACAGTAGGGAAAATGTTGGATAGCGGTGGGGTAAAAATTACTATTCCCACTCCAATGAGTGCAACAGTAGGGAAAGTGTTGGATAGCGGAGGGGTAAAAATTACTACTCCCACTCCAATGAGTGCAACAGTATTGAAAGTGTTGGATACCGGAGGGGTAAAAATTACTACTCTCACTCCAGTGAGTGCAACAGCAGGGAAGTGTTGGATAGTGGAGGGATAAAATGTATTATTCCCACTCCAGCCAGTGCAACAGTAGGGAAAGTGTTGGATATAGGAGTGGTAAAAATTACTATTTCCACTCCAATGAGTGCAACAGTAGGCAAAGTGTTGGATAGCGGAGGGGTAAACATTACTATTCTCACTACAGGGAGTGCAACAGTAGGGAAAGTGTTGGATAGCAGAGGAATAACATTTACTATTCCTACTCGAGTCAGTGCAACAGTAGGGAAAGTGTTGGATAGCAGAGGGGTAGAAATTACTATTCCCACTCCAATAAGTATAACACTAGGGAAAGTGCGGGATAGTGGAGGGATGAAATTTACTGTTCCCACTACAGTCAGCGCAACAGAAGGGGCAGTCTTTGATAACGCAGGGGTAAAAATTATTCCCACTCCAGTGAGTGCAACAGTAGGGAAAGTGTTACATAATGGAGGGATGAAATTTACTATTCCCACTACAGTCAGTGCAACAGTAGGGTAAGTGTTGTGTTGTGGAGGGGTAAAAGTTAATATTCCCACTCTAGTCAGTTCAAAATTATAAACAAGCACAATATCAACAACACACTAGCAGTGCTGGGACCGTCCTCCAGACATGCGGCGGTCCCGCACCACTGATTAGGATGCGACAGCCACCCTGACAGTCACATTCCGCAATGCCATAATGGCGCGAGGTGCCTGCCACCTTGTGCATAGCAATATATGGTACCCCCCAAGTGCAGTCTCCCAGCCCCCCGGGGGCCTGTAACGGGCCCCCAAAGCTATTCCCCGCCAGCCATCGCCACCATGGAAAGGCCTGTGCAAATACACATCCTGCTAGGCACCGCCACCATATTAAGGTCCCAGTCCGCCCGGCTTGCAATCGGGACGATAGTCGACCGGCGGAAAAGCGGCGGACGGATTTTCCATCCACCACGATACCCCCGGCATAATAATATGGCGGGGGGTACATCAAGTTGGAATAGCGGGCAGATCGCCACCGCCGAGCCAGCAGTGGTAATCCGCCAGCCATCATAATGACCCCCTATATGTTATTTGAACCATTAAATACAACTTCTAGCTGCCATCATCCCCTTCTTTGGTGTTAATACTCATTCCAAGCCGATGACACCCAACTTCCACCTAGATGTAGTAACTTACCAAAAGATGTCGCCTTACTATAGGGTTGCCTTTCTGCAGTGCAGAATTGGATGTGCCATCACTGGCTCAAACTAAATATGAACAAACTGGACATTCTGATCTTGTAGGCATTTCCAATCCCTGGACACTGCTTTGTGCCCACTTGATGTTGGCCCTTGCCTGCCACCTGCCAAGCTGGGCAAGAGTTTGGCATCAAAATTGACACCTCGCTACACAACCTGTGTCCTCAATTATTTCCTCCTGTATTTTCCACTGAAGTAGATTTCACCATGTACTGCCATTATTACCTAATGAGGGCAAGCATGTGTGGTGGTACTCATTGGTGCAAGGTAGGACTTTTGCAACAGTTTTCAGCTGAGCATATAAAAGAACTGCTGTATGGGCAATCTACTAAAAAATCAGACAGCTTGGTTGGTAGCTGATGCACCACGTTTTATCCATGCCAAGCCCATTTTGAACACCCTCCGTTGGCGTCTTATTCACCAACATATCATCATTAAAGTGCTTTGCATTTTCCACCATTTCATTCATGGCATTATTCCACAATTCATTTGTAGACGATTGAACTGATGTTCTCCAACTAGAAGGTTATTCATTCTGCCTGCATAGTTCATTGGTGCCCTTCAATTCCAGAAAACTCCTTTTGTGTGTCTAGCTTTTTCATTTCAAGTCCAGCTCATTTGGGGTGCTTTGCCCTGATCTCCAGCTTACTTCTAATCACCTCTGCTTTTGAGAAAACCCTCAAAACATGACTTTTCCCTTAATCTTGCTCTTGCTCACCCTTTCCAATCAACTACTAGCGGCAAGAGATCTTGAGTGTTAGTGCACTTAAGAAAATTATAAATACTGTTATTGCCATAGTCAAGACTCTACTTGAAGGCCCGTTCTGTACCTAGGCTTTCTAAGGCTTTCTTCAGTAAATTCACAATCAATATGTGTTTGTACTACAAAGCTATGCCCACCATTTTGGTAATGGGAGCAGAGTTAGCTTCCAGTCAGCTATGAATCCTCATTGAATTCCATTTTCACATCACATGTCATATCTATTTTTTCATTCATCACACTGCAGCATTGCTGGTGGCCTAGTTAAATGATCTATCTCCTGTTGTTGCAATTGCCATGTATTTGCTGGGAGATCTGCTCAATCAGTAGGTTTGCCTGGGATCTTTCCAGTGAGTGGGAATTCAATAGCTTTCATATTGCAAATATATAAACACATTTACATGGGAATGGTAGAGGAGCTACCCTATAGTCACTTCTGAAGTCTCACTGAATCCCATTACTGGATCATATGTCATAGTCATATTTTCAAGGTGTTCAATAGTAGCCTAGTGGTTAATATGTCTAGTGCTCAGCTTGGATGTTGATGGTTTAAGTCATACTGTTGCCAATGGTCATGTGCCTCTTTAAATGTCTTCCAAATGACAAGGTGTTTCAAGGATTTCTCAAATAACTGAGAAGTTCATAATTGTTATGTTGCAATAATATGTCCAAACTGTTTGTTCTTTTATGGGAGTTGAGTAATATAGATCATAGTTTTAATGTTGAGTAAATAAGTTTGTTGGCAATCTCTCGGAAAATGTGTTTTAAATATACCATGCACCAAATTACAAAAGAGTATCTGTCTGTCTCTCTTTCTTTTTCTCTCAATCTCTCCCTCTCTCTCTCTCTCTGTACCTACCTCCTATTCACTAAATGCTGTTTTCAGCTTGAAGTCATATATGAAACATCATTTAATTCCCTTTTCGAATTGTATATCATTGGTATCTTTTCATCCTGGTCAACAGAAGTCAACTCATGGCCTTGTGGCTAAAGTTTCTTACTTGCAGCTTGAAGATTAACATGTTAAGTCCATTGTGCCAGTGGCTATGCATTTGTTTGGAGATCTGTTCAATTGCAAAGCGTTCCAAAGATCTCTCCAGTAAATGGAAATTTAGGAATATATTTTTTGACAATGGGGAACATTTCGCTGTCAATCATCTGTGAAGCTTCATTGAATTCCATTTTCAGATCATATGTCATGGCTATGTTTTTCCACACTCCTGAGTATTTGCTGTTGCTTAGGTGCTGATTACAATAGCGGTGAACCCGCCACTAACAGGCTGTTGGTGGCAGGTTCACCGCCATCGTGCTGCCATTTTTCTGCCTGCCAGATTCTAATGGCAGGCAGTGTGCTGGCAGATGGAAAGCCCGACCACCATGGGTCCGACAGAAGCAATTATTCCGATTGCCTATCGAACCGCCCACATCCCCAGAATGGTGGTGGTGCCTAGCAGGCACCGCACGCCTGATCTGGATGCAGAATCCTCCCCAGCCTTTCCATGGCGGTTCAACCACCATGGAAAGGCTGGTGGGGATGTACTTTGGGGGCCTGTTGCGGCCACCCCTTGACCTGGGGCAGTTCATCTATGCACTCGGGGGCACCCATTTCCCTGCACCATGTGGCAGGCACCGCATGGTGCCTGTCACGTAGTGCAGGGAAATGTTCAAGATGCATTTTTAACATTGCAGCGGGTGCAATGTTAAATATGGCAGATGCGCCCGCCGTGGTGGCGGTCACATCTTAATTCCATGTGTGGGACCGCCGCCTTATAGGCGAGTGGACTGAAGTCCCTCCACCATCGTAATGAGCCCCTTAGTGTTTATGGTCTGTGACTTTCACCTTGAAGATTTAGGAGGTGATTACGATGGCGGACGGACTTCAGTCTGTCCGCCATCATCCCAGGGTTGGGGACGGCCTGCCTATAAGGCGGCGGTCCCGCTCAGGAGATTACGATGCAATCGCCACCACTGCAGCCACAAAAGGCACGTTTAACATTGCAGCAAGTGCTACTGGCTGCAGCACCCACCGCAATTTTAAAAATGCACAGTGTACATTTCCCTGCACTACGTGGCAGGATGGTGCAGGGAAATGTAGGGGGGCTTCATAGGTGCCCCCCAAGTGCTCAAACAAACAGTCCCTGAAGTACATCACCGCCAGCCTTTCCAGGGCAGTTGAACTGCCTTGGAGCGGCTGGCGGGGATCCAGCATCCTAATATGGTGGACGGTGCCTGCTAGGCACCACCACCATTCTGTGGATGCGGGCGGTCCGACAGACAATTGTAAAGATTGCTGCTGTCAGACGTGTGGCAGACTGGCTTTCAGGTCACCAGGCACACTGCCCGCCATCACAATCTGACAGGCAGGAATTGGCCTCACGATGGCGGTGGACCCGCCACCGGCAGCCTGCCGGTAGTGGGTTCACCACCATCATAATCACCCCCAAAATGTTAAGTCCTGCTTACTAATAATAATAATGTTTATTAAGGGGCCTATTAGGATGGCAGTCGGGAAATCTCCCCGACCGCCATGGGAATGGGAAAAGACCACGCGCAAGGACCGCGGCATAACCGCCGGTCCAATTAGGATGCTCTTCAGTCTAAATCCGACCGCGGCGGTCGGATTCTGGCGATTAACATTTTGGCGGTTGCTGCTGCCAGCAGCACCACCGCGGTGTGAAAAGGAGCTTGTCATGCATGTCACTGCACTGGGTGGCAGGCACTGCACAGTGCCTGCCACCTGGCACAGGGACATAAGGGGTACCCCCCAGTGCACACACACACCTCCCCAACACATTGGGGGCCCGCAATGGGCCCCCGGAGACATTCTCCGCATGCCTTTCCATGGTGGTTCCACCGCCATGGAAATGCTGGCTACCGCCGGCATCATAATCATGCCGGCGGAGCCTGGCCCTGCTCCGGCATCATTGTAGCGGTCCAGTTCCGCCTGCTAGGCATGCGTGCAGACTAGTACCGGCGGAAAAGTGGCAGGCAGAGATTCTCACCACCGCGGTTGTCACCGCCATGCTAATGGGACAGGCGGTTTTCAGGGTTGCGATCACGGGCGGATGTCCGCCGCCGGTCCGGCGGATGCTACCGCCGGCCCGGTGATGGCCATCCGCCTGCCATCCGCCCCCCATCCGCCCGCCATCCTAATTGACCCCTTGGTGTTTAAATTCATTGCTCTTTAGATTTCTTTTCTGAGATTGAAGCCGTTATTCCCTTCTGCCTTTTCTGATCCCCTAGGTTGAAAGTGCCAGTGCATTGTACAACTTAGTCAATAATACTTTGTTCTTACAAGTTCTGCAGATATTGCTTTTATGTTTGCTTTTACAAATGTTACACCTCGGCAAATGAGTGTTATTGAGGCTCCGCCTAGCCACAAAATTAGTACTTGCCTGCAAGATCAAATTTTTAGATCTCTAAAAATTTCTTTCAGCAAATGTTTTCTTTCTTTCAAGAACATTGGGCGGTCACAGAAAATATGTACCGGGGTTTCTTCCTAGTATTTACACAGTCAACATTCTTGGTTTGATGTCTGATCCTTCCAAGTTGGGATTAGATATTTTGTTTTCCATTTTCCGAATCTATTCTGCATGAACTGGTGTTTTATTGACTGCAAAAAACGAGCTATGAGATACTCATGGGGCATTAGTTTTTTTGTACGAATGAATCAGTGTCTAGGCATGTTGTTTTAGTTTAAAGGCGTTCTTGTCTATTAAATGTGAGAGTTGTTTGACTACAATCTTTATTACTTGAAAAAAGGCTTGTTTCCTAATGCTTGCACACCAACCTTCTTTGATGGTCTGGTTTAGATGTTGGCCCACAAGTCTTTTGTGTTATTCTGTTTTTGCTCCTCTATTTCCTGCCTGCACATATGATTAATGGATCCTTTATCGGAAGCGCAGAGTCTCCAGCATAATTTTACAAATGCACCTTTGCATTGATATTTTTGGTTCAACGGACCGAACTCTAAGCGCACTTGTGCTGGGGATGCTGATTTTGGAATGTTGAACAGCGATTTATATACTCTTGTTTGAAATTTGTTTAGTATGCCTTCCTCTCGTCCTTTCAGTGACTACGAGCCATATGTCACCGTTGCCATAAACTGGGTGCGCATCACTGTTAACAGGTGTCCCAATGAGGGGCAGCTCAATTTCTTCTTTAAGATTTTAAAGCTGTAGTTCTGTGATCGAGCTTCGCTTGCATTGCTTCTGTCTGTTCTTTTCCTTTCATTTGATGTTCTACAATAAATCTGAGATATTTGTATGTTTTGACTTCCTCCACTTTTTTCCCTTTTAAGAACCAAGAATACTTTTTGTTTGTTGAGTCTACCAGCCGTACTACGTTTGTTTTTTTCAAGTCCATATAACTGTTGAGGGCCTTCATGCTGCGCTGTAGTCCTATAGGCGCTTGGCTCAGTAAGACTATGTTGTCCGCATACTGCAGGTGTTCTATTTCTTTGTGAGCCAAACTTGGCAGATGCAAGTTGATATTCCTTAGTGCTTCTGCAAGATCTGTCAGGTATATATTAAATAAGCATGGAGCTAATACGCACCCCTGTTTTAGTCTGTTTTGTGTATACATTTTGTTAGTTGCCCACGTTTCGCCTCCAATTTGGACCTGATTCCAGGATCCTGTGTAGAGCTCCTTGATTGCCTTCAAAATGCTGTTTGGTACACCTCATGCGGCCATTTTTTTGCACAGGTGCTCCTGCTGCGCCCGGCCGAAGGCAGACTTGAGGTCTACAGAACCGGAGAATAGATGGGCTTTCCTTATTTCGGCCTTTTCAGCTAATAGAGACAGGGCTATTATTTATGTTTATGTCCCCATACCAGATCTAAACCCTGTTTGTATTCAGGTTAAGAACTATGGGGTCAATTAGGATGGTGGCCGGAAAAGTACCCCAACCGCCATGGTAGCGCAAAACAACCGCCCGCCGGCACCGTGGGATAACCGGCAGCCAAATTAGGATCAACCGGCCAAAAAAAAACGCCCGTAGCAGGCGGAAATGGCCAAAATCCGTCCGTGCCGGTCGGATTCATGGCGGAAATACACCAACCCGCCACAAGTATAGCGGAGACACCGCACCGGAAATTAGGATATTCCCAACGGTCCCGTGGTACGTGCCGCTGTCTCCGACCTGAGCAGTCGCACAATGAGATGAATGGGAGAGCCAGCGGAAGAGCTGAAGCACAGCCACCGTGGTGGACGATCCGTAAAAAACATGGCGGATGAAGCAAAAAACCCACAAGAAGGCCAAAAAGTGCACACAGAAAACTAGCCATGACCCCCAAATACACAAAACACACCCTAATGACACAACCACATGGCAAAAAGAAACATACAAATCCCAGGACAACACACCTGATAGCAACATCCCAATTGGACACACCCACATAGCTGAGTATAAAACCAGCCCCTTCCCTGACCACAATCCTTTGCAATACTCCAGGAGAGAAGGGCCACATACCCCAGCTGACAGGAGAGGCAAAGGACACAACATCACTAGCCACACCACACACAGCACCACCACCACCTACACAACTAACCCCCTGCACAACACACACCATACACAGCACAACCACAACCACCACTCACACTCCTGCACCCACAACCACTTTGCACACCACACACCATGGCCACACAGAAAATTCCCAAATTCACTGAGAGAGAGTTGACAGTCACGGTAGATGAGATAGTCAGAGTGGAACCACAGCTTTTTGGTACCCTGATCCACCAGACACCATTAGCCACAAGGACACAAATGTGGGCAAGGATAGTCCAAAGGGTCAATGCAGTAGGGACCACCCCAAGGTCAAAAAAGGAGATCATGAAGCGGTGGCATGATCTGAAGAGGGTGGTCAAGGAGAGGAGGAGCAAGAACCGTGAGCTGGCTCAGAGGACTGGCGGTGGCCCTCCTATGCCACCAAAACCATTCACACAATGGGAGGAGAAGGTGCTTGCCATACTGCATCCAGAGAGTCTCACAGGAGTAGCCGGAGGAGTGGAGGCTGGTAAGTACAAACAAATGACTTCTGCCACTCTGCTACATACTGTATTGCACAACTACAAAGCTACACCACCTAGGACAAATCCCATCCATCTGCACCACATACTCACAAAAACATGTCTCACAGATCCAACATTCACCCACTCCCATTCACCCCAAACATAGCTACCAACATTACCATGGGGGCATGTGTACAGGCAGACAGCACTACAACTCCCACCACGCCCCCTGTCCCACAGCATCAGCAAGATGGACCCCTCCACCACCCCACCTAAAAGCACGTGTCAGCCATTACACAACCCACATCAAACTCACAGGTAGGTAGCCATCTTCCCTGGGAGGGTGTCTGGGGGTGGGGGGCCTGCACCACTACTCCCACCATGTACCCTGTCCCACAGCCTAGCAAGATGGATCCCTCCCCCACCCCACCCAGAAGCATGTGTCAGCCATTACACAACCCACATCAAACTCACAGGTAGGTAGCCATCTTCCCTGGGAGGGTGTCTGGGGGTGGGGGGCCTGCACCACTACTCCAACCATGCACCCTGTCCCACACCTGAGCAGGATGGAGCACTCCCCCACCCAGAAGCAGTTGGAGGCCAGCACAGTACACCAAACAAACTTAAAGGTAGGTAGTCATCTTCACAGTGAGGGTGTCTGGGGCTGGGAGGCCTGCACTGCTACTCCCAACATTCCCCCTGTCCCACACCTGAGCAGGATGGAGCACTCCCCCACCCAGAAGCAGTTGGAAGCCATTGCAGTACACCAAACAAACTTACAGGTAGGTAGCTATCTTCACAGTGAGGGTGTTTGTGTGTGGGAGGCCTGCACCACTACTCTCACCATGCCCCCTGTCCCACACCTGAGCAGGATGGAGCACTCCCCCACCCAGAGGCAGTTGGAAGCTATTGCAGTACACCAAACTTACAGGTAGGTAGCCATCTTCACTGTGAGGGTGTCTGGGGGTGGGAGGTCTGTACCACTACTCCCACAATACACCCTGCCCCCCCCTCAGCAGGATGGAGCCCTCCCCAGCAGTTGGAAGCCATTACATCACCCTCATCAAACTTACAGGTAGGTAGCCATCTTCACAGTGAGGGTGTCTGGGGTGGGAGGTCTGTACCACTACTCCCACCATTCACCCTGCCTCCCTCAGCAGGATAGAGCCCTCCCCCCAGCAGTTGGAAGCCATTACATCACCCTCAAAAAACTTACAGGTAGGTAGCTATCTTCACAGTGATGGTGTCTGGGGGTGGGAGGCCTGCACTACTACCCCCAACATTCCCCCTGTCTCACACCTGAGCAGGATGGAGCACTCCCCCACCCAGAAGCAGTTGAAGGCCAGCACAGTACACCAAACAAACTTACAGATAAGTAGCCAGTACGTGCACCCACCCATTTGCCACAAATTAAATTGTGACATATGACAACACCAGCCCTCTCATTGCACAGAGGCATACCTACACGATTGCCAAGCACAGTGTGCACATAGGTAAGCTAAGGAAACTGTCACAGCAACCAAAGTGTGACACACCAATGCACAAGTAGAAGAAAGTCAGGGCACAATCATGTACAGCACCTAGTTAAATATGCATCACCATGGGGCAAGTGCAACAAGGACCATTCGAAAAAAATGAAAGCATGTGTGGTGGTACAAATCAAGATATGCACATGACAGGACAGTGGTATGCAGGATATGAGTATTTTCACATTGCACTCCAGCTATGGTCCATCTCAGCACTGTAGTTTGCACACAACTGCCCTTGTGAATGGCATTTTGTATTTGTGAGATCATGTCCCTCTATGTGACCACCATTACACATTCATCTAGTCACAGGAGAGGGACATTGATGGCTGCACAGTCTTGGACCCAGTGAGTCCACCTCCAAACGCAGGTTGACATGTGATGTATGTGTTGTTCAAGCCAACAATGGACTGGAGATGTGGGCAGGCTACATAGGTGTTTCAGTGCTGGCATCCTGCATGTGCCTGAGATGTGCAGGGACTGTTTTCCCCCTCTCACCTGCATGCTTTAACTTCAGCTTTTCCCATGCAGGTGTACCATGTGAGCTGTATTATAGTCTCTGATTGACCTATCTTTGGATCTGTGATGATTTTGTATCTTGCTGCTATACTGATAGATGTCGGTATATGACACTGTGTCACTGATCATTTCCCCCTCTTGTCTCCCATGCCTGCAGCTCAAGGTACACCAGCATAAGGCCGTGTGGAGGGCCATTGCAGCGAAGGTGCGAGCTCTGGGGGTCTCAAACCGACGGCGCACCCACTGCCACATGAGATGGGACGATATCAGCCGACTGGCAAAGAATGTGGCGGAGATGACCTTGGGGCTGCTTACTCGCACTGGGCGTCTGGCACGGTGCAGCATGACACCACTAATGGGGAGCATCTTGACAGTGACACAGCCTGAGCTGGATGCACGTTTGAAGGATCAGCAGCAGCAAGCCAGGGGTGAGCATTTTGGGAGTCTGACTTTGGCTGGGAGTGGCTGCATGTGTATAGAGCCTGTGCCAGCGCTGGCCTATGTGATGTTGGTAGTGTGATGCTGTGGCATGTAAATGGCTGCTGGCCTGGGTGCCAGTGGCATGCATTTGCCCTACCTGTACTTACAAAGGTGCTTTGGATGCTGTGCCTTCACATTACATTCTGCGTTGTGCTCTTCAGGTTTCTTCTGCATTGGGGTAGTCTTGGGAATCCCATGGGAGGGAACGGCAGTGTGCCCGATCTGACTGTGCGTACATCAATGCGTCCATTGCATGCACCCAGATTGGGGAGGCCTACACATCTGACAGCAATGTGCAACATTCTATTGTCCCCAAGGTACAACATGGTGGGTGACATGGGCTAATGTCCATTGTGGACTGTCATGTTGTAGTGTGGGTCTGTGTTGTCCCCTCCTGTTCCATCCATATGTGTCATTGGCAACAAGTACTGTGCCCCAATCATGTCCCTAGGTGTGCTCAGAGCTAGTTGTGTGTCTGTTTGAACAGAGGCACAAGCAGGGTGTTGTGCTGTGTGATTCATCACATGGCTCACTCATGCCTGAGTTTCCAGTTTCCACGCACTGCTTGAGTCTATATAGTGAGTTGGCACGATGTGATTGCACAGGGTGGTGGGCAACATGTAGATTTTGTCAACTTTTGTCATGCATTGCTTGCATTTGTTTGTTCTGTTGCTGCCACTGACCTGACCCTACATCTCTCTCTCTCATGCAGCCTCACCTGGGGTCACGGATGGACAGGAGACGGACACCAGTGGGGGTGAAACTAGCACAAAAGCTGCCCAGGAGCTCAGTGACACAGATGTCACCAGCGCCTCAGAGGGGGACAGGAGTCTGCGGGAGGAATCCCAGCCTGAGACGCAAAGCACCACATCATCCAATGCCAGCGGGGATGCATCCATGTTGGAGGGCACAGGGAACGGGGACTCTGCATCGACTTCTACCACACAGCGACCATTGCCCACCCTCCCAGCCACTTCCTCTGGCGCTGCCCGTGTCCGCCTCAGTAAGAGGGGAAGAGTGTCCTTCACCCCTGGCACCGCTGCCCCTGCCCCTGTCCCCCCTGCTGCCATAAGTGCTGAGTCTGTGGACCTTTTGGGCCAGCTGTGTGTGTTGGCCAGACAGCTTTCCTCAATGCCTTCATTGACCATGACAAGAAATTGGCCTAGGTGGTTGCTTTCATGGAGGGCAGCAACGTGGGTGGGCTGCACCGGACAGTCCAGGCTTTCTCATTAACAGTGATGTCTGCCTTGCAACAGGCACATACTCACAGTTCAGCTCCGGTCCCTTTGTCCACCCCCCTGGCAGTGGGCACGACTGACGATAGTGACCAGGGTCCACATACGTCCAAGTCACGATACAGCACACGAAGCACACAGCAGCAGCAACCCAAGCGGTCCCGGGTGCAGACCCCATCCCCACAGAAGACCAAAGTCACCCCAGAGCGCAGGGACATAAAGCAAAGCAGCAGACCTCAGGCACACATGCCTTAGTGGCTTCCCCATCCAAGGACTCTACTGCCCCTAAAGCATCTCGCAAAGAGAAGCATACAGTGTCTGTGCCCACCAAGGAGGTGGTGCATGCCAAGGGTACACCTGGGAAGGGCTCCAAGGCAGAATCACCAACCACCTCGACTCCCATTCCAAGCCCAGTGAAGCAGGGGCCGGATGGCACTGTAGGGGTGACACCTAGTAAACAGGGTAAGGGGGGGCAGAGGCGAAGCCAGGCAAAGCGTTCCGCTGGGTCCAGCACATCACCAGAGGGGCTGCCAGCGCCTGCACTTGCAACAGCTGTGGTTGTAAGTGTGCCTGTTGTGCCCACACCACTTCCCATTGATCCAAAGTCTGGCAGGCCATTTAGTAGTAGTAAGTAAGTAAGTAAGTAAGTAACAGTTTATTAGCATAGTTAATTAAAACCATTGCAATTCATCCTTAGAAAGATAAAACACAAATGTGTACACAATACATTATTCATCACTTGAGAAAAATTACATTCACATAAAATCTATATTTATAATTCCTTTCAAAAATTCATAAGATTTAATATGTTAATAAAATTAAAATAATAAACGTATTGTCCTAAATGTCCTCTGTAACTTATGGCAAGGGGACAAGTTCCAGTATTCACACTTCTTCCACTTTCCATAATTGGTACTTTATAGATAGGATTCTGCTTAGTTTAAGAGCCTCTAAAAACGTGACGATAGGTCAATCTTCTGCATCTTTGTTTCTACCTCCTTCAGGAACTTCACCAGGCTACAGTTCAACTGCGGGTCACTAGGTGTGAAGCAGGCGAGAACTGCCTGTCTTTGTGACCGTATTCCACGCTGATTGAAGTGGTATTTCAGTAACCGTTTCCTTTCCTCCAACAGCTTCTCGCAGGAACACAGCAAATGTTCCATGTCTTCAGACGCCTGCCACATAGACGACAGAGGGGACCCCCATTAACCCTCAGCCACTGCGGAAAATGGCGTGTGCATGGTAACACGCCCAATCTGTATCTGAGAAACTTCAATTTTATATAACGTGAGTACCCGAGGTCAAGATAACTCTGGTGGCCTTGTTTGGAGTAGGAGTTTAAGATGATCCACCCATGTGACCTCTTTGCAACACACGCTTTATCTTCAATCCATGAGAGGTGTTTTATTGTTCTTTTTACTATTCTTTTGATCGTAGTATGATTGGTAGGGGTATTCCACAGCTCCTGTAACCCTAGATTCACTAGGCTGTTTTTCAAGTATTTAGCGGCTGGCGATGCCGGAAACCGTTCTAGTTCTGACCATAAGTAGCTGTTTAGGGTTCCTTTATTTGCCTTACGGACCTTATCCCAAATCATTATGTATGCGCCTTGTCTTGCCAAAGACTGCTTCTGTCCTCCAAATTCCAGCCTGAGTTGGGCCGGAGAGGTTTGTTTTGGAAGGCTGAATATGGTTCTGTATGCTAATGCCACAGTTCTATCTAGGGTCGCCACATCCCTACCTCTCTGTACTTCGCTCCCATAAGTAATTGTGGGCAGCAGTTTAGCTCTTATGACTTGTGCCAGGGGCAAGAGAGAGGGACTGGTGAGCTTACCATTTAATTTTTTTAATGAAATAGATATCGCAATACCTTTTCCTCTAATGCTTGCTTTCTGAATGGTAAATTGGCCACTATTGTCGATTTTGACTCCCAGATACTTGTACACTTTTGTGTCTTCAATACGGTTTTTATTCCAGAACCAGCCATAGTTGGTTTTCCCTTTTTTGTTAATTGACATAGTTTGTGTCTTCTGTAGACTTATCGTCAGTTGATTATCATCCGAGTACAACCGAGTTGCATCTACAAGGTTTTGCAACCCTATTTTTTTTTGGCTGATTAACACCATGTCGTCCGCAGATAGTAATGATGGTAATATTTGGCCTCCTAGTTTCGGTGCATGGGAGTTACAGTTATTTAAAATCGGAGTTAGATCACCTAAGAACAGATTAAAAAGGGTTGGGGCCAAGACACATCCCTGTTCAAGCCCTTGTTAGTTGGGATGCGTCTGGACAGATGAGATCCATCACCCAACTTCACCTGTATCCAGGTGTCACTATGCAGGTTGATAAGCAGATCTAACAGGGGCCTCGGGATCCCCCATTTATTGAGTTTGGACCACAGGAGATTACGATTGATGTAATCAAAGGCTGCCTTATAATCAATAAAGCACAGATGGATTGGCATTTTGGTAGTTTTGGCTTTATCGATTAGCAGGCCCATTGTCAAGATGTTCGTTGTTGTCCCAACAGTTTTAGCAAAACCTGTTTGATGTACAGGGATTAAGGAGTTTTCTATAGCCCAAGATTGTAATTCTTCCAAGAGGATCCCGGCAAAGTACTTGGCCTCGTTGTCCATGAGGGCAATCAGTCTGTAGTTGCTTGGTTGTGATTTATCCCCTGATTTGAATATATGAGAGATAATTGAGCCCTTCCAAGAAGCAGGTAATATATTAAACTGTATTATTTCATTGAATAACGGCTCTAATGCTCCAGCCCATTCCCTATCGCTCTGTTTGTAAAGGATGGGAGGTATACCATTCGAGCCTGGCGCCCCTTCCCTTCTTCCCTTTTTAATTTGTTGCATGATAATCTTTTGTAGATTTATCTCTCTTGTATTCATGGTTGTATTGCCACATGCTTGTTTGTGTGAGGTTTCACACATTATTGTTAGTTTATTGCCCTTGTTTCCTAACTCAAAGTCAGAAGCTTTTTGTTGTGTAAAATGATCATTAAGATACTTTGACCATGCAACTTCACTAATATTAGAGGATACTCCATCATGCACAGGATTTAAAAAATAATTGATTGTTTTCCAGAATTTCGCCCCATCGTTCTGTTTTATGTCAGCCTGTAGTTTTGCCCATAAGCTGTCCTCCATTTCTTTATTTGCTTTCCACTTTGTTTTTTTTAAAGAAGCCTTCAGTTTCCGTAGGCGATCTTGTTTCACCATGTCACTTGGAAAGAACCTAAGTTGACGCATTATTTGATAGATACTTTTCTTTATACATGTTATCTTTGCTTGATGTTCCTTTGTAAGCGAGGTCATATTTTTGTCTGTCCATCTTGATTCAAGTTTCGGTGTTGTGGAGTAGCCTGCCATTATTTTTGTAAAACACTCCCATTTCTCAACTTCACTTGCCCCGATTCTTCCCTCAAAATGCAGTATCGCCATATCATGCAAGCTTCCCTCATTTGCTGCCGAATATTTGATCCTTTTGTAATTGACGGTATAAACTGAGTCAATAGGGACCAAAGACTGCTCAAATTTGGGCTTGCAGATGTTCAATGTGATTTCCTGGGGGCAATGATCACTATCAGTTTTATGCCCTATTTTGAAGGAGGTCACATGGTGAAAGAGAGATAGTGACATAAACGTGTAATCCAAAATTTTGCTAACTCTTGATGAGTGAAACGTGCATGCTGGTGGAATATCTTCAATGAATCTTCCATTTAGTACTCTAATGTTGTAGGGCTCTAGGTTCTCTAATGCCTCCTTATCTAATTTAATATATTTTGATGTTTCTAAAAGCGCTTGGTATGGTATATTCCAGGCTCTATCTTGAAGATGCTTTTCATCATCTGTTGTATTCCCCATCAGGTTAAGATTAAAGTCACCATTGAGCACGACATCCATATTCGATGTTTTAAGTGTAGTTTCCTCTAGGTAACTACGTCGTTCTTTTATTACCTTTGCTTTCCTTTTTGGATGAACGTAGGCATTGATTAGAATTAGATTTGCGCCCCTCTTGCCATGTTCCGAAGTGAGAAGATTTAATATCAACAGGTTGGGACTGGGGGGCCCAAGTTCCTTGATCTCGTAGGCACTTGCCGCTGAAACATAGGTACCAAGGCCCCCTTGGATGTGGCCATATTTTGCAGCTCTCACCGCGCTTGTGTAGAAACGTAAAAAGCCAAGCAGATGCGGAGGTTCTTCTTGCCAAGTCTCTTGAAAGGTCATGATGTCAAAAGATCTAATATAGCTGACAAATTCTTGATTGTTCATTTTAGATGCAAGACCATTGACATTCCATGAGCAAATTCTATAGTTGTTGTATCCATTTGATGTAGGAAGATCCATAGTTGGTCATTTTGTCGATTATTAATTGTTCTGGCAATCCATCTCAGATCAGGTGGACCTGTTGATGTGCCATTTAAGGAATGTCCTATGGATTCCAGGTCATTTAGAATCCCCAAGAAGTGGAAGGGCACCCCTCCACAATCTCCCAGCCACACTGTGTCTCCCGTCTGTATGACTCCACCTCCATGTGCCACTACACCACCTGGTCCAAGCAGCCCTCTGGCTTGCCAAGCCACTGATAGCTCTACCTCAGCTGTTCCGCTCTCTCCCCCGTCAAGTGCCCCGACAGTCCCCGAGACACTGCCAGCTCCCAGTCCGCCTGACAGCCAAGTCTGAGTGTTAGTCACCCTCACACACCTGTCTCTCACACATGTGGGCCTGTACTGCACATTGTTGCACCCTGACTGTGTTGCTGACCATGGAAAGGTACAGTTGCACACACTCCCTGTGCAGCTTCTCATGGACATACTCTGCACCCTGAACTGGCCACTGGCCTTGATGCTCTTTGTTGTGTAGAACTCTCCCCTTCTACGACCTAAATGATTTATTTCTCAGTTTGCAATCTAAATTACGTGTAATTACTCAAATTATGTGAGGAGCGCAACCCAACATTTCAGCACTATTTTCTTATCTCGAAATGCACATTTGTGTCAAAAATGGATAAGAAGGTGCATTTTGCACAAAGACAACAGTGCTAAATGCAAAAGGACATGAACAGAAACAGCCAGCAGCTGCTTGTGTGCTTTAGGTTTTTTGTTCCTGTCCTCCTGAGGTAGGATTATTGTTCCAAATTACTCTTAATTACTCAAGCAGGTCATAATTGCAAAATTTCTATAATTTTACATCACAAGTGTAATGTGGATTTATCACAATTACCACAATTACTCCAATTACTTTGAATCATATGGTATTGGGATTATTTAATCCATCTCCAAAGTGTTAATCCTGGCCTGCTGGTTAAGATGTTTGATTCTTCCATGGAAGGTTAAGGGTTTACATTTTACTATCACCATGGACATGAATCTGGAGCTCAATCCCATTGTGTTTCAAGGATCTCTTTAACACTTAAGGAGTCAATACTTTTCATACTGCAAAAATATAACCACATTTTCTGGCAGTAGAAAATTAGTTAGCTCGAGTTTGTTGCAGGGATTCTGCTCTTAGAACAGAACAGAAGTCTGATTAGAACCATAGAACATCAGTATGTAGGAACTGAGTCACTATACCAGCTCAATACTTATGGATCTGAGTCCGACTAGCTTATAGTGCATCACCTGCCCTCCTAACCTTACAAGATACACAAGTGAATTGGCACCACAGAGCACAACACTCCTGACCCTCTTAGGATCTCGGTAACAGGACACACCTTTCACTCTCTCACTCGTACTCATCCACAATAACATGACCAGGAGACACGAAGAAAGTTTAGAATATTTATTTAAACTATGGGGCCTGAAATGCACTACCCATGCCACAATTAGAAAACAACTGCATACCAAAAATACTGTTAGCATGACAAAGAATCCATATAGCATGAACAGCCCTGTCATTTTAGAGGACAGAGTAACCTACAACCCCCTTCCCCTTGCTAATGAAGCTAAATGATTATACATCAAATTCTCTGGGATTACTGAGAGACCCCGTACCTTAGCATACACAGATGGACACTCTACATTTCAGCAGGTGCAGTGCTCTAGTTCCATGTGTCTGTTTCCTGCTCTTGTGCTCATTTATATGATAGGACATGTGTGTACATAAACAACAGCTGCATTCTTGTGTTAAGTCTAAGTGTTAGTCCCTGTACAGAAAAAAAAACAATGGTCATTCTTGTTTGACCTTGTCTATGGTGTTCAGACTAAATGCCAGGAAAAGAACAAACCGCAAAAACATTTGTAGGTTCCGTGTGAAAGCACAATGTGGCACAAAAGCTAAATATGTTTATATAGTAACGTGTGCAAAGGAAACTGAGGGCTACAACCTGCACAGTTAGGCAAACATAGAGAAAACTACAATGAATGAGCTCAAAGCTGTGTTTTCACCCAGCTCAATAATGCACCACTTGAGGTTTAGTCTTTAAGATCTCTAACCCTCAGGCTTAGGGTAAGGTCTCAAGTCTTACTGTCACCATAGTAATGGGTCTGCTTAAATGTCTGTTTGATTATAAGTAATTTCCAGGATTTCTCAAATAAGGCAATGGCTAATTCCTTTCATGTTGTGTTGAATTATTTAGCATTTTAAGGTGGGTATAGTAAAAGGAAAACATACTTTAATGAAAAGCAAATAATTTTTGGGAGTATCTATGGATTTTTTTGTTCAATTATTCATACCCCAAATAACAAAACACATTCTTTCTCTCTTTAAATGATGTAGCTTTCAGCAGACAGTCACCTATTAGGCCTCACTGAATTTCACTGCAAATGATATACCATAGTTATGCTTTCACTGAATTTACCAGAGATTCACTTGTGCACTGCTGATTAAGTGCTTTATCGCTGAACCTATGGTTGACAATTCAAACTCTGCCTTCATCAAGGCTTTGTACTTGTTTGGAAAGTTATTCAAATACATATATACTAATTGGATCCCCATCATTAAGTGGGCATTCAATGGTATTCACAGTACAGGAATATAATACCATTTAGTGTTAATTTTTGCTGGAATTTCTTTGACTGAGACCTGGCAAACACAGGATTCTGGTGCAGAATGCTGGTTGGCACTTCCCCCAGGCTATTGTATGTATCAACTTAACAGATCAATCAAGCTTGGTGGAGGTATTGCACTAATTCTCAAGGAGCCTTTTTCATGCAGTTTTAGGAAGGAGGATATTCCTGAATGTGAAAGTGCTTTTTTAAATCACCCTTAACCACAATTTTACGGTTTCAGGGTTGCTTATTTATCGCCCTCCCGGGTCATCTAATGTATTTAGGGAAGCTCTAGTCAATAAGGTTATCCTACTCGCTAGTAAAGCAGCAAATTTCACCATTCTGGGTGATTTAAATCTTCATCTGGAAGACAGTGGCAAAACGAATATTGCCTGCTTCCTAGCTGATTTAGAGGCCTGTCAACTGATACAACGTGTGACTGAGTGCACTCATGTGGCCGGCCACTTGTTGGACCCTATATTTTCTAATTTGGGTTCTATAACTGTGTCACCTCTGGTCTGGTCTGACCACTTTTTGGTTCCTTTTTCCTTTCAGCTGCCAGGGAAACCTGTTCCGAACTGCCCCCGCTCTGTGATGAAACGTCCTTGGCATAAATTGGATGCTAGTCAATTCTTTGTCAAGTTTGAAACCACAGGTCCCTTCTAATATAGAGGTAGCTGATACTCTCTTCCAGGATTGGTTGACTCAAGCGTTAGATATCAGCATTCCTGCTAAACTCAGTTCAAAGAAGAAACAAGGGCCATCTAATCCTTGTTTTAATGAAACCTTGGTGAAAGCTAAAAAGGTATGTAAGCAACTGGAGTGATCCTGGAGGCATGTTTATGACCTGGAAGCAAAAAATAAATACCGTGATTCAACTAAGACGTATCATAGGTTGATCCGGAAAGCTAGAGTTGAATACATTGCTGCTAAAATCTTGGAGAGTACTAACCCCCTAAAATGATTTTCTCCCTTCTTAGAAAGATGCAACACTCTAATGTGAAAGAGGATCCCCCAGTTTCCTCCAATGCTCAGTGCGATGAACTTGCAGGTTTCTTTGTGCATAAGTTGGAGACTATTTATAACAACTTTCCAACTACCAGCTTCCATTTAGTTAGGGTCAACACTGATCGAATAGGCGAGGTCGAAGACAGGTTAGTCATTCCTGAACTAACGTTGTGTTCTTTTCCCCCACTTTCACTCTCAGAGACGGAATCTCTTTGTCTTAAAATCAAATCAGGCTCCCCAGTCGATCCTCTGAGACCAGACCAACTTCGTCTAGTTTATAATTCAATTCTACCAGTGGTCATGGAATTGATTAATCTATCACTGTCCTCTGCATCATTGCCTGCAACATGGAAGCATGCAAAAGTTGTTCCTCTTCTAAAGAAACCGTCTTTAGAGCCTTCGGACCCGGGTAATTTTCGTCCGATCTCCCAACTCCCTTTTTTAGCCAAAGCTACCGAATCCTATGTAAATACAGTCTTGGCTGAATTTGTAGAGCAGAACAAAACCCTTGAGCTCTCACAAACCGGCTTTCGCCCCCGCCACAGCACCGAGTCGGCGCTGTTGGCTGTGACCGAGGACATCCGTGGCAGCCTAGGTGTTGGGGCCTCCTTGATTCTGTTGGATTTACGTGCCACTTTTGACACTGTTTCCCATGACATCCTATTATGTAGGCTGCAGGATATCGGGGTCAGGGGGCTAGCCTTGGCCTGGTTCCGTTCTTTTCTGGAAGGCAGAACTTTCCAAGTTGCTGTACCACCACACCACTCGCAGGTGTATGCTATTAAGCATGGGGTCCCACAGGGTTTGATATTGAGCCCTGCGTTGTTCAACATCTATGTTCAACCCCTAGCAATGGTAGCAAAGAGTAGAGGGATGTCATTGGTATCTTATGCCGATGACACCCAGCTAGTCATTGCCTTTTAAAAAAAGTGTAAAAACAACCTCTTTAAATTTAAAGAGGACCTGTTAGCGATTGCAGACTGGATGAAAGCCAATTGCTTGCAGCTTAATGCTGCCAAGTCGGAAATTCTTGTGCTGGGGAGAGATAGTGCTCTTTGGTCTGAACAGTGGTGGCTGGATAAACTCAAACCAGCACCACTGCCCAAAGAGGCGGTTAAGAATTTAGGCTTCTGGATAGATAGAGATCTTTCATTTGATACCCAATCTAAAGTTCTTGCAGGGGTCTGTTTTGGACTCCTGTGGGGGTTGAAACCTTTGCTTGGATATTTTGAACCAAAAATCCGCCAAACCATTCTCCAGGCTACAATCCTAGCCAGGTTGGATTATGGCAACTCCCTTTATCTAGGCGCCAACAAATCTTGTATTCTACGCCTCCAAATAATTCAGAATGCCGCGGCACGTGCTTTGCTGGCACTGCCCAAGTTTTGCCCGGTATCTAATCTTTTACCTAAGCTTCATTGGCTGCCAATAGCCAAAATAATCCAGTTTAAGTCCCTATGTGTAGCCCACAAAATTCTGACACAACATGGCCCTTCGATCTTAGTGGACCTGCTAGTCCAGTACATCCCGAATCGCCCCCTTCGGTCTGCCAACTCGGGATTGGTGTGTACCCCCCGATTTCAAAGAGCCAGAGCTGGTGGTCGATCTTTTAAGGTCCAGGCGGCCCACCTTTGGAACTCCCTCCCGATCTCTATTAAAGGACTCCAGAATCATTTGACTTTTCATAAGGCTTTAAAGACCTGGCTATTTCCGGCGTAACTGTCTGTGTTTGTTGAAGTGGTCTATTGGCACCTGTTCTTTGGGTAGCGCTGGGACGCCCCGTTGCTGGGGCAGCTATGCGCTGTATAAATCCGTAAATAAAATAATAAAAAATAAAATAAAATAAAATTGGTGATGAGGTACCTTACGGAGTGCAGTTTTGTTGAATTCCATTTGTGGATCATATGTCATAGCTCCGTTTTCACGAAGTCACCTATGGAAAAGTGGTTAACGTCTGTTCAAGATAAATTCTATTGGCCATGTGTTTCTCTGCTGAACTGTTCACTTGTAATGTATTTCTAAGATATCTTATGTTAAAAGTTGAATATTTTCATATTACAACACAGTGTCTAAATTTCAATTTCTATTTATTTTATTTATGTAGTTTCTTAAAACCATAACATATATGTACATTATACATTTATTAATAAAACCATATTAATAATGAAATCTACAAAACTGCACTATGCTTCACTGCAATTCACTACACTTTGCTGGCCTTAGTACAGAAATCCAAGTCTATGTTAGTCACAGTGGAGTGTTCCCAATCATAATTTTTATTTTTGATCCAAATGTATCTCTTTTTCAGAAAGCTGTGTATAACTTTATTTGTCTGTTTATAGGAGAATAGTGGTATTATTACAAATCTTAAATTTAAAGCAAGTATTTTGTTGGTAGTCTCTCAGGAAATGTTTTTAAAACTAAGCAATGCTCCCAATAGAGTCACATTCACATGTGTGTGTGCATCCGTACGTCATAAGCGTTAAGTCACTATGTGAACAGTGCCGTGTACAGCTGTCCACATCAGTCTAAAAAACTGTAGGGGCAAGGGAAAAGGCTTATCTAGAAAATGAGCATGAGCACAGACTTTAAAGTGATAATTTGTACACTAATAATCTTCATCAGTTAAAAAAACTGGTGATGTAAAATTATTGTGTTTAGATACTCCACCCCAACTCATTATGAGAAACAAACCAGAATAGCAAGATGAGAACATCTTATAACTTCAGTACTAGAAATATATACTGTGTGCCACTAGCCAACTATCTGGACAATTTCCTGTAGTTGTTATGCCAAAGTAGTTTTCAAATGCTTTGAAAATGACCAAACCAGTGAAATGTGTTTTTCTTACAAAGTACAGTAATTCATAACCCTTATATTCACCGAGATCTAGATTGTAAGTAGGATATATCATCATTTAGACCCATTCAGTGGAATCATATTCTGTACTCTCATCTCTGATCAGTGAGTTAAATATATTGCTATATTGAACGTCACTCAGTCTTGGCTTCTTATTTTTCCAGTATTACCCATATTAAGTCGTCCTCACTATGTTGTAGTTCAAGGTAATGAATAGTCTGTCATACCTGTGTGTTGGAAGGTGGTTTATTTGTAGGTGCAGGTAGGTATCAACAGCTAGTAACAACACCACAATCACAAATACGGCCTAGTCAGGTCTCAGTTAAAGAATCCTTGCTCAATCCTTAATATCTTGGCTGACGAGACAGGTGTGTAAAGTGTTTACTATCACCAAAACAGTGAATACGTAAGACACAACAAACAATATAAATCCAACACAGATTTATAAAAATTGGAAATATTTTTATCTTTAAAATGACACCAAAACAACAAGAATCAAATGAAGGCAACCAGAGATATCAATTTTTAAAGCTCAAATGTAAAAATGAGCTTTCTAGTGCTTAAAAGCAAAAAGCTCAAATTTGGTTGTGCTTGAACAGGACCAAGTCAAAGTTTTAGGCTGACCACGATGGAGCGCGTGTTAAATACAATGGGGTGGTAGCGGCCGGTCAAAATTTTTACTTCGCCCTTAATCACTTTCGGATCTATTCTCTGGATATTGAGCGAGTTTCCTCAGCATGCAGGGTGGTGGTTTAATGATGGCAGCCTGCTTCAGCACGATGCCTCGGTGATTCCTGCAAGTCTTCGTTTTTGTCGTCGACAATGAAAAGCTCCGGAGCTTTCGGTGAGGCAAACCTGGTTTTCAGCCTGAGTTGCAGTTCGACATCGCCGGCTTGACTCTCATCATCGGGTTGGTCAACTTGTGGAGCTTTTTACCAAAATTTCTCCAAATGATCTCGAACTTATGAATTTTTTTCCTGGTTGTCCTTCCACAACCCCATCCAAGGGTCCAGATGCTCTGATTTGACTCTTCGAGGTTTGGGACTACAATTCCTACAAAGCAGCTGGTCAAATCCTTAAAAGTCCACTGGCCGCTGGTCAGTTGGGCTCTTCTTGGTGGAGTTGATGCAGGTGAAAACTTGAAGCTCTTTTGTACCTGTTGTTTTCAGGGAGTCCACTCCTTAATCTTTTGAAGCAAGGCAAAGTCATATTTTGTGAGGCCAAGAATGTGCCGCAGGTGGAGTCCTTCATGGTGCAGTCCTCTCTTAGTGCAGACCAGGGGTTCAGATGGGCAATCCTTCTTCTTTTGATAGTTTGTGTTTGGGATATGTTAAGCTCACAGATACTCCCAAGAGTGTCTGTGTGCTGGTTTTCAGGCTGGGATCTCACTTGCTGGGCAGTCCTCCCATATTTATCCAGGTTTCTTGGCTAGCACAAAGGGGGGTACCCCTGACCAGTAGGGTGCAGGGTGCCACCCTCTGTGATGAGAACATCCTTAGAAGTGTGGCATGTTTTTGTCCCAGAAAGGACTGTTCCACAAAAATCAAAATGGAGAAAATCTCTCCTGGAGGTTAAGGTCAGGCTAACCCAACCCACAGATGTGGCTAAGTTTTCTCTTCCAGCCCTTCTTCTAAATCAATTATATGGGCTCGCATCTGGCTGAGGGTGCAGTAGGTGGGGGTGGGCCCGGTTTCTGTCCTCATTGCCTTTATCCCTATGAAGGCCAGTTTGGCTACCCAGCTCCCTTCCTGTCCTGACATCTGCTGCTGCAGATCTCCTCCCACCAGATGTCTCCCTTGTCTCAGCCCAGGCCACTTCACACCGCATTAAGGAAGCTTGGCTCAGCCTGTCAAAGGCCGACCAATCAGAAGAGGCTGCTTCAGGGCTGATTTTAGGTAACTTCAGGAAAGCATTTCTTAAACTAATTTCCTGCAATAGTTATTATAAATCCAACCATGGCAAGTTGCTGGATTTATTGCAAATATTATTTTGATACTTTGAATTAATATTTTGGCTTGCTCCTGTCAAATGTAAGCCTTTTTGAAAGTTTAATAAAGCTTTACCATGTTAATCTATGGAGCTAAGGTACTACAATGGGGAAAAACAAAATTGGCAGTTCCCTCGTCTTTCATGATGCCCCTGCTTATTTTTACAGCACGTCATTCCCTTGGGGCTCCTAGGGTAGCCCTTAGGGTTGACGTATATGTAAAAATAAGGTAGTTTAAGACTTTGGAAGTATTTTTAATTTAAAAATCGCATTTGAACATAATTTTATTTTAAAAGTAGCCTGCTAAGCAAGGCTGCCTTTATAATGACAGCAGGCACCACAGCAGTGCACACTTAAGTACATTATATCTACTGGGCCTCTAAACCTACATGCGCTACCATATAGTAGGGACTTACAGGTCGGTTGTCAGTACCAATTGTAATGACACCTAATAACCATATGCCTTTTAAACATAGCACTGGCCCTGGGCCAGGTTAGCAGATCCCAGGGCACAATCAGAGTCAGTAACCAACAGTATCTGTCAAAAAATGAGGGTGATCAGGGCAAAAGGCATGACTTTCTCGAGTGGCGGCTCTTCTGCTATGGCAGAGGAGCGTCCGCCCCCTGCCAGCAGCAGCAGCTGCAAAAGTTAAAAATAAAACGATAATAAATCATGTTCATTATTGTTTTATTTTTCTCCTACCGTGGACTCTTGGGGGCGAGGCCAGGGGTGGCAGGCACTGAGGGGGAGAGGTGGGCACTGTTATTAGTGCAAATGACTGTTTTGCCAGCAGTCTCAGGCCGGCCAAACTGTTGTGCGCACTGAAGCTCTCTCCAACCTGAGCTACTTTGCCGGGTTGTAGAGAGCAGGCACAGGCCCCCAGTCTAACTAGGAGCGCAAATCCTCAGCGCTCAGCTCAATCCTGACACTGCTTTCAGCATCATGAAAGCAGCATCAGGATTGGCCACAGTGCATTCTTGGAGCCTGTGCCTGCAGAAGAGAGGGGCGCAATGTGGTGATTCAGGTAAGTGATTTTTTATTTTTGTCTTTTCCGTCTGCGCTCCCTTCCTGCACAAAAACAATCCCTAAAGGCAGTTTCCTCTTTCTATGCGTGCTGCAGAATGCAGCATGCATAGAATGAGAAAAAAACTAGGAGAAATTAAAGTATTTCTCCTCGTTGCGCCTCCTTACACCTCCCCCGGGGAAGCGTAAGATTCTCACGAATTCCCAGTCTACAAAGGGACTTATTTACAAGCCCCTTGCGCCGCCAGTCTGTCACTTTTTTTGATGTACCGGTGGTGCAGTATGGCGCTCCATATTCACAAGGCCATGCAGCACTTTGCGTGAAAGGGGCGTGCCGTGGGTGTTCTAACCCATCATCCATGGATTCTGCCGAATTCCCAGATTTACAATGTTTCGTAAACCTGGGAATGCATCAGAATCTGATGCTTCCCCAGGGGAGGCGTAAGGAGGAGCAAAGAGGAGAAATACTTTTATTTTGCCTTGTTTCTGCACTCTACAGCACACATAAAAAGAGAACCACACCTCTTGTGACTGTTTTTGTACAGGAAGGTGTCCCTTTCTGCACAAAAACAATCTCCCCCAAAATGCAGATACCCTTGCACCATGGCGCAAGGGTGTCTGCATTGGCGCATGGCAGTCAATCGTGCGCCAGTGCAGGGAATAGCTCAGGGATACGTCATATTGTTGTAAATATGATGCATCCCTGTGCTTTAAAAAGCAATGCAACAGGGCACAGTCAAATAGTTTGCGGTGCCACACTGCGTTACTTTCTTGTGAATAAGGCCCAAAATCTTGTAAATCTGGGAATGTGTCAAGTTCCATGGACGTTACTGTGGGAATACCCACAGCAACACCCATGGACACCCCCCTTTCACGCAAAGCTATGCGAAAAAGGGAGACATACTGACAAGGCCATGAAAAGTCACGCAGGGTGACTCTATATGGCCTTATAACTATGGGGAAGCGCATTGCGCTGCCGGTGCGTCAATAAAAGTGATGCACCAGCGGGGCAATAGGTTCCTAAATAATTCCCACAGTATGCCGTCACTAACTGATTGCAACTGCTGCAAAGTTTGTAAACAAAAGAGAAAACAGGGCATTACAGTTTGCTCAAAATCCCTATTTACTCATTCCAAATCATAAAGTCCTGGAAATTTTGCATCCCAGGATTACCAATAGCTATGGGTTTGATAATTATTCTGTGAAATGACTGATGCAGAGCCTCTGATGCCACTCACAATCAGGGCGTGTGTGGAATCCCTCTCTGGCTTCTCCATCCTATTCTGGAATTCCTCTATGTTGGACCCCTTATTAATGTTGTCCTAATGTAATCTGAGAATGTGATGGAAGTGCCCTCCATGGGAAATCCACTGTAATTGTCTCCGAATTCACAGAGGGATCACTGTCCACCATTTGCTTTTTGGAGGGTGTCTTATGACCTCTCATCTCTCTGATTGTGCTGTTGCTGACTGGAATCAAACCATTATCTCAGTCTAGTCACCTCTCCTAGCCAGTGTCACTACTAAGTGGTGCAGCTCATCATAGAGGAGTTCTTCTTCTCCTCCTGGTGTCCTTTTATTCTGGGAAGCGAATGCAACAAAAAGTTTGTTTTCGTATCATTTAACATTATTTACCTTTATTACAAATTATTTTTAACTTTCTTGCAAATTATTTCATTTTATTGCAAATAACTTGCTTGTGAACACTTGTTATACCCGGCGACAGTTCTGTCAAGCAGTCAATTAATAGCTGCAATGCATTGACTGTAGCATCGGAGTCAATATGGTCGTGGGGGGAACAACCACTGTGGTGCAGAACTCAGGGGCAGATTTACAAGCCCCTTGCGTCACTTTTGCACCGTCGTTGCGTCACTTTTGTGACGCAGCAGCAGCGTAAAAGTTGCGGCCCATTTACAACGTGACGCATCTAGGGAGATGTGTCACGTTGTGAAGCCCTGCGCCACATTAAACCTGCGTCAGGTTTAATGTATGCAGGGTGGGCGTTCCGTCGCAGGAAGCCCCGTAAAAGTGACGCAGTGAAATCTACAAGATTTCACTGAGTCACTTTTACGTCCATGCTGCGTCAAAACCCTGCGCCTGCTTGAAGCAGGCGCAAGAATTGACGCGGCATGTTAGGCATAGGGTGGCCCTGAGCATTGCTGGAGCTGCGTCGTGCTTGCGACACGACTCCAGCAATGCGTGACTTTTCCGTCAACAGATGCGTCAGAAGTTCTGACGCATCTGTCAATCCTTGCGCCATGGTGTGCCGTATTGTAAATACGGTGCATCCATGATGACGCAAGGATTTGGCATGTGGCGCAGGAAAAGTGACGCATCTCTACAGATGCGTCACTTTCTTGTAAATCTGCCCCTGAGTACCTAAGCTCGCACACATTTCCAGCATCACGTGTGCAGGTAGTCACAAAAATCTAATCTTCTCTAATAAGGCAGGAGTAAGTCGTCAAAAGCAATCCAACGCCACATTTCTCTTCAAACCTCATAGGGCATCCCAGTCCCCAGAGCGTGCGGACCCACACAGCGGGCACGAATGACCTTGGAGGATACTGAAGTTATGAAATAAACGCTGGCTTTTAACCAATCACCAGACAACCTGAAATATGCTAAAGCCACGTGAAAGACCTTGAAAGAGAGTCACTTTTGGAAATCCAATGCAAACGGAAGACCTGCTTTTCACACATCTTTGTGACACAGGGGCCGATGCAGAGCAACAGTATGGATTTGGTCTCTAGACACAAAAAGCAGCGCTATTTCTTTAAACATTTTGGGGCAGATTTATGAGGCCCTTGCGCCTCATTTACGCCGCCGTTGCGTCACTTTTGTGACGCAGCGGCGGCGCAAATCCTGCGCCATGGTGCGGGGTATTCATAACGTGACGCATCTGGGAGATGCGTCACGTTGTGAAGCTCTGCGCCACATATAGGCGTTCCGGCGCGGGGGGGGCGTTCCGGCGCAGGAACGCCTCCTAAAAGTGGCTGAGTGAAATCTACAAGATTTCACTCAGTCACTGTTGAGCCCATGCTGCGTCAAAACCCTGCGCCTGCTTGAAGCAGGCGTAAGGATTGACGCAGCATTGTGCAGATAGGGCACCCCAGAGCCTTGCTGGAGCTGCGTCGCGCTTGCGACGCAACTCCAGCAATGCGCCACTTTTACGGCACAGATGCGTGACGCATCTGTGCCGTTTTTGCCCCATGGTGCGCCGCATTATAAATGTGGCGCATCCATGATGGCGGAGCTGGGGCGCAAAATAACTGGCGCATCCCTGCTGATATGAAGGGATGCGTCAGTTATTATAAATCTGCCCCATTATATTCTTTCTTCAAGAATACGTATCATTACAAAGAGTAAGTCCGCCTTGCACGGAGCCTTCATGAGAAATAATAGAGTATTATACTTGGAAATAGTGAAGGGGTGTCCTGGGAGTCACTGAACAACAGACAGGAACACGGTTTTCCGCCAGACGCCGAAATGTGGCTTCGAGTTTGCTTTCATTCACCCCCCTCCAGGCATTCACCGGGCTCATTACCCCGGATAAGCACCCCCTGGGCCCTATTTTCAGAACGCCATAGCATTGCTTCACAGCCCTCATTATAGGAGCTGGGAACACCTCACGCACTTTTATAAATAAACGGTTGATAATCAACTTTAAACCAAGGAGGGGGTGGGGGTCTGTTTCTGATGGTTTTTGCTCACTGTAGGTACTGCTTAGAGGCCATAGAACTAGCGCTGAGGAAAGGCTGTCAACCTTTCACTGATTTCTGTCTGTCTTTAACTTTATTGGGTCACAAATAGCTCGGAAGGAACAGAGAGAGCTCTCATTCACAACCCTTTCTCTCCTACAGACAGTGTCACCTGGAAAATTGTTCCAGTTCAAGTGTTAACATCTTCCTCGCCCGCAGCACCTGCAATTCTCATCTCCAGTCGAGGCAATTTTAGAGATTTGATGTTTTATCCTTCCTATTATGTTCTTCTCGCTGGTTCCACGACAAATTGTCCCATTTCTTGGGTATTGCTCTGGGAAACAGCTCTCAGTCTAGACTAGGCTGCTCCCGCTGGCTATAGGCGGCTCTCTTGTTTAATTGCTGATTTTCCTTCTGTGAACCACAGCCTAAAATTTCGAATAACTACCTCTAGATTTTTAAACATGCCCTCTTAGCCTATCGCCGTCACGTCCTACTTTTTTAAGCAGTGTTTGCAGGCTTCCTTTAGTAATTATATTTGCATGTGCATCCCTCACACCTGTGTGAAATCATTTTATACCTGACAAAAATTAAACAACACCTCTATGCACCAATAATGGGAGCTGTCAAACACATAATCAAATCCTGTACATCACTGTCCTCCTACTCTCGTTTTGTCACGATCCATTTCAGCCCAGGCATCATCCCAGCAGGGAGCAGCGAGTCTGAAAATACATTCTGCTGTTTGTTTTTAGGTCTCGCCTATGCAGCGCATGTGCTGTCTCTTTGAGAACTCCTTCACAAAGACTTGCTTCTCTGTGGTCAATATTGGTTATATGTTCCCCTATTTGTGTGTCAGCTCCTCACATGGAGCATGCCCCTGAGACAGAAGTGGCACCCATTAGTGCATTATATAGCTTAAAAAGTGGTCTATATGTGCAAATTGGGGAAGTTTTGGACTAGCACGCTGTACAAGTTTTTTCAAGTTATGAAAGAATGCATGGATGTGAGCTTGTTAATCAATAAAAAACTTTATTCGGCTTTAAGGATAAAACCATAAAAGTCATACGGTCTACGTTATACCATAAATCAGACTTCAAGTTGACAAATGTAATAAAATCCAAGTGAGCTATACACATATAAAAAACATAAATTACAATACAGATATTATTTACAACTTGTTCTTTGTCTGATGGCGAACCGTAAAAAATTAGGAGTGTACAAAACGGTATCGCTAGAAAGAAGTTGTAAGAAAATAAAAGCTGGTCTCACCCTCCTAAAGACCATTTTTTTAAAGATAGGAATAATAAATAATCTTCTGAGAACAGCATAAAAAGTGCAGAACATTAAAAAGTGCATCATGTCCTGAGGAGATTCTCCATCGCAGTCACAGGGCATGAGGCACTGACCTCTGTGAGAACCATCAGGGTGTGCCAATAAGTAGTGGAAAAGGTCAAGCCGGAACCTCGTCAAAAGAAAACGATTGTGTATGCTTTTCAGCCCTAGAAGATAAGACTCCATGACAGGCATGGTTTTCAGCGCGACATACTTGCGCACACTGGGCTTACACAGTTCGTTTCCTTCTCTTTCACTATGTTGCATTCTTAAAAAAGACTCCTTGGCCCAAGTGAGCTCCCTTTTACCAATTCCCTCAGGATTCGTAAAGAGATCAACTCTTCCTAGTCTGGCAAGGCCAACTTTTATATACCGGAGCCATCGAATACGTGAAAAGTGATCAAAAGAAAGACAGTCCTGTAGGACGTCTTTACTAAGTACACTCTCTTGCTTGGCCGATATCTTAAACCACAAGGCCAGAGGTCGAAAAGCCAAGCCGTCAGAGAGATAAGGCATCCCCAATTCCTCATGCACAACGTAAGATGGGGTACCTTGTGAGACAGAAAGAGCTTTCGGAAAAATGAGTTTTCTGTGCTCTACAGAGCCCCAAGTGCAATATGGCCCATTATCTCACTCCCATAATTGACCATTGAGATACATTTGGCTTGGTAGATCTTTAGCATGGCCCCTATTGGCTTCCCTCCCAATCTGCTGGCAAAGTTAAAAACAGCAGCTGAAGCTTTCTCTAGGTCCCCTTTCTTTCAGTTAAGAAGGGGGCTCCAGCTCAGTGAGTCGTCAAACACTACTCGCAGATAGGAAAAAACATTTGTCTTGGGTGTTAAAGAACTTCCTAGTTTAAAGATGGGCTGCTTAGCCTTAGCCTTTACGGGGCCACCTGCATGATATATGATTTATAGTGGTTCACCAACAGATCCAGCTCCTCCATAAAAGAGACAAAAGAGTTTAGGAGAAGTTGTAAGCCCCTTGCAATCCTCACCAGGAGGACTGCGTCGTCCGCATATAAAAGGACTGCAGGCTACGCTTACCTACCTGGGGACTGTCAGCTTTGGTTGCTAGAAGGGCCTTTCTAGGGAGTTGATGTATAAATTGAAAAGGAAGGCAGGAGTAAATCGTCAAAAGCCATCAAACGCCAGCTTTCTCTTGAAACCCCATCTGGCATCCCAGTCCCCAGAGCGTGCGGACCCACACAGCAGGCACGAATGACCTGGGAGGATACTGAAATTATGTGATGAAGGCTGCCTTTCAACCAATCACTAGGCAACTTGAAATATGTTAAAGTCATGTGAAAGACCTTGATAGAGTGTCACTTTTGAAAATCCAATGCAAAAGGAAGACCTGCTTTTCAGACATTATTGTGACACACGGGCAGATGCGGAGCAACATTATGGATTCAGTCTCTAAACACAAAGAGCACCGCTATTTTTTTAAACATTTTATATACTTTCTTCAAGAATACGTATCATTACAAAGAGTAAGTTCGCCTCGCACGGAGCCTTAATGAGAAATAATAGAGTATTATACTTGGAAATAGTGAAGAGGTGTCCTGGGAGTCACTCAACAGACAGGAACACGGTTTTCCTTCAGACGAAGAATTGTGGCTTCGCTTATGACCGAATTTGCTTTCATTCTCCCTCCTCCAGGCATTCGGAGATGACTCGTTTCCCGGGTAAACACCCCCTGGGCCCTATTTTCAGAACATCGCAGCATTGCTTCACAGCCCTCATTATAGGAGCTGGGAACACCTCACGCACTTTTATAAATAAACGGTTGATAAGCGACTTTAAACCAAGGAGGGGGTGGGGGTCTGTTTCTGATGGTTGTTGCACACTGTAGGTACTGCTTTGAGGCCATAGAACGAGCGCTGAGGAAAAGCTGTGAACCTTTCACTGAGTTTCTTTCTGTCCCAGGTGACTCCCGGGCGCATATTTAACTTTATTGGGTCACAAATAGTTCGGAAGGAACAGAGAGAGCTCTCATTCACAGCCCTTTCTCTCCTACAGGAGGGGCACGGGAAAAAATCACTCCAGTTCATAAGTGTTAACAAAGCTCTCGCCCGCAGCACCTGCAATTCTCATTCCCAGTTGAGGCAATTTTCGAGATTTGATGTTTTATCCTTCCTATTATGTTCTACTCTCTGGTTCTAAGACAAATTGTCCCATTTCTTTGGTATTGCTCTGGGAAACAGCTCTCAGTCTAGACTGGGCTGCGTCCCGCTGGCTTTTGACGGCTCACTTGTTTAATTGCTGATTCTTCTTTTGTGAACCGCAGCCTAAAATTTCGAAAAACCACCTCTAGATTTTTAAACATGCCCTCTTAGCCTATCGCCCTCACGTCCTACTTTTTTAAGCAGTGTTTGCAGGCTTCCTTTAGTAAATATATTTGCCTGTGCATCCCTCACACAGACGTGAAATCATTTTATACCTGACAAAAATAAAATAACACCTTTATGTACCAATAATGAGAGCTGTCAAAGACTTAATCAAATCCTGTACATCACTGTCCTTCTACTCGTCTTTTGTCATGATCCATTTCATCACGGGCATCATCCCAGTAGGGAGCTGCGAGTGTGAAAGTACATTCTGCGGTTTGTTTTTAGGTTTCGCCAAGGTAGCGTATGTGCTGTCTCTTTGAGAAATCCTTCACAAAGACTTGCTTCTCAGTGGTCAATATTGGTTATATGCTCCCCCTTTTTGTGTGTCAGCTCCTCACATGGAGCATGCTCCTGAGACAGAAGTGGCACCCATTAGTGCATTATATAGTTTAAAAAGTGGTCTTTATGTGCAAATTGGGGAAGTGTTGGACTAGGCACGCTGTACAAGTTTTTTCAAGTTATGAAAGAATGCATGGATGTGAGCTCGTTATTTTTCTTATAAATGCCGGACAAACGCGAATGCCTCTATGCCGGGCAAATGTGAGCAAATGCCTCTATGCGGTAGGAACAAAAGCGACAGGCTGTTTTCACGCTCTTACATTTCCATGTTCCCTCTCTCGCATAAAAAAGTTCAAAGCGTAGTTTTAAAAGCAGTACTTTAGGCTCCTATGAAATTATAAGGTCAAGGTAACTTCGTTGTGCTGATTTTTTGTAAGTTCTTGCTATATATGAGTAGTGTTGCTCTGTCTTAAGGGATTTCAAGTCGGTATCACTGGATTTATTTATTTATTTATTGGGCTTATTGAGCGCGACAGCTACCCAAAAAGGGTTTCCCGGTGCTAGAAGATACTGAACCATAAAGGCAAGAGAAAGTCTCAGGAAAGAGACCGGAGCAGGTTACTGGTTGAAGTGATTACTATTGTCTTCAGAGTCTGTTTGAAGGCTCCACAGAATAGAGCACAATCTGATGATGGTTAGCTCTATGGAATCAACCCTGCTATTTTGGTTTGGGAACCTCACACACTACATGTTTTGCGAATACATAACTGCTATTACATTTTTGAGGAGTTTTCTTGGTAGTACATCAAGTGCTGAACCGCGTGGGACTAACAAATATCCTGCCTAAATGTTTCTTTTGAATACAGTCTACAAAACAACATTTTGAAGTGTTGTTTCCAGCGGTGTAAATCACACATTTAATGTGTTGCTGCTTTCAAAGCTTCTTATGTTAAACCATATAGATGATGACAACACAGGTGCAAAAGGGCAGGATTCACCCCAGAATTTCTGAACAACCACTGTGTTAATTTCCATTTCCATTTATTTTAAATAAATGCATGTTGAAAACACAGTGCTTGTAAAGCTGAGCTGAAAACAATATAAATGTGTCAGTATGATGCTTTATGGATCGTAAAATTAGGCCACTTTTCATCACTGGCATGTGGGCATCAAAGGCCCCGTTGTCTTCGAGTGGTAAGGTGATTCTGACAGGGTGAACAATGTTTTAAGTGGTTGCATGAACTAAGGATGATTATTCAAGGGGCTACTGCTGTTTAAGTGTAAAAGGAACCACCTCTAAAATCTTTATGAAAATAATGGTTCTGTTTCTTTGCCCACTCTATTCCTCATTAGAGATATGCACCAACCAAATTATTTGTTTCTCTGAATATAAATTCTGCACATGATCATTCTTACCAAGCCCCTGTTTTGCAATAACTACAACTTTAAATGCTTAATACCCATGTGTTAAGCATGTATTTTATGAGCACCACCTCAGCAACCCTCAGCACCATTACAGCTACACCTGAGCACCACCTAAAACTCACTCAGCACCAGTGCTGCAAAATCTCAGCATCATTACGCAGCACCTCAGCAACACTCAGCACCACCTCACAATTACTCAGTACCAGCACAACACCACCTGAGCACCACCTCAGCATCACTAAGCAACAGCACAGCACCACATTAGCACAACCTGAGCACCACCGCAGCATCCGCACAGCACCACCTCAGCACCAATGCATCATTGCAGCACTACCTCAGCACTAACTCAGCCCCACCGCAGCCCCACCTCAGTATGAGTGCAGCACCAATTCAGCACGAGTCAGCATCACTCAGCACCACTTCAGCAGCACCACTGCAGCACTACCTGAATATTACTCAGCAGCACCTGAGCACCACTACAACACCACACCAGCACAGCATCACTTTAGCCTAACTCAGAACCAGCTCAGTATTGCTCAGCACCACCTAAACATCACCCTCTGCACAAGCACGCCACCACCCCGGTATCACTCAGCACCAGTGCAGCACCCCCTCGGCACCAGCACAGCATCAGCGCAGCACTAATTCAGCATCAGCACCACACCACCTCAGTATTTGTTGCTATTCCCTCTTAAAACACCCATCAGTACAACTAACAATTATCTGCTGCAAAGCTTTGCTTTATGTGTTCACCAAATGCCCTTGTGCTTGTTAATTTGCTTTTAAAAATGTTTCGATATGGAGGGCGCGCGGCGGCGGCAAGATGGCCGCGCCCTGAGGAGGTTCTGCTGCTCCGCGGCGAACTTCTGCACAAAAGGATCTCTCAACGGGACCGAATCCGCTCACAAACAGCTGTGATTTTGTCAGAAACCGCCAGGATTGTGGAGGCGAATTTCCGACCTTCTTTGAAAATGCTTTGACCCGCGTTCGGCTTGAACCTGCTTCTCCTGTGGATCCCCGATATCGTGGCCACCATTTTGTTCGCGCACGGAGTGGTGAAACACGACTTCTCCTCAGCATGACCCGCATTACGACTCTCACTATCTGCGGCCTCTACATTACAAGTAATCTTGCCTAATTTTTTTTCTTTTTTTTTATCTGCATAGAGGCTGTTACCAAATAGGCGATTTGGTCTTACTAACTTATTTTTCTCAGGTGTTTCAGTATAGTGGCTGCCATAGAGTGCGAGCTTATACAAGCACTCTTATTTTTACCTCAGCCCATTGCTTTTACTGAAAATGTTCCTAGGATAGCGCAATCAACTCTACATTAGATTTAATATTACTGCAGCTGCCTTTGTATTGGCACTTGTAACTGCGCAACCAACTCAGCTTAGTTTCAATAGTATGTTGCTGTCATAATTTCTTTAGTACTGTGGCTGCCATGATAATAGTGCTTGCATCAACCTGTATATAGCTGTCATGCAGCTTGTAATACCAACAACACGCTGTGCCTTTTAAAAGGCTCTCCTTCTATGCATATGAGTTTGATTGCGATGCAGCTTTTGGATGCCTGCTAAGTTGCTACTGTGCTCTTTACTTGGATTTTGGTCTCTGTCTCCTCGTTGTGACGGCAGCAACTCTCTCTCTACCAGTCATTATCCTGACAGCAGTTGAATTTTCCTCGTTCCTGCTTCAATAACACTAATTGCCTCTGGTTTTTTCTTGACCTTTTTTGAATTTTTTTTTTACCTTTGACTTTTGCTTAACTCTTCAAAATGGATCTTGCGCTCTCTAATAAGTCACATGGAACTGTTGGGACTTCTTCTGGAGGTCGGAAGGATTCTACAGCAATCAACAGCAAACGCCTTAAAAAAGACCCTTCCTCTCCAACTAAGTCCCCTCTTCCCGTCACACTGGAGGACATCATGGATGAATTACATCTCTTCTGCCCTTTCATGTCGGACACTACCACCACCCTCCAAAGAATTGAGGAAAAATGGTCCGGCCTTGACAAGAGACTATCTGATGTTGAACAAAAAGGTGAGCGACGCACAGGATGTCATTGCCAAAGTCGAGAACATTACCAAAGAAGTTCACCAACTCAAAAAAACTGCTGAAGATTTAGAAAATCGCAATCGGCATAATAATCTTTGTATTTATGGCATTCCGGAAGGATCCGAAGGTTCCGATATGATCACCTTCTTGAAAACTCAGGTTTTGCAGATTGTTGCCCTCTCAAAATCAGTTGACTTTAATATTCAAAGAGCACACAGATTAGGGCCTCAAAATACATCCTTGGCCACCAAACCAAGAGGTATCATCGCCTATTTTCTGCTATACTCTGATCTTATGGAAATACTTACGGCTGCCAAACAACACAAACAGATGTACTGGTCAGGTCACAAGGTTTTTTTCAGTCAGGATGTGTCTAAACCAACTGCTACTAGGCGTAAAGAATTTCTGGATCTCAGACCAGCCTTAAAATCCGTGAACGCCCGCTATGGCCTTATACATCCCTGTTTCTTTAAAGTGACTTACAAGGACAGAACTTTTTCATTTGAGGACCCAGCTGATCTCCGGAAGTTTATTCATACACATCGAGAGGAGCACATGGAAATTGGCAAACATTGATTGTTTTACTAATGTCCTCTATTTCACTCTTTAGGTTTTGCATTTGGTGTTTGTCATTGTTAACTTTTCCTTTTGTCTGTTTTTAGGTCTTTCTTGTGCTGTGGTTGAATATTCCTGCATATATCATCCGTTTGTCTGTTTGTTTGACGTATCCAGTTGATGTGTTCCCCTGTCTCTGGTAAGCTCCCTTTTTCCTTGTCTCATTTGTTTATTTTTTCTTTTTTGGAATATTTCATCCTTTCATTTTCACCTGATGTTGTATAATCGATATTTGTTCCTCAGTGCCCCTCCCCCCAGTGGTGTGGCTGTTCTGATTTTTGCCATCCCCTCTCCCTCAATAATGTCTCTTGTTCTTTTTTTATTCCACTTCTATGACTAAAGCCCCTTGTTTTTTTTTCATCTCTTCTTCTTTATTTCCTCTTATACAACTACTTTCCTCCTTTCTATCGTTTTCCTGGCAACATTATTCTCCTTTTTATTTTTCTCTAAAACAAATTCTCTTTCATCTCAACCATTTTCTCCGTACCTTTCCCTTACCTTGGTCCTGCTGTGATCATTTGATTCGAACACCTTTCCCTGGGCTATTCTCTGCTGTCTTTTTATTTCTACCCCTTTCCTCGCTAATTCATTCCCTATTCTCTTCCCTCTCTTACTTTTCTTTAACCTCTTGCTTACCTTCACTTAACATTTACTCATGAAGGGTCTTCGCGTCATCTCCTGGAATGTTAAAGGTTTTCGCAACCCTGTTAAAAAACAGCGAGTCTTATCTCATTTGGCGAGATTGAAATGTCAAATTGCATTGTTGCAAGAAACACACCTCAAACTACAAGATTTGCCTTCACTGCGCAAACAATGGGTAGGAGAAATTTGTTGTTCCCCCGGCAGTGAATAATAAAAATGGTGTGGTTATTTTGTTTCACAAGTCGTTAAATGTTCAGTTACAAAATGAGTGTCACGAAAACAATGGTAGATGGTTGTTTTTAAATACTACTGTTAATGATACACAATTTTCATTTTGTAATGTTTACGGCCCTACTGGCATTGATTTAGCTTTTTGGAACACATTTTCTACTCTTCTCTCTTCGCATGCAGCTGACAGTTTAATTGTGGGTAGTGATTGTAACCAACTCATGGACCCCTTTCTGGATCGAAAATCACAAACCAGATATGTTCCCAATAAGATGCAAAAGTCCTTTTATAGAGTTATTTCCTCTGGAGGTCTAATAGACACATGGAGAATTTCCCATCCCTACACACTAGTATTCTCCTTCTTTTTCCCTGTTCATAAATCTCATTCCCGAATCGACTACATTTTCCTTACGCAACACGCCTTGCAATTCATGACCAATTCAGAAATAGGCTCTATCCTCATTTCAGACCACGCCCCGTCATTTTAGACCTGGATTACCCTTCACCTCCTTCCACCTCTCGTCGCTGGTGCTTTAATAATTCTCTCCTCTTAAACTCCCAATTTGTTGATTAATTTACATCCTTTATGGAAGAGTTTATCCTCAACAATCTTCACTCTACTCCTCATTTTCATTTTTTTGGGGATGCCTTCAAAGCTGCCACATGTGGATTTATTATTGCTTTTGTATCTCAGAAGAAAAAGAAAGCTTTCTTACAGTCTTCCTTTATCCTTAAACAGATTAAAGACCTTGAACATCACTATTTTACAACAAACTCTACTGATACATTATCCTCTCTCATTAAAGCTAAACTACAATGTAATACACATTCATGGGACTCTGCCAGTAATAACCTTCTCAAATCCAATGCTAAAATGTATGGTGGGTAAGTTTCTTGCAAATTATCTCAAAATTAAGAAGCAAAAATCCCAAATTGTTGCTATTAAGGATATTCAGGGTGTTTGTCATTCTGCTAATGACAAGATTCTCGATTGTTTTGTTCAGTACTATACCTCCCTATACACTCCAGAATCCAATCCGACTTCTACGCAAATTGATTCCTTTTTTCAATCCATTTCTAAATTCCCCAAAAATTCTATAGATCTCACATCCCTAGATACTCCTATATCAGATAAAGAAATAGTCAATGCCATCACTTTATTGCCCAAAGACAAAACCCCTGGCCCAGATGGCTTTACTGTACGCTTTTATCTCCATTTTAAATCTACCTTAATACCCCATTTACTTTCATTGATTAATTATTTTCTTACTATAGGTAAATCTGCTGGATCTTTCACTCAGGCAATGTTATGCTTGATTCCAAAAAAGGACAAAGATCCATCCATGTGAAAAAATTATAGGCCTATCTCCTTAATTAACACTGATTGTAAAATAATCGATGCTAAAATTTTAGCCATTCGCATCAATAAAGTTATCCCTGATCTCATTAATATTGATCAATCGGGGTTTGTTAAGGGTAGATCAATTACTGACAATTCAAGAACCTTTCTCAACATCATTCACCTTGCTTCAAAGATGGATTCTCCAGTTGCAGCCATAACATTAAATGCCGAGAAAGCATTTGATGGGGTGAGCTGGAACTTTATGTTTGGAGCATTGCGATGGCACGGCTTTAGTCCCCATATCATTCAGCATATTCAACTGCTATATTCTGCCCCTTCCACCTCCATTTGGGTCTACGGCTCTCAATCCAATTACTTTTCTCTCCATAGAGGTACCAGACAGGGTTGCCCCCTTTCCCCTCTTCTTTTCATTCTTGCTTTAGAACCTTTCCTGGAAAAAATTAGGCGCTCATCGTCTTATACTGGTTTCAAATTTCAGAATATTTATATAAAATGTACTGCCTACGCCGATGATATTCTTCTTTACATTTCTAACCCATCTACTTCCTTGCCGGCCTTGTTCTCCTTATTAAATGATTATTCTTTAGTTTCTGGTTACAAGTTAAATATTGATAAATCTGAGGTTTTACCCTTAAACAAATTCTGCCTCTCTCATATGTTTCAAGGGTCTGGCTTCGAATGGAATCCTAGGAGCATCAAATGTTTAGGTGTCCTATATGCGAATACTATTAGAGAAACAGTTAACATCAATCATGCAGTCATACTGAAAAAGCTTTCTACTCTCATTGAAGGTTGGTCCCCTCTTTTCCTATCCTGGTGGGGAAGACTTTCAACGATTATAATGATGCTCCTTCCCATTCTCAATTTCTATCTTTCCATGCTCCCCATCTCTCTCCCGCTCCTTTTTTTCAGAAATATCAATCGAATCCTTATAAAAATGTTATGGAACAATCGTAAAGCTAGGATTTCTTTGTCCCGTCTTCAACAACCCAAAGACCTAGGAGGAATTAATTTTCCTAATCTTAGCCGATACCACTGGCCTTTTCTTTCCGACTTTTCTTGCCCTACCTCAACGGCTTGGAGTTCAATTGAGCTGGCACAAATCTCACCCTTTTCATTTCTTACAGCGACTCGTCTTACTCAACCACCAAAACATTTTATCTCCACCATGTTTAAACACTCTAAAGCGCTCGCTCTTTTGTTGTCTCGCTTCTTCACTTTGCATATTGATTCTCACTCCCAGACCTCGATTTGGTAAAATAAATTCTTAAGAATTAATAACAGGGCATTATTTTGGAAGGAGTGGATCGATAAAGGTATCATCATTTACGACCACTTACTCAAGGATAACTCACCGAGAGAATTTCCAGACATACGTGACTCTTTTCATGTCTCCAATACATATTCTTCCCAATACCCCTTGCTTAAAAATGCCCTAGCCTCAGTACTTTCTCAAAATATCCCTCAGCCCATTAACGTTCCAACCCCTTCCCCTTTACCAGATTTTTCTATTCCTCTTAAAGCTGCGGCTATATATAAAATGCTCTCCCTTTCGCAAGTTGTCAGAGTCAAATCAAAACTAGAACTCTCATGGGAACAAGATTTAGCTCAGGATTTTTTCTATCAAATCTGGGATTCTGTCTGGTTAAAAATACACACAGCCTCTCGCTCTGCAAGTACTACACAGACTTTATATTTCTTCTATAATAGACTTTTTTTTACCCCTTCTGATCTTCATAAATTTAGACTGATTGACTCTAAGAAATGTTGGTCATGCCCACATGTTAATAGTGACTTCCTTCATATGTTTTTTCACTGCCCCCTGGTTAAGTCCCTTTGGTCTCATATATGGTCTAAGCTTAATGATATTTTAAATACAGATTTTCCTTTTGATATTATTCATATTTTTTTGGGTGGCTCCTCACCTCTTTGGAATGTCTCATGTAATGTACGTAAGTTTATAGATTTGTTTTTAGCTGTTTCCTTTCAGATCATCACAACCAACTGGAAGGACACTTCAAAAATCTCATATAATGCCTGGTGGAATTTGTTATGCCATCATCATAGACTTGATTGTGCTTACGCCACCTCTGTACCGCTATTAATCAAAAAGGATTTGTTATGGTTACCACTGACTGATTTTCTCTCCAGACATGTTGTTTAAATTTTCTGCCCTTTTTCTCTATTTGCTCTCAGTTGTTGTTACCATTTAACTTTCTCTTATCTTTATGTTCTCTATAACTACTTCATACTGAATGTATATGATATGTTGCTCTCTTTCTTCTCTCTCTCTCTTTCCTCTTTCTTCTTCTTTCTCTCTTTCCCTTTCCTTCTCAAAAATGAAAAATCCTCAAAAGCTTTTTGTACTTGGTATAGCTTTTATTTCCCCTTTTAGGATTTAAATTGTATTCAATGTTCTTGCAACTCTTTTACAATTTTTTCTGTACTGATGTTCTACAATGTATGTTATTTTCAATAAAGCTCTCTAAACTTAAAATTTTTTTTTTTCCATATTGCGTTACTCTTCTCAATGTCATGCTGCATTAGATTCTTTCTGTCTCTGTGTCCCCAGGCTCATTGCTGGGTCTTCCAATTCCGTTAATACTCTATAAAATGTCAAAAACCCCTTTAAATGCCCAAATTAAGTCTTGCAGGCATATGTAAAGCCTCCTGTGCCCTTGTATTTCCTCTTATACTTGCCTAGCCACACTTGACAAATAAAGCACGTATTGCAGTTTCCACATTAACATGCTCGTTTCATAGTGCTCCATGAATCTTCATGAATCTATGTGGGCTATTTCTGTTTCGGGATGTACAGTTTTCTGCTATTGAGTAAGATGATGAAGTTATGAGTTGAGCCTGAGAATTTAAAAAGCATTGCTAGAATATAACCTTTGATGCAGAGATGGTGTGTACAACATTGGCAGCTTTTTGCATCTAGCATATCCGCCCAAGGACCCTTTGTGATATAAGTTGTATATGCATATAATAAACATATCTTTTCTTTTGGGACCCCTCTTTGATGCGAATCTACACTTTTCCAGCATAATTATTTGTCATAATAGAACTAACAACAAACACTCCAATAACTGGACAGATTGTTTTTATGTGTGCATTTTTTGCTTATTGCAATGTGTGTTTCTGCATTTGTGCAAGCACTTTCATTCACACACGCTGACTTCCAGAGTCTTGGCTTTAGCTCAGTACAATGCATGCAAACATTAATCTTTTCGTAGCAGCTGCTGTAAAGCATTTGCCTGGCCAACTGACTTTTGAGGGTGTATGGACAAGCACTATTAATTCGAAATGCCATCGTGGGGTCTAGGCCAGGATGGGGGGGTCTCCGTAGAAGTCTTCTTGAAAGTGAAGCCATCTAATAAGCATGTTGTTTTTGTGTAAGCGAGGCACATGAGAAAAGGATTGAATTCAATTGCAACTGGCTATTTTTTCAGAACAGCTGCTTATTCACCAATGTTGGGCTAGGTATTAGTCATACTCTGTAAATGCATAGCCCCAGATTAGAGCTTAGATTATGGGTTTCAAATGCACTGCTTAATCGTGTTTCTTTCTCTGTTATACATTCCTCAGTAAAGTTGTTTGTCATCTTATTGTATTAAGCATAACTTGTTTACTTCTGGGCGTAGTGTTGATTAATGAAAGGCACATGGCCGCTTCATTTGTCGTGCTTCATCTTTCTTCATGGCCGTCACGCTCTCTTGTTAGGTCTCGCCTAGGCAGCGCGCATGCGCTGCACTAGGAGATGACCGTTAGAAATTGTCCAGCTCTTTTCAAGCACTCATGCTTGTGCTGGCATCCACCTTGTGGGAGCGAGCAGCGGCGTGCGTGTCCATGCTAATTGAAGACAGATGGCCCGCACGCCGCTGCTCGCTCCCGCAAAGTGGATGCCAGCACAAGCACGAGTGCTTGAAAAGAGCTGTTTGCATTTGCCTGCTCGCGATCAGCCTCGGAGGCGGCCTTCTATCACCGTGAGAGTTCACAGCCGCTCATTTTCACAAAGAAGCCTTTGACACGCCGCATCTTCCCTTGATTGTGTGTTCTCTCTGTCCTCGCTCGGTGCTTTGAGGAGCTGCATCCTTCTGAAAACAAAGGCCACGTCGGGCCTCGCCTGGGAAGGATGTACGCGCTGTGGTACCATGTCCTGCTCCTCTCCTTTCAGCTCTCCCAGGCAGAGCAGTTCAACTCCTTCCTGCGCGTCCTGAAAGACAGGGTGGAGGAGAGGACGCTGAGCGACTTCTGGGACATCATTGTACAAGGTAAACAACGAACAGCTTCTGGCATGTAAGAGGGTAAAAGTAAAAGCCCCCGGCTACTCTACCTACAATGTGCAAACTCTTGGCACCATGGATTGCTTCAGCATTTGTGATCGCACCGCACACCAAAAGTACACATTGTATATTTGCTCTTTGAACCGGGAGACGCACTGAATATCCAATCATTAGCACAACTCTGGAATATTTCCCCATGACCAAGTGATAGAATAGAACAGTGAGCACCATGGAATATGTGAGCAAAACACAAAGATTTTAGGCTGTATGTCAGAGTATCTATAACCTAGCCAAAATAGTTTGCTAGAATATCGCTCCATTCAGTATATACTTCATGTTATTGACTCTAGTGGGTGTTTGTGTAAACAGATTCTGTCAGACGAAATTTGAAATTTAATATTCTGGTACCAGATCATATTTTGGGTGTGCAGTGGCATGTATCGGCAGCCCCCTGGCATTTATTAACATCAATACTGGTGTGTTTTTTACTTTTCTGGCAGAGACATTTTGATTGGCAGTTCAAATGTGCAGGAACGGTGCTGGGCATTGTAACCTATCACCGCATTTAATACTGATGTTCTTTTCCATATAAGGGTTGTCTGTTGCTTTCGTCCATTGGCCACAGTGTATCAAGCAGGAACTACTACCCGGAGCCACAGAACTGTTTGCCAGCTGTGCACTCAAGTAGTTTCCCTTGGGCACACAGTTTTATCACAGGCATGATTTGCAGCTCTTGAGAAAATGCTTGTGGTTACTGTGGCTGTGAAATTGTGAAATATTGCAGTACAGTCCAGTACAGTAAGTACAACAAGGAGCATTCACTTTGTTTTCGGTGGAAATACCATAAACAATGTTCCAGCCCATCCATAGGTCCATATATTATTGAGCAGTAAATATAGAAAAATAACACACAACTAACAAAACAAAGGGCCTGATTCACAGAACTAACTTAAGACAAAATCCTAAACTTACTACATTTGGTATTCACAGAAGTTAGGATTTTGTCTTAAGTTTGTCTTAAGACAAACTTAAGACAGACTTAAGACAGACTTAAGTTAGGATATTGTCTTAAGTTTGTCTTAAGTCTGTCTTAAGTCTGTTTTAAGACAAACTTGAGACAAAATCCTAACTTCTGTGAATACCAAAAGTAGTAAGTTTAGGATTTTGTCTTAAGTTAGTTCTGTGAATCGGCCCCAATGTATTTAATTTTAAAAACATTACAAAAGACACTAACCACATCACACTACACACATAATTAATATCATTATAATTGTTTTTTTAGGGGATGTAAACTTACATATACCACCAACATACACACCAACAAAACACACTACACACATACATCCCTCCAACACACATCATATCACAACTCACCACGACATTCCACACCATGCCACTGCCCTTACGTCACTACACTAACCACATGTAGCGAGAATGAAGGTATCAAAGCACTTTACATAAGTACTAGTTCCATTACAGAAATCTGCCCTGTGGGTGATGATGTGCTGCATGGCTAAACACTTATAAGGTCCCAAAGGTGAGATCCATTGGCTATGCCAATGCTTGTTTTTTTACTTCCCCTGTTGTCAATGCTACCCGTGCTACTTTAATTCTGTGCTGTCACCGATACTTTGACAGAAAACTTTTAAGCATATGCATAAAATCTCATGGAAGTTCACTGAAGCCAAATCTTTTGTAGGTAATGAGTATTCCCTCTCAATTCATAAATTCAGCAGCTGAAAACAAGAGTTGGATATAACAGGATTTGCATGTGTGCTTCCTCGGCAGTCTCCTCCCCCACTCCATTGATGTTTTATGAATGGCAAGTAATTTGCGCAGGCTCAGGTTGCAGTGCTTCTTGGTCAGAGCAGGGAGTAAAGGGTTAGACAAGTCCAGCCACTGGCTGTCATTTCTTGAGCACCCCAGTCATAACCCCGTATCCGAAATAATGTTATCATTTGATGAAAAGCTATGCAAATCCTCATGTCCTCAGTTCCCAAAAACAGAATAAAGCAAGACATTATGAACTAAGCTTTGCAGTGTTTTAGGTTCTTAAATAGGCAATGGCTCACATCGAGACCAATATTTACTCTTTTTTTTTAAGCTGCTGACTTTTCCATCTTTTTGACAGCATTACACCTTAAGTTCTGTTGTGGCTAAGATGTAAAAGTTTAATTATTTGCCTCCACTAGGCTTGAACACGAAACACTGGCATCATTTGCTCAAGCAAAAACATAATAATTCTGTCTTATAACAGCTCAAACATGGATTCTTCTGTGTTAGACTATCATATGCCTTATGTTTACTATGCACCACCTGTGTGTGTTTTTCTGCGTTCATCATATTGCTCCGGCTGCAAGTGTTATTTTATCTCATAATTTCCAGTTCATGATTGTGACAGTTTCAATGTTGAACGATTGCATGCTTTATCTGACCAGAGCAGTGTTTGTGTGGCACTCCACTCACATTAAGCCCCTGGAACTGAAGCATGCAAAGATGGCGGGGATCAGTAACCATAGATTGCTTTTTTTTATAGGTATTGTGTTTCTGTGTTTACCTAGGTAAAGGTTTCCCCAATGGAAGATGCTGTAAGTACTTCATGTTTGGGCGATGGGCATAGTGTTACTTCTCAAAACAGAGGTACGGATTTAGAAGTTGGTGGAGGGAATACTCCATTACAAATGCAAAGAATATCCCATCGGCTGTATTACGATCTGCATAGGATAGAATGTGATTGTAACATGACGGACAGGATATCCGTCATGCTTGTGACGATGTGTTCCCCTCCACCGACTTCTAAATCAGGCCCAGACTTCTCAGTTTTGCCATTTACATGTTGTGGTCTATGTGACTTGTATTTCCAGTAGGAGTGTTGGTATCTCAGATGATTTTCATATTGCTGCTACGATCGGAGTTAGCAGACTGTAAGCCTGTGGAAAGTTTTTTTACTTAATCCTGCACAATTGGTATCATGTGCTCACCGCATACATCATGAGTGTATCATGAGCTCAGCACAGCCAGACGTAGAGTGTAAACAATACTGCAAAAACAGTCTTGAAGATAACTATATCATGTTGCTCCATCTTTTCAATAAGGAGTTTTGAATCTTTCTCCAAAAAGTGTGTGTGTCCATGTTTAATCTAGGTGCTGTAATGTCTATGGTTAGCTCTGCTCACACTCCCACCAACCCTGTCACCTTTCCCTCCCACTCCCACTGCCAACTCGCACCTCTCCTTTGCACTCACACTGACCCTGTCATCTCTTACTTGCAATTCCACTGCCCCCTCTCATCTCTCCTTCGCAGTTCTATCAAACCTGTCATTTCTCCCCCACAACCCAACTGCCCCTCTCATCTCTCCCTCACACTCCAATTGCCCCCTCTCATCTTGCACTTCCACTGCCTCTCTCATCCCTTCCTCACACTCCCTGTCTCCTCTCTGTACTGCCTGCTCACAAATGCTACCTTCCTGTACCTCCTTGCGCTGTGTACTTGTCCACCATTGCCTTCCCCCTCTGGGTGCCCCTCCCACCTGTCTCAGTGCTGCTGTCACTTATACGCTGAAAATGGGAGATGTGCACAGCCCGTCTATTTCATTGCTATCTCTGTTGGCTCACATGCATTCTCGGGCCTGTACCCATCCTCGTTGCCCCTCCTTAAGCTGGTGGTGGTCATTGCCTCTCTGAGCACAGTCCTTACTTTGAGGTTAATAAGGTTTCTTTGGGAAGAGCAAGCAGTCCCTCTATCTCTCTCGTATTCTCACACCCCTCTCTCTCGATCTCTCACACACTCTTGTCTCCTCTCTCATGTGGTTAACTTCAGATCTTCAAGCACAGTTTCTTTCCCATGCCTTTTCAAGGTTTCCATCCTCAATCCCACACTCTCCTCTTCTTGGGATGTCTTCTGCGTAATGCGTTTATGGGGTGTTCTATGCATCTGATGTCGGCTCTCCCCTTCTTTCTCTCTTTCTCACACACTCTTTCTGCTCCTCTGTCTGGAGTTCATTTACCACTTTGTGTACAAACTACCTATCCCGATCTGTCTTCCTGTCTATCTATTCTGTGCAGCTCTCACCACTATCTATCCACCATTCCACATAATTCCACTACCCAAATCCACTCTACACCACACAATTACACCCCACAAAATTCCACAACTAACAATTTCAATCCGACCCACATAAATCCACTCCACTCCGCATACATTCACTATACTTCAAAACAAAACACATGGGTAGAAGACATTGTCATTTACAACTCCAATAGCTCTAACTCTTAAAAAATGCGAGACACTTCCTGTTACAGCAACAAATGCCATACAATCAACATGTACAGAAACACAAATTTCAATTCTGCAAACAGACAATGATGGTTTCTACCTCAACATACTACCATTAAAGTCTTCTACAGTTCTTTACAGCTCCACGAGCCTCCCAACCTTGTGCCAACAGCCTTGGGCTATTTCATTGGCTTTGATGACTTCTATTTGGATTAGTCAGAACTGGATCCACATTCACAAAGGGGACCATGAGAATTTTACATTGGGCTCAAAAGACATACTTTAACCCTTCATGGATATACATTTGGATTGCATTTTCATTACTTTTCCTCTTCATCTGGATTGGTTTTATGACTGTCATTTTTCAACTTCTGAACGGACACTATCTCTCAGAGTGCTCAACAAGGTTTTAAAGCCCCAATCTTCATCACACAAAGTGCGAAGAGACCTTTCCCTTGTGAACATTTCAGCTGTTTCGGTTCCTGATGGAATTGTTTGGGATAAGATATTCTTTGATATATTTGATCCAACGGAAATTCTTCAAATACCTTATGTATTTCATATTTCTTTAAACGATATTATCACTCCTGATACTATCTCTGATGATTTGGACATTAACACAGTGCATGAAATGCTTGCTGATTTAGAGCATTAAACAGTTCTTATTACTGAAGAAATGAATGATGGGACGTCTAATTATGATGAAATGTTCTGTTTTTACCTCTATGTTCACCATTATGTACATAAAGCAAGTACTCCACGTGCAGTATTTAATTACACACATCGGGAACACTGCCCTATACCACCACACAGGGGAGCTTAAACACAATGGCACAGTAGTTTGTATATTTTTCTGGTGACAATCCATCAAACCCTGAGTCCTACTATAAACTAATACCTTCACAGGCAAAGAAAACTATGCTCACTGACACCAAACTGATATATACTGCATCTTTCATTTCCCAGTTGTCGATACAAGGGTTTGACTTTTGGAAAGTCAATGTTGATTTAAAATTTATATGGGAAACTAAAGATTGGCATGCTTAGGGGAACAAGGCTTTATTTAGAGCATGCCTTATACCACATCAAATGATTTTCTTGAAGAAAACTGTCCAACGGATGTTCTGTCTTGGCTTGGTTGGGACAAAGGATCTCAATAAGCCAAACATTCCCACATTTGCACGTTTGCGAAATGTCAAGGATTTGCAAACTACAGGGAGGACACGTTTGACAAAATGCTTAGAAATGGGACATCCAATTCTTCACGTTCCAATCAAGAGGAATGGTTAGTGTAGCCGTTAGACACTAACTGATGTCAGGCAAGTTTTCTTGACAACACAAAAAGGTTTAGAATTAAAGGCCAGACCCACGTTACGTACAGACAGAACACGCAGGAGTGGTCACAGCATACAGCGTTGGGAAGTTGTGCTTAGGCAGGCTAAAACATTCAGTGTTGTCTGAGGTGAAACAACACCTGTCTCTTCTTTTTGATGGCATGTCCGGACAGGATTTTTCGTTAGGTCCTCGAAACCCAAGTCAAAAGCACTTTCTGTTGGCAATATACAATGTATTGTGGAAAATTTCACAGCAGAAAGCTGGTGAGAGATTATATGAGATAAACAGAGCAAATTTGGTAAGGGCTCTATCAGTAGTAGACAATGGTATCACCACCCAATCCACTGATATATTCTCTGGGTAATAATGTGTCATCTGCTATCAACATCCTACAGAGTAGCATGTCCTCTTTGCAATATAGCCAATCACAGCTTCGACTTTCATGCTACTGAGTTGGACTCTACAGACACTGCCTACTAGACACGGCCCATATAAAAACCTAAACACCAGTAGCTTGTTTTTTTCATACAATGTAACTAACGAATAGACCATTTTGTCTGTGAAAGTTGCAACATACCCTAACATGGAAAAGTTAGAAAAATTACCATTTACTATTGCAGAGCCAAAGTGCAGAATGGATAATAAACAGATTTATTTCTATGCCTATTTCAACATTTCAGTTCAAATACTGTTTGCAACATCATCAAGTAGGCAGATAGGAAGCACTAGGAGAAGGGTTTGTACACAAGTCTTGGATCCTACCTTTCACTTATCATTGTAGGAATGGCGCAACTGAGGTTATTTCTTAGCCGCACAGGCTGGGAGAATGCTTTAAGCCATTCTTTAGTCTGCAGGGAGGTTACACTCCATGGAGCATGTAATGTGTCCTTGGCGGACTAGTCATGTTATCTGAAAGGTTCCCTGGCTCCTGTGTTTTGTCAGTCATTCAGATTGCTCTCTAATGGGAGATATTGGATGTTGAATAGTCAAGGTTGCTGTGGGACGAGACCAGGAAAACCATATATGGTGACAGTTTCTGGAATTGTGACTGGTTGTGCACTAGTAAGGTTTCCACCGGCCCATACAGTTGAGGATGTGACAATATGGCCTTCGATGTAGATTTAAAATGTGAACTTTGACGCCTTAAGCAGACTGAAATCTGTATTGTTTCAGAAGGAAGTAGCCTTAACACCTGTATGGGTCTGTGTGCCCTCTCTGCCCCTTTTTCCCCCTGTGTGCCTCGTTGTGATTTTGCTGTGATTTTGCTCTGTTTTGTACTGTAATTCTGCTTTTATTTTCAGCATATTCCTTTTGTATCCTTATTGTGCCCTAATTCCGCCCGCTCTGCCTGCCTGGTTTCCCGCCGCTGTGTCCCCTGCGTCCCCACCCCCCCGCTCGCCCATTCGTCCCGCCTCCCAGCTGCATCTCCCTCCCACCTCCCTTTCTTATGGCGGCCGCGCCGCTGGCGTGCCGAAGGCGCGCCTAAGGCAAACCCATCTGCGCCTGTCCGCACCTGGACCGCTCCCAGCGCCAGACCCCCTGGCCCCCGCGAATACCACGATGCCCGACATCGCTACGATGCCAGCACCCTCCACGCTCTCAACGCCGGCCGACTACACACCTGCTCCCAGGCCAACCTGAAGCGCACCCAAGGACCCTTCTCCTGCCAGAACTGCAGATACACCAGCCTCCAAACACCCCCACGCCCACCCGGGTGGGTGGCAACAACCTCCGATGCCTTCTGCTCAACACCCGCTCTGCCCGCAAGCATGCCATCAAATTCTGGGAATTATTCGACTCCACCTCCCCAGACGTCGCCTTCCAGACGGAGACCTGGATGAACCCCTCCTCGGCACTCGGCACCCGACATCGCCATAGCCATCCCTAACGGCTACAAGATCACCCGCAGGGACCGCACTAACGGAACAGGAGGAGGAATCGCCATCATCCACAGAAACACCCTCAGAATCTTGACCAGCACTGACGACATGCTTATCACCGCCGAAAACCTGCACTTCCAGATCCGCCCCAACACCACCCTCAGAGGAACCCTCCTCTACAGACCCCCCAGCCACAGTTCAGCGACTCCATCGCCGACTTCGTCAGCACGCACACCCTTGAATCCACGGACTACATGCTCCTCGGAGACCTGAACTTCCACCCCGAGAACACCAACGACAGCAACTCCACCACCCTGCTCGGCAACCTTGCCAACCTCAGACTCAGACTCAAACAGCTCGTCACGACTTCCACCCACTCCACTGGACACATGCTTGACCCCATCTTCTCAGCCAGCAACCATGTCACCTTCAGCCACACCACCGAACTCCACTGGACCGACCACCGCTGCATCCACTTCACCTTCAATAAGACTACCACGCACCACCGCACACAACGGGCCCCCACCACAGCTGGAGCAAAGTCACCGAAGATCAGCTTGTCACCACCCTTGCCCGAAACCCACCCACGGACACTACCAACTCTGCCACCCTCAACCTCAGGCGATGGATCAACGACTGCGCCAACACCCTTGCCCCGATCAAGAAACCCTCAAACAGACGCACCAACAGAAAAGCCAGCTGGTTCACCGCCGACCTTCAGGCATCCAAGCAGGCCTGCTGCAGGCTCGAGAAGAAGTGGCACCACGAACAGACACCAGACAGCAACACAGCCTACAAGAAAGCCATCCGCAGACACCACCAGCTCATCCGAGCCGCCAAAAGGATCTCCTTCAAAGAGCGCATTGACAACAACGCACACAACAGCTCTTCAACATCGTGAAGGAACTCTCCAACCCCAGCTCCAACTCCAACAACATCCCGCCATCACAAGACCCCTGCGACTCCCTAGCCACTTTCTTCCACCGCAAGATCGCAGACATCCATGAGAGCTTCAGCACCCAGGTCCCCCCAGCAGACACAGACACCTCTGACTCACCGCCCCCCAGCCATATCAACATCAAACCCCTGCTGTCCTGGAGCCACGTTAATGACGAAGACACCATCAAAATCATGAACTTCATCCACTCCGGTTCACCTTCCGACCCCTGCCCGCACCACATCTTCAACAAAGCAAGCTCCACCATCGCACCCCATCTCCGCAAGATCATCAACAGCTCCTTCAAGACCGCCACCTTCCCGGGGAGCTGGAAGCATGCTGAGATCCACGCCCTACTCAAGAAACCCAAAGCTGACCCCAAGGACCTCAAGAACTTCCGGCCCATCTCCCTCCTCCTGTTCCTGGCAAAAGTCATCGAAAAGATCATCAACAGGCAACTGACCTCCTTCCTCACAGCAACCACAGCACCAAAACAGCCCTCATCGCCGCAACAGACGACTTCAGGACCATGATGAACAACGGAGAAACCGCGGCCCTCATCCTCCTGGACCTCTTGGCCGCCTTCGACACTGTCTGCCACCACACCCTCCGCACACGCCTTCACAACACAGGGATCCATGACAAAACACTGGACTGGACCACCTCCTACCTCACCGGCAGAACCCAGAGTGTCCGCCTCCCCCCATTCCTCTCTAAAGACACCAAGATCATCTGCGGCTTACTCCAAGGATCGTCCCTCAGCCCGACTCTCTTTAACAGCTACATGGCACCGCTCGCCAACATCGCCAGATCGCATGACCTCAACATCGTCTCATGCACCGACGACACCCAGCTGATCCTCTCCCTAACCAAGGCCCCCACCACCACCAAATCCAACCTCCACGAAGGAATGAAGGCAATCGCCGAATGGATGACGATCAGCCGCTGGAAAACTGAACTCGGACAAGACGGAGGTCCTCATCATCGGATCCACCCCCTCTGCCTGGGACGAATCATGGTGTCCGGCAACACTGGGAGCTGCACTGATGCCCATCATCCACGCACACAACCTGGGAGTCATCCTGGACTCCGCATTGTCAATGACCCAGCAAGTGAACGCCGTCTCCTCCTCCTGCTTCAACACCCTCCGCATGCTCCGCAAGATCTACAGCTGGATCCCCACCGGTACCAGAAGGACAGTCACCCAGGCCCTCACCAGCAGCAGACTGGACTAAGGCAACACTCTCTATGCAGTAACATCAGCCAAACCCCAGAAATGACTACAACGCATACAGAACGCCTCTGCACACCTCATTCTCGACATCCCCCGCCACAGCCACATCACAGCCCACCTGAGAGACCTACACTGGCTCCCCGTCAACAAGAGGATCACCTTCAAGCTCCTCACCAACACTCACAAAGTTCTCCACAACACCGGACCAGCATACCTCAACGAACGACTCACCTTCTACACCCCAAACCGCCAGCTTCGCTCCGCTGACCTCACCCTCGCCACTGTCCCCCGCATCCGTCGAGCGACCGCCAGCGGCAGATGGTTCTCTCACCTTGCCGCAAAAACCTGGAACACCCTCCCCATCCGCCTACGACAGACCCATGACCTGCTAGCCTTCAGGAGACTCCTCAAGACCGGACTGTTCGAGCAGTAGCAGCACCCCTACCCACCCAGCACCTTGAGACCCTCACAGGTGAGTTGTGCGCTCTACAAATGTACTGATTGATTGATTGATTGATTGATTGATTGATTTATTGATTGATTGATTGATTGATACAGTCCTTTGGCGCACCTTTGCTTTAGGAATGTAATGAAAACTGGTTCTTGTCCTTTCGACGAATCTGGCTACACTGTGTGCAGCCCTTATTCCACTGTCAGCTGTGCACTTTTGAGTGTGCCCTGGACATATGCTTGGGGATGCAAGTGGTCCAATCTAGGACATTACGCTACTGGCAAGTTCCCTAAAGACACACCTGTACAGATGCCCTGCATGATTGCCATTTTTTGGTCTACACCTCTGAACATTTAAACAATCTGGCAGTTTTGAGCGATGGAGATTTTTTTAATTCAGCCATGTTTTATTTGCAAAATTGCTTTTAGAACCGGTGTTTTTTAATCATTGCTTTATTCAATTTCCTTTTTGCAACATGTAATTTGGCCTTCTACATGCTTTTATTATTAAAGAAAACACAAAGAGATAATGGACAGAGGTCTGAAACTTTATAGACACTCAACCCCAGTCACAGGTCTGGGTTGAATCCATCATCATTCTTTAGCTCACATTGCCACCCCAGTTCAGACCCAGCCATATGCAAATCAGTCTTGACCCTATTCCTAATGGAAATAGTCCAGCCCGAACTGCTAAACCAGGTCTTACCTGGAACGGAAACAAGCATCCTGGGACCAGTTTCGGAGTAACACCCCTCATCAACCAGGCTAGCTTGAATCCAGTACCAAAGTGAGCAAGGGACCCACGTCTGGGCATACCCTGCCAACTTAGGGCGAACAAAGTAAACACAAGGAGATGACGGACGGAGCACTGAAACTTTTCAGACACTCACCCCCAGTCACAGATCTGGGTTCAATCCATCATCGTTGATTAGCTAACTTTGCCACCCCAGATTAGACTCAAGCTGTCAACTAGTCACACTGACGGTGGAAGAGTACTCTTCCACCGCCAATGTGGCCGGTTGACAGCTTTCTTGGCAGAATAAATCCAATGGTATATCCCTCATGAGCTAGATGTGAGATAAGGGCATCTTACATTCCCCGTGAAGATGTCTTAAGGTGGTTTCAGATCAGCATTGTCAATGGGTCAAGAAAAGGGACTGGACACCGCAGAGACTCGACTCCGCTACTGGAATCACGTACAGGAATCAGATTGCGGGAAAGGTTGGTTTAACAAACTGGAAATCTAATGAATTGCGCAACCAAATTTTATACTTTTGAGGGCCCGCTGGGGCAACGCTCAGTGGCTGCATTACAGTCGGCTTTATTTTGGACTATGTGTCTTTAGAGTACTGACTAGAACATGCCCTTGAGGGATTGACGCCCCCGTCCCACAAGAATAGAATTTTCTTGCCTAGAGGTTTTGGATAATTTCATACACGATCATTGCCCTGAAGAAGTCCTGTGGTGTTTGGGACGAAACGAGTAGGCTGTGTCTTTGGATATTTCATGTTTTTCTGTATAATGAATTAAGAACATATGAATAAAAAGAAGAATGAATAAGGACACTAATTGCTTTGGTCTTAATGCGAAAAAATTGTGTCGTCTCACATGATAACAAGATATTCCTATTCATGAACGCAGGCTATATGCTTAATTTTCTAAGTGTGTGGGACTCTTGTGATAACATCATTGGTTACTGTGCTCCTCTACCTCTGGATATACAAATCAGTCTTGACCCTATTCCTTATGGGAACAGTCCAGCCCGAACTCCCAAGCTAGGTCTTCCCTGGCCCGAAACAAGTATCCTGGGACCAGTTTCGGGGTAACACCCCTCATCAGCCAGGCTAGCTTGTATCCAGTGGCAAAGTGAGCAAAAGACCCACATCTGGGCATATCCTGCCACCATAGGTTGAACACAGCAAACACAAAGAGATGATGGATGGAGAACTGAAACTTTTCAGACACTCACCCCCAGTCGCAGATCGGGTTGAATCAATCATCGTTCTGTAGTTCACTTCACCACCCCAGTTCAGACCCAGCCATTTGCAAATCAGTCTTGACCCTATTCCTTATGGGAATAGTCCAGCCCGAACTACCAAGCCAGGTCTTCCCTGAACTGGAAACAAGCATCCTGGGACCGGTTTCGGGGTAACACCCCTCATCAGCCAGGCTAGCTAGAATCCAGTGGCAAAGTGAGCAAGGGACCCACGTCTGGGCATACCCTGCAAACATAGGGCACATATTGTCAAAGGAAGATCACTAAAAGTGACGTTCCTGCAAATATGCCCCTAGATGTCAAAGCCATTTGTACATATGCTGCTCCAGTTTTTTAGCTAGATTGGTTTGTGGGTAGGGGTGGGCCGAATTCAATCCTCAGAAATAGTCTGAGCAACATAAAAACTCTGCAAGATTCTGCTTAATTCCACAAGAGGGTGGACTTGGCACAGCATGATGATTTTTAGGGTTGGGACCTTGTCTGCACTACAAAATCAGTGCAAATGGCACCACGCAGTGCACGAGAGGGCACTGCTTCCTTGCTGCCTATCGAGTAGATTCTCTACTTGAACAGCAGTTTTCTCGCCACAAATGGTCACGACTGCCCAAGACTGATTGCGTTGAGAAAATCTTGCCAGGTGCCATCATAGCAACCAAAATTCACGTTTGGGGATGCCATTTCTCGCTCGCCAACTCAGTGTTGGTGAATAGTGCTCATGAAAAATCTCTGCCATGTGGTGGTTGTCGGAGTTTCGCTTGTACTCCACGTTACAAGTAGAGAGGAATTTATTGCTCACCCTTATTAATGAGTGAAACGGGTGGGGGTGTAAATCTGCACTACAGTCCACATGTGAAATGTAACTTTATGCCACTGGTGCACTCTTCTGTTCCAGACTACTGTGTCCTTATTTAAAAGTCAGACAAGCCAAATTAAATTAGTTAATCTTTCACCATGCTAGGGGTCACATTTAAATTCACTCACTTATTTCTAAACACAACTTGTCTGCACTTTTTTGTGAATTTAGTTGATGTGTGAAATGTTATTCCAATACAATTAAGCATAACTTTGAAAAAAGAGTGCCCCTATGTCAAGTCATTGCTTCCAATTAATGTGACCGGAGTCATTATACATGAAACATTACTGAATAATTAAGGAAGGTACAATCTACATGGTATAATCTTCACTAAATGAATCTCACGGAACAACTCTCCATGTTAATTGTATGAGTACCCTAGTCTTCCGTGCATTGAGAGGGTAAGACCATGCTAAACGTGCTTTTTAATGGAAGTATGATTTCTCCTTCATCTCATAAATACCTTAGGGCGTTACTAAGAGTTTGTTGGACCTGATACTTCATCACAAATGTGATTGAAACCCCTTTTGGCATATCACAAGTGCATTATAAGTCTACAGCACTTGTAAAAAAGTGGAAGTAATATCCCTAACTTCTTGTCGGAGTATTCTGGATAAGACTCCCACCACCATCGTATTGGGCAGGTGGTCGGAAAAGTGCCCTTTTGCATTGCGGCTTGTGCTGCAGCCCTAAAAAAGGGCTGCAGCACAAGCCACAATGCAAAAGAGCAGTTTACAAGCATTGATGCACCGTGTGCCAGGCATCATGTGGGGCCTGGCACACAGTGCATGGATGCTTGAGGGGCACCACATGTCCTCTCCTGGGCCCATAGTAGAGGCCCACAGGTCTTCGGGGCCCTGCTAGGGGCCCCAAAAGTCCCAGTCCGGCTGCCTTTTCATGGCGGTCAGACCACCAAGAAAAGGCAGTCCGCATGGGCCATGGTAATCCCTACGGCAGTGACTTCTCAGGCACCGCCCCTACTGTAGGGAATACGATTAGACCAATGGCCCGACGGACTTCTTGAGTCTGTCTGGAGCATCGGTCGGTCTCTCCAAGCGATGTGGTTGGACTGACAGTAGCATAATGCGGTGGTCGGACATCTCTGTTGGATGTCGTTTGGACCGCCAGTCCTCTGCCATTCTAATCAGGCCCTTAATAATGCCCATAGTCTTTAAAATCAGTACTTTCAATCTGCATCCAGTTCTGTGAAGCACTTATAGCCAGTCATGACCTTTACTTACTTTGACAATATTGCATTACCAGAAGTCCGTCATTGCTCCCTCAGAAACATATCCAATCCTGATTATACTTCCTGTGTATTTAGATACATCCATCTATGCATTCATTTATCCTTCCATTCTTCCAACAATCAATTCATCCTCACATTCACCCTCTCACCCATCCAAAGACGCAATCTTGCTAATCCTGCTTGCCTAAACAAGTTATTCAATAAGTTCTGTAACTTATGAAAAAGGAATACCGAATGGCCTTGTTAGTGTTTGCTTTACTAATTATCCTATTTAATTGATGTATAGCTACATGTCAGAGGGTGCATAGCTTGTAATGGACCTCATGCCTTAGAACACTGAAATGTTTTGCAACACTGGGTTTATGGTGAGATGAACACTTTCTCCTCATATCAGATGGCGTCTGTAAGGTTTGTGATTAAGCGAGAGACACAGTAGCTTGTGAAATACGTACACAAAAAAATTTCTTATTCCGTTATTGAAGTGTGTTCCACTGCATTTAATATGAGTAATGCTTCTTATATGGTGTCTCGCTTTTTATTCACCATCAGAAAGTTTTCATCATTTCAGCATTTATGGTATATTTCACCAAATTTCAAATGTTGAGGCAGCCAGCACTTGTTTCACTCCCTTTTTTGGCCCATTAGCTCAGGGCTTTCTCAAAGCTCTTATATTTAACTGAACATCAAGATTACAACAATTCTTGTAATCAGTGTCCCATGCAACCCATTGCAGCAATGTGCTTAAGTCGGAAATACGTTATATTGATATATCATACGCCACTATTCCCCACTGCAGCATCCAAATTTAATTCTGTGGCTCTCTGGTTACACACAGACCTCTGCAGTGCATTACTAACAGAGGTTTCCTAATGTGCTACAGTGCATTTCCCATGGAGTTACAACTTTTTAAAATTTATATTTCATTTACGCTACCCATTACTTTATATGGAGCTACCTGATGGTGAAAGACCTAAAAATCTATCAAAATATTTTGGTGCTGATTTATGAGAGGCTTGAGCCGCCGGAGCATAATTTTTTTTTAAGCTCCGGCAGCACAAGTGTCGCAATCGTATCTATGAGGTGACGCAAAGTCACCCTGTGTGGTTGAGTGGCCTCATACATATGGAGTAAGACAAAGCAGCGCATGTCGCTGCCTTGGCTTAGTCTGTCAAGTAGGAGTTCCATGGGCATTGCGGTGGGTGTTCCCATGCAACACCCATGGATTTTGACACTGCCTCAGATTTACAAAACCATGTAAACCTGGGGCAGCGCCAAAACCTTATGCATCTCCACAGCAGGTGTAATGAGGTGAAATGTTTTCATGTCTCCTCGGGTTTGTTCCTCTTTCCAAATGTGCTTCATTCTGCGGCTCACAAAGAAATCGGAAAACCCCTCTCTGGGTACTTTCCTGCACAAAAACAATCCTGCCTACACTGGCGCTGGGCAGCAGTTTGTGCGCCAATGCAGTGGGTAAGGACAGGAATGCACCATAGTTCATAAATAAGGTGCATTCCTGCCCTTTCACATTGGCATAGGCAAGAAGACTTGCGGCGCTGCCCTAGGCCAATTCCTCATAAATGAAGCCTTTTGTTTTTAGCCACACCTTTAACCCCTTTAGCGCAGCGCGGATTTTCGCGCTGTGCTGAAGGTTCTATTGCGCGGGCGGGGCCATGACGGAGCGGTTCTGTCATGCGCACAGCGCAACCGACGCTCATGACGGAACCGCTCCGTCATGAGCGTGGAAGGGGTTAACCACTCCCCCACGCTCTGATCTTTCGTTTGATAAACACTGTTTCATATAATTTCCCGACTGTAAAAATGATTTGCAATGGGAATTGGGGGCTTTTATGGTTGTTGGTAGTTGTCAATGATGAAGAGTACCAAGTTCTAGAAATTTTTGTCAGGAGGGGGTCCTTCAACTAAAAAAGATTGACGGGGTTCTCGCCATCAGAAAGCTTGAAGACCTCTGTTCTAGGGTGACCAACTGGCATGTGTGCAAATTCAGGATGGTGAGTGTGAACATTCAGGCCAAAGGGTCAAAATTCACGACAAAAATTCAGGACAGACGGTCAAAATTCAGGACAAAAAATCAGGACAAAAGGTACGTTTTACAGACATATCACCTTTATGTTTTTTGAGTTGTTCCTTTCACTTTCCAGTTTGCTGCCTTATAAAATTGTGTTGACAAATAGAAAATAATTTTAAGCACGTTTGCAAAACACGTCACCTAAAGTGCCTTTCCGGGAGCCACGCCGAGGCGAAATCGTGCTGCTAAGCATTCTTCCTCTCGGTGAGATGTCTTTATGTTTGACATTTCCCGCGATAAAAGATTGACGTCTCTTCAATGATTATCTACCGGAGCAGTCTGCTTTATCGGGAACATCGCATTCTTTCAAACTCCATCCACAATAATGGGTAATTTAAACTGGCGTCCTTTCATCAACAATTACAGCTGTTGAAGCTGCCACAAGGTGGAAATAATGCTGCATTAATTGATTCGTCTGTGAACCTGAATAACATGGGAAGAGAAACGAATATTGCCAGACTGCTCAGGGTAATCGTTCCGATGCGGCTCGTGCCAGCTGTTGAAAAGGAACAAGCACGGAAAGTGTCTGGGGCATAATTACCCAGCGTGCACTGCATAAATTAAGCGTCTACAAAGTACACGCACTGGTCCAACAAATAATATTGTTTGAATAGGAGAATCTCCTTTGTGATTCAAAGTTGTTATAAGAGGCGCCGTTCGCGGTAATACATTATGTGGCATTTGGCAACAGGCTTTGAGAGTACTATTTGCTCGTTTTTTGTGTCGTGCAATATTTGCATGCTGTTTGACTTGCAAATTGGTAATCACAAAGTCACACAGAAAGCACTCAGGTGTGTGACAATGAATTACAAGGAAAGATAAGGTTCCGAAATAATCCCCTTTTCTCTATGTATGTGGACCTGCATTTGAAGAGTTGAACGCGGCATGTCCACGGAAGCCAACGGCGGCCTCATGAGTGACTCTTAGCTGGGACCCATAGTTAAACCTTGTGCTGCTGTGGAGATTTTCGCATAGTTATAGATTTGCCACATAATTCATCATCTGCAGCATAGTCGGCATATTTTAGTAAACAAAAAAAAAATGTTTCTGGACCAAACGGGTGAAAAGTTACTAAAAATGCAGGGCCACGTGTTGCGCACAGTAAAATGCCCTTTGCAAAGCTAGACTGGCCACCTTTCTGTTGCCTGTTTCTATATTTAGGTATTAAACTGGTACTAATGAAGGGCACCAGTGAATAGACAGGGTTGTCAAGTTTTAAAATGATGAAATAATAAAATATTATCACAAAATGTGCCACATTATGCCACATAATTTGCCATTTCTTGCCACACATTTTACTCAACCCTGACGCATAATTTGGCCCTCTCCTGCCACACAAATCCAGTGGCCCTGCCAATAACAGACATTGGCACTTCTGATCTCAGTTCTCCTGGTTAGTCCTCATTCTCCCCAGATCTTTGGCAAGTAGGGTCTCTGAGTGAAAGACACCAGGTCGGCGGTGCTGCTGCCGATCTCATAATGGGTAACGTGCATGAGGGAATACCTTCTTCTGAGAGCATCAGCATGAAACTAAACTGGCACGTCAATACAAATATTTGGGCTTTTGTTGTGACATAAGCCCTCCCCCACATATCACCCAAGTTTAACAGTGTTTTGCCTTCATTTCCTTCACTTTGGGCCAAGTGTTAGAAATCATCATTCTATTGGACCTGTAAACCCCCTATAATATACAGGCAGAACATCAACTTTGACCTTGAAACAATGGGGACACACTAAGTCAACTCTTTCGTTTTTTAACAACTTTACTTTAAGTGTGGATGCACAAAAATTGGAAGTACAGAAATCACATTTCTAGTCAGTTTAATACATCGGGTAAATCAATTTGGGGAGCATACATTACTACAGTCCTCTAAACTCTGTTCTTGATAGGGAAACGTTTATTGTTTAATTCTACATCAATCCAGGAGTCATGCGGTAAGTGTACAGTATCTCACTTTTCAAACATATTGGTGCAATAGTATCATCATCATCCCTTGCGGGAACAGCTCCCTTATCCGGGAATGATGCAGTTCATCATACACTACAGGGAGATCACATCCCTTTGTCTAGTTTCTCTTCAGATGGGTCACAACTAGGAGCCTGACCAGTGCTTAGTTTGCAAAAAAAAATAAGTGCCAGGGTCCTCCTCAGGAACCTAATGCAGCTTGCACTAAACATTGCCTCTGCCAGCCCTGCCAATGACAGTATCAGCACAACTACTAACCGTTGCACGCCTATCATTGTGGCAATTCAGACTCTTCCAGGCCTCCAAAGTATAAGAATGACTTAGTTGACAAGTATTAGCCATTTTTTAAAATTTATATTGAATTAATAAACAGCTGCTGTTGTGCTCATCTGTAAATTAGACAACATCCCCAGCATGTGGCAGAATGTCATAAGTGCTGGTGTTGGCAATTAAGTGTCAGTGCCAAGCACAGACAAACACCAGCTCAAATTAAGTACCGAGAGAGACCTTTCGACTTTGTACACTACAATGGTCAAGAATTGTTTCCTAGCAAAAATTGACACACCTTTTCTCACCACATATTAACTGGAGAGGCTTTCAGCAATTTCTACATCTGGGTGATAGACAATATGGTGGCAAGCAGCAAATTTGAGATTAGCTTCCCCATCTGTGTGGTAAAAGGGAACATAGTTTTCTCCTGGATCCTCCAGCAGCACAGTAATGGCTGAAGTGGTAAAATAACACCAGTTATAGCTCTAATATGGCATACAATTTTTCACCACTTATCCTGCCCAACTCTCTGAGCATGAGGGGAGCCCACTTGTCAATGTCAAGAGTCCACTTAGGAAAGTTGTGACTCTAACTCCGTATTTTGTTGCTTGCCAAGAACTTCCAAGGTCTCTGTATGTGATAACAGCTCACCCTGAATCACCACCTTTGCTGCCTTCCATAGTGTTAATTGGTTCACCTCACTGTAGGACCTGGCCCTTTTTTTAGAGCTGCTCCCAGATGTTTGCCTTCTGTTGCTGATCTCATTCTTTTGGTATGAGGACTTTTTCCAGTTTTTCCTGCTAACCAGCAGTAAATTGCTTTTCTATCTGCCTAACCATGGCAAAATGGACATATATCTGATTGGTACATTTAAGTTACATATTAGTCCCTAGAAAATGGTACTAGATGTACGTAAGGCCTGTAAATTAAATGCTGCTAGACTGCCTGCAGTACTAATTGTACTGCCTTCTAAAACAGCCTTTTAAACATCTAACACACTCTGCCACCTGGAGTGCAGTTTCAAACTGCTATTCCGTCTTGACAAAATTAACCTTTTGCCAGACCTGCACCCTCCTTTTTAGGTCTCGCTGAGACAGCGAAAGCTGTCTCTTTGAGACATTTTGTAAGTGGGTTTTCAAAAGTGCTACCCACATGGTTTTGCTGGCCTAGAGCTTGAGTGCACAATGGCGTGCACGTGCACAGCTGCTCCTCTGCTCATTGCATTCCCCCCTCCCTTCTCACCCAGCCCTTTGATGCTCTGCTTGCATCTCCCCAACGCGATCACTTTCACTTTCTTTTTTAACGTAAACCACATCCTCAAAACAGCTGCTCCTCTGCTCATTGCATTCCCCCCTCCCTTCTCACCCAGCCCTTTGATGCTCTGCTTGTATCTCCCGAACGCGATCCCTACTGTCTTTCACATGTGTTTGCTGTATCTCGCTTGTTTTCTTTGCTTCTAGAGAAAACTCGGTAAAGAAGTAATGTTATAATGTTTCCCTTTCTATCTTTAACTAAATATAAACCTCCTGCCACGTTTAAAAAAAGAATGTTATTGGAGCAATTAATGTAAGGTCGTTGTAAAATAGAACAGCACAGCTATACATCAGGCTCCCATATTAACTTGGAAAAGGTTACCGGTGTGCGTCACACAAATGTGACAGTAATCTCCGGTTTTGCAACTAACTAAAGCATTACCTCCTCGTTAGTCTTCCTCGCCACATGACTAACAAAGTGAGCGTCAGCTCCACAACAGAACCCTCCAAAGCAAAGCAAAAAACAAAGTCAGCATCCAATGCCTCCCATCCCTTCCCAATATGGCCGACCCAGTCACCCATGACCCCTATAAGAGGTGGGCCGGCCCAACCCAACAGCCTGTTTTTTTAGTTCTGCACTCTCTCCGGAGCGCTTCGAAGGTAAGTGGTGCCTGCTGTAGCGGGTGCGTGGGTCCAGGGTTGGAGGTCCTGCTGTAGCGGACCCTAGGGTCTTGGACTTAATTTTTTTCCCCCTGCCTGTTCCCCCCGGTGTCTCTGGCGGTGGCTGCTTCCTTATGCCGGTCAAGCTCTGCTTTAGAGAGCCGTGGGTGTTCAGCATGGGGGGGGGGACGTGGGGGCCGATTCTCTTGTGTATGGCCTCGTTTCCATGTCGTTCCCTTCACCGCCCGCCTTTACTGTATGCGGCGGCTAGGCCCGGGCCCTTCCCGCTCCTGTCCTGGTTCGGCTCGGGGGAATCGGGCTCTGAGGGCTCTCTGGCCTTCTGCGTCTCCTGCTTGGGTGTCCGGGGGTGCTGGTGCCTCCGGTTCTCTGCTCCCTGGCGGGCCCGTACACTTCCGGTGTGCTTGTTTCCTCGTTTGTTGCCCTGGATTTGGGGTTCCGGGGTCTGTTGGATCTGATGGCTCTCTGGGGTTTTTTTTGAGTTGGCTCGGGTTCGGTTTTCACCCTGCCCTCCTGTCCCTCTCGCCTTTGGTGGGTGCTCGCTTCGGCGGCTCGTTTGTTCCCTGTGAGGGGCGGGCTCGGTTCGTGGCGCTGCCTTTTTCCCTGCCTTCTGTGCGTGGGTGTTCTTCGGGTTCTCCGCTTTCTGCGGTGGCCTGGTTGAGTTCCCTGGGTGGCCGGGTCTCTTCGGTGTCGTTTCCGTCTCCTTCCTGGGTCTTTTTGTTTCCTTGTTCCTGCCTGGATTCTCTCCTTGGGCTACCAGGAGCTTTGGCTCTTTGGTTTGTATTTGTGCCTGTGGTTGTACTGGTTCTCTCGGGTCGAGGGTTCGAGTCTCGCACACGCTGTCACAGTGTCGTTAGTTGGCAGTCTGTCGCTCTCTTCTTTTTGTTCGCCGCTTGCCGGTTTGCTTGCGACTGGTTCCGCTGCCTCTGGTGGTTTCGGCTCTCTCGCGGGTGGTGTTCTCCCTTGCGGGGTTGCTGTGTTTGTCGCGCTGCGTCTCCCTTTCGGCTCTGCCTTTTCTGTTGGGTCGCTGTGGCGGACCTCTGCTCCTTCGGTTTTCCTTCTTTTTCTTGAGGGGGTTTGTTGCCCTCTTTTCGGGATCTCCGTTGGCCGGTCCTGGTGTGTTGGTCCGGCGTACTTTCTGGGCCCTGTTTTCTGTGGCTTCTGGCTCCGTGCGGTCGGGTCCGGAGCTTTTCTCTGTCCCCCTTTGGCCTTTGCTGCGGCTGCTGCCTGCCGGCGCCTCGTGTCTCTGGGGTCCGGGTTTTTGTTTCCCGGTGTCCTTGGGTCCCGGGCTGGTTTTTCCTGCTCATGGTTGCCTTTCCCCTGGGTGGTCCTTCCGCTCGTTCTGGCCTGTTGGGTTTTGCCCTCTGGTCTGTTGGTCTCTTGTGAGTTCCATGAAGCCGTTTGGCTTTGGTATGTGCTCACTTTGTTAGTCATGTGGCGAGGAAGACTAACGAGGAGGTAATGCCCCGATTACTTACCGGTAATCTTCATTACTCCGAGTATAGTCTTCCTCGCCACATGACTTCCCATCCCTCCCTCCCTGTCTGGCTATCGGCTTCATGTTTTGCTTGGTAGTTTCAGGCTGTTGGGTTGGGCCGGCCCACCTCTTATAGGGGTCATGGGTGACTGGGTCGGCCATATTGGGAAGGGATGGGAGGCATGGGATGCTGACTTTGTTTTTTGCTTTGCTTTGGAGGGTTCTGTTGTGGAGCTGACGCTCACTTTGTTAGTCATGTGGCGAGGAAGACTATACTCGGAGTAATGAAGATTACCGGTAAGTAATCGGGGCAATACCAACACAACTCCCACTAACTAACCCCCATCCAGCAGCCAAATAGCATCATATCAGTGTGCAGTCTACCCCCTGCCACTTTAATGGGGCACATTCGTATTGTTAATTATGTTTTGGCAATAGTGTCATGGAGTAGCACAAATGCCCATGTAAAAATATTTACAAAAAAACGTGGCTTTTTTTTCATCATGAAAGCGCCTGGCACTGGATATATGTAGCCTTTAGGCCTGTATTCCTAAAAACCAACATTTTAATGACTCATGCAGTCGGAGGAACGGTTAGTACAAAACGGGTGAAGCAGATGGAAGTCATTGCATAGGAATGCACTTTCACCTCTCTGTACCCATCGGCACCAGGTTCACTTCCAGAACATGAACGTATCTAGCACGACGTGTCTGCTTAGAAGTAAAGATGAGCAAGCAAAGCAAGGCTCGTGGCTGGCTCGGGCCGATGTCTGGCTGTGGCTCGGCCCTTTTCTCATGGGAACTGACGAGCCAAAATAGCGCCAATTCAAGCATTCCAGGCTCGAACCTTACACCCCTAATATTTTTATTGTTTACATTTGTTTATTTGAGTTTCATAATTATAATTCACTGCAGTTTACACAATTGTACAGTTTTGATCTGATACATTTTGCTAAACAGGTTTGCAGCGCAAAGTGTATAACATTAACGTCTCATTCGACATTACAAGAATGAAAACACAGTGAAAAATATGATAAGGCAATTTACAACATAACAGTGATTTAACAAGGGTTATGACACCATGGCTGCAGTCCTTCAAGATTCAGACATTGAAACAGTGCATCACATCATACATCCTATGTCGCCCTTCTATGGGACCTATCTGTTTGGGTCCACGCAGCGCTTGAGTTTGTGCAGGCCTATGAAATGTCTCACACCAGGTCTGTATGCTATCATTAGTGCCCATTACGCGTTGTGTTAGGTGTCTTGGGTGATGTCACGACGTTGCCCTTTGTGTATTGCTGAGCGTGTCATGTGCATTCTGGTGCGACCCTTGTGTCCGAGCTGATGAACCTTCCACCCCTAATGACTCAGAAACCAAAATACACTAGACGCAGGACAGATAAGCACAACATGACTAAAAAAACCTGTTTTTCTGTGTATAATTGCATTGGTATTGCGTTTACTACCCCCGACGAGTCAGCAAGTGGGCTGATAGTCGCTTTCACTCAATGAACACCTGTAACTCGAGAGCAGCGCCTGAATGTGGGGGCAAAGGGGGTGTCCTTTGCTTATTTATTTTTTTTTTGTTGCAGATTTTACACCCAAACTCAACCCGAAGGTATTGGAGCGCTTTACATGAGCACCAGTCACGTTACACAAGGACACATTAATTTTTTGTAGGCACAGGACAGGAAGCGGAGCCAGCGTCGAGGCTGGAACCTGGTTCCCCAGCTCCGAAGTTGGCAGCTCTGGCCGTAAGGCACCTCTCCCCAATAATCAATGGCATTGAGTTGCCTTGTTTGAGATGCTGGCCCTCTCTCTCCTTACTTTTAGTTGCCAAGGGATGGCAATGACATTAACATAAAAATAGCCTCTCCTGTCTTCCCTTATGCTTAACTTGTAATTCATCAAAAACAAATAATTTTTTTCATGTAATATGCCAGACTGAATTTAAGATGTAATACCTGTGTTTATTGAACATAGTGTTTTAATTTAGATCAAGAAATATTTTAACAAAAAACATTGACCGTTGGTGTTAAATGGGAGGGGAGAGTAGGAAATATTCATCCTTTTTAGGACTCCCCTAGCTATTGCGTTTACGCAATCGCTATGCGAGACTCTAGTAAGAGGGGCATTTCAAAGTGCTGCCAAAAGTGGATTGCATGGCGAGCACACGCACAATCACGTGCATCGTGCCGCCATGCAATCCGTTTGGGGAAGCGCTTCAGCCCACTGGCGCCCTTGGCATCATACTTCAAAGGGTTTGCTCCCCCGCCTGGAATGCGCTCCCCTGCCCCCGCCAAGCACCCGCGCCACGCCCCGCCACGTCTCACCGTAACAAATTTGCTTTCACTTTCGCGTGGCAGGCGCTCGCTCGCGTCCGGAGCACTTTAGAAGCCGGGCTTGTCTTGTTTTCTTCGTAATACGCATTTGTTCTCTACCTGGCTCCCCTCGTTTTCCTAGGCCTCTGTCTCTCTTACGACCCCATTCCCTTTCGCTTATGTCTGTATTTACTGCTCTCTCTCTCTCTTCGCTTATGTCGGAATTTACTGCTCTTTGTCTCTCCCGCTCTCCCCATTCTATCCTGCTCTCTCTCACGAGCCTTCCATCATTTCCTGTCTCTAACCTGTGGTCCCCGTCTACCTCGCGCCCTCTCCCCTCTTTGTGCCCGCTCCCTTTCTCGCGTCACCACCTATTCCATCATTGTACCTCGCTGTCCCTGTCTAACCTGCAGTCCCCGTCTACCTCGCGCCCTCTCCCCTCTTTGTGAGCGCTCCGTCGCCACCTCTTCCATCATTGTACCTCGCTGTCCCTGTCTTTCTCGCACCCCCTCCCTTCCAGATCTCTGTGTCGCTGTGTCTCCTTCCCTGTCAGGCCTCTTCTTCCCTCCCAGTGTCTGACATTTGAGGGTCGCTAATGAGTGCCTCCGCAGTCCGCCTCTCACTGATCCCTCGGAGGCTGCCGGGGGTATGGGATGCTTTCCCTGCAAATAATTAATTTAGCTACGTGTTGCATAAGAGTCTAAAAGGCTTTCTGCTGCTACCGTGCTGCTCGGCGGACATTAATATTATATCAGGGCCGGTGCTGTTGCTGTAGTGCAGTTTCATTAAAAATGTGATCTGTAGCTTTAAACATGCAGCTTTCCATGCAGAATTATGCCAAGTAATTCTTGGTCTGCAAACTCGTAATTGCGTACAGAGATTCCCGTCGGTACCGGAAATTCAGAACGCCTGGAACGGCTGCATATAGTTCCTCAATACTTTGTCCATTTCTACTAGTTGTGTTTCATCAGCTTTTAAGAGTAGCGTTCGGGCCACTTCTCCCCCCCCTCTTATCTAGTCTCCTTCTAGGCCACTTTTTCCATTTTGCTTGGACATTTGATCCTCGTCTATTGGCTGCCTCTTTCTCTTCTTAATAATTATACTATAATATAATACTTGGATTTGTATTGCGCCGCTAATAACCCATGAGGGTCTGTAGGCACTGTCCGTAGGCAGGGAGAAGTGATTTGCCCAGAATCACAGGATGTTGAGCACAAGACGAGACTTAAACCTGGATCTCTCAGCGCCCAAGTCGGCTGCACTGGCCGTTAAGCCACACCCTCCCCCTTCTGAACGTAGCATTTGGACCACTTCTTTGTCATTGACTTGACTCTGGAACACGTCCAGGGCCGGACTGGTAATTTAAAACAGCCCTGTCAAAAAGTATAAACTTAGACCCCATGTGCACCAAGTGAGTAACCCCCAGCACATTGCTCAGTAGGATTTTATGTAGGATAATTTTGGAAAAGTGAAACCAAAAGGTGCATGTTAACTGCTCAATTTTTCAATTATATTTGCCACTTTTACTGACTGCTCCGAAAGGGATTCAAATAAAGATTCCAGTACATTAGTGTTTACCACAGTACCGCGAAGCGCTATTTCTACACAGCTTCTAATCAAGCATGTCATGTGCCTGGTGAGAAAAAGGACCTATTTGTTGGTACAGTTATGAGAGGTTTTCTTTTAATGCTTCCATTCAAAAGTCTTTGAAGCTCATATAACAAGCATTGAAAATGCAACAGGTCTCGCATTTACGCAAGGAAGCTATTGGCATTGTAAATGACAATGCCTTTTATTTTATGTTTTAAAAACCAAAACATAAATAAAAGGCATTGTCATTTACAATGCCAATAGCTCAAACTCCTGTAAATGCGAGACCTATTGCATTGCAAATGCTTGTTAATATTTATAAGTAACACCTAACATAGGCCCTGAAGGCTTGTTGGACAGGGTAAGTTGGATTTAAAAAGTAAGGCATGTGCTTATGTTTTGCATATCCTAAAGTTGTTTTTCACTGTTCTAAGGCCTATCTTTCACATCGACAAACACTGGGTTACCTTATTACATTTGTTGAATTCAGATAGGAGGCAGATAGAAAAAATGCTGTTTACACTCAAATTAATTGTAATCGAAAATCCTCTGTATTGGTAAAGTCGGATTTTAAGTCACATTTCTGAAAATGGCACTTTTAGAAAGTTGGCAATGTTCCTGTGACAACCAACTGTGACTTTCAGCCAGTGTCCTGAGTCACTTGACTGTGAAAGGCTTTGCTGTTGGGGCTTGTGTATTGCTTCCAAACAAAGGGGGGCTTATGTGTGGAAAGGATCAGTGCCCTCACAGAATGACTGGAGAGGGGTTGTACTCAGCTGCTCTTACACTTCATAACACCAGGCCTGCTTTTCCTTTTGTCACCCAGATAGTTTGGAGCCTTGACCAGGGAAAGAGGAAGAACATTCCAGAACCAGTATTGGGGTCAGGGCAGGCAGTCCCCCACAATAAGGCTGGCACAGGTAAACATATTGGACCTCCAGAGTCACTCTTCAGAACACTTCTGAACCAGGGGAAGATTCAGAAGGAGGGCTGCCTTGCTGCCAGAGGACTGCCCTGCTGCATGATGGACTAACTTGCTGACTGACGAAGGAAGTTTAGACCTGATAACTTTGATCCCAGGCTATTCAGAGTGAGTCAAAGGATCAGTTGGCTGACCTCCTGTCTGAACTACAGGAACACAAAAAGCTTCCGGAGGCCTTCTAGAGGCCTCCCTGCAACTGCCCAGCAGAGCAGCTGCAACTGGAAATGCCTGCGCCCTGCTGCCAGGTTCTGCTGGAGTGAGCCCTGATTCCCAAGAAGTGCCATCCTTGGCTAGCACCAGTGCGATCTCTTCTAAGAAGAAAAGATGAAAATCCTGATGTTTGCCCTCCATACAACCATGAACGGGTCCTTTTGCGGTGAAAATCTGTCACCGTCACCCGCGATGACTACCAATGCCAAGCTTCAGTGATGCCTGCTCTTCCCGTTGAAAGCAATGGACCGCTATGAGCAGCAATACAAGACCTGCTCTTCGCACTGCTGCCTGAGTGGGGTTTCCACTCCCCTCCAGCAATAACTCAATAACCAACTATATGAAAATCAGTCTTGGCCCTGCTCTCTTTCTCTAAATATGTAAGAGATTTAGATCGCTGACACTCTAAACAAGGAAAGTGAATGAATCTATCATTAAGGGGTGCAAAACCGTATTGAAGTCACCCCTTATTATTAACCCATCGCTTGTGGAATGTGATATCCTGGGACAAATGCTAATATAAAATTGCTCTTTGTAGTCATTATAGTCATAAATAAAGATGAAAATTTTAGGTACCTGAACTGCGTTGCATTTATTTCCCACTGAACTGCTTCTTAAATCCACATACTTGGCATCCATGAAGAGGCTGAGGCACCTTTGTAGCGAATGGCCACCAACCAAGGTTTCCTAAACAGAAATGAATAAATGACAGTAATGGAGCAAGTGTCGCTATTCAACAGAGTTCCCCAGTGCTGATATATCCCAAGACCTGTCTCCCATAAACCCTAAATTAAGTTAAAAAATGGGGTACGTGCCTTCCTAAACAACGCTTCCCAGGGAAAAGCCCTCAAAGGATGGGGAAGCAGGTTCCCTTTTTTACGAGCCATTACTGAAAAAGAGGGCCCCGCACCCAAACCTCCGGTATCTTGGCACACTGGCCAAGAGAACCAAAGTGGAGGGGAGAGTACGGGAAGAATAGTAATAATTAGGGGTGGGCGGAATTTGCGGAATTAACCTTCGCAAATTATCGCGAGAATGTTTAAAATTATCGCAAACAAGCAGAAATATCGCGAAGATGCGGAAGGTTTTTTCCGGCATGTTCGCGCGATTTTCTGCATGGTTGCGGGTCGCCAACTTACCCATGTGGCTGCTTGCGGGCGCGGCCATCTTGTTTTGAGTTGTTCTCGCGGTGCATGATCGCGAGAAGAAAGACGTGATCGCGCGACGCATGACGTCACTGCGGGCGCGAACTGTCGCGAGACAGCGCAAATGGCTAAAAACAATACAACATCTCATGGAGAACGCGACCGGATCAAGAAAACTTGTCGGCGAACGCAGGGAATCAGGTAAGGCGATCGCGCGCGCGCGAGAATGTATCATTTTACAGCGCGAGCAAGAAACAAATTATCGCCAAGCTGCGGAAACCGGAATTTTTGACATCTTCGCGCTCTCCGCGGAACGCAAAAATGTCAAAATATCGCAATTTCCGCGAACGGAACGAAATTTTTGCCCAGGCCTAGTAATAATGAAGCCTGTTAATCAGATATTCTGGGCCCTACTTATATGAAATAAAATGAAATGAAAATTGGTTTTTGTAGAGCGCATATTTGCCGTGGCGTCTTAGCGCTTACTGCCATTAAATTAAAACAGAGAGAAACTTAAGATATTGCAGGGATACATGTGAATAACCAAATTTTTAGTCCCTTTCTAAACTGTAGTAAATCACTTTGCATTCTAAGATTCAGAGGCATAGTATTCCAAAACTTAGGGGCCAAATGTCGAAAACTTCTGCCACCCCACCTCTGTGTCCTTACTTTTGGAACCACAAGCAGGTAGGCTGACGCAGAGTGCAGACTTCTCATTGGGGTGTACCGCTTGCAGTATTGACCTATCTGCGAAGGTCCCAACCCATGCAGACTCTTATGTAGCACACACATGGATTTAAATCGAATCCTAGCGGATATGGGTAACCAATGTAGTTGTTCTCGAGTAATTTGGCTAATGGAACTAAATTTAGGTAGATCCAGTAGTAGCCGGGCCGCCACATTCTGCAGGGTCTGGTGTTTTTGGATCACAGTTTTTTTTGCTCCAATATAGAGTGAATTGCAATAATCAGTTTTTGACAAAATCAATGCCGTAACAACCATTTTCCTCAAGGGCATAGGAATAAAAGGAAGAATTTTCCTAAGAATTTTAAGAGTATAAAAACAGGAAGAGGTAATACTATTTACCTGGTCAGTTAAGGAAAGATGGTCGTCAATCAGGACTCCAAGGTTTTTTACCTTCTTTACCGGCTGGGGGCATGGTCCTGCTGTCGCGGGCCACCTATTTAAATTCCAAAATGACGTGTCCCCTCCAAACATAACTACTTCCGTCTTCCCGGTATTCAATTTTAAACAGTTATTCTGCATCCAGCAAATAATCTGACTCATGCAGAGCTTAAGCTCCGCCACAGTCTCTGGATTTGTGGCTAAAGAGATGATAATTTGTGTATCATCTGCGTAACAAATGGCCTTGAAACCAAAGGAGCGAATAAGTTTAGCCAGAGGGGAGACGTGTATGTTAAATAGGGTGGGTGAGAGTACCGATCCCTGAGGCACCCCACATGGCATTAAAAAATGAGAAGATGTATGCTCATCTAGAAGCACAGCTTGCTTCCTATTATTCAAATAGGAACGAAGAATATCTGCGGCTTTGTCCTTTATCCCTATATCCGCCAAATGCTGAAGGAGTATGTGATGATCCACCGTATCAAACGTGGCGGATAAATCAAGCATTACCAATATAGCCTTTCCACCCTGGTCTAGTTGTAATCGTAGACTTTCAGTGGCTGCAATTAGTGCAGATTCAGTATTATGCTGTGGCCTAAAGCCATGTTGTGCTATATCTAATTTATTGTTAAGTTCTATAAAGGACCGGAGTTCCTCATTTAGTACCTTTTCGAGTACTTTAGATGGAAATTGTAAACTAGTAATGGGACGATAGTTGGCCGCTTCAAGGGGATCAAGAGTAGGTTTTTTAAAAATAGGTTTAATCAAGGAATTTTTCCATTCCACTGGGAAATACCCAGATAGAAGAATGTTGTTCAATAGGGGTGTCAAGATTTTTGCTATGGTGTGGGGGACCATATGAAGAACCATAACAGGACATGGATCCAGAGGAGAGCCTGATTTAATTGCCAGTATAGTTTTTTCAACTCTATCCTGTGTAAGGGAGGAGAAGTTTCTTAAAGAGACTTTTATGTCAGATTCATCCAGCTTGGACTCAGCTTGACTAATATCATTTCCAACAGTGGAGAATTCTTCATAGACTTTGACCACTTTTTCATAAAAAAATTTGGCAAGTTTGTCCCAGAATTGTTTAGTTGTCTTAACTGACTTTACATTACCAAAAGTAGCCAGTTTAGTGACTGTCTTGAATAATTAATCGGGAATGTTTTTAGCGGCCGTAATTTTCTCTGCAAAGTATCTGGATTTTGCCTCAAATATGGCTTCTTTGTATACTATTAATGCCTCTCTATAGCGTATTTTCCCGAGCTCTGAGTATTCCTTCCTCCAGAGTCGTTCTTTGGCTCTGCAAATTTTGAAAAAAATGTTTAGGTTGGAATTATACCAAGGGGCCGAAGTCCATTTAGTAATTGCCCTTTTCCGAGTTTCCGGGGCTAGCCTTTGAACCGCTTGTTCAATCCATTGGTAATAAAGTGCTACTGCTTGGTCCGAGTCAGTGTCAGTATCAAAGTCCATTTCAGGTCTTTGTGAAAGCAAAACAGCTTCAAGATCAGGACTGTTTATTTGTTTCCAAGCACACAAGACCCCTGTTCTCTTTGGCCCTACAGTTCTGTCTTGGAGTCCTTTTATAGAAACTTAAAAAAAGATGGCACTATGATCGGTCCAAGGCAGAAATAATGTTTTAATAATTTTTGTCTGATAGTGGGTTGTAAAAATGCCATCCAGGGTGTGGTTTGCCGTATGTGTAATATATCCTTAGTATCTGCGTTATCTGATGCTTCTAAGTGAAAATTGAAATCACCCAGCACAGAAAAATTAGATTGTCCCATACATGATTCCATTACCCTCATAATGGCTTCAGTGAACGTGTTCATGGGCCCGGGTGGCCTATAAACTAAAACTCCATTAAAAACGTCCGTGTTAGAGACTTTAAAACTGAACGGAATGGCCTCCTCTTTAAATTGAGGTATAGCTGAGAAAGTAGCTTTGAGATGGGAGCGGTACACAATAGCCACCCCTCCCCCGCTTTGACCTATCCTGTCAATTCTAAATAGGTCATAGCCCGAGGGTATCGCCACATTTAGGTCAGGTTCAGAGGCGCTGTGAGTCCAAGTCTCAGTGAGAAACATTATGTCCGACATATGAAGTTCTACAAAATCAGCAAATTCATAGCTGTGCTTGGGGAGGGATCTGACATTCAGAAGGACAGCCATTAAGGTACGCTTATTACCTAAATGTTTGTCGGACGGAATATGACCAAAATTTTCTAACAAATGAGGAGCATGACATCTATTCCTCAAAACAAAATGACATGTTGGACAGCAAACTTCCTGAGACACATTGTTAGGATAAATAGGGCAACATTTATTACTGTTACCTTTGTTCCGGATTGTCAGCAGAGTTGCTATATCGTATTTAATAATGTGATTTTAACATACATGGTATGAAAACAAGGACCTTAAAAAGGATCATCTATTTAACAAGAACCATTATAAGTCACGCAGATGTTGAGCAGCAGATTTACATCAGTGAATACCCAGGATATGGTGTGCTGTGCCATCCTGATCTGTCTGAAGTTTTTCTGTCCATTTGTCTGGAATACGTAAATACAAGTTATTCACATAGTTAAACATGGTAGTGATCAACGCATGGAGAACAGTCCTGCACACCATCAGAAGCAGAAGATCAAGGAACTTCCTTTCAGAAGGCAGCAGAGCAAAGTAAGTACCAGCCACAAACAGATTCTAGGGAAGGAGAGACAGATTATTGTTGATCTTGGCAGCCAGATTCTTGGATACAGAGGTTAACGAAGGAGGAGAAGGAATGTCCTTAGACCTGGACTTGTTAACCCACTGCTCATTTGTTTGCCTGAATAAAATAATCTCATTTTTTCTTTTCTGCATTACATTGTAGATTGCTGTCCCTCAGCCATTCACCAGACGGGAATGGAAGGTAGAACTTATATCTGTAGAGGAAAGGTCAAATGTAAGGGGCAGCTGGGTAGAGTCCTCATAGGAAATGGTAGCAAACCCATAGGACCTGGGGCTGGTGCCTCTGTGGACTAATGCATCTACTTCAGGGGCCTGTGTTCGACCTCATGGTCACAGGTTTAAATCCCAGCAGGTCCACTCTGCCTTTCATCCATCTGAGGTCGATAAAATGTGTACCGTTGAGATGGGTAACAATAAACATCTGTTATTCAGCGCCAAGAGACCCCGGATGGGTGAACATGCACTTTACAAATACATATGTTATGCTATTCAATAAGCTTTGCTAGGAATGCATATAGATGTTAAGTAATGTTGAACTGAGGGAGGGGCCCTGTGGCGCCCCAAATACTGTTTGTTAGATGAGACGTATGGAGCAAGCCAAATGTCATGCTTTCTTCCTTCCAAAACAAATTTTAACCATTTCTCCGGCTGTACCTATGACACATAACTCCGTCAAGCGCTTAAGAAAAATTAGGTGTGAGTCAGTATCAAATGCTGCAGATAGGTCAAGTAGGATTAATGCAGTGCCTCTACCTTCATCCAGCATGAACTTGATAACCTCGACTACCTCAAGCAGAACTGTTTCTGTGCTGTTGTGCGTGAAAGCCAGATTCTGCATCGTGGAAGAGATTCTTCTTCTGCAGGTAGCTGAATAGCTGAACATTGTCTAATTTTTCTAGCATTTTTGCACAAGCAGGAAGAAGATAGATAGGGCTAAACTTAGACAAAATAGAAGAGTCGGCAGAGGGCTTCTTCAACAGGGTAATTACCCTGGCACGTTTGCAACTAGGAGGCACAATGGCAGCTTCTAATGTGTTGTTAAAGAGCTGGTTACAAACAGAAACTATAACTTCAGCCGAAAAGGCAAGGAAGGGTGGAGGACAGGGATCACTAGGTTAACCTGATTTGAATTGCTGAAGGGCCCAGTCAGTTTGCGCATCAGAGAGAGATAGGGCAAAATGTATCCAAGGTACATGTAGCTATAGAAACCGGTTCAGGTACCACCCTCTCTGCGGGGGATGGTTTAAGAGCTGAAGGTGCAAGAAGGCCGGTGTTAATCATAAGCATTCTGTCTTAACAAAAGTAGCACATTTCTTGCTGAGATTGCCAGTGGCAGGGATTATTGGATTACCGGTTTTGAGTTCATGAAGTGTTTGGTAACTTTCAAAATCTTCCTAGAGGAGTTCTCAGCCAAACAAATATGGTGAGGAAAAAAGTATGTTGAACTATCCTAATTTCCTTGTGATAAGCTTTCAGGGCATTTTTGTAGAGTTCCTTATTGCTCTGGCTTTAGTTTGTGCACCATTTTTACTCAAGATGTTTACCGTGTTTCTTAAGGGCTAGAAGTTCTGAAGAAAACCAAAGAGTGGAAGGACCTCTGCTTTTGGTAGAAATACTTTTGATTGGGGACCCAAGATTGCTGGCCTCATGTAACCTGGAAATGAACACCTTGATATCCTGGGCAATGCTGTCTGACAGGGTGGGTCAAGTGTCCTCTGGGTATTTTAAAAAGACGGATGGGCTGGCTTTACTCCAAGCTCTGGTTCTACTCTGTAGTGAGGAGGCAGGAAACTGATTAGACTTGAAGGGATTTATTGGAAGGCTACATGGATGCATAGCTGGCAGGTAAACAACCAGTTCCAAGAGCACAGCTTCAAGAATAATCATGAATACATTCTAATGTCCCTTGGAAACGAGGGATATTCTAAACAGCCTAACAATTCTATAATAGATGAAGAAGCTTCAAGAAACATACCACATTTTACTGCATACTAAATATCTTCCCTTCTACCCCAAAAAACAAAAAACGTACTCTCTATATTTAGCGGGCTTTAACAATAACACAGGCACTCCTCCTAAGATTACCTTGTTGAGGATCTTCATTACTCAGAACAGAGCCTCTACTTCCAGATTTGGGACATGGTTCTCCTTGCCGAACATGAGCAACCTTGCTCAAATTCCACCAATGACACCCTTCAACTTGTACAGTTTTGCCCACAGTTTTGGAAACTTTGACAGTCCTAACAAACTTGCTTTCACCTTTCTTGACATGAATCGACGTTTTTATCCTGATCATGTCTCCACCATCCAGTGGAGGAGTCCTAACATCCTTCTTGAAATCATACCATTGTGTCTGCTCAACTTGAGTGCAAGACATGTTCTCCCTCCCAACAGACATAAATCTAGAAACATCTGACTCTGACTTGATCCACTTAGACATCCATCCAGGTCTGAAAGATGTATTGGTCTTCCTGCCTCTCATGAATTCAAAAGGCCATACTATTGTAGAGGAATGAGTTGTGGTCCTATAAAACCAGTTCATACTGTTCAAAGCACCACAGACATCATGATTCCCTGTTTTGGCCCACTTGACACATTCACCTACCACTCGGTTCCTTCTCTCAACAAGGCAGTTGGTTTGTTGATGGTACAAATGAGCTCTTGACATGTCTCACACCTGAAACACCAAGAAAAGATTGGAACTCAGTACTGACAAATAGTTTGCTATTATCCAAAACCAAAACCTCGTGAAATCCTTCTCTCAACCAAACTTCACTCAAAAATTCAATAATACTTTTAGTATTGGGCTCTCTGACTAATTTAATCTCCGGCCATTCAGAGGCATAGTCCATAAGTACCAGAACATACTTGGACCCTCCTGACAGCATCTCATATGGTCAAATGATGTCTACTCAAAGCTTTACCCATGGACCATGTGGAGACCTGATCCGCAACAAAGGTGGAACAGTCACCTTAAGAGTTTTGTCAGAAGTACTGCATAAGGGTCGGCGGAATTTGCGAGCACGCGGAAATTCTGCGAACATGCGGAATTGCTTGTCTCGCTTATTCGCGATGTGTTTTTGCGTGCTCGCGAGGAAATATCTCGCTAACTTGCCCATGCGGTCGCTAATGGGCGTGGCCACCTTGTTTTTCACTTGTCCCGCCCCTTCACGATGCTTATTTCCTGTTCTGGATCGCGTATTGCGTGCTCCCGTCCGTTCGCGATGAGTATTTGCTGTTTGTGAACGCGTTTTGCGTGCTCCGGGGAAAATATTGCGCTAACTTGCCCATGCGGTCGCAATGGGTGCGGCCATCTTGTTTTTCACTTTATCGCTATGGTTCTGGGCCTGCTTTTCTATCCTCCCTCTATTTTTGCAATCCTTTGTTTCTGTACACTTTTTTAATCATTTTTATTTATTATCTATCTATTTTCCTGATTCTATATTTTGAGTTTTTTTCTACTTTTTGGGACTTTTTCTACTACTTTTTCACTCTTTTTCGATAACTTGCCTTTTTCATTTCTTTTACTTACTTTTCTAATTCCTCCCTTTTCTTTTCCGCCCCCCCCCCCCGAGTCCCAGAACCATGGCCAAGGAAGAGGGCAAGCGAAAGGGCAAGGGCAAGGTTGCTCGCAGCCGTGACCGCCTTACCTGCGGAAGGTGGCTCCTACAAGGAGTGCAGCCATGGGCCTTATTCAGCGAGGCGGAGGTGGCCGCACTTGTTTTTTTTTGTCCAGTGCCACTTCCCCTTAACCCTGGAAGGAGGTGGCAGGCCTGGGTCCTGGTACAGTCTCCGGGAGCGTCGCAAGCGGTGGGAAAAGGTGCGCCGGGCAGTGTTTTGCTGCTCTGGTGTCTGGCGCACCGATACCCAGCTGACACACCGGCGGTCCGATATCCTGGACCGGGAGCAGGACCTGCTGGACCTGCTAGGAGTGGAGGTCCCGAGGCTTGGTGAGTAGCTATTTAATATTACTACTTTGTGTTCTTCTGCTCTGTGTTATATATTGTGAATATATTTTTTTTCCGAACAGCAAGAATGTTGTTGCTTACATTGCAGGTAAATTACGTTTAAAAATCTTCTGTGATTGTTATGACACAGGTGCTCGGCGCTACTAATCTCACTTGTTTGCAACTTTGCGCTCGCTTGGCATGATTATGAAAGAGTTTACTTTAGAGAACTTAAGTTAGGTAATTCTAGAGAGACTCTAGTCCTTTCTTTGTCCTCCTGCCACTAAGAAGAGATACTGGTGGATTGATAGATTTAGTTACTTATTAGTACTTTAGTAGGTAATTGTTTAGTGGTCCGTGTGACGCATCGTCTGTCACGTCACATGCTGCTGAGTGCTGCTTACCCCAGTCCTTAGTAGAACCTTTTGTAGTTTGTTTAGTGAGTAGTAATTGGCTCATCACTAGCAGAACAGAAGCAGCAACCAACAATTTGGTGTATGCAAAAATTTATGAATGTATCCTTCATCTATGCATGTTTGTGGACTAAAATAAATCGAAATGCAGACTTAGTGAACAATTGGCCCGTCTAGAATAGGTAGGCAAGGTCAGGTGGTACTTAGGCTTAGTTAGTATTCTGGAATCAGAATGAAACACTATTAGTGTTCATCATAAATAATAATTAGACAGTCCGCAAATCCCGCAATACTAGTCGACCAGATTAGATAGGTAAATTTTATTGCAATTGTTGTTTCCATAAATGTTTTTTTAGCATTTTTTAAAAATATTCTATTTGTTTCACACCAATCATCCATGTTTATCTCTTTCTTTCTTACATCTTTCATGATCATTCAGCACCCAGGGGCAAGAAGACGGGGTCGTCGGAGTCGGCGCCAGCAGGAACAGCTGATGGCCAGGACTGCTCCTCTACGGAGGGCTCTGCTGCTGGCCCCAGTAAGTCCTCCTGTTGTTAATATTGATAATTATACTTCCCTAACTTTTACTGCACCTTATTTTTTCAGAAGTAATATTTTGATTTCCTAATTCTATTTTTTACAAAATCTTCTTTGATTTAGACTATCTGTTTCTAAATTCTTGTTATCCCTGCCTCTAACTGCCTCTGCTATGACTCTCTGTACTAAGCTTGGCCAGTTGGCCACTCCTTGTTTAAAAGGTTTTAAATAAAACTCAGATTCACCAATAACTCTAGCCACTGAGTCCAGTCCTTTGGGTTGTCCTCTTCTAGTCTTCTTAATATTGAGGCTTTTCAAAAATTCCCACCAACAAAATGCCCAACCAAATACTTTACTATTTTTGATAGGATAGGACATACTACTACTGTTGTAGGGATTCTGCACATACAGAATTATGCTCAAGAAAATAGGACGTTGGTGATAGGAGGTTGGACCTTCCTCACACCTCACGCACAATCCCCTGACCGACGAGCTATAGTGTCTCATTAGCTCCCTGAACTCCCCCAAAGATACCTAATGATTAGACAACCCAGAACATAACACTCCCAACCTCTCAGAGTCGTGGAAGCAATGCACACCCTTTCGCTCACTCACTCGTGTAAGTCCACACCAAATACCACAGAGTCTATGTAAGTTCAAAAGGTTTATTTTCAACTAAGAAGCTCTGTACATTGTTCTATAATGCAGTATACGAGCCAGCACCAACAGCAAAATGCATAATATTAAAAAAACAATAAACTTTGTTACAACTACAAGTCCATAGAAGACAAAAGGGGAAATCTCGATAACAGAATAGTGGTGGAAGAACCCCCCTTCGCTTGGTAGGAATATAGTTTATATAAAATTATAAATGAAGATCTCTGAGCGAATTCTGGGGGACCCCTCACCTTAGAAGAACCTAGAAGTACTGGCTACATCATAAGCTCTGCAAAGCTCTGGTTCGTAGAACGGAATCTTCCGTCTGTTATGAGAAAAATGGTGCGAGTTAGTATATTGCAAGCATTTCTCAGTCATGCCAAAAAGTGTAGCATGTTATTATGGCTAAGAAATACGGACTGACCACCAGAACTCCATAACAAAGTGGCTTGTTTTTCGACCTTGTACGTAGTGCTCGGACAGTAGCAGTATGAGCTCATGTGGGCTCAAAGGCGTCTTACACAACAAGTTGCGAGGTAATGTGCGCAAAAATAAAAGACATAAAGCTAAAATGGCTGCATGGCTCAGGCTAACTTAGCAAAGACTAGCATGACCCTAGGGACTATATAACACTACTAGTGTCTACTCTACTCTAGTACCCGATTTGTACTAGTGATGTATGTTTTGTATGTATGGATTACCTTTTTTTTCAATTTTGCGAGTGAAAAAGAATAAATAGGGGGAGGTGTACATGGCATCTAAAAAATGTGCAATGTTTTTTCTAGGCGTACTAACGACCACCAGTGCCGGGGCCAGTGGCGACGCGGCCACTGATGGAGCAGGAGAAGATGCTGCAGTTGCAGGAGCTGCAGGGGGTTGAGCCAGCAGAAGTGGCGGGCGGTGGTAAGTTATATTCCTTACTTATTGACCTTACACTCGCTGCAAGGACGTACACTGAACTGTTGAGACTTAGTAAGTAAGAAGTTGTTGTGAACGGTTGAAGAAGACACTCTTTACTTAGCATTAGCAACAGCATTAGTGGCGGGAGTCTTGAGTAACCAATGGACTCTTCTATCTGACTTCAACTCAGCTGTGAAAGTTTTATGGAGAAGACTAAAAGTCATATCAGATGACCTTGATGGATGGGTTGAACGAAAAGGGAAAGAATGGTGGAAGGAGGGAGGACGAGCGAGATTTAATATTTATGCTTGGCAGAGAAGGTTATGTGGGAAGCATGCATAGGTGGCTGATAGGAATCAGATGCAGGGGTGGTTGAATGCCTGAAACTCACACAAATGTTAGAGACCGAGGAAGTGGGAGGATAGATACATACCACAAATGTTATGTACTGTGCTTGCTAGTGCTACTGTGTCACTATGTGTAGAATTAATTTGTCTTACAGTTTTGCTAAGAGTACATTGTTACAATAGTCTTGTTTTTTCTTCTCGATATAGCTACTCCTTCCAAAGGGAAACCAGACTGGAAGGAGTTGGCAGCCATAGCCCGGCGCCAAAGTGAATACCGGCGGCTGGTGGTTCTGGCAGAGGAGGAGGAGGCGGCAGCACCTGCAGCCTCCTCCAATGCCCTGGGCCCCAGCCAGGCCCCTCCAGTGTTATGGCACTGCCAACTGGCAGCCGCCCGCCACCGCACTTCATTTTCTAGCACTGCTACCCCCCCTGGATGCAATTGTCAGGCATTGAAGCGCCGTGTGGCCCGCCAAGAGCAGCAAATTAAAGTCCTGGAGAAGCGAGCCCGCCTATGAGAGTTCAGACTTGAGACCATGTTGGATTGCCCTTTTTTATTGCTTCTTTTGGTAGGTGGGAATTTGGCATTGCGGTTTATTTATGGACATGGACAATTGGTTGGAATTTCGTTTCGGACATTGGTTGGGGTTAGGGAGAGGGGTGGGTGAGGTACTGTTGTGGGATTTTTTACATAGTTTTTTTGTTAGGGGATTAAATTATATTTATACTTTACATATGATGTTATTAATGTTTTGTGGGGGGTACTGTTTTACATCACACTGTTTCCTTGCTGCTGCAGGGCCACAGCCAGTGATTGATTAAAATAATTGGCTGATTTTGTGAGACACAAACAGATAGATGTGGTACCCCTCACTGAGTGACTTTTCCTACTAGTACCGTCAACTGGACTCAAGGGGGGTGAATTAATTAATTAATTTCCATTATTAATTATGCCTCCCCCAAACTTCTTCTCTTACCTGTGCTTGATGTTTAACTTAGGCATGCAATTGCTGCATGGTGATGATGGTTTGGTTTCCCAACATGCCATGGTTGTGGTGGTAGTAGTACTGGCAGTAGCATTTGCAAAAATTAGACAGTCAATCGCCTGAGAGAGACTGTGGGAGGAGTAGTAGAACGAAGTACAGTACAGTACACAATAAGACTGCCAAACAATAATAATAATAATGATTAGCAATGCTAAAGTAAAATAAAACATAATGGTGGTGGGGATAGCCTAGTACAACAAGTTACAAACTGTAGTTGTGTCGAGTCACTGGACCAGGCCTACACTCGACACAAACGTAACCTTTAGTGCTGTGTAGGAGGATGACAAATCCAATTGATGCCGGCAATTAATGATGATGGATTAGGTTCCTTTGGGAAAAAAATTACCTTGCAAATATACTGATCATGGGAGGGCAAGCAGAAGAAGATCCTCCCCTGCCTTGAAATTGAATTAGTGTTGCTTTCACCACATCCGCCCCAGCAAGCGTATGATTAATTATTGGTGTACATTTAATTTAGTCACATCTCAATAAAGAGGGTTAGGGTTTGATGAATGGTTTGGAAGGGGGGTTCAGGGAAAGGTTTGATTAAGAAAAACACTACGCATGGACAAATAACAAAACACAATCCTGGCAGATGACAATTTCCATAAATCTGTTAAGGGAGAAAAAGGAAATGCATGCATGATGATGACAAGTTGATGGTTAATGATAAGTAGAACTTACTAACTACTACTAGACAATTAGACAGTACAGGGCAGCAGTATACTATGCAATTTGCTTTGCCTGTCTGCCCTCAGGGAGACCCAAATTACATAAAGTTTCTGTTCTGTTGTACCAAGCTTACTTTTAAAGATAGCAAAGAAAATTAAAAAATAGCTGTAGGGATGAATTATAAGCAGAGAGCAAACACAATATAACAACAACACACAGTCGTAATGATTGAAGAGAAAAAATGAATCACATTATTTAAAAAAGGATCGATATTGATACTGTTACTGTATGTTATCCTGGTCAAATTGGGGAGATGCATCTCGGCATTCCGCTTGGTCCTCCCTTCCATGGACGCTCTGTCCATCAATCTTGGGTGACGCCACTGCCTGCTTGGTGGATGCGGATTGGTAAGGTAAGTGTGAGTTGTTTTTCCCAGTATAGCACAGGAGAAAGCAATGCATAAATTACGTTGGAGTGCAACAAGAACATTTTCAGAGGCGACATGGATACATCATGTCTACTCTGTTTCCAGCATTAACCTACAATACCAGGACAGAGCCCGTGACCCATCCTCCATTTAGCTTATATTTTGACAGAGGCAAACAAAGCACATATACAGTAACTTAACATTTTACAAATTAAGTGACTAAATTAATGCACTGCTGTCAGTCATATCACTACACTCGACGCCACCACTACAAAGACATGTAGTCTGCTGTGGTTGTTGTCGCCTTGTTTACCTTTTATGCCACTCCTGAAATGCCCTGACTTATTCCATCAATCATCGCCGATTCTACTGAGTGACTGCGAAGATATTATGTCACTGTGGTCATCATCATGGTGTTGTTCAACTCAGTGTGCAGTGTACAAAGTGAGTCCACATTCCATATTCAAAATGCAATAGAGCGGCCTGCAGTCGAAGTACAATTTTGTTATTAAAAAACAAAAAGGGAAACATTGACTTGAGTTACTTTTAGTGTGTAGATTAAATATTAGTACACAATGAATTCACTTCATGCATAACAAACAACAACACAAATCACTCAGTCAGTGTCCAATGCATGCCATCATTCATTACCTGTTCCTTCTCATCTTAGGTTAAGGGGCAGTGTCTCTCGGCTCGGAAAGGAGGATAGCCATGGTAGTCATCATGTTTCACTTCTTTCGGAGGGACTCAATGATGCAACATTTTCTTTTTTCTTCTATTATTCTACATCCAATCATCATCTGGCTTGAGTGAAATGGATTTAGGGCAAGTCGGGAGGATGGAGGAGCAGGACTCGGAGGAGTGGACTTCAGTTAAATGCAGACAGCTGCAACTCCAATATGGCAATAAAAAGACTAGAAGACGTGGTGATGGATTTGTTGTGATTCAAAGTTTCGAACCAGAAAGACAGATACACACAAATAAAAGTAAATAAGGAAGGAAGAACGTAGGAAGTTGAAGCCTACTTGTCAGGGAAGTATAGCTCGTCCTCAAACTCTGGGGGTTCAACCAGAAGTAGGTAATCATCCTAACACACTACTTCTGTCACCTAAGTCGCTGTCTTCATCTTCCTGCGATGATTCATGTATTGTGTAATTCGGTGTAGTAAAGACGCTGATTCATTTTGATCATGGTTAACCTCTCCACGTTTATGGGCAAGAGACTGGTCCTTTTCACTGTTACAATGGCATCAGCAGCACTGAAAACAGATTCAGAAGAGACACTTGTGACAGGGCAAGCCAGATAGTTTATCACCAGCCTGCTGAGCACTGGCCATTGGCCCATTTTCCCCTACCAACACCGCAATGGGTATTGATCAATGTAGACCTCGGTTGGGTCATCCAGATAAGCCTGGACCATCCGCTCAATGTTCAGGGGTGCTACACTTTGCTTGGGCTCTTTTGTCTGCGCATCAGCACTGGACCTAGCAAGACCTTGCTGTAAAAACCAATCTTGTGCTGATTTTACTGGGGCTGATGATCCGGTTCTTGCTGTTGTCGATAGTGTTCGGTGACGGCTCGTAACCAAAAGCACTGCCCTCAGGCTCTGAAGTGGAACTAGATGCCGGATACCCTGCTGCAGTACTTGTTGTGGGTTTGAGTAGCAGGGCTTTAATTGCCAACCGTTCATTTTCAAAATCACTGGCTACCTCAGCTATCCAAGTTTTGTACCGGGCAACCTCCAGTTCTGAAAAAGGAATTAATGTCTTACTGTTCAGTGCCGATTTGTACCATGGATCCAGAATTGTGGCACAAATGTAATGTTTGTCTGACACAATCTTAGTTTGCACCCTTGAATTTTCAGCTAAGCGACGGGATAAGCTCCCCACCAACTCATATGCTTCATTTTTTTCCTACACACACGTGAACATTTCAGACACCTACTTCAGCTGTTGCTCTAGCATGTGTAACAATGGGATAGCTTGGCCCATAGTACAGTCCTCCTTGCTGACTTTACGTGTGAAGACCTCGAAAGGAAGAAGCATCTCTGTCAGGCATTTAACTAGGCACCATTGGTCCATCTGAAGGGTCATACCTTTCACAGTAGCATCCCCTCTTTGCATGACATAGTCATTGAATGGTCTGTACTGCTCAAACAGACGGTCAAGCATGTAATAATTTGAGTTCCAACGTGTTGCCACCTCCTTGATAAGTGCTTTCACTGTCAATCTATAGTCACGTTGAATGATCCTCAGCTGCTTCCGGGCTTTAAAAGAATGGCTGAAATGCGTGCATATTCTTCGGCAGGTGGCCAGTAAGTTGCTGTCTATGGCTTCTTTTTTAAGAAAGTCTTGAACAATAATGTTAATGCAGTGCGCCAAACACGGGACCCTGAAAAAGGTACCATCCTCCAGGGCCTTAAGTACATTACTGCCATTATCCATGGCAACAAAACCAATGTTAAGCCCTCTTGGGTGCAGTCATTCAAAGACCTCGCTGTTAAACTCTTCCAAAATGTTTGCAGCAGTATGAGATTTCTCCATGGTGAACATGGCTACAGTTGCATGTTTTCGAGTAGCATTAAAAATCTCAGCAGTGTCAACAGCACCTGCTTCAGATATTTTTTCTATAACACCCACAAAAGAGATCCAGTGTGCAGTGATGCACATTTAATCAGTGGCTTGGCAACTGGTCCACATGTCTGTTGTCAGGTGGATATTGTGCACAATACACTGCTGCAAAGCTTGTCCAAGCCATTCCAGCGCATCATGATGTAGTGTTGGTACAGCAACTCTGGCAAAATAGGACCGGCTGGGAACCTTCCATTTAGGGCAGGCGGCTGACACAAATTCAAGGAAACCCACCCCTTCCACAAATGAAAAAGGGAGAAGGTCCAGCGCTAACATTTTAGCCAGCTTTGCATTGCACAAACATGCATTCTGTGGTTGCGTTCGTACTGCCCCTCCGACCTAAGCATGCTGTCAATGCTCGGCTGGATTATTTTTCATTGTGGTGCAGCTGTCTTTTTGAGCCCAGTTAGGCTCAACAACCGCTTCTTTTCATTACGGTACTCGGTTGCCTTGGTGTCTCAGTTCGACTCTGAGTCTGACTCTTACTACGGTGCCATTGAGATGTTGTTGAGGATGTGGGCGGTACCACTACACTGCTGGGGACAGAGCTAGAAATGTCTCCCTCTTGTTCACCTTCCACCGCAATCATATCTTCTTCTACTTCTTCATCCCCACCAACAGCAATGGGTGCACTTTAACTTTTTTGTAAGCGAAGTAGGTGAGCCTCCCACTGGATTATGTGGTGTTTTTTGAGATGACTTGTTTGGCCTCCGGTACCATAGTTTGTACCAAGCTTACCCCGCCTCACAGTGTGTCGACAAATTGAACATATATCAATGTTCTCCTTACTGCTAACCGAAAAGAAGTCCAAAACTGGGGAGGTGAACTTTCTGGCGCTGCTGGAGGTGCTACTTTCAATGCCAGATGAACTGGAGGGTGGGCGTGGAATTTGACTTTGTGCACTTACAGTACCACTACCTACTGAGGTGGTGGTTGAGCTGGATGTAGGTCCCTGCCGGGACTTAGCAAATGCAAATATGGAAGCTGGAGGTGGTGTTACCTGTCTTGGTGGTATCCATGCTACATTCCATGCAGCTATTTGGTATAGGGTAATAATGTTGGTCTCCATCTCCTCTGGGCCGGAAGTGATGTTCATGATGACTGGCTCGTCATCATCATCCCCCTCTTCTGCCTCTACCTCCATAACTCTAAGGCTTTCTGGAACCTTCCTTTTCACTAGCCTTGTCTTGTGGCATGCATCAATCTCAGACTGAGCTTGTGGCTTCCAAGTGGCATCTAGATCATCAGAAGCGGGGCTTGAAGAATAAGTTGATGGACTAGCCCTCCTTTTCCTTGCTGGGGATCTGGAAGACAATGGATCTTCTGGAAGAGTGGCTTGCTCCTCATTGTCTGCAGGAAGCTCGATTTCCTGAACTGCCCCTACTTCAGGAGGAATACCTACTATTGCGGGCTGTTGTTGCGGCTGTTGTTGCAGCAGTTGTTGCGGCAGTTGTTGCGGCAGTTGTTGCGGCTGTTGTTGCGGCTGTTGTTGCGGTAGTTTTTGCGGCTGTTGTTGGGGCTGTGGTTGCGGCTGTTGTTGCGGCTGTTGTTGCAGCCGTTGTTGCCCACTTATCTGCTGAGTTTCCGCCTGCGTTGATTGGGTACTACTTTGTGATAATGACATTTCAACATCATTGCTTGTTAGTAGACTGGCTACCTCTGCGACACTCATGGGCTTGGGCCTAGGTTGGTGGGGGGGGGCCCGCTGATGCGGAGGTGCTGCTCCCCACTTGGTCCCCGGACACCGCTGATTCAGGGGTAATTTTTTGTTTCCCAAAAAACATATTGGCTGGCACACCAGTCTTGGTAAGTGGCAGTGCAACTTCCTTCTTCTGTTCCTTCTTTTCACTGGTAACTTTCTTGGTACTGGAGGACCTGCTACCTTTCTTTGGGGCCATATTCTTCTTCCTTCCGATGTCAGCAGGACGCAGGTGCAAAAGTTGCAGAAATGTCTGTGGTCACATGTGGACATTAGGTGGTGCACAGCAGGACTTCTGTCTGGCAGTACAACGGGTGATGATGACACCTCCTCCTCTGTCTTTTTGTGCACCTATAAGCAAAGAAGCCAGGAGAAGAACATCAGTGAAATGTTGCATTTGTTGTTGTGGTTCAATTACTACTTGTACAAACAAACAAATATAATATATAGCTTAGTGTGTGGTGGTCACACTTGTTAGTGTTATATTATTAAATTGTATTAACTCAGTTTACAGTGTAACAGTGTAGCCATTTGTGAGACTTTGACAACAAGGGCTTTCATGGTATACTGTGCACACTCAGGAAGGATAGGAATGAAAAACAATAGCATAGCCAATAGGTCTCGCCTTTGGGACCTTATAAGTGTTTAGCCATGCAACAGTTGCATAACTAAATACTTATAAGGTCCCAAAAGCGAGACCTATTGGCTATGCAAAGTGAAAGTGATCGCGATCACGATCAAACATCAAAGCAGCCGTGTGGCCGCGAAACCGAAAGTAATCGTGGTAAAGCACGGCGCGCATGCACTGTAGCTCTAGGCTGGCCTGGTAGCATTTTTTGGAGCCCTCTCAATAAGTCTCGCCAGACCAGCGCATGCGCTGGGTCAGGCGAGACCTAAAAAAAAATACAAATGTAATGGAAGTGGAACCTGTTTGACATTAAAATATTTGCTCATCACTTCATTCAGGGAGCTGCAGCTGACAATGGGGATGGATGGAAGCATTAAGCCAAGAGGAATGCAGGAAAGACAAGCAGGCATATATGGCAAAAGCAGCACACTACTAAACTACCACCACAAAATGGCCACCAGCCACATGGACACTCACAGTCACAAGCAACAAGCAGGAGGCCTGGAAAACAATGAACTGAAACAGGTCTATAATAGCCAGGCAAAGGGGGCATGCTAAACAACACACAGCTATAATGCAATAAAATGAAAAAACTAAAATCCACAGGGCTAAACAAGGTGTGCATGTTACACAAAAAACACACCACCACACACACACACAACAAAGACATTTATTTAACACACACCAAAAAAGTGAAATACCGCTAAAAACACATTTTGCAATTCAATCCAATGCAATCCATGCCCTAAATGATGTCTAAATTCAACAGAACACACAGAAACAGTTATTTCATGCACCCATGACTACCTCTGAACCTACTGGATGAAAGGCCTGTTGGCAGACTAAGCCACAAGCTTGCAGGCCTATGGCAAAAGCACACTGCCTGGCTTCAGAATGGCCACCAGCCACATGGCCAGGCCCACAACAACAACAAGAAAGCAAAGACAGACAATGCAGGCCTATGGAAAAATCACACTGCCTGGCTTCAAAATGGCCACTAGCCACATGGGCAGGCCCACAACAAGAAGCCTAGGCCAAAAAGGAATAAAGGAAACCTAAGCAGGCCTATATGGCAAAAGCAGCAAACTTTTAACTACCACCACAAAATGCCCACCAGCCACATGGACACTCACAGTCACAAGCAACAAGCAGGAGGCCTGGAAAACAGTGAACTGAAATAGGCCTATAATAGCGAGGCAAAGGAGGCATTCTAAACAACACAGCTTTAATGCAATAAAATGCAAAAACGAAAATCCACAGAGCTAAACAAGGTGTGCAAGGTACACAACACACCACACACACACAACAAAGGCATTTATTTAACACACACCCAAACACTGACATACCCCTAAAAATACACATTTTGCAATTCAATTCAATGCCATCCATGCCCTAAATGATGTTTAAAATAAATTCAACACCCACCAAAGGAAGAGTTGTTTTATCATGCACCCGTGACTAGCTCTGGGCCTACTGGCTACCCACAATATATATATTTTTTAAATGATGAAAAGTACCAACATTGTAGTTGCAGCAACTGCAATGCCCCAATCAAACAAACAACAACACCAACGTACTTGTAAAATCTCAAATCCAAAAGTCCTCAAATCCAATGATATATGATGCAGCAGACACAAAGAGTGATCCTTCTAGCTCCAAATCCAAATGAAAAATGAATAGGAGATGGACAAAGCACTGGGAGGAGCCTGCTGGGCAGGAACAGGAAGTTGGAAAATCTGTGGCACTTCCTTCCTCTCCCAAAAAACAGTTTTTTTAAAAAAGGACTCCTTGCACAAAAAAGTACAGCCAAATGTCAATGTGAGGTTTTTTTACATCCAAATCATCATTTTAGAGAAGGTTTTATGCTGCTCGAGATATTATTCTTCTCAAGATTGCAAATTTTGCATGTTCGGCATCGCAAGCTTTACCAAACTTCCGCCGGATGTCCGATAGCTCGTCCGAATGATGTGTTCGTGATCGCACACTCTTGCGGTGTCTGTTGGCGCGGCGAATGACGTGTTTGTGATCGCACACTCTTGCGGGATAGCACGGCCGGCTACCAAAATCTAGTGGTGCATGCGAATGGATAGGAAAAGTCGTCGGCAAACGCAGGGATCCCAGCAAGTCGCTATTGCGCACACGCAAACACATTTTTAAAGCTCAAACAAGGAAATAATTCCGCTACACCACGGATCGCAGAATTTCTGGTAATTCCACATTCTCCGCGGAACGTGGAATTGCCGAAATTCCGCAAATTACGCGAGCGGAGTGGATTTTACCGCCCAAGGTTAGTACTGCACCCACAACAATTCGCAACCACATCATCAATTTCTGAATCCATTCTAGGCCACCAAAAAGTGTCATGAATGCAGCGTTTTGTGAGAGTGTAACCTAAATGTCCTTCATGGGCCCTCTCCATGATACTTCTCCTGAAAACATGCGGAGGGATGAGCTTGTCAGCTCGCAAAAGTAACCCATCTTCCAAAGAAATCTCACTCTCTACCTTCCAAAATGGCTGTAACTGAGGAGACAAAGCCTTTTCACTAGGCCACCCATTCCTGACAAAAGTACAAACTTTCTGCAGCACATTAGCCTTTTGAAAAGTAAATTTCCACTCATCTTCTGAACAAAACCTCAATTCCGGTATTTCCGTAGCTGCAATGAGACAATCCTCACAATCTTCATCAATAAGGTCCCCAAATGCGATCTCATCATGTTCATTTACTTCAGTAGGGAAATGTGAGAGGAAATCTGCTCTCTCATTCTTACCTCCAGAAATGTGCTTCACATCGAACTGATACAGGAAAACTTTGCTGTCCATCCTCAAAATCCTGGGCGTGCAACACTTACTCGTATTACCACCAAGAATATTAATCAAAGGTTTGTGATCTGTCTGAAGAAGGAAGCGTTTTCCCAAATGGATGGGCGACATTTTTTGATCGCCCAAGAACAAACCAAAAGCTCCTTCTCAATCACCAAGTATTGTAACTCAGGAGGTTGCTGATGGGTCGCACTATGGTTGCATAGTGAGGGATAAACCTAGAGTAGTACTCACACAGATCCAGTAGTGATTTGACTTCAGTCTTGTCTGTTGGTGCAGAAGCATTAGCAATAGCCTCCAGCAAACCTGGTCTGGGACTGACCCCTTCTTGTGTGAAAATGTGTCCCAAGTTCTCCACTTCTGTACAAAAAAACTTAAATTTTTCTGCCTTTAGCACCACCCCATGTTCTTGAAACAATCTCAGTACTATGTGGAGAATACAATCATGGGAATTCGCATCATAAGCAAAAATAAGAACGTCATCCTGGAACACAAGGACGCCATCAACCCCCTTAAGAATATTCCCAATCACTCTCTGGAGTACAGATGCTGCTGACGCTAAACCAAACGGCATTTGGCGATATTGGAAAGTGCCCAGAGGTGAAACAAAAGTGGTAAGATGGCGAGAATCAGGATGTAGTTCTACCTTATGGTATGCGCTGGCTAAGTCAAGTTTGGAAAAAAACGTGGCTCCCTTGGAGGATGCAAATAAATCATTGATTTTGGGAAGTGTATGTGAATCCACCCAAATTTCCTTGTTGAGAGACCTTAAATCAACACAGACTCTAACTTGACCACATCTCTTATGAGCAACCACTGTAGGAGAAAGCCACAGAGAAGACTCTGTGGGTTTGATGACCCCTTTCGCACATAGCTGCTTCAATTCTTTCTCAAGGTCATACCTCACACTGTAGGACACTCCTCTGAGCTTATGTTTGACAGGAATCACTCCCTCCTTGATGATAATCTTGCGTTTAAACCCTTGGATTAAGCCCAGATCACTCCCAAAGACAGACGGAAACTTATTTTTCAAGACTTGAACTTCGTCAGCACACCCCACAACCAGCAGTTGGTCCTTCACTCCTGGTTTGAGAATCATGCCGAATAGACCTTGATGGAACCAACATAGAGTGTTCAACCCTTTTACTGCTATATAAATATTCCCTTTGATTTTCCTCCCTTTGAAGCACATCTCTTCCTCAAAGAAACCCATCAACTCTATTTTACGACCTTTGTATGATACTGGAGAGCGATCTGGTGGGCACAGAGGTTGTAAACCCCTCCAGGTCTCTTCAAATACCTTTATGTGATCATTGTTATCCTGGCACCTGAATCAACAAGTAACTTGATAGTCTTACTTCCCACTACAATGTTGACAATAGGATCAACACAAGATAAAGGGTCGCCTTCAACCAGATCTTGTGAAACAGCGTGACCTTCAAGACAGTCACTACCATTCCTGACTACGGAAACTATCTCCGTATCTGACTCGTCTTCAGACTCAACAACACATACAACCGGCTTCTTTTGCTCTTTCCTTTTTAGACATATTTTGGCAAAGTGACCCACTTTCTTACAGTAGTTGCAGGTCACATTGATAGCTGGGCACCTGGCTCCTTTGGAATGAAAAGGATTACCACATCTAAAACACATGTCAGTACCATTGCTAATAGTAGCTTCGGATCTGACCGATTTGGTAACAATATTACCACCACCTCTCCCAGATTTCTTAGGCAACTTGACAGAAGAGTTGGTATTTACAACATTAACTGACTCAGTTACCCTGTCATCCAATTCTTTCAAGGAGACCATCAATATTTCAATACTCTGAGATAGCTTAATTGTCTCATCTAACAATGGATCGCCCATGCTTAACAGTTTTTGCCTAATGCCTTTGCCTTAGCAATGGCATACAAATTGATCCATTATCAGTTAGTCAGTGAAGTTTTCAAACCTGCAATCAGCTGCCAACCTACGTATAACCAAGATGTATGAATCAACATCCTATGCCTCACTCTGCTTCCTTTTAAAAAATGTATTCCTGCGCACCATGAGGCTATGTTGTTTGTCAAACCTGAGCTGAGCTTAAGTTTAAGAACTGTTTCTCGATATTCATTGATTCCTTCACCTTCTTCTTGTGACAGATTAGGTAAATGTTTGAAAACAGACCTTCCCTCAAACCCAAGAGAGTGTAATAGTAAGCATTTCTTTCTGTCTGCACTAAATCTTGATGCAGCAATTGCGCCTAAATCTATTTCAAAGGCATCATGCCATACCTCCCATCTGAAGGATGGTTCTCCAGGAGTGTCTAAAAGTGCAGGTGGAGGATTAACTGATTGCATGGTGCACATAATGTGAAGTAATGCCTCCAATAAAGAAATGTAATGAAAAAAGCAGATAGTTAAAAGAAGCAGAAAGTAAAAAAAAAACTGTAAACTGTGTTTAAGGAGGGATTAATGGTGAGTGTGTCACCAAGAAACACATAATAAACTAGAAGTGTGTTCATTACAAATGATGCCCAGGAAAAAGAAATGCTGGTAGTATAATGAAGTTAGAAAAAAATTCGGGATACAATAAAACTCTGTCAAGGTGTGTGCATCATCGTATAAAGTAATGTTAGATGAGCACACAAAATGTTATTTTGTTATTTTTCCAAGAAACACTTGCCGTGTAAGTACTTGAATTTCGAAGTCGATCCCGGTCTGGACGCGTTGTTCCCGATGTAGTGAGTCCATAGTGAAGCCGGTGATAAGAGGTTTGCCCAATGTGGAAAAATGGCTGCGGACGTTTGAAGAAAGAGGTTTGCCTCTTTCTTATAAGTGATAATATGGCCGCGGATGTGGTACGTAACGATGTGTGGTTCCAATATCACGCGATGATGAACTGACATATGCCGCAAGGGGGAACTCCTTGATGTACGTGATGAAAGGGCAGAGTGCGCAGCAATGAGCACCTGAGTGCCGTGAGGGTGACTCCTTGATGTCGGTGACGAAAAAACAGCACGAGTCACGGCGCATGAGGCTGGTGCAGCATAGCGAGGACAATGCCGGTGTGAATGTGTAGCACGCCAAGGCAGCGGCAGTTAAAATATAACATCAACAGCACACAACTTAAATATGTCTTAACGTGCTAAAGTTAATGAGGTACCTTGGTAACATGACTGTTGAAAGCTTGTGAAAACAATGTTGGTTGAAGAACCAGTCTTCTTGATGCGGGTGAAAAGAAACAGATTTGTTGGTCTTGGTCGTAGAAGTGCACGCTGGGTACGTCCTTGTAGCCAAAATCATCACCAAAAATTTGTAGTGAGGAGGCAGGAAACTGGATAGACTTGAAAAGATTTATTAGAAGGGTACATGGATGCGGAGCCGGCAAGGAAACAACCAGCTCAAACAGCACAACTTCAAGAATAATCATTAATACATTCTAATGTCCCTTGACAACAAGGGACACTCTAAACAGCCTAACAATTCTATAATAGATTAAGAACTTAAAGAAACATACCACATTTTACTACATACTACATAAGCATTTTTGTAGAGTTCCTTATTGCTCTGGCTGTAGCTTGTGCGCTATTTGTGCTCAAGATATCTACAGTGTTTCTTAAGGACTAGAAGTTCTGGGGAAAACCAAAGAGTGGAAGGCCCTCTGCTTTTGGTAGAAATACTTTTGATTAGGGCTCCAAGATTGCTTGCCTTATGTAACCCAGAAATCAACACCTTGGTATCCTGGGCAATGCTGTCCGACAGGGTGGGTCAAGTGTCCTCTGGGTATTTTAAGAAGACGGTTGGGCTGGCTTTACTCCAAGCTCTGGTTCTACTCTGATTCTCCATGTCAGAATTGCTTTACCTGCAGCCAATATTCCAACTAAATGGCACCAGATAGTTGTCAGAATACAAGAGTTGGACAGGCTTACTAACAGAGTGGCAGATAAATGGAAAACAGTGCAACTAAAACTGAAATAATAATCAATAAAATGACTCCATTTACTTAAAGCAAATGTCTGGGAGTCCATTGAGATGAAAGTAGCCTTGTAGCTATCATGGGGTATTAGAGTCACCAATTGTAAGAGGCGGAATAGCTCAGTGGATTTAGTGTTGGCCCCTGCACCCACAATAGAACCTCATCATCAGTAAGACATAATTATTGGCACTGTTTGTACATCATTCCACAGAGTATGGCAAATTCATCAAATGGGGTGTTCACAGCCCATCGGTCCTCTTCCACTGGTAGGTGTGGCTGTCCTTCTCTTGTTGATGGTGAAGTAGTCTGCTTTCTTTATGTGCTGCATTTGCGTTTTGAATCTGACATTCCTTTATGATGTCATCCGAAGTGGCTTGTTTAGTGGCTTGTTGAGAAGTTTGTGGTCAACAACCCCAATACCTTCCTTGCCTCTTGCACTTGTCCTGTTGCATAGCATTTCCCGATAATTGTGAAATGTAGGCAAAAGGGATAACCCTATCTGTGTGGGACTTTCTTTCTTTGCAGGTGGACAGTTAAGTCTTTGAATCCTCACTTTTTTGCCAATGTGTACAAGGGAACGTGTACAAGGAAAAATCTCAGAAGAACATAATCGTGTTGCAACCTAAAGGCACTGGTTCCTGTTTGTAGCCCTGAAGAAGACTCCTCTCATTCTACTGGGAACAGAGGCCACATGTTGGTACTTCAGGCATTTCTTTGTTGAAACATCATCCACCTCCTGTGTGTTCGATCTAAATAAATGGGTTTTTGGAGCCTCTTGGAAAAGAGTGCTTGTATGCAGTTTATCAGGTCTTTATTAGGCACTTCTTTGCTGATCCATTAGGGGCATATGTTGTTATGCCTTTAGCAAGTTTCCGTGTTTTAAAAATATCTATCTATCTTTATTGGGTCTTGTGCAATCTCCGCAGAGAGGATATCATCAATCAACTATATCATTTTGCATACTTTCAATCAGGGCAAATATCCATTTGTAAACAGTATAACTGTAACATGTCAACAATTCCACCCACCCCTACTCCCTTTGAAGCTTTCATGTAGAGAACAATCCCTGTTCCTATGCATTATATAGATGGGCATTCAGGCAGCGGCGGATTCTCCGCAATGGTGGAAGAGCATCGGCCCACTGCCTGGCACAGAGCCAGCAAAACAAAAATAAAACCGTAGTTCTAGCATCATTTTATTTTTCATTTGATGGCTCTGAGCCAGCTTGTGCAAGGAGGGGCAAAGCATGTGAGGGGGGAGGGAAGTGCTTGTGCACTCCCTAAGTACGCATATGTGTTTGGCCGGTAGTCTCAGGCTGATTAAAACACACCGACCAAAAGACACATGCACACTTAGGTTTCTCCAGCCTGGCTGCATTCAGCAGCCTTTGTTACTGACATCAGCCACTACATACAGGGTCACCTCAGTGGGACCTCAAATAGCCAATATTGTCAAACTGGGGTAAGTCTCATCTGGTCAACTCCTTCTAGCCCTCCTTAACACCCTGAATCCACTATCTGTTCGGGCATGGACTGTTGGAGGTCAGTTGACTGGGGTTGAGTGCTTGCAATGTTCAACACTCCATCCATCATTCCCTTTGGTTTTGCTTCGTTCGCCCTAAGTTGGCAGGGTATGCCCAGACGTGGGTCCCTTGTTCACTTTGCCACTGGATTCAAGCTAGCCTGGCTGATGACGGCTGATTAGCCAGACACCAGTCCCAGGATGCTTGTTTCCGGTCCAGGGAAGACATGGCTTGGCAGTTCGGGCTGGACTGTTCCCATGAGGTACAGGGTCAGACTGATTTGCATATGGCCATGTCTGAACCGGGGTGGCGAAGTGAGCTAAAGAATGATGATGGATTAATCCCAGATCAGTTGACTGGGGGTGAGTGCCTGCAATGTTCAACACTCCGTCCATCATCCCCTTTGGGAGGTCAGTTGGGACCAGCAAGTCTTGCAACTTCACTCCCCATGCAAGCAGCACTTCAGGCAATTTATCAGCTCTACCTGTCCTTCCTATGTGTTCCTCTTCTTCTCTGTCCCATTCCCGTAGTTCCCTCTCCAACTTTTCTCTAGTTGTGGGCCTGCTACTCATCCAGTGGATCGCTATGCCCCATTTTGCCACTATTGGGCCCAATACTGCAAAACATCAGCTCAGTTTTCGCTTCGGGTCTTCAGGCAGTAGGCCCAGCAAGCATTTATTAATCATTGGAGGAAAATTCCACCCTGTCAGACCTCTAAGCTGTGCCAGCACCTCCCACCAAAATGTGGCCACCAGCGGGCAGTGCCAGACCCTGTGTAGGAAATCAGCCTCAGTAGCCTCATATCTCGGACAGCAGGATTCTCGCGTTGGGTAGATAGCATGCAGTTGCTTGGGGCAGGTAGGTCATATGTATTATATTGGATCTGTTTAAACCTGGCCCTCACCGATACCTTTAGACATATTTTGAACCAATCTCTGGAAGAAAGGGGTTCCTCATTGAGAGACTGCCATTTCTCTTCCACTCACAGTGGTTTGACTCGCCTCTCTGCATGCAGTTCTCGATAAAGGTGTGTTACAAGTATGCGACCCCTGGCGATAGACAACATAGTGGCCAGTATGTGGGTAGATTCAGGAGAAGTGCAATGGCAGCTATCTTTGCATAATGTAGAAATTGTCCTGGACCTAAAGCAAATGTGTCCAAGGAATCCTGTAACATTACAAATCTACCCCCTGGGTACAGGTCAGCTAGAGTCAGGCAAACTCCCTCCTTCCATCTCTCTGTGGATATCAGCTGGACCAACTGGTCAAAAGGGCATATACACCAAATATCCAAATTAGGCGCCTAATATACAAGCTTTATTACTCTCTGTCGAGCCCTTTCCCAAAGTCTGGCCTACAGACGGATCAGATAGAAGAAAGTTTGAGGTATATATCTATCGCACATCAGATGTGAACCCAACTGATTACTATCATATGGGCTAGCCAAGAGGGACCTCTGCCAGTTAGGCTCAACATCCATCCAATGAATTGGGTATTGGAGCTGGTTTGCCAGGAAGTTTAGTTCTAAGTACAGGACCTCTAGTCCTGCATTCCCATTCTCTCCAAAATGTATCAAGGCCCACACTGCATCTCTTACAATTCCAAAGGAGCTCCACCAAAAGTGAATCCAGATCTCTGAAAACACTCCTGGGCAGTTCATAAAAGGTTCCCTGCATATCATAGAGAAAGCGGGGCAACACCACTATGTTCTGGAACATACTGTATCTACAATGGCAGATGCAGTATGTTCCAGAACCAGTTAGAATGAATCAAGCCCTCCCCAAGTTATAGTCATAAAACTGCCTTTCATCCTGTGCTATATGTATCCCCAAATATCAGACTTTATCCATCGTCCAGGGCAACTCCAGCAGTGAAAACTGGTCCAGCTGTAAATATCTCTGAGCTGTCCAAGTGGAAACAGAAGAGACTTGGTCCTGTTAATCCGAAGACCAGAGACCTCCCAGAGCTCCGTCAGTGCTTTCAGCATCAGCTGCACCAGCAGATCTGCCATACGAAATATACCATAGCATCATCAGCAATGCATGCAATGAAATGATATGCTCAGTCGTGCCTGACTGTATTTCCCACTCTTTAAGAACCTGTTTCATATGGCAGTCTAATGGTTCCATTGCTATGGCAAATCAGAGGGGACAGAAGGCATCCCAGCCTAGTGCCATGCTGCAGAGCTATCACATCCGAGACATACCTCGTCGCATGCACTGTGATCTATGGGTTCACATATAACAATTTGATCTATTTTATAAATTGGTAGCACAATCTCATTTTATGGAGTGCCTGCCAAAACTATTCCCATCACACAGAGCTGAAGGCCTGCTCTTTATCTAGAAAGGCCAGGGCAAAATTATCCTCTTGCAACTCCAGCATATGCATGACATTCACCAATTGGAAGAAGTTGTGGACCGTGTTTCTATGAGGAATGAAACCTGACTGATTGTCATGTATTAGCTGTGGGAGAAAAGGCAGGAGTCTAGCCGCCAATACCTGTCTAAGGAATTTAAGGTCCATGATCTTTGAGACCCTGGGGTCCTTACCTGGCGTAGATATAACCACTATTAGGGCCTCTCTCATTGACAGCAGTAACTCCCGGATTTCAAAGGCCTATGTGAAGACCGTTGGCAACTTATCGGTCAGGACATCTGCAAAGCGCCAATAAAATTTGGCGGTAAGGCCTTCAGCACCTGCTGATATAGTTGAGTTTAGGGCCTCTAAGGCACACAGCAGTTTCTGTTTGGTCACAAGGGGCAACCTGATCCTCCGTAGTGAAGCACAGGAGTGAAAGACCTGCTAGACAGACATCCATCCCCCAGGGTTCCAGCCCCTGTTTTTGTTCCAAGTACACTTTCTGCAAGTGTTCCCTAAATGCAACATTGATTGTCTGCTGTCTATAAACCAGTTTACCCCTTTGATCCCGCACCGCCAGAGCCAGTCACACTGAATTCTCTGCTCGAATCAAAAGTGCCAGTAAGCGCACAGACTTATCTCCTTCTATAAACTAGTGTCTCTGGGCAGTACTCCTAACATGCTTGTCTAGTTGATCCCATAACACCCCAACCTTTTGTCATTGGTTATTCCAGTCTGTTACTCCTGTGCTGTTCATGGTAATCGACTTCTCTAATGATGCTGGTACTTGCTCTTGTTTGGTCAGGTCATTCACTAGTGTACCTCTTGCCCAACCATGGTAGTCAAGCATACCCCCAGAGAACCATCTTTATGGCACCCCATTCCGTGTCCTTGCTATCTCTGGATTGCAAGTTGAGTTCAAAATAATGCACTAGCTCCCTATTCACCGTGTCCTGAAATATCAGGTCAGTAAGTGCACCTGCATTGAGCCTCCAAAGTTGTATTTTTGGCACTGGCCTACAGAGTGCAAACCTCACCACAGTGGGGAGTGGTCCGAGAGGTAGCAAGCCATATATTAGGCATCTTGAACTCTATGGGCTACGGTTATGTGTATAAAAAAAATAATCAAGACGACTGCATGTGTCTGTCCCTGGTGTATGAGTTTATTCATTTAGTCGGGTTTCTCTAATGCCAGATATCCACCAACCCAAGACCATTCTGCACCTGGTACCAGGGCTGGACTGGCTGTTGCGGGCACTGGATGTTCTCCCTGTGGGGCCGTTTTTGTTACCAGCAGCTGGTTTTGCAGCATAGCTGCAATATCAACCCCCTGCAACAGAAGCAAAAAGCGGCCTAGATCTTTGCTGCGGACGGTTTTATTTCCCAGTCCGGCATTGCCTTGTGCAGTGCGGCTACGGCTATGGCTTTAAGTGTAATGTCCATGAAAGGAGGGAATCTATCTATATTACCATTTAAGGCACAGTCAAAATCGCCCGCCATCACAATCTCCAATGCCAGGGGAGATTTGCGCTGACCGCAACCTCGCACCTATGAAGGTACGGTCATCAACATTTGGAGTATAAACATTCAACAAGGCACAAGCTATTTGCATCAAGTGAACCCCAACATAGTGGCCTTCAGTGTCAAGGCAGGTTCTGGTGAATTTAAATGGGTCTCCGATTGCCACCCATATAAGTGCACCCTGTGCATATCCCAAATAAGAAGTAGCATACAGTTGCCCACTCCAGCACCTCTTAACATATTTAATACATCCCCCCTACAAGTGGGTTTCCTGTAGAAATGCTATTGATATCCCATACCTTCTCAGAAATTCATACACCCTATTTCGCTTCACATAATTATTTGTCAGCTCTAGCCTGGTTCCAGGACTTCTTGAAAGATAGAAGGCAAGGCATCTTAATGGGAACCTTTAAATACAAACCCAGTCTAGATGATAAAGGGGTAGTGCAGGGGACCTGTTTGATCCCGACTCTGTTTAAAATTTATGTAGCACCCCTACCCAAAGTTATTAGAGCTTACACGTTTAAAACCATGTCTTATGCAGACGATACACAGTTGGTCCTTTCTCTCGAGGGAGACATTCACAAAGTGAAGTTTTGCTTCATGGTGGGTATGAAAGTGATTGCTGGCAGGATGTTAGATAAGTTTATCCAGTTGAACCCAGGAAAAACTGAAATTATTCTGTTTGGGAAAGCCCAAGACCTGTGGTCTCCAAACTGGTGGCCTCCAGAGTTGGGCAAGGCCTCTTCTCCCAGTAAGGTAGCAAAAACCCTCAGAGTTGAGGTTGACTAGGAACTGAACAGGAGGGAGCAGGTTATATCTACTACACGCATTTGCCTTCCTACTTTACGCCTACTCAAGAAAGCCCTGCTGTTTCTCCCATTGACAGAAAGAAAGACCTTGGTACAGGCTCTTGTGGTAAGTCACTTGGTTTCCACAAATGCACTATTGGCTTCTATCAATGAGTTTTTAACAGCCAAAAAACAGATTGCTCAAAACCCGGTCGCACAACTGATCTGTAATTAGCCTGCCAGAATACCCTTGGCTCCCCATCTTCAATCTTTACACTGGTTGCCAGGAAAGAAAAGAGTTAGTTTAAAATCTGCTCCTTAACCCATAAATCACTTGAGGGAAAAGGTTCCCAATATCTCTGTCAGAAACTCAAGCGCAATATTCCCACTAGGAATATGCGTTCCAGTTATAACGAGCTGCTTGTGATTCCACGCATTCGACATGCTAGATGTGGTGGTAGAGCCTTTTCTTATGTGCCTCCCACCATATGGAATAGTTTGCCTTTCTCTCTTTGAACCTGCTCCAACTACACTAACTTCAGCATAGCATTAAAAACAGGACTGCTCTATATCTCATACACAGACTTGAATTGACCAAGCTCCAAGATCCCACTTCTGGGCTAATTTGTGCACAATATCACATTATATTAATAATAATTATAATAATAATAATAATTATAATAATGATACTAATAATAATTATAGTAATTATAATAATTATAATAATATTCAACCCACGAACTTTCCAGGTCACAAACTTATAACTAGTTTTCTCACCGTCCATATGATATCACTAGAGAACCGCCCATCTATGGGCACAGGAATAGACAACCAAAGGCAACATGCCATATGTTCCTCTGAAATGAAAGCTTCTCCTCCAGAGTTAACAAATAGCAACATTACAATTCTGTAAGAAACAGAGCAAAAAGAATGCAAAAAACCCATACATCATCTCTCTCCAACCCACCTATAGACGGTAGCCACTTATCACTCTCGGTGAAAGGAACAGTCAAGAGGATAGTAAACCCCACCCCAATCTCCCTCCCTATCCCTTTGTACCCAACTAATACCTCTACAGCTTCACATGGTGTAGTACTTAAACAGTCCACCAGATTCATAGCCCCTCACAAGTCCCTAATAGGGCCTCAGCAACGTGCCGTGGCATGGTCTCTGAACTATTCTCTTTTCGAGCTCGGCTCTGGGTCTCAGCAATCCACAGAGGTCCAAGGTCCACCTCCCCAGCCGGGGTGGATACAAGTCACATCCTCAGTTCCAGTTTTCATGAACTTAAATATGATGTCCATCCTCAGATAACCAACAAAAAAGAAACAACAATAACTAATAGCAACATTGTGGAGACCCTCTGACATGAGACTGGAGCCTTGAGAGCAGGAGTGAGAGAAGGAGTGAGAGCAGGAGTGAAAATGGACCGAATATTGACCGAACCCCCCTGACCGCCTAACCACTGCTGAAAAAAGAAACTTTTCTGCACTACAGGCATTTGTCGCCCCCCCCAAACAAAAGTATGCCAAAAACTCGAGGTCGGAGGTTGGTCCTCGCAGTGGTTGGAGGACCGAGCACGACGAGCCGCGGGCTCCGGGACGAACAGGGCAGGACTCCAAGCAGGCCGATCCAGGCCTGGCAAGCCTGGTGGAAGCTCATGCAAGCCTGCTGGCACTAACGCACCTCCGGCCTCATTCGCCGGAAAAATACCCGGAAAAACATCCACAGCACCGACTGCTTCGCTCAGGTGCCTGGTGCTTGGTCACCCGTGTTAGTGACCTGTATAGCAAGGTTGCCGGCTCCTCGGTCCCCCCCACCCTTTGGCCCCCTGGCTCCCATGACTTCTGCTTTGTGGCCCTGTGGCTTTTTGGTCAGTGAGTGGAGCAGGGGTGAGCAGGAGGTCGGGCACACGGGCCTCCCTGAAGCCAGAGACACACCGGGCACATCCCAGGACCACCCAACACCAAGTAATAAGGAGGAGCACCTTGACTGCTGCGGCCCCTGCTGTCCTGCCCTGCTCACAGGAGGATACCGGAGGATACCAGTTGCTGCTGGGGCAGGGAACTACATTCCCCAGCGGACCTGGCTGTAGTGTTTGTTCTCTGGCACCGGAGCGTCATAATTTGGCCTGAGGCATTCCTTCTGCGCCTGTCCCATCTGGACCCACGCTCATTTACCTGCCTGCCATCACCATCTGTTTTTTCTTTGGAGTACAGACAGTATGAAAGGAGCCTGTCACTTTGAGCACCAGAGAGAGGGGGCAGGAACCACAAGCCCCAGCGCTACCTGTGCTCCACCACGCTACGCCTGAGCGCCCGGAGGCCCATGTTTCAGCAGTCTCGGGTTCCGACTGCACCAAGAGCAGGCCCGTCTTCACCCATCCGTGCCCGACCGAGGCAGGGCTAGGCTTCCTCCGTGAAATCCCTCCCTGAAACCTGTTGTTGGGAAGCTGGTGATTGGAAGCCAAGCAGCCAGTCCTGGTCCAGGTCAAGGATTTAAAAAGGTAAAGCGCTTTGCCATGGGGTACCGCCAGGTATTTTATGTCCAGTGAGCATTGGTGCTGTGCCTGGCTTGTCAACTGGGGCAGGGCTTTAGTGTAGGATGCCTCCTCCTTTTGTATTCTCTCTCTTTCTTTTGGTCACCACTACTCAACATTGTTTTGAACTAGTGGTTTTAGTTAACCCTGAGCAAAGTAACAACTATGGGGAAGCAAATCCGCACTGATAATAAGCATGCACTGCTTCAGCAGCACACATCCTCATTGCCCCCAGCCTCTATTGATAGGATGTTGCAGAGGGCTATAGGTGTGGTGGCAACCAAAATTGAACTAACCGAAAGGTGGTTGTCATTGACTCCTGACCTATTTCACCTTCCGGTGGGAAACATCTAATACAACTGTGCGTAAGGGAGAAGCAGTCACTGGCCCTGCTAAGCAAGGGCAAGGGAATTGCAAGCAAGCAGCAAAGATGGGGGGCTAAAAGCTAGAATCGTAACAATGGGACATCAGATTCTGGAGAATCTTTGGAGCACTTAGTTATGAACTGGGGTTCTGTGGATTTTTTGTGTAAAGAAAGAAATTCTCTTGGGTATGTATAACCCCCTAAACCACAATTATGCCAAGTTCAATCCAAACTTTCAAACAAACTTAACTTGGGTTCTAAAATGCCCAAATCAATAGCCGCATATAACTCAGAGACAAAGAGACAAGATCAAATAAAAATTGTTGTTATAATTTATTGACAAAAAATATATCCACATATCTACAGCCCTACAGTTGGGTTCATACATACATTCAACATAAAGTACAAAAACATATAATATAAAATATAAAAATATATTATTTGAGAGCAAGGATGTAATGTGAAATCAATATATTCATCACAGAATGGTATAATTCCAGAATAAATCAATATATGCGTATCACAGGTCTATTCTTTGCACAATAGATCCAAATATGAAACAGTTCCTGGATTTTAGACCAATTCTGAATTACACAGGCGTTGACGCGTTTCGGTGGTAAACTCTTATATAGATCCCACCTTCATCAGGACAAAGATAAAAACTCTCCAATTTTTCTAAACAGTTTAAAAACCCCCACAAAGGGTGTAATCCACTCAGAAAGACAGATGTATGGATGTTATCTGTATTCTATATATTCTTGCTGAAGTACCTTGAAGTCCCTGTTTGTTCAAACTATAAGGTCCTCAATTATTGTACATACATGTGGGGTATCAGGGTCTCAGCCCACTTAGATCCGGCCCACTGAGTCAAAAAAATCCGCATGGATATTGTCGGATTACCAATAATCAACGCAGTCTTCTCGTTGGAGGTATATTTAAAAATGCACCTTCGTCATGCGGTGTATTCTGATCCTTAGGAATGCCAGACTGTCTCCCTGTTTCTCTCGTTGTCGGGTGAGCAACCGCTCACCCGACAACGAGAGAATCTAATTTAGATAACACTAATGCTGTCATAATGGTCTTCCTAGTGTTAAGGAAAAATTTTCTTTATTTTCCTAATCGTGAAGAAGGAGGAGGAGGAAACCATTGCATTGGTTTGATTTGCATAAGTCAACTTGTTGTCAATCAGCACACCCAAGTTCTTAGGTCTGGTTACAGCTTAAGGCAGATCACCTAACTCGTCCGGCCACGAGAAGGAGTCCTATGCTGGTGAGAGTCTGCCAAATATTATTACCTGAATTTTTTCAGAGTTGAGCTTTAAGCAGTGCTTTCTCATCCATATACTTATCTCCTACATACAATCATGAAAACGTAGAAAGGTAAATGGTTCATTTTTGAATGCTGACACTATGATTTGTGTGTCATCAGTGTATGAAGTCAAGGTGAAACCAAAATGTAGAATCAATGCAGCTAACTCAGATGCATAAATATTAAATGAAGTCGAACTGAGGGAAGAGCCCAGTGGATCATCACAGGGCAGAGAATAAGGGGCAGAATTAAACTGTTCCAGAGCTACTGATTGTACTCTGTCTGCTAAAAATTGAAGTATGCAGCACAAGGGCTGAGTCCTTAATGAGTCCTTGATGCCTAGCAGTCTCAACTGTTGACTCAGTAGCTTATGTTCCACTGTATCAAATTCTGCTGATAAGTTGAGGAGCATCAAGGATGCTGCACAAAACCTGTCTCTCACAGCCCTTCACTCCTTGGTAGCTTTAATCAAAGCTGTCTCCGTACTGTGTTCCAAACGGAAACCAAATTGTATGGGGTCAAGTAACCAGTAATCTGGAATACATTGGGCCAGTTGTTGGTTCATAACCTTCTCCTCTGTTTCAGCAGGGGGTGGCAGGTGAGATATTGGGTGATAATTATTAGGGTTAGTTGCATCTAGATCAGATTTGGAGGCAGAATAGAGGCTTTTTTCCACTTAGTGGGAAAGACTCCAGAAATAAACTTGTACTTGAAGATCATCATTTGTGATTGTAATGTTTTTTTTCTCCTTGTTATATTAGTGCAAAGCTTTTGTTTTACTTTTGTGTAACTTGTGATTGTGGTTTCGGCACTGGTAGAGCTGCAGTTTGGGTAGTTGCAAGTGTTTAGTAAGGAAAATATTTTTTATACTGTTTACTCCAAATGAATATCAATGACCTGCATGAATGTGTTTTTGGGAAATGCTGTAATAATAGCAGCCTATTTAGCCTCTGTTTGAATGTGTGTGAAATGTCCCTTGTATTTGTGCACAATGTGTATTGTTTTGCCTTGTATGTCATTTTCTTTTGCTTTGTTTTCTAGTGGGGTATCATTTGTGCTTGCTGTGTCTGTGCAAAGTAGGTGCTGGTGAGTCTAGCAGTCTCTGGTAAGTGAGTGGGTTTGTTTGACAAAATATAGGTCTTTGTGGGCTCTGTATTGATTGAATTTACCTTGCACCTGCTACATGCCTGTGGTTTTCCTTTTTGTTTTATTAATCCACACTTTGTTTATTACTTTTTTTACACAGTGTTGGGTATTGTTTACTTGTTTGCCAAGTTACTTTTCTAACTAAGGATTGTGACTTGCTGCAGGTTGACCGCTCAGCAGGTTGTTGGTATGCTTTTTGAGTCTTCTTATGATTATGAGACTCACTCTGCATCTGACGCAGAGGAGGAAGGACAGAATTCTAGCAGTGAAATTTCTATCAGAGAGGAATCATCTAACGATGAAGCCACTCTCAGTGTGGATGAAGTGCCACTTTTAGAGAAAGTCACTCGTGTGCCAATAGTGCAGCAAAAGGCATCTGGATTGTGTCCTGGGTCTGCAGGGCTTCCTAATGTAAGTATTGGACTCTGGGTTAAACCAAACACAGTGCAGCTGTTGTTGCCCGCCTTTAGTGATGTTGCAGGGTGTAGAGTGAATTGTGAACTTTTTTTGCCTATACATTTTTTTCAGTTGCTTAAGAATGATGCATTTTTTAATGAGATTGTTGAGAAGACTATCATGTCCTTTAGGCTAGTTCTGTCATGTATACCCCTTTTACATACATTGACCCATCCACACAACGATAACGGTTCTGAACAGGTGACCTTTTACCTAGTAGCTTGCTCATGTCCCTTCGACACCAGGCTCTTAGTATTCTATCAGAATTCCTGTAACTGACGTACATAAACATGTCCTCATGCACGGCATGATTATTCTGTATAAGGGTCACTAATTGTTTCATCCTTGACCAACTGTCCACTGTGCATGATCACATTTGCTTGGAAAAACATTTATGATTGTTTTCAAAACATTTATGATTGTTTCTAAAACATATCGATTCTAGAAGAAACCACGTAGTGACAACTCTAGTAAATAAGACCCTTATTCCCCCCTGCAAATTAGAGGAAAATCCTTACAAGCTGACTCGTGGACCTGCATGTTGAATCTTCGAAACGCAGCAGTCTGACATCACTTGCGGGGTGTCATTCTCAAAGCAGAGACGGGGTCCTTCATTCTCTACCATCATGTGAGGGGGATGGTTCTTCCCTAGGGGATTCTTGACTACACATACACATATACTTGCGACACATACAGATCTAGGCTAGGTACATTTAGGCAAATTACTTAGGGTGCGCATTTTAGGAATAAGCAAGTACTACTGTTTTTATCTGAACTGCTTATGTTCATCTTATTAGCACTATGGTAGAGATATATCTACTATTTACTATATTGGTACTTGCAATCTCTTTCGTATGCTTCTGTCTCCGGATTGTCACAGCAAATATGTTTTACACCAGACTGATGCTGGACCAATAAATACTTATTGAAAATGTTCTAATCGCCATCCTGTGTATTTTCTGAGAATAAGTGAGCACGAGTGACTGAGCGAAAAGTACTGTTGTCATATTCAGTGGTTGCCGGAAACTACCTATACCAATGAAGGATACACGGGGTGGTAGTGGCACGGTAGAGCTAGCCGATCTAATGGCTGATATATCCTGTGGGGGTGTCCGTAAGTGGTTTGGACAACAAGCCCTCAGTTTATGTCATCCAAAACGTGCAGGTCCTAGGGAATCCTTTGAACAACACAACAAGACTAATTTGTATGCTCAACAGTATTTGAGGGACAACAGTGCCAGACTTACGCCACACTCTAAAACTAACCAGTGGACTCCCACAATTCTGGATGAGCTGAAGATGTATTTGGGTTTCACTTTTTTGATGGGCTTGATAAGGAAGACGTTGCTATCTTCATATTGGTCTACTAATCCCTTTGATGGCAGCGCTATATTTCCTGTAACCATGAGTCGTAATCAGCATTTGTTTCTTCTTCAGATGTTGCATTTTGTTGATAAAGTTTTAGTGCTCCCACAAGATCACCCTGATTGTCACCTTCATTTTAAGGTTTGGCCTGTCCTTGATCACTTGGTAGATCAAATTTCAGAGATCTATGTGCCAGGAAAAGAAGCAGCTGTGGATGAGTCTTTGCTCCTGTTCAAGGGCTGATTGGTTTTAGGCAGTACATTCCTAGCAAGAAGGCAAACTATGGAATGAAGATGTATATGCTGTCTGAGAGTAGTACTGGATATGTCTATATTTTCAGGGTCTACACCGGTAGAGATTCCAGTATTGACCCATCTGGTAGTCCATCCACTTTTGGAGTTACAGAGAAAATTGTTTGGGAACTTGGTAAAGGACTTTTTAACAAAGGTCACCATTTATACGTAAATAACTTTTACACTGCAATTTTTCATTGAATCGTTCAAAGTGGACACTGTTGCTTGTGGCACAATCCACTCTAACTAGAAAGGTTACCCAAATTAGCTGGTTTGTAAAGACATTTGAGGGGACAGTGCAGTGTCTTGTATAGCGATGAACTTCTAGCTCTGAAATTTTCAGACAGGAGAGATGTCTATATGCTGGCTACCATCCATGATGAAAGTACTTCAACTGGGAGGAAACATGGCGGCGGGCTGACGCCGGTCACGGGAGCTCCTGAACGGAGAGAGGACAGGAGACGAGAAAGGCGGGAGTCTACGATAATGAGCGAGGCAAGGCAGTGTTTTCAATGAATAGATGAGTATTAAGTACAAAATATTGAATTGAGGAATAAATAAATGATTTGAGATAAAATAGTATACCTGGGCCCGGCGCATATGGGGTTAGCGGTGGAGGTGGTGGAGACGGGTTACGGGGGTTTGCAGCAGGTGGCAGGCTTCCTGATGAGGACTCGGGCAGTGATTGTGGCGGTCGGCTTCTGGGTCAACAGCGGAGGTGGAAGGACAGTGCGGGAGCCGGCGAGGACGAGAGACGCCAGGAACTACAGCGGGAGTTTGCGGCAGCAAGGAAGCTTAGCCCATGCCCGAAGTGTACAAGCAGACCCGTAAGAGTGGCAGATAGTCACAAAAAAGTCTGGGAAGGCGAGAGGTTCACAGGTGCAGGTACAGGCACAGAGGAGATTACGGGAGGTCTTAAGGCTGATGGATGAATCCCCCCCCAATGTTAACAGCGATGAAAGGGGTGGGGCTGAGAGCGAAAATAGTCTCACTGAAGGCACAGGTGGTGGCGGTGAAAGAGGTGAAAGCGGTAAAAGCAGCAAAGGTGATGAAGTCAACCTCACCCCAGTGAAAATCTTAGTGGGCTCCGGCTCAGAGGGCTGATAAGAGGATTGAAAACCCTGCGGAAAAAGTGTCAATGGATTCTGAAACAAGGATGAGGAGCCAGTATCAGCTGAGATCACTCCCAGATATCAGAAGCAGAGGCAGAGGTAGAGGTGGTAAAGGAGGAGATGGTAGAGAGCAGGCGGTAAGGGAAGTAGTAGCAGTTTCCCCGAAAAAGAAAGTATTGAAGGGTGGGGATAAGCCGCGGCGTTGCGGTTGGAAAGAAGCATGAGTTCCTGTAAAACCTCCCCCCTCCTTATGATCGTACTTTAAAATTATGGGGCAAGCTGAAAGTTTACTAACAAAGGGGAAAAAGTCTACGAAGCAGGCGCAAACTGTCCTACTTCCCTTACAGAACAGATTTACTTTGTTAGCTGAATTACCCCTGAATGATGGTGAACATGAGCAGCTGGTTAAAAATGGAGGGGCGGTAATTTGCTCTAGCTCTAGTTTATGTCTTAGTCCTGGTATCACCCCTTGCCCTGGCCCTGGCTCTAGCTCTAGTACCAGCCTCAATCCCGATCCTGGTCTTAGTTCTGGGGTTAGTCTGTCTCTCTTTTTGCCTGTAAGCACATAACCTATTCAAGTTAGTGGCAGCAGAACAGGAGTGATTGAGACTGAAACTTCTAAACAGGCGGACAATGGTGAGAGTCTTAGGGGTATTCAAGGAGGCGAAGGTGAAAATTATATGGAAAAGATGCTCCTGAATTTGAGGCAAGGAATCTTTGAGAAGTTTGAAATATCTGAGTCCAAACAGAAAGGGATTCGAGACAAGTGCAAAGTACTTGAGGAGAAGCTCAATGATATTGCACAATGCACTTGCACTTTAGAAGAAGAAGTTAAAACACTATCAATGGCAGTGTGGGAAAATTCTAAGGACAATGAAACACTAAAGAAACAGAATAGAATTTTGCAAGAAGATCTGGAAAGATTAGAAACACATTTGTGCCAGAATAACTTGAGGTTTCTAAAAATCCCGGAGGGAGCCGATAAGGAAGATGTAAAGGCTCTCATATGTGGCCTTCTGAGAGAAGTTGTGATGGATAGATCGGATTTTGATTGGGCTAAGTTGGTCCAGAAAGCACATAGAGATCCTTTCAGGCTGAATCCAGACAGAAAATCTCAGATAAAAATGTTGGTAAATTTTCTGACCTACACTGTGAAAGAGCTAGCATTGGGAAGAGTGCTGAAGGCGGGCTCTTTAAAATATGAGAGCTTTTCGTATCAAATCAGATCAGATTTAGGTAGGAGGACTGCCCAGAGACAGTGGGAACCAGGCACCAGAATCAATCAGTTACGTAGTAAAGGAGCCCAGGTTCAACTAAAATTTCCAGCCATGCTGAAAATAATGTGGCGGAACAAAATGCATAGCATCAGCAATCCAGAGGAAGTGGACAGTTTTATTTCACAAATGGATGGATGAGCTGATGTCTGCTGAAGCGATATATTGTATATAGCGATAAAATGAACTATGAATAGATGTTTGTGTGGTATAGATAGGCTGCTTTCTTTTGGTTTATCTCTTTCTTAGGTCTTTCTCTCTCTTCTCTTTCTTTTCAGAACGGGAGTCACGAAGGGCGGACTGTATCTCCCAAGAGGTAGAAAGGGGGTTTCCTGGGAGGGAGGGGGGAACAGGGGCACTGGGTGTGGGTTGCAGTGGGGAAAAATAAAAATAAAAGTTGTCCTCATTAAGCTAGTCTTGGATTATTTTGGGAACCAGATGGGTTCAACTAGTCAAAGGGATGGGTTCTAGGTCCATATAAGAAGATTTGAGTCTATGAATGGAGGAAGGATAACATAAAAGTGATCAATTTATTAAGTTGGAATGTGAATGGGTTCAGATCTAGGAAGAAAGCGTCGCGGGTCATTGAAATCCTAAAAGATAGTGAGGTCCAAATAATATTACTACAAGAGACCCACCAGGAAAGAACAGAATGTAAGCAATGTTTTCAAAAACTTCGATGGGTGCAGGAAGTTTTATGCTCAGATCAGAGAGGGAGTACCAGGGGGGTTACCATAATTATTAAGAGTAATAATGAAATAAGAGTAGTTAAGTTTGAATAAGATCTGACGGATAGGTGGTTAGTGGCCACCCTTTCAGTTCAAGGTAGGCTTTTGGTGTGTGCGGTATACTAGGGCGCGAATAATGATAATCCAGAGGCCCTGGAAAAACTATTGGAGACGACAGCCCCCATTATATTAAATAAAGGATTGGATAGGGCCTAAAAAATTAAATACACTAACCCACCAAAAACATTCTCTAGACTGATAACTATTCTGAAAGAATTTAATTTAGTTGACGTATGGCATATAAAAAACATGGGGGGTGAGGAAGTTTACATTTTATAGCACAAAATATAGACACCACTCCCGTATAGATTATTTCTTATTGGACCAGGAGTTATGTGGGGAGGTGGTAGAGGTGACCCACATGCCAGCGATAGTGTCGGATCATTCTGCTGTAATGTTATCATTGAGGTTTCATCAAAAAGAACAGTATAGAAGGTGGACCTTAGATAGGACAATACTTCTGGATGAGAATGTGGTTGGAGAACTGAGGGAAAGATCTGAGGACTGCTTTTGCACTAATAAGGGCTCGGCAGAAGGCCATATAGTATGGGATGCTTTTAAAGCATATTTAAGGTGAGTCCTAAAATCCATAATGATAGGGAAAATTAGAGCGGAGAAACAGCAAAGGGAGAAAAGAATGAAAGAGATTAAGAAAAAAGAAGGATAATTACAGAAGGCGTTCTTGGAAGAGTCAGATAGAGTCCAAAGTCTGAGTAAGGAGCTGGAGGGGTTACAAGTGGTGTTCCGGTCACAGCTCGATTAAAAAATCACTTGATAGATGGAAGGCAAGTAAACTCCAGAATTTTGCTTCTGGAGAAACATGTGGATCGTTATTAGCCTGGAAGGCGAAATTAGATAAGGCTAGGAACATAATTCAGGAGTTATTCAGTAGAGAAGATGGTAAACTATTAACTGCTAACTCAGATATATGCTGAGAGGCTTGTAGCTTCATGAGAGATCTGTATAGAGATGATATTAAACCTGGCCAAGAAGAGATAAAGGAGTGGCTGGGATTGACGACACTTCTATGGTTAACTACAGAGCAACAGAAAGTTTTAAAAGGAGAGATTGCGGAGGAGGAGATAAGAGCTCAGTGAAAGAAAATGGTTAAGGGAAAGGCTGCAGGACGAGATGGTTCACCAATTGAGGTTTTCTTTGTATTATCGATGCAGCAACCCCTATTCTATAATCTCTATTTCATGAGATATATAAGTGGAAAGAAAGTCCCTAATTCGTGGTTAGAGGCAACAGTCACTTTAATTTTGAGACCAAATAAGGATCCACAGAAAGTGGACTCATATAGACCGATATCCTTATTGAATGCGGATTATGAGATCTTTTCTGGAATCATAGCACCTCGGGTAGCTATGGTAATACGTGAGGTTATCCATCCTAACCAAAGAGGCTTCATACCAGGGAGGTAGTTGAACGAATTAACATTCCAGTTGCTGGGAGTTATGGATATTGCGATGGCTCAAAACTTACCTTTGACTATAGTGGCTGTGGATGCTGCCAAAGCTTTTGACCAGGTACATTGGCCCTATCTTTGGGAAGCTCTGTTAAGATTCAGCTTTCCATAGAATATGGTTAGGGCAGTAAAAAAAAAAAAAAAAAAAAAACATTTATATAGTGCTCCCAAAGCTAGGGTGTTGATAAATGGGGGGCTGTCAGACTGGTTTGAAATCTTTAGAGGGACCAGGCAGGGATGTCCTCTGTCCCCACTTCTTTTTAATATATATCGAGCCACTAGCCAATTTGATTAGGATAGACACTGATATTCTCCCTTTTAAAACACAGGGCTTAGAAGTTAAATTAACATTATATGCAGATGATCTGTTGTTGTATACGAGAAACCCGCAAGAGACAATTCCCAACCTGATGAGGAAGGCAGAGAGGTTTGGGGTAATCTCTGGGTATGAAGTAAACGTGGGTAAAACCAAGATTATGGCCTGGAATCAGGATATGGTAAGCCATGGGGTTAAAACTCAAATACAGTACCTGGGAGTTTTAATAACTCAGAGAATAGATGATATTGCAAAAGTAAATTGGAGGAAAGTTAGTCAGGAAGTAACCAGACAACTTTCGAAATGGGCGAATCTACCTCTGAATATCTATAGAAAGGTAAACCTTATAAAAATGATTATACTTCCAAAGGTGACATTTCTTTTTAATACCATCCTTGTGGTCTTTCAGAAGAAGGCTATAGCAAAACTTCAGGGGAAAATAGGAAGTTTTATTTGTGCATCAAAAGCCCCTAGGATCGCTTGGAAAAAGCTGTGTAGGAGACTTGAAATTGGAGGGTTGGCACTGCCGGATATTGGTCTACTGCTATGCTATCCAATTTAAGAATTTTCGCATGCTTGCTAATAGGACTGGTAAAACAATGATAGGCTTACTCTTTGAGGCAATGTTAATAGATGTCCCACAAGCTCAGACTCACTTTCATTTTAAATACGGAAATCCAATTTTTTTTAAAAAAAGTGAGGCTTAGGATTTTGAAGTCTGCATTATATACGTGGATGTATGTATGCAAAACCATGAGAGTTCCATATTTTTCATCATGGGCACCCATTTGGGACTCGCCAGGCACCCCGGCGTGTTTGAGGGACCACCTAAGTCAGCCTTTGAAATCAGGGGGGATTAGCTATTGGGCAGATCTTAAGGTAGGCATGAATCTGATGAGCTGGGAAGCATTATCCAACTGAACTAATGGTAGGTTAACTAGGTTCAAATATTACCAACTGAGTTCCTGGTGGGCAACGCAAGAGTGGGAGGAGGAGGAGGAATCTAAATTTGATCAAGTGATGAGAACTTGTCAGTGGAAAAAGGAAACATCCTTTTGGTATTGGGCCTTTTTGGAGATGGGTCTGAAGATTGAAACCGAAATTCTAAAACTGTGGGGTGAGGAGTTTAATGGTGAGGATCTTACACAAATATGGAGCAATTCTTTTAGAATATTAAGACAAGTAGTAAAGCCAGCATCACTTAAACAAAACCCCCTTTTTACTACTCATAGAGTTTATTGGTCCCCAGTGAAGCTCTCCAAAATTAATGGTAATGTTAGAAATGGGATTTCTGGCTGGCTAAGGCTTGCGCCAAAGTCAGGCAGAAACCACCACTCTAGTCAGGGCAAGGAAGTTACACGCCAAAGATAACCCCTGCTCACCCCCTTGGTAGCTTGGCACGAGCAGACAGGCTTATCCCTGAGGCGATGTGTAAAGCGTTTGCGCACGCACCCAGCAACAACACCCAAGGCCCACCACAAAGGAAACTCCACACAAGGTATTATATAAAAATAACCTTTGTATTATACACAACACATTAGATAAAAACACACACTTTACAATGTGCCAACAGGCACGGGCAGAATTTACAAGGGATTATATATACAGGGGACAGGGCCACATGGACCACTGTCAGGAATTAGCACTCTTTAGAAATAGCACTTAGAACGTAGGAATAATATTTTAGAACATAGCACATACAATCACTGTAGCACTAAAAATAGAACATATAGCACACAACCAGTAACTACTGGTAACCAGAAAGTACCACCTACGCAACCCTAACCACCTTTAGGAATATCACGCAGGGAACTAGGAGCTTACTAGTACCACCTGTACTAGGGAGAAAACAACCACCTAAGTATCACTCTACCTGTAGGGGTCTAAGCACATAAACACAGGATGCATAAAATACATTTAGAGGTGTAAAGCACATGACGCATAAACACATTCAGAGGTGCAGGAAAGGAAGAATAGCGCCAAACGCACATTAGCCACAACCTGTGGCAGTCCCTAGGCCAACTGGCCTTGTCGGGGCTAGGACGCCCTGTGTGCAGTAAGGCTGTGCCAGCTGCGCAAGCCAAAAGCGTAAAGGCCACAACCTAAACGTTGCAGCTGCCCACTAAGTGCTGGGCAGCTGGAGAAATGAGCCTGGGCACCACGGTGCCTTTAGAACAAATGTTACACTTTGGAGCCTCACTGGGCTCTGCGAAAACAATGCCCCCTTTACGTGGGAGCCTGCAAGGTCTAAAGTAACTATGCCCCCAGCGATGGAGCCTGTCAGGGCTCGAAGACACACAAGGCCCGTGGGAGTCCCTCTGGCCCTTAAACAAATAATGCTGGCCGGCGTGGGAGTCCCTCTGGACATTAAACAGATAATTTCCCACGTTGGAGTCTCGACTGGACTCTAGACCATCGAACAAATGCCCCCTTTATTACAGTGGCCCGCTACGGCGGCGCCGCTGCCAACACTGGCCCCCCTCGTGGGAGCCTCACGGGGCCCGTGAAACAATGCCCCCTTGGACGTTGGAGTCCAGCTCGGGGGACTCAGCAGGATCAACGAAGGCCCCTGAGCCTTGCTGGCTCTACAACAACTGGGGGGGGGGCGCTTTGCAGGCTCGTCACTGAGTGTGAGCTCCGTTGGAGCGCACCAGCGCTCAGTTACAAGCAGGCTGTCCCGTGCACCCTCCCGCACTCACCGGGTAGACGAGGCTGGCTCCGGTCGCGGTGGGAGGCTCTCTGTTCCCCTTCGGCGGCGCTGCTCCCTTCCGCTTCTCTTTCGGTACGAGGGCAAGGGCACCGGTGCGCAGGGTCGGCTCCTGCCCGCTCCGGGGCCCACAAGCAGCCGTGAGTCTCTGGAAGGAGGCGGGGTAGGCTCCCGCCCTCCTAGTTCCGATTCTGGTTGTCCCGGAGGCCCGCCCCCGGCTCGCCTGACTTCCTGGTCGGGAGCCGGAGGGCGAGGAGTTTTGTAAAGCTCGGTGATAAGAGGGGTAGGCTCCCTCGAAATGCAATATACGGCGGGGTGGGCACCCGCCGTGTAATTAAGACAAATAAGCGGGGTGGGCACCCGCCAACGACCACAGCAATGTCCCTGGCAGGGTGGCACCTGCCAGGGGACTTCAGGACCAGTCCTAGAACGGGGCAAACGCCGGGTGGGCACCGGCTTTCAAAAATAAAGCGCTCCTGAGCGCTAAAGGCAAGAGTAAAAGCGCTCTAGAAGTGCTGGGGTCCAGAATAAAGCGCTCCTAGCGCTATGAAACAAATGAAAGCGCTCCCAGGCGCTTAAGGATAAAAACCAGGTCCAGAACAAAGTCTTCAGAGGTGGGGGGTCAGGACTGGGCCCAGGGGCCAGCTCACAGGGCCCTCCAGCAGGGAGGCAGTCCCCAGTGGCGGTCTCTCCTGGCACCCAGCAGCAGCAGCCCCCCTCAGGTAAGATCCTGGCAGAGAACAGTTTCTGTGGGGACACAGCCCCATTTTTATACAGGCCAACCCTTTGTTCTGGGTTCAGGGTGAGGGGGAAAACCAGTCGCAGCTGGTTGGGGAGCACCCTTGATGTGCTCAGCCCCTCACTCTATTCACTGTGAGGGCTAGGGTCATCAGTCGCACCACAGGGGGCGGGGCCAGCATTGTGTTTGGAAAACCCTGTCCTATTCAGGACCCAGGTGGACTCCTCCCACCCATCTAGCTGCTGATCTCCCCATTCACCACTGGGTGACTCATCCTGACACTGGGGAATCCCTAGCCCGTCACATGACATGACCAGCCAATCACGCGACAGACACACTGCACACAGAAGTGCCCACTTCTAGAAGTGGCACTTCCACACCAGGTACATGCACGCCGCACACATCATCGCGCAGCATTCACTCCCACGAGTCCGCACATACCAAACTCGGGCCTGCACACCCCACGCATCAGGAACTACTAGGGACACATACATTCCCCATGCATTCCTATGGGAGGGCAGGCCTATCTCACCACATGCACTCAGAGCACGCACGCACTTTACCCTGGGACACAGGGAAAGTGCGCAGAAACCAAACAATCACCACACCAAGTCACCAGTAAAAATCAAAAAAGTTCAGGGGTGAACCTGCCAGAAGGGCCAAGTCCAACAGGTAACATCTACACTTGCCCTAGGTGTATGTTAGTAGTGGCTGACGATATACACTTGTTTATGTCATGTTCAGTAATAGTACCATTTTGGAACTCAATATGTGACTGGGTGGCAGATATTATTGGGACTTGAATCAAAGTAAGGCCATGTGTAATTTTCTTTGGACTTATCTTGGGACAAGATGTGCAAATCACAACGGTCGAATCAAAGTTTTTGTTCTATGTAATCCTATTGGCAAGGCGTGCGATTTGCAAGTTATGGAAATCTGAAAATCCTCCACTTTTTTCTGAATGCCTTAGAAACATTATTTATACATCGGAATCGGACATGGCATGTGAACCAAGAAGCAGAGAAATAACATGGGCTCCGTTATTGAGGTGGAGAGAGAAGGAAACGTGAGTCCTATGATTATGCCACCTATACTGTCAGCCTTGGGCAGTCTCAGTTGTTAAGGAGATGGAAGTGGAAACAGTAGTACGCTTGCGGGCCAACACTCTTCCTATTCCTCTTAAGGTCAACTGTCTGGTTCCCCTCTGTAAAACCTAGAGGGTGTAGAGGTTAACCCGGCAAGAAATACGGCAAAATGAGGACACAACATTTAAAAAAAAAAGAAAGTACTTCAACTGTAACTGTTTGAGGTCGGGTTGCTGAAGTGTGCAAACCTGTGTGCATTTTAGACTACAATAGGCACATGGGTGGTGTATACTGAGTAGATCAGAGGTTCATGAAGCACACGTTTGGTATAAGAAATTGTCTATCCATTTATTCCATTTAGCAACATTCAATGCTTTTGTTGTATTTAAGAACTGTTCTCCAGAGTCAAAGATTACATTTGCTCAGTTTCAGCAGTCTGATAGGCAGCCTTGTTGTAGTAGAACAGGCAAAAGTTCCTATAGAAGCAGTGGTAAAGCATCTGGCTAGATTTAAAGAGTGTCACTTTACTGATCACATACCTACCACTGTAAAAAAAACTGTCCCCAATAAGAAATGTGGAGTTTGTGCCTGAAGAGGTATCTGGAAGGAGAGTCATATGTACTGCCCCGATTGTCCTCCTAATCCTGTGCTGTGTGTGCCCATATGTTTAAAATTGTACCACACGGACAGAGTTTTTGGTTGCAACCATGAGTTTAAAAGTAAACTGAATGGTCTGCACCATTTAATATTTTTTGGCCAGAATTCATGGTTGGCATTAATGTATTTAGAGCTGTTGAGTTTGTAGTTATAGTTGTGTATATATTGCCAATTGGTTTGTGGTTCCTTCATATATAAAAAATGTGATAGAGGTGTGTGTGGACTGGTACTTGGCTGTTGTGTGTTTGGACAGGTGTTTGGCTGGTGGTGTGTGTGGACTGGCAGTTGACTGGCAGTGTTTGTGGACTGGCACTTGGCTGGTGCTATGCATGGACTGGTGCTTGGCTGGTAGTGTGCGTGGATGACACTTAGCTGGCAGCTTGTGTGGACTGGCGCTTGACTGGTAATGTGTGTGGACTGGCGCTTGACTGGTAATGTGTGTGGACTGGTGCTTGGCTGATGGTGTGCGTGGACTGGTATTTGGCTGGCAGTGTGTGAGTAGGGACTTGTTGCTGTTCACTACACACCCTGCTAGCCAAACGTCAGTACACACACTCCGTCATCTGGTGCTGTCTGTGATGCGAGTGTTGTAATGTGCTGAGCCAGCATCTGGCAGTGCAAATGGTCTTGTGTGTGTCACTTATGAAAGGTGTGTGAGTGGTCTGTAAAGAGGTTGGTGCCTTGTAGTGGCTTTACAGCTGACGAGCTGTTAGTCATTAGTTCAGGTTTTTGACCTTTCAATTATTAACACCGTATTCCGTTTTTGTGAAATCTCTTGTTCATAACTTTTTACTCTCTGAACCTTCAATAACCCTTGTGCCAAATCAAACCAGTATGTGTGTGTACATGAGGATTTAATGAGTGTGAAGCAATATTTTTTTTCTGTCATCCTTTGACAGCTTGTATATTGTGTGTTGATGTGAGTGTTGCAATGTGCTGGGCTCGTGCCTGGCGGTGTGAATGGCCTTGAGTGTGTCACTTATGAAAGGTGGCTGAATGGCGTGCAAAGCGGATGATGCCTTGACGCGGCTTTGCAACTCACGAGCTGTGAGTTATTTGTTCAGTTTTTGGAACTTTCATTTATTAACAGTGTAATTCACTTTTGTGAAATCTCTTTAAAAAAAATATAAATTTTGAATCTTTCACTCACTCACGTGCCAAATCCAACCAGTATGTGTGTGTACTTGAGGAAAAAATGGACTGTAAGTAATATTTGTCTTTCTCTGCCAAGGTGCACAGTGTCTCTATGGAAAATCTACCAATCCTAGTTATTTTCATAAACTAAAAACCTACAGGAGTACTGAGTGGTGTGCTTCTCGTGGATCCAACAAGTTTTCTTACCCACAATGCCCTGCAAACCTTAAAATCAGTTTAAAGTCAAATACTTTCCTTGAATTTCCTGTGTCATATTCTCCCATAATCAGAAAGAAACCACAAATTTCCTACCACCCAGTGTTCCCCCATGTCTCCCGATAAAAATTGGGAAACACTGGGTGGTAGGACATTTATGTGGGCCCGGTGATCACACAACTTTCCCACACAGAACTGTGAGGAAAATGTGATTTGTTTTAACAAAGTTTGAGGTTTGCAGGGGTTTCTGGGTAAGAAAATGTTGAGGGATCCATGCAAGCCACACCTTCCTGTACTCCCCTGGGTGTCTAGTTTTCAGACATGTCTGGATTTAGTAGGTTTCCCTACATGGCCTCAGCGCCCGGGACCAAAAACACACGTGATGCCCTCGCTAAACCAGGTCCTTTCGTGATCTGTAATTTTCAAGTCTTCACACAATAACTTGGGCCATTCCCTATTGCAGGCACTAGACCTACCCACAAAAATGAGGTACCATTGTTATCGGGAAACTTGGGGGAATGCTGGTGGGTGGAAGTAGTTCCTCACAGATTCCCGAACTTACCATCAGAAATGTGAGGAAAATGTGTTTTGTTTTACAAAGTTTGAGGTTTGCAAGGGATTCTGGGTAACAGAATCTGGTGAAAGCCACACAATTCACCCATCCTGGATTCCCCTGGGTGTATAGTTTTAAAACATTTACAGGTTTGCCTAGGTGAAAGCTGAGTTAGGGCCCAAATTCCATAGTTAGGCACATTTAAAAAAAGGGTGAGTTTTCATTGGAAAAATGTGATGTGTCCATGTTGCACTTTTGGCATTTTCCTGTTGCGGACACTAGGCCTACCCACACAAGTGAAGTACCATTTTTATTGAGAGACTTGGGGAAATGCTGGGTGGGTGGAAGTTTGTGGCTCCTTGCAGATTCCAGAACTTTTCATCACAGAAATGTGAGGAAAATGTGTTTTTTTATACAAATTTTGAGGTTTGTAAAGGATAAAGGATTGTGGGTAACTAGGTTTCTCTAGGTGCCAGTTCAGCTAGGGCTCAAAATCCACTGCTTGACACATTGCAGAAAAAGGGTCAGTTTTCAGTGGAAAAATGTGCTGTGTCCATGTTGCGTTTTGGTCCGTTTCCTGTCGCGGGCATGAGGCCTACCCACACAAGTGAGGTGCTGTTTTTATCAGGAGACTTAGGGGAACACAGAATAGTAGAACAAGTGTTATTACCAGCTGTCTTTCTATATATTTTTGCCTTCCAAATGTAAGACAGTGTGTAAAAAAGAAGACATCTATAAAAATGCCCTCTAATTTACATGCTATATGAGTACCCACAAATTCAGAGATGTGCAAATAACCACTGCTCATAAACACCTATTTTTCACTCTTCATAGTTTAAGAAATGAATTGCTGAAAAACCATTGTAAGGTGCAACTCAGTTATTGGCTCTGGGCACCACAGGTTCTAGGTGAAGCTAGAAACTCTTTATGTCCCTGCAACCATAAGGTTACAGTGGATGCAACAGTTTATTACTTTAAAAAAAATTGCCATAGTTAGAATAAGTTACAGGTGAAAATGAAGGCACAAATGGCTGGTTTTTTCCAACTCTTTTTCAATATTTTATAATTTCAATTGTTACTTTTTATATTGAAAACCTTGAACAATCAACACAAATAGCCCATACTAAATTCAAAATGTTGTCTACTTTTAAAAAATCTATAGCTTTCAAAGATCCATTATTGGCTTCCAATCCATTTCTACCACTAACTTGAAGGAGGCTAAAGCACAGACAATAGGAAGCAGAGGAGAAGTACCAGTAAAATGATAAAACAGTGAAAAAAGATTTTTATTTTCTCAGAAAAGTCTGCCCGTTCCTGAAAGCTGGGAAGATGGTGATTTTAACACAAAAAAAGCCTATGTTGATACCATTTGCAGGGAAAAAACAGATGCTTTCTTCTGCAGCACTTTTCCCCCATTTTTCTCACCAAAGAAAAACACAAATTAGCGGTATTTTAGATAATTTCTTTTTCCCCTCAAGGGGATCCATGAACCCTTAGTACCTTAATAGTCCTCAGGATGTTGGGAAAAAAGGATGCAAATTTGGGTGGGTATATTATGTGGACGAAACGCTATGTGGCCTAAGCGTGAACTACGCCAAACAGCCATAAAAAGGCATGGCACGAGGGGAGGGGAGTGTGGCTGCAACTCAAACTGCGTCCATCTTTGAAGCGGCCACTCGCCACTCAGGGTTCTACTTTCCAATCACTGCTTTTTTTGTCAATTAGTCGTTGCTTCTATTTTCCCAGTTGTGCGACTTCTTTGTCTTTATTTTAGCCCATATATTTACCGACTTCATGCAGCATAGTGGGCTTTGGCAGGGGGCTAGCTCACGGAACTCAGCAGAGACACGTCTTCACAGGTCCCTGTCTTGGCCGTGCCCTGAGTTAACCTTTCGAATAGGAAAAGAGTTTGATACAATTTTTCTGACAGACATAATGCAATTTTTCAATAGAAACCACTTTAACTCAAGAACAGATCGTGCATCAAGTGATTTCACAACAATGACATTAATGTTTGAGAATCCTGTCATGAATAGGTCCTGTACTGTTTGAACTATCACTAAATATAAACCAGCAGCATCACACTAGTTTATGGAGAAATAAAAAAATTGAAGGGAAAATCCAGAATACTTGATTTAAAATGAGAAAGTAGCAAAACAGCTGAGCAACTTACCAACTGTCATGGGCTTATTTAAAGTACATATTTTTTCTGCAGTCCATAACACTAGTGCCTGTCCTAGAGAAATAAGTGGGGTGGTTCACTCCCGTTATTTTAAAGATAACTAATGATACCTGATTCTGAGTAGCTCTTGTGCTTGTTAGTTTAATTTGGCTCCATTGTTTATTTTTCCAGCTTAACCTGATCTTCCCTGGAGATGGGTGTTGTTTGCGACCGCTCCTCGATCTATAGGTACACATCTTTGCATGTGCACATAATTTCCAATATTGAATTAAGGAGCGCCATTAATTCATCCATTGTAAATTTCAGACCACACTGGTCTTTCGGGTGATCCAATGCAGCGTTTTACAAAAAATTATTAAACAAACAACAAAATATGGCCCATATTTACAAGGAGGCGATAATAAATTATCGCCGCTTTAGCGGCCGTTTTCGGCCGCAAAGCGGCGATAATTTTATCGCCTAATTAGCAAGGCCACGCTAACGCGTGAAACCTTGCTTTAGCGTGGGGATTCCTAACGCCCAGATTTGCATCTCTAATGAGATGCAAAGTGGGCGTTCCTGACTTGACATGATAGGAGAAATGTCGCTAAGCGACATTTCTCCTATCATCAAGCCCCACGCTATGAAGCATAGCGTCAGGAAAAGTAGCGATAACCCCTGTTATCGCTACTTTCATTACGCCTGCTTTAGGACTGACTTAGCCATGATATCCTATGGAAGGAGGATATCATGGCTAAGTTCGTGAGTCCCTATCAACAAGCTAACGTGAGATTATCGCTGGGTTTCCAGCAATAATCTCAGGTTAGGCAGTTAGCGTGAGGATTTTTATCGCTTTTGAGATAAGCGTTGCTAATAGCACGCTATCTCAGTGATAAAAATCCACGCTAGCCGGCGATAATTATCCTAGCGCTAAGTGCGCTTAGCGATAATTATCGATGGTTGTTGTTGATATGCCCCTATATTTCCTCAGAGAACAGGATATGTGATGGCGGGAAAGATGATGGTATTTGCACCGTGCTAACTTGGCACAAACTCGGAACTCCTCTATGCCCACAAGGATGTACGTGTACCTTTTTCTCGAACGGAGGCTGAAATCACAAATTCAATAACACTGCAATGACAATAAAGCAGTTGTTTCCCCACAGTAACAAAAGAGAGGAGTACGTTTGCAAACCATGAAGTAGTAACAGAAAAATTAGGAAAGTTACAATTGCAAATTGAAATAATTTAGCATAAGTCGATAATTACCTGGATACAGGATGTAGGAATCTAGTCCAGGCATTTCAAATGGCTTAACTAAAGCACATGTTACTAAAGACAGCATGTTAAAATAAGACACAATCTTCTTCCCGTAAAGGGATAGTACTAAATGCTAAGCTAAGGTTGTGGGTAAGTCAAGGAACTTCAGATGCAGCTGTTGTCAGCAAATGTAGCATTGAAAGGCGAACCAAATGAGGGTTCCAATCAATAAAAGGGGAAATGCACTTGCTCTAGAAAATACGTCTATGAGCAAAAATATAAGCAGAATTTGTCTCAAGAGAGGGAAAGGAATGTCCACCTGCAAAGGTGGCCAGTGGTAAGTGTTCTAACAAGCTTTATAGACTCACACAGTTAAAACATGATATGCCATCCAAATGATACATTTTACAGGTTCCCACTGAGTAAGAATTCATCAAAACCCACTGTTCTCTCTGCCCCTGGTGTAGGCTTCCTTCTCATTGATAATAGAATCCCAGCTTCTTCCCTAATTGTTGCAACCTTCATGACATCATGCAAAGAAGTATTCACCTCCTCTACCTCCATTCTGTGCAGGTCCTGGGAAACAACCACACACACCACAAGCCAACTCATCATCATGCGCAAATATACACTGGTGATCCTGTGCCACCCCATGGCGCATCACACGTCCCTCTGAATCCTGTTGTAATGCTTCGCACCGACTCATGGCAGTCCTGTCTCTCAGGATTCCTAATGCGTGCCCGTGAGAAAGTCATCCTTTTGCACTGATTACCCCCATTTCTTACTTGGTACTGGTGGTAACACACTCTGACTGTGCGCTGGGCTCCACTTGTCAGGCCCAGGGCCAGTGCTCTGATTATAAGGCTATGCAAATTAGGTGTAATTATAATTTGATCTTGACAGCCTAGCTGTAGGTCCCTAGTGTATAATAGGGCATGTAGGTTTAATGGCCCAGTAGACTTAATGCACTTAAGTGTGCGCTACTTTGGTGCCTGCTGTCATTTTAAAGGCAGCACTGCCTTTCAGGCCGCCTTTACCCTAAATGTATATGCAAATTCGACTTTGGATTTAAAGGTACTTCCAAAGTCTCAAGCTACCTTATTGTTACATATATGTCACAGCTAAGGTCTCCCTAGGTGTCCCAGGGTGCTTTGTAACTATAAGCAGGGACATTATAAAAGATGGTTATAAGCCCTAATGAAGGAAAAGCTGAGGATTCAGTTTTTCCCCATCGTAGGTTCAACATTGAGATATTTTATTTAAGTATAAATATTAATAGGAGCAACATGAAAATATACTTCAAGGTATTACATTAATAGTTAAGATAAGCACAACAACTTGGCACTTTTAGATTTATAATAACTGTGACAGAACAGAAGTTATTAAATTTTATTTTCTGTGAGCCAAAATTCAGCCTTTCAGCTGCTCTCTCCTGATTGTCCAGGCTGCTCTAATGAGGTGTGAAAAGCCCTGCTAGAGAGACAATGGGTTTCCAGTGGGCAGAGAAGTACAAGCTGCAGAGTAGATGGCAGGAAGGGGATGAGGGGTAGCCAAACACGTCTTCAAAGGGAGAATGACTCTTTAAGACAGTACAGGCTGACCCCCACATCCTGTCACCCCAGCCACTCAGTAGCCCCTGTAATTAGATGGTTGGAAGGGGAGTGTTTAGGAAAATTAGCCACACCAGTAGGTTGGGTTAGCCTGATCCAGCTCCTCTGAAGACTCTCCATTTTGGATTTTGAGAGAATAGTGCTTTGTGGGATAAGAATATGCCACACTTTGGAAGACGATTTCATACACCTGGGTGGCACCCTGCATCCCATTGGTCAGGGGTGCCCCCCTGCATGATGACCAGGAACACTGGATAAATATGAAAGAGCTGCATAGATCCTCAGATCCGCTGCCTGAAACTATCAGGAGAAGAAGAACAGCTGTTGTGGAATCTGGATCTGCACCCAAAGGACTGCACACGGAAGGATTGCACCTGCTGCACAATCAGGTACTACAGCCCTAAGGACTTTGTCTTGCTTCAAGAAGGATTAACGAGTGGACACCCTGCAATCTACAGTTTAACAGAGACCACCTGCATCATCTCCACCAAGAGTATCCATCTTGGAGTGCGTCCAGTGGAACTCTAAGGATTTGGTCAGGTGCACTGTGGGAATTGTAGTCTCAACATCCCAAGGACCATGTAGGAGATTCTAGATGCTTGGATATGTGTTTTGGACACTTTGAACTCTCAAGAGGAACTATAGGAAGAAGTTCTAGAAGATTGAAGAAGTTTGGAGCAACTTTTGGAAAACGCTCATAAGGTGGCCAACTTGACATCAACAGACAAGCCGACTACCTTCCACCCGACCCAGCCTGGATTTTAGGTTCATCCCACTGAGAGCTCCGTAGCTCCAACCTTCCAGGATTTGACCGGGCCTTGCGGAGAAGCAATCTGATGATGTTGCATCTTAATCGGCCTGCTGGAGGGAACCACTTGACGTCCAGAGAAAAATCTTTCAGAAAGGTTTCTAAGTCCGAAGGTTAAATTTTGACCAAGGCCTCCCCCTTAGTGTATCCGACCAGGGCTCCATTGCGATTGGCCTCTATTTTTGACTTTGTCCCGATCAAGCACGACCAGATATCCCAAAGTGGCATTACATGTTTTTAAGCACTAGCAAGTGTTTATTCTTTACCAATTTATATCTCTGGTTCCCTACTTTGGATTGTGGTCATGCTGTGTCTATTTGATTGTAAAAATGTCATTTATTTTTATAAATTGGAGTTGGATTTTTACTGTGTGTTGTGTCTTACTTATTTAATCTGTTAGTGTTTTTAAATTCTTTGCACACCTGTGTCTTAAGTTAAGCCTGCCTGCTCCTTGCCAGCTACCAAGTGTTGAGCAAGGGAATAATTCTTTGAGATCCTAACTGAACCTTTTATCATGTTTGCGGCATTATTACTAGTGGTAAGTCACTAATTATCGCCACTAATAATACACTTTTCAACAGTGCGATGTTAAGATGTGTGCTTTTTGAACATGAAGCCTGAATCTTGTATGTTCTCTCATGCCACAAGACACTGAAATCTGTACTATCTTACATGTGAATTCCTTTTTTATGTGCTCTGCAACCTATGCATCTCATTCACATGTACAATGTACTCAGGTCCTACTTTCATTATGCCTAGAAATCAAAATGCAGCACAATCTTGGGTGTCCTAAACTCAGTATGTAATTACAAACCTTAATTTGCAAACAACAGAAAAGATAATGATCAGCAGGTCACCCTGATTGTTTCATGTTTAAAAAATATGTACGTAAAGAAATTGTGCTTTGGAAATATAGTCCTTATGCTTATATGACCATGTATTTTTAAATATTAAGGCAGCAACATGTACTTTAAAATCTTATACTATCTCAAGTTTACATGGTGTATATTGAAATGTTAAGACTCTCCCTGTAGCCTCGAAATGGTTATCACACAATCCTTAAATCTTAGCTGCCAGCAGCATTATATATTTTCTGGCATGGATTAACCATGCCCTGTGCAGGTGACCATTATCCTTTTCATGTATATTAGATCTGCTGACTTGTGCAAAGTGGCCACCTTCATATTGATTTTTTAATTCATATGGATGATCAGGAGAACAATATGCATTGTTTTCCAATAATGATCACATACATCGGAGCTAGAGCAGACAGAAGGTGGGTCATGATCTCCTTTGGTGCCGCTGTCATTAGGGTAACACTAAAGATTTCTGATATGTTTGTAATTTAAAACGTTGAGTGTGGGTAAAGAACACAGACAGTACAATTCCCCACTTCATCCTTCTCTGTCAGCTTCCTTTCTGTCCAGGTCTTTTCTAAGGGGAATAAACAAAATGTCCTCTCATAACAGGTCCCCTTTGGAGACTCAGACCGTTTAAGGCACAGAGAAAGGTCTGCACTACCAGACTACCCTTTGGGAAGAGAACATCTGCCCCAGCTGGGTTTATCTTAAACTTTTTAGATGCACTGACATGGATCAGCAGTGAGCTGCTGCCCAAAGAGCACCATATAAGCTCAAACCCCAGTTCAGCTTTGAAGACCTACATTGATCCTGCTGCAGTGTAGTTTGAAAGTAGTAGGAGGGCATTGTCTATGTTTCCACACGATTACGACTAAGCTTAATTCACTGCTGCTGACCTTACCTCTGAGAAAACCCCCAGCCAGCCCTAGAAGCCCAGTGATGTTAACATGGAGCACTAAAAAGCTCTCTCTAGCCCTCACCAGACACTGGAGGAGAGCTGTCCAAAAGTCATCCATATAGAAGTGTAGATGAACTGATTAGTACCATACTTTCTTCTTCTATCATTGTATGCTAATCAGGGGCGGCTGGTGACATTTGAAAGTGGCGAGGCGTAAAATGATTGCAAAGGAAGCAAACGAACGTGTGAGCAGTCGCGAGGGGGGGTCACGCGCAGGGGGTGTCGCACGGGAGAATAAGGAAATGAACGTGTGAGCAGTCGTGAGGGGGGGTCACGCGCGGGGGGTCGCACGGGAGAATACTATTAAAATTAAAAGGAAAACTTACCTGACCGCCTCCTAGACCGCGTTGGCGCCTCTGCCCTCTTCAAACTGGAACAGCACGTCAGCAATGCAGTGGCAACCCCTCAGCCAATCCTGGCGCTGCTGCAGCGCCAGGATTGGCTGAGGGCACAGCCTACTCCTTGCCCGCCGCCTGCCCATTAGGAGACCGAGGGGCTCCTAATGGGCATGCGCAAGTCCGTGAAAACACAAGTGCGCATGACTGGGCACGGGCTAAAAATTAGCTCACCTTGCCCACTCATGCGCACTTGTGCTGCAGTGCTGCCTGGTCTGACAATGCATGTCAGTCAACATGACGCCGGACCGCCCACGGTCGGACGTCATGCTGACTGACATGCATTGTTGTCAGTTCTCCCCACCCTCGGCGTCTCTGAACTTAAGTAAACTAAGTTCAGAGACACCGAGGGAGCTGCGGGCGGGTGCGCGGGGGCGGGGGTGCAACGCCCCAACGCCCCAATGGACGCACCGCGCCTGGTGCTAATTGCTTTTGTTTATAGTTATTCAACCTCTCACATGCCACTTTTCCTGTAACTCACTAGTCTGCACCAGGCGTGTTATGCCTGTAGGTCCATCTCCAGCCTAAGCATCCCAAATGTTGAAAGAAGTGCCCCAAGCCTCACATGCAGCATGGTCAGGAAGCAGACTGGTAATTATGTAAGAGTGAATACATACTAATGCCCCGCCTGTTTGGCCCTCCCCATGCTACCTTAGTAGTAAGCAACGGTGTTGCCTCCAGGTGGGTTGGGCTGCTTGTGGGGGGTGGGGGTTGCCACAGAACCTGGCCACAAGAGGTTTAGCTCTACTCATGGTAATATATTACTTTGCACTAAAAAAAGACTAGAAATTCACTGAAAAAAACCAAAGGGTACAGTAATGTTATATTTAGATGTAATAATAAGATCTGTTTTCATTTTTTTTAAATCCTTAGAAATGTGCTGAAAAAAACTGAAACTAAAGCAATGTTGTAGTTAGGTGACTATATCAGTGACAATATCAATATTTTGAACAAAAAAAAAACACAGAAAGCAGAGCTAACTGTAGCGTGCGGCCCTGCCATGGACTGCTTATGACCTAACATATTACATCAACCATGGAATGTACTATGACATCATTTATGACATCACTGATGACATCCCAAATGACATCATTGATAGCATCACTGATTACATCTCTGATGAAATCATCCAAACTTCTTTTGTCCTTTGCACACATTGCTCTGAAAAACGGGTATGGCATTATTGCTATGAAAGCAAGTGTAAAATAGCTCAGAATAATATGAAGCATCATTACTGCCATTACATATAGATCTCACTTAGGTGTGGAAAGCATGTATTATGTGCAACATTGACCCTATACCGCACACTTTAGGGTAGCGTAGCTCACATTAACAATCAACCACATATACATGGAAAATCCTTATTACACACATTGTTCAATATATATACAACTGTTCAGAGAGAGTTAATTTCCATAAGATACTCAACATCTGTTCCAAAATTAATCCCCTACTACGGACAGCTTTTACTGGTATCAAATCCCTCAACCTACATTGAATATTAAAGATAATATGGGTAGGAAATTGGGTTACTGCAAACAGTGTTTACTCTAAGGAGATAGTTTACTCTACATCACACTGTTCGCAGACAGTGAAAACTCTCATGAGAATTACACTACAGAGTATTAGAAAGAATCTACCAAGAACAGCGTACACTCTATGCAACACTTGTCAGGAAAGACACTATTCAATTAAAATAACCAAGGTCTGAAGAGACTGAAGATTATACTACATGCAGCCTTCTTACTCTGGTGAAAACTTTTCAGATAACCCATCTTTTGAGTCAAAAGAAGCACATGTACATAGGTTAGTATGTTATGTAGAAATTGTTGTGCTGAGATAATTCTGTCTAATAACTCAAGCATGCTTACAATACTTAGTATCTACTATGGAGAATCACTGCCATGTTGTAAACTTTTTCTGCAGAACCAAAACAATTGTGTGGAACATGCTGAAAACAAGTCTACAACAGGGTTGGGTGGAATTTTTTATTCCGCTGGCGGAATTGGAGGAATTTAGTAATTCTGCGTTACTCTTAGAATGGGGAATAACTAAATACATTTTGCTGCTCTGTCAGCAGAATTATTAGCACTGAATGTTTTTTATTCACAACCCTGTGTGATCTAACTATTGTTGTACTCACTCATCATTATTCTCAGGATTTGGCTCATTTTAGGTGAGTGTTTACTGGAGTTTGGGCATCTTATGTCTGGCTCGCCAGCTGCACAGTGCACATGTTCTAGCAACTTGCTTGGGTTCCCGGGAACCTGCGGGGAGGACCGCGGACACATGGGAACCAATGTTAGTTAGCGGATACTGTGCCAGGGATCTATCTGTTTGGAGGGGACTGAGCAACTGCTGGAGAGGGAGAAGCTCAACACTGACATCAGCCAAGGTAAGATGGTCAGCCGGAGACCTGTGTTTACATTCTTAGGGGTTGATTACGATGTTGTCCAGTAAGGCTCCGAATGGGATTTAGATTTAGCGACTCCAATTCGGAACCTATGCTTCCAATCGAATCGGACACCTTTCTGGACAACCGATTACAATGTAAGGAAACCGTTCGGGGAACCCGAATTGGTTCCGAATGGCATTCGGACATCCCGAGTCATTTGGAGCTGATTTGTATGGCTCTATGGACACGGTTTCCGAACGAGTGATTATGATGACCGATTTCAACAGCCGTACCGATTCGGTCTGAGTGACACTAAATGGTTGTCGGAATCTGATTTTAGGTGTCTGTAGCAGGCCCCGCTTTACCCAAAGGCCTCGGTTTAGGCCCGTGGGGGCACCCATGTGTTAGAAAGCCTTCTATCTAAGGTAAAAAGTGAATCACCCTGCCCCTTTATGGATATTGAGACAGGTAGTAGGTGTGGTCTCCCCTGTGATTTTAGACCTGATCAACATCTCACTTTCCTCGGGAGTGGTGTGCCCCTCGTGGAAGGAAGCCATGGTGAAGGCTCTTCTAAAAAAAAAAAAACAGTATTGATCCCTCTAACCTGGGAAATTACCGCCCCATATCTTTGCTCCCAGGGGTTATTAAAATCACTGAAAAATACTTCAATTCAATATTATCCTAATTTCTAGAGACTCATAAACTCCTACATCATACCCAGACAGGATTCCGCCCCCTACAGGGAACAGAAACGGCCCTGCTCTCAGTAGTGGAGGAGTCAAGAAAGATAGTTGACTCCGGCGGCACCGCTGTGGTCCTTCTTCTTGACCTCAGCACGGCATTTGATACCGTAAACCATCGTATCCTGATCCATAGGCTCAGGAAACTAGGTATCACCGGAATCGCCCTAGCAAGGCTACAATCCTTCCTGAACAACAGATCCTTCCAAGTCTTTGATAATGAAGTGACCTCTAGGCAGACACCCCTCTGCTGTGGAGTACCTCAGGTATCCTCCCTGAGCCCCACCTTATTTAACGTATACACCTGCACCCTTTCAGAGGCAGGGCTACCCTTTGGAATACACATAGTCACCTATGCAGATGACATGCAATTGGTGATTGGGCTCAATAGAGCGGAAAGCTCCTCTCCCTGCCTGCGCTATTGCATGGAAGAAATCGCGAGCTGGATGAACGACTCCTTTCTTAAATTGAATGGGGAAAAGAGCGAAATCATGATCCTGGGCAATCGTTCTCCCCTCGACCTAAAGGCAATATGGCCAACCTCCCTTGGCTTAGCCCCCATCCCCAAGACCCAGCTAAAGAGTCTGCGTGTATGGATCGTCTAAGACCTTACATTTAAAACTCAGGCACGAAAGATGGCCGCCTCATGCTATGGTGTCCTTAAAATGATCCGGAAGGTTCTTCCTCTTCTTCCTTTTCAGGCAACAAAAATTATGGTCCAAGCCCTTGTCTTGTCCCGGCTGGACTATGCGAACGCTCTGTATCTGGGTGCCCCCGTTGCTACCCTTTCCAAGCTACAGACCATCCAAAACTGGGCAGCAAGACTCTTACTGGGCATCCCTAAACATCATTCAGCCAAACCTGCCCAGAAATCACTCCATTTGCTACCAGCCCAGGAGAGAGTTAAGTTCAAGTCCCTGAGTATTATCCATAAATCTTTACTCAGAACAGGCCCCCCCATTCTTCATAACATTATCCAGTCTTATCAACCCAATAGAAGCCTTCGCTCCAAAACCATGAACCTGGCAATTATCCCTAGGATCAGGAAGGCCAGAAGTGGGGGCCGGCAATTCTCTTTTAAGGCAGCCAGACTGTGGAATTCCCCCCCCACTTGCGAGCAGAACCCAACCACCTTTCCTTTTGCAGATCCCTAAAAACATTGCTTTTCCCCTAAATGAGCTAACCCTCCATTGCTGCTACTGCTAGCGCTGGGATGCCTCCGGGTAGCCATGCGCTATACAAATGTTATTTCAATTCAATTCAATTCGATACATGGGACCATTCTTTACCACCATGCACAGTGTGGCAGGCACCATGGGGTGTCTGTCACAGGGTTTATGGTTTTTCCCCAACAATCCCTTTTTTCAATGGGATCCTGTTTTCTCGTTTGGAACACAGGCTCCCATTGAAGTCGATGGGAGTCCGACCGGACGATTTTCGGAAGCATCGTAACCAGATTGACTTGCAAAACCCGATAAGTTCGAAAACGATTCCAAAAGCGTTTCGGTCGGAAGAGTTTCCTAACAAGATCATAATCGTTCCCTTAGTGTGTGGGGGGAGTCACTGGCAATGGAGAGTGCTGAGCCATGGTGATGGAAGATGCCAGAGGTTGGTGGCGTTTTGGGTTGGTCCGAGGGTACATATACTAGTGACTGGTGTAAGGGTGTCAGGGTCTGAATGTATGGTTCTGCTTGTAGAAGGCTGGATTATTTTACCCAAGCTGGAGAAAGGGAACAGTACTTGTGAATTGGAGGAGGATTTGTAGGACTGATATATGGGATCTGGGGCAAGAGGGGTTTTGTTTAGGTTAATGAGTGGGTAATTCAGCAGTTAGGGTATGTTGCCAAAACATTTTGCGCATTTTAGGAGCCGCCAGTCTGTTGAAGAAGAGCCATGATAGGCAAGGCTCCAAATCCCCTGTGCATGAAGTGCTGCATTAGTCAGCGGTCTGGCCCCAAGAGTTGCAGGTACATGCTGGCCCCACCAGCCCGATTCCATGCATGCTCTGCATTGTTGCCAGAGGTAGATAGGCTTGCGTCAGATGCTTTGCTTGGTGCAGAGTTCTGACCAGGTCTGGTGCAGACAGCTGCCAGGACTCGGGTACCTGAGCCCCGCTAATCAGCTCAGATTTCATAGTTCACACAAAAGGCCAACTGTCATGTACCCCACAATGAGACTGTTCCCAAGGGCATTTGGAGCTGTTGAGCCCTGTGGTGCAGAAGCCTTTCTAAGGCGTGTTAAGGGGTGGGCGGAACTCTGCAGAATATTGCTTAAGTTTTATGTAACATCTTGGAATTCCGCAGAGTAAAACTCCACATGTTTTGCCTACTCTTTGTCGTTATTTATCATCAGCACATAGACTTACTCTTCATTACAAAGATTTATAGCATGTGCAATACCTCTATACACCTAGGATGCATTAGGAACACATGTGTTTTGCAAACACTTACACCAGTTAGCTGGACACAGTCTGTACAAAATTAGGTATAGAAGTAATATGGTAATTACCAACCACTATGTAAACTATAGAATAAACTAGCATATTAGTTGGATGATGTCACATATAAAACCATAGAAATGTAGCAGTTATAGTTAGAGTTAGGTCATGAAACTATAACTTGTGCCCCCGCTTTACAGTTTTCTCATCAATAATTTTAGAGCAAATGTTGCACTGATATTATCAATGATGTCAAAGAAGTTGCCTTGAGTGATGTAATATATGGGGTAATTAGCAGTGCATAAGTGCTGAATTTTTTGTGTGTGTAAATCCTGAACCTAACTATGTCTTTGTAACCTTAGTTTTTTTAGTGAATTGCTAAGATTTTTGAAATTCAATTTTCTAACTATAACATCCCTGTAACCTTTGTTTTTTTCAGTAAGTTTTCAAGTTATTTTTAACACAGCATGAGGTTGGCCACAGAGTCTGGCCTGTGACTGCAGCCAGGCCCTGCGCCCAAACCCTGCATGCTTAACTGGGATGGAGAGTCATGTGGACCCCCCTCCCAGGCCAATTTTGGCCCTGGGGGTCCCCATATCCTGAGGTCCATCATTGTTTGAAAGGGGAGGGGCACACAGCACCGCTTCCCGGGGCAATATTGGCCCCTGGGACCCCATCCCTGGTGCCAGGCTAGCAAATGGTGGGTGCCCTGTAGCCCATTTAGGGTACCAACTGCATATTTTAAAGGGGAGGCACGCAGTCCCCTCCCTGTACCAATATAACCCAGGGAACCCCATCTCCCAGGGCCCGCCCGGTAAATGGTGGGTGCCCTGGATCCCACCCAGGGCACTCATTCCATGTTCAAAAGGGGGAGAGGCCCGCACTGCCCTACCCGGGCCAATATTAAGCCCAGAGACACCTTCCCCAAGGCCAACCCCATATTTTTAATAGGGAGCACACAGCCCTCCTCCTGGTTCAATTTTGTCCCCGGAGACCCCATCCCCTGGGGCCCAGCCAGTAACAGGTGGGCGCACTGGATCCAACCCATAGCACCTACTTCCTTTTTGTTGGAGGCCTTGGGGGAACCCCAATGCCCTTTGACCTCAGCAGGTTCCCTGCCTCCAGCATTAGCAGGCACTACTCCTCCCTGCTGAAAGGAGCAGTTTTTTCATCTGTTTCCCTGCCAGCTTCAGTGCGGGCAGAGAAACGGATAAAAAGTCTCCTCTCAGCGGATGCCAGCATTTTACATACTCCCGCCCTCTGGGAGCAGACTTAGTGTTTACTCTCACTTGGCAGGAGCTTTAAAATTGCCCCCGCCAAGAGAGAGCAAACAAGTTATATCCCGGGGTGGGCACCCCAGGACATACCAGAAGCCATCTCTGGGAGATTGGGTCCCCAGGGCCATTAATGGCTGTGGAAGGGGGGCCGTACAACCCCTCCCTTTCCTATACACAGCTGGTTTCTGGGGGATGGGGTTCTCATGGCCGAACATGGCCCCTCTTCCCCATTTGTTTTAAGGCTGGTCCAGAGGGATGGTGTCCCGGGGGCCAAAATCAGACCAGGAGGGGGGCCGCATGCCCCCCATCCCTGTATTCTAATGTGTCCTGGACCCAGGGGATGGGGTGCCCAGGGCCAAAATCCGCCCAGTAGGAAGGCCACAAAGACCTCCATTCCCTGTTTCTGTAATCTCCCAGGTCCCAGGAGACGATGTCCTCGGGTCCAAAATCAGCATCGGTAGGGCGGCCATGTGCATCTCCCTACCCCTTAATACAAGAAATATTCCCCTGGGACCTGGCCTACCCCAGGGCAGACCTAAGCGAGCATGGGAGACTATGGGTTTTTTTCAATTTCCTCTACTAATTCATGGCAAAACTGAAAAACGTTTCTGGCCTTTAGCGGGGTCCCTGCGGTCCCAACCACCAGGCCTAGGGGGTTCAGGGTACTCCTATCCTGCCCCCTTTTGTTTTTTTGTGTTTGTTTCTTGAGACTCGGCTGAGTCCAAGTGTCAAGATTACTGCGTCCTCTTGAAGTAGTGGTAGCCAATCAGATCTCATTTTGAGATCTGTTGGATCAGCGGAGGGTCTGCATCCCTAGATACCTATATTTCTTTTTCCTTTAATAATGCCAAAACTACTTAATGGATTTGCACTAAATTACTAAAAGGACTCTTTCTGGACCAAGAACTAGCTTTCTGGCACATATGGTGTGATTCCGTTCAGCGGTTCGGACTGTAGTTGTGTTCAAAATCCCAAAGGGAAATTGCATGGGGAAAACGAATTATGGGACCCCACCTTGTTCTTGGCCCCCGCTTGATGAATCACCCTGTAACGTTTCCAGACAGCAGCTGAAGGGATTGATGTACTAGTTTCGAAAAGGTTGTGAAGATTTGTCAAACAGCACTAAAGTTATTAGAAAAACAAAAAACACTTTGTCTATGGATATATATATCTGTGTGTGTGTGAATCTCATTGAATAAAGCCGAAGTGGACCAGACCCAGATTCCAGTACGTTGCTCACCTATTTTTTATTGATGTATCATAGTAAGTCTACATATTTTTCAGAGATCAATCCAAAGCAGATGCCCAGCATATGGGGATGGCTTTAGTTGGCGGGTCTCGTTCTTGCTTCTATATCAAAAGAATTCCCTCCCGCAAACAGAGTAATGCAAGCCACTCCATGAGAGGGTATGCTTCAGTGAGTTTTTGTTTGAAGGTGGAGAAGACCACACGTTTCACACACCAGATTTGTGTTCACGGAAACGTACTTTAAATGAGTATCACATATATAAAACAAACCATACCAAAATGAATTTGAAACCACATTTGTAAAACACCCAAGTGCCCAGACCGATAGTGATAGGTCCAAAATTACTTAGTATCCATTATTACTAAATGAATATCATAATCAATCAGTGAAACAGGTACAAATTATCGGCACTCCATTAGTTGTCTATTAAATTCACTATAAGATAGAGTAGACAGACACAAAGGCAATATTTTCATCTGATGTTACCTTTAGTAGCAGAAAATAGGTTCAATATTAATTAAAATGCACCATGTCATTATCCAATGTTTTTACCATAACATATCTTCATTTACGTGATCAACACCAGATTGTATCAACTGAAAAGGAAGAAAGACTAAGGGAGGGGTTGCCATGTTTTCACAATATTAGAGTCACAACTGTCATAATGTAAAACAGTTCTCCAGAATAGTGATACTCACATTTAGCAACCATGCTATTTTCTCATCATAAATCAATACTAGGTCAAAAAGAGAAATTTGCAAGTATTGCTATCATCCAGTAAAATTGTGCGTGTATGTGTGCATGTGTGTGTGTTTGTGTGTGTGTGTGTATGCGTGTGTGTGTGACATGATGCCTGGACAAAGTCAGTTGAAAATCTTTTACTTCCTAACCTGTCTATCTACAATTTTAAATTTAAAACACATTGAAACATATCCTAGAAATGATGGTCTGATTCTCAATCTTGCAATAAAACAGTTACTAGACCATGTGAGTTAAAATGATTTACATTTTACAAGATTTCACCATGGATATGTATCCCTACTGCACCCTGCTTCTCTTATTTCAAGCCAAATATCAACAGGAAATAAAATGTCTAATAAATGTGGATGAAAACAATTATTCCGATACCCAACAACAGAAGCTACAACTCCCTCGTCTACCTAAAACTGCATGCAAGAAGATGATGTTGTTTGCTAATTACAGAACAAAATGCTTATAGGGACTACAAAAAAATAACTATAGCATAAAAAAGATCTCAGACCAGCAAGCATCCAACTTGTACACCATCATCCGTCTGGGTCCCTTCTGCTATGCCTTCAAAATTGAAATCTGCCCGACCCAAAAAGTAAAGCAAAGAGCACCACAATGTCAGAGCAGTCATGCCCCTATCCTCCAGAAATTATACACATTTAAGGCAATAATGGTAGTTAATGGGGAATGCAAGTGTTTCAGAGGCCTGGGAAAAAAAACAAGACCGGCAGACCAAAGATTATGTGGTTTGCATGGACAATGTCCTGTTAGCATTCTATTTCAATGTGAACATCTTTCTTGACCAGTTCTTGCTCCTACACCTCCCCTGCTTCAACCCGCATTGCAAGAAATAAAACGGCTCAAACCTAGATGTGCACAGTACTACAGGTATTTTTGCCTCTCCCAACTGTACTGTTGTGTGAGTTAGGAATTACTGAACCCTTTTGGCTCTGACATCCACAGCAACCTCGACCCATCACTCTCACCCACCTCTGCACTCTAACCAACGTGTCCCACCCCCACCAGATCACTGACTGGAAGGAGCTCACGGCTGATGACACTGCCTCCATTATGATCTCAGTTCTCTCTGGATCTCCCTCAGACCCTTGCCCGTATCACATCTACAACCTAGGAAAAGAACTGATCAGAGGCCCCCTCATAGTACTCTTTAAAACCTCCATCACCACAACCACCATCTCAGAAGCTTGGAAGCATGCCAAGGTTAAACCTCTACTGAAGAAACCCTCAGCCAACCCCAACAGGCTCAAAAACTACTGACCCATCTCTCCTGCCCTTTCCCGCCAAAGTCCTGGAGAAAGCCATCAACTACCAGCTCACAGACTACCTTGTAGAAAACCCTCTCCCCCAACCCATCCCAATCAGACTCCCTGCCCAACCACAGCACAAGACCGCCCTAATTGCAGCAACATAGGACATCAGATGCCTCCCTTACCTAGGCGGATTGACCGCCCTCAACCTTCTCAACCTTTCGGCAGCCTTTTGCAACTTCTCCCACCACACCCTCATCACCAGATTCCACAACGTAGGCATCCAGGGCAAACTTCTAGACTGGAGCTCCTCCTCAGTCAAACACAGAGGGTCCACCTTCTACCCTTCTCCTCTGCTCACAAAGACATCATATGTGGCATCCCCGAGTGCTCCTCCCTCAGCCCCACCCTCTTCAACACCTACATGACACCTCTGGCAAACATTGCCCACACTCACGGACTCAACATCATCTCCTACGTTGATGACACCCAGCTCATCCTATCCCTCACAGAAGATGCAGACACCACAAGAACCAACTTTCAAACCACCATGACTGACGTTGCCACCTGCATGAGGACCAACTGCCTGAAACTCAACCTGGACAAAACAGAGGTCATCCTCTTCGGAAACATGCCCTCCCCCTGGGATGACACCTGGCCCTCCGTACTCGGCTCCGCACCCAGCCATACTGACCACGCATGCAACCTCCACAAGATCTTCCAATGGATCCCCATCTCAACCAGGAAGATAGTCACCCAAGCCCTGATCTCAAGCCGACTTGATTTCAGCAACGCACTCTTTACTGGAACCAACCAACAGCTTCTGAACTGCCTCCAAACCATCCAGAACTCGGCAGCCAGACTCATCCTCCACCTCTCCAGAAGATCGAGCATCACCCCACACCTCAGAGCCCTCCACTGGCTCCCAGTCCAGAAAAGATGTCCCTCCAAGCTCCTCACGCATGCCTACGAAGCTTTCCACAGAACCGGACCCAACTACATCAACATCCTCCTGACTTTCCACCAATCGACCGAAGAACTCCACTCCGCCATCCTCGCCTTCGCCCACATCTCCCGCATCTGTTGTAGCCACTGCACAGGTTGCACTTTTTCCTACCTCGCCACAAAATCCTGGAACGACATCCCCCTCCACCTTGGCACCACCCCATCCCTGAAGGACTTCAGGAAAAAGCTCAAGACTTGGCTCTTTGACCACCACATCTGCGAACGAGGACCTTATCTCCACCTAGCACCTGGAGACCCCCCCAGGGGCGACAAGACATGCTCTATAAAAACATCTGGTTGATTGATTGATGGACCCCATAGAACTTTGATGTAAGGGTTAGAGTGCAGTGAAGTGAATGCAGGTTTAGAATGTTGTGCTTGCGTTTTGACGCAGAAGAATAAATACATGTTATACTAAGCTCTGTGTGTGGCATTGTCATTAGCAGGCACCCAGGCTGGGGTAAATGCGGCAACTGCCGACGAGAGAGGGGACAACTAACCCGATGATCGACAGTGCTCTCCCAGTCAGTTTGCCATGGTGCAGAAAACTGCTTGTGCAGACACGTGTGCATCAGTCGAAGTGTCGAATTGATGCTTGACGTATGTGGAGTCAAAGCGCAACTTCAGCCTGAGTAAAGCATTTAAATTTAATGAAAGATACACTGAGAATTTTACACATCATTGGCCATGAATCTGCTGGTAAGGCTGCCGCCTTCCTAACACCACCACCATCACCATTCAATACTGCCAAAAAGCTGAATAGTGGCGACAGATGGAGTGCTTGGATAGAAACATTTGATGATTTAATTGATGTACTAGAAGAAACAGATAGCAAGATTATCAAATACCTTAAGAATCTAGCTGGTAAAGGTGTAAAAGAAGTCATATACAAAATGCCATGAGTTGACAAGATTACATTGTGTAAAATCAAAGAAGCATTGAATCTCTAATTCAGTCCATTGCTAAATGTAAATTGCAAAAGATACACTTTCAGTAAAGTACGACAGAAAGATGGTGAAACCATCAATTTGTTGCGAGACTGAATATGCTCATCAAACACTGAAAGTCCAATGAATTTAATGATGAAGAAGCTATGCACCTCAGAGTTATTGACGGATGCCTGCCAGACTCATTCAGATGACAAATGCTGAGAGAAACTCTTAGTCTGGAGCTGAAGAGCGTGTTGATTGACAAGCTGCTAACATGGAGGCCAGAGGTGGCCAGAGTGAGTGAGTCCTGAACATAAAAAGTAAAATAAAGCATATGACAGAGGTACGCAGGGTGATATTTCCACAGAATAAGTTGTGCCTCAGGTGCGGATTTGTTTCCACATGAAGGTAGCTGTCCCACCATTGGACAAAAGTGCAAAGGCAGTGGGAAGGAGAACCATTTTGTGATAGTTTGCAAGGCGAAAGAAAAAAGAAGTAAAGTGAGTCACAGTGCGAAGACAAAATGGCTGAGCTGAAAGCTTCAGAAGCGATGCTCGGCGCAATCCCACAGTGCCAAGCGACCACACCAATTGAGACAAATTGACACCAAATGAAGTTGATCATCATTTGAATCATCATCAAAGAGTTATTCCATATCTACATCAAGTGAAAGGGAAGACAATGGTTGTGCTATGTCATGATTACCTGAAACAAATGTGCATATGTTAGACTGGCCACTGGTGAAGAAAAATACAGGACTAAGAAAAGTCAACATGGAAAAGCACCAAAGTCATTTAAACATTGTCTGAAGATTACACTAAAGGTAAACAGTTGCTCAATACCTTTTATTATCGACAGTGGTTCATCAAAATATAATGAACTATCCCCATTGCCATAACCTAAGCCATCAAAAACTAAAGCATATACATGGGCTGCATCAATGCCATTAATGCCAATAAAAAGTCCAGGTTAATTTGAAGCAACAATGAAACACAAGAAAATGATAGTACTAGTGTTGCAGCATGGAATTTCAAATCCTTCCTTCGTCACAAACCAAATATCACACTAAGGCATTCACTGAATGCAAAACAACAATTTTATAAGAGGGTCAAAAGCAGAAAGGGACTTGGTTTAAGGACTGAAGCACCTCCAATCCCTAATAGACACAATGAAACCAACAGAAGGTGCACAGTCCGTTCAGAACAAAATAGCAAACTAATAGTTATTGTAAAGGCGTATATGAGATCCTGCGAATACATGTTGAAACATGTTGACCACACTTTTTACACGAACCAAGAATTAGCCTGCAAAATCTATATCAGACTATAGGTTCTTTTAGACATGAAACTTGGTTAATCCATATTAAACACATTTTTTGATCAAGTATTCATTTTTAACCTCACATCACTCTTTAGCACTGCACTTCACTGGAGCCCTCGACTACTTGGGTATACACCCTGGCAGGAGTTTATTTTCCTTCTGGGTTTCACTAGCCTGCGCACCAGGCAGAGTCCTTGGAGATCTGCGATCTCGGGCTCAGACAGTGATTCCTTGGAGTTCCAGATGACGATGCTCCGCCATTAAGGGTGGGCTGATGGACTCCTATCTCCTACGGGGGGGTGTCTCAATTATTCGCAGGATCTCATATACGCCTTTACAATAACTATTAGTTTGCTATTTTGTTCTGAACGGACTATTCACTGAATGCATTCATTGGTGGGGCCCATAACACCAACACTCACACTTCATTGGTCTGCTCTTACGGGAGAGATGAGTGTTCCAAACGCTGACATGAAAGGAATACCTTATAACCTAAAGGAAATTTATTTACATAAACATACACTAAATATCCTTAATCCAGCACATCTTAATCCTGAACCTCGAGATATTCCTTCCACTTAGCCGATGGATCAAATTAGTTGAATTGGAGAAGTGATTTTAATCCTCTTTTATTTATATTCAAATCTTAATCTATTCCTTCTCAATAAATAACCCAACACATTTGTTTTTAATCAATAATATTGTTTATCTAATTAATGCAAATTTTAATAAAACGTTAATCAAACCACAGAACACCATATTTACCTAATCTGGCTATTAGTCATCCTCTAAGTCAATCAAGTCATCATGCAGCACGCTACAGTCCCAAAGATTGGGTCTGGACCATAAGCGTGTACGCATCAATCAATGCCCATCAGTTCGAGAGTCCTCAGTTCATCAGGAAATTGGGCAGCGATTTAGTCTGTCAAAGATTCAGGGAAACAGCTGTCCTGCAGTGTCACCGTCCTCTCCGTCAGCACAACGTCAGGAAAAAGGAAAAGGTCTGCACAACTCACTATTCTACCATCTTTTTATAATGAAAATAATGACAAAATGTAACGAAAGTCAGTTTTGGGCACTTCTGATTGGTTGGTTAAGATCGTCTGTTTCGATTTCCCAAAGTCTATGATGGCACTCCATCAGACATGATCCAACCGGTTGTCAAAATTGTCCATTGTTAAAGCTCTTGGCAAAAGTCCATTCGTGACCTTGTTTGGGTACAGGCTGTGTAGGTCATCTTGAGGCTACTTGTTCAGGAACCTGGGATATGCGCACTTGGTCTGAAACCTTGTGGAATGGTAGCTGTCTCGTCGTGTACGTCAGTCGGCCATTTTGTCAAAGGCCCAATCATACGACTTAAGCGAAACAAACACAAAAAGTAATTAAAACATGGAAATAACGAATAAAATGTTTAACCCTCACTAATTCCCCTATGTGTATGTAATTATCTAGCATAATGGCGACATTTAAAGCGTTTATATTCACCCAATGATGTCATCTGGTGCAACTTACAATTACGTCACAAAAGCATCATGCAATATTCTATTTTCCTAGTATTAGTATGCCAACTTATATTAGTTTACGAATTATTTTAGCCATGCAAAATGCAAATCCCACGTGTAATTCATACATTAGTAAGGTTGGTTAAGTACCACTCAAAACACATTAATACTATTACAATTAATAGATTATTCTAATTAGTATGAACATGCAGAAATGGGGGGGGGTATACAACATTTTGTACTACCCGCTCCATCAATCCCCCCTTTGGTGATTATATCACCACACCATCAAACTTTTGTATTTCTTTTATGGAGTTCCAAAGTGATTTCTTATTTTTATTCATAATTCAGTTTCCCTTGTCTTTTCTCTTTTCGCTGACTTATACATACTCTCCTTAACTTCCTCTAATTCTATTTCTTCAAATTCTCTCTCTTGTTTCTTACCTTTTCTCCTTAAATTTTCTCTTTTTAACTTTTTCTGACTTTTATTCCTTTTGCAACAGATACACCCTAATCTTATTAATACTATGAAAATCACACAGGTTAATGGAAATAAGATTTTATCTAAAAAGGTACTACCTAAGTTTACTAAGAAATCTTTAATAGCTAATATTTTCTTTCCAATCTTTTCCCAAACACCTTCAACCTCCAGTGGTGCAATTTCGTCATGCAGTTCAGTTATATTTTTAATATACATTTTCAAATCTTTACTTTCATCTGGAATGTAAGTACAACAATGTTGAACTTTCATCATTCCACAGACTCCACCCTCTTTTGCCAATAATATATCGAGGGCAAGTCGATTTTGCATTACCATGGCACACATGGCAACCATTTCAGTGTTCACCAATAGAAATCCTCCAGCGGTGCTTGTTGACAAGCGATCCACTACTGTTGAAAGTCTTCTAATTTTGTTTGCATTCAGAGACATTCCCACTGCTGTTATCAATGCTCCAAAGATGTCACCCACAATTTCTGACCAAGATTCTCTCTTACTACGTGCTAAATAACTACCTAAACTATGTACACCATCTTCTCCTCTATCCATATGAAAAATCTTCGGGAAAACCAGGCCTACATAACATGTGCCATACCAATGGTCTGGCAAACGATAATATGCCCTGCTCCCGCAAATGAAATATAATCCAGGAAAAACTGGATCTTTTCCACCTTTAAATCCCCATCCACCCATGATTCGGTATGGATCATGGCACTCACTATTACCTACAAAATAATTATCATATGCAGTTTGATTCCTTCTAATACACAATTTCCCTTTCTGAGGCCAATCTAAAGCCATAGTTGGACTAGCTTCACCTTTCAAGTGTTTTTCCGTTTCACACCAATTGAGACAAATTGACACCAAATGAAGTTGATCATCATTTGAATCATCATCAAAGAGTTCTTCCATATCTACATCAAGTGAAAGGAAAGATAATGATTGTGCTATGTCATGATTACCTGAAATAAATGTGCATATGTTGGACTGGCCACTTGTGAAGAAAAATACAGGACTAAGAAAAGTCAACATGGAAAAGCACCAAAGTCATTCAAACATTGTCTGAAGAATACACTAAAGGTAAACAGTTGCTCAATACCTTTTATTATCGACAGTGGTTAATCAAAATATAATGAACTATCCCCATTGCCATAACCTAAGCCATCAAAAACTAAAGTATATACATGTGCTGCATCAATGCCATTAGTGCCCATAAAAAGTCCAGGTTCATTTGAAGCAACAATAAAACACAAGAAAATGATAGTACTAGTGTTGCAGCATGGAATTTCAAATCCTCCCTTCGTCACAGACCAAATCTCACACTAACGCATTCTCTCAATGCATTCATTGGTGGGGCCCATAACACCAACACTCACACTTCATTGGTCTGCTCTTACGGGAGAGATGAGTGTTCCAAACGCTGACATGAAAGGAATACCTTATAACCTAAAGGAAGTTTATTTACATAAACATGCACTAAATATCCTTAATCCAGCACATCTTAATCCTGAACCTTGAGATATTCCTTCCACTTAGCCGATGGATCAAATTAGTTGAATTGGAGAAGTGATTTTAATCCTATTTTATTTAAATTCAAATCTTAATCTATTCTTTCTCAATAAATAACCCAACACATTTTCTTGTTAATCAAGAATATTGTTTATCTAATTAATGCAAATTTTAATAAAACGTTAATCAAACCACAGAACACCATCTTTACCTAATCTGGCTATTAGTCATCCTCTAAGTCAATCAAGTCGTCATTCAGCACGCTACAGTCCCAAAGATTGGGTCTGGACCATAAGCGTGTACGCATCAATCAATGCACATCAGTTTGAGAGTCCTCAGTTCATCAGGAAATTGGGCAGCGATTTAGTCTGTCAAAGATTCAGGGAAACAGCTGTCCTGCAGTGTCACCGTCCTCTCCGTCAGCATAACGTCAGGAAAAAGGAAAAGGTCCGCACAACTCACTATTCTACCATCTTTTTATAATGAAAATAATGACAAAATGTAACGAAAGTCAGTTTTGGGCACTTCTGATTGGTTGGTTAAGATCGTCTGTTTCGGTTTCCCAAAGTCTATGATGTCACTCCGTCAGACATGATCCATCCGGTTGTCAAAATTGTCCATTGTTAAAGCTCTTGGCAAAAGTCCAGTCGTGATCTTATTTGGATACAGGCTGTGTAGGTCATCTTGAGGCCACTTGTTCAGGAGCCTGGGACATGCGCACTTGGTCTGAAACCTCGTGGAATGGTAGCTGTCTCGTCGTGTACGTCGGTCGGCCATTTTGTCATAAGCCCAATCGGTCAACTTAAGCGAAACAAACACAAAAAGTAATTAAAACATGGAAATAATGAATAAAATGTTTAACCCTCACTAATTCCCCTATGTGTATGTAATTATCTAGCATAATGGCGACATTTAAAGCGTTTATATTCACCCAATGATGTCATCTGGTGCAACTTACAATTACGTCACAAAAGCAACATACATCATGCAATATTCTATTTTCCTAGTATTAGTATTCGTACGTATGTTAGTTTACAAATTGTTTTAGCCATGCAAAATGCAAATCCCAAGTGTAATTCATACATTACTAAGGTTGGTTAAGTACCACTCAAAACACATTAATACTATTACAATTTATAGATTATTCTAATTAGTATGAACATGCAGAAATGAGGGGGGTATACAATATTTTATTCTACCCGCTCCATCAATCCCCCCTTTGGTGATTATATCACCACACCATCACCATTTTGTATTCCTTTTATGGAGTTTCAAAGTGATTTCTTATTTTTATTCATAATTCAGTTTCCCCTGTCTCTTCTCTTTTCGCTGACTTATACATACTCTCCTTAACTTCCTCTAATTCTATTTCTTCAAATTATCTCTCTTGTTTCTTACCTTTTCTCCTTAAATTTTCTCTTTTTAACTTTTTCTGATTTTTATTCCTTTTACAACAGATTCACCCTAATCTTATTATTAATTGTATGAAAATCACACAGGTTAATGGAAATAAGATTGTACCTAAAAAGGTACTACCTAAGTTTACTAAGAAATCTTTAATAGCTAATATTTTCTTTCCAATCTTTTCCCAAACACCTAAAACCTCCAGTGGTGCAATTTTGTCATGCAGTTCAGTTATATTTGTAATATAAATTTTCAAATCTTTACTTTCGTCTGGAATGTAAGTACAACAATGTTGAACTTTCAGCATTCCACAGACTCCACCCTCTTTTGCCAATAATATAACAAGGCAAGTCGATTTTACATTACCATGGGACACATGGCAACCATTTCAGTGTTCACCAATAAAAATCCTCCAGCGGTGCTTGTTGACAAGCGATCCACTACTGTTGAAAGTCTTCTAATTTTGTTTGCATTCAGAGAAAACTTTCAAGTGTTTTTTTGTTTCTACATCCCAGACTGTCTTCTCCACCTTTCCTTCAGATGCCTTTCTTTGCATTTTCAGTCTCCTTTCTTCAACCATATCTAAAAATTTATTTTCCTCTTTCTTTAAATTGCAAGTCAAATTGTTTTTAAATATATATTCTAATGTTAGTTCTTTAGTCTCTAAGAAAAATTCACCTAATACCTTTGTAGGTTTTACCTTGTTTAGCTTGTTAATTGATGGTACTTGTGAAAATATGTTATCTACATCTGAAAAATAATACTCTAATTTTCCTGTTTGGTCAAATAAACTAGCTATTACACTACATGTTATTCCATAAGTTACTGGAAGGTGGTGATAAGTCACTCCCTCCGATACAGAGGCAGGTAACTGCATACAAACGTGGCACTCCCTTATGTCCATTGTCTTTACATATTCATACAACAATTTCGAAAACACATTATTAGAAAAATCGGTTATAGACCTGTCTTTATGTAAATAGTTTTTATCTATTCTAGTCGGAACTACCTTTTGAATCTTTTCTATATTAGTTTTCTTTTCACTATATCCTTCTATTGTATCTATAGTAACCTTAAATGAGATCAGGAGAGCAAGTATGCTCCACAGAAGTATTAGTAATCCTGCACAACAACAACACATTGTACACCATCTTCGCAAAAATATACATCTACCTTTTCTACTATCTGTGTTTGCCATTTTTGTTAAAATGGACAGTGTCTTTTGACTTAGCCTCGTCTACTTCACAACTAGTTTGTCTAACCCAAGGCTCTAAGCACCTACTTGGTTCTATCAGTTTTTGTCTTTTTCCGTATTTTGTTATCTTTCCATCAGCAGCTTTCTGCTCTCATTCAGTTTGGCATCTCATCATCTTTCACCTTTCCCTCGTGATCTGAATACAGAATGTCCTGAACATCCGCTTCTTCTCCAATATCGGACAAGATAACTCTCAGGATTTCCAATTCTTCGTCCTCCTCAACCACTTCTGGCACAATCACCTCTGGATTTCCTTTTCTATCCGCCTCTTCTTTCACTTCAGGCAGGGCCACATATGTCCATTCTGGTGACTTATACTTCTGGTTGGGTTTTCTTATTCTTTTTGCTTTCTTTAATTACAATGGTTTCTTCATCTTTTAATTTCTCCTGACTCGTCACTTCATTCACCTGTTCAGCCCTTGGTGAATTTACTCGTGTCAGTCGATATCTCAATCTTTTTATTTTATTTGGCCAAACGTCGTCTTTTGCTGCTCTTTTCAATTTACTTCCTTTATCATTCTTTTCAGTTCTCCAAGCCCTCTTTCTTAGAACTCGTCCTTCAGGTACTTCATCTTCACTTTCCTCTGACTCTGTTTCAGCTTGCTTTTTACTCTCAACAGCTTCTTTTTCCACCACTTCTTTTGTTTTTCCTACTTCTGTCCTTCCTCATATCTCTGGCACACAATCTTCCTGCTGACTACTTGTCCCTACTTCTGACTGGATGTTGGAGTTCCCTACACCTCCTCGGGGGTCTTCCACAGTAATCTTTCCCTCTCTCTCTGTATCTGGCACCTGTCCATCTAAATGTGTTATTTCAGGTGGAATTTCTCTCAATTTTTCATCTGGAACTTCTCTCTCAGTAATTTATTTTAATGTCTCTTCACTGTCTTTTCCTTTGTCTTTTCCTTGTCTTTTTCTAGAACATTGAGTTCCTTGTTCAGTCTCTGAGTCTGAGCTGGTATCAGCAATCTGTAACCTTCTTCTCAAGGAAATACTTCTTGGGACAAATGTTAGACTTGGTTCTGATTCCCTGCTTTCAGGGTTCTCTTTTGTTTTTGGCTCTTCGTCATCCGATTCAGTACTGGATTCTGATTCATCAAAATACTCCTTTTCTGTGCTATCCACTGTATTTGGAATTCTCAATGTATGACTTGCATGTATCCAGTTTTTCAGTCCAGCACACTTCACAGCTCTTGTTGTGGTTAAGATAACTTGTCATGGTTTCCCCCACCTTGGTACCAAACAGTTTCTTCTTCTGTATACTTTTATTCTCACCCGGTCCCCTGGGCTCAGATCATGGGCTTGCTTCTTTTCAAGGGTGTTGTCATCCGCTCCAACCTGATGAAACACAGAATGAACTGCGTCAGCCAGGCTTTTACAGTATTCCAACACCATGTCATCAGTTATAGTCATCAGCTTGTTGACTGGTATGAACACATGTCGCATCACCCGTCCCATGATAATTTTATGGGGGCTCAACTCTGTATTTCTGTCTGGAATTGATCTAATAGTCATGAATACCAGAGGCAAGACATCAGGCCATTTCATACCTGTGGCTAAACACATTTTCCCTATCCTGTTTTTGATAGTACCATTCATCTGTTCCACCACACCAGAAGCCTCTGGGCGGTAGGCACAATGTAGTTTTTGCCGTACATTCAATGCTTCACAAATCAATTTTATGATCTCATTATGGAAATGTCCTCCTCGGTCAGATTTAATTGTTACTGGGAAACAGAATCTAGGAATAAATTCCCTCAAAAGTAATTTTGCCACTGTCATTCCATCATTTCTTCTTGTTGGGAATGCTTCTACCCATCTAGAAAACAGACAGACCATAACTAGAACATACCTCAACCTGTTACAGGGAGGCATCTCAATGAAATCCACTTGCATTCTGGTAAAAGGCCCTCCTTTTCGAACTATTGTTCCTAGGCTCACTACTGTCTTTCTTCCATGATTGTATTGCTGACATATTAGGCATCTCTGATAAAGACTTTCTGCTACAAGTCTGAATTTTGCATTGTACCAGGTCTGCTTAAATGACCTGATCATGGCATCTCTCCCTATGTGTTCCTGACCATGATACATCCGTGCCATGGCAGACATCATGCTATCAGGCATAAATGGTCTTCCACCCCGATAGACCCACACATGATCCTTCTCTCTTGGTGCACATCCTGCTCTCACTTCTTCCCAGGTACCCACAATGTTAGTAAACATCAAAGAACAAGAAATCACCTCTTTCTCCTTGGCCCTGTTAATGGAATTCTGATTACGTGCACAGTATTGAGCCATGTCGTTGGCATATTTATTGCCAGTGGCAATGTAATCACCACTTTGACTGTGGCCAGCACACTTCACAACAGCCAATTGCCTAGGCAGCTGTATCGCCTCCAGCCATTTTCCAACCACTTCAGCATTCTTAATGGGAGTTCCACTCGATGTCAAAAACCCTCTCTGCAGCCATATTTGACCGAAGTCGTGTACGACTCCGAAACCATACTGGCTGTCCGTTATCACAGTCACTCTCACACTTTTCCCAATCTTGCATGCTCTAGCCAAAGCAACAAGTTCAGCTACTTGGGCCGATTTTACTCCTTTCAGGTAGGATGCCTCCATCATTGCTGCAACTGTGCATACCGCATATGCTGCACTCAACACTCCATCATCTGTTCTCAAACAAGACCCATCTACAAACATGACGAAATCACTTTCTGGTAAAGGTACATCTTTTATGTCAGGTCGTGGTTTTGTACAGAAGTCGAGTACATGCAGACAGTCGTGATCTGCTTCATCTCTGACTTCTACATTCTCAGCATCAGGTAGGAAATGTTGAAGGATTCACATTCAAACATCTCACAAGACTTACATTCGTTGCACCTAATATGACTTTCTTATACTTAGTCGGCCGACTATGTGTCATATACTGAGTGCGACTCCTTGTTAAAAGGATTGCCACATCATGAGGTACAAACACTTTCACAGGATATCCCATTACAATTCCTTCACTCTGTTCCAAACTCCGGCAGGTAGGAGCCACTGCTTTCAAACACCCAGGTAGGGCTACAGCTACTGGGTCCAGCATTGATGAGAAATATGCAATCGGTCTCCTCAGTTTTCCATGCTTCTGTATTAGAACAGAGAGTGCACATCCATTCCTCTCACTGCAGTACAACTCGAGCTCTTTCTCATAATCAGGCATACCTAATGCAGATGCTTCACACAACCAATCTCTCAATCGTTTAAAAGCTGCCAATTCTTCTTTGTTTAAATCAATGGGATCTCTCACATCACTTCTTGTCAATCATACCAAAAGTTTTGCAATTAACGAAAAATTGACAACAGTATCCAACCATTCCAAGAAACATTCTCACCTCTCTTTGGGTCATGAGTGCTCTCATTCCTTTTATGATCCTTATTCTGTCTATTGTTATCTTTCTCAGTCCTTTTTCAATATTGTGGCCAAAATATTGTACTTCTTTCTTGCAAAATTGCAATTTTGATGGTGACACTTTAAGTCCTCCATCTGCCAGATGATTCAGCAAGGCTATAGTGTCTATCTCACAAGCTTCACAGGTTTTCGACGCCACAAGAAGGTCGTCGATGTATTGAACTAACACTGAATTTTCGGGCATTTCTAGACTTTCCAAAGACTTCTTCAATAGCTGATTAAATATTGAGGGTCTTTCTGTATACCCCTGTGGAATTCGGCACCAAGCCAAAATGCGCTTGCCGAAACAAAAAGCAAAAAGTTGCTGGCTGTCATGGTGCAATGGGATGGAAAAGAAAGCATGGCATAAATCAATCACAGTATACCATTCTGCATCATGGGGAAACTGATACAAAATCACAGATGGATTTGGTACAATAGGACAGCAAGACACAACAATTGTGTTTATCTTTCTCAGATCGTGTACTATCCTGAACTTCCCATTAGGCTTTTTCAATCCCATAATTGGTGAATTACATGAACTACTCATTATTTCTCTCAGAATGCCTTGTTTTTCATTTTCTCAATCACAAGAGTAACTCCATCAATTATTTCAGGTGTCAATTTATATTGAGGTACATTTGGATAGCTTACTCCTTCCTTCACTGTTATTTTTACTGGATCTACATTTCTCATTAATCCCACATCTTCTCCTGTGAAATCCCAAACTTCTGCTTTTACAGACTGTTTCAATTCTTTAGGTAATTCATCAGGGTTAAATACAACATAGGTTTCAGTAACCTCATTTTCCCTGTTTGCCATTGTCATTTTATACAACACATCTTCATCCGGGGTCTCAAAGGCTATCCCATCAGGGGTACAGATTACAGTGCAATTCATCTTACACAGCAAATCCCTACCTAATAAATTCACAGGACTGGTATCACACAAAACAAAGCGGTGCATTTCTGAAAATTTCCCTATGCTAACTTTCACTGGCTCTGTAAGATAAGCTTTAATCTGTCTATTGGATACACCAACTACTTGGATCGTTTCGTCCGAGAGAGGAAGGTTCTTAACATCAGCTGACCTGACAGTTGATCGAGTAGCACCAGTATCAACTAGGAAAGTAATACTTTCATTATTTATCTTCCCATCTACAAATGGGCCTGTCTGGTCTACTTCTAGAGTTGCGCTAAGTACGCACTCTTCTTTCTCCCTTCGGCACCGTCAATAACCCTCTTCTGAATCACTCTCATCGCGTTGTAGCCAATTCTGCGAAACAGTGCTAGCGCGTGGCAGCTAATTTACCTGTTCTTCGTTGTAGAATCCTGTTTCGTTACTATATTCCTGGGAGTTTTTTCTCTGTGGAAAAGGCGGTTTTGGCACCTGATTCTGTTGGGTAACAAACTGCTGCTATCGCTGCGGTTGACCACTCACCTCATTCTGCACCTGTGGATTCAATGATGCATTTTCATTGTTAGTACTTGGGGGAAATTTACACTCGGATTTCCAGTGCCCTATTCTACCACAATTATGACATGGGAATTTCTTTTTAGCTTCTTCTATATTAAAATTTCCCTTACCTTTCCCAGGAATGAACTTTTGTCTCGGGCCTGTATTATTCACTTGTTTCGCTAATTGAGCTTCCTGTCTCTCTGCTACCTTTACTTGTGCCCACAGGGCCTTTTCTTTTAATTTTCGCTGTTTTGCTTCAATCTCATCACTGAAATATTTTGCATGTCTCAATACTTTGTCTATTTTCTTATTTTGCCAGTCTACAGTATGTTGTTTTATCATTTCACTAATCTCTGGACGTAGACCATATACAAAGCTGTATACAAAATGACTTAAATCCTTTTCACTCAAATTTTCATCACCACTAAACCGTTTGAAGGCTAAAATCAGTCTTTCGTAATATGCATGTACTGACTTTTTGCTTTCCTGATGTTTTCTGTCAATTTTCACCCAATCTGTCTCTTTAGGAGGTACTTTGTTTTTCAGAAAGGCAATAACCTGTTCATATTTCTTCATTACCTCCGGATCAGGAGCTCCAGTTTTTGGATCTCTAGGGTATTCCTGAGTTGGCCAATTGATCATTAATTTGCACTCTGTCCATAAATCTGCTGGTACTATTATGTCAAATAGACTATTCAGATCAATCCATAGTACTTTGGACAACTTCACAAATCTGTCCACTTGCCTATACCACTCGACAGGCCTTTCGCATAGTCGAGGGAAATCATTTGTAAAAGACAAAATATCCTGTCTTGTCCATGGAACATGTACATATCCTCCTCCTGGAATTTCTCTCATGGGGAATTCTGTTACTACCTTTTCTTTTTCTCTTACAGGGAATGCTGCAAACGTTTTATCTGGGGCATCATCTCGTTTTCAATACCACCTGCTTCTCCATTTATTCACATCTCCCCATTTTCTCAACAAGATAATTATTTCCTTAATCTGACTTATCCGTCCTGTGGTGTTCAAATTTTCAATATCTTTTTCAGTGAAATCTATTCGATATGGTTTTTGTAAAGCTTTTACCTTTTCAATATCTATACCCATTTCATTTGCTACTTTTTCTAGTCTTTCATGCAGATCTTTCGCTCTCCATGTTACACTTTTGCACAAAAATAGTAACTCCTCATCCTGATAAGTTTTTAATTTCTCTGTGGGGATAGTTCCTACTATTAACTCTTCCAGTACCATTCGTAGTTTGGCCACATCTATTGAATGGGATTCTTTGTCTTTTCTCTGCAAGCTTATCAACCATTCACTCAATTCATCTGTAGATGGACCTACGGGTTTTTCTACATTACCTCGTTCTGAATCCTTTTGCGTTTCTAATATTGATTCCACTGTCATTGTATGTCTTTCCACAAAATTTTGGCCTAAAAAAGGGTCACTCGAAACATTTGGTTCGATCATACTTATTGTCTGTCTCCATGGGTTTTCATTTTGGCTCTGCTTTGGCTTCTCAGCCTGTTTATTGTCTTTCTGTTTATCAAAAATAGGCATCACAGGGCCTATCATCACTGGAACAGTCACAGCTTATAGATTTTTAGTAAATTCTCGTATCTTTTCAGTTAATTCTAAAGTCGTTTTCGCTAATTCTGCCAAATTTTCACCATTTACCTTACCATCTGGTTTTCTCTCTACCTCTCTAATGGAATTACCTTTCTCTAAATCTTGGGACACTGGTTCTGACTTAATGATTCGTAAAGTTTCTCTCTTTGGGGCACTTGGTGTCAACATTTCTGGTTCTGGTTGATACAGAGGTGGATTTTTATAAAACATGTCATCAAGAACATCATCCTCCGATTCATTCACTCCATACCTTCTTGATTCAACATTATGCCTTTTTTCTGTGCATTTTCTACCTCCAATTTCGTCTGCGGTTCTTACAGGAAATAGACCTTCAGTCATACTCGCATTCCGCCACCTTCTCATTCTGTCATCATGATTCTCATGTCCATATGATCTACCAAACATGTACCTATATCTTCTGCCACTCCTCTGTCTCTTCAGTCATGCATTTCCTCTTCCCATTCGGTCAATGCTTCAAATTGTGTTGATCTAGGTCTTGGTTCTAGATTCATCATTTTCTCTCTCAAATTTCTCAAAACTGCTAAATTAAATGAACCATGCTCTGGAAATACCAAGACTCCGTCGTTCTTGGTATATTTTACCCAATTGTCTAACCAAATACAAGTATGATATCCGTATTTCGCAACCATAAAGGATGCGGAGGTTTTAGGTGGAGGAAGTAATTGTCTTTCCCTAGTCACAATTGGTTTGTCCTTCTTAAACCACTTTTTAATTCTCCCAAACCAGGACTTTTTCTCCTTTTCTGGTGAATCGTAATACATTTTTTTGTTTTTCGTATATCACTAGTTTCTCCTTCTAACTGTACCGCTAATCTGACCAATCGTAGCGCGACTCACACTAACGCACCAATCCGGAGCGCCTACATCACCTTTGCAATTCTCCAATCCTAGCGCGGCGTACACTAACGCACCAATCAGGAGCGTCTACGTTTCTAACTGACTAGCCAATCCCAGCACGGTCTTTCTGACGTCAGCAGCCGCTGCCGCAGCTCCTGCTCCTGTTGACCCCTCCTTTATAAAATTCTTACGGTAAGTTTTTTACGTTTTTCAAATTTACAAACCTGTTAGTAACATCACAAAAACACCACCATTGTCCGCTTCGCTAACCAAAGAATAGCAAAAGACCTTTTTCACAAGAATTCCGTCTTTCCGGAGAGCAGCGCTTACCTCTGCCCTACTACGGAATCGTTACTTCTGTTGATAAAGTAGCACATCCCTCTACCTTACCCTTCTAGCAAGCATTTGCTAACTGTTTCTCCAGAATTAAGACACCTGGTTGGAGACCCAATGCTCCTGAGAAATAAAACCAGAGTTTCACAATTAACCTGAATGCTATTTCATTCACGCACTTTCACACGGAAATGTAGTTTATTCACACAGAAATCTGTCTTTCCCGAGAACAGCGAACAGTCTGTCCTACTACAGAATTAATGTGAGGTGCACCCCCAAACGATGGGGTGTGTCCCCCTGGCACTGATTATAGTCCTTGAAAGAGGTTTCCAGATTTATGAAGAAGATCGTTGCGAGTTTTTTTTGACAAAAAGCTTTATTGTTCATTTGAAATTTTCATAAAGCTCAGAATCGTTTGGTGATTCATGTGTACTTAAACAGCTGATACTAAGTTGTATTCCCGTATTTTATATTCCCAATGCATTTCGGCGTTTTATGCCTTCATCAGGGGAAATCTAGGAAGAAAAGATGTAGGCGTATGAGGACTGGAGGTTACTGCTATGTAGGAAAAAATGAAAGGAATGCGATGGGACGAAAATGGAGTGACGGGTGGGTGAAGGATTAAAAAGGTGCTTATAAGGACCAGTGATTGTACTTATAACGATGATGTGCCTAATATTACGCGTGTTGGTACATGCCGAAAATGTGGTCTAAAATATAAAGTGCAGTCCGGTAAATAATAATAGTGTGAACACTTACGTGCTACGACCCTGTAGTATGAAGCGGTGTCTGTGCGGTTTTAACTGGTAGTTTGTTAACGGAACCGAGTGAAGGACTTAAGTAAAGGTGAAAAAAAGATTTAACGTTTTAACGTAACGTGATGGCCTTAAAGAGTTAGTATTTGTGATTGTCGATAAAACGTGTTACAGTTATTCGGATGCATAGATGCTTACCGAGTATCAGTGGTGTCTCCGTATCAAGCCGGCGGTGCGCGGGAAGCGTGCTCGCTGAGGTTTCAAAACGCGGAAGTATGTAGTGTTCAATAGAGTGTGACGTGGGTGTTTTGCTAGGTGTTGAAGAAAGACTATGATGGTGTATGGGAGAGGTGAAGACAGACTAAAATCGGGTATGTGGGGGGTGTGCATATGACTTATAAAAAATAATAAAAGAAGAAATAAAAAAGATAAAAGTGGGACCAGTTGGTGTATAATGTGGTGGATGTAAATGTGCATAAAGAATAATAAACGAGTATATGGGGAAATATAGACGTGGTAATACACGTTGGAACAGGAACATCAATAAAGGAGTTTAAAATTTGGAAGTGAATCAAATTCGACTGTGACAAGGCTTGAAAATACAGTCAATGATAAAATGAACATTGATTAACAAGATGTTGTGAGTTAATACAGATAAATTGGCTAAATAGCGTTCATCATCTCTAATGTAACCATGGTGCACCTTCAGATATGGAAATTTAGAGATAACATGTAAATTCCATCCGGTCATTCATGCCGAATGGTTTCATAGAATTCAAAATGTAAATCCAGTGATTCTCTCTTTGCAGTAAGAAGTTGTGATTGTCTCTACCTTCCTTTCTTGTGGTTGTTTCAAGGATACAGAATTTCAATTGGCTGACATTATGTCCAGCTTCAGTGAAATGTTGGGCAACTGTTGACTTGAGTTGTCTGGTCCTGATGTTAGATTTGTGTTCGTTAAGTCTGATTTTTATTTTTCTCTCCGTCTGTCCAACATATATTTTGCCACACGGGCATTTGAGCATATAAATGACGTTAGAGGTGTCACATGTCGCTGTAGCTTTGATTTTAATCTTGTGTCCCTTCATTGGGTGTGTGATGTAATTACCTTTGATGATGTTATTGCAATTATTGCAGTTTAGACATGGAATAGTCCCCTTAAAGATAGGTTGTACAGAGGATGGTTGTGTTTGTTTGAGTATTTCTCCAATGTTTTTATTTCTCGTGTAGGCAAAAACTGGTTCATTGTCAAAGAAGGGGTTGAAATCCTGTTCCAATTTTAACAGCTGCCAATGTCTTTTGATGATGCGTTTGTAAGTGGCGCTCATGGTGGAATATTTGGAAACTACGGTAATTTGGTTCTTGTCAGTTTTAGATTGAATTCTGAGAAGTTCATTGCGACTTTTGGTGGATGAACATTGTTTTGCTTCTTGTAGTACCAGATCAGGGTAACCGCGAGATTTGAATCTTTGTGTTAAGATGTTTAGTTGATCAATGACTTTATTGGGGTTTGAAACAATCCTTTTTACTCTGAGCATTTGTGAATATGGAAGGTGTTGTTTGAGAGGAAGAGGATGAAAACTTTGATAGTGTAAGGTGTTGTTTCTATCCGTTGCTTACCTATATAGGTCTGTATCGAATCCTGTAGTTGTCTTGGTGATGTTAACGTCTAGAAATGTGATGGTCTGTGGATGGATGTTTGAAGTAAACTGTAGGCGTTGGTCGATTTGATTGAGTTGATCGAGGTGATTTTCGAGGATGTGAACTGGACCTTTCCATACGATGAATATATCGTCAATGAATCTTAAATATAGTTTCAGGTGGTTTATCCATGATGGTATGGAGAGAATGTTGTCTTCCTCAAAGCAATTCATGAAAATATTCGCGTATGCTGGAGCAGCACAATTTCCCATAGATGTACCCGTTAACTGTTGGTACCATTCATCATTGTGTTGGAAGTAGCTGTGTAGTAGTGTAAATTGCATCAGTTCCATCAAAAAAACCTGTAGGTTTTGTGAGTAGTTGGAGTGTAGTAAAGCTTGTTCGATGGCTTCCAGACCAAGTTGATGGGGAATGGAGGTGTATAATGAATTGACATCTACAGTGCATAGGCTGATGTCTTCTTCGTCTGTAAGGTTGATTTGGTTTAGTTTAACAAGAAAGTCAGTGGTGTCTTTGATGAAGGATCTCATAATGTTGACACTGGGTTGTAGGTGTCGATCAAGGTATTTGGCCACTGGTTCATGTAGACTTACTCGGGTGGTAACTATTGGTCGACATGGTGGCTCGATGGGATTTTTGTGAATTTTGGGTACCATAAAAATGGTTGGACTCTTGGGATTGGGTTGTATGAGGTATTTTTGCACTTTTTCATTGATGGTACCATTGTCAACAGCTGTTTGGACGATTTGTTGTAGAATTTCTTTGAATTGTGTCGTGGGATTGAATCCCAGTTTCATATATGTGTTGAAATCCTGTAGGTGAGTCAGTACTTGAGTGTTGTAATAGGTGGTATTGAGAACAACTAAGGCACCTCCTTTGTCAGCTTTAGTACAAATGATGTCAGGATTCTGTGCTATCGCCTTTATTATACCCAATTCCTTATTTGTGAGATTACTGAGTTTTGATCTTTTTTTGTTGTTGAGTTTAGCTATGTCGTTTTTCACTGCTGTCTCAAACAAGTCTAGACATTTATGGCTAACCGGTGCCATGAAAGTGCTTCTCGAGTGTAGACCCATGAGGGCATCTTCACCTTGTTCATCACGAGGCTCAAGGATATTATCAAAAAAATGGCGTAGTCTGAGTTTTCTCATCAGTTTGAAAAAACTGATGTTGAGTTCTAAGGTGTTGGTGCCCGAAGTTGGCACGAAGGATGTACCTTTTTGTAGGATTTTTAATTCCATGTCGTTGAAGTGGTAGTCAGAAATGTTGATAACAAGGTTATCTGTTAATTCCCTTTCTTTGATCTGTCCTTCTTTGCTGTTGCTGTGCGTGTTTGTGGTTGATCCTTGTCCTTTTCTTCGGTTTTTCCTGCGGCTCCTCCTGGGTCGTCTTGATCTGAATGGCCCATTTCTAAAAAAGGAGTTTCTTCGGTAGTGATGTTGGAGGTTGATGTTGAAGGCATGCTTGTCAGGGTCACAGTTGGTGTTTTGTCTTTAGCCATGTGTCTTCTGGGTTGTTGGGTAGGGTCACTGTCTGAAGAGGAGGTATCAGTGTTAGTTGTATAAGTTTTGTTCTGTCTACGTCTAGCGTAAATTTCAGCCCACGAGTATACCTCTCCCATTTTGTAGTCAATCGTGTCTCTTCGGAATTTGCGAATTTTTCGCTCGTTTACCTCCGCTGTGTGTTTGGCTAATTGGTTATTAATGTCTTCAAGTATGTTGTTTAGTTCATCTGTTGTTAGAGAATTTTCGAGTTTGGTTTTGATGTTGTGGATATCTTTGGTTAACTCTTCCAGAATGGTTGACAATTCTTCTATGATCAGGAGAATTAAGTCCAAAGAGCATTTGTTTAGGATAGCGAACCACCTGTCTTTCAATTTTTGTTGATTTTTACATAAGGAAGGTTTCAGTGGGATTCTAAGACCCCTTGGTATTCTTTGGGCCTTATGGTACCTGATCAAGGTACTTGCATGTAAGCGTTGATTAATCTCCTTCTTAGAGAGATATAAGAGTTGGCGGATGTTCTGTTCTTTCGTGTTTCTACTGGAAAAAGTGGTTGTGTCCTCATTGATAAGAGCATATATTCTGGAGGCTTCTTCTTGTCCAAAATCGAATGTGTCCGCTCTGGTTTCGGTAAGGTGGGAGATTTCCTCAAATTCCTCAACTAAACATCTTAACACAAAGATTCAAATCTCGCGGTTTCCCTGATCTGGTACTACAAGAAGCAAAACAACGTTCATCCACCAAAAGTCGCAATGAACTTCTCAGAATTCAAACTAAAACTGACAAGAACCAAATTACCGTAGTTTCCAAATATTCCACCATGAGCGCCACTTACAAACGCATCATCAAAAGACATTGGCAGCTGTTAAAATTGGAACAGGATTTCAACCACATCTTTGACAATGAACCAGTTTTTGCCTACACGAGAAATAAAAACATTGGAGAAATACTCAAACAAACACAACCATCCTCTGTACAACCTATCTTTAAGGGGACTATTCCATGTCTAAACTGCAATAATTGCAATAACATCATCAAAGGTAATTACATCACACACCCAATGAAGGGACACAAGATTAAAATCAAAGCTACAGCAACATGTGACACCTCTAACGTCATTTATATGCTCAAATGCCCGTGTGGCAAAATATATGTTGGACAGACGGAGAGAAAAATAAAAATCAGACTTAACGAACACAAATCTAACATCAGGACCAGACAACTCAAGTCAACAGTTGCCCAACATTTCACTGAAGCTGAACATAATGTCAGCCAATTGAAATTCTGTATCCTTGAAACAACCACAAGAAAGGAAGGTAGAGACAATCACAACTTCTTACTGCAAAGAGAGAATCACTGGATTTACCTTTTGAATTCTATGAAACCATTCGGCCTGAATGACCGGATGGAATTTACATGTTATCTCTAAATTTCCATATCTGAAGGCGCACCATGGTTACATTAGAGATGATGAACGCTATTTAGCCAATTTATCTGTATTAACTCACAACATCTTGTTAATCAATGTTCATTTTATCATTGACTGTATTTTCAAGCCTTGTCACAGTCGAATTTGATTCACTTCCAAATTTTTCTTAAACTCCTTTATTGATGTTCCTGTTCCAACGTGTATTACCACGTCTATATTTCCCCATATACTCGTTTATTATTCTTTATGCACATTTACATCCACCACATTATACACCAACTGGTCCCACTTTTATCTTTTTTATTTCTTCTTTTATTATTTTTTATAAGTCATATGCACACCCCCCACATACCTGATTTTAGTCTGTCTTCACCTCTCCCATACACCATCATAGTCTTTCTTCAACACATAGCAAAACACCCACGTCACACTCTATTGAACACTACATACTTCCGCGTTTTGAAACCTCAGCGAGCACGCTTCCCGCGCACCGCCGGCTTGATACGGAGACACCACTGATACTCGGTAAGCATCTATGCATCCGAATAACTGTAACACGTTTTATCGACAATCACAAATATTATCTCTTTAAGGCCATCACGTTACGTTAAAACATTAAATCTTTTTTTCACCTTTACTTAAGTCCTTCACTCGGTTCCGTTAACAAACTACCAGTTAAAACCGCACAGACACCACTTCATACTACAGGGTCGTAGCACGTAAGTGTTCACACTATTATTATTTACCGGACTGCACTTTATATTTTAGACCACATTTTCGGCATGTACCCACACGCGTAATATTAGGCACATCATCGTTATAAGTACAATCACTGGTCCTTATAAGCACCTTTTTAATCCTTCACCCACCCGTCACTCCATTTTCGTCTACCGCGTTCCTTTCATTTTTTCCTACATAGCAGTAACCTCCAGTCCTCATACGCCTACATCTTTTCTTTCTAGATTTCCCCTGATGAAGGCATAAAATGCCGAAATGCATTGGGAATATAAAATACGGGAATACAACTTAGTATCAGCTTTTTAAGTACACATGAATCACCAAACGATTCTGAGCTTTATGAAAATTTCAAATGAACAATAAAGCTTTTTGTCAAAAAAAACTCGCAACGATCTTCTTCATAAATCTGGAAACCTCTTTCGAGGACTATAATCAGTGCCAGGGGGACACACCCCATCGTTTGGGGGTGCACCTCACAATTCATACCTACACTCGCTTTCGGAGAGTGATACCCCGGAGCACGATTCAACGATTAAATCTCTAACGACCCTTAAGGTAGTGCGCGCACCACATCCCCATTTCCTACTACAGAATTATAACATATGCCAATAAAGTAGCACTTCTCTCTACTTTATCCTTCTAGCAAGCTAAGGGAAAACCTATTACCTTTCCAGTGATAAGCGTTATCAGAGTACCTTCTGGACTCCTGGTACTTAAGACCAAAATTTCACAGGTTACCTTCGCTACCATACGCGTCTCTCATACAGAAAAATGTCTCTAATGGCAACACACGTCGATGCTACCGAATCGAACCCAGAAAATGCGTTGTGCGACTCCAATCGTCACACGTTTCCCCTGCGTACCTACAGGGCAACAACAATTCTGTCTTTCCCGAGAGCAGCGCTTACCTCTGCTCTACTGCGGAACTGTTACAAACTTCCGATTTCGTACATTCCAGAAGCCGTGCAGACAACATAAAACTTGACACGACTCAACATAGAGTGTTAATACATAAACCAATACCAATCAATAATCAATATCAATAAGCAATGTACAAGCAATAATCACGTAAACCAAAACAATAATAACCATCATCCTGCTACCAGAAAAACTGTTGCAGCATGGAATTTCAAATCCTCCCTTCGTCACAGACCAAATATCACACTAACGCATTCTCTCAATGCATTCATTGGTGGGGCCCATAACACCAACACTCACACTTCATTGGTCTGCTGTCACGGGAGAGATGAGTGTTCCAAACGCTGACATGAAAGGAATAAATACCTTATAACCTAAAGGAAGTTTATTTACATAAACATACACTAAATATCTTTAATCCAGCACATCTTAATCCTGAACCTTGAGATATTCCTTCCACTTAGCCGATGGATCAAATTAGTTGAATTGGAGAAGTGATTTTAATCCTCTTTTATTTATATTCAAATCTTAATCTCTTCTTTCTCAATAAATAACCCAACACATTTGCTTGTTAATCAATAATATTGTTTATCTAATTAATGCAAATTTTAATAAAACGTTAATCAAACCACAGAACACCATATTTACCTAATCTGGCTATTAGTCGTCCTCTAAGTCAATCAAGTCGTCATTCAGCACGCTACAGTCCCAAAGATTGGGTCTGGACCATAAGCGTGTACGCATCAATCAATGCACATCAGTTCGAGAGTCCTCAGTTCATCAGGAAATTGGGCAGCGATTTAGTATGTCAAAGATTCAGGGAAACAGCTGTCCTGCAGTGTCACCGCCCTCTCCGTCAGCATAACGTCAGGAAAAAGGAAAAGGTCCGCACAACTCACTATTCTACCATCTTTTTATGATGAAAATAATGACAAAATGTAACGAAAGTCAGTTTTGGGCACTTCTGATTGATTGGTTAAGATCGTCGGATTCGGTTTCCCAAAGTCTATGATGTCACTCCATCAGACATGATCCATCCGGTTGTCAAAATTGTCCATTGTTAAAGCTCTTGGCAAAAGTTCAGTCGTGACCTTGTTTGGGTACAGGCTGTGTAGGTCATCTTGAGGCCACTTGTTCGGGATCCTGGGACATGTGCACTTGGTCTGAAACCTCGTGGAATGGTAGCTGTCTCGTCGTGTATGTCGGTCGGCCATTTTGTCATAGGCCCAATCAGTCAACTTAAGCAAAACAAACACAAAAAGTAATTAAAACATGGAAGTAACGAATAAAATGTTTAACCCTCCCTAATTCCCCTATGTGTATGTAATTATCTAGCATAATGGCGACATTTAAAGCGTTTATATTCACCCAATGATGTCATCTGGTGCAGCTTACAATTAAGTCACAAAAGCAACATACATCATGCAATATTCTATATTCCTAGTATTAGTATGCGTACGTATGTTAGTTTACAAATTATTTTAGCCATGCAAAATGCAAATCCCACGTGTAATTCATATATTAGTAAGGTTGGTTATGTACAACTCAAAACACATTAATAGTATTACAATTAATAGATTATTCTAATTAGTATGAACATGCAGAAATGGGGATGTATACAAAAGTTTGTACTACCCGCTCCATCACTAGCACCCATTCATGTACTTCAATGTATGGTGTCAATGCCTGTTCGCTCAGTTTCAGCACAGCTGCTGATATGTGATTGATATCAGTGAACTATATCATTAATGCTCATCACAAAATAGTATGTCAGTTCCTTTCCTTGTTTCCTGGGTTAGGAAAAGTCAATACTATGAAAGTATGATTACACATTAATGAGGATGTCCATCCTACTTCTCAGAGACAAAGATGAACTGCATTTCGTGTGCAGGAAGCTGTTGAAAAAGAAATTGAATCATTGCTCAAACATAAAATCATTGCACTATACACTGCTCTAACGCCATGAGTTTCTCTCATAGTGGTATTGCCCAAATAGGACAGTGAAGGAGCTGTTTGCATCTGGGTTGACATGTGTCAAGTGAACAAGGCAAATGAATGAGAAGGACATCCAGGTTCGCACATCACTGACATGATAACCCAATTGAATGGTGCAAAGGTCTTCTCTTGCCTTGATTTGAATAAAGGATATCATCAGTTATAACTCGAGGAGAGTTGCAGGTACATTATAACCTTTCTACACATTTTGGTGTGTTCCAATACAAAAGACTATGTTTCAGCATGTAATCAGCTGCAGAGCTGTTTCAAGAAGTCATTCGATGTATCATACAGCCTGTCATGAATGCGTTTAATTATAGTGGTGACATATTGTTTTTTGGAGCTACAAAGAAAAAGCAAGATAAAGATCTCTCACACAAAGGAGTTGTTTACTTGGCGATGCAGGTTTGACTTTGAATGCCGATAAAAGTGAGTTACATAAAACAAAGCTAACATTTTTTGGCCATATCTTTTCTAATGAGGGTATGACACCCGGTTAAGCTAAAGTGCAACACTGTCAACTGCCAATCCCCAACAAGATGTTTTCATGTTACGTTCATTCCTTGGCATGGCCATCTACTGTTTTAGATATATATGAAACTTTGACGCTGTGAGTGCTCATTTGTGATAATTGATGAAAAAGAAGGTTTCATTTCAGTGGTCACATGAATGAGAACAAAGTTCCAAGAGAATCAAACAAGCTATCAAGAATGCTACTGAAATGGCATACTTTGATCCAAAGCTTCATACAGAGGTTGTTGACACTAGCCCAGTTTGGCAATCCAAAGGACTAGATGCCTCCTCGCATTGAATGTTGGGGCCTATGATTGCAAGAATACAACTACACTATTGTCAAAACCCCGCTGATTACTTCTCACGATTGCCTCTACAGTGCCCTGGTACCCCTACCAAGCAGCTTAAGCTTACATAAATGTGATTGTGAAATCCATACCACCCGTTGCCATTTTGTTGGAACAAATTGTGAAGGCCACCAGTCAAGATAGTGACATGCTGAAACTGAAAGACATTATTACATATCAGTCTTTCAAACAGTACACTCGACCGCTTAACAGTGACAGTGAATACTAGAACTTAAAAAATGTCAAAGATGGACTGTCCTTTACTCAAGAAGACATTATTCTAAGACGTTAGAGATTTGTTATTCTAGAGAGTCTGCGACAACAGATAATTGAAGTGGCCGATGAAGAGCATTGTGGCATTGTTGCCGCAAAATTAGCTCTCTAAAGACTGAGTATGGTTTCCTCATATCCATGAGAGAGTGGAAACAGAATTGAAGGCCTATCATCTATGCAACTGCCTGTCTTAAAAAATACTCAAAACATCGTACACATGTCTGAGTTGCCAAAGCATACATGGGAATGAATTGCCGTTGGCTTCTTCGGTCCTTTTGACAATGGACATCACCTGATGGTGATTCTTGATGAATATTCCCACTCTTTCTTGATAGAAGGTCTCTCATCCACCACTCAAGAAAGAGTCATTAAGTGATTAGATGGCATCTTAGTAACATGGGGTGTTCCTGAGATCCTAAAATCTGACCACAACCCACCTTTCAACAGTCGAAAGTTCAGAAACTTTCCCAGTCATCTTAATGTGAAGAATCAGATGAGCACACCTCTTTGGCCACAGGCCATTGGCCTTGTCGAACGTTTTATGAGTACCCTCAAGAAAGCTGTTCAGCATGCTTTATTGGAAAAGCTCGACCTCAGAACTGTCTTAAATACTACTCCTCGAGCTGATCGTTCAACCCTCGGGAGGAGTAAGGAGGTGCAAAGAGGAGAAATACTTTTATTTTTCATCATATTTTCTTCTTTCTATGTGTGCTGCATTCCGCAGCACACATAAAAAGAGGAAAACACAATCAGTGATAAGAAGATCATCCCCTTCACACAGGCACCCAATTGTGCACCAGCACAGGGGAAAACACAGGGATGCATCATATCGTTTTAAATAGGACACATCCCTGTGCTTTTAAAATGATGGAGCTCAGCGCAGCAAAATGGCTTGTGGCGTCGTGCTGCGTCATTTTGTTGTAAATAAGGCTCTGGATCTGAAAGGACAAATGGAGACCCCCTGACTGCTGTTGCTCATACATTGCCAAAACTTTGACTGTCTGTCCCCAGTTTCGGAATACACGGTCTGCACATGTGAGCAGAGAACCATGATGACTCATTGAAGAGTTATAGTTCTATATATTTGTAAACATTTCTTATTTTTTATTGAACAGAGGGGGAGATATTGTGTAGTGTTAGTTAGCAATGATGGGATCCTTTTGGCTCCTGAGGGTCTTCATAGAACTGTGACATAAATGTTAGAGCAAAGTGAAGTGAATGTAGGTTTAGAATGTTGAGTTTGCGGTTACACACAGAAGAATGAAGATTTGTTATACTAAGGTCCAATAAACAGCATTTATCAAGCATGTGAGACAATGCGTGCCATTACAATGTGGTTGTTACAACGACCACGTTGTTGCATTGCATACCTTTACAATGCAAGTCAGAACAACGACTTCTGTTAGGGGTCAGAAGGTGTTGGATTTAAATTCCAACACCTTCCCTACTGTTGCACAGACTGGGGTTGGAATAGTAAATTATACTATTCAAAAATCCAGCGCCCCCTACAGCAAGTCATTGTTGTGACTTGTGTGGTAAAGGTATGCGATGTCACGTCACAAGGCGGTCGTTGTAACGACTGCGTTGCAATGGGAGGCGTTGTAAATGCATGTGGACTAACGTTACATATATACCTAAGGTCCGTGTGTGGCGTTGTCATTAGCGGTTACCCAGGCTGGGGAGGATGCTACACAAACTTCTCAAAATTCTCAGGAAAAAAAGACAATGTTGGTTAATTTTTAAATCCTACTGCAGAGAAATAAACTATTATAACAGGGCAGAGGATTATTTTACCCCTGGTACAAGCCTAGAGAGGGCATTGGTACCTGGGTCTTGCACTAAAAGCTCCACCCGTCTACATAACATGTTTCAACTATTGATACAGCAAATTGGTCATGCCTATCCCACTCTCCTGTAATCCTTCTTGTGCCTTTATTCTTCTAAAACTGCATGCAGATGAAGCTTGTCACTTATGGAAGCAAGCATCAAGAAGACCTAGGAGAACAAGCAAGGCTAGGGGTCGTGGTATACCTGCCAGACAAAATGTCAGTGTTTCGGTGAGCTCTGTTGCTGCGTGGAGCTTTTCTATATTAAATAGCTGCTTTTTGTTCTTTCTTCAATGAAGAAACATCTACTTGCGTATGCTGGCCATCATTCCTGTGGCACCCTGTGCCGGTATTTACCCTGCGGGAGCAACTGCTTAATTTTGGAGCCATGGCCATGAGTTTCCTGTGAGATGCGAGTGGCCGCCATTTTATTAGCGTGCTGCTCGGTTTATCGAATCTTGCATATGGCACTTCGTTTGCTTCTCTGCATGCGTCTTTCAATACGTATTTTTGGAAACCACACATCAGTGCTGCAGTTGCCCTCTCAAACATAATTTGCATAAGGGCTTTTCCTACTCATTTGTAGTCTGCATTTATGACTGACTGTTTTCGCTATTTGCAGCCGCCATCTTATATGTGCACCACTTTTTCCTCAAAATTTAAGTTTACAGATGTCATGCTCTTTTTAGATATGCTGCCTGCAATTCTGCATTCCTAGTGGCACTCTTCTACATATATAATATACTGAACTGACTTTCTTTGGGTGCACTTTTTTCTTTTTACTGCCTTTAATCATTGCCTCATTTTACTTGCTTCAGCTCTTTTACTGCTAAACCTGACTAAATATTACCAGGTAACTTTTCTGGTTCTTGAAATATGCTAATAAACAGAATTTTCTGTGGTTATCAAACCTTTATATTGTGAATGTTACTACATTCAAATTTATAATACCAGCATATTTAAAATAATAATAATCTGTCCTTATTGTGCATGGGCAAGATTAGAACTCACCAGAAGATCACACACCATTCTCTGCATTATGCTAAGATGGCCAGAGACCTCCTTACTGCTTCTAAACCTCTTTCATCTGGCACAAAACCTAAATGAGCAAAAAATGTTCCTCCTTCACTCATTATGTCTTCTCATAATCCTGTTTTGGATACTACATTTAATGAGGTGAGAGTCCTAAAACCTTTTATGAGTGCCACCAATGAAACACTTCAACAAATTGAGAATCATGGATAAGTATGGAGAGTGCGTTGTTCTAGAGCTACATATAAGTGATCTCCAAGATGTTGCCATTAAGACTTCTCTGTTGGATAAAGAAATACAAAAACAAAAACTACATCCTGAGGATTTAGAAAGCTGAAATACATGTACTGATCTTCGTTTATATGTACTACCAGAAGATATTGAAGGTCCGGATCTTCTTGCCTTCCTGAAGAAATTGTTGCCATAACTTCTGGATCTTCAAAGTATCCACCTTTGAATCTTCAATGGGTGCATCATCTTGGCTGACTCCAGCTTCATTCTACTTCAGGGGCATTATAATTCTCTTCCTAGAGTTGTTACATGTCTTGAGGACACCTAAAAAACAAACATAGACTTGTCTGGACCTCTCCCATACCACAAATGCCTGAAGAAAAAAATGTCTTGATTGTTGTCCTCAAATGCAGTAGTTGAACAATCGCTGTGGCATTCTGCATCTTGTTTGTGTAAAATAAAAAAAAATTGCCCAGAATCACAGGATGTTGATCATCCCTGCCAAGACTCGGACCCCATTCCCCACATTTGAGGTCAACAGCTCTAGCCATTAGGCCACATCGCAATCCGTTCATGAACCTCCTAAACTAAAATTGTTTAGTCAAAATATTTAATCACATTTAATGGATACTACTGTTCAGCGCTCTTAATCAATTTGTTAAATTCATACTCTCGTCTTTTTTTTCTATTTCTATATTTATTCTATATGGCTAGCTTTTATATATTTTACTCTCCTTCCACTTTGCTGTCTCTCTTGTTTTAGGTGCTGACACATTTCATGCTCATTTTCCATGCTTTTTGCTGCAGACCTGGATCTCTTTCCTTGATCTGTCTTCTTATCTTACTGTCCATCTCCTATCCCCTCTTGTTATTCTGTTTGTCTCTTCTGATTTTTCTGTGAGTGTTTTCTTGTTCATTATTGTTATCATGCTTGTTTTGTTCATATATCATGTTGGTGTTAATAAATGGTGTCTTTTTGTTTTCCTTGATGGTTTCACAGCTATTCATCCCTGTTCCTGTATCCCTACCCCCCAACGTCCATCACGTTTAACGTTGTCTTGCGGCGCATTCGTGGTCTGGGTCATCCTGTTAAAAGACAAAAGGTACTTCTGCATGTGTAAAAATCTAATCCACCTGATGTATAATCCCTTAAATTAAAAAATGCAATCGGTTGGTCAGGTTGTTTATTCTCCAGCTATTAGTTGCAAAGAGGGTTTGCCTTCTTTTATCATCTTTTTTTCATAAATTGCTAAATGCTCAGAATGTATCAACTCAATGTGACTCTGATTGACAATGGGTACTGGCCAAAGTAATAATTCAGAACAAAATGCTTTCTTTATTCAATATCTATAGCCCTGATCAAACTGATCTGGATTTTTGGAATAAAATGAAAATAAAATTGGCCTCAATTGACAATCCCAATATAATTTTAGCAGGAAATGTTAATCAGTAGTTAGATCCTTTTACTTATAGGAAATCTAAATATAAATTTCACCCTGATAGATTTCATAAAGCATTTCAATTGGTCATTGCGACTCATCCATTCTTTGACGTCTGGAAAACTTGTAATCCTGATGGTTGCAGATTTATGTTTTCTTCTAGTTTACATCATATTATGTCTAGAATTGACTATATTTTATATACTAAATCCTTACTTCCTTCTATTCAATCCTCAGTAGTTGCCTCAATTTTTATCCCAGACCATGCCCCAGTTTTAGCCTCATTTAAGTTATCCCTTAATAACCATAAAACTGACTGCTGGAAATTTAATCATTTCCTTTTATTAGATAACAATTTTATTACAGAAGCTACTGCTTTATTATATATTTTTTTCAATTTAACCGATCTATTGAAACATCTACTTCTAACAACTGGGATGCTATCAAAGCTTCATTCTGGGCTTTTATCATAGCTTATTTAGCTAAAAGGAAAAAGGTGGCAAATTCTCAATAGAATACATTATATCTACAAATACGACTATTGGAACATACTTATTTTTTCTCTAAATCTTCTTCTGAACTAATTAAGGTCAATTCTACCCATAATAAACTTGCTTCTACTGATGCTTGGAATATCTTGCTTGAAGTTAAATCAAAATATCATGAAGGTCAAAATAGAGCTGGTAAAATGTTGGCTAATCATTTAAAAATTAAATCTGAACATGAAAACATTGATCCTATTCGTAATGAACTTACCAATCACATTGCATCCTCAGATGCTGACATTTCTAATACTTTCCCAAACTACAACATATTATATTCAGAAGAGCCTCATCCTTCAGAGCACAACATACATACTTTTGTTAGTGGTCTTCCTAATTCTCTTACCATCCCAGGTAAATTTGAATCATTAGAAACTGACATAACTCTTCAGGAGATTGTGGATGCTATATACTCCCTAAAAAAGCTAAAGATCCGGAACCTGATGGTTGTTCTATTGAATTGTTTTCTGCTTTTTCTTCCATTTTGCTCCAAAATTACGGGAACTTTTTAATTAATTTCTTTCAGATTCTAAAGCTATTGGATCCTTTTTGGAAGCAGTGATTGTTATTATCCCTAGACCAGACAAAAATCATACCCTTTTTAAGAATATTTTTTTCATTTCATTGATTAACAATGATTGCAAAATAATTGCCAACATTTTTGCATCCTGCCTTGAAACTATTGTTCCCCTGCTTGTTAAATCTGATAAATCTTCTTTTATTATGGGTAGACTCGCAGCTGATATTGTTAGGATGTTTTCAAATGTTCTTGTATTTGGTTAGAAATTTCAATTCTCTCTTGCAGCCATGTCTCTCGATGCTGAAAAGGCATTTGACAGCATTATTTGGCAAAATATGTTTACCACCCTTCCTTGGTTTTTCTTCGCCCCAAAATGTATTTCTTTTATTAAATTATTATACTCAGACCCCCATGCTATTGTGTTTGTTAATGGATGCTGTTCCCTTTATTTTAATTCACATAGAGGCACCAGACAAGGCTGCCCTCTTGCCTCTCTGCTTTTTGCTCTTTGTTTAGAACCCTTCTAAGAACCCATTTGTTCTAATACAATTATATTAGGATTTAAACACAATTCCCTTGAAATCAAGCTATGAGCATATGCTGATAATGTTTTAATATATGTCTATTCCACTCCCCTCTTTAAATCCTTTTTTAGAAGAAATACAGTTTTATTCTACTATTTCTGGCTGTAAATAAAAGATTTTAAAACTGAAATGCTACCATTAAACTCCTCTTGTTATCAATATATGTTTGTTACCACTAATTTTACATGGTGCCCTTCCAAAGTAAAATACCTTTATGTTTCGTTCTCCCCTACTATTCCCAGTATTATTAGTATAATTTTAGCACCGTAAAACTCAAAATTAAAACTTACTCTCATCATAGTCTTTCCTTCATTTATCATGGTGGGGTAGACTCAATACCATCAAAATGATGTTTGTACTACATGTCCTTTTAATATTGTCTATGTTACCTTTTAACCCCTTCGCCGCAGCAGGAATTCCGCCGCGGCGCTGGGGGGGTTTGGGGGCAGTTGCGGTGCCGCCGTGCTCGTGACGGAACCACTCCGTCATGAGTCACGGGCGAGCTGTGCTCATGACGGAGTGGTTCCGTCACGACTCCGCCCACTGCGCTAATCGCCCGCACAGGTGGGGAATTAGCGCCGCGTGGGCGGAGCGGCCGCCAACGGCAGAAGCATGACGGAACCACTCCGTCATGAGCACAGCGCACCCGTGGCTCATGACGGAGTGGTTCCATCATGAGCACGGAACGGGTTAAAATACCCACTTAATATTTTTTTATAATTTGCTCAGATTAATTATATGTGTACCAAATTCCTCTAGAATAATAAACCCTTCGATATTGCCTTGTCTGAAATTAAACCCCAAACACTGAAGGAGGTGTTCGTTTTCCTGATTTCATTTTAATTTTCTCTGCTTTTTTAATTTGACAATTTTATGCTTCAACTAATGATTTTCAAGTCTATTCCATACTACGTTGGATTGTATTTGAATGCTTGTTACTAAATAATTTTTTTAGTTGCAGATGTAGTTTATATGTGTAAATATACTATTATTTCTAAAAAAACAGATTCTAAAATGTTCTCAATATCTGTAACCCAATATTTTCTGAAGGTTTTGATTTTTATCAATGTTCTTTAACCTCTTCTATTTGGTACAAGAAGGTTATTACATTTTGAAGTAAACCAGTTTATTTTAAACATTGGAAGGAGAAGGGTGTTATGTTTGTTCATAAATTTGTAAAACGTAATTCTGTTTGACCTTTTCTCCAATTACAAGCTCAATATAATTAAACAAATTCTTTTTTACAGGAATATAACCAAATTTCATCTGCTCTTTAATCTTTTTTAGAAACTAATAATTCTCCTTCCAACACTGCAATTCTCTCACCCTTTACACCATTACATGACATTCCCCTTGAAACTTTAAAGGACCTTAACAGGTTTCCATTAACCAGGGCAATAGCAGATGGTATTCTATATCTCCAGTTCTATGGTCCTGCAGAGGTTTTCACCCAGATTGGTCAGCCTAAAAATGTTCTGACGATAGGGCCAATTTACCCTATCAAAGGCCTTTGTCGCATCTAAAGTAATGACTGCCGGGGAACTTTGTAAACAGATGCTATGTCGATTGCTCCAATTAGATTATACATAAGATCCTGGATCCCCCTCAAAAAACCCTTCTGATCCTGGTGCAGGAGATCCTCCACAACCCCATTCAACCTATCTGCAAGTATTTTTGCGAAGATTTTATAATCGCTGTTCAGTAGCAAAATGGGCCTGTAGGAATCACAGAGATTGGGATGTTTGTCTGGTTTAGGGATCAGGGTCACTATAGCCTCATTCCAAGAAGTAGGGATCTCCCTGCTTTCCTCATAGATAGCTGAAAACAGTTTCACCATTACTGGTATGAGAAATTTCCACTATTTTTATATATCTCGGAAGGAAGGCCATCCAGACCTGCTGCTTTGCCTGATTTCCCTGTCAAAATTGCCTTCCCAATCTCACTTTCTGTCATAGTACTATTTATAGCATCTCTGCTAACTTTGCCAATTAAACGGGGAGCATCCTGACCCAACCAGCCTTGCACCTTTTCTTCTGTTATTACCAGATCCTTGTGATACACCTTTTCAAAATGGTGTAAAAATGGCTTCTCTTACCTCCACTAACCCTGAAAGATCCAACTTTAAGGGCTTACTTAATTTGAGGGGAACCAGACAGGGATGCCCACTATCCCCTCTTCCTTTCAATTTGTATATCAAACCACTAGCGCTAAAAATTAGAAATCATGAAGGAATACTTCCTTTCAGGTATAGGGGTTGGGAGAGAAAGGTTGGTTTATATGCTGATGACCTAATGGTGTATACATCCGATTTGCACAGCTCACTTCCACTAGTATATAAGCTATCTTCACAATGTGGGCGCATCTCAGGTTATGAAGTGAATGAACATAAACGGTGATAATGGCTTGGAACACTAATCCTCAGAAGCAAAGCGTTAAAACGGAAATGAGATAATTAGGTGTTAGAGTTGTACAAAACATCGAAAGCATACCGGAAACTAATTTCCAAACAGTCTGCAAGGAAATCTTAAGCAACTTCTAAGTTGGTCTCATCTGCCTTTGACAATCTTTAGAAGAGTGAATCTCGTAAAGAGCACGATTCTCCCTAAACTCACTTTCCTATTCCAAAATATCCCCTTGGCTTTGAAAGAGGAGTGTCTTAAAAAGGTGCTGGCCAAGATTAGTAGCTTTATTTGGGCCTCGAAAGGGGCCCGAATTGCATGGAAAAAGCTTAGACGGAAGAATGACAAGGGGGGTTTGCGGCTTCCAGATTTGTCCTACAATGCCAGGATCTTTTTGTTAAAAGGTGGGAAGATGCTCTTCAATGAACCAGATGGATTGGATATTGTGAAAATGTTCAGGGAAATGTTTTTAGATGTGAAGGGAGCGGAACAAGGCTTCATCTTCAAGTTTCGAGACCCTAGATTTGTTTTTTAAGTGAGTCTTAAGACCTTACAGTGTTTTGCAGTTACATGGCACACAATGAGAAAAGAGACAAAAGTAAGCTATTTCAGTGGATTGGCACTAATTTGGGATGCCTCTGGTTCTCCAGAGTGGAATAAAGACAGCCTGGCCATTCCACGAAAGGAAGCAGGGGTACTGAGGTGGGGTCAGCTAATGGAAAACGGAAGTCTGATTTTCCTGGATTAAGGGACAAGAGATCATCCGTACCAGGCTATTGAGCTTCAAATATTTGCAGATATAGGGGCCGATTCCGATCTGGGTCAGAAAGCACTCCGACCGAGCCTGATCCGGAGTGTTTTCCGACCGAGCCGGAGTCCTGCAGTGCGACCGAGCGAGTACGATGCGGCCGTATGCTGCCGTACTCGGTTCAGTCGGACTCCCATAGAAGTCAATGCGAGCCGGTCGCGCGACGCGTACAATGGCTCCCATTGATTGAATGGGTACGTCGCGGACAAGTGCGCCCCCTACAGTGGGTACACATTGGTGCAATCCACACCGTACATGCCTGTGTTGGGGAGACCCATGCGTCTCCCCCTGTGTCCGAGTCGTAGGGCTGTGGGTGACACGGGGTCCGACGCGGACCCCCAAAGGCAACCAACTGGACAATTTGCATGCCGGACACTCCGGTTCACTAAGGCTGTCCGGCGCGTGCATCGTACTGGCTCGGTCGTGAATCCCATCCATTGCACACCACGGTTAGCTTCCGACCGAGACGTACAGAGCGGTTTGGACCCGGAAACGACTCGGTCGGTGAATTTCATGTAGCTCGCATCGTACTTGCTCGCTCGTACAGCTGTACGAGTCGGCCGGAAAACACGCGTGCGGCTCGTAGTTCGGTGCCCTTCCGACCCGGATAGGAATCGGCCCCTCAGAGTTGGTGTCTTTCTGCTGGGGTGGACTTGGGTGTCTCAAATGAATTAGAGTCTTCAATGGTCACCAGTGCCACAAGAAGAAAGGAAGTGGCGAAATGGTACTGGCTGATGGTGGACCTGTCGGACGGCGATTTTAGACTTTCAACAGACCTTTGGGGGAAGAGCTTGCCGGGGATGCAGTTAGAAGATTTATGGCAAGTATCTTGTAACATACTGTAATCCATGGTGCACACTGCAAATTTAAAGAGGAACCACACGTTTTGTCTCCACAGGGCCTATTGGACACCAATCAGGTTGTCTAAACTGGGGAAAGGTGCCACGCCAAGATGTCCTAAATGTGGCCAGAGAAAGGGGGATGATATTCATATGTTTTTGGAGTGTCCCGATATCCAATGTTTTTGGACTGACGTGAGTAATTATATGTCTTTGATATTCGGCGAGACACTTCAGGTAAGGAAAACCCTTGTCTTTTTTGGGGTTTCGGAAAATTACGAAGCTTTTTTTATTAAATGCAAGAAAGCTAGCTTTCTATTTGATTTTGCCCGTCCGTAGGGAGATTTGTGAAAATTGGATAGAAATGGTCGCCCCGACCACGGTGGATTGGATGAATTCTGTAAAATACATGTTCCATTTAGACAGAGAGCCGGATCGAGGAGAGAATGAGTTTTGGGTTCCTTATGAAAATCGGCCAAAAGCCTTTGCTGATATAGTCCAATGATTAGGCCTTTATACTTTATTATTTCACTACTCTGGTGGTCGCTCCACAGATGGCTGTGTCAGACTGAGCTAACCACGGACGGGTGAAGTTGCATTTAAAGTCACCCATCCTTGGCTAAAAAAAACAAAGCTCTCTGGCTGGTGCTGTGTTATGGGGGAGCCCAGAGCAAGTTTCTTTTGTTGTTGTTTTTTCACCAAGGCGTATGAGGACAAATAAAAAAGACATAACATGACATTGCTCACAATTTTATTCCCAAAGCATATTGTTATAATATTTTATTGTCCTCAACTTCTGTAAGATTGAAAACTCCTTCTGGATTATTATGGGCAACTGACCTCGCTATATCATTTCTTGTTCATATGTGGGGCTAAATATGGTTTAAAAGTTTTAGAATTTCTAAGGCTGCACGTATCACACAATCTCTATTTTGTATTTATAGTAGAGCAGGCCTTACTCCTGAATCTATCACAAAATGTGTTCTAAATTGGTCTTGTTCTACTTCTACTGGTACTTTAACTCATTTGCTTTACTATTGTGTTTGTGTGTTTAATTTCTGGAAAGCTATTTGGTTCAAATGTTCAAAGATCGTTCAATGTAATATCCACTTATCAATTCAAAATGTTTTACTTGGATACTTGACATCTGACTTTGACCAACTTTCAACTGAACCTATGCTACTTGATCTTATTATTGCACTTGCTTTCAAGGTTATAATTTCCTGTTGGAAGGTTGCTTCCAAGTTATCTATATTGACATGGTGGGATTCTATCTGTGATAAACATAAAATGATCAATGTTTATTCATTATATGTTCATCAAAAGATTAAATCTGATTTATACTGGTAACCCTTTACTACATATGTATCCTCTCACTCACCTGTTGCGTAGTTCGTATCCCTTTTTCATATTCCTATATCTTCTTATAATCCTTCCTTTCTCTATTTCTTTCTTTACATCTTTGATATTTCTTCTTTCTATATCCTTTTCCTTCTCTCTCTTTTTCTTTTCCTATCTCTAATTCTCCTTTCTCCTCTGCTGTTTTTTTAATATTAATAGTTATATCTAAAACATACTTTAAACGCTTTCTCCCCATCTTTTCAACATCTACATTTGCCGCCTCATTAATGCCCTCAAAAGTAAAGAAATCAAACGTCTTCAATTTGCAGATGACATGCCACTATTATTTATGATTAATGACAGCCCTTCATCTCGCCACTTGTTTCAGGATACTATGTGGTTCATCCCGATAAAACAGAGATAATTCTCACAAAAAGTAAGGTGAACTATTGGTGACCATCGTTCTGGCCTAGCAAGATGGGCTCTACCCCCACTCCCAAAACATCTGCAAAAAGCTTAGGTGTTATAATAGATGCAGAACTTTCTTTTAAGCAACAGGTAGGAACCATGACTTCTGCTTGCTTCTGCCACCTACGTCACATAAAAAAGATTTAAAAAATCCTTACTAAGAAGGCTTTGATCCAAGTATTCATGGCTCTAGGTATGTCTAGATTAGATTACGCTAACTCAATTTACTTGAGCCTTCCTAAAATCCTCCGGCGCAGGCTCCAGCTAATTCAAAACCAGGCTGCTCAGCTGATATACACCTTGCCCAAACATTGCCACATCTATTAGGCAATGATGGACATTCATTGGCTGCCGGTTGTACAGAGATCCATGTTTAAAGCATGCTGCATGGTTTTTAAGTCCCTCTACCTGAATTACTCTGCTTTTGTGAAGTCTAGGATCACTAAATACTGCCCAACCAGAGCTTAAAGATCTAGCAACTTGCACCTGTTGACATCTCCGCCCTGGAAAAAACAAAGGATCAGAGGGTGTAGGTTTGCTGTTATAGGCGTTCGTGTGTGGAATAACCTGCCTTCGGACCTAAGGTCCTCCTTGGATCTTGCTACATTTAGGAAACTCCTAAAAACACTGCTTTGTAAACAGGCTTACCCCTAAGGGAGGTTGAAGTTGACTGGCTACCTAGTGCCAAGAGACTGTCTGGTGGATGTGCGCATTATATAAATGTATAGTAACATAACATAACATAACTCATGCTATTGATTTTATATTTTTATTCTCTTAGTAACTGTATTATTGCATAGTTTTACTTATTGTTATGTAGTTATCATATATTGCTACTGTAAATTCTCTAACTCTTCAATTAAAAATATTTAACAAAAAAACAAGCAATGGCAGCAGGCCAAAGATGTATGTAGCTCTGAAGGTCCAGACCTAGCCATTAGTTGCCATGAGAGGCTTTGGTTATGCCCCACACCTCCCCTGAGTCATACTACATACAAATATTAAAATAAAAACTAGAATGTGTGTTCCTGTTCCCTGTTCCTCCAAAAAGAAAAAAATACGTAAACATGAAAACAATGTACCTGTTTCTGCAAAAGCGCCTAAGGTACATACGACAGAACAAGGGAAGGCAAGCGATACCGGTTGGTATCTACCACTCCCAAGGATATACAGTTCAAAGCAATAGCCATGCACAATGAAAAGAAAGAATAGTACATGCTTGCAGCCCATACAGTGGAGTCCATGCTAGTTCATCTCTAACATGCTTTTTCTCAAGCAAAAGGATTGCATTAGTAAATGTTCACAGAAAATGTAACACCCTCTTAGTAGATAAACCAAAAAGGGTAAACATGTGTAGTAAAAAAGAAATGTGGACAACGAAAAATAAAAAGCAAATCTTTGCTGCAAAGTACATCTTTTTTGCAAAATGTTTACTGCAACATATTTCATATGGTTACTTTAATGCCAGAGCTCCCAACTTTCCTTTCCTAGTTTCCATGAATGAGTAGGTCTTCCTGTTTAAGTTTTTTCTTTACACTCTTGGATTTGTGGCCCTCTTTATTCTGTTATAAAATCATAACAGGTCTCAGAATGCACAGCAAAAAGAATATTTAATGAGCTCGTTCATGTATGTTCATGGAAAACTTGAGAGTTATGTAACACTGACAGAAATTATGATGCTGCTGATTAAGTGCCCCAGGTGAGGAAATTCACAAGTTCATCAAAGTTTCTATGCAACCTCCTGAAGCTAGGACAATTCTGCAGCTTTTCACACCCTTATATATACACCACCCCACTATGCAGTCTTACATTGAAGGTTATTTAACCATAAAAGAATTACTGTAACTGTTAGTGTACAAACATTAAGTGATGCATCCAGACCTTTTTGCGGTTTTGTTACAGACAGCTCCAGTAGTCTCAGACAGCATTGTATTCAATGCTCTACAGAGCTCATCCTTGCTCAATATTTGTTGTCTTCCTTATCCCTCTCAGTTGCTTTGCTCTTATTGGTGGCTGTACTGTTCTGTGTTTGACTTAGTAGCAAGGGCTTTTTGCTTTCACTTTCTATACATTCATCAGCGGGTCCATAACCGGAACTGTCTTTTCCCATGCAACCAGTTACCTTGCCCATATAGACTGATACTGCCTGCTACTCTTGCCCTGACAGCCACACCGGTCCCTGCCACATCTGCTCCAGCATCAACACCATCAGCGCTGGAAGAAGTCCTGGTGCTGACAGCAATGTCTAACTCTGTGCTGAAATTGACTGAGCCCGACTGATGTTGCACTAAGAAATTATAAAAACCCAACCAGTCATCATGCTACTTCTGCCTCATTGCAACACTCAGCAGAGTCTCTATTAAGTTTTTGGTTCGGACTCTGATCCTCTGCCACAGTAAAGGGCACATCCCAAGATGTTGATAATAATGGTTTGCTATCCACCCCCACCATACTGATGATGCCTTAAGGATTGATTTACAGAATGCTAATAGGCTTGACTGCTACTGTGAGACTGAGCTTCACTCACCACTTAGGCCACAAATAGGAAAGAGTACATCATTTGTGGTAGTGGTCCTGAGTGTAGCTAAAATATTAGGACTATAGGAATATGTGCCATTACAACACATGCCTTTACCATGAAGATGCCTTTACCATGCATGTCGCTGCTGCATACTGTAAGCAAATATAAGGTAAGTCACACACACACCACCACAGCCGCTACTGCCGCCAATGCCGCCACCGCGCCAACACCACCACTGCTTAATCCATTGAAGATTGTCATTATGGTGTAAGTGGGGGTGAACAAAGTGGTCAGGACGAGAGGTGGGCAGGCACAATCTTGGTGACGAGAAGTAGAGCGTGATGTGGGCATTGTGGTGATGGTGGGAAAGTGGGCGTTTGGGATTGTCATAGCCATGTGGGAGTGGGCAAAGGTATACTGCGGGTAAATGCTAAATTGGGTATGCCTGGTTGGGGTGATGTTTAGAGCATATGTGTGGAGCATATAATGAGTTCACGTGGGTAGATCACTGTTTCCCACCTACTACTGGAAGTGTGCCAGTAGGGTGGCCCACTGAGGGTATATAGTTTGTTGATGCAGTCTTCTTGTATTTGAGGGCATTCTTTTCTACCACACCCCATTTGAACATTGCTTCCTGCCAAGAACCCACTGGGGGGCTGCGGGGGAGCGCCACTAAAGTATGAGTATGTGTTTGGCTAGTAGAAGTGACTGGGCCACGCGGCAGGTGCGTACTGTAGGAAATTAGGATCTGCTTCTTATGGTTACTCTCACTTTTTGCTGGATGTAATGCTGTTTTTGACTAGTTTGACTGGGATCCTGCTACTCAGAACCCCAGTCTATCTGCTTTCTCCTAAAACTGTTGTGTATGTACTTAGGTAAACCACAGATTGGCTACTGGGGTACCCTTGTCAGTCCCTATTATATGGTACCCCTGTTCCCCGGGGCATAGGTACCCCAGAGGCCTCCCATGGGCTGAAGCATGTATTATGCCACCCATGAGAGGCCATGCAAAATGGACCTACAGGCCTGTTATTGCAGCCTGTGTAAGTTGGCGCATACACCACTTGCAAAAAATATATGTTTACTATATCTAAGGGTCACTGCACTTAAAACCTATGTCACCCCTATAGCAGGCCTTTACAATCCTGAAGGCAGGGTGCATGGTTCTAAGTGCGAGGGTGCCCCTGCATGACCAGGACACCTCTGCAGCCTATGGAGTCCATTCTCCCGGGTTGTCAGTCAAGCAGCCATATACTAACATAGAATAATAATAATAATAATATAATAAGAGCATTATGTGACCGCACGATGACCATCTCGAAAACGGCTTCAACAAACCCTATCATGTTTGGTGTCAAACATGTTGGAATCATACCCCCACACTGTTCCCAGTCTGGGAGGTATGGTTCCACCCTCCAGGAGAGCCCTCTGTTAGGCTCTCAGTGTTCCTGGTACCAGCCTTCTAAACCCAGAATGCACAAAATGGTTGCTGCCTACCAGAGACACTTTTCTGCCCACCTGCTGCTGAGCCAAGCTCGCGCAGGGGAAGGCAGGACAATAGGCATCCCATCACAGGGAGGTGTGACCACCTCCCAGACAGGATTAATGTATTAGGGCTGGGTGGGTGCCCTTGCCAGCACCTAAAAGTCTGCATGAGGGGCACAATTGTTGTCCCCATACATATTCCAGTTCAAACCAGTCCTGGGAGCTGTTGGCTCCCATTCTGGAGCAAAACTGGACAAAGGAAATTTCCCCTGACATTCCCCCTATCCAGACCCACCCCTGGGAGGGTCCCTTGAATCTTCCCAGCCCTTTCCCTAGGGTACTTAAGGGCTTACCTGGGTATAGGTCCCTAGATTCATCATGGACAAGATTAGGAACTGAAACCACTGCACTTCTACCGTCTAGGCACACTGGACTTTGCTGGACTTCGTTTGGGCCTGACTTCGCCTCCCTTTCAGTCTGCTGCATCGTCTGTGCCTGTGCAACATACAGGATCTGTGCAGGGCCTGTGGAGCATCCAAGACACCTGAAGCTGATATCCCTTGGAGTGAAGGAGTCACTCTCCTGATTTTGCAGGCACCGCAACACTGCTGACTGATCTGCTGATCCCAAGCTCCTACAGACTCTGAAGGGTGCAACAACGCAGGAGGTGGGTTTCTATGTCCCTCGAGGCCAGAGCTGCCCCTCTCACCCAGTTTGAGACCAGACTCCCCCGTGGGGGCTGTAATACCCGAACCGCTGTGCACCACATACTTTTGCAAGTTTAAATGCTTGTTGGCAATTCTGCAGCAAGTGCATTGGGCTCCAAGTAGCTCCAACCTCTGGCAACTTCTCCTGCAAAGATCTTCAACCACATCACACTGCTCGCTCCGTGGCCTATTCTTTTGTAAAGCTGCCCAAGGTCCTCCTGCGACTCCAGTGTCTTCAACCTGTGAGTCCTGTGGAGGGTCAACCACATCTTCTTTGGGATCCATGGAAAGCTCTGGGCTTGCCCTGACTCCCCTGATTGTGGTGAAACTCCTGGACCTTGCTAGTCTTCTTCCTGAAACTTCTTGACTTCCTGCTAAGGATTGTTGGTGCTTCCTCCGGACACCGACCCCTCAGCACTCGACATCTATTGTGGGACAGCTTGTATCTGGCTCCTGGTTGTCCTCAGCATCACCTGGTCCCCACAGCTTCAGAGTCAAGGTCATTGACATCTATCCTGATGCACCGACATCGGTGGGCATTCATCTACCGAGCCCCTGGTCACTCTCAAGTGACTCAGACTCTGTCCCCTCTGCTTTCAGGTACTCTTCATCAAGAATCTATGTTTGGATTCCCATGGACACTTTCTACTCTTCCAGCAACAGCACTTTCCTGAGGTCCTCCATTGGGTTCAAATGCGGTTTCCGACGCCACTTCACACCTATGCGCCCGGCTTCCCTGGGTAGGTAACTTGGGTACCACAGTATCCACTGATGGGGTGGCTCTCCAACCTTCTGTCTTCCATGTAGTTTCCTCAGGGTCCACTGAGAAGGGTCTCTAATCTTTTAAAATACAACTGCGTCTTACACATGTAGATTTGTATGGAGGCCGCGGTCATGTTCTCACATTGCACGCGCCCTCAGTGGGGTCCCTGTCTACTCACCTTGGGTGGTTCCTTGGGTACCCAGTGATTCTACATCCTCTCAACATTGTCCTGACTCGAGTCGTCGTTCTTATACCACTTTCTTAGTATATGGTTTGGTCCCCAGTGGGGTCCACTGTGTATTAGTGCTATTTACTGTGATTTCTTTGCTATAGTGTGCTTTGTCTATATCTCCATGTGGGAGAAATTGGTACATACTAGAGAGTATTATATAATAAATACATATTTTTATAAATACCTTGTGTGGTTCTCTTTCATTTATTCTATACTATAAGATTGCATTCTGGTAAAACAAGCTGCTTTATTCTCCTTCAAGACTAAGCCTGAAGGCTGATCTCCGCAGCTACCACTTAGATAGCTTTCTGAGGTTCTCTGCAACCTCTTAAATCACCATAAGGGTTGTCTGGACTGGTGCAAGGTGAACACTTACATTAATGGACATCATATACCAGGCCAACCTCTCACTCGTACTGTTTGTTGTTTATTATGCTTATTTATGCCTAGGTAGCATGCTTCCCATGTGTGAATGTCTGGTAGCGCTGTGACCTCATTTAGGATGGTGTGGATCGAATTCCATTAACTTTGGAGGGCAGGACAGGACCACAGCATGTGCGTGAGATCTGCGTCAGGAGCTCGGCAACGTGGGTATTCGAACTGCATCTCTGGGAAGTAATGGTTTAGGAGAGCCAGGGTTAAATAGGGTCTAAGAAAAATTGTATGTTTTTAAAACGAGGGCAGCAGCAGACCTTTTTGAGAAATTTGAGTGACCGGTCCTATTCCTTGTCATGCAGCACCCTCCCAAATTCATCCTTCCACTTTTGCCGCAGTGCTGTGAGAGGGGTGGTCATCAATTTACAAATGGCCTTGTATAGCCAGGTGATAAATGATGACCGGCATCCATAGCTAGGATGGTCTGCAGTACTGGATGTGGTGCATGTTCCCACTCCGAGAGGTTCCAAAGGGTGTGACACGTGTGACTGAACTGTCCTGGTTGGAAGTCATGCTCCTCAGCCAGTTGACCAAAGGGGAGGAGATGGCATTTGGAAAAAATGTCACTTGCTGAAAGTAGAGAGTGACCTGTACAGACCCTCAGGTCTCCTGCAGTGTAGAAACCCAAGTCACAGGAAAACCAGCTAGAGGTAAATTTGGGGCATATAATGAGGTCCCCAGGAGAGGCGGTGTATTCTGGCCATGCATGTCTTTGCTATTGCCACCTACAAGGGCAGGGGGGTTGTGGAGATGGCCTTCGGACGGAGAAAGCCCAGATTGTGGATATTGACAGAGGTCGATGTTCAGTGCAGACTTCACCCAGATAGCACCCAGTCATACAGCAGGACAACCATTGGAGCTGTGCTGTATGCCTTGAAGGAAGGGGCACCCAAGCCTCCCCTACCGGCAGCTGCAATTTGGTATGGGCAACTTGTCTACGCCTGGCACCCCAGATGAGTGTGCAGAGGAGAGAGTCTAGTTCCTTAAAGAAAGAATGTGGTGGAATAACCGGGAGATTCACTGAATAATATAAAAGGTGGGGCAAAATAATAATCTTAATTAAGGTGATTTTGCCTATAGGGGCAGGAGGAAGGGACTGGTAGAAGTATACCTGTGTTCTGATTCCCGCCAGGGCCTTGCAGATGTTCCCCTTACATAGATCCTGGTGATTCTGGTAGAGATCGACCCTCAGGTAATGGGTCGGCCGAGAAGGCCAGTTGAGGCGGACGTCATGGAGATATATGTCTTGTGTATGTTGATCAGGGCAGAGTGGGTATACAACTGATTTTACCCTTCTCCTACTGCTATGATCTCCAGAAAACACTTTCAAGACCCTTCCCTCTTCTATACCTCCACTTTCCTTTTCAATCCAACTAACAGACTCACTTGTCGACCACTAAAATAAATTTCATATTTCCTTTTACTAATTCTCCACTATTTGGGTTCCGGAGTAGCGTGCTACCCACCAAAAATGCTTAGACACCTCATCAGGGGTAGCAAGTGCTAAATAAATGCAAACCCTTCCCTCTTCTAACCCTACACTATTCTTTTTCAAACCAAATAACAAACTCACATGCACACCGCTCAAATTATTTTCAAATCTCCCTATACTAATTCACCACTAATCCCTTTGCGTTCTACAGTAGAGTGCTACTCACCGAAAAGCGATTTGATATCTCGTTAGAGGTAGTAAGCGCTAAATAAATGCAAAATACAATTACAATTTATCCTGCTCCAAACACAGTAATGCATCTAAGAAAACAGTTCCAGGTTTAAACAGCGCTTGTTTGTTGCATTTAAGTGCCATATAGTGGACACTAGAAAAACTGTAGCAAAAATGTGGAAGATACAAGATCTTGACAGACATTGAAGACTATTATAAAAAAAATTGGCTTACTTTACCTTGAGGAGAGCTCCGCCCTGACAGTTGAGATCCTCCTGTGGTAAAGTATATAGAACTTTTCCCTACACTCCACCATACAGAGATCTCTGCCCTGGCTGCAGAGTCTTTCTATGAACTTGGAAAAAGTTTGTAAAGGTATTTTTAGGTTACACATTAATGTAAGTTTATTTTATATATTTATTTTAAACTATAGAATACTAACCAAACAAACTAACGATAAAATACTATAGCACTAATATCTAGGGGGTTATTGGGAAAGCAGTTGGTCAGAGACCGGCTGAAAAGCAGTTGGCAGTCCGAACACCACATTAGGGTACGACCCCTGTGCCGACGGTTGCAAAGTGCTCTTTTTACAGTGGCTTATGCTGCGGCCCAGGAAAAGGACCACAGCAGAAACCGCCATGAAAAGGAGCAGTCTCTGCACGTCCCTGGACCGTGTGCCATGCGCCATGAGGTCCATGACACACAGTGCATGGAAGTGAGTGAGGCCCCCGATATCCCTTTCTGACAGCCTGTACATGGTGATGGTCCCACCATGAACAGACTGTCTAAAAGGAATATCCAAATCAAAATGGTAGTGCGTGGCTTAGCACCATTGCCATTCTGGGCCGCGACTCCGACCATGCCCCGTCGGGATCTGAGATCCTGTATTAGGTGGTGGTCTGGCCGGAAGGAGATCACATGTGGGTTCGACCACCAGCATTAAAATGTGGCGTCGGGCCCTAAATTTTTAAATAAACCTTTATATACATTTACTAAATTACATTGATTTTTTTTCAATCTTACGTTAAAAATAAATTCCCGACGAAAGTAAAAAAAATGTATTAAGAATTAATAATTATATACATTATTAAAAGTGATATATAGAATTAATTAAAAGTAACTTAAATTAAAATAATGTAATTATAGTTAATACAATGTATTGTTACATTAAATTTAAAATGAGAAAAGGTTATTAGAATATTTTATTGTTAGATAAAAATATTTAGGGCCTCATGTAGGTAAATAAATTTTACCGGTTCTTAAATACCGAGCCGTACCGAATCGGTAAATAAGAATCGGTAAGTTACATGTAGGTAAAAATTCGGTAACAGTTACCGATTCGGTAACATTCGGTAAATACGAATCGGAATTCACCGAATCGGTAAATACCGAGGTGGTATTTACCGATTCGGTCAATACCGAGGCGGTATTTACCGATTCGGAAAATACCGAGGTGGTATTTAGCGATTCGGAAAATACCGAGGATACTACCACCTTCCCTTAACTAAGTAGCCAACATCAGAATCATGTCATCATAGAAGGCCTCTCAGGCTTGAATAGGGGACCCCATACCTCAAAAATCAGCTCAGTGAAATCACATCACAGGAGCATCAGGAGCCGTCTCGCAGGAAGGCTCGTCTTCGGTCTGACCAATAAACATGATGTCTGTGATATGAAAAGCACCAACTTACAGGTATGTGCAGCTGCGCGTGTGTCATGGCTAAATAGTGGGTCGAACAACCTAGAGTGGAAAACATGCATTGTGTAAAATTCCAGACTGTGTGTCACAGCATGTACAGACCAAGGTCGCTGCGCAGAGCTTTGGATGGGAACAACAGAATGCACTCGTCTGAAGGAAGTCTCGAGTCAGCAGTTTATTCAAGAAAGAACATGTAAACGCAGTGTCGTGTGCAAAGACAAAAATATGGCTACAGAACATTCAACGTGGTCATGCTAACTGAACAATGTATGTACGTATTCAGGGAGAACTCACTACACGCCCCCTTGAGCGAAGCAACATGTAATAGGCAAGAAAAGAGAGAACGCAGAGTTCAGTTACGTCAGAGCAGAACAAGGCGTAACCAATGCAGCGCCAAAGTCTGAAAGTCCAATTAATCGCAGCATGAAATCCCAAAAAACACAATGCAAGTATAGTTAAAAACTCAAGGCGACCATCAGGAAGAGTAAAACGATGAATAACAGAAATGAATGTTGCGCCAGGGTGATGTCCAGTAGCACAGGCGCAATGGACGACAATCCAGTTAATCCATGAATGTATAGGCAGCAAATGTGGCCACGGCTTCCAACAACAAATCGTTTTCAGGGCCACTAAAAGTCTCAGCCATCCAATTAAGTAAAGAAAAGGAACATACGTGTTCTCCAACCAACGGAGCCTCTAGTACAATCAGAGGGCACCCGGAATGTTCCTCAAAATAGCTCATGGACAAGAAGTCGTAGGCTGCCGCTGAGATGTCCCAATTACCCAGGATACCATGCGCCGCACCACACGCCATGATCCGGACACCAGAACAGGCCAACTCGTGAGACACCAAGGGCCTCATCAGTCGATCGAAATCCGGCACCGGAGACACCATGTTGGTCAAGCACAAATCCAGAGGCCATTCAAAGGGACAATCCAGGCAGTGCAATACAGGTTGTACGCAGGTGAAGTAGGAATACCTGAAGGATAATCCATAAGCCAGGCTCAAAGTCGCCAATGGCAAAGTACCATAGAAGTCAAGCATCCTATCACGAAGAAGATGCAGACGGGACAGGTGCTCGTGTGGCACAGCAGGAGCAGCCATTCCGGAGTATGAAAAGGAAAAGCAGCACACCTGCCACTAGCGCCAGAAGCAGCGGGACACCTCCAAAGATGCACGGGAAAAGTGAATGTACAAATGCCGGAATTACACCTAAAATAGTTTGGAAAGAGGTCACGATATCCGAGCCCACATGTTTAAAAAAATGAGCCAGGCCGGTGGCGGACGAGGCATTGATAATAGTTCGGATCAAAGACCCGAAATGCAGGGGGAGGTCAGTATTCAGAGGCGCCTGTACATCACTGCGCGTATTAGCAACGTGAAGGACAACTTTTTCACGAGAGGAAGTCAAAGGCACCTCTTTGTGGGACAATGGCGCTCTATTCAGCTCCACTTGTTGAACTCTGCTTTCAAGGTTGGAATCGAAGGCCAGATGGGAACATCCCGCCGCACATGCGGGGGTGGAATAAGAACAGTATTGCAGCAGCCAACTTCATGCGAGACAGTAATGTACGGGATTCTCAATCACATCCCGCAGCACGCTTCATCAATCATAATGTAATAAATACCGTTTGCAAGCAGAGTGTAAGAAGGTGTCATCACAGGCACTGGGATACCTCGTAGGACGCACGCCACAATCGGGGCTTGTACATTGCATGCGCCGTGTACTTGCATGTGCCTATTGTCTCATGTATGAATCCTAGAAGTGAGAGTGCTGGAGCTATTATTTATGACGGCTGAAGCCTTCTCCATGTTTGCTTGGTCAGTAGCTCTCAAACTGGAAGCCGCCTCACTGTGCGACAACTTGCAGACTTCGTTGTGAATAGCATACGCCCACCTTTTGGTTCTGCCACCCACAGGACCATTCCCAAATTCATTCAATTCGGTATTCACATTGATGGAGTGGGTGGAGTTCCTGATCCTGTAGATGTGCTCTGTGTCAGCTGGTGGACAGATTGGGATGTGTGTACCATCAATGCAGCCAATGGAATGGGGGAACTGTGCCATGTGAGAAATGTCTGTTTTTGTTTTCTGCAGTGCAGCCTGTGTGTTGTGTAAGCTGATGTAGTGGTGCATTCTCTGCATCATGGCATCCAGGGACTTCCTGAAGGAAGGGGACGGCCAACTCTGGGATACCCCACCCACCGCAGCTGTCACCACCTGATTACTGCCGGATGCCAACAGATGTGGGCTGCAGAGCACCTGCACATGTGGGGGTATGGCGTGCGCACTTCTGATTGGCTGGTCCAGGAGTGGGTGCAGGTCCCTGATTAAGTCCATGATGGTTTCGGGGTGTAGCCTGTACCTGTCATGTGTCTCTGCATCAGTCAGCTGGAATTGTGTGATGCGCTGTCTGTAGATGCGTTCCTCCCGTCGCCATACCCTCAGTCCTGCTGCCTGTAGATGTAGGCGCCTTGCAATGACGTACATAGCGGGCATGTTGTCCACGCTGTTGCATTTTGGGATTGCTCATCTGCACTGTTGATGGTTACCACCTGCTTTCAATCCGTGTTATTTACCGACTCTTATATACCGATTTTACAGGATTTCTTAATTACCGAGTGCTCCTACATGTCATTTTACAATTTTACCACTTCATATTTACCACTTCATGTTTACCGATTCGTTAATTATGTATTCGGTAAATATGAATCGGTATTTTGGAATTCGGAAGATATGAATCGGTATTTACCGCCTCATATTTACCGAAAATTGGTTTTTGGACTCCTACATCTCACTTGTCTGAATACCGGTCGGTAACGGCATATTTACCGAAAATCGGCCGTTACCGACCGGTATTTGGCTACCTACATGAGGCCCTTAATCTTTTTATACATTTTTAGACATTCATTTATATTTTAAACTTATCTAAATAATGTAAATAAAATTAACATTATTTCCTATGGGGTTTAATTTAAACCCCTAACTCAATTGATTTCTAAGGAAAGGTATTGCAGTACCAGTGGTTGGGCACGTGTTATGCTGGACTTACTCCAGCTCTGAGCTAGAGTAATTTACAACCATTTTGAGTCCCTTTTTGGCTGTAGTTACTTTTGAAGTGCAGTTTGAGAATACCAATGGGCCTGCTGTTTTGTAGCTGGGTGCACATACCTCCCTAAACCCATCCCTCACCCTTCATAACCCCTCCTTACTCATCCCTATACCTCTTCCTTTATTAGTAAGTATTCCCCTTCCATTTTCCAGCCAAACCCAGTACCTCTCACATTGAGGACCTCATTTACAATGAGGATGCGCCACTGGAGTGCCACTTTTTGCGACTGTCCGGTGGTGCAGAGATCTGCTCCAAATTTACCAGGCAGCTCTAAGCCACTTTGTATGGCTTAATGCAGCCTTGTAAATATCATTCCCTTTAATGCAGCTTTCTGCATTTAAGGGGTGTGCAATGGGTGTTGCTCTGGACATTCCCAGCAATACCCATGGCTTTTTCACAGTGCCCCAGATTTATGAGGAATCGCAAATCTGAGCAGCGCCAAAAATGTATGCCTCCCCAGGGGTGGCGTAAGGTAGGCTCAACCAGGAGAAATACCTTTATTTCTTTTTGTTTTTCCTTCTTCTGTGTGTGCTGCATTCTGAAGCACACATAGAAAGAGGAAATAGCCTCTTGTCTTTGTTTTTGTGCAGGAAGGTTTCCCTTCCTGCACAAAAACAATCATCCCTGCAACGCAGGCACCCGTGCACCATGGCACAAAAGGTGCCTGCATTGCCGCATGAAAGCCCATTTTGCACCAGCCCCAGGGGAAAAGGACAGGAATGCTCCGTATCTGATAGATACCCCACATTCCTGCCCTTTTCTTTTGCTATAGGGTAGCGCAACAGGAAGGCCTGCAGTGCTGCCTTACGGCACAATCTTATAAATAATGCCCTTGGTGCTAAAAAGTATGCAGAGACGATGTAATACATAACTCTGAATTTAGGGCAGAGATCTTAACACCGAAAAAGATAGGAGAGACAGAGGTGTAAACTCTGAACGTAGGTTTGTGAATAGTATTTTGTTAAGTTATGTTATGTTATGTTATTGTACTTTTATAACGCGCTCAGCTACTCCTACGAGTATCCCGGCGCGAGCTAAGAGGTCAGTAAAGCAGAAAGGAGATTAAAACAGGAGTGTTTTGAGCTGCTTCTTGAAGTGATTAGGATCCTGAATAGCACGCATAGAGAGAGGCAGTGCATTCCACAGCGTGGCTGCCTTAAAAGTGAGAGATCTACCCCCGATACGTTGAAGACGAAGGCATGGGATAGACGCAAGAAGCTGAGACGACGACGATCTCAGAAGGCTGGTAGGCAGGTAGAAAGAGAAACGCCTTTTAAGATAGAGAGGGCCTCCATCATATAGAGCGCGATGCGCAAGGACCAGAGCCTTAAATTCGACACGTTTCCTGACTGGAAGCCAATGCAGCAAGCGCAGAAAATGTGCTATACAATTTCTGATAGGGAGGTTTAACACCAGCCGGGCTGTAGTACATGCAATACTACAAAACGCAGTTTGTGACCAGACCTCCAGGTCTGGAAGCCTACATGCCCTGGCATTAGTAAACACAGGGAGTTAAAGATTTGTTTTTCACTTAAAATTGCTTAACTATGCTCAGTTTTTTGCTCCTTAGACATTTCATTGCTGATATAATGAAATCATCAGTCAATCAATGTCATAGTAAAAAAAACTCAATTCCGATTGTCCTTACTATTTAACACTGAGCACAGCCTCTGAATACATTCTTGCTTTTAATTAGAAGCTTACCTGCTGTTTGCTAAAGCTGTATTGGAAAATCAAAGAACCACGAGGAATAAAGGAGCAGATGCTAATGATCATCTTTCACTCATTGACCTCCTATGGAGTTGCAGTCAGGGTGCATAGATTTGTGTTTGCTACATGGCCTTGTTGGCCCAATGAAGGCGCTTACCTCAAGAGCCAATATCAAAGCTAATAAGTGAATTAAAAAGTGAGAAGCTCCGAATAAAGGGCACTATTCAAGATTGCTTTGCCGCCATCATTTTTCACTTTTATGACACCAGCGTGATTGTATCAAATACAATTTAAAAGCTGTGATGGTATAAAATCCAAATTAAAAGCTCTTCCATCTGCAAACCATTTATGTGAGCTAGTATCCATTTTTGTCAACAATCACTAAATTCGACTTAACAACAGCGGACATTCAGTACTAAAGTAATCTGTGCAGGAGTGATTTTGCACACCAATTTAATGTGTGCCTTTCTGTAGGTGTGAACTCTACTGAGATGGGAAAATGCTGATAGTCTGTCATTTCTCCCTTAGGATTGTGGTTGGATTAAATTGGTGAAGTTATTCCTGGTTATCAGACTTCATCACAAGATCTTAATGCTTTGAACTTTCCTGGGAGGAAGGTAGTTCAGTATTCAATACCCCAATGGGACCATTCTGAGCGAGGAAATATACTTTTGCTGCATCTAAATTTAAAATGAATAATAAACATGACTAGTACCCAATGCAAAACCTAAAAGCGGGAGGCAGACAAATGAGCAGTCAGAAAACAAAAGAAAAGTGTAGATTTCAGAAGGTATTTTGGAGTCGGTCCATATGGGATTTTTTTTAGGAAAATGAAGCTTGAAGAATACACCTTACAGGCAATGGAGGAGAATGCAGGGGACTAGGTGTTGTCTGAGCTGTGACTTTGCTCCCACACTGCATGATTATGGGGACACACAAGGGTAAATGATTCTGCCCCCTAATGGTATAATTTATGCACCTATTGTCTGCTTGGCCAAACACAAATACTACACTAGCTAGACATTCCCCAGGTGAATGGAGTAACATCAGCCAATAGACAGACAATATTGTATATATATATAACCTACAATACACTTTCTTAACCACCTGGTAGAGCAGGGGCTCATTTTCTAAGACCGGGTTAAATGCATTATTTAAAAAACCTGAGCAGAGGATTTGGAGGAGAGGTGTTCTTGAAAGAAGGATAAAACAAGCATTTGCAATGCAATAGGTCGCACATTTTTTGAGAGTTATTGGTGCCGTAATGGAAATGTTTCTTACTAGTGTGAGAGAGAGTGCATGGGTGTGAAAGTGATAGAAAGTGAAACAGAGATGGTATATAGAGAAACAGTTATTTCCTTACATAAGTGAGAAGTAGAGTGAAGAGAGAAAGAATGAGAAAGAGTGAATGAGAGTTACAGCAAGGTAGAGTTATAGAGAGAAAGTGTTTAGAGGTAGGTGAGGAGAAAGAGCTAGAGGGGAAAAGATGACAGGAGAAGATAAGGTCTTACGTTAGCCCAGAATGAATTCAAACGTATGCCCTGCTGGCTACGTGAATATGTTTGCAGCAGGCACACAACCTACTGATCTACTCAAGAGGAAAATAACTTGCAACCCGCAGACTACACTAGTTTATCTGCACACATGCTTGAACCCCCTGTGCTATTTTACTAGGACACAAACAAGCAAAGGCAGTTCACACGCAGTGTCCTGCAGCAGGCAATTTAACACTCTACGATCTTTTATGACTATACAATCCTGTGACCGACAGATTGCACAGAGGTGTATGATTAAAGACCTGAGCTATACTGCCAGGCTTGTACAACGAGGCCTGCATTTAGCATGGTCAGGGTAGAAACATGTGCCAAACCAGAAAGTGGTTGTCTTTCATTTAGAACGGTTTCTCTATTTAAAGAAAAGGGAAATTACCACATCCAAAAATGTGGAAACCTGGGGCGCGTGGCTTGGCGCCCGCTGGTGATGGCGGCGTTCCGGTGAAGCTCCGAGGCAGCGGAGAGAGACCACCCGGTTCCCGTTCATCTAGCCTGGGGACAGTTAGCCGAGGGAGTGTCGGAAGATGCCCTGACACCCCCAATGCTCGGTGGAAGCACTCTTGGAGTCCCGCGAAGCCGCAATTTCTGTCGTAAGTTTTGACAGGAATCACTCGATGCGGCCGCCATCTTGGATTTGCCGAGTGACGCACATTTGCTGCGGTTTTACAGCGTCAGCCTAATGCTCCTCATGCCTAATTCCACACAACTTTAAATGACTTTCTTTTTGCCTGTTTTGTTAGTTCCTCTCATTTGCTTGGAGCCATTATATCACTGGAACACATGTTTTCCCTGAAGGGCGTATGGAAGCAGCTTCCACATGAAATGCTCCCGCTCCATACAGCTGTTTCTGTTTAGTCAGCTCAGTATTGACTCCATCGTTGCTGATATGGACCCCTCTTTGGCGTTTTACTAGTGACATGTTGTGATATTGTAGCTTACCTGGTGGCTTCCTGCGCTCAGCTTCATCGTTCGCAGTGGACACTTGTGAGGTAGGCGAGAGGTCTTTTCTCCTCACCAATTTTTCCAGCCTCATTTTTGGTCGCGCAGTGAGTGGGTGCCATATCCCTACCATTTGGCATTGTATGGCCACTGCTTTTTCCCCTCACAGCTCCCTTGAACGGCTGTGAAGTTGGCTGCATTCTTTTCACGAGCTATCAGATATCATTGCACTTCTGTCATGTTATATACTATGTAGCCTCCGTCTCTACCTCCTGTGCCCTCTGCTGAGTTAGCCATTTTACGGCTTTGTTATATGGGCAGATTTAAGTCAATGTCGCGCTTGCCTCGTTCCGCCAAGCCCCAGATTGCGAAGAACTCTAAGGTTTTTTCTGCTTTTTCACAATTGGAAGATTCTTTAAACTCGTCTGGCTCTGATACGCCAATGGATCCTCCTAGGAACCCACAAGACAACTCTAAACCTAACACGAAGAGACTCAAGTCAAACTCTCTTTCTCCTCCAAAACATTCAGGGCCAGTATCCATGGAGTTGTTGTTAGAGGAGATAAGATCCTTGCGCCCATTCATGGAAGAGACCAATATTAAACTCCAGGTTCTTACAGATAATTGGTCGCAAATGGAAACAAGAGTATCTTCAATTGAAAAGTCTGTTCAGTCCTATCAAGAGACTTCCTCTGCGGTCTCCACCCTGAAGTCTCAAGTCTCAGATCTTCAACAGCAAGTGGAGCAGCTGGAGAACAGGAATCGGCGCAATAACCTTCGCATTTATGGTCTGGTTGAAGGCCTTGAGGGTTCCGATCCAATCGTCTTTTTCAAGTCGTTCCTTCCCAAGCTCCTGCATCTGCCACAGGATAAGGTCCTCAACATTCAGCGTGCTCACAGGCTGGGTCGACCACCTCCTTCTACTTCTTCCTCTCAGAGACCCAGAGGGGTTATCATCTATTTTCTGGAGTACACCGACCTTCTGATGGTTTTAGCAGCAGCCAAATCTTCTCCAAACTTAACCTGGGCTGGTTCTTCCCTGTTCTTTGCACAGGACTACGCCAAGGCTACTGCTGCTCGGCGAAAGGCTTTCCTGAACTCTAGAGCGGATCTGCGAGCAATGGGGGCGCGATATGGCCTTTATCACCCATGTCTGTTCAAAGTCACCTACAACAACAAGACTACCACATACGAAGATCCAGTGCGCCTACAGAGTTTCATTAATGCGCACAGGTCATCTGCTATGGATTCCTCCGGACCTTCATCTTCTGCTCATGGCTGACTCCTATTTGTATTTGTCTCATATGGCTATTGCATTTTCTTCCAGTTCATCTGAATTTGTTCTGATTCTTTGTCTTCCTGCTGTGTTAAGTATTCATTATCTATGTATGATGGTGTTCCCTGTTCTCCCTGTAAGTCATGGCTCCGACAGGCTCCCTTGATATGTTTTAATCATTTGTTTCTCCCCTTTTTCGTATCACAGGTTTGTGTTCCCGTACGTGACGATGTCTCTCGATCCCTGCCTCGTTGTTCCTGGATGTGCTGCCCTACCCATGTGGCTCCTTCCTCCCTCCACCCTCTCTCGTATTTCTCCTCCATAGGTATGTTTTTTCCCCATTCCCTTCCTTGTCTTCCTACTGCATCCGTTGGTCTTTCCTCCTCTTTTTCCCTTCTCCTTCTTCCCTTGTTCGTGTTTCTATTCAATTGTTTATATTGCAATTCAGCTTCTTTGACTAGACCCTCTTGTCTATATAAGGGTTACATTTCTTGTTCTTCTCAGCTTACCCGTTTTATAATTTTTTTCCTCTCTCTGGTTTTTTATTCTTGCGTCCATAATGTTTCCCTATATTCTCCTTTTTATTCTCCTCTTTGTGCTAATGCCTTTGCTCTCACTTTTGTTGTGAGTTGTACTCTTTGCCGTTCTGGCTACTCTTCTATTCCCACTTCTCCCTTACTTCTGGCTTCCTGTGTTATCTTCGACGCTGTTGCATTTTCTTCCTCTTTTCTTGCTATGGCTTGCGCTCTTGATCGCTTGCTTCCTTTTTTTCACTTCAGCGTGTTTGTACTGGCTTTTCTTTTATCTTTCTATCCCACTTCCTCATCATGGGTGTTCCTTTCAATAGCTATAATATTTAAATGTTTTGCAGATAAGTTATTGTTATGTCGTTGAATATAGTATCATGGAATGTGAGGGGTATTAATTCTCCGATCAAGCGTCAGCGGATTCTATCACACCTCGCCAAACTAAATGTTGATATTGCATTCCTCCAAGAAACGCATTTGAATGAGGTAGAGTCTGCTAAGCTTAAACGTGGTTGGGTCGGTGAATTGTTTTACTCACAGGGTGATGGCAAACGCAACGGTGTGGCAATCCTCTGTCGTAAATCTCTTCCCTTCCAGGTCCTGGCACATGAATCGGATGATTCCGGCCGATGGGCTTACGTCAAGCTATCACTCAGAGGTGCTCCGGTTTCACTCCTTAATGTTTACGGCCCTACTATGGGCGAGCCTTCTTTCTGGGCTGATTTTTCCCCACTTTTAACTAAATTTGTGGATCATAATTTTATTCTAGCGGGGGATTGCAATCACCCTCTTGACCCTTTTATCGATAGGAAGTCCATGGCCCCTTATATTCCTAACAAACCTCATAAGCTGTTCTGCCATGCTATTTCGCAACATAAATTGGTAGATTCCTGGCGCCTTTGTAATCCAGGGTTGCGGGAGTATACTTTTTACTCTCCTTGCCACCAATCCCAATCACGACTTGATTACATCTTTGTTTCACACAACCTCACTCAATCACTCTTACACTCCGAGATTGGCCCGATATTACTCTCTGATCACGCCCCTGTTCTCACAAGTGTCGATATAGTCCCTAAAAATACTGGCCCTAGGAGATGGCGTTTTAATAACTCCCTCCTTCTCGATCCTAAGTTTATGTCCACCTTTACTTCCTTTTTTGATGAATTCTTTCTGATTAATGATGATGCCACTCTTCCTGATCACACTATTTGGGATGCTTTTAAGGCAGCAGCACGTGACTTTATTATTCGTTACGTTGCGGACAAACGCAGAACTGCTCGTAGACTCACTAAAACTCTCCTTTCTGACATCAAGAAACTGGAACATGAGTATTTTACCTCTCATTCTGCTGATAGCTTGACAGCCCTTGTTGCAGCAAAAATGAAATTTAATGAGAAGTCTACGGAGGATGCCTCCTTGTACTTACTGAAATCGACAGCTAAATTTTACGGGGGCCGGAATAAAGCGGGAAAGCTCTTGGCTAATTATTTGAAGGTTAAACATAATAAGTTGAATATTGAATCCATTTATGACTCCGATGACACTTTAAAACACATGGATGCCGACATTCTCGCTGAATTTTCACGTTTTTATGAAACTTTGTATACATCTGAAACCCACTCCTCTCCCACCTCCCTTGCCAATTTTTTCTCAAATATTCACGCACCACCCAACTTCCCAATTGATCTCTCTTCTTTAGAATCCGATGTCACTCAAAAAGAATTACTCATTGCACTGCAACACCTCAAACTTAACAAAGCCCCTGGCCCTGATGGTTTTACTGTCGAATTTTACCTTCACTTTTCCAAATTGCTGATTCCGCGACTGCACTCCCTTCTCCACAACTTTATTACTCTTGGTGCTTCCTCAGGGACATTCTCGGACGCCCACATCTGTCTCATACCTAAGCCTGGGAAGGACGCACAATATTGCAAAAACTACAGACCCATATCATTAGTCAATATTGACTATAAACTCTTCGCTAAGGCGCTGGCGATCCGCTTAGATCATCTTCTTCCTGATCTCCTAGGCGAGGAGCAGTCTGGGTTTGTCAAAGGCCGATATATCACGGATAACACTAGACTCCTATTCAACATCCTGTCAAAGTCTTCCCGCTGTCAATATCCACTTGCTGCGATTGCCCTCGACGCCGAAAAGGCTTTCGATCGGGTTGAATGGTGCTATCTTTTTCATACTCTCACTTGGTTTGGTTTCGGCCCTAGATTTATTTCTTTAGTATCCCTATTATACTCTCATCCCAGAGCGGCGGTCTATGCGAATGGTCAAATTTCCTCTTATTTTGATCTTGGTAGAGGCGTTCGCCAGGGTTGCCCCTTGTCTCCCTTCCTCTTCAACCTCGCGTTAGAACCTTTTCTGTCCAGGCTACGTCAGAATCCCGCCATTCATGGTTTCCAATTTGCAAACACTCATATCAAGCTTGCTGCTTATGCAGATGATATTTTACTTTTTCTTTCTAACCCCACAGAATCCGTCCCTGCTTTTATGGCCGAAGTTAGGCAGTTTTCCTCTATCTCTGGGTACAAGCTTAATCATGACAAATGCGAGATTCTTCCCCTGACCAAATTTACATTTAAACAGGATTTCAGTGAATCTCGGTTTACTTGGTGTCCTTCACATATTAAGTATCTGGGCCTACACATTACCCCCTCCATTTCAGACACTATCTCTCTATGCATGTCCAAATGTACACAAAAGATTGCAGACCTCACTGCTAGATGGCATCCCTTATACCTTTCTTGGTGGGGTCGTCTCAATACTATTAAAATGATGCTCTCCCCTATTGTTCTCTATACGCTTTCCAATATCCCAGTGTCTATCCCAGCGAAATTCTTTACAAAAATTAACTCAGCATTATCCTCGTTTCTATGGAATTCCAAAAAACCTAGAATGTCCCTGGTCAGGCTCATTCGCCCTGCATCGGAGGGTGGTGTCAATTTTCCTGACTTTCCTGCATATCAGAAGGCCTTTTTACTACGTCAAGCCTCCCTCTGGTTACTTGACCCCTCTTCTCCTTGCCCTCTATGGGTTAAGGTCGAACGTACTCTCCTGTCTCCATTCTCCTTTGCAGAATATCTTGCTTTCTCTCGTAAGCCCTCTTCGATTCCTACTTCTATTCATAAATACACTCTTAAGCTTTTATTGTCTGTCACTCCTGATCCCCCAAAGACCACTGCTGACCTTCTTTCTTCCCCCATCTGGCATAATAAATATCTTTTAATTGGTGGTAAGCCCGTCTATTGGAAAACTTGGAGAATCCGAGGTTTGATCTGGATTTCACAGCTCTTCTCTGGTCTTACCTTTCTCTCTTTTCCTGATATATGCTCTTCTTATGGCCTACCCTTGTCTTTTCTCTCTAAATATCTTTTGCTTAAGGCTGCTGTATTGGAGATTTTCGAGCGACTCTCGGTCCTCCCATCTTCCCCTATTTCATGTACTCCTACCTCTCAACTCCATTCTTTCCTTCGTAACACTCCTAAAGCATCCCCTATCTATAAGCGCCTCCACTCACATGAGTCCACTAGACCTAAATCCAGTGTTGAGCTTCAATGGGAAGTTGACTTCGGATTAGAATGGCCGACATCTCTTTGGGACAAAATCTGGGTAAAGCTGCGTAAAACTTCTAGAGCGGCTTACCTGACACAATCATTATTTTTCATTTACAATAGACTACTTCTTACTCCCTCCACAATGCATAACCGATTTCCCACTACACCAGACAAATGTTGGTCATGTGATTCTCCCAATGCCACCTTATTCCACATGTTATTCCTTTGCAAGCACGTACATGCTTTTTGGTTACAAGTATGGGCTCAAATTAATGTTATCTTTCACACCTGTATTCCTCTCTCCCCGTCCCACCTTTTCTTAGGTAGTTTATCCCCTGATTGGGACAATGCTGACATGTGCGTTCGTATTGTTGATTTATTATTGGCCGTTGCCTTTCAACAGATTACTGTTAATTGGAAAAGCGCTACCAACATTTCTTTTAAGGCGTGGTGGTATAATGTCTGTCATAACCATAGACTTGATAATGCCTTTGTCTTTCCTATTCAATTAGCTGCTAGGCGAGCTGACCTATGGCTCCCCATTACGTTATATCTAGACAACTGTGCTGCCTGTTCAACCTCTCCATCACCTGTTCAGCAAGAGGTTCCTAAACCCCCATGATACCCTTCTCACATTCAGTATTTGTCAACATGTTGTTTTATTTTCATGCTCTTCGCTTATACTGATTTTTTTTTTAATGACTGATGTAATATCCTTGTTTCTTTTTCAACACTCATGATTAATGTTTTACCATTTTTGATGTACACTCTCCTATATGCATTGTATTTTCCTATCCCCTCCCCTCCCTCTTCACCTTCTCCCTCTCTTCCCCCCTCCCTCTCATATTGATATTTTGTATTGCATCTCTCTTTTTTGCTGATCAATAAACTTCTTTCAAACTTAAAAAATGTGGAAACCTCTCTTTACTGCTTGCGAATACTGTGCCCATCAGTTACAGCAAAAACAAAACTGCTTCCCACCCCGTGCACCCCCCAAAAAATCTGAAGTCCACATGCATATATCATTGCCACAAGTTGTATCCCATTTAATTTTAATTGATGGTAATACAATGGTTCCTTCTGTGGTAAACTGATGGCAGCCTACAGGACAGCTATTGGGATCTTGTGTCAGTTCAGGAGGTTCATTCTACTCGGTGGATAGACTAACAGTCACCGGGAGTCCTTCATACCACCGCTAAAATCCTTATTGGGACGCAGCCTCCCAATTTTGTCTGAATCATATGACATCTATTGTGCAAACAGCACTCCACACTGTTTTTTTTTCAACCGATGATTTTTGCCTGTAAAACTTGGTGGAAATCGTGCAGGTAAATCCGGAGTTCCTGCATCTCCGAACAGGGGTAGACTCAAGATGATAGTGATAGCTTCCCATGTGTGACACGCACCATCCTGCTTTAAATACCGGTGCTCGTGGTACCACTGTTTAACACATACCCAATTTTACAAACATAGAAATAAAAGTGTTTGTTTCTTTCTGCCTAATTTTGAGAAAAAGGGGTCTGTAAAAGTACGTGTTATCTACAGTCTGCACAAAACTGAGGTGACTAGCAGATAAAAGGGGTAAACATACGAGGAAGACACACAAGGAAGACACAGGCAGGGCAGAGAACGAAAGAAAGATAGACCACACAGGAAATTTGCAACAAAAGTAAGCCAGAAAACGAGAAAAGAAGGTGCTGGATTTATGAAAAGTGGAATTACCCCTCCTATGCAAAAAATGACAAATAGTAGTCCCCTCCACCCACAGGCCAAGTAAAGGAATTACAGTGCAATTATGAATGGCATCTGCTAAAGACCACGAGATGGTCAAATAATGAAACGCTTGGTAATTAATTCAATCACAAAGCAATGTGCGATTAATCCGCATAAAGCATTCTAACCAATCAAGCATTATGAATCAAAAATGAACTTTAAGTAAAATTAAAATAAAAAATGCATTCACTTTTGTTTCATACTTGCAAGTTCTAATAACTAATGATAACGTAACTGAATTTTAGTTAGTATTGTGTGACTTTATTTGATTACAATCTGTTGCTTTCACTGCACAAATCGATGACTTCTGGGATTTTGAGACGGACAGTGGTTGAAATTAACCCCTTGGACAAAGGATCCTGCAAAGATTACTATTCAAACGAAAGCCCGGATTGGGAATTTGCTGTGTCACTAGGTGGGCCTTTGTGTGAATTGTAAAGCGCTTTGAATATAGACTGCCTGCTTTTGTTGACTTGACGGCATCTCCTGCGTAGGAGCAGGAGAAAGGCATTTATTTCTGTTTTGCAGAGTGATAAAAGACCAACACCTGCTCGGAGAGACCACACACATTGTGGTGTGACTGTGCAAGCACGAAATAAAGTAAAAATAAAAAATGTGCAGTAACGTGGTTGAGCGAATAGCCGTGTACACGTTTGGGCCAGCCTGCCCCACTAATGTTATAGACCGACGTCAGAGTAAGACGGCTTGAGATTGAAGTGTAATGTTTATAAGCAGGAGCGGGTGGGTGTCATCACAAGCATTTGCAATGCGAGAGCTATCACATTGCAAATGGACCGCAGCACTCACGCTTTTGCTTTATACTTCTTAAGCTGAAGCGCGGGTGTCCCCATTGTTTCAAAACTAAAGAAATAGATTTTGTTCTTGTTTCTTTACGTTTGAAGCAATTGCGGCACCTCTGCTTTAGTTTAAGATGTTTAAAGCGAAAGCCCGGGTGCCGCGATCGTAACAGAAGTAAACGAACAGGAAAAAAATGGCAGCCAGGTGCTTTTTTTCTATTTATGCACTTTAGTTACAATGGATGTGGTGCAGTTCGGAACACAAAATCTTCTCCTGCTTCCACGGAGGGAATGATTCCTCAGTCGGACGCACATACACACGTCACACGCTGGTGGGGCCCATAACACCAACATTCATTCTCATCAATCTATCCGTGCCTACAGAGGGATCTTCAAATATCCCGAACTACAACTCTATTACTTGGATAGAGGAAAATCACATCTATTAAATTACCCTAACAATTCCTCCATCCGGAGGTCGATTAGATCATTTAGTTGTTCTAGAAATTTGATGAAACACTTAACTCTTAATTTACTCCATAAACATTTCAAATAAATAACCACCCGACACAGTTCTTCAAACAATGATTTTCTTTATCTAATTAAATTTGCAGGTTAAATCCTAACAATGCAATATTATCTTTTGTCATAATTACCTATTCTGGCTAATTTGTCGTTCTCTAAGTCAGAAACTGGTCCTCAGAAATTCATCAGAGATTCTACCGTCCCGTCCTCTGCTGTCAGCGTGGATTGTCGCATAGAGTAGCATCGATCAGGGTGCGTCTCAAGCTCTTTGGGTGGTAACCTCATTTCCCTCTCTGGACTACTAATATTTATACTGAAATTTACATATAACAGTTACATTTTCTTTATTTCCAGGCAGTTGATTGGCTGAATTCAGCCCCGTCCCAATACTTTAAGCAACATTCTCCAAAGTTCACATACGGATGATGTATAAGCTAGGCGTATGGGAAAAAGATGTTCCCAGGTCAGGAAAGTATCAGTCTATTGTGAATAGGTGGCTTTTGGTTCCCAGATGGCAACATTTGGTCCATGTTCAGGGACATTGGCATCTCGCCCAGAGTAGTCTTCATGGACCTGGTTCAAAAGTTCATGGTAAAGCTACGATGAAGTCAGTGCAGGCGCCTTCCTCCATTGCTCAGTGCATGAAGTCATGTACTTTAGTGAGGATTCAGTCGGCAGCCATCTTTTAGTAGGCCGAAATAGTCAACTTAAGTGAAGGAAACACAAAATCGCAATTAATAAATCGAAATGACTAAAACAGTGTTATTCCCTTACTAATACCCTTATGTGTATGCATTTATCTAGCCATATGCAACATTTAAAGCCATTAATGCTGGTTTATTTAAGCGCAAATCACGTTAACACTGCTTAAACTAAACATATAAGTTTAATATGACAAACTTAGTTCACTTATTATTTTAGCCATGCTAATGCATTCCCACGTATATTCTCTTGATTAATAAGGTTGGTTAGTTTCATCACAGCACACTGTTAATCATTAAAATTATTCTGTTAATCATTTTAATATATGCTTATATAAAAGGATTGGGTATACTAAACATTTTTTATTTTATTATTTTATTTTACCCGCTCCATCAATCCCCCCTTTGGTGATTTTATCACCACCAAAACCCACAAAATTTCAATTTTATTTCCCCTTTTGCAGAAATTTTGAAATGTCTTTTTGCTTAATTAAAATTCTGTTTCCCTTTCATCTTCTCTCTTAGTTTTATCATACATACTCTCCTTCCACTCTTCCATTTCTATTTCATTGAGATCTTTTTCTGGTTTCTTTTCCCTCTTTTTGTAAATTTCTCGTTTGCTTTCTTTTTATTTCTTCTATATCTACAACATATACATCCTAATCTAAGTAGTAATAATACGAAAATCACACAGGTTAATGGAAATAATATTTTCCCTATTATAGTACTACCTAATTTACCCAAGAAAGCTTTTATAGCAGCCATCTTATTACTAATTCTAGTCCAGATACTTTCAACCTCCAGTGGTTTTATTTCATCATGCAATTCTGTAATATTCTTTATATAGACTTTTAGATCTTTGCTTTCGTCAGGAATGTAAGTGCAACAATGTTGAACTTTCAGCATTCCGCAGACTCCACCCTCTTTTGCCAATAAAATATCAAGTGCAAGTCGATTTTGCATAATCATAGCACGCATGGGAACCAATTCAGTGTTTACCAAAAGAAATCCTCCAGGTGTGCTTGTTGACAAACGATCCACTATGGTGGACAGTTTCCGAATATTATTTGCATTCAAATATATTCCCACTGCTGGTATCAAGGCTCCAAAAATATCACCTACAATTTCTAACCAAGTTTCTCTTCTGCTACGCATTAGTAGGTTATTTGGTCCACTATTTTCTACTCTATCCATGTGAAAGATCTTTGGAAAGAGCATGCCAACATAACATGTGCCATACCAATGGTCAGGCAACCTGTAATAAGCCTTGTTCCTACATATAATACAATCCAGGAAAAACTGGGTCTTCTCCTCCTCTAAATCCCCATCCGGATGCAATGAAATAAGTATCATGACACTCACTTGTCCCTATATAAACATAATCATATTGCGATCTTTCTCTCATGATGCATAATTTGCCTTTCTGTGGTGAATCTATAGCTCTTGCAGGTCTAACATCACCTTGCGTTTCCTTGTTCCCATCTATTGCCCAAATGTTTTCCCCTGTTTTATGTCCTTCTGCATTCTTGTGTATTTTCAACCTTCTCTCCTCAACCATATCCAAGAATGTTTTCTCTTCTGGTTTCAGACTGCAAGTTAAATTGTTCTTAAAAATGTACTCTAGAGTTAGTCCTTTAGTTTCTATAAAAATTTCTCCTAATACATTAGCATCTTTAGCTGGATTTAATTCTTTATTCATGGGCAATCGTCCAAGAATATTATCTATATTAGACAAATTGTACACTAATTTCCCTACTTGATAAAATATACTAGTTAAGACGCTACATGTTATTCCATAAGTTGCTGGGAGGTGATGATAAGTCACCCCTTCTGAAACAGATGCAGGTAATTGCATGCAGACATAGCAATCCCTTACTTCCATTGTTTTTACATATTCATATAATAATTTCGAAAACACATTACTAGAAAAATCATTTATTGACCTATCTTGATGCACATGCTCTGTGCTTGTTCTAACCGGTATTACTTTTTGTGAGTTCTTCACTATATTAGTTATATTCTCAGTATGCCCTACTAGTGTATCTAGAGTTACCTTGAAAGAGATCAAAAGAGCAAGTACGCTCCAAAGAAGCATTAATAGTCCTGTACAGCAGCAACATGTCTTGTACCATCTTCTCATGAAGGTACATCTATTCTTGTTATCATCTATGTTAGCCATTATGTTAAAATTAACCGTGTCTTTTGACTTAGCCTCTTCTACTCCGTCTCTTATAGCTTTCCTACAAGAGCTAAAACTTATCAGGGTGTCCAAATATTTCGATTTTCTTATTCAATCCTGTGTATTCCTACAAGGATCAATATACATTTCTCAGCTTGGCTTTTCGTCGTTTTTCACTTCATTCTCGTCATCCACATGCAGGATTTCCTGATCTTCCGCTTCTTCTCCAATGTCGGATAAGATAACTCTCAGGATTTCCCCAGTTTCTTCTTCTTTTATCAATTTCAGCCAAGTCTCCTCTGGATTTCTTTGACTATCTGCCTCTTCTCCTTGTTCAGGCAGTGCCACGTACGTCCATTCAGGTGACTTATATTTTTGATTTGGCTTTCTTGCACGTTTGCTTGCCTCTGACACTTCGGTTTCTCCCTCTTTCTCTGGATCTTGACTGGTTACTCCATTCACTTGTTCTGCTTCTGAGGGTTTAGCTCGTGTCAGTCTGTATCTTAGTTTCTTGATCTTGTTTGGCCAAATGTCTCCTTTGGCATTTCTTCTTGCTTTGCCGTCTTTGCCGTTTCTTTCTTCGATCCAAGTTCTCTTTCTCAGAACTCGACCTTCTGGTATCTCTGTTTCACTTTCTTCAGATTCTGTCTCGTTTGATTTTTCTGTTTCCGTAATCCCCTTTTCCACCTCTGGTGTTGGGCCTACTTCTGCCCCTCCTCGGATCTCCTGCATGCAATCTTCCTGCTGATTACTTGTCCCTTCACCTAGCTGTGTGTTGCAGTTCCCTACACCTCCTCGGGGATCTTCCGCAATCTGTCCCTCTCTTTCTGTGACTGTCCCTTCTTCTTCTTCCAATATTGTTTCATGTGGAATTTCTCCTACTCTCTCATTTGGGGTGAATGTTACTTCTGACTGAACGTTCTTTTCTTTTCTTTTCTTCTTTCCGTGCTCACCATTGGCGTTATGTTCGCCTACAGAATCTGAATCATCTGAAATCTTCAATCTTTTCCTCAGAATTTCTTCTCTGGGGGTCTGAACCAATCTTGGCTCCGTCTCCCCCCTTTCAGAATTTTATTTTGATTTTATACTCTCATTACTTGACTCATCACTTGATTCTGATTCGTCAAAGTATTCTTTTCCAATGCCGTCTGCTGGATTTGGAACTCTCAAAGTGTGACTTGCATGTATCCAGTTTTTCAGTCCGGCACACTTTACAGCAGTCGTTGTGGTCAAAATGACCTGTCTTGGCCTTCCCCACCTTGGAACCAGGCAATTTCTTCTCCTGTGGACTTTTATCCTCACCCAGTCCCCTGGGCTCAAATCATGGGCTGGTTTCTTTTCAAGTGTTGTGGCATCCGCTCCAACCTGGTGAAACACAGCTTGTTGACTGGTACAAACACATGTCTCATGGCGCGTCCCATGATGATCTCGTGTGGACTTAAACCTGTAGTTCTGTCTGGAGTAGACCTAATGGTCATCAAAACCAGAGGCAAGACATCAGGCCATTTCAAACCTGTGGCTAAACACAATTTTCCTATTCTGTTTTTGATGGTACCATTCATTTGCTCAACCACACCAGAAGCCTCTGGTTGGTAGGCACAATGCAGTTTCTGTTGTACACCCAATGCTTCACAAATCAATTTCATGATCTCATTGTAGAAATGTCCTCCTCTGTCTGATTCTATGGTTATTGGGAACCCGTACCTTGGGATGAATTGCCTCAACAATAGCTTGGCCACTGTGATTCCATCATTTCTTCTGGTTGGGTATGCCTCCACCCATCTAGAGAACAGACAAACTAGCACTAAAACATACCTCAGTTTGATATAAGGAGGCATTTCAATTAAATCTACTTGCATCCTGGTGAAAGGTCCTCCCTCCCGGCCTATGGTACCCAGACTCACCACTGTTTTTCTTCCAGGATTGTACTGCTGACATGTCAGGCATCTCTGACAGAGACTTTCTGCAATCAGCCTGAATTTTGTATTATACCAGGTCTGCTTAAAGGCCCTTATCATGGCATCCCTTCCCAGATGTCCTTGGCCATGATACATCCGCGCCATGGTTGACATCATGCTATCAAGCATTACTGGTCTTCCATCCCAATAGACCCACACATGATCCTTTTCCCTGGGTGCACATCCTGCTTTTACCCACTGCCTCATTTCTTCATCCACTGCTTCATCCTGCAACTGCCTCACTTCATCCCATGTTCCCACAACGTTAGTAAACATTATGGAGCAAGAAGATATTTCCTTTTCTTTTGACCGATTAATTTAATACTTATTTCGGGCACAATACTGAGCCATGTCATTGGCAAAGCGGTTTCCCGTAGTGATGTAATCACTACCTTGTCCATGAGCAGCACATTTTACCACAGCCAATTCTTTGGGCATTTGTATTGCCTCGAGCAATTTTCCAACCACTTCCGCATTCCTTATGGGAGTTCCTCTCGAGGTCAGGAAACCTCTTTGCAGCCATAGTTGGCCGAAATCGTGGACAACTCCGAAGCCATACTGGCTATCAGTCATTACTGTCACTCTTGCATTCCTCTCAATCTTGCATGCCTTGGTTAATGCCACTATTTCTGCTACTTGAGCGGATCTAACTCCTTTCAAGGGCGATGCCTCTATAACTTCTGAAACTGTGCATACTGCATAGGCTGCGCTCAACACTCCTTCATCCGTTCTCAAACATGATCTAGCCACAAAAAACACATGATCACTCTCTGGCAGTGGTAGATCTCTTATATCAGGCCGAGGTTTTGTGCAATAGTCAAGCACATCCAGACAATCATGATCAGCCTCTTCTCTTATCTCCACTCTCTCTGCATCAGGCAAAAGTGTAGCTGGATTCACATTCACACATCTTTCCAGACTCACATTGTTTGCACCTAGAATGACCTTTTCATATTTAGTCAGCCGACTATGTGACATGAACTGTGTTCGACTCCTTGTTAAAAGGATCGTCACACTATGGGGTACAAACACTCTTACTGGATACCCCATCACAATTCCCTCACTCTGCTCTAGGCTTCGGCATGTAGCCGCTACTGCTTTCAGACATCCTGGCAGACCTCTCGCCACTGGATCTAACATTGACGAGAAATAGGCCACTGGTCTCCTTTGCCTTCCATGTTTCTGTATTAACACTGAAAGTGCGCATCCATTTTGCTCACTACAGTATAGCTCAAACTCCTTTTCATAGTCTGGCATTCCCAGTGCAGGGGCTTCAAAAGACTGTTCTTCAACTGTTTAAACGCTGCCAATTCTTCTTTGTTCAGTTCAAGGGGGTCTTTTACCTCACTCTTTGTCAATTTCACCAATGGTTTGGCAATCAGGGAAAAATTACTTATCCACTGACGACAGTAACCAACCATTCCCAGGAACATTCTCACCTCTCTTTGGGTCATTGGAGCTCTCATTCCTTTAATGATTCTGATTCTGTCTATGGTTACTTTTCTCAGGCCTTTTTCGATATTGTGACCCAAGTATGTCACTTCCTTTTTACAGTACTGCAATTTGTTTGGAGAAACCTTCAGTCCTCCATCTGCCAAATGATTTAACAAGGCTATGGTGTCTGTTTCACAGGCCTCACGTGTTTTTGACGCTTCCAATAGGTCGGCAATGTACTGCACTAAAACTGAATTCTCAGGCATAGTAAGACTCTCCAGGGATTTCTTTAACAACTGATTAAAAATGGAGGGGCTCTCTGTGTACCCCTGTGGGATTCGGCACCATGCCAAAATACGGTTTCCAAACCGAAAGGCAAAAAGCGGCTGGCTGTCATGATGCAATGGAATGGAAAAGAAAGCATGACACAAATCAATTACTGTGTACCATTCTGCATCATGTGGGATCTGATACAAAAATACTGAGGGATTTGGAACAATTGGACAACATGAGACGACAATCTTGTTAATCTTTCTCAAATCTTGCACAATCCTGAATTTCCCACTTGGCTTTTTCAGTCCCATGATAGGCGAATTACATGGACTGCTCATTATCTCCCTCAGCACTCCTTGCTGGATCATTTTTTTAATCAAAGGAGTTACACCTGCTATTATTTCAGGTGTCAGTCTGTATTGCGGAATATTTGGGTAAACAGCTCCTTCTTTTACAGCAATTCTTACTGGGTCTACATTTCTCATCAGACCTACATCTTCCCCAGTGAAATCCCAAACTGCTGCTTTCACTGTCTGTTTCAATTCCGGGGGCAATTCATCTGGATTGAATACTGCATAGGTTCCAGCAACCTCACACTCTCGGTTAGCTATGGTCATCTTATACAAATCATCCTCATGTGGTGTTTCAAAGGCTATTCCGTCTGGTGTACAGAATATGGTGCAATTCATCTTGCACAATAAATCCCTTCCTAGTAAATTCACAGGACTGGTGTCACACACCACAAATCGATGCATGTCTGAAACTTTCCCTATTCTGACCTTTACAGGATCAGTAAGGTACGTTTTAATCTGGGTGTTGGACAGACCTACTACTTGGATTGTTTCATCCGAAAGAGGAAGATTTTTCACATCTGCTGATCTGACAGTAGATCGTGTAGCTCCAGTGTCTACTAGAAAAGTAATGTTTTCATCATTAACTTTCCCATCTACAAATGGTCCTGTCTGATCTATTTCTAGAGATGCGCCAAGTACGCACTCTGCTTCCTCTTTTCGGCACCGTCAATAAATTTCTTCTGGCTCACTTTCGTCATTTTGCATCCAATATTGTGACACAGCGCTCGCGCGTTGCGGTTTGTTTACCTGTTCTTCATTGTAGAATCCCGTCTGTGGTAAGGGCGGTTTTGGCACCTGATTCTGTAGATTAACAGCCTTCTGCTGTTGCGGCGATGGGCCACTCCCCTCACACTGCACCTGTGGATTTAATGACGGATTTTCATCATTAGCAAGAGGTGGATTTTTACACTCGGATTTCTAGTGCCCTAATCTGCCGCAATTGTGACAGGGAATCTTTTTCTTGGCTTCTTCTATATTACCCTTTCCCTTTCCTGGACCAAACTTTGATTTAATGCCTGGATTATTTGCTTGTTCTATCAGCTGAGCTTCCTGTCTCTCTGCAACCTTCACTTGAGCCCACATTGCCTTTTCTTTTAGTTTTCGCTGCTTTGCCTCAATTTCATCACTAAAGTATTTGGCATGCCTCAGGATCTCATCTATTTTCTTGCTCTGCCAGTCCACGGTGTGCTGCTTGATCATGTCCCCAATCTCGAGACGCAGACCATACACAAATCTGTACATAAAATGACTCAGGTCTTTTTCTCCCAGACTGTCACCCCCACTAAACTGTTTGAAAGCCAGAATTAGCCTCTCATAGTGTGCATGGACTGACTCTTTCGCTTCCTGATGTGTTCGATTTATTTTAACCCAGTCTGTTTCTTTTGGAGGCACTTTGTTCTTCAAGAATGCCATGACCTGTTCGTATTTTTTCATAACCTCTGGGTCTGGGGCTCCTGTTTTGGGATCTCTTGGGTATTCTTTAGTGGGCCAATCTATGACTATCTTACATTCTGCCCACAAGTCTGCTGGCACTATTATATCAAACAGACTTTTCAAATCAATCCACAGCACTTTTGACAATTTCACAAATCTGTCTACCTGTCTGTACCATTCGACCGGCTTTTCCCGTAATCGAGGGAAGTCATTTGTAAATGACAAAATGTCCTGTCTGGTCCATGGGACATGCACATATCCCCCTCCTGGAATCTCTCTCATAGGGAACTCCATCACCACCTTCTCCTTTTCTCTCACAGGGAATGCTGGAAATGTTCTGTCTGAGGTTTCATCCCGCTTCCTATACCACCTGCTCTTCCATTTGTCCACATCTCCCCATTTCCTCAATACCGTGATTATGTCCCTAATCTGCCCTATTCGTCCTGGTATGGTTTCTGTAAAGCTTTTACCTTGTCTATGTCAATTCCCATTTCGCTCGCTATTTCTGCTAGCCTGTCATGTAAATTCTTTGCTCTCCAAGTGACACTTTTACAGAGGAACAGTAGTTCCTCATCTTGGTAATTTTTCAGCTTTTCTGTGGGAATAGTCCCTACAATCAGCTCTTCTAACACCATCCGTAATTTCGCCACATCAACAGTATGAGATTATTTTTCTTTATCCTGCAAGGTTTTCAGCCACACATTCAACTCTTCGGTGGTTATGCTCACTGATTTCTCTACATTCCCTGGTTCTGTCAATCTCTGTGGTTCTAGTATTGATCCTTCTACCATTCTGCTCCCCTCAGCAGTATCTGAACAGTAAAATGGGTTCTTTGACATATGTAACTCTCTTTTACCCATAGTATGTCCCCAGGAATCCTCCTTTGCTCTCATCAGGGGCTGTTCTTCCTGTCTATTGTTCACATACGGGACCGTTAGTCCGTGCTCACTGTCTTTCTGCTTCTCAAAAATAGGCATAACAGGACCTATGGTCACAGGAACTGTAACTGCTTCTAGATTTTTCGTCAATTCCCTTATTTTCTCTGTCAGTTCTAATGTGGTTTTTGCTAGTTCCCTAGAATTTTCACTCTCTGCCCTATCTTCCTTTCCCTTTTCCTTAAGAGAATTTCTTCTTCTTACTTCTGGGGTCACAACTTTTTTTAATGATTCTCAGAGATTCCCTCACTGGAGTACCTGCGGTTGGCGTTTCCGGTTCCTGCCTGTATGGAGGTAGACTTTTGTAAAACATATCATCTAGGACATCGTCGTCCGTTTCATTAGCCCCATACCTCCGGGCTTCTACATGATTTCTCTTTTCCAGACATTTCCTTCCTCCACTTTCTCCTTCTGTTCTAACAGGAAATAATCCTTCAGTCATACTAGCATCTCGCCACCTTCTCATTCGATCACTATGAGTTTCACGATCGTTTGGCCGTCCAAACATATACCGATATCTACTGCCATTTCTCTGCTTTTCTCGCTCATGCATCTCATCTTCCCACTCTGTCAATGCCTCGAACTGTGTAGGCCTGGGTCGCGGATCTAAGCTCATCATCCTTTCCCGTAAGTTCCTTAATATTGCCAAATTAAAGGACCCATCCTCTGGAAACGCTAGAACTCCATCTTCCTTTGTATACTTTGCCCAATTGTCTAACCAGATACAGGTATGGTACCCATATTTTGCAACCATGAAGGATGCGGGGGTCTTTGCCGAAGGGAGTAACTGTCCTTCCCTAGTCACAATCTCCTTATCCTTCACAAACCAACTTCTCATTTTACTAAACACAGACATTTTCTTTTTCTCGGGTGAATGATAATACATCTTTCTGTCTTTTATGAATCCTTTAGTCCTTTTCTACCACTGTCCGATCTTTAGTCCAATAGTAGCGCGACTCTTACTCACGCACCAATCCTGGTGCGTCTACGTCACTGTCACGATCTCCAATCCCTGCGCGACTCACACTAACGCACCAATCCTGGAGCGTCTACGTCGCTGTCACAACTTCCAATCCCTGCGCGACTCACACTAACGCACCAATCCTGGAGCGTCTACGTCGCTGTCACAACTTCCAATCCCTGCGCGACTCACACTAACGCACCAATTCTGGAGCGTCTACGTCACTGACTAGCTGTCCAATCCCAGCACGGTCCTCCTGACGTCTACAGTCGCTGCAGCGGCTCCTACTCCTGACTCCTGTCTTCAGTCTACCCCTCCTTTACAAAACTACGCGAAAAACTTTGTTTCAATTCTACAATTCTTGTTAGTTACAACGTACACACATCTCCATTGTCTGCTCCACTAACCACAGAATAGCAAAAGACCTTTCCCATGAGAATTCTGCTTCCCGAGAACAGCGCTTACCTCTGCCCTACTACAGAATCATTAGGTTCGTTGGCAAAGTAGCGCATCCCTCTACTTCACCCTTCTATCAAGCATCAATTAACTGTTCTCTCCGGAATTAAAACACATAGTTGGAAACGCAATGCTCCTGAGAAATAAAACCAGAGTTCCGCAATTAACTCGATTGCTATTTCATTCACACTCTTTCACTCAAGAAAAATATAGTTCATTCATACAGAATCCTGTCTTTCCGAGAACAGCGAACAGTCTGTCCTACTACAGAATTATAACATACGTTAACAAAGCAGCGATTACCTCTACTTTGTCCTTCTAACAAGCTCAGAGAAAACCTGCTACCTTTTCAGTGATAAGCGTTATCGGTATGCCAATTGGTTTCCTGGTACCTAAGACCAAAATTTCACAGGTATCCCTTCACTATCATTCACACTTTTCTTACACAGAAAATATCACTACTGGCATCACTCGGCAATGCTACCAAGTCGAACCCAGGCAATGCGTCGCGCAACTTCAATTGTCACACGTTTTCTCCCGTGTACATACGGGCAACCACAATTCCGTCTTTCCCGAGAGCAGCACCTACCTCTGCTCTACTACGGAACTGTCATCAATTCCCGACTTCCTACCTCCCAGAAGCCGTACAGACAACATGTAACTTAATACAACTTCAACATATAGTGTTAGTACATATATCAATACCAATCAATAATCGATAAGCTATATACATGCCAAAATCATCAAACCAAAACAATAAAAACCATCCCTAGCTACCAGAAATACTAGTAGCTATATATATATATACACAACTCATCAAACCTAAACAACAAAAACCATCATCTCGCTACCAGAAACACTGGTGCAGTTCGGAACACAAAATCTTCTCCTGCTTCCATGGATGGAATGATTCCTCAGTCACACGCACATACACACGTCACACGCTGGTGGGGCCCATAACACCAACATTAATTCTCATCAATCTATCCGTGCCTACAGAGGGATCTTCAAATTTCCCGAACTACAACTCTATTACTTGGATAGAGGAAAATCACATCTATTAAATTACCCTAACAATTCCTCCATCCGGAGGTCGATTAGATCATTTAGTTGTTCTAGAAATTTGATGAAACACTTAACTCTTAATTTACTCCATAAACATTTCAAAGAAATAACCACCCGACACAGTTCTTCAAACAATGATTTTCTTTATCTAATTAAATTTGCAGGTTAAATCCTAACAATGCAATATTATCTTTTGTCATAATTACCTATTCTGGCTAATTTGTCGTTCTCTAAGTCAGAAACTGGTCCTCAGAAATTCATCAGAGATTCTACCGTCCCGTCCTCTGCTGTCAGCGTGGATTGCCGCATAGAGTAGCATCGATCAGGGTGCGTCTCAAGCTCTTTGGGTGGTAACCTCATTTCCCTCTCTGGACTACTAATATTTATACTGAAATTTACATATAACAGTTACATTTTCTTTATTTCCAGGCCGTTGATTGGCTGAATTCAGCCCCGTCCCAATACTTTAAGCAACATTCTCCAAAGTTCACATACGGATGATGTATAAGCTAGGCGTATGGGAAAAAGCTGTTCCCAGGTCAGGAAAGTATCAGTCTATTGTGAATAGGTGGCTTTTGGTTCCCAGATGGCAACATTTGGTCCATGTTCAGGGACATTGGCATCTCGCCCAGAGTGGTCTTCATGGACCTGGTTCAAAAGTTCATGGTAAAGCTACGATGAAGTCAGTGCAGGCGCCTTCCTCCATTGCTCAGTGCATGAAGTCATGTACTTTAGTGAGGATTCAGTCGGCAGCCATCTTTTAGTAGGCCGAAATAGTCAACTTAAGTGAAGGAAACACAAAATCGCAATTAATACATAGAAATGACTAAAACAGTGTTATTCCCTTGCTAATACCCTTACGTGTATGCATTTATCTAGCCATATGCAACATTTAAAGCCGTTAATGCTGGTTTATTTAAGCGCAAATCACGTTAACACTGCTTAAACTGAACATATAAGTTTAATGTGACAAACTTAGTTCACTTATTATTTTAGTCATGCTAAATGCCACGTATATTCTCTTGATTAATAAGGTTGGTTAGTTTCATCACAGCACACTGTTAATCATTAAAATTATTCGTTTAATCATTTTAATATAAACATATATAAATGGATTGGGTATAGTAAAAAATTTATTTTTATTTGACCCGCTCCATCAGATGCACCAGCGCTTTAGCATTAAATGCCTGGGATGTTAAAAGCTAAAGTGCGGGTGCTGCTATATAACAAAAGTTCATTAATAGAAAAAAACATACGGCCATGTTCGGTGCACAAATAAGGAAACAAAAGCTGGCCCCATTATATCAGCTGAGGCGTGCCCCGCTGGTTATATGGAAAAACGAGGCTCAGAATCCGGTAATTCTGGGCAAATCACTTAATCTCCCAGCCTACCTAATAATGAATGCATCCTTGTGTAACTTAACTGCTGACCTTCGGTCCGGTTCGAGCTATAAAACAACAAGCGTGGGCGCCTCGTGCTGAAAAGAGGCAGCAGGGGGAGGGGAGAGAGGAGGGGGCCTGCGCTTCCCTTGTGGGAGCGAGAAAACATATGTTGCCAGCGGGAGCTAGCAAACATATGTTGCCAAAGCTCGCTCCCACAAGGGAATCTCCAAACGTGCACGCTTTGCCATTGAAGGCAATGGAACGCGTGCACGTTTATGCTGAAAAGCTGTGCCGATGACTAAAGGTCTTTTGCCTAAGCAGCGCATGCGCACTGCGTAGGCAAGACGTAAAAAGGATGCATAGTCAGGCTTTTCCTCCTTCCTCTCCTGGAAGTGCTTCATCTTCTAAATTTTCTTTGGCCTTCTGAATACAATACTGACGAGGATGAAGTTTTAGATCATGTCGATTATTGATCCTGGGTGGAACTATGTAAAATTCAAAGATCTTCCTGCACTGCTATCTCATATCAAAGAGAAACTTGGCCTTCCAGATGCTGAACCCCAGCTCAGTTCTATTGGAAGTTGTGCTGCCAGTTTAACAAACCTGTTGCACTGAGCTTCCAATGAATCCTGTAGTAAAGAACTGTATGCATCTTGAAAGGCAGGATCCGTGCATGGTGGCTATTCCCAAGTTTAAATAATGTATTTTTCCTACTGAAGGTGCCAAATCCGATTTCCCGCTAGCAGTGAGAGTAGCCCCTGTTTGCCAATTGTGTGGGCTGGTCTGCTATGTCTCTTCCTCCGACACAGTAGGTTGATGTGTGCAGGCTGCTCATTATCCTACTTACACTGGATTCAGCCTTTGTGTGCGAGCATGTACCCATGTCACTTACATTTCTTAGTCCCTGGACCAAGAGGTCCATTGTTTCTCTTTCTTGATCATTAGGATGCAGCTGTGAATTTTGGCCTAAAATGGAGGGCAGTCACAATTTATTTCAGACATTGCAGTTGGTCGCCTTTGTTTGGCAATGACTGAAGGTACATATGTTTTGTCTTATTGTCAGGCGGGGGTCCTTGAATGAAAAGTGGAGGAAGTTGAGAAGGTTGCCATCATGAAGCTCTCTTTATAAGATCCTAACTTTTTAGCCAAGCCATGGATGGCATGTCTCATTGGGCATTCAAGGTGCAAAAACGCTCTCTCACTTTTCTCTCAGAAGGAAAATGTACTCCAGTGGTCACTTGCAAGCTTTTCTAAAGACATGAGAAGGCTCAACTTTGGATCATTGGGCTTCAACGATAGAAATTGGGGTTGTAGCCAACCCCGCCCCTCCTGTTTCCAATTGTTTGACCACAAGGAGGGCAGTCTGCGACAGCCTAAAGCAACTACTATCCATGATAGCGGTCTTTCCCGTTCCCTTCCTAGAGAAGGGTTGAGGTGTCTTTTTCATGTTTTCTTTGTCAATAATAAGTCCAGAGCCTTCTGGGTGATCAGCAAACTCCAGTATGTCAATATGTCTTTAGCTACTATTCATTGCGAAATGCAGACTCTTCAACACTTAATTCCTGTGGTTCATTCTGAACAATTCTTGACATCTCTTGTCTTGTATTTTGATTGGCTTCATGTTCCCATTCATCCCAGTCTCTTCCAGTTTTTTTTGGAAGGCCAAGCCTGACAGTTCAGGCTGGACTCTTCCTATTACAGAATGGTCAAGACTGATTTGCAAATGGCTGTGTCAAAATTGAGGTTATATGAATTTGTAGAGTGAGGCTAATCACCCATGAGGGCATCCAAGCGCTGAGTAGGGCAGGCCTGAGTGGGGAGTAGGGGACCATGCTTGTTTCATCTGGAAGAGCAATGTCATGAACTTCCGTCAGACGTCCATGAGGGAGGGGGAGGTTCTGAGGTGTTATGGAAGGTTGTTGCAGGTCTTGGCTGTGAGGTATGAGAAGCTGAGTCCTACGCTGTTATTCTTTTTGATTCGAGGAGGTGTGCTCTTGCCTGGGGTACAGATCAAAGGTGTCTGGTGAGTTGATAGAAGATGATGCAGTGGTTGAGGTAGACTGGACTGTTATTGTGGAGAGCTTTGTAGGCGTGAATGAGTAACTTGAACTTCTATTCTTTGCCAGGGAGCTAATGGAGATTTCTTAGGTGTGGATAGATGTGGATATTTCACAGCTTGTTCATGATGGGCCTGGCTCTGGAATTCTGAGTGGTTTGGAGTCGGCGTAGGACATGGGCTGGGATTCCGATGTAGAGGGCGTCTCCGTAATCAAGTTTATTTGTGATAAGAGCCTGGGTGACCGTTTGTTTGGTGTTCAGTGGGATTCACTTGAAAATCTTGTGTAGAATTCATGGAGTGTTGAAGCATAAGGAGGAGATGGCGTAGATTTGTCTGCTCATGGATAGGTTGGGGTCTGGGAGGATCCCGAGGTGTTTGTCACGGTTCACAGAAGTAGGTGGAGGCCAAGTTTGGAGGGCCACCAAGAGGTTGCTGAGGTGTAGGGTGGGAAGTCTAACTCATTGAGTTCTGTCCGTGAGGAAGGAGAATATCCACTTCAGGGCCAGTCTGCAGATACCCAAGTGCTGAAGCTTTCTGATAAGTATCTTGTTGGACACCACTTCAAAAGCTGCAGAGAGATCATGAAGGATGAGTGCAGACATTTCTCCACAGTCAAGGATAATTCTGATGTTATCGGTGGCCGCAATGAGGGCTGTTTTGTGTTTTGGTTGATATAAAAAAGCCTGATTGAGAGCTGTCTAGGAGTTGATGTAGGTCAAGGTGGTCTGTGAGTTGGGAATTTATGGCTTTCTCTATGACTTCAGCTGGAAAAGGCAGGAGCAAGATGGGTCTGTAGCTGCTAAAGGTGTTTGGGTCCATTGTTGGTTTCTTCAATAGGGGGTGGACTTTTGCATTTTTCCAGCAAGATGGGAAGGTGCCAGTGATTATGGAGGTGTTGATGATAGTGGTGAGCACAGGGGAGATGATGGCTCTTCAACGGTTGTTTGTGAAGTGGGGCCATGGGCCTGAGGGGACTCCTGAGTGGATGTCATTCATCAGAGTGGTGGTTCCTTTGTTCAAGAGGGGCTTCGAGTTGCTTAACTGCTGTTTGGCGATGAAGGAGATGTCTGGCTGGCTGGGGGAGTTTGTATTGGTATCCTGTGGGTCAAATGTGTTGTAGATCTTGGCAATCTTTTGTTTGAAGAAGCTTGAGAGGTTGTTGCAGAGTGCTTGGGGTGGGATGATGTCAGTGTTGGTAGCTGCAGAACTGGAGAACGCCTTGATGATGGTGAAGAGTTCTTTGTTGTTGTTGAAGCTGGCTTCAAGTTTGAAAGTTAGGTAGGGCCTTTATCTTTGCGTCTTGTAGTTGTTGATGGTAGAGGTTGAGAGCAGCTTTGTATGTGGATCTTGTGGGGGTGTTTTTGTCAAGTCTCCATTTTCTTTCAAGTTGTTTCCAGTGGCGTATGGACTCCCTGAGGTCATTCATGTACCAGTTGGGCCATTTGTAGTTTTTGTAGGTCTTGGTTCTGGTGGAAGCGGTGTGGCTGGCTCAGTCAGTGAGCTATTTATTGACGAGCTTGGTGTCGACATCAAGGTTCCCGGTGTGGTTGGGTGGGTTTTCCTGTAGGGTCTTCGTGCTGTTTTCTGTAGATATTTTGCCCCAGTGTCTTGATGATGCGCTGGGTTTTTATGTTCGGGTGGCTTCGTAGGTGGGTATCTTGAAATGTATGATTTAGTGGCCAGACCATGTGAGCGGGGTCATATGGGTGATTGTGATCCTGTTCTCGGAGAAGAAAATAGGGTCAAGAATGTGGCCTGCTTTGTGGGTTGGTTTTTGAACAAGCTGGGTGTGTCTGATGTTGCTGAGGCTATTGAGGAAGGCCATGGAGTTGGGGTCTGTGGCCTTTTCCAGGTAGAAATTGAGGTCCTCAAGGAGGGTGTAGTTGGTTGATCTGATGGAGGAGAGCAATGAAGTCTGCGATGTGGCTGCAGAATTCTGGGGCCTGGATGATGGTAGATGAGGATTCCTTTAAGGGTGGCATAGTAGTCTGTTCATATTTTGAAGTGGAGGTGTTCCATGAGGTTGGTGTCCAAGTCTGTGGAGGTGGTACAGTCAATCATGTTTTTGTACATGATCACAAGTTCTCCACCTGGTTTGTGGGTTTGATTCAGGAGCATGATTTTGCAGGAGGGTGGGGTGGCTGCTGCAGTGTCTGGGTTGGAGGCTGAGTTGAGCCACATTTCGGTCAGGAAGAGAAGGTTGAATGTGTTATTGTTCAGGAGGTCCCAGATTCTGGTGGAGTGTTTCCTGAGGTATCAAACATTGAGGAGCATGATGGACAGTAGGCGTGGGGTGGTGACGTGCAGTGGTTGTTTGGAGATGATCGTGTCGGCATCAGAGGTGTTGCAGGTGAAATCACAATGGGTACAGGAGAAAGGTCCTCCTGTCTTGCTGGAGGATGCATGGCAGCAGCGTATTTGCCGGTGTGGTTTGCTGAGGTCGGGTAGGATGGCAGAGGAATTTTGGTGGTATTTGTTGGCTCCGGTGGTGGCTGCAGCTGTGGTTGTGGTGTTGCAGTAAATGGTTGTGGGGCCAGGGTTCCTGGCATTGGGCATGGTCCAGGAAGGAACGGGTGCAGACAGGCTTGCCTTTGGTGTGCCTTCAGTGTGCCAGTGGCATGTCCGATGCGCAGTTCTACTGTGGTCTGCATTAAATAGGCCCTGGAGTAAATGGGGCTTCTGTTGGCAGGAAAAGCAGTGAGCTGAAAACCTGGGTGGGAAAACACGGGCAGGAAAAACCTGGGCAGCAGCAGAGTCACTTGTTCGAAGGGCAGCAACTGGATCAGTTCAAGCAGGAACTGGAAGCTACTAACTAGAGGCAAGCTAGGTACCAAGGTGCCTACAAATGCAGTTGCACTGTGGCCTATATTAAGTAGGTCCTGAGGTGGGTGGAACTTCTGTTGGCTCCGGTGGTGGCTGCAGCTGTGGTGTTCCATTAGATGGTTGTGGGGCCAGGGCTCCTGGCATTGGGCACAGACAGGAAAGCTAGGTACCAAGGTGCCTACAAATGCAGTTGCGTTGTGGCCTACATTAAGAAGGTCCTGAGGTGGGTGGGACTTCTGTTGGTGGGATAAATGGTGAGCGGGAAAACCCGGGTGGGAAGACCTCTGGGAAATCCAGTGGCAGTGGCAGAGTTACTTTGTCAAAAGGCAGCAATTGGATCAGGTTGGAGCAAGCAGAAATTGGAGATCACTGGCTTGTGGCAAGTTAGGTGTCCAAGTGGCATAGTGGGCAAAAGAACAATGGGTTGGAATGCTACCCAAGCAATTGCCAGTGAATATAATTATTGCAAGCATTCCCTCTGTCACTTTCTGTGTTATTAATTTATCACCCTAAGTGGCAAGGGTATGCCAAGACGTGGTTCCTGGTTTTATTGTACCACTGGAGTTAAGCTACACCTGACTCACGAGCACCAATTAGGACAAAACTGGTCTTCGGTTGCTTGTGTTCCTATTCAGGGAGGACCTGGCCTGGCAGTAAAGCTTTGACTGTTCCTATTGGAGCAGGGTCAAGACTGATTTATATACGGCTGCTTCAAAACAGAGTTCATTGGTGGACAAAAGAGCGATGGGTTGGAATGCTACTCAACACGATCACCAGTGGTTAGACTATTGCATGCATTCCTCCCACCACCTTTTGGGTGTTTAATGTACTGCCCTAAGCTTAAAGGGTACATCCAGACACAGGTCCCGCGCTCACTGTGTGACTGGAAGCAAGCTGCACCTGACTGGTGAGACTTAATCAGGGTGAAACCAGTCTTGGCTTGCTTGTCGTCCGGTTCAGGGAGGACCTGACCTGGCAGTTAGGTATGTAATCTTCTTATTTAAGCAAGGTCAAAACTGATTTGCATATGACTAGGTCCAAATTGAGGTAGCATGGTGGGGAAAAGAATGATAGGTTGGAATGCTACCCAAAATGATTGCCAGTGGCTACACAATTGCAAGCATTTCTTCTACCACCTTATGGGTGTTTGTTGTGCTGCCCAAAGTGGCAAGGGTATACCCAGACATAGGTTTGGTGCTCACTGTGTCACTGGAACCAAGCTACACCTTACTGGCAAGCCCCAATCAGGGAGAAACTGGTCTTGGGTTGCTTATCATGTTCAGCAAGGACCTGGTGTGACAGTTTGTGCTGGACTGTTCCTATTCGAGCAGGGTCAAGACTGATTTGCATATGGCTGGGTCTAACCTGAGGTGGCATGATGGGCAAAAGAACGATGGGTGGAATACTGCCATAAATTATTTCCAGTTGGAAGAATTCCTCACATCACCTTTTGTGTGATTGATTTGACACCTAAGTGAGAAGGGCATCCCCAGGGGTATGTCCTGTGCTCACTGTACCACTAGAACCAAGCTACAACCAACTGATGAGCCCCAATTAGGACACAATCGATCTTGGTTTGCATGGGTTCCAGCTCAGGGAGGACCTGGAGTGACAGTTTGGGCTGGACTGTTCCTATTGGATCAGGATCAAGACTGATTTGCATGTGGCTGAGTCCAAATTGAGGTGGCATGATTGGCAAAAGAATGATGGGTTGGAACTACCTCGAGCGATTGTCAGTGGTTAGACTCATTGCAAGCATTCCTCCCATCACCTTTTGTGCATTTGATCAGCCGCCAAAAGAAATAGGCATGGTCATGCCTATGAACTACTCATTGCAAAATAGTGAATTGCCCACAGAACTGTACCAGAGGTTCTTAGTACAGGAAGAAGTGTTATCTTTACTTGTAATGCCAGTTCCTGTCTGTATCATATGAGGAAGATGCATCCCAACACATTCATTACCTTTTGTTTTAACGTTCATTACTGATTTGCTTCTTGGATCTGTATTTAGTTTGGGTTCCTGGTGTCAGGGGGAGTTTTCTGCCTACCTTATCTAATGCAGCATATATATCCATCTTCAATCTACAATATCATATTGCCAACAAGGTTTCTTACCTTTGTGCTTTTCCTCCTAATTGGGTTCCTCTTAAGAAAACATTTCACACAATTTGTATGTGTTATTCAGTGCAGGGTGGCACCGTGGCTAATTAGATCAGTTGCCCATTTCATCAGGGCATCAAGAAACAACCTGAATAGACATTCACTTCACCCAATCTTTGACAAGCGGTTGCCCTACACTTGATTGGTTATGGTTACAGGAGGATATAGTAGGTAGTTTGCATCGTCAACTTACTTTCTTCAGTTCCAAGAGTGGCATTCGTGTCCTAATATCTGTTTTTTCTTGTTCCTCCTTTTTAGACTGCCACAAGCTTTGTGACTCCATGGGTATGTTTACATCTTGGCCTGGTGTCCCTTCACATTCTGTGATACTTGAACCTGACTTTTCTATTACTGGATGCTCCATTACTGCCACTCCCATGGGTCACAGGAATATGCAGTGATAGATGCTTCCTTATTACTGTTTCGGAGTGTACCTCTGTATCTTCCAATCCTGTTATTCCTACCACACATGCTTTGGGCTCACTTGGGTGGGGGGGGACTGGGGTAGATCTTTCCATCGAGGGTCTTTAATCCTAGTGCGATTCATTACACATAGCAAACTGACCTTTGTTCTATCAATTAAGGATCAGGCAGTGGTGGTTCGAACATACAACCTGGTCTCCAAGCCAGCATCAACCATCAGGTTGAACCATTCAATGTCCCTATCTGAGTAGCAATCAGGATTTGATCTTTGCTAGAGACTTGTTTGCTGTCTTTAAGAGTTTCAATGTTCAGGAGTAACCAATTGATGATGATTCACTAAGTGGGTCTTATCCACCTCCCAGCGATCTGCTTCTCCCAGGAGATTTTTACAGTCTTGAGCAAGTGCTTTGGTTTCTTATCTGGAGCTCTTAGCTTTGCTCTGAAAGCCGATGTATTGCTACCCCGGCTCTGCAGCTGATCCCAGGAAGCAGGGAAATAGGAGCAGCTGCTCTTCTGCATATTTTGTCTATAAAGGTCCTATATGCCATCACCCCATTTCTCCTTATACTTATATTAAGGATTCAGATGGAGGAAGTGGAGATCATTTTGATAGTTACACCATAGAAGAGGTTTGGGTGGCTTCCCCTGCTTTGAAAGATCTTAATTGCCAAGAAATGGGACCTTCCCCTGTTCCCTCAGCTTCCCAGTACTTCTCCCGGATTCTTCCCAGAGATCTTATCTGTTGACCTTGAAGTTAAAAGGTTGAGGTTCAGCAAATAGGTTTATCTAAAGAGCTGGGCATAGCAGTCGAGGCATCTTGTTACCTTAAGGTTCTGTGATAATTTTGAGTCTCTTTCATCTCTTGGTGTGTTCAGGAGAGGGTTCATCAATAGTACTGTGATGCTTCTCCTATTTTTCAGTTTCTTCAGGGCTATTTTCACTTGGGTCTTTCCCCATCCATTCTTTTTTGTTCAGTAGGAAGCCATTTGGTCTTTCATGAACTCTAGGCTGGTATAGGAGGCATACAACTTTTGGTTACCTGTCACTTGAAGGAATTCTCTTGGCCCTAACCACGTTTCAAGTCTTCTTGTCTGTGTTCGATATTCTTTTTTTGAACTGTTGGATTTCTGTTCTTTTCAATTGCTTTCATTTATAATCCTGTTTCTAGAGGCCATTACCTCAGCCTGTAGATTAGGCGAGCTAGAATTTCTGGTATGAGTCCTCATTAACTGAAGATGTTCCCGGAGCATTAGGTTCTGCAGCATGGTTGAGGGTTTGTTGCTGAGATTTGTTCTTCCTTCCATTGGTTTCAGGAGATTGGTTTGCCTGTTTGCTTTCCGGACCCGTCTTCTCCCGGTGAGATCTGTCTGCATTCAATAGACATACACCATGCTGTGAGCATTTATCATTCTTACCCCACTGCCCGTCTGCTATTCATTTCTTTGTGAATTTTGGGCCTGCTAGACATGGTTTCAAACATGCAGTTACTACTCGAAGTGTCTGGTTAAAATTTCTCATTTCTATGGCTTATGGCCTCTCTGACCGCTCCTACCCACTGGGAATGGTGAGTCTCTCCACACGTGGTATGGCTGCTTCCTGGGCAGAGGCTAGTGGGGCAATCTTATAGGACATTTATGATGTTGCCACATGGGCCAGTTGCCTACAACCAACTAGAGTTAAATACAGGTAGGAAGAGACTTTCGGGGTTAGTGTGCTGACCTTAATTCAACCAGCGTCAACTATGTAAAGCCATGAGATTATTGGTAATAGTGGCATGTTTTGCTTCTGAATTAACTATGGACTGAGTTAATAACGTTGGTTTATTTAGAGAGTAAAAGAGTTAAAAGGAATTACAGGAAAGCTCAGATGTAGACCTTCGGTTTAGTTAGCTAAATGTTTATTTTTGATTTTCGTCAAGTGTACCTTTCATTTTCTTTCCTCTTTCCTTTTCTGATGCTAACAGCTGCTGTTCAGAGAGTTGAGGACTTGGTCTCCAAGGAAACACTCCATGATGACCGTGACCACACACGCCTGGCGCAGGCTTTAGGACTTAATAACCCACTATAGGAGTGACCTCAGATGCCCTGATTTACTTCACTGACACTGCCAGCAATGCTGTGGTGCTTAGTATTGTTCTCATTTCCTTCCACTTTTGGGATCTAGGCCTTCTGACATATTGTTTAATTCATCTTTTTATTTTTGCTCATTTTAATTTGAGTTGACTTTTCATTCATTGATTTTATTTCTTCACTTTTTCAATTTACTTCTATTTCCTTTGTAGCTGCTTTTGGCATTTGGAAGCGCAGGACTCTTCATTTCTTTCATTTATACCTACCCTTTATTTCTTTTATTTCATTTCCTCCTACTTCAAGCCAGGAACAAATGCACAGCCTGGCTTTTTAGCCTGCTGCAGGTACAGTTGTCCCACCGGTACCCGAAAAAGTGTCTGTGCTTGTTCCTGCACACCCCTTTCCATGGTACTAGCAGGGAATCGACCCTAATCCAACTAGGGCACTGAAAAGTATGTGTGGGAGAAGCTGATTGTCATCTCATCTTAGCTCTGCAGTCCCTGAGAAAAACACCACTGGAGTCATTTTGTTTTCAGCTCCTTTCAAAGAGGGATTGATACTCTTTATGCCCATTTGAGGCCTTTTATACTGACTTGATCACTGCTAAGTTTATTCTGTCAAGTACCAGATACCTCTGAAATACTAAATTCAATGTTGAGAACTTATTTTAGATCCTAAACTGGACAACGTGGTTGCAACTGCAACTTGGCTGCCTGATACTTCTGGGTTCGGGCATAGTGTTTCAATTGACATACAAAATCACTCATATAGACTATGCCCATTGAAAGGGAAGTGGATTAGCTATATTAAGGAAAATTTGTTTGTCATTTATCAAGGGTTCCACTAACTTTCAGGCAGGTCAAAACTATTCTGAACAATATCTCCATCTTCCTCTCCTATTTCATCACATGTTGCCTGATGTACTGCCCTCCTGGGTCTTCCATGGATTTTGGTGTTGCATGCACAGACCTTCTAGTCTCTCCTGTTTTATAAACATCTAGATTCCTATTTTTGTACCACCTTCCTCTTGCAGGCCTTGAGGTATTTAGTTTTTTAGACACTAGCACCCTGATTTAGATTTTGGTGACTAGGGTACTCTGTCGCACGGTGATGGAGTATTCTCTCTGCCAAACTGTCAGTCTATCTGTCTCATTTAGAGGGGATGGACTGCAAGTGTGTCAGAGACTACTCTGTCTCCATTACTGACATACTCCTGTATTGGCACAACAGAGTATGTGGCCTTCAGACGTTAGCTATCTGACCACCCCAGTAGCGTAACGCAAAATGAAGGGGCCCCCTTGCAGAATGTGATGACAGACCCAGCGTCTCCCAGACTGCACAGAAATTCATTGGTCTTGGGCTAAATAGGGGACCGCGTGAATTGTTGCCCCCCCCATGCTGCAGAGGCCTGCTCGGGAATGTAGAGTGGTTTTCCTGAGCATTTAACAACTTCTTATTCCCTGCCATTCCACGCATTCTGCAAGGCATGCAATGGCATGGCTTAAGGTGTGAGGGGGCCCCCTCCAAATCAAGAAACCCTGACCCCCCCACACCATTGGGGCTGCAGGGCCTCTATTACTCACCTGGCCCATCCACCCTATTTAGAATGGGGTACCAGATGGCTTTTCTGTCGCCTGCTGCCCAATGGTAATGCATGAGATAATTACCTCCAGCCTAGAAAATGTCTCTAGTTAGCGGTGTCTAAATGTCTTTAAGAAAACCATAGAGATCCTGTTGGTCGTCATGAGCCAGTCTGCACTGACGCCTATGCTTCACTACAATACAAGAGTGTTGTTTAAAGGTGTCTGCCATTGGGCTGTTCATAAACACAGTCTGTTTTTTTCTCCAACCTTCAGTCAGCATCTACTTATCTTGTAACTATAATATTAAGATCAAAGGAGAATTAATCACTTGTGTCAGTAAACCAGAGTCTCGCAGGGATTGCATTGGAGACCTTCAACCACAGAACCGCTTTATGCGGTATATCTTGATTCTCCACCAATGCGTTTGGGTGGCTAGTATCATCATGGGGCCTATTAATTGAGTGTTCCGTTCTCCAAGTGATCTACTGTCCTCCACCTGGAGGGAGACTGGCTGGGTAGCAACAGTCTTGAACAGATGTAAAAAATATATACTTTCCTGTGTACGCTGATTTATTGAACAGAAAAATCATAAGGTTAAAAAAGATGATTGTTTCGAAGTGTGTGAGTTAGTGATCCACAACACCTAGTGAGGGGTCAACATGTTTCGGCGCAGTGTTGCCTTTATGGGTTGTGTGGCCTTCATCAGGACCAATGTAGACGAGGTCTGAAGTTTCAGAGCTCTCCAAGCATGAGTGAGGTAAGTAGTCTTGTTGTAAATTGGCAGAGATTGGCTTAGCATTAGCAGAATCCATCTTGTATTTAGAGGCTATCTTGTCCATTTTGCTGAATCCATTTTGTATTTCTGACAGCCATTTTGTTTGCCATGTGCTCACCATGTGCTTTGTCCTCTCTCAGTGTTGACTGCTCTTGTAATCTGCCTAGAAACGAACTATATTTAGCATCTTCCACCTTTGCACATGCTCAGTGAGTTTTCAACTGTCCTTGCAGCTGTTAGTAGTATGTAACTGCCAGGATGTGTTTACTAGCATTGGCAAACTGTTAACTCCTCCTACTTGTCGACTGTGCATTTCTATATGACCTTATATGTACATAAAATCTTCTGCTGTACTTGTACCGTCCTCTTTTAAGCCCCTGTGTGGGTATAAAAGGACCATGCTCCTTCTGTTGGGTGTGCTACTTCATTCAATACCGAAGGGTGCTGTGTGAATGTAGTTCCACCTCATGAGGTTTATTAAACTTTGTATTTTCTATTCCAGTTTCTGTGCCAACTTCTTCCTATTGGTCTGAGGACTCTGTGCAGAGAAGGGCGAACCCCTTGCACTGGTAGGCCTAGCTGAGGCCCACTTCTACAAATTGGCGCCTAACCAGTGGGGCTCATCGGCGACTCGGATGCCCAAAGGATTGGTCGCGACGAAGGATTGGAATCTTGCTCTGGACGCGATCGCTGCCCGATGAGACCCGAGTCTTGGCAACCACGGCGTTTTTCCTTTCTTTCTGATCTGACCATCCAGGTGGTGCCGGTCCTCGACTGAGATCTCTTCTGTTGATTCGCCGTGCAGTGACCATTTGGTCGATTTTAGAACTTGGCAGTTGGAACCTGGACACCAAGTGATTGGTAAGTGTCATTCTGTGGCGCTTGCTGTTGGTATTTATGCCTGGGATTGGTAATGTAGTTTAGTAACACTTACTGCGGCTTTTGTATTTTGGAATTTGTGTTGGCAAACTTGGATTTCTATGTGACTTATATATAAATTGCAATTTATATAGGCAGGAAATGAGGAGAATTTTCTCTATCTGAATTGATTTGAACGGCACATCGTACTAAAGGTACCTTAAGTGCTACTTTGATTATAATACTGCATATTCTGCACTATTTTTGGCATGCCTGTTTTCAGCACACTTCGTAGGATGTGTTGCTTTTGTAGTGGTACCAATTTGAGACTCGATGAAGCACAACCGGCCCCCCCCAGAGGGGACACCTAATAGGGATATGTATATTAAGTATGATCTTTCTTCTATAATGTACAGCATATTATGGAATAAAGACACTCGTAAGGATTCTGAGTTGCGTTGGCCTATGCATGGGTCATTTGATTTACGAAAGATTGAGTATGTGGAACAATGTATGTTTAAGCGAAAGACTAGGCAAGATATGTTTGACTGTGTACGAATGTGGGAGAAAGAAGTGCGTGAACGAATGAAGCGTGAGCAAGCCTTGATTGAAAAAGAACAGCGAAAGAACATTTATGCGAAAGCATTAGAGTTGAAAAACAAAGAAATAAAAGAGTTAAAAGAGAGAGAAGATAGGGAGCGCAATATACAGGTAACTGGCCAATACGCTGTTCGGCGGCCCCTTTATCCTATACTTAATAAACCACAAGATGATTTATTAATAGATCGTCCTCCACCTCCGTATACTGTTCCTTCTGCCCCTCATGAGTCAGATGAGGACTCTAGTTCAGAGGAACACAAGGCACGAGAAACTCGTTCTATGTTGACCGCTGAGCGTGCATCCCAGCTTAGATCTGCTGCTCGTAAAGCAGTTCGTAGCACTGCCCCCGCCTCTGATCTTCTAGATAGTATGAAAGGGTGGCAGGAAAGGGAGCAGCTGTATTTTACTGAGGTGTTTGCCGCAGAGGTCCTTGAGCTGTTTAGGAAATATTCTGAGGAGTTAGAGCCCGACGATGTAGCAGATAAATGTAAGCAAATGCGTGATGGTCTTTTTGTTTTCTCCCAGGTGACTGATACAATCAGGCGTTTGGTTAAACTGCGTGTTGATGCAGTCCGTTTGCAAGAGGAGAAAAAGGCTGCAGACGTAGCTGCACAGACACCTCAGACCGGCATGGCACAAGCTTCTATCTCCGGAACAGATAAGACTATGATAGTTCATGCGAAACCTATGCGGGATGCCGCACCTTTGTATGTTCCTCCTAAAGGACAGGGTACAAGTGATGATAAGGCTTCTCTCGATGCAAAGGGTTATTTTATTTATAATTGGGTTTACACTCCTTGGAATAGGACGGATGTCATGGCACTTAAAACTGCATTGCCTGCTCCGCGGAAAAATCCAGCCGCTTTTTATGAGGAAGTTGAGGGTGCTATTAGCTCTTGTACTATGACTTTGCCTGATATTGATTTATTTTTCGGATTGATATTACCACCTGATATGTGGAGAACTGTTCGTAAAATTGATGATCGTGCAGCTTTTGGGGCGTTATGGAAAGACTTAGAACAAATGGATGTAGAAAGGGAACCCGCACAGAAGCCATGTCAGTTAATTTTAGATCTTCCTGCAGCTATATTAGTTAAGTTAAAAACGATTATTCCCCCTAAAAAGATAGATTGGACTGTTTTAGCGTCTTGTAAGCAAAAGGCAGATGAATCGGTCTCTGATTTCTTTATACGTTTTGAAGAAGCATTCCACGATTTTAGTGGCCAGTCATTGACAGATGACATGGGCAGACATCTGTTTGTCGATAAATATGTTGCTAACCTATTGCCAGGAATAGCTAGTCGCCTAAAAGCCAGTGAGAGTTCATGGACTACCTCTTCTCCGGTTTCTCTCTTGACTATGGCTCAGTATTATGAACGCCAGGAATTAGAAGCAAAGGGTAATGAGGATAAAAAGACGAAAGAATTAAAAACTAAGGTTATGTTGGCTCAGGCTTATGGTCCGCCTTTTAGAGATAGTGATAGAGGTGGACGTGGATCTTATGATTCGTCTTTCCCTTCTTATACTCGTTCGAATTTGTCTGCTGACCAGTGCGCGTACTGTAAGAAATTTGGGCATTGGGCTTCCGATTGTCCAGCACTGCGTGCTCAGCAGTGTCCACGTGGTCGGGGAGAAATGAGAAATTGTTCAGGATATTCAGGGCCCAGAGGAAGCACAGGTGACCGTGCTAGGTTTTATGCTAATATACGTGGGCAGAATGGGTTTAACACTTTTGATAGAAGGAACCAATATCAAATGTCCGACTATGTGCCGTCTGATTCTCAAGATTCTGCTTATGCATAGGATTGCCTAGGATGGGGTAAGGAATCAGTTGAAGTTCCAGTAAATCAGAGGGGTCCCTATGTTACAGCAAATGTTTTGGGTTCCACTGATCAGTTTCTGGTTGATACAGGAGCTACTCGTAGCGCCTTGTCTAAACAATTGGTTCCAAGGGCTCCCCTGTCTGGCTTAACCATTACATCGATAGGTTTCGATGGAACCTCTTCCCTTAGCCCACTGTCACAACCACTTGCATTCCATGTGGATAAATTTACTGCTCCATGTCCATTTTTGCTTTCCCCGAATACACCAGACAATATTGTGGGTCTTGATATGCTCAAGTATTTCAGGGCTACGATACGATGTTCTCCAGAAGGTGTACGTGTTATCTTGAATGACAACCATCCTGTGAAGGAGAGAGCTTGTCTTGTTAAAGAGGATATTGCATTAGCTTCACTCCCTAGAAATTTGTGGGCTACTTCAGACACTGATGTAGGGCAAATGGTTATTCCACCAGTACATATTAGTGTCAAGGAGGGCGTTGTGCTGCCACGTTTGCCTCAATACAAAATTTCACAGGAAGGTGAAGAAGCACTCATACGTATTGTCCATGATCTCATTGAAGTGGGGGTTGTTGAGGAAGTTCCTTACAATGTTTGTAACAGTCCGATTCTTCCTATTCTGAAAAAAGATACTGACACTAGGATTTACCGATTCATTATTGATTTGCGAGAAGTTAACAAGATTGTAGTAGCACAATACCCCGTGGTTTCTGACATAACGACACTTCTTACTTTGGTTCCTCTGACAGCAACTACATTCTCTGTGATAGACTTGAAGAATGCTTTCTTTTCGATCCCTATTCATCCTGATAGCCGATATTTGTTCGGTTTCACTTTGAATAATCGATCGTATAGATTTTGTGGAGTTCCTCAAGGCTATACTAAGAGTTCTAGTATTTACAGTCAAGCATTAAAAAGACAACTTGATTCTTTTGTTTTGCCTGAAGGTGTGGCTCTCATACAATATGTAGATGACATCTTGTTGGCAGCCGATACCCCTGAACAGTGTGAAAAATGTACTTTGTCCTTGCTATCTTTTCTTGCTTCCCATCATCACAAAGTGTCACGAAAGAAATTGCAATATTGTAGACCGAAGGTAACCGACTTAGGTCACCTTCTGTCTAAGGAGGGCCGTGCACTCACACCAGATCGCATTCAAGCTATTTTAGACACACCAGTGCTCCCTACTCAGAAAGATGTCCGTGCATTCATTGGTCTTACTTCTTTTTGTAGGCAATGGAAATTAGGGTTTTCACACATTGTTAAACCCTTGCTAGCACTTTTGACTAAAGATACTCCAATGCCCCTCCCATGGTCAGATGAATGTGAGACTGCTTTCCGACAGTTACGACAAGCTCTTTGTTCAGCACCAGTGTTAGGTACTCCAGATTATACGAAGGCTTTTACACTATATGTCCATGAGAAAGATGGATGCGCATTGTCAGTTTTAGTGCAGACACACAGTGACAAACAGCGCCCCTGTGCATATTTTTCAGCAGTACTTGATCCTGTTGCTCGTGCGTTACCTGGATGCTTCCGTTCAGTTGCAGCAAGAGCTGTGTCAATACGTCAGAGTGAAGGGATGAGCAAGTGGAGACTGCCTACAGCCTATTTACAACCTATGATTCATATGGCACATGGGCCGGCACATGTTGGAGCCTCCTGGATCACAAAATTGCTCACGCAAGTTTGGGAGCATCCAGAAATTGCCGGCACAGCTAAAAAGATGGTGCAGTCTTGTCTGATTTGTCTTCAGCATAATCCTGGTAAAGGGACACGAACTCCTACAGGAGGGTTTGCTACGCCAACCGCACCTTTTGAAGTTTTGCAAATGGATTACATCCAGCTTGAGCGCTGTAATAACTTAAAGTATGTTTTGGTAGTGGTATGTGCCTTCAGTAAATGGATAGAGGCATACCCTATGAAGGACAATACAGCTCTCACTACAGCAAAGGTACTTTTGAAGAAATTCTTTCCTAGATTTGGTGTCTGTAAGCTTTTATGGAGTGACAACGGACCCCATTTTGTTGGCCAAGTTGTCGACTATGTCCTGAAGGGATTAGGAATTAAGCACAAGTTCCACGCTGCTTTCCATCCACAATCAGCAGGGCTAGTGGAAAGGTATAACGCCACACTTAAATTGAAACTGGCGAAAATACTGGCTTCCACATCCATGAATTGGCCAGACGCATTACCTTTGGCACTATTGTATATTAGATCAGGGCCTCGTTCGCGATCTGGTCTTACACCATATGAGGTGGTGTTTGGAAGGCCTATGAACATTTGGGGAACTCCTAAACCACGCCCCATACATGATGTACCATGTGTGTTGATGAGTGACTACCTATCACAATTGACTGACAGTTTGGTTTCTATTCATCAACAGGTTCGAGAAGCTCTTCCTGATAGGTCTGCAGGTGAAGGCCATGGACTTTGACCTGGAGACCAGGTGATGATCCGATCATTCCAGAGGTCGAGCAGCTTGGAACCGAGGTGACTCGGCCCAGAGCAGGTGCTCCTTTCAACGAGAACTGCGGTCCGAGTGACGAACAGGAGGAGCTGGGTGCACTCCACCCATTGCAAGAAAGTGCCGTCTACCTTGGTGGATCCTGCTGCCTTAATCGACCATCAGGACATCCTGGATACAGAGAAAGGCCAAGCCATATCACCTGACGAACTTGAGGGAGTCTTCCCGGACCACAGGATTCCTGGAGTATCCCGATACCAACTGAGACAACGGAAAGAGCCTGCATCGTCAAAATAGACTGGTTGAGCAACCGCCCTGGGTTAGTGAAACGGAATGCCGATGTGGCAAGGGGGGGGATCAGTCTTGTATAGTGTAGCGACACCCGTCTTGACCCTCGGTGAAGAAACCAACGGCTGCCCAGGGATAAGAGCTCCAACGATTGCTTTCAATGACAAGCTGATCATGTCCACAATGAAATCAACTGTTGCTAGGAGAAAGATCATTTGTGCTATAGGGTTTGTTGTTGCTATGGTAGCTGTAGCAGTAATAACCTGGTTCGTTGAGAAAGTGGCTCCTGCTCGAGAGCTTTTGATCGCCACTACTCCAGTATCAGTTGAACACCACTACTTTACGCTTCCCTACCATGAGCAGAAGCATCGACAATGTTATTTAAATAATACCTTTATCCAGATGTTGCATCATACTCATAATGCCACAAATACTACCAACTGTTGGGTGTGTGGGATAATACCTGCACATCAAAAGAAAGGAGGAACACCTTTTATTCCTCTTCCCTTTTCTCATAATGGTTCTTGTCAAACTTGGTATGCGCTTTTGATTGCATCTGGAAGACGCACAGTAGGCGGGCTTCTTTTTCGCCTTCATAAAGTATGCTACCAAGATAAAGATGGTTATCCTCAAGCCAAAGGGACCAAATGGGAATGGGAAGAGTATCAACCGGACAATATTTCAACACCATATGTCTTCACAAATATGAGAACTTTTACCAGTAATGAACAATTTGTGATTTCTGTTACTAGAGCTAAAGCAGATCTATGTGTAAGCAGTATTGGGAGAATTCCAGTGGGGAAAAGGGAATGTACTGTAATTCTGACTATTAAAGGTATAAATAATAGCAGTTTTATAGCCTCACATAATACCTATTTTGTCAGTGGTAGCCACGGATATTATCAACTACCTGCTGGGTGGTCAGGTGTGTGCTATGTGTCCTTTCTATTGCCCCCTGTGTTTCTGGCACCTGCATCATATCACCGGGACCTTAAATTATTTAACGATATCTCTAGAAATAGATACAAGAGGACAATAAGTACTGACGAAGTAGACCAAACTGATACCACTCTGCAACAATATGTCGATTTTAATTTAGGTTTGTTCTTCTTTGTGGGTGCTGCACTAAACAGTAGGAAAGTAAGACGATTAACTAGAGTTGTGGAAGCTGTTACCAATCAGAAAGCTATGGCACTTGGGAACATTACGGAGGAGCTGCAAATTGCAAGGATTGTAGCTCTCCAGAACCGAATGGTTCTAGATGTGGTTCTGGCTGATCGAGGTGGTGCATGTCGCATCATCGGTAGCAGCTGTTGCGTATTCATACCGGATCACTCACCTTCAGTATACGACGCAAAATCAAAACTGCATAAGATTGCTGCAGAAATTCATCCAGAGACTGGTACTTGGACTTTTGCTGGATGGTTTTGGACTCTTGTTTCTGCTTGGGGCTGGAAGCTACTGACTGTCCTGTGTGTAATGATTACGATACTTTTTACATGCTGTGTATGTATCCAATGTGGTCCAATGCTTTGCTCCATTTGCATCTTTGCCTGTATACCTGTCAAAAGGAATGTTGCAGAAACAGAAGCCCAACAAATGTTGAATAAAGAGGTGGCCGAAATAATGCTAATAGATGTACGAGATGCATATTTAGATTACCCCAGAGGAACAGATGTCTTCAGCTAATGCTAAAAGGGTCACCTGTTGTAAATTGGCAGCGATTGGCTTAGCATTAGCAGAATCCATCTTGTATTTAGAGGCTATCTTGTCCATTTTGCTGAATCCATTTTGTATTTCTGACAGCCATTTTGTTTGCCATGTGCTCACCATGTGCTTTGTCCTCTGTCAGTGTTGACTGCTCTTGTAATCTGCCTAGAAACAAACTATATTTAGCATTTTCCACCTTTGCACATGCCCAGTGAGTTTTCAATTGTCCTTGCAGCTGTTAGTAGTATGTAACTGTCAGGATGTGTTTACTAGCATTGGCAAACTGTTAACTCCTCCTACTTGTCGACTGTGCATTTCTATATGACCTTATATGTACATAAAATCTTCTGCTGTACTTGTACCGCCCTCTTTCAAGCCCCTGTGTGGGTATAAAAGGACCATGCTCCTTCTGTTGGGTGTGCTACTTCATTCAATACCGAATGGATCTGTGTGAATGTAGTTCCACCTCATGAGGTTTAATAAACTTTGTATTTTCTATTCCAGTTTCTGTGCCAACTTCTTCCTATTGGTCTGAGGACTCTGTGCAGAGAAGGGCGAACCCCTTGCACTGGTAGGCCTAGCTGAGGCCCACTTCTACAGTCTCACTTACCACTTTTCGTTAAGTAGGCGCAAACATGGCCCATAACTGGAAAGGAAAACAGAAGGCATAACAATATTATTACCAAATGTTTGTTAAACCAAAATGCCTATGTATGTTAGTTTCCTAATCTAGCCCATCATGATACTAAGAAAAGCACTATGTTATTTTACATGGCGCTTTGTGTAAAAGAAGTGTAAAGGTAGATGAAAAACTCCTTGAACTGATATGGCTTAATTAGGTGCTGAAGGGTATGAGTATCTAAAAGAAAGGGACGAATGAAAATACCTTTGTATATGTTTCTAGAGCTAGAATCAAAAACATGGATGATGGTAAAGTTGCATATTTATACTAGCAGGTGGGCATCTCATATTAAAGTGATGCCGTTTTCTTATCACGATCTTCCTAATCATGATAGACAATGGGTGTCCATCCGAAAATACCAAAAAACTGAAAATATCTACATTGCTGTGTAGACAAAGGGGAGGTAGAACTAGGGAGAAGGCTATGTATTGGTCCACACTTTTAAAAACTAGAGTCATAACAACGTGGTTGTCCTTAAATGGTGATCGTTGTTGTTATCAATTATTTTTATAGGGAGATGTGCAGTCACAGCTTTTGAGATTTGTATGATGAAAACAACAATCTGTGTAGCATATGCATAAATGACAAAGTGTTAGAATCTAGATATCATAATCATCTGTCAACTGTGCATTTCTTGCTGCTAGCTGGCGGCTCTAATAGAAACCCTCATCTGAAGGTATCATATCTTAAAAACCCAAAATGGAGGTTCAGCAGCCCATAGTATTGCAGAAGATATCAATATGTATGTGGCTTGTGCAAAGGTGAATTTGCTAGAGACTATGGGCCAGATGTACGACCGAATTTTGCGGTCGCAAAGGGGATTTTAGGCAGCCCCTTTGCGACCGCAAAAAATCCCAGACCAATGTACTAACCCTATTTAGCGAGTCGCTAATCAATGAGTAACTCGCAAAATAGGGTTAGCGACTCGCTATTAGGAAGTTGCATGCCAAGGGCTTCCCTTCCTAATTGCGACGCCAACACCTATGTAAGAATGTTTTTCGACCTCAATTGCAGTCGCAAAACACTCGCAGTTTACCACCCTTCTCAGAAGGCTGGTAAAGCACTCGCAAAGGGTAAGGGGACCCCAGGGGACCCCTTCCCCTTTGAGAATGCATGCACAAATATTTTTTAAGGGCAGGCAGTGGTCCCAGGGACCACTGCCTGCCCTTAGAAAATGAAACCGAAAAGTTTCATTTTTATTTTTTAAATGCATCCTGTTTTCCTTTAAGGAAAATGCGCTGCATTCTTTAAAAAAACAGCTTTATTTAAAAGCAGTCCTAGGCATGGGGGTCTGCTGACCCCAGCAGGCCACCATCCCTGGGAGTGCCAGCCATTCCCAATGGGGTTGCAAATTGCGACAGCCTCATTAATATGCATGAGGCATGCAATTTGAGACCCCATTGGGACACTGTTGTGCATTCCAATTAGCGGGTCGCAAATTGCGAGTCGCAAATGAGACACAATTTGCGACTCGCTAATTGGTGGGTTGTACATCTGGCACCTAGTACATTATTTTCCTAGAGACTATTCATGTATTGTCACTGGCTTGCAACGCTCATAGGAGCAGTTGATTATGGGTCTCATCTTACCAAAAATAATCTTGCATTCTGAGGATAAGGTTCTTGCAATTAAAGAGTCAACAGCAATACGTATAGAGTGTGTTAGGGGGTCTCTAGTTGGCAATGGTTTGCACCTTTGTCCAAATAGGGATCTGTGAGAAGTTGGCCTGGTATATGCTGTCCACTAATTAAAGTGGGCACCTTGCACCAGTCCAAATGACACTTATGATGTATGAGGTCAAAGATAACCTTTAGAAAGCTATCCTAGAGGTAGCTGTGGAGGGCAGCCTTCAGGCTTAATTTTGAAGGAATGTAAAGCAGCTTGTTTTACCAGAATATAACCTCTTGAATTAATTAAATAAAAAGAGAACCACACAGTAGTTATATAATAAAAATATAGATTTATTTATATAACACTATCTAGTATCCTTTACCCGAGGATAGAACACAGAGCACACAATACAATATCAATAGAACAGTTGTAAGTCTCACAATACACAGTGGGCTCCATGGGGAGACCAAACCAAATACTAAAATAGAGGTATAAAAACCACATCTCGGGTCAAGACAAGGTCTGGAGCATGTAGAATCGTTGGAACCATAAGGAACCACCCAAGGTGAGTAGAAAGGCACACCAAGGAGGACGGGTGCAGTGTGCTAATACGATATGGGGAAGTCGCGGTTGCAATTTTACAGTTTAAGGACCCTTCTAGGAGGACCTCGAGGAAACCCTTCTGAACTTAAGAGTTTGGAGAGCCACCCCACCCATGGATACTGAAGTACCAGAGTTACCTATCCGAGAGGAGCCGGGTGCATAGGGTTGAAGTGGCGTCAGAAACCGCCGTCATTCTCTATGGGTGGCTTTGAAGAAGTGCTGCTGCCGTGAAGGTGAAAAGAGTCTAGTGGAATCCAAGGGTGGATTCTTGAAGAAAGGAACCTGAAATCAGAGGGGACAGAGTCTGGGTCACTTCAGAGTGACCAGGGGCTCGGAGATGAATGGCCACCAATGTCGGGTGCTTCAGGTTTGAAGAAGGGATGCATGACTCTGCAGCCACGAGGACCAGGAGACATCGACGATGACCAAGAGCCAGATGTGAGCTGTCCCACGAAGGATGTCGTGTGCTGAGGGGTCAGTGTCTGGCTGGAGCACCAAAAAGCCTTGGCAAAGGCAACCCACACAGGAAGGTCAAGCAGGTTACGGTGGGGACCAGCAAGGTCCTGGGGACTCTCCAAGCAATGGAGACTCAGGGCACATCTGGTGCAACCAGGAAAGCCCAAGAGAAATCAAGATGACCCTCAGGAAGACACACAGGCCGAATGACCAGGAGTAGCGAGGGGACCTTGAGCAAGATCACAAAGTACCAGCCCACGGAGCACTCGGTGTGAGGAGGCTGGAGTTCTTTGGTGAAAGCAGTGCTTGGGGTCAGGAATACACAGAGTCCAATGCACAAGCTCAGAAATTGCCAATAAGCAAATCCAATTGCAAATAGACGCAGTGCACAGGTGTTCAGGTTATGCAGTCCCCACGAGGGATACTGGCCTCAAACATGCTGAGAGGGCAGATCAACCTCAGGGACCTTAAAAACCCACCTTCTGTGTTGCTGGAGACTTCAGAGTGCAGAGGAGCTCGGGAGCAGCAGACCAGTCAGTTGTGTTGAGGTGCCTGCGAATGCAGGGGAGTGACTCCTTCACCCCAAGGGAGATTCTTCAGTTGTCTTTAGTGCACCACAGGTCCTGCACGGATCCTGTATGGAGCATGGGCACAGACAAAGCTTTGGATGGAGAGGGAGACGAAGTTGAGCCCAGTCGAAGTCCAGCGAAGTCCAGAGTGTCCAGACGGTCGAAGGTCAGTGGTTTCTTCTTGTAGAATCTTGTCCAAGTATAATCTAAAGAGCTACAGTCAGGGAAGCCCTTTTGTACCCACAGCAGAGGGTTGGACAGATTCAGGGGTCTCTTCTAGGCGAGGGTCGGGACAGGGGGGAGGTTACTCCCATGTCCTTTTTCCAGTTTTGTGCCAGAACAGGAGCCAACGGCTCCCAGAACTGGTTTGAGCTGGGCTATGCACAGGGACACCAAATGTGCCCCAGGTGCAGATTTACAGGCACTCTCAGAGTGCACCCACCCAGCCCCAATACACGAAATCCTGTCTGGTAGGTAGTCACACCTCCCTGTGACAGGATGCCTATTGTGCTGCCTTCCTCCGCTCTAGCTTGGTTCAGCAGCAGGCGGGCAGAAATATGTATCTGATTGGCAGCATCCATTTTCTGCTGACCGGGTCGAGAAGGCTGGCACCTGATAGACCAGTGACCCCACGAAGCTTGCTACAGAAGGGTGGAATCATACCTCCCACACTGGTTACCAGTGTGGAGGTATGATTCCAAGGTGTTTGATGCCAAACACGACATGTTTTGTTTCAGACGGTTTCGAGATAGCATTTACCGCAAGGTTGTAATTCATCTCTACCTATATGTCTGGCTGCGTCACAGGCAACCCAGGAGAAGGGTCTCCGAAGGCTGCAGAGGGGCTCTGTTCATACAGGGGCACCCTCTCATGCAAAACCCAGCACCCTGCCTTCAGGATTGTTAAGGTCTGCTATAGGGGTGACTTATAAGTTTTAAGTGTAGTGACCTATAGATATAGTGAACCTATATCTAGAGTAAGTGATGCAAGCACCAGCTTACACAGGTTGCAGGAGCAGACCTGTTGTTTCATTTTGCATGGCCTCTCATGGGTGGCATAATACATACTTCAGCCCATGGGAGGCATCTGGGGTACCAATGCCTTGGGCATATGGGTACCATATACTAGGAACTTATAAGGGTACCCCAGTATCCAATCTGGAGTGTACCAAAGTACATGCATAACAATTTTAAAGGAGAAAACAGATAGACTGGGGTCCTGATTAGCAGGATCACAGTCAGACTAGTCAAAACAGTGTAACATCAAGCAAAAAGTGGGGTTAACCATAAGAAGCAGATTCTACTTTCCTACAGGACCCTTCCTTCTTCTCAGGATAAGGGGGATAATGCAGGAGGGTCCAGTTTTACCGTATAAATGCCTTAGCCTATTCCTACCCACACCTGCCCACACCTGAAGCATGAGATCCCCATATGGCCCCACCAGCCAGCATACAGAGTGGTGTTAAGTTGAACACCACTCAGTCTCAGTTGTTCTTTTAAATGAGTAGGCCCAAAATGCCTCTCTGCTAAAATACAAGTTATTTCTTCTGCGACACACACCAAGCTTCAGCTCTGTCTCTGAGCCCCCACTCTCTCCTTGCACAAGATGAGCTTGTCACTTCTCTCACCTATTGAGAGATAGCTAACCACAAGAACAGGAACTCCTCAAGCTAAGAGGAACATCACGCGATATCTGATGGTGGGGGCCACTTGCAAATCTGTCATCTTTCATATTATTTGATCTTTTGCTAGCTTTCATGTAACTAAGACATGCAATATGGCGTGAGAATATGACCTTTACCTTTCTAAATGTTCCGCTTTCTTATAAAATTTCCCTGAAGTGACGCAAATCCTGTTCAATAGATGTTCAAGTTCATTATGATTCACGGTCAAACATCAAGTCACCTTTTGGTAAACTTTAGTCATGTGGGTGTCAGTTCTGTGTCCCTAAATATTTCCGGGAAGTGACCACAATGCGTCATGTTCTACGGTTAAGGCACCTGCTAATGTTGTGATTTTGTGGTCAATGGTTCCTCATTAAAGGAATATAAAGATCTGCTCCTCAGTCCACTCGAAGAACTACCTCGCTGCTGAAATGACGCATGCGTGGTTCCCCTCAGCCATCCAGCTCAGATCCTTGGCTGAGGCTATAATGCTTAGTGTATTTTGAAAATGTTTTCTTATCTCTCTCCTCTGCATTAGCTTAGTGTATTTTGAAATTGTACCTTTCTCTCTTCTCTGCATTTCCCTTGATCTAAAATGTATTTGTATTGCATGTTTTTGCTCTCCAATTCAAAATGTACCATTGGCATTTGATCTCTGCAAAAGCTATGATATTTTGTTCTTCACACATGTGTATGTAATCATTATTGCCTTAAGTTTTGGCTTCAAATAAATTGTTTGAACTATTGGTTCAGTTTCCTGCCTCACACACGTGTATTTCCTCATTTAGACTGAGCACCCTGGTACAAGTTAAGGTGCCCCAAATCCCCCCTCCAACATCTTGGTGCCGTGACTCGGATCTCTGGACAGCTCCAGCCAGTAGTGACACACTGTGCCCACGGACGAAGATTGCCCTCCGGTGCCTTTTCCTGACCAAGCAGACACAACGCACCCGGGTGAGCCACTTGTGCCTTCTCCCGATGCGTTGCTTGCCTGAGGTTGTCGGTTAAGCACTTGTGGGTGCATCTGTCCAAAGGTACAATTTCCTGCTTAAACTGGTGTCTAGCCACGATAAAAAGAACCATCTCTTGTTACACGTGTGTGCAGGAAAGGAGCCCAGAGTTAGCGTGAAACCATTGTAACGGTTGGAAATTGCGAGTCTTCACTTTTTATGCATTAGTTTTGGTTGTTTAACATAGATTGGTAAGGGAAAAATAGCGTCTTGCATTTTTTCCAACTTTTTAAAAAGTTCTGGTGGGACCGGAACGTGCAATTAAGAGTAGCTGTCGGTTCGAGCCTTGCAAGTGGCACGAGAGATTAGTGTAGTACGTCAAGACATTTTTTATTCTTTTAGGGTAGCATATGTCAACATCTTTTCTCAGTTCTTTCTTCTACTAGTGTAGCACACGTCAAGACATTTTTTACCTTTTAGTGTAGCACATTTGAAGTCATTTCCGGCCCTTGCAGGCTAACCGTCAGTATATTTATTTTTTGAGGTTGGTAAAACACAGCATTGTTTCAAAAAGTGAGACTTTCTCTGTCTGCGTAGCTAACAGAAAAAGAGGAAGTTCACGTCCTGTAGTAGTTTCCTGCTCTGCCCAGGGCAGACAAAGAAGAATAGCATAAGACTTTCACTCACTGCAAAAGTTATATCTGTACTCTAAACAAATATGCTTTTTTCTGTCTTCAAGTGGTCAAAAGCACACAAAAGTACAATTTAAAGTCCCTAAACACAGAAACTCGGTACTACTATTTACCTAGGTCCAGTACGGTTTGTAAACCAAGGAGCCTGGATCTGAGAGAGCCTGCCTTTGCAAAACATTTCTGTGCCTCATTAATGTGGACTAAATGAACAGAATACTCAGTTACACGACTCATAAAACGCCAGAATAAATATATGCGCATATTTCCCTAGTAGCTCCAGGGTTAGAGATACCGACAATTTTATCTTCCTCCAGGCCACGAAATCCCTTACAGAGCAAGGTTGCTATTACTTGCTTAGGCAGCCAGCTCCGATTCCCTGACTTTTCTCTGGACGGTGTATACACAGGCCCAGAGAAGCAAGAACTTAAAAGGGCACTCTTTCATACAGTTCAGGAAGCGATAGGAGACAAACTAGTGAGAGACATTCACTCCACATTTTAAGCACTCCAACATAGATCATTGATACATTTTTTATTCTTTTTCATGTTTTTCCTGTAGACTAAAAAGCGCCAACTTTGTATCTTTAACCCCTTCAGCGCGGCGCGGATTACCGCGCTGTGCTGAAGGGTTCTTGCGCGGGCGGGGCCGCGACGGAGTGGTTCCGTCACCCGCACAGCGCGACCGACGTGCGTGACGGAACCACTCCGTCATGCGCATCGAAGGGGTTAACTAGTGTAAAAATACATTTATTCTATGTATGAACTTCTCCTGTTGTGTATATGTTTTCTGTTTGCATTATCACGTTTCATAATTACATTGTTGTGGCTGCTATGTCTTATCACCGGTGTCTAGTGTAAAGAAATGTTTTGCTGGCGAAAACACAATGTCTAGGTGTAGAAAATGTTTTTGTCAGATGCATATTGTTATGTCTTTAAGTCCACCGTGAATAGTAGTAATGATACTACCATGAATATTAGTGACTATTAAGTCAAGTGGTAGAAAGAGGGGGAGGAAGGATTTCTCAGGCGTTTATTGACCAAGTCACACAGCCACCTTTTTACGTTTCTGTTCACTATTACGCCCTAGACTTGGCCCCAACTTCAAATGATAGGTCAGCCATCGGTTCCTTTCCAAATCCAGAAACCTTCTTCTTCTCTCCCACAATGAACAATGATATAATAAGTTAAAGTCAAAGACTGACATCTCTTACCGCCCAGAGCCCAATAGATGGAAGATGTAATACCAGGTAAAATGGAGCTATTCCCTTTGATGTTTTGGGATCATAGGCTTAACATAGTACATACATCCTCATTCAATTCAACAAGCCCCATGACATCTAGATTATTGACAACAAAAGAAAATTGGACAAAGATTTTAAAAATGAGTGAATTGCCTTGCAGTAATATAAAAATATCTCCATCTTTATTGAAAATAGATCTTTACGAAATAATGTTCTATAGTCCACAATGTTAGAAGACTAAAAATGCCATCAATATAAGTAAAATAGTTTCCTGGCAGAAGCAAAATACTTTCAGTTTCAAATGCATATGAATATCTCTCTCTATTTAGATGTCCAATTATAATTCAAAAAAATATTTTTTTATTATAGACATGATGAATATATATATGCGTCCATGCACAAAATGCAAAGGCCTACCAGGTCAGCTAGATTCCCAATTCACACTGAAGATTACACCAACACAAAATACTGCAGCACGAAGCAACTAAGCATCAAATATTTGACTCCTACCTGTGTCCAATTCAACAACAGCCCAAACAGTAGGGAGTGCCACCCCTCCTGGTACAAGCAGTAGCCCAAATGCAAGTACCGATAAAGGAGGTACTGCCACAGAGCACACACAGTTGGAGTTAGCTAATACATGAGAGATTTTGAAATCATGGCTCAGGCACAACTGAAGTTAGTGACACAGGACTAAGAGCAGCGTACATATCGGCGCAGATGGTGATCCTTAGACAGAAGAATGGCATTTGCAAGATAAGACTGTTCTCTCCCGATTTCATGTGAGCAGGACTAGTGAGAGAAGAGGGGAGATAAAATGATGGAATGGAATGCACGCTAGCTACACCCAATTTTCATCTTGAATCAAAATATAGGTCCAATACATTATTGTAGGCCCTTAGGAGCAAAAGACTAGGAAATACGGCGTATTACACAACATGCATGACACATTATGAACGTGGGTTAGGGTTGTGGAAGCCTGTGTTTGACTTCATGGTCGCATGTTCCAATGCTACTAGGTCTCTGGAGCATTTCATCCTTCTGAGGTGGATAGATGCGGTGTCTGATCAGCCCTTCATCGTTCTAAGGTGGATGAAATGAGTACCATTGATTTAGGGAGCAATAAGGATCTGCTATCTAGCGGCAAAATACCATTCTGAGGGAACGTACGCTTTACAAAAAAAAAATACATGTTATTTTAAAATAGGCTTTTATTTCACTTAACGTACACTGGAACACAACTCGTGTGTTGGAAGGGTTATTTGATTTTTTCTTGGGCTGCTGTTAGGAGTATCGCTCCTGACTGGTCTCAGAGTATGGGCGCTGAGCCAGGCCAGAAAGAAACAATGCAATAGTTTCCTGTGGGTATGAACGAACAGTAAATTTAAATATATATATATATTGGAGGCTACAGACATCTTGGATGCCATGGACATCACCCACGACTCAGCCGCCTCTACTGGCTTTAAACCGCCTTCGACTTTTTTACCCACACTACCCCACGACGGCATTGACACATTTCACGACAATGTCACCAAGGCCCTTATTGATCTGAGAAACAAATCACACTTTGGCAACAACTCTAAAAATAATCTGACATTTAATCAGAGACAAATTCTGAAATCATTAGCTGATGACAATGACATAGTCATCCGACCAGCTGACAAAGGTGGCAATGTCGTTATTCTGGATAGAGAACAATACATTGCCGAGGCCCTCAGACAACTAGGGGATACCAACTCCTACATGCAGATCACTAGGGAGGTGTACAATGAAAGTGTCATTCTGATATGGGACAAACTCATCACTTGGAGAGACAAAGGGATCCTTGAGTGGGAAGAGTACTGTTATCTCAAGAGGGATTTTCCCAAGATACCGGTGCTCTACCTTCTACCCAAGGTCCACAAGAGTGCCACATCTCCACCTGGCCGTCCCATAGTGTCCTCTATAGGAAGTGTAGCAGAGCACATATCCAAATATGTGGACCATTTTCTCAGGGAATTTGTCACCAAGCTCCCCAGTTACGTGAGGGATACCAAAGATTTCCTGGGTAAACTAGAAAAGATCAAATGGGAAAGTGACCTACTGCTCATCACACTAGACGTACAATCACTGTACACCATAATTGACCATCAACAGGGATTAGATGCATGCAGGCACTTCCTCAACCAAAGAGAGATCAAATATTTGGAACACAATGATATGATCATTGAAATGACGGAATTCTGCCTCACCAATAACATCTTCATTTTCAACGGTACCATCCATAAACAGCTGATTGGTACCGCGATGGGTTCTTGTCTGGCACCGAGCTTTGCCAATCTCTTCATGGGCCTCTGGGAGGAGGAGATTTTCTCAGAAAAGGTTGCCATCAGAAATCTGAGCAAAGTAGCTCTCTGGCTCAGATACATTGACGACCTTTTCATCATATGGAAAGGCAGTCGGACAGAGGCCCTAGATTTCATACAGGAACTCAACTGCAATGACCGTAACATACATCTCACTGGGTGCATTAGCGACAACATGGTCGAATACTTAGATGTGAAGGTAGAGGTAAGATCCAACACACTACATACCTCATTATACCGCAAGAGTACAGCAGGCAACAGTATCCTTCATGCCCTCAGCAGCCACCCGGACACCCTCAAGTGGAGTATCCCCTTTGGTGAACTTCTGAGGGCAAAAAGAAATTGTAGCAGCAGAGAAGCATTCGAGAATGAAAGCAAAGTCATGATTGAAAGATTTAAACTTCGAGGCTACCCCAATTGGGTCCTCAAGAAAGCGATCTGCAGAGTAGAGTCCGTGGATAGAACAGACACACTCAGAGATAAGGCCACAGGAATGGAGGAAACTGGGGATGCAGAAACCAGGGTGATCATGACCTACAATACGGAGTCTGATGGCATCAGACACATTCTGTCAAAAAATTGGAATACACTTAAGAATGACAATAGCATAGGACACACTTTTAAGGACAGACCCAATATCACATACAGGCGAGGTAGAAACCTTAGGGATATACTAGTACACAGTGACATCACTCTGACTCAAGACAGAGGTATCCAGAACCTCAGAGGTTTCTTCCCATGTGGTCACTGCAAGGCTTGTTCGGCCAGTACATCACGCAAAACATACGAACAAGGTCACAATCAGAGAACAATAACCCAGTTCCTCACATGCAGCACCACATTCGTCATATATGTGATAGAATGCCCATGCGGACTGTACTATATAGGCAGCACTACCCTGATGGCCAAGAAAAGGGTACTTGAACACAAGCGGGCCATCACTAATAAAGACCCCAAATACCCGGTGGCGAGACATTTCCAAGAGCGACACTATTCTGACTCCTCACTACTGAAGTATTTTATTTTGGAACAAGTCCGGTTAGATCACAGAGGGGGTAACAGGACACTCAGACTCAGACAGAGAGAGTCTAAATACATTGTAGATCTCCAAACAAAGGCCCCTGGTGGGATGAACCAGGACGAGGAACTGTCAATACATCTGAAAAGAGAGTAATTTCTTACGTTCAGACAGTTCACTGAGGATGTCTTGTAAATTTTGGGATGTACCTTCCTGTATGTTTTATTCTGTCTTGGTATCTTGAACATTTCTCTTACTTGTCAGCTAATGTTTATCTCATGTTTTATTGCAGGAGATAAGGAAGGCACCTAATCACCACACAGGTGCCTAACCTTCTCTTCGGAGTCACGTCTTCACCTTCACTTAGAGAATTGGGGCACTTGATTCACAACGGGACACTCCAAGAAGGGCTTTGAGAGCAACAGGATAAGTGGTTTTTGGTTATCTTGACCCAGGGCACTTGCTCATCACTTTCTTTCCAATTTGTTTTTTAACCTGTTTCCTATCGTGGCACTCTGCCTATTGTATTCCTCGTGATTGGAAAGACCAGATGTCTTGCACTGTACGAGCACTATGCATGTACGTCAGATCATGGACTCACTAGCCCATGAACCATGTTTGGGTCTACTTTGCACTTCGTGCAACGCGCACTGACATGACATTGGTCTGCAATCGGCAACCACTGCTCTGTCAACTTTGCCATCACTGACTCTTTTCACCACACCATCCTTTATTGCAATAACTTGTAAAGGGTCCAGCTCTCCCCCCCCATGTGTCTGGCTACTCAGCCACCTTTTCATGCGCAGCGATAGTCCATTACTTTGCAGTGCTTCCACACTGGCCCAGCGTTTCCATTTATGTTAGACGCAGTATTACGATGCTCGAATGTCCACTAGGTATTCATTTTACATTAATTTCACCATGAGTCACCTACAAGTGCTACGATAATTGATATATTATTGTTTTTCGAGCCATATACTTTTTTGTGGTCATTTGACCTATCACATATGTAACAGTGGAGTATATTCTTTCGTGCAATTGTACTGATGTTCGTTTTTACATTACGTCATTGTGTATTTGCATTTGCCTTTCACTATGTTTACTATTGTTGACCTTTCCAAGATGGCGGACGCCTTCTTTCTCTCAGTCCTATTTTGACTCCACTGCCCTCCTAGTTGTGTCATGTGTATACATTTGCATCCAGTTTTCCATTACACGGTTCCATGTGAGCAAGGCTGCGGACGCAGTCGAAACGCGTTATGGAATAAACCTGATCACTACTACAACTTGGATGTGTCGTTTACTTACCTGAGAGCGCACGTATTTTTGTACTTTGACGATATATATATATATATATATATATATATATATATATATATATATATATATATATATATATATATATATATATATATCCTCCACATTGGTTCCTTTTTGCCGGTTGTTTGCAGCGCTCCTTGCGGGTGCGTTGCCCTGCGGTTGAACCACACCGCTAATCAATTTGCACACAATCCTCCTGGCCAGGAAGAAAAACGGGCCGCACTCCCAAAGTATCAGTTTCAATCCGTTTTATTTCATTACATCAGGGCCGTAGCAGAGCTAGATCTACGCGTTTCGATGCCGCCTGGCACCTTGCTCACGATCGACTCGCTCTCTGACAAAGTCTCGTTAAAAAGCAACCTGGTTGCTATGACATCATTTCCTGTCTTCTTGCAGGCTCTATGGCTCATGGTCAATGTAGTTGTCGGCGATGTTGTCTGAAGGGAAGTGTTTCTTTTCACATCAGATATCTTTATAAACCCATGGTGGATTTATGTGGTTGTTCAGATTCATCGTGTTCCAGGCTGTCATTGATCTTGTGATTCTGTAGCATCGATTTTGGCAGTGTATGTTGTTTTTTGCAATTTTTGCTTTAAACTGTACTGTCATTCGTTCTTTTGTCAATAAAGTTCATTCTACTTCTTTTTCGTTTTTTCCATTCTTATTTGCTTATAGTTCACTTCTCATTCTGCCCGATCATCCTTGTTTGTTTTTGCTTCATTTGCCTGGTGTCTTTCTCGGTCCTCTTTTATTTCTTGTATCTTTCCTTATCTGATTTATTGATAGTTAGAGGTGAATGTATAACTCCTCTGATCGATTCAGGCCATGGGGACTAAGAGTTCTCAGATTTATAATAAAAAAAATTTAAATATAGAAAAATAATTTATGGATAAAAAATTTTTTATGTATAAACCTGTATTTCAGGTTCAAGTGATAAATTAAAAAAAATATTATTTAAAATTATAACATAATTTAAGGGATGATTAGCATTCAGCTGTAAAAGCCACCGACCCTTCATCAGAGCCTTTAAAGATGCATCGTAATATGCCTGTAAGATTACTTTACGAGTGCCTCATTTTCATGATAGCAGTCGTAATGGAATTCAAACGGTCATTCAGGCTAACTTAGAGGCGTAAAAAAAAAATTATGCCAATTCTGTATTGGACACCCGACCAAGTGAGGTATCATTTTACTCGGAAGACTGAGAGGACTCTGTGTGGTAAGACATTTGTGCCAGCATGGTGATCACACACAAAGGTGCTGATTCCGATCCGGTAAAAATAATTAGCGTATGACCCGTATCCGTATTATTTACCTACGAGTCGTACAAGTACCGTACAAACAGGCAAGTACGAATCGGTAGTGAAAAATAACTACGAATAGCGTCGGGAAAAGGGTACGACAGTGCGTCGGATAGTTTTTACGTCCGAATATAGTCGGGAAAAGTGTACGAGAGTGAGGCGGACATTTTTAAGTGCAAATCGTAAAACACAAGTCCGAGCGCACAAGTACGATCCCGACGTCCGTCCGAATACACATTTGCACGTAAAATGGCCCGTACGGAGCCAACGCAGTAGCACACATGTACACGGTAAACTAATGCCCGTGTATGAGCCGTACAGCCCCCCCACCCCCAAATATGTCAGCACCATACACCACCCTGTCCGCACTGTACCCCAGCCCCGCAACTGTACATGCCGTACCCCCCATGTACGCGCCTAACCCCCCCTGTCCGCACTGTATACCAGCACCGCACCTGTACGCGCCATACCACCACCCCCCATGTACGTGCCTTACCCCCCATGTATGTGCTTAACCCCCCCATGTACGAGCCTTACCCCCCCATGTACGCGCCGTACCTCTGCATGAACGTGCCGTAGCCCAGGGACGCACGTGTACGCACCGTACCCCCACCACATGTACGCACCTCACCCCCCCATGTACGCGCTGTACCCCCAAATGTACGCGCTGTACCCCAGGGCCGCACGTGTACACACCGTACCCCCACCGCATGTACGCGCCACACTCCAACACCGTACCCCAGCACCTTCACCCAGCATCGCGTATGTACGGATCGTACCTACGCGAAAACTAGTCTTACAGAACCAGGACACTGTAAAACAGCACAAGGAGGGTCAATTCGACTCGCACAACACCACAAAACACGTCTACATGACTAAATACATCTCAATGACTGACCTGGCACATCCAAACAGGCAAACAGAGGCCCTAAATCACAACCACCTCTTATAACACACCCACCAAAATTCAAACAGAGCCACACCCAAAAATGGACCAATAAAAAGGGCCCACACACATAACCCATGAGCCTTTGCAACAGACCCACTGCTGCCAGACCCCACAGAGAAACAAATCTACATTACTCATACCTGCACTACACCTCCACTCACACACCTTCACACAACCTCCTTCACAAACATCCCCCTCTTCACATTCACACACACACCGTCACATTCACACCCACACACCCACAACCATCCACACCCACACGCACACCCCAAACCATGCCCACAGACAAGAATCCAAAGTTCACAACGGCGGAGCTGGACCTCCTTGTCAACGAAGTCATCAGAGTCGAGCCACAGCTCTTTGGAACATTGGTCAGACAGACCAGCATAGCAGAAAAATCTGCCATGTGGCAGAGGATTGTAGATAAGGTGAATGCTGTTGCGCCCATCAGAAGGACCAGGCATGAATGACAAGCCAGGTGGTACGATCTGCGCAGGGCGCTCAAGAGGAAAATGAACGAAGAATATGCCAACAGTAACATCACTGGAGGTGGGCCGCCCCGCAGACCCGTACACTACCATCCCTGGGAGGAGAAGATGATGCACCTGCTACCGCCGGTGGGAGTACACGGAGTCGAAGGAGTCGCAGAGCCTGGTAAATACACAAACAACTTACGTAACATGGGGGCAATGGGGTCCACACCACATGTACACCAAATGCACGCAACTTCCCCAAAAGACCTTACCGCACACAACCACACTCAAAAACCAAGCTCATGCCACTAACGTCACCATGCACCCTTCACAAATCAAGGCAAAGCCATGTCCAAGGCTACAGCAACCACAAACACAAGACTGGATGTCCGGGAGGCTGGGAGGGTGGGCTCCACACAACACATTGTGAAAATGAGACGCAGACACCAATGCCGTCAGCCCACATGGCATAGGTACATAGCCATGCACAATGCACAGGGACTGGCAAAGTACTGACAATGTAGCTGACACTTGGCCCTGCTGTATGCAGCACAAGGCCCTCCTGGGACCACTGTACACTCAAACACCAACTCCACAAGCACAGGTATCTAGCACAGGCACTCACACTCAATGTCATGCCTGCATGCACCATGAGGGGACAGACACATCACCTGGGAGACCCAATTACACCTCACACCACACACAACAGCAGGCCCGGTCACAAACCCCCCCTAACACAAGCACACACCCCCTCGGCAGGCAACGGATTTACACACTCCCACAATGGACATGTGACACAACAAGACCAATCCACAGCCAAATAAGCATCATAGCCAACAATCTACAGGTCAAACACTCAGGAGAACATCCCAATCTGTCCCCCGCAACATACCCATCCCCAAGTGGACATTGAGAGGAATGCTAGGCACATCCAACTACCTGGAGTAACTGTGTCAACTTGAATATGTATGAAAGATAGATGTCGCATGAAACACCATTAACATTGTCTCTCTCTCACACACAGGGCAACGTCGTCGATCTCCCCCCAACACTGGGGGGGAAGAATCACAGGCCCAGGCTCCGCGTGACGATGATCCCACCGGCAGCGACGACTCTCACCACTCCATGGTTGACCCCGACCAACCTGTACCCTCTGGTGCACAAGCCCCTGCAGTACCTGTGTCAGGTACATCTGTGCCAACCACCACCCCCATTCCTGCCACATCCCAGGACACACACAGGAGCCCTGCTCGCACAGAACAACAGAGCCAGTCTGACCAGGAGGGACAAGGTTCTCCGGGCACCCAGGAGGAGGCAGCCAACCCTGCAAATGCCATCCCTCAGGGGTCCTGTAGACCCGATGTGCCCACAACGGCAGGCCAGGCTTAAGTGGGCAGGGGTGGTGGGAGTGGAGGCAGGCGGAGGCCCGAACCTGACCAGCCAGCTCAGGACACCGGTATGTCACACATACGCAACATCCTGGACTCATACCGGCGTGACACCAGAGGCATCAACCAGGTCGTGTCCAGACTCTCAGAGATGCAGGGGACCCTCGATGAGATAAAGAACCTGCAGGTCGAGCATCATGCCAGTCATCAACAACAGCAAGGACGGATGGAGGCAAGACTGTCTGAGCTCCTGGCGGTGCACAGGCACATGAGCCAATCACTCCGTCAGATCGCCCAAAGCATGGGCAACCCTCCCTGTGCCACCAGGCGTAGACCAGCACCAGACACAGTGAGGGAGGAGGAGGAGGAGGATGAGTCTGACGGAGCGTCCCAAGCATCGCCAAGGCCTGCATCTGAGGGTCCCCGGAGGAAGGTGGGTCGTCCACGGAAAAGACCGTGAGAGTCAGCGGAACATCCACATCTCCCAGGTCACCTGGCCTGGCACCTGGCGCAACAGCAGCACCTCATCCAATGACATTCTCTAACACATGGACTTGCTGGTCACAGTCTGACCAATGATGACCAACACTGTGGTCTGGACTCTGATGACTTCCAATGACAAGGATACCATCTCCCCCTGTGAACTTTGGATTCTATTCACCCGGTAGAGCCCCTATTTTCATCTACCAATACACGTACCCCACCGCAAATAAATATATTACTTTGGTCATGAGACGTTCCTGTCATATTGCATTATTCAACCACATATGTGTGTGGAAAAGTCAAACTATGCCTGAGTGTTGAACTAACTTCAGCCATCCATACCCTGGGATCAGAGTCTGCTACAGGACACACATGGGTCACAAGGTATCATTCAATGTAGGCATGGAGCACAACACTCACCTGTGATGGCCTCTGGCTGCTGAGTGGGGGCTTGCTAAACTGTGCGGACAGACCCATTTGGGAGAGTATCATCAAGGCGTAGAGGTCATGGCTCATGTGGAGGTTCCCGGGGAGGGAGTCCCAGGTATGTGTGGCCAGGTGGGAGGACAATGTCCTGTATGCTGGAGTACGGTGGATGTGAAGAACGGTGGCCAGGGCAAGGTTGTATGCACGGAGATGGCCCAACGGGATCTAGGATGACAGACAGTGATCCATTGCAGCTATCTATGGTGGACGGTAAGGTGGCTGGGGTGCAGGGTGTTGAAGCTGAGGTGTGCAGATGCACCCTGGATGTGGACAACTTTCCTGGGAGTTTGGATGTACTTGCTCCGTAGAGGGCAGGCCAGTATTTGACACGGATGTTGTAATGGACCTGGGGGATGGTCTGTCTTTCTTGGAGTGGATCTATCTGTGGATCATGTGCATAATGCAGAGGGCGTTGCAGCATGAGGTACAGATGCTGTGGACTACCATGGGAAATGTGAGCGAGCCAAACATGATGAACGCCATCTTGTGTGTGTGGCCACTGGGTGCTTGTGCAGGGCTTCTGCGTGTGGGACACAAGCACTTGACCCAGCTGGAAGGGGACAATCCTCAGATGATCACCTCAGTCCTGTACAAGTCCAGCCTCAGGTGGCTCGTGTTCAGCCATTCATCAATGGATCTCATGCATACTTGAATAATGGAACTGCCAATGTCTGTGTCTTTGTTGAGGGTGTGGAGCACCTGGCTGTCAATGGCATACGAGCTGATGATGAGGTGCTGTGCGCATGTGATGGTGGAGAGGGGGGTCCTGGACACTCTGTAGATTGACATGCTGAGAGATGATACCTGTGCCATGTCCCAGACAATGACACCATACTAGATGCTGAAGCCTTGAGTCCCACTCCCATGCCCTTGCTGTGCTACTGAGCCGGTGGGGAGTATTAGGGACGTGACCTGGTTGGTGTGACAGGGCCTGGAAGGCAGGGCAGCGCAGTGTAGGCAGTTGGAGTTGCACACTCAGCATGCAAAGGTGTCGTGTGTGTGCCCAGGGTATGTCTGACAGCAGGCGTCAGATGTGCGGATGGACATAGCTCGGAGTGTGGCTGCTACATCAGACTGCAGTGTGATGTGGGTCATGCAAGGACAGGAGGGTGGTGCAATGTTCACCTTGCATTTGCTGATGGTCCAGCCTTTGGCACCGCGTGGCGGCAACAGTGGCATAAACAAGCTGAGGACAGCCAAATGAATGGGTGGAGGGAGGAAGTGAGGAGCATCATGGAGGCGTGTGTGTTGCCAAATCAGGATACTCTGTGGGCCCTTGCTGCAGGGCCCGCAGCAGCAGGCGGCATCTCCTTGCAAAATGCCCGAATTTGCACACAAAGAATAGGATGTCAGAAGGATAACTGCAACAGGCGCATGTGTAAAGTAAGGAGTGTCCAGTGTCACATGGCACACCCAGAGACAATGCATGCACAATCACCAAAGAGGCATGACGCCGGATCAGGAAACTGAAGGCCGACCTGCGCACAGGAGACACACCCTCAGCAGCTGTTGATGGCCCATTGTGTGGACCAACATGCAAAATAACATACACGATCGTGTACTTCATGCCCAATATGGAGCATAATCCATGAGCAACTGCATGCATGTTGCTAAACTACACATGGACTCCTCTGCATAATCTTCCACAACTATGCCAGATATGCCGCGTGCAAAGTGTCAAGAGACCTGCATTGACAGAGATGAGGCACCTTGGAGTGTGACGAACACCTTTATTACTCAGCCTCACACTAAGGGAAATGCATCAATTGGAACAGACTCACAGGTCATTTGGCTGACCATGTGTGACCTACACTGGACACCACCTTCAACACAAAGATGTGGCAAGTCCTACAGAGCTGGCACACAAGTGAAGGGATTGAGCCTAACACCCGTTGCTGCACACGGAGAGTCTGCAATTCCCCAATGAGCCTCATATAGGGATGTCCCACACTATGTCCACCATTAGCATCCCATATGTGCCTGAGGGACGTTTTACACACATTGATACCTTTGTCAGAATCCACAAACCATTACAGATGACTGTCAGGAAGAGTGACTATCAATTCATGGGAGCCATGTAACACGTCATGTGGCCCATGGTTAGTCGACATGTATGCATGGTAACACAACATGCACAGGAGCAGTCCCCACATATCACAAACACGTACCACCCACAAAATGCCATGCCACACTCCTTCCCCCAAATGACATTTCACCATGTCTGTTCATGTTACTCTGATCCAGCACACGTAGCAATACTCATGAGGAATAGCAGGAGGGCAATGATGACATGAGCAGACGACCGGCGCAATAACCTGTGGAGGACAGACACACAACAAGTCAGCAAAGAGCTAGTAATCCACAAGGAATGATGTTGTCACCATGCTCTTAATAATTTATTGTCCCAGCAAAAAGGTGTGGAATGACATCATCACTTTAATGACATCAGAACACAACTCCAAGTCACTTAGCACACAGTCAGCTGGACACACACATTGCAACACATGCCACACAAGGCTCAAAGCGTGCACACTCAGACACAGGGACTCACCATAATGAGAAGAAGTTGCAGATAAGCTGACTCCGGATGTCCTCATCCTCATCCTCATCCTCATCTTCACTTGCCCAAGCCCTTCATCCTCCACGGGTGGATGATCCTGCTCATCGGGATCCAGAATGAGTGGCACGGCCTTCTCCACTGCCATGTTGTGCAGCATGCAGCACACAATGAAGATTTTGCAGACCTTCACCGGGGCATATGGGAGGGCGCCGCCGGTCCTGTGGAGGCACCGGAATCTGCTCCTCAGGAATCCAAACGTCCTCTCAATCACGCGCCTCGTCTGCCCATGGGTGTCGTTGTACCGGTGTTCTGCGCCTGTTCTGAGGTTGCGGAGAGGCGTCATCAGCCATGGCATGTTGGGATAGCCAGAGTCCCCTACATGGAAACATCATGTGAAGAAGTGGGTCAGGAGATGCCGTACGATACAAAGATAGCGCTAAACACAGGACTAACAGAGTATACCCACCAACAAGACATGCTCGTTCCGCGTGCAGCTGCAGCATCATTTCTGGCACCCTGCTACGCCTCATGATGTATGCATCGTGTGCGGACCCTGGAAAACGTGAACAGACATGGGATATCAGCATGTTAGCAAGACACACCACAAGGGCATTAATGGAGTGATAATGTTTTCTGTTCCTATAGGCTACCTCCTGTGCCTGTGGTGGTACCAAAGCCACATGTGTCCCATCAATGGCCCCAATTACATGAGGCATCCCTCCCAGGGCATAGAACTTACCCTTGACACGTGTCAACTGCTCACGAGTGGGGAAATGGATGAAGTCATCCAGGTGCACCAACATGGCTTCTAAAACATCATGCAGGACACGGCTGAACATTGTCTGGGACATGCCACAAACATCAGCTATGGTCAATTGAAACGTGCCGGTGGCAAAAAAATGTAGGGCTGCCATCACCTTCATTTTGGGGGTCAGAGCCATAGGATACCTGTGTTGTGGTTGGAGGTGTGGTGCAAGCCGGCGGGTCAAGTCCTCTATCAACTCTTGCGAGAAGCGGTATCTGCGTATGCAGTCATGTTCACGCATGGCATCCAGGTCTGGCATTCGTCTGGGGAGAGGCGGTGCCCTGCAGAGATTTGGAAGGAATAACAAAGAGTGAGTACATTACCACACCAATGTCACTGAGGTGAGCACATGTTCAACAGCTAATACACATCTGCTTAATACAGAGTCTGGCCTGTGCAATACATCCAGGACACGTAGGCCAGCCAGGTGATACTCCTACGAAGTGCCAGCCACAATAGTTGCATGACAATGTTGACGTGACATGCCATTAAAATAGCTGTGTGCCAGTGTAAGTGACAAGCCAGACACATTACATGAGTTACAGACATCCACATATCAGCATTTGAAGGATGTCATATCATACAGACAGCTGCCGGGAGTCTAGACGCGCAGGTCACATGTCATCTGTATAAGGACAGATAACACACATTTCCATGAAGGGGTACATGTCAAAAACTGATGACACAGACATTGAGAGAACGCAGATCTTGCCTCATGTCAGGAAGTCATCTTCGAACCATCATGACACATGCAAAGTGTGAGTCCACATGCGGCATGGTGTGCGTATATGTTTGTCATGCACATATGCACACAGACACATGTTGGATGCTGCAACAGCAGATGGAGTTGACGGAACACCAACGCCAAGCTCATGGGAAGACATGACACACACATGACAGTCACATCGTGGCACGCTGGTAGTCACATGTCATGTAATTATCCATGTACCTTGCATCAGGGGACAGTTGCGGGTATTGCTGACTGTGCCATACCAGTGATGCAGTGCTTGACACGTGTGTCCCACATGCACACATGTGCAAAGTGTGAAGGGGAAGTGTGCCACGTAGTGCCCCATCACACATGACATGTGTAAACAGCTAATCACACATCTATTGTGCCTCTACATGAGGACACATGTGCCGCATCACTGCCTGACACACCTAGGCCCTGCACATGAAGGACTGCACTGACAATGACTTGATGTCCAGCCTTGTGCGAGTCTGACACCTCCATTCCTTTCGTGTGCGCCTCCTATCACCAGTGTAAGCTGTGAAACGCATTACACACGCTCTGAGGGCGTGTGTACGGCCCGTACTCACGCGTGAGTACCTGCCGTACACGCTTGAGTACGTGCTGATCACTCTGCCCTACAGTAACACAACTATAGTGATCAGTGTTCGGCACGTACTCACGCGTGTACGGGCCGTACACTCGTGAGTACGTGCCGATCACTCTGACCTACAGTAACACAACTATAGTGCTCAGTGATCGGCACGTACTCACGTGTGTATGGGCCGTACACGCGTGAGTACGTGCCAATCACTCTGACCTACAGTAACACAACTATAGTGATCAGTGATCGGCACGTACTCACGCGTGTACGGCCCGTACACGCGTGAGTACGTGCCGATCACTAGGGCCGACGGTAACACAACTATAGTGATAGGCACGTACTCACGCGTGTACGGCCCGTACACGCGTGAGTACGTGCCGATCACTGATCACTATAGTTGTGTTACTGTAGGGCAGAGTGATCGGCACGCACTCACGCGTGTACTGCCCGTAAACACGTGAGTATGTGCTGATCACTCTGACCTACAGTAACACAACTATAGTGATAGGCACGTATTCACGCGTGTACGGTCCATATCACTGTAGTGACGGTGCCCTAGGGGTACGTGTGTAACGCGCCGTACCTGTGTGGGGATGTAAGAATTACAATGGAGACACATGAGGGACAAGTATTAGGGTCTAAATGCATGCTGGTTGTCATGGATACCGAGTTTCAAGTTCAAATTTTTACATCATGTGGTCTGGAAAAATCAGTTGGCCACATTATACATTGTTGAAAAGTGGTTGTTGACTTGACATGATGCTTCAAAATCGAAAGATGCAAAGGCTGTCACTGGTGTAGGTTTAAAGGGATTGGAGGAAACGTAGGATGCAAATGAGTCTGACCAATCACTCTGTACTCCTGTAAATGAAATAGGCCAGCAAGGCAGATATAAGGCAGGCAGAACCCATGAGAGGGCACTTGCCTGCACAACATGTCAGTCGATACCACTGCTGCTGTATTGTCTACCTCTGGCACCATGTCAAGAACTGTGGAGAGGGCCCAGCCTTTCACACAGGAGGAGAACCAGGCCCTGCTGGATGTGATCCTCCCACAGTACCCCATGCTGTATGGTCGACCAGGGGAGCAAGTGAGTGCTGACTCCACTACCTTTGCCTGTGCACCTTTATTGTGTCTGTCACTTCTGGCATTGTGTCCAGGTGTGACAGACATGCTATGTTGGTTGGACTGGGTCCCAGGGGGAAGGGGTGGCTTATGTCTCTCATGCAGGGCTTGATGTAGTTAATGTGTGCACTCATCACTTGCATTGTGCTTACTGTGACATTCACTGCTTAGTGCATGGCACATTCAGCCAGCCTAATCCTCTTGGGCATTCTTGTTCTATTGTCCTGCGGTGATGCAGTGGTCACCCCGGTGTGACAGGTGACTGCACCCACAAATGTGTGTGAGAGTTGAGTGGAGCTGTGGTGAGAGTGGTGAGTGTCAAAATGATGTGTACGCCCCCTGAACATTGATGTGTGTGAATGTTTCTTGTCATGTGGGTGAGTGTCTATGTGGAGTGTTGCACCACAGCTGCATAGTGGATGCAACTGCTAAATCCATCTGATGTGTGAAGTAAGCCGTGCTGTGTGTCTGACTTGCTGAGCTAGCCCCACACCCGTGACCCCCCCCCCCACCCCCTGGCAAGTGGCACATGTGCAGAGTGATGTTTGCATCCGCTGTTGCCAATGGCTGGTGATTGATGTGTGCCTGTGTGTGTCTGTGTACTCTGCTGAGGTTAAGTCAGTGGCCAGGGGCATGTGACTGCTTGGAGGTGCTGTCCATCAGCCTTGTGTTGCTTGGGATGCACAGTGTGTGCCATGATCAGGGATTGTTTGGCACCCCTCATGCCACCTGTGTACTTACTATGCCATGTAGTGCATTGTAGCGTCTCCAGTGGAATTAGTCCCTATGACTTAGGTGCTATTACTTGCCAGCATACTATGCCCTGTTCAACAAATAAAAGATGTTCAAATGTGTGTCTCTGTGACATGGTGCAGGTGTAGTGATGTTGTCCCACTTTGTCATCCACACAGGTAACCGCCTACCACAAGGGGAAGATCTGGAAGGACGCCGTCAAGGCCGTGCAATCGGTGGAGGGTCGCAGTCGGCGCCTGGCACAAGTGAGCAAGAGATGGCAGGACATCCGGTGCTGGACCCGGAGGATCGCCCGGGTCATGTTGAAGGATGAGTCTCCTCGCAAGCATGGCGGGCACCGGCGCCTGACCCACCAGATGAAGCGTGTCCTGGCGGTGGTCTTCCCTGACCTGGATAGGCGGATACAGGAGTTACAGCAGCAGGAAGGGGGTAGGTACATGTGTGTTTGTTGTGTGTCGCCAGCTTTTGTACATGTATATGTACTTACTGATACGCCATTTCTGCCTACCAGTGGCTGATTTGAATGAGTCTGGCAGCTCCAACAATGACTGTGTACATGTAGTTTGGTGTGCTCATCCTTGTGTGACTTATGCTATACAGACACATGTGTGTTATGTTCACAGAGTGCCACATTCACACATGATAGACATGTCCATTGTGTGAAGGGTTGTGATTCTCCAGGAGTCACAATGTATTTCGTTGGGGTGTCAAAAGTACTCACAGGTCTCTGAGTGTGGGAACACCTTCTGCATTGGCATGTGGTATTTTGCCTTGGGTGCGACAATACTGTTTGGTTCACAGTGCACAAGAGGTGGCATGCCTTCATAGTCTTGCTGTGCTCAAATGATCCCAGACACTAGCTTCTCATGATCTTGGTATTTCTAGTTTTTTGCTGTTGTGCCCCAATTTTCATTGTTCCCAAGTGGCATGGTGGGTCATACAACTGGGGAGTGCAGGGCTTACATATGTGGGGAGTATTCTAGATGTTACTCATGATGCCTTTCCTGTTATGCACTGTTGCCTATTTTGTTTGGACTCATGTGTCAAATGTATACAGGTGACTGATTTCTTCCTGTCTCTTCACCTTGCCCACAGAATCATCGGAGGACACCGAGGGAGACACCGGCACGGACATGGAGGAGGGATCGAGCACTGGTGCCACCAGTGCTGTGGAGTCGGCGGAATCAAGTGGCACGGAGGGCGAGGGGAGTGAGGCGGAGGACCTGCCCAGTACCAACACTGACTACGAGGCAGACGGGTCCGAGGCTGAGCTCCCAGGGGGGGCGGAGGCTGCTCCCACAGCTGAAAGCAGCAGTACATCTATGGCTGCCCCCTCCATTCCCATCAGCGCCCTCCCACTTGCTCGGGTCCCTTCTGTCCGTGCTAGGCCACAACGTGTCTCCTTCGTGCCAGGCACCGCACCCCCTGCCCCTGTCCCCCCTGCTGCCCTCACTGCAGAGTCTGTGGACATTCAGCGGCAGTTGCAAGTTGGGCAAACATCGATCCTGACTGTCCTCCATGGCCACACCAGACTGCTGACCCAGATGGTGTCGTACATGGAGGGCATGTCATCAGCAATGTCTGACCAACGGATGTTGCTGAGGTCCCTGGACTCGTCACTGACGGCAGTAGCGAGTCACCTGCAGCGCTGCCTCCCCCCCCTACCCCTGCCCCATCCACAAGTCCCACACCAATGCCTGTCCCAAGCACAGCAAGACATCCACACACACGCACCCCACCAGACACAAGCAGCACACCACCACGTATGGGCAAACGCACACCTCCTGACACGCACACTCAGGGGTAAGCAGGCACACCCATTTGGTCTGGGGCACACAGGCAGGCACGCAGCCACAGTCCTCGTCCACATGACTCACTCCCCAGTCCCTCCGATGTCACTCCCCTTGGCTCCCCTGCCCCAGATTTGGAGAAGGAGGCCTACTTTGCTGGGCTGGGCCTCCGGCCCACTACTTCACCTGGCCGGAAACGGTCAAGGCCCTCCACGGGTAGGGGAGTTAAGTCCCCCAGCCTGCCCACCACCTCCCCCAGTAGCGCTGCAACACATCCCTCCGACCCACCCCCCCTACTTGGGGCCTGTTGTTTCTCCGGGTGCAGGGGAGACGCTTGAAGAACTGGCAGAAGTGTGCAGCGCCGAGCTCACCTCCACCTTTGGCGCTGCCCCTCCCCCTGTGGTGGAGTCGTCCGTCCCTGCACCCACCACACCTACCCTTCTCCCTCCTGTCCCTGCGGTGCCTGGTCCTTCCCCACATGATGCCCCCCCCCCCAGTCGACGACACAGAGTCTTCTGTTGTGCAGACAAGCTAGGGGAGACGCATGGCCATGTGTCCCCCCCCGAAGGACTGATGATATGGACTGGCCATTGGCCTTTGTGAATAGTCTCGTTTCCACATTATTATTTTCATGCTGAATAAAGCATTTTCTATTTTCGTTCGAAATGTCTTGTAAATCAGGTATTGATGTTGATGCTGATGCTACAGGAGTGGGGGTTGTGGGCATGTGTTATGTTTCAGGGAAATGTTGTAGTCTGCTGCTCATGGGGTGGAACCTGGTATCTGCGTGCCATCACAAGGTCTCTGCAAAGATTCTTTGTCGTTTATGCTCTTTGTGTTTGGAGACATTGTCCGAAGGAGTGTACCTTCCTCTGTGGCACATGTCATCTTCCCTGCAGAGAGTTGCACAATATTTGTGTCGCCCTGTGTCTACATTTCCTTTGTTGGTGATGGATCCCTTCTACTCTGGCCATGCCTGCTCTGCAATGTCTCCAGCTGCATCATCTGTGCCATCCTTGGTACTCACTGTACTTGTGTATTGAGTATTTTGCCATGCCTTCATGGTGAATTTGTCCTTTTTCCGCACAATGCATGTGTGTAATCCCAGGCTAGCACACATATGGGACTTGTTCTGCTGGGTATTTGAACACCTGCCTGACAATTGTGGGCATTGTATGTGTAGGAACTCCACCCTATTCCTTCCATGAGAGACAACATCTTGGTGGCTGGTCCCGGCACCTGAACATTCCTATCAGTCCTGGGATGTGCGTGACAGTGTGTGTTCGCTTTGGCTCTCTTAGTTTAGTGGGCAGTGACATGAGTATACAGTCTTGTGGCATGATCTCAGTGTGTGTATTGTGCTGCATCTGCCAGGGGTGGGTATGCATGTGGTATTTGTCTTCACACCCACATGTGGTGTGTCATGCAGTGGGGGAAAGACATCCATCATCCTGGGAGTGGGACACTGCTGTCAGTGATGTGTTGTTATGGCACTATCATCATTGTCCAAAGTTAGGGATGCGTACATACACCCATGGAGTTGTGGTCATCTGATAATTATGTACACCCCCCCATGTCCCTGTCCACTGCTGGTATTCCTCTGCACCCACCCCCATGTCTCTGTCCACTGCTGGTATTCCTCTGCACCCACCCCCATGTCCCTGTCCACTGCTGGTATTCCTCTGCACCCACCCCATGTCTCTGTCCACTGCTGGGAGTCCTCTGCACCCACCCACCCACCCACGTGCACCCTTGCTGTGGTACACTGCTGTCCTGGGCATACTCTACCCCCAATTTATAGCTGGTGTGCTACACCAAGCCATACACCTACATCCGTGGCGGGTGTACGCCTTGTATCCATCATGTAATGGGACTGTAGGGGTACGTGTGGTACGGCCCGTACCCACGCTCTGGGGGGCGTGGGTACGGGCCGTACCACCATTGTGGCGGTGACATAGGGGTATGCATGGTACGGCCCGTACCCACGCTCTGGGGGGCGTGGGTACGGGCCGTACCACCATTGCAGTGGTGATGTAGGGGTACGCGTGGTACGGCCCGTACCAACGCTCTGATGGGGCGTGGGTATGGGCCGTACCACCATTGCAGTGGTGATGTAGGGGTACACGTGGTACGGCCCGTACCAACGCTCTGATGGGACGTGGGTACGGGCCGTACCACGCGTACCCCAATATCACCGCCACAATGGTGGTATGGCCCGTACCCACACCCCCCAGAGCGTGGGTACGGGCCGTACCACCCTTGCAGTGGTGATGTAGGGATATGCGTGTACGGACCGAACCCACGCTCTGGGGGCGTGGGTACGGTCCGTACACGCGTACACCTACATCACCACTGCAATGGTGGTACGGCCCGTACCCACGCTCTGGGGGGCGTGGGTATGGGCCGTACCACCATTGTGGCGGTGACATACTGGTACGCGTGGTACGGCCCGTACCCACGCTCTGGGGGGCGTGGGTACGGGCCGTAACACCATTGTGGCGGTGACGTAGGGGTACGCGTGGTACGGCCCGTACCCACGCTCTGGGGGGCGTGGGTACGGGACGTATCACCATTGCAGTGGTGATGTAGGGGTACGCGTGTACGGACCGTACCCACGCTCTGGGGGCGTACACCTACATCACCACTGCAATGGTGGTACGCTCTGGGGGGCGTGGGTGCGTCCCGTACCACCATTGTGGTGGTGACGGGTACGCGTCCACTTCCATTGTGGCGGGACGTGGGATTGGTGGACACGCCACCCTAAGTGACCAGACCATGGAGGTAATTAATGCGCAGGATATATTTGTTTTTGTTGGGGTGTGGGTTATGTTTCATGCCCCTTGCACCCCCCCCTTTGCCAATGGGGGTTGCTCTGACATTCTGCGGCGTCTGCGTCGGTTTCTGAACACGAGGTCGTAGGCTATGAGGGCCGGGATGATGCGTAGGTTGGGGTCCATCGCTGTCCGTCGCGTACCGGTGCTCCTTGTTCGCGTCGTCCTCAATTTCCCGACAGTTTTTGTCTCCCGTAAAAAATGCTACGTGCGGAGTGACGTAGGCACGAATCGTACTTGCTGGTCCGTAAAACGCTGCCTGACTCCGTCCGGACGTCGCGTATGCGCCGTCCAGATTCAGATTTGTATGTATTTTTTTGCCAGTCGGTCTTTTGTACGACTCGTACGGAAATGGTATTTCTGTGCGAATCGTACTTGCGTGTTTGTAAGGTGTTTTTCCCGGGTACGAGTCGGACGGAGAAAACGCTCCTTACGACCATTTGTACCCGGGTTTTACAGGACCGGAATCGGTACCAAAATATGTGGAAAATGTGATTTTTAAAACTAAAATTGAGGTTTGCACGGAATTCAGGTCAGGAATATTTTTTGGAGGATACACGCAAGCCATAAATCCCTGTATTCGCCCAGATGTCTAGTTTTGAGACATGTTTAGTTTTAAACAATGTATAAATTTGCTAGGTTTCGCTAGGTGCAAAATCCAAAGCTTGGCACTTGGAAAAATAAGGGTCAGTTTTCACTTTAAAAATGTGGTGTGTCTACATTGCATTTTGGGACATTTCCTGCTGCAGGCACTAGGCCTACACACGCAAGTCAGCTACCATTTTTATCAGGAGAATTATGGAATACAGGGTGGGTAGAATTTTGTGGGCCAAGGCAGATTCAATAACTTTACATCCCAGTAGTAAGAGGAAAATGTGTTTAATTTTTTTTAAAGTTTAAGGTTTGCAAGGGATTCTGGGACATAGAACATGAAGAGAGACACAGAAGTGACCCCATACTGGATTTCACTTGGAGGCTCATTAGTATGTCGTAACGTTCGACACCGCCGAGCCTGCAGTGGCGACCACCACCACATCGTAACAACTTAAACCAACCGTCATATTACAATGGCGGGGGTTCCCAGCGGATGCAAAGTGCGTCTGCCGCTTTTGCGCCGTCAGGCAATCATTCCAAATGCCAACTGGGCATAATTGGCCCCTAATATGTTGGAGGTGCCTAGCAGGCACCACCATCCATATTAGGATGGTGTAATTAGAAGACCTATCCATGGCGGCTTCACCACCATGAAAAGGCTGGCGGGAATTGCTTTGGGGGTCTAGGGGTTAGAGGGGTGGGGGGCTGCACTTGGGGGCTACCTATGGTACCACCCTCATTGTCAACTACAAGGTGGCAGGCACAAAGAGGTGCATGCTACGTTGTGCATGGCAATGCAAGACATGCCACTTTGGCTTTGCAGCGGGTGCTGCTTACAGGAGATGTGCAAAACACACTGCTTGTAAAAGCTATATTTTGTTTAAGAAATATTTGGCTTTCTTTTGTACCTATATTTATCTGTTTATATTTACCAAATGAATTGCGATAAACACAGTACACAATGAAACAAGTAGAAGATGCAGCTCAGTTTTTGGATCTGTGTTCCGCGGGTTCTTGGTGAACCTATAAGTCCTACATATCCCAAAAAAAGAAGGGTTAGGCGGATTCAAATATTTAGACAAATGTCCCCATTACTTAATTCATAATTTTGTCTACTTTTCAGAAATGTCTAGTTTTCGGGGCTCCATTTTTGTTTTGAAAACCCATTCCTACCACAGAAAGATTTAAAAACTTCAAAGAAAATTTAAATTACTGTCAAAAGTTTACTTGCCCCTGAAATCAGAGATGATGAAGATTTTATCACCACAAGCACATTGTTGATGCCATTTACAGGAAACACAGCAGACCCTTTCGAATGTAGATATTTTTCATTTAAAAAGGCAAAAAATTAAAATATTTAGAAAATGTATGGGTACCTTCCAGGGGAATTAAAAAACCCTGCGTACCTTTCCAATACTGCGGTTGTTGGGAAAAAGTGGAAAAAATTAACATTGATACCTTATGTGGACAAAAAGTTACAAGGGCCTAAGTGCGAAATAACACAAAAATAAAAAAAAGAAGGATGAGCACAGGGTGGTGGGGAAAGGCACTATTATATTTATGTATAAATATATACATATTTGTAGAAATAATTATGGCATTACTCATTCACGAATAAACTCCTTTTTTCAAAATCTAAAAATACTTTAAATAACAAAAATTTCGGAAAAATAAAGATGTTCAAATGCCTGATGCATATGCTACATATGAAAATATATTCAAAAGTATTGCCTAAAAAAGGAAAGGTTTTCAGTCAGGTAGGTAAAATAGCTGCAGCGCTTTAGGGGAGGCATAGACTTATGGCCAGGCACCAACAAGCAAAAGACGTAGGGGGAGCACATACCGATGGGGGAGCAGAGCTCGATAGCTTTATGCTATATTTGTAAGCTCCCCTCTGACGTAGGGGGAGCAAATCCCGATGGGGGAGCACTCCTCCTTAGAACACCGGTACAAAAGCACGTTTTCCGGATGCTTTGATCGAGGATTTTGCACTGAATCCACACATTCTTTGATCCGGATTGAGCCCTCACGCAATTAGCTGCGGCCATTGTCGCGGCGCCACAGTCACACAGATAATGCATTCTTTTTTTCAAAGCCTTATTCGTCACTGCCAGTGTTAACCCCTCTTCCTGTCCCTCTCACCCTCGCCCACCGTGCAGCTAATAATATACATTTGCAAAATAAATAATGGATCTGTAATGCCACGTCTTTGCCTAGGTTCTTTATACCTGCATCCATCCTTTCTTTCACTGACTTCAAAGAGAACTTCTAATGCAGCCCCGTGCTGGGAATATTTACATCAGTCGCGTGGAGAAACCTTATGTCTAAAGCTTTGTCAGGCCTGCCCTTAAGATCAACATTCCTTTATTTCAGCCCTCGGCGGATGCCACCAAATGTATAATTTATTCGGAGTCATATAAATCTTTGTGCCCGCGGCACAGCCAGTTCACGTAGAATCCTCTTTGAGACTCCTTTCATTCCCTCTTCCTACCAGCACTTACCGTTTTAGGGAAAGCTTTTATCTAAAATCAAGTGTTGATTTGTATATGTTTTTTTACTCTTCAGCGTAAGATGGCAAATAAGGAGTATTAACTCAATAAGTCTCAGTTACAATTAAATGAGTTTTAGAGAGGTGAAGAAAAATGCGTGTCTCTATGTTGTCAGAAGGTATCAACAAGCACGAGCCAGAAAACAGAGCCCAAGAAAATATGAGTTTTCATTGTTTCTCGTGACAACATTATTTAATTATGTACTTGTTTATTATTTTTTTTATTTTTTTATTTTTTATCATGGCGTTGTATACAATGCTGTGGGTCTCCTTTCGGTCACTTCAGATGGATGAAAAATCTAGGAGAAGGTGAATATGACCCGGCACCTTAGATTTGAGACGGAGAGGTAAGTGACCATGCATAACATTCTTGGACCATGACTTTTTTTCTGCATTGAGCTCAGTCAAAACCAAGTCGAAATAGTTCAGTTTTCAAAGGTTTCCCGAACAGCGTGTAGGTGGATTCGGATCTCACAGATTGGCTGACGCCACCCTAGAGACTACCTCCTCGTACACTTAGTCGTCTGCCGGTGTGTTTCATTCTTTTGAATGGTCATTGGTTGATCTAATGGCCTGGCACCAGTGCTTTAAATGGGGAAAAAATAGCGCAGGTACTCATTTAAATGTGGTGAGTGGGTGGGGCTAGGGGCGGGGCTAAAGGCAAGACATGTGAAGTTAATTGGCTTATAGACTAGTTGCAGCACACACCAGAAATGTCTTTCTATAAACAAATCAGGTTAATTAGTTATACAAAATGAAAGTCAAACAGTGATATTTTAACATTTCTTATTTTGTAATATTTCTCTCACAAAAACACGCACACACAAGCAGGCAAGCAGACACACATAAGCAGACACTCACACAAAAGAATCAAGTGGGATTAAAGCCCTTTTAACCTCCCATGGCTTTTCTCACTGTGCTGCCACTGGGCTGCCTCGATTCCTTGCAACACAGCACGACGGCTAACACTGGGATATCATGCAAATGAGCCCACGCTGAATAGTTCAGCAGGGGCTCAGCTCAGGGCTATAAAAGTGATTTGGCTGTCAAAGAGACAGGCTGCCACCACTAGAGGCCAATGTGCCTATCCTCCATGAGTACCGGTACTCTCCACGGACGTAGAGAAGTGCCGGTACTCAGGGTGATAAAAATAAGAAGTGCAGGTACTCAGTACTGGTGAGTACCGGCCCATTTAAAGCACTGCCTGGCACTGAGTGACGCGCTCTTGTTGGGGCATTCCAGGATACCATTTTCTGCGGGTATGGGTGGCCTTTGTCCACGTATGCTTTGTAGACGGTGCAGAAGAACTTGCATTTGATCCAAATAACAGCCAGCAGGCAACGGAGAGCTTTGAGAGTGGGCTTGAAGTGGTCCCACTAGCAATGGGGCAGTCTCAGTTTAATTGCCTGATTCGAACGTCCTTGGAAAAATGTTATTTTGGAGAGGGCATAATCCTTGAGTGATGCTAGCATGAGGACTGCCATCAGATCAACTCTATGGTCAGTGTGTAGGGAAAGATTTTTTTGCAATAAAAGTATGTTCACACCGTTCGCCACAGCTTAGACTTGGAGAGCAAAGGTCAGATTAGCATTAAAGGTATTCTCAAATTTCCTAATCTTGGCGAGGTGGAGGAGGGGGCCCCAAGACCTGACTACCAGCCAAAGGGTAATGAATTAAACATTGTGAAGTTCACCTGGTACAGCTTGATTAACTGAGCTCTTGGACTTAAGTAAATGTTGAAGAGAAGCCTGGAGTGAAATTATCCCTAAAGAATGTCACAAGAAACTAGACATGTGGATGATTCGAATGATCTGATAGTATCATTTTTGCCAAAATTTGAGAACAAAGGGGCATATTATCAAGCACGGCGATAAAATTATCACCGCTTTAGCGGCAGAAAACTGCCACTAAAGCGGCGATAATGGGCTTGATAATATGCCGCAGAGAACTCCCATAGAAGCCCATGTTGACACCAGAACCTGGACTTCTATTGGAATTCTGAAGGGCATATTATCAAGCCCATTATCGCCGCTTTAGCGGCTGTTTTCTGCCGCTAAATCGGCGATAATTTTAATGCCGTTTGTAGATCATATGCCCCAAATTGCGGTGTGGTCTCAGATATGCCTGTCCTTTATTAGAGCCTTTCCAGGAGGATTATGGGGGTAAAGTGCTTTAGGAGGCCAAAAAGTTGAGAAGAAAAATTGGCGTTTTCTTGTCCTTGTTCAAATAACAAAGAAACACTTCCCTCATTATAGCCAAAGTTGTTTTATTTTTTATTTTTCAAAATGTTATTAGTGTTTTACGAAACGATGCATTGGTTATAATACTCCGTTACCACTGATAGAATGTGTTTAATAAATGCAAATTTGTGAAAGTAACATATAGAAATAAAGTTTAGGCCTGAAATGAGAAGCCACATTTTAAACTGCCAAATGGGAGCACTCGGCTTCCATAGCAAAGTATGTCAAGTTAGAAATACTTCAGGATGCAGTTTTACTTTTCGTTTTTTTACTGACCTTAGGTCAACATATAAATCTAGTAGAAAAGATAGTTTCTGACCTTCCCATAGGGACATTGACCATAAAATACAATACAAATGTTGTTAAATCTTACTTAAATGTTACTTCATGATTACGATTTGTAAGGTAGAATATGTGAGAAAGAGATGATTTCTTTGTGGAATGACAGACCTAACCAAGAACTGCTTTGTTTTTTACAAGAGAGGCGAGTGGGAACTAAAGCACGACTTGTACAATGTTTTTAGTGATGTACATGTAACACTTAATGGTTTATTACGAGTTTGATGGTCCATAGAACTGCCGCACACGTGGTGGCGGTCCAACCAGTGCCACCCTACGGGCCTGCCCGCAGTATTCAGAGTGTGGTGGTCAGACCACCACAGGACTGCTGCATCTGCCGGGGTTCCAGGATCCTGCAGTGGTCGTGCATCGGTCAGGAGCACTAATATGCTGTCTGTGCCGCTGCGGCACTGCCAAGCATATTCTGAGTTCCCTGTCCACTGCCTTTTTTATGGCCGTGAGCCCCCCATTAAAAGGGTGGTGGAGAGGCAACTAAGGGGGCCCTAACAGGTTTCTCCACTGCTTCTGGGCTTGGGGGTGCATGCAGGAGGGCACATGTTGGGCTCCCCTGGAATTGCACCACTGTTGCTGCCGGTGTGGCATGCAGTTGCACATTGTGCAGAAACTTGCTGCAGAAACACTCACTGCAGTGGTCTGCATGGTAGGATCTCCCATGAACCCAACAGACCACTGCCATGTGACCATCTCAGCACTGCCTGCCCAACCAGGATTACATTGGTAATCCGGTGGGCAGGAGCCACCACCGCTTTGGCAGACCTCCAGCAGACAGCGCAGTGACAGCATCGCTGAAGGACCACCAAAGTCATAATAAGGCCCTAAATATGTGTTTCAAGACAGTGTAGACGGCGTAAGATTTCCATTCCCATGAAAACATCGCGATTCCATTGGACGAAGAAACTGGACTACTGCAACTATTGTATTAGTTTAGATAACAAAATGTTGTATTTGTGCCTGTTTCTAGAGTATGGAGGGAGCTTCTTTGTTAAATGTAGATTTCCCATTCTTCACACTCAGGAGAACTTCCCAGACTCTCTGTGCTCTGAAGTCTTGCACTCTGAGCAGATCTTCTATTCATTTTCTTTGCCAGAATCCATGACATATTTTCTGAGACTCTACTGATTTTCTGAACTTCTCTTCATTAGAAGTACTACTTGAATTGCTTAAAACTTTATGCTTTCAACCAGTTCTTTAAACTGACACTTAAAAAAATTTCTGATCTTGAGTACCAGAACTTCTTGATAAACGACAGTACCGGTACTTATGGGGCAGCAAGCCAAACTCAGTAAAATTTGGCATGTACAATACGAAGCATGACAAGTCGGTCTGTTTTCATGAAGCACTCTGATGATAGAGTGCTAATATTCCCTCACAGTGTGCTAATTGAGCAGCAGCCCATATGAATTCATTCGGAGCTGGCAGGAACTTTGGGAGGGGCCGGAGTTACACTGTGAATATTGACACAGTGTCCACCCAGGCTCTGTGGAACAATAGCACTGTAGGTGTGTGAGCAGGGCCTGCTAAAAGGCATCTCTCCTGACTCTCAGGAAATCTAAGAGAAGGCTTCCTGCTGGCATAGCAGAGTACGGCACACTTGTTCGGAGCCAGCGTGGGGAGGATGGTGGTGATAGTGACACTGTAGCACAGCCGATGGGAATCAAGGTTTAGTAATGTGGGCGTCAGCGAATTGAAGCATTTCTAAAACACTTGTACTGAATTCCCTGTCTGCCTGTACGAGTGCTTCCATGTCCCAGTGCATGTTCTTGCATGAGTAAGTGTTGTCTGCAGTGTCCAGGACGGGAGATATAGTTGCAAGCACGACAAGCCCTGCATTGCCACACTCTGCCCATAAAGCGCATGTGATAGGGTTTGCTTGTAGCAAGTGCCAGGCCAATCATCTCCAGTGCAGATCTGCTTTCTCCACAGTGTTTCAACATGATTGTATTTTGTTTTTTAGAGGCCGTTTTCTCTAGGGTTAATGAAGGGGCTCTGGGAGGGGTAGAGGGGGGCGAACCAACAAATTAACAAGGAGAGCCCAGTACGAGCCCAAACACAAAGTCTGGCTTGGCCTTAAAAGCGTGTGCAAAAGTTGAGCCTTGAAAACATTACCAATGAAATAAAAGTGTATTTTTTATCATGTGGAAGCATTTCACCTTGGTGCATAAGCTTATACCACATAATTGAGAGGAGTTCGTGCTCCCACCAAGGCCGGCTTTTGAGCTGGTTGTGCCCAGTGCAACAATGTTTGTTGGCGCCACCCCCCAATGACCACCTCCACCACGGATTCCCTCACCACCACCCTTTAACAGTGCCCAAGTCTCCATAATCACTCTCTCTTAGATGCATTTATAGTACTCTCTCTTAGATGCATATATAGCGCCACTCATACATTACAGAGAGACAATCAATCATACGTTTGTAAATCAGTATATAGAAAATGTTACATAAGAAAGAGGACTACAAGGGGAAGGAGTCACATGTCATCAATACTGGTAGGCAGTATAGTTTAATAGCGCTTGGTCTAGAGAATCACAAACTCAGAATTTAAAAAAGAACCCAATAGTTGGGGGTTCTCTTCAATATTGAGAATAGATTTCTACCCAAATAAAAAAAAATTGCAAAATTAATCTTTGCTCAAATCTTTACTTTGCAGCGTGCAGCAGTTCTCTGATAAAAGTTAACAGATCTGTATTAGGATTTGAACTTATAAATTGCAAGTAACAAATTAATATTCTTTTAAAAGCAGTAACCCACTGACCTATTTTCATTCTATGCACTTTGTAATCTGCACGGTTCTTGCTTTTTGCAACATGCGTATTAGCCCTCTGTGCTACTATAGTGAGTCAAAGCCCCAATTAAACAAAACTCCGATCTCTCTCCAGAAAGAAACATTAATCACATGAGTTATCCTGACATTTTTTTTGGTTACCTGGAAATTGCTGGAAGATACAGACGTGGCAGCAGGTGCTTTAAAATAATAACAAACTTGCAAACACGGTGCACCCCGAAAGTCAGCACCTGTTGCGGTGGCACCAGTTGCACCTCCCAAGAGTTGGCCCTGGCTCCCACCATGACAACACTGCCATTAGTGAACTAGAAAGCAAGATTTTCAGGTGTACATTATATATGGCCTATTTTCTTTTCATGAATGAAGCAACATTATAGTGTATTAAATCTAACACAAGATGTGGTTGCACAGCACACACCCTGAACTTGTGCATTTGATTATAGTATTATATGTGTTAATGAAGAAAAAGGGGGCTTGGTGAGATAAAATATTTGTCTACGATCACACAATTGGTCATGTGGGGAAGCCCTGATTGATTCCAAAATATCTGCTGTCACACTGGGTAAATCAGCCTCTGGATGGCTATTTCTTTCTTTCTCTCCTGTATTACAACAAAGGTCACTATTTTGTCTTTATTCTTTGCACATGAGATTAGAGTTTGGTTGGCAGGCAGATGCACCTTCAAAGTTCAGTTCATTTTTGGCTTAAAGGTGCAAGAGGACCTTGAACTGAGCCAGGTATCCAGGCTCAAACTTTCAACATCTTGCCAACTCCAGAAAGAGTGAATCAGACTTTACAGCCGGTAAAGAGCTTTGAGGCAAAGCTGTGTCATCTAGGAGGGGCTGGGTGATGTCTGCTAGGTGGCAATGAGACGAGGGTTAACCATAGTTAAATGTTTCCAAAAAATGTTAAGGAAAATATCTTGTGCAAGTCCTATATGATTTAGGTGTGGCACCACGAGAAGCACACTTTAATATTAAATGTACCTTTTGTATGTATAAGGGGAAAGGAATACTCAAAATATACCAGAAAAGCTTTAGTATCGTTATGAACATCTTCACGCAGCGGTGGCTGGTGCAGGTACGCGCGGTGAGGCGGGAGGGGGGAGTCAACAAACGACCGGATAGGGAAAATTAAATAAATAAATACATCCTATTCCGTCGTTTGTTGACTTCCCTCCCTGCCCCACCCAACCTTTCTCACCTGCATCGGCCGCATCTGCTTGCACATCAATTAAATATCAATTAAATGTGTGCCCCTGGCCAGGTCCTGTAGGTCTGCCTGTAGCCCCTCCCCATAGCCCCACCCACAAGCCCCACCCCCTAGTCTACATTTCAATTTGGTGAGTACCTGCACTTACTTCTTTCCATTTAGAGCACTGCTTTCACCTCTCGTTTTCAAACTCTTTATGGGTTCCATATAATTTTTCCTTCTTAGTATTTAGAATAGGGACTGTACTTAAATGGAAAACGCTTATGTAATTGTTTGTATTGTATTATTGATTAATTCATTACTTATTGCTGAGAAATACAGAAATATCTACAAAAAGAGAATAATAAAACCCGATAAAAAACTGATAGCAAAATCTCATCGACTCCCAATTCTTGATGTTGAACTGTGATATATATTTTAAACGTTGATTTTCAGCTTCTTATTAATTGTTACCAATGGCAAAGGTCTGTAGTCTTAGGACCCAGTAAGAGCAGGGACTTTATTTCCTGGTATGCTTAGACACAAATTCTAAATAGTAAACCAATTATTTACTAAGGTCCCATGCTCCACTAAAACTGGTAAAAGAGGATGTTTACATAGTGAGAAATAGAAGCTGCTAAATTTTAAATCTGCCCAAAGTAGATAAAAGCCTAATGTCAGTATGCCCAAGGCCTGAGTTTGAAGATTGATGAAGTGTGATTTTTCAGATACGGTTGCAGGTGCGGAATTGGAGATGTGATTATTGATAGGGTCATGCATCGCAATTTGTTTTGGTAATTCGGATTTGCAATTTGAAAATGCATTTATGTGCTGAATTAAATTAATACATTTGCGATTTGTTGATATTCATGTGCCTTTGTCGAAAAAGATAACAAAGCTATCAGACTAAGAAGTAGTCTAAGATCTCAAGATACAGAATTAAAGAAAGAGTTGATTTTGGTATTTTTGTCTGCTAATGATTTGATGTGTAGGCCTGGAGATTTCATCGACTGCACAACTGAGATAGGGACTGTAACAAATTGCTGTGATTGTACTAAAATTGATCAGTGTTAGTGGAACCTGCTGCACAAAGGTGACACTGCATTACGTAATTTCCCACTGGACGAGATTTCACTGGAGTGCGTCTAAGTTCCTTTTGCTTGAGAAAAGTCGGAGGGTGTAAAAACCTAAAAATTCTGGTTCTTGATTTGTTCAATATTATTTTCCTTTAGATGAAGCAGACAAAGACTGTTACTTTATGTTGCATGGAATTTTAGCATTGAAGCATTGTGTCTATGTATGAAAAAGTTGTAAAGAAGTGTTAAGCGCTGCACAGAGCAGGTTGTGTCGTCACATTGTGCCGTGCTGGTATTGGCTGGTTAATGTGAAACGTCACGCTGATATTGGATAAGCTGTGTGGAGAGTTGCTTTGCTATTGGATGGTTAGTTAGTTTGCAGAGTTGCACTGAGATTGGGAGAAGGGCTTACTGAATCTGATATGAACGGAACAGAATCAAAACACTAAAAGTTTGTATTTACGTTTTTGCCATTTGTTGAATTTAGTTCAAATCATGAAATTCTTAAAAGCAATTAAAGGTATAAAAAGGGGTGATGGGACTATTGCTGTTTGGAAAGGTGAAGATTCACCTCGTGAGGGTATACCTGCTTACCACATGATGATTGTTGAAGGATTACACATGTGCGTATGGCTTCGCCAATGGTGCAAGATCACTGGGAAAGAGGGCCCATTGAGTTTTCCTAGATGAAGTACATTTAATCTGTAAACTAGTGATAAATTAAAAGAGAAACTTTGGGCCTGATTTAGATCTTGGTAGATCTGGCCCCTCCATCACTTTTCCGATGGTATTACCACCTGCCAGCTTGGCAGTCCACTCGCTGTAGTTAGATGTCAGAAGGTCCTTGGAGGGAACACAGTCAGAGTCCTGCTGTCTCCACTGGAATATTCCTCCCAAGTTGATGGCATCACAGGCAGAAGCTGCTGTCAGGGGGAGTCCTGCCAAGAATAATACCGAGTCGATTACGGTGTGCCTTTCCTTTGAAGCAACTGTGGCAGAAAAACCTCCAAACTCTGGGTGGAGGAAACAAAGAAAAAGAGGTGAAACATACCTTTTTTCAGGTTCACATTTCCATTGAACCCCATTGTCCGGGTGCTTCCTGTGCTGCTGCGACTTGACCATGATGCTCAGCAGCCCCATTGTCGCCGAAATCTTGTCTCAATATATGAATCAGATGTTCACATTAGCTTTTGCCTGATGTATTTTTACATTGCTCTTACATGTAACTTTTTTATGTGTCATGCATAAGTCTTCAACTGCTGAGAAATCCAAAAAGGCTAAAGCCAAAGGAGAAAAATCGACAAAAGGGGAAATAAAATCTGATACTGATACAGAAGATTACATTTTGGACAATTTATTGGCTACATATACACTACCTTACATGGGTCCTGTGACTGAGACTGAAAGATCGACAACTAGTGATATGACAGTGAGTACAGGACCTGTTGATACAAATTAATAATATTCCAAATACAGCAATTCCAGGAGCTGTTGGAGGAGTGCGAGTGACAGGATTTAGCAAAACTTCACAGAATTCACAGAGTGTTGTATGGTCTCCCCCACATACTATTGAATCTCTAAGGGAATGACAGAAATGCGTCTCCATAACAAATAAAACGACACAGGGTAAGACACATTTGTTTGAGGATGGAATTTTTCCCCCCATGGTTTCAGAAAGATGCCAGAGCTAGTACCAAAGACAGAATGTGCTTGAGGTTCGGAAGTTAGTCAGGATGAGGAGAGAGAGAGACCATTAAATGTCCCGAAATTAAAAATACAATTAAAGGAAATAACTAGAGGATGTTTGGATCTTGATCACATAAATGAAGAAAAGTAACTGCCACATCTGTGTAAAGAAATCACTAGGAGAGCAGCAACAGTGCATGATAAACTGACTGAATTGGCAAATAAATACAAAGTTGATCTTTCAAAAAGAGTCCCATTGCAGAAACGTTTTAGGATACAGCTGGATGATAAATCAATTGAGACAATGCATTCTTCAGGAATGCAATTGTGCATTGGTGAAGAGAGTTCCAAATGGAGTGAATTTGAGAAATTAGAAAATAAATGGACAAAGAAACAAGAGTCCAACAAAAACAGCTGAGGCCAGGCGGAAGCCACCTCTGGGTCCTTCAGATGAGGAGGAAGCTTCAACTTACCCATTAAAAGAAATACCAGGTGTAGGGTATGTTCATATGTCTTGGAGCAGAGGAGATCTTCCATCATTTAGGAACAATTTTCCCAAATTGAGAGAAAGTCCAATGCCATGGTATAAACAGATTGAAAGGTTTGTCAAGAATTCATAGGTGCTGTTGATGGATTTGAAAACTTTCTTTGACAGTGTTGTCCCAAATAATTTGTGGGTTGAATGCAAAATTGCTGACGTTGGCCAGATGAAGAGCTGTGGAGAGAATCTCATACGACTGTACCATCACCTGTTGTGATTACTTTCTGGAAGGACAGAGTGCTTATGAAAGATTTGGATTATGTGAGATTGAACAGAATTCAGCAGGAAGTGAAAGAAGCAGTGCATGATTATTATGGAGGATTATTAAAAGCATTTCAATAGCATCCAGGTCAGAATCATCATGAACCTACTGATATGGGATTCTTTATTTCGCAGTTTGTGATTAGGTTGAGGCCAAAGATAAGTTAGCACATACAACAGAATGTGATTTGTTGGCAGACTGAGTTGTTAGATGAGATCCTGAAATATGCAAAGTACTGTAGTGATGAACAAGAGATGAAGCAGAGACAAATTAAAGAGAAATTTGTGTTAACACAAGCAAAGTTTGTACAGAGAGGTTTTAAAAATCAGTCTTTTGCAGGAAACTGTGGTGCAATGCAGAATGTCGGCTTGCGAAATGAGATGCAGGGCATTGGCCACCAAGGTGTACAAGGAGGTATGGTTAGTGTTCAGAGAATAGGTCGAAGCATTCCATTTGATCCAGGTACTGGTGCAGATATTGCAAAGTTAAAGAAAATGACTGCAAGTCATCTTTGTAACAAAGTCTGACGCAAGTGTAGGCTTAGTTCAGATAGAATTACTGTTATTAATCAAACACTGGAAGGAAATCTGGTCTAAACACAAAACATTCCTATCCAGCCAATAAAAGTGCCCATGCAGACATACATCCCAAGAATGCCAGTCCCACAACAGAATGTGGGTAACACAAAAATGAATTTTTATGAAATGTGCATAGTAAACAGAAACACATTTCAGACACAAAATCAGAATACATATCAGCAGTTCTCTATTATTGAGAACGAGGATTTGGATGCAAGTTTGGCACAATGACAGTGCCTGCAGAGGGAGGCAGATTGCGTGCTTTGCACAGTCTTAGATGTAGACCAGAGTAGTTTATTTGTAGAAGGTGAGCTAAAAGGCCACCAAGTGTCGTTTCTCATCTACACCTATGCTACCCATTCCACTGTTAGAACAGTGGAAGTCCCTGACCTGACCCTCTCGGGAAAGAAGATCAAAGTTGTAGGAGTCACAACCAAGCAAGTTAAAAATCCTATTTCAAGTGAAGTCCCTGTAAAGATAGGTTCATTAGAAGAAAATAACCAATTGGTCGTGTGTGATTCAAGTCCTGTACATGTATTAGGACGTGATTTATTGTGCAAGTTAAATTGCACAATTCACTGTACTCCAGAGAGAGTTGAACATAAAACACCAGATGAGGAGGTGGAATTTAAACTGACACAACAGAATGCTGTAGAGCTTTCTCCATTAAGAAACATTGAAGATTTGCCCCTATATCTAAAAGAGACTGTGTTACAAGGTGGAAGTATTATGTGATATGGCTGGTGGGCCTTTTTCATATAATACTAATACAATAGACAAAAGTGGACCTCAGATTCACTCACAGCAATCTTTACATCAGTCCTAGTAGAGTGGCAAAGAGCAGTCAGGCTTACTTGGAGGAGCACGTATAAAGCATTTCATGCACTAACTTTGACAATAAGTAAATGGCACAACTGAAAATAAATCTGACACCAATTTATAAAAATAGATTTTATTTCTATATAAATATAGACACCAAAATGAACTTGATTGCATATAACTGGAGAACAAAAATTTAAAAACATTAAACAATAAATGCAGCTGAAGCTGCCAAACGTTTGCCATTGAAGCAAATGGGGAAAAACACAGTGAGCACTGGGCTACTTGTAGAATGAGTTCAAACAAACCCTCTTGAGGTTAAGATTCTATGGGGCCCTAGGCCAAGATTTCACAGTTGTTACTTCATTAACATGCCCAGTGAGTTCGGGTGCAGGGGATACTTGGCGGTCCGTACTGCGGAACGGGGTCTGCAGGAGCTGTAAAAAAAGCACTTGACAAATCCACACATGCAGATGGAGTTGCACTCTACCCTCAGAAAGTAGAGGTCTTTGTGGTGCCAGGACCCAGGTACAACAGCTAGAATTCTTCTACATTGCTCGTCAGCTCCGAGTGCGGAGGTAGTTGGTAGCTGCTAATCACCGGGGCAGGTCGCAACAAAGATGCTTTGCCACACACTTGACTACACCACCTTCAGGATGCAGGGACATAGCAGTGGGGTTGTTTCTGATGTCGCTCGCTATGAGGCACTCTCGGACTGGAGATGTCGATTATGAGGTCGATCAACCGACTAGCGAGCACCAAGCCTTGGCTGCGGTAAATATAGTCCTCAGTTACTTCAGCGGCTGGAGGTTAGTGGGAGTGGACTAGTGGCTCGAAACTTGGTGTAAGCCTAGCTACCACTCTGGCTTGGGCTTGGAGGACACAACTTCTCTTTGGGCTTACTCTGAATAGACCCAGCTGGTTGCAATTCTTGTGACGCAGCACGTCGATTCTTCTGCAGGTTGCAGGAGACTGGTTTCACTAGTTAGGGGAGTCTGATTTGAATTCTGGCATCCACTGGAGTCCCTCTTGCTGGAAGCAATGATCTCTTGCCATGGACACATGTTGAACAGTTGGTTTTAGTATATGATCTCTTCAGGGTACTTGAGTGTCCTATCTTTGTGCTGCGGCAGAGTCCAAAGGCCTGTTGTCAGTGATGGCGTCTTCTCTGTGCCTTTTCTTGGATTCCAAGTTAGAACTGAGGTTCTGGTGTCGGGGTGCCCCTTAAATCCTAGTTTAGGGGGCTTTCAGGGTGTAAGGGACAGTGACCAATGTGATAGTCCCTGCGGTTAGTCCGTCTTTGAGGTGACAACTTCCTGTGGGAGTACATCACCTTTCTACCCAGAACACACTATTTCAGGGTGTGTCAAAATGGCAGAACCCTTCCTTGGCTACACAGACCTCCTAGCCAACCCTAAAGGTGTGGCTAGCCTTTTGGGGGTGTATGCCTCCTGACTATCTAATTTTCCCATCTGTCGGGCTGGGCAGGGCGGTAAGGGCTTTGTCCTTGAGTGGGGGACAAGGAATTACATATTAAGGATGGTAAGGTCTTTGACACTCACTGCCTTGATTACTCTTTCACTAGCCATCCTGGGAGGACGGAGGTGTGATCTCCACTCTGCCTAGGTCCTTTGTCTAACATTTTGTGGACGTACTAGAATGGCCAGAAGGAGTGCATACTCTTGTCTTGGCAGCAAATGGCTCGGACAAGCCCAACTAGGCATTGAGTCTCTCTATTGTAGGGGAGCACCCCCTCAGCAGGTTGCACCCCTGCCCAAGTCAGCCCAACCATTGACATGAGAATTGTTTCACTTGTGAAAAAGCACAGTTTTTGAGGTCAAACATGACACAATTCAGTTGTACCATAATGAAGCTGGCTATCTTGAGTTAGCTCAGTAACCAGCCCCTGGTATTCTATGGACTGCCGGTCACTCACTGTAAATCCTGGCTTTACAGGGTTACTGTGGGGATATGTATGGGTAAACATATATATCCACATCATTATTATAATGCACCCTGTCCTGTGGGCTAGAGAAGGCATACATTAAAGGTGACCTAATTATATTAAAGCAGTGGTCTGGCTCTGCAGCAAATGGTGTGTGCAGAGCTCTTCTGGGGAAGACAGGCTGCTCTTGCTGTGCTTTAATGGCAGTCCTGCGGTCATACATTTTCTTGCGTGCACAGGGTGGCACAATAAAGTGCTGCAGCCCTGGGACCCCTCTTATAATCTTTGCCCTGGATACCACTGGTGCCATATACTAGGGAATTACAAGGATTGATACACGCCTTGCCGATTGGGTGTACCAATTCAACAGTTACAGTTTAAGGGAATAGGCACCGGCACTGCAGCCTGGTTAGAAGGTCACAGTGCACTTCCAGATCTATAAAGACAGCATCTAGAGCAAAAAATTGGGGGTGACCATGACAAAAGGGCACTTTCTAACAAGTAAGAGTAGAGTAGTGGCACATTGATCTCCCACTCGTGCACCTGCTGATGTGTCCTACCAAGTTGTTGTCCACTCCAGGTAGGTAGTTTGCTTGGAGGTGAATGTTGTGATAGATTGCCCAGTGCCAGATGCGCTATGATAGGAGGAATAGCTGTGAGGAGTGTGCCCACCCCCGTTTTTTAATGTAAAGCATTGCAGTCATATTGTCTGTTCGTATTAGTACTTCTTTCTGGTGATTGTGATTCTGAAAATCTTTGAGGGCTAGCTGAATTGCTAGCAGCGTTTGTGAATCGAGAAGTATTGGATCTTAAAGGAAAATACATATGACTAATAAAAGGTGTAGAACACATCTGAATCACAATAAAACCAAATGCCATTTTTCCAAGAACACCACCTTATCACATGTCACCAGACATAGTAGCAGGAATAACACCATTTATTAATTGCATGTTGTAAAAAGGGATTTTGAGAGAAATTATTGGGAGTCCATGCAACTCACCAATTCTGGAATTGCAGAAACCTAATTTTAAGTTTAGAATAGTGCAGGATTTGAGGAAAAAAATTAGATAGTAACCACATGTTGTCATGCGGTACCAAATTCAACCGCCATGTTGTATCAGATTCCGTGCACAGCATAATGGTTCACTGTTTTGGAGCTTTGTCAAGTATTCTGAATATGTAGAAAGCCCTGTCGCCCTGTGTATGAAGGTAGTACATAGTGCATAGAAGGGTCTTGTAAATGATGCTCGAGGCATTTTGATAATGCTGTGCGAAGCTAGATGTAAGTGTAAACAAAGTAGTTTCAGAGAAACTAATCCAACATTGTCATACACCAAATTTTTGCAATAGTTCACAGCAGAAATGTTATTGTGAAAAATAGGACAATGTAAGAAATGAACTGCTTAGCTACATGGGCCTAACCGGGGCACATAACACCCACTCCTCACACTAAGGGTCAATATATAAAAGCTATCTAAAAGCCAACAGGCCATAATTCAAACTAAAAAGGACTAAAATGATTCTTAAAATCATCTAAAGCAACCTTCCCTTTAAAATATTAATAAAATCCTTTAAAAGTCATTAAAGTATTTAAAATCCCAATCACTCAGAAAGCCATGGTGCCTAGAAAAATAAAGCAAAAACCTGTTGAACCATTTTTTTGTTTTCTGTGCCTTTAAAAAAAAACAGGCCAAATTGTTCCCCCTAAATGGAAAAGCCAACTGTTTATGTGTTCTGAGTGGTAAACGCAACAATGCTGTTGCCTGTGACTACAGACGATGTTTCCAGAGGCGCACCTTGAATCCTGTTTATGGATCAAAGGTGATTCCATTCAGTTACCACAGCATCCGCTGAGGGAAGGAGTGCATCCTGTAAGCATACCATAGAGTGGTGTTCATTTCACTAGGAGCCAAAGCATCCCAGGGTAGCTCGAAGAATGCATTCATCAGCAATGGAATACGCTGGGGACAGCAATACCCATCGGCCTTTAAGGGGTTCATTAGTACTTCAATGTCCAGTGACATACCTGATTGTGATCCTAGGCATAGATCCAATATGCATTTGTGGCTACAAAGCAGGCAGTGGAATACAGATTGTATACAATGAAGCAAAACAGGCCTGAAGGACTAGAACCAGTGCTCATTTAGTTCTCAAAGCCGACGTGTGCTAAAGCAGTGTATAATGAGCTCACAGCCTCGCAGCACAAGCAGTGTTGTCTCCATTCCTGCATCTAAACCTGAATGGGAATTCCAAGTACTCATGTATATAACCTTCCCCTAGAACTTCGTATCTGCCTACCTGCTATTATTGTATACAATATTGGAATTGGAAATTTGTTACCAGTACAGTGATGTAACCATGGATTATCCAGTCTGTTTCGTTGTGCAACATGGTATACTTTGCATCTCTGTATGTCATTACAATCTATCTTTCTGTTAGATCTGTAGAAAACAGACTCGTACTATTGATGTAATGCCATGTTATGTGGCCAAAACGTAGTGTTTGAAGCATCCAGCTCAATGTGGCAATGGACCAGAGTTGTGGTTGTCCATGTTGTAAAATAAACATGTCCTGGCGTATTATGTCAATTGCAGACTTTACTATGTTGCCCAGTGAATAAATTCTGGATGATAATACGGTCATACTATTGTCAACCACAGCCAAAGCCTTTGCTAAGTTAACCCTATCAATCTTATGCAGTCTCTCCGCAGGTTACTGCTGAGAAACTTTCCACAGCTCATTGTATATTCCATACAAGAAGCGCTTTTGACATAGGTTCAGGGAACCTAAAGAGAAATCCATGAGATCCATATCATCAGAAAGAAGGGACAAGTGTTACTTCACCTGAGAGAGTGTTACGGATTTTAGCCAATCAAGGGACAACTTCCTAACACTATATGATGTCACCACCCCGAGTGTACTGACAGTACATACCGCTGATAAGGCCTATTGATCCTAAACCCTTCGGTGTTTCCCAGGAATCTAGATTGACACCCATTTGTGTTCACAGGCCAAATCAACAATCCCTTTCAATTGGGGTCTGCTGAATTAAAAGAATGGTTTCATATCATCGGATCTACTATATCCTCACTGTAGTGTGTGAAGTACTGCCAGTTCTGAAATCATGAGAATGTGGGAATACGAGATGCGTTCAAATCTTACAACATGGCTATTCCAAGACAGGGATTCTGATGCACTGTTGTATTCAGAAAACTTATCTGATATGGTATGAGGCATGCTCTGAATAGTGCCTCAGTTCCCTTAACCTGCCATTCTTTTGTCCCCCAGACAGATTTTGTGTCTATGGTGTTTTTCCAAAAGTCAAAACCCTGTACAGACAGTTGAAAAATAAATCAAGCAGCGTATATCAGCTTGGTATTTTTAAGCATATTTTTGCAGGTGTTGGTGCAAGCCTATCGTAATAAGAGGAAGGGTCTTATGTGTCAGAGCCAGAAAAATTAGCAAACGTTTGTGCAAATGGGTTTGAACTACGTTTTGGTGGTGTTGGACAGTGTTCCCATTGAGTGTAATTGTAAATAGCGCATGGGATACTAGCTTTGTGTAACAAAATGGTCACCATAATGTTGCTAACAGAACATATTGCCAGAATTAGATCTACCGTCATACAATTCGTCATTAGAAAATGCAGCTGATTGCTCTAGATCTGCAAGCAAATTTGTGCACAGTTTAATGTCCCAATCATCAGTGAAAGTCCTATAGGTAATAATATAATTTAAGGACATTTTAAACAAATATGGTATTTGTAAAAGTTCATTAGGACCATACACACATCATACGATATCCTGTCCCACACTATTCCTTCTAGAACTGGAACCGCAGTAATGCTCACCAGGGACAGGTCCCTTAGTTCATGGTGCGATGATGCTTGTGGTTTCAGAGCCAAGTTCACAGGTTGGGCTGCAGACGGTTCTGGGAGTTAGTGTCCATTCAGAAGTAGGAAAAAGACAGTCACCAAACCAATCCAAAGGACCAGGAATAGTAACCCGATTGTAATGTAGAGATGTATCCAAGGAGTAGCAAAGTATGTCTTTTCAGCTAAAGATAGAAAGCATACACTCATAGCTTTAAAGGGAGAGGCCGTGCTTGCAGCTCAGGTTCACTTGAATCTGATGAGAAATCATCATAATGTAGCCAGATGCCGTTCAGTCTATTTTTGGCAACTCAGCAGGCTTTGTAGAACTGGGCGATGACTCGATCTGTGGCATATTCACATAGACGTCATCAATTTTTATATCGAAATTTGAGTTTCTGATCTTGCTGATTGTACAATGGTTGTTGTTTCAACAGGAAGGAGTAATACTTCATTGTTGTTTACAGCTTCTCTTTGGAAACTGAAATCTTCTGTAGTTAGCTAAGCTTCCATCTGAACTTCCTGAATAGTAGCGAGAGGAGTGCAGTGGCTACCCAGGAGCCCATGTGGCCTACTGTTGAATATCGGGCACACAGTGTGTTTTCAACAGATAAATGGAGACAAACCTTTTGTCCTGACAACCAGAAAGGGGCGGAAGAACTACAGTTTTGGTACCTTCAACAGCCAGGACAGGTACAGGCCCAAATTCTTTCTTGTCCACAATTCTTTCTCTTACGAGGTCCCCAATCTTTGGAACCCAGGAAGTTCTGGCCGGTACAACCTTCACGTCTCCAGTGGTGGTGCTTTTTATTTGGATGTTGCTTTGTATACCCTAGAATTCATTGAGTACCTGTAAAACAGCCAAACCTTCATTGATGTCAAATGGTGTTTCCGCCGCCACTGTGCTGACACCATCGAGGTCTGGTACCCACATTCTCACACCGAACAGGATTTTATAAGGTGTATGACCCCCTAGGGATTTTCTTGGCATGTTTTTGAGCACCCTCTGGACCCCATATAGGTGATTAACCCAACGGCCACCCAAGCCTAATACCCTTGCCATTAAGGACTGCTGTAAGTCATGATTTTTTCTCAACTACCAAATTTCCATCAGGATGGTAGGGGGAGGAGTACTGCAAGGCCACACCCACACCTGCCATGGCTTCTTTGTAAGCCAGAGAGCTAAACGGTGGGCCCTAGTCGAAATGTAGTGTGCCAATTGCGTATGTCCTGATGAAGACGCACAAATCCTTTATACCAGTTCGAGCGTCAGTGACCGCTGTGGCTAAACCCACAGGAATCTGGAGCATGAGTCCACTGCCACGAAGATGTAATTGTAAGCCCCATCTGAGTGTAGGGGGCTGCAGTGATCCAAATAAGCAACCGCTAGAGGCTTGTCTGAAATCAATAGGGGTGTCTGTGGAGGATATGCTATGGTTGAACCCTTCACCTGCTAGCAGATGTCACATTTGAGGACAAAGTCCTTGGTCTGTTTTGTAAGACCAAGCCACCAGTAGCTTCCGTAACTAAACCGTGGCAGTGACCCCTGTATGTGCTGATCCCAGACCCTCATGTGCAGCTAGTATTAAACCCAATCCGTGATCAGTGTTTGGTATAACCCTATCCCCCACTCCTGGACTCTGAGTATACAGAATGTTTTGTGCATCTAATTTGTAGTACTTGAGTGGGAACCACTTCGGCAGGTGGGTGTCGTTGCATGCAGCATTGACAGCCGCCATGATGTCTCTGTCTATTCTCGTACTTGAATGAGTGATTGCAGCAATGGCAGCAGTACAGACTGTTGCCTTAGCGGCTTCATCAGCCTTGCAATTCCCTTCAATGTGAACGCCAACACATTGATGAATCAATGTGTGCATAACATGAACCCATGACAAGGATTGTTTCAGCTTTGCCACTTGTTCCCAAAGCAACTTGTGCTTGATTGTGCAACCCTTGGAATCTCGAAATCCATTTTGGCTGCAATAGTAAAATATTATTCTTTATAGGACTGGACACAGTAGTATGAATCACACACTAGAAGTGTGGGGAATTCATGATCCGTACTTTGCAGAGCCATAATTAGAGCTTTGAGTTCTGCCAGCTCCCCTGTACAGTCCACTAGGGACTGAGTATGTGTTTTTTGAGGACGGAACTTTACGTCATGCATGCGCTCCTTCATGATTGCGCATGTTGCTGAATATTGGTGTTGTGTCCCTACAGCAGGCTGAGCAGATCCATTGGTATAAATGATGAATTCATATCGATTTAGAGGCATTATTTCATTCAGTAGAGGATTTTCTTGTGTTTCTAAGGTAGAATTGAATCTGTAGTCTATATCTGTTTCAGTGAGAGAGTTAGCCCATTGAATCCAATGTAGATGTAATATTTTGGCATTTGGAAAGCTTGCTTTAGCAATGGCCTCTAAGTTCGGTACTGGGGTAACAACAATTATTTCTTTACCCTGAGCTAGTGCAATCTCTCGCCATACAGCAGTCGGTACCACTGTTAGAATGTTCTCAGTGGGTGCAAAATGCATTTCAGCATTTGTGTACAAATGTGATTTGTATGCAATTGGTACCATACCACCTTAATTGAAAGTGATATAGATGTACGCTGTTGGTCCAGCAACAACACAGATCACCAGGTTAGTTGTGTTTACACGTGTGTGTGTGAATGTTTGAAGCTATTATATCAGTTTGTGCGGAACGTAAAATATTTGTGTGTTCCTGTGTCTAATGGTTGATTGAAAAATCAGATATAATTAAATCGTAGAACAGTTTTACTCATTCTGTGTAATCCAAAATGTATGTTCTGCCAAAATTGTAAAATCCTAAAATGGATTGTAGTCATTGGAGGTTGGAGCAATACACATTTTGCTAAAAGTGTGTTGCAAGGCTTTTGTCTTCACTTGACAATTCATCTCCTAGACACAGGAGATTGAGGTAGGCATTTTCTGATTTTTTAAAATAATTTTTTAACTCAGGCGAGCAACCCCAAGAATTATGTGGCTCCCTCTAGCCAAGTTTTCCATTAATTCATCGTCCATCAGATAAATATAATCTACGTCTGACAATGCCTCCTCATCAAAATGTTTAAGTAACTCTGTTACCCTGGCTGAAAACAGCCCAGGGCTGTTCTTATACCCTTGAGTTAAACAAAAACAAATTGGCACTGTGAACCTAGCGCTGGAAATGCTGTCAAATATCTGCTTTCAGGTGCTATATTCTGGCAGAAAAATCAATTTGAGATATCTAGTGTTGTTTTGTATTTCTTCTGCACCATGTTATTCATCAGTGCAGCACTAAGTGCATTTTGTACTGCAAATGTGCATGTGGAAGTGTTCAGATTTCTATAGTCTAAGACTAGACAGTAGGAATTGTCCGGTTTCATTACGGTAAACAAGGGATTATTCAATTGATGAGGTCCAAGTCTCTATTTATCCTGGTATTCAAGTTGTTCCAGGATTTCCCTAACTTGTTTTTTAGTTTCATGTTTTATTGGGTACTGTCTCTGGGGTTGAGGAGTTGATTTTAATGGGATCTTGTGATGAGGTGACTCATCATCCCACCCAACATGATTGCAGTAAAGTGCAGAAGATAGCACTAATGCCCACTCCTGCTCGTATGAATGTTTAACTGATTCTGGAACAAGGTCAGAGAAAGCAGGTAAAATGACTGTTTCTCCCAGTGGGCATTCTGTTACGAACTCAGGTGGCCAATCCTTCTCAGCCAAAAGAATATCGTAACCCTATGTCAGGTTCTCTAAAAAAAAAAAGCCTTGATGTTCCTGGGTATGTCTCCCTCCATTTGGAGTGTTATTTTGTATAAACAATGTGAGACACTAAACCTTATTTCAGGTGTTTCCACCATAATATGCTATTCAGCGCTACTGCCACCAGATAATCTATCAGGCTCCAGCGAGCTATTGTGACTTCTGCCGCACTGTCCAGCATGTCTTACTGTAATTCCAGCTACCTTCTTCTTTTTGAACTGAGGTTTTGGAGTCTTTTGTTTGTCCTCTTTAAGGATATAGTCTGAAGTGCGATGTGTATCCCTTTTTGACTTCACACCCTCTTCTGATCTTCTCTCTGACCGTCCACCTCTCTCCGAACGTGCATCAGATTAAACCTGAAAGGAACAAGAGGAAGGAGTATAAGTATCCTGATACCTGTCAGGCCTTCGAATATTATCATGGTTTCTTACATTATATTTCTTGTCAGTAGTTTCCTGCTGAGGAGACCCACCCTGTGATTGTGCTTTATATTGTTAATTTTTTTGTCTATTGTCCCATTTCTTCTTAGAAGAATTGGGTGCTTGCTTAGAGTTATCCTTTTCAGAATTACTCCTAACCCGTGGTTTCTCCAATCTGGCTCCTAAATTATATCTACCTAGCGTAGCATAGGTTACTCCGATATTTTCAGCAATTCCTGCTCCTGTTGTGCAGGAGTGAACTCCCTCAGGTGTTGGTGTATAGACAATGCTGATGTTTTCCCCTTTATGTTACTTAACATGATGGTTGATACCATGGCAAAATTGCCCATCAGTTTAATCCCCAAGTCCAAGGCAGGGCCTGCCTCGTACTCATTCTGTACTTGTTTCATTACCTCAGGTAAAACTGCTATTGAAGGGGTACCATGAGTTCTGATGTAAACTGCAGAGAAGACTGTACCCCAAGTGGCAAAATCTTCCACTGAGGAGGCCTTCCCCATTGGATAGCATACTGTTAATATTCTATGTTTTTCCTACGGGCCAGTGTGGGAAAAATGCTACAAGCTGGCTTGGTATTCTGTGCTAACCAAAATGGAATTTGCTCCCGACTGGTGGGAACCTTTCCCATAACAGCATTCAGCATTAGAGGGCTGATGTCCATAGCAGCCAGTTGTGGTTGTGCAGCCTGAGCTGTCTGTGCATTATTACCTGTAAGTGTTCACATAACATATTGCGTTAGGTTTCTGTAAAGTTTTACTACATCTTTGTATAGTGTTATAATTTCTTGTGCATCTAAATCCTCAAGGGGCATATTAACAAGGGCCGGTGATAAATATCGCAAAGTGCGCTTAGCGCGTGCATATTTATCGCCGGCTATCTCTGGAATTTATCGCCCGGTTAGTGCGTTATTAACAACGCGCATCGCCGAGGCGATAAGAATTCCAGAGATAGTGTGGATATCGCCGTTTTCCATGGTGGAAAACAGCGATATCCTAGATGATAGGGCCTGTGGTCTAAGCCACAGAATCCACCCCCCATGTTAAGTATGCCTTAGTCAGGAATTTAACAGACGTTAAATTCCTGCGTTAAGGCATACTTAACGCGATTTAAAAAATCGCTACCCTTCCTTGTTAATATCACAAAGCTGCCTTCACGATATTTTCCCTGGTTGGTTTCACAGACACGTCTACTTTGCATCCCATTAGCGATGCAAAGTTAGGCGTGCTGGAAACGGGCGCTCAGTCAGCAAGACACGCAATAGCGTGTCTTTGCTGATAAGGCGATGAAATTATCGCCGCGTTTCGCACAAAAACGGACGCAAAAGCAGCGGTTATTTCACATCGCTGCCTTGTTAATATGCTCTCAAGATTGGGATATGGTGGATAAGCAGCTAGGACTGGCCAAGTTACTCTTTCTTTACTGAGCAGACCGAGTTTCACATTATCTACTGTATGGGGTAGGGAGCCTTTAAACCAATTTATGTGTTCAAGGTAATTTAATGGAATTTCTATATCCACGTATGGAAAGTATTCCTCTGGTGTTTCATCTTCAATGTAAGTGTGAAACAATTTTGTGCAAGCCTCTGCTGGTGGAAATGTAACCCAAGAGTAGAATACCTCTATTCTGAATGCTTTGTGTGCCTCTATCACTAAAGTAACATCACCACCCGTTGCCGGCAGGCCATACTGTAGTAATTTCATAGTAACTGCAAGTCTGCAATTTTCTGTAATATTTAGTCTAATGGCTTGTTCTTCAATGTCCTTAGCTTGTTTGGTCATTGTTAAAGAAAAGGTAATTAATTAAATGAATTTAAGGAGATAGGGAAAGCAGAAATGTGGGAAAATGTTATCCTACAAGCTTGAATAACCTACAGCCAATACATAGGGTATAAGTACTCAGCTGAGGCGGATTTCCCTTCCCACCAAGGACGTCTCCGGTTTAGAGGTGAGTAGGGGTCTCTGAGAAATGCACGACTGAGCTACTCAGATAAACTGTTAAATAAGAACCCAGCCAATGTTTGAAGCACTATATCGTGTAGTTCAAACCAATCTGTGGAACCTGAACGTTTGTTGGACAACATAAACTTTGGAGGAGGTGCCTAGACTGATTCCGGGCACCTCTGTAGGATATGTTGGCCTAGAGACCAGCTAGCTCCCAGAGCCAGCATATGCCCCCATCTCCTTACCAGGAAGCGAATAGCTTCTGCTAACCACTGAACAAGACAACTGTGACCCCTCAGGTATCGTGGTAACAAAACAGAACTTTTCGCTCAGTCACACGTGCTTACTTGTGCTCAGAGAAATATACAGAGAATGCACAGTGGGGCTTTTTCAATATATTTGTTGACCCAACGTTATTCTTGTATAGAATACATGTGCTATGATAATCAGTAGACAGAAGCAGATGAAAGCTATTAAAAGCACCAAAAGTGTAAATAGTAGATACAGTTCTACCATGGTGCTAAAACAGTGTATATATGCAGGGATATAAACAAGGCATATTCCTACTATGCAAACGCTACTCTGAGTGTACCTAGAGTGTGTGTAGGTGTGTAGCCAAGAATCTCCCCAATGGATAATCCAACAACATTACCTTGCAGGAGAGAATGTAGGACCCCATCTTGATCACAAACTGGATGTCAGACCGCTGCGTGGTGAAGTCTCAGCATGCAGGGATCCTCAGTGTCAGCTTAAGTGACTCATCCTCCAATCTATTGAGATGCACTTTATTTAAAATAGAACGTAGTCTTGCAATGTGCGTATAGATTAGTGATGTTCTGAATATGTAGATAGTCCTGCCGCTCCGTGGATGAAGACAGTATATAATGCGTAGAAGGGCCTTGTACATGATGTTGGAGGCATCGTGATAATGTTATGCAAAGCTAGATGTAACAAAGTAGTTTCAGAGAAACGAATCCAACATTGTGATACATACAAATATGCGCAAAAGGACACAGCAGAAATATTATTGTGAAAAATAGGACAATGTAAGAAATGAGCTGCTTCACTACAGGGCCTAACCCGGCACATAACACTGTTATGCTACATATTATTATTATGATTTATGATGATGACTTGATGATCGTGACAGTTGCTTATTTGATCAGCCCGATACATGTGGTCAAATTGTGTGTGATTGTTGGTTATTGTAAAATTGCTCTCACATAATTGATCACACATCAGTCATAAAATGAATGACTGCAAAAAGAACTATTCTTCTTGCTTGCACTGCCTCTGAGTCTTCTTGGTGCAATCCTTATGAAGTTTACCTTCTGTCCTTCTCCAATGATTTTTGTTTTACAATCCACAGGCCTTCCTTTCTCCTGCTCGGGGAAAAGCACCATAACACTCACGCTTACCTTACAGGACCGCATCAGCCAGGCATCTAAGATTGACGGACAGTCCAAGAAGAATGAAGATGCAACTCCCACTTTGGCAATTCAGTATAATTGTTTCTTTTAATAATAATTTTTGTACAATTGTGTGTGTTGTTTGCTTCACTCCTACAAAATTTGCAATGCATTTGGTATTTTTCAAAACTAGGTGACAGAACATTTAGATATAATTTAACTTGGGTCTCTGGGGCAGACGGACTGTTTGTTTGCATTGCATTTAAGTTACCTGTCCTCATTCCCTCATTTCCATTTCCTCCCATAACAGATTAATGATGGTTGGCTGACCATTGCCCAGATGAATTTGTATTTGTGCATTTTTAGTCTCTGTCACACCTTTCCCACAATCTCCTTTCCCATCCATTCATCAAACCCCTAACCCTCTTCCCCCGGGCTGTGTGATTTATTGAGGTGTGACTTAATAATTTACATAATTAATTGGTTGCACACTTAATGGGGTGGATGTGGTGAAAGCAACACCAACTCAGTGCAAGATCTTCAGTTTTACTCCTAGTACTGAAACAATAGTCCACACTGGTCCCTTTTACCCACCCATGCTTAAAAGTGATAGATATTTTAGATATAGAAGAACACTATTTGTTAGTATCATCATTCAGGCATTGTGTTGCGTTAAACGCTTAACCAACAACCATGTCCACTGCAGACTTTAAGTCATCTTAATGAATCACAATTCGAAATTGCTCTGAATAATGTAGTATTGTTTCTTGTTTGTTATTCTACATCAGGTATTCTTTGTTGTGTACTAGCCTGGTCTCAAGTGTTTGTAAAGCTATGATATACTAATAATATATAACCCACTAACTCAGCTTTTTTTTAAATTTCCATTTAGTTACCTGCGATGAATAATCTTCTCATTAAAATCTTACAGTTGGAGTTCACCTAGGTGGGAGTGGGAACTGACTTCTGATTCTTGCACTATTGTTAGTGTGCTAGCCTGCTATTACTACCCCAGCATAGCACCTTGGGAAACCCTGCAGCCCTCGCTTCTTCCATTCGGTAAGAGAACTATGGTTCATTGATCTACTAAGTTGCTGTAGGCAAGGAAATAGCAACCCCCTCCCCCCCAAATTAGTGGTCACTATAGTTGCAGACTCAGAGACTAGGAGAAGAGTAGGCCAAGGGTAGCACATGTTTTTAAAGTTTAACATATTTAGAAAAGTAAAAATGTTAATTATTACATTTGAAATTAATATAGTAATTGTCTGTTTGTTCACTTGAAGCTTTTGCGGAAAAAACTTCCTTCTTTACTCTCTTCTCAAAGAGCCATTTTCACTGCAGCCTTTATCTGAGTAGACTTAGTTTGTAATGCCCATTCTATTTGAGGAAGCTACAATTTCTGATAGAAAAGGTAACAGCCATTTAATGGCCAGCAAAAATCTTGATATCATTTCTTGCAGATGTTAGTAAGTTTCTTCTTCCTTTGCTGCTCTTTCATTCAGGAACATCTGGATGGGAATACACAAAGTGTATCTCCACAATACACCCTGAAAGGTGTGGTTGGCAGTGGGATAGATATCAACTGCCTGAACCTATGAACACAACCTGTATCACACTACATTTCCTTCTAGTCTAGGCCTATCTTGGCCCTGCTGATGTTGGTTTGGCTCTAACTGCTGCCCATTTCTTCCATACTGAAGGTCCCTGCTGGAGCTCTGCTAAGCTGTCTGCTGCTGACCTTGTCAGCTTAGGAGCCCGCCTAGATGTCCAGAGACGCAGATGCAGCATTTAGAATTCCTCTCTCATCAGAGAGTGAGGGAGGGGGTGCTAACAGTGGTGGCCGCTCCATTAGGGCGTTGGAGCACTGCCCCACTGCTTTCTCGCAGTGCAAGTTGCAGAAAATAAAATGGAATTTAAAAAACCATTTTATTTTCTGCTTCTCTCGCTGCGAGAAAGCAGTAGGTAGTGGTATGCCTGGTTGGGGAGGGCGGGAGGGTATGCCTGGTTGGGGGCGGGATGGTGGGCAGATCAGGGAGGAGTAGCTTACACCACTCTGAGTGCCCTGACTGCTTGGTCGGCCCTGGGGCTGACCAAAGCTGTCATGCGCACTCTAGATTTTCTGTATGTAGGCTGCATGCAGCCTACATAGAGGAAATGGCCTCCCTGCATGCTCCCGGCTGGGTGCTGTCCGGGACTCTGCACCAATCACAACACTGCCACTGCAGCGTTGTGATTGGCTTGCTTACAGGAGGGGAGGGAGTATTCCTGTTCCTGTCCAAGAGCAGATGCGGCGTGGGACCCGGCCCAGGAGCAGAGGCGGCGCACGCGGGACCTGGTCAGGTAAGTTTTATTTATTTTTTGTTTTTTATTTTACCCCCGTGCATTGCGAGCCGCGGCTGCAAAGCTTTATGCAAATCACTTTCTCTCTATACCCGCCTCCCCACCAGTCTCACTGATGCTGTTTTCGATTTTGTTTTTTTAATGATATGGTACACGCAGTAACTTAAATTAATTATAAGGTGCTTGACTGAAATGAAGAGCGAAGGCTGCGTTATGAAAGTGGGTAGAGTGTTGCATGGCTTGGCCACCTGCACCCTGTGAGGTGCAAATAGAGAAGCGCCGCAAGGCTCTCCGTGGATTCTGATTGCATGGGAGCTACATCTCTCGACCCTGGCAACGTGGAAGAAGGGCTGTCGGTCATCCAGGAGAGGGCGCGCCTCCTTATTCGAACACAGCTCCCCACTGAGGGCAGGGTCCACCCCAGGGCAGGAGGGTTTCTTGGCACTTTGGTGACCTTGCCTCGGACAAAATAGCCATAGCTCCAAAGTCATACACAAGGCGAGCTGAACTTTCGGAGACCCCGGCTTACGGTGAAGAGGGCTTGTTTACAGACTCACGTGCACTGTCACCTGTAAAAATCTCTCGGCTGGCAACCTACTCAAAGTTGGCCAACTGTTCTAGGACAGTCTGCTGTACTATCTACAAATGATAAAATAGCAAAGCTCTTTACCTGTGCCCACACACAGGAGGACAGGGGACGTCGCCTGTCTGCAGTGTGCGCAAGGCAGAGGTGAAGGGTGGGCTGAGCTGTAGGAGGAAGAGGGTGACATGGATGGAACCTGCGCTCCCACCTTGCTGCGCTGACCAAAGCTATTTCATCGTGATCTCGAATGTGAACGATCGCGTTTCTATTTCCGCTGTGCAAATTACTGTTACATTCCATTAAGACATAAACTCTGTTGCTTGTTTTCTTTTATGAATACCTTTTAATTCTTGATTTTTTTTTCACGTATTTTCTTTTAATTTCTTTAAGAGCTGTTTTTATTTATGTTCTCTGTATGTCCGAATGCATTTAGTTGACAACAAAATATTTTTAAACTGTGTATGTTCCATGTAGGGTTTGTGATTGTTAGTCAATATTTTAGAGAATGTATTGATTGTGTTTGCTTGGGTCGCGATAATAATTTTAGTGTTGTTTTTTATACAATGAAGTACAAGAAAAATCGCATCCGCATGATTTGATTTTATAAATAAGGGGTAGTGTTAGAAAAGATACAAAGTGATTAAGTATCATGCATATGGATGCAGAATGTAAAGACCTTAGTGTACTTTCCTCTCACTTTGCCTTCGCTTGTCTTGTGATCATTAAATGTGTATTATTAAGAGACTTGTGGTTCTAATTATATGAAAACTGTACTGCTTAAAAGTGGGTTGTCAGCATACAAGCCTCCAAAATTTTAGAGCGGCACTCCAGTAATCTATTAAAGATACACATCCGTTAGTTTAAAATGTGTCATTACCAATCTACGAAGTTTTTAACTAAAAGGGTAGCATAACTGTGAACTAGCTTACACCACGAAAAGTCCCTATTAAACGAACTTTGGCGCCCAGAGTGGGAACATTGTCCAGTAAATGACCCCTGAGCAGCACCTGCCGTTATGCGCCTTCTTCCAAGAATGAAGGTCGATGATTAAAGCTTCTTTACTGTCCCTGAGGGTCATTGCGGGTGTTCTTTTCATACTTTACCGACAAAACAATCGTCATGTGTCTGTTTTCTGCATATTTGCAGCAGGTGGCAGTGTTGCAGTGACACTCTGGTTCAAGCCTTCTTGATTGGAGAGACTACCTTTTGTAACATGATGTGTGCACTCCAGTCAAGTTTTATGGATCTCTGTTAAAATAGGGAATCAGCAAAATCATTTATAAAAATCAGTTACACACAACACAGTGTGCTTTGTATGTACCCTTGAGCTTCAGATTGCCTGAACTGGTCCCTAATAATTACAACATAGGACAAAATAAATAGTTATAGTTTAAATATTAAGATAATTATAGTTTCCTTTTTATATAGGACTTGTAACCACAATGTTGTTGCTTCCCTGTGATGTATAAATGACAACTTGCCAGGCATTATTTTAGCTCATCGTATTGCATTCTTTATTCTACCAGCCTCAGAAAAACGTAGAGTGTAGACAAAAATGAAAGACTTTGACGTTTTGATTTAAAGGTCTTGATAGCAGCATGATTACATAAATCTTTGATTAGTGCATGAGCTTTGCTACGACAAGCAGTCCTTAATTTGTGCAGGTGGTGCCAGTTGGTGGGCACTGGCTACTTTTAAGAGATTGGGACTTTTTTTAAATCAGACTTTGACTCAGAGCAAAATAAAGAAAAGCTGAAAGAAGAAGGAAGAGAAAGGTAGAAAACAGTCACAAGGGGAAAGCTGTGATGAAAGAGAACCTGCAAGAATGAGGTAAAGGAACTGGAAGCGTATGGTGGTGGAAGAAAGAGGAATGAGGTAGAATCAAGATTATGCAGCCCTGGTATTCAGCAATACGCCATGCTGCAGCCCTGGCAGTAGGCTCCTAAGAAGCATTTTGCCCTCTGCAGTTTTTCCTTTCTTTTCTCTTCTTCTCCTTCTTTTTTTTAAATAAAAGAATCACTGGCAACAAGCAGACAAAAGCAATACTCGATGTTCCATGGAAATTTGTAAAATGGAAAGATTTCTTGAATATTTCTTCATTTGTTTTAAATAAAAGCTAACAGAGTAATTAATATTGAGGCATGATGAATTATTGGGAATTATGCTAACGACTAGGCTTTAAATGTATACTTTCATGTTCAGAGAATGCACTTGCAATGGTTTTAAAGGCTATTCTTAACAGCTAACACCATTTTTTCATCTTCTTTATAGTGACTTTCCAGCCAAGTTATTTAATAGTCCAAACAATGTAATAGTCCATACAATATCAAAGGCAGAGTAGAGTTTAGTGTACCCATCAGCAAATGGTGTTTTCACCAACACTAAGGTTTACACATTTTCTTTCATTATGGACACTTTCTTGTTGCCTCCGGATATATCATACGAGTGACATTAAACCTACAACCAGTCAGGACTATAGGCTTTGTCAATGGTTGTAAGTTGCATAAGATAAGTAAGAACAAACTGCAGCATTTTCATTATTATATACAATGAAAACATGGGTGGTTCAGAGATGTGTTACAGGTGGGAAACACTTAGAGGGCCTGTTTCCATTGGTTGGATGTGCTTGGCTTGGGGGTCATTTTACAAGCAGACCAGTTTGAGTATTGGGCACATTTTGTGATTTGATGCTAATGTTTTCTTCACACTTGTGCTTCAAAATGCTATATTTGGATCCCCCCTTTTTTCAACAATTAGCAGTAAAACTCCACCATTTGAATCTATTTTTTTCAAAAACTTCTTGCGGGGGAGAACACCCTGCACCCTCCTTTTGCAGTTCGGGGTTGCTCGCTTCACTCACTCGCTTATTACATTAGGGTACAACATTTTTCGCCACACCCCTTTCAAAATCCACCACCCACCGCTGGTTGCTAAGCTGCAACAAGGCACCTGCAACCACAAGTGCAGGCAAGGCCAAGTAATGACTCTGCTTGTTGAGCAGACTCCCCTGTGTACTGAGTTTGATTGTTTCTGTCATTCGTCAATGACCGTGTTCTGTGTGGTGGTCCAGCATTCAGTTAGCTAGCCAGCTAGTCCTTTTGTCAATGTTGGCCTCCCAGTATTTTGAGCCACTGACCCAAAGCATCATGTGCCCCATAAACAGAGAGATATTGACATTTAGGGAGGTCGATCGCATACTAACCCTAAACCGGGAGGTCAGGTTACTTTCCTGGTTCGTTAACTGCAAAATTTAGCTCCAAGACACTGTGGACTTCCCTTGCAGGTGCCATGGATAAGAGATAATGGATTAGTAACTAACCCACATAAGGAGTGCAAACATTGAACATTCAAAAAGTTCTACAAAGTAACCCTATTTAGTGACACCAATCCTCCCTTTTATTACAGAATACAATTTGATTTCAGTAACCGATTATAAGCTTTAGCCTTCTGTAAAGATTATTTCACCGTATCCTGGGTTGGAATTGTGTCGATTCTGTGCCTTTTCTTTCTTGATGTCTCCCAAATTTTGTGAATATTACATCTATACAAACGTCAGAGCTTCACAAATCTTTGGTAGGGTGCATAGCCCTGTCATGGGCTTCACTGCTATATTTTGCATTACACTAGTCATTGCTTATCGAGTACTCTGGGTTGCTTTGCCAAATTTGTACTTTTCTTGCTTATTATTTAAAGTGCAAATATTGTTGAACAAACAATTTTGAATAAACATTTAAATACTAAAGATATGAACATATTAGAGTGCTGTAATCACAATACTCTTGGGAGTATATTCACAAGAATGTGTGCTAAGTACCGCAAGAGTAGCTAACGCAACTCTCAACATCGCAGCCTATCGCGTGAAAATTACGCTGTGCCAACCAAGTATTCACAACGCGGCGGTAGCATGCTATAGTCACCAGATAACACGTCAAATGGCCGTGCAAAAATTGATGTCACGCCGCATAAATGTGAAACGCGAACACAAAAAACTATGCGATGAGGCCAATCGCGGTACAAAAAGTAGCGAAAACAAGCCACAGGCCTGCAAATCCCACGCGTCTGGTGGGAAAATGCACCATAAAAACCACAGAAACAACACACCAGAAACAAGCCAAAGCACGTGGCAACATGGATGCACCCTGACTCAGCACAGAGGCCAACGCGAACCCCACAACCCCCACAGACCACCAGTAAGGAACAACGGGGTCGGGGAAGGCCAAGGAGAAGAGGGAGAGAAAGATGGGGTGCAGACCGCAGGAAAACAAGACCAGCGTTATGGAGGTGACAGAACACTACCAACAACTGACCCACAAGCAGACTATCCTGAATGCAGATGGAGTGTCGAGGAGGCCAATGGAGGAGGCCAAGAGGCGCTGGCATGACGTGGAAACCTAAACCAGGCACAAACCCGCAGCCAACAGGAAGGCAGCAACGGCGACAGGAGGTGGGAGTCCTGCGCCACAGGAGAAGCTGGAGGAAATGGAGGCCAGTCATCAGTGTGGAGATGGTGCAAGGAGTTGGGAATCCGGACACAGCTCGATAGGACCTGACACAACAACAACAGGGTGAGGAAATAAGAGGGACTGGGGGACGGGGGGGAGATAGGCACAATGGCACACATGCGCAATGATGTGTAGCACACTGCACAACCACAAATACCCAGGGACCTGTCCCCCATCCCCGTGGCACACTGCAGCACACACGCACATAGCAATCGCAGCATATCCCATGACAATGTGGCACAAAGTGCAACACCAACACTGCAGAACAGGGGACACAACTGGGTCCACTCATGCGCAGAAACAGGCCAATCACATTGGACAGAGCAGGGAACTATGAGATGCATATGTATGGGTACAACCTCACATCAGTCATGTAGTCCAAATGTCAACTGTCCCAACTCAAACTGCCAGTCCCGCACAAACAATCATGATGTACATTGTCACACAGTCTGCATGTCCACAAGAATAATGCGCCAACATAAATGTCAACACAATGTCAACATGCATCTCCCCTTCACATTGCAGAGGGACAAACAACACCTCCAGCAGGTCACACCAGACAACCCATCAGTGATGCCGGAGACGACCACCACACCTTCGACACCGATGCCCTACAACAGCCCATGGACATTCCATGCAACCCACCACCAGGACCAGGGCAGACAATCCGGGTTCCCTGGGTGAGGTAACTCGAATGATCCGGTGCGCCCATGGGTCCTAGCCCTAGAACTTCCTAAGTCCATTACAATGGAAGCTGGCAAAGAACTGCGGCTGCCGTGAAGAGGAGAAGTGTCCGAAGAGATCCAAGCCTGGATCTAGGATGTAAGGAACCTGAAAGCAGAGGGGACAGTGTCTGGGTCACTAGCCAGTGACCAAGGGCAGGATGGGCCAATGCCCACAGATGTCGGGTGCTTCAGGTGAGTTGATGGGTGTCTTGACTCTTCAGCCACGAGGTCCAGAAGGTGCGGATGATTACCAGGAGCTGGATTCGAGCTGTCCCACAAAGTCTGTCGAGTGCTGTGGTGTCAGTGACCAGATTGGACCCAACAAGCCTTTGCAACGGCAAGTCACTGGAAATCAGAGAAAGGACTGCGGTGCAGACCAGCAAGGTCTGAGGGACTCACCCAGTGAGTGTAAGTAGGGGGATGTCTGGAGCAACCAGGAAAGCCCAAGTAGAAGAGAAGTTGCCTTCGTGGGGACCTACTAGCCAACAGGCTAGCGTTCGCAAAGGAGCCTCGAGCGGTTGCACTTGAAACTGGCCCACGGGTCACTCGTGGAGTGGAGGCCAGCAATCTTCGGTGCAGGATGTGCTCAAGGCTGGGGCTACTGGAAGCCCAAAGCACAACTTCGAGGAAGTCCCAGAAGATAGTGTTGCTGCAAAAGTTCACGATGTGCAGGGGTCACGGTTCCACATCACCCACGATAGCCACGGGCCTCAGCTTTGCTGTGGACTCAGGGTAGCCTGGGGAAGTCTGGAAATCCACCTCTGGTGATGCAAAGACTTCAGCGTCTGAAGGAGCTTCAGCAATGCAGACAGGTCAGTTGCTTCTTTAGTGCCTGTCAAGCAGGGGAGTCACTCCTTGACCCCAAGTGAGATTTCTTCCGTCTTCTAGTCGAGATAGAAAGTCAAAGGTCCAGGATATATGTTGCAGAGTTTCGTCCAGGGTAATCTAAAGTCTCAAGGACTGGGTTCCCATACCTATACTAAGTTTGGGGATTGGACATACTCTAGGGACCCATCTATGGGCGGGTTTGGAAAGAGGGGTGATTTCACCCATTTTCCTTTGTCCAGTTTCGCGCCAGAGCAGGGGCAGGTAGCCCCTGCAACCGGTTTGAACTGGACTATGCACAGGGACACCACGTGTGCCCCCAGTGCAGGACTTCAAAGCACCAGAGAGTGCTCCCGCCCAGCCCCAATACATATCTGCCTGTCTGGGGAGGTGGTTACACCTCCGTTTGACAGGAAACTTATTGTCCAGGCCTCCCCTGCCGGAGTTTTGGTCAGCAGCAGGAGGCCAGACCTGTGTCTGTGGCAGAGGCATCCATTTTGTGATGCCAGGGCTCAAGAAAGTCCTACCGGGTTAGACCAGTGTGAACATGTCTCTCCCTCTAGAAGGGTGGAATGCTACCCCCGCCGCCAGAACTGGTGGGGGGGGTGGTATTCCAAAGCATTTGACACCAAACACGACATGTTTCCGTGCAGCCATCCCAAAGCTAGCATTTACCGCGAGGTTATATTACACTTAAGAGTATATGGTCAGGCTGCACCACAAACAGCATCAGAGGAGATACTCCGAACGCTGCAGAGGGGCTCTGCTCATGCAGGGGCACCCTCTCACATAAAAACCAAGCACTCTGCCTTCAGGATTGTTAAGGCCTGCCATAGGAGTGACTTAAAGGTTTTATATGTGTGTGCAATGGTAGTGATATAGGTAGCCTACACCACTGTAAGGAGTGCAAGCACACCCTTACCCAGGCTGCAGTAGCAGACCTGTGGTCCATTTTGGAGTGCTTCCCAGGGGTGGCATAATACATGCTTCAGCCCCTGGTAGGCCTCTGAGGTACCCATGCGCTAGGTACATTGTTTACCATATACTAGGGGCTTATAAGGCACTCCAGAATCCAATTAAATATGCACCTAATGTACATGCAAACCATTTTAGAGAGGAAGCAGCTAGGCTGGGGTCCTGATTAGCAGGGCCACAGCCAGACTAAGGTCGAAAAACAGTGAAACACCAGCAAAAAGTGGGGGTACCCATGTGAAGCAGATCCTACTCTCCTACAGTGGGGGGCTGTTGCACCTGCATCATCTTCCTCATCGACGTCCCAGGTCGCCTGAGGTGACATTGCTGCGTAAAGCCACCACAGTACATAACCAAAACAGTGATGGACGATTATTCGTGGTGCACTGAGTCAGTGGCACCTGGAGTGCTGAGCAGGGGATCAGGCAGAAGATGGGATCCACGACATGCGGAGGCAACTCCATCAGTCTGCCAATACGACCATTTCGACACAGGCATTTTGCTGTTGGAGTCAGTCCTGGTGGTGGTGGTGTGTGCCTCCTGCGATGATGCGACGTCCAGGCTGGTCAGGATTTGGTGTGTGAGCCCTGGTGGGCCGCAGTTGAGGCCAGAGGCTGTGGACAACACAGGGCCACAGACACATGGCGTTGATGACCCCAAGGCCATCCCTTCAGAGACCATCCAGTATCTCAGAAGAAGGGGTCCCGGACATGACCAGCACAGAGTTAGTGGCCCCGGATGCACTGCGGCCGGCACAGGTACCCAGCCATGTGATGGTGATTTGCGGTGCAGTCAGATGGGCCATGTGACCTGAGCAGGTCCTCATCAATGTCCGAGGTGTTTGTTGCGGAGGGTTGCATGGGACAGTGATGCAGAGGGTGGAAGCTGTCCGGAAGCAGCAAATGGAGGGGTGGAATGCCACGGCCTCGTTTTTGCCACAAAGTCGGTATCACTGCCATGATGGCGACAACAACCCCAAGTCCATGGACTCAGTCACCACCAAAGTCCAACCAGAAAGTGTCCATGGGTCTCGGGGAATAGACATAGTGGCACCGGGGTTGAAAGGGGATGCAGTCTGCGATGAGGCCTGTACAAAGACATCAAGTCTGCCATAAATAAATAAAGGCTGAATTTGAAAGTGTGTGTGACCTATTCAACCGCAGTGTAGGCCTGGGGCAGTGGTCAGCAAGGGCCCACAGCCGCGTGTCGTTGGGATGCTAAGAACATGGTTGCTGCCACCTGACCGAAGGGAGTACAGTGAAGTAGAATCTTCCTTCTTGTGCATACACGGACAATGCATGATCAAGACTCAGTTCCAAATGTGTGACCAACTTGTCCGTAGTGTCGGCCGAAGGCAGTAGCCAGCAGGGGACAACAGACATGTGTCGTAAGAATGCCATGCACAGAGTTGGTGGCACCACATCGAAGGGAGTACACTGATATAAATTCTGAAATGAACATATGTACTCTGCCATTGTGTAATCAAGACTCAGTTCCAAATGTGTGACCTACTTGCCCATGGTGTAGGCCGGAGGCGGCAGTAGAGTACGTCAATGATGAAGGACTAAAGCGGGCCTGTGTCGTGGAGGCCGTGATGGTCTGAGGAGGCTGTCAAGGTCACGTCCTTGGGCTTGGAACTTGCGCAGGCAGGTGGTGGGCCCTCTTTGACACACGCTGGTGTCTGAAGGTGATCAGTGTGGCCTGGCTGCGCAGGGGTGGGCCTGACGGGTTCGGGGTCCAGCGGGCCAGGGTACGACAGGCGCACAGGATCGCTAGCAACTCCGCTCACGAGGACGGCTTCAGCCTCGTGGCGTGGTGAGAGGTGCCGCCCTGGCTGGGATGTTGGGTTTTCCGGAAGAGGACCACGCCAAGGGCTACGTGCTTTTTATTCACCCCCCTATGCTGGCCTGGCATACGCTGGGCCACCCCACTCCGCTCACGCTTACGGGGGGGACGTAACAGGCAACATTTCCACAAACTACCCCACTGGCTGGGGTGACATGGTTGCGTCCACTGTCCACTACACTCCATACACCAGAGGTGTATGTTGCCATGGATATGAGTGTGTTCTGCATACTGCGGTCTGTCCAGCACATCTCCGCCACACTTGGCATTGTGTACTTTCCCAATCATTGTTCTCCTGCATCCTTCACACATGCCTGGTTGCCACCTCTTCCCACATTCGGCTATTGTGTGGCTGGGGTGCCACGCCGTTGATGGCTCATGTTCACGTCTTTCCCAGGTTACCATTGTGAGTTGCTCTGTTGTGTCTGGTGTGTGGGCATGTTGTTTTGCATGTTGGTTGTGATTTGGTGACGTGTGCATTGCCAGAGTTGTGAGTTGCATGGTTGTGAAGTTGAGGTGAGTGCGGTGTTCATTTGGAACTTGCCAAGGGGCTGTGCATTTCCCTTGGTGCCATCCTGGGAACGCTGGTTGCTGATGGACTGTCGGCTGGGTATTTGGAGGCAACATAGGTGGAGGTTCCACGGTGTTTGGATGTTGCCTGCACATTGATGTAAGACATATGCTTTCTGTTGCGCTGATTGTGTGCTGTGTCACCAGGGGGCACAGGTAGGACATGTGTGCTGTGGATTTCCCCCAACAGGTGCCTGCATCTAGCTATGGCGTATGGTCCTTTCTTGGTCTCCAGCGGATCCTGCGCATTGTGTTGGACGTATAGGGACTTGGGTATCAGGTTGATAGTGATGTCTAGGACAGGTGTGAGGGACTTGGATGTGGCTGGCTGTGAGACTCCTCCGACTCTGGCAGGTGTTGGTTGGGGGGTACCAGGGGCCAACAGGTGCAGCACAGCCAGCAGCTTTGTGTGGGATGGGATGGTGGTTGTCCACTGTGTTGGTGCCGTCGGCTAGTTGGGCGATGATGGTCAGGATGCATAGGATGGTTGTCCTTTTGAGCCTGTAGTGGGCAATGACATTATCAGGTGTTGGGTCTGTGAGGCTGGTGTGTTTCCTGGGGGTCCGCTGTCTTTGTCTGTGATGCCTCTGTGGTGGTCCGGGGGGGTTACAGGTGGGTGTTGGGGTCCTGGGATGGTGGCGGTGAGTGTTGTGGCCCTCTTGGGTGTCTGGGCCGCATGACCAGTGGCTCCATGGCATTTGTTGCCCTTCCAATGTGGCTATGGGCTGGGTTACCTTTTGTGGTGCAGCCTGTCGTCTGACTTTGCACCAGGTCTGAGCAGGTGTTATTTTCCGGGTACTAACGCGCCTTATCGCCTGTTTTGTGTTCTTATCACTGATCTGCCTGGTCATTGAGAATGGTGAGGTGTGGTGTTGTCGCGGCTTTTCACACGGGAATGCCTACTCTGCATCTTATTAGTGATAGTTGCGGGGGTCATCTGTGGCGATGTTTTTTCCGGCTGCTATCGTGGGTATACTGGTGGTGTGGAATATGACATGTTATTTTGCATGCCATTACTTTGCATGCCATTACTAAGCGGATATTACTTAGCAATAACCGTTACTACGCAAGTTTTTACTTCGCATACCATTACATTGAAAGTGTTAATGTATACGAAGTAAAAACTTGCCTAGTAATAAAAATGGTATGCGTAATAACGTGTCATATTAAAAAAAGACATTTAACCCCTTTTTTTAAATGTTTAAAACACAACAGTATTTTAAATAATAAATAGAAATACACTACCCTACACATCTAAAAATGGAAAATACTACCAAAACACTCAAACACTACACTACCCTACACTACTGAAACACCACTACACTACCCTTAACCCTAAATCACTACCTTCTGCACGAACATACGCATTCCCCCGTTCCGGTCCCTACACTCATTCACTACCCCTCACAACCCCCGACACTACACTAAACACTAAAACAGTAACCTACACTACACCAACACCACAACATTACCCTAAACCCTAAAACACTACCCCCAGCACGACCATGCCCCTACCTCCAGTCCTGTCCCTACTCCCAAACACTACCCTTCACGACCCCAACACTACCCTAAACCCTAAACCACTTTCCTACACTACACAACACCACAACACTACCCTAAAACCTAAAACTCTACCCCTGCACAACCCTCCCCCGACCCCCAGTCCTGTCCCTACACCGAAACACTACCCTGCATGACACCCCAACACTACCCTGAACCCTAAAACACTACCCTACACTACAGTAAAACCACAACACTACCCTAAACACTAAAACACTACCCCCTGCACAACCATCCCCCGACTCCCAGTCAGCTCCCTACACTACAACACTACCCTGCACGACACCCCAACACTACCCTAAACCCTAAAACACTACCCTACACTACACAAACACAACAACACTTCAGTAAACCCTAAAATACTCCCTCCTGCACAACCCTCCCACGACCCCCAGTCCTGTCCCTACACTCAAACACTACCCTGTATGACCCCGACACTACCCTAAAGCCTAATACACTACCCTACACTACACAAACATCATACCACTACGTATGCATTGTAATAACATGCGTAGAAATGACTACGCGTTATTACAGCGCATACGTTGTAACGCTTGCGTAGTATTGGTATAATGACCACGTACAAATGGATGTTTACCGTGCTGTGGGCTGTTAACACCAGCTTGTGATTGGGGCGATGAGTTTATCGCAACTTTGACTGTGATAAAGTGCCGTTAACTCGGCGATAGATCTTTGTGAATATGCCCCTTGGTGGTCACCCACAACTCTATTACAAATGAGACAGATGTTCTGTACCATACCTACATTCATCCATCCTCTTCTCCTTTAAACAAGGCTTTGACTGCTAATTCTTGTCTACCAGGAAAGTCTAAGTGGTTTAGTGAGGCCCACGCTGGGCTGCAGGCTTAGTACCTGGAACATTGGTTGTTGGCGGCTCCCAACATTTTCAACCCCTGCATCTACTTGTCCCAGCTAATGATTCTCTTATCTTCTGACTAATGATGTGTCAACCGGGTTTAAAAATAACCCACAAATAGATTTTCATATTCTCTTGTTTTCTCGTTGGTTGTTGTGTTGAAATCAGGAGGTAGATTTTGAGATTTAGAGGCATAAGAATGCCATTGATGGGCTTTTAGTGGGCCAGCTGATTGTGCTCCTCATTCAGGTGACTAGGAAACCATAGCCTTGAAATCAGGCCCTTTGTTATAGTTTTGGAAAATCTAAAAGGTAGATCACATGGCTACGAGACAAAAAAAAACATGCCTTTAGTGCAACGACCAATTTACTCTGGACTAAATATCACCGCATTATGGGAAAGAAAAGCATCATGTAATTGTCTTTTGTATTATCCGTTTCTTGTCTTTTTGGACATCAAGGACAATTGGTAAAGATCTGCCGAGGGCAATAAAGGTTATGCTGCATGTAAATGAGAAAAAAACGACCACTGATTTCCTGGACAATATTTGCATAAATGCTAACTTTTGTAATCGCACCTTCCATAGAGAGGCAATTATTCAACGCCTTTTTATAGTTCGGTAATTATTCAAGCATTGCCTTTGAAATATTCCTCTTGAAGTATTGTTATTAGCCCATTAAACTACCTCATAATGGTTCTTCAGGAACCCGAATTGTTGCCTAATGAATACTTTCGAACAATCACACCGAAATTACCAGGTTCACCCAATGTAATGGGATTCATATGAACATTTTTTGCATCACATTATGTTAAATTATAGCTCCAGTCGAACATGTTAAAACCTTTTCAAGTGTTTCTAAGCTATTTTAGTGAGTTTCTACACCTAGTCCATGAGGTTGGATTGATTCTAAAACCCAAGAGAGGGGCTGACTCCCCTGCCTTTCCTGGGAAGGTTGTCAATGATAGTGGCATTGAGTTGTCTACCTTTTCCTGAACGAGTGGTCTCTTGTGTGAGTCATGCAGATCTTGTTCACGTGCAGCTTCAAATGGTCAGTCCTCAAGAGCGCTTTGCTTCCTGGAAAGCATGCTGCAAGCATGGCACTCAGACTGGGCCAGGCGGCAGACATTCTACCTGATTGGAGGATTACCAAAGGGCCTTGTTCAGGAGTGGGCAGGCAAAGCAATGGAGAAAATGTGGGAAAGGAGGGCACATTAGGAACTTAGGGGCATATTTACAAGCTGGCGATAAAAAGTTATCGCCGCTTTTGCGGCAGTTTTCGGCCGAAAAGCGGCGATAATTTTATCGCCTAATTAGTAAGGCCACGCTAACGTGTGAAACCTTGCTTTAGCGTGGGGATTCTTTACGCCCAGCTTTGCATCTCTAATGAGATGCAAAGTGGGCGTTCCTGACCTAACATGACAGGAGAAATGTCGCTAAGCGACATTTCTCCTATCATCAAGCCCCACGCTATGAAGCATAGTGGCAGGAAAAGTAGCGATAACCCCTGTTATCGCTACTTTCCTTATGCCCGTTTCAGGACTGACTTAGCCATGATATCCTATGGAAGGTGGATATCATGGCTAAGTTTGTGAGTCCCTATCAGCAAGCTAACGCCACACTACGTGAGATTATCGCTGGGTTTCCAGCGATAATCTCACATTAGGCAGTTAGCGTGAAGATTTCTATCGCTGAGGAGATAAGCGTTGCTAATAGCACGCTATCTCAGCGATAAAAATCCACGTTACCCGGTGATAATTATCCTCACACTAAGAGCGCTGAGCGATAATTATCTCTGGGTGTTGCTGATATGTCCCTTATAACGAGTGGTTAGGGTCAGATTTGGGAAAAGGGGTATGGAAACTGTCACGGGAGGGGAAACATGTTGGGAGAAAATGCTAGGTCTCTGTTTAAGGCATAAGCTGAAGGATGTAAGTGTTAGACCAGTTAGCTCTAAAAAAACAGCCTTTTGCTCAGAACTAATTGAGTGGTGTCGTGAGTCTCCTTGCAACCTAGGTTTACAGAACAATTATTCCCATAAAGCCTCTTGGTGGAAGCAATTTTTGGTGGATTATATCATTATTGATAAAATACATGTGGCTTCATAACCAATGGCGTAATTCAGGGTTATTGCTTCATTATGTATGTAGCTGGCTCTAAATTACACATGCTACTACATTTAAGTTTCAATTTAGAAATACGCTTTCTTGGTGGGTGCTTTTGAATAGCATCAGTATTGAGAATGAGAGTCATATGTCACGTTCCTAGGCGGAAGTGACGCCTCTTTTTTCTTTTTTTCTTGATTAAAAGCAAATGATTCATACATTCCCATACTGTGTAACTATCGGTTTGATAGGACGTCTGTATCGAAATGTTTGTGACATGTTTAAATTTGCGAAGGGTGCAATAGCATTAGTAACAGTATTAGTGAAAGACACCGCAAATGTACACATACAAGGGCTTATTTATGAGCCCCTTGCTACACTTCTGTGCTGCCGTTGCGTCACTTTTTGTGATGCAGCGGCAGCGTAATCAATGCTCCAATTTCCCCTGCAAGAAAGCCTCATAGAAGTGGTGCGGTGAAATCTATCAGATTTTACTGCGCCACTTCAAGGATGCCACCGCATCAAAACCTTACGACAGCCTCATAGCAGGTGTAAGGGTGATGAAGTGCAACGTGAATAGGACTCCTCCATGCATTGCTGGAGTTATGTCATGCTCCAGCAATGTGTGAGATTTCCGCCGACAGATATGTCAGTATTCCTGAAGCATCTGTCACTCCTTGCAACATGAGCGCAGTGTAGCAAATATAGTACATCCATGATGCCGCAAGGAGGGCGCAGTGAAAAGTGTTGTATCGCTGTTTTATCGCAGCCATGCAACACTTTTCATAAATGAGGCCTACAGTGAGGGCGAACGATTAAAAATACCAAGTCAAAGATGCGTCACGCAACCTACTGTGTGTACACATCAGAAATAGGATTCTGAAATCGCAGAAATGCGGAGATGGGATGGAACGGTAATGGAGCAAGGTTTTGTACTTAAAGAAACTTGCTTGTATTCAATCCTCTCAAATAAAATGTAACCACGTAACCAACATGTTTTGTAAATACTAACATTGCATTATACACAACATACAGTATCCAGGGGAAGCTTTCCTATGTGTATTACTAACATCTAACCCGAGTGTCTTAAAATGGGCGCCAAAAACGCGGGAACTTCATTGCGCATGCGTCTACTGCATCTGCGTAGTATGATGTATTCTGTTGCTTGGTGGGAAAACTTTGCAGCTGCGCAATAGCACTAAATATGGGCGCTTGAAACTCACATGTTAACGCATATGCTATTTCTGGAACTAAAACTCGTAAGTTCTGTTAAACACTAATGCAAAAGATTTAAATAAGTTAATGGGAATAGAGTGGAGATAGGTGGTATACAGTGAAATCATTTGTCACATTCTAACGTGTCTTTTTCTGACTTCATTATTAGTTCACGTTTGGGCCTCGGAGGGTGACTGAATTCCTACATCACATGACCCGTGCGCGTGCGTATAGAAACTTGCTGGAAATTGGGACGACACACTTGAAACACAGCCAAGGCCACATTAGCCGAAGACGCCTGGGAACATAAACCCCTGGACTGGACGAAAGCAACAATTTTTTGGTTCATCTATCACCCTAGGTAAATATCAATCAATCAATTAGCTTTATTCGGCAATTAAGTCATAAAAGCACATTTACAGACATTACATATAAATACACATAAATTACCTAAAAAGTTAAAATAGCAATTAAATTTATAAATGGCCGACGAGCTTGAATTAAAAATATAAAAGTTAAGAAGATAAACATGTCGAATTGTAATATACAGAAGGTAGCTAGACGTTACATTCACACCCCAACTCTCCAGCTCTCGACTTCAAGGTATTTCTCCATGGGAAATTTGCAAGATCAATGCTAGCTCAAAAGAAAGGAGCTGGCAGGTAACCTCAGGGCTTTTGATCTTATACTCCAGGGCCACCCTAGGAATTTGGCCACTGCTATACATGTTGGGGGAGTAGGATCGGTGCACAGAATGCGAAGAGCTATGGCATATCTTCTGGTGCCCAAAAGCTTGCAGATTGGTTGTATCCATCTTTTACGAGGTACCACATACATAGGACAGAAAAATAGAACATGTCCGATATTTTCACATAATTCAGCACATCTGTAACACTTATCGTTTTTACTGCCTTGCTTCTCCCACCTAGAGGTGAATTCTGCTATGGGTAATGTGCCCACCCGTAACTGGAAATATAACTTACGATCAGAAGTTTTTTCAATAATATCCCAATAATCCTCTAAGTGGGGAAGAACTTTTAGATCAAAAAAACGGGCTGTTAAATGGGTTGAAAGGCCTTGGGTAAATTCCAACTTGTAAACCCATTCCCAATACATATTTTTCAGGTTTTGTTTAGATGGGAAAACAGTGTTTGCAGGGTTTTTCCAAAGATCTAACAGGCCTAAGCTTCCCAGAATAGATTTTATTCCTAACAGCCATGGTATTTTTTGGGACCTGTCAGATTCTATGATGTCCATAAAGCCACTCCTATAATGAGTTAATTCATCAGTGCACCAGAGACGACGCCAGTATAGTATTGGACGTAACCTCGCCAGGTGCTCCAGGGGTTTCTTGCCCAAGTCCAATAGTAATTGTAATTGTAATTGTAATTGTAAAAATCATTTGTATAGCGCATGGCTGTAGGCATCCCAGCGCTTTTTGGCACAAAAAGTGAGCCTAGGGTTAATTCACATCACATTATTTTACTACATTAAATTCTGGGGAATAAAAAGGTTTTAAGTTGCTTCCTAAACTTAAGGAAGGTATGTTCCAGCCTCAAATAACCAGAGAGAGAATTCCATTCTCTTGCGGCTTGCAGAGAGAAGAGTCGGCCGCCTGAACGGGTTTGTTTTATCCTAGGGATAATTGCCAGATTATGTTCGCTCGAGCGAAGATTGCGTTGGGGCCTGTAGGAACTTATCATGTTTTCCAATATGGAAGGACCTTCTCCATGTAGGATCTTATGTGTGATGCAGAGCGATTTAAATCGCACCCGCTCCTTCACCGGGAGCCAGTGAAGCGATCTTAAGGCTGGCTTCGCCGACATATACCTACTAGTGCCCGTTAAGATCCTGGCAGCATGGTTCTGGGCCACTTGCAAGGTTTTAAGAGTGGAAGTTGGGGCCCCAAGATATATAGCATTCCAGTAATCGATTCGCGATAAGACCAAGGCCTGGACTACGGTCTTCCTTGCTGTTTCTGGAAGTTGGGGCAGGATTTTACGCAGGGATTTCAGTATCCCATGACAGACTGCATACGTCTTTCTGGCTTGATTCTCAAAGGATAGGACGTTATCAAGCCAAAAGCCTAGGCTCTTTATTTCTGTCATAGGCGATGGTATGGCACCCATACTGGTAGGCCAGGTAAGATGGTCGGGAATATCCTGTCCGCCTAAGAGCATCAGTTCCGTTTTTCCTCCGTTAAGTCTCAATTGAGACAGATTCATCCAATTTACCACCGTCTCCAGACAATTAGCCAAGTTGTTCGGCGGGGACTCTATTTGTTGCAGAGAAAACACCAGCTGGGTATCATCTGCATAACTTATTAGCTGGATGCCAAACGGGGCAACCAGTTCTGCCAACGGAGCCATATATACATTGAACAGTGTGGGGCTGAGGGACGAACCCTGTGGTACCCCACACTGTAATGCGAACAAGCGGGAACAACTATTGCCCTCGAACACCTGGAAGTATCTATCCTCCAGAAAGGATCTAAGCCACTTCAAGGCTTTTCCGGTTATCCCAAGGTTCCTGAGTCGAGTCAGCAGCAGATGGTGATTAACTGTGTCGAAGGCGGCGCTGAGGTCCAGAAGGATAATGGCAGCGCTGCCACCTGTGTCCAAAATCCTTCTGGCCTCTTCCACCACCTTCAACAGTGTTGTTTCAGTGCCTTGTCCCCTTCTGAATCCTGTCTGGGATGGATGGAGGAGATTGTGCTTCTCCAGAAATGCAGCTAATTGGATGTTTGTCAGTTTCTCGATTAACTTCCCAATCCCAGGTAACAAAGATACCGGGCGATAATTAGCCAAGTCTTCAGGGTCGAGGTTCGGTTTTTTAATCAGAGATCTGACCATGGCCACTTTCCATGCCTTGGGAACCGTAGCCGAATCCAGAGAGGCGTTAACCATCTTGGTTACCGGTTCACTAATGGCAGGGAGTGCCTGATTGAGAATTTTCATAGTGGCTGGATCTCGTAGCGATCCACTTTTTATACTCCCCATCAGAGAGGGAAGAAGCTCTTCCGTAAGGGGTGCAAACTCTGAGAGTGTTGGACATTCCCTTCTTTCCTCCCAAGGAGGCACCCTGTGGCATTCAGTGGAATCTACTACCGGGATCGTCTCCAGAATTTTATCTATTTTAGTCTGAAAATAGTTTGCCATATCCTCGCATCTTGTATTCAGCTCATCTGCTATTACAGGAGGATCCGGGATTTTATTAAGGAGCTTCACGATCTTAAACATTTCCCTGGGGGCATTAGCGGCGGATTCAATCTTATTCGCAAAAAAAGCCGTTTTAGTGGTGATAAGAGTATTTTTGTATTTCTTCAGTAAGATTTTATAACTGATCTTCCTATCAGTACTAAAGTCCTTCCTCCAGTGACGTTCTGCCCTTTTACATTCTTGTTTTAGCAGCCTTAATTCTGAAGTAAACCATGGGTGTTTCAGCTCTCCCTTCCTGATTGTTGAGGGTTTTTTAGGTATGAGTTTGTCCAGGGATTGGGTGATCCATTGATTGAAGTTATTAGCAGCCACCTCCACATTGGAGTTATCCAGAGGCTTGCTGCTTTCTAATAGTCCCCTCCAGTTGTCCACATCAAGTTTAGACCAAGGCCTTATTAACACTCTATCTGAGGAAGTAGAGGTACTTATTCTGGGTATTTTCCAGTAAAAAGGAATCACCGAATGATCCGACCAAGGGACACGATAAGGCTCCGTGACTGTTATGGTCTCAACATTAGTAAAAATGGGATCAAGAGTGTTTCCTGATTTGTGCGTGGAACTCCGCACCTTCAGATTGAGGTTATAACTCTCTAGGTCCTTTTCTAGATCTTTCGCTGTTCTATCCTCTGGCTTGTTAAAATGGATGTTAAGATCTCCCAATAGCAGGAAATTCGTAGCCGTACAGACCCCATCTATCACCGCCTCCAACAGGCTCTCCTGAAATGAACCAAGAGGGCCTGGTGGTCGGTAGATCAGTAGCCCTGTTATTGAGCTCTCATCTGAGGGGTGGAGAGTAAAATGAGTACTCTCACATCCCTGAATATTCGTATTCTGTAAACGGCAACTTATGCTCTCCCTGTAGATAATTGCAATCCCTCCTCCTATTCTTCCTGGTCGGTCTTTATGCTGTACTCTGTATCCTGGGGGTAGTGCCTCGATCAGATCTGGGTCAGAGTTTTCCCCCAGCCAAGTCTCCACCAGAAACAAGACATCAAGATCTTTAAAAGTAATTAGGAGTGAGATTTCCTCCTTGTGTCCAGGCAGGGATCGGCAATTAAGTAAAGCCATCCTCAGGTATTTCGACGGTTTGTTTTCGTCGGGTACCTGTTCCGACATGAGAAAAGGACACCGATTGCATGCGTGGTGGCCTTTCATCAAGTCTAGCGAATGTAAGCATCGGGGAGAGATCGTACCCTTATACCCTAGCAGCTCGGTACGAGAGTATGCTCTTACCTGCCCAGAGCATCCGGGCCCAAGGCCCGATCGTGCGCGAACGGGCGCAAACGGGCTTTCCTCTGGCGCTCCTCCGGCGCTCATCAGGCGCTCCCGCTGCGCGTTACCGCTGCGCGTCCTCATGGCCCGTTTATGAAGGCTCTCCTTCCAAGCGTCTGAGCGCTAGAGCGCTACAACAAAGATGGCGCCGACAAACGGCGCTTCCTCAACAAATCCTCACCAATAATGGCGTCCTAAATGACCCGGGGCCCGCTCTAAAAGCGGTGAGTGACTCGCCAGTGCGATATTTTACAGTGCAAGTGGGGGGCGGCGTGTGCGCTCGCGACGCGATTAAAATCCAGGGAAAAATAAACTATATTCAACCTAGATAAAAAATAGGGATTATTATTTTAAAAAGTGTGTTTCGCTAGCGCAGCGCGCTTCTGTCCTGCAATGATCGAAAATAGCGCAGTATCACAATGTAGCGCGGCAATACCCCAAAGGGCTCCTTGTAGTAGCGGCCGCAGTGGTGTACTGGAAGGAAGGTTTGTGACTTTACGCAAAAAAGCGTTTTCTAGAGCTTTCAGGCTATTCAGGTTGTTAAAGCCCCAGAGCTCAGCCCCATAGAGGCATGAGCCCAGGACCTTAGTTTCATAGATTTCTAAAATTGGGGAGATTGGCTTGGTAAGTGAGGTTTTAAATCCAGCCAGCAATGCCCCTGCTTTTTGTTTATGTTGTAAGCCAGCACGATCTAATTGACAACCCCATCGCATGTCTTTTTGCAATGTTATCCCTAGATATGTGAATGATGACACTTCCTCCAAGGGAAGCTTGTTCATGTATATTTTCCCTCTAAAGGTTTTTGATCCGTTAAAGGACATGAACTTCGTCTTCCCCGTGTTTACCTCCAGGCCCCTCTCAATGCAAAATTCTTCAAAACACCCAACAGCCTTCTGCAGACCGCTAGGGGTCTTAGAGATTATCAGCGTGTCATCCGCAAACATGAGGATAGGGATACGCACTCCTGCCAAAATCGGCGCATCAGTGGGGGTCCGGGAGAGCCAACCGGCCACCCCATTGACGAAGAGCGAGAACAGGGTTGGCGCCAAAACGCACCCCTGCCTCACTCCCCTGTCAACCGGGAAGTCGCCAGTCACCTCACCCGGACCACCCCAGCGCACCCTGGCAACGTTTCCCTCATGCAAGCGGATAATAACGGTGAGAAGTTCGGGTGCAATTCCCAATTCCTTCAGGACCTGCCAAAGCTTGCTTCTTGGGACCAAATCAAATGCAGCTTTTAGGTCCACAAAGACCGCATAGAGGGCGCCTTTCCCCAAGACCACCGTCTTCCAGTGTAGATTAACAAAACGGAAGACTTGGTCGATTGTACTCGTCCGGGAGCGGAACCCTGCCTGGATTGGACTTAAGATGTCATGGTGATCCATCCAGGTTTGAATTATGTAGAGAAGCATACGACCTACGATCTTTTGGACCGAATCAATCAAACTGATTGGTCTGTAGTTACTTGGGATTGATTTGTCTCCTTTTTTAAATACAGGGACAATTTCAGCGCCCTTCCATGAGGGCGGAATTTCTGCTCCCTGGGCAATTGCGTTTGCAAGTCGCACGATATAGATGGACCAGAGGCTTCTGTCATCAGTAAACACGTCAGCAGGGATGCCATCCATTCCGGGGGCCTTACCCCGGACAACTCCGTCTAGTGCTCTATTCACATCCTTCAGTGTAAATATGGCCTTTTTATAAAATACATAAGGAAAGGTGTCAGCAGGGATTTTTTGAGTGGGCGCGGCATATTGGGGTTTAAAGTGCTCTAACCAGGCGTTCTGTGGTACGCTATTTTGTGGTTTCTCTGCTATACCATTCCTATCCCATTTATATGTGTCCCAGAAAACTTTGCTATTCTTGCTTTTTGAGGCCTCAAGGAGATCCTTCCAAAGTTCGTTTTCCCAAGTTACCTTTGCCTCTTTAAGAGATTTCCCATAGATGGATCTGGCAAGTCTTACAGATGTTGGGTCTTTCTGTTTTAGTGCACTACCTAATTCATCCCGGGCTTTCCTACACTTGTTATTATACCAGCCCACTTTTCTTTGGGGCTTGGAACTCCTTCTAGGGGCAGATTTGAGGAAATATTGCCGCAGGCCCGCAAAAAGCCTTACGTGAATTTCCACTATACATTGGTTGTAGTCCTGACCCTCGGCCAATAATCCCGGTTCTTCTAGTGCAATAGTGACTTCTTCTTTTATCGCTAGTACAACCTCTGGGTCGTCAGCAACCCGTTCCCATTTTAGATGGCGCATATCGTTAGACAGGTGGTGCTCTGGCTCGTGTATAGTTTGTAGCTTTTCAATAGCGCCAAGTAAAGATGAGTTAAATGATGAGACTAGCGGGTGGTGGTCACTCTCAATTCTATGAACTACCTCCATATCTATAAAATAGGGCCATAGTTTAGCGTGGATCAATAAATAATCAATTCTGCTTGCCCTACGACCGTTATCAAAGGTATTTGAGCCACATTTGTCAGACGGGCTCCTGCCATTGACTGCTCTCAGATGACTAGACATAATCCGCTTAGCTGAATTGCTGCCCCGGACCACCTTTTTACAGGAGCAATCTCAAGGGGTGGAATTCCCCAGCTTGCGTCCTCTTCAGCAGTAAGCTGGGATATGTCATTGTCCAGGGGCTCAAATGAGGCATTAAAGTCGCCTGCTATGATAGGAAAGTAGTTTGAAGGAAAAGAGTCGATTAATTCTTCCAGTAGTTGTACTACTGGGGACTTTTTCCCCCCCCGGCTGACCTCGTGCATAAACATTAAAAATTTCGAGGTTTACCCCGCCCTTTGGAGCAATCTTTACAGATAAGATGTCTTCGCTAATAATAGAACTTTGGGTGACTCGACATCCTAGGTTTTGTTTGATCCATATAGTTAGTCCTCCTGATGGACGACCTCTGCCTCTTTTTAAGGCTGGGATATGATAATTGAGAAAACCACTGCAAAACAGGGGATCTGTCAGCCAAGTCTCTTGAAAGAGACACATATCAAATTTTGATATAAAGCCCAGCCATTCAGGATCTACTATTTTTTGGCCTAGGCCTGCTATGTTCCAGGACATTATTAACACTTGTCTATTTGCTGACAGTCCGTCCATATGAGGTCTTGGGATCCCTTGTGATTGGCTAGAGCTTTCCTTTGCTAGAGGAATCAATTTGTTAGTACTACTAGTACTCACATTAGTAGAAATATCGACCTCGACATTACCAGTCGTACCAACTGCCGCTGTAACAGAACTCAATGGGGCTGTAAGTCCGATCCCGGATGGTAACCGGTATGTTTCCACCAGCTGGCACAGGACCGGTAATGTTTGATTAATGATGTCTGTGCCAGCATTGTCGTCCTCAGTTGAAATAAGACTGGCTGTCCGTTTTTCTACAAAAGTTACATCTACGATGCATGGGTGTTTCCTTGGCCTAGAAGAGTTTGATCGTCAATCACAGTCTTCCAGGCCAGAGGACCTAATACCATCGGACTGTGCATTTGGGCATCTGTTATTCCTAGACCATGTACCAATATCTCTGTCGCCAGAATCTACTATGTTGGGCTGTTGTTGGTTGCCATAAAAGAAGGACAAATGCAGGGAGAGAATAGGAGGACAGAGGTTTGGGTTCGGCCAATGGCAAATATGCTCAACTGCCCTTCGATCTCTAAAGTTGATAATTACACAATCTCCTTCTATATTTTTCTTTTTTGGGCCCACCCAGTTGACTCGGCGTACAAAGAGGATTTCTGTTGATACATTCTGGGGTAAGGGGCGATAGCGATTTAACCAATACACACACTTATTCTTCAAATCCCTATGGTCTTCCCTAGTGTGTAAACCCAAGGGTTTGACTCCTGCCAATATTATCACATAGGGACTTGACTCAGGGGGGAGGTGTATGTTTGGGTGTTTCCTTGTTGCTACGAGGCTATGAGCTTCCCTTTCTGCTTCTTTTGTCACCTGGCTACTAGTAGTTATCGCTTGTGGATTCCCCCCGCTCTCCGGGTTACCTACATAGGGGATGTGCATTGTGTTCCCAGTTACCTTTTCAGACGGGTTAATTTTAGCAATAGTTGGGTTAAGAATGGGTGCAGTATCAGTAGTTGGGACATTTTTGTTTGGAGGATTCTCAATAGGTTTTTCGCACCCCCGGCAGTTGGTGACATATTTCTGCCGGGACTGCGATGAAGAACACATCAGCTCCAAACAAGTCAGTCTATTTTCTATACTATCCAACCTATCATAAATTGGTTGGCAAGTTTTAAAGAAAATTGTCTCCAATTTCCCCCAAAAATCTTCACCCGGGTTTTGCAGGTCCTTAGGCGGGGTCAAGGAAGGCAACATTGGGACACTCTCCTTCCCACTGGCTGAAGTTACTCCCTTGGGATCAGGAATGTTCACATGTGTGGCCCCAAGGCTGATTCTTCTGGACTTCGCTATGTGTCCAGCATTTGGCGGTTCGTTCCGCTTTCTCTTGGGTTTCAGAGTTTTCGGGCCTTCTTTACTTATTGAAATGGGTGCTTTAGCCTTTAGGTTCGTGGCAGACCTAGTCTTTACACTTTCCGACGCACCAATGGTTTGTGTTAGATTTGAGGAGCCCTTCTTTGATCTGGTATTAAGATTAGCTCCCTCAGAAACTGGGATGCAGTACACTGGTGAGTCGTGACAGGGGGAGTTAATTCCAGGGGCGTCCAACACAAGGCATACGTCGCCGGTATCAGTTCCTGGTTCCATATTACGAACAGGGGAACGTATTTGTGACAAATAGCCCAGCGAGGAGCGTTTGTTATTAAGAGAACCCAGCGACAATCGCTTCTCAGTGAGATCAATCTCCCTGTCCAAAATGGAGGAAGCTCTTACCAAAAATTGGTCAAGTGTACCGACAAGGGACTTCCGGCCTGTTACTGAAGCAGTAGTCATCATTCAGGGGGGTTAATTAACTCCTTGCATACAGTCACAATTGGCCAACAAGTACTCTGAGCACCAAATCCATTTTTATGAATTAGTATAGTACATTGAGGGGGCTCAGCCCGCTATATTCAAGGAAAATGTCAGCAAACACCTTGCAAATATCAAGCAGTATCTAGCAGTAACAGACCTTGTGATGAAGTTCGACGAGGGAGGGCACGGCCCGGCCTTCCACGGTCTCCAACGGGCACAAACGGGCCCACCCTTGGCCCGGGCTTCGCGCGCGTCCCGCGGGGGGCACCTGTCAGGCTTTATGCCGGTTCTACGGCAGCCGCGTAGCGTCACTAGCTTGCGCGGCCGCCAAGGATGATGGGATTTGTAGGCCGTTCCCCTCACGGCAGCGTATGGACTACAATGGCCCCGATGGTTTCCTCCTCCGCTGCGAGCACCAACAAGCCGTTCCCCTCACGGCTGGAAAGGAAGCAGAAGTTCCGGTCAGGTAGGGTAAATATAACTTCTGCGAAAAAAAACTGTCATTGTACCTGCTCTCTCTTTTCCTTTTTCAGGTACCGTCTTCATTGATCATTATTATGACTTTGTTTATTTGACTTTTAAATTGCATCTTGAAAGAATGTGTTTTAAGCTGTAATTGATTCTGACTCACAAAATTATTGATTTAGATAAAGTTCTTTAAACTTTTTTGAGTTGTGGTCATTTCAAGTTTAAGTTAAATGTAATTTTCTACCTTAAACTATCTCAGAAATCTGATTCATCGGGAAAGGAATTATTAAGAGCTAAAATTGGTAAGACTTGGTAAAGGTGAAATTAAATTGCAGGTAAAACTCAAAAATTGACATCAGCGGGGTTTGCTAGCTCATTTATGTGAATGGTTTGGGCCCAGGTGAGTATTTAGGTATGTGTGTGATTAACCCGAGCTGGTGACCCGCGCTCTATTAACGGTCATTCACAACGGAGTGCAAGTCAAAGAAAGACTGTTAAAATTAAACACCAAAGTACAGATGTGGGTCAGGGGTGGCAGATGAAGACAATATACCACTGAAAGCCTGTCATTCCAGTACCCAGGATGCAACTGACCCACTTAAAAAAATATAGACTAGCTCAATAAACCAAGTTCTGAGAACGCAATTATGCCAGATGCATTTAAAGAGAAAAGCTTGTCATAGCAAAAACCTTTAAATGTGCTAATCTGAAACATAAATTAAGTATTTTTAGGATTGTACAAATGTTAAGGTTAAATGAAAACATATATTGCAATTATTCAAAGGTCAAGAGGCACTTCAAACTCTTGGCATCATTACACTTTTCATCTGTAGAAGACGTGGCGAGAGTCCTCGTATCAATAATCACATAAATTGTTACGGTAGCTTATAACCAAACAAAATGAAGAAGAAAATGTGTAGTAATACTCTATATCCAATGACCCCGATCAAGAAGAGGCATTTAAGTCCCTAAGGGGGATATTTACAATAAAATGTCAGAGCACAGTGTTACTCGAAAATTGGTAATGCCGCATTCTGACATTTTTTAAACACAGGGATGAGCCGTATTTACAAAAATACAGCGCACCCCTGCATTTCCGTTGGAGCTAATAAAGCTGCCTAGCACCAGCGCAGGCCTTCTTGTGCCATGTTGCAAGGGTGCCTGCGCTGCAGGGGCGTGGTTTATTGTCAGGAAGGGACACCTTCCTGCACATAAACAACTTTTAATGGTGATTTGCTGTTTCCATTGTACTGCAGAATGCAGCACACCTAGAAAAAGAAAAATACAGGAAGAAATTAATAATTTCTCCTCAAATCACCATTCTAAGACCAGGTATTCCCTGGCCTTAGTTTCTGGCAATGCCCCATCCCTGTAAATATGGGGCAGCGTCAAAAAGCAATGGGTGTTGCGGTGGAACGTCCACTGCAATACCCATTGCATGCCCCTTCACACTAAGTGAACCGTGAAAAGAGGCCTTTCTTACAAGGGGGCCTTAAGCCACGTTAAGTGGCTTAATTCTGCCTTGTAAATAAGGAGAAGGGGATATCACCAACAGAACGTCCCTCAAAGGGACGTTCTGGTGGTGATATCCGCTTGTAAATATGCCCCCAAGAGGCTGATTTGAGTTTTTACAGTTCCAGGGCTGTAGTCATAAAGCTCCATCTAGGGCTTCTAGCCACTCTAAATAGGGTTGCTGGGACATCTGGCACCATTTGGAATATGTCCTGCATTGGCCAAACTCTAAAGGACACCAGTAGGGCAGGCAAGATATTCCGCCACAAACATAGTGGAAAATGCCATCCACCAAACGTATATTTCCCCTGCTCTTTCCAGACTGGATGTTCCAACAAGATAATTTCCTGTTTGGGACTTTCAGGAAAAGCCTGGCAATCACGAACAAAAATAGTATAAATGACCCTGGCATGCTGGAAGAACAATTCCAGTGTATCAGGAACCCTTTTTATTTGTTTTTCAACAACAAACTCCCATGTTGGGAGTTTGCTTTTGAAAAACAAAACACTTCTCCAAGCTGACACATTGAATATGGACCCGAACAGTAAGTCTTCATCAGTTTATTTAGATGTTGGGATGCTGTACACTTGCCTAGGCAGTGGGGAGATGTATTCCACTGCCACAACTACTCCAGTCCACTATTTTAGGGTTCTCCGTCTGGCAAGGGGAGATCCTTGTGCCTTAAGGAGCCAACGCCACAGTGTCTTTTCTGAAGGCAGTGAAGCTTTGCTGCAGGAGCTCCATTTTTGTGGCACTGGCTCCTCTGCATGCACTAGGATCACAGTGGGCCTCTTGAAGAACTCTACATATGGCGAGTAGCATAATGCAACAGGACTAGAGTATAACTGTGTGCTGCTGAGGTAGAATGGAGTGCACCCTGCCAATGTCTAACTAAGCCTTCAATCCTCTTGTCAATGAAGAACTTTGCAGAGGGCATGTCAAAGAGCAAGGCTCTTTGCGCCAGTGTTTCTACAGCGAAAAGTAGTTAAGCAGTAAAAAGGAGCTTGTAGGAAACCCACCTCTCTATATGGTGTACTGATGCAGATTGGGGTGTACAAAATCTCCCTACTTCCACGGATAGAGTAATTTCACAGTTACATGCACATACACTCACCATACACTAGGGCCCATTTCACTAACATACACTCAAATAATCCACCAGCATCCAGTCCTGAATTAGACTCCTCTAATCCTTCATTACATGTGTCATGTCTGAATTTTCCTGCCCTTTTTCCTGAATCTCCTGAAGGACCAGCCAAACTTGTCAATCTATTCCCAACATATGGAATAACCAAACCATTCTCACCCGTCCTCTGCTTATCAAAAACAGGCATAACCGGACCTATGGTTACGGGTACCGTAACAGCGTCTAGATTTTTTGTCAGTTCTCTGATCTTTTCAGTCAACTCCGATGTAGTTCTAGCTAGTTCTCTCGTATTTTCGCCACTGCTTCTATTCTCTCTCTCCCTGAAAGGATTACCACTTCTTAACTCAGGTGTCACATTTTCTGTCTCAATGATACGCACTGTATCTCTTATCGGAGAAACAACTGGTGTACTCTCTTCTGGTTCCGGTCTATATGGAGGTGGTCTTTTGTAAATCATGTCATTTAAAACCTCATCCTCATATTCATTAACTCCATATCTTCTCACTTCTGCCTCAGGAACCCTTTCTGCTCCCTCTTCAACTGTTCTCACAGGATATAATCCCTCTGACATACTAGCATCTCGCCATCTCGTCATTCGATCATGATGAGTTTCACGACCATGTCTCCTCCCGAACATATACCTCTAGTTGCCTCCAGATCTCTGTTTCTCTCGCTCATGTACTTCCTCTTCCCATTCCACTAAAGCCTCGAACTGTGTCGGCCTTGGTCTTGGGTCAAGACATAACATCTTTTCCCGTAAATTTTTCAACACGGCCAGATTAAATGAACCATGTTCTGGAAATGCTAAAACTCCATCTTCTTTGGTATACCTAACCCAATTTTCCAACCATATACAGGTATGATACCCATATCTCGCAGCCATGAAGGATGCAGGCGTTTTCGATGGAGGTAACAATTCACCCTCTCTCGTTTTAACATCTTTATCCTTGTCGAACCAATGTTTAATCTTTCTAAGCAAAGATTTTTTCTTTTTCTCTTCTTGGTAATACATTTTAACGCTTACCAAAACTTTCTAATCCCTTCCGTAATACAACTACACAATATGATTTTTCAACCAATAACAGCGCGACTCACACTAACGCACCAATCCTGGAACGTTACGTCACTAGAATAGCTCCACCAATCCTTGCGCGGCTCACACCAACGCACCAATCTCAGCGCGAGCACTATCCTGATCTAATATCCAATCAGAGCGCGGTCTGTTTGACGTCAGCAGTCGCTGCAGTCGCTTCTGTCTCCTGTCTCTTGTCACTCGTCTACCCCTCCTTTACAAAATTTCTCAGTAGACTCCGTGTCAAATTTCTACAAAATCTATTAGTTACAACATATAAACATCTCCATTGTCTGCTTCGCTAACCACAGAATAGTAAAGAAAATCTATTTCAGAAGAATCAACGGGATTCTTTCATACATTCCTTAATTGTTTCCTCTAGGACTTGTGCAAAGAGTCTTACAGTCAACTAAATATACGAACATTCACGCACATTCATACAAGAAAATACAGTACATACACACAGAATCCTGCTTTTCCCGAGAACAGCGAACAATCTGCTCCACTACAGAATTATAACACACATCAACCAAGCAGCTTACTTCTACCCAGTTTCTCAAACAAGCTCAGAGAATACCTATTACTTCTCCCGCGATAAGCTTTAACGGCGAACCTTACGGATCCCTGGGACTTAAAACCAGAGTTTCACAGATAACCTTCACTACCATACGCACTCCTTATATACCAGAAATATCTCTAATAGTAACATATAACAATGTCACTGATTCCGAATCCAGACAATGTGACTTTCCTGCATACGTACAGGACCAACAATCCCGTCTTTCCCGAGAGCAGCATATACTTCCCTCTGCCCTACTACGGAACTGCTACTAGCTCTCAAGTTCCAGAAGCACTACATATAACTCAACATGACGACTCCAACATATAGTATTAGTACATATACCAACATCACCAATAATCAATAATCAATAAGCTAATGTACAAGCAATCTAATCAGATCGAGACAATCATCAATAACCATCATCACTCTGCTACCAGGAACTTGATGCAGATTGGGGTGTACAAAATCTCCCTACTTCCACGGATAGAGTAATTTCACAGTTACACGCACATACACTCACCATACACTAGGGCCCATTTCACTAACATACACTCAAATACTCCACCAGCATTGAACCTGTGGAAAGAAAACTCCTAAACTCCTAAACCCCACATCTACACCGAGGTCGATAAGACCTAGCTATTGCAATTGTCATAATCTAAACAATCTATACATCAATAATCAAATAGAGTACTCAATAATTGACAAGAAATAATCACCAACACCGTATTTAAAATTATGATTCTTTATCTAAAATTAGTCAAAAGAAATTAATCAGAATAAATCATTTTTTCTCATAATTACCTATTCTAGCTAAATGTCAGAATGGGTCATCAGGACAAGTCTCTCAGTAGAAATCTCCCAAGTCACCGTCCTCTCAGCATCGATTCTCACCAACGCAGGTTTGGGCATCAAAATCCCGAATGCAATGAACGCAGACCCTCTCTAGTCTAGTATATTTATAATGAAACTTGCAATATTAAAGAAACATTAAATGTTTACACATCCGCCGAACCGCTGAGCAGAGCGAGCAGGAAAGGATGTAGCATCGCTACATTTGGAAAATCTCCGCTCAAGAAATCACAAAAATAAAAAGACAGAACAGGAACCAAAAATAAAAATGTATCCTTTAGCAACCACATTTCTTCAGCGATGACACAATGCTCAGAGTTCTTTCTTAACAGTTCCTTTGTCCTCCAAGGCTGTCCAATACATCTGGAAACCTGCCCAGAACTGCTGCTGTCCTCACGGAAAGTTTTAACCAGGCAAGGACTGTGATCAAATGTGTTCAGCAAGGCCTTCTCATCACAAATTCTCACTCGAGGCCAGGCTGCAAACGGCGGACATGTTTAGTTAGGCCAAAATGGACCATCTTAATTAAAAGAGACAAAAACAACGTTACCACAGCATAGTGATTAAACAGTGTTAACCCCACTAATACCCTTATGTGTATGTAATTATCTAGCTTTAGCAACACAGAAAAGCATTAATTCAAAAGCGTTTCGTGCTTAAAATAAACAGCACTCAGCAACGTTTATTTAATAAAACATGCACATTGTTAATAGGCAACACATACGCGTTCCCACGTGTAGTTCTCTCTTGTTAATACATACATACATATTGGTAAGTAAAACACTTACACAAAACAAATAATTAGTAATTAATAATTAATAATGTTAATCTTATGACAAATAGACAAACCAGAGCTTCAAAACCCTATAGATTTTCATTAGAAAATCCTGCTCCAGCAGTACCACAATGGGTTACACTGTACAGAGAGGTCAGAGAGACCATTATTGATTCACAGAGGCAAAAATAGATAATACTAACACTCTGTTTTGTGGCAGTGTGGGCGAGCGGTTATGGTTATCAGAGGGTAGTGCTAAGCACTTCTTGTACTCACAGAGGCAATAATAGGAACACACACTCAAGAATGAAATCAAGACTAATTTATAGAAAAATAGCAAGTTTTTTATGTGTTGTGAACCAAGAACTTCAGTTACAGGTAAGAATATAATTAATACGTATTAGCAATAAGCAACATAAGTACAAGCAATATACAGTTGTGCTCAATTATGCACAATTTATTGTATGGAGAAAAACATAGAATGCAACAAATTACAGTCCAGTTGAACTTAGGGGTTCACCTTCTAGAATTCGGATGTTAGGGAGCCAGGGTCCAAAGTTCTACCAGCAGTTTCTCTGCAGCTTCCTGGGATGGCCGGGAGCAGGCTGCTGGAAGAGTAACTAGCTGGCTTCTATTAAGAAGTGGAGCACCTAAAAACAGGCTGCACAGGGGGACCTGTAGGCAAGTCCGAGAGCAGTGAAAAGATTGTCAGGCCAGTGGGGCTGGGTGCAGAGCAAACAGGTGATCCAAGCTCTGGTGTTCAAAGTGCACCTTGTGGTCAGTGGCAAACACCTCAGAGGGGCTTGTGCAGGATGGCTGGGCCACTAAGCAAGTGGGTATTAGGGCTGTTGATGTTCCTTTAAAGGTGCTTGTAACAAGGGTGATACCGAGTGTCCCAAGAGGATCCAGCCCCCCAGTGGAGGCAGGCACAGGAGTTTGTTTGTGTAGTGCTTGGGAAGGAGTTAGCCCCAGTTAGTATGGGAAGACAGCTGAGGTTACCCTATTATCCCTGGATGACAAGGAGATAGTACCCAAAGCCCACATGCCTTCAAAGAATTCTAAGTACAGACAGTGAGTCACGATCACTTGGTAGAGTGTGGAGGCTCTGAGGGACACATGAGCCACTATGACTAATGCCAGGTATCACCTGGTGTACTCAGATCAACTGTTACCCGATACGTTCTACCATGTGGTAATAGCAGGCAACTGGGAGAGCTACCACCCTGTGGCTCTGATTCCCTTTGGGTGGGCAGGGGGTCTCAGGTCTTTCAGGTCAGGAATTTGTCTGTGAACCCTGCCATGCCTGTGGACTGCCTGTTATGGAATGATCTGGAGCACACTGCCTGAAAGAAAGTGGAGTTCAGGTAACAGCTGTATATGTTGGCGTTGGCTGAGTGGGTCTGTGTGACCATCAGGTCAATGGCTGCCCAGGGGGAGGTTAAGGTTTGGAGCGTGGAAAAATGACCCAAACAACAGCCAAGAAAGGGAAGGGCAAGGGGTGTCAGAAACCAGTCCCTGAATGTCCCACAGTACAGACGGATCGAGCACCAAAGTAGGCCATCCCAGAGCATACCAGGGAGGAGATTATCTATCTTGGTGACATGCATGAACTTGCTGGATGGCAAGTAGAAGGGGGGCACAGCAGAGAGGAGTTCTGTAAGGCATAGAAGGATTGCCCTACCCTAGAGGGCATGAAGCATTAGGCTGAAGACCAGGCAGCCGGTGATACTTCTGGAGAACACCTCAAATAGAGGGAGAATGACCAACTGTATAGTGATCCTAAGGCACATGTGCATGGGGCAACACATTTCTTGGCAGCCCCATAATGTTACAAGGCCTTCCTGTTGGCGCTGGCTCATACCAATCCCTTGGCAGGGCATCTGGTGCAGGGCAAGACCTTTTTCAGGCTTTACTCACACTTTTGTAGGCCCCAGATGAGGATATCCTAAGTTACATTCTGCTGGACTTGTCTCACCTGCCAGGTGAGTAGGAAAACAGGAAAACAGCTGAAGGCTCCCCTGAATCCCTTACCTGCTGTTGGCACCCCCTTTAAAATGATGGGCATTGTCATTGTAGGACCTTTGGACCGCAAGACAGCCTTTTGTACCAGGTTTATCCTTGTCTTAGTAAATCATGTCACTAGGTACCCAGAGGCAATCCCTCTGAGGACTGCACCTGCAGTGCACCTGGGACCCTGATGGGGATTTTCAACCGAGTGGGGTTCCCCATGGAAGTGGTGCATGACAGGGGCACCAACTTCATGTCTGGGTAAATGAAGTCAATGTGGAAGAACTGTGGTGTAAGCTACAAGTTTTCCACACCCTACCATCCACAAACCATTTGGCTTTTTGAAAGATTCAATAAAATCCTAAAAGGCATGATTATGGGCCTGTCTGTGCCCATCAGTAGGAATTGGGGCATCCTCTTACTATGCCTGCTTTTTGCCTACAGGGAGATGCCAGGGAAGGGAGTTAGGTTTATCCCATTTGAACTTTTGTATGGTCACCCTGTTAGGGGGCCTCGCAGTCTGGTCAAGGAGGGGGAGGAGCCAACTCCCAAGAACCCTTCCAGGATGTGGTTAGCTATGTGCTCAGTAACCAGGTGGCCAAGTTCCGAAGGAACGCTTCTGAGAACGTGGAGGCCAGCCAGGAGGTAATGAAGCAGTATACAACCAGTTGGTTGCCCATGAGGAATTTCTACTTGGATAAAAAGTGTAAGTGATGGAGCCAATGTAACCCAAGGTCTTCCAAGACCATTGGACTGGACCATATGAGCTTGTTGAGAGGAAGGGGGAGGTCACCTGCCTGTTGAACCTTAAGACCCCCAGGAACCCCTTAATGGTACTCCCATCTCAACCGCCTCAAACCCCACTATGAGAGGTCTGAGGTCACTATGCTGCTGGTGACAGATGATGGGGAGGAGGAGGAGAGTGAACCTCTCCCTGACCTCCTGTCATCTTATGAGAAGGATGGGTCAGTGAAGAGTGGCAACCGCTCCCCTACCCTGAACCCAGAAAAGCAGAGGGACTGTCGCGAATTGCTGGGACAATTTGCCTCTCTGTTTTCCCTCACTCCTTGGCTTACCCATCTTTGTACCCATGATATTGATACTGGAGACAGCCTGCCAATCAAAAATAAAATATACAGGTTGTCTGACAAAGTGAGGGGCAGCATCAAAGAGGAGTCTCTAAGATGTTGGAATTTGGAGTGATTGCGCACCCCAGTAGTCTCAGGTCCAACTCAGTGGTGCTGGTACCAAACGTTGTCCGTCTGGTGCCACCTCAGAACTCTGCTTCTAAGTGGACTACAGGGGGCTCAACTCTGTCATCAAGTCTGATGCTCACCACATCCCCAGAGCTTATGAGCTCATCAACAGATTAAGGGCTGCCAAGTTTCTGAGTACTTTTGATTTGATTTCCGGGTACTGGCTAGGGGTGGGCAGATTTTTTTCATTTTGACCGTACAATTGGCAGAATTTGATTGACTCATAATGCAGAGTTCTGGCCAAATTATGCAAATTACAGCGTGGCCTAATTTTTTTTCCATGAGGCTCTAGAAATGTGAACGACATTTGGCATCACCTAGTGCTAGTTTTGAACGTGGGTGATCGTGGATGATCACGAGCGATACTAGTCAGAGGGTTTCTTCTTGAGTAGATTTGCTGCAGCTCAAGTAGATTTTCTGCATGAGCAGCAGCAAAATCAACTTGAATGGTCATGTGCTCTTGCTCACCACCACATGGTGCCGTTAGTGGTTATCTTTCAGCGCTGCTTGTGCTACTGCCAACAAATTGTGGCGCCGTCAGCGTGACATGCATTTTTTATGCCCTTTGGTAGAACTCCATGGAATCTTGCAGAGTTTTCACATAACTCCATGGAATTAAGCGGAGTGAAACTTCCTGAGTTTTCGCCACCGCTCGTACTGGCATATTGCCCCAACTAAGGGGGCTAAAGAGAGGTCAGCATTTTCTATCCTAGAGGGCCACTTTCAATTTAGAGTGATGCCTGTTGGGCTGAATGATACCAAATAATAACTTTGGGCTGAATAATACCACCTTCAGTACTGCCTACCTGGATGGCATAGCTATCATCAGCAGCAGCTTGAATGAATACTTCTTTCACCTACAGGAAGTGCTCCAGACCATGCAACAGGAAGGCTTGACTATTAAGGCCAGTAAGTGCCAGATAGGGTAGAGGTCTGTGGTGTACTTGGGATACCTTGTGCACAGGGTAAGGTGAAGCCCCTCCAGGCCAAATTAGAGACTATTCTGTTCTGGGAGACCACTAATACTTACACTGAGGTGAGACCTTTCCTCGGCCTCACTGGTTACTTCAGGAGGTTTGTTAAGGGATAGGGAACCATTGTTGCTCCTTTGACTGAGCTGAATTCCAAGAAGCAGCCCAAAAAGGTAATCTGGACATTAGCCTGCTAGAAAGCCTTTGATTCCCTCAATTTGGCCATGTACACAGACTCTGTGCTCAAGGCCCCTGACATTTCCAAAGAACTCATTATCCAAACAGATGACTCAGAGCATGACGTAGGCACACTGCTATCACAGCTAAGTGCCTGAATCACAAAGGTAAACTCAGACAAAAGTTCAACTTTACGACTTTCGGTATTCACAAAGGGCATTTACAAGTAGTAAAGTTAGACTTTTGTCTCAGTTAATTTATTTTTTGGTCTTAAGTTTAACTGAGACCAAAACTGAGACAAAAGTCTAACTTCAACTACTCGTAAATGCCCTTTGTGAATATCGAAAGTCATAAAGTTAGACTTTTGTCTCAGTTTACCTTTGTGAATCGGGCCCTCAGGACATCCTAGACCAATCTCTAGCTTTTATCTCCAAGAGGCTCCTTTCCATGGAACAGAGGTGGAGTGCTATTGAGAGGGAAGCCTTTGCCATGGCCTGGGCACTGAAGAAGCTGAGACCCTACTTTTTTGGGACTCACTTCTGAGTTCAGACAGACCACAGGCTCATCTGGTTTCTCATGCAGATGAGGGGTGAAAATACAAAATTGTTGTGGTGGTCCACCTCCCTGCAGGGAATAGACTTCACAGTGGAACACCATCCTGGGTCTGACCACTCCAATGCTGATGGTCCATATAGATTTTTACTACTTAGTGATGAGAATTCCCTGGAGTAGTTCACCCCACTTTCAGCTGGGGCAGCCATGTGTTAGACCTGTCAGCCTTAGAATGATTGTCCCCCAAACTTTTTGCCTATCTCCTTCCTCAGACGAAGCCTACAGCCTTGCCCCACTGGCCTTTCCTTTCTCAGAACTTTTTCACCAGAATTTCTTCTAAGATAAAAGGTAAGTGCCAACCGGGCCCAATCCACTTCTTGTGTCCGACCTGTGCTCCATCGCGGTGACCATATTTTTTCAACTTTGACCCGGTGTTGTGCGACTAGATGTCCGCAGTTGGCACTTTGATATTAAGGTGCTCGTTTTAACCAAAAACTTTTGAAAAATCATAACTCCAGTTCTAGTGGTTGGATTTCTGTCTTTTTTTGGGTGTCAAATAATTGATTAAAAGTTTCTCTATTTTCCTAAATTGGTGTGGGATTTTTCTTTTGTTGTGTTTTCACTTTATTACAGTTTTTATGCTGCATAAATACTGTACTCATTGGGGTATATTCACAAGAAACTATTGCTGAGTCAACTGCACTTTATCTTAGCCAAAGTTGCGATAAATCTATCGCCCCATTCACAAGCTGGTGTTTACAGCCCACAGCACCAGTATACCTGCGATAGCAGCTGTCATAAACATCACCACAGAGGCCCCCCACAACTATTGCTAGTGAGATGCAGAGTGGGTGTTTCCGTGCCAAAAGCCGCGACAACATCACACCTCAAAATTCACAGCGACCAGACAGGACAGATAAAAACACAAAACAGGTGATAAGGCGCGTTAGCACCAGGAAATCTACACCTGCTCTGACCTGGTGTAAAGTCGGACGGCAGCCTGCACAACAAAAGGGAGCACAGCCCAGGGCCACATCGGAAGGGCAACAGATGCCACAGAGCCACCCATCATGCGGACCGGACACCCAAGACGGCCACAACACCCACCAACACCACCCCCAGGACCACCCCTCCCTGGCACCCCCCGGACCAAAGACATGCCACATCAGCTATACCTAAACATGCACAAAATAATCCGCCTGACGTCGCACAATCACAACTGGTGACATGCATGTGTTGACACAGAAATGAGCAGCACACATTCACTTTTGAAGCAACAAATGAAACTTTATTAAAATGAACACTGAAATGAAATGAAGACACATGGCCGCTCCCCTCAGGACAATCCATTGGTCCCAGCCTGCAAGACAAAAAACATGATGAGAAGGTGTGTCCTCCACACATCAAAGGACAGAGAGAGAGTGAAGGGGAGAGAGAGGAAGATAGGAATAGAGAGAGAAGAAGAGAGGGGGAGAGAGAGAAGAAGAGAGGGGGGAGAGAGAGAGAGAAGAGAGGTGGAGAGAGAAGAAGAGCGCAGGAGAGAGAGAAGAAAAGGGGGGAGAGACAGAGAGAGAGAGAGAAGAAGAGAGGGAGAGAGATAGATAGAGAAGGAGAGAGAGAGAGAAGAAGAGAGGGGGAGAGAGAAGAAGAGATGGGGTGAGAGAGAGAGAGAGAAGAAGAGAGGGGGAGAGAGAGAGGGAGAGTGCCGCCACTGCGCACCCAGGCCACACTGCTCACCTTCTGCCACCGGTGTGTCTCCAACCATGTGCCAGTATGTATCGCAGTTCACCAGGTCACACATCTGAGTCAGAGCCGTCAGTTGAAACAGAGTCCAGACACATGACTGGCACAGTACACACACCTGCACAAGACAATATCGCCTGCCGGCCCATGCACACCTAGGCAGAGGCACCCCAACCCCTCCCGCTGCCCATCGGAGCATGCCCGCCCATGCACACCCAGGCCTCACTGCTCACCTTCCACCACCGGCGTGTAGACAGGAGGTCCCAACATGTGCCGCTGCAAGCCAAAAGCCCAGGGCTCGCGGACACGGCACCCTCAACACCATGCAGCCATGCACTGCAGGCCAACAGGTCTCATGTTTGGTGCTGGGTCTTGATTACTCCATGGCAGAGGACATACCAGTGCACATGGCACCATCGTAGGCTGTACACCCGCTCAGCCCAATGGGTGCCACTAGCTCTGGGATCTTGGAAGCGATGCCACGTAGTGGTAGGCCTGCGCTACCCGCTGGCTCTGGCCTACACTGCGGTCCAGCAGGGCACACTAAACCTGAGCTATCCGGACCGCCGGGACGGGGCATCATCGCAGGCTGCACACCCGCTCAGCAGCTTAAGGTGCCACTGACTCAGTGCACCCAAAGTCACCGTCCCGTGGCGGGGTGCCTGTGCCGGCCGCAATTCTCCGAGTGCCACTAACAATGTGCAACCCCAGTCAGCGCCACATGGTGGCAGACCTGTGTCGGAAGCAAGGCCTCGGGTGCCACTAACCCAGTGCGCAACAACTAATGGGCCCTTTATGAATGAGAAGCGTGGAGTGGCCGTCATCCAGTTACCACCGGAAGTGGAGAATATGACGTTGTAGGCCCCTTATGTTGGTGAAGTCACATGGCCAGTGATGCCTGTGCCGGATGGGTGTGGTGTGTGTGCGAACCTGCCCTCAGGGAGTGGCTGTGACATGCTGACAACTAGACCAGTGACCTGCACACCACCAGCGAGTACGCCTGCGATGGGTAGCAATGATGGCCCCTCTTGGTGCGTCATCGGAGTGGTCTGGCCTGCCGTACGCCGAACCAGCGCAGGGCTTGCCACAATGACTCGTGGGCTTGGGGTGTGGTCCAGTCCATGTCCGGACAAGGAAGTGACTGATGCGTGTGTCCCTGTTGTAGTGTTCACAGGACCCGGTACACAATATGCAATGTGGCAACCTCTGACTGGCATCCCACAAGATGAGCATCATTGATGCAAGGGAAATCACTGTCCCTACATTCATTAACACATTCATACATGAATGATGAAAGACATGACACAGCAGTGCGTCACTGGATGTTTATTTGCACATCCAGTGCAGTTATGCAGCTGGAGCGGTACAGGGCAATGCCGAGCACACTACACAATATGGGCCCATGGAGGGCCAGCCAGAGTCTGCCGTGTCATTGGTCATCAAACAGGATGTGGCAGTCCATGTCGCTGTCCAAGGTGAGTGCATCGGAGTGTATCGGGGGTCAGTGGAAGGTCATGAGGCCATGTGCGGCACCAAGCAGAAACAGGCCAGGTGGCAGAAATGAATGCTAGTGCCTCCTGATCACAAACCCATCCACGTCCTTGTCCCCGGATGTGTGCCCTGCCCCCCCTGTGGGTATTGCAGTACCGGCTGCGGCACTGTGTGCCACTGACACATCAGGGGCCTGAGTTGATACGTCTGCCGCACTGTGAGGCACTGACACACCAGGGTGCGGGGATGTGGATGGTGTGGGGGCAGCAGCATTCATCAGTGCCACACCTTGTGGCGGCAATGCCATGATGGAGGTCTGCAGGGCATGATAGATCCCAGCTACATTTCGATGATGTGCAGCGGTGGCTGCCATCCTTCCTGCCTCCATACGCACCATGTCCTCCATGAGCCTCCGCATGTGTGCCAGCTCACGGCTGGTATCGCTGGAGCCACTCAGAGCGGACTGCTGTTCTACTCTCAGCGTCATGACTCCAGCGATGTCAGTCAGGGCTCGTTGGAGACCATGGGGCAGACATAGACACCCAAGGATGGTGTCCAGCTTGACAGCCATGAGTTCGAACCCCACCCGCACCTGCTCAGCTGTCTCCCTCTGGCCCTCCAGCACACGACGTTGGAAGGCCATTTGTTGTTCCTGGGGTACTTGGGAGGGTGCTGGGGCTGTGGGTGCCTCCTGCTGGGTGGTTTGGGTAGTGGGTGGGGTCTCCTCGATGTAGCTGGGCTGCCCTGATCCTCGAGGTGAGTCACGGATGAGTTCCATGATGTCTAGGAGGGCTTGTGCGTCAATGCTGGTGTTGTCCTCCTTGTCATCAGTGAAGAGTGGCTGGGACTGCTCTGCAGGAGGTGTTGACGATGCCCCTGCGATGTGAAGGGGAGATGGTGTATTACAATGTGTCCACATGTATGTAGCTGCATGGTACAGGTTGACATTCTGACAGCATGGCATTGTACATTGTGACAGTCTGTGGGTCTGTGCGAGGAGCCAGGGTCATTGTGGGCATGTACTGTGCCCTGCTTTATTGTGTATGTGTGCCATTGTGGCCATCTCCACCAGTCCCCCAGTACCTGGTGGCCACTCACCCTGTTGCGGTTGTGTTGTGTCCTGTCGAGCAGTGTCCGGTTCCCCGACTCCGGCCACAGTCTCCATCCACACTGATGACTGTCGACACCAGCTCCTCCATGTCATCCAGCACGAGCTGTGGCGCTGGGCCCCCACCTCCAGTCTGCATTGCTACCTTCCGGTTGGTGGAGAGTTTCTACTTGGTCTTCCGTTTGATGTCATTCCATCACCTCATGACCTCGTCCATTGTCCGCTTGTGCTCTCCTACGGTATTCACCTTGTTGACGATGTCCCGTCATATTCCAGTTTTGGTGCCCAATGACACGTTTGAGGTGACAAAGAGTGGTTGATGGTGTTCCATCACCTCTGTGACTATGATCCTGTTCGCCTGCGGACTGAACTTCGTCTTCCTCGTCTTCTTGTCCTTGCCCTTCCCTGTCCCCGATATCCCGGGCTGGTCATCCGGGGTGCTTGTGGGGTTGCGCTCGTCCTCTGCGCCTGCTCCAGCTGCCTCCATGGTGCTTGGGTGTAGGTCAGTTTGTGTGTGGGTGATTTTTCTACTTTTATGGTGATATTTTGGGCCTGCCAGGTGTGTGTTGCAGGCCTGGCCCTGCTTATCGCTGATTTCCTCATTGCGCGTTGGCCCATCGCGTGTTTTTTGGTGTTGTGGTTTGTAGTTTTATCTCCGTCATGGTGGTTGTGTCGCGGACATTGTCTGCGGTGTCAGCGGACTATCGAATGGTACCGCCTTGTTGTGAATTCCACGTTGACACAGGGTTATTTTCCTGCGAGGGGCTGCGATATTGGAAGTTGCGTTACGCTACTCTTGCGGTAGTTATCACACATTCTTGTGAATATACCCCATTGCCTCTAAGTTAAGCCTGACTGTTTTTTGTGCCAAGCTACTCAGGGTGAATTTAGTGACTTTTTATAGCTCACCCTGTCATGGATTGTGGCTGCTGCTTGACCAGGAATCACACTTCAGTCAACCAATGCCCCAGTTTCTCAAAATCGCATTATCCAAAACATTGAAACAATCCTGATGATTAGAAAATGTAAAATAACACCAATGCACTTACTTCAATAAATTAATGGGTAGGTATAGCTTGAAAACCGTCATTAGCTATTTTGTTGTGGAAATTTGGAAAAACTTTACTGTCAGCTACCCTACTATTTGAAAACACAGAAAACAAGGTAAAACAAAGAAAAGTCAGTGTCAAATGATGCAATAGTGAAAAAGTAATCTGCAAGATAAACATGGCCCACCTCAAAGTTTGTGACTGTGAGCTACAATTTGGAGAAAAATAAGCATACTTCCTAGGCTTAGGGTCATTTCAGTCAGTCCTTTAACTGGTGATGTCTTCAAAACTGTAGGCCCTAGAGGCTTTGCACTCTGGAGTGGAGGTTGTTTATATTAAGTGGTCAAGGATAAAGACTGCAGTTTTATCCTCAGGCACGGTGTGCAGGCACAAGTGCACTTAACCACCTAGGACTTTCTTGAATTGTTTTGCTCATATGCCATACAGGCGCTGAACCTCTGCAATAAGACAGTTGTCAAAAACAGTAAAGTTTAGTGCAGGGAGGGAGAATACTTGACAGGCAGTCACCACTTGGCTTACCTGCACTTGTAAAAGTGTTTTCTTTAGGCAGACCTTGCTTAATTTTTGGCGAGGAGCAGAGAGGGTTTTTTATGGCAATGTAAACACATTTTGAGACATCTTGATATGTATGGGTCTCCGGCTCATGCATGTTAAGTATCTAGAAAATGGTAATTAAACAGAGCTCAGCAACTCTTCAGGCTTTCTCATTGCCAGGGTGCAACCTAAAGCCTTCGGCTACACATTCTGGAAAAATCAATAGCTGAGTATTTTAAGATCATCACAAAAAGGTGCTCAATTAGGCTGCATAAAAGCTGTGTCTTAAGCTTCCAAGTCCTGGCAGATGGGCAATGACAGACTGCCAATCAGAGTTGTTTACTACATTAAAGTTTCAAAAATGACCCAATGTGCCTAAAGTAGTTTCCTTCTTTTGAGGGATTTCTGGGATGAACATTCTTTAGCGTCATCGCAAAGTTCACTGACATGGTACGCTTTCCACTATTCTGGCAGGAAACATTGTGTATTCCCAAAGAAAGGTTCTGGATTTAAAAAAAATAGTAGCAGAAGACATGGAGGTGGGGGTGGGGGTGAGGGTGTCCTCATCCTTTGTAGGAACCATCTTTTCTACATCTTGGAACCGCCACTGTTACAATCATGTAGATGTTCAAGATAAACTAGTGGTAACGCTATCCAGAGGTGCACTAACAGAAATTGTAAACTATATCCCATAAACACATGTTCCAGTGTTCATGATAAGAACCGCAAAACAGATGCAGGTATTGTGAAAATATCAAGCACGCCCACATGTGCTCCCATCGTCCCAAAGCCACTAGATTTATTTTACATTGGGATGCTCCCACATCAAACAGAATGAATTTAGAAGCCATCCCAGAGTCATTGAATAATCATCCAACTTCATTAGAGGTCACATTCAAGTAATCCGACATCATTAAGCTCTTAAAGTCATCAGCAGAGTTTACAAATGTGAGCCCAATGATTTGAAGATGAGTTGAAAATGAGTATCTGATGCCATATAATGAGGAATAATTTTCCTTTTCTTGCCTTATCTTTTAGTCAACATTGCCAGCATTAGGTTTTCCATTATTGCATAATTCCAATGACTCTAGGAATAACTAATATGTGTTTCTGTTATAGTAATAATACGCGTGCAGTGGCGTCACTAGGGTTGGTGTCACCCGGTGCGGGTAACTCATGGTGTCACCCCATCACGACTTACCGCATGGACCTCCTCCGCTCCGAGTCCACTAGTGGACACAGTTGGCAAATAACGGAACCGTACAGAATCCTTAGTAACGTTTGTAAATTTAGGTCCTCTATTTACAAAGGCCATAGAAGGGTTTTGGACCGCCTACCTGCACCTGGTGGCATCACCTGAGAATAACCCCATGAACCACAGTGAGTACCGAGGGGTGGGAAGAGGGCCCACATGTATGTATTGAGCCATATAAAAAACTTTGTGCCTTCTGCTGAAGGTTTTTTCTTCATGTTGTTTAGGTCATCGGGAGGAAGGTCTTACCTTGGGGCACCAAAAAACTCCCAGAGGCAATGTCTGCTCAATAACATGTTGCTTTATTGTGGAGGCACGTGCAGACATGCAGCATTATATGCTTGGCATCCGTCATGTTCTAAAGCTGAACGTCCCAATGCACACGGACTCATCTCCGAAAATAAAATGCTTCCTTGTTGTGGCCTTATGTCACCAAACCACACTGTGCCGACTGCACTCAGTGAGATGTCACAAAACCCCATTCTTATTGTTTGTTTTCTTTGGGTGTCATTTTAGTTTGCCCATTGAAATGGCCACTAAATTTGCACAGACATTCAGTTTTACTGATAAAACTATATATTGGTGACAAATGATGATGTGTGGAGCTTGGGTTTCTGTGACCATTCATCATTTGTGCATCAATGAGTTGCGTGTTCTGATTTGTTTTAACCCTATTTGAATCTGTGTTTCCATAACTCTTCAGAACTAAATGGGCTTTGTGCTTGGTTTTCTCACAGGTGAATGTGTACATTTAATTTACAGGTATCTACATTTTGTTGTGGGTTACAAAAAATGATAGCCTTCCCTTTCGCACTCCCTGTGCCTGGCAATATTGTCATATAATTCACTTTACTTTCTCTGACCACAACGTGAGAGAAGTTTGTAAATACCAATCCTTCACGTTGAAAAAAACATAAGAAGCAATTTGTCAGAAGTCAAATGTCAGGTTATGTCCTCTATCTTTGAAGCATAGGAAATGTGACAAGATAAATACAGAATTTACAAGCATCTTTGTATATTGCTCGGACTAACTTTCAAGACCCACCAAAAGTAAGCTCGACCCTCCAGTGGGTCCTGAGCCACAGTTTGGGAAACGCTTTGCTGCTAAGGCATGCAACCACAGGTAGGGAAACACAAATGCAGACAGACTAGTTGTGCGGTGCCTCTGTGTAACCTGTCACTTTCTGTTTGTATTTTTGTCTGTGCCCTGGATTTTTTGTCCTAAACATCTGGTGCTGCTTTTCTTTTTGTTCCTCAGTTTACAGTGCAAGTGCCTTGCCACATGATGGGGTTGGGGTGAATACCTAGTGGAACTGAGCTGCTGACCTAGGGAGCAGGGGTTGAATCCTTGTATAGGCTTAGCAGTTTTTGTGGGCAAATCACTTAATCTTTCGCTGCTTAAAAAATGAAAAAATGTGTACGTAGAATGGTTTTGTTGTTAAGTGCACTAATGCCCTTGGGACAGTTTCACGCTATAAAAAAACTGCATAAAAAAATGTCCAGTCTGGGGTGACCTAGAAAGAATCATGCTCCACTGAGAGACCACATACATTGTCTGTGTTCGTTTATGCATGCCTCTGTTTACATACATTAGCAAGTTCTAGTCAGACTTGCTGACTTTGTCAACGCTCGTTTTAATAGGTCCAGCAAAAGTAAATAAACTGACTTGAAATTTGCTGGAAAATCCTTATATGCATGTGGTTACTCACGCCATAAACCCCTTAGGTATGCGGTGTTTACGTTTAAAAGGCATACGTTTCATGACGTTTTTACAGTGGGTAGTTTAATAACAAGAGGTGCATGGCACAGTGGCGCAACCGCCCTGACCTTTCTCAGTACCTATCAGCACGTGATGCAGGTGTACTTGTGAGTGGGTGGATGCAGGGGTACTCGTGAGTGGGTGACATTGCCTTTGTCAGACAGCAGCCCTCATGCATGCATCTCTTCCCAGGGGCATCCAAGCTGACTCCAGGTGAATCACTGTAATGTTACATGAACTGTAACTGCAGTGTGTGTGGTCTTCCGGGTACTACGAGCAGCCTGATTGGATTACACGAAACATCTTACCTTTTAAGACTTCACTGTGGTGGTGGCTGGGCCCCTACCGTATGGGTTCTGCTTCTGCAAATCGCCCAGCAGCCCTCCCCTGCCGAGACTGTCTCTGTCTTCACGCAGTCTAAGCGTGTGGTGATGGTGCGCGTCAGAGGAGCACAGCGTGGGGGCTGGCCCAGGGCTGTCATTGGTAGCGCTATAAGATTGACGGCCCTGGGACCCACAAACTGGGTACGCCACCGCCGCGCATCGCACCATCACCACTATGCTAGTAGGTGGTGAGTGCGTGGCGCTGGAGTGCACTGCAGTATTTGTTCCTCTGAGTCCTGATTATAAAGCAGTCAGAGGCAAGGCTGCAGAGCTGTGTTACACTTACACAGCGTAACCAGATTGGTGTCACCCAGGGCCGGCTTTAGGGCTGGTGGCACCCTGTGCGACAATGTTTGTTGGCGCCCCCCCAATGACCACCTCCACCTCGGATTCTCTCACTAGCACCCTTTAACAGTGACCAAGTCTCCATAACCACACCCTCTCAGATGTATTGAATTAGTTATACAGCACCACTCATACCAGTGTAGGGTGTCCGAGCACTTTGCATCACACACACATTACACGGAGACAATCAATCATACGTGTGTAAATCAGTGTATAGGCAATGTTACATAAGCCAAAGGACTAAAAGTGTAGGAGTCACATGTCATCCATACTGGTAGGCAGTATAGTTTAAGAGTGCTTGGTGTGGAGAAGCACAAACTCAGAGTCGAAAAAGAAACAGCCTAGTTGGGAGTTTTCTTTAAAAATAAGAATCGATTGGCGGGCGTGGCTTGCGCGCCGCTGCGAGATGGCGGATCGCGCTTGAGCTCCGTAAAGAGCGAGGGCCGACGGAGACATTGCTGCCGCTGAGGAATGCCCCGCTCAGCGCAGAGGATGATATCTTGCCTGGGAAACTGCCGTGTACGCTACGAGGGAGTTTTCTGGTGGTGGAGAGTGGCCAGAGTTCATATATCGGCATTTTAAGGTAGCGCTCCATGTCTTCACGAGCGGCCGCCATTTTGTTTCTTCTTTGAGGGAGTTTTACTCTCGCCTCTACACGACGATGCTACTGGACTATCCTGTCAGGAATGGAGTCATACAGGAACTGGTGACGTTTTTTTCACTTTTCTTGAGTTTATTTTGT